>NC_136072.1:1075717648-1078117648 GCF_964261635.1 Lissotriton helveticus
TGGTGGAAGTTAGAGCTGGCGTTAATGGTACACTCGCCTCACCTCCCAAGTTGCTCTGACTTCTGTGATGGCAATGGAGTCCAGATTCGAAGAGGAATGCGGAAGACCCTGCTCTAGCACTCACTTACCTTGAGGTGACCGGGCCTAGGCTTTGGCATTGGTGGTGCCCAGTGCGACAATCTTTGTTAGGCTCCCCAGGACCTCTTTATTCACAGATTCCCTCACTGCCACCCTCCAACAGTACACCTCCTCAAACTTTGTTACACTACGGAGTGAGGTCCTGGGACGTGGAGGCAGCTGGACCAAATAATTATCAACAATAAACAAAAATTGCTGACCCCACACTTAACTCTTATCTCCAATACTAGGATAAACAAACAAATCCTAGTCTTATGTTTGTTAGGTATATTTATTTTTACCCTTTTAAATTCATACTTTCTTTTTTTGACTTTTCGATTTTCGTGAGTGAGAAAAAACACTATACATTTAGCACACATTTACACATATATACAAAACAATTTCACAAGTTACATATATACACATTATATACAATCCTGATCTATATTACACTACTTCTTGACCACAAATAATTACTCTTTGTATGGTATTTCTCAAGTAGTAATGACTAAACATAAACAACAGTAATGGACAAAGTCATGCTTAAAGAAAGATCAAAATGGGACTTAAAACAATATTTTTAGTCAAATTCACAATCAATGTGATTATTTTATCCTTCCTTTATGCCGACGCGTTTCGAATCCGGTATAAACAAATGCCGGATTCTCATCAGGGCTCTGTCGTTTTTGAGTGTCTATGGAATATATAGAAAAAGGGAATTTGTTTTAGTTCTCAATTTTTAGGTGTACCCCTAACGTTACATGTCCCCACTTATTCAAGTGTACCTGTTGTCCAGCTTGGCTGTTCCCACAGGTGCACTTCTTTTTGTGTTGGCGCAAAATACTCCAATTTGCTTTTTTAATAAAAAGAAGAATCTCCTAAAGTGCAAATAAAAATACATTTGTCACTCTCAATCGTATGCCAGTTACAAAGTGCCTAAAATCCAAAGCTCCCACTAGACCTACCTCTTAATCAATAGGCATGTGTGAAGGCTCCTAGTTGTGAAATCCTTTACTCGGCACGATCTGAAAAAATGATCAAAATCGGCCCTTAGTTTTGTGCATGAAGCATTATTGTGGCATACTTATTGTTTATTGTGGCATACTTATATAGCGCAACCTGTCACCACCAAGGGCATCCTGGCGCTTTGAACCCTACTCAGTGGAAACAGTAGCTCAGCCTATCCTGGGAAGAGATGAGTTTTCAGAGCCTTTCTAAAGGAAAAGAGATCTCCAAGGCTTCTCAAGGATATGGGTAGGGAGTTCCAGAGTTTGGCTGCCGCTACTCTAAAGGAGCGGCCCCCCATCCTCATTCTCTGGAATCTTGGGACTACCAGTAGTCTGGATGACGAGGAGCGTAACACTCTGGAAGGACAATACCAGGCAAACATTCGCCGCAGAGGAATGGGGCCCAGGTCATGAATAGCCCTAAACACAATACACGCTGCTTTGTAGCGTACCCGTAGATGAACTGGCAGCCAATGAAGTTCTCGCAGTGCTGCCGTAGAAGAGCTATGGTAAGGGCGAGAAAGGGCGAGTTTAGCAGCGATATTTTGCACCCTTTGCAGCTTGCCCAAGAGTGTTACCGGGGCCTCCAGAAGTAGTGCGTTACAATAGTCAAGTCGACTAAGGATGGTACAACGCACTACTTCTGGTCTGGCTTGCACAGGGAGGAGAGGAAGGACCTTACGCAGCATACGAATCAGCATCATACATGTTGAAGAGATCTTATTCACATGTAGATCCAGCTGCAGGTTAGGCCCAAAAATGACGCCTAAATTGCGCGTTGATTGTGCCGCAGACACCGTCTCTGAGAAGGACGGTGGCCAGAAGTCCACTGGGAGGTCACGAGGAACTCGATCAGTGGAACAGTGTAAAACCTCCGTCTTGGTTCCGTTGAACTGTAACGAGTTCAACCGGAGCCAGTCTGCTGTCGCCTGCATGCACCGATGGAAAGTCTCCAGTGTGACTGCGTCCTGTCCCTCCAGAGAGAAGACCAGCTGGGTATCATCTGCATAATTACATGCAGAGATACCGAAGGTTTTAATGAGCTGGACTAGGGGGCGGAGGTAGACATTAAAGAGTATGGGGCTGATGGCCGAGCCCTGAGGTACTCCTTGTCCCACTCTCCGCTCCTCTGAACTGAAGGGGGGTAACGAAACCCGTTGCTGACGGCAGTCCAAATAGGAGATTAACCAATCCCTGGCCTTATCCCTGACCCCGCATTCCTTCAGCCTAGAAATCAGGGTGGGATGGCTGACCGTGTCGAACGCGGCCGACATGTCGAGCAGCACCAAGAATGCTGCCCGACCACTGTCGACTCGCGCCCGCAGATTGTCTAACACGGTCACCAGCGCAGATTCGGTCCCATGCGCTGGGCGGAAGCCAAATTGCGTCTCATCCAACCAGCTGTTCCCTTCTAGGAAGCTGGACAGAGCACGGGTGACCAGTTTTTCCATGATTTTAACGGGAAAAGGGAGCAGGGAAATTGGCCGGTAGTTAGAGAGGCAGGCAGGGTCGAGTGTAGGTTTTTTTAAGAGTGGGGATACCACTGCCTTCTTCCAGCAGCTCGGAACAGTAGCTGTCTCAAATGATTGACAGCAGATGGCGTGCAGGGGCTGGAAGAGGTCCTCTTGAAACACCTTCCATAGTCTTGGAGGGAGAGGATCCAGAGGCGAGCCAGAAGAAATCGTCAGAGCTAATTCGCCGAACTCCTTCAAGGATGGAAGGGGAAAGCTGCTCAGCTGGGGTCGACTGGCCTCGCTCGCCGGAGCTCCCAAACTGAGGGTCAGCTCCGAGGACGGAGAAGAGTGACCTCTCAGCTGGGGTCGACTGGCTACGGTCTCCGGAGCACCCAAACAGAGAGCCTGATCCAAAGTGGGGACAGAGGGGCCGCTCAGCTGGGGTCGACTGGCCTCGCTTGCCGGAGCACCCAGACTGAGAGCAGGCTCCACCAGAAGGGGGAGAAGGCTACCCTGCTGAGGTCGACTGGCTACAATTGCCGGAGCTCCCAAGCAGGGAGCTGAATCAGGGGCTGCAAGGGGAGAGCAATTCAGCTGGGGTCGACTGGCCGCCGTCGCCGGAGCTCCCAGGCTGAGAGCCTGATCCAAAAGACAGAAAGGAGGGCTACTCAGCTGGGGTCGACTGGCTTCCGCCGCCGGAGCTCCCAAGCTGGGGGGCTGCTCATCAGGTCGGGGTCGACTGGAGGGCGTGACCGGAGCTTCCTGACAGAGATTAATAGCCCTCTGCAGGGGTCGACTGGCCATTTCCTCCGGAGCTCCCTCCTCAGTGGTAGAGTTCCGTGGATCCTGCAGACCTGCTAGGATTTTACAGATTTTTTCCTCAAAGGCGTCCGCCAGAGAGTCACAAAGCGCTTGCGACGAGGGAACAGCACTCGCCACACATGTAGGGTGAGCCAGGTCCTTAACGATTTAAAAAAGGGCCTGAGCCTTGTTTGGGGCCTGACTCAGAGTAAGTTCAAGAAAGGTTGCTTTCGCTATCTTGATTTGAGCTTTATATTTATGCATAGCCGACCTGAATGCAATTTTCTCGGAGTCAAGATACTGCTTCCTCCAGACCCTTTCCGCGCGTTTACAGTCGAGTTTGAGCTGGCGAAGTTCGCTCGTGTACCAAGGACTAGCTCGGTTCACCCTCCCTCGCGACTTCCGAAGGGGCGCCAACTTGTCCAGCGAGCTAGTAATAGATTGGCAGAAGAAGGTGTAACTATCTTCGACTGTGTTGCCAAGTTTGAAGTCCTCATCTAAGATGTTCGGCAATGGGACAGTATTTAGGATGCGGGACCAAGGCCTCTCTAGCTTAGCTAGAGGTAGTCCAGCCTTACGCGAGGTAGGGTCCTCCGACCAAAGGGAGAACTTGATCAAAAAGTGGTCCGTCCAGTATTGGCACTTGATGTCCCCGAGTGATGCCCATTGAGGATCCGCAAACACTAGGTCCAAAGTGTGGCCTTTCCGATGCGTGGAGGCATTCGCCAGCTGTACTAAGTTGATATCTGTACAGGCTTGGCTGAGAGAAAAAAGTGCACTGTCCAGCGAGCTGCCTGCCCACAGATTGAAATCTCCAAGAACTAATAACCTGGAGTGGGAGCTGGCAAGTTCATAGACCAGGTCGATGAAAAGGGGGATGGATGGTGCTGGTCCCGGGGGACGATAACAAAGAACCCCCGAGCAGCAGATCGACTCCTGCTGTTTGACTGAGAAACCCATCAGTTCAAATCCCGGTACCTCTCGGATCTTTAACTGGGAGAGGGTAAGCGAGTCTCTATGAATGAATCCAATTCCCCCTCCTCGATTAAGTGGACGCGGTGAGTGACTAATTTTATATCCTGAAGGGCAAGCTAAGCCCAGCTCGACCTCACAGTCCTCCCGAGTCCACGTTTCTGTGAGAAAGAGGACATCGAGCTGTTCAGACTCAATGAGGAAGGCTATTTCCATGTGGTGCTTACAGAGAGATCTAACATTAAGCAGACCACAGGTAATTGGCTTAGAGGTAGACGGTCTGACCGGGTCCTGCCATAACATGCCTCTGTCTCTATTCTTGAAATGAAACGTACCTCCATAAATTCGCTCGTCTCAAGTGTGTAGGGCGTTTCCTCGCCGCCCGTTCGATGTCTCCTTTCGAATCACCACGCTCTATCACCGGCCAGTCATTTAGTCTCAAGTGTCCTGTGTATAGTTACAACTTCGTTAATTTAAGGTGATAAAACTAATGGCGCCTATCACTTTCTTAACAGCAGCGCTATCGTACCTGTTATTCGCTTCCACTCGTTGAATCTGCAAACCACTGTGAACACGGCGGCCATATTGGGTCCCTCCCATATGTAACCCAACTTTGTGGTGCATTCTGGTCAGTGGAGTTCACTTTGCCGATCGCGCTATAAGTTAGAGACGGAAGCCCAACTTATAGTCTTGATATCTCAGGCAGTGTATTGAGGCCGGTTAGAGTACTATTAAATTTTAAAATTAGGTACGCTTCTTTTTTCAAAAAAACTTTATCTATATCTGTCGAGCATTTTGTTTGATTTAAACTGAACAGTACAGACCATTTAAAATCATTCTCTCCATGATTTTTTTCAATGAAATGTTGCACCATAGGCGCAGTCATGACCTTATTTTTTATGCGTGATCTGTGTTGAGTCATTCGTACATTGACTTGTTGGTTCGTTTTTCCAACATAGATTTTTGGACAAGGGCACACAATTGCGTAAACTACATTTCGGGTCTTACAATTAGAGAAACCTTCATGTTTCCAATTAACGTTCGCATGTTGGAATTCGTTTCCCTCAATCGTGGTTTCGCAAGACACACAGTTACCACACCTGTGGTGTCCTTCTATAGGTTTCATGCCCCATTGCGACAGAAGGTCATTTTTGGGTTTGGGCAACGCAATATCGGCGCGTACAATTTGCTGGCCGATATTTTGGTTCTTCCTATATGCAAATATAGGACCGGGAAAAGGACACTCCAGTTCTTCTAAAAGATGCCAGTTCTTGAGAACCATTTGTCTTATTTTGTGGGTGTCTGGACCGTATGTAGTAACGCACACCATTCTTTCAAGTTCGCGTTTTTCTTTTACTTCAAGCAAACACTCTTGTGGAGTGTAGCGTGCTGATGGTCCACACAATAGAAACAGCGCAAAGACTCTGTGCAAAAGAGTTACAAGAAATAGAAGAGCTAACTCAAACTATCAAAGACAGCCAGTTGGTGCCTGATGCCAAATCTCTTTTGGAAAAAATAGAGAAGGAAATACAGGGGCATATTATCAAGGGGGTTTATCTCTGCTTTTTTTGCTTTAAAAGCCAAGAAAGCGGAGATAAAATTATCTCCCTATTACCTAGCTATCGCAAACACCAGTAAGCGACAGCTAGTAGGAGATAGCGACCATCTTGGGCCCCACTTTGCATGTCAGTGATATTTATCACTAATGACATGCAAAGTGGGCGTGCCAAGATGTTAGCGACTGGAAACAGTCGCTAACATCGCTATCTCCTATTACCAACTTTTGGAGATATTCGCGCTATGCGCGAATATCTCCAAAGCTAACACCTGCCCTGAGCAGTTCTTAGCCATGTTATCCAATGGGAGGTGGATAACATGGCTAAGAGCATTAGCTCGGTAATGCATGAATATCGCTGACTTTTCAGCGATATTCATGCATTGCGGCCGATTTTTATCGCATTTACGATAAACCTTGGTAATACCAAGGTTTATCTGCGATAAAAATCCCCGCAGCTCAGTGGTAAATTTTCGTCTCTAACCAAGCAATAGCGATAATTATCGCTATTGCTTGGTAATATGCCCCACAGTCCTTTAAAGATAACACCATTAATGGTAAGACTGCACAATACGAGAGGGATTCTAAATCTTTCACATTAGAGAAGACATATCCTTTTCTAAAAGACGACTATTACTCACAAGCAGACTCACGTGGAGCACTACATAACTACCAAGGGAGGTCACGTAGTAGGTTCAAAACTTTCTCTGAAACCTCTTCATCAGATTCTTCTGGATCAGAAACGAGAGGAAATAATAACAAAAAGCAAGCCTCTTTTTTAGAGAAAGGTCAGCAACCGAAAGTAAGATTCAAAACACCATGGGAGATGCGAACAAGGAGACATTTTTACAAGTCATAGGGGGTCCCTCCACTATAGTCAATTTATCAACGAAAAAAAACTAACAAGAGATGAAGAGTCGGTTTTAAATCTAGGACTCAAATTTGTCCCTTGCAGACA
The DNA here is from genome assembly GCF_964261635.1 of Lissotriton helveticus. Lineage (NCBI taxonomy): Eukaryota > Metazoa > Chordata > Amphibia > Caudata > Salamandridae > Lissotriton > Lissotriton helveticus. The sequence continues at coordinate 1,075,724,513 of NC_136072.1, forward strand.
AACGGAATTCACAAAAATTAAATTAGAGACAATTGAGTTCTGCCGCAAGATCAGACTCAAAGCTTTTTTTGCGAACCAACTGCCAAATGTAGATAATGAGATCACAGGCTTCAGAAACAGATCCACCTGTGTACCAAGTCAAAATATTCCCAAACAGGTTTATGCGTTTGAGCAGATAATGCTGTCATCCATAAACAAATTGGAAAAGAGCAAAAAATATGTCCAGCAGAATATCAGTAGGGGACAGCGAGCTGCACTTAAAAATCTAAAAGAGGATCCGACAGTCGTGATAAAACAGGCCGATAAAGGCGGTGCGGTTGTCATCTGGTCCAGGGATAAATACATAGCTGAAGGTTTGTCACAGGTGAATAACCAGATTTGGTACAGGAAAATTGCCGGTAGATCCTGAAATTGTCCAAATAGGAAGGGACAGTGGTTTTTTGGGTCCAAAAGAAAGTGAGTTCTTGTTGAAAAGTTTCCAAGAACCCCTGTGGTATACTTTCTGCCAAAGATCCACAAAAATGTGAATGCTCCCCCAGGATGACCCATCGTTTCTGGGTACGATTCATGCCTTGAGCCTCTCTCCAAATACGTTGACTTCTTTCTGAAGCCATTTGTGAGTAAAGTCAAAGCATATTTGAGAGATACTACCGACTTTTTGGTGAAGGTTGAAGGTACGCCATTTGATCCGACAACACAGCTTATGGTAACGATGGACGTGACATCCCTCTATACGCAGATCCCTCAGGACGAAGTGTTGGAGGTGATGGAGCTATATCTGGACTCGAGAGAGAGACCTCATAGAGTACCCACATCATTCATTTTAAAACTGGCAGAAGTAGCTCTGAGAAAGAACTACTTCCGCTTCAATGATGAATTCTTTATGCAAATGAAGGGCACCGTGATGGGGTGTCCTTATGCTCCAGAAATGGCTGTGTTGTATATGGCAGAATATGAAAAGAAATTTGTGGAAGAGAACAACCCTTACAAACAGCAAATTATACAGTGGCTTAGATACATTGACGACGTGTGGCTCCTGTGGCAGGGGAGCCACAACGAATTGTCTAAATTCCACGAGTGGTTAAATTTGAAACATCAGGATATAAAATTCTCCATAGATTCCAGCTGTGTGAAGATGACATTCTTAGATGTTGAAATCACATGTGCAGAGGGCCATTTGAAATCTTCTCTTTATAAGAAAAAAACTGACAAAAACACCATTCTCCCAGGAATCTAAGGGCTAACTTACCCTATGGGCAACTACTTCGTATAAGAAGAAATTGTTCAGAAGTAGTGGAGTATGACCAACATGCACAGCGTTTCTGTGATGAAATGATCCAAAGAGGGTATCCGGGAAAGTTATTGAAACATTCTTACAAGAGGGCACGCTACACTCCACAAGAGTGTTTGCTTGAAGTAAAAGAAAAACGCGAACTTGAAAGAATGGTGTGCGTTACTACATACGTTCCAGACACCCACAAAATAAGACAAATGGTTCTCAAGAACTGGCATCTTTTAGAAGAACTGGAGTGTCCTTTTCCCCGTCCTACATTTGCATATAGGAAGAACCAAAATATCGGCCAGCAAATTGTACGCGCCGATATTGCGTTGCCCAAACCCAAAAATGACCTTCTGTCGCAATGGGGCATGAAACCTATAGAAGGACACCACAGATGTGGTAACTGTGTGTCTTGCGAAACCACGATTGAGGGAAACGAATTCCAACATGCGAACGTTAATTGGAAACATGAAGGTTTCTCTAATTGTAAGACCCGAAATGTAGTTTACGCAATTGTGTGCCCTTGTCCAAAAATCTATGTTGGAAAAACGACCCAACAAGTCAATGTACGAATGACTCAACACAGATCACGCATAAAAAATAAGGTCATGACTGCGCCTATGGTGCAACATTTCATTTAAAAAAATCATGGAGAGAATGATTTTAAATGGTCTGTATTGTTCAGTTTAAATCAAACAAAATGCTCGACAGATATAGATAACGTTTTGTTGAAAAAAGAAGCGTACCTAATTTTAAAATTTAATAGCACTCTAACCGGCCTCAATACACTGTCTGAGATATCAAGACTATAAGTTGGGCTTCCGTCTCTAACTTATTGTCATGCCTGCCTAGCTTCCACGGTAAATACGGACGAACATCCAAGACCATTCCAAGAGGGCCTCGCGGCTATGCGCATGCGCGAGGGGTCCGAGCCGGAACTTAAGCTCGCGTCCCCAGGCGCTCAGCGCTTCGCGCTCTAGTTTTTCTGCTCTGTGTAGAGACTTCCGCTGGCAGTTTCCTGTTTGCTCGCCCTCGGATTCCTTCGGGGCGTTTATTGTCTTTGAAGTGATACTCGGCTTTTCCTTTGCCTTGACCCGTGCTTATTCAGTTGCCTCATTTGACCGGCTCGAGGTTCCGGTGACTAGAACCTTACCTCGTTCCCCGGGATTACAGGCAATCCTGGCAGATCTATGCCGCTTCCTTGAAGCACATATCGAAATCTTGTTTTCCTTCCTGCCGTCCACCTGCCGAGAGTCAGTATCGTTTGCCTCTCCCCAGGAGTTTTAAGGAAGGATTCATAGTTATATCCCAATAGACCCAAGTGCCCACTTCTTAACTTGGGTTCTATTAATCATATTTGCCCATTTTCGCTATTTGGCCGGCTGTCTTAACCAGGTGTCGTTGTGGTGTTCCTGGCCCTGTTTTTTGCGGACTCGTCGTTTGGCCTGACTACGGTCCCGCCGAACGACCGGTATTTGCGGAAGCAGTGGTAGGGAGTATTGCATGGCATTTTGGGCTTTGTGGTCCGCCTAGCGATATCCCTTCCCCCTTTTTGTTGTTTATGGTTTGTTTTCGTTTGCTGGACTTCCTGGATGCTGGCAGTCATCGCAGTACAGGGACACAAAGAACTGGTAAAGCGCTTGTAGCGCACTTTCTTTATTGTATTCTTCATACAAGATATATTGGTGTTCACATATATATTTTCGAATCCTCTAGGCAACTACCTCTGTGATCCTGACCTTTGTTCCATGTCTAGATTATCGCCTACAAAGATGTCTAGTTAGGTAAGATAAGGAGTACGCTCTGATCAGTATAGTGGTAGATACCAAGATCAACATCAGGGATAATATCTCACATCCCTCTAATCCAGGTCATATCAGATGTACATAATTCCAAGGTCACATACGGTTTCCTAGTTGCAGTGATTGATACACTCTTGAGCTCTCAGGTAAGGGTGATTTCTGTAGTGATATTCGGAGGATTGTGGGGTGACTGTTGTTGTGCTAATTTCTTATTCTTTATAGCTTCACCTCCAGACGGAAGCAGAAGAGAGCTGTCCAGAGAGTCCAGTGTTTTGTCTTCCCCTACTTTCCTTGTTTTGTTCCCTCCTTTCCCTCCATAGCACCCTCGTGTCCTAGAGTTTGATAGGCACTTGTGGTGCAGGGGGGAAGGGTTGGGGCTATCAGGGGCTCCTGGCACTCCTGAGGAAACCACCTTCCGCGTCCTTACACTTATAGCGCGATCGGCAAAGAGAACTCCACTGACCAGAATGCACCACAAAGTTGGGTTACATATGGGAGGGACCCAATGTGACCGCCGTGTTCACAGTTGGTTTGCAGATTCAACGAATGGAAGCGAATAACAGGTCCGATAGCGCTGCTGTTAAGAAAGTGATAGGCGCCATTAGTTTTATCACCTTAAACTAACGAGGTTGTAACTATACACAGGACACTTGAGACTAAATGACTCTTCGGTGATAGTGCGTGGTGATATGAATGGAGACAGCGAACGGGCGGCGAGGAAACGCCCTACACACTTGAGACGAGCGAATTTATGGAGGTACGTTTCATTTCAAGAATAGAGACAGAGGCATGTTATGCTTCATGCACAAAACTAAGGGCCGATTTTGATCATTTTTTCAGATCGTGCCGAGTAAAGGATTTCTCAACTAGGAGCCTTCACACATGCCTATTGATTAAGAGGTAGGTCTAGTGGGAGCTTTGGATTTTAGGCACTTTGTAACTGGCATACGATTGAGATTGACAAATGTATTTTTATTTGCACTCTAGGAGATTCTTCTTTTTATTAAAAAAGCAAATTGGAGTATTTTGCGCCAACACAAAAAGAAGTGCACCTGTGGGAGCAGCCAAGCTGGACAACAGGTACACTTGAATAAGTGGGGACATGTAACGTTAGGGGTACACCTAAAAATTGAGAACTAAAACAAATTCCCTTTTTCTATATATTCCATAGACACTCAAAAACGACAGAGCCCTGATGAGAATCCGGCAATTGTTTATACCGGATTCGAAACGCGTCGGTATAAAGGAAGGATAAAATAATCACATTGATTGTGAACTTGACTAAAAATATCGTTTTAAGTTCCATTTTGATCTTTCTTTAAGCATGACTTTGTCCATTACTGTTGTTTATGTTTAGTCATTACTACTTGAGAAATACTATACAAAGAGTAATTATTTGTGATCAAGAAGTAGTGTAATATAGATAAGGATTGTATATAATGTGTATATATGTAACTTGTGAAATTGTTTTGTATATATGTGTAAATGTGTGCAAAATGTTTAGTGTTTTTTCTCACTCACGAAAATCGAAAAGTCAAAAAAAGAAAGTATGAATTTAAAAGGGTAAAAATAAATATACCTAACAAACATAAGACTAGGATTTGTTTGTTACTCCTAGTATTGGAGATAAGAGTTAAGTGTGGGGTCAGCAATTTTTGTTTATTGTTGATAATTATTTGGTCCAGCTGCCTCCACGTCCCAGGACCTCACTCCGTAGTGTAACAAAGTTTAGGGCGGGCGCATACCCGCGAGAGTTTAAAGGGCATTTGGATTCTGTCAAATTGTGATTTCAATTGAAACATCAACGTGGAGAGACAGTTTGTCCCTCCAAAGTAATGTCTGATAAAGACACTTTATCGTTCTCTGAGAGCCATATACAAAACTTATTGGCCTCTTCCCCTTTCGCAGATGTCACACTAAGTACCTCTGCTCAACAGCAGAACGAATCAGAGAAATTAATTAGGCTACTCAAGAAGCATATTCGAACAGAACTCCATGGGCATTTTCTCCTGAAGCACCTCAGGGGAGGAACGATCCCCTGGGGACTTCAGGTGAAAAATATCCCAGTGATATTTACGGAGGATGCAGAATATAAGAAGGGCTTCAGCTGCATAAATACGAAGTGTAGCCATGGCCTGATGGTCGACACAATAGAAAATGCACAAAGACTCTGTGCAAAAGAGTTACAAGAAATAGAAGAGCTAACTCAAACTTTCAAATACAGCCAATTGGTGCCTGATGCCAAAGCTCTTTTGGAAAAAATAGAGAAGGAAATACAGTCCTTTAAAGATAACACCATTAATGGTAAGACTGCACAATACGAGTGGGATTCTAAATCTTTCACATTAGAGAAGACATATCCTTTTCTAAAAGACGACTATTACTCACAAGCAGACTCACATGGAGCACTACATAACTACCAAGGAAGGTCTCGTAGTAGGCTCAAAACTTTCTCTGAAACCTCTTCATCAGATTCTTCTGGATCAGACACGAGAGGAAATAATAACAAAAAGCAAGCCTCTTTTTTAGAGAAAGGTCAGCAACCGAAAGTAAGATTCAAAACACCATGGGAGATGCGAACAAGGAGAAATTTTTACAAGTCATGGGGGTCCCTCCACTATAGTCAATTTATCAACGAAAGAACTAACAAGAGATGAAGAGTCGGTTTTAAATCTAGGACTCAAATTTGTCCCTTGCAGACAAATGGACTTCACAAAAATAAAATTAGAGACAATTGAGTTCTGCCGCAAGATCAGACTCAAAGCTTTTTTTGCGAACCAACTGCTAAATGTAGATAATGAGATCCCAGGCTTCAGAAACAGATCCACCTTTGTACCAAGTCAAAATATTCCGAAACAGGTTTATGCGTTTGAGCAGATAATGCTGTCATCCATGAACAAATTGGAAAAGAGCAAAAAATATGTCCAGCAGAATATCAGTAGGGGACAGCGAGTTGCACTTAAAAATCTAAAAGAGGATCCGACAGTCGTGATAAAACAGGCCGATAAAGGCGGTGCGGTTGTCATCTGGCCCAGGGATAAATACATAGCTGTAGGTTTGTCACAGGTGAATAACCAGATTTGGTACAGGAAATTGCAGGAAGATCCTGTTAAGCAGATACAATCATTGATAGCAGAAATTGTCCAAATAGGAAGGGACAGTGGCTTTTTGGGTCCAAAAGAAAGTGAGTTCTTGTTGAAAAAGTTTCCAAGTACCCCTGTCGTATACTTTCTGCCAAAGATCCACAAAAATTTGAATGCTCCCCCAGGACGACCCATCGTTTCTGGGTGCGATTCATGCCTTGAGCCTCTCTCCAAATACGTTGACTTCTTTCTGAAGCCATTTGTGAGTAAAGTCAAAGCATATTTGAGAGATACCACCGACTTTTTGGTGAAGGTCGAAGGTACGCCATTTGATCCGACAACACAGCTTATGGTAACGATGAACGTGACATCCCTCTATACGGTGATACCTCAGGACGAAGCGTTGGAGGTGATGGAGCTATATCTGGACTCGAGAGAGAGACCTCATAGAGTGCCCACATCATTCATTTTAAAACTGGCAGAAGTAGCTCTGAGAAAGAACTACTTCCGCTTCAATGATGAATTCTTTATGCAAATTAAGGGCACCGCGATGGGGTGTCCTTATGCTCCAGAAATGGCTGTGTTGTATATGGCAGAATATGAAAAGAAATTTGTGGAAGAGAACTACCCTTACAAACAGCACATTATACTGTGGCTTAGATACATTGACGACGTGTGGCTCCTGTGGCAGGGGAGCCACAACGAATTGTCTGAATTCCACGAGTGGTTACATTTGAAACATCAGGATATAAAATTCTCCATAGATTCCAGCTGCGTGAAGATGACATTCTTAGATGTTGAAATCACATGTGCAGAGGGCCATTTGAAATCTTCTCTTTATAAGAAAAAAACTGACAAAAACACCATTCTCCTCTACAAAAGTGCGCATCCCAGGAATCTAAGGGCTAACTTACCCTATGGGCAACTACTTCGTATAAGAAGAAATTGTTCAGAAGTAGTGGAGTATGACCAACATGCACAGCGTTTCTGTGATGAAATGATCCAAAGAGGGTATCCGAGAAAGTTATTGAAACATTCTTACAAGAGGGCACGCTACACTCCACAAGAGTGTTTGCTTGAAGTAAAAGAAAAACGCGAACTTGAAAGAATGGTGTGCGTTACTACATACGGTCCAGACACCCACAAAATAAGACAAATGGTTCTCAAGAACTGGCATCTTTTAGAAGAACTGGAGTGTCCTTTTCCCCGTCCTATATTTGCATATAGGAAGAACCAAAATATTGGCCAGCAAATTGTACGCGCCGATATTGCGTTGCCCAAACCCAAAAATGACCTTCTGTCGCAATGGGGCATGAAACCTATAGAAGGACACCACAGGTGTGGTAACTGTGTGTCTTGCGAAACCACGATTGAGGGAAACGAATTCCAACATGCGATCGTTAAGTGGAAACATGAAGGTTTCTCTAATTGTAAGACCCGAAATCAGGGGTGGGGAAATCATATCGCCCGACGCCCGAACCAAGAAGATTTTTATAATGGGCAAGAAGATTTATTGTCGGTTTTGTCCAACGGACAAGTACACATTAAATCACTAAAAATGTATGAACTGTGGGCACTCTCGGGCTCACAGCCAATTAGAAATGCAGTCAGAAAGCTTTTGGAGGACATTGAATGACTGGAAGCCCATGACTGGCCTCAATCTAGCCAGTGATTGGCTGGGGGAGTCTTGCGGTAAACGTCAGTGTTCTAGCGCAGATTCCACACTGGTGCAGCCCAACCTCTCTTGAAACCCAGCTGCCGAACGTGCAAAGGCAGGTCCCGAGGCAGGAAACACTTTTTCCACTACCAGGTCCCAGCGCTGTGGGTCGCGGGGGCAGGTGGCCTCTCTGTCGCTGATTGCTACGTGGCTCGATCACCCTGTCCAGTGGGATCCGTCCAAGGCAGGCCATTCATCTTTGGTGCGCTGCTGCGCACTTCCTGGAATCGAGAGCAACAAGTCTGCATCTCGGACACACTGCATGCCTCCCCAGCAGGTGAGTCAGTCGGATAATGGGTTTTGCAGCGGTCTGATCCTTAATAAAAGTATGTTAACTGTGATTCTGCATGAAATGGCCTGGATTCAGTGAGCGTGGGGGCAGGGTCAAATGTGTGGCAGGTTAACAATTTACAATAAGGCAGGAAACTCTCCTTTTGCAATCTAGCAATGGAACCAGTGCAGCATTGATAATGAGTGAAATAACGATGAAAGGAAGTTTACTATAGAGAGGCATTGACCTTTACTTTGTCTCTGCTTTTATGGACGAGGTCGCATTTGGAGGCACGGAGCAAATGATAATACTTTAAACACCTGGCAGGCTTACAGAAAATGCAGCCGTGGAAGATTATGCGTGCGCTGTTAATAGAAACATTTTTTAAATTGCATTGTTTTCCTGGTGTTAAAGAAATCAAGCTAAAGTTGAATAAAGGAAACACCACATAATGCAGTAGGCAGAAAGTATATTCGTATTCCAAGCAATGCTGTGTGTGCAGCGTATTTCACACTGTTCACTGAGATGTGGGCCTCTCTTGGCGTCTCAAACGTTGCAATGTCCACAATTTTGCTCCAGACGAGGTCTCCTTTCCCAATACCCTTCCCCACAGTCTTTATTGCCTTTTCCTTATTCCGTTACCTCCCCCTTCGCTCCACAGCTTCTCGCTTAATCAATGCCCACACTTTATCTTTTAATCTTGCCACTGCTGCAGGGGAAAAGCCTCACGTCCGTGTCAATTTTTATAGGCTTAATCCTGTCAAGAAACAGGTAATTCTCCACATTTCTGTTAGCCTGTACCTTTATTTGGTTGCATTTCTCAACTCCTGTACCTACTGTAAACCGCCCCCACCATGCACAGTACACTGTCAGTTTGTGCTAAATAAGCGGAGCCACTGTAATAAAGCGGCAGGGAAGGTCTAATTTATGTGGCAGGGAAGGTCTAAATTACGCAGCAGGGTTGACTAAATTGTGGCCACAAAAATGAGAATTATATAGCATAACGAGGCACACTTTCGTTGATAGTATTACTTCATTATTTTAACATCTGTACACGTTAACACTGTATAAATGTTTTGCCTCATTACTTTCAGATTAAGAACCAAACACAGCAATAGCAATGTAAAAGAGACCAGTCACTACCTGTAAAGGGCTTTTCACTGTGTGGCAGGACATGTTACCCCCTTTTTAGTAACTTTTGATCTGTTTGAGATAGTAGCAACTAAAATATGCTGTTTAGGCAGCATGTGTTGGATTACATGGCAAATTATGTGGAAAACGCCTCAGCTGTAGACTCTCGTAATTAGAGTGGCTCTGTATATAAATCACACAGGACTTGTCACCTGTGGGGGACCATCTTTCATTTGCAACGATATAAAATGTCAAATATTGCAGAAGCGAGCTCAATATAAAGCAGAAATTACCAAAATATAAATTTTTAGGTCTCACAATCACGTTTTATTCACAACTGGGTGAAAATATACAATGTTCCCACCTCCAGAATTTAAGCAACCGCTGTAGTGTTTCATTTTTGTTGCACAGTTATGTCAGCAGTAAAAATGAGCCCATACAAGATCCAAGGAAAAGTGACTCTTCCGCCTGTGTGAATATTCGTTCTATGTAGACATAAAGGTATGTTTTTCTTTCCCCACATGATTTGCCAAAGGGTGTTTTTCCTGTGTGACTGCCTTTGTGCCTTCTTTATGCATGTGCCCATATTCAAATATCCAAGTATCAGCCCTTGGACCCTCAGGATGCTCAGCTTCTGAAATAAAGAAACTGATTGCACAAGTTGCTGCACTGTAAAACCGTATCTTTCATCAGGCTCCCCAATACTCATATATCAGCATCCTGCAACAGAATTACAGGGTCTCCCGGAAGACAACACGCACATTTGGGTGGGCAGTGGGGGGCTAGGGACATTGGAAGGAGAGAGACAAGTGGCAGAGAACTTGGATTTTAAAGAAAAAAGTGAGTACTTTACAAATCTCAGTGAGACAAGCTAGCACATCTATTGCTGATCTGCACCCCTTCATGTTAGGTAAGCTTACTCTGCTGGTGCCATTACTTACCAGTACTGTGCACAAGAGAACCCCATACTACTACTGCCAGTGTTGCATATGCTCCTTGTGTGGTAGAAGAATGTGGAAATGTAGCAGTGAATGCACAATAATATAATCACACCACACCTGCCCAGGAGTGTAAAAGGAGAGATTGATGTAACTGCCCATTACTTCCTCTTGTGTATTCATACTTGTGGATACTGCTTCAGTGACCTAAACACCTCTGCTATGTGATTTGTGCTGCCCCATGAACAGTTCATAAACTCTGCCGAGAAGTGGTTATTCCCATCCACACGTTTATCAGAGCATGATCACGTGAGTATTTTTGAAACTGGACAGCTATGAGTTGGCCCTAGGATGGAGAACACCCTTCTGCCCTACAGGTTCATATTCCGGCACAGTCTATGCCAAATACGCTTCAAGAAATGTAGTCAATTACCAGCCTGTACTCTGCCTTTCGGCACTATTTCTTTAAATTAGAAAATTTGTCACATTCATACAGGGTAATAATTGGGTGCAGTGCACACTGACACATCTGCACACATACTGTACTTCCAGCCAGTGCAATAGTTGAATTTGAAGGTGTATGACCATGCATTGCATAATTTGACTTGCATTTGAAGTTTATATTACATAGTATGTTGCACTGATTGCAGTGCAGGTTCTCTCCGTGCAGACCCACCTCAGTGATATATGGAATAGGTGGGGCAAGCAGATATCTTCCCAGGACAAGTAGATTTCTGTAACATTTTGTCCATTGGCCAAGTAGATTTTTTTTAATTTCCACACCCCTGCGAAATGTAGTTTACGCAATTGTGTGCCCTTGTCCAAAAATCTATGTTGGAAAAACGAACCAACAAGTCAATGTACGAATGACTCAACACAGATCACGCATAAAAAATAAGGTCATGACTGCGCCTATGGTGCAACATTTCATTGAAAAAAATCATGGAGAGAATGATTTTAAATGGTCTGTACTGTTCAGTTTAAATCAAACAAAATGCTCGACAGATATAGATAAATTTTTGTTGAAAAAAGTAGCGTACCTAATTTTAAAATTTAATAGTACTCTAACCGGCCTCAATACACTGTCTGAGATATCAAGACTATAAGTTGGGCTTCCGTCTCTAACTAATAGCGCGATCAGCAAAGAGAACTCCACTGACCAGAATGCACCACAAAGTTGGGTTACTTATGGGAGGGACCCAATATGGCCGCCGTGTTCACAGTTGGTTTGCAGATTCAACGAGTGGAAGCGAATAACAGGTACGATAGCGCTGCTGTTAAGAAAGTGATAGGCGCCATTAGTTTTATCACCTTAAACCGGTGGTTCCCAAAGTGTGCGCCGCGGCACCCCGGTGCGCCGCGATAAGAAGCCAGGGGTGCCGCGCCGCTACCAGGATGTGGGTCGTGGAAATTGCAGACGCAATTCCTCCCCCACCTTTGTGCTGAAGTGAGCCCTGCCCTCGCCGCACTCTGCATTTAAATGGCTCAATTAAGAGCTCGTTGAGGTTTCTGACGAAAGTAATGGGTATTCATGAGGAAAGTACATTGTAGCTTTGGTCCTGCCTTAATGTACAAAAGAAGTGGAAAACAATAAACAACGCTAAGCGGGCAGGGTCCCCAAATAGCCTCACTGTACAGCAGGGAAGTGCCTAGTTTTAAAGTGTAAATACCACCGTAAACATTGCAACACATTTCCTCTTCTTGTGAAGGTCAGAATGCAAAGTACTCCGGAAGTGCTTGAAAAACACATTGTGTTTTTGTATGTGCAATTTTACAAAATGGGACAAGACGCAAAAGAGTATCGCTTTGCATATATCACATGGTTCCTAGAGTTTAAGAGTGCTTCATGAGAGACAGTGAAAAATAATTGCAATTAAAACCAAGCAGAAAAATCACTACAATAAGATACATATCAGAACGTACACCCTTTGGTTTTATTTTTATTTCTATTTAATGCGATTTTATGTAGCGCGAACATTACCAGAATGTGTCACAGCGCTTTACATAAGAACCAGTTGCGATACATAAGGACGTAGAATTACAGGCGTTACATAAAAGATACAAGCAGAAAAAAATTGCAAATGTACAAGTTATAAAGTCAGACAGGGAAGAGATATAAACAGAAATAAATTGCAAATGTACACGTAGTGAAGTCACACAAGGAAGAGATACAAATGGATAAACTCTAAGAGTCACATAGGAATGGTAGAGAGTATACAGGTCTACTGCGGTGGTTCCCAAAGTGTGCGCCGCGGCACCCCGGTGCGTCGTAAAATATGGAGGGGAGCCAGGGCCAACTGCCAATTAGGTCAAGGGAGCCATGGGTCAAAAAAGTTTGGGAACCACTGCCTTAAACTAACGAGGTTGTAACTATACACAGGACACTTGAGACTAAATGACTGGCCGGTGATAGAGTGTGGTGATTCGAAAGGAGACAGCGAACGGGCGGCCAGGAAACGCCCTACACACTTGAGACGAGCGAATTTATGGAGGTACGTTTCATTTCAAGAATAGAGACAGAGGCATGTTATGCTTCATGCACAAAACTAAGGGCCGATTTTGATCATTTTTTCAGATCGTGCCGAGTAAAGGATTTCACAACTAGGAGCCTTCACACATGCCTATTGATTAAGAGGTAGGTCTAGTGGGAGCTTTGGATTTTAGGCACTTTGTAACTGGCATACGATTGAGAGTGACAAATGTATTTTTATTTGCACTCTAGGAGATTCTTCTTTTTATTAAAAAAGCAAATTGGAGTATTTTTCGCCAACACAAAAAGAAGTGCACCTGTGGGAGCAGCCAAGCTGGACAACAGGTACACTTGAATAAGTGGGGACATGTAACGTTAGGGGTACACCTAAAAATTGAGAACTAAAACAAATTCCCTTTTTCTATATATTCCATAGACACTCAAAAATGACAGAGCCCTGATGAGAATCCGGCAATTGTTTATACCGGATTCGAAACGCGTCGGCATAAAGGAAGGATAAAATAATCACATTGATTGTGAATTTTACTAAAAATATCGTTTTAAGTCCCATTTTGATCTTTCTTTAAGCATGACTTTGTCCATTACTGTTGTTTATGTTTAGTCATTACTACTTGGGAAATACCATACAAAGAGTAAATATTTGTGGTCAAGAAGTAGTGTAATATAGATAAAGATTGTATATAATGTGTATATATGTAACTTGTGAAATTGTTTTGTTTATATGTGTAAATGTGTGCTAAATGTATAGTGTTTTTTCTCACTCACGAAAATCGAAAAGTCAAAAAATGAAAGTATGAATTTAAAAGGGTAAAAATAAATATACCTCCTCAAACTTTAGCCCCTCTCTCACATTTACTTATTAGCGCTGCTCATTCCAACCTTGATCTCAGAGCGCTTTACATCAGAAACATATTATAGAGAGACAATGAGTCATACAAGTGTGTAAATCAATACATAGGAAATTCTACTTAAGACAAGGAGGACTACAAGGTGTAGGAGTGATGTCATCCATATTGATAGGCACTCAATGTCAAGAGTGCTTGGACTGGAGAAACGAGGGGGCAGATTAACTATGTAATTCCGATGTGCAGTAACCGAAGTTGCTGCACCACTTTCTGTGAAAAGCATAAAAGCACAAGATCTACTAAGGTATGGTGCTGTGGTTCTCTCATCTAGTGCATACCTTAGGCATGCAAGGGTGTTTGTGTGATGTATCTCTTAGGTTTCATACTGGAATGATACCCTTCCCAGCACAAAATTCTATGCTTTGACAAAGTTTACACGTTACCATTTTGTATGTGTGCTGTATTGTGCAACACGCAATCAAAGTTGAAAAGGTTTGGAGAAAATGAATCATAACACTTTACCACTCTTTGTGTGCTGTGCTTGCAGCACACATGCACAGTTGGGAAGGTTTGGAGTAAATGAATCTTTTCTCCAATTGTACAGCTGCCTTGAGGAAGTGAAATTTTATGATGCCAATCCCTTTCAACCAGAGTTAGTAGAAAGGGATTAGCATCAACATCCATGGGTGAGTGCATGGGAACATCCGTGTACCACCCATGGTTTGCCTCCTTGATGTAAAGTAGGACATAGCACTGATGGAGCAGATTTCATCTGCAGTCAGGCATTGTTTTATTTTTGTGCTACAGACAGGCTGCATCATTTAAATTGCCACGCACATTTTGGTGCAGGTTAAAAACATGGCACATGAAAAACATGAAAGTGAGGCCTGAAAATGCTTTTGCTGAATTAACATGTTTTTTTTGCAATGTAGAGAAAAAGTGGCCTTTTTACCTTTGAAGATTAATAGAATGTGTTTCTCTCTTCCCAGCTCATCCATGTAATCTAGATTTATTATTCCTGTCTAAATAGACTTTGACTTGTTGCATATTTTGATAAACATTTTCAGTTAATAACACCTCTTTTTATAATGTGTGTGAATTAATAATGCACGTGGGAAACATAATGGACTGATTTACATGAAATTAATATTATCTTTGTGTTTGTTTTATTTTTGGGGCCTACACAAAACATGGCTGCCTGTGAATCCATCAAGGCTATGACTTGCAATTTAATGAGAATGGAGCATGCGCAGACTGTGGCAGCTTTCCTCATGACAAAAAGTCAAGGACAACCTTAACTGTACATTTTTGTGACTGTGCCAATGTACCAGTTAGTTAAAAGTATCCGTTCTGACTACGCTGTGGAAGGAAGAAAGAGAATCAGAATGAAACATTTTTTCCTAGTAAATGTTGCAAATGTTTATAAATGTAGTTATTCATGTATGCTTCTTTTGTTAAAACTGGTGAAGTCAGGTTTTTAGAATGAGTCAGGGGGAGTGAGAACTCATGCCCTCATGACTGACCAATCACGTAAGGTTCTCCTGAAAGATGCTACATCTTTGTGTAGTCTGCCAATAATTAGGGTATAAATACTGTCCTCTCTGGATGGGGGCTGGCTATCTCAGCTCAGCTGGCTTCTAGGCTCATTAGGGGTCTGTGAGCCCTTGAGAGAAGGAACAGATTAGGCCAGACATTCTATGGGTTAGGTACGAGAAACGTCCCGGGAGATTGCTGAAGGGGAGTTGCGTCCGAGGAGAATCAGGGGGAGGTTTCTTGCTTCCACGTCATATCTTGGCACTTCAGGCCACATTCCTTTGAGGCCTGTGAAGGAGGGGCTGCTTTCCTCTTTTAGACACAGACAGACAGAGAGTGCAGTGGATCAGGATAGAATTAGATGCTAAACTTTAAGTTTAGGCTTTGACTAATTAATTAGGTCTAAAAAGATTTATTTGACTTATGCATTTAATTTCTCTTTATGGGAGGTTATTGATTAGCCTTGCAAGACTATTTTTCTTAGAAACTCTTTAAGAATTGTGACTGAAATTTTGCGCCACATTTTCATAACCACATGTAATGCTTATATGCAGACTGTAATATGTTCTGTATTATTGATATTTTTCCTGTTTTCCAAATTCTGTAACCTGATTGATATTTTACTAATGAATAAAGGGTCAGAGAAAAACTTAACTTTTGACTAGAAAATAAAACCCTTTAAAATAATCAACAACTCTCTTTATTGGCTTACAATAATAATTGTATTTTGACTGTTCATGTTTATTTAAAGTCTCCTGAAAGTAATACATGGTGTGAAGGGCCCAACACCTTTTGAGCGGTAAATTAGAGGTAGCATGAGGGTTTTGCATTGAGAAACTACCAGAAGAAATTACATTCTCCATCAGCACAACTAAGTGTCACTTTAGGGCTATTGAGCAACGCAATTCATGATTTGATCTGGAAAGTAAGCGCCAAATAACGTTTGTGACACAAACCACACGCAAACTGTTAGTGAATTTGCTTCATAAATGTGGCATAATGATTAGGTTATCGTACTAATGTCATACTAATAACATTGTATTACTGCCCTAAGAAACCTTTTTGCAACCTTATAATAATGAATGATTGAGGGGGAAAAACTATAAGATTCTAAGACTATTCCTTTCAATTTGCACTTTAATGCCAGTACGTAGCCCATTGTGGTATATTTAAATGATGCTACTTTTGAACTTGAAGTAACAAGGATCTCTGCGACAAAAGCAATACCCACTGAGTTGTCTACATAAAACACTAATCTGTGATCTGAATGTCATAGGTTGTGCTCAGTAGTAGAAACATTAACACTCAATGCCAGTATTTCCCAGCCAACATTTGGTCAAGAAAGCCCTGGCTATAAATAAAGATGCCTTTGCATTCTGTGTTTATTTTGTCACATTGGCTGGTGCTTGAAAGACAGACAGAGGTCACATATGTATTCTGACAAATTGCTGCTGGGGATTGTTGTTTACTGCTCTTTTTCAGCAAAGTGAGAGGATTTAAAATGAATTACGTGACAATCTTGCCGGAGGCAGATTGTGAAAGGAAAGGCTGTATGATGTCCTGTTTTTTGCAAAACATAACAACATGAAAAATACCTGTAAATGAACTGTACACATTCAGCAGTTAGGAAAGCAAATATGAAGCACATTTTTGGGGAATTCGGAAGTGTGATGGAAACAGAGATTTAAATAGGATCAAAACAAGTCATTTGATGATTCACAATTAATAAGTAGTCACTGAGACCCGATTGCCATATATTATCATTTATATAGTTGCTAAGCTATATAGTTTTATAAGTAAAACTGTATCTCTTTGCAATATTAGTGGCCATTTCAATCGAAAATTGTGCTGTCGGTAAATGACAATGCACTACCACACAATGCTTAGTTACATTAAAAAATCGCCCAATCTCATGTACTTTAAAGGTAGGTGGGTCACAAAGATGTTGTTCTAAAAAGTGGGTCGTGTTTCTAAACATTTTGGGAATCACTGCTCCATGCTACTATGACATGAGTCAAAACTGTAACTAGACACGTCACAGATCGCTCCCTCAAATGCACTAACCACCAGAGTTATCGTGCTGTTGTAATTATCCCCTGAAAAATGCCATGCTCACAAATATCTCTGCAGGCTGATCTTATCTCAATTCAGCCTGTCTGTCATGCAGCGGGCACCCCCTTGTCACCCAGTGCGATGCAATGCACTACCCTTAAGCTAGCACTGCCTGTGACTTATCCCGGTTTTCTCAAAGGGTACCTCTGGTGGAGCCCTTATGCTCTTGACCAATCAAAAGGTAGGCTTTATATGGGGATAGGCTGACAAATTGAGCACCAGGTGTAGATCCCTGCCTGTTTCACTAGTATTTTAAGCGATTTACAAGAAAGAGACCTAGACTCTCAATGCCGCACCCATCAAAACGTTGCGTTTAATCTAGGAGAGTGATGCTTATATCAGGGGAAGACAGCCTCCTGATTCCCCGTAAGCAGATACAATCCACACATTTATATGCAAAAAATGATCAGCACCCACTATATGTCCATATTTCTAAAAGTGATCTGTTTTGTTCCAACAATGATTAGTAAAATACTACACTGGTTCTGAGTCTCATTCAATTTGCCAAATTAACTTCAGAGTTTCCCGTATTCATTAAGATTACTTCAAACATGTTGTGTGTTCAGAAAATCCTTTATTGATGATTTATAAAACAAAATCACATCAGCGTAACCGACGCGTTTCGTCTCTTTTCACAAGACTTCTTCAGGGCTTGCCCTTTTAGAGATGCATTTCTCAAAACATCTGTTTTTGTTGCTTCATACATAAAATGAAGTTAATTTGGGAAATTGAATGAGATCAGAACCAGTGTTGTATTTTACGAACCATTGTTGGAACAAAACAGATCACTTTTAGAAATATGGACATATAGTGGGTGCTGATAATTTTTTGCATTCACTAGGATTTTGTTATGAACTCCCAAGCTAATCTCCATTTTTAAAACTATGTTAGCCTCTCTGTGTTTGGTCCTCATTCAGCATGTCTTTATCCTCTGCAGAACATGTGAAAGTGTCATTTCATCAAAACACCGATTTGTTATAAATTTAGGTGACACAAGTCTACCACAAACTACTTGATGTCTATGTGTCAAGGTTTAACAGCAGATGTGTAATATAAACATGTAGGGCCAGATTTACAACCCTTTTTTGAGGCCACAAATGGGAGATTGGCCTGTTTGCAACCACAAACAAGCATTGAAAATGCAATATGTCTCGCAATAGAAAAGTTTGACCTTTTGGTGTTGCAAATGTACATTTTTTTTTGTTTATATTTTTTCAAATTATAAAAGTATTAATTTTGTTTTTTGTAAAGTGAATAGTTATAAATCTACCAAATGTTACATTTATAGCATTTGTAAAGTTACATGTTTAGTTTTGTCCTTTTTTACATGTATTGATGTGCAAAGTCACAATTTTGTGTAAAATGTTATAAATAAAGGATAGCGACCTAATGTTGTTTTTAATTTTTAATGGTAAAAGTTTTTACATGTAAAAAAGGACAAAACTAAACATGTAACTTTACTAATGCTATAAACAACTACAGGCAATGGCATAATGGAGAAATTAGGGGTGAAAAAGAACCTTCAAAACTGAGATTTGAAATGTAGAGTGGAGGAAAAAAAGAGGCTCCTGGTGGAATCACCGTTAAGGCAGCCTTGGTATTATGTAATTCTGGCTTAACTGGCACCCTAGAAAAACTGCATGTATTTATTTATAATAAACTAAGGACTGAACAGTACACATGCCGCAGCTGGGTAACAATCTGTGCAAATTCCAGGAAACACCAGGGACTGATGCTTGTGGCCAGTCAGCAGGGAACGATGCTGGTAATGGAGGGTGGGTGTGTATTGGAATGAGCGCGAGGTGTGCGTCTTGTCTGTGCTGATAAGCAGCGAGTGTGGGGAGGAGGGAAGGGTTGTGAAAAGCAGCAGCGAGGAGAGAGGGCTGTAGTTGCCAGGAGATGCGGATGTCACCTTGCATGATTTCCAAGACAAGCATCAGCCTGCTGTCAGTTTAGTTCCGTCGCTCGCCCAACAGGGCAAGAAAACCGGCTCAGATGCCTTATGACTTCCCGGCCATATCACTACAGGAATACTAAGAAAACAAGCCAAAATGTACCTAGCAGATCGTAAAGTAAGGAAATTCTTGAGCAATTTATTTCAAACAAGCACTGGTAAAGTCAAAGTGGCTTTTGTGTCAGAGAAGCACGTGTTATTCAGCAGTACCTGTTGCCAAAACCTGCCCAAAGAAGATCTTACAACTAAATATCTTGGACCACAGTGCCATAAATAAGCTGAGAGGCAGAAGAACTCTCAAAGTAGTATTATAAAATCGAGTCAGAAGGTAACGTTTGTACTTTAACTGGTGATCTTAAAAAGCACACACTGCAAAATATTAGTTAATTCTTTGCACAAAGGGATTGTGTTTTTGTTTCTCTTAAGCCTCTGTCCTAACAAGTTTCATTTACGGCATTTGATATAACTATTGCGCTCAAAGTGAAAAAATGCATCCACTTGTGATCAATGAACAGTCTTTAACGCAGGCAAAAACACAGACACTGCACACACTTGCATGTAAATCTGCAAATAAAATGTTATCTTTACTGCACCGTAAATACATCAAAGAAAAGACGTTGGGTCTCAAGCACGGCCGGCCGGCCGTGAAAGCCTTTGACGGAGGGCATTGCTGTGGGGAGGGGGGAGGAGAAATGCGACACGGGGCGGAGCGGCGAGTGTGAAGCAGCAGGGGCCTTTGAAGTGAAGCTAAGCTTCACTTCAAAGGAGTGGGAGGAGTGCTGCTGGGGAACAGATGGCGATTTGATGATGTGCACGCGCATTTTAGGTCAATGCGCTTGCACATTGACCTAAAAGCGCACGTGCACGGAATCAAATCGCCAGTCTAGGTAAACCTTGTTTAAGCCCCTATAGTCTCGCTCAATGCACATGCGCATTGAGAGGCGAGACCTAAAAAGGTGCCAGGCATGTACAAATGCTGTTTTGCGAGTCACTGACTCGCAAAATAGCATTTGTGACTCTCGTTATTAGGAAGGGGCACCCTTTCCTAATAGCGAGTCACCATGCCATGTACTGTTGTTTTGCAACTGCATTTGTGGCCGCAAAACACTCGCAGTTTACCACCTACTTCAAGTAGGTGGTAAACCACCTGCAAAAAGGAAAGGGTCCCCAGGGGACCCTTTCTCCCTTGTGAATGTATGCATAAATATTTTTTAAGAGCAGGCAGTGGTCCCAGGGATTACTGCCTGCCCTTCACTATTTTCTTTTTTAGATGTATCCCAATTTCCTTTGAGGAAAACGCTCTGCATTAAAAAAAATCCCTGCTTATATTAAAAACAGTCCTAGATATGGTGGTCTGCTGACCCCAGCAGGCCACCATCCCTGGGAGTGTTTGTCGTTCCTAATGGGGTCGTAAATTGGGCCCCCCTCATTAATTTTCATGAGGCATGCAATTTGCGAGCCTATTGGGAATCACAAACAGTGTCTGAGACACTGTTGTACATTAAGTTTAGCGAGTCGCAAATTGCGAGGCGCAATTTTGTGCAATTTGTGAATCGCTAAACGTAATGGTCGTACATCTGGCCCGTAGTTTCTGGTTTATACTGGTTGCATCTCAGATTTGAGAAAATCCCCATTAGATTTTGCAGTGCTGACATGGACTTTGGTTACTTAAGCTACACCCACGAGCTTTTGTCCCTTCAATCTTTTTTTGTTTTTTTAGCACAGATTCATCTCCGTGTTTAGCAACTTCAGCATCTTTGCTGCCTTTCTCTTTACCTTGCCAAGTCCATCCCAGACTCACTGCTGAGGAATAGCACAATCAGTCCTTGAAACAGTAGTCATGATGCGCACTCGTTTGTTTTTCCGCAGCATCACCGCTCGCTCTCTTTAGCTTTGGTCCATGCCCCTTTTCACCCCTCTGTGTCTCTCAAGATCTTCAGTTAAAAACAGGAGCATAACACAATGATTGTACTTGGGCTGTTGTACTGTGTAAGTGGAATCAGATCCATGTGTAAATATTCGTGATTGATTGATAATATGGTATGATATTTTGTAGTGTTTATTTTAAATGTTTGATGCTGAAAAGAGTGTGTGGCGTGGGTTGAAGCAAAATAGTACCTTAACTTGCGAGTTTTGTGCCTTTTTCGGTCTCACTGGAAAGTGTAAGCGCTGTCTCTTCAAGGCATTTTCAGCCTGATTCATGTAGGCAATAGCGCTCGCAAAAGGGCCAGATTCTGAGAATCTGGCCCTTTGCGAGTGCGATTTTTGCATTTGGTATTCATGATCCCAAATGCAAAAATCGCTATTTAAGAATTAGCAAATATGCGAGGAATAGCATTTAAGGAATCTCTATTAGAGATTCCTCAAATGCTATTCATGACACATCAAGAAATTGCGATTTAGCACTTTTGGGGCCGCTATTTACCGAGAGGTCAGACCTCTCGGTAAATAGCAAAAACTCAGAGAAATGCTTTTAAAAGCATTTTTCTAAGTTGCATGTTGCACACACACATGTCCTTTGGACATGTGTGTGCGCAACACCTGTTCAAATGTGCTTTTTAGGGGTGCTACAGGGTGTCCTTTGGACACCCCTGGCACCCTTAAAATCGCTATCTAATTTGCGAGTAGCAAATTGCTACTCGCAATTAAGGGATACTCCCCATTCATTCCTATGGGCCTCTTGGCCCATAGGAATGAATGGGGAGTTTTTGCAAGTAGCAAATTGCTACTCGCAAATAAAGAACATGTAGGAATCGCTATTTAATTAGCAATTCCTACATGAATGCCGTTTTGCGTGTCCTCAATAGCGAGTCGCTATGATTCGCTATTAGGGCCACGCAAAACGGCCTGTACATGAATCAGGCTGTTTGTTTACACACAGTGGGCTTACAGCCTGCCCGTAGTTTACCATTGGTTAACTTCAGCGTTGTTCTAATTCGCTTTGTTCCTGTTTGTCAAGGCATGCATGCATCATGCCTCTTCTAGAGTTTGGCCAGGGCCGGACTGGGAACCCAAACCAGCCCTAGCAAAGTGCTCAGCCACACCCTCTGGGGGTCGGGAGTGTGGCTGAGCTGTTTGCCAGGGCCGGTTTCTGACGATTTCGTTACAGTGACCGATATTACAGCTATGCTGCAAAAACAGCCCTGTAACAAAATTGGCTCCCAGGGGTCCAAAAGCAGCCCCAAACCTTGCAGCCCACCCGGGAAATGCCCAGTGGCCGCTACAGCCAGTCTGGCCCTGAGTTTTTCCCTCCCCTTGGAGCATGGACAAAGTTGCATAACTTATGTTTTCTCTCACCACTTTCCAGTGCAGCCTTTACCATACCCCCACCGCCATATCCCGGTGCACGCTGGGCTCTTACTGACCGCTGGGAAGGTGGGGTATTTGGTTAGCCTTGAGCAAACAATTGACCGATGTGCTGGTCTGTCACTGCTTGCACCCATGGCCCTCCATGACCCTTGCTTCAGGCAACTTCTCAGGCTTTAATGCACTGCAACCATTACTCACTCATGTCTGAAATGCTGTGACTACAAGAAGTCCTCACTAATTGTGTGCCATGGGTCCAAGGCTAATCTTTTCTGGTGTGCTTACTGTTTGGTGGGTCCCTCCTTGCGGAAGGGCTGCATGGGTCTCAAGGCAACAGTGCTGGACAGACATTCTGCTTCATCTGCACAGAGGTACACCGGATATAATGCATTGATTGCTGTGGTTTCAGCCAGCATCTCACCCTTCCCGCCTTTTTTTCTGGACATACAGACATTATAGGAAGGCACAACAGGCGCACAAAAGACAGCAAGAGGGTACTGCACTGGGTTATTACATCCCAGTTTGCTGCATGTGCACTGGGGTTTTAGCTATCTTGCTCTGTAAAGCATGTGTGCCGCTATCTTTACTTTTAACCAGTGACTCAGAAGTAGCTATGTTGTAGAATGCGCATGGGGACACTCTGGCACCATCCTTATATTTATCACTTTGCACTTCAAACTCAATTGGGGCCACATGTCAATTAACACCAAGCAGCTGCAGACTTAATACATCTTTTCAACAATTTCAGTTACAAGTGTTACTGGTATAGATATATTTGTTGTACTGAGTAGGGAACAGTTAACAGTTTCTGTGTTTTGCCAAGACTGATTTTGTTTGTTTTCTGTTTTTGCGCTTTCATATAGTGGAACCTCAATCGAAGAAGTGTTTTACATGATCCCCAGTTACATGGCACAGGGTTATAGTCACTGCTTAATTTGAGCCAGTGGATTCCGGTGCTCCGCACCAACACTATGGGGCCTATTCCGATGTCGGACGGACCTAAGTCCGTCCGACATCGGGCCGGAGCTGTAACCGACCGACCTGCTGTCGTCGGTTACAGCCCTGGTAGTACGATGCGACCGAACAGGGTTCGGTCGCATTCGTATACCTTACAATACAAGCATGCTTTCTGACCGGAAAGCATGCTTGCATTGCTGAAAGCAGGGGTGCAGTTCATCCCTGCACCCTGTGGCCGGCACCCCAAGGTGCCTGCCACCGGGTGCCGGGATCAACGGAGGGGCACCATCCGGCGGCCTCACACCCATGGGGCACTGCTGGGGGCCCCCAGAGACAGCTTCCGACTGCCTTTTCGTGTCGGACAACCGGCATGAAAAGGCAGTGAAAAGCTGCCATTGTACTCCCTCGTTCGCACAGAGGCGACCGGGGGAGTACTGGAGGATTTCCGGACTGCGGACAGTGTCCGTAATCCGGAAATCCGAGTCGGATTCCTTCCGGACCGAGCCCATCGGAATGGCTTGGTCGGGAAGGAATCCGACCGGGACTGACCGATTCGGTCAGAAGGGTTCCGAACATGCTTTCAGCACCGCCCGCCGCAATGCCAAAAAGGCAAGTCGTGCATTTTCATGCACAACGTGGCAGGCACCGCAGGGTGACTGCCATATTGTGCATGAAACTGCAGGAGGGTACCATAGATACCCCCCATGTGCACCACCCACCCCATAACTTCCTGGGGGCCCGCTACGGGCCCCCAATAGTAAAGACCGCATGCCTTTCTGTGACAGTGTTGCCACCACGGAAAGGCAAATCCCTGCAAGCATCATGATATGGATGGGGGTGTCTAACAGACACCGCCACCATATTAAAACCTTTGCCAGCCGGTCGACTCATTGACCGGGCGGAAAACCGGCGGACGGTCTTTCCGTCCGCCGGGGTCCCCCCCGCCATAGTAATATGGTGGGGGAATGGCATGCGGGCGGGAAAGAATGTCGGGCGGATCGCCACTGCCATGTGGGCGGTGGCGATCCGCCCGACATTCTAATGGGCCCCTAAGTTTGTCTCCGTTTAGGTATGTAACATCCCATGCGTGCCACAGGCCCTAACGCAAGAGAGTGAATTGGCCCCCCATCACCTAGTTTTATAGAGAAACAGCAGGCAATAATTGGGGTGACATAGGACCCTCAGACTCATGTGGCCCCTGTGTCACTGAATCGGCTGCCCTATTAATAGCTATGCCCCTGCACTGGTCTGATACCCTGTTTAATGGGACTTTTTTACACTATGTCCAATATGTTTCTAACTTACCCAAATGCAGCTTGCAGGTGCTAACACGGCTGTAACGTGGAATTTTAAAGGTTATCCGTCTGTCTTATGCTGACTCATTGAAATATGTTTTTAAAATGTGATACATGCTGATTTAAAAACGGGGTAATTTGGAGAGACTTTGGTTTTAAGTCGTGGCCAACAAGTATTATGGTCATTGACATAATTTAAAGAAAGTGTAAAGCTAAAAGTAAAGGCCTCCTCCGCCGCTTTATCATCTAATTCCTCATCCGCCTAATAGGCGGTCTGCCCTCTCTATTTAGATGCTGATGCGTCAAAGGACAAAAGACTGACGGAGTGCCACCGACTTTGCCAGGTATGTTCACCGGGGTCGAGGGGGCCATAGGCAAAAGCAGCTGTTGGAGGGAGTACAGTCACGGGCCACTTCTTATGTGCCGGGGAAGCCTCCATACCTGAGCTGGGCAGATTGGACGGGATATAAGGCAGAAATACACTTTTTTAAACTTTTACACTTCCTTTGCCGCCTTGGAGCCGATCTTTCAAGTCCTACCTCTGCTGCATGACCATGAAGCAAATCAACCCCGTCATGGACGGAATTGAAGGTAAGCTCCTCTTTTACCTGTTACGTTTTGACTTGTCTGTTAACATTTGCACTGGACTTATGCATTTTTAAATCTCTCTTACAAGCAATGGCCTACCAATGTGCAACACATATATGTGTAATGTTGACATTTAAGAAATTTAAAGATACACACCTGTATGATTACATCATATTTCTAAATTTAGTGCAAGCTGCCTTAAAACAAATGGACACTTACAGTACATCAATCAAACAATCTAAAAGTGACCATACAGATGTTTAAATAAATTGCATAAATTATAAAATTAGAAACATATGCATTACATATCATTGGGATAAGTGAAATGTAACATAATATAGAAATTTCACTAGATAAGGTGTAACGTTTACTTTTTAAATACCTGTAATATCAATGTCAGTCTCAAACTTGAATCAGTTAACATATTAATCCATGTAATTTCCCCTTGTTTAGTGCAATTCCTGTATCATATCAAATTTCAATTGTCACATTATTTTTAAGGTGTAATGCATATGTGTTTATTCTTATCACTTATTAAGTTGAAATAAACACACCCATATTAACACTTACATTTTTTAAAAAATATCTATGTGTTGGTGCAAGTGTCCATTATCATGATGAATCCTTGCACCTAAGTTCAAATGACCATCACATACAATTTTAATATAAGTATATGCACTTAACACAGTAGACGTTTAAAGAAATTTGTTGTGTTTCCTTTATGGCAAATAAAAATATGTATTTCACATTTTAGTCATAAACATTTCAAGGAATCAAACAATCGCAAATGAAAATAAAAGTTAGAATGAACTTGATGAAAATAAAATAGTGGATTTATTATCCACATGAGATACTTCTCTCAACAATTATATTTAATATATAGAAAGAGAAGGAATAGTCTCTGATTGCTATGCCCTCGTAGCAAACTTTCCTCCTATGTAAATGCCAAAGGGAACCTCCTCAGGGAGGAGCATCTACTGGGGCACAGAGCAGGCACCCCAATGGTTTTCCTTGGGAGGTAGTTGGAGGGGTAGGTTTGGGTTTTAGAGGGGTAGGTTTGTGTTTGGGATGGGTAGTTTTGCGTTTCGAAGGGGTGACTGTCAGAGCAGAAATAAAAGGAGAAGTAGGATAAAGGATAGGTGTGGTGGGAGAGGACTGGGTTTTGAATGTAGAGGGAGCTGGAATGTGTGAGGTGCGTGTGTCTGTCTGTTGTGCCGTTGCATTTGGGACTGGTGTATGTTTTGTACGTTCGGGTGTGTGTTTCTTGGCAGGTGTATGTTGGTCGGGTGAGAGTGTGTGTTTGTGTTTGGTGTGTATTGTTTTGAATGTAGGTGTGTGTTTGGATGAGCGTGCTGTTGAGGTGGTTGGTTTGGTTGTGGTGTTTGCGGATGTGGTGCTTATTGGTGTGCTTGTGGGTGTGGTGGTGATTGTGCTGTGGTGGTTGGTGTCATGCGTGTGGGTGTGTTGGTGGTGGTGATTTTGGAGATGGGTGTGGTGCTTGTGGGTGTGAGGGTGGTGGTAGTTGAGGTGAATGTGGTGGTACTTGAGGGTGTGTTGGTTGTGGGTGTGGTGGGTGTTGTGATGGGTGTGGTGGTTGTGGGGGTGGTTGAGGGTGTGCTGTGGGAATAGGAGTGGTGGTTGTGATTGGGTGGGTGCCTGTGTATCTTGGTGTGTTTGTGTTTATGTGTGGGTGTGCTGCTTGTGTCTGTTTGAGTGGGTGCATACAAAGGAGTGTGTGTGCTTGCAACAGTGGAGGGAACTGGGAATTGGGATGGGGAAGGGGTCTGAGTTGGGGCACAAGGTTGGGCTGCTTGGGAGGCTGCCGTCAATGATGAGGCTAGTCCTGTAAATGATCTCTGCAGGCCACACACAACACTATGAACACCTTCTAGCTATGCTACCATTTGTTACATATGGCAAGTAAGGCCCCGGAATGGCATTCAGGAGTGTAATCTGGCCTACAGCGATGCTGTGTAGGAGGTCTATAGCCTCCTTACTCAGCGCAGCCAGTGGGCCGTGGCAGTGGCAGGAGGTGAGGTGCCTGCAGCAGAGGAGACCCGAGCCCTTTTAGGAGGGGGGTTTGAACAACTGGGGGAGCAAGAGGGAGGGTGGGATGCCTCTCTGGGTGGCGGACAAGGATGCAGGTGGAAAAGTTGCTGTAGGATCCGCCACCAATAGGGACTGGCCGCTTGTGGAAGCCTCCAAAGATAATGTAGAGCTGGTGACCTCAATGCCAGTCCCCTCACCGGCGCTGTGTCCATCGGTATCGGTGGTCTCACCAGTCGAAACATAGTGGCCAGCTGCCTCCTCACCTACGTGGTAAAATTCTCCTTTGCCTGCTCCTGATGATGCTAAAAAGACATATACAATAGATGTAGGAAATTGGGTTTCTATTGCAGTAAAGTCCCCGCCTTTTGCCAGATTTCTGATGCACTTTGACTTGATGTGCCCTGGGACCCTGCCAATCACGTTCCCAGGGCCTGTGTTCTTTCCCAAAACTGTACCTTTGTACCCCCATTGGCACCTCTCTTGCAACCTGTAAGTCCCTTGCAAAAGGTACAGAGGATACCAATGGCACTGTGACCAGGGAAGGCCTCTAATGGCTGCAGCACATATAGCTTAGAGATCCTGTAACTTAACACACACACACTGCCAATGTAGGCTGTGTGTTTTGGTGCAGAGAAAAGTAAAGATTCAACACGGCATACATACTTGTGTGCCATACATGCAACCCACTGCCAATGGTATAGGTAAAACACCCTTGTAGCTGGGTGCACTATATCACTGATGAGTGTACAATTGCATGAGCACAGTACCCCTACAGTGTCTAAGTCCATTCTTAGACATTTTCAGTGCAGTAAAGCTATAGAAGATTATATAGTCTAGGAGTTTGTCATTGCGAACTCCACTGCACCATATTGGCTGTACTGAATTCTGGGAAGTTTGGTAGCAAACACCTCAGCATAGTAAACTTCCACTGATGTCAGTGTGGGATTTAATATACAATACACTCAGAGGGCATCTTAGAGAGGCCCCTTGAAAAACGACCAGCCTCTGGTGGATTCCATGACTGGTAAACACTAGCCTGCCTCCACGAGACAAGTTTTTGCACCCCTGTATTGGGAGCCTCTGCTCCCTGGGCCTAGAAACAAAGCCTTCTCTGGGCGGAGGTGGTCACACCTCCCAAAGGTCAGGAGGGGCCATCTGTGACCCCCAGCCTCTTCTTCTATCAGGAGCAGGCCCCCTTCCTGTCTTACCCCCTTTTTGGCAGGAGAACAGAGGTGAAAAATTATAGCAGCCCAGAAGGTGTGCTCACCTCTACCAACCCCACCCCTCAGATGGGGGAGGCGAGGTGAAGCCCACTCTTCAGTGCCCCCCATCTTGCAGATGGCAGGCACTCTAGAATCAGTGTTAAGGATTGTGCCCACTTCCCCACATGGGGTGAGCACACCAAGGATGTAATAACCCTAAGGTCAGTGGCCCATTGGCTACTGAACTTGAGACCCCTGAAACGCCCCCTAAATACAGTATTTAGGTGTCAGCCCTGTACCCAGAAGACCGATTCCCATAACCCATGAAGAAGGACGAAAGAAGAAGAACAGCAGAGGAGACTGCAGAGAACTGACTTGGCCCCAGCCCTACCGGCCCGTCTGCCGTTTCTAGAGCTCCTGCGCCAAACATCGCCTTGTCCTACAGCCAGTGACAACCAGCAGCCCTGGGAGGACTGACTGCCTTCAACAAAGACTGGATCTCCCGTGAACAGCATCTCTGTTCAAAATAATCTCCAAAGAAAGACTCTGAGCCTACTGAAGACAAAGAAACCTGCACCCTGGAGAAGAGGATTTGAGATGCACCTACTTACCTGCCCAGCTGTTGGCTCCTCCCGGAAGACTTCCTGGACTCAGCCAGTAACCAAAATCCCAAAACGGCAACTCCCATTGAAAAACAGGGCACCTTACGCCAAACTAGCACCCTGTACCTAGCTGCCGCTGTGAGTGCACCTTGTGTGCTAACCTGGATCCTCCTTTGCCCTGAGCTTAACCATAGGAGATTTTCACCCTCAACCGCGTGGTTTGATTGAGAGCAGCCACCAATTGCCAGCCCTCTATCTCCATAGGATAAAATTGGGCCTCAGCACTCTGCACCTGGCCGCCCTAGAACTTTTTGCATGCATCCTTGACCCTGGGGAACTCTTGCTCTAATCCCAGAAAGTCAACCCTCAAGACCGTTTACTTACCTGCAAAACAATAACCCAATTTTTCTCCATAGGATTGCATTGACTGATTTCCTCTGAAAAACCTGTATTGAGGGTGTTTTGTATGTAAACCTAAGAATCTGTGTTTTGATAAAAACTGTTTTACTCACCTTTTATCCAGGAAATGTCCCAGTGTGATGTCTAGGCATATCACACTGAGTAGAAAAAGTAATCTAAAAATAATCACACAGCAATTGCAAAGAAACTGAAAAGTAATTTCAACTGTTTCTGAAAATTTGACCTACCTGTAACTGCATTCAACTGTATTATACCAGAAAAGTACTATTTTACTTACCTGCACCCAGACCTACTTGATTCTAAAAATAAAATACGACAATTTTTTTATACAAAAGAGTTGGTCAGAGTTCAGTCTTTGAGTGTGTAAAATCATTTCTTGCCTGAGTGTGTACAATAGATGCTTAACACTACCCTCTGATAAAGGCTTACTGCTCGCCCACACTACCACAAATAGAGAATAAGGTATTATCTACTTTTACGTCTGTAAGCCTTTGGGGATCTACTGGACTCTGTGCACACTATACCTTACTTTGGTGTAGCTTATACAGAGCCAGCTTCCTACAATAGTTTTATTGTATATGTGTAAATAAAACTGATCATGATCTCAAAAAAGTTTTCAGATTTCACCTGCTTCCAGGCTCTCAAACTTTGGTTCTTCATTGTAGGGAACATCTTCAGAAACTATTTGGTCACAGTTTGTAATTTCTCATGATAGATCCTATATCATTTATGATCTTGTCTTTTATCCATTTTTAATTCTCTCCAGGAACTGTTTAACACCTCTGAATGGTTAGGCTTTGTTGTTTAAAATTGTGGATGTATGTCAGCAAAAAGGATGTAAACTTAAAATACCTTTGTACAGTGTGTGTGTGTACAAAGCCAAAATAGGCATCATTTTCATTCACAAAAAGTAAAATATGAATCAATATGAGTCAACAAATACTGGAATGTTGTACCAATATTTGTATAAACTGAAAGCCTGTTTCCTTTGTTTGCCATTTCACAATGGTAACACTTACATCAAGTAACTAAAGTATATTTCAAATGTAAAAAATATTATATGGATTCTGTACTGAGGTAGCTTATCAATGTATCATGCACTATGTAAATACCTATGCTGTTGACAAAAAGAAGAAATGTGTTTGAAGTGGATTGACAAATGACTTCTACAGCATCAGTAAATACATCAGGCTTGACACATTTTTAATCCACTTTAGTACAGAGCAGGCACATTTTTACATTTGACTCATAAATATCTCAAGTAATTTTAAATGTGTTTTACAATTATGAAAATGTTGTGCACTATATATAAAAATTGGTACACACCACACTAAATATTACATACACTGATTCGTATAAATGTTTTCACATCAAAAATTCACATGCAAATCACAATATGCAAAAGATTACACCTTGATGCATTTTTACATTTTCCTAATGAGTCATGATTTGGGTCTGATTTTGAGTGTTCCTGATGGGATACTACAACATATATGTGATGGAACATTCCATCTGCAAAACTCCCTTTAAGTATCCCATTTTCTCCATCTTTGGATATATCATCTGGACATAACATAGGGCATTGAAAATGGTTTGGGGGTATGTGTTACTCTGCCGCCAATGTGTACATATTCCTGTCTGTGTTTTTCCAAAAATTGAGTGCCTCTCACAAATAGACATTTTGCCTCGCTAGCTCACTCTTGATTATGTATAAAACCAGCTTACTAATGTGATGTTTGGAACATCCACTGTGCCATAACTGTGTTTTATCAACAGCAGTATGCCTCTCAGACCATAGATTCAAGTTTTATTTAAGAATAGGAATCTACACAAGTTTTCCTATTCAGATTCACGTAATGAACTGGCTGTCTTGTATTAATTTCATTGAGCAATCAGCAGTGCCCCATTCTTGTTTCTCAGAACAACTTCTTCAACACAAAACTCTTTTGTCAGGAGTTTTCCAAATGGATTTTTATCATCATTCCTTTTTAGGTCGAGCTGGTAAACTGCATCCAAAGGATGCAGGTGTCCAGCTGGAGACCTAATGTTGTCTGTCTCGGGGGGAGGAAGGACAAGAGGGTGTTACAAGCTTGAAAGCGGCCGGATTTGGGTGCGCGAACGCGCACGTCGCCTCCGTCCACGCATGCGCACACAGCCAGCCACCACACAGACTGAAACACACGCGCGCTGCTTACTTTCACTTTACATCCCCCCACCAGTCATCGGATCTTTTTACACATGCACGCATGCATGCATACATACACACACACACAGACACACGCGCACACACAGGCACACACGCACACGCAGACACAGACACACTCGCGCGCGCAGGCAGACACACACACACACACACGCAGGCACACAGACATACAGGCAAACACCACCCCCCCTTACCAGGCTCGCACCACTGTGGCCAGCGTGTCCAGGTCTTCCAGCCGGCCCTTTTACCCCCCGACCCACACCCCATCCCATTAAGACGCACACTAACGGTTCCTAAGGGGCTCTCCGTGTATTTCCCTTCGGCTCCGGCCACTACATGATAGCCACGCCCCGAGACTTCCGGCCCTTTGTCCCTCCTTCCGGACGTGGCTCTGACACACTCTATCCAATCAGCCTGGCCGCGGGGAGCGAGGAAGCCAGCTGAGGACTGTTGGAGGAAGGCGGAGGGGGAAGATGCAGCATGGCAGGCGGGCTGCAGCAGGGCAGCTCCCGCCACGGCCATGCAGCCACCAACATCCTGCTGTTGGGCGCCCTCAGCTCCTGCACCGACTCCCCCAAACAGGGGCACAGCAGCAAGGTCAGAGCGCAGGGTACGTCCGTGTGCTCGTGTTTTCCAGTCCATTTGCTAATTCAGTCCTCTTACACCTCCTCCTTGTCTGCTTCCCCCTCTCACTGGAGCTCTATACTGAATAGAGAGCTCCGTTCAGACCAGGGGTCTCTGCACTGGGAGCCGGGGAGTCTACAGCGGTTCGCTATTAATATCTGATTGATTTCGGGTGGAATAGCTCAGCGGGTTAATGCACCACTGCAGGCGCTTGTATGAGACCAGCGACACTTGCATTTATTACACAGGTGAATTCACCCTTCATTTTATACAGGTGACACGGTTGGTACTGAGCCAGTCACCTGTCACAAACAGCGCCTCAAAGCCAGAAAACTATCTTCAAGCGCCCAGTATAATGAGTGACGTGCCCATGTCAGGTGCGACAGCTCGCTCGCCCCGGTGTGTTTGTTTTTTTACATTCTGGGACTTCTACTGCCCCTTAAATACTGCAGAAAGGGGGTCACCGAGAAGTGCACGGATGAAGGAATGTTTTTTGGAGGGGGTGGCGGGTCAGAGGAGGGTTGCGCATGCTCTTGCTGCTGGAAGCCCCGCCAAGGCTCCCCCCTCGAGGACTGCCCCCCCTCCCTGCTCCCACCCCGGGCCCCCACATGGTTTTCCGATCAGCCCTGCAGAGAGGCTGCTTTTCGGATTTCATGGCGTGTCAGCCCTGAGCGGTGACACCCCAGGGGCCTCTTAACTCCAAGAGGCCTTGGAGGGAGGGGGGGAGGGGGGAGGGGACCGTCTCACCCCCACGTCCGTGAGTGGGAGCGCAGACACCACCTCATCTTTAAGAGTTCTCTAAAGGAGTGGGGGGTCGGGGGTCACCTTACCTCTGAGAGGCCCCAGAGTGGGCCCCAGGGACCATCTCTGTCTCCGGAAAGCCCCCCTGGCCTCTGGCTCCCGTCCTCCCCCGTGCCCCCACCCCTGCCCTCCCACATGCATCCCACTCATCCTCCCTCTCACACACTTCCCTGTCTGCCCTCGAGCCCTCACATCGCCCCCTCTCTTCACACCCACATCTTACCTTCTGTTGATCTGCGTTCCATCTTTATTTTATTTTTTATTTTATTTAATGCAGTTTTATATAGTGCAGACTTTACCCAAAGATATCAGAGCAATTCACAATAGAATCAATCTATGTTAATCACCTTTTTAGGTCGAGCTGGTAAACTGCATCCAAAGGATGCAGGTGTCCAGCTGGAGACCTAATGTTGTCTGTCTCGGGGGGAGGAAGGACAAGAGGGTGTTACGAGCTTGAAAGCGGCCGGATTTGGGTGCGCGAACGCGCACGTCGCCTCCGTCCACGCATGCGCACACAGCCAGCCACCACACAGACTGAAACACATGCGCGCTGCTTACTTTCACTTTACATCCCCCCACCAGTCATCGGATCTTTTTACACACGCATGCATGCATACATACACACACACACACAGACACACGCGCACACACAGGCACACACGCAGACACAGACACACTCGCGCAGGCAGACACACACACACACACACGCAGGCACGCAGACATACAGGCAAACACCACCCCCCCTTACCAGGCTCGCACCACTGTGGCCAGTGTGTCCAGGTCTTCCAGCCGGCCGGCCGCCGCCGCCGCACACCACTGATAATAATAATGAACTCCTAAACACCACTGTGAGCCGCGGCAGAAGTTGAAGGCGATAGCCTTGAGGGCAGGAGCTGCGCATTACGTTGTTATGGGATGACAAGGTCGTGAGGATGGCCCTTTTACCCCCGACCCCCACCCCATCCCGTTAGGTCGCACACTAACGGTCCCTACGGGGCTCTCCGTGTATTTCCCTTCGGCTCCGGCCACTACATGATAGCCACGCCCCGAGACTTCCGGCCCTTTGTCCCTCCTTCCGGACGTGGCTCTGACACACTCTATCCAATCAGCGAGGAAGCCAGCTGAGGACTGTTGGAGGAAGGCGGAGGGGGAAGATGCAGCATGGCGGGCGGGCTGCAGCAGGCCAGCTCCCGCCACGGCCATGCAGCCACCAACATCCTGCTGTTGGGCGCCCTCAGCTCCTGCACCAACTCCGCCAAACAGGGGCACAGCAGCAAGGTCAGAGCGCAGGGTACGTCAGTGTGCTCGTGTTTTCCAGTCCATTTGCTAATTCAGTCCTCTTACACCTCCCCCATGTCTGCTTCCCCCTCTCACGTTACACCCCTTCGTGTCCTCCTTTCTCCTCCGTCTCTTCCACCCCTTCCAGCACATTTCCCCTCTCGTCCGTTATCATCTTTATTGGCCTTTTAACCCTCCCTCCGCCTCCTAAGCAATATAAAGGGACTAGCTGTTTTTTTCTAGCATTAACAAAACCAACACATGCACACGCGTCCTCCCCTGCCTCCTCTCCCCACCCATGCACTTGTTTATTTTAATGTTTAAATCCCCCGCTGCCGCCACACACCGCCTGCGCTCCACCTGCCCCACCACTGAACATCAGATTTCAGTGTCTTAAGGTATCTAGTCCCAAAGATGAGGCAGTGCATCAGGTGCGGATGAATGTGACAAATGAGCGAGCAAATGCCATGGGGGCATGAGGATCTTGCATGTCCTAGAAAGAACATTTGGACTTGCCCTTCTTACATTACCCAAAAGAGAAGCAGCCCTACCAAGTAAAACACACACCCCCTCACCCTCACACCCCCTCACCCTCACACCCCCTCACCCTCACACCCCCTCACCCTCTGTGCAACCATTCAACAACTGGTTCAAATATGTTCTGTCAATGTTTCAAGCTTTATTACAAATGTAACAAAAAGATGTTAAATTTTCACTTCTGTTCTTGGATTTTCGTCACAATAAAATACTCTGAACATAATCTTCACAAAAGTTATTTACAAAAGTTTAAGCTATTGCCATTATAAATTACAATAACTTATTTAAGTATTAATTATTTGTAAAAATTAACAGCCATTGTTATTTGTAATATCAATACATCTAAGCCGCGTAAATACAACACATATTGCATTAGAAATGCTATAGGTGTCGCATTTGCGAAAGTTATAACTATTAGCATTGTAAATGACATAGCTATTAATTTAGCTATTTTCAAAAACAAAACATAAAAAAAATTTGTCATTTACAATACCAATAGCTCAAACTTTCCTAATGCGAGACCTATTGCATTGTAAATGCTTGTTTATATATACACACATATTAACATATGCAAGGGTTATTTACAAGCTACACCATGATAATACAAAACAACTGATTTGTGGCATAGCTTGAGACAATGTGTGTCACTGCCCTTTACATGTATATTACATTTACACAAATTGCAACCATGTATATATACAACATGTATTTACAAGTTCTTCATACCCCACAATTTTTGAGGATGAGTCCTAAAAGTGAATAAACGTCTAATGTTTTCTCAGGTGTCTTACTACTTATTGTCGTGTGGACCTAAATTACATAATGACACTATACTGTGGCCCTTGGGAGGTCAGAGCTCTTGTTATTAAACTGGTTTAACGTCCTGGATTATACTTTTCCTTGTAGTGCCACCTGTGCACTGAAACTAGCAGGAAATGCTAGCTCTTGGCCTCAATGTAGAATACGCCGACGTGTTTCGACCTTTATGAATGGACCTGGGTTGTAGTTGTGTGGAAGGTTGTCTTCAGGACAAATGTTCTTGTGGGACACTGTGGGTGCATTAAAGGACATATCAGAACTTTTTTCTTGTCACAAGTGTTATGTGCTTGAGTGTTTCAATTACCCCTCCATACTCCATTATTTGGACATACCGTATTCCTGCTTAAATGGGGTTTGGGTCCTTAAGGTGTGGTCTGTTCTTTGCATGAAAGGCTGTCTTCCATGAGAGGTGCCGTTAGCTGTGCGCCTTTTCAAGCACCTTATGTAACCTGTAGGTCATGGGGGAGGAGGAGATAGCGCATAGATGTCTTATGGTGCGCTCAAATCATGGGTTTGCTTAATTGTCACATTGGTTTCCCAGATATTTCTGTGCCATGCACTAATGTCCAGGTGGCCAATGTATTCATAAAATAGTGGTTTGGGTGGGTGGGTGGGAGTGATGGTATACATGCTTGTTTGTTACAACTGTCCCTTATAACATCCAACAACCTGATGTATATTTGTTGTTTAGGCAGGCATGTGTCTTCTGAAACCAGTCATTTGGTAGTGAACTGAAATCGGGTGGTATCCTTTTCCACATATTCATATTAAAATACATTATCATACACCTTGTGCAAAACGTACACCTTCAAGAACTCTTCTTGTTTATTGGACATGTGTCAACTTTAATGTTGATGGCAACATTTGCTGCTGTTACAAAAATTAGTTACCATGTTAAAGTCAAACTAGAACCGTGATGCTGCTGTTGAGCTCTCAACTGCCCATCAAGCTCTGAGTAGGCCACTGCAAGTATGTGAGCTAATAGTGGAGTCAGAGTGCCGCACAAACACTTCCCATGTGGGGAGGGCTTGCCAATCTGGATTTCTGATGACTTCTCAGTCCAGCATCGTAGGCCCTCCCACCTCTTCCAACAATGAATACTTCACCTCTTGGGCGGGCGGAGCTTGCCAGCGTTGATGGTGGACGCGTGAGAGCAGAGCTCCGCGCCATCATCCATAAAATCCGGCAATAATCCTTGATTCACGGAGCCAAGAAACCTTTTGGCAGAAGGCAACGACCCCCGGAGCACTCCGATGCTAACGAGGGGAATTACTGAGGCATCCCAGCAGCCTGGTGCGGAGCGGCGGGCAGCGAAGTGCCTGGACACGCAGGGCCCTAAAGCCCCGGACTCGCCTGGTGAGCTGCCTGGCGTGCGTTGCTTGACGTGCGGCCGCCGCTGAGGCGCTTGCCCCGGAGGCACCGGAATGTTAACAAAGCCCCGCATCTCACACCTGACTGCTTGCGTTGGGCGGACACAGCCCCGGGACACGGCGAACGTCGGCATCGGCGGGCGGCGCAGAGACCGGACGCCTGGTGAGGTGGAGGCGAGTTAATGGCCCCATTGGCGCGCTAGGCCTCTGATTCGTGAATTCACGCGCCGCGAGGCCTGCGGAGACCTACAGGTCAAGCGGCTAAAGTCAAGACTCCTGGCCCGGGGGCATTACTGCACAACCAAGCCCCGGAGGTGGGTAATAAGGCACGGGAGCGGACAGATATCCCTGAGGCGGACGACTAATCCCTGGTCTGCTCTGGACTCACACTCCCGCTGCCCGACTCAGCAACACCGCAGGGGGGGGGGGCCTTAACCTTGCGGGCCACAGAAGATCGAGTAATCTGCTCGGGGGCACACACCGGTGGCTGGACAGACTGGCATGGACATCTGCCAGAGGGAGAGGGGTGCGTCCTAGCAGCACTGCTCCCTGCCCCCCCCCACCCCCCCTTCCTGGCACTACCGCTCTGGGGCACCCGACCTGCCCCGACTGCGCGCTGGAACACTGTGGTGAGCACAGAGGGGGCCCTGAACCCTGGGAGCTTGGTGGCCACACTGGTGAGCGAAGCAGTACATTATGCGGTGGAAGGAAGCCTGATACCCTCGGACTCCCGAAGTGGCCCCCCCCGGTCGAAACCTGGAGCACCTACGACATCTCGGGGGAGTGTACTGCAGTCGGCCCTCACTCCACCGCCTTAGCCCGCGAATTGATTGTGCCGCCCTTAGCCGCAGGAGGGAGTACCCTGCGGTATAGGTGGTCCAGGCCTCCTTCATCGAGCCCACAGCTGCTACAATTGACCCCCCTGTTTTCAGCCTGGAGGGGAGTCCCTGCAAGACCTGGTGGAGAGACTGGACGGAGGGACAGTTGGTGTAACACTGCGCAGTGAGTGGCTACTGGAAGCGGAGTGGGTGATCCCGCACCCTTGCGGCTGACAGGGGCATCATGGGCAAGGGAGACAGGACGCAAACTAAGCTCCCCTTTGAACAGCGCAGAGCGAAGACCCCAGACCCACAGCAGCACGAGCCTGAACTGCAGGAAAGGGGCCTGGAGGGCTCGTTTTACTCGGACATCAAGGAGCTGCTAGTCACGATGGAGAAGGGTCTTCAGGACAGCATGGCGTCGCTGGGCACAAAGATCGACTCCCTAACTTATTGCATGGACCGGATGTCTGAAAGAGTGGACAAGCACGCCGAGCGGTTGGACATGTCCGAGCGACGCCTGCCTGAAGTGGAGGAGGCGCAAACGGAACTTGATAAAGATCGTAAACAAATAGGCAAGCTTCTACAGGTTATACAGGACAGGTCAGAAGATTTAGAAGCCCGCTCTCGGCACTCCAATATACGTATCACAGGAGTTTAGGAGACGACGCGAACTGGAAAAATTGAGCTGTTTGTAGAGAAACTACTGACCACGCTACTGGGAGATAATGTCTCCTCACCTATGTTCATAGTTGAAACGGCGCACCGCACGTTGGGCCCGTGCCCACGCCCGGGAGCCCCGCTAGGGCAATCAAAGCAAAACTGCTAAACTACAGAGACAGAGACACTGCGCTAAGAGTGGCCAGAGAGAAGGGGAAGCTACAATACGAGGATGCATCCATCTCCTTGTACCCGGACTTTACAGCAAGGGTGCAGGAGGAACGCAGGCACTTCGCCCCATACAAACAACAACTCCGCGACTTGGGGCTGGACTACGCCACTCTCACTTTTTCCCTGACCCAAAAGACCTTCAAAAGGCCCTAAAGACTTGGACTAAGGAGCAGAGAAACAGCCCCAGACGCCAGACCGGAGAGTAGGAAAACGTCAGCTGCCTGGAGGAGCAGGAATAGGATTAATGCTCTCCTTTGAACTTTTGTGGCCTTGCCTGTGTACGGGCTGGGGCAATACCTGTGCGCGGTAGAGGCGCTGGGCTCCTCCTTGCGAGGATCGCCGGCCGGCCGGGAGGAGCTCACATATCAGGGCCCTAAGATCATGACGACGCCCTGAGACCTGGTAAGATTTTTCCATGTTATATTCCCTTGTGTGTAGTCTGATGTCTCAGCCTAACAGATACTGAGGGGACTGGGGTCTCCTACTGTGCGTCACTGGTGAGTGCTGCTCTCAAACTCGGGTTGGGGGGGATTGGCTACACAATGGCGGGGGGCTTGCTGGATGATGCACACTTGGTCATTGATTCTGGCTCACGTTGAATGACACAAACGGGGCGATGGCGCTAGGAGCGAAATTGGGAAACGCTTTCGCCAGCAAATGTTATTGACTCATGTTCTGGTGACCTCTGCCCCAGAGCTCTACGCACTGATGAGTCCCGCGTGGGACACTTTGGGATTGTTGGGGAATTATGGAGGGGGAGGTATTTTCAAGCTAGGCCATGTTGGGGTTGGTCTGCTGTGGAGGGGGGGGGTAGGATCTATGGGAAGAAAGAAGAGTTATTGTATTTTGATGTCTGCACTTTGCCCTCTGTCTCCATGCTCACGACTTGCTCACTACAGATTGACCGATGTTCACAGCCTGCTGGGCCACACAGTCCCACACGTCTGTCCGGTTCTCTCTTTGAGACCCGGCGCCACACACACTGAACGCGCCCTATCATGATGTCTAGTGCACAGGGAGGGCAGGCCCAGGCACAGCAATCCACTATACGCGCCCTTACATGGAATGTCAGGGGACTGAATGACTACAGGAAGTTGAGAAAAGTACTGAGCTATCTCAAAAGACATAATAAAGACTTGGCGTTGCTGCAGGAGACCCACTTGCCACTATCAAGCAGAATGTTGCATAGCAGGGGACTAGAAGGGAATGTAGCGGTAGCCGGGTTCACTACACACGCAAGGGGGGTCATCACCTGGGTTAACCCGGGTTCAAAACTAATATTACAGACACCGAGCTCTGACCCAGTGGGAAGATATGTCATAGCGTCCTGTAAAGGCATGGGTCTGGACTTACTGGTGGTTAATGTATACGGTCCTAATTATGATGCCCCGGAATTCTACGAAGCGTTAGCGTCAAAACTTAGCACATATGCCACGCCCCAAATACTCTGGGGAGGGGACTTTAATTTGACATTGAACTCGGACTTGGACCATTCCCCCATACTACTGATACTGGAAGCCCCGGCGAGGAGAATTCCCCCTTTACATGGCGCTTCCCGCCATATTCGCTACTGGACCCAGTCTTTCGCGGAGAACTGGCAGAGGCGATAGAAGTATTTTTCGAGAAAAATGTTGGTTCGGTGGAAGACTTCCAAACTGTGTGAGAAGCGTTCAAAGTCTATATAAGGGGCATCGCAATGTCTAAACACTCTAGCGTCCTGAAGGCGATAAGATGCAGATTGACGAAGATAGAAGCGCGGCTGCAAGCCCTTGAGGACCGACAGCGGTTCCGACCTGATGAGACCTTGGAGGAGGAAATTAAGAACCTTCTAATAGAATACCACGATGAAGCAGACAGGGAGGTTAACCACATGGGCAAATATGCCACAGCACGCACATATTGGGAAGGGGAAAGACCTGGCTCCGTACTGGCTACCATCCTTAAAGGTAGGAGAGGGAAGCCACTAGTCTCGGAAATTAGAGATGCGGATGGCCACAGCGTCACCGATGAGTCGGATATCGCAACTGTCTTTAGAGACTATTACTCGGAGCTGTATTCCTCGAAGTGCGGGGACTTGTCTGCTCAAATTCTTGACTATTTGGAGCACATAAAGCTCCCGTTTCTCACTGACTACCAAAGGGAATTCCTCATGTATCCTATACAGAATGACGAAATTAGGGGCGCCCTGGGCTCAATGCGGTCGGGGAGCGCGCCCGGTAAAGATGGTCTGACAGTAGAATTTTACAAAACATTTCTGGAGCTGCTGCTGCCGCACATCTACACTTTGATGAGCGACATCTGCATCCAGGGAAGCATGCCTGATTCCATGAGAGAGGCTCTGATTGTCACAATACTCAAACCGGGTAAGGCGCATGACGAGTGCGGATCATACTGGCCGCTGTCGTTGCTAAATGTAGACACTAAGCTCTACGCCAAAGTACTAGCGACCAGATTGGCACTGCTCGCCCCCGAATTACTGGCCCCAGAACAAGCAGGGTTCATCCCTAGCAGGAACTTGACATATAATATAAGAACGGTACTAGGGACTATCCAACATGTCAAGCAGGACACTACAGCAGCGGCCATATTCCTTGACATGGAAAAAGCATTTGACTCTGTAGAATGGCCGTTTCTGCTACAGGCATTGCGACGAATGGGAATTGGGGAGCCCTTTGTACAAATGGTTGGCGCTCTTTACAAACGGCCCTCGGCTAGAGTGAGAATAGGTAACGCTATTTCGCAGCCCCTCTACATAGGCAGAGGAACCCGCCAGGGATGTCCTCTATCCCCATTGTTATACGCTTTGGCGGCGGAGCCATTGGCCTGCGCCCTGAGAGAATACCACGATCATAGGGGCATACGGTTTCCAACCTACAAAATTGTAGTTTCCATGTACGAGGATGATACGCTGCTCTATGTACATGAACCCGCGACGAATCTTCCCCCGCTACTGAGGGAGGTGGTCCACTTTGGTGCACTCTCTGGCCTCAAAGTCAACTGGGCAAAATCCATTGTCTTCCCTCTGACGCCTGTGACAAAGCAGATGGAGACGGAATACCCCCTACAGTGGTCTGAAGATCCGATTAGGTACCTTGGAATACAACTACACACGGACCCGGACCTGCTCATCAGCCAAAACTACGGTCGAGCGATTAATATGCTGGAAGATGATATAGCGCTTTGGAGTAAATTACCTCTCTCTCTGATGGGCCGCATAGCCATCATGAAGATGGTGGTCTTGCCGCGGTTTCTGTTTCTCTTTAACGCTCTCCCAATAGTGTTATCTAAGGCCTTTTTTCAGAGGTTGACGAGTCTCATGATCAGCCTAGCATGGGCTGGGAAGCAGCCCAGGGTTAAGTCGTCGACACTCACTCTGCCTTACAGCATGGGTGGCTTAGCGGCCCCGGACCTCGAACTTTATTATAGAACAGCTCAGGCGTCGCATCTGCACACATGGATTCATGGTGACAAGAGAATCCCGCATGTTCGCATGGAGCGCCTTTTTGCGCACCTGCTGCCGCTCCCGGCCACGATCTGTAAGCCCCTGGACAGTAGAATTGGGGTGCTAGACTCCATTACTGCTACCAACCATGCATGGCACTCACTCCTACAACGTCAGGGAGGCGCGTTACTATATTCACCAGATATGCCGCTGGACTGGGCGCTCTGGCTCTCTCCTATGGGTGAGAAGGGTGTCACGAGAGAGCTGGCGAGGCTAGAGCTTCACCGAGCCGGCGACCTTTTCCATGACGGGGTGGCCAAAACCTGGGATCAAGTGAATGGCGATTGTAGAGAAACCCCCATGCTGCAACGATTCCAATTCCATATGGTGCGAAGTGCTCTTTCTGAGCTGCTCGGCCCGGACATGGCGGAACCCCCAGACGTCCCTGAACTGACCTTTGTTATCAAAGCCAAGGAGCCTCGGCAGCTCCTCAAGAATCTGTATAAGATTGCCAGGTCGCAAGGGGAACACCAGCTGATGAAAGCGAGACTAGCATGGCAGAGGGATCTGGAGACCACGTTAGATGACACAATATGGCGATACTGCTGTGAAAGCACGAAGCGGATATCGCTCAATGGATGGCATATGCTAATTCATTTCAAGTTCCTCCAAAGGGTGTACTTCACCCCGGAGAGACTTCACAGATACGGGCTGAGGCAAACTGCGGAATGCTGTCATGCTGCTAATGCAGACTTCATGCACTTGGCGTGGACCTGCCCGGGCATCCAATCTTTCTGGTGTGACGTTTTTTCAGAAATGAGCAGAATACTGGAGGTAAACTTAGTACCGGAGCCGGGTTTGGCACTCATTGGTAGCTCCAAGCAGCTCCCAGTGGCGATCCGTAGGCTTGCAGACATGGGGATGATGATGGCCAAGAGAGTAGTAGCACACTGCTGGATGAGAGGACCGCTACCAACCAGAAACAGATGGGCGCGGGACATGATTTACTGTAGCACCCAAGCGGAGACTTATAGTGAGTTGCTGCCCCCCAAGAGTCGTCCTAAAAACTTTTGGGCACTGTACCAAACTTACCTGAGTGGGAGAGAGCGGGAGGAATCAGACAGTTCGGAGACGGGGCCACAGAGTTGCTCAGCGAACAACGACGCAACAACTTAGGTGGGCTGTATACCTGAGCCAGTTATTGCTCTATGTAGTGAGACAGGGGCGAGGGAAGACGCAGGCACTAATTAGATAGATGAGGTGGACATAAAGACTCACTGCGCATTTCAGGGAGGGTTGGGCCACTGAAATAGAGATAGACTTCCTAGTGGGGGTGGCACAGTTGGGGTGTGGACAATACCCGGAAACACGTTGAGTGTAGGAGTGGCTGTGAAACAGTCCTAAACTTTATTATGGAAATTCCACCTTTATTACACACGGTGAGCACAAGGAGTGAGGGGGTGGGAGGGAGACAGGGCTGTTGACCGAGTTGGGAGTTAGTTTTAGTTTAGTCAGGGCACAAGCACACTTGTTATTAATCTAAGCCGTAGACCTAAGGGAAAGGTTTGTAGGGAGGTAATATTGGAGAAAACAATGAAAATATGCATGACAACTGTACCCTCTTCTCTTACTGACAGTTGTAACGGTGTACTGGTCAGCTCCCCTCAGGACTACGCCGCTGGACCCCCAGGTTGTCGACTGATGGGCTGTGTATACATGTGTCGATTGTACAAGCTGAAATGAGAATTAACGCGGCCGTCCCTTGGGGTTGTAGGCCCGGAGCTGTGTATCCGAAGCTTGTGACAATAAAAAAAAAATCATAATAAACAAATACTGCACTCTTAAAGCCCCGGAGTCCGCATCTTTTTGGTGATGGCCTTCCAAATTCTTTTTTCTGATGAGCGTTGACTGGTATGGATACAAGAAATGAAAGAAAAAAAGAATTGCTTTGTGACTAGTAGTTTGTCTATA
The DNA here is from genome assembly GCF_964261635.1 of Lissotriton helveticus. Lineage (NCBI taxonomy): Eukaryota > Metazoa > Chordata > Amphibia > Caudata > Salamandridae > Lissotriton > Lissotriton helveticus. The sequence continues at coordinate 1,075,768,842 of NC_136072.1, forward strand.
TGCCTGTTACACAATTCACACCTCGTATCATATGCTGCCCTAAAAATGTCCCCCATGTAAAAAAGGGCTGTATATTTCCTATGTACTTATAGCACAGTGTCTACTGCCCACTGGGAGTAAGGGACCTACTGTTTGTAAATGCAACAATTTGAAATGGGAGAAAATAGAAATGAAGTGTTAACTCAATAATTAAGGTAACTCTACATTTCCTTTTTCTTCTTTTCAAAGCACTCGAAGGCATGATCTTGTTTCCAACTCCAATTTTGAGCTGACAAGGAATTTTTGCTAAGAGTCAAATACCTCAGTGCTTCCGCTGTATACCTCTGTGAGTCAGTCCCAGCCTGGCCCACAAATGTGACTATGCATTGCTCATTGTCAGGCCCTGCTACCTGCAGCCTGATGATCATATCACGTGAACACAGGCTTCCCTTAACTTTGAAATGAAAATATGACTTTGTGCTCCATTGAAAATAGAACTCAAGGCTATGATACTCTGAAGGTAAACGACTGGTTTGGAGACACCTGATCTAGGCTAAGTGATTTGTGGGATAATACACATATCAAACATAAATTGTATTTGGTATGGAAAAAATCACATATATATGTAAGTTGTGAAGAAAATATGATGTGTTTTCTAAGTTTACATGATGTGAAATTTCTATATTTCATATGGAATTCATAAATATATATAGATGTATCTCAAAATACACACCAAGTAAAATGTAGGGCTCAAAACACACACCACATACTAATGATGTTTATCGAATCACATAGTGCTTAAAAGTTCACACAATCATTGTACTGTGTAATGTAAAAAAGAAATGACATCACTTCAATCACTACAATACACTTGGGAACTCAAAGGGACATTCTAGCCTGTTTTTTGTTTTTAACAGATAGATTTATAAATACATTTTAAACATCTATCTGTTCCTCTGGTGAGCCATAGATGTGGCTGTGCAGGCACAGAACCTCCGTTGCCAGCAACTCCAGCTCCTTTGGTGAGAAGGCTGAGGCCCTGTCATCTGCTCTTTCTGGCATCATGGCTCCCAGAGGTCGGACACAGCAGCAAAAGTTGTGGAGGTCTTGTTGGCTGCAGTATTAGGAGGCAAAACAGCTTTTTTTTAACTGCTGTGTACATGTACACGACGTATGCGATCATAAATGGAGACAGACATAGCCATTGAATTTCCTACATTGCTTTCACACACGCCATTGTAATCAGGCCCCATGGTGTGTTAAATTATATTAAGAAAGCTTATATAATTTTTAGCAAAATATGACAATTGTGTTATTTATCAAAAATAAGTTTGCAGATGTTTTAAAATGTTGACATATTTCCAGTGCAGACATATGAACCCAAGAAAAGTGAGGAGATGACAGGCTTAAGTGTTCCGACCATTTCCAGACCTTGTCATAATGGAAGAATAGGATGCTATACTGGATTTATGTCATCAGCTGGGGCCAGATCTTCTGCTTCACAATAGAAATCCCACATCTATTACACCAAATGTCAAACGCATGGCAGCACCTCATTTTGTGGCCACCCAATCATTTCAATACACTGTGGCAGTATCTGGTGGAATGTCACAACCAACTTTCAGTGGCATACTACAAGAAGTTATTTCTTCAGTGTTGAGACACATCAACAGCTTCATCCAGTTTTCACAACATGAGTATTTTGCTAATGTGAAGGAATATTTGTATGTTCTGGGGCACCTACCCCATGTACTTGAAGCAATTGATGGCACACATATTGCCTTAGGGCCACTACACGCCACAGAACAAGTCTACCGCAATCTGAGGAACTTCCATTGAATCAATGTGTAAATTGTCTGCTTACCTGATTTGTACATCATATGTGTGTGCACGTTTCCCTGGATCAACCCACGATTCCTGTGTACTACGTAACAGCAGATAAGCATTGTAGCGTTATTCCAGCCGGGAATGACGTCCTCAAATGCACTGTGCAGTGTGCATTTGAGGACGTCATTCCCGGCTGGAATAACGCTACCACGATTATCAATCTAGCCTCCAAGGCTCAGAAGGAGGAACTCATCTAGCACCTAATTACATTTCGGTACTGTTTTACAATCACAAGTAACCACGAGTGCGACGGTTCATTCTTCAACTTTTCGTTTACTACGTAACAGCAGCACACCCCTGCAAATTTCACAACTTTGACCAGAGAGGGCCTGGTTTGTTGGTAAGTACAATCTGTCTTTAAATCATTTGGGTAATTTCAAGTTGAATAATCTAAAATTGTGTTACATATATTGGCTCTTTCTTTTCTTCCATATAGGAGACTCTGCTTGTCCTAACTGACCATGGTTATTAGCACCACTGAGGAATCCAACAACTCCAGGGGTAGTCTGCTTCAATTAAGCCCATGGAAGAACACATAGGCCAGTAGAGTGGGTTTTGTGCTCCTAAAGGCTAGATTTCGCTGTCTGGAAAAAACTAGTGGAGCCCTCCTCTACTCTATCGATATGGTGTGCCAAATCACCATGGCCTGCTGCATGGTGCCAACATAACCCTGCAACAGAACATCCCATATATCGCAGAGGATGGAGACCATGAAGAGCCATGAGTGAGTATGTTGAAATGTCAACTGAAGATGATAGTGTGAAAAGGAAAGAATTGACTTATGTCAAGATGTTATTGACAACTTCTTCACATGAGTGTAAGTATAAATTAACATATTATGACATTAAAAACCAATTTCGAATCTAATGAGGATGACAGTCTGTGCTGGACACCTTTTTAGGAAGGGCAAGTTGAGGAAGTCCAGACCGAAGCTGTTTGCTGATCAACATGTTGACACATTGACTGCTGGATTCATTTACATTGCTTATCTTTTGTGTCCTCAAAAATATTCATTTATAAGGTGCCCATTTTGTAATGTAATTTAATGAATAGTTTTGTTTTTATCTATTTTTGGACCCTTCACCATGTCATCTTCATATGGACATTTCAAAATTGTGAGATTTGCAGATATATGCTGCTGCAGTAAAGTACAAAGGGAACATGACTGATACTGTGAAAGACACACACACTTTGGGTGTAAATATCTTGTATAAAGACAACTTGATTTGAAGTTATGAAGTTGTGAAGATTGCATTGGACTTGCTTTCTTGCTTTCTGTTAAATGGTGCTATCAAGCCAGTATGTGCTGCTTAATTTGCTCTAACCACATGTGGTATTTGACCCAAAGTATACTAATTTCTCACACATTGGCTAAATCTTCCTTTTGTAATAAGTGTAATAATTGTATGAAGCTTTTGATGTGTCTCATCATTGTAGAAAGAACTTCTTGTATCACACCACTTATAGGTGGTTGTGACATTGCACCAGATACTGCAACAATGTCTTGAAATGGCCCTGTGGTCATAAAATGAAGAAATGCCAGGATTTTCAAGATTGGTGTAATTTGATGTGGGCTTACTATTCTGAGCCAGATCAGGCTCTAGTTGATGACAGAAATCAATGATAGTTTGCCTATTGAATCTGATTTTTTGGATTACATCATGTTCTTCCATGATGGCAATGTCTGGAACTGTAAATGTTAAAATGACCCTGATGGATTATGCATGGGTTGTGATTTTTTTGTAAACCATGACAAACATGTATTTCTTAAATGTAATAACATGCAACAGTTGGGTTTGTGCTATTTGTTCTTTTTTTAATTTTAGGAAAATGTGAGATACATTAGCTACATGTCATTTATTTATGGATAGACAATCATTTTATTTTTTTTCATTTTAATATGTGTGATAGAAGGAATAAATGATAAAGAATTTGAGAAAAGAAATATAACAGGAATCTTTGACTGACCAAATAAACTAAAACAGGATGTAAACAAGAAAATAACAAAAGGTTTAAAAAAAAAAGCCAATCATGGTGAACAAAACTATTATTGAAAAGCCAAAAATGTTTGAAAGCCAATGTCCAAAATACAACTGGCATCAGAAGGCTAAATGTGTCCAGACAATAGTCCACAGAGTGAATGGTAGTCACACACTAAAGGAAATTAGGATCTGCCTCTTTTGGTGGTAGTGGTGGTCTTGCCAACCTCTCCTGGTGGTCTGGATGAACATGTGCTTCTGCGGGGTGGCTGGTGGATCCACAGTTGCAGGGACTGAGGTGGGTGCAGCTGTTGCCTCGTGTGGCAGGGTCTTCCTTTCTGTGGCTGAGGCAGATGTAGTTGGACCGAATGTTGTTGAGCCACAGAAAGGAAAGGATGGTCCTGGAAAGATCCTGTGCATATGGATGTAAATGTCATGCAACAGCCCAGTCAGGGAGCCAAAATTGGAGCTCAAATCCTCCATCAGGACATTGTGCTTCTTCTGCACCAGCTTCATCTCCCGAAACTTTGTAAGGCCTGGCTCTTTGTGTCTTAGGTCTGCCAAAGGGATCCAAAGACTTGGCTGATGATGGCCTGTGTGACAGTGAACCCAATGGCCTCACTTTGCTGGCCAGCAAATTCTCTCACATGACCCCTACCCCTACTACCCTGTGCCTTTACCCAGTGTGCCCCATCCCACTGGTTCTTGGCGGAACTGTAGATAGTGGTAGTATATCAACAGGAGGCAGGAATGGGTAGAGAAGAATGGGGTAATGTTAGTTTGAACAAAGAAAATGGAGGGATCCATCGGCTGAGGTGTAGGTGTGAGCCGAGTGTGACTCAATGAAGCTGTCTGCCCAGGCAGACCAGATGGACCAACCTGCTCCTCATCATCTGGACTTCCACGAGTGGGGTCCTCTCTGGAGTTTTGTTCCTGTTCTAGAGCGGAGGTAACCTCAGTGGCAGACTGTTCTTCAGGCACTCTGGGTTTTGGACCCATAATGAATGTAAAAGAAACAAAAAACGTTGTAAAGGTCTGGATTATACGTAAAGTGAGTTTTAGCTAAAGATTAAGAATGAAAGGAAATAATGAATTACTATCATTAATGTACCTTTCATTGGTATTATGATACATTACATAAACAGTTTAAATTACAAACTAAAGAACTTCAATAAAGCAGGTAAAAAGATGTCCTGAGATGAAAAAAATAAAAGTAGACAGAAGATATGTCACAACCATTCCAAGGCCAAGCAGGCAACCATTCTGACAATCACACAACTTAGGGCCGATTCCGATCTTGCTAGTAAAGCCCTCCATACGACTCGGATCCGTAGGGCTTTATGAGCGATTTCATGCAACTTGAGTCCGAAGAGCGAGTATGATGCATTCTTATACTTATGGACTCAGTTTGCTCAGACTCCCATTAAACTCTATGGGAGCAGGTATACTGGCTCCCATAGCAAAAAGGGCTAGGTGGGGAAAAGCGTAAACTCTGTGGCAGGTACCGCATGGTGCCTACCACTCTGTGAATGCATGGGAAGGGGGACCCATGGGTACCCCCACGGGTCTGAATCAGAGGGCTCCAGATGATGGTGGGCCTGCTATGGGTCCCTAAAGATTGATTCGGGCAGGTTTTTCGATCCGAACATACCAAATCGTGAAGGTTGTCCGAATCGTACATCGTACTTGCTCACTTGGAAACAGAGTCCATAGAGCTGCACGAAGCGGCTGCATACAAGTCGTACAGACTGGATTGGGTTGGGAGACAATTTGCACGATGCGTACGCGAGCTTCGCATCGTACTTGGTCGTTCGGACCAGTGTACGAATCGGTTGGGAAAAAGGGCTACGCAATAGATCCGTTGAAGCCAAATCCGATTTGTAGGCCTTCCGAGCGAGATCAGAATTGACCCCTTAGGCGGATATTTAGCATTGCTCATCATATAAACATTGCAAAGTAAATGTGTTTAAAAACAAGACAACTTATATTCAGCATACAAAATTACATACCTTCACATTTGTAAGTCAGAAAACTTTGATTTGTAAAACAAATAACTTCAATTCAATGAGATACCAAGGATAGGACAAGATAATTTTAACACAAAAACATTTAAAAACATAGAATGAAATAGCGATTGCTAAACTACATAACACTTCAACATATGTAAAAATTTGACTGAAAAGAGAGAGGGCTCGATTCACAGAATGAACTTAAGACTAAATCCTAAACTTACTACTATTTGGTATTCACAGAATGCACTTACTACTTTCGGGATTCACAGAGTGAACTTACTACTTTCGGGATTCACAGAATAAACTCACTACTTTCGGTATTCACAAAACAGATTTAAGACTACTAACTCTAAGTCCGAAATCGGGGAGTAAATTCCGGCCCGGAGGCGGAGCTTCCGGCCCGGAGTCGGAGCTTGCGGCCCAGAGTTGGAGATTTCAGCATGGCAAAAATCCCCACCTCCGAGCCGGAAGCCCCGCCTCTGGGCCGGAAGCCCCGCCTCTGGGCCGCAAGCTCCGCCTCTGGGCCGCAAGCTCCGCCTCCAGGCCGCAAGCTCCGCCCCCAAGCCGGAAGCCCCGCCTCCGGGCCGGAATTTACTCCCCGATTTCGGACTTAGAGTTAGAAGTCTTAAATCTATTCTGTGAATACCGAAAGTAGTAAGTTTATTCTGTGAATCCCGAAAGTAGTAAGTTCACTCTGTGAATCCCGAAAGTAGTAAGTGCATTCTGTGAATACCAAATAGTAGTAAGTTTAGGATTTAGTCTTAAATTCATTCTGTGAATCGGGCCCAGAGAGAGCAAAAACACACTGCATTATTTTTTTCACATAACAAAAAGAAGACATCTCAATTAAACGTGCACCCCACTTGCAAAATTGTAAGTTAAACATACCTAGTGAAGATATGGAGTAAGAACGAAAATCCGACATTTGGACTAAAAAAAGAAATATGAGAAATGTTAATTTGTGTAAAAGCACCTTTACATCATGTGAACTGTCCTGGGGATTGAAACCTGTAATCTTAATTACAATAAATACATTCAAACCAGACAAAACAAATTATACAGATATATCTAGGTTTATATGTTTAACAAAGGTGCAAAACACATTAGCAACAGCTAAATTAAAATGAAAAAGGACATTTAGGTTTAGTGGCACATTTCAAAGAATACCTTACAAATCTCCACTCTACCAGGGATTATTGTCAACCCTTCAGGATGTAGGATCTGCAAGGCATTCTCCTCTCAGGGAAAAAGTTGTAAGGGCGGGCTGAGAGAACCACCACCATTCCTCTGCAGCCGCGGCTGGCAGTGGGAGTACCTGCAGGGCGGTGACATGGGGAGGGGCAGGTTGGGCGATAGTAATGTATGGATAACGGAGCTTCCCAGGTAAGTAAACATTTAAATAAATAAAATGAATTTCGTTGAGTGCACTGCATCCCCAAATGCGATGCAGTGCGCGCAACAACATTCGTTTTATTTATTTAAATGTTTACTTACCTGTAAAACTATGTAATCCATACATTACTACCCCCCACCCTGCCCCTCCTCCTCCCCACGTCACCGCCCTGCAGGTACTCCCACTGCCGGCCGTGGCTGTTCCTCTGGGCTTCCAGGTGACACTTTGAAGCTAGGGAACACACTCTCCCCCACAGATCGTTCCACTTCTTCCTAATTTCCTCCTGTGAGTGCAGGTTGTTTACTACAGCATTCACTCTATCAAATATTCTGACTCACATATGCCTTTTCTGAGATATGGCTGTATTTTGTACTTGGGCTGCAAACAATTGTGGCTCTACTCTAATAATTTCATCCACCATTACTGACAAGACAATTCTCCCTTTGTAAAATGGGGATTTCTCTCCTCTGCCATTATAATGTAATTACATTAAATGACTTTGTAAACCCGCAAGTCAAAGAAAATAAAATGCAAAATGCACAAGTAATAGAGGAAGCAAAAAGAAAACCTAGAATACTTAGACAAAACTCCTTGAGGAAAATGTTATGCTGTGCTGGAATGTCAAAGGATCATGGTCTGAATGGAGTGTGTTTTATAGGGTGATATGCAGATGCAAACAATTAAGCAAAATACATCTGATGTGTAATGCTGGCATCCATCCAATGGCCATAGTAATAGTACATTGTTAACTGTGTCCCGCACCAGAATCCTGCGTCGAGATACCGCCTCTAGAACACCGGCAGACAACTGTGAAATCGAAATAGGCTTGGCGCAACCCTGCAACTCTGATGGCGGCTGAGGAGTCTACCGCGTCGGCAGCAGTGAGCCACATATGCAACAGTAAACACTGTCGATGAGGACAGAGATTCAGGCTGCGTACATTGAAATACAGGGAGCAGAATTCCGTCAGCTTGAAGGAATATTTGGAAACTCCACCGCAGAGGGACGACAGGATTTAAATCAGGCCCTATGGTCTAGATGTACAAATGCCTTTTGCATTTCTTAGCGGACTGAATAAAAATGTTGGCCCGTTTAGAAATGCAAACCAGCCTTTTCCTATGTACATCATTAGTTCCAGTTTAACACCCAAATATAGCAATAAGCAACAGAAAGGTGACTAGTCGAGCTCTGCATAGGGCTTTCCACTGCACTGCAATACGTGCCGCTATATTTTTATTAACTTTTGAACCACTTGAGCTAGCAAGATTTTTTTGGTTAAAACCTGCAGATTATGCAGCAAATAATGGATTATGTGGTAAATTCAGCAAATCTATTTCTGTGCGAAAATTGCCCCATCCCAGCAATCACATAATTCCAGTGGCCCCGGCCTAAATAATACGCAGAAGTGGTTTGAGTTGGAGGTCATCACCTTAAAATGGTTGTATAATTCGGATGTATTGATGTTCCAGGTGTATATATGCCTAAGTGTCACATCTGCCTAAGCTATATACTGTTGTGATAACTACCAGCATACTCTTAGAAATCTCATTGAGGAAAGACTATGGAAAGACAATGTATCCCTGATAAATTCAATGAATGTCTTCCAATGATTATATCACATCCCCTTTAGGTCTGGCTTGACAGTGCACCTGTTGAATTGTCTCTTGTTACCAGGTCTTTAAAATATACATAAAATCAGCTTTAACTCCCCCCAGGGTACTATTTGTCTCTCACTTCAAATTAGTTGCTGTTTGGCGTATCATTCAGCCTCCTGCGGAGTGCTGGCATTACAATGCATCAAGGATTATTTTCGAAAAGTACTCTGGATCACCACACTTTGGGGGGCAGATTTATGTTAACTGGCGCATCCCCAGGGATGCGCCAGTTAACATGCGCCACAGTGCGCCACTGCTCTGCCACCCATGGTGCGCCGCATTTATAATGTGGCGCACCATGGGGCAAAAACGGCACAGATGCGTGACGCATCTGTGCCGTTAAGGTGGCGCATTGCTGGAGTTGCGTCGCAAGCGCGACGCAGCTCCAGCAAGGCTCGGGGGTGCCCCATCTCAACAATGCTGCGTCAAGACCTACGCCTGCTTCAAGCAGGCGCAGGCTTTTGACGCAGCATTGGTCTGAAAGTGACTGAGTGAAATCTCATAGATTTCACTCAGCCACTTTTGCGAGGCGCACCTGCTCCGGAACGCCCACCCTGCGCCGGAACGCCCACAAGCGGCGCAGGGCTTTACAACGTGACGCATCTGCCTAGATGCGTCACGTTGTAAATCGTTCGTAGGGATGCGCCACGTTTACGCCGCCTTGCGTGACGCAACAGCGGCGTAAACGTGGCGCAAGGGCCTCATAAATCTACCCCTAAGTTCTTTAGCTGTTTAAAGCATTGTATATAGAAAGCAATTGTTTTTGTTTTGCTTTTTTTCGAAGCTGCAGCCATTCTTGAATGTTTTGGACTGGACTCAAAATGCAACCCAGACCTATTGGCTTTGTCACTTTTTGATTTGTAAGTGAGAGATTTTTTTGATATCATTGTTCTAAATTCCTGCTGGGTATGGTGCTGAGGCTAATAAGTTGGCATTAGGAGCTGTTGTGAATTTTAGTTTCAGCTCTGGGCATGCACAAGGCTGTGACATATTTGATGATCTGAGAAGCTGACAAGCTTTTCTGTGAGAATGTGGTTGATGAAGACTGGGCGACTATGTCACAAACGAGAAATTCATGTTATCAAGTAATTATGCCATCTTCTTACTGAACATAAAATAAATGAGTAGCTTGGACCCTTAAGCCTATGTATAAATATAGTTTGATGCTTACTCATGACAGCATAGCTGAACACAGAAATGCAGGCCTCGCTGAAATGCAAACCTTGGGGCAGATTTATGAGGCCCTTGCGCCACGTTTACGCCGCTGTTGCGTCACGCAAGGCGGCGTAAACGTGGTGCATCCCTACGAACGATTTACAACGTGACGCATCTAGGCAGATGGGTCACGTTGTAAAGCCCTGCGCCGCTTGTGGGCGTTCCGGCGCAGGGTGGGCGTTCCGGGGCAGGTGCGCCTCGCAAAAGTGGCTGAGTGAAATCTATAAGATTTCACTCAGTCACTTTCAGGCCAATGCTGCGTCAAAACCCTGTGCCTGCTTGAAGCAGGCGTAGGTCTTGATGCAGCATTGGTCAGATAGGGCACCCCCGAGCCTTGCTGGAGCTGCGTTGCGCTTGCGACGCAACTCCAGCAATGCGCCGCCTTTACGGCACAGATGCGTCACGCATCTGTGCCGTTTTTGCCCCATGGTGCGCCGCATTGTAAATGCGGCGCACCATGGGTGGCGGAGCTGTGGCGCACTGTGGCGCACATTAACTGGCGCATCCCTGGGGATGCGCCAGTTAACATAAATCTGCCCCCTTGTTTGTCGAGCACTCCGAATTAAGATAGCCCCATGGGACACTGATTGTTTTTACTCCAAGCAAATCTTCAACCTGTAAAATGGACAGATTCTGGCTCCGTTTTTGTTTTTTAATTATCCATGTTGTTCATATACAAGAAGATGTAGCTAAAGCCGATCTTTGAATTATTTACGTAATGCCTTAATTCTAGCAAAACATGCTCCTGTCCAGCTTTCCATCCGGTGTAAACTCAAGCATCTGACCGAGTGATCTTGCAACTTTTAACAACTATTTGATTTGGGAGGGCTACTTAAGAGTGGGTCATTAACTGCTATTAATTCACCATAGCTAAAGGCAATAAGCAGTTTTTTAAATGTAAAAAACATAAGTGCAGGTATTCATTAAATTGAGCTAGGGGCGTGGCAGTGGGCGGGGTGAGACATGATGATACAAAAACACTTCTGTTGAGTATTCATTTTGTCCTTAATAGTTGTGTCAAACTTTTCATATGTGTAGAGCAGAGCATTTACACCAGTTGCAGGACATACCAAAACATGTGAGAAATTTACCAATATAAACAAAATGTGCTAACTCGTTACACAAAATGAATGTCATACACCACATGTTAATATTTCCTTGTTTTGAAATATTTGCAGCTTCTTAATGTCATACTGTTCCTACTTACTTGCATTTGGCGCAATCCTTTTATATTCAAGAGTGCACACACTTACACACAAAACAAGTATTCCACGCATTTCTTTTCAAATACCTCCTGAGTGTACCAATGATCTTCCACTCTGATCTCATTTCTCTCACACACAAACATACACACAGGGCTGGTTCTAGGATTTGCGAGGCCCTGGGCTAAAAGGGAACGTGCCAGGCCCCCTCTCATTTAGATAAGTGGCCCCTTGCAAGGAGACCATTCACAGACACTGTGGGGGGCCCATTGTCCAGCATGTTGGCGCCCCCACAGTTTTAACTTTTACTCCACAAGCATTTCTCTCACCTTCAGTCCGATAGGTGTGAGAATTGATTGTGGTCTAAAAGTTAAAACTGTGGAGGCGCCAAAATGCTGCACAATCGGCCCCCCACAGTGTCTGTGAATGGTCTCCTTGCAATTGAGGGAGTGTCTCCGTCTCCCTCCCCTATGCCTCCTGACACCATCCAAGAGAGGCCCAGGGAGGGGGCCCCCTCCAATGGACCTTAATTGCAGGCGAAACCTTTCTTTGTAATAGATAGCCAGGGAAACAACAGGACACATCACCAGTGCGTGGCCCTATGCTGGTGGGCTGAGTGCGAGGCCCTGGGCAGCTGCCCATGCTGCCCATGTCTAGCGCCGGCCCTGCATACACACAAACAAGCAGACAAACACTCTCTATCAGTCTTCACATCTCTAACTTCTTGATCTCTCCCCTCACTTCTCTCCCATTTGTATCCAACTCCGTCCCACTCTCTTTACCCCAATTGTATCCTATCATTCTCTACCATCATTCTCTCTATTTCTCCATGCCTCTTTTACTCTTTCATTAGCTTTCTCAATCGTTTCTCCATCTCTATCTGTGCTTACCCCTTCTGTCTTTTTCCTCTTGAAACTCTTGTCTACTTCTTCCATCTCTGCCCCTTCACTGTGCACCTTCTCTCACACCATTATCCGTCCTCTCGACTCAGCAGAATGCCCCATGGTCAGTAAGCTTCCAGTGGCAGACAGTGAGCACTGCTGGGTCGTGAACATGTGCTGAGTCCAGCATGGAAGAGGTCAGGGGCAGAACAATTCTGACCTTCGATGGTAAGGTCAGTAAACCGCCTCTCACCTCACCTGGGCACGAGGGAGTCCACCTAGGTAATCCCCACCACCTCATCCCGACCATCATGGACTCAATGTCACAGCAGGCGGGCAGGGTGGGGGTTGATTTGCAGGGGCAAGTGAGTCAGGGGAAAGACAGTCAGACCCTAGTGAGAAGCCAAGGGGTGAAAATGGCCCTTGTTACCTGGGTTCCTAAGTGGCCACTCCTGAGCAATCCCACCACTCATTCAGTCTGCACACATCACTGTGCCCCAGGCAGAAAATTTCCCATGCACTATCTAACAAGACGTCCCAGCATGGAGGCTCAGCTGGGAACTGTTAAGGACAATGAGAGCTCTCATCTGGGTGGGAAGGGAGCAGAGGTCCACTTGCTGCAGCAGCAGGTCTCCAGCAGGCCGTTCCCGCCCCATTGTGCCGCTTGCCACAGCTGAATGAGACAGACAAACGGCAAACATGCTGCAAAAAAACAGGAACACAGCTGGCCATCGGCACCGGCCCAGTGCCCACCTTATCAATTCGACCCGGAGTACCGGTACTCTCCTTGGAGTACCGGCTCATTTAAAGCACTGGCAATAAGGCCAGCCACCAGTCCTGTTCTCATACCCTCTGACCAGCCACCACGCCCCATGCCTGCTGCTTTCTTCTCCCATAGCAGCTAAAGTCTACCGCTTTGTCTGGCGAACCAAGTACCATTAGAACATTAGAATGTTGGGAGCTCCATTGAAAACAATAGTGTGCTCCGGGCTTATAATGGCTGGTATAAGCCTGGAGCTCCAACATTCCAATGTTTCTTTGTTTACAGCTCTGGCTGTGAACAAAGGTTACAAGGAGCTTGAGGGGATTCCAGTCACCTCACGCTGCCATAAGGCTTTGTTCTTTTTTGTTAGAACATTCTGCCCTCTAGTGGCAGAATGTTCTAAAGCCTTATAGCCCTTCGTAGCTGGGCTATACCGGCTATTAAAGTCCCTCTCCCTTGTTAAAGGCCCGAGCTGACCTGGAGAGGGCCTTTAATAGCCGGTATAGCCCTCTACGGTGGGCTATAAAGGCTATAATACCCACCCCATCTCACCTGCTGCCACTGTCCTCAGTTTCACTTTTCCAGGATTAATGGGTCTTGGCTACATTCCTTCCTGTAGGCCTTCACTCCCCCCCCCTTATGTTCATGCTCCCTTCATGCGTGACGTCATCTCCCAAATATTGAAACCAAATGTCTCCCTCAACAATTGTCGCTAACTCAGATTGATCCAGTGTTCACTGGTGCTGCCCCCTACTGGTAGCAGGATGCTTATAGTGTGACCGAGGCAAAAGGCGCAGCACCTCTAAAACATACTAAACAGGAAGGAAGGGCTGAGGGAAGAGGGATGCAGGAGCCAGAGACATAGGGAACCCCAAACTGCGATGCACCTGGTTGGGTATCGGTGGCCTGGCGTCGATGCGCAGCCATGTAGCAATAGTTGATGCCAGTAGCGTGCATTGAGGGCAGAGGTGGAAGGGAGGCTGCGATGCTATATTGTCCAGGCTCCGTTTTTGCCCCACCCCATTTGATGTGGCAAACTATTAAATCCTGCGGTGGGGCCCCGTACTCCCTGCCGCAGTCAGCACTGTTTCCCGTTGCAGATGAATGGGTTTGTTTCATAACACGGCTCTGCTGACGGTAACCGGCCTGGCTGTGAAACATATCTGCTGTCTCCGGTTTTTCGAGTCACGCTGCGGTGCTGAGCGAGGGTGCGCAGAGGTGCAGGGCACTAGAATTCTTGGAAGCCACTTCCCAGAATTCTCCTTGGCAGGCCGAGGCTTCAGACCACGTGTGCACGCGCCTGCACGCTCAGCTACAAGGCGATTTGTTTTCTGACTCAGCGATGCTGGGGAGAAGCTCTGTTGGTTACGGGAGAGACAATGCTTTATATTTAATTCTTTGAGGAGCAAAATTAATAAACATTTGTAGTCTCCCATGTTAAATCAAGATGAGACACGAGGTTTTTCAAGAACAAAGGGGCATATTATCAAAGGGGGTTTATCTCCGCTTTTTTGGCTTTAAAAGCCAAGAAAGCGGAGATAAAATTATCTCCCTATTACCTAGCTGTCGCTAACACCAGTTAGCGACAGCTAGTAGGAGATAGCGACCATCTTGGGCCCCACTTTACATGTCAGTGATATTTATCACTAATGACATGCAAAGTGGGCGTGCCAAGATGTTAGCGACTGGAAACAGTCGCTAACATCGCTATCTCCTATTACCAACTTTTGGAGATATTCGCGCTAAGCGCGAATATCTCCAAAAGCTAACACCTGCCCCTGAGCAGTTCTTAGCCATGTTATCTAATGGGAGGTGGATAACATGGCTAAGAGCATTAGCTCGGTAATGCATGAATATCGCTGACTTTTCAGCGATATTCATGCATTGCGGCCGTTTTTTATCGCATTTGCGATAAACCTTGGTAATACCAAGGTTTATCTGCGGTAAAAATCGCCGCTGCTTAGCGATAAAATTTTCTCTCTAACCAAGCAATAGCGATAATTATCGCTATTGCTTGGTAATATGCCCCAAAGTACACAGATAGGGCATGGCAGTGCAGTTAATGTTGATACTTATATCACTGCTGCCCCCTGATACCTAGTCAACAAATGATTAATTGTTACTTATTAAAGCAATACATATGACCAGTTGCTCTTATCCCCTAAGATTAACCACGGAATCCCATCTTAATTAAGACATGTAGTTTAAAAATCTGTGCAGATGAATTCACCAAATTCACCATATCGTCTGTGTGTCAGACACATATAAAGTTAAACTTTATAAGCAATGTCAGGCTTATCCCAGAAGAAAGTGTAAAGTATTTGTGCACACCCACAGTAAGACAGTGAAAATATCACAAAAGGACTCCACAACAGTTTAGAAAAATAGCCAATATTTACCTCATTAAAACAAGATCAAAACGACAGAAATTCAACAAACACAAATCAAGATAAGATTTCTTAAAAGTTAACAAAAGTTAAATTCTTAGAAAACAATTGCTTTAACTGGGGCTAGTGAGTCGTGCTTGACTGGGGCAAATCCACAAGTTCAACCCGACCGCGGGGGAATAAGGGCCGGATACCGGAGTCACGCAGGCTATCTTGAATCTAGCGGCAAAGTGAGCAAGGGACCCACATCCGGACCTACCCTGCCAACTTCGGGCGAACAAAGCAAACACAAGGAAGTGATGGACAGAGGGCTGAAACTTTTCAGACACTCACCCCAGTCACAGATCTGGGTTGAATCCATCATGATTCTTTATCTCACTTTGCCACCTCAGTTCAGACCCAGCTCTATGCAAATCAGTCTTGACCCTGTGCCTCATGGGAACAGTCCAGCCCGAACTGCCAAGCCAGGTCTTCCCTGAACTGGAAACAAGCATCCTGGGACCCGTTTTTGGGTAACACCCTTCATCAGCCAGGCTAGCTTGAATCGTGTGGCAAAGTGAGAAAGGGACCTATGTCTCGGCATACCCTGCCAACTTAGGGCGAACAAAGCAAACACAAGAGATGATGGACATGAGCGCTGAAACTTTTCAGACACTCACCCCCAGTCACAGATCTGGGTTGAATCCATCATCATTCTTTAGCTCACGTTGCCACCCCAGTACAGGCCCAGCTATCTGCAAATCAATCTTGACCCTGTGCTTCATGGGAACAGTTCAGCCCGAACTGCCAAGCCAAGTATTCCCTGAACTGGAAACAAGCATCCTGGGACCGGTTTTTGGTTAACACCCTTCATCAGCCAGGCTAGCTTGAATCTAGCGGCAAAGTGAGAAAGGGACCCACATCTGGGCATACCCTGCCAACTTAAAGCGAACAAATCAAAAACACAAGGAGATGATGGACGGAGCACTGAAACTTTTCAGACACTCACCCCCAGTCACAGATCTGGGT
Organism: Lissotriton helveticus; assembly: GCF_964261635.1. Classification (NCBI taxonomy): domain Eukaryota; kingdom Metazoa; phylum Chordata; class Amphibia; order Caudata; family Salamandridae; genus Lissotriton; species Lissotriton helveticus. Next base: position 1,075,785,203 of record NC_136072.1, read on the forward strand.
TGAATCCATCATCATTCTTTTGCTCACTTCGCCACCTCAATTCAGACCCAGCTATATGCAAATCAGAACCTGAAACAAGCATCCTGGGCCCAGTTTCTGGGTAACAAGGAGGACCTGGCCTGGCAGTTCATGCTGGACTGTTGGGCACAGGGCTAAGACTGATTTGCATATGGATGAGTTCAAACTGGAATGGTATGGTGAGCAAAAAAAACGATGGATTTAGTCCTATATCTCTGTACTGGGGTGAATATATGACATTGTTTTGCATTCTGTCCATCAGTTGTTCCTTTTGCATTTGTCACCTCGAGTGGAACAGGTATGCTCAGACGTGGGGCCCGTAATCTCCATCCCGCTGGAATCAAGCTTTCCTGGTTGATGAGGGGTGAAACCCCGAAACTGGCCCTAGGATGCTTGTTTCCAGTCCAGGGAGGACCGGCCTTGCAGTTCGGGCTGGACTGTTCCCATTGGACGGAGGTTCGCGACCCTGCCGTGAGACCACCTCTGTTTGGGCAGAGATACTCGCGAAACCATATATATATATATATATATATATATATTACCTACTGGCGGTCGCCAGTAGGTAGTTATAGTTAGGATTGATTTCCATAGGGAAATCGTAACATTCTATTGGGAATAACTTTGGCGCCGGTGGATGAATCTGCCTGAAATTTTCCTCAACTTTGCCTCGCGGCACTCCGCTCCTTCCCTGAAAGTTTGGGGGGGCATTTGTCAAGCGGGGGCCGAGATAATAGGGGGGTCCCAAAACATGTTTTCCCCATGTTAATTTCCATAGGGCGGTCGAACTCACTTTCAGCTCGAACGGCTGAATGGATTTTCACCAAACTTGGCAAAATTGTAGGGACTGGTAGCCCGATGTGCCTTTGCTATGTCTCAAGATATGTGCTCCAGAGAATTTTGAGTAATTTAGGTTCAAAAAAATATATATATCTATAAGCGCGCCCCGGTACGCGTACCGGGGAGCGCACTGGGCGCGCTACGCGACTTGCGCACGGAAAGCTGATTGGCTCTCGGGTGTCTGTAAACATTCGAAACAGTCCGCAGTGGCCGCCATCTTGTGTCTCGGTAGGATCGAGACACAAGAGGTGGCAAAAACAAAGGGGGAAATAACCAAAAGGGGGCAGGGTAGACCCCCCCTGACCCCCTAGGTTTGATGTGGGGGCCATAAAAGGGCCCCGCGGGGCAAAACAAAATATAATTTTTTTTCCGATTTACGCGGGGGGAGCGTACCGGGGGCGTACCATGGAGAGAAAAAAATGACTGAGTTTCCAAAAAATGTAGCATTTTTTTATAAATTGGAGGTAGTTCTAAAAAGAACAGTTTTATAATTCTTTTTGTTGTTTTATATATTTTTTGGAACATTTTTTACTTTTTTTGACTTTTCTGAACAGTTTTATATTTTTTTTGTATTTTTTAAGGGAGAAACAAAAAACAGGGAATTCTAAAGGGCTCAACAGGAGCAAAAAAAAAGCTGGAAATAATTAATGTTTTCTTGGGCACTTGTGGTTATCCCAAGCACGGTTAATAAGTGTGATGCTTTGCTCTCCATAGCATATCGTTTGTCCACAAAAAATACAAACCATTTTAAAATTGGAAAATTTTGGTTGTAGGGTGGAGCATATCTCCCTAACTTCCGGTCCCGATGGGGTGGGAACATTAGTTTGGGAGGTGCTGGCAGAAGATTGGACAGGGTTTCTGGCCAGTTCCCTGAGCTCTGCCCTTGCATAGTTATTTGGATGCCTGCGTCGCATATGCCTGATCATCGTGTGGTTGCCAAAGGAGTATTTTTTGTTGGGATTCCCCCTTGACAGCTCCTGATGACATTTTAAGCAGGTTGCCTTAGGCGCATTTACTTTTTTCTTGTCCTTGGGGATTGAAAAAAACTGCCAGATGATGTGCTCTTTAGGTTTGTATATAATATTGTCCTCTCGGACGAATCTCCTCTCCTCCTCATCCTCATCTTCCTCCTCTTCTTCATCTCCACCACTGTGAAGTTGTGGTGGTCCTTGTGGTGGTGGTGGTGGTCCAGAAGCTCCAGCAGCTGCAGCTAATGTAGCCATTTTCTACTGAAATAACTCCAGGTCTACCTCTCTCAAAGCACAAAAGTAGAATGAGGGAAAAAGGTGGGGTCTTTCATCATTTAGAAAAGAAAACTGTTCTGAACCAATGAAAAGTGTTATTTTTAGGTCACATGACCTGGCCTTACATCATTAGGAAACCGAAAGTAAAATGAACCAATAAAAAGTTTTATTTTCAGGTCACATGACCCGACGCGCTTACGCTACGTGCCCCGGGGCGCGCTCCGGGGCGCGCCCGGGGGCACGTAGCATAAGCGCGTCAGGATGTTGTGCGATCGTATGCGCTCGCGTGCTTCCGGGTGCGCTTCCGCAGTGCGTCATATGACGCATTACGCGTTTACACGAAACGTCACATTGTTATTTTCGTTCGCGAGAATAGCGCTAACGTGACGCTCACCGGTACACGCCCCGGGGCTCGCTGCAACATTGCGCTTACCCGTGCGTTCACCGGTACGCGCCCCGTGAGCGCTCCAGGAAAAAAAAAAAAAATTACATAATTATACAATATAAAATTCATTATAATTTTTTTTACTTTTTATACCTATAGAGATTTGCTATTAAAAAACACCAGTTATAGTTAGGAATTAGCATTTAAAAAAACCTATGAAATTCACTGAAAAAACCATAGGTTTCACACCAGTTATAGTTAGGAATTAGCATTTAAAAAACCTATTAAATTCACTGAAAAAAACCATAGGTTTCACACCAGTTATAGTTAGCTGGAAGTTTTACTCGCATGAAACCATTGAAATTCCCACGTTATAGTTAGTTGGACTCACTATAACTTGTGCGTGCAATGCACTGCTGATGACGTCACATATTACATCACTCATGACATGGTCAGTGACATCACTCATGACATCACTGATGACACCATCCTTGTGACAAAGTGATAGACCTCCTTTCACTGTAATGTAAACTTTGAAACACATATTCAAAAAATAGAAACTAAAATTTTTTTAAAAATGGAGATACCCATACTAGTTACAACAACCAATTCAGTAATTCCACCATCTATATACACATCCACTCATTCACCAACAGTTCTATGTAGTCACTCATACATATACTCACTCATCATATATAGTGATACACCTATATATCCTGTTACACAACAAAAGATACTCTCGCACATATTCACACATGCAAATAAACTATTAAACATCCATTTATTTACATATACAGCTATACACACACTACCACTTTACTTCTAAGGAAACTTACACATACTTACTCTCTTAAACAATCACTTATAGAAACACATACTTATTTAAACAGGAACTCTTACAATCCCTCACTCTCACATATACTCACTTATATACATCAATATTCACATATACTAGATTAAAACATATGTAGTTACTGATAAAGACACTAGTGAGACAGTCATTCACTCACTAACATACACATAAAAACACTCATCCACCCATACAGTCCTGCACATATGCTGTATTCAAAACACATACAAACAGAGAGTCAGTCATTCATGCATCTATGTGCTAACTAAGTAACACCCCCACCAAACATATAGACACTCATATTGATATTAAAAAAAAACATCTAATAACCAATATACCTACACATGTAGCTACTCACCAACCCTTACAGTCACTTATACACAAAGTGAAACATTAATACATATATTTAAATATTTAAACATTACTCACTAATATTTATTCTTTAGAAAGACACACATTCACTGGATGGTGTCATCAGTGATGTCATGAGTGATGTCACTGACCATGTCATGAGTGATGTAATATGTGACGTCATCAGCAGTGCATTGCACGCGCAAGTTATAGTGAGTCCAACTAACTATAACGTGGGAATTTCAATGGTTTTATGCGAGTAAAACTTCCAGCTAACTATAACTGGTGTGAAACCTATGTTTTTTTCAGTGAATATATATATATATATATATATATATATATATATATATATATATATATATATATATAAATATATATATAAATATATATATAAATATATATACATATATATAGTAGAAATGTTTGTCCAAAAGTGAAGGCGCACAAAATGACAGGTGGATCCAGCCTTTCACAGAAGAATCCTTTATTCAGCAAAATCGGCATACACGACTGAATATTTCCTTGTGCCTTTCCCAACGCCTTTCTGAGTTCCTGCTCCTTCCTCACGGGACAGCATGCAAATGAGAAGATGCATAGAGAAACAAGTCCCTATTTAGCTGTTTTATCACCCTCTAATGGGCGTCCTTCGTCATGAGGCTTATGGGACTTGCAGTTCTATTGCTACAATATGACCCGTAGTGGGTTCTGCCTCATGCATCTTTGTGTCAAACTCTCCATAGAGCCTTCAGTGCATAGCCAGTTAAAAATCTACGCAAACCTGCCATCCTGTTTAAGCGATTCCAGTGTATCTGAAATCCACAGTCCACATAACATTCCGAGTGGTGGTGCTACCTTCCTGACCCGTACCGGCCAGACTCAGTTTCATATAACAGTTTGTCCTCAAGTGAAAGCGCACACAATGACAGGCGGATCCAGCCTTTTACAGACGAATCCTTTATTCAGCAAAACCGATGAGATGTCATCAGTGATGTAATCTGTGATGTCACTGTTCATGTTATGAATGATGACATGTGTGATGTCATCAGCAGTGCATTGCAGGGGCATGAGTTATAGTTAGCTGAACTAACTATAACGGCCACATTTTTCTGGTTTTGTATGAGTTAAATGTCTAACTAACTATAACGTCCCTGAAACCTGTGTTTTTTTCAGTGAATATATAATATATTACAGTAATTTTTGTACACATAGTCCTCATGATTGTCCGTTGTAGGTGACTCCACCAGTTTTATTTGTAGTCCCCTGGGTACCCCTCCAAAAACTCTCTTCCAGAGACGACACTGGTGATTGCCTATCAGCCCAGTCTTCAGATTGGTTAAAATTGACAAAACGTTCCCTCCAGGGTGCAAAATTATATTACTGGCAGCACAAATGTGACTTGGTAAAGTCATACCCTACTACGCATTCATAAACACTACTTGTGTCCGTATTCAGCAAGGTGGATTTACGTACTTCATTCAGTGTCACAAAGCGGTCATCTCCGCATCTTGTGACTGCTTGTCCGTAGAACTGCAGCATCCTGGACCAAGCCTCAAGCCAACTTCTTGAGGCTTGAAGAGTGAAGGGAAGGTCCTGATTCCAGCTAGGGCTGACCGCACAAGGCTCCTTTTTACAGACTAGTTTATGTGTTCTGATCCCTTTCAGTTGACGAGGGAACAGGAATGGATTTTCACTCCGAACAGATGCTAAGATGCCACAGAGGAAGGACTGTCCTTACATCTATTCTTGGACTTCCCTTTAACAAAGTGTAGAATTCTGGGACATGCAGTTTATGTTTCCTTCAACGGAATCAACTGGACAAACACAACCAATAGCAGTTGATGCTCCATCTACTCTATATTTGTTACAGCTGCCAACCCATCTCCTTATTTTGTCTAGCACTACCCTTTACAGGGCTTTGAAACCACTCCCAGGGTGGTGTGGTGCTATAAAAAATAGACAGTAAAAATAAAAGAAAAATAATGATTTGTAAAAGAAAAACCTTGACTGGATAACTGATGTGCTTCTGACATGGTGCAATATTTCAACCGAATATATAGCAGACCTTAAAAGCACTGTCCCAGGACTGGAGCGGGTACCATGAGGAAAGACGTGCTAGTATTTATAAGGTAATTCGTACCATAGACAACACATCACTTACCATATATGATCTAAATTGACATAGCTTGGCATAACTTGACAAATCATGACTCAACACGATATCAAATAACATCACTTTTATATTAAATCATATATAATGTATATAGACCCCAGTCCTAGAATAATATGTGATTTCCTGCCCACTACTCTTCTTGCTTCTAAAAAATAAACTTTAACACATTTTCTGCAGGTCACGCCAATGCATCATTTCTTGTGTGTTCAGAAAAGAGAGAAAAACCTATTTGTTTTGTCATTACACCAGATTGTTCACTGGACGATGGTCTTGGCCTGCCTTTTGCCACCAGAGAGACATCCACATTTCCAAGCCCAAGAAACACCAAGCCAGACCTAACAAGACCCAGGCACTAGGACCCAGGGGATTTCTGGACACTGGACACCACTTCTGTCAGGAGGAATTAACAGGAGGCCCATCCTTCCATGCAGGCCCATGAAACACCAAGCCAGACCTAACAATCTGTCCTAGAGCCAGGCACTAGGACCCAGGGGATTTCTGGACACTGGACACCACTTCTGTCAGGAGGAATTAACAGGAGGCCCATCCTTCCATGCAGGCCCATGAAACACCAGGCCAGACCTAACAATCTGTCCTAGAGCCAGGCACTAGGACCCAGGGGATTTCTGGACACTGGACACCACTTCTGTCAGGAGGAATTAACAGGAGGCCCATCCTTCCATGCAGGCCCATGAAACACCAGGCCAGACCTAACAATCTGTCCTAGAGCCAGGCACTAGGACCCAGGGGATTTCTGGACACTGGACACCACTTCTGTCAGGAGGAATTAACAGGAGGCCCATCCTTCCATGCAGGCCCATGAAACACCAGGCCAGACCTAACAATCTGTCCTAGAGCCAGGCACTAGGACCCAGAAGATGAGTTATACTCTGGACACCACTTCTGTATGGAGGAACAAACAGGGGGTCAAATGGTCGATGTAACGCAAGACAGTATAGCGGAAGTAAACAAAGAACTGTAGCATTAGCGCCAGACCATAAATAAAGGATCCTGTCTTCATCCTCATAAAAACATGACACGACTCACACACAGCTGGTATTCATTGGTCGTGTTTTATTGTAAGACGTTTTGCAGCCGACTGGTTTGCAGTTCCTGGGCAGTATTATTCCACTGTAGAGAAAAGTGGGATTTTTTTATCTCTTGCAAAGTGTATCGATTGAAAAGCTAATCTCGTACCCCTGGTTTGCCCAATGATTGCTTGCCATAGAAACAGCCCTAATGTTTTGACAAAGAATGAGTGGGATTCGATGCTCCCTGCTGAACAACAGCATTATAAGACCGCAGTCTCTGACGCAGCACCGACGTTTTTCCACATTGACTTGCGACCGGTGCAACTGGAATTATCTGACTGTGGTCACTGCTTTTTGTCACAAACATAGATTTGCTGCACTTCTCTATAACACACTCTCTGCTGCATGTGTTTCTAGAACAGATGAAAGATACAAACAAACTGCAACACAGCTCCTAACATTAACTTGTCAAATTTCACCTGGTGATTGCTCTAGTCAGGGGCTAAATATGTGAGAATGTCACCCAGGTAGTGTTACTATCCACAACATATGGAATTGTGAAAGGCAGGTATGTAAGGGCATTTGGAACGTGCACACATATGAATAATGCGAGAGACACCAAGGGTGGAACTCCGGTTCATTCACAGAAAGGCAGTTACAGAAAGCTACTCCTACGGGGTCAAAGGTGATCCTTAAAGGGATGAGCATTCACCTGGTTTCTGCACTAAGGGAAGGCAGGAGCACCTTTGATGATGGTGGGCATCATGTCCTGGGCACCACTTGGGATTTTCCTTTCTTGCAAATTTTCACCTTCTTTCTGGCCATGTCCTTTCTCCTGGTATTGGGCTATCAGTCTGAGGAGTTGGTTTCTGGCTTGGTATGTCGGGGTATGGTTTCTCCTGACCTTGCAAATGATGCAGCTAGTCTCCAAGATGATGTAGGCCCGGATGGTGCGCCAATGTGGTTCCTTTAGACTTACAGTGATGTAGTTGAACTCCCTAAAACCTTTGATGAATCGTGCTGTGACTGGAAGAATGACTTTAATAGGTGCAACAGTGCTGTCAAGTAGGCTGCCGTGCAGAGGGTTGCATCCATGAAAAAAGCATTGGCAAATCCAATAGGTCTCGCCTCTGCAAGAGCTATTGGCTTTGCCAATGCGTCTTAGCCATGTTTTGCACCAGTGTGGCTGCTGTTTAGCATGACTAAAAGTTAGGGGTGTAGAGGAGAGCGGTGTGGAGTATTGTAGAGTGGAATGGCGAAGACTGTAGTAGAGTGTAATAGAGTGCAGTGGCATAGAGTGTTGTGTATTGGAGTGGCACAGAGTGGAGTCATGTAAAGTGGCATATAATGGAGTGGCGTAGAATAGAGTGGGCCGGTGTAGAGTGCATTTGGCATAGAGTGTTGCAGAGCATAGTGGCATAGAGTGCAGCGACACAGAATACAGTGGCATACAATGGACCATCGTAGAATGCAGTAGCATAGACTAGAGTTTTGCATAGTAGAGCGCAGTGATGTAGAGTGCAGTGGTGCAGAGTGGAGTGGTGCAGAGTAGAGTAGAGTGCCCTAGAGCACAGTGGCATAGAGTGTAGTGTTGCAGAGTAGAGTAGAGTGGGTTAGAGTGCAGTGGTGCAGAGTAGAGTAGAGTGGCTTAGAGTGCAGTGGAGAAGAGTGGTGTAGATTATAGTGCTATAGAGTGCAGTGGCATTGAGTGCAGTAGTGCAGAGTGGAGTATAGTGCCATAGAGTGCAGTGGCATAGAGTACAGTGGTGTAGAGTGGAGTGATGCACAATGAGTGAAGTGATGCAAAATACAGTGGCCTGGAGCGCAGTGGCGTAGAGTGTATTGGCATAGAATGCAGGTGTGCAGAGCATTGTGGCACTGAAGTTCAGTGGCATAGAGTGCAGTGTTACAAAGTAGAGTGTTGTAGAGTGTCATGGAGTGCAGTGGTGTAGAGTGGTGAAGAGAGAGATGAAAAATGGAGAATGCATTTTTTTTAAAATGCTGTTATCGCTACTCCACCTAAATCATGCATACCTTTACCCATTTCCTTTTGCAAACCACGCACATCTATGATGAGTTAATTTGTTCACCCACAAGAAAGAGTAAGTAGTGTAATATCATTGTAAACATAAATAGCAAAAATGTCAAATTCAAAATAATAAACAAGCTATAAACATTATGCCCTTGACAGTCCAGTAGATTGTATGATATCTTATGTCAGTAGTAATAAGTCCTGCTTATGCTGCCAGCCAGCTAACAATCCATTTGAAACACTCTATAGTCTCTTGCTTAGCTGAACAGGTGGAACCAAGAGTACCCTTTACTGTGCCCGTCCTTTGGCTGCTTGAGGGGTTGTGCCACCTTTCTGTAGCCAGGGGTGCTTGTGGGGTGCGTTCTCTGCCAGGTCTGTCCCGAGTTGCCCTGTGTCTATATTTCAGGGACGAGAATGTACCTTTGACACTTTGGATCCAATATTGTGGGATAGTTGATTAGATCGTTGGGTTGAGTATTTTTTCACATCACAAACCAAAAGCAATACATATTTACATGTTATTCAAACAGGGTGGAAATAAGAATGTCTTCTTTTGTATCACTATTCCTGTAAATGAATGATTTAATTACAATATTCTTTGTTCACACTGCTCTGCTGGGCTATTTATTAATGGAAAGTGATGCGTCCAAGGGTCCTGCAGTAGGAACAGAGAAAAACCCCAAAGTGAACCCCAAACTTACATCTTTCGAAGCATAGCAGCCTTGCAAAAATAAAATAAAAACACGTGCACCCTTTGTTACACAGTCTAAAAGCAAGCTTGTCTTCTGCTGAGCACACAATATTTGGCTCTGGGAACTAGAAAGGACCGAATTCATAAAACGTGCTCCGTTTTTTCCATTTGACCGACAATCTTTAATTTTCGGTGAACAACATTGTGAATAGAATGTGCTGTAGGTCAGTGCTTTCCCTGATGAAACTCTGTAACATTGGCAGTCCTTTTGTGTCATCAACAACGCGTGAATGTATAAAAATGTCATGATAGCCAGATAATTTCATTGATGTGCTTCACAGTTGGTCTTTTCCTGATGGAAATGTAGTGAATTATGCCGCATAACTTGGCCTCTCATTGTCACGAGATTACCACGACCCTGCACAGGTCTGTTGTAAGTGATATGCTTCCTACACATTGCACGCCTATCTTGAACCATTAGCAATAACACATTTTGCGAGACATATGCATACTTTAAAGCTCTTTGCAAGTAAACATATCTCTGCAGTCACCTCTATGCCCCGGGATAATGGAAGGCAAATTAATTAAGAAAGAGGTTACTTTCAGAAGCTAAGCATTTATATGTTATATACATATATGGTTCAAACTCATCTGCTTTTTGACCAGTCTGCATAAACATCTTCTTGTGGTGTGGTATGCAAATTATGTGAACATGTCATGTTTTTATTGGTGTGCTGACATAGAATCCTGGCTTCTTGTGCTCTGCCTTGCCCAGCCACTAGAAAACAGGATGCATGCTCCTCTGGAGACAAACATTTAAACAACATGTGAAATGGAATGGTGAATGAACTGTCTATCAAATGAAGTAAAATCCCCCGGCTTCAGCATCGATCACTCCCTTACAATATCATCTTCGATCAACCAAATCTTGAGGTGAGCCAGAGCTAAATTATGCTCACTATAAAGGTAAACCCCTTCTTTCAGCCAATTGAATTGTATCTAGTGGTCCAATTGCTAGTCACAGCCTGCATTAGTTATGGAAGAGCCACACTCTTGGGGGTCCTCGGGTCCACACTCTCTCCTCTCCTGGTCATCTTGCATTTGGCAGTCAGACCAATGTCAGGCACCATGAAAATCCTATCACACCACCCTTTCCTAAAATAACTACATTGGTGCCCCACGAGGCCAGAATTAACTTTAAATGTTATGACAAGGGGGGGGGGGGGCGTGGTTAGCGGCTAACGAGAATGACTGCTGCCTAACGTAGCTCCCGTTCCCAGTATTCCTATCCTGCCCTATCCTAAGCCATCCACAGCTACAACTTTGCTAAAAGTGCTGTGAGTCCTTACCTACCTCCCCCCCCCTGGATAAGATTGGCTGACCCGTTGGCGTGTGTGAAGTCTCCGGCCCCCTTTCTCCGGGGCTCCGGCCGGAGCAGTAATGAGGGCTCCCTGAGGAAGAGTGTGGGAGGTATGGACTTTGTGGAGCGGAGGTGCCAGCAACTTGTGTAATCCAGTGGCGGCCCGGCGGAGCCCTGTGCACAAAAGTGAGGCTGGTGACGCCCGGGGGAGATCGAGCGGCGCTGCCTTCTCTGCGGCTGCCGGACCTGCATAGCAGTGCCGGGCCCCAGGGGAAGCATAGTCGCAGACTAGTCTTCCCCCGGGGTCTTTCACGCAGGATAAGGCAGGCAGGGGAAGGGGAGGAGTTAGGGGGTGGGTATAAGCGCAGGGGAGGAAGGGAACTTCCTCTTCCTGCGCCTAGCACCATCGGGAGAGTTGGAATCGAAAGGGCTTAGCGTAGATCAGTTGTAGTCAGGTTAGTGTGTAGGCCGGGGGTTTTGTCAAGGGTGCAAGACGTCGCGAGTTGTCTGCCGACAGCTGGGGCCGTGTACGCGCAAGGCAGGACGTTGTGGACATGGCAGGAGTTCCGGCCGAAGAGGTGCGGGCGGCCTTGCTGCTGCTGGCCCGCGTGGGCAGAGAGGACTTGTTGCAGCCAGGTGTGTTGAGCCAGGCGTGGGTGGGGTGCACGAGGGCCCCGCGCGCGGCCTTGGGCGGGGTCGCAGCGGCGGTCCTGGCGTGCCAGGAAGACTCTCTTCCGTCGCAGGGGCAGGAGCTCGAGCGGAGGGGGGGTGGAGCACCACAAGACTCGGCGCGGGGCGGGAAGCGCAAGAGCCTGCCCCCGCGAGTCTTCCCTCCGCTGCAGTTCCTGCCTGGGGCCTCTGGGGCTGTGTCTGGGGGCAGGGATCTTCCCTCTGCACGGCCGGAGGTTGTCCTGGGGTCTGGGGGCGAGGCTGAAGGGGGGGGGTCCTGTGACCTGCAGACTGGTGGAGCTGGGGAGGGTCAGGGGGCCGGGATGGTGGTCCTGGGGGGGGGAGCAGGTAGTGGTTCAGGATGCTGGGCAGGTCCTTGGAGGGGACCCTGAGGAGGCTGAGGGGGGGGCATTGGGACAATGCTCCTATTGATCTGTCCACCAGTTCTAGGGCCCATACTCCTGCCCCCGCGTGGCAGGAGGTAGACATGAGGTCAAGTGGTCCGGGGGAGACAGGCAGGCCTATGCCCCAGGGGAGGCCCCCGGGTCCTGTACAGGGGTTGTTTTTGCCACCGGGTGGGGGTTTTCAGGGCTACTGCCCGCCCCTGCCCCTCCTGTCTTGGGCGGCCATGGCGTGGGAGGACAGGGTCCGGGAGCAGAGGCTCTTGGAGCAGATTCAGGAGGCTAGGTGGGCCGAAGAAACTATGGCCCGGGTGGGAGCAGTGTGGGGGACTGAGTTGGTAGGGCCGCCTACCCCGACCTCGGAGGAGGAATGGGCGGCGGAGTTAGAGGAGGCGGAGAGGCGGGCGAAAGGCAGGAAGGAGGCAGTTGTGAGAACTAAGTGCAAGTTGTCAGGCGTAGGGACGGCCAAGACGGCTTTGAGGCCCGATGGTGCTGAGGCCCACTCAGGCTGGAGTGACCTGAGGGGCGGGTGGGGATCCAAGCCGGCGGCTGTCTGCAGAGCACGGGGGCCTGGCAGGGCGCAAGACTGCCTTGAGATGCCGGCCAGAAGCAGTAGGGCGGTCCGCGGCGGCTGTCCCACCACCACGAGCTCGGGCACCGGCGGCACGTGTTTCGAATGTGTCCCGTGCATCAGTTGGATTGAAGAAAGGTGTGAAGCGAGCGATGAAGGAGGTGTTGAGTGCGCCTGTGGAAGTGGAACCGGTGCTGGAGTTGGACTATGGTGACGGGAGTGAGGAGCTTGAGGATAGGGAGGTGCGGGATGACGAAGTCGGCCCAAAGGGCATGGTGGACGACAGCGACCTTGGTGTTTTGCAGGCCCCAACGACGACGAAAGGCAAGGACAAGGGGGTGGCGGTGAAGGCGTCGACTCCCAGAGGACGGCCCCAGGAGCTGCTCTCCGCAGTCGCAGGTGAGGGGTCGTGGTGGGCTGCCTGGGATGATGGTCCAAGAGGGGGTAGGAAGAAGGCTTGTAGGTCAGTGTGCGTTGGGGAGGGGTCGATCCGGGAGCCTGAGATGCCAGCGGGCAGTCCATCTGTGGAGGGTAAGAAGGTAGATGGTAAGTCGGTGGCTACGGCCGGGGTGCAGACGGACAAAGGGGACGGTAAGGATGACAAGGGGGTGAAAGTGCCGAAGAAACTCCCCTACACGGGGTTGGCGATGCCCTTGGGGTCGCATTTGTCGGAGAAGGTCGGGACAAGGATTTGGAAGCACGAATTTGTAGATGTTTTCAAGCTTTTGCATAGGGAGGTCCAAGCCAAAGAGGGCTCGAAGGAAGAGGAATGGGAGCTGACTAGGCGGCCTAGGGTCCCGGTGACGATGGAGAACTGGACTGCGGCGTTCCTTATATATGCCAGTATTTATTGTGGGAGGTACTTGGATAGGGCTATTGTGTTGCTGAAGTACATGGACATCATTCGCAAGGCTCAAATGCAGTTTGGGGGTTCACCTGGTTGTGTTATGACGAAGAATTCATGGCAAGGGTTAGTGCGGACCCGGAGAAGAATTGGAGGGAAGTGGACCAGGAGCTCTGGGTGCAGTGGATGGCGTCCACGCATTCTACTGCATCTACACATACGGCCAGTGGGTTGCCAGTGGCGTATTGGTCCTTTCCGCCGCCTCCTGCCCATGGCGGGGTGGCGGGAGTTACGGTGCCCAGTACCCTTACCTCTGGTCAGCCCAGTAAGCCGGGGGGATACTCGATGGGGGCCAGTTGGAGCTACAACAGGGGATACTGCTCGAGATATCCCTGTAGGTTTAAGCACGAGTGCTCCAAGTGTGGCGGGAAACATGCCCTCACTCAATGTCTTACACTTGTCACCCCCTCGGAACAGTGGCAGAACGCCAAGGGCCGGGGCCACCCTGAACAGAAGGGCGCCTACACCGGTTAGGGTGGAGGCGATGGCCCCGTGGCTCTCGTGTTACCCGGACCAGGAGGCGGCGGCGCGGCTTTTCTGGGGTTTCACGGAGGGCTTTAGGGTAGGCTATCAGGGTCCCAGGGTGCGAAGGTGGGCTGACAATTTGAGGTCCGCGAAGGAATTGCCTGGGGTGGTGTCTGCTAAGTTGCTGGAGGAGGTTGAGGAAGGAAGGGTAGCTGGCCCGTTTACTGATTGGCCTTTGGAATATCTAATCATTTCTCCACTGGGGGTGGTGCCTAAGAAGGAGGAAGGGGAGTTTTGGATGATTCACCATCTCTCGTGGCCAGAGGGTCAGTCAGTGAACGACTTTATTGCAGAGGAGGACTCGAGGGTGCTTTATGCATCCGTGGACGATGCGATCCGCTTGGTGAGGGCGTGTGGGCCGGGGGCTGAATTGGCGAAATACGACATCAAGTCGGCCTTCTGGCTGCTGCCTGTATATCCGGCGGATTTTTCGCTCCTGGGAATGCAATTTGGGGGGGCCATCTACGTGGACAAGGTTTTGCCCATGGGGTGCACCATCTCATGTGCCCTGTTTGAACTCTTTAGCCCTTTCCTGCAGTGGGCAATGGTGAGACTTAGTGGGTGCCGCGAGGTCACGCACTATTTGGATGATTTCCTCTGGGTAAGGAGGATTCTGGAGATTGCGGCAGGGCCCTGTCAAGGTTTCAGGAGCTGGCCTTCCATTTCGGTGTTCCTTTGGCGCCGGAAAAGACGGCTGGTCCCAGCAGTTGCTTGACGTTCCTGGGGATTGAGTTGGACTTTGTACAATGGCTTACGCGCCTTCCAGGTGCCAAGGTGACTGAAATACTGTCATGTCTGCGATGGGCGATCGAGGAGAAGCGGATTGCTTTGAGGGCAGTGCAGAAGCTGTTGGGTTTCTTTAACTTTGCGTGTAGGGTGGTCAGGGCAGGACGGACGTTGTGTAGGCGGCTCGGCATGGCCATGTCGGGGGCAGTGCTTCCACACCACAGAGTCAGGATTTCCATGGGGGTGTGGGCTGACTTGAAGACTTGGCTGACATTCTTGACGGACTTCAACGGAGTATCTCTGGACTTTGATGAGGAAAGGGCGGTTTGGCAATGTCAAATTTTCTCCGATGCAGCTGGGTCAGCGGGGTTTGGCATTTTCTGGGACGGGAGGTGGTGTGCGGAGTGTTGGCCTGCTCACTGGTTGAAACAGGGGAGGAGCATTGCTTTTCTGGAGTTCTTTCCCTTGCTGGTGGCGCTGGAGATTTGGGGGCGCGGGAGTCAGAACAGATCCGTGCTTTTCCATGTCGACAACATGACGGTGGGTGAGCTTGTGAATCGCCAGAGAGCCAGGGACCTGAGAGTGTTGCGGTTGCTGCGGAGATTCATGCTGGGTTGCCTGCGTCTGAATGTGGTGTTTAGGGCTAAGCATGTCCCTGGGGTGAATAATGACATTGCTGATGCTTTGTCTCGTTTGCAGTGGCAGCGGTTCCGCCGCCTGGCACCGGGAGCGTATATGTGCAAGACCGAGCTGCCGGACGGCATCTGGGCCTTGGGGGAGTGAGGATGATAGGCCTGGTGGAACGTTCGGTTGCTGACACCACAAGGAAGACGTATCGGCTGGCATGGTCAGAGTTTGGAGCGTTCATGGGGTGGAGTCAGGAGTCGAGTATATGTGACCGGACTGAGGTGGAACAGGGCGTTAAGCGTTTATGTGCTGTGTTGCATGGATAAGGGTTTGACTGCGGCTACGATATCTGGGAAACTGGCAGGAATTTCCTTTTACTGTACTTTGTTTCTGGGGTTCGATCCTGCGAAGGATGTGATTTTGAGCAGGATGCTTCGAGGTTGAGGTAGGGAGTGTCGGAGTGGGGGGGGGGGCAGGCTGCGGTTACGTTTGAGCTGCTGGTTCGGCTGGTTGGGGTGTTGCCGGATTGTTGCTAAGATCATTTTGAGGCACAGATTTTTTGATTGTGTATGGTGTGGATGTTTTTTGGTGCGTTTCGAGTGTCTGATTGTTGGGCACAAGGACACGGGCTGGTAGGAGGTACGAGGAGATTCGTGTGGACGGAGAGTGTTTGGGGATTTGGTTGGGGTGCTCTAAGACGGATCAGTTGGGATGGGGTAAGTAGGTGCGGCTGAATGTGGCGGTCGGAGGGGAGGTGTGCCCGGTGGCTGAATGGCGGAGGTTCGTGGGGACCTCGTGTGTGACGCAAGGAGAGATTTTTTGTCATGAATCGGGATCGCGGGTGACGGCTGGACAGTTGTTGGCGGTGTTGCGCATGGCTTTGCGCTGGCTAGGGTTGGAGGCTTCTGGTTTTGGGGCTCACTCCTTTCGTATCGGGGCTGCGACAGCTGCGGCCCGGTTAGGGTGGTCCTGGTATAGGATTAGGTGGATTGGGAGATGGAAGTCTCGTTGTTGTGAAAGGTATGTGAGGAAGTGAATGGGAGTGAGGGGACTCTGTTTGTTGGGACGTGGGTCTTTAGTTTTGTGCTAACATAGCTTTCTCTTGTAGGTTGCGTGGGCGGACCGGGGACCAAGACGGTAACCTGGATCGTGGGGCACTCCTTCGTACATTGGGCATCTAAGTACTCAGAACAGCAGGTTTACGGCCGTAACCTGGGACTGAAAGGACATTTACATGAGGTGCACTGCTGGAGTAAAGGAGGAAGGCGATGGGGGGCACTATTGCCTTGGCTCGCTAAGATGGTCCCACAAAAAGGATGCCCGGACATGTTGATTGTTCATTTGGGTGAAAATGATTTGGTGCAGCTGTCGGTATGGCGCTTCTACAGCTGATCCAGAGGGACTTGGAGGTCATGAGGTCAAGGCTTGCAGGGACTTGAATTGGTACCCAGAAGGGTTTGGAGGGGCGCAGTGAAACACGGGGCAATTGAAAGGGCACAGAGAAAACTCAACAGGGCAATGAGACTGGTTAGAGACTGGTTAGAGCAGGCAGACCTTGATGCAGAGCTCTGGCCAGGGACCAGGGTTCGATTCCCGCCTCGGCGGGTCTCTGGCTCATTAATTCCCCTGACTGGATATTCTCGTCTCACTGCCTGTTCTGATCATGGGTCCCACGCTGCAACTCTGGGCAATAGCTTGCTTAGTCTCCACAACGGCCCCAAAAGCGCTGGGATGCCTGGCTGCACCTGGGGGGTGCCCAGGAGTGGACATTTCCCAGGAAAGCCAGGAAGGGTTCCTAAGCGGTATACGGACAGCGCCGGGACACCTCCGGTGAAGGTAGCTGTGCGCTTTACAAATTCTGACATTTACATTTACAATTACTGTTTTGCGGGGACAAAGACATTAAGTGATCTCCCATGGAGGCATTCGACTCGAGGAGCCTTTGGTTTTTAGGGACGACGGTGTGCACCTGTCTCGTTTTGGGAATGCGTACTACATGATGGAGATGAGGGATGTGGTCAGCAAGCTATGGAACGAGGCGATATGGTGTTGCAGGGAGTGAGTGCAGGTGAGCGTGAGTGGCGGAAGGGACCTGGCCCCAGGAAGGGGGGTGGGGCAGGGAACCGCCCTCCAGGGGGTTCCCTGGTTGGCGGTACTTTGAAGGGATAGGGGGTCAAGAGCGGGCCCACCCATCCCTTGGGGGGGTAGTTTGAATGGGAGATAGAGGAATGACTGGAATGGTACAAGGATCGGGTAGGTTGACAGGTGATTGGTGGATAAGAATGAGGTACGGTATGGGGAATGGAGTGGTTTGAGATGATGCAGAATGGGTGAAGCGGGTGAGGTGAGAATGGTTGGTTTGGGGTTATGGTTATTTATGGTTATTTAATGTTGATATGTTGTTATAATGTAAGTTCACGCAGCCTGGTCTAATAAATGGCCTTTTACGCTGAACACTGAGTGGTCTGTTTATTGCGCGATGGTGAGTGCCGACGAGACACGGCTGAGGCCGGGACCCCGGATCAGTGACCCGGGCGTTGCCGCAAGTAAAGCAGGCAGCGTGGACCTCGCAGGTGTGAGGGGGAGAAAGCCTGGCTGGAGGTGATGAATGGCTCTGCCGGTGATTGGGGCCAGGCCTGGAGGCTTGGCCGGCACACGTGACTGCCAGGAGAAGATGACGGAGGGGGACACAGAGGCCGGATGATTGATGTAGGAGGCGCTGCACCGCAAATCGAGGCCCCGCCTTTGAGGCCTACTGCAGATCTTGCTAACGGTGAGGTGCTGGGGGAGAGGGAGCAGCAGGCGGGGCGGTGAATTGAACACGGATGAGGGGTGCCCAGACATGAACAGCGCACATGGGGGATTGCTATGCAGGAACAGCTGGAGCAGATAATTAGAGCACAAGGACATGTCTGCTGATATAGGTGCCTGAAGCTTTAGAGCGGCAGGGCCTGCATAGACGCACGTGGGGCCTGAGTCTCCTGCTGGACTGGATACAACTTTTTAAAGACTGGTGCCCATTTGAATGCCCGAACAGCTGATTATAAGCAAGCCTGGTAGTTCAATGGAGATCAGGCGCTCCACTGAAGGGTAGAGACTAGAGGCGGAGGAGGTTATACGTTAAGAATGTCCCACCTTCGAACATTCACACTGGAGAAACCCTGTAAGAAGCACAGTCTCCCAACGGCTTGAGGTGCAGGTTTTTCCTTTAGTCCACCTATTGGAAGCGGACTGGGGCCTGTGGTGTCTGGCGTTGTGATATATAGACCTGGCTTGGATTGGGTAAATGGTGGGACATCTGGGCCCAAAGGCTGCGACTGACCTGGATGGAGGCGAATACAAGGAGGTGCCTGGTGAGTGAATCCAGGAGGCGGCACCTGCTGGCAGCGATAAGACGGGAGCGCTAAGGCGAAGCCTGACATTGGGGGTGATCGCAGCAGTAGCCTGCCGGGGGGACCTTATGCCTAGTGGAAGAGCCTGATCTCCAGAGCCGGCGACAGAGGCAGGAACGGATGAGAGATGGTTCAGAGGAGTTGTAGTACTGCCTAAGGCTAACGCTCAAAAACAACTTGCCAAGTTTGCCTGGTCTAAGGCGGGAGACAAAGGTGATATGGCGCAGATGGAAAAAGACGGGGGGCCGTTGCCCCTAAGCAGGGATCGGAGCCAACCTTGCATGATGTTATGGCGGCTATTAAGGGGGTGCGTACCTCGCTGGATTCAGTGACGGTTAAGGTCTCCCTTATTAGGGCGGATTTCCAGAAGATGGATGAAAAAGTCAAGGAGCTTAAGATAGTTACAACCACCCTACAGACGGATACCACAGAACTACAAACGCAGATGCTCAAATTGCAAAAGAAGCAGGAGCGGATGTCGGAACAGTTAGATGATTACGAAGGCCGGGCTCGCCTTACTAATATTCGCATCCTAGGAGTTCCGGAGAGAGCGAAGGGACCGGCGGCGGACCTATTTGTGGAAGATCTTGTTACCAAGCACCTCAGGCCTAAGACTCTGTCCAGCTATTTTTCCATTGAAAGGGCCTACAGAGTGCCAGGTGGGAGGCCAAAGCCGGGAGCACCGCCAAGGCCCCCTGTAGCCCGAGTGTTTAACTATCAAGATAGGGACATAGTCCTTCAGACAGCAAGATCTAGTTCCCCGCTGAAAACAGATAACAACGAGGTTGCCTTCTTCCCAGACTTCACGGCTAAGGTTCAGGCCCAGCGCGCAGCTTTCAGGCGGTCAATAGGGAACTGCGCGACCGGGAGGATAAATATGCGATGCTCTTCCCTGCAAAGCTGCGAGTGGAATCAGATGGCAAATCGTGGTTCTTTGAGTCACCAGACGAAGTTTGTGACTGGATGGAAGGCTAGAACACCGTTGGGGGACAGAGAAGAGATTGTTCTGGTAGATCTGGTCACCCAAGAGGTAACCGCTCAGAGACTATGACTAATAGCTCAGCGGAGGAGGATTCTCTGACAAAGGAGCAGGAGTGACGACCCCTGGAGAAGGCTGTGCAGAGATGGGACCTTTTTGAGAGTGCAAGTATGGGGGGAGGGGGGATGGGGTGTGAAATACCCATTGGTGTGCAAAAGGTTAGAGTTGATCCAGCATATTCACCGAGACTGTTGGGACAAATTGATGTGATTTGATTAAGACTAGCATGATGGGCATAGTGGATGGCTAACATTCAAGACGATTGTGATGTATACACAAGGGGACGGGAGTTCAATAGCCCCGTGCATTTTCAGCATTTCAGGGGGGTGAGAGGCACTCTGCCATGTTATAAATGAATCTATTCAAAAAACCAACTCGCATCATCCGAGAAACTTGAAAGATAACCTGCCCTATGGCCAATTTTTGAGAGTGCGAAGAAACTGCACTAGAAGGAAAGATTATTTCAATGAGAGTGACCAACTCATTATTAAGCTGAGAGACAGAGGATATCCTAAAGGACTCCTGAACCGAGCCAGGAAAAAAGCATGGTACAGACCAAGGGAAACACTATTGGATATACAACCAAGAGACAATAAAACAGAGAGGTTAATATGTGTGACTACATTCAACACCAAAAGCTATGAAATTAACAACATCATCAGGAAGTACTGGGACCTAGTAGGCCCGGAGGTTGGCATAGAAGAGGCACCCATGTTTGTATTCAAAAGGGCAAAAAACATCAAAGATCATGTTGTGTCCTCCTTTCTAGACGTGACACCTGCTCCTGATATTCGGTCACAATTGGGCCTCCTACCAATCACTGGACATAAAAGGTGTGGTAATTGCAAAGCCTGTAAATATTCAATAACAGGAAACAAAATCACTCACCGTGGAAAAACCTACACTTTGAACCACTTCACCAACTGTAATAGCCAAAACGTGGTTTATGCCATTAGGTGCCCATGCCAACTCATCTATATAGGGCAGACTACACAAAGGTGAAAAATCGAATCTTGCAGCACCAAAGCAGAACTAAATGCAAAGTACCAGGTGCACCACTGGTGGAACATTACACACTACTTGATCATACACCAGAAGAAATGGAATGGACAGTTCTGGAAAAGGTCATCCTCCATCAAAGAGGAGGTGACATTGTGAACCAATTGAACTTTAAAGAATGCCGTTGGATACATACCACAGAGGCAACTGTTCATGGCCTTAATGAACAGGAGGAGACGTATGCAGAAATGAGTAGATTGTGACCAGATACATGAATAGGGCTCTAGGAGGCGCTTGCACAAAGTTACACCAGTTGAAATTACATGACCATCACTTATCTCTCCCATATAAATTGCAATTGGTAATAGTCAAGAGCAATGGTTTGAGCCAGACACAGGAGAGTTTTAACACATAGACATGGGGGTTTCTGACTCCATCTGGAATGTCAGGACCTGTGTAGTGCCCCACCCTTTAATTTACACAATTCGGGTGTTTTAGAGGTAAAATACATCATGTGCCTAAGTGTATAGTAATTGTTATTGTTTATATAGGATGTCATTTTGAAATATCAGTATAAAGCATTTTAAACACCAAAATGTTGAAACTGCATGTTGTGGCCATCACATTGACACAAGTGACAATAGGTTACAACTGTATTCATTTGGCCTGAGTGGGATCCTCGTGATACACATAAACAAGGTGGGAATGTATCAATGGTCTCCACCACTACACAAAACTTCCCTATCTATGCTACCAATCATTAACAACGACAGATAATGGGTTTAATTGGATTGGCACATGTTCCGTCATATGATAACAAGAGTATCAGTATTGTTAGTTTCAGATTCAAGAAATGTGTACATGATGTACCAACGGTTGTACATGTCAGAAGGTGGATCTAGGTAACTAGCCTTATGGAATACCGCAACCCAAGATGAGAGACCCAAGATATTAATTGTCCCCGAGACGCTACACTGCTAGCCCGTTAACATTAGTTTATGTAGGTAAACAGACTTGGTTTCCCTAGGATTCCTCTTTTCACTGTGACGTAAGACATTAGGCAAACGTGACAGTTCGCTGAGTCACGTTTGACACGTGCGCACGAAGGTCAGCGCATGTCAAATAGCAGCACCAGACTAACGCTCGCCATTCACGAAGCGGTACTCGAAGGAGATGGTTGTCCTCTGCTGTGTTCTCAAGTAAGTGTAGATAAGCGATTTATTATTATTATTATTTTTTTGTAAATTCAAAACATTATCATTTAATGATGAAACAAAGGTCTCAGCAGATCCCCTGTCTCCTTTCCAAATTAGGAAAATGTCATCAATAAAACGAGTCCATAGGACTATATTGTCCCCGAATGATTGCCAGCTTTCGGACACCTGCTCCTCCCACCAGCTCATGAATAAATTTGCGTAACTGCGGGCAAAGCAGGTGCCCAACGCTGTACCCTGTTGCTGTTTGTAGACTTTTTGATCAAACAAGAAAAAATTGTTAGTTAAACAGTACAACACCATATCAATCAACATTGCGGTGTGCAATAGCATGGTAACAGAGTTGCTCTTAAAAAGTGCCTTATAGCCTGAATTCCAAGATTGTGCCTAATAAAAGTACATAAACTTGTCACATCTAATGTTATTAACAGGTAGTCACTTTCCCACAGTACACCATCTATCAATGTCAAAAAATGCGTGGCATCCCTCAGGCAAGCCGGCAAAGCAACAACAAACGGTTGCAAAAAGAAATCAACGCACCCAGACGCCACCTCAAGCCGAGATCCCACTGAAGACACGACCAGTCCCCCGGGTGGACGGCCAGCACCCCCGCACAGCCCCGGCAACAGGCACACAACTGGAAGACGGGGGCGCCCACAATACAAACCAGAGAACCCATCCCACTCCAGCGACCCCCGATCCCTCCAGCCCACCAACACGGCACTGAATCCCGAACACAAGGCAGATTTATTTATTTTTTAAACAGATAGCATCCCCGTACAATCTGTGTAGTCACAGGTTAGTTCTTTTATGTAATTCACAAACTTTAGAATTAGAGACTTCACAAGACTGCATGTGTTTCCCACTTGAGTCACTTAAACTTTTTTCGGATATTCATCACACTGATGGCTTTAACTTTTACCGGGACACCTCGAGTCTGAAGCGGCTCGTATGAACGTCATGCCGCAAACATTTCACTAATTTTCCTGATAGACATCCTCACATTGCCATAACGCCGGTAAACAAATCTTTTGGTCTCACGGTGTTCCCTGTGATTTAACATAATATAAACTGGTAATATTCACAAGCAGGTTATGCTTAACTTGCTGGTCAGATTAGGAACACCATCACCCCAGATTATTTAAGAACGTTTTTTACCAGCCATTATTCACAAGCAGGCTATGCTTAACACGCAGGCTTGTTCAGATTCTCGGGACCTAAGCATGAGTCACCTCCAGTCACCGGACAAGATTTAATTGCCCACACGGGGTCAAGTCACGACCCACAGGGGTTCAACGCACATCATCCTGTTTATAATCAAGTACCAACCACCTACTATGAACCCATGCCTGAAATCACGCACATTGTCTTTCTAGGCAATAGCTGAGACATCCCGTGATCTGAATACTCGTCCCAAGTGCCTTGAAGAAATTCACAAGGTAGGTGTACCACATACTCCATGGCCACTACCTGATTAAATCTACCATATGGATACTAAGGTCCCATATATTATCTTTTAGGACCAGAGCAACAACAGCATCCATTGTGTCTAGTCGGCTGACAGAGATGAGATAAAGTATTCTCTATAAGGAATCTATAGAAGGTGAGCACTAAATCAGGTGCCCGTCAAAAATATTGTTTTAGCACTGACCCTGGGAAAGCCCTGACGTCCTGTCATTTTCACCCTTAGGCTGTCAACCTTATTCAAATCCTGCTGAAGACCCGCCCCTGATGCACGTAGTCAGCGCACCACCACTAGGGTCGAAACGTCGACGCACCTTATCTGAGATCTAACTGTACAAAGTCTGTGAGGAACAAAATAAATTATTTTGCCTAAAATGACTATTGTGTTCACAGTTGACAACCTTGAGTAATTGTACTATTGTGTATTTATGTATGTATGTTTTTATCCAGCACTAAGGTCTTCACAAACCTCGTTGTTTTGTATTGTATATGTTCATTTGCCGTTAGGACAGCCTAACAAATATGTGTAAATATGTCAAATAACTGAAAGAGAGTATTACTAAAGAATTACTTTCTCCACCTGGGTCACTGTTTGATTATTTAAGGCTACTATATGTGTACCCGGAGGGGGACGCATAATTCTTATAACAGATTTGAATACCGAGTTGTTAGGTATTCTCATCCGACAGAACCATTATTATTTGTTTAACTACCCGCCCAGGTTCTGAGGGTTACAGGGTTACCCCATTATATTGAATGGTAAGCTTCAGGCTCAGCGACGCAGCTTTCAGGCGGTCAAGAGGGAACTCTACGACCGGGAGGATAAATATGCGATGCTCTTCCCTGCAAAACTGCGAGTGGAATCAGATGGCAAATCGTGGTTCTTTGAGTCACCAGACGCAGTTTGGGACTGGATGGAAGGCTAGAACCCCCTTTGGGGCCAGAGAAGAGATTGTTCTGGTAGATCTGGTCACCCAAGAGGTAACCGCTCAGAGACTATGACTAATAGCTCAGCGGAGGAGGATTCTCTGACAAAGGAGCAGGAGTGACAACCCCTGGAGAAGGCTGTGCAGAGATGGGACCTTTTTGAGAGTGCAAGTATGGGGGGAGGGGGGATGTGGTGTGAAATACCCATTGGTGTGCGAAAGGTTAGAGTTGATCCAGCATACACACTGAGACTTTTGGGACAAATTGATGTGATTTGATTAAGACTAGCATGATGGGCATAGTGGATGGCTAACATTCAAGACGATTGTGATGTATACACAAGGGGACAATCAATCAATCAATCACAGACATTTATATAGCGCACTACTTACCCGGAGGGTCTCAAGGCGCTAGGGGTGGGGGGAGAGCTGCTACTGCTCGAACAGCCAGGTCTTGAGCTTCTTCCTGAAGGAGAGGTGGTCTTGGGTCAGGCGCAGGTCGGTCGGAAGGGAGTTCCAGGTCTTGGCGGCCAGGTGGGAGAAGGACCTTCCTCCCGCTGTCGTTCTCCGGATGCGGGGGACGGTGGCGAGGGCGTGGCTGGAGTTCAATAGCCCCGTGCATTTTCAGCATTTCAGGGGGGGTGAGAGGCACTCTGCCATGTTTGGGAGTGGGTAGTTTTAAATCCATGGGCAGGGGGGCAGGGAGGGGGGTAGGGGTTAGGGGGAGGGAAAGAGGGGGGAGTTCAAATGTTTCTTGCTTTATTAGTGCAAAATGTGGTGTTGATCAGGTATTGCGAAATGTGGCCTTGCGTAAGCTACAGCGATTTAGGATGTGTGGGGTACTGTAGAATTTTTCTCACTTCAAATTGATCCATAGGTTGGAAACTGGGGTTTCGGGTGACTATGGGGTGGGATAGAGACTGGGTGCTTTCTGTATTGACTTGGAATGTTAATGGATTGGGGGATAAGATCAAGAGGGGGATAGTGCAACAGTACTTGAAGCGTCAGGCACCAGATGTGATTTTACTGCAAGAAACACATCTGGTGAGACAGAAGACTAAGGCCCTCACCAGATGGGGATACAAGCTTCTGGTACACGCAGACTACACCATAGGTTCGCGTGGGATGGCAATCCTGGAAAAAAAGAGTACACCCCTTATAGTTCATAAGACGTGGGCCGATCCGAGAGGCAGGTTCGCGGGGGTAGGGGCCCAATGGGATGGTAGATATATAAACATACTTTCGGTATACTTACCACCAGCTCTGGGTAAAACAACGCTAGAAGACCTTGATTGTTAGCTGGCGGGACTCAGGGAAGGAATTTTAAACATGGGGGATTACAATATGACTCTTGATGATACAGTGGATCGATACCCGCTGAGGCCTAAAGCGAAATCTGATGGGCAAATGGCTGAATTTGCGAAGGCAATGGGGCTGGCGGATGTAGGCTGGGCGCTTCAACCCACTGGGAACTTATACACATACTTCGCAAACGAGCACTGTAGTTTATGCACATGTACGCCCTAGGAAATTTTGCTGCGAGGCATATTGGACCACTCCCCAGTCTGGGTAGACTACACACATTGGGAGCGCCAGATGCGTACCACCATAGTAATCAATCCATGGCTCCTACATATCACAGACATTAGGGAGGAACTCCGCACGCAGTCAGAGCACTATTTTACTGAAAATGTGGGCTTAGTAGAGTCCATGCACACAATTTGGGAAGCATATAAGGTAGTCCTGAAAGGCCAAGCTCTATCTTTGAAGATGGTGTATATTGCCAAGAAGCGTGAACTTTTGGTTCAGGTGGAGGAAGACCTCCTAGTGGCAGAGCGGGAACATGCACAAGATCCCTCACCAGATGCTAGTCACAGGCTTTTGCTGAAGCAGGATGAATATCGGATAAAAACCAGAGAACACATGCTGGCCAAGTATAGACATACCCAGCATAGGATATATGAGATGGGAGACAGAGCAGGCAGGACATTGGCGTGGCTGAAAAGGCGAGAACAGGGTGCGAGATGGGTGCATAAACTGAAAATGCCAGAGGGGGACACAGTGACACACCCACGGGAAATTGTGGAGGCTTTCGCTGCCCACCTAGAGAGGGTTTATTCCCCATCTATCCATTACACAGCTGAAGATTCGAGATCGCTCCTTACAGGATAGTGACGTACCAGACCTCTCAGATGAGGAGAGAGAGACCTTGGATGGTGACCTCTCACATGATGAAATCAGCAAGGCCATAGGGCAGATTAAATCTGGGAAAGCAAGGGGGCCCAATGGCATCCCGATTGAGTTTCTGAAAGCTACTACCTCTCTAACTGTGCTACACCATAAGGCCATGTATTTGGAAAGTCTAGAGGAAGGTAGGCTACCAGTGGACCAACGGTTGGCTACCATAGTGGTGATCCATTGGCCGGGTAAGCCACCAGATAGCTGTAGTTCCTATAGACCTATTTCGTTGATAAATGTAGAAGCAAAGGTTTTGGCTTAAGTTCTGGCCAACAGGTTAGCGACGGTTATTACATCATTGGTTCACCCGGACCAGTCTGGGTTTATGCCAGGGAGGAATACGTCCCTCAATATCCAGCGTTTGCATAATGTGCTGGCTCGGAGGGAATATATCAAAGAAGACGGTGTGGTGCTGTCTCTCGACGCTTCAATGGCCTTCGATTCTATAGAGTGGCTCTACTTGTTTGTGGTCCTAGAGAGGGTGAGATTGGGTACTAAATATATAGCTTGGGTGAAGCTGCTATATACAGACATTTTGGGGCAGGTGAGGGTCAATGGATCTATGTCCCAGACACTTTAGATTACGCAGAGGCACTAGGCAGGGATGCCCGCTGTCCCCGCTTCTGTTCTCCCTTTTGCTGGAGACCCTCGTGGCCTGGGTATGCCGGGATGTGATGGTGCGGGGGATGCGTTGGGTGGCTGATGTGGAAGATCGTATATCTCTATATGCCAACGACGTACTGCTGTATTTGGTATCCCCGTACAAGTCAATTAGTGTGGTACTTGACATCTTCACAAATTTCAGGAAATATTCCGGGTATGCGATTAACTGGCACAAGTCCGTCCTGTTTATGCTGCCCGGCTTCCGGCTGGATATATCATAGGGGTAGCAGAGGAAGGCTTCCGATATTTGGGGATTTTCGTCACTCCGGATCAGACTCGTTTTTACAGCTCAAATTTGGCCCCCCCACTGGCTCGTCTGCATGCGGATGTGAAGCATTGGAGATCCCTCCCTCTCTCGCTGGTAGGGTGAGCTGCACTCTTTAAGATGTTGGCTCTCCCTCGCTTCCTTACATCCTTCAAAACTGCCCGCATAGAGTCCCTGATTCGTATTTCAGGGCAGAGGAGGGGGAACTTTGGACACTGCTGTGGGATGTTAGGGCCCCCCGAGAGGCGTTAAACAAACTCACAAATGGGTGGTACGACGGGGGCATAGCGTTGCCCGACTTACAACTCTACTACTGGGCGGCGCAATTGGTGACCGTGAACCACTGGATATACCACCCCCCGATGACCCAGCGTATGCTCTCGACCATTATCAAACTGACCGCTCCGGGTATTTGGGAGCCCTTTATAATACTGATAGGAAAAACAAGCAGAATTCTTTGGATCCACCAAACATACGCTGGACGTTTGGCGCATAGTACATTCCCGTCTGGGCTGGGCAGGCGTCTGTGCTGTGCTGTGCTATCAGCCCGGGTTTGATAAGTGGGACCTGATAGGGATTGCGGTGGTGAAGGATCTAGTTCAGAAGGGGGCTGTATTAACATTTGGGGAGCTTTAGAGCAGTTATCATTTGGCCCAGGGTGAACTGTACAGACATTAGCAAATTAGACATGCACTCCAGATGGATTTC
Organism: Lissotriton helveticus; assembly: GCF_964261635.1. Taxonomy (NCBI): domain Eukaryota; kingdom Metazoa; phylum Chordata; class Amphibia; order Caudata; family Salamandridae; genus Lissotriton; species Lissotriton helveticus. The sequence goes on from NC_136072.1 coordinate 1,075,813,503, forward strand.
CCATCTTTTACAGATATACCTGATTTGTCTCCATTGGAAGACCGGTTGTTAGATGGCCCTTAAGTTCCAAGGCGATATCCCTCACATATAAAAAGCTATGTAATAACTTACCGGACACCTTTCCACAACTCAGGGAGCTGTGGCAGGACGATCTGGGCCAAATAAAGGACAAAGACTGGCAGGCGGCTCTTATGTCTCCTCAAGAAGCGGCCATCATGCTTAAGTTTAGGCTCATACAGCTTAGGATTCTTCACCGTTCTTATATGACGGGGAAGGCCTTGGCTAAAATTGGTTCTAGACCCGATGACCTATGTCTGAGGGGGTGTGGACAGCAGGCCACTTTTTATCATATCCTGCAGAGCTGCCCGAGAATACGTACACTCTGGGAGGGAGCCTCGGACCATATGCAGACAGCCCAGAGCAAAGAGGTAATGTTGACACCACAATTGGGACTGCTGAATATATGGGAGGCAACTGATCCCACCGAAACTGAACAACAATTCACAACACTGGGATACACATTGGTTAAGCGAGAGCTGGCAAGGGGATGGGGGGATCCAGTGTGCCGCCTATTCGCATGTGGGCGAAGGAAATGGACAGGTGCATGCTGGCGGAGACCGAGGTGTTTGTGGCCAGGGGATGCCCTAAAAAATGGGATCGGAAGTGGTCAATGTGGAACAAATATCGTGGTGAGCCCTCTATATCCCCTGTAGTAGAATTGGAGATGCGGAGAAATGTTGAGAACAATGTTGCTTTGTAGTGATTAATTAAGACTTTCCTTCATGAGGCCTAAAGCGAAATCTGATGGGCAAATGGCTGAATTTGCGAAGGCAATGGGGCTGGCGGATGTAGGCTGGGCGCTTCAACCCACTGGGAACTTATACACATACTTCGCAAACGAGCACTGTAGTTTATGCACATGTACGCCCTAGGAAATTTTGCCGCGAGGCATATTGGACCACTCCCCAGTCTGGGTAGACTACACACATTGGGAGCGCCATATGCGTACCACCATAGTAATCAATCCATGGCTCCTACATATCACAGACATTAGGGAGGAACTCCGCACGCAGTCAGAGCACTATTTTACTGAAAATGTGGGCTTAGTAGAGTCCATGCACACAATTTGGGAAGCATATAAGGTAGTCCTGAAAGGCCAAGCTCTATCTTTGAAGATGGTGTATATTGCCAAGAAGCGTGAACTTTTGGTTCAGGTGGAGGAAGACCTCCTAGTGGCAGAGCGGGAACATGCACAAGATCCCTCACCAGATGCTAGTCACAGGCTTTTGCTGAAGCAGGATGAATATCGGATAAAAACCAGAGAACACATGCTGGCCAAGTATAGACATACCCAGCATAGGATATATGAGATGGGAGACAGAGCAGGCAGGACATTGGCGTGGCTGAAAAGGCGAGAACAGGGTGCGAGATGGGTGCATAAACTGAAAATGCCAGAGAGGGACACAGTGACACACCCACGGGAAATTGTGGAGGCTTTCGCTGCCCACCTAGAGAGGGTTTATTCCCCATCTATCCATTACACAGCTGAAGATTCGAGATCGCTCCTTACAGGATAGTGACGTACCAGACCTCTCAGATGAGGAGAGAGAGACCTTGGATGGTGACCTCTCACATGATGAAATCAGCAAGGCCATAGGGCAGATTAAATCTGGGAAAGCAAGGGGGCCCAATGGCATCCCGATTGAGTTTCTGAAAGCTACTACCTCTCTAACTGTGCTACACCATAAGGCCATGTATTTGGAAAGTCTAGAGGAAGGTAGGCTACCAGTGGACCAACGGTTGGCTACCATAGTGGTGATCCATTGGCCGGGTAAGCCAACAGATAGCTGTAGTTCCTATAGACCTATTTCGTTGATAAATGTAGAAGCAAAGGTTTTGGCTTAAGTTCTGGCCAACAGGTTAGCGACGGTTATTACATCATTGGTTCACCCGGACCAGTCTGGGTTTATGCCAGGGAGGAATACGTCCCTCAATATCCAGCATTTGCATAATGTCCTGGCTCGGAGGGAATATATCAAAGAAGACGGTGTGGTGCTGTCTCTCGACGCTTCAATGGCCTTCGATTCTATAGAGTGGCTCTACTTGTTTGTGGTCCTAGAGAGGGTGAGATTGGGTACTAAATATATAGCTTGGGTGAAGCTGCTATATACAGACATTTTGGGGCAGGTGAGGGTCAATGGATCTATGTCCCAGACACTTTAGATTACGCAGAGGCACTAGGCAGGGATGCCCGCTGTCCCCGCTTCTGTTCTCCCTTTTGTTGGAGACCCTCGTGGCCTGGGTATGCCGGGATGTGATGGTGCGGGGGATGCGTTGGGTGGCTGATGTGGAAGATCGTATATCTCTATATGCCAACGACGTACTGCTGTATTTGGTATCCCCGTACAAGTCAATTAGTGTGGTACCTGACATCTTCACAAATTTCAGGAAATATTCCGGGTATGCGATTAACTGGCACAAGTCCGTCCTGTTTATGCTGCCCGGCTTCCGGCTGGATATATCATAGGGGTAGCAGAGGAAGGCTTCCGATATTTGGGGATTTTCGTCACTCCGGATCAGACTCGTTTTTACAGCTCAAATTTGGCCCCCCCACTGGCTCGTCTGCATGCGGATGTGAAGCATTGGAGATCCCTCCCTCTCTCGCTGGTAGGGTGAGCTGCACTCTTTAAGATGTTGGCTCTCCCTCGCTTCCTTACATCCTTCAAAACTGCCCGCATAGAGTCCCTGATTCGTATTTCAGGGCAGAGGAGGGGGAACTTTGGACACTGCTGTGGGATGTTAGGGCCCCCCGAGAGGCGTTAAACAAACTCACAAATGGGTGGTACGACGGGGGCATAGCGTTGCCCGACTTACAACTCTACTACTGGGTGGCGCAATTGGTGACCGTGAACCACTGGATATACCACCCCCCGATGACCCAGCGTATGCTCTCGACCATTATCAAACTGACCGCTCCGGGTATTTGGGAGCCCTTTATAATACTGATAGGAAAAACAAGCAGAATTCTTTGGATCCACCAAACATACGCTGGACGTTTGGCGCATAGTACATTCCCGTCTGGGCTGGGCAGGCGTCTGTGCTGTGCTGTGCTATCAGCCCGGGTTTGATAAGTGGGACCTGATAGGGATTGCGGTGGTGAAGGATCTAGTTCAGAAGGGGGCTGTATTAACATTTGGGGAGCTTTAGAGCAGTTATCATTTGGCCCAGGGTGAACTGTACAGACATTAGCAAATTAGACATGCACTCCAGATGGATTTCCCATCTTTTACAGATATACCTGATTTGTCTCCATTGGAAGACCGGTTGTTAGATGGCCCTTAAGTTCCAAGGCGATATCCCTCACATATAAAAAGCTATGTAATAACTTACCGGACACCTTTCCACAACTCAGGGAGCTGTGGCAGGACGATCTGGGCCAAATAAAGGACAAAGACTGGCAGGCGGCTCTTATGTCTCCTCAAGAAGCGGCCATCATGCTTAAGTTTAGGCTCATACAGCTTAGGATTCTTCACCGTTCTTATATGACGGGGAAGGCCTTGGCTAAAATTGGTTCTAGACCCGATGACCTATGTCTGAGGGGGTGTGGACAGCAGGCCACTTTTTATCATATCCTGCAGAGCTGCCCGAGAATACGTACACTCTGGGAGGGAGCCTCGGACCATATGCAGACAGCCCAGAGCAAAGAGGTAATGTTGACACCACAATTGGGACTGCTGAATATATGGGAGGCAACTGATCCCACCGAAACTGAACAACAATTCACAACACTGGGATACACATTGGTTAAGCGAGAGCTGGCAAGGGGATGGGGGGATCCAGTGTGCCGCCTATTCGCATGTGGGCGAAGGAAATGGACAGGTGCATGCTGGCGGAGACCGAGGTGTTTGTGGCCAGGGGATGCCCTAAAAAATGGGATCGGAAGTGGTCAATGTGGAACAAATATCGTGGTGAGCCCTCTATATCCCCTGTAGTAGAATTGGAGATGCGGAGAAATGTTGAGAACAATGTTGCTTTGTAGTGATTAATTAAGACTTTCCTTCATGAGGCCTAAAGCGAAATCTGATGGGCAAATGGCTGAATTTGCGAAGGCAATGGGGCTGGCGGATGTAGGCTGGGCGCTTCAACCCACTGGGAACTTATACACATACTTCGCAAACGAGCACTGTAGTTTATGCACATGTACGCCCTAGGAAATTTTGCCGCGAGGCATATTGGACCACTCCCCAGTCTGGGTAGACTACACACATTGGGAGCGCCAGATGCGTACCACCATAGTAATCAATCCATGGCTCCTACATATCACAGACATTAGGGAGGAACTCCGCACGCAGTCAGAGCACTATTTTACTGAAAATGTGGGCTTAGTAGAGTCCATGCACACAATTTGGGAAGCATATAAGGTAGTCCTGAAAGGCCAAGCTCTATCTTTGAAGATGGTGTATATTGCCAAGAAGCGTGAACTTTTGGTTCAGGTGGAGGAAGACCTCCTAGTGGCAGAGCGGGAACATGCACAAGATCCCTCACCAGATGCTAGTCACAGGCTTTTGCTGAAGCAGGATGAATATCGGATAAAAACCAGAGAACACATGCTGGCCAAGTATAGACATACCCAGCATAGGATATATGAGATGGGAGACAGAGCAGGCAGGACATTGGCGTGGCTGAAAAGGCGAGAACAGGGTGCGAGATGGGTGCATAAACTGAAAATGCCAGAGGGGGACACAGTGACACACCCACGGGAAATTGTGGAGGCTTTCCCTGCCCACCTAGAGAGGGTTTATTCCCCATCTATCCATTACACAGCTGAAGATTCGAGATCGCTCCTTACAGGATAGTGACGTACCAGACCTCTCAGATGAGGAGAGAGAGACCTTGGATGGTGACCTCTCACATGATGAAATCAGCAAGGCCATAGGGCAGATTAAATCTGGGAAAGCAAGGGGGCCCAATGGCATCCCGATTGAGTTTCTGAAAGCTACTGCCTCTCTAACTGTGCTACACCATAAGGCCATGTATTTGGAAAGTCTAGAGGAAGGTAGGCTACCAGTGGACCAACGGTTGGCTACCATAGTGGTGATCCATTGGCCGGGTAAGCCACCAGATAGCTGTAGTTCCTATAGACCTATTTCGTTGATAAATGTAGAAGCAAAGGTTTTGGCTTAAGTTCTGGCCAACAGGTTAGCGACGGTTATTACATCATTGGTTCACCCGGACCAGTCTGGGTTTATGCCAGGGAGGAATACGTCCCTCAATATCCAGCGTTTGCATAATGTGCTGGCTCGGAGGGAATATATCAAAGAAGACGGTGTGGTGCTGTCTCTCGACGCTTCAATGGCCTTCGATTCTATAGAGTGGCTCTACTTGTTTGTGGTCCTAGAGAGGGTGAGATTGGGTACTAAATATATAGCTTGGGTGAAGCTGCTATATACAGACATTTTGGGGCAGGTGAGGGTCAATGGATCTATGTCCCAGACACTTTAGATTACGCAGAGGCACTAGGCAGGGATGCCCGCTGTCCCCGCTTCTGTTCTCCCTTTTGCTGGAGACCCTCGTGGCCTGGGTATGCCGGGATGTGATGGTGCGGGGGATGCGTTGGGTGGCTGATGTGGAAGATCGTATATCTCTATATGCCAACGACGTACTGCTGTATTTGGTATCCCCGTACAAGTCAATTAGTGTGGTACTTGACATCTTCACAAATTTCAGGAAATATTCCGGGTATGCGATTAACTGGCACAAGTCCGTCCTGTTTATGCTGCCCGGCTTCCGGCTGGATATATCATAGGGGTAGCAGAGGAAGGCTTCCGATATTTGGGGATTTTCGTCACTCGGGATCAGACTCGTTTTTACAGCTCAAATTTGGCCCCCCCCACTGGCTCGTCTGCATGCGGATGTGAAGCATTGGAGATCCCTCCCTCTCTCGCTGGTAGGGTGAGCTGCACTCTTTAAGATGTTGGCTCTCCCTCGCTTCCTTACATCCTTCAAAACTGCCCGCATAGAGTCCCTGATTCGTATTTCAGGGCAGAGGAGGGGGAACTTTGGACACTGCTGTGGGATGTTAGGGCCCCCCGAGAGGCGTTAAACAAACTCACAAATGGGTGGTACGACGGGGGCATAGCGTTGCCCGACTTACAACTCTACTACTGGGCGGCGCAATTGGTGACCGTGAACCACTGGATATACCACCCCCCGATGACCCAGCGTATGCTCTCGACCATTATCAAACTGACCGCTCCGGGTATTTGGGAGCCCTTTATAATACTGATAGGAAAAACAAGCAGAATTCTTTGGATCCACCAAACATACGCTGGACGTTTGGCGCATAGTACATTCCCGTCTGGGCTGGGCAGGCGTCTGTGCTTTGCTGTGCTATCAGCCCGGGTTTGATAAGTGGGACCTGATAGGGATTGCGGTGGTGAAGGATCTAGTTCAGAAGGGGGCTGTATTAACATTTGGGGAGCTTTAGAGCAGTTATCATTTGGCCCAGGGTGAACTGTACAGACATTAGCAAATTAGACATGCACTCCAGATGGATTTCCCATCTTTTACAGATATACCTGATTTGTCTCCATTGGAAGACCGGTTGTTAGATGGCCCTTAAGTTCCAAGGCGATATCCCTCACATATAAAAAGCTATGTAATAACTTACCGGACACCTTTCCACAACTCAGGGAGCTGTGGCAGGACGATCTGGGCCAAATAAAGGACAAAGACTGGCAGGCGGCTCTTATGTCTCCTCAAGAAGCGGCCATCATGCTTAAGTTTAGGCTCATACAGCTTAGGATTCTTCACCGTTCTTATATGACGGGGAAGGCCTTGGCTAAAATTGGTTCTAGACCCGATGACCTATGTCTGAGGGGGTGTGGACAGCAGGCCACTTTTTATCATATCCTGCAGAGCTGCCCGAGAATACGTACACTCTGGGAGGGAGCCTCGGACCATATGCAGACAGCCCAGAGCAAAGAGGTAATGTTGACACCACAATTGGGACTGCTGAATATATGGGAGGCAACTGATCCCACCGAAACTGAACAACAATTCACAACACTGGGATACACATTGGTTAAGCGAGAGCTGGCAAGGGGATGGGGGGATCCAGTGTGCCGCCTATTCGCATGTGGGCGAAGGAAATGGACAGGTGCATGCTGGCGGAGACCGAGGTGTTTGTGGCCAGGGGATGCCCTAAAAAATGGGATCGGAAGTGGTCAATGTGGAACAAATATCGTGGTGAGCCCTCTATATCCCCTGTAGTAGAATTGGAGATGCGGAGAAATGTTGAGAACAATGTTGCTTTGTAGTGATTAATTAAGACTTTCCTTCATGGATACAAGGAAAATCTACATTTACGTGCGTTGAAAGCCATCCACTCTGCCAAGCCTCATCCTTTTCGCTCCACCCTGATATAGTCAGAAGCAAATTTATACTCAGACGTGAGTCAAAAAGCTGAGAACTCATATATTCTGTTCTCAAAACTACGGTGTAGCCCTATCTCCCTGAAATTCGCTCCCAGCTGAAATAAGGTGCCAAGAAGACCTCCTCACATTCTGTGAACATCTGCAAACGTTGCATTTCAAATGCCAGCTGACATGCATTTCCATCAGTGTGTATCTTGCCTTAATGTCTCCCCTTCTCCTCACCCTGTTTCTCTCTTCCAACCTTGCCCTCTCCTCCTCTGTTCCTCCCTTGTCTTCTCTACCTTTTGGTCCTCCTCTCCACCCAACTCTTGTTCTTAGCTCTCCATCCCTATACTCATATTTCTCCACCCCAATTTTACCTCAGTTCCCAGTTCCTACTCTCCCCTCACCATTTTTGTGCCCTCCCCAGCCTACCTAACTGAACTCCCCTCTCCTACAATTCCCCCGTTCATATGATTACGATGCAAACGTGTATTTTGTCTCCAGTTTGTTGCATCTTAAAACGCACAGATGCCTCTCTGACAGAGTGGCACTATAGAAGAATGTGAAAACAACAGGTACATTTCTAGATTAAAGCAAAAACATGATAAATAGAATCCCATATATAAGAATTGAACGAACATTTAAATGCAATATGCAGAATTGTTAATCCAGCGTATGTCTTTGACACGTAAAGGAATGAATGGGCTTATAACTCAGTACAAGTGAATACACTTTAAAACACAGGCCAGATTTAAAGCATGAACCTTTTACTGTCACTGGCTCTTCATATAAACACATTTCTATCTTGACTCAGATTTTGCCACAGTTGGTTTATCAAGGTTGTGCTTAATACAAATAGTGAACGCCATATGTCAAGTGTAATGCCACAATCTATCTAGCAGATAAGCATAGGCGTGTGTGCTGTCGGGTACAAACTCAGCACAGGCTTTTAGCAAATCACTGTATTCTGGATAATGCAGGAAAACATATTACAACAGTCAATTCTCTAAGCCACAGCCCATTAATGTTAGCAGTTAAAAGCACATCTGGGCTGTCACAGTACAGTAAACATGACATGGGAAGAGAGAGGTGCGTGGGAAAAATTACATGTCAGTATCAGGAATGTGCGAGTCAAGTGACGCCCACACAGACATAAACAAAGAAGCGAGGGGTGGAGGTCTCTTACTCCACACATTCATAACTTCCTAAGCACATTGTGGGCTGGGGGGGTGCTTGATGCCAGAAGGAGGAATCACGCAGACTTTTAATTTGTTTGCAAAGATGATCGAGCACATTATATGCATGCAGGAAGGGCAATACAGAGCTACATAAGCATAACCCACTGAAGGAAATACAATCACTGCTATGACATCACAGCAGTTGATTACAAAACCGGTTACCCACTGTTGTGATGTCATCAAGGCCTTCCAAGGCAGGCTTATTTACATAGCGCTAAACATGATATTGATAGTGAATATTGTGTCATTTAAATCTGGATAACAGACAAGGAAAAAAAGAGAACAATAATACAATTAATCAATTTTTTAGATAGCTCTTTATTATTAGAAGTTCAACAAAAGCACCGAAATACAGTAAAGTGTATCCGTCGAGGAAAATTACAACGTCTAAAAATATGCCAATGTAACTTGGCATCAAGCATTCATGTTCTGTTACTATTCCGAGCCAGAAACGTGAAAAAACAAACCAATAACTTGCATGACTCACATCCTCTTACTCCACTAACAGCTCCCATTGCAGCTAATTTCGTCCTCTCCCATACATTGCCATGGTAAAGGTTGAGCATGCTGTACTGTTAATTAGGTCAAGTAGTAAAGGGCCCTTATTGTGATGTTGTTTCCCTACCTATTTACAGATTGCATCTCATCCGACTTAGCCTGTAGTGTCAACAGAATTATTAATACTATAAAAACTCTCCCTCACGGCCCATTTGTTTTTAAGGATCCATATTACAGATTCCACCAAGGGCATTAACAGATGCCAAAGACCATTTGTTTCTTTTACTTTCTTATTTCACTTTTTTTTATAGTATTGATTGTTGTTGTCCCCTCTTCTCCCTGACCCAAAAATTAATTGCTTCAGAGGGGGTCCCCCTTTTTTCCTTCAACAGAATTATTAGACAGGACAGATCACCCAAAGTAGGGGGAGAGCTAGCTATTATCTACAAGGAGGCAATTGAAGCCACTATTCTCGAACAACATTGTAAGGCGAATATAGAAATCTTAATTTTTTGCTTAGATTTACACCCTCGGCTGAGTTGGAAGGGTGCCCTAGTTTACCATCTTCCTGCTCCCATAGGGGACTTTTCAATCCAACTTATGGAACTTATTTCACCCTATGTTACATCAAACCATAATTTTCTGCTGTTGGGGGACTTTAATGTCCATAGCGAATGCTCCGCTAATACAGAAGTATCGTCTTTCTTAGTGGACCTGGCGACATTAGACTTAGTCAAACGCAACAAAGGTCCTTCACACATAGCTGGGCATACGCTGGACATTATTTTCTCCAATTCCCGAGAAATTAGCTGTGAACCAGCACGTCCTTTAACCTGGTACGACCACTCCCAGATTGAATTTCACATACAAGGTGCAAGAGGGGTAGCTCCTCACATTGCCCCCCAGCGGGTCGGTAGACAGTGGTATAAAATTACTCCCGACCTCTTTCAAACCGTCTTCTCAGTTCCCTGGGTGGCTGTACCTACAAATTTAGAGGAGGGGTTAGCCCTGTACAACTCTGCGGTTAAACAAGCCATTAATCAACTTGGCCCATTGAAAACCTTCCTCACCTCAGTCAGGCGCCCACAGATGGCATGGTACTCTTCTGAGCTGCGTGACGAAAAAAGGAGATGTAAAAATTTAGCGCGACGCTGGCGTAGAAATCATGAAGATAGGGAAAAGGAAAATTTCAAATGAGCTCTTACCCTATACCATAAATATATAAAAGTCGCCCAGAAAACCTTTTTAGCCTCTCAGCTAGCTCAGGCAGGAAATGGGTCTAAAACTTTGTTTCAGATCCTGAAAACTTTCACCAATCCAAAGGCATGTGAATCGGTAGAAGCTCCGTCCCAAGCTTTATGCAATGACATTGATAGGTTTTTCACTCAGAAGATAAACTTGATTTATGACAAAATTACCTCGCCAGGGAGCACACCTGCCTCCCAGCCCTCCTCTCAAGTGTGCCCTAAAGCACGCAGCTGCTAGATAATTTCCTCCCGATGACTCTTGAAGCAGCAGAAGCGGCTTTGGGATCGGCTAAATCAGGGTCCCCCCACGACATCATTCCGGCTAAAACTGCTGCTTCATTATCCACTCATTTGGCTCCATATATTACTCCGCTTCTCAATCTCTCTTTGGAAGAAGGCTGGCTCCCACTTGAATGGAAAGTGGCTCAGATTATTCCGATTAGAAAAAATACTAAGATCCCCATGGAAGACCTCTTGAATCTTCACCCCATCTCTCTCCTCCCGCTCCTGAGCAAGGTCGTGGAGACACATATTAATAAGCATTTTTCCGACTATGTGGAACTTACACGTGGTCTGGATCCTTCACATTCTGGGTTTAGACCTAAATACAGCACAGAGGCCGCCCTTCTAGCGGTCATGGATAACATCAGAATTACCCGAGATAGCAGCCATTCCACGATCCTGGTGCTGTTGGACCTCTCCACCGCATGTGATACGGTCTCGCACCGGATCTTGCTGGGGAGATTGGAGGAGATAGGACTGAGGGGTGCAGCGTGGATGTCCAGCTTTCTTTCCTCTAGATCTCAGGCCATCAATCTTGGCCCTTTCTGTTCAGGGGCTAGGGAGATAAAGAGGGGAGTCCCCCAGGGCCCATGTTTGAGCCCTACATTATTCAACATCTATGTGGCTCCCCTGGCTAATCTCCTGAGGTCATCAGGCTTTGTCCCCAAATCCTATGTGGATGACAGGCTACTGCTATTCTCTTTTAATAAATTCTCCTCCTTAGTTCAAGACACCTTTGCTTAAGGGATGAACGCAATCTCCATCTGGATGAAGGACAACTTCCTCCAGTTCAATGCCGGAAAGATGGAGCTTATGCTCTTTGATGATGCCCCGGCAGGGGTGGCTGGTGACATTTGAAAGTGGTGGGCGTAAAAGTTGGGGATGAATTTTACATAGCGAGCAAATGCGGCCGACATAAGAGGTGTTCAGCCCATGCATCATTCACCATTAATTTATTCATGTTGATATCATCCACTGCATTAATCTGTTCATCCATCGGTCCTTGTAGAGACTCCCCCATTCGCTCATCCATCCATGTATCCATTCACTAGAAAATCTTCCACTCGTTTGTCCATCATTTGGAGCATTCATTCATGTACACATTCACTCATCCTTCTGGGCACACTCTCCTGTAACTCTTCTGCCCACTCATTCATCTATGTATCCTTTCACCACTGGTGAATCACCAGACCATCCAGCCATCTTCAGAAAACCTCCCTTCCATCCATCTCAATGAAAGTGTATATTTGCTTGTCTGTATTTGAACCATGTTCTCAATTAGCCTGTTCGCCAGACAAGCGGAAACACAATATTGAATCAGATCACAACATTATTCAGATATGGTGTAATCTTAGCCTTATGAAACCCTTTGCAGGCCAATGGAGACTGATTATGTCCTGGTAAAGATGATAAACAACGATTGAGAGCTTACCTATGCACTTATTTAGGAGACTGTGATGGCACAATGCCTTCCACCCAGACTGGGCTGCAGGTACGGCGGCAGAGCTTCTGATGGCACCCAGGAGTCATTCATTCTTTCTCCAGCCAGTGTTACTCGGAGCGGAAGAGCCAAATACGAGGTTTTTGGTTGGTAAACCAGACGGAAATTCATGCATGACACTTTGGTGGCAGCAGCCAAGCTTCACTACACTTGTTACTGCTAGAAAGAAGCTTCCCTTTCTCTCCCTGACTCCTCTCAACTACACCACTAAGCCCCCACATGTCTTCACCCTTTGCTTAGAGCAGAGGGTACGTGTATGCAATAAAAACGTATGGGAGTTTACTTGTAATGGCACGCTACTGCAACATGACCGCTTCACATGTGATTTTATCCTTACCCCAGTACTATGTATGCAACTTGTATAATCAGGCCTTCTTCCAAAATAACACAGAAGCAGAGGCGATTGTGCATGAATAGGACGATTGACGAATATACTAGAAGTGAGACTCGTTACACAGGCACTCACAGAGGACATTAAATGCAAATGGTCTGATCCATGGTAAAGCCCCATTTACGACATAAAAACATGGCAGTGACTACGTCATGACTGGTAAGGTTTAGTGCTGTTTTATTTTTCAGTTACACCCGATTTGCAGGTCACTACAGGCCACTTTTCAAATGGTACATGCCACAAAACTCAGGCATGCGGTGTGGCATGTGACATGTTACAGACATGTGGTAGCAAACGGTAAACCCTTCTTTCCGAATGACGTTGGCAGAATGGAGCGCTTGTTTCGGAAAAAGAGATGATTACCTTTCGAAGGCGCTATAAGACTAATGACAAAAGAGTGTCTGGTTTATTTGCAGCATTTCAAGTGCAAAACCGGGACATCTGTTTACTTTGGAGAAAGGTGTCCGAACACCGGGACACACGTCCAAAAACTGTGCTTGTCTCGGCAAATACTGGCGCGCCTATTACGTTATAAATAAGCCTCCCTGATTTCCGTTTTTATTGATTTAAACAATTGTTTTGTCCATCAGGTATAATTTCTTTTCCCTTGGATTTTCTGGCATCTGCTGTCAGGAAAGCATTTGACGACAAGTGAAGTGGGTTCAGCACTCAGGGGAGTCAGGGGGGCAGGCATGCCTGGGATGAACAACAACCCTCTGCCTCGTTCACAAGCACTTGTCTGAGAGGTAACTGACCTTGCCTGCCCCAGAGGAACCCGTCAGTCATTTACCAACCCAGGTTTAGTTCTTCAGTCTTCTGGAAGCACCGGCGTGTTTAAGCGCTTCAGTGCTACTGCTGCCACCATTTCAGAGGCAATGGCCTTACACGCGACTGACTCTGCCCCAGCCCCACAGCCCTTACATGCCAGATGCTGCTCTTCAGGGCGCAATTCTGGCTGTCACGGCTATTGATTGCCCGTACTCTTTCGGGCATGCATTTACTCTGAGGGCAGCACCGGGAGCGAGAGAATGTGTGTTTCTGCTTGTGCCTGGGCCCCGCCTCTTGTCTGCACATACGATGACTCCTTCTATTGTACAGCGCTCTGACACCTTCACATAAATTCCGCGCTATATAAAAATGCATTCTATAAAAATAAAATAAACCTGAACCTGCGTGTGTGTAACATGCACTAGGGTGGTGGCGCTTAGTTTACTAGACTAGTAAACTAAGCGCCACCACCCCCACCCCCACCCCCACCCCCACCTACCTATGGAGGAGTGCGACCAGACCTCCCTGTGGGGGCATGCACTCTGCACTGCACACAAAGGCCCACAGGGCCAGCGGCGGCCTGCATGCTCGAGGGAGGGAAGTGTGGTTCCGTAAAAATTATTGCATTACCGAATATGGACGAGTTTGGTATCCACAAGCCGTAAATGGCGAGTTCAGTAAGTGTACGTATTTTCGCTGCACTACCTGGAAGGGTTCGCCTAATTTACTTGGTTCTTCATCTGAACCCTCGGGTTCCATTTTAGATACGGCATCCATTTTGTTTCTTGCCCTGACGTAGTCAGCGAGCAGGCAACTGTTCGCCTCCTGACCTTCTAGTTCCCAAGCCTTACGGAAGACGCATATTCCTTTCATGCGTCTTTATGGCCGGAGGAATGACACAGCGAAGGCAGATGGCTCAGCGTGAGGGTAATCTGGCCGTGCCGGGCTATTGTGACAGCCGTGCAGGTGCTGGGATCCAGCTCTTTGATCCCACGATCGTGCTTCCAATATTACCCCCACACTCTTTTCTCTACACGTGTCTGACTTCCTTGCAGCTGCTCTTGTCTCTTCTTCTTGATCATTTACAACTCTAATGGGTGTGCCTAATGGTGGGAAGATGTGCTTATACAGTTGGGAACTGGCATCGCTATTGTAATTATGTTCCGGGATTCTGAAAACATGAAAGCGACCCTTTTGAAGTTTACTGTGGGAACTGGATTGTAACCTTTTGTTCGCATGTTGTGCAATGGCAACATTTTGTATAAAAGAGAGCGACCCACATATGCAATTTGAAGCAGACTCGCAGAACCTACATGCCGATGTACTTCTAATGACTCTTGTTTCCCTGCAGTAAATAAACGCTGATCTTTGACGCCGAAGGAAGTGTCCCGTGTCTCTGTCATTGTGCGCCGAGACAGGTATCCCATGAAGGTTATAGGTGTTGTTCCCTGGCACCGCTGGTTCTGTTAAAAGTCCAGTCCTTCAGTTGGCGCCCAACGTGGGGCGACATCAGCGGTACCGGTCCAAAGCCTGACGATCGTGAGGAACTTCGTGTGAAATCTCCGAGGGAAGGTGCACCCCGCTTCATCGATCCTGTTGTCGAAATAAGTGGCCCGAAGATTTTCCCTGCGAAGATTCCCGCCTCCTGACGGCTGCGACGGACCGATGCCCTGACTGTCGACCTGTCTTCGACGCCCGGCGCAGACCTTACGTACAAGCGAGACGATAGACGGGCCTTCCTGGTGACGCCATGGAAGTTCTGAGTTAAGTATTTGTGGGTCGCTCCCAGTCCTTAGTGGTTGTTCTAGCTTCTTGAAGCTTTGTTGTAGCTTATTAAAGCTTTGTTGTTCTAGCTCATTGAGCTTTGTTGTAGCCTTTTAAGGCTTTGTTGTATTGCGTGGTTCCATTGCATTTGTGGTTCTTAGTTGTGGTTCTTAGTATTTTATTTGACAGTTGCAATTGCCAAAAACCGAGGGTTTTGCCTTACACGAAGATTTAGCTTCGGTAACCCTTGAAGTTTGATACTAGGTTAGTGTGCGCGATGCCTAGCCATAGTGGTTTGTTTGGTATCTTCAAATGTTGCGCAATGGATTCCCGGTTGGAGGACTCGTGTCCGATACCTCCAGTTGGAACTCCGATATATGAGCTCTACAGTCGACATGGTGTGGGTCCTATTATATATAATGAATACTGGGTCCGTTACACGAAAAAAGACGGTGTCCTTAGTTGGCCACCACATGGAAGTTTTGAACTTACGATTTTAGATAATCCCGAAGCTAAATTATTTCAAAAGAAAGCTAGGCCAGCTATGTTTGATTCTTTTCGGCTGTGGCGTAAAGAGGCCAAGCAGAAGGAAATCAAACAGTTTAAAAAGGATCGAAGAGAAGGGTTTGTTCCGATAATGCAAGTTGTACAACAAAGTAAACGAGAAAAAGATGAAAAAGAAATGGAAGTTTCCACTAGACTACATCACATGAGTGTAGATAAATGTTATCCGGTTTTACCGACTGGTCTAGATAAGAAAGAAGAAGATTCGAAGGAGGATTCCTTGTTAGCGTATTTAATGAAATCGCCACCTCCTTATGCACAGGGTGCTACGGCTCCTGTAGCTCCTCCTATAGCTCCTCCTGTTGTTCCAGCGGCTGCGGGTCAGCCCGTTGTTAATCCTACGTTTGTCCCACCACCTGTCCTTGTTCCTACTGCTCCTGTACCTGTACCTCCTCAATCTGTTATTCCTGGTACTCCGACTATCTTGTCTGTTTCTACTATGCCTTCCTTCGCTTCTAATGTTGTTGCTCCTGCTCTTCTTTCTTCTTCTCCTTCTGTTCGTAATCGTATCCCTAACACTGTTGCTACCCTTTATTCACCGCTCTCTGGTCAGTTATTCCCGTCTGATCTTTCCGAAACTCCTCAGAGACGGAGTCAGATCCCTAGTGGAAGGGAGAAAGACACGTTAGTGACTATGGCACATAGATGGATAAGACACCCTGCTAACTACACTCCACGTGTGGTCTTCGACACGTTTTCTCAGTTTAATGAGCCTACGCAGAGATTCGTGTTCGAAGAAATGTGTAACTTTTTGAGGGAAGAATGGTATAACGATGATTTAGATAACGTACCGCCTGATATAACTGAACTTCAGAGTCAATTTTCGAACGGTATGATTGTAGGGGGTGATGTACGACGTGCTTTGGAACGTTTGTTAGCGTTCAGATCCACAGTGCATTCTCGAGTGTCATTTGGGGATGCCACTGAGAATTGGAAAGCGGCTTCTGGTCAGTATCCTATGCGAGAGGTTCCGCCACTTTGGGTGCCTGGTAATCCACAAGTTGTCCCTCCGGTTTTACCGCACTTCCGAAGAGTGTGGATACACCTCCCATGGAAACGATCGGAAGTTTTGCAGGTGAAGCAATCCTTGCCTGATCCGCGTAAGAATCCGGCTGGTTATTATAAGGAGCTATCCCAATTGGTGGAAGCTTCTGTTATGAACCTTGCCGACATCGACATGTTGTTTGGTAATGTTGTACCACAACCGGTTTGGGCAAAAATTCGCCAAGCAAATCATCCAAATGAGTTAGGTGGTGATTGGGCTGCACTTATAGCGGCTGATGGTTTACAAGTTGGAGGGGCTAAGCCTGAGCAGTTGGTCTTAGATTTACCTCAGAAAATCATTACGCTCATGAAAACTCTCATGCCAGCGATGAAGGTGAACTGGGATAAGTTATCAGCTTGTAAGCAAAAGAAAGACGAAAGTGTCTCGGATTTCTTTACAAGGTTTGAGGAAACGTTTGTCGACCACAGCGGTCAGGACATGGGCGCTGAAGGAGGCCCGCGGTTATTTGTCGACAAGTTCGTGTCGAATTTGTTGCCTGAACTATGCAACAAATTGAAGAATTCAGAAAGTGCATGGGCGGTTTCAACCACTGCACAGATATTAGCAACGGCTCAATACTATGAGAATAGGGAAAAGGAAGAAAGTGATCGTGTAGATAAGAAAACGAAGGAGCTCAAAACGAAGGTTTTGTTGCAGCAAGCGTATCCTCCACGATCAAACCAAAATGATTCACAACAGCAGTATCGACCGCGAGCACAGCCCCATAGGATGCAGCCGCGCTCTGACAACTTTGACTATAGATCCTCGCTTGGGTATAATCAGTGTGCATATTGTAGAAGAGAGGGACACATAAAATATGATTGTCCTGCTTTACGGGACCGTCTAAATGGTGTGTCGACACGAGGAAACCGTGGTGGTGGTCCTCAACAGGCATCACGAGGTAGAGGACGTGGTTCACCCCAAAATCAGATTGATCGCCATCAAAATCAATCAGATACAAATAATTGTTTTGACCAGCGAAATGCGGGGTCAGTTCGATCTGCACAATATAATGTGGACGATTATTACGTAGAACATGAGACTGTTGCAAACAATCATTACTAGGACAGCCACCGACAAAGAGAGGGAGTAGTATCAGTTCCGGTTGATCAGAGTGGGCCTTACGTTGCAGTGGCTACATCGGGCGTAGTTGAGCCTTTTCTGTTAGACACTGGTGCGACGAAAAGTTCCATCATGCATTCGAAACTCCCTGGCGCACCTTTGTCTGGCTTAACGAATGTCTCCGTTGGATTCTCTGGCACCCCTGTTAGCAATCCTGTCTCCAGCCCTTTACCCCTTACTATTGGTCCTCGTGAGCTGGAGGCTCCATTGATTCTATCTACCGGCTGTGGTGAGAATCTTTTGGGTCTGGATTTGTTGAAACGGCTATATGCGACTTTGTATTGCTCTCCCGAAGGAGTGGAGCTTACATTAGGTCGGAGAGTGATCTCTCCTATGTACTTGACGATCGATAAATTCCCACCGGAATTGAGTTCCCTTCCTGCGTCTCTATGGGCAACAGGTCCCAATGATGTGGGTCTGTTAGACATTCCACCTTATGTGATTCAATTGAAACCAAATGTGCGATTACCACGTTTACCTCAATATCGTATCTCTCTTGATGGTGAGCGAGCGCTGTTAGCAATCGTTCATGATCTAATTAAGAAAGGTGTTGTTGAAGAAACTCGTGGAAACGTGTGTAATAGCCCTGTATTGCCTATTTTGAAACGAACTGACCCATCCAAACCTCCTGTGTATCGTTTCGTAATAGATTTGAGAGAAGTAAATAAAATAGTGATTCCACAATTTCCCGTGGTCCCTGATATCACGGCCTTACTAACAATGATTCCGGCCTCTGCCTCCTGGTTCACGGTGATCGATCTAAAGAATGCTTTCTTTAGTATCCCGATTGCTGAGGAAAGCAGAGACCTATTCGGATTCGCATTAGGTGGTCGCAGTTTTAGGCTAAAACGCGCTCCACAGGGCTACTGTGAGAGTCCGTCAATCTACAGTCAAGCACTTAAAAGTCAGCTTGATGCCTTTGTTTTACCGACGGGTGCGGCTTTGATTCAATACGTTGACGACCTTCTAGTGGCAGCTGATACAGAAGCTATTTGCAAAACGGCTACAGTATCATTATTGCATTATCTGCATGACTTACATCACAAAGTATCACCCACTAAGCTACAATATTGTTGTCAAGAAGTTACCTACTTAGGTCACTTATTGTCAAAAGAAGGGAGAAGGTTGACCCCAGAGAGAATCGCAGCGATTTCCCGAATGACTGTGCCAAAAACCCAGAGAGATGTTCGTGCCTTTTTAGGTATTACGTCCTACTGCAGACAATGGATTCCAAATTTTTCATTGTTGGCGAAACCATTGATAGCCCTTACGTGCAAGGATGTTTCATCTCCTTTGCCTTGGACTGAAGAGTGTCAGAAAGGTTTTTCTGAATTGCGTGATGCGTTGTGTTCGGCTCCTGTGTTGGGTACTCCTGACTACAGTAAGCCGTTTACACTATACGTTCACGAGAGGGATGGCTGTGCGTTGAGTGTTCTGACACAACCTTTTGGCGGCAAACAACGCCCATGCGCCTATTTTTCCTCGACTTTAGACCCAGTAGCTAGAGCCTTGCCGAGTTGTTTAAGAGCAACAGCGGCAGCTGCGGCGTCCATTCGACAGTCCGCAGGTCTGGTCATGGATAATATGCTTACGGTGATGGTCCCGCATGCAGTTGACACTCTTTTGAACCGAACGAAGACTCAACATTTGACGAGCGCAAGATTGTCTGGATATGAGTTAACGTTACTGGCCAGTCATATACGGATAAAACGATGTAATGTGTTGAATCCAGCAACATTGCTGCCGATCGACACAGAGTCAAGTGGTGAAGCACTACATGACTGTTATCTAAAAACTGAGGAGGAAACAAAGGGTCGTATTGACCTAAAAGATACTCCATTGGTAGATCCCGATGGTACTTTGTATGTGGATGGTTCCTGTTTTAAGTTGCCGAATGGTGATGTGACGACTGCGTATGCTGTAGTAACATTGAGTACGGTTGTAGAAAGCGCAAGATTGAGTCAGAATTCGGCTGAGGCTGCTGAGCTGATCGCATTGACAAGAGCGTGTGTGTTGTCTAAAGATAAACGGGTGAATGTGTTTACAGATAGCCAGTATGCGTTTGGGGTGGCCCATAGTTTTGGGCGATTGTGGAGAGAAAGAGGATTCCTTACGTCGCACGGCACGAAGATTCAGCATGGTCAGCTTGTGAATGACCTTTTAGATGCACTCACATTGCCTAAACAGGTGGCCGTAATCAAATGTAGTGCGCATCGGAAAGTGACGGATGATGTGGGTCGTGGTAATGCGTTTGCGGATGAGACGGCTAAAGAGACAGCTAAAGATTTGACGAATCGAATGTATGTTACGAATTCAGTGAGATGGCCAACTGAGACGAGTATGTGCGAAGACACAGTTGAGAGTGTGAAAGGAATACAGAATGAGGCCACTGAGATGGAAAAGACTAAATGGAAAGAGAGCACGGGAAGGTTGGATGAGAACGGATGTTGGGTTGATTTGTCAGAGAAACAGAGATGGATGTTACCGGATGCATATGTGCTCGCTGTCGTTACAATGGCTCATGGTACAGCGCACATCAGCACGAAAGGCATATGCAAGTTGTTGTCTCATGTATGGAAGAATGATGGGATTACTAAGTGTGCAGAGAGAGTGGTTAAGAATTGTATGGTGTGTTTGATGCACAATCCCGGTAAGGGCACTCCCACTCCACCTGGCCATTTTGCTCCTCCTACATGCCCTTTCGAGGTTATCCAGTTGGACTTCATCCACATGGAGAGGTGTAACAACTTGAAGTATGTGTTAGTTGTGGTATGTGCATTCTCCAGATGGATTGAAGCTTACCCCCTTAAAGATAATACTGCCTTGTCCACAGCAAAGATTTTGCTCAAAGAGTATTTTTCTCGATATGGAATGCCTCGGGTGGTATGGTCGGACAACGGAAGTGAGTTTGTGGGAAGTGTGATGAAGAGTGTGTGTCATGGTTTAGGTATAGTACAAAAATTTCATAGTGCAAATCATCCACAATCAGCGGGTTTGGTGGAAGGATATAATGGCACCCTAAAACTAAAAGTGGCCAAAATTCAGGCAACGACTGGTTTATCATGGCCCGACGCTTTGCCTCTAGCACTCCTATCGACCAGGGCAACTGTACATTCACGAGTGGGGCTTAGCCCCTACGAGATTGTGTTTGGCCGTCCTGCTAATATATGGGGAGTCCCAAGGCCTAAAGAGTTTGATAGAATCGAATACCCAATGTTGATTGATTATCTTCATGATCTGACTGCTAAACTGAGTTTGATTCATCAACAGGTCTTTGAGGCTCTGCCGTCACAGACAGAGGGTCCTGGTCATCGGCTTCAACCAGGGGACTGGACCCTCGTTCGTAACTTCGGACGAAAACGGAACCTTGAGCCGAGATTCGTGGGACCATACCAGGTGCTACTGGCAACGAGGACAGCAGTTCGACTGGAGGGGCGGAAGCATTGGGTACACGCTACCCACACCAAGAAGATCCCGTTTCCTTTGCCGTCGGACACCTGGATGAGAAGAGGTTTTACTTCATCTGAAACCGACGTTCCACAACGTTTTGTCCCATTTAGCGAAGCTCAGCCCATATCTGACACCCTTGTTGATCGCCCTCGAACAATTTCCTTTCCGTCAACCCTGGAAAATTCGAGTGCTGAACAATTGCCTGAACAATCGGACACTCATTTGCCGTCCAATCCACTATTTGAAGATCATACTCGCCCTGGGAGCAGCCGATACTTTCTTCGTCCACGTACAAGAGATTATTAAAAAGATTTTTGTTTTTAGGTTCCACACTTGCCCTGAACATAGTGGACATTGTATATTGTGTATCTTTTTCCTTTTCGTACAGCCAAGAACATTATAATAAATTGAATAATTGATTTAGCTAGAACCTACCATCCAGGTTGGCCGTAGGGCCGTGCGGGTACTTCCTTCTGTTTAGCAGCTATCGACACTAGGTCGGTTTCTTTTGTCATTTTCTGGGAACTCCTGGGAATTGGCAATCACTACTCAAAACGAAGTGCGTCAAGAACGTCGCGGACGGTCGTTAGGGGATGGAATCATCATTGTTTGAGCTGTCGAAAAGAGAGAAAATGTCGGTGCGAAGATCTGCATTAGATAAGGTGTTTCGTACAAAATGTTTTTTATTACAGATTTTCATGCTGTTCCTGACTGTATCTATGTTGCTGGTGGGGGGAGTATATTTTGGGTCCCAATTCTTACTGCTTTCTACTATATCTACTCTTCCATCTCATGATCTAAATTTCGTTTCAACTGTTTCTCCGCATTCCTTTCATTTTCTGCCTCAACACGAACAAGCCAGATGTGCGGAATTTAGAAACAACTCTTTTATTCAACTCTTGCATCAGCATCAGTTAGTGGTAAACACTACCAATTGTTGGGTGTGTGGGTTAATGCCACATACCATGGATAAGGGTATTCCGTATTTGGTGCTGCCTTATAGTTCCCAAGGGTCAGCTCGAGCATTGCAAACTATGTTCCGTAGCGCACTAGATTCCTACCCCCATCGAGAACCACGCTCAGCAAACTCTGGTCCTGGCCCGTACCACAAGACTCTGGCGAGAGCTATTGCCGACTTAGATAGAGATATTTTTGACGCATCGCTTATTCCAGAAGAGGAGGTGCGAGCATATAAGGATCTGAGTGAGGCTGAGTATAGCTTATCAGTGGGTGATAGGCAGCTTAAAAGCTCATCACCGATATGGATTGTACCTCACCTTGGTAACTTCTGTCTGAAAGGTCTTGGTCGAAATCCGAGAGCTCAGTTTGGGGAGAGTGCGTGTACTGAGACATATGTCTTACCAACGCTCTCTTCCCCTGTCTTCCTAACTGCCAAGGGTACCTATTTTGTATGTTATGATCGAGCCTATACGTGGTTACCCCATGACTTCTCGGGTACCTGCTACATTGCAAATCTTTTGCCTCCAACTTTCACTGTTGCCTCAGATTACCACAGAACTAGAGTCGTGAGAGGTGTTGTTAACAAAGAAGATACTGCCGGTCAAGAAGCAGGAGACTTCTTTAAGGGTTTCCTACCGTTTTGGGGCCCTATGGTCAATAGCAGGAACCTGAGGCAGTTAACTCGTGTAGTGGAATCAACTGCCAACATAACTGCAAGTGCCCTTGGTAATTTGACAGCCGAGCTTCAGGCGGATAGACTGATGACGTTACAGAACCGTATGGTTCTAGACGTTGTTCTAGCTGATAGAGGTGGTGTATGTAAGGTCATCCATTCGAGCTGCTGCATATTCATACCTGATAACGCTCCAACGGTTTATCAAGCCATCTCTAAGTTGCACAAAATCTCGGAGTCCTTACACGTGGACGAGGGAAATTGGACGCTTCTAGGATGGTTTTGGGGCCTGATGTCGACTTGGGGTTGGAAGATTCTGATGATCATAGGAGTTGTTGTGACATTTCTGTTCACGTGTTGTCTGTGTGTACAGTGTGGTCCTGCCTTATGTGGCCTTTGCGCTACAACGTGTATAAGAAGGCCACCTGTTACCAGAGAGGCATTGATGGATAGAATAATGTATCAGCAACATCTAAATGATCTGATGAATATCGAGATCGATTATGATTCCGGCTAGTGTTTGCCTACATGAGGGCAAAAGGAGCGTCTGTGGTTCCGTAAAAATTATTGCATTACCGAATATGGACGAGTTTGGTATCCACAAGCCGTAAATGGCGAGTTCAGTAAGTGTACGTATTTTCGCTGCACTACCTGGAAGGGTTCGCCTAATTTACTTGGTTCTTCATCTGAACCCTCGGGTTCCATTTTAGATACGGCATCCATTTTGTTTCTTGCTCTCACGTAGTCAGCGAGCAGGCAACTGTTCGCCTCCTGACCTTCTAGTTCCCAAGCCTCACGGAAGACGCATATTCCTTTCATGCGTCTTTATGGCCGGAGGAATGACACAGCGAAGGCAGATGGCTCAGCGTGAGGGTAATCTGGCCGTGCCGGGCTATTGTGACAGCCGTGCAGGTGCTGGGATCCAGCTCTTTGATCCCACGATCGTGCTTCCAATATTACCCCCACACTCTTTTCTCTACACGTGTCTGACTTCCTTGCAGCTGCTCTTGTCTCTTCTTCTTGATCATTTACAACTCTAATGGGTGTGCCTAATGGTGGGAAGATGTGCTTATACAGTTGGGAACCGGCATCGCTATTGTAATTATGTTCCGGGATTCTGAAAACATGAAAGCGACCCTTTTGAAGTTTACTGTGGGAACTGGATTGTAACCTTTTGTTCGCATGTTGTGCAATGGCAACATTTTGTATAAAAGAGAGCGACCCACATATGCAATTTGAAGCAGACTCGCAGAACCTACATGCCGATGTACTTCTAATGACTCTTGTTTCCCTGCAGTAAATAAACGCTGATCTTTGACGCCGAAGGAAGTGTCCCGTGTCTCTGTCATTGTGCGCCGAGACAGGTATCCCATGAAGGTTATAGGTGTTGTTCCCTGGCACCGCTGGTTCTGTTAAAAGTCCAGTCCTTCAGTAGGGGGAATAAAACAGCAAACACAAATAAAAACCTACCTGAGTGCCGCACTGCCTCTGCTCCTGGCCGGTCATGCTGTCCTGCAGGAACCCCGAACCAACAATGGCACCTTCACGATTCCAACCGCGGCACTGGTGGGTGGCAACCCCTCTCAGCCAATCCTGGCGCTGCCAGCAGCGCCAGGATTGGCTAAGGGCATGGTTACTACTCGCCCGCCTGCCCATTAGGAGACCGAGGTTTGAGCCTTTGCTCAACCCTCGCTCTCCTAATGGGCATGCTCCAGCAGAGCAGACAGTAGTGCGCATGAGTGGGCAGGATGCCCTCCGTCCTCACTCATGCGCACTTGTGCTGCTGCCTGTTGCTCCTGGTTTGACCATCATGTCAGTCAACATGACGCCGGACCGGTGGGCGGTCCGACGTCATGCTGACTGACATCATTGTCAGTTCGTTCTCCCTCGGGCCGGCGTCTTTGAACTTAAGTAAACTGATTCAGGTTACTTAATTCAAAGATGCCAGTGCTGCAGCCGGGCGGGGGGGCTACGCCCCCACGCCCCAATGAACGCACTGCGCCTGTGCCCCACTGTGGTGGACACCCGAGTGGTGGCCGGACGGAAGATCTCGGTGCTCCCCCCACCTAAGACTTGTGTAAAAAATGTAGGCATCCGTCTTGATCAGGCTCTGACTTTAAAGCATGTGACTGCTACAATCGGCTCTTGCTTCCATGCATTGGGATTACTAAGGAGAGTCTTTCCACTGCTCCCTGACTCGTCACGTAGAACTCTTATGGAGTCACCTTGATTATTGTGATGCTCTATTGATCTCAGCAAATGAGTCATCTCTGCAGCGCTTACAGGTGGTTCAAAATACCGCTGCTCGCCTTGTTTTGAACGCCCCCCGTAGGACTCTTTCCCTTCCACTTCTCCGCCGACTGCACTGGCTTCCAGTTCACCAGCGGGTGCGGTTCAAGATCTGTTGGACAGTGTATAAGACTCTCTATAATAAAGGCCACTCTTACCTTGCCAAAAAACTCACCAGATACACCCCTATCCGAACCCTCCGCTCTGGCACTAAATCCCTCCTCAAGGTACCCCGGATTAGGAGAGTAAGGTTAGGAGGGAAAACCTTTTCTCACCTTGCCCCTTCTTATTGGAATAAACTTCCCATTCAACTTCGACAATGCTCCGATTACTTCTGCTTTAGAAAGCGTCTCAAAACCTTTCTTTTCTAGCCATTGGTCTTTCTGCTTAGCCTGCCATGTCCTTTGCGCTGAGATATCCCTCCGGGGGTGATTCAAGCGCATTATAAAACTTACAAATAAATAAATAAATAATAGTGTGTCCCACTCCGTGGTGGGGGTATCCCTCCTCATTTGATGCTGCTTGCGAGTTAAATGGTGATTTCCACAATGCACCACTTTATTAGGTCCTGGACCCACCTCAAGACTGGAGGGGCCGCACCGGCCTTTCAGTTCATTGCTCTGCTCCTTTTACCTAGGAGCAGTGCCAGGTCCAGGAATTTCTTAGTGTGCTTAGCCTTTGCATGTCTTGAGAAGCACCCCAACAAACACCCCTCTTTTGACATATGCAGAGATCTCCCATTGAGGTCCGACAGCAAAGCCAGTAAGGTCCTCCAGTAAGTCTGTATATGTAGGCAGTCCCCTACCATATGGAAGAAGTCAGCTTTTGTTGCCCGACATCTCATGCGTGTCAATGTGAGCCCAGAGTAAATCTTAGCCAGCCGTGCTGGGGATACATGTGTGCAGTGGAGGTCGTTGAGTTGAGTGTATTTGAATCAGGGGGTTCTACTCAATGTCTTGTTGTATTCTAAAATTGAAGCCCACTCTTTGTCTAGAATCCCTCTTTTCAACTGCTGTTCCCATTTCAGTTTCAGTGCAGCCTTGAGAGCGTAAAATGTTGAGGCCAGAGTCTGTGCATGCAGATCACTGCCTTATGATTTACCCCTTGCATCTGTACAGTGGTGAGTGAGTACCTTGTCCTTGACAGGTTCAGTTGTTCCCGTTCCGCAGGTGGTATTCAGTGCTGCCTTTAGGGCACCATATGTTAGGAACTGACCGTTGTGTAACCCAAGCTCCTCCACAAGTGTGGCGAACATGAGAAGTTCACCCCCACCATACATATACCCCAACATGGTGATGTCTGCCTGGTGCTGGACCTCTATTGTGTGCTGTACGGCTACCACTGCCAACACCCGTGCTACCCACAGTGGAAGATCAGGGGAGGAAGGAGTCCCCCATATTCGCCTCCCTCATGTAGAGGCCCCAGTAGGCCTTTATTGTCTGGAGTGCTTTTGTATAGGGTAGTGCCAGCCCTGGTGTTTTGGTATAAGGCACTCAGGAGAGCCCTGTCACCCAGTAGGTGCACTATATTCTGCGCTTCTTGGTCCATCCATCGCGCCATCCATACCAGGTGTGCAGCCACATAGCATATTTCCGGATTGGATCCCCCATATTGCCCAGCGCTAAGGGAGTCATAGCCTTTTTAATTGAAAGTCGTCCGCTTTGTGTGCCCCAGATTATGTTCCAATGGGAACAGCGGCAGATGGAGCCAGTGAAGTCTCACTCCATACATTAGCAATGCACCTATCTAGGTTACCCTCACGTAAAATGCGATCTGTGTGATGGATCTGCACACCCAGATATCGGACACTGACAGAGGTTAACAGCCAATAGTGTCTCCAAGAACAGGGGGGCATATTATCAAGGACAGGCGATACATTATCGCCGATTTTATCGGCAGGAAACTGCCGATAAAGCGGCGATAATGGCCTTGATAATATGCTCTATGAATTCCAATCGAAGCCCATGTTAGATGTGAACACATCCCCTTCAGACATCAGATGACTACTGCAGCTTTTGATACCATTCACATGCTCTTAATTTAGACCTGCCTCTTTCCTCTGGCTACAACGTAAGACTTTTTTTGATGTCTTACTGCAATTCTAATCTATTCTTTTGCATATGTACTCACAATTTCACACGATTGATCATTCTGCTTTTTATGTTGTATGTGTCCTGTAACACAATCAGTGATATTAAATCTCAGCCCACCACGATTACTGAAAAATGTTAAAATGACTTTTATTCTTTCTCTTGTCTTACGTTCTTTCTAAATCTGAGTATATATTTCTCTCCCTTTGGATATGTCACACAGTTAAAAAAAGTCCTGACACTAAATTCCAAGTGTATTACTCGGACTGAATGTAATCTTATTTTGTGAAATTTACGGCATTGCTAATTTCATGTGCTGACTTTTTAGGTCGAGCCTGTCCCATTCCGCAGGAATGGCTAGGATCGAATTCAAGTGCTCGATCGTCTAGTGAAACCACTGGCGTTTCTTCACAGTGCATGTGAGGTCACGTGGCCACAAAGCGGGTCACGTGACCACACAAGCACGAGCATCTCCGTAATCCGCCTGCCCCCACCAGGCTCGCTTTCCCACCCTCTCACCAGGCCGCACATCTGCCTGCCACACTTCTCCTCCCCTCGCACACATTCCGCTGCCCCTCCTTTCTCCCCCCTCCCCCCCGCCAGAAGCCTCGCAAAATCACCCCTCCTTTCTTCCCCTGCCCTGCTGCTCCCTTGATCCATTTTGGCCCTCGCATTCCCGCCCCCTCACCAGGCCGCACATCTGCCTGCCACACTTCTCCTCCCCTCGCACGCATTCCGCTGCCCCTCCTTTCTCCACCCCCCCGCCAGAAGCCTCGCAAAATCACCCCTCCTTTCTCCCCCTGCCCTGCTGCTCCCTTGATCCATTTTGGCTCTCTTTTTTATTATTATTATTATACCTCCTTGCAGCCCCGGGAGATGGAAATGCGCGCTTTCATTTGTATGTGATTTCCCTGCGGCGCTAACCGTGTCCCGCCTGCGGTCGCTGCTTTGCATTGCACGCGGCTGGAGCAGGCAGGGCTGGGGCAGCGTGACCCCAAGATTACCTTTAGCGTCTGCTGACTCAAGGTAATTAAGCAAGCTCGCACGACGCAGCGAAAGTCCACCTTGACGTCACACCTGCCCCATGTCAGGAGGGCGACTTTCAACCCGGTCAAGGTTTTACAACCAACAGCACCAAGCATGCTGGGAATTGTAGTCCTGTACGTCAATGGTAAGAGTTAAACTGTAAGCTGCAGCATGCCCGCCCCCTCCCCCCCCCATCCTATGTGCCTCTAAGACTCTCGTGAGCTAGCTATTCAGTCACGCGCAAGACCACTAAGTGCTTCATACATAACAAGACTAATTCTGACAAGAAAAACTGTTTTTTAATTTAGCATTTCATATCAAAGTTTTGTTGTTTCTAGTCACTATACATAACAAGTGTTGGTGTTATCCAACTAAATGATACACAATGTACCGAGCTGAGAAGGATCTATAGCAGAGGTGGCCTTGCAAGGATGTACAGCAGTCACTTGCAGGTCAGAGCGGATGTCAGCAGCGAGCATGTAACTCTTCGAGATACCTTGCAGGCTGCATCTCCACCTGAAGAAATGACCCACTGGAGACCATTCTCAAACATGATTTGAATTTACAAAAATGTCAGTTACATTACGCACATTGTGGGCTGCTGGTACCTCGAGTGAAAATGTATACTTTGCATAATGGGAGAGACACGTGATACGGCAGAATACTGGTATGAGCAAAATGTATCTCGTCTGCGAGAACCAGTCTCTCACAGCCGAAACTTGGGCAAAATTGGGTAACGCAACATTTTCACATAAAAGGAAATGTGCTAACTTTTGAGTAACGCCCAGGGCTAGTCAGTGGAGCTGGCTCAGGAGAGAGGTTCCTTCCCTTACTCTAGGCACGTTCAACGTACTCAAATTGAAGACACCAACCAGGGCAGAGAGTGTGGGACACTTACAGAGTGCGCCCAGTGTAGGTCCATCCCAGAAGAATGAATAATATGAAAGGCAAGAAAGAGACAAGTCTTGAATCGTTCAAAATGAACATTACTCTGTCACACGACAATGAAAACGGCAACGAAACGAATGCACAACCAGAGAAAACAAGCATTGGCATAGGCAATAGGTCTCGCTTGTGGGACCTTATAAGTATTTAGTTACAAGGATATTGTGCTGCAAAACAAAATACTTATAAGGTCCCACAAGCGAGACCTATTGGCTATGCCAATGCTTGTTTAACATGGCCACCATAAATAGCAGTTTGTTCCTGTTCTCCAAAACGCTATGGGTCTACTTGATCAATAATGACAACATGGCTGCTAAAAAGCCTATCCCATACCACCTGGTTCTCATGTCACATGTAAACACTCACATAGCTGTGAGGGAAGTTGTGACAAATCCACCAAATTCCATTTTCTCTAAGTACTGTGGGAATAAGCAGTGTCTCACATACATGTTAAAAACAGGTGTTTCTGTTTTTATTACTCTCTAGGTACATAATGTGCAAATTCCAACTTGATGCTGTTCTCATTTTCTATACAAATTTGCTGACATATCCACTAGTGACAAGTATATGCTATACTACCACTAAGGTCTCTCTATACTTATCGTTCCGATATCTCAAGTTTGGTTTGTGCAAGTGTATTTAGACACTAGAATCTGCAATGTATCTCTATCTTTTGTTCTGACCGCTGCTAAATGGCCATCATCATAGGACTCTTAACTACTCTTCATATAAATGAAAATGGATCTTCCTGATTGGAGCAATACATAATAATATTATGACCTCGCGAACATGGCTGCCGGAAGCTCACCTACTTATTGGTCTGATATCTCAATTTTCTTTTGTACAAGTGATGGAGCAAGGATTCGCATATTACGCGATTTGTTTGAATTCATGAACCTCGAATAATACGTAACAACGTAATCCAACCTGTTTGTTTTACTAATTTTCCTTTATTCTGACATTTGGGGTGTCCTAGTGACGCTTGCCTATGTAGTTACTAACTCAATAACGTTCGTAAATAAAATGGCCGCTGCTTGGCGGGTTTTCCTTCTGCGCATGCGTTAGTCACACTCACGTGACGTGACGTACTTGCAGTTCTGGTGGGAATCTTTGCGCTTGCGCATTTGGCTTTAAAATGGCTGCTGTATGTCCTCACATGGTGAAGCTTGTACTGATGCTTTTATGTCATTGTCTGTTGCACTAATCTCTAACGCCATAGTATATTTTTAAGTAAAGAGGTGTAGAGTAGCTATTCATGGTATACAGTGTATTCATTTATTTCTGTGTATTAATTTGTTTTCGCTTACTTTCCATGTAGCGGGTTCTTGAGGGTCTGCGAGACACGCAGGAATCCATATTGAAGTACACCACTGCGCAGGACTGTCTTCTGCCGGTGGCATTGAATGGCTGCCAACCAGAGGTCGCGGCCAAAACGTGCCTGGGAAGATGCACCTTCACCCAGCCGGAGAAACTAAAATGTCCTGCATTAGCAACAAATGTATTACTTTCCATTGTATTCTGTAGAATAGGCCATGGGAACCCCAAAATCAATAGGCGGGCCCAGAATATGCAAAATTAGGCTTGTAGAAATTAAATGTGATTGGTGTGTTGACCTATCCTACTTGGGGACCAATTGAAATTGGGGATTCTGACACTTGCAACATTTGGGGGGTGGTACACTGACCCGAAAAACAGTATAACCAGCCTAGGTTTAGCTAGAGAAATTGTCCGACTTGTCCGAATAGCTGACCTGTCACTGACCCAACGCACTCAATAGGTGACTTGATACAGAGGGCTGCGGAGCACTCTGTCTGAAATATCCATAGACTCTAGAGGTTTTGCTAAGAAAACCTTAAGTGCTGGCGGAGCACTTTGCTGGGGAGTTCGCTAACCCAATCGGGGTTCTGACTGTTAGCTGTAGAGAGGGAGGAGCGCAGGCGCTTCGTCCAATCTGCGGGTGCTGGTCGTGCCTTGGTGGTCCTGTCCTGGTCCCAATCTGGGTTTCCTGTCCTGTTCTGGGGTGTCCCTTCTGCACCTGCTGTCCCATTGATGACTATCCTTCCTTGGGGTTTTTCCTGTCCTTGACTGATCCGTGGCCGGGTTGGTCTTCACACCATTCTAGGTAAATATATAGTGCTGAAACTCCATACTGCACCTTCTATTTTTCTCTCTTTTGCTTAAATAAAGACATACCTTTGCATATGTTGATTTCCATGCTTTACCAAATACTGAATGAAGAGCTCATATGATATTGATGTTATTTTGCATGTCCCTATTTTTCCCCTTCCTTGAAGTACCTTTACTAAATATCACTTATGAAATATAGATGTGACTGATCCTTTATTGTTAACTGATTCGATGATGGTTCTAATATTTTAGTATGTTCCACTTCTTCCCCTCCTATAGGTATATGTCAATTTAGAATTCTCGTGACTCAAAGTTCAAAGCCTATTTACATCTTCATTTGACTCAAAGTATAGGTTCTCACTTGTGATATTATAGTATGTTCTAAAATTTTCCTGAGTCTAGTTATTCCCAGTCATAGACTAACTCCGGGGTTTTCCTGAATTAAGCTGTTTTTCCCTGTTCTTAGATTCATAAATGATTAGCTTAATTTACTGCTTTTATGGATACGTGCTCTTCATTATTTTGATTATTGATTGTCTTTTGGTTGTAAACTTGATGCTTTCCGAATCTGAAATTTAGATAAAATCTTTAAAACTTCCCAGTAGTCTGTGGTCATTTAATGAAAATACAAAAGAATATATGTTGGTATTTTTCTTGGGTTTGTATCTTTCTTCACAGCTAGCTCCCTGATCCATTGTGGTCATTAGGTACCCGTAACGGTGGATTGGTAAGTCGGGTACAGTAGGAATATATAGGAAGGAACTAGGGTTACTGGTAGTAGAGTGTAAGGTCACCTGATTAATGTATAAGATAAATTGAAGTTTATGGGCCCGATACGTATATGGTGAAATTGTTTGGTTGGGTGACCTGCGCGCTCTATCAGTAATTTTCTGGTTAGCAGAGGATGGTTAGGGACTAGTCAAAGAAAATGGTTATAGGGACTAGTTAAAGTCGGGTAGGACTAGATAAAGATAGGTAGGTAGGTCGGATGCTGCTAAAAAGTTATTGCTGCTAATTGTGAAAAGTGTTGCCGCTAAAATAAACGTTCGAACGTATTTATAAAGGTGTTATTGCTTTGAAAATTATGAAATGTTTTAAATTGGTTTTCTTGCTGTTGTATTGATAAATGTACTAACCCACTCGTTGATAAATTGTTACATGTTTGTCTGGAATCCCCGGGGAATTGAATAGCGAGTGGTGAAGAGAATCCACTTCGCTTTGAGGTAACTGGCTCAAGGAAAATTGGTGCAGGTTAGGTAGAACTGGAAGCACTAATTAGGGTTTTCTGAATGTATGTTTGAATAATTGATAGCAACGGGTTCGCTAATGAAACTTCAGTTGTGATATAACCTAGTAAGGGTCACACGAGAAAGGAGTAGTAGGTTCATCGGAGCTTGAGTGACAGCAAAGGGGTTCACTAGTGAAACTTTAGACTCGGTATATATATCCCGAAAAGAAGTGGATGAGTCGAAGAAGTAACATGTTCCCTAATGCTTGAGTGAAGGGTAGTCAGAAGAGATCTACTCGTAGTATTTGAAAAGTAGACAGTAGAAGTTTACTTGCAGTAAAACAAAGCTTTCCTGTCTAGACACTCGAGTACAGTGGTGAATGTTTTTATGTTGTAAATTAAATAACGCACTTAGACTTTGAGAAAGAAATAAAAGTTTCCGTTACCTTGTGAGGGAGTCAGTTGCGGAGCTGCTCTGACGTCACTCTGTGCCGCGCTGATATTGGTCAAAACAGCGGATGAGTAGCGGAGCTGGAATTGTAAAGGAGGGGTGAGTGCCTTGATTGGTTGCACGAAAATAAAAGCCGCATTTGGATTGGGAGTGATTTTGTAAACAAAGTCGCTTGTAGGAAGTTATATGTGGCATATGTATAGGCCAGTGACTAGACCTGATCCAAGACTTTTAGGGTTTGAAAACGATCAGTGGAAGGGTCATAACACTAGCATTATGTACAGAAATAAGAGAAAATTGTCCCTTGTAAATAAAGTAAAGAATTATTTCAAAAAGGACAAACCTATCAAAACCCGAGAAGGTGTTGTCATACTACCACCTAATACCCCCGCATCTTTCATGATGTTTGATAAAGGGTACCACTCATGTGTATGGTTGGAAAATTGGGCGGAGTACACAAAGGATGACGGAATTTTGGCTTTTCCGTTAGAAGGTACATTTGATGGAAGAATCCTTTTTAATTTAAGAACGCAAATGAATGATTTACATCCCAGACCTAGATTAACGCAGTACGAAGCATTAGAGGAATGGGAGATCGAGGCTTTTGAGAGAGATAAGCCCCGAATGGATAAAGGGTTAACAAAATTTTATCCGAAATTAAAGCAAGAGACCCGAGACAAAAAAATGAAACAGTGGAGACAGAATATGATTGTAGAAGGACTGTTTCCAATGATGGCAATGGTGGTCCTGTGGGAGAGAAAAAGACAGAAAAGTGCAAACATTGGGGGTCCAATGGGGATTCAGATGATGATTTATTAGATGACATGTTTATGAAAAATCCGCCTCCTTATAATGAAGGTCCCAGATCGTCTAGTGTAGAAGATACTTCCCAACGACCCCCGTGTCAGGAAGGAAATAGATCTGTAAACACAAGAGATAGCTGTCAAATACCTTCCTATAGTGAGGGCCTGGGACTCATAGGTGCCGGAGATACCTGTTTAACACCACCATTTAGTGGAGAATCAAGATATTCAGGTGAAAGAGACTTTTGTCCAAGACCTCCTTATGAGGAAGGACCGAGATCCGTAAACACAGGAAGCTGTTTCCCAAAACCTAATTATGGTGAAGGTCCAAGTATGACGCATCCAACTGCCCCAACATTAAGTCCGCAAATAGTGCCTGAAATAAGCTTGGAAAGAATGCTGCAGGAAAAGGAGCGAGAGGCTCTAGCCAGACAAAGAACCGAAATAATTCAGAAACTCTCCCAGTTAAATACAAGTCCCGAAGCCTTGACAATCCCAGTAACTATTGGACCAGTTGTTCCTTTGTATGGGGATAGACAAGGGAGTCCAAAGGCCCCGATCATTACCCCAACTATAGTGCAGCCAAGAAAAGAGCCCTTAATTGTAGATGACCAGATGAGTGAGTGTGAATCTGAAGCTTCTTTAATGGATTTGTCGATTAGGAACTCAGGAAGGAGTTTGCAGAAGAGACATAATCCTTTCAATACGAGAGAGATTCAAATGGAATCGACTTCAGGTACTAAGAGTGTCACATTGGTGACTCCTGAAGAGATTGAGAGATGGAGTCGAGAATTAGAGAGACAAACTCCTCAGACCAAACCATTAGATATTACAAATTGAGAATTGAAATGGAAGAACTGACGGCCGGAAATGCGGGGTTAGATAAATTAAATACCTATTCCGAAGAAGAACTGCTGTTTATCTGCAAGAGTCTTACCCGTAATACCAGAGTGCTCCATGAGAAATTAACAGACACTGCAGCTAGTATGGGAATAGATATTTCCAAATCAAAGCCCTTACAAAAACCCTACAGAGCAGATTTCTCAGACAAAGATCTAGAGAATATGAATGTGTCAGGAAAGAAGGTTCAGATCAAAGAATTGTTGACCGTGTTGCAAAAATGGGGAGATGCAGACAAGTGGAAAGCCAGGTGGGCAAAGAAAAAGGAAGAGGTTAGGTCCAGACAGACGACTTCTGAGTTTGCTTTAAGGGAAGCAGACAAGCCAGAACAGTTATACCCCATGCGAGAAGTGCCAGGTGGAAAGTATGTGCACGTTCCGTGGTCCAGACAGGATATTGTGTCCTTTACTAATTACTTTCCAAAGTTGCGAGAGAAGCCAGTGGATTGGTACAGGCAGGTAGAGAGGTTCGTGAAAGTACAAAAATGCCTATGGAAAGATCTGGATGGGTTCTTTGACATAGTTGTTCCAGTAGATTTGTGGACAGATTGAAAAATTGCCATTGGTTGGCCTAGTGAGGAATACCCGAGGGATCCTGTTTCAGGAGCACCTTCTGATGAGGTAATAAAAAACATACCAGCAAGTAATGTTACACTTGAAGGGAAAGGTGCCTGCAAAAGAAACTGATTGGACCAGAATAGATAGAACTACACAGGAAAGAGATGAAACTGTGCATTCCTTTTATGAAAGACTGTTACAGGTGTTTAAAACATACAGCGGTATAGATAACATCGAGATGAAGGATATGACCCACTTCATTTACAGGTTTGTAAACGGTTTAAGACCTGAAATTTGTCAGTGGATCAAAGACAATAAAATCTGTTGGCAGTCAAAGAAGATTGATGAGGTCTTACGGTACGCAAAGTACTGTGAAGACGAGATGGCTGATAAACGAAAGGCTCTGAAAGAAAAGGTCATGTGGGCACAAGTAAAACTAGCGGAACAGCAGGAAAAGCAATTGGGTAAAATGAATAAGAATTCCCAAAATCAAGGTTCAGGGGGTGGAGGAAAGCCTAGAGTGAAAATGAGTCGAGAGGAAGCCAAAAAGAAGTTCCCCTGTCACCAGTGCGGAGAAATAGGGCACTGGAGGGACGAGTGTCTATACGCACCGCATAATAACCCTCAAACCCCTGATTTAAATCCACAGACGCAGCATGAAAAACCAAGAAAGACACAGCAACAGGTAAAAGCGAGTCAGTTGCCTCGTGCACCTAAACCGAATTATAAGGGAAAGACACCGCAAGGTGAAGACATAGAAATTTGGGGAGGAAGGGAGGATAGAAATGCAGCAACTTCGCAATTTTTATTGAGTGATACTTTCCTCTGTGACGACCAATACTGACGGGGCCTGAGGGGGGAGGACGAGGAGTGCGTACTTGGCGCCTCCTTGCCGGTAGACCAGTCAGGGCCATACATTGAAGGAAAGGTTGAAAGCAATGATGTCACCTTTCTGTTGGACACTGGTGCTACCCGTTCTACTGTGAGAACAGCGGACGTTCTAAACCTACCCCTCTCGGGAGAAGCAATCCAAGTAGTGGGTGTATCTAATCAATTGATTAGTACCCCAGTTACTGAACCCATGGAGATTACAATAGGGAATTTCAAAGAAATGCACAGATTTGTAGTCTGTGACACCAGTCCTGTAAACTTATTGGGACGTGATTTGTTGTGTAAAATGAACTGCACCATCTTTTGCCCACCAAATGGCGTCGAAATTCAGACCCCAGACGAAGATGGAATATACAAATTAATGTTAATCAGACCTGACTCAGAAATTAAACGACTGACAATACAAGACTTACCTGAAGAACTCCAACAGACGGTGAAACCAGAAGTATGGGATTTTACTGGAAAAGATGTAGGGCTAATGGCAAATGTTGATCCAATTAAGATAGCCATGAAAGAAAATGCAGTTTACCTCAATACCAAGCCTTACAAAATGAGTGCAGAAGTGAGAGCAGGAGTGACCGTTGAAATAAAAAGATTACTAGAAGCAAACATCATACAAGAAGTGATGAGTAGCCCATGTAACTCACCCATAATTGGAATCAAGAAGCCTAGCGGCAAATACAGGGTAGTACAGGACCTGAGAAAGGTAAACAAAATTGTTGTTCCTTGCTGTCCTATTGTTCCGAACCCAGCAGTGATTCTTTATCAGATTCCCTGGGATGCTGAGTGGTTCACCGTGATTGACCTATGTCACGCATTCTTTTCGATCCCATTGCATCCAGATAGCAAATTTCTTTTCTCATTTTCTTTCGACAGTCACGTGTTCGTTTGGAATCGAGTCCCTCAGGGGTACACAGAAAGCCCCTCAATATTTAATCAGATTCTGAAAAAGTGCCTTGAATCCCTAGTCTTGCCTGGAAACTCAGTTTTGGTGCAATATATAGACCACCTCTTGGTGGCGTCTAAAATTCAGAAAGACTGTGTTGTTGACACCATTGCCTTACTGAACCATCTAGGTGAAGGAGAACATAAAGTATCACCTGACAAACTACAGTTCTGTACCAAATCAGTAAAATATCTGGGGCACCAGATAGAGAAAGGTATCAGGAAAGTTACTTCAGAAAGAATTAGGATAATTCAAAACATGCAGTTACCCAATACTCAGAAAGAAGTCAGAATGTTCCTTGGAGTCGTAGGTTATTGCAGGCAATGGATTGTGGGATTTGCAGTCCTAGCAAAACCATTAATCAAAATGACAAAGAAAGGAGCAAAGGATCCAGTGGAATGGGATGAGGAGAGCTTGACAGCATTTACTAAATTACGAGAATGCCTATGTACAGCCCCTGCTTTGGGAATGCCGGATTATTCGAAGGAATTTGCACTATTTTGTGATACACGAGATAATTGTGCACTGTCTGTCCTAACCCAAGAGCATGGTCTGACTAGACGTCCAGTAGCATATTTTTCTGCCACCTTGGATCCAGTAGCTGCTGGATTACCTGGATGTCTGAAAGCAGTAGCTGCAACTTGCATGAGTCTAGAACAGAGTGAATCCATTGTTATGGGACATCATGTAACTGTGTATGTTCCACATGCAGTTGTAATCCTACTGACCAGGACTAAAACCCAGTATCTCACCCCTAGTCGGCTGACTAGATATGAGAGAATTCTTGTAGGTGCTGCAAACGTGGTCATTACTAGGTGTAACATATTAAATCCAGCTACCCTATTACCAGACTCACTGATTACAGAAGCAAAGGGAGAGGTCGAGCATGACTGCATTGACCTGACTGAGTTTAGTACTAAACTACGCCCAGATATCAAAGAAATGCCCCTGCCTGTAGAAAATTGCGAGCTGTTTGTAGATGGCTTGTGTCTGAGACATGAATATGCAGGCCTAAGTTCTGCTTATGCTGTAGTCACGGTATCACGCACTATAGAAGCATCTTGTCTATTTGGAGTGAAGTCTGCACAAGTAGCCGAATTGGTTGCATTGGCAAGAGCCTGTAAAATTGGAAAAAACAAAAGAATAACCGTATATACTGACAGTCAGTACGGTTATGGGGTTGTGCATGACTTCGGCCAATTGTGGCTGCAAAGGGAGTTTCTGACCTCTTCAGGCACTCCTATCAGAAATGGAAAAGTTGTACAAGAATTGCTGGATGCAATCCAGCTACCAAAAGAATTGGCAGTGGTCAAGTGTGCTGCTCACAAATCTGGCAATGACCATGTGACAGTAGGTAACCGATACGCTGATGAAGTAGCCCAACATTGTGCCAGACATCGAATGTCTGTTAATATCAAATTGGGGGATACGGAAACAGCTGCCAACTTATGGTGTTTGAGGATGTGCCTACATGGGATGAATTGAAAGAGTGGCAGCATGCTGCGACACCAAAGGAAAAGGGAAAATGGAGAAACCTTGGTTGTTACCAAAGAAGCTAGGATGGTGTCATTGTTGGCCCTGATGGTATGCCTGTGTTGCCTAATCGCTTGCTTGCTTCTATGGCCAGACTCATACACGGAGATGCACACACTGGTAGGGACGCCATGGTTCGTGTTTTCCAACAGACATGGTACAGCTCGAAGTTCAGGAAAGTAGCAGAGTCTCTCTGCCTGAGGTGCTTAACATGTCAACAGTTCAACGCTGGGAAGAGAACAGTGGTTGAAATGGTTAAAATTGGAAAGTCGGGAGGTCCTTTTGTGAGATTGCAGATTGATTTCATTCAATTGCCCCTTTGTAAAGGAATGAGATATGTCCTTGTCATTGTCTGCCTATTTTCAAAATGGGTAGAAGCTTACCCAGCCAAAAAGAATGATGCCATCACAGTAGCCAAGTTGTTACTACGAGAGCTAATGCCTAGGTACGGGGTTCCAGTCACAATTGAATCAGATAGAGGTGGGCATTTCCAGAATGAAATAATTGATCAGCTCTGTAAAGCTTTCAAGATTACACAAAAACTGCACTGTGCATATCGTCCAGAGGCTTCTGGAATAGTGGAACAAGTAAATGGCACTATCAAATCGAGACTAGGAAAGATGTGTGAGTCTACTAACATGAATTGGATAGAGGCTTTACCTCTTGTTCTGATGGGAATCCGAAGTATTCCAGACCGAAATACAGGCCTGAGTCCCCATGAGATCCTGATGGGAAGAGTGATGAGACAAGCATGGGTACCAGGACACAAACTGATAAGCATTTCTGATGATTTGGTACTTGAGTACTGCAAGCAACTGGGTGACCAAATGCGTTCTATCTCTCGCCAGATTGGGAAAGACGCCGTCGCCAGTCCAGCAACTCCAGTCCATAAATTGGTTCCAGGCGATTGGGTGGTACTCAAGAAGCACACCCGTTCGAATTGCCTTGCGCCGAAGTGGGGAAAACCGAGACAGGTGATCCTAGTGACCACGACAGCGGTGAAGTGTGCCGGCGTCCCGAAGTGGATCCATGCCAGCCACACCAAGAAGGTGATCGAAGACAAGAAGACTGACGCTGAAGGTTGTCCAGCCGAGGGGTCTCCAGAAGATGGTCCTGAAGTAGCTGATGACGAACAACCGAGCACCAGTCGAAATGAGTGGATACCCATAATCGACCTGACTGATGACCCAATCAGAACAAGAAGTCAGACCTACGCAGACAGAGAGTGGAATAGTGAGGATGAGACAGGAATAGAAGAAGACAATCAGATTATCGAAATCCATGTAAAATCTGAAGACGAAGAAAAACAGATAGGGACAGAACAGGTGATTGACACACCTCCAAGAACACCTGAAATCGAAAAGGGACAGACAGATATTAGGGCGAAAGTTCAAGCGGAAGAAAATCAAAGGTTCGAAGTGCTTGAACAGGATCAGATAGAATTAGACGAATGTGTTCAGGACACAGAAATTGAAACACCTAAAAGTCAAATCCAGTCTACACCTGAACAAGGCCAGCTTGGAAACCAGGTAGAAGAAACAGATATAAGACCTGGGACTAGTCAGACAGGAAGGGAAGAAGCGGAAGCAGAAGTGCCACAACTGAACGAAAATAAAAGAACATTAGACGAAAGTCCAACAACAGTGCCAGTTAAAAGACTAAAGAAAAAGAAAAATACAGAGCCAAGGTACATTAAGAGACTGAGATTGAGACTGAAAACAGTAGAAGAAAAGCTTGAGCAAAGAAAACAAGCTTTAAGTAAAACAGAGCCAACTGGAGAAAACACTAAGCGAAGAAGTGCCCGAGTAAAAAGACAGAACGAAAGGTACCAGGATCCTGACTGGACTTTCCTGGTGTTGGAGGAATTTGAGGATCTTGATATAACTGATGAAAGTGACGAAGAACAGACTACTGACCAGTCTGCCGAAGAAGACGAACCAACCTGAAATTGCTCAGTGTAAGCTACCTGTGCAAAGTTACAAAGAGGGGTTGAGAAAAGCTTCTTTTGAGCAGAAATGTCTGATTCAAATGTGAATGGAGGACCTAGACGTAATTGCTGTGAAACATGCTGTAAAGTATGTATATGTAGCATAGCCTTAGTGTTAATATTATGGATAGGACTAACAATTACTATTCCTTATATGATGAGTAAAAGTACTAATACTGACACCACAGAGACTGTGACGAAAAATGCAGGAGAAACGACATCACAAAACTTAGAAGGACATGAGAAAGCACTTAGCATTAGACAAACTAAACCGGACTTAGAAGCATCAGATGAGGAAGGACTGCATTATCATGGAGTGAAGAACCAGACTCATTTAAATGTATTCGCTAACCTTTTAGTGCATTATGTAGAGACCATGGAAATAGAGGACTGTTATGTGTGCATGAAGCTACCTACTTCTGTAGCTGAGGGAGTGACATACCATCACTTGCCATTAACATACGGAATTTCCTGTAGTATTTTAGCTAGTTTATTTTACAAAAGAGGACCGTTACAGTACTATTACTCTAACTCTGACGTGATATTTTCTGAACTTCCTATACGTGGAAATCTGAATCCTGTACATACAAAAAGTGACGTGACACGTTATATGGGAGAATATTTTCTGACTATAGGTACCATAGATTTAGGTGAAGCACACAGAGACAACTTGACCTGTTCATTACATGAACAAGAGAAAATGTTTCTAAACATGGCAGAGAAAAGAAGAGAAA
Organism: Lissotriton helveticus; assembly: GCF_964261635.1. NCBI lineage: Eukaryota > Metazoa > Chordata > Amphibia > Caudata > Salamandridae > Lissotriton > Lissotriton helveticus. Next base: position 1,075,854,931 of record NC_136072.1, read on the forward strand.
GTTTCCAAAGAAAGGCGAATGATAAAAGGCAGAAAACACCTAAGTGGGCTGAAAACATGGGAAGCACCTCAAATGGTGGGGTTAGTCCTGCTTTGTTGCTGGATTTCGAGAGAAAAGGGAAGCTTTGTCTTCACTGAGAAAAGACTAGTTATTATAATAACATTTTCATTGGTTCCAGTCAATGTGAACACAATTACAAGGTAATTGGAGGTTGGGGTTTCAAAAATGGGTCAGAACCTGTGTTTCCCGGAATTTATTACATATGTGGAAACAAGGCTTATTTCAAATTGCCGGATCACTGGTATGGAAGCTGCTATTTTAGCATTGTCTTCCCGAAAATATACCATGTGAATGAAATTGCTGGAAGCAGTGAAAACACTAACAGTTTAGTGCGTAGTAGAAGAGAAAGTGTAGGTGAAATAATGGGTAGTATTTTTAGTGCATTGATACCTGCAGTGGGAGTGGTTCTGAATACACACAGAATTTTCAAATTGTGTACAGCAGTGGATCGGTTAGCTACTGACACTGCTAGTGGATTTCTGATGGTCAATACCGAAATGGTTGCGATCAGATCCATGGTTTTACAAAACCGACTTGCCCTTGACACTCTATTGGCGAAAGAGGGCGGAGTCTGCCGGATGTTGAAAGCGCAACATTGTTGCACTTACATACCGGATAAAAGTGTACAAATCAAAAGATATGTGAGGAACATCACAAATTTGGAAAAGGAACTCAAACCACTGGAGGTTGATAGTGCCTGGAAGAGACTGACTGATGGTCTCTCCTCTGTAGGCCATTGGTTTTCTAATTTAGGTAAAGGTTTGTTGTACAAGGTACTGATGCCAATTGCAGTAGTAGGTTTTATCATATTCCTTATATTTGTCTGTTGCAAATGTCGCAAACACCAAAAGAAGTACACTGTGAACAAGAGAGGTATGAAACGGAGTATGGATGAACTTGAATTAGAGGAACTGAATAATCAGATTTATAAAAGGGTGAAGAATTCACACCCTAACAAAGAGACAAAGGAGAAATTAAATCGAATGTTAGAAGAAATTGAAATGAATAAAGTGTGAGAAAAGTTGGCATCTGATTCCATTGGTTTGTGATGATAGTAAATATCATCAAAGAGGGGACTGATGAAGCAAGGATTCGCATATTACGCGACTTGCTTGAATTCATGAACCTCGAATAATACGTAACAACATAATCCAACCTGTTTGGGGTGTCCTAGTGACGCTTGCCTATGTAGTTACTAACTCAATAACGCTCGTAAATAAAATGGCCGCTGCTTGGCGGGTTTTCCTTCTGCGCATGCGTTAGTCACACTCACGTGACGTGACGTACTTGCAGTTCTGGTGGGAATCTTTGCGCTTGCGCATTTGGCTTTAAAATGGCTGCTGTATGTCCTCATATGGTGAAGCTTGTACTGATGCTTTCATGTCATTGTCTGTTGCACTAATCTCTAATGCCATAGTATATTTTTACGTAAAGAGGTGTAGAGTAGCTATTCATGGTATACAGTGTATTCATTTATTTCTGTGTAGTAATTTGTTTTCGCTTACTTTCCATGTACCAGGTTCTTGAGGGTCTGCGAGACACGCAGGAATCCATATTGAAGTACACCACTGCGCATGACTGTCTTCTGCCGGTGGCATTGAATGGCTGCCAACCAGAGGTCGCGGCCAAAACGTGCCTCGGAAGATGCACCTTCACCCAGCCGGAGAAACTAAAATGTCCTGCATTAGCAACAAATGTATTACTTTCCATTGTATTCTGTAGAATAGGTCATGGGAACCCCAAAATCAATAGGCGGTCCCAGGATATGCAAAATTAGGCTTGTAGAAATTAAAAGTGATTGGTGTGTTGACCTATCCTACTTGGGGACCAATCGAAATTGGGGATTCTGACACTTGCAACATTTGGGGGGTGGTACACTGACCCAAAAACAGTATAACTAGCCTAGGTTTAGCTAGAGAAATTTTCCGACTTGTCCGAATAGCTGACCTGTCACTGACCCAACGCACTCAATAGGTGACTTGATACAGAGGGCTGCGGAGCACTCTGTCCGAAATATCCATAGACTCTAGAGGTTTTGCTAAGAAAACCTTAAGTGCTGGCGGAGCACTTTGCTGGGGAGTTCGCTAACCCAATCGGGGTTCTGACTGTTAGCTGTAGAGAGGGAGGAGCGCAGGCGTTTCGTCCAATCTGCGGGTGCTGGTCGTGCCTTGGTGGTCCTGTCCTGGTCCTAATCTGGGTTTCCTGTCCTGTTCTGGGGTGTCCCTTCTGCACCTGCTGTCCCATGGATGACTATCCTTCCTTGGGGTTTTTCCTGTCCTTGACTGATCCGTGGCCAGGGTTGGTCTTCACACCATTCTAGGTAAATATATAGTGCTGAAACTCCATACTGCACCTTCTATTTTTCTCTCTTTTGCTTAAATAAAGACATACCTTTGCATATGTTGATTTCCATGCTTTACGCAAATACTGAATGAAGAGCTCATATGATATTGATGTTATTTTGCATGTCCCTATTTTTCCCCTTCCTTGAAGTACCTTTACTAAATATCACTTATGAAATATAGATGTGACTGATCCTTTACTGTTAACTGACTCGATGATGGTTCTAATATTTTAGTATGTTCCACTTCTTCCCCTCCTATAGGTATATGTCAATTTAGAATTCTCGTGACTCAAAGTTCAAAGCCTATTTACATCTCCATTTGACTCAAAGTATAGGTTCTCACTTGTGATATTATAGTATGTTCTAAAATTTTCCTGAGTCTAGTTATTCCCAGTCATAGACTAACTCCGGGGTTTTCCTGAATTAAGCTGTTTTTCCCTGTTCTTAGATTCATAAATGATTAGCTTAATTTACTGCTTTTATGGATACGTGCTCTTCATTATTTTGATTATTGATTGTCTTTTGGTTGTAAACTTGATGCTTTCCGAATCTGAAATTTAGATAAAATCTTTAAAACTTCCCAGTAGTCTGTGGTCATTTAATGAAAATACAAAAGAATATATGTTGGTATTTTTCTTGGGTTTGTATCTTTCTTTTCTTCACAGCTAGCTCCCTGATCCATTGTGGTCATTAGGTACCCGTAACGGTGGATTGGTAAGTCGGGTACAGTAGGAATATATAGGAAGGAACTAGGGTTACTGGTAGTAGAGTGTAAGGTCACCTGATTAATGTATAAGATAAATTGAAGTTTATGGGCCCGATACGTATATGGTGAAATTGTTTGGTTGGGTGACCTGGGCGCTCTATCACAAGCACATGTTGCTTTTCAGTATACATGGTCTTTCGATCTTTCACTTCTAATGTCTCATCTACTTCATAATCCTTAGCACTGTATGACTGACTCCTTATTATCCCTCACACAAATCAACAGGGGTCTACCAGTTGAGGGTCATATCATGACTTCCCCAACATGGCCGACACAATGCCCAGTCACCAACTTGCTTCTGGCTACCCAGCCAAATGTGCGATTTTTAAAGTTAAAAGGAACTCCCCTCGCCGCACACCCAAGCATCCAGACCCAAGTTGCTACTTGCATCCAGACCCCATTTTGACATTTAGATCTCGGTAAAGACTGGACCCCTTGCTGCTCCTTGCTGCCCCCTGCATTACACACCTCTCCTGAAGAATCTTGCTCTCCTTGTCATGGTAACCACATATTCTACTCTAACTCCCTGTATATACGGTTAACCAGCAACTATTATACAACATATTTATTCATTATACTTTTATTTATTTTTGTAGCAATTTTACATTTTATGGTGGATTCTTCATCCACTGAAGGTATCCATGCACCCATGTTTAAAATCAAGTGCATTCTTCAAGCAGGCATAGAGCTTGATTGTGAATTGATTTTATTAATTTTCACACTTTCTTGTATATTATGTAGAATTAAACAATACTACATTCACTACCAATATCATAAGTAGTAGTACCTAAATAAATTCATCATTATTAGTACTCCCCTTTTCTAAGGTACCATTAGCTTCTCCGCATGATTTTCTCTCTTTTCATTATGTCATATGATTAGACAGTTTCTTTAATCCTACCATGTTTGCACTAACTTCTCTTTGTATATCTAATCTGTACTTAGAATCAGGATTAATGATTGTCTGCCGACACTAGGGGGCCCATTATGATGGCGGGCAGATTGCCCCCGCCAGGTTGGCGGTGGCCACCGCCAGCCTGGTGGGGGCAATCCGCCCGCCATCATCTCCCATTTCCCCCCCGCCATATTAGTATGGCGGGGGGGACCTCGGCGGACGGAAAGACCGTCCGCCGCTTTTCCGCCCCGGTTGCAAGGCGACCGGGCGGAAAAGGAATAATATGGTGGTGGTGTCCAATGGACACCGCCAGCCATATTATGATGTGTGGCCAGAGGTGCCTTTCCGCGGCGGTGATGCCGCCACGGAAAGGCAGGCGGTCATTGCTTTGGGGGCCCCCTGCGGGCCCCCCTGGCGAAGTCCGAGGAGGTGGTTGCAAAGGGGGGGTACCTGTGGTACCCCCCAGCATTTACATACACCAAGCAGCAGGCACCGCGCGGTGCCTGCCGCTTCGTGTATGCTAATGGTGCATTCTTTTTTAAGTTTGTGGCGGGCGGTGCAGCGAGCACCGGCCGCCACAATGTTAAATATGAGGATTGCGCCCGCCACTGTGGTGGGCGCATCCTAATGCACATATCGGGACCCCCGTCCTTTAGGCGGGCGGTCCCGTTTACCGCAAGGGTGGCGGGCGGGCAAAGCCCGCCCGCCATCCTAATGAACTCGTAGCTCTGTATAGATCCTGGTCAATACTGCCCTATGGGTCATGACGTTGAACGCACTTACAAACTAAAGCCTTCTCTTTACACCATGGCCATTTACCTTGGATGTTATATAAGAGTCTACATGTATACATAATTCTCTCCATTGTCCTATTTAACATGAGACTTAGGCCAATTCTAATGTGCCTATTTGGCTTACCTGGGCCGCACCTCTAGTCATTATGTACCTCATCTTCTTATCGTTCTTTTTTTTACTGAGGTGTAATATGTTTTTTTTTTTTTATTTAATTTTTTTTTTACCCTCATTTGCCGTCTTGCCGCCCATAACTTCGTACTTATCCACCACTGGGCTGTTATTGTCTATTAGGCTGGTCTAGAGTTATGGGGTGTAGACAACACATATTTTTGGTTCTGGTCTCCTCTCAACTGTCCTTCTTGACCATCCGACCCAAGATGTGTATCCTCCACCATCTCTATTCCTCGTCCTCGGATGATCCATATACCAGCTAGACAGGCACGGGCTTAATCATCGGACTTTTAACATAAATATAACTTTAACCAAAATTTAGCAGGAAGGGTATCCAAAAACCTCTATTTCTTTTTGAGCGATCTAACATATCAAGCTTAGCCATATATCTCATGGCTAAGATCCAGTCCAATAAAGTAGGACTGAGTGGTGAGACCCATAATTTACATATCTCTCGGCGTGCTAATAACATAGCATAAAAAATAAGTCTAACATTGTTACCCAAAACTCTATTTTGTAAATCATATCTCCCAGTAATAATTAATTCAGGGCTTACCTCAATGGGTTGGTTCAATGCTTTAGAAAGGGAGTTACTCACTTCAATCCAGAATTGTTTGATATTCGGACACGATAGAAACATGTGTAAATCATCGACATTTGGAGCTTTACATTTTGGACATTCGACTATTCCTCCATCCTTAAATTTAGAGAGCCTGTACGGGGACCAGTATGCCCTGTGAATGGTAAATAAAACATTTCGCCTTAGGTTTGCAGGTTTAACAATTCTGTATAGCATGCTCATAGTTACTTGCCATTGGTCTTCTGTCGCGATCCTTGGCAAGCTTTTCTTCCACAGGGTCTCTGGTAAATCAAATGTTCCATCCTCCATTTCCAATATTCGCCAGTACCAGCAAGCAACTTCCTTCTTAAAAACCATTGACTCCAACTTTAGTTCAAAATCATTTTCCCGTCCAATCCCTGATTCTGACTGATTTGCCCAACTTTGGATCTGTAAGTACTTGTATTTTGAAAAAACTGGGCCCCACTTTTGTTGGCAAGAACTCCAAGAAATTAAATTTCCGTCTAGAAATAAATCTTTCCATCTTTGCAAGGCGGGCTCCTTTATCAAATTTAAAGCTAACGCGTCTCTTGTCCAGGAAGGAGCTCCCGGCGATTCCCATATCGGAGCCATATAACTTAGATAGGGGATCTTAGATACTTTTCTTATTTTATACCAAATCTCAGCCAGGTCCCTAGAGTCTTGAGTTTCACCTTTTTAAAAAACTTGGGATCTCCAAACTTATATAAGTATCCAAACTCGTGATAACCTGATATCTTCAGCATTATCCCAAAAAGTCCGCCGATCTGAGATTGAACAAGGGTACCCAATAACATCCTGCAATTTTTTAAACAAAAAGCCCATGCATATATTTGTAGATCTGGAGCCGCCAACCCTCCTTTATTTACACTTCTTCTTATTTTCTTCCATGAAATTCGAGAGGTTTTTGACGCCCAAATAAATAAAGTTATCATACTTTGTATTTTCGCCAACCATTCCTTTTTAAAGCACGGAATAGTCTCAAACAAAAAAGTAATTTTTGGTATAATCACCATCTTTACAAGGTTAGATCTCCCATATATTGACAAAGGTATGTTTATCCAGCCTTTTAGCGTATCAGCAACCTCTTTTTTCACTCTGTCAAAATTAGTTTTAGCCAAGTCCTCAATCTTCTGTGTAAACCTAACACCAAGATATCTCATTTCTGCTGTAGTTTTTATCCCTCTCGTGTTAAGATTCCAAGTCATTATCTCGGTCTTTTCTTGATTTAACTGGTAACCAGAAATCCTACCAAAGTCTTTTGTTGTGTTTACTAAGTTTTCCAAAGATCTAACTAAATTAGTAGAATAAACAATAATATCATCCGCATATAAACCTAATTTCTTTGCCCAGCCCATCACAGCAAAAGGAGGTATCTCTTCTGAGGCTCTAATTTTACAAGCGAGAGGCTCTATATATATATTAAAAAGTAAAGGTGATAAGGGACATCCTTGCCGGGTGCCCCGCATTACCCTGATAGGAAGTGTAGGAGTTCCATTTATAAGTACTCGCGAAGTCGGGGCACAATATAATGAAAAAATGGATTGCGTACATTTATCTCCTAAGTTGAGATATTGCAGGAGAGTTTTTAAGTATACAAAATTAACTCGATCAAAGGCCTTGGCAGCGTCTAATGCTATCACTGCCAAGGGATATTCATATTTAGAGGCTAAATCTATCAAACCTATCAAAGAGTAGGTAAGGTCTTTTAAGTACCTCCTCTTAATGAAACCCCTTTGATCTTCATGTATCAATTTATGGATGATTTTACCAAGCCTGTCAGCCAAAATTTTAGAAAAGAATTTATAATCACAATTTAAAAGTGAAATCGGCCTATAGGCATCCATGTTTTTTGGAGATTTCCCTGGTTTAAGTATTAAAACAATATTTGCCTCATTCCAAGAGCTTGGAATTTTCACTTCCCCCCTAAAAATTCTATTATACAAGTGGCACAGAGTGGGGGCCAACGTGTTTCCTAGGGCTTTATACACTTCTGCGGGTAGACCGTCTGGTCCAGGGGCTTTCCCTCTTTTGCTATCCTTAATCACTTTCATCAGCTCTTCTTGAGTAATTTCCTTATTAAGCCCAAGCATATCCTCATCTGACAGTGGTTTTATTAGGGGTAGCCAGGTCTCAATCTCATCTTTATCTGGACAAAGGTCTTCTGTATAAACATTCGTAAAGTATTCCTGAAATGCTTCTACAATCTGTTTGTTTTCTGTTACAGTTTGATCTATGCCCGGTTTCTTGATCTCTTTAATATGATTCCGTACGACATCTTTCTTGGCTTTCCACGCTAGTAACTTGCCACATCCCTCTCCATATGAAAAATGTGCCAACTGACTAGCTTCCCATCTCTCTTTAACTCGTTGTGTAAGTATTGCAGTAAGTTGAACCTTTAAGTCTAAAAGATTTTTCTCCCATGGGCCATCTGAAGTAGTCACATCCTGGGGGATTCGATTGATTTCGCACTCTCGAATCTCTTTTTCTAACTTTGAGACCTGACTATAATACAGTCTTCGTTTCTTTGCCCCTTGAGCTCCCATTCTACCTCTCATGAACGCTTTACACGCTTCCCATACTGTGTCTTCCTTAGCTGAGCCCACATTTACTTCTAGAAAAACTTGTAACTCTTCTTTGAGAGTTTCTAGGACCTCTGCATCAGCTAAAATTGTCCGATCTAGTCTCCAAACTGAAATGATTTCTTCTGCTTCCAACCTCAAATTTAGACTCACACCAGAATGATCTGATAAATGCGCCCCTATGTGATCTACGCCTATAACTCTCTCTTTCAGTCTATTATCAATCAGAAAAAAATCTATCCGTGAGTTGTGTTTATACTTTTTATTGTAGAAAGTAAACCCTAGCTGTTGTGCAAATGTAAATCTCCAAATATCACAGAGTCCTAGTTGCCCCATCATTGACTTAACTTTGGCCGTCATTTTACTATTCATTATTGCTCTAGCGTTGCCCGCTCTATCCAGCTTACCGTCTAATACTGTATTAAAATCCCCTGCCATAATGATTTTACCTGGAAAATCCAATAACTCCAATTCAACTTTCTCTAAAACTGTGGGATCATCTATATTCGGACCATAATAGCCTACAACTGTCAGCACTTCACTCGACAGTCGTAATCTACAAATCACCCATCTTCCTCTACCATCTACTACACTATTTTCGACTACTATATCAGATCCTTTTCTAATCAAAATAGCTACTCCCTTTGTAACCAAGTCTTGGGATGTAAAGGTAGCATTTGCAATCCATTTTTGAGTACTAAATATCTCTTTGCTTTCCTTTTGTGTTAAATGTGTTTCTTGCAAGATGATGATCTGCGCTGGTGAATCTTCTAAATATTTCAAAATCAGTAATCTCCTAGATTTCACTCGGAGCCCATTGACATTCCATGTAAGGAACCTTAACTCCTTATTTCTAGCCCTGCTCATCATACTTGTCATACTTGTCACATACTGCCCATTTTTTCTTTCTGATTAAGTCACAGCAAGACCGCTCATGAGGAATGTTTTTTTTTATTTTCTCCCTTGCCCCTATCCCTCCCCTCTCCCTACACTCACTTCCCTCCCTGGAAAACCCATCCATTACTCCCATGGCCTAGGCCTGTGGGTGTCTCAGTGGTGGTGTATCTTTTTATTATTTTACAAATATTATGGCCGATATTCTATTTCTATTTCTTTTCATTATGAATAACATCCAAAAAAGCATCTACCTCGTCCACTGTACGGAATGTATACATTTTATTGTGCCACATAACTTTTAGAAAGGCGGGAAATTTTAATTGAGCCGTAGCTCCTATCTCTCTTAAGGGTGTCAATCGCTTTCCCATCTCCCATTGCCTGTTTGCTGTAGCTGGTGACAAATCAGACCTGATATCAACTGTTACTCCATCTATCACAATAGATTTTTTCTTTAAAGCAAGTGACAGAATTTTCTCCTTTAATGAGTATGTCGCAAAATTAATCAAAATTTTTCTTGGCTTAGCCCGGTCTGGCTTCAACCTAAAAGGATCTCGATGTATTCGTTGAATATCACGGACTAAATTTTCCTCAGTTTCCTCTAGTGCTAACTCTTTCTTCAGCAACTGCACTACAAAAGTCTTTATATCTGTCCCCTCTTTTCCTTCTGGAAGTTTGAGAATTTTTAGGTTGTTGCGCCTTTGCATATTTTCCAGCCTTTCTAACCTTTCATCCATTTGCCTGTCTTTAGAATATAGAGTCTCTATCTCCTTACGGTTATCCAGAACTCTTCCCTGCACAACTTTCATTGCGGATTCCATCTCTCCTGCACGTGTCGTTAATTTATCTATCTTATCCTCTAACAGCGCGCATGTGGCACTAATACGCTCTTGATTCTTCCAAGAGGCTTCGAAACCTAAATGGATATCCTGTTCCAGTTTTCTTAAGAGTTCCATGACGGACACCTCTGATGAGGCAGATCTCTCTTGCTGTCCTGAGCCCAACTCAATTATGGAGAACATCGTCTTTTCATTACTAAGGGTTTCATCCCTCCTTGTAAATATATCCTCTACCGCCTTCTCTCCCAATTCAGCAGAGACAGCAAGTGAACTTTCAGCTAACATATTTAATGTAACTGTTGTCGTAGATTGGAATATCTGCTCCATAGATACCTCTGCATCAGAACCAGCCCCCTTATCTGGCTCCATCTCTGTATCCAAAACCTGAAATGGGTTTGGTGTTGAAAGAGTTGACCAGTCCTGTTCGCGTTCCTCTTCTTCCATAGATTTTGATATATATTCAATTTTTTCCTCGAGCTCTACTGCCTCACCAGCCCTAACTTGAGGCTGAGGGGTAGAGTCAGGCTTCAACACCAGCACCTTTGGGACTGGCTTAAAATAGAGGTTAAGTGAAGGAGTTATTGGGGTCTTAAATCCAGTTTCTTTTTTTTGTCTTTTTCTCTTTTCTCTCTTTGAAGGTGAGACCTTAGATTTATATGCTGTAGGCTTAGGGAAAGCTTTTTCCTCTGTCTCAGCGTTTTTCACCCCCCCTTGTGTACTATCGCTTTTATTTAACCCCACAAGAATGTCTTTTCCCAACCTCTTACTCCTTAACTGGTATCTTGTGGGGTTACCTCCCTCGTTCACCCCCTGCTTACTTGCTCCGCACGGGTCCTTTGCGGTATACTTTTGGGGTTGGGATTGATCGTGATAGCTTCCAGCCCTCGACCCCTTCCTCCGCTTGTTGGAGTGCCGATTTTCGCAAGCACTCGGCGTCCTCTACTGACCCCCTGCGCCGCTCGCTCCCAGCTCCCGGCTGGCAAGTAACGCGACTCCGCCCCCTCACTCTCAGTCTCGGCAGCTTGCAGGGCTGGGTTCTCCGCCATCCGCCGCTGCCGCTGCTGCTGGTCTCCCGAACCCAGCCGGCAGACAGCCTCCAGGATCTGCCGGTAGCTCGCCGTGACTTCCACCAGGTCTGCCTTACACCCCGGTACGTGCAAACCCTCAGTAAAACACCGACAATCGACCTTTCTCTTCAAACTGACACCACCACTATTCCGACATCCGCGACCCGCTGATTAGCCGGCCGCCATGTTTCCCCGCCATTCGAGGTGTAATATGGTTTTGTGCTGTAGCTGATAATTCAATATTCCAGCCTGAGAAAACCTCAAGCCTGCTCACTAGTAGAGGGTGAAACACTTGCTGGCTGTCAGATGCATGTTTTTGCCACTAATATACAATAATTGAAATATTGATGGACAATGTAATGTCCCGCAAAATAATTCCTCCAGAAATATCTGTATCCTGTGTCCTTTGAGTGCTTTAAATTAACTATTTTACAGGAATGATATTGGGTCTTTGCATTTCAATGTAGTATTATTTATTGATTTGAGTATTTTTGTTCTTTTTTTACTTTGGACTTTTATGTTTGTTACTTAAATATATTAAAGTCATATGCATTGCATTTGGTGTGCAAATTATGGTTTGCATGTCTGTTATGAGAGTTATAGATTACTGTGCTAACCAGAACTTGCAAATATCAGAGTTTTTTTCCGCTTTTAATTAGCAGCCATAACTCCAATTAACTATGGTTGATTCAGTGAATGTTCATGTCCCTTTTTTTAAAAACATATGTTAATGTGTTGTAACTAATGATAATCATAACTTTGCTTTAAACCTTATTTTTTCAGTGAATTTTTAGGTTTTTGATTACATTGTCTGATAACTTATCTCTCTGTTTATAATGTAATGCATTCTTATCTCTCTGTTTATAATGTAATGCATTTAATATTAATTTAAAACCAATGTTTTTCATTAAAACACCTATGTATCACTTTTTCACTTTTAATAACCTCTGTTAGGAACACCACAAGCCACACAAAATTAAAACATTGCTTTCTAGATAACATGTCATAATTCATTATTCCAGCCCTTAGAAAGCCTCAGTCCTGCGCACCATATAGGGGGCCAAACATGTTTCGACTGTTAGGTGCGCTACTTCTGCCACTGATATACAAGAATTGAAATACTGACAGGAAAACCAAAAAAACAAATGAATATTTTACACAAAAAAATCTTCTGGAAATGTGTGCATCTTTTGTCCTTAGAATGCTTTAAATAAACCATTTTAAATAAATGGTATTGGGTGTTTGTGTTCCATATATTTATGATTGCTATTTTCTGGGATATAGTGTCCTACCCAAGTATCCATGAGAATGCATCATGACACCAACCAAATAAAATTAACCCCTTGGCCGCTGCGTGAATTTTGCCGCTGCGTCATGAGCACATGCCGCCCGTGACTCATGACGGCATGGTTCCATCATAAGCAGGCATGGGTTAATAGTTAAAACTGGGTATTACGTCTCAGTACAAAAATTATAGACCCTTGTTCTTGTTCTGTTCTTATGCAATCTCATCTGTAAGATTATTTATAACATTTGTAATTGGATCCATCACATCAAAGGTGAAGTAAAGATCTTTGCATTTTGTGTGCGATGCATGGTTTGCATATCTGTTTTGCAAGTTATGGATTACGGTCTTAACTATAACATACACACTTCAGTGGCTTTATAAATGTGATGTTTTTCATTCTGTTTTACACAAATATAAAACATGTTTATCATTGTTGTGAATACCACCCCGCTTTGGTTTTTCCAAAGGCAATTATACTAATAATAATATGTGCAAAAACAACCTTAATAAATAATTTATACAGTTGTCAAAATCTGCTGTATGTTTAGTGAACCATCCAAATGCAGTGAAACCACTTTTAAAAATATCTAAATATGGGGCCAATTCAATTAAGAAATGTAATTAATATCTGCTCCCTATCAAGGACTGGATGTGGTGAATATGGAAATATGTTTGTATTATATTATGATGTATTTACATGATGTTTAAAGTAAATAGTGCTATGAAAGCCAGCATACAATGATTATTGGTGTTATTAACTAGCATAAATGTGTAAATAATTGACCCCATCTCAAAGAAATTGTTTGGAAAGGGGAATTTCAGTATGTCTGTGCTATTGCTTTTTTATTGTACATAGTGTATGACATGCTTTTAAGGATTTGTATAATGCCACCTGGGCATATTGTTAGCATTTATTTCTTCTTTGTAGATTTGCATTTTAGAGGTGCCCTATGTAATATGTATTTATGCATATTTGAAATAAGTATGGGCTTGATGAGGGTGAGTCACAACAATTAGCAGTCCGGAAACTCAAAGAGATACAGATTCCTTGGAGGGTTGAACATTGTGTGTGATAATTAACTGTTCAAAGCTTCTGAAAACCAGGACAACTTTCTGTGTAGAAAGTATACTATTAGGGTGATTATAATATGTTGTAAATATAGAAGCAGGGAAATTGGACCTCTGTTTTATAAAATAGATGCACCAATGTTGAAATATGTGTATGAACTTGAAATCCAATAAATGCTACTTCTTCTATTTTTGTGTAGACATTTTTCTGTATCGGGGTCTTATTTTAGCATTTATTTGAGTATATATGGATATTAGCATAGACATTTCCCAGTAGGACTGCTAAGTTTCTGTAACAGGGTGTTTAATCAACTTCACAATTGGTCATATGATGAAGACCTGTTCATTTACTTTCCTTGATTGCCCGCGGTTTGGGTGACTTACCCCATTAGCCACAATGTCATCCTGAAATGGGTATTGTATTGCACAGTTGAAGGGTTTCAGATGTCTCCTTAAAAGAGTCCCGAATTGCAGGAAGGAACACTAGAGTAAAACAAGCATTTGCAATGCAATAGGTCTCGCAGCATTAAAGTTTGAGTTACTGGCATTTAAATGACAATGCTTTGCATTAACTTATTTTTTTTTTGCAATTGGTATATAAACATTGGCATGGCATGGCAGTGCTGGTGTCCGTGTGTGTATGGCAGTGGTGGTGTCCGTGTGTGCATGGCAGCGGTAGTGTTTGTGTGTGCATGGCAGTGGTGGTGTCCGTGTGTGTATGGCAGTGGTGGTGTCTGTGTGTGCATGGCAGTGGTGGTTTCCGTGTGTGCATGGCAGTGGTGGTTTCCGTGTGTGCATGGCAGTGGTGGTGTCTGTGTGTGCATGGCAGTGGTGGTGTCCAAAAAGAGGTTCATTACTTAGAGGATGGAAGTGGGCTGGGGGGGACGGGACAGGACATAGGTAGGTTAATAAAATAACAGACAATGTAAATTTCAATATGCCACAAACCGTAAAGAGGATAAAAAATAATTTAAAAAACACAGCTAGCGAGGTGTTGCGATGTAATAACATTTTTCTTTTACGCCCCCGAGACATCATAACGGGGCGAGAGGCGCAGTTCCTGCATAATGAGGTGGTGCCGGGTGTGCACGACAGTGGTGGTGTCTGTGTGTGCATGGCAGTGGTGGTGTCTGTGTGTGCATGGCAGTGGTGGTGTCTGTGTGTGGATGACAGTGGTGGTGTCCTTGTGTGTATGGCAGTGGTGGTGTCTGTGTGTGCATGGCAGTAGTGGTGTCTGTGTGTGCATGGCAGTGATGGTGTCCGTGTCTGTATGGCAGTGGTGGTGTCTGTGTGTGCATGGCAGTGGTGGTATCTGTGTGTGTATGGCAGTGGTGGTGTCCGTGTGTGCATGCCAGTGGTGGTGTCTGTGTGTGCATGGCAGTGGTGGTGATCAGCGTGCAAAGAACAGCGTTTCCTGGCAAACTTTCGTGCGCGGAGATGTAGGCACGCACGGCAGTGTCTGTCTGGAAGGGCCGACGCCGTCCTGTTTTCAGGAAGCGCATCACTTTGAAGAGATGTTGTGTGCAAGTGCTCCGTTTACACTCCCATCAAAGACTTTAAAAAGCAATAAAAGACAGAGCACTGTAAGCGCGCGGGCGGATGTTTGCGATTGCACTTTCAAGCGAAATGACTGTGTATTCTGAATTTAATTAGCTGAATATGCAGTTTACTGTTGCACGCTTATGTCGTACAAATGCACTTTCGGTTTCTTTTTTCATAATCGGCAGTGGGTTGGTTTTAGTGTAATTTCATTGTCAAATCCATGTTTACACATTTCTTGCTCAGTCTGCCTTGCGAACTTGAGGTTACATTTGTATAAGATGCGCCCGTTTTGCAAGCTGCTTTAAAAACATTTCCCGAATGAAGCCTGCCGGGTCCAGCCCTCCTCTGCCTCCGCCTCTCCCGCACTTAGTGTCTGACGTCAGCCTTTTTAGCAGCGTCGCGCGCCTCTCTGCAGACTCCCTCTGCATTCCAGAGAGGCCCGCGACGCGATCCGCTCTATGCTGGGGAGAGAAAAAGTGGCCGCGCACAACGTTATCCTATGGAACAACGCGATGCGCGCGGCCAGGTCTTGTCTCCACATTCCAACTCGTTATGGGCTGAGACGACAACTATAGTTCTCTGGCGAGAACGCGCTTAGCGTGTTACTAGCTGAGACCTAAAAAGTGCCCTGGCAATATGATAATGCATGTTTCAAGGTGAAAAAGTATGTTCCAGCAGATAAGTCAGGCACCAAACTCTTACTGACATCGCTATAGGTTCCAGGAGATGAATCCAAATTGAATTCAACTGTGAAGGGCAAAAATCAGGGGCAAAAATATAGAACAAGTGTGAGTGTTATACTTGCTGCTCAGGCAGTGTGACTGTGGTTACAGAATGTTGGTGAGTGGAATGTTGGTGAGTGTGTAAGTCAGTTGGTGGATGGGCTGAGCAGCAGGAAGGCGGCTATGCTTAACATCTTATCGTGAATAAATCTTCCTGAAGAACCTACATGGACTGGACCATCATTTATTCACTACAGTGAGATGTACTCAAGAAAAATAGGGAACATGTGTGTTGCAACATCGACCTGTTGTGATTGCCTCTTTTATACAGGATTTAAACAGGGAGTGACATTACACAAAACTCTCAAACTTCAGCTTGGAATAAGAGCTTCCAATAGTGTCACCAGGACAAACCATCATGTTGGAAAGGGTGTTTTATATGCTTAACTTGCCTCTTCCTTCAGAATCATGGCATCAGCTGAATATATAAAGAAAAAGACCAGGTATAACTTCCTTCTTCTGCTGCTTTTTCCTAGAACCCCACCTCTGCAGGGCTAGCTGATGCCAGCCAATGTATGTGGCACACCCATCTGAGTGAATGTGTTCGTTGAATCATCAGTGCGACCCTGGCCACCAGGATTCCTGACTACGCACTGGGTGCCACATGCATTAACATGTTGTATGGATGTGTGCTACATGCACAGTCATCCTCTAACTGTGGCAGCCTCTGGTGAGTCCTGTGCTCGTGTGCGACAGTACGCCCTCCTCCTGAAGTTCTGGATCTATAAGGATGCCTTTGAAAAAAACTGTGAACTAGGTATCATGAACAGAAAAACTATTATCCCATGATTGGTTACTGGATGGATAGGTTTTCCAGGGAATTAGTAGCTAAATATGAACTCTGAAAATTCGAAAGTCACAAACTTCTTGGACCGCTGAACCCGTGGTGGTGCGCCCACCGCCGCACCGGTGGTCCGACTGCTGTATTTCGAGTTTGGAAGTCGGACCGCCGTGGATCATGGATCCCACAGCAGTGGCGCAGCTCTCTGAGGCTGTAGTATGCTGGTGATGCCAATGTGGCTCCACCGAGCATATTACAAGCTGCCTCACTGCGACCCTAGCCACAGCGGTGAGCCCGCCATGGAAAGGGTGGTGGTGGGGCAACTCAGGGGCCCTTACAGGGTCTGCTGTCACCTCCTTTTAGGGGAGTGCATGCAGGGGGCACATGGTGTGCTCCCCTGTATTTTATCACCTCCATTTCCTGTACAGGAAGAAATATATGACATGGTGCATCTCTTACGGTGCAGGAACCTGCTTCAGCGCTCCCACGGCACTGCCTTTCTTTGTCTCTTCTTTGTGCCTCAGAAAGTCACTGTCGCAGCAGGACTGCCCGCCAGGATTACACTCCTAATCCGGTGGGCGGTCTGACTACAGTTTTGGCAATCTCGAAGCGGGGTGCTGGCGTGGTGGACTGCTGCGAGACTGCCAAACTCGTAATCAGACCCTAAGGGCCCCATTAAGATGTTGGGCGGTCTGCTGCTTTTCCGCCCCGGTCGCCTTGCGACCGGTTCGGAAAAGGGTTTATATGGTGGCGGTGTCTGCCAGACACTGCCATCCATAATAGGATGCAGGCGGGAGGGTGCCTTTCCGTGGCAGCACCGGCATGCGGTCTTCTGGTTTGGGGGCCCGTTGCGGGCCCCCAGGATGATGGGGGGAGCGGGAGGCACATGGGGGGTACCTATGGTACCCCCCTACATGTGCATGCACAACATAGCAGGCACCGCGCGGTGCCTGCTACGTTGTGCATGCAGCGCACAACATGCATTTTTAGCATTGTGACGGGCGGTGCTGAGGGCACCGCCCGCCACAATGTTAAAAATGCAGGATTCACCCGCCACTGTGGCGGGCACATACTAATTCCCCCCACAGGACCCCCACCCTTATGGCGGGCGGTCCTGTTATCCGATAGGATGGCGGGCGAACATAGTCCACCTGTCATCCTAATGACCCCCTAAGTCTCTTTGACATTGGTAGACAAACGCCATTCCAATATTGCTGGTAACTTCTGTGGAACCTTAGAAAGACTAGAGGCATTCCGTTCAAATCCATCTTTTTCAAATTTACACTTCTCAGGTTTGGAGAATTTCTCGATAGCAACAGACTCACAAGTTATTGTTGTTCAAATAAAGTGTATGAAAACATACAGTTGCCATCCAAATAAAGCAATATAAGTTAGTTCAAACATAAAAAAATTAGGATCCATTTGGCGGAGATAATTAGCTGGGGGCATAATCAAACGTGCATTATGCGATATTCAAAATACCCAAATGCACTGCAAAAAGCTGTCCTCCACTGATGTGATGTAGGTGACTCTTCCCATGTGGGGCCAGAATTTAAAGGAGAACCAATCACTGTTTATAGAACTTCAGGAATCTTCTGAACTCTAATTGAAACATTATTCTTGGCTCTATCCTGATCAATAAACATTCTTTAAGTACCACTATCCAATAATGATGAAGCAATAATGACTTTCCATTCTCAAAACAATTGGTGAAAGAAACAGTAATCTTCACAGATGATCCAACATAAGGAAGACAACATACTACTGTTGTCTTCTCTTTTTCAGGAAGGGTTGCTGACATAATATTGATGCATACAATATTGAAACAAAAATATCGGAATTTAAACATCAGTAACAAAAACGTCGACTTCCTATAATTAACTAGTAAAACCGTAAATATCGAAAACACAAATATCATTTTTAAAAATATCAATTTTTACCTATATCGAAAACAAAAATATTGTTACCTTTAAATAAACTTCAAATGTGTGAAAAATATTGATTTATAAAATATCGACTACAATATCACCAAAATAATTAGATGATCATTAATAAATCTAAAAACATCACTTTCTACATAAACAATTAATAAAAATAAAACATTTTATCTACATGTTTAAATTAATATATATAGAAATACATGTATATTCAAAATTATCAAACTATTATCATACATTAAAAATAAAACCTAAATTAGCGTTTCTCATGTAAGGACATAACTGACAAAAAAAATTCAAACTAACGCTAAACCAACCAATAAAATAAAAGTGTCAACAACTTTAACCAATAAAATCCGACAAACAATTAAATCAACAATATAAAAGGCACACTACTTTAAACGACTAAATACTAACATGAGAACGCAGAGTAGGCAAATCTCCACACACTCTGCACTAGAGCGGAGTTGACCAGCCCTCAACTCCACCTCCCTTGTAAGAATTAAATAAAAAGACATTAAAGGTAAAATATTAAACACTTACCTTGACTGCGGCATCCTCGGGATGCGGTCATCCACTTCCTCCATATTCACACACAATTTTTAAACTATTAAATACAATAAAATGTAATCTAACAAAATACTATACAAAACTACAAACCTATCTACATATATTTAAAAACAAAAATATATTTTAAAAAATGATTATAATTAATAATTCATATAATTATAAAAATATTTACTACTACTCCTAAACTTTATACCATAAAAAATCAAATTCTAAAAATAACATTCATAAAATTAAAAATGAATGAAAACCAATTTATAAAATTATAATTGTAAAACAAAACTAATTTAAAAGATGTGTGTTATTTAACATTTCTGTTCACAATTGTTTTAAAATTTTAAAAGTTAAATGATTATTTAAAAATAATTTCTAATTATTTTACTCTCTTGAAATATTTTTTAAAACATTTTTATTTTTAATCATTTACATTTGTAATATTATTTTTAAATGTCATTCCATTAATATATATTTTATTTAATATATTAAATTAATGTTAATTAAAAATATAAAAATAACATAATAATTTAAATATTTGTAGTATAAAAAAAACGGAAATGTATAAATTGTTTAACTTTTATATGAAAATATTTACTAAATATTTTAATTTATTCAGACATATATTTTTATTATTTTACGTATCTTAATAATAGAACTTATTAATATTTACAATTTTCTTTTACATTTAAAACCATTAATATATACTTTGATATTAAATTTAAATGTATTAAAATAGGAAAGTCACAAAATAAATGAAATAATGATAACATATTAATTTGGCTATCATTAAAATTATTACCATCAAATTTACATTCAAATATACACTTTTTAAAAATCTCCCCACCCTTATCTCCTAAAAACACAGTATAGCACTACTAAAAATAAGTATAAAACCATTATTTATATACATTACTACAACAAAAAATTACAATTTTCAATGAGTTCATAATTAATACATATATTTATTATTTTTGTATTCATCTGTAAAGTTTTGTATAGCACGAACATGACCGTAGTGGCTATCAGAGCGCTTTACAAGAGCATAGTTGAACATCTAACATGATCACCTATAAAAAAAGAAGTAAAAAGCCTTGAGCATACATAAATTACTACGCTTGTTCTCAAAGGTAGTCAGCAAGGAAAGGCCAGGCATCATAAAAGAGTCACAGGTATGGATACAATCAATACAAAAGAGATAGCTTAGGGTAAAAGCTTGTTCAGAAATTATTTTACTTCTTTTTTTAATGTAGTGGTAGATGAAATTAGGCGAACATCTGCTGGCAAACAGTTCCATATCTTTTTTTTTCTGTTTTCTTTTTATGGTAGCAGGGATCTCGCGCTTTGCCACGGTCTGCAACCCTCTGATTTTTCTAGTCTTTGAGCCAAATATATGGGGGTATTGAAATATAGGGCTTTGTGTACCATGCATGCTATCTTTAGTTGAATTCTTGCCTCATAAGGGAGCCAGTTCAGGGATGTTAGAGCGGGTGAAATGTGTTTCTTTCGATTTGTAGCAGAGATAAGTCTGGTGGCCACATTGAGGGTGGCACTTAGAGGGGCCAGTTTGTTTCTAGGTAGGCAATTATCTTCCTGAAACACAAATAAAAACAATTAATAAACCTATACAGTAAAAACACACTACAATAAATTACATACTAATTACGCCTTTCAAACAATATTACAAAAATGTTTATTTTCGACATCAATGGACTTGAGTCTTGACTTTAGTCCACCCGACACCGTTTTGGTTTGGGAACTGATTGACCATAGGTCGGCGGTTCCGCACACCGTAATATGATGCAACCGCACATGGGGCCTCATTACGTTGTCGGTTGGAAAGAATTCCGACCGACTCAGTATCAGAATGGTTTTCTGACATAATCAGATTTGGGGAGTCCGACAGTCTGATTACGATGTTTCCGACCACCGTTCGGTTGGACTACCAGTGACTTCAATGGGAGCCTGTGTCCCGACCGACAACACAGGCTCCCATTGAAAAAAGGGGTGGTCGCTGAAAACCTTGCACCCTGTGGCGGGCACCCCATTGTGCCTGCCACACTGTGCATGGTTGGAAAGAGGGGAACCATGGTTCCCCCCAGGACCCCCAACTAGAGGCCTCCAGGTGAAGAGCGGCCTGCTACGGGTGCCTAAAGTCAGATTCCGACAGTCGATCCGTGTGGGATAAACCCATTTGTAACGGCTGTTGGAATCCGACATTGTGATTGCTTGGTCGGAAACGCAGTTGACAGAGCCGTACGAGTCGGCTTCGACCGACTCAGTTGCTACGAATGCCGGTGCAATGAATGTGCTTTTCACTAAAAAAACACTCCCTAGCCCAATACTCCCAAAAGGCAAGGCAAGACCCAGCACTTCCTTAAGGCGAGGTAAGAAAACAAACCTAAAGGAAGGTAAAGTAACACACACAAGTTTATTAATGCAACATTTTAAAAAGGCAGGCCGAATATATCAGTCATGGCAGACTCAAAAAAACTGTTGAGTAATGCAATGTTCAGAAAGGTAAGCCAAATATATCAGTAAATGCAGATTCCCAAATGTCAAATGAAGGATTAAATGAACAGTTGAAATAGCAGATACAAAAACAGTTGATTCATGCAATGTTCAGAAAGGGAAGCCAAATATATCAGTAAATGCAGATTCTTAAATGTCAAATGAATGATTAAATGAACAAGTGAAATAGAATGCAATATATATACACAAGTAGCAAAGAGTAGAAAATATATACAAGAGAGAGAGTGGTTAGGAACATCTCACTGATTGAATTTGCATCATCCTTGCCAGCTCAAGCTGGGGAAAGTCTGTCAACAGCCCGGGAAGGAGTTTCAATCAGGACTCAAGTTCTGTCACCTCCACAGCAATACGTATATTCTGTGGTGAACTTCCCACCTGGCCCCTGAAGGTTCCCAGCGTAAACATGATTACTAAAAGTAGAACGAAGCTTCTAGAAAACCTCCCCCCTTCTCATTAGAAAAAAACGAGTTGGCTGTGCCAGTCTGCGTCAAGGTCAAGACGGAGACTGGCCAAGCTCCCATATTTTGACTTTGAGGCAGAGTTGAACATTCCACAGACACTTCCACATTATATTCCAGTTCACTCTGGTCGGTGAGGTGTGAAAAACAAGTGAGGAGCAGAAAGACCTTGAATATGCAGCGCAAGCACTGCTGTGAACGCAGAAGTAAGGCAAATTCAGAAAGCAAGATGACATGAGGCCATGTCAAAGCCAACAGTCAAAGTCAAAAAACCAGATGACACGAGGACATGTCAAAGCCAATAGCCAAAGTCAGAAAACCAGATGACATGAGGCCATGTCAAAGCCAATAGTAAGCACGCATAATTAACAAGCAAGGCAAAGTCAGGTCAAAGCCAATAGTAAGCACTTATAATATAAATGTACTGTTCTACTCCGTGACAGCTCTCACTAAAAGACAACAAGATTACATGACAAAAGAAAAGCAGGCATATGCAGGACTGTCCTACAATAAGGCCAGGGTAAAATAACACACTAAAGTCAGTTAAAATGGTGGTAGTTGAAGGTCATCATAGGGTGCCAAACCACAAGAGCGCCTCTTTCACTACAGCTGGTCGGAACCAAGTCAGAAGGACCGAACGGTTACGTGACATCATAATCAGTCGGTCAAAAATGTTTCCAAGTTGGTCGGAAACGCGGGTTCCATTTTGGATTGGGACAAACCAAATGCCGTTCGGAGCCTTTCCGACCGACATCGCAATCGGCCCATGGTGCGATTGCAAACTCCCATTAAGCTATGTGAGCTTTTGCTGTGGGCGGTTTCCACCTGCAGCATGAGCTCCCATAGAGAAATAGGAGTTTGTGTAAATCCCTGCACCGTGTGGCAGGCACCTCATGGTCCCTGCCACATGGTGCAGGGATTTACAGGGGGGACATCAGAGGTGCCCCCCTGGCCCACAACTGGAGGCCGTGGAGGAAAGGGGGGCCTGCTAGGGGCTCCCAAAGTAACTTTCCGACTGGCTTTCAATTTTGAAAAAGGCCAACATGGAAAGCCTGTCGGAAACCAACATCATAATCCCTACGAGGAAACGAGGCACGTAAGGGATTATTTGGCGGTTTCTGACTATCCGATGGGCTCAAGTAGCCAGTCTAATTGACCGACGGGTTTAAACTCGGACCTCCTTCTTTGTAATAAGGCGGTTGGACTTTAAACCATGGACCTGCGGTCGGAGTTTTCCGAATGACACCCTAATGAGCCCCAATATCGTTTACAATGATATTAAAAACAACTCTAAAAATGAAACTTTTACCTTACGATTTTTCTTACATCCTGATATTCTTGACATGATATTTTTGTATCACAATATTTTTTGTTTGATATTTTGTCCAAACACCTTGAGGAAATTACTGGATGATTCCTAAATTCTTCTGGGACTATTTTGCAGACCTCTGAATAATATATGCAGCATCACTATACACAAAAGTCAAGAATTTTACAACATTCTTATTTTCTCTCAGTATAAAGACCTCTTAAAGACCCTATTTACACTGGTTCCTCTGAAAGCAAGGAATCCACTGAAAGCTCTGACTGCAAATGCAGTAAAAATTCCCCCAAGGTATTCTTCTTTCTTTTCATCTCTCTTGTAATCTATGTTCAAATAACAACGCTTGATAAATGGGTGCAGAAAAAGAAGCAGGATGTTTGGAATGGAGCAATGCATCCTTAAAGTCCTCTTTTAAGCCTTGTGCAGATAGTGCCATTTGAAATCTCTCACTACATATAGTTTCAGCTGCTGATTGATCAAAACACATCATACAAAGTCAAAATATCCCTTTCTTCTTTCTAAAGATCGCTCGAGGCTTCTTTAGGAGAATAATCCAAATCAGGAATTTCAAGCACCTTTTTTAAAGCAACAAAAAATCTTCATGGAGTTCCAAAGTGATATCTGAATTTATGACTAGAATGGTAGATCAAGCTAAAGCTGCCCTAGTGAGGCAGCCAACAAGGTATCCCACCATAACGCACTGTTAATTGTGCAGATCAAAAAGCCAAATGCCCTGCTGGGGAATCCAATAATGATTTTTACTTCACAGGATCCCCAAATAAATGAGGGACCCTAGAAAGGAATATTGGAATTATCATAGATCTAGAAACCAGGGTCTGTTTAAATGCTTAACACTCAAAGTGTAAATTGTTAACACTTGTGCTAGGTTCTGGGAGTTGTTGGAGTCCTAATCTGTCAAGACTGGATATGTTGGGTGATCTGTTCTGTTTACTTATTGATTCTCCGAGGAAGCGTTGATTGCAATCATAGAATCATTGAGGTCCAGGTGGTAAACACACTCAGCTGTCTCTGAGTGTGCTATCCAGCAAGAAACCATCAGGGTGTGCAGGAAATTATTTTCCTCTAAATGTGGGAAGCCTCTGATCAGTCCTAGGCATCGATGTGACACTTCCATCTTAGCATATCCCAAAATATTCCTCAAATGACTTTTGCACATGGAGTTCACGATTTATTGCCTTTAAGTTATAAAATTGTAACCTAACCTCCTTCCTTCTGTCCTTCCTATGCCACTCACCCACACTGTAACCACTTTCTTTATTGACAGGAGACATAGGGGCACATTAGGATAATGGGAGGATCGCCATGTCAGTGGCGATCCGCCCGCCAAAAACCTCCGCCCGCTACCAATTTCCCCCTGCCACATTACCATGGCGGTGGGGACCCCGGCAGACAGGAAGACCGCCCACCGGTTTTCCACCGGTAGGCAATCTGCCCGATTGCCTACCAGGCGGAAAAGCAGTTTATATGGTGGCGGTGTCTGTTAGACACCGCCAGCCATATTACTATGAGGGCGGAAGCATGCCTTTCCGTGGTAGCATTGCCGCCACGGAAAGGAATGCGGGAATTGCTTGTGGGGACCAATTTCCCCCCTCCACATTACCATGGCGGGGGGATCCCGGCGGACGGGAAGACCGCTCGCCGGTTTTCCGCCGGTAGGCAATCCGCCCGATTGTCTACCGGGCAGAAAAGCAGTTTATATGGTGGCGGTGTCTGTTAGACGGTTGCGGGCCCCCAGGGACTCTGGGGGGTGGGGGTGCACATGGGGGGTACCTATGGTACACCCCTGCAGTTCCATGCACAACATGGCAGGTACCGTGCGGTGCCTGCCATATTGTGCATGGAAGTGCACAACATGCCTTCCGGGCATTGTGGCGGGCGGTGCTGAGTGCAATGTATACAATCCCATACAATTTTGATGGCAGACAACTGGTGAAGTATATTTGACGAGGCGCACATAGTTTTCATGAAAATTGCATGTATTTCACAATGCAAATATTTTGAACAGTCACCCAGCATACTGACCAATAAGATAACATGCACTAACATGCCATGACAGCATTTTCCTTTCAATGTACAGAGAAGACCACTGAGATACCGATTATCTTTAAATTTGGCAGACGGTAGTCTGTCCACCAAATTATACATCAGTCCCTTAGTTTCCATGGAGCAGATGCATTACAGCACTGGACCAAGTCAAAGGTAAGGCAAATGAAGAAAAACTGAATGAACCAAAACTAAGAGAATTGTGAATGTGAACTATCAATTATTTCATGTAGTCCAAATTGGGACAGACACACATAATGTAGACAAATATTGTGTGTTTTTCTGCAGGTCTCTTATGCTTCATTCAACGTTATAGGATCACCTGCAACAATCCTATATCACTTTGTGTCTTTTCCCAAGCTCCTGATGTTGCATTTGTTATGCAATTCACAGTCACCCACCTTGAAAAGATCTGAGAGCCTTGGCCATCACTTATTTTTTCACTCTCAACACTCCCTTCATTTCTCCTTTGCTCTCCTATAAGTGTGATGTTCATTTATTGCTAGTTTGAAGTGTACTAGAATAAACTTTTTTCAATACATTTCGAACAACTGGTTTCCAACAATGCAATGTTTGAAATTCCAGTGCAAAAATGAACTCATCCTAGTAGCACATTTAAATTGTTTAAAAATGAATTTCCTCTCACAATAATAGTGAGGATTAACCGGTGTGAAACAAAGTAGGCAGCATTCATCTAAGGGCCTGATTACAAGTTTGGCGGTGCAGGAGCGGGACTGCCACGCCAGCGACCCAATCACGCACCGCCAAACCTGTGTGCGCTCCGCCTGCCCGATTTCAACTTTTTTGTCATTGGCGGGCAGTTCTTTGGCACCCTCACAGCAATGCCTATGAAATAGGCATTGCATTGGGAATGTCAAAGGCATATACTGGTGCAGTCCATGTCGGGCAGGTATTGGGGTGCATGCACACAGGGGGGGGGCGCAATATGTGCCCCCCTGCATGCACCCCATGGGCCTGAGGCAACAGAGGGCCCTGTAGGCCCCCTTCGTTTTCTCTCTGCCACGGTTCTCATGAAGTGGGAACCACCATGAAAATTGTGGCGGAGAGGAAACCCGAATTATGCTTGGCAGGACTGCGGCAGTGCCGGCAAGCATATTGCAGCCTCAAGACTGCCGTGCCACAGCCAGAGATCTCTGATCCCTGGTGGTTACGTCGGTGCAATGGCGGTTCAACCACCCTAATTGTAATAGATTGGTCGGACCGCCGGTGGCCAGACTGCCACCGCCACGCCACTGGGAGTCTGGTGGCCCGTGGCTCGCCAGACTCACAATCAGGCCCTAAATGGGAATGAAAAGACACAACCAAGCGATGTGAGGCTAAAAAAGCTACCAGAGACAAAGGCAGGATGTTATTATATTTTCTTGCAATGGCATTTGTCAGCTAGAAAGTGGGACGCAGAGGGTCTAATTATGAGTCTGGCGGTTCATGGACCGTCAGACTCACGTTGGCACGGCGGTGGTGGTCCAGACTGCCATTGCACCTCCTCAACCTCCAGGGATCAGAGATCCATGGTGGTGGCGCGGATGTCTTGAGGCTTCAATATGCTTGGCGGGACTGCCGCGGTCCCACCAAGCATATTACGAGTTTCCTCTCTGCCCCTGTTTTCATGGCAGTTCCTACCCCATGAAAGTCATGGCAGAGAGGAAACAAAGGGGGCCCTACAGGGCTTCCTGCTGCCTCAGAGCAATGGTGTTTATGCAGGGGGGCACATGCTGTGCCCCCCTTGTGTGTGTGCACACACCAGTATCTGCACGACATGGACTTTCCAGTCCATGCATTGCAGGTACTGCCTTTGACAATCCCATTGCGGTGCTTACTTCATTGGCACTGCCGTGGGACCGCCAAAGAACCGCCCGCCAGTGACAAAAAAAGTTGTAATCTGGCAGGCTGTGCACATGCTGGTTTGATGGTGTAGGAGTGGGACACCGGCGTGGCGGTCCCGCTCCCTCACTGTCAAACTCGTAAATAGGCCCAGAGAGTTTTCTATGGAGGTGGAAGCAAGGGCAGCCCTTGCTGTCAAGGTCGTACTGGGAACAGTGGGCCATATTACCAATGAGTAGCGATAATTATTGCTAAATAGGCTTAGCGATGATATTTTTATCGCTGCCTATCGCTGGATATGTTAGCGGAGAAAACATGCTATTAGCAACGTTTTTCTCTATTGCGCTAAAATATCCAGCGATAGCGGCGAAATGCGTGAATATCGCTGAGAATACAGCGATATTCACGCATTAGCGGCGAAATGCTCTTAGCCATATTATCCACCTCCCATTGGATAACATGGCTAAGAACTGGTCTGAGCAGGTGTTGGTTTTTGGGGATAGCGGGAATATTTCCTTCGCTACGCCTGCCTTGCTAATAGGCGATAGCGACGTTAGCGAATGCTTTCAGTCGCTAACAGGTTGGGTACGCCCACTTGGCATGTCATTAGCGATAAATATCGCTAACATGCAAAGCGGGCCCCAAACCGCTCGCTATCGCCTAAAAGCTGTTGCTAACATCAGTTAGCGACAGCTTGCTAATAGAGAGATAGAATTATCGCCGCTTAGCGGCGATAATTGCCATCGCCACCCTTGGTAATATGCCCCCAAAATCTTTAGACGTGACAAATATTTTCAAACAAAACCTAGCCTATCTCTACCTCTTTGCCACCCCCCCAATCTTTGCTCTCTATCTCCCTCGCCTATGTCCCTCACACCCCCACTGTGCCTGCTTCAATATGAAAACTGGGGAGATAGAGATTCTATTTGAACCTGCCTCCTATAGCTCCAGCCTCTTGGAGAAATGACTGATGGGTTTGATGGTGCATCTGTTCTGTGCATGTGAAGTAAAATTACACTGCAATAACCCATGATGTGCCTATTTGAGGTTTGATGTAAGCTTGCAATAATGGTTGTGCCTGTGTATTTGTGGCTACGTGGGGGAGCTGAAGGTTCTGTCTGGGCACAGGGTTCTTTGTTTCACCCTTGACATGAGGGGTGAGCTTGGCCAAGCTTCGATAGTTGTTCATGTGATGTCACTTCCTGTGATGTCTGCAGGGTTAAAATGTCATGTCATGTGATATCACTTCCCCTATTCCTGGCATTTTGGTGATCAGACGAATATGTCAGCAGCGTTTTATAAAAACAATATATAAATAAATTTGACTTGCCCAAAATCACATTGAATGTTACTACTGCGCACTGTGCCCGAGCTCATGTTGGTAAAGTAAGTGTTCTTCAGCTCAGTGTCATATGTCTAACAGCCAGGTCTCCGCACCATTAGTTCTGTTACAGAGATTTACATTCAAAATGGTGCAAAAAGACGATTTTTAAACCACTAAATTTGAAGCCATGCACCAATTACGGTGCTCACTAGACTAAAATGCAATCGAAAACACATAAAACGATAATGACTTTCCTGACACAATTAGCGGGAACAAGATAAACAGCCAAACAGCAATTAACAGAAAGTGGCAAGTTTTCACTCTTGACTAGGTCTCCGCGCGTGCATGCCCTGAAGAATCGCCCGGGCTCGCAGCTGGAGCGCGCGCGAGGAGTGAGTGAGCCGGGAAGCATCATATATTCCAGATATCCCAGAATGCCTCAGTCTGGGCCAGCCCCAGCGGGCCCTCATCAGGCGTCGTGAGAGCCGTGACAGCAAATAAACGAAGCTCATAACGGCTAATGAGCCTCGCGGATTAATACAAATGACAATTATTAAGATTCGCGGTTGGGGGGCAGTTCGTTACTGAGTTCAACAGTGTTTACATTGTGGTTTGACGTGAAAATAACGGTTTCAGGCAATATGCTGTCACCGTTGATCACTTGCCAGTTCAATTAAGGAATCGAATGGGGCTCCCCTTGATTCTGAAACTTCAAGTCAAGTCAAAACCACTTTATTCGATTAGTTAAAATCATAAAAGTATTCTAAGCATTTATAAAAACTGTTAAAACATTTTTTTTAAATCAATTAATACAGTATTAAACATGACAATAGTTAAAAACCCAGTTTAAAAAAGAAAATTACACATTTCATTTCCGTTTGGGCCCAGCAGTCTATTAATCAAGTGCATAATACAGAAATTTCAGCATTAAAAATCCAATCTTAATCTCAATCTCCTACTTCTTACAGCAGCAGCCAGAAAACTGGCAATACAATACATAGTTACGGGAGATTCCATCATTTGCGAATATAACAATGCGGGCTTATACTGCGTAAATCTCATCTCCTTCAGTATAGGTTTTAAAAATCGATTTTGGGGTTCACAATACAAGGAGCAAAAAAACAGAAAATGCGCAGTATCCTGGGTGGAATGGTCATCCCATTTGCATGGGGACGACTCCTCAAGCCTGCACCAATCTTTCTCGTCCCAAAGGACCATATGGATTTGATTGAAACGGAGTTTAGTCAGTAGCCATCTATGGAAGAAATTTGTCACCACTGACAAATAAGGGGCCAGCTCAAAAGATGTAATTATCATTGCATGCGCCCTCACCGATGGTTTACATAGCTCATCCGTTTCACGCTCGGCAACACAAAGCCTAATATAGTTAGTCTTCGCCCACACTAGATCTGCTTTACACAGGGATTCTGGACTATCAAAAATCTCAGGGCGTCCTAGCTTCACAGCCAAAGACTCTACATAGGACAGCCACTGGATATCCCTCCTGTGATCTAGTTTAAGGCAATCTTTTATGATCTTGTGATTAAGGCTAAGGTTCGGATTTAGCCAGAGCTTGATCCACATCAGGAACGGGGCTAGTTTTATCGTGTCTATAATATAACCAAGACCTAACTCAAGGTGTAGGGAATAAGTTGCTGTTGATTGTGGTAGGCCCAACAATGACCGCAGGAATTTATTTTCCTCTGTTTGGATGCGGTCGGGTTTTACAAAGCCCCAAATTGCAGCCCCGTATCTTGCAATAGCGGCTGTCTTGGCTTTGTAAATGGCCAAGATAGCCTCTATGGGTTTCCCCCCAAGTCTTTTAGCGAACCCCAAGACTGTGGAGGCTGAACTGCTCACCGCATTCGCTTTAGATGTTAACTATGGTGTCCAAGTGCCCCTATGGTCGAAAATTACACCCAAGTAGGTGAAAACCTTAACGCTAGAGATAACCTCGCCGTCACAGAAAAAGGTTTTCTCTTTATTTTTAGAGCAGCCTACTGACATTGTGTGGGATTTACTGCTATTGATCACCAGATCTAAACTGGACATAAAATTGCCAAAGGAATCAAGAAGCTTTTGCAGAGCAATTGGGGTCCTAGCTATCAGCACCGCATCATCGGCATAGAGGAGCACCGGTATTGGTGCACCCCCCATGCACGGGATATCCTGAGTGACAGCTGTTAGGTCAGCCTCCAATGCATTCACGTATAACGTGAATAACATTGGGGCCAAGATGCAGCCTTGGCGCACCCCTCTACTTGATCTAAAACTAGTCGTACATTTCCCCTCTGTTGTCATCCTAATGCAGGCTTTCAGATCTTTATGGAGCTCCGCTAGGAAATGTACCAAGGCGCAGTCAAGGCCCAGTTTCAGGAGCATAGTCCACAGCCTTGATCTATTAACTAGATCAAAGGCTGTGGACAGGTCCATGAAGCCTAAAAATATCGATCCCCCCTTTGCCCTCGTATATTTGGAGATTATGAGGTGAAGATTGAGGCATTGGTCCTCTGTACTCCTCCCCGACCCAAAGCCGTATTGTGCATCTGACAGAATGTTATGCCCTTTGGCCCAAGATGCTATTCTCGCCAGGACAACCTTCCCTAGGATTTTAACCGAGGAGTCCAGCAGTGATATAGGCCTATAGCATCTAGGGTCTCCCCTCTGACCTTTTTTGAACACTGGGATTATAGTAGCTGAGGACCAAGATTTAGGAAATCCCACAATTGCTGAGGCATTAAAAACTTTGGTTAAAATATTAGCCCAATACACCGGGTTAGCCTTAAACATATCAGCTGGAACCCCATCAGGGCCCGGGGCCTTTCAGCCCGCAGTGCCCTCGATTGCTCTAATAACTTCGACTGTATCAAAACTAACAGGTGCCAGGGGGAATTCGGACGCAGGGACTACAAAGGATTCCAGCTCCATGTTGCTACCGTAGATTTTTTCAAAATGACTAAGCCAGTCTTCCTCGGAGATGTTAAGTTCCAGCACGGTATTTTGGTCACGAGAAAACAAAGGGGTATTAATGATTGACCAAAACTTAGCACTATTTTTTAAAGTGGCTTTATCCATGTGCTCGGCCCAGGCAACACTCTTTAGTTCATTTTTACGTGTTCTAATTGCCCTGGTATAATCCTTTCTAAGCTGCATCACTAGGGCTTTGTCCCTCGGACGGGTATTGAGTGCTTTTTTAAGGAGGTTATGGGCTTTACTGCAATTGCTATCAAACCAGCCCATTACCGGTTTATTTTTACCTCCCTGGCTTTTAGCTGTTAAGTTTATAGCCACTGTCCGACAGACACCTTCAAAGGAAGTTAAAACCTCCTCGCTCCTAGAGTGGGGATTGGCACAAACATTCAAGTCTTCAGCAGCCATAGATGTTAATTTTACAAAAAAATCATCAGGGACTACCTGTCCCCATTTAATCTTTCTCCCCTGATCTTTAGTTCTGACTGACATTATAGCCTGGGGGGTAACAGATGAATTTAGCAGCAAAAGACCATTAGCTAGCTCCATCCCCACCGGGTTATGATCACTCAACGGCATAGCTACAGCATTATAAGAGATCACATATTTAAGGAGACCTAATGATACAAAGATGAAATCAATTATCGATTCACAGTCCCTTCCCGTATATGTGGCAACTCGTGAGCTATTATCATAAAACTCCGCCTCATACAGGTCATTTCCAATTAATAGGTTTTCGAGAACCTGTCCCTTCTGGGTATGTTCGAAATGCGGGGGGGAAATACTGTCTGGCCCATCTGAGTCAATTAGAGCACAATTTAAACATAAATGTACATTAAAATCACCCATCAAAATGAAGTGACAATAAGTGGTTTGCTTTTCCTTATATGAAGTTAAAAAATCTGTTAACCATACTAAGTGCACATTTGCAGGGAAACCATGCGGTGAGTTATAACAGTTAACAAGAAGAATTTTACAACCATCATCCAGGGTTACCTCTATAACAAGGAAATTTTCTTTTTTAAACTGGGTTTTTAACTATTGTCATGTTTAATACTGTATTAATTGATTTAAAAAAAATGTTTTAACAGTTTTTATAAATGCTTAGAATACTTTTATGATTTTAACTAATCGAATAAAGTGGTTTTGACTTGATTCTGAAACTAAAGCAGGAAGAACAGGGCCCCAGCAGTGTAGGGGCCCCATCAGTGAAGATCCACGTTACTGTCTGTATGTGACTGTGATGCTTTTCCACTGTATAGGGTTCCCTTACATGTAGACTGCTTACAATTATGTGTTAATATCTCACACATACATGCCAACATTTTAGAAGAGGAAACTGGGAGACTTAAAGAAAAAAAAAATCAGGAGAAAGTATTTCCAACTCTGATTTCTATTGAAGGATAGGCAATTTCAGACAGTTGACAGCCAAAAGAAAGCCTTTTTTCCTCTTCCAAAATCGTGAGTCTCCCGTCTGAATCGGGACTATTGTCATGATGCTCTCTGGCTGCTTGTAATCCTGTTTCAGGTGACATTTTAAATTCTAATAAGATTCGTGGCCCAAATGTGATCCTTAGGGGCAGATTTATGAGGCTCTTGCGTCCCCTTGCGCCGCAATTGCGTCACGTAATGTGACGCAACGGCGGCGCAAACAATGCGCCCTATTTACAACGTGACGCATCTAGGAGATGCGTCACGTTGGAAACCCCTGCGCCATAAGGAGGCGTTCCTGCGCAGCGGGGGGGGCGTTCCTGCGCAGGAACGCCTCCTAAAAGTGGCTGAGTGAAATCTATGAGATTTCACTCAGTCACTTTCTACGTCAATTCCTTACGCCTGCTTGAAGTAGGCGTAAGGGTGACGCACCATACATTGAAGAGGTGGCACCTGTGCATTGCAGGAGTCATGTCGCACTTGCGACATGACTCCTGCAATGCGCCGCCCGTGCGCCGAGAGATGCGTCACGCATCTTCACTGCCTTGCACCATGGTGCGCCGCATTCTAAATGCGGCGCACCATGGGTGGCAGAGCAGTGGTGCACTGTGGCGCACATTAACTGGCGCATCCCTGGGGATGCGCCAGTTAACATAAATCTGCCCCGAGGTGTTTGACCCGTTTACGGCCAAAACACTCAAACACATTTGTTATGGCGAGTAAAAAGTGTGGAATTTCGAAGAACGACGTAAACGCATGAACATGAACTACATACCAATTTGAAATTTATATATTGTAACTTTGGACATTATGACACCTTGTAATGTTTCACTTGTTTGATTCTGTTTAAATGTTTTGCATATTCACTAGTTTGTGTCGAATAACAGTCATTGTGTTAACAGCGTAGTGATTAAACATCCGAGGGTAGGGCGGGGCAAAGAATGGCACTGAAGGTGGTTGGATCACGGCATGACCCGAGTTAGAAGGGATACAATGGGGCCAAGAATACGTGGTAGATGGGTAGGTTTCAACCCGGTTAGAAAATACGCAGTTAACAACCAGGTGAATAATGTGGGCGGGATTTAGGTGTTAAAAACAAGAGACGAAACTAGAGAAGGACTAGAACTGGAATCGGGAGAGAGGATTCAGAGCGTTATGTTCGCAGTTGATGAGTCAGGAAAGGTACGTCATTATACCGTTTGTTCATCGGCCGTATGTCGGTAGTAAAGACTGTTATTAAAAAGTTAGAAGTATAGAGGGCATAACTTATGAAACCACTCCAGTGGGTCATGTAGACTGCACTTTTTGCACATAGAGGGAAAACGCTGGCTATGGCGAGGTATAACAGGGTATGCAATGGGCTATTAAAAACTGCTAGACAATTTATATTGACATGTGAACATGGGTTCAAAATATAAATGGTAATATATTTGATTTCAACTTTACAGATATGAACCCCTGAGGAAGGGCCAGAACGGCTTGAAATGCATTGGGTTAAATCATATTTCATGGAGCAAGGGATTTTACATGCTGTATTTAAAGGCCGTTGGGCATTATACATGCATTTGAAAATTGAAATCACCTTGGTTTGAACATATCAACAAAAGAACAATAAACTGTTTTAAATTTGGAACAAAAAATGGACTGTGGAATAATCGGTTTATGAGCAAGGTTACCAACCTGTACGATGTGATGCATCCTGGAACTGATAGTACCTTACTCATCAGTGTTCCGTTTTGATTTATATGCTCGGCGCTTTGTGGATGAAAGCGTTCCCCAGGATAGCTCCATAAGTGAATTATTTAAGATGAACTTGTTTAAATAGGTGTGCGAGTCTCCATCTCAACTTATTCGCACATTAACTGGCGCATCCCTGGGGATGCGCCAGTTAACATAAATCTGCCCCGAGGTGTTTGACCCGTTTACGGCCAAAACACTCAAACACATTTGTTATGGCGAGTAACATCAGATTACGGTGGTTTCTCACGCTATTTAGCAGTACTCAATATATGTAATTTTGACCTATTTAAGTTATTTAAACTTGTAGTTCAAGCTAAATGTAATTTATTTACTGACAATAATGATTCATAATTCTTTTATTGTATAGTTAATAAAAACTGTTTACAATATAAAATGCAGCATTTAAGATATATAGGAAAAGACTTTCTTATACAGTGTTAAAACAACAGTTAGTTGAAAATGGTGAACATAATGTTGTTAATGACCTAATGAATCAGAGAGCTGATTCAATGTTTGGAGAATACAAATTAAGAGTTCAAGGAGGTCGAGTTTATGTTAGCTCTTTTCTCAATTTCTTGTTTTTTTTCAAAATTAATAACATATTTAATTGTTTGGCAAATAAATTGGGAGTCTACTGAGTCCCATGCTTGAAGAATCGCTGAGCTGCATGTGCGAATTCCTTTTTCATTGAATTTTGCCTTGAGTAAGCGCCGGCGTTCACTATCCAATACAGAGCAAATGCAGATCAAGTGAATAATGTCTTGTACGGCAGAACAGCATATGTTACACTCCTTTGGGCCTGGTGTCCTCCAGCCAGGTTGGTTGGCGTTTGTAGGCAATTTGCCCATACGTAGGTTTAGGTATTTTAGTTTGAAGTGTAAGGGAAAGGCAAGCCCTAGATAGGCTGCAGGTACCAGCTTCTTGTAGGATTGTATTATCATCCAAGTGTGCGAGCGATGACTCAGAATTGTTTTGTCATCGATCAACGAGTGCATGTTAACTGCCTTTCTTACAGCCTGCTTGAATGAGGGTACGGGTAGCTTCCTTTTCCACCATGACGCCAACTTCGTGATTTCAAGGGAGGAGTTTAAGTACTTCGCATACTGGGAATTTGGATTGCTTTGCACCGCTTCCCAAATGGCGAGGTTGATTTCTGTTTCGCGGTTCAACCAGATGTTATACCAAAATTTGACTGTCTCATATTTTTTGTGCAATGTTTGGCACTGCAAACTAAATTCGAACCGAACCTGGGCGGGTGAGGCGTCGCATGGTAAGCTGAATACACGTTTATACACTCTCGTTTGAATTTTGTCTAAGAGCAGTGCACTCCTTCCACAATGTACCACACTGCCATAAGCTATTGTTGGAAGTAGCTTGGCTTTGATGACTGTTAGAAGGGGAGTTAATAGAGGGCCTTTAAGCTGCTTAGATAAACTGCTGAATGCATGAAGTAGGGCTGATCCTTTCTTCTCGATGGCATCAAAATGCACAGAAAAGGTGAACCGTCTGTCCAGATGTATCCCCAGGGACTTGTAGTTTTCCACTACTTCCAAGTTCTAATTGTCAATTGTGTAGTTCAACAGTTTTATGCGGCGATGGGTTATTATCCCATTTACTGACAAACATGTTTCATTCAGCTCCTGCACTACCTTACAACTCTAGTGCAGTTTGCAGTGTTTTAATATGCAATAAATCTTAGGGCCTGATTACAACTTTGGTGGTGTGGGAGCGGGGCGCCACGCGACTGCCCCACTCCCACACCGAGATGCTGACTGCCAGCCGGATTACAAATTGTAATCCGGGTGGGCGAGCCTGCAGCGGCGAGCCCACAGTGCTGCCTTTCAAAGGCTCAAAGGAAAACGGCCCCAGGTGTTCCAGCATGGCATGGACTGTAAAGTCTATACCGTGCTGGAACTGTGGGTGGATGCTGTGATGCCTGTCAGGAGTAGTAAGCACTATAGCAATGCAATTACAATACAATACACAGGCTATGGTACCTTTACAAACAACTAAATTCACAATGATTAAGCGACAACAGTCACTTTGCACATCCCACCAAAATTGACCCAAAAAAATCAAACACTAAAGAAAGCCATTGTCACATCTGGGTGTTTCTGCTTCCTGGGTACCTGAAAACTGTAGCACCTTGCGTGGTCCTGCCTTTCTCAGGGTTCAGGACACTAGAAGCCCACAGCTGCAGGTTGTGAGGTTCACTTTCCTGGGGTAGCTTATTTTCGAGCTCCTGCAATCCTGGCTGCTGCTCACTGCTCTTCCTACACCAAAAAACAGGCACCTGTCTGAGGGTTTGCAGCTACCTTTTAAAGCTGCTCTGCAGTTAATCCAGTTCAGGTTGTTGCTCTTTGTTGCGTCATGGCTGTTTCTATCTTGATTCCTACCAGTTTTTTCCAATCCATTATGTTTCCTGTCATGTGGTGTTTGATGTAATTTCCTTTTCCTGTTCTGCTACTATTGTTGAAGCCTCATTTGACAGCAGACTACTATTGCTGATGAGCGAGGGAGAGGTAGCTAGACCTTAGCACACGCTACCAGAACACCCACACTGAAATGAACCACACACTAGCTGCATGTATCGGCTGTGTGGTTTCATGCCCATTTATTTATACCGTCAACTGTGCCCTGCCAAGAGATGCATGCACACGTCACTATTGGGGCAAATGGCCCTGGTGGTTCTCTACAACTAAATAATTGTTTTGGTCTGTTTGGAGGGTGCGTCGCAACAAAGCTGTGATACTTGACTTGTTTCCTCGCTCTCTCTACGTGCTGATCCTGATCGGTTGCTCCAGTAGAATTCCACTGTTGGATTCCGGATTCCCGGATTCAATCCTTTGAAGGCTTCATCCATCAAGAAGTTTTTATGCCTTTGGCTTTTTTCTCATGAGAAGGTGGCTGCTTCTCGAGGGCTCTTGCCTATCACATATTCCAGTGTGTTGCGACAATGTGCCTCCTGGAAGCAGTCGTCCTTACCTCGGAGAGTGGAAGACCAGGATCTGGACTATGAATAGGCCTCCACCCCTGAACAGCCAGAAATACACAAAATACACTTCCAAGAGTCACATCCTGTTTCCAGCAGTCCTCTTCTTGATGAGTTCTCAAGTGTCCATTCTTTCAAGTTTCTCATATCTATGACTATGATTATCTTTCTTCCTCTTCCATGTAGTGTTTACCACAGACAGATGGCTTTGATTATATCCTCTGTGTTCTCTGGTTACCCTTCTTTTTGCCCCACCCTGTGTTCCATTCTCCTAGCAATACTCTAGTCCTTCTGGTAATGATTGCTGGAAATTATTTTCTCCCATCATGTAACTCCACTGAGTAACCTGACCCTAGTATCCATTTCTGCACAGTACTTCTTGTAAATGTCACAGGTATGCACAGACTTACTTCCCTACATATACAATTAACATTATGTATATTAAAAAAAATACATTTACACGCTAACTGGTTAAAACAGTACATCACAAACTGAGGGTCCTAGGTACATGGCTGTCAGAAAGTAAAACAGCATTTTAATATTCTTTCTGCTTTACCTGTGACTAGCATTTAGGTACGACAGACCTTAAATCCGTCATACAAAAATATCTGCCCAACTTTTACTGTTATGGCTGCAAGAATTTGGGCAACTTAACATCTGTAATAATTTGGGACCAGGATGTACCCTGAGAATGTTAGTTTGCTTGGTAGTGAAATGAAGGCTGTGGCATGGAATTGTAGGGATGAGAGGAATTAAAGAAACGGATGCTCAAGCTTTGGGGTTAGATTTAGTAAATCTGGAAAACTGGAAACCTTATGCAATGGGGAATCACAGAAAGATATCACCGCGATTCATGAGTCAGACCTGTTAACTTAAATGGATTTCTGAGAAGATATACAAGCTGAGACTCACTTGTTGTGCTTTCCCTAAATATCTATATTTTAGTAGCTATAAAGCATGTGAAAGAATGTTATTGAACCCACGTAGGCAAACACATTGGGGCCGATTCACAAAACTAATCTGAGACAAAATCCTAAACTTACTACTTTTGGTATTCACAGAAAGCATTTAGTAGTAGTAAAGTTAGGATTTTGTCTTAAATTAGGATTTTGTCTTAAAACCAAAACTTAAGTAAAACTAAGTTTAACTTAAGACAAAATCCTACTTAAGACAAAATCCTAACTTTACCACTACTAAATGCCTTCTGTGAATACCAAAAGTAGTAAGTTTAGGATTTTGTCTCAGATTTCTTCTGTGAATCGGCCCCATTATACGTACAGTCAGTTGTGACACTGCGGCTGAGCTACATAAAGGGATAAAGCCACCAGCCAGCGATGAAGTATCTCTGGATGAACGCAAGCAGAGAGCTTGATTAGTCTGGTTTGTGAAGTTGTGACTGAGTTCACTTTCTTCTGCAATGATCCAAGGATGCTTTGGGAGCAAGCCGAGACTCAAGAGCTTAATTTAGGGAAAATGAAGGATCACAAAAACAATATCTGTATCTTGCCCATTACTCCTGAGACTCCCATGTTTCAGGTGAACTCTACTTAGATTCTCTG
This sequence comes from Lissotriton helveticus, assembly GCF_964261635.1. NCBI lineage: Eukaryota > Metazoa > Chordata > Amphibia > Caudata > Salamandridae > Lissotriton > Lissotriton helveticus. The sequence continues at coordinate 1,075,894,137 of NC_136072.1, forward strand.
GTGCCTACTGAAGCGGTGATGCAAGCCCCTTTGTGCAGTACCTCTCTGGCAACAATCAGCAACAACCCATGGCTCAGCACAATGAGAACGGTTCCCCTGAAACCCTTAAGCACTCTCTTGTGACGCCTCCAGCAGTCCAATATCTACTTCTGCAAGATTTTGAAGTTATTTATTATTTTTCACACTTTTTTTCTATTGACTTCCAGCTTTGTATTACTCTCACAGGACTTGAGATTGTACTGTAGCATATCGCAATTACATTTACATGTGTGCATGCCCGTAATGAGATTTCCATTGAATCAGTAGAGCATGTCCTATTCCAGTGCCCCAACCAGGGGAGAAGCTTGGTCAGTCTGATTAGTGGGGGGTGGTTTGAGCTTCAGAATTAAAACACATTAGATGAGAAGCTGAATTTGAGGGGGGCCTAAGGGGTAGTGGAAAGAGAGAGGAGTGCTGATTGTTAGAGATACTTAAAACACAATATTTTCCAAACTAATCAACATTTTTTAAGGCCTTCAAAACATAGACAAGAGAGAGTGTGGTTTTTTTTGCCAGTGTGGGCTTGTAAAAATCCCATGTGAAATCCAACAGACACTTCACATGACACAACTGAAAGTACACAACTATTTACTACACAATACATTTTTTGGGAGGGTTCAACAGCCCAACCACTCCCCCATCCTGCCCCCCCCGATACGGCCATGGCCCCAGCTTAAGTCAGGTTAGAGCCAAAGTGGTCAAAACCGGTGGTGCTGAGCCAACATGGGCTTGAGATTTTGCAAAATTCTATTGTTAGAAAACCCTGAGGGTCACGTCAGGTCATATGACAAGTCTGGAATAGGTTGCACCGGATGGAGTCAAGTGTTGGATGCCTATGTGTGGCACTGATTGAGGCTGTACCCTGTCCAGTTTACTTTAGTAAGTTGCCCTTGGTTCTGATCAAACAATTCCAATGTTATGCGGAACCCCTTCTGAAACACAGAATGAGAAATAATTAAAGGGACCATCCACTGAAGGGAAAAATACTGCCCTATATTACTAACAATCACCAACAATAAGCATTCTAGAAAGTTCCTTTGTTTGATGTCTGCTGGGTTTTGACACATTGTGACATAATTCACTGGGTGGCCCCATGAAGGTACCTGCAGGGCGTGCAGTGGGTTTTGCGGTGGAACACTCACAGCAACACCCATTCACTTCGACGCTGACAACCACTATAAAGCTTGGTGATAATAGGTGGCATCGCTGAACTTAAGACTAGAAAAATCCTGGTCTTAAAGTGGTGAAACAGGGAGAAATGTTTAATTTCTCCTTTTTTTTGCTTTTTCCATGTGTGCTGCCTTGTGCAGCACTCATGGAAAAAGCAAAATGCCAAAGTTTGTTTATGTACAGGAAGGTGTCCCTTCCTGTACATAAACAAACCTCTTCTTAAACATATGGTGCAGCCTAGCGTTTCCAAAGTGGTGCAGAGAGGCGTTAAGCCAAGACGGCGAACACCTCTCTTCGCCACTTTGTTGATATTATGCCCCTATATGTTATGTGTGTGTTATTTGTTTGTGTCATGCTCAAGTCTATAACCTAGTCTGGATTAGCCAACAAACAATGGTTTCCTCATAAAATGATTTGTACACACTTTCATTCAGGTAATTGTTTTTATGAGACTGTACAGGAAATTATAAGTATTTTGTTTAAAATGTTTATTTTTTATTTTGAGCATTTATTTATAGATCATAAAAGCATATTTAGAAAGACAATTCGGAATTTTGTTGGACTGGACTCCGGACTCTTGCCTTTCAGCACAGCAACAACACAGTTTAAATATATTCTTACAGTGTTTTGTGCCAGGGCCCCTGGGTCCTGTTTCTGTCGGGCAGGCCCAGGAAGGCGTCAGCTAGCGCGACTTGTAAGACAATGACGTGCCAGCAAATGACGAGCAGTCATACCAGTTGTGTTTGGGGTTTTTTGGAACATGCCTGAAGCTTAATGCCGACTTGGAAGGGTCCCAACAATGTGCCAACCAGCACAGGGCGCTGCTGCACAAGAACAAAGCCAAGTGAGTGACTCCAAAATGAATGCGCTTGTCTCACTGCACAATGACTCACTCCTTCTGCTGGAACAGAGGTTAGGCATGCCTGTTTACGCAGCAGTGAGTCAGCGCTAATCTGCCTGATTTATATGACACGGGATCAGCGACACGACCTGAGGATGACGAGGCAGGCTGCCTTTCCTTCGGGTGTCCCCGGGGCGTCCTCCCATGCAGTGTTGTGTTACAGGAAACTCAAAACCTGGGTTTCTGCTGGCAGACGCAGAATGAATGACTTGCTGGAGTGGAGTTCAAGAAAACCTTTCACTTGTTCGACCCCTGGGAGAAAATAAGCAAAGTCGTGTTTAATATGTGTGTATGTCTTTGTGTGCATAGGCGTGTGTGTGTGCGTGCGGAGGTGCGTGGTCGGTATACAGTGAAGCGTGCTGACTGCGCTAAACAAACACCCTCGGCCTGATTCACGAAAAAGTCATGCATTTATACCCGTAGATGTACGCCTACATACAGGTGTAAATTTAGGCCTCTGCGAAATTTGGATTTCCGGCGTAACTGGAGTAATTTTGTGTTACTATTTTGATGCAAAATTCCCCAAAATTACGTGATTATGCCCATTGGTTTAATTATGAGTAAATTGCAACAAAAATCCTACTGCAAGTGCACAGAAACTACAAATTTAGCGAGCTACCGCTGCTGCTCGATGCATCCTTGTCTCCATTGTGGACGTAAGGGTGCATTTTGTGGAATGAAAATAGGGTTAAACTCTTGGTCTCCGAAGTACACCAGCTGGTGGGCTAGGGTGGAAACAATCAAAATGATGGTAACGCCCATGGTTAACTACATGCTAGGTATGCTACCACTAACACTAACAGAAGACTTCCACAAACAGCTAGATAACATGATCAACAAATTCATCTGGAGAGATAGGAGGCCCAGGATAAGCCTACAGAAGCTAAGGCTGCACAAAAACTTAGGGGGCTGAACATCACAAAGTTTAAAACATTCCAAACGGCATGCCTGGCCAAACAGGGGATATACTGGCTCACACCGGACCAGGACTACAAGCCAGTATGGCTGTCATTAGAGAGGGCCTCCTTAGATGGACTAGATCCCATAGCCATGCTCACGGCAAACAAACACCCAGAGGCCAGCAACGTTGTCCTCAAAAACACTAAGACCGCCCTCCTCAAGGTCGACAAAAAGATGGCACAAAGCATCAAAAATACAAGATGGGAATCCATTTGGTTCAACTCTAAAGTAAAATACAAAGAGAGGTCATTAGACAACAAGACCTGGTATGAGAGGGGGATCTCTACCCCTATACAATTAGAAAAGAGCGACAAACCACTAACATTCGACACCTTAAAACACGTACACAACCTACCAGACATTGAGTTTTACGGGTTCCTCAAAATCAGGGCGGCCCTCACGAGAGCAAACCTAGGCAAAGGGGTCCCTTCCATTATGCAATATATGGGGAACCTGAACAAGATCGGCCACCAGACTGCTCACCTATACAAACTTCTGAGCCCAGTAACGATGAAACTAAACACCAAAACTCTAGGGTTCTGGGAAACACAAAGTAATAGAAGCTTCATTGAGAAAGAAAAGCTCCTCCTGTGGGTCTCAGCCTCCAAGAACAAAGTCTCCCCCCAACTGGCACAAACAAAATACTGGCTACTCCACAAAGCGTACTGGACTCCGGCCCGCCTAGCGGAGGTTGGAATCAGAGAGAATGACATATGCTGGAACTGCCACAAAGAAAAAGGTGACTTCGCACACCTAATCTTTTATTGCACCAAGGTCACGACATTCTGGAACAAAGTGAGAGACCTCATCAATAAGATAGTGGGACACAACATACAGCCAGGCTTCGTGGGGCTAGCCACCGCATTCATGGCCCCGGAACTCGACTCCAAAGGGGACAGTGACCTGATTGACCTCCTACTCACAGCAGCAGTCAAAACAATACTAGCGAACTGGAAGGACACAGGGAAGGCGTCCTTTAAAAGCTGGGTCAATTGGGGCACCTTCCTCAGGGGGGCGGATAACATCACAGCAAGGAGCTCACCCAATCATACAGCAAGAGGTGAGATGTGGGCTTCCCTGGACGAGCACCTGGGACCACACAAGCCCCCATAGACAGCCCACCATTACCTACCACAGACACTGGAGGCTCGGTGGATAACTGCCACCATACCTGCTCTGTCCCCCTAACCCCCTTTTCTTCTCTTCTCTTCTCTCCTTCCTCCTGCTTCAGGCTTTCACTTTCCTATTCTTGAGGGTAATACAGCGGCCAGCTGAAAAAGGATACGCCAACCCTGCCGACCGCAGATCAGAATTACTACTGACCAGGCATGTTTGTCGTCACGCCCTCTGTAACCACAACGGCGTTTGTAACATACCTGTATTGCCCTCATGTATCGGTACTGTACTGTATATAAAATAACCTTCTAATAAAATCCTTTGAAATAAAAAAAAAGAAAATAGGGTTAAATATTGGGTTACGCTTCTCATGTATTCCGTGTAATTTTGCGCAATTTTGCTGTGATTTCACGAAATTACACTGCAGCAAATTTTACAAGTTACACCCACCCTAGTGTAAATGTACAACATATGTGAACTCACAAACATTCTGAATGCTATACTTGAAATACTGTTTATTTATTTTATTTATTTATTTAATGCGATTTTATATCGCGCAAACTTTACCCGAAGGTGTCAGAGCGCTTTACATAAGAACCAGTTTCAATACATAAGGACTTAGGATTATGTGCGTTACATAAAAGATACAAGCAGAAACAATTGCAAATGTGCAAGTTGTAAAGTCACACAAGGAAGCGATACAAATGGATAAACTCTGAGCGTCACATAGGAATGGTAGAGAGTACAATGGTCTACAGCATATACTAGTGATTAGAGTTATCTCTATATACATATATATACAAATAGTAGATTTGGGTGGGAGTAGGGAGGGTGGGAGTGGTATGGAGAAAAGGCAAATCAGAAACATTTGAGGATTGTCAAGGGGGAAACGAGGGAGAATGGTAAAGGCAGAGGGAACGGACAAGATGGTGGGCCAGGGTCAGAAGAAAAAAGCGGCCGAGAACTGCAGCAAAATGGTGGCCAGGACAAAAGAAAAAAGTAAAGAAGTCCATGAGAGTAACCCAGTGAGTATGACCCAAAGAGCCAGGAGAAGTCCGGGGGGGGGGGGGTACCTAGTTAAAGAAAATCAACGTCAGGAAGGGAGAGGGGGCGTGTGGGCTCGGGTCCACTGGAGCAACGCCAAAGATCATCAGCCGGTCGTGGCTCCCGCGCCCCCAAACCTGGGAGAAGTTCACTGTCCACGATCCGCAAGAAGAAGGTCCGCCACCACCGCATCGTCCACCTGCATCCAGAGCTCTCCGAGGCCCGTAGCCGCAGAGAGCCCCATTTCCACGAAGAAGAAGTCCTCCGAGTGGCCGCAGCGACGGATGTTCATGAGCTGGATCACCAGCGCCGCCGCCCAGTCGCAGATTTCCAGGACTTTCCAACTCTAAAAACCTATTCCTTGGAGACTTTAACCTCCATTGCAACAAAAAAGAGGATCCTTCGGTTAACCTCCTTAATGATCTACTCGACATTAAGAACCTAAAACAACTATGCCACTCTCCCACTCACTCCAAAGGAGTCACTCTTGACGCTATCATTGCTAACAAAGAGCTGGCCTCCCTTTCCTCCATAATCCCCATCAACTGGTCTGACCACCACCTTATCCTTTTCACGATCTCTAACACTGTTCTACCCCCTCCACCCAAAACCTTCAAACAGATGAAATTGATCAGGAATCTTCACCTTATCCCTCCTGGCGAACTCGAGGAAAAAATCAAAGCTCCACTTCAACTCTCTCCTCCCTCACAAAATGCCAATGACCTCACCGAACACTTTAACAACTCCATCATTAAAGTCCTTGACCAAATTTCCCCAGCCAAACTAAAATGACAGAAAAACTCCTCCAATTCCTAGTTCAACCCAGATCTCAACAATGAGTGACGCACTCTTAGATCTACTGAACGCGTATGGAGGAACAACCCTTCCCCCTATAACCTCTCTCTCCTCAGATCCGCTAGATCCAACTATGAAAAAACACATCTTCAATGCCAAGACCTCATTCTTCCGCTCCCAACTTGACAGGGGAAAAAAACGTCCTAGAGAACTCTTCAGCATCGTGCAAAACCAAACTTCCTCCGCACCCCCCAAAGTGATTGCCAACATTGAAAGATGCGAGGAAATTGCTAACCACTTCTTAGAAAAAATCTCCAAAATTGATCAATCCTTCGCTCTTACCCCCCCTCCCTCCAAACCACTACCCACACCGGAAATTTCTCCAAACTGTCCTGCAGTCTCTTTGTTCCCTCACGATCCCTTATCACTCCCTCCTACCGTCCCTTGTCTTGAACCCGGTCCCATCTTACTTGAACTAAAAAACAACACTTCCTGTCACTTTTTCCACCCAGTCTCTGAACTCGATGTCCTTAACGTCATTTCCAGACTGAAACCCTCATCTCACACTAAAGATCCTCTCCCCCAACCTTCTCAAAGACCTAAAACACATCATTACCCCCTACTAGACCTCCATCATCAACTCCTCCTTTAACTCTGCTTGTGTCCCTGCTTCCCTCCAACTGGGACAATTCACTCCCATCCTCAAAAATCCTGGTGGCGACCCTAACGACCTAATTAACCTTCGTCCCATCTCTAATCTTCCTCTTCTCTCAAAAGCCCTGGAAAAATGCGCCCTCCTCCAACTAGATAAACACATTGATTCATTCAGTTTTTTAGACTCCTTCCAATCAGGCTTCAGAAAGGGCTGTAGTACTGAAACAGCAATGCTAAACATAATTGATGACATCCAACACTCCCTTGACAAAGGCAAATCCTCCCTTCTCATTCTCCTTGATCTCTCCGCTGCTTTTGACTTTGTTAAGCACTTTACGCTACTTAACACACTTAAGGATCATTTTGGCCTTAACGGATCAGTCCTCAAATGGTTCTCCTCCTTTCTCCACCACAGAACCCAGCAATTTAAAATCTATGACTGCCTTTCCAACCCTCTGCCCATCTCCCTTGGGGTCCCACATGGCTCTATCCTCTCCCCCTCCCCATTTAATCTCTTCATTGAACCCCTCACCCTCATCCTTAAACAATCGGGAATCAACTACCACCTCTACGCAGATGACACCCAACTTTACTATAAGATTCAATCCCACTCAGATATCCTTCACCTCAATGCTGCCCTGTGTAAGGTTCAATCCTGGTTCCACTGCAACTACCTCAAGCTCAACCCAAAAAAGACCGAAATCATTCTCTTCTCCCCTAAGAACCACTCGCTCCCCATTCTAACCTGGATCTCTGACCTTACAGGTCTCAACTGCTCTCTCACTATATCCAACTCAGTTAGATCCCTCTGCCTTAACATTGACCAGAACCTTACTCTCATCCTCCATATAAAAAATTCTGCCAAAAGCGCTCTCTTCACACTCCATCATCTAAAGAAAATCAAACCGTTCTTTCCTGCAGACGACTTCAAATTAGTAGTACAGTCGCTTGTCCTGTCAAAAATTGATTGCTGGCATGCCATCCTCCCTGGAACTCCTAAACTCCACCTTGCCCCAATCAAATTGGTTCTGAACCTTGCTGCTAGGCTCATTAGCGACCTGAAATGGTTCGACCATATCTCCCCCTCCCTTAAAACCCTTAAATGGTTGCCCGTTGAAGGACGTGCCTCCTTCAAGACAGCGTGCATTACGCACAAAGCCCTGCATCAATGCACCCCGCAGTACCTCGCAGATAAACTTCACAAAGCCGGCTGCTCTAGATCACCGAGGAGCTCCAACACCCTCGCTCTTGTCCCTCCCCTACTTATCAAAAAATTCTCACCATCTCGCTTCTTTTCCGGAAATGCACCTAACATCTGGAACTCTCTCCCCAAAGATCTTCGTTGCAACCCCTCCTACGCCAGCTTCAAAAAAGACCTAAAACTCCTCCTTCTGAACAAATACTGGGGTCCTTAATCCTCCCACTGGGCACTCTTTACACCCCTACCTCCTATTTGCTCTCCTCCCCCTCCTTTGTCTTCCTCCCCCTCCAAATCCCCCCACCAGCCCTTGCCTACAAGACCTGCCCGCTCCTCCAAGTCTTACGTAAACCTCCCTCCCCCCTCAGCCTACCCATATTCACCCTCTTCTCAAATGCTTTACTTGTGACTACCCCTGCCACTCTCTGACTGTGATGATATCAACCTTGAGCTACTCTGAATACTACCTCATTGTAATCCTGTATCATGTAATATATTTATCTACGTATAGCTGTCTTATATCGCCTTAACTTCCCCCTCCCCTGCCTCTCTCCATTCCCATATCCCCTCCCTCTCTCTCTAGCCTTATCTTTCGTGATTATTTCTTACCCTTTTTAGCAATTTGTTTGTTTTTATTGTGTAATATTTAAACTGCTTTCTACCGTTCTGTATTGGTTTCTGAATACTACCTCATTGTAAATTTTCAATCCTGCTATGGAAAGTCATGTAAAGCGCTCTGATACCTCCGGGTCCAGCCAGCCCTATAACAAAACATGTTAAATAAAAATAAAATAAAATACAAAATAAATATCAAGTAACATCGGCTATTTCCCCGATGTAGAGCTATACACAGTGTCTTAGCAAGGAGAGGGGGGGATGTTCTGCCCCGGGCATCACGAGTATTGGGGGCGGCGACCTCCTCCTCTTACCTGAGGCCATCGCAGGGCAGCAAACACAGGAATCGCCAGCACCCCAACCCCTTCCCTGCTCTTACATGCAGCTGCTGCAGTGGACCCCCACGGGCTGCAAATGGTCTAGTTACGCCACTGGCTATGGGTTTAACTTTGCATTGGTGAAAGACAATCCAGTGTGCCAATGCACATTTATCATCTGCTGGGAAATATGTTTCCGTGTGGTGAAAGCCCAGCCTCAAAATCTCCTGACCTTTGAGGATGTTCAGTTGCACTTCACCCCCTGGAATGTGAGTTTCTCCATATTTTTACTGGAGTAAATTGCCTACAGTTTCCTGGTCTGAAAAGGATGGAACAGGAGCTTGTAAATGCTAACAAACCTGCAAACGTTCAAGGTAAACGCCAGAGGGAGCCTGAAGAAATACTACAAAACCTGGGAATGTGGAGCTACATAAAGGGACATACAGTTGGAGCCTTGTCCACAACTCCCAGAGCGTTTGGCATCCGAGGGAGACGCATTTCTGCCCTAGGGACAAGTCAGGGGTTGGGGGAGGTGTGGTGGTGGTCAGGTGGCTTCTTCTTTAGACAGTATATCTCTTTTCTCTTTTCCCAGGTTCTGCGTGGATCTGGGCTCTGTGTGGTGGGATGGGCAGTGGAAGTTTCAGTTGTTCTCTTTTTAAGATGGTGGTGTTGTTTTAGGTCCCTTTTCTGTTTCTGCAATATGATTGACTCCACTCATGATTGATTGTATGTATCAAGTGCAAGATTTCACCCTATGGACCATGTTGTGGATTATTACACAAGATGTATTTTTGTCTCCTAGGTTTTATTTATTCTCTTGTGATGGCGGTTTCAATGAAACACAATAAAAATAGTTTGGTTAAAAACAACTTTTAAGGTAGACAGCATCTTGAACCTCCCCACTTATCGCCCTTTATCTGGGATTTAATGCTGTGTAATTACACGAATTTATGCTATACAATTACACAGCAATAAAGTCATTTGTGCCAGACAGGAATACTTTTAGGATAACTGTCAGCTGTAAATGAAGCCATTTTCATAAATACATTTAGGTTCATAGCTGTAAATGACTTTATGTAATAGGTCCTCACTCATCAGGCACATACCAGTTTTAATATGCAGGTTTGTGTGACAGATATCCGAAGGGCAGGAGTCCTTATGAGTTAGGCCTCAGAGTAAGGGAACTCAGAAATTAAAATGGGAAAACAATTCTATTAACTCTCTATCAAGTGTTAGGAGAAGTATGGCAGGGCTACAGGAATTATGCGATTGTGCAAACACGGCGATTTTCGCATAATTATAGATTTGCCGCATTTGCCACATAATCCATCATCTGCTGCATTAGCTGCAGATTTGAAACCCCCAAAAAATGGTTTCTAGTTCAAACGGTACTAAAAATGCAGCGATCGCGCTGTGAAAGGTTCTTTGGAAAGCTGGACTTGTCACCTTTCTGTTGCTTATTGCTATATTTGGGTATTAAAATGTGTCTAATGAGGTGCAACCAATGCTCAGACAGTGTTAACAAGTATACAAATGATGAGATAATGAAGTGATACTATTACAAAATGTGCTGCATAATTTACTCAACCATGCCGCATAATTTGGTCCTATTTTACCACATTATTCGAGTGGCCCTGACTATGAGGAGTGCCAGAGAAGTCATGCTGACAGGCAGCTGGATTTCCCTGTTAAAACATCACTGTTGAAATAAGTTAAGATTTGATCTTGACAAGAAGAGCTTTTGGAGAAACGGTTGTGTTTGTATGCATAATATGTAAACTGAGAACAGACTGGGAAATTAACGTTGTGATTATCCTGGGGTATATTAAAAAGTATATTTAACACATGTTAACAAGAGTCTTTAGAATACACCAGGGATGATCTTTAAAAGAGAAGGGGTGCAATAATTGCTCCAAGTTAATACGAGCAAGGTAGCCTGAATTCTTCTAGGGGGGTTCAGTGGGGTCGAAGTATTCTCCCCTTAGAAAAATTGGAAAAATGTGTCAACTAATGCATTTAAAAGCACAATTAAACAACAGTTAATACGTGTAAACGTCCTTTTATGGTGTGCCAAGCCAATGAAGTCAAGTGCTCTCCAGGAGTTGATACCATTTTTTAAAACATGTGCTATGTGTGTCCCCATTTGTTGTAAATTATGTCAATTCTTACAGCGGCAGCATTTTGTCATGGTACCCCAATATGCCAGTGGTGCTCGTTTATACTAATAATAGCAGTTTTCAGAAATTTGCCATTGATGCTATTCAAATGCAGTGGGTGACCATTATGTTAAAACTCACCTGTAGTATGATAGGGCTATTTGTTTGCTATGGTTTCCCTCCTCCCATATGCCAATGTGCCAGGTCCAGCATTGTACCAAGAGTGCCCACACACCAAGAATTCCATCCAGTGTTCTAGCACCATCTTTTTTCTACAGGAGCCCCCTACGGCATGAATTATCTTTAGAATACCAGTACTGATTATGACAAGAGCTATCTCCAGTATGCCAGCACATTTTGCCATGGGTGTCCCACATGTCAAGTATTACCTCTAATATGCTAGTAACAGGACTTTGTTACAGGTGTACACTATGCTAATAATTACCTATAGTATGCCAGTTGCAGTATGTTTCCCTGGGTGCCTCTATAAGCCTAGAATTATCTGCAGTACGGAGTGGCAGTCTTGCAAACATAGCACAAGATTATCACTCGTTATCCGCTTAACCGCGCCGCGGTGCAGCGGTTTAGCGGAGTGGGCGGGGCCGCTGTTGAACTGTATTTTAAAATGACCCACATGACTCCATTTTGTTTTGCCATGCTCTCGGCAACCTGGTGAAGAATTGCTTTCCACGTCCCTGTTGAAACTTGCACAACCCTCCCCGCTGCTTGTGGTCGAGCCGATTCCGAGAAGCTGCCTGTGTGCCTCACCCCCCCCAGTTGTGCCAGAGACTCAGCCACATCCTGTCCATTGTTGGTAACTCAGCCTGTCACGAGCAACTCCTGTGCCCCGTGACTACACCAACTGATCAAGGAAGCACGAGGCTGTGCCCTGGGACCACACCAACTGATAGTGGAAGCACGAGGCTGTGCCCCATGACCACACCAATTAGGCAAGGAAGCACGAGGCTGTGTACATTGTGCAATCAGAGACAGATGTCCCCTGGCCACAATTGCGCCACATAAGACTGACAAAGAACTTGTCTGATGAGGAAATTGTCAAAATGAGGAACTTTGTATTGTGCAAATGGGCGTGGCTAGCGCTATAAATATGTGTGCGCTGCGGAGTAAAGCAGCAGTCTCCGTAGAATTGTCTTTGTACCATTCTGGGATTCTGTCCTTAGCTCGAGCTAATAAATAACTTACTTCCCTCCACGGCTGGTTGTCCTGGTCTCTTTGGTAATGTATGATTCAAGCAAGAAGAACCCGTAGATTCTAGGTGTCCCCTGCACCGCTGACTTTGACTCTCCTAGTGGGGAGGGGTCTCCAAAAAGCCGGTTCTACAATTTGGCGCCCAACGTTGGGCGTCTTCGGTGGCTGTCATTGAGCCTGCTGGTCGTGAGGAGTCCGTGAATGAATTCTAAGGGAGGCGCGCCACTACATTGGCTGAAAATTGTTTTTGTGGGCCCGAGGTTTCCGATTGCGTGATTCCTTCCTCCAGTGGGCTACCCGACTGCGGCCCCGACTGACGCCCCAGTTCTGGTTCCTAGTTTTGGGAGATCTGGACCTTTGTGATACCTGCCGTGTGATGGAAGATTAATGGTCAGGTAAGAGTGGGAGTGGCCCACTTCTTTGGTGAATTTTATTTTGGTTTTGGGTATTGTTCGACTTTTGCAAAAGCCGAGGCCAAAGGGTAAGTACAGTTGTATGCTGTAAACATTAGATTTTACCCTTTGATGTTTGGAACCAGGATGCACGTCTAGAGATGCCTGGATTTAGTAACTTTCGGAAATGGTGTTGTTGATATTGTACACAGGACTCTGCATTGGAGGAATCTTGTCCGATTCCTCCTTTGGGGACCCCTAATCATGAAGTGTATGCTAAACATGGTGTTGGCCCGATTATGTTTTTCTCGCTTTGGCATAAGTATACAAAGGGTAATGCTGAGTTACAATGGCCAATATATGGTAGTTTTGCACCTCCTGTACTAGATAATTTAGAGGAGAAGTTGTTTCAAAGAAAAGCTAGACCTGCGATGTTTGATTCCTTTCGGGTTTGGCGCAAGGAATCCAAACAGAAAGAAATCAAACTCAAAAAGAGTGAAGCTAAAGTAATGGACATGAGTGTGATTCAGAAAGCCCAGGATCATGATAATCTGAGAATAGAAGAGGGTATAATAATATATGATAGATTACATCGAATGCAGGTAGATGGATGTTACATTACAAAGAAAGTTCCCGAAAAGGCCCGGGACAAGGAGGATGACCCTCTTATGTCCTCTATGTTGAGCCTCCCTCCACGATATATCCCCGCCATGTATCTGGCCCTCGATCCTGCTCAACTGACTCCCGCTACTGCACCAGTTGTTGCCCCTGCCCATGCCCTGGTTTGTCTGATTCCTCAGCAACTTGTTCCCAACACCCCGACTATTCAGGCCACTGTACCAATGCAAGTCCACCCTTCCCTTGCCCTTGTTGCACCTTCCACTGGTCCTGTACCTCTCCAACCTAACATGCTTTCAACTGCCGTTGCAACCAATCCATTTCTTGTAGACAGTCATCCGACACCTTCCCCCAGTACAGGGCTATTAGCGAATGCTTGGTCAGTGGTTCGTGATTATATCCCTTATGTAACTCCGCATAGACCACCCACTCCCAGATGACGCATTTTGCGCATACTGATACGCATTTTGCGCATACTGATAGGTAATACACAGGAAAAACTTGGTATGGGTCAACAAGCTCGTAGGTGGATGGAAAATAACACTATGTACACCACTCAGGATATATGGATGACAATGAATCAGTGGACACGCATCCAACAGATTAATATTTTTTGTGAAATGCGTGACATGCTGATCCAAATGTGGGAGGATTTTGTAGAATCAGGTCCACCCCCAGGTCTGTCTGACCTTCGCCATAAGGTTGAAAAAGAGGACATACAGAGCCCAGCACTATTATGCAATCTAATCACACTGGTAGCCTACAGAGACTCCTTATGCGGTGTTACGTTAAATAAGGGTTTTCCAATGCGTTGTTGGCATAGATGGCAACCCTGACACACCGGCAGGTTTTAGACAAATATGGGTCCATGTCCCTTGGAAAAGGTCTGACGTCCTCCAACTTAAAAGCCAATTGCCTGACCCGCGTAAAAATCCAGCAGGTTATTACAAGGAATTAACTCAGACACTCCAATCTTGCGTGATGACTTTAGCAGATATAGATTTGTTAATGGGACAGGTAGTACCGACTGAAGTATGGTCTAAGATACGCCATAATAATCAGGCAGAATTTGGCCATGCGTGGAAAGAATTTGAGGAATCTGACAGGGCTCGCACTGGTGGTGAGAAACCTGCTCCCATGATCTTAGCCCTTCCGGTCCAGATACTTACAGCGATGAAAAAGCTGTTGACACCTCACCGTAATAATTGGGACAGATTAGCTGCTTGCAGGCAAAAGAAAGATGAAAGTGTCTCTGACTTTTTCACACGATTCGAAAGCACATTCACCGACTACAGTGGACAGGACGTGACTTCAGCAGGGGGACAGCGACTGTTTGTGGATACATTTGTGTCCAATCTGTTACCAGAGCTTGGCACTACGCTTAAAATGTCAGAAAATACATGGCCCATCTCCACCCCGTCTGGCATTTTGACAATGACCCAGTACTATGAGAATAGGGAGAATGAAGAGCGAGATAGAACGGATAAAAAGACTAAAGACTTAAAGACAAACGTCTTACTCCGACCCAAAACAGAGTTTCCCCTAAGTTTCAACAAATAGTTCACAGACCTGCCCCTGTGACTTCTCGCCCGCTGCTGGGATCCAACCAGTTCGCTTATTGTCGACAAGGAGGGTCATTGGCGCGATGAGTGTCCCTTGTTGGCTCAGAACAACTCTGCCCCTGCTGACCGCTTCACAGGCCAACGTCCCCAGAGAGGACGAGGGCGAGGTGGGCCTAGAACGCAGTTACAGGACAGGGGCCCCCTTATGCAAGAGAATAGATTTGATACCGGTAATTATGAAGACCGCAATTATTTTACTGAGGATTAGGAGCCTGAAGAAGGGACGGGATTCCTGTCCCACTAGGGTTGCCAAAGACAAGAGAAGGGACCCGTGCCTATTCCTGTTGACCAGAAGGGACCGTATGTCCATGTTACAACACTGAGCTCTACGGAGAAATTTTTGGTCGACACTGGTGCAACCAAAAGTTCTATTGCTAGGTCTAAAGTGCCTGGGGCCCCCTTGTCTGGCACAAATAACATTTGTGTGGGGTTTTCTGGTACCCCAGTATTTATCCCCGTTTCACAACCACTGGAACTAACGATAGGTCCCTGCACAGTTGATTCCCCTTTGGTTTTGACTTCCACATGTGGCAAAAATTTGTTGGGTTTAGATCTGTTAAAAAGATTACATGCCACCATATACTGTTCTCCTGATGGGGTTTACATCACTATGGGTCCCCCTACCACACATACAGTATATTTAGCCTCCTCACATCCAATTTCCCAGGAACTTCAAAATGTCCCTCCTGCTCTTTGGGCCCAAGGTAATACGGATGTCGGCCTTTGGTCCATATCCCCCTTTTCTGTTACCCTGAAGGAAAATGCTCGCCCTCGCCGACTTCCCCAATACAAAATACCCAAAGAAGGGGAAAGGGCATTACTCCAGATCATTTCTGAACTTGTTGACAAGGGTGTGGTTGAAGAGACAAGAGGAAATGTGTGCAATAGCCCAATATTGGCTGTCCTGAAATGCACTAATCCTTCCAAGCCCCCTGTTTATCGTTTTGTCATTGATTTGCGCGAGATGAACAAAATTGTAGTTCCCCAGTTTCCTGTGGTCCCAGATATCACTACCCTACTTACTATGGTTCCCCCGTCTGCATGTTTTTTCTCTGTCATCAACTTAAAAAATGCCTTTTTTATTATACCAGTCGATGAACAGAGTAGGGATCTTTTTGGATTCTCATTAGCAGGACGAAGTTTCTGGTTCTGCAGAGCCCCCGAAGGATATACAGAGAGCCCTCCCATTTATAGTCAGTCCCTCAAGGGCCAACTTGATTCCCTGTCCCTATCCCAAGGTACCGCATTACTCCAGTACGTTGATGATTTGCTTATAGCGGCAGACACCGAGGAATTATGTAAAGAAGCTACAATGAAATTGCTCCTGCATCTAGCACAGTCCAATCACAAAGTTTCCCTCTCCAAACTCCAATATTGTCGACATGAGGTGACCTACTTAGGTCATCTCCTGTCGAAGGAGGGACGCCGCCTCACCCCTGAACGAATACAAACAATCAGTAAAATGCCCCCACAAAAAACGCACTAAGAGGTCCGTGCTTTCATTCGTATCACCTCCTACTGCCACCAGTGAATACCCAATTTTTCTTTACTCATTAAACCTTTATTGACCCTCACACTTAAAGATGTTCCCCACCCACTCCCTTGGACAAATGAGTGCCAGCATGCATTTGAAGAACTGAAAACAGCCTTGTGTTCGGCCTGGTGCTAGGCACCCCTAGTTATCAGAAGCCCTTCACTCTTTTTGTACACGAGCATAATGGTTGCGCATTATCAGTGCTAACACAGTGTTTTGGTGACAGACAGCGCCCCTGTGTATATTTTTCTGCAGTTCTAGACCCCGTGGCCCGCGCACTACCCAGTTTCTTGAGAGCAGCAGCTGCAGCTGCCATATCCATTCGCCAATCTGCTGGCCTGGTCCTTGATACTGCACTTACAGTTATGGTTCCTCACGCAGTTGACACTTTATTAAATAGGACAAAAACTCAACATCTTACTAGTGCACATTTGTCCGTATATGAATTGACTCTCTTAGCCAGTCATATCACCATCCGCCGCTGCACTACACTAAATCCAGCCACATTGTTACCCTTTGTTGATGGTGATACTAATTCTGATCCGCATGATTGTGTCCTCCGGACGGAGGAAGAGACTAAAGGCCGTGTGGATTTGACTGACACACCCCTCACTAACCCTGATGGTACCCTGTATGTGGATGGTTCTTGCTTTAAACTTCCTGATGGTAGCACAACTGCTGCCTATGCTATCACCACGTTACAGACAGTAGTGGAAAGTCAGAGAACACCTTACCAATCAGCACAGGCCGCCGAGTTGGTAGCACTGATAAGAGCATGTGAACTGAGTACGGGGATGGCCGTCAACATCTACACTGACAGCCAGTATGCCTTTGGCGTGGCCCATAATTTTGGGCAACTTTGGGCTGAGAGGGGATTTATTACTTCTCACTGTACTAAAATACAGCATGGTCATCTGGTCATCAGGCTGTTAGAAGCATTGACTCTTCCTTCAAAGATAGCTGTGGTCAAATGTAGCGCCCACAAGCAAGTGACTGATGACATAGGAAGGGGTAATGCATTTGCTGACCAGACTGCAAAGGAAATAGCTAGAGATGTCTCTACCCGTATTTATGTAGCTGGTCCCTCAAACTGGGTACCGGAGAAGGGGATGCATGAGGATACTATTGAGAATGTGAAGGAAATACAGGCAGAGGCGACTAGGGAGGAAAAGCCTCTCTGGGAAGAGCAAAGAGGCCTATTAAATGAGAATGGCTGTTGGACGGATCTGTCTGAACAACAGCAATGGTTGTTACCCGAAGCCTTTGTTTGGCCAATGGTCACTATGACTCATGGCCCAGCTCACATTAGTGAAAAAGGTATTTGCAAATTTCTAGCTCCGGTATGGCAAAACAAACACATCCCAAAATATGCTGAGAGGTTAGTCAGGAATTGCATGTTTTGTTTGGTGCATAACCCGGGAAAAGGCACACCAACACCTGCTGGGAATTTTGCACCCCCATCTTACCCCTTCGAAGTGCTCCAAATAGATTACATACAGATGGAAAGATGCAACAATCTCCGATATGTCCTGGTAGTTGTGTGTGCCTTTAGTAAGTGGATCGAGGCCTACCCCCTTAAGGACAACACTGCTATAAGCACTGCCAAAATACTGTTGAAGAAATTTTTCCCCAGATTTGGGATGCCCAGAATTATCTGGAGCGACAACGGAAGCCACTTTACAGGAGAAATAATGAAGAAAGTGTGTGTAGGGATGGGGATCAGACAAAAATTCCATGCCGCCAATCACTCTCAATCAGCGGTTTTGGTTGAGCGCCACAATGGAACACTGAAATTGAAGATGGCAAAAATCCAGGCTGACTCAGGACTATCTTGGCCAGACGCCCTGCCCCTTGCCCTCCGATCAACTAGAGCCACGGCACATTCTCGTACCGGGCTATCTCCGTATGAAATAGTGTTTGGTCGGCCAGCAAATGTTTGGGGAGTACCCCGCCCAAAGAAATATTCTGATATTGAATACCCATTGTTGATTGATTACTTACATGAATTGACCACTAACCTACATCTCATTCATCGTCAGGTACAAGATATCCTGCCACCCAAACCCGAGGGCCCTGGTCATACCATCCAGCCAGGCGACTGGGTCTGCATCCGCAAGTTCCAGAGAACAAAGAACTTGGAGCCGAGGTGGAAGCCGCCCCAGCAAGTGTTGCTGGCTACCAGGTCTGTAGTGAAGGTGGCATGAAGAAAAAACTGGGTTCACGGAGTGCACTGCAAGAAGGTGCCTCTATCACTACCATACGACCGGTGGGTCAAGGAAGGCCTGGGAGACGACGAATGTGAGAAAGTCCCGCGCTTTGTACCCTTCAGTGACGCCAACCTTGCCTGGGCTTCATCTGAATGAGAGGACGACGACATCCTGCAATCTGCCGTTCCTCCGCATCTGAGGTTGCGGGACACTCAACAGCCAGAGCCTTTGTTTCCTGATCAAACAACGCCCAGGTCTACCCGGTACAACCTCCGACACAGAAAAAAGGACTAACAAGACCTCTGCCCTCTGCTTCACATGGTCCGACAAATGGCTGCAGGGCTGTGATACACCGGCTCATTTGACCGGAGCCGGTACAGCGGACCGAAGCGTGCCAATAGGACTGTTGGAATCACTGACCGGTGAAGCAACCACCAATCACAGGCAGCAACTAGGGAAGACCAAGTGAAGCAGACGGTGACCAAAATGAACGCTGAAAGCTTGAAGAGCAAAGAAATGAAAAAACAAGAGTACATAAAGACAATATGTGGCCGGTACTCGATCTGTCTACTCGTAGTCATGACTATTTCACTGGTACTGGCCTGCCTCGGGTGGGTAATACATGCTGCCCTTGTAGCACCTGAGTCTCCTACCTCAACAGAATCACCTCATCAACATGTGTCATTACCCACCCATGAGAAAAACAGAAGGACAGGTTTCTTCAACAACACTTTCATTCAAATGTTACACCAGCACCAGCTTGTGTTGAACACAACAAACTGTTGGGTATGTGGGTTGCTGCCCCATACTGCAAGCACTGGGATGTCCCTGATTCCTGCTCCTTTTTCTCGAGCTGGTTCAGCCTACGGCTGGTACACTGTGTTCTTTGACTCATTCTATTCAGGTGACACATCCACACGATCCCAGGGGAAGATCAGTAGCAGACAAGCATTCCGCCACAACCTGGCTGCGTAGTGGGCAAGCATGGATAAAGATTCAGCAGAAAAGAATGAATATGAGAACAATCATGGGTCTTTTTATCCATCGAACATCTACAATGGTGGGGGAAAGAAAAGACTGCCACCACTCAGGGATCTCCCTGTCTACCCACATCCCGGAAAATACTGCATGAAAAGCAATGGAACAGTATGGGTGGAGCAAAGTGACTGCGCCTACACGCTCCAGCTCAATGGTTCGACTCTCCCAGCTCTGGTGTCCTCACTGAATACGTACTTTGTGTGTGGGAGCAAGGCCTACACATGGATGCCCAAGTCCTGGGCTGGGCCGGCACCTGTTACATTGCTTGGTTGGTCCCCCCCACCTACACCACCGATGCAACACACCACATCCAGAAGAGAGGTGTGATTGATGCTGAAGACACAGCTGGCAAAGAATTTGGGGACTTTGCTAAGGGGTTCCTCCCCTTTTGGGGCCCTATGGTCAATAGTCGCAGTCTGCGACATCTCACAAGGGTGGTAGAGGCCACCATCAACGCAACTACCGGTGCCCTCAGTAACTTCAAGCAGACCGCCTCGTGACTTTACAGAACAGAATGGCGCTTTACATAATACTGGCCGACCGTGGGGGAGTCTGCACATTGATCAGAACAAGCTGCTGTATATACATACCTGATAATTCGCCAACAGTCTATCAAGCAATACAGAGACTGCATAAAATTGCTTCCGACATCCATCAGGATGAGGGTTCATGGTCCCTAACCGACTGGTTTTGGAGCATGGTATCTCAATGGGGATGGAAGATAATGATTTTCATTGCCATCATTGCAGCCGCATTGTTCTCTTGCTGCCTCTGTGTTCAATGCATGCCCGCGCTATGTGGGCTCTGTGTCACCTCTTTGACACCCAAACAAATGAAATTACACCATCACAATGCCATGATGATGATCGAGAGAGAGGTCCAGGAAATGATGGACATTGACCTAGACGACGATTGATTGTTGCCTCTGTACATCAAAAGGAGGGACTCTTGAACTGTATTTTAAAATGACCCACATGACTCCATTTTGTGTTGCCATGCTCTCGGTAACCTGGTGAAGAATTTCTTTCCACGTCCCTGTTGAAACTTGCACAACCCTCCCCTCTCTTTGTGATCGAGCCGATTCCGAGAAGCTGCCTATATGCCTCACCCCCCCCCAGTTGTGCCAGAGACTCAGCCACATTCTGCCCATTGTTGGTAACTCAGCCTGTCACGAGCAACTCCTGTGCCCCGTGACCACACCAACTGATCGAGGAAGCACGAGGCTGTGCCCCGTGACTACACCAACTGATAGAGGAAGCACGAGGCTGTGCCCCATGACCATACCAATTGGGCAAGGAAGCACGAGGCTGTGGACATTGTGCAATCAGAGACAGATGTCCCCTGGCCACGATTGCGCCACATAAGACTGACAAAGAACTTGTCTGATGAGGAACTTGTCAAAAAGAGGAACTTTGTATTGTGCAAATGGGCGTGGCTAGCGCTATAATATGTGTGCTCTGCGGAGTAAAGCAGCAGTCTCTGTAGAATTGTCTTTGTACCATTCTGGGAACCTGTCCTTAGCTCGAGCTAATAAATAACTTACTTACCTCCACTGCTGGTTGTCCTGGTCTCTTTGGTAATGTATGATTCAAGCAAGAAGTACCCGTAGATTCTAGGTGTCCCCTGCACCACTGGCTTTGATTCTCCTAGTGGGGAGGGGTCTCCAAAAAGCCGGTTCTACACCGCGTAGGCCAACGGACAGACGCAGCACTATGAAGGTAGTGGGCGCGACAGCCTTTGGCCGACAGCAGCATGCAAGGGGTTAATGCTCACTTACATTCACTTTCTTACTCACACCCACTCACTCTTAATTGACTTATTCTCGTATATTCTCTCATTTGAACTCATTCACTTTCACATACTGTCTCTCACACTTGCACTCACTCTTACTCCTGCTTGCTCATTCTCCCTCACTCTCACTTATTCTAACACATTTATTCACACTCACTTACCTTCACTCACTCTCTCTTGCACCCACACTTACTTTAACTCATTATTTTGCACTTGCTCTCACTCATTGATTTACACCCGTCTCTTTCATTCTCATTTGTTTTTCACAGTCACGCAGTCACTCACTCTTAGGGCCCGATTACAAGATTGCTGGTCCAACCGCCCACCACCAGACCGCCTTTGCGGCAGCCGGTAGAACCCCATCAAGCAGGTATCATCCAGACTGCAGCATTTGGAGATGACCGCCAGGTTGGCGATGTGCTGATGACAGCCCTATGGTGGCAGCATGTTTAGGTTCACAGAGTGAGCCTATAGGCAATGCCGCCGCACTGCAGCACCTGCACTGTTGTGGACGCACTGTTGACATGCACCATGTTGTGTATGGCACACCGTGCTCACTCGATGGTGTAGGCATAGGGGGGCACAACATGTGCCCCAGCCACACTTTACAATGGGCTACAAGCAGCCGCGGCGGGTAGTGGGAGTACCTGCCGGGCGGTGACGTGGGGAGGGGGAGGGGCAGAGTGGGGGGTATTAATGTCCTATTACTTACCGGTAATCTTCATTACTCCGGGTCGCGTTGTCCTCATCCCCTTCATACTTACAAGTGAGATAACCTATCTCCATGACAGAAAAAAGAAAAGCAGGAATGCTGGTACCCCCCCACCCCCCCTCCCTACTGGGAGTACAAATGGGTACATTACCCAGCATTCCTCCTGAACCACCAAGCCCCAGATGAAGGCCGGAAAGCCCAGGCGGGAGGGAGGGATGGAGGGATGGTATGAAGGGGACGAGAACAACGGGACCCGGAGTAATGAAGATTACCGGTAAGTAATAGGAAATGACCCCAAGGTCTCTCCTGTCTTCATCCCCTTCATACTTACAAGTGAGAATACCCAAGCAGCAACCGGCCATCATAACATAACAAACGACCAGGACACAGAACCACAGCAAACCCAGCAGTTTATTGAAAACAGCACAGTATCAAAGAAAAAAAAGGGAATCAGGAACACACAGCCCGAAGAACCCCCAAACCAAAGTTAGTGTCATCCCCCAGAACATTCTGAAACCGGTAATGCCTAACAAAGGTATTAGCATAGGCCCAAGTAGCAGCCCTACAAATCTCAGAAAGGGACACACCACGAACCTCCTCCCAGGAAGCAGCCACCCCCGTGTAGAATGACCCTGAACCCCAGCCGGGGGAAGGGAACCTGAAAGGGAATAGGCCAACACAATCACCTGCTTTAACCAACAACCAATGGAGGAAGTGGAAGCCTGGCAACCCCTGGTGTGGAAAATTAGTACGGTCTGGTAAACATTATCTGCGCCATCTTGCCTTTTTCCCTGATGCCACACTTTTTGTCGTGCGCACCCGCCATTTTAGGTGCCTCGATCAGAACAACCCTTTTTGCATGCCACTGGCCCCCGGCATAGCCCTCCTCCCTCACAAAGCCCGCACTCTGACAACCCCCGCTCGCACATGCCTTGGGTCATAAACCCCTCTTCAGCGCAGCTCTGCCTCAGAAACCTCATCCTGTCCCCAGCGCGACACCTCCCTTCCTTCTTTTTATGGTCCCAGGCCCTTTTTGATACAAAACCCCCTTTTTCCTGTGTGCCCGTTTGTCTTCCTCGTTCCCAGGCCGACACCTAGCTCTGCCGATACTGTTTATTGCCCCTCCCCGTACAGTAGAAAGCTTCCCTCATCAAAGGACCCTCGAGTTGATCAATGCCCCCACCCTATGAGATCCGATCAACCCCCCACATTCCGTGAACCGGCGGAATGTCCAGCTGCGCGATAATCATCACCTGTCGTGACCGGGGTGGGGACTTCTGCTGTATATGTGTGTGGGAACGGGCTTGGAGCGGGGATTCCGAGAATGTCTTTCCGTACATCAAAGCATTTGCCATGAATATGTTATATGTAATAAAGCAATAAAGCTGTGTATAAGAGGCCAGGCCTCAGAGATGCGGTTAGAGCACCTCAGAACGATACCTGCTGTTTGAACTGATGTGTTCTCCTCCGGAGAGAATAAACCTTGTTTCCTGCCTTCCCGTCTCCAGCGCCTGCCTCTTCATTGATTAATAATTCGTGGGTTAAAGAGGCGATACCGCCGGGCAAATATCGATTGTCCCTTGACCTTAGATTTAACAATTGGCGTCCCAAGCGTGGGGCCCATCAGCGACTCGTGGATCCAGTGGGAGAGGTCCTGACGACAGAGTGAACGACTGCAACGATCGGGAGAGCTCTTGCCCAATAGACCCTCGTCTGGCAGCCGATCATCCGAACTTCACTGGTTCCGAACAGACCTCTCCCGAGTGATCTACAGTCCTGACTGGGAACCATCAGGAGTGCTGCGAGGAATACAAAGAAAAGAGGACGATCGGGTGCTGGATTCGGAAGACAAGAAACTGTCCATACGGTCCGGGTAAGGTCGTGTAGACACGACGAATCACGAAATAATTGTTTAATTGTTCAGAAAATACTAGTATTACTCTTTGTTGACCTATTTGGAGATTCACTGTCTGCACACGAAGAAACAGTAGGCTCTTTTCTCTTTGCAAACAGTGAAGGATAGGTAACGCAGCCGTCGCGCCTATCTTTCTCCCCCACTGAATCGATTATTTATTAACGGCCACTGATTAACTGTTTTTGACCCCGAGCTACTGTTCGCGGATTGTTTTCTGGAGATTCTCTGTCTACAAACAGGAAAGAACAGGTTCCCCTTTGCAGATAGTGAAAGGGTAGAGGACGCAGATCTTTTGCGAATCTACTTATTCTTCCCACTGGTCCTCTTTTTGTTCATTTGATATTGGTTCATGAGGTATTCACTGCTTGCAAACAACGTAGAATAGAAATATTCTGTCTAGTCTTTGCACACAGTGATAAGATAGGCAGTGCTGACTTTTTGTCCCTCATTGTTGAGCTGTCATGTCTGTCTTCTCCCCACTGGTCGATAACTGGTTCAGCCCGGACCGTTTATTAGAGGTGGATCATCTAGCTCCGCTGGAAGGCACCCCTAATAAAGACATGTTCATAAACTATGGATTAGTTACCATAGCCTATAGTAAACTGTGGCACAGGTATACCAAAGAAAGTCAAGAGAAACAGTGGCCACTGATAAGGTCCTTCGATCTTGATAAAATAGAAACGTTAGAAATAGCCCTTCGTGATAATAAGACAACGCCTATTATGCTCGACTGCCTCGGTATGTGGCGCAAAGAAGCAATGCAACGAAAGAATAGAGACGAGGACAGAGCAGGTAAAGGAACATATCGACAGGACGACCCCAGAACACAACGTCCCGAAAGTAATCCCCCGACACTACGCACAGGACGGCCAGACTTAGGGCAAAACCAATGTGCTTTTTGTAGATATGCCGGGCACTGGAAAGTCCAATGCCCGACTCTACTGAACGTGAGTAGGAGCAGAGGACCGACAGGAATAACAGGCCGGCAGAAAGGGAAAAGGCGCGAGACAAAGATGAATCAGACTGACTTGAACAGGCCAGATAGAACCACCACGTTCGATTACGCCCGATGGCACAGATTTCGCCAAGCCGATTTCAGCGACATGTTCGAGTCCTCATAGATCAAACGACGATAAGACGGGAAAACCCAGTGTAGCTCTAAATTGACAGACGACAAACCCCGAAGAAACCCGAAAGAATAACGTGCACACATGATCAAGCAACCTTACGTTTAGCCAAGTAGGGAAAAGTCTAGGGTATTTCGAGGTAAGGGTTACACAAGTATCCTTCGCCGAGAGGACTAGGGAGATTGCCAATGTCTGAAAACCTACTACCTCCTTTCTTCCGCATCCTTATAGGCATATAACTAAAGCCTGCCCCATTGCTCTAACAAAAAGTATGCGCAGCATATAGAAATAAGATAATTGTGGCCAATAACTGTTTTATGTTTGTCTTGGGTCTTTTTATATAATATTTGTACTGTCTCCCCGTCTGAGTTTGTGTGTACGTGATGCATGAATCTGCGTCATCCCTCTGCCTGTGTTACCGTGGTACTTAAACTTCTGTTAAACAGAAGCTTTAGCATGGAACAACCTGGAAAGAAAGGAATGGGAAAACGAAATCCGTAGGCCACTGATGAACTTGAACTTTTATTTAACATAACGAACAAGAAACAAATAACGATACGTAATAATAACACCTATTAATGCCCTAACAACAGAAAACGTTTGAAACAAGAACGGTAAACTAGAAAATGAAAATCAGCAGAACATTCGCCCCCCCCCCATTCTGGAACCTTCCAAAGTAGGGTAGGGTTACGGCTACGCCCAGCCGGCAGCAACCCATATAAGGCGGGTCCTGCTGCCAACAGTCGGCCAGGAAATCGTAACATAGGGTGGAGCCGGAGGAGAGACAAGGGCCAGCGGGACCCAGCCAGGGGATCACCTTGACCACACCGGAGAGTTGTAGGGGGGGGAATGTCTATGTCCTCGACCCCCCCCTCTCTCTCTCCCCCAGTCCGGCCACGGTGGCACGTGAGAGTTGCAGATACTCCCGCCACATGTCTCCCCGGTCCGGCCACCAATGGCCAGGGACTGGGGCCAACTGGATCCGGCTGCAGCCGATGAGCCAAGGAACCCGTTCATGGGGCCAGAGCAAGAGGCGTCCGGCCGACATCCACCGGAAGCCCGGCCCAGAGACGGACGGGACACTTTTCCTTTTCTCCTCCGTAATGGCCGCGACAACGCGCCAGGCGCCACTTCTTTCTTTTCTCCTCCGTAATGGCGGCAGCAACACGCCAGGCGCCACTTGAATAATGGCTGCGACAACTCTGGGGAGAGGGATGTCTTGTACATACCTCCGCGGAAATTAGTCCAGGTCGGGCTGGGAGGGAGAGGTGACGCGGACGAGCCTCTCCCACCTCCACGGATAGGAGGTTTCCCAGCCCCCGGCCCAGCGCCGAACTCCTCCAGCCAGGCGGTGGTGCCAATACCTGCGTAGCACCGAACATACCATGGTGGCGCCCCAGTACTTGCGCAGCACCGAACGTGCAACGGTGCCGATACTTGCACAGCACCGAACATGCACCGCAGGTGGCCATACTTCCGCAGCACTGGACATGGGTTCATTCCAAAAGGTCTCCTCCACTCTTGCGGACTCGACGAAGGGCGGCTGCTGCAGGCCTCAAAATGGCGTCTGGGCCCCCTGGAAGGCGGGTCTCGGCCGCTAGAGTAACTGTGAACAGCAACGTAACTCGGGCGCTTGCCCACCGGAGCACGAGCCCCCACCTCCAACAGCACCCCCACAGCCTTGAAGATTCTACAAAAGTCCCCGGAGCCCTCGGCCCCTGCAGGCTTCCGGTGAGGGACAACTGCCTTGACCGCTAACGAAATAAGCATGACATAGCCACTCCATCTGTTAGCATGAATTCTCGAACTGCCGAAAAGGACTCTGGTCCAACTGCCGGTTGTAAGGAAACCTTTTTTCCTTGATACTACTTCCGGACCAACCCGGCCCCGCCCAAAATGGCGCCGGTATCAATAGGAACTCACGAACACCTCGTGGTGTTTTTCTTTTTTGCTAAAAAAAGACTCGATGTTCTGAAAAATATATATGATCCTTTGTACACTTGACGAAAAAAAGGAAGGATTCACTCGACGAACATGTAAAAGGACCTCGTGAAAAATGTTTTTCAATGTACGATTCATTATGATATTATCATATCTGACATGTAACCTCGCTTATGACACACTCCCATGGTATACCTATAGGAATTTGATTACAACTAGTCCAACTGTGTTTCCAATTATGAAATGAATGCCCCTTGGTCCCTCAACTATTCGATAGACGTTTTTAGTTCCCTGCAAATGAATGAATGAACCTTTTTAAACATGTTTTTAATCCTACAAGATAGCCCCCCCCCCCTCTACTGTACGCACTTTAGCCATTGCCGTATCCGGCCAACCCCGATCACACTGTCCTATCGACATGCTGAACGATTGTGAAAATAAAGGTTTTCGAAACTATGAACGGGTATTGCATGCTTTATTTAAAATGTGGGATCGGCGGGAGAGTTTTTTTCTGTGCACCCTACTCTGCTCTCTCTTTAAGGTTAATAGAAGATGGTTGCCCAGCCCCGGATGGAGGATCGAATCTAAGACACGACACTCTGCCGTCAAATATGCGACTGACTCAGGGACTCGCGCATGGAGAAAGACCTCGATTTCTGGGGTTGGGTAAGACGAAACGGTGTAAAAGATGGAATATAAAGGATGGGTAAAGCGAAACGATGTAAATGATAGAATATTATAAAGATACGACACTCAAAGGTACTAGGGAACAGAGTTGACCGAAGAGCTGATAAACCTTAGAACATCACAGCGTTGGAAGAGATTTAAGGACCCCGATAGCTAAGTCCACCTGCCAACTAGAAACCTCGCGCTAAGTGCTTCTGATTCTCTAACGTTTTCCTACTCACAGCCTATAAGGACACACTGCCCCCCCCCTTTTTTTTTGGGCTCCAGAAACCACAACCTCAGGGATTCTATCCCGAGGAGATAAGACGAGTATGAGGTAAGTAAAAGACCTTCGTACCCGTGCTTTTGATGTGCTCGAATGTTGTCCCCCTCCCCTCCCCTCTTTTATCCCCCCCTGCAGGCCACATCGGAATCACGACCAAGGTATGGTGAAGATCTGAAGCCTCGCCATGTCTGATACACGAAGCGGACTAACACTGCCTGGTGGCACCTAAATACACCCACAAACTGCTCTTGTACCAGAAGAGCCAATAAATTGTATGACATGATGAAAGCGATCACCCTTGATCCGTGTTGCGTGAATGGACACCTGTCACGTATGTCTGAAACTATGAGATGATGTTTGTGTATGACTGACGCGTTGACTTAACTGGTTAAAGGACCGAGAATGCAAGAAATGCGGCACAATGGTGCCCTTTTACTCGATGCATGTCCCCTGTACCCGGCCTAATGCTCGTCCATCCCAAACTGCATGCTTTCAACATTCTAACACGGACCCGTAATGTCTTATGTTGTATAATACGCTGAATAGCCTATCTTAATGCACGGCCACTCCCCATGTCGCACGTGTACTATTTAGCCCGTTGTTGCACATCTCTCTCTCTCTCTCTCTCTCTCTCTCTCTCTCTCTCTCTCTCTCTCTCTCTCTCTTTCTCTCGCTCTTCCGAACGACTAGCACCTAAATTGGCAAACCGCCACCCCTAGTGCACCACCAATTGGCCCCAAATACCACAAGTATTTGCTCGAAATTTATCCTAAATAAAAAACCACCCTGACGCCGTGTCACTACCTCTCCTTTCTGCTAAAAAAATTGATAAAACCGAGATTTGGCCATTAGGGAAAGGACAGGTAAGACGACTGAGGTTCCCTAATCTGACCCGAAATAAGGGAACTACATGTCAGCGGCTCCTGTGTTATAAAAAAGATGCCTCAGATAACGCGACCTTCCCCGTCCCGAATTGTCACAATACCCAAACAGTAAAGGTGAGCGAAACATCCTCATGTTCCCGGAACGCCCCCTGTTTCGTAACAGCTGCCCCAGACGAGAGTTATAAAACTGTCCCTCACCCCCGGTCATAAGAGATGGGTCTACTTACGCCCTTACCACAGTTTTCTATGTCCCTAGTTGTTTCCCATAAGACCCCTGTCTTTTCTAATTAAGTAGTCAGGCCGTAAGAGGCTACGCAGGAACCAGAATGATGTTTTACAAAGTTGAAAATTAGACCGAAGCGAAGAAATCATTGCAATGAACCCTGTTGAAAGCGAAAATGTTTAGGCAGGATGCATTGATAGAATGAAAAATGTTTAGCCTATGTTCGTCCCTCAGCAAGATACCTATCAGACCATGGTGATAGCACATTGCGCTTTTTTGATATAAAGCCCAGGAGAACGGTATAACTTTGTAAGGCTCGTACTAGGAAGGTGGGTCTCCGTCAGAAGAACTGACGTAACTGAAATGCAATAACAGGTACCAGATCTCGTACCACGACCAACAAACACCAAAGTAATAGTTGTGAAGGAAAGTTATAGTAAATCCAGCAAGCCCATCATCAATCATTTATATGTTAATTGTGAACCCCAATATAACGGACGTTTCCCATTTTTGCCGGGAGCTGGGAGAGAAATAGACTTATGTGATTACCTTCCTCTGCCAATTCTCTAAAGACTGTCTTTTCAAACTCATTTAAGGGTACGACTGTCGGAGGAAAGAAGGACCGGATGTGGGAGCACGTGGCCTGACTACAGACTATGGAACATCTGCGACATTGGCCAAGGCGAGACCGCGACAGTAAGGAGCTGCAGGACGAGGCACTGTTTTCGACAAAATAAGAGGAAAGGGCTGACCTGATGCCCCTGCTCGATGTTCAACGTATGCCGAAAAGTCCCCGCTCTCTAAACTCGGTCATGAGCCCGCCTACCTGAAATTTTCCGCCCCCCTAGTCTGTTCCCGATCTGGCCCTGCTCCATCCCCCTTTTTCTCCGACCTACCCTAAAGGACTGCTCACACGCACATTTCTTCCATCTGAACCTTTTTGACAATCAACTCAAAGGACACAGGGCGAAAAGGACCTTTTTGACCAGAAACGCGAGGAAAAGGTCGTGCCCTGCAACGCGGGACCTAGAATAGAGCTGGACCCTTAGCTCCACCGCCGGTGCTCCACAGCGCCAACAAAAGACGACAAAGAATGCTGAGAACTCATTAACTTCGAACATTGACACCCTCAATCATCGTTTTTGCTACGTCTCATTTCTCTCCCAGCCACCATTGTATTAATTATGCCCCAAACAAACATGAACAGAACTCACATATGTAATGACCTATCAATTTACATTCAAAACGACTATAAGTAGCTGTGAAATGTACTCAATGCTCTCACTACAGAATCATTTTTGTCTGTTATTGCATTACTATGACTTTCCTGCAAACGAGCTTTATCTATAGACCCGCCTCCTAAGATGAAAGATTTTAAGATGTAATGTTTATAACTCCTTCACCTGGGTACCTACTTCTTTTCCTATGACCACCACCGTCGACATGAATTGGAAATAGGCCAGCAAGATGTCTTGGATATGTTAAAGGGAGGACTGTGGAAAATTAGTACGGTCTGGTAAACATTATCTGCGCCATCTTGCCTTTTTCCCTGATGCCACACTTTTTGTCGTGCGCACCCGCCATTTTAGGTGCCTCGATCAGAACAACCCTTTTTGCATGCCACTGGCCCCTGGCATAGCCCTCCTCCCTCACAAAGCCCGCACTCTGACAACCCCCGCTCGCACATGCCTTGGGTCATAAACCCCTCTTCAGCGCAGCTCTGCCTCAGAAACCTCATCCTGTCCCCAGCGCGACACCTCCCTTCCTTCTTTTTATGGTCCCAGGCCCTTTTTGATACAAAACCCCCTTTTTCCTGTGTGCCCGTTTGTCTTCCTCGTTCCCAGGCCGACACCTAGCTCTGCCGATACTGTTTATTGCCCCTCCCCGTACAGTAGAAAGCTTCCCTCATCAAAGGACCCTCGAGTTGATCAATGCCCCCACCCTATGAGATCCGATCAACCCCCCACATTCCGTGAACCGGCGGAATGTCCAGCTGCGCGATAATCATCACCTGTCGTGACCGGGGTGGGGACTTCTGCTGTATATGTGTGTGGGAACGGGCTTGGAGCGGGGATTCCGAGAATGTCTTTCCGTACATCAAAGCATTTGCCATGAATATGTTATATGTAATAAAGCAATAAAGCTGTGTATAAGAGGCCAGGCCTCAGAGATGCGGTTAGAGCACCTCAGAACGATACCTGCTGTTTGAACTGATGTGTTCTCCTCCGGAGAGAATAAACCTTGTTTCCTGCCTTCCCGTCTCCAGCGCCTGCCTCTTCATTGATTAATAATTCGTGGGTTAAAGAGGCGATACCGCCGGGCAAATATCGATTGTCCCTTGACCTTAGATTTAACACTGGAGACCACCCCTAAGGAAACAAACAGGGAGTCAGTATGCCGAAAGGAACGAGTACGGTCCACATAAACCCTCAAAGCACGGCAAACATCCAGCAAGGACCAGGGAAGGTCGTCCTCATCCACCTGAACAGAATGCAGAGCAGGCAAGACCAGCTCCTGAGAGCGATGGAACTGGGAGGAAACTTTAAGAACAAAAGAAGAATGCAAACGAAAAACAACCCCATCAGCAGAAAAAGAAAGAAAAGGCTTCCGAGCCATCAAAGCCCCCAGCTCCCCCAGGCGATGATCAGAAGTAATAGCCACCAAAATTACAACCTTAAAGGTGACAAACTTCAAATCAACCTCCTCCAAAGGCTCGAAGGGAGCAGCCACCAACACCCTCAAAACCAAAGGGAGGTCCCAAAGAGGAAAAGAAGGCCGAACCACAGGACGGGAATTCGCAAAACTGCGCAACAAACGGGAAACCAGGCTATCAACATCAGGCAGATTCCCCCATGGTGCACGGAAAACCTGAACAGCAGCCCACTGAGCCAGCAGAGTCGAGACAGACAAACCCTTCTCGAACCCATCCCAAAGGAACTGAAGAACATCAGGCAAAGGACAAACCAAAGGAGACAAAGCCAGACCAAGACACCAACGCTCGAAGTTCCCCCAATGCCTGCCAAAGGATTGAAGAGTAGAAGGCTTCCGAGACTGCTGAATAGCCAAAGCTAAATGCTCGGGAAGCCCCTATTCCTCCACCCCTGCCTCTCAACCTCCAAACTGACAGCCGAAGCCGCCGGAGGGATAACATCGTAGAGGACCGCAAGGGAGATGGAGGGAAGCGGAAGAACCAAGGACCCTGGACTGCCAACAACTTCAGAGTCGGAAACCACGACCGCCGGGGCCAGAAGGGCACCACCTCCCGATACTCCATCACCAGCCGAGACAGAAAACGAGAGATCCGAGCAAGGGGAAGAAATGCATAGAGCTGGCGAGATGGCCAAGAGAGGGTCAGGGCATCCACCCCCCAAGCCCCCCCCTGAAGAACCCGAGAGAAGAACCAGGGAAGCAGAGCATTGAGCCGGGAAGCAAAGAGGTACAGAAAGGGTAGACCAAACCTCCCGCACACCAGACGAAAGGCCACCGGAGTCAAAGCCAACTCCAGGAAGGCAGGAAAAAACCGACTGAGGGCATCCACCACCCCATTGTCCCCCCTCCGGACATGTACAGCCACCAGAGACAAAAGATGGCCCTCCGCCTAGCAAAACAACGGGGACACCACCGTGTTCAGGGACCGAGACCGCATACATCCCTGGTGATTTAAGTAGGCCACAGTCACCGAGTTGTCCGACCGAACCAACACATGCTGGTGCAACAACAGGCTCCGAAATCCCATGACAGCCCGACACACCACAGACAACTCTCGCCAGTTCGAGGACCACCGACCCTCCAGCAGGGACCAACGACCCTGAAGGAACTCCGACCCCAAAGTCGCCCCCCAGCCCAGCACCCACAAGTCTGAACAGGAGGACATCCAGGCTGGAAGAAAGAACCGAAACCAACCTCCGACCAAGGATCCGGCCTCGGACGCCAGATAGTCAGGAACGAGGCTTAGCAGGAGGGGGCTTCACCTTCTTGTTACGACCCCTACTAGACTGAAACCGACCCCTGCCCCTGGTAAACTGCCTGCGAAAGGGAGGATGGAAGAAGGGCCTAGGCTTGGAAGAAGCCAGCACAGCAGAAGACTGCTTGAAAGAGGAAGAATGCTTCTTCTGCTTAAACAGCCAATGCAACTTGCCCTCCAATTCCTCACCAAACGACATAGAACCCTGGAAGGGCAACCGCAGAGCAGCAGACTTCAGGGCCAAATCCGTTTTCCAGTACTTCAGAACCAAGTTACAACGAGCAGCCACACAAGCACCCCCAGAGAGGGCGAAAGCCTTGTCCACCGGATCCCGCACAACAGCATCTTGAGCCAAAGAAGTGAACCCAACTAGACTGGCCACAAAAGAATCCACAGGAAGAGAGTCCAGCAAGTCCTTGGCCATATCCTGAAGAGGACAGAGCTTAGCCATGAAGCGAGGGAGCAAGATGCGATCCGGATCCCTCCATTCCCGGTCCAGCACCTCCTTGACACAAGGATGAACCGGCATCACCACAGGAGCCGAGCACTGGAACTGGCGAAGCAAGGAACTCCCAGAAGTACTAGGGACATCATCAGCGGGAAATCCCATATTAGCCTTAATATGACCCAACAATTCCGGCAACATGTCCTTGGCGACATACTTGCCCTTTTGAACATCACCCCCAACCACTCATCCTCGGACTCAGCGGATGAAGAAGGGGGCGGAGCTCGACCAGTGGACTTGGACCTGGGAGCACCCCCCATCTCCAACAAAGTCTCCTTAATATGCCTCTTCATCCTGGCATCACCACCCCGGGAACGACGCTTGGAACGCGCAGGAGAAGGAGATGAGGAAGACAAAGACGAGGAAGATGAGGAGGATTCAACCACATGCCTGCTCTTCTTGGCATGTTTACCCATGAGTGCAGAACCACAGGACAACGATGTGCAGCAAGCCACCCCAGAAGCTGGACTGAAGGCCAACGAAGCACAGCAAGCCACCACAGGATCAGGACCTGAGGCTACCCAGGACAGAAGCCAGGCAGCCCACTAGCTGCCCAGGACCACCGGAAAGTTAAGACCCCACACGGAGGCAGCTCAAATGAAATGCAGCAAAAGACCCAAAACTGCAGCACTGTGCACCAACCAGCCCCAAACAGAAATGCAGTGAAAGGAAGAAACAAGGGCCGCATAAATAGTGAAAAACCGCTATGCGGTAATTACAGGGAGGGCCGGCAAGCACCCCAAGCCACCGCCGCCAGCCGCAAACAGAAAACGCCTGACTTCCTGCACCAAACAAAGGAAGTCAGGCAAACTCCAGAAGGAAGCGCCCCAGCAACAGGTAAGCCCCAGGAGGCCCCAGGCTCCTGGACCAATCCATACTGTCGGAAGACAGAAAAAAGAACAGGATGAATGCTGGGTAATGTACCCTTATGAACTCCCAGTAGGGAGGGGGAGGGGTGTTCCAGCATCCCTGCTTTTCTTTTTTCTGTCATGGAGATAGGTTATCTCACTTGTAAGTATTAAGGGGACGAGGACAGGAGGGACCTGGGGGCAATATATGGATTACGGACTTTAACAGGTAAGTAAACATATAAATAAATAAAACGAATTTTGTTGCGTGCACTGCATTACCATATGCGATACAGTGCGCGCAACGAAATTCGTTTTATTTTATTTAAATGTTTACTTAGCTGTTAAAGTCCGTAATCCAAACATTTATACCCATCCACCCTGCCCCTCCCCCTCCCCACGTCACCGCCCGGCAGGTACTCCTACTACCGGCCGCGCTGGCTACAAGGCCCGGGGACACTGTCTGGGGCCCCTTCCCTGCCGTTCCGATGACCTTTCCAGGGAGGTATTCAGACCATGGAAAGGTAGTCGGAAATGCGTCTTGTAATTCCGACGGTGATGCCTGCATCTGCACTGCCGCCATACCCTGCTGCTTTCCCAACCACCGCCACCACGGGATCCACAATCCTGCCGGTGGACTTGCAGCGGGCTTGAAGTGGTCCGAATACCCAACTCATATTAGGGTGGTCTGTCCAACAAAGCTTGTGGGTGTGTGGGATTTATAGGCGCTCATATAGTAGTAAACACTAAGGGGCAGATTTATGTTAACTGGCGCATCCCCAGGGATGCGCCAGTTAATGTGCGCCACAGTGCGCCACTGCTCCGCCACCCATGGTGCGCCGCATTTACAATGCGGCGCACCATGGTGCAAGGCAGTGAAGATGCGTGACGCATCTCTCGGCGCACGGGCGGCGCATTGCAGGAGTCATGTCGCAAGTGCGACATGACTCCTGCAATGCACAGGGACCACCTCTTCAATGTATGGTGCGTCACCCTTACGCCTGCTTCAAGCAGGCGTAAGGAATTGACATAGAAAGTGACTGAGTGAAATCTCATAGATTTCACTCAGCCACTTTTAGGAGGCGTTCCTGCGCAGGAACGCCCCCCCTGCGCAGGAACGCCTCCTTATGGCGCAGGGGTTTCCAACATGACGCATCTCCTAGATGCATCACGTTGTAAATAGGGCGCATTGTTTGCGCCGCCGTTGCGTCACATTACGTGACGCAATTGCGGCGCAAGGAGGCGCAAGAGCCTCATAAATCTGCCCGTAATACTCTTCTCTAGATCGATCTTCTGGTGCATACAAACTTTTGGTAAGAGAACACCCTACTTCCCTGAATTCAATCAAAATTGAAAGCTCCAAAACACAAAGTTTTTGGAGCACACAAGCACAAATAAAGTATAAAATATGTAAAGTCATAAAATACACAAAGCAAATTTTTTCACAATAAACAATGGGGCTCTTGTAGTTCTTGTCTTTATTTTCAACACATTCCAATCCCTTGTGCCAATGCGTTTCGCCTTGGTTGTGTAAACCTGCGGCTTCGTCAGGGCTTAAACTTCTCAAAGCGTATTGGTGCCTTGCTGCAGTTATCCTCACTGGTAATATCAATCCTTAAATGGTTATAGCTTCAGAGTCCAGATTAAGGTTTCCCATGGAACCCAAATCTCAGCAGACAAAATAAATGTGGCGAATATAGTCTTAAATAAATACCAGATAGAATCCTCTAATCCATAATAAGTGAATCCGGCTAAACAAATTTCCGTCAGGTCGATATTGTGCACTGTAATGTCCTGTGTCTATTAGAAGTGCCGCGAGGTAAAATCCTTATTTAACCTCGTATCAGTAAATTCGAAACTCCCGGTCGCGTCCAGCCCGTGTACAGGCGAGGATCGGGACATTACAGTGCACAATATCGGCCTGACGGGAATTTGTTTAGCCGGATTCACTTATTATGGACTCGGGGCCTTAGTTATATTTCCTAACTAATGCTCACTTGCACTCACACTTGTTCTCAGTCACTCATTTTCACTTGTCTCACTTATTCTTAGTCTGATTTACACAGTTACACTAATTCACTGCAACTCACACTCATTCTCACAATTACACTCCCTCACACTCACTCATTCACACTGCCTCACTCCCTTGAACTCATTTTCACTCACTCATTCTCAATTTTTCTCAATCAGTTGCATTCACTTCCTCTTTCACTTTATCTCAATCGCTTTAATTCTCAAACACACACAAACACACTTCGACAAACACACATACACCCACACAGACGAATATTCACATATACATACTCTCTCTCTCTCTCTCCTACATCACTGCCTGCACTGGACCTTTCTCTTCTCCTGGGGCCTCGTTGACCCTCAAGACAGGCACATAGGGCCTTCCCACCTCAAACAACCAACAATGCTATATGAAACTGAAAGCTGAGGTGTGTGCCATCACAGATTCCAGCTTTCGAACCCTGGGAGGGGTGCAAGGCAGAATCGTGTGTAGTCCCGAACACTGCAGTGCTTAAGCCTAAACCACCCAGGTATACACCCAGCAGTGATGCTGCAGTGTGCAACAAATGGGTGCGTGGGCAACGATGTGTGCAAGTCTCTGAGGTCTACGCTGGGATTCCGTCAGCAGTCACACACTCCTGCTCGCCCAGATGCTCAGCATTTTTAGGGCGAGGCCTCCGCCCACGTAAGTGGGAGGAGTTTCGAGATCCTAATGTTAAAGAAGAGAAAAAAAAGTATCTCCTAGGGCTTTGGCGAGACAAATTCCACACATTCCTTAGTGTGTTCTGTCATCTGGCCAGTGATTCGTCTTCGTTGTGGTGTCGTTTTAATAGGCTTGAAGTGATAGGGTAAATGTAGTTTTCGGACACCATGTTGGGCATTTTTCGTGCGTGCTCGCGCAAAGAAGTACATTAATTATAATTAGGAGCTGTCAGGGTGCCTCCGTAAGTGAATCCAGATAGCCGGGCGCGTTCACCATTCAGCAGCGCTCAGCGCGCAGCTGCTCCATGCCAGGCCGGGAAAGGGCTTCATTAGTTCAAGAATTCTAAAAGCAAGCATCTATCGGAAGTGGGAGATAGGAACCTTTTGACTGGTTTCATATAGTTCAGAGATTCACTTTCATTCCTCTTTAAATATCACTCTTTAGGTGTTCAAGGTTTGTGTATATTTTTTTTACATATCTTAAGACAATCCAAAAGTATTTTTTCAAGATGAAATGCCAAAGCAGCACAATGCAGAGCAATGACATACTACAAGTGGCATACTATAATATTTTTTTAATAAGGGGCAAGACGTTGAAAGCCTAATAGCATTCTCAAAGTTTATGTGTAGTGTTCATAAAAGCAGCAAATCTGGGATAAGCTGGGGGGAACTGTCTTTCGCTCTAAAGGCTGTCTGTCAACAGGTTTCCCCTTTCAGAAGTCTAACTGGAATTCTTCAGGACTGTTTATATGGAGTAGTTGCACTATTCTAGCAGACAGTAAAGCATCTGATTACAGTGGTCTTGGGGGCAGAAAACATGACCGCCTTGCTCCTGTCACACTCACATACGTGTATATGACAATTGTGAGAGTGCAGTTTGAGAGTTGAGAGTGCAGTTTGAGAGTTGAGAGTGCAGATTGAGAGTTGAGAGTGCAGATTGAGAGTGCAGTTTGAGAGTGCAGTTTGAGAGTGCAGTTTGAGAGTGCAGTTTGAGAGTGCAGTTTGAGAGTGCAGTTTGAGAGTGCAGTTTGAGAGTGCAGTTTGAGAGTGCAGTATGAGAGTGCAGTATGAGAGTGCAGTATGAGAGTGCAGATTGAGAGTGGTGTTTGAGAGTGCAGAGTGGAGATTGAGAGTTGAGAGTGCAGTTTGAGAGTGCAGAGTGGCGGTGCAGAGTGGCGGTGCAGAGTGGCGGTGCAGAGTGGCGGTGCGGTGCGGCGGTGCAGAGTGGCGGTGCAGAGTGCAGAGTGGCGGTGCAGAGTGGCGGTGCAGAGTGCAGAGTGGCGGTGCAGAGTGGCGGTGCAGAGTGCAGAGTGGTGGTGCAGAGTGGGGGTGCAGAGTGGGGGTGCAGAGTGGGGGTGCAGAGTGGGGGTGCAGAGTGGGGGTGCAGAGTGGCGGTGCAGAGTGGCGGTGCAGAGTGGCGGTGCAGCGGTGCAGAGTGGCAGTGCAGAGTGGCGGTGCAGAGTGGCGGTGCAGAGTGGCATTGCGGCGGTGCAGAGTGGCGGTGCAGAGTGGCGGTGCAGAGTGGCGGTGCAGAGTGGCGTTGCGGCGGTGCAGAGTGGCGGTGCAGAGTGGCGGTGCAGAGTGGCGGTGCAGAGTGCAGAGTGGCGGTGCAGAGTGGCGGTGCAGAGTGCAGAGTGGCGGTGCAGAGTGGCGGTGCAAAGTGGCGGTGCAGAGTGGCGGTGCAGAGTGCAGAGTGGCGGTGCAGAGTGGCGGTGCAAAGTGGCGGTGCAGAGTGCAGAGTGGCGGTGCAGAGTGGCGGTGCAGAGTGGCGGTGCAGAGTGGCGGTGCAGAGTGGCGGTGCAGAGTGGCAGAGTGGCGGTGCAGAGTGCAGAGTGGCGGTGCAGAGTGGCGGTGCAGAGTGGCGGTGCAGAGTGGCGGTGCAGAGTGCAGAGTGGCGGTGCAGAGTGCAGAGTGGCGGTGCAGAGTGGCGGTGCAGAGTGCAGAGTGGCGGTGCAGAGTGGCGGTGCAGAGTGGCGGTGCAGAGTGCAGAGTGGCGGTGCAGAGTGGCGGTGCAGAGTGGCGGTGCAGAGTGGCGGTGCAGAGTGCAGAGTGGCGGTGCAGAGTGCAGAGTGGCGGTGCAGAGTGGCGGTGCAGAGTGCAGAGTGGGGGTGCAGAGTGGGGGTGCAGAGTGCAGAGTGGCGGTGCAGAGTGGCGGTGCAGAGTGGCGGTGCAGAGTGCAGAGTGGCGGTGCAGAGTGGCGGTGCAGAGTGCAGAGTGGCGGTGCAGAGTGGCGGTGCAGAGTGCAGAGTGGCGGTGCAGAGTGGCGGTGCAGAGTGGCGGTGGGGGTGCAGAG
Organism: Lissotriton helveticus; assembly: GCF_964261635.1. Lineage (NCBI taxonomy): Eukaryota > Metazoa > Chordata > Amphibia > Caudata > Salamandridae > Lissotriton > Lissotriton helveticus. The sequence continues at coordinate 1,075,933,592 of NC_136072.1, forward strand.
TGGGGGCGCAGAGTGGCGGCGCAGAGTGGCGGTGCAGAGTGGCGGTGCAGAGTGGCGGTGCAGAGTGGCAGTGCGGCGGTGCAGAGTGGCGGCGCAGAGTGGCGGTGCAGAGTGCAGAGTGGCGGTGCAGAGTGGCGGTGCAGAGTGGCGGTGCGGCGGTGCAAAGTGGCGGTGCAGAGTGGCGGTGCAGAGTGGCGGTGCAGAGTGCAGAGTGGCGGTGCAGAGTGCAGAGTGGCGGTGCAGAGTGGCGGTGCAGAGTGGCGGTGCAGAGTGCAGAGTGGCGGTGCAGAGTGCAGAGTGGCGGTGCAGAGTGGCGGTGCAGAGTGGCGGTGCAGAGTGGCGGTGCAGAGTGCAGAGTGGCGGTGCAGAGTGGCGGTGCAGAGTGGCGGTGCAGAGTGGCGGTGCAGAGTGGCGGTGCAGAGTGGCGGTGCGGCGGTGCAGAGTGGCGGTGCAGGGTGCAGAGTGGCGGTGCAGAGTGGCGGTGCAGAGTGGCGGTGCAGAGTGGCGGTGCAGAGTGCAGAGTGGCGGTGCAGAGTGGCGGTGCAGAGTGGGGGTGCAGAGTGCAGAGTGCAGAGTGCAGAGTGGGGGTGCAGAGTGGGGGTGCAGAGTGGCGGTGCAGAGTGGCGGTGCAGAGTGCAGAGTGGCGGTGCAGAGTGGCGGTGCAGAGTGCAGAGTGGGGGTGCAGAGTGGGGGTGCAGAGTGGCGGTGCAGAGTGCAGAGTGGCGGTGCAGAGTGGCGGTGCAGAGTGCAGAGTGGCGGTGCAGAGTGGCGGTGCAGAGTGGCGGTGCAGAGTGCAGAGTGGCGGTGCAGAGTGCAGAGTGGGGGTGCAGAGTGGGGGTGCAGAGTGGCGGTGCAGAGTGGCGGTGCAGAGTGCAGAGTGGCGGTGCCGAGTGGCAGTGCCGAGTGGCGGTGCAGAGTGGCGGTGCAGAGTGGCGGTGCAGAGTGGGGGTGCAGAGTGGGGGTGCAGAGTGGGGGTGCAGAGTGGCGGTGCAGAGTGGCGGTGCGGCGGTGCAGAGTGGCGGTGCAGAGTGGCGGTGCAGAGTGCAGAGTGGCGGTGCAGAGTGGCGGTGCAGAGTGGCGGTGCAGAGTGGCGGTGCAGTGGTGCAGAGTGGCGGTGCAGAGTGGCGGTGCAGAGTGGCGGTGCAGTGCAATGTTGGTGCAGTGGTGCAGAGTGGCGGTGCAGAGTGGCGGTGCAGTGCAATGTTGGTGCAGTGGTGCAGAGTGGCGGTGCAGAGTGGCGGTGCAGAGTGGCGGTGCAGAGTGGCGGTGCGGCGGTGCAGAGTGGCGGTGCAGAGTGGCAGTGCAGAGTGCAGAGTGGCGGTGCTGTGGCGGTGCAGAGTGCAGAGTGGTGTTGCAGAGTGGCGGTGCAGAGTGGCGGTGCAGAGTGGCGTTGCAGAGTGGCGGTGCAGAGTGGCGGTGCAGAGTGGCAGTGCGGCGGTGCAGAGTGGCGGTGCAGAGTGCAGAGTGGAGGTGCAGAGTGGCGGTGCAGAGTGGCGGTGCAGAGTGGCGGTGCAGAGTGGCGGTGCAGAGTGGCGGTGCGGTGGTGCAGAGTGGCAGTGCAGAGTGGCGGTGCAGAGTGGCGGTGCAGAGTGGCGGTGCAGAGTGGCGGTGCAGAGTGCAGAGTGGCGGTGCAGAGTGGCGGTGCAGAGTGGCGGTGCAGAGTGGCGAGTGGCGGTGCAGAGTGGGGGTGCAGAGTGGGGGTGCAGAGTGGGGGTGCAGAGTGGGGGTGCAGAGTGGGGGTGCAGAGTGACAGTGAGTGCAGAGTGACAGTGAGTGCAGAGTGACAGTGAGTGCAGAGTGACAGCAGAGTGCAGAGTGACAGCAGAGTGACAGTGAGTGCAGAGTGACAGCAGAGTGACAGTGAGTGCAGAGTGACAGCAGAGTGACAGTGAGTGCAGAGTGACAGCAGAGTGACAGTGAGTGCAGAGTGACAGCAGAGTGACAGTGAGTGCAGAGTGACAGCAGATTGACAGTGAGTACAGAGTGACAGTGAGTGCAGAGTGACAGTGAGTGACAGTGAGTGCAGAGTGACAGTGAGTGCAGAGTGACAGCAGAGTGACAGTGAGTGCAGAGTGACAGCAGAGTGACAGTGAGTGCAGAGTGACAGCAGAGTGACAGTGAGTGCAGAGTGACAGTGAGTGCAGAGTGACAGTGAGTGCAGAGTGACAGTGAGTGCAGAGTGACAGTGAGTGCAGAGTGACAGTGAGTGCAGAGTGACAGCGAGTGCAGAGTGACAGTAGAGTGACAGTGAGTGCAGAGTGACAGTGAGTGCAGAGTGACAGTGAGTGCAGAGTGACAGTGAGTGCAGAGTGACAGTGAGTGCAGAGTGACAGTGAGTGCAGAGTGACTGCAGAGACAGTGTGTCAGGGTGCACATTGTGTGAGTGTGCAGAATGAGTGTGCAGGGTAAACAGTGTGTGACTATGCAGGGTGACATTGGGAGAGTGCGGGTGAGCAGTGTGTGAATGTTACGGGGCAGTGTGTGAGTGTGCAGAAAACACCACACACACATACACCACACACACATAACGCACACACAAACCACACACCTCAGTCTCTCAACACCACACACTTGTCACCACTCAACACAACACACTCACCACCACACTCACTCCCCAGGCTCACCCCCACAGACTCACCAGCACACACTCACCAGCACACAGAAAACAACACACACAACAACACACCCCCAGCCGTCAATGAATGCTTTCACCATGCACAAACACCAACAACCATCATCCATCTGTGCACGCTTTTACCAAGCACACACCCACCAGCCGTCAGTGCACCCTTCCACCAGGCACACACACCTCCAGCCGGCAGTGCACTTTTCCACCAAGCAATCGCAGTATGGTACACTTTACTTTTAAACATATTCATATAAAGCACAGCATGCCACCATTGGTAAAATTACAATTCAACCAACATACTTCCACTACACACCACATGCACACACTCCATAACACATGGCAAAAAGACATTGGCATTTACAATGCCATTAGCTCAAACTCAAATAAATCCGAGCCCGATTGCATTTCTAATGCTTGTTTTTTATTATACCAATAGTGAGTAATCGGTTATTATTCACTTATTAATATACTAAAAAGGTTCAGGCCACAAAGACGTAGGAACTCTGATGCCCTTGAGGGCGAGCCACCACTGAAATACATGTAATTGTAAAAGCAGCCTTAAAATAAGCATTTTTGCAGAACTTTAATTAAATTACTCTTACTGTGCCCACCCAAAAAACAACATCAATCCCTAATAAAATACAATTTAACGAATTTCCTGCAAGAGAAATGAAACAATATTTACATTGCGCCTAATTAAATACCCACTCATTATAGCATGTTTTTCAGAAACATTACTATATATAATCTTTTATTCAGAACAATGCTATTTTTATTCTCGAAATGTAAATAAACAAGCATTGGCAACGTCAATTGAAATGGCGTGCACATAAAAGTGCCTCTACCTTCATTTATGGGTTTAAGGAATCAAAAAGTAATCATACATGCAATGAGTTGGTCATCCTTGCACTCATGTATCCATTCATCCACCCACTGACTCATTCATAAATGCACCCAATTATACTACCACAATAAACACCCCATACCTCAAATGAACAAAAAATGCCAGATAAATTAAAATAGTGCAAGTAGAAAACAGAGATATGCTGTCACCTGAACATGGCGAACAAGTGATTGCAATAACTAATAAATAAAACATAGCAGTGATCATCTTTTAATGGTGTTGTCATTAGTGTGTCGAGTTGTAAAGTTCCAGCATGGCTGACATATTTAGAACTAGATTGGTGGCTATCTTGGAATGCTAAAACAACAATACACTATGGACAATATAATTATATTATGGTCACCTGGTTTAGAGACAGCGGGTGCACAAGATGCAATACACTACTGATTAAATGAGTGGCAAACAAGCAGCCTGTCAGCACTATAAAAAATAGAAATAGAAAGGGGAGTAATAAACAAATAAAACTGGGCATATAAATGGAGAATGTGGAAAACTAGTGACTGGCTGAGTGCTGAAGCATACTCATTTTCAAGTAGATGTGCACATTTGTTCAGACAAATTACATCACTCACAAGCCTAGTGAGCCAGTGGCTGAAATGAGCTGACCCATAGCCCCATGCTGTACGCTGTCATGGATGGAAGCAGAGAGTAAATGACACTCATACAGACTTTTCACTGAAAAGGCATTTTTTGTTGTTGATATTAACTGTTCAGTGAAAGTTTCTAATAAACCTCACCTCTCGTTGCCAACCACACTGTGCAGGGATGTTTAGGGAGGACCATAGGTGCCCTCTAGGCCCCAGAGTGGAGGGCCAGGAGGGAAGGGGGCCTTGCTAGGGGCTCCCAATGTCGCTTTCCGGTAAGGCCAACATGGAATAGCTGCCGGAAGCTGACATCATAATTCTGACGGCGGAGCCACCGTCATTAATGGATTATGAAGTGCAGCCTGTCGGAAAGCGTTGGATGGTCCCTCAGCCGCTGTAATGCGTCGGTCGGATCGCAGCAGCAGATGGCGGTCAGACCGCAACCAACGAGCTGTCAGTTGTGGCCCGACCGCTATCGGCCCCATAGTTAATAATAACTAGATTTTTAAATCTGCGATACACACACTATTACAATTCTGAATAGTGATAGAGGACCATATGTATCAACAACCTGATTTGCGATTCTCAAATAGCGATTTTTTAGAAATCGCTATTTGAGAATCGCAAATAGGGATGTATGTACAAAATCACAATTTTTTAGCGATTTCTTAGTATTCATTAATTGTGATTAGCAAATTGCGAATCGCAATCAAGGAATACTTTCCCATTCATTTCTATTTCAATTTGAGAATCGCAACTTGAGAATAATTTCAAGGGTGCAGGGGTGTCCAAAGGACACCCTGTTGCACCCCTGAAATAAGCATGGGTGCACATATGGCGCACATACATGCCCTGAGGGCATGTATGTGTTTCACATTGCACTTTGGAAAATGCAAAAAAGTGCATTTTTCAAGGAATTCGCAAATTACCACCAACTTGAAGTTGGTGGTAAAATGCGATTCCTTAGGGCCAATTTGCATTTTTTTAATGTTATGTTATATGTTATGTTATAAATGGATTTGTATCGCGCACTGTTACTCAAGAGTGTCCTGGCGCGTGGAGAGAACAATGACAGATTAAGCAGGGGGTCTAGACCACTTGTTGAAACAGATGTGTTTTCAGGAGTTTTTTAAAAGTGGTCAGGTCAGTCGTATGCCTCAGAGGGTCTGGCAAGGCTTTCCACATATTGGCAGCTCTTACCGCCAGGGACTGACCACCCAGGCGTGGTTTTTTTAACCTAGGGATAACCAGTCGTCTATGAGCAGCCGAGCATAGGTGGCGTATCGGCTGGTAGAACGAAAATCTGGCACTCAAGTAAGATGGGCAAGGACCATGTAAGGCTTTGTGAGTCAGGACCAAGGCTTTGAAGCACACTCTTTGAGCCACCGGGAGCCAATGAAGGTCACAAAGATGTTTGCGGACACTTAGGGGCATATTACCAACTAATAGAGAGAATTTTTGTCTCTAACTTGTTTAGAGACAAAACTTATCGCCGCAAATCGGCGATTTTTATCGCAGATAAACCTTGCTATTAGCAAGGTTTATCGCAAATGCGATAAAAAACGGCCGCAATGCATGAATATCGCTGAAAAGTCCGCGATATTCATGCATTATCGAGCAAATGCTCTTAGCCATGTTATCCACCTCCCATTGGATAACATGGCTAAGAACTGCTCCTGGGCAGGTGTTAGCTTTTGGAGATATTCGCGCTTAGCGCGAATATCTCCAAAAGTTGGTAATAGGAGATAGCGATGTTAGCGACTGTTTCCAGTCGCTAACATCTTGGCACGCCCACTTTGCATGTCATTAGTGATAAATATCACTGACATGCAAAGCGGGGCCCAAGATGGTCACTATCTCCTATTAGCTGTCACTAACTGGTGTTAGCGACAGCTTGGTAATAGGGAGATAATTTTATCTCCGCTTTCTTGGCTTTTAAAGCCAAAAATGCGGAGATAAAGCCCCTTGATAATATGCCCCTTAGTCTCCTAGGGATGTCAAAGAGGAGCCTAACAGCTGCATTTTGTACTACTTGAAGTTTGCCCAAGAGAAAGTCAGGAGAGCCGATGTAAAGGGCATTGGCGTAGTCCAGGAGCGAAAGTATGAGTGCCCTGGCTACTACCTCCTTGGCTGCTCGGGGAAGGAGGGGGAAGAACTTCCTTAGGGTTTTTAGAGTGCCGAAGCATGCTCCTGACAGTCATCGTGATTTGTTCGTGAAAGCACAGGTCAGCCCCGAACCAAATCCCTAAGTTCTTAGCTACCCCACAATCGCCTTTAGGACATGGTGACGCTTTGGGCCATAGAGATTCTTTGAAGGCCACCGGGAATTGTCCGTATAAGAGAATTTCTGATTTGTCCTCGTTACATTTCAGGCTGGCTTGAGCCAGCCAGGCAAATACTGAGGACAAACATTGCTGGGCTTCATCAGTCTGCAGGTCATCACCTTTCCAGGTGAAGAGGAGTTGGGTGTCATCGGCGAAGGCCATAATTTTGGCACCCCACCTTTCCACCAGATAGATGAGGGGGGTCAAATAAACATTAAAAAGCATCTTACATTGCATTTAAGGATTCGCAAAATTTGCGATTCCTTAAATGCATTCGCAAAATAAGGAATTGCAAATTTTGCGATTCCTTATTTTGCACGCAGATTTCTTTGATACATACCATTTAGCACTAAAGCATTCGCAAATGCTGAAATTCTGCGAATTTTGGCGTTTGCGAATGCATTAGTGCTCGATACATATGGGATTTCTTCATATGTGGGCATATAATTGATCAATCAATTGCTCTAGATGGCCCCAAATATCATTTCCTAGTTTCCTTGCTGTTTTCCCCTTACATATATACAGTAATGTTTCCAAATGAAAACTAGATATATAACGGGCACACTACTGCTAAACCATGTTGAGACAGCACAAATACGAGCTATAATAATAGCGACAAATATTGAGCTGTGAAGTGCAAGTGAAAGATTGTCTATTGTCATCAGGATTAGTTCTGGGGTAGTGATAATCTTCTTATGTAATCATTTTTCCATAAAACCAATCATTTTATGCCAATATAACTGCAATTTTGGACAGCCTGAATTTTTTTCATCGAGGGCAGTTGTCATTACCCTGATGTCATCACTCGAATAGTTTGGTAGGAGTATAATAAAGTTTAAATATGGTTTTATAAAACATTATTTTAAGTTGTCATAGAGCAGAAGCAGATTCCTTAAATTAATAGATCCTGGAATTTATGTATTTAACCATCTGTCAATCAAATGGGATTTATCTAGCATGACTTATCACCAGTGATGGTCTCCAGGCACTGGAAAGGGCGTGAGGGGTTATCGCTGCTCTGGGCTACTTGTCTAAAGTTCTTTAGTCTCTTTCTGACATCCAGTAGAGTTGTCTCAGAATGCAGGGGCAGAGGGCGGTTGTTCCAGAGTTTGGGTGCGAGGTGAGAGAAAGCAGCCGCGGTCGGTAGTAGGTGTTCCTGCAGGGCGGTGACGTGGGGAGGGGGAGGGTCAGGGTGAGGGGTAGTAATCTATGGATTACTGAGCTTTACAGGTAAGTAAACACATAAATAAATAAAACAAATTTTGTTGTGCGAACTGCATCGCATTTGGGGATGCAGTGCACGCAACGAAATTCGTTTTATTTATTTATATGTTTACTTAACTGTAAAGCTCCGTAATCCATAGATTACTACCCCCACCCTGACCTTCCCCCTCCTCACGTCACCGCCCTGCAGGAACACCTACTACCGACCGCGTCTGGGAGAAAGAACAGCCTCTGTTTCTGCATTTGAGGATATGGGGGGAGTGATCGAGGGGTAGGGAGGAGCGGAGATGTCTTGTGGGTTAGTGGAAGTTAACTCTCTGGTTTAGATAGGCTGGGCCCTTGTTGTGGAAGGCTTCCTATGTGTCGGTGAGTAGATTGAAATGACAGTGCTTGCTGAAGGGGAGCCAGTGTAGTGTTCTGAGGTGGGTGGGTCATGTGGGTTTGTCTCGGGGGTCGAGGACAAGCTTTGTGGCTGCATTCTATTTGGTTTGGAACCTGTTTTGGAGTTGGGTGTTTATCCCTACATATAGGGCGTTGCCATAGTCCAGGCGGCTGTTGATGAAAGCCTGGGTGATGGTGCATCTGGTGTCTGCGGGGAGCCATTTCTTCAGCATGCAGAGGATGTGGAAGCACACTAAGGCAACAGCATTCACTTGTCTCTTCATGAATGGAGTGCTGTTGAGAATGATGCTTAAATTTTTTGCGTGTTTTGTGGGTTCGGGGGGGCCTAGTTCGGTGAGCCAACAGGCGTGGCCTCAGGGGGAGGCGGAGCTCCTGAGGATGAGTACCTTGGTTTTTTTGGTATTATGTTTGAGGCACTTGCTCTGCGTCCAGCTGGCGACATTGGTCATGCACCTGTGGAAGTTGGCTTTTGCTTTGGTAGGGTCGGAGGAGAGGGATAGGATGAGTTGAGTGTCATCCACGTAGAATATGATGTTCATGCTGTGGGATTTGACCAGGGTGGCCATGTAGGTGTTAAAGAGGGTAGGGTTGAGGGAGGAGCCTTGGGGGAGGCCACAAATGATGTCTTTAGGGGCTGATGCGAGTGGTGGGAGGTGGGTGCTTTGGGTTCTGCATGCGAGAAAGGAGGCAAGCCACTTAAGGGCGTCTCCTTGAATGTCCATCTGGTCGAGGCTGACGAGGAGTGTGTGGTGCGATACGGTGTCAAATGCTGCAGGGAGGTCGAGGAGGATGAGTCTCTGATGTTATCCATGGCTGCTATGAGGGCGGTTTCCGTGCTGTGGTTTGCACAAAACCCTGATTGCAAGGGATCCAGGAGGTTGTAGGTTTTGAGATGGTTGGTAAGTTGGATTTCTGTGTTCAGTCGTTTGCTCCAGCTTTCTGCCTGAAGTTCTATATGAGCCGTTTCTGTTTCCAAAAAGATCTTGCAATAGAGCCTAATTTTATGATCTTTCCTAATGGCCAGAGTATGCATTATTTCACAGTGTCCCATGATAAATAGATTTTTATCCAATTTTTATAAGAAGTCCCTAATTTGTAAGTATTTAAAAAAACATCTCTTTTGCAAGGACGTAATTTTCCTGCAACTAAGAACATACATTGTACTATCTGTGGAAATTTCACCGAGCCATTTGATACCAGGATTCTCCCATATTCTAGAAAAGCCATCACAACAAATTGTTGAAAATAATGTTGATTTGCATAGTAAAGTAAAAATAATCATAATTGGTAATGTTAAACATTTTTACCCATATTTTTCATAGCTAAATGGCTGTCTGAATAAATTTAAATGAGAATGTTTTATGATAGCTCCCAGTATCTTATAGGGCTACTGGAAGTAATTTAACACATTTCCTCTATGGCCAATTTTCCATCCCCGATTGTGTGATAATGGTCATAACATTTGACCACATGCTGGATACATAGTATATCTGTCACCTCTTTTTACTGGTATTCACCCCGATAAGAAACTAAATGCCTCCATGGACACTCCCTTCTTAGTTCTTGAACATACTGCATAACTAGTTTGTATTCTATTTACCTTCACAGGGTCACAATTTTAGAGGATTTACATGGCCTGCATTTTAAGTCAAGCTGTTGACAGATATGCATTTGCCACTGACAACCCATCTTCTGCTCCTCTGCCAGACTGCCTCTTGTTGCTTAGGTACAGCCCGCATTACATTTGTTTCTTGATGATGCCACTTTCCTGCTGCTCCCGCCCTCCAGCCTTCCTCCAGCCACTCCAACCTCCCAGGAGTTATAATGGAGGTTGATGTGCTGCCGCACCACCTACGTGCCAAAGGCAAATCAATCTGCACCTGGACAGCACTCAGTGCCAGGACCCCTGGTCCTCCCACCATCTGCAACTACACCACTAAGGAGCTCCTGGCCCAGGACAGCGGATACCACAACAACAACTGCTACACGTCCTCCCCATGGTCGACCAAAGGACCCTTCGTCTGCTGCCACTGTTGCTTCTCCTGTGACTCTGGACCATCTGCCCTCACTGACACCTGCGCTGCCTTCACACTGCAGGGGTCTGCATACACCCCTGAGACACAAGCCATTAATCATGGTGTTGTATGAAGTCATCTCCAAAAATGTTTTGTGCAGCTCCAGCGCACTCCATTCATACAAATGCTTAAATAAAAGGTCGTATCTCCATGAGGATCCTACTCTTTTCCCAGCTACAGCTGCTTGTCAAAGTTAAGCGTACAGTAGTTGTCCACAAAGTTTTTATTATGCTAGTGAAGTCTATCTGTAGTTTGGTGAGCTTCCCGCTTTTCTAAACATTGGCTGTGTGTGCTCCCACAAATGTACAATATTTATTTGTGATGATAGTTGTCCAAGTGGATATGTCTTTTTCTCATGTGTTAAAATTATATTAGTGTAAGAAATTGGGTCACAAGTTGGGGGACCCTTTTCAAGCAGCAACCACAATTCTACTCAGGGTGAAGTCACAAGAAAACCCTAAATTAACCTGTGCGTAATTCTCTGGTAGCTTGGCACAGAGCATTCAGGCTTAATTCAGAGGCAATGTGTAAAGTATTTGTGCAATACTTCAACAGTAACACAGTGAAAACACACCACAAAGGGATCCTACACCAGTTTAGAAAATCAGAGTCATTTTTAATAAATAAAGCAATGCCAAAATGACAAAAATCCAATCCGTTGAACCGGAGATATTCAATCCTAATGATTTTAGTAAAAATACCGCCAAAAGGCGTAAAGCGCCAGCTGTGGATACCTGGTTGCACTGGACCGAGACAAATTCACAAGTCCAGGCTGACCGCGATGGACCGTGATGGAATGCGAGCTGGCTATAGGGAGCAGGTTAGGCTCACTGAACAGAGTTGCACAGACAAAGCGATGCATCGGTTCTGAAGTGCGGCAAGGCTGTGGTGTGAGGTCCTGCATTGTTGTTGAGGATCCTGTTGATGAGGGCTTGCGATACGAAGTCCGACGTAGATGATGTGTCGCACAGTCTTGGTTCCAAGGAAGTTCGAGGAGCTGCGAGGCTGAGATGTGGAGTCCGCCAGAAGCAGGAGGTCAGGCAACTATCCTATGGAGTAACTTTGGGGTTCTGGGTACACAAGATAAAGATCCAGTCCTTCTCACCCAGGGAAGAGGGCAGCAGGGCAGCACAGCAAGGCAGTAGCCAAGCAGGGCAGCAGTCCAGGCCTGGGTCCAGCTCCGCCCTCCCATCCTGTCAGTGATGGCCCATCCAGGCACACCTAAGCTTTCTTTTGTGTGTGGCTTTCTAGGAGGAATACAGAAAGCCCAACTGTCAGCTACACCCATTCATGTGATCAGAGGCAGGCTACAGGCACTAAATGGCTAAGGCAGTGAAATTCCAACTTTCAAAATTGTAATTCAAAATCCGTCTTCACCATACATTAGTATTTTTCATTACAAAGACACCAAACATGAACTAGTCACCCGCTCCCATTTGGAAATGATAGTTTATTAAATGTAATAAGGTAACTCCAATGTTATCCTATGGGAAAGATAGGCCTTGCAGTAGTGAAAAACAAATTAACTAGTTTTTCATTACCAGGACACGTTAAAAGTAAAAGTATATATCCTCCTTTTGAAATTCATGGCACCCTCCCCTGTGGGCTTTTTAGGGCCTACCATAAAAGTGAATTAAATGAGTTTAAAAGGCCAATTTTGCCAGGTGGCAATGACAGTTAAAAACTGCACACACAGACTGCAATGTCAGGCCTGAGACATGTTTAAAGGGCTATTTAAGTGTGGGGCACAATAAGTACTGCAGGCCCACATGTAGCATTTAATTTACAGGCCACGTTAGTTGACACTTATAAGTAAAGTATGCCAATTGGGGATAGGCCAATTTTACCATGTTTTAAGGAGTGAGCACAGGCACTTTAGCACTGGTTCACAGTGGTAAAGTGCACAGTGTACTAAGCATATAACAACAAAAGAGTGATGTACAGAAAAATATCAATAAATTCCTACCATTTCGCCTCCAAAGGAGATTAAACGAGGAACACAGAACAACAAAATGATTATTGATCCAAGGGGTACAAGAGTGATCGTCTATACCCTGACTCTCTATTTGTTTTGACACAGTGTACTAAGGCCATCAAAAAAACGAAATTAGCAAAAGTGGAGGAGGAAGGCCAAACATTTGGGGTGAGACCACCATAAGGCTGACAAATCTAACAACTTGCATAGATAGTTTTATCTCCTCTTTTTTGGCTTTTTAAGACAAAAAAGCAGAGATAAAGCCCTTGTAAATATGCCCCCAAGTCCGCTATTAAAATGAAAAGCGCGGTATTGGGCCCTTTTACCCCCAAAAAACACTTGTTAGTCAAGTTGACAAACAAATGCTTTTTTTTGTTAAAGCGCCCTGTGAAAGCGTGCATGGCGCGCTGAATGTTGCAGCAAAGCATGTCGTGCCTGCAGTAGGAGAAACTCATTAAAGAAAATAGTGCTTACAAAATAAATAAGAAGTACAGTGTAACAACCGAAGTAAAAGGACCACTACTCATGGGAGGATACAAATGAAGACAAGGCGGTACTAAGGGGGACTAAGAAGCCTATTAACGAATCAGAAGCCAGCATTTACGAAAGACACTGACACAAGCCAAAGACAAATATGGGTAGAGAGTGGACGGGGCTTCCAGTCCACACTTCAATACAGCATGCCTCGCAGAGCAGCACATGCGCTCCCCAGGCTCGACCCAAAATGAATGAGTTAAAAATAGTATTGCTGTCTGGAGAGGCCCGGAGAAAAAAGGCATACTTGAAATGCTGCCATGTAGAGTTGTGAAGTTTCAGGAGTACATTTTGTAATGTCATATATATATATAGGGGCAGATTTATGAGGCCCTTGCGCCACGTTTACGCCGCTGTTGCGTCACGCAAGGTGGCGTAAACGTGGCGCATCCCTACGAGGCATTTACAACGTGACGCATCTATGGAGATGCGTCACAGTGTAAGGCCCTGCGCCACATGAAACCTGCGTCAGGTTTCATGTAGGCGTTACGGTGTGGGGTGGGCGTTCCGTCGCAGGAACGCCCTTGGAAAGTGACTCAGTGAAATCTACAAGATTTCACTGAGTCACTTTCTACGACAATTCCTTACGCCTGCTTGAAGCAGGCATAAGGGTGGTGCACTATGCAATGTAGGGGTGGCCCCTGTGCATTGCAGGAGTCATGTCGCACTTGCGACATGACTCCAGCAATGCGCCGCCCGTACGCCGAAAGATGCGTCACGCATCTTCCCTGCCTTGCACCATGGTGCGCCGCATTGTAAATGCGGCGCACTATGGGTGGCGGAGCTGTAGCGCACTGTGGCGCACATTAACTGGCGCATCCCTGGGGATACGCCAGTTAACGTAAATCTGCCCCATAATGTTCCCGTTCCCAGGAAAGGCAACCCACTTCAGTCTGAGTATTGTGTGAGTGCAGTACAGCTTTTAAATACACAACATAAACTGGACAATAGGTACACATTTTTTACTGATGTGTTTGTCAGCACCATATTGCATAAAGGTTTAAGCTATTTTCCCCGACTTTTTTCAGCAGCCTGTGCTCTTTTGCAGCAGCAAAATCACTGTTCGTATTCCGCATTAACTATTTAAACAAAGCATGAGCCACAATTTTTACTGCTGCAAAAAAATGTCAATCAATGCAGCCAAAAGAAATAAAGCAAAATAGAATTTCCTTACTCTATGCAATATGGTCCCAATAGTACCTCCATGTAGTCGTGTTGTTAATTATTTAATACAGTTTCAGAGGAGCAAATCAACAATTCCATGTGACAAAGCTGGGCACATATGGGCCTTGATCCACTAAAGTTTTGAGAGGACGTTCGCGCGACGCGATGCAACCAGTTTAGCGCGGTTCATTCAGATCTTGAAAGTGGCAAGTAAATTGTCGCTATGTTTTGCGGGCCTTAATCTTCATAAAAATACCGTAATGCCAGTAATAACGTTACAACACAATCCGAAAAGACATCTCAGACACGAGCTTGATGATAGAGAGGGTTGATTTTCTCTGCTTTTGCCAGGAAGAAAACATTTTTTTGTCATGATGTGGAGATGATGTGGACGGATTTGCTGGCATGGAAAAACATATTTTAAGGTGTAGGGCATTACGTCTGTCTGCAACAAATGCCAACTATGTGATACTGACCAAAAGGGAAATGGAAAAATCTGAAAACATTCCTCTCTCTAGAAAGAGAAACTGAATGGAGGGTTGCAGTTATTAAAGCTAATATTTGTGGTAGTCCTACGTTTGTTTTTCCTTCCCAATCTACCTACCGGAATAATATTTAGCTCTGCAATGTCTGTGGCATCATCCCAAACTTCAACTGTGGTGCAAAAACAAGTGTAGGAATCTGCTCAGACACACAGGACCTGATTGGCGCAAGGAATAAAATAACCAAACCTATACCAAATCAGAACAGCCTCAAAGTTAGGAGGTAATAATAGTATCAAATCCCATGCAGAAATACCGTTTGCACACAGTGTCATGTTGGTTCTTAGGTCGAGCCTAGTCTGCGAGGTATGCTGTATTCAGGTAGGGACTTTCAGCTCTGCCCGCTATCCACCCATATTGTTCATTGACTTGTGTCATTGTCCACTGTAAACTGTGGCTGTTCATTGGTGAATAGGCTTAGTAGTCCCTCCTTGGTACCGCCTTGTCTCATTTTGTAGCCTCCCATGGTGACACCCACTGTTATGTGTGTTGTTACTTGTTAGGCTTTAATTACAGCCTCAGAGTACTATTTTCTCACATAGCTTTGTCCAGGCAGGACATTCTCTCTCCTAACGCCTATTACATTTTTTTATAGCAGGGGCACTGAACGCCTTTGCAATGCAATAGGTCTTACATTTGCGAGAGTTTAAGCTATTGGCATTATAAATGACAATACCTTTTATTAATCTGTTTTAAAAACAGCACATAAATATAAGGCTTTGTCATTTACAATGCCAATGGCTCAAACTCTTGTAAATGTGAGACCGATTGCATTACAAATGCTTGTTGCACCTCTTACCTCTGACTTCAACAGTAATCAATGGGAAAAAAAAGTCCCAAGATTTGGTAGTTTTTGCGGACCATATTACTCCTATTGCACTCTTTTGCTTACACAGTTTCCTCTAGTTAGGAAGTGGTTGCATGCGCAAAACTCTGATATGAGAGCTATTAATATATTAATTATCAAAAAAAGGGGGGAGAGGTAAACGGTAGGGCTTTTATGATAGGTCCAGCGTACTTGCCCAAATAACTGTGGAACAAAAGGAGTGGTATGCAGTTCCTAGGTGAGATAGTAGTCACCTTTACCCACCAAGACAATTGTATCTGGTGGAGAGAGTAAAACAGGGGTCATGTTAGTATAGGAGGAGGGGATTCCTCCATGTGGAACTAGGGCTCTCACACACCCAGCAAGCTAGGTGTCATGCTTCATCATTTGAGCCTGCTCCTCGTTGGGCCGGCGCTACAATGCCCAACGGGTACCCTTGAAGGGGCTCTTTGTCGGAGATCTTTTATTCCTTGCCGTAAGGTTGCAGTGGGGGTGAGGGGGCCTAGTCTAATGTAAATGTAAGCGTTGTGGTTTAAAATAGGTTAAGGATTCTTCTGAGATACTTTATTCAGTTGGGTACCTTACCTAGAGTAAAAATGAATAAGGAGGTTAGTGGGTTCTCTGGGGCATATTATCAAGGGGGTTTATCTCCGCTTTTTTGGCTTTAAAAGCCAAGAACGCGGAGATAAAATGATCTCCCTATTACCTAGCTGTCGCTAACATCAGTTAGCGACAGCTAGTAGGAGATAGCGACCATCTTGGGCCCCACTTTGCATGTCAGAGTAATTTATAACTAATGACATGCAAAGGGGGCGTGCCAAGATGTTAGCGACTGGAAACAGTCGCTAACATCGCTATCTCATATTACCAACTTTTGGAGATATTCGCGCTAAGTGCGAATATCTCCAAAAGCTAACACCTGCCCTGAGCAGTTCTTAGCCATGTTATCCAATGGGAGGTGGATAACATGGCTAAGAGCATTAGCTCGGTAATGCATGAATATCGCTGACTTTTCAGCGATATTCATGCATTGCGGACGATTTTTATCGCATTTGCGATAAACCTTGGTAATACCAAGGTTTATCTGCGATGAAAATCGCCGCAGCTCAGCGGTAAATTTTTGTCTCTAACCAAGCAATAGCGATAATTATCGCTATTGCCTGGTAATATGCCCCTCTGTGTTAAGTGTAGGAGTTTCCGCCACAAAAAGACAGGCGGAAAATACCTTCAGGGGCCCGTTGTGGGCCCCCATGGGGATGGTGTGGGGTGCTGCATGTGGGGGGGTACCTAGGGTACCCCCCTACATTTGCATGTGCCTGCCACGTTGTACATGCAAATGTGAAACATGTATTTTTACATTGTGGCGGGTGCTGCCACCCGCCACAATGTAAACATAGAGGATGCGCCCATCAGTGTGGTGGGTGCATCCTAATTTGTTTTGCGGGACTGCCGCACCTATGGTGGGCGGTCCCTTTTGCAACACAATCGTAATCGATCCCAATAAATCAGTTTTAACTGACGCATCGACTACTGAAAGGGTACCAATGTGTTGGAGCGTAAAAAGGTGACAAAGTCACTTTGCACTCAAACATATTGGTCCTGGATATGACGCATACAAGTCGGCCTAGTGCCCACTTCAGCATGTAATGTCACACATTGTGACATTACGTGCATATACTTACCTTCTGTGGCCCATTTACCTCGTGAGTCACTGCAGCTGGTGTGGTCCATTGGGTACAGCCAATGCGTCATGCCTACGCCTGGGTTTAGCAGGCGTAGGGATTGTGACGCATTGGCGGCGCAGCTCAAGGCTGTGCCATAAACAGAAAAAGTTATAAATACCATTGCGGCATTTTCAAGGTAGGTGTTTCCGACAAAACTTCTTCTGCTTCTGGACACTATCCAGTAATACGGAGGATATACCATATGCACCTAGGGTTTCCAGGTGACATGGTTGTAAATTTTACTTTTTTCTTTCATTGCACCTTTACAATATTCTTTTTGCAGTAGTGAGTAATTGGTCCTGAAGAAGGCAGCGGACAATCCCAGTCCTATTACTGCTGAAACATGTTGACCTCCAGTTCTTATTAGCAAATATTTGTTAAACCTGCTTATTTCTCTGCTCTATTTTTAATATTGGAAGACAGAGGCATATCATTAAAATTGTTTTTCCCTCTTATCTCTCCAATTTTATTCACATTATCCAACACACATCACCTCTTTCTCACGCACTGCAAATCAGTTACCTTTACACACTTGTTCAGATACCCCCACATTCACCCAATATCACTGGTCTATTGGTACCCACTTTGACACATAGTGGCTACAATTATATACTCCTTGGTGTGAGGAGACCCAGATGATGACAAGGGCGGTATCGGACGGTAACTGATGGGTATACTTCATGCCCTAGAGACATCTTATTGTGCAATATTTACTTAGGATAGTTTTTCTTCCTCCCTTATAGTTTAACAATTGTTGATTTTCACGCAGATGAAAACCGACGCAGCCTGTAGAAAAGTGCGGCGCTGCATCTGCATCCATGTCTATATGGAGCAGATGCAGCGCCGCCGTTGTGTCCAAAAAAGTGACGCACTGGCCGTGCAAGGAGGCACAAAGGGCTTGTAAATCTGCCCCATAGTGTTTGCGATTGTGAATAAATGCATTATAGATAAAATATGGTAGGATGAATTGGTTTAGGATGGATTGCTGTAGAAGATTTCTGATCTGAATTGCGATAGAAAGAAAGAAAAGGGAAGTGAAGAGCAGCGAAAAGGTTCTCAGAAAGTTAAAGACAAGCTTTCTGTAGAAGAAAGTTTCCTATTTCGTGGAACAAGACTTGTACCCCTAGTTGCTATAAGAAGTATACAAAAAGTGATGGATGGAATGATTGAATTCATCTCAGCCACTGGTAATCACTTACCAGTCCATTTTTATTTTTCACACCATGCCAATGACTTTGGGCCGAGTCATTTGCAAATCAGTCTTGACCCTGCCCCTCATGGGAACAGTCCATCCTGAACTGTCAGGCCCGGTCCTCCCTGAACTGGAATACAAGCAACCCTTTAAGCCCATATTAGGGCTCTTCAGTCGGGTGCAGCTTGGTTCCAGTGGTGCAGTGTGCACGTTACCCACGTCTGGGCATGCCCAAACTATTTTAAGTATACAAGACAATGATGGATGGAACACTTGAATTAATCACAGCCACTGGTAATTTCTCTGGGTAGCATCCCTGTCAATCATTATTTTGCACACTATGTCGTACGAGTTGTGTTACAATGGTTCACATTTATTACTCTAGCTCCAATCCCAGAAACGTTGGTTGAACCGCATATATTGTGGGGTGTAAAATGCTTTTGTAACTTCAATTCCACAAGCATTTGGGAAAGTGCATGCATTAGGGTTGGTCATATTTACTATTTTATTTTCAAACCACAAATATTGGAGAAAGTGCATATTTTTGGAGGATGAGATTTACTATTCAACCTCCAATCCCATAAAATTGGAGAAAGAATGCATATTGGGAGGGGTGAGAAATGTACTGTTCTAACTCCAATCCCATCAACATTGAGGAAAGTGTGCATATGATTGAGGCTAAGGGAGCTGTTCAGATCTACCATTATAACTCCAATGCCAAACATTGAGGAATGTGCATATAATGGGCTGGGTGATAACTAACTCCAGTTCCTTAAAATTGGAGAAAGTGCTTACTTTCAGGGGGTCAGATTTACTATTCAAACTTCAACCCCAGAAATATTCGAGAAAGTGCATATATTGGGAGAGGGCCAGATTTACTCTTCTAACTCCAATCTCACAAAAACTAATCTAAGTGTACATAATATTGGGGGAAGGGGATACGATCTACTATTGTAACAACAATCTCACTATTGTTGATAGAACAAATATTATTTTTGGGCAGGGCAGCTTTTCTATTCAAATTCCAATTACACAAACACTAGGGAAAAGTGAAGTGCATATATTGGGATGAATCACATGTACTAGTCTAACTCCAATCCCACAAACACCATTGGAAGTACATACAATTTTGGGGAAAGGGGATACAATTTGCTTTCATAACTCCAGTCTGGCAATTGTTGAAAGTGCACATATCATTTTTGGGAGGGGGCGGATTTACTATTCTAACTCCAACCCTACAAACACAGGGGAAAGTGCATATATATTGAGATGGGCCATATTTACTATTCTAACTCAAATGCACTGTACGCATTACTTGCAGACTAATTATTGCAATTTTGCAACTGAATTGTCTTCTTCTCTCCATGATAAAAAATCATATTTATAAAAAATTAAAACTCCAATCCCACAAACACCGGAGAAAGTGCATATACTTTGGGTGTCAGGTTTACTATTTAAATACATTTGAGGATACATGGATATATACTGGGATGACATTACAATCCTAACACAAATCCTAAAATCACTGAGGAAAGAACATACAATTGGAGATGAGGGGAGGTCAGATTTACCATCCTAAACCCAATATCAAAAACTGTTGAGAAATCAATATTTGGGAGGGTCAGATTTATAATTTAACTCCAATCCGACTAACACTGGGGAAAGTGCATATATTGGTGAGTGAGTCACATTTGCTAATCCTAAAAAACGAGGGGACATGCATTAATTGGATAGTATTAAATTTAAAAATCTAACTCAAACTTCAGAGGTATTGTGAAAAGTACATACATTGAGGGGGATAACATTAACTATTTTAACTGCAGTCCAATAAACAATTTGAAACAAATAGTATACAATATTATGCCCTCCTTGATTTGGGGGGTTATGGCGCAGGCAATGACTGAGGGTGCCCAGCCTGACCAGGCTGATGAAAGGAGTCAAACGGAAGGTATTGTATCAGGACGAGATTCCAGTATGCTTGGTCCCAACTGATTACTGCACTGATTAAAGGTAATGGGCTAACAGTGATCTGAACATAGGTTATTCCACAAGATCTGAACCTCTAAAACTTCATGGAAGCTGAGGTTGCGGGGTGTGGTGGGGGGTGACAAATGTTGAAGACAGTGTTTTGGTGATGTTTGGTTATTATGAGGTATTTTGTATCTTTGTCGGAAATGCGACAAGACAAAGCCTGAGGTATGGTTTTATGCCCTAAACAGGTATCGTATGATGACGTAACATGTATGCTATAATGTATCATGTATGTCTTGTGCAAAATGCCAGTAAAGAAATATAGTTAAAAAAAACATAGAATGCAATGTTTTTAAAATATTAATTTACATGCTAAATTCTCAAATTATTTTGTAGTATTATATAAATACATTATTTAAAAGCAAAAAATAATATTATTTTCTATGCTTATTTTGGGGTTCAGACAAACAAATGAAAAAAATATATTATAAATCACAAATTAAATTCATAAACTTATGTATAATCCCCAAAATATGTGTCACAATAAATACTGTTAATTTTAAATTAGTAAACTATGTAAGTTAAATTTGTTCCTAAATAATGAGCCTCATGTTTTTTTCTACATTTAAAAAAAAACATAAATATCACATTAATAATAATTTAGTTGCCTACTACTTATTCAAATAGATCACCCAAGTAATAAAACACTACCCACTGATTCCTCCATTACAGTGCAAAGCCTATTTGGAAAAAAGAAGATCACATTATTAGAAAAAAATTGAGAACTAGACCATTCAATTTAAAATATGAAATAATTTACTATTTAACATTACAATAAAACATTACCCATCCCTCCCCACCCCGAATAAGCCCCACAGCCCATCAAATAAAATTAGATAGACAATTCAAAATATCTCAAATTGAACAGAAAGGGACACATTAGTACGGCGGGCGGACTTTGTCCGCCCTCCATACCAGAGGGAAATGGGAGGTTTTTGGCGGGCGGATCGCCACCACTCGTTATCCCAAAGTGCCCCAAAGTTTGAAAAATGAACACATAAACAAATATTCAAGTTATAACACATCTTTAAAAAAATATATTATTTAAATAACAAATCTTAAACACCACCCAACCAAATCTTAATATACAATAAAAGCATACACCTTAAATATCATGATATGGTTTATGGATGTAACTCGTAATGATTGTCATGAATCACTTACTGCACATTGCTGCTGTTATGTATATTTTTTATTCTATGATGAATGTATGAATAAAGTTGTGAACAGAGGAAAACAATGCATAATATTGTAGTAAACTGTTGGTGTCATTATAAGTGTCCTGGTGGGGGATGAGAAAGTAATCAGTCCTGATAAAGCTGATACCCCAGGGATCAATATATGTTGGGGCCAATAAATGACTGCTATCATAAAGTTTCCCCTTTCAAATGGGGGAAACATGAGCATTTGGTGGTTTCCACACCAAAATTCACAAGTGCTGGTATTACCTGAGTATTTTTCTATGGTAAATTTCAGCATGTTGACCTGTCGAAAATCATTTGGGAAAAATTGCAGGGGGGGTTGCAATAATTACTGCTAAACTCATTATTCCAATCGCTGACAAAAAAGGTTAGGTGCAAGACTGCTCTCTTTGTGGCCCCCTAGTACTTTCTCATTAAAGAGGCTGCTCTCTACATGTTTTTGGATTCAGAAAACAAAACCCCAACGCATATGTTTCTTAATATAAAAAACAAATGACCATCCTGGTGAGTAGGGGTTTCTCCCTGCTTCTGGGCTATTTTCTGTTTTCCCACCTCCCATAGAATGCACAGGCAGGGAAGGTGAGCTTTGGTCACCACACCCTCCAAAGGGCAGGACAACCATCATTGTCAGATGGGCCGCCAGGTTAGGGGCTTACTCTGATTGGAGCAAATGGAGGCTCCAGTGGTGTTAAGGAGGCTCTGCTGATTCTAAATAAGAAGAGGAACTGCAAGTTTGCTGAGCTCCTTGAAGCAATGTTATTTTTCATGTTTTGCTTGCACAATATTATTCAGAGAAGATGCTGTACATGTTGCTTGTTTTTAGAAAGCCTTTCTTTCTATGTAATCAGTACACTATGTTAAAGGATAGAAACACAAAACAAGATATCTTAGTGCTTGTGTTGCCCATTTAGAGACAGGGTCTAACATCTAGACATATCATTGCATCAGAGCTGTTCCTCTAACACAGTATGGTTTGTATTATATAAAAGGTGCACTGCCCTTTCACGGGTTATTATAGCACTCCGCTCACGACTATCCTGGAATGAATCCTGTGTTCGGCATGCAGCTCTGCTGTCGCTGATCTTCCATCCTGCAGAGGTGGATTGCCAATCCAAATGCAGGTTGATTCCCTGGTCAAGTTATCCAAGAATGGGGCCTCAGGGTGACCTTAGAGACTGGGCAGAAGTTACACCAACTATGCTCTCAGAGTAGGGGTATCAATAGGTAGAACTATATAGAAATAAGACTGTCATAGTTGGACTGTTTATTCTTTTCACCATGTTCATAATGCTGGTTACATTGCTTTGTTTTATCTGCCTAATAAGTGCAGCTAATTCTTTTGATTTAAGACCACAATTTTTTCAATAAAATCAATGTAATAGAAAACTTTATTTGTATCTTTCTTGGGTTTACCATTAGCATGCAAAACTAAACGACGAAAGGGGTAAGATCTGTTTCCACGATTCCCTTGGGGATCACAGGGTTATGGTTGAGGTTGCCGTAATTACCTATCACCCCAGGAACGTTAGGGGTTTCGGTGAGGGACTATGAGCTATCTAGGACTTGGGCTGACATTCTCTGATGGTGTAGATGGACTCAGTCAGTCAAACAAACTTTATTCGACAATTAGTCATAAAAGCGAAATACAAAACGTGTTGCTAAAAAGGTAATTCATTAGCAATGTGCAAAGAAGCTAAACAATGCTGCCAATCTTTTTTTTTTTTTTTTAAATGAGCATGGTTCATCATAACATTTTTTTTAACCATAAAATTACGATAAAAGACCACTACTAGGTGTCCCTAAGAACAACCACTAAAAGCAAGCAGCATTAAAAATCACTTCTATGAGGTATTGAGCTGTGATCCTACCGTGTGGGGTCAGCAATACAAAGCTTGATACATCTTGGCCAATGTGTAGTGTTGGATCTCCAAATACAGGTGCAAACTAACATAAGTTCGGTGGAGAGGGAGTGTGACCTTATGGCCCATGACCAACCTAAAATTTTTCCTACAGCTGTAATAATTGGGATAGGAGTATTTGTATGTAAAATTATTCCTGCTTCTTCACTCCTTCTGGTTCCAAGTAATTTACAGATTGGCACGAGCCATGCCCGCCGAGGAGTGGCATAGGCTGAGCAGACAAACAGCAAATGAGCCACCAACTCCTCTTGAGTCTGTCATAAGGGACAGATATTGTCACATGATTTGGACCACCGAGCAGTAAAAGCTCTAGTCGGCAATGAGCCCACCCTGAACTGGAAAAATAATTTTCTGTCATGTGGTTTCGCTATTATGTCCCAATATGGTTCTAGGCTCGCAGTCATTTTGACTTCTAAAACGTTTCCAGTAAGTGTCGGTGACACACTATTGATTAATGTTTTATGCGTGATCATCTCCTAATATTTTTCTTTCAGGATCATTTTGGAAGGAAAGCAGGTAGATGGACTCATTCACTGCATTCTGAAGTTCTGTCATCCCAATATGTAGTCCTACCTTTTTAGTGGGGACCGTATAACACCTTGGCCACAGAAGTAGCTCATATTGGCACAAAAAACAGACCATACTGGCTTTGGCCCAGCTCTTCTTGTGTTAGTTGCCCGATAAGTCAATAAAAACTCGATCTTATGCCATTATCATACCAGCAACAGACTTCATTACAGGAACTTTGATGCATGTTGAGCAATTTACGCCTACAAGATACATCAGGGCCTTGCTTCAGCTATGCCTATGATGCAAGGCACTAAACGTAGAGCAACATAGAATCCCCAACATTTGGTTTCATCACATTTGCTGCTCTCTAAGGGCATCACATTTTATATGCATGCCAATGACACGTAGATGATGTCCACACTGCCTCAGGAGCAAGTCTCCCATTGTCCTTTTGTGACACCACACACTCTTACTTGTTAGTGACTGTGTCCTGGAGGTGGCCTGAAGTTTCTTTCAACTGAATCCCTCAAAGACGGAGTTTCTTATTCGTAGAAACTCCACCAACAAATGGAATCCTTCCACCTAGAAGGATGTCACGGGCACTCCACTACCACATGCCATAGTTGTATGAAAGTTAGATATCTTTATCGATGCTGACCTCCTTCTGCAACCTCAGGTATCAAAAGATGTAAGTGCCAGCTTCTGGCAAATGAAACTCCTTAAGAAGACTTTACTTTACAATGATGCCAACCATCACATTCCTGTAGTCAATATCTTCATACAATCGCGGCTTGACTACGACAGACAACTCTGTCTATTTGGGTCTTTCAGACAAGTTTCTAAAAAGACTGCATCTTGTCCAAAATGGCACTAAAAGGCTTGTCAGTGGTTCTAGATGTGAACATCTCACCTATACTCAGATCTCTGCACTGCTTTCAAGCATGAGGATTCTTTGTAGAATTTATAGTATTAGCTTTCAGCTCAGCCCGAGAGCTGCTGCCCCTTGAGGAATGTTTGGATATTGGATACTATATTATTCACTGCCCACTGCTAATCTCGTCCCATGTCCCATAATGCTTTGCAGGGTCTTTAGTTGGGATTGTATTTTTTCTCATAACTGTGTTTGGGGTGGTCCTAAGAAGATGGGACCATTTATTTATTTATTTATTTATTTTTAAGATTTGTAGAGCGCAACAACTCGGCGCTGAGTTAGCAGAAAAAAAAAAAAAAAAAGGCGGCACTCCCTGTAAATTATTGAGTAAATAGCCATGTCTTCAGTTTCTTTCTGAAAATCATCAAAGATGAGCTGCTTTTTATGTGGGTAGGCAAAGAGTTCCAGAGTTTAGATGCGGCCACACGGAAGCGTCTGTCTCCCCATGTGACCGTTCTCACCCGTTGAATACATAGAGCCGCAGAAGAGGCTGATCTTA
This sequence comes from Lissotriton helveticus, assembly GCF_964261635.1. NCBI lineage: Eukaryota > Metazoa > Chordata > Amphibia > Caudata > Salamandridae > Lissotriton > Lissotriton helveticus. Next base: position 1,075,958,783 of record NC_136072.1, read on the forward strand.
AGACTCTGTTAGGGACATATCTACACATAGATTCCCTGAAAAACTCAAGTCCCAAGCTGTTTAATGCTTTGTAGGTTATGCATAAAGCTTTAAATTTAGTTCTCTTTCTGACCGGGAGCCAATGAAGTTGGTGTATAATGGGGGAAATGGAGGCAAACCTTGGGGTTTTGGTCAGAATTCGTGCGGCTGCGTTCTGTACCATTTGTAGTTTGTTAAAAACCTGCTCCTGGGCATTCAACAGAAGCCCATTACAGTAGTCCACCTTGGACAACACCAAGGAGGACATGAGGGTTTTTCCAGTCGATAGAGGAAGGAATGGTAACAACTTTTTCACCTTACGAAGCGTAAAAAAGGATGAGGATACCACCGCGTTGGCGTGACTGGTAAAGTTTAACTTGTTGTCAAACAACACTCCCAGATTTCTGACCTTCGGAACCGGGATAGGTGGATTACCCATCTCCGAAGGCCACCAGGTTGGAGACCAAGATGGCTGTAGATCTCCAAACACCATTACCTCAGTCTTATCAGTGTTTAGTTTTAAGCAGTTCCTATCCATCCATTGACTAATTGCTCTCATGCCTGACTGGAAGTTGGCTGCGACCTCACTCCCGTTTTTTCTCACTGCCAGCACCAGTTGAGTGTCGTCTGCATACGAAGTCACTCCTATCCCAAAGGTTTTGATGACCCTCGCCAAGTCCGACACATAGGGCCAGATGTAGGTAATTCATATTTACCGACTCTTAAATACCGAATTTTACCGATTCGGTATTTAAGAGTCGGTAAATATGAAGGGGGGAGATGTAGGTATTTCCAGATGTGGAAATACCGAATCGTTAAAATTCGGTATTTACCGATTCGGTAAATACCGAATCGGTATTTCCTATTGATTCCTATGGGCTGTGAAGCCCATAGGAATCAATGGGAAATACCGATTCGGTAATTACCGAATCGGTAAATACCGAATTCTGCAAGGGTGCAGGGGGTGTCACTTTGACACCCTCCGGCACCCCAAAAATAGGCATGTGCGCCATATGGCACACAGACATGCCCTAAGGGCATGTCGGTCTGTCACATGGCTAGGTGTGCATGCACACATGTGCATGCACACCTGAATTCGGTATTTTAACACCCAATTGGATTGGGTGGTAAAATACCGAATTTGTAGGGCCTTTGGGACTCAGAAGAGTCCCACCTACATCCTGGATTTACCGAATCGGTAAAAATACCAATTCGGTATTTTACAGGATCGGTAAATTTACAGAATCTGTAAATTTACCGATTCTGTAAAATTATGCCCCTACATGCCAATTCTGAAATACCGGTCGGTAACGGCCGAAATCGGCCGTTACCGACCGGTATTTTGGTTCCTACATCTGGCCCTCAGATGTTAAAGAGTGTCGGACTTAGCGAGGATCCCTGGGGGACTCCGCAGGGCAACATAAAGGTCGGCGAATAGAAACTTCCCATCTTTACCGAATGCTCCCTGTTCGACAGAAAAGAAGCCAGGAGTTCGACAGCTTTGCCCTGTATGCCCATGGCGGTGACACGGTCGATCAGAGTGTTATGATCGACCGTGTCAAAGGCCGCTGAGAGATCCAGCAGAATCAGGACTGCCGTGCCACCCTGGTCTATGATCTGTCTGATCTCCTCAGAGGCCTTTATAAGCGCTGTCTCCGTACCATGGCCTCCTCTGAACCCAAACTGGGTGTTGTCAAGCATGTTGTTCTGGTCAATGTAGCTCGCTAGCTGTTTATTTATTACCTTTTCAAGTATTTTGGCAGGGAAAGGCAACGCTGCTATCGGACGATAGCTTTTTAGTTCTGAGGTATCAAGAGTAGGTTTCTTCAAAAGTGGCTTTATTATAGCTGATTTCCAGCTTTGAGGGTAATTCCCTGATTTACAGGTAGTGTTGAAAATATTTTCCAATATTGGGGCCACCACGTCGATGGATGATTTTCTAATGGCCGGTGGACAGGGGTCCAGAGGAGAACCCGACATGGTGGCTTTAATGAGATCCTTTATTTCTAGCAGGGATGGAGGGTTAAATTCAACCAAGGAGGGAGTAGTGGGTGATATGTTGTTCAGTGGGCTCGAGGGTTCCACTTCTGTAATGTTATTAAATTTGTCAAAGATTTCTGTGACCTTAGTCCTGAAAAAATCAGCCATTTTGTCACAGAATTCTTGATTCGTATCTAAGGTTGTGGGAGTTGGAATATTTGATAATATTGTCACTACCTGGTATAGTTGTTTGCTGGAGTTCTGGGCCAACTCTATTTGTTCGCAGAAGTATCTGCTTTTTTCCGTTCTTAATGTCTTTCGATAGCCTGACCATGCTCGTTTATATCTTTCTTTATCATTGTTGTCATAGCTGACTCGCCAGCGTCTTTCAAGATTGCGGCATTTCTGCCTCTCCAGTCTTAAAGATTCTGAGAACCAAGGGGCCGATGGTGTTACGCGATTCGGGCGCAATTTCTTTAAGGGCGCTACTTGATTAATAGTGTCTGTGAGCCATTGATTGTAATTATTGACTGCTAGATGAGAGTCTGACACTATAGATGGTTTGTTGTTTTCAAGCTTCTCAGCTAAAGCTTTGGTATTTATGTTTTTCCAGTCCCTACATAGCCTATGGTTACTTTTAGCCGTCTGTACATTTTTGTGTTGTTTAACGGGGATGTAGAAGACCACTACTGCATGGTCTGACCACACAACTGGGACAACCGTGGGGGGGTGATAGCTGGATTGCTCGTAAATAGGCCATCAAGAATATGGCCTGCTGTATGCGTGGCTGAGGTGACTAGCTGATTTAGCCCAGCTGCCTTAAAATCATCAATGAGATTTGATGTATCTTTATCTGCTGTATTTTCCAAATGAAAATTAAAATCTCCGAGTACTGTAAAATCTGGGGCTACTAATGCCAGTTCCTGTAGCGTGCCTATCGATTGGAGAAAAGGCGTTCTGGCTGCCAGGGGACGGTATAGGAGAATACCATTAAACGTTTGAATAGGGGATAGAGTGATAGCAAAGCCTAATACTTCAGCAGAAATGTTGTCTGGTATTACTGTTTTCAATGCTAGCTCTAGCCGTAGGATTATAGCGAGGCCGCCCCCCTTTTTTCCCTGCGGTCTATCCTGTCTTACAATATAGTAGCCCTCTGGAATGGCTGCTACCAGGTCTAGGCCCGATGCCAGATCGGCCCATGTCTCTGTAACGAAGAGGATGTCAAGTTTGTGAGCCGAAATGAATTCGGACACGTCCTCTCTGTGTTTGCACAATGATCTCGCATTCACGAGTGCACATTTGATAGTTTTTGCCTCTTTAGCAGGCCTTTCAGGGGCAGATAGGTTTTGTGTGTTTGTACGCATAAATTTATACTTGCAGCAGGGGCAGATAGCATGGGATAAATTGGAGTGTGTATCTAAACTAAGATGTGGGCAATTTTTCAGTTCCAGTATATTTTTTATATCTAACAGATCCGATTTGGTATATTTTAAAAACTTACTGGTTAAGAATGATGTCGGGCCATCACCGAATCGTTCAGCAAGATGTGCTCTTTGTTTTCAAGGCATCTGCTTGGTTCTCTCCCTAGGTTAGGGAGGATCCCAAAATCATCACCTCTCTCACTGCTTGCTAAATTTTCATTTTCACGTTTGTGAAATGACTATATGCATTTTAGCATGTAAAGACAGAGATACTTGTAATTTTACCAAAAGTATATGTTTTATTAATTGGGAGTCAGACGGAGCGAAGTTGCAGAATTTCTGGAGTTTTTGTTCAACTCCGTGGTATTCCGCCAACTATGCCCACCCTTATTGTAAACACCCAGCTGCCCTTCTTCATCGAAGAAAACTCCATCCTAGACATCTCCCAGTCCGGTTACCGCAGCAACAACAACACTGAGATGGCCCTCCTCGCTGCCACTGTCGACATCCGCATGCTACTAGACCAGGGGCACACCGCCGCCCTCATCCTACTTGACCTCTCCGCAGCCTTCGACACCGTCTCACATCGCACCCTCACAGCCAGACTACACAACGCAAGGATACAAGGAACCGCCCTCTCCTGAATCCGATCCTTTCTCTCCGGCAGAACCCAGAGGATCAGACTCCCTCCCTTCCTCTCCGAACCCACTCAGATTAACTGCGGAGTTCCCCAAGGATCATCGCAGCCCCAAACTCTTCAACATCTACATGGCTCCCCGTCGCCGCCATCACCAGAAAACACGGGCTCAGCATAGTATCTTATGCCGATGACACTCAGGTCATTCTCTCCCTCATGAAGAGCCCCGAAGACACAAGACTCTGTTTCCAAGACAGAATGAGAGACGTAGCCCCCTGTATGAAAAGCAGCTGCCTGAAGCTCAACTCGGAGAAGACCGAGGTCCTCATCCTAGGACCCTCCACCTCCGCCTGGGATGACACCTGGTGGCCCTCCACCCACGGGAGTCCATCCACCCCTACAGACCATGCACGGAACCTCAGCATCATCCTCGACTCCTCCCTCACCATGACCCAGCGGATCAACTTCATCACCTCCACCAGCTTCAACTTCCTGCGGATCCTCCGCAAGACCTTCAAATGGATACCCCCAGAATGGAGAAAACCCATCACCCACGCACTCATAACCAGCAGATTGGACTACGGCAACACCCTCTATGCTGGAATCAACAGAACCCTCCTGCACAGGCTACAGACCATCCAGAATGCCGCAGCTAGACTCCTCCTCGGAACACTATGGCACGAACACATGACCCAACACCTACACAACCTCCACTGGCTCGCGATCGAGCAGAGAGTGACCTTCAAACTGCTCACCCACGCTTACAAATCCCTCCACAACATCGGACCCAAATACCTCAACGAGAGAGTCTCCTTCCACATACCCAAGAGAGACCTCCGCTCCTCAGACCTTGCCATCGCAGAGACCCCCCGCATCCGCAGAACCAGAGGAGGAAAAGCTTTCCCCTACATCGCAGGCAGCCAGGAGCCTGTAACGAGCACCCAGTGAACATCAGACGGTCCCCCGCCCTCTACACATTCAGAAAGAGCCTCAATACCTGGCTCATCAACTGACACGGAGCTGCGCCCCACCCCGCCCTCTCCTTGAGACCCTCACGGGTGAGTAGTGTGCTTTATAAACCCCTGATGTATTGATTGATTGATAACATAACAACATAACATTATGCCTTTAGCCTCATGGATTATGACTTTTGGGATTTCCTCTTTCATCCTTTCGAATATGTGTGTCTCTCTTAAAAATTCTCCAAGTATTTTAAAAGCAAGGTCTGCAAAGTTGTCATGTTATATTGCCATGAAGTGCTGCCCTGAAGGAGTAGCTCCATGCAAAATATAATAAAAAACAGCCCTACTGCATTGCACGCCTGATGGCACACATTAAAATGTTAAAAGTTGCATCCTTTCCCAGTGAAAATGTTTGCTTGTGTTTTCACTGATTCGCCTCCATAACCAATCTGTTGTTCCTCTTTTAAAGTCCTGTTTACTAATTTAGCCATTTCTCTCTTGTTGTACCCTTGTTGACTGTTATTCGCCCTTTTGCAGGCTAGTCGCCAAGCCCTTGTTTTCCCTTTTAATTCATTTCAAGCTTATTTCAATGTACATGCTACATGGCTCAGCTCGCACACTTTCCTGCCCTTGAATTTCTCAATGGTGCGAGTGATTGACTTGGAGAAACCTTCTGGGCACTTAACTTGCTCTTTACCACCCATCAGTTGCGAAAACGTTTTGGAAAATCACGTTGTCTGAGAAGGTTTGGCCGCCAGACGTGCTATATATTTTTTTTAAATGTCGGCTGCTCGAGCTGTTCTTTTGGGCGCCAGTTGGAGTTTCCGGGCAATGATGCCATGTGGCAGGTCTCCTGGTCCTCGAGTCAGTAACTGCGCCATCAATGGCAGGTTATTCGTCTTCCCTGGAATATGATCATCAGGTGCTTGGGAGCCCGCGCGCTGTTCCAGCTCTTGGAGGCGTGCCGCTGACGCTAACCACCGAGCCTTCAAAGCTGTTCTTGGCTCCCTTCTCCGGATTTACTCACAGCTAGAACGTCAACCTCAGATGTTGCTGTGATGGCCAAACCGCATCCATGAGGGCTGCGCGAGAGAACGGTACCCCCTTCTTCACGGATGAGATCACTTTGCAATGCATTCAAGAATGTAAAGCAGTTTGTTTATCCACGCAACAACCATCTCCACACCTCTTGTGGGCCAAAACGATATGAGAAAATCATATCTGACCCTGTTTGGATGAAGGACCACTGGGAAATCGCTTGTTTATTCATGCAAGCTTCATCTGTTTTGACTCTAGGGGCCATATTATCAAGAACGGCGCAAACATTATCCTTGCCGCTAAAGTGGCGATAAGGGGCTTGATAATATGCCCTATAGAAGCCCAGGTTATATGTCCTTGACACCAGAACCTGAGCTTCTATTGGAATTCTAAAGGGCATATTATCAAGCCCCTAATCGCCGCTGTAACAGCAGTTTCCTGCCGCTAAAGCGGCGATAATGTTTGCGCCGTTCTTGATAATATGGCCCTGGATGTAGTAAAAGTGCAGGGGATCCACCCTACTGCTACAGATGTGGGGCAACCTGGCCTTTACTCACTCTCTTTTTCTCTGTTGCAGCCTCTGCACCTCCGCTAACAGCAACCAATCAGAATTTAACAAGGGGCCATCACATAACATGTCCCACACTTTGTGCAGTCACCTGAGCAATTACTCAATTTTAGCAAAATCTCAGTTGTATGGAAAGTGACGTCACGAGAGCCCCTTGCACTGTGATGACTTCATAGAAAGTGACAGTAGTGGCTTGTGTCATTGAAGAGTGACGGGGCGGTGGGGAAAGGGGTCAGGGACCACTACGACGGACAACAAATACAATACAAAAAAAAATACAAAAATAAAAAAAGGCTCCTAGACTCCCCTACGCCAATCCTGATGCTACTCTCTTGCATGACAACAGCGCCGTGATGGGCCTGAGCGCCCTGAATTTGCGCTCCCAGTGAGACTGGGAGCCTGTGCCTGTGCCTGCTGTCTCCACTCCGGCAACACCGCTTGGGTTGGAGGCAGCTTCAGTGTGTAGTGTCAGTTTGACTGTCCTGAGATGCCCAGCCAAACCTACATGCACACAGATACCAGTGCATTCCACTCCCCCTCCAGCAGCAGAGGCCCGTTCAGGAAGAGGGAAAATGAATTATTTATTTAATTTTCCCTCATGGTCGTCTGTCGAATCCCCCCTCAACCCGGCCCTACCGCTCTTTACCTGCACGGGCCGCTGCTGCCCTCTAGTGACTGTCACCCCCCTGGCCCCACCCCCAAAGACTCGGCTAGGAAAGGAAAAATAAAACAATCGTAAAACGTGTTTATTATCGTTTTATTTTTCCTTTCCTGATGTTTTGAGGTAGCTGGCAGGAGGGCAACGCTCTTCCGCCATAGCGGGGGAACTGCTTATGAAAAGTGACATCATGCAACCTGTGACTCCAGTCAAGGGCTATTATCTTATACTAAAATACTCTGGGGCAGATTTATGAAGGCCTTGTGCTGCCGGTGCGTCACTTTTAACATGGGGAAAAGTGACGCACCGGCGGCGCAGGGCCTTCATAAATCTGCCCCTCCATATTTAAAATTGGAGGCTGTAGCAGGTTAATAAACAGTTAGTAAACACAGAAACAAAAAAACAGCTGCTAAAACTAGCTAATATTGACATCATCTGTCCTTTTTCTATGTCAGTATTCAGTGTCCATGAATCACTAGGGGGCATATTATCAACACAGGCGATAAAATTATCGCTGCTTTTATCGGCAGAAAACTGCCGCAAAAGCGGCTTTAGCAGCAGTTTTCTGCCGCAAAAGCGGCTTTAGCGGCAGTTTTCTGCCGATAAAAGCAGCGATAATTTTATCGCCTGTGTTGATAATATGCCCCTAGGTTTACAAAACTGTCCACAGAGGTAGTAAACAACAACCTATACCCATGTATGATGGCATAACAATGAAACAGCAAGGCAAGAGGATGGGGCTACTATGCCTCCCTCTCCTCTTTTGGAAGCAGGTAATGTAATACATGAATACAGTGCAGTACACAACATGTAATTCTACACACCTATTGATAACATCATTGACATTAAGACGTGTGGTACCAAATATAAGCTTCATGCTGATTCCATCTTAAAGCACGTGAATGGGCTGTCGCAGGGCTCCTGCTCAGGTTCGCGAAGTGCTTCAAACTTATTTCACCTCCACAGATCATGATCTAGCTTTGGATTGGAAAATGCGCTGCACGGGGTCCAACTCACAAAAACATTTATGAGTAAGGTAGGTAGTACTAAAGGAAACTCTTTACCTGCTTTTTCATACCTTGGTGAATGGTCCCAAAATGTCTAAGATCTGGGAAGCCAGTCCTCTTTTTAAGAAGCCTTAATTCTTCAATGCCCAACATTTGGTAGTAGCTGAAAAGAGATTGCAAAAATATATTTAGCAAACATTTAGATTTAACAATATAAGAACCAAATCCTGAACCATACAGAAATCTCTCCCAACAGAAAAGTCGAGTTTAACTTTATCATACTATCAAAAGGTTCCCCCCAAATATGCTAGATTTGGCGTTAGAATAGAAAACAAGAATAACATAGTCCTAATATATTTGGTCCTAATATATTTGGAAAGTGACTCTGATTATGTTTAAGAATAAAATACAAATACAACTGTTAGTACGGTTGCATTTATATATATTTGAGTCTGTGTTTTGCAAAGATGTTTTAAAGTATTCACTTCCACATGGAACCAACAATTTCCCAGTAAAAGGCTTCCAGGACAAAAAGAGAAGTCAATAGTTGGGTGAGTTACGAGATGGGTTCCCCCTCATGATGTTTCACAATCCTGAGGAGTTGGTGAGACTTGTAGGAGGCTCAGTCTGTGGGGGGAAACGTCGTTTACAACGCGGTCGTTACATTGTGATGCCATTACATCACGGTTTTTAGAACGCAAGTCGTTGCAACGACTTTCGCTGGATGGCGCTCTAGGACAAGGAATAGTATAATTTACTATCCAACACCTTCCCTACTGTATGGAGACTGGAGTTGGAATAGTAAATTATACTACTCCTAAGTCCAGCGCCCTCCAACACAAGTCGTTGTAACGACTTGCATTGTAAAAACGGCAATTTAATGGCATGCGATGTATTAGCATGCGTTGTAATGTCATACAACCGTCTGTGGGAGTGGGCTTCAGGGAGACCCTGCAGGACAATCATTGGGTGCCTGTTAGTTTATGATGACTTCAGAGACTTCACATCTGGAAGTCACCGTTTAAACACAATGCACTCTATGGAAGTCTGAGACTTTCTGAAATATATTTTTGGATTTCTCTGTTCATTTAAAATGGCTTAACTGAAACAAACATATGCGTATCTCTTCTAAATCCAATCTGGAAGGGATCACAAGCTTCTTCCTACCTAGCATTAATATGAGAGTCTGGCTGTGTGAATGTCACAGCAGTTAAAACCAGTGCTTAATTTGTGCCGGTGCTTTCCGGTGCTTAGCACCGGCACTTAAATGTCAGGGCCGGGGCTACGCTTCTCCTTTGATGATTTATTTTTGTCCGTAAAAAATAAATCTTTTTACTGCTACAGACTGTGCAGCAGCAGCTGCAGCCACAGGCCCGGCTGGCGGCCGCATCGTGTACTGTGTTCGTTCTCATCATGTCGAAGTGTGACTCATCAGCAGTCATCATGTGTAGTGTTTTTTATCCCGCCCGCGCCCGCAAGCCAAGTTGCACTTTAATTTGCGAGTATGTGCCTACCTGGCTGTCCGCCGGCCGCCCACGACTCACATTTCTAATTTCTATCTATCTCAATCATCACCGTCATCATGTGAGATAATAGGTAGCCAGGCCCCGGCCTGCCCAGGCCAAGATACAATATAAAATTGAGTGTATATATAAATATATATATTGTGCCAGCCAACTAGTTTCGTTTCACGTGGGACCGGACGCCGATGCAGAGAGTGAGAGTTTGAACTTGTTGACAGTTTCGGTTTGAGTGGGTGGGTGGGCGGGCGGGCCGCAGGTTCTGATGGGGGTAGTCAGGAACTGTCCTGTCGGCGCGCGGTAGCGCGCGCAGCCGCTGATTGGTTTCAGTATGGCTCAGGCAGGCTGCCAGTTGCCACCAGTTGCCACGCCCCAGCATAACCTGCGCACAGTCACATCAACAGCAGGCGCCCCCCCCCCACCCACCACGCCACGGCCCACGACGACCACGAAGCCGACGGGCAGAGCTGGGCTGTCCTCTCCTGTCCACACTGGCTGTCCTCCTCCTGAGTCCTGCTAAAACTGCAAGCAGGCAGCAGCAGCAAGCAGAACCGACTGAGCAGCAGCATCCAGTCAGTGTGCGTGTCCCTGCCGACCGGCCTACTACCACCAATAACGGTAAGCACCACGTTAAGCTGCATAATTGAATCAATTGTGTAATTTCGCAAAACTGTATGGCAATTTATGCCGAATGCCATCACCGGGCGCCGGGCGGGATGGTGTTCGTCCAGACACCACCTGACCTTCCCGAGAAGAAAACGATCATTTTTTAATTACACAGTACACTAGTCTATTACACATGAATGAATGATCAAATACCCGGGCGGGGCGGGCCGCTGGCCATCATCACAGATCGTGGTGGCACTGAGGTGTTAACGCCACCGGAGAAGGGGGTGCTGCCGCGCCTGTGTGTGATGATGATGATTGATGAATGATATGATATGAGACATGAAGGCAGGGGAGGGCGCTGGGCCGCTGGTGGATGCCACATTGCCACAGTCATTTAGGTTTAGCTGGGCTGGGCTCGGGCGTCGGGCCTAAATTCCCACAATAGTTAGTGGTGGCTAGGCCTCGGGCTCGTTTTCATGTGAGGGCGGCTCTCTTCTCTTGTAGGGCTTCGTGTGCAGTACTGTTCGTGTGTCGTGTCTCTGCTTCACACAGGCTTCGTGGCTGTGCACCCTAGTATAGCAATGCCAATCTGGATTTATAAAAGCGCACCAGTCTGGCGCAGATGCCTGTCTTTATTTGGCAAATGGCGTCAGTCACATGTCAGGTGAGACCGCGAGAGACGGGAGTGAGTGACTGACTTAGGTCACAGCCCTGCCCGCCTCTCAAAGAGACTGACCGTCTGAGAAATTTCCTGATATGGATATCGATATTTGTATCTGTGCCATTTTTCTTGGAGGAGAGGCCTATTTCGGCGTTGTACTGGTTTGTTTGTACCGATGTCACCCATGGATGTATGCACTGGCACTGGTCTTGAGTGTGTCTACCATTTAGCATCTGATACCGGGCCTCAGTCTGTCAGTGCTGATTTCTTGACCAGGCGGGCCCCACAGGCATGCTGGCCCCACCCTTCACATTGCCGCATATATTCTCCTCCCAGAGGCCCCATATACAGTGCATAAATTAAATATTAATGTGATGTGCGACACTCTCCTGCAAAGGAATTATGCTCCAGTGTGTGTTGTTGTGCCACTGTGATCGTTGTGGAAGATTGCGAAGTTACATCAACCTTAATGCACAATCCTGTCTCGGGCCGGCACATTTCTCCAATTCAGTTTAGGGATACATAGTTGTGTATGTTCAAAGGTAGCCTACAGTGGATAGCGGTGGGCACTTAGAGGCGAGCACTAACTTCTGGGGACCAAGATTCTTCACCTCCCAACAACATCTCTGCTTCCGGGAGAGGCCAGCTCGGGTGGTTAACGCGCCTGTGGCAGCGGCCTGACTAACCTGCAGGCTACAGGCGCGAACCCGGCAAGCTCTCTCAACATTTCTTGCTATAAAATGCCCACAGTTGGGATGTAAATCCGGAGTATGTACCTCTAATAATGAACTCAGTTTGTGGCTGTGACTAGCGCAATTTAGACAGGGCTTTACAATTATGAGGCAGTGGAAGGCTAATTTAAGTATCAGAATTAACTCAATGATGCGGCAAGGCCAGGTACGCACACTATGTGGCGCCCCTTTATTTGAAAACAGCTCTACAGAAAAGAATAGTGATTCAACGTTAGCATTCAAGATATGGGGCTTTTATGAGTTGTGCAACGGACCAGTAATGTTTCCAAAATGCTAGAGCTTTGTCAAATGCCTGCAGCTGCGGCAGGGGGCGTGTGACCTGTCACCTTAGATTCAAGAGGCACGGGAACCAGCTGGCGCCCAGAAACGGGCCTGCAGCCAGCGTGCACCAGTTTCAATCAGCAGGGTCTAAAACTATTTTTGGTAATAGCTACAAATCTTGCAGCCGATGATTAAGGTGATTGCTGACGTCACCGCCGCACAATCCTCTGTACCACTGGCTAGGGCCTTCAATATAGTTATAATAAAACAATATGGCCTCAAAAGAGGAGGAATAGGGACTGGCAGGGAAATGAGGGGCTGATAGAGTCTCAAAAACTCCAGTTCAGTTACATGACGCATTGACGCCTTCAATAGTACTTTCAAATATAATTTATAGCTTGAAGGCGAAGGTGAACCAGAAAAATTACCTTGTCCTGTTCCTTCATGGGCTTGCGTCCGAGACTCAGCCCTTTTACAACCGCTGGCCTTCACACGGTTTACTACATTACTGTGTCTGTCCACCAGATCTATGGACTGCTCTCTTCAGTGCTTAATTTGTGCCGGTGCTTTCCGGTGCTTAGCACCGGCACTTAAATGTCAGGGCCGGGGCTACGCTTCTCCTTTGATGATTTATTTTTGTCCGTAAAAAATAAATCTTTTTACTGCTACAGACTGTGCAGCAGCAGCTGCAGCCACAGGCCCGGCTGGCGGCCGCATCGTGTACTGTGTTCGTTCTCATCATGTCGAAGTGTGACTCATCAGCAGTCATCATGTGTAGTGTTTTTTATCCCGCCCGCGCCCGCAAGCCAAGTTGCACTTTAATTTGCGAGTATGTGCCTACCTGGCTGTCCGCCGGCCGCCCACGACTCACATTTCTAATTTCTATCTATCTCAATCATCACCGTCATCATGTGAGATAATAGGTAGCCAGGCCCCGGCCTGCCCAGGCCAAGATACAATATAAAATTGAGTGTATATATAAATATATATATTGTGCCAGCCAACTAGTTTCGTTTCACGTGGGACCGGACGCCGATGCAGAGAGTGAGAGTTTGAACTTGTTGACAGTTTCGGTTTGAGTGGGTGGGTGGGCGGGCGGGCCGCAGGTTCTGATGGGGGTAGTCAGGAACTGTCCTGTCGGCGCGCGGTAGCGCGCGCAGCCGCTGATTGGTTTCAGTATGGCTCAGGCAGGCTGCCAGTTGCCACCAGTTGCCACGCCCCAGCATAACCTGCGCACAGTCACATCAACAGCAGGCGCCCCCCCCCCACCCACCACGCCACGGCCCACGACGACCACGAAGCCGACGGGCAGAGCTGGGCTGTCCTCTCCTGTCCACACTGGCTGTCCTCCTCCTGAGTCCTGCTAAAACTGCAAGCAGGCAGCAGCAGCAAGCAGAACCGACTGAGCAGCAGCATCCAGTCAGTGTGCGTGTCCCTGCCGACCGGCCTACTACCACCAATAACGGTAAGCACCACGTTAAGCTGCATAATTGAATCAATTGTGTAATTTCGCAAAACTGTATGGCAATTTATGCCGAATGCCATCACCGGGCGCCGGGCGGGATGGTGTTCGTCCAGACACCACCTGACCTTCCCGAGAAGAAAACGATCATTTTTTAATTACACAGTACACTAGTCTATTACACATGAATGAATGATCAAATACCCGGGCGGGGCGGGCCGCTGGCCATCATCACAGATCGTGGTGGCACTGAGGTGTTAACGCCACCGGAGAAGGGGGTGCTGCCGCGCCTGTGTGTGATGATGATGATTGATGAATGATATGATATGAGACATGAAGGCAGGGGAGGGCGCTGGGCCGCTGGTGGATGCCACATTGCCACAGTCATTTAGGTTTAGCTGGGCTGGGCTCGGGCGTCGGGCCTAAATTCCCACAATAGTTAGTGGTGGCTAGGCCTCGGGCTCGTTTTCATGTGAGGGCGGCTCTCTTCTCTTGTAGGGCTTCGTGTGCAGTACTGTTCGTGTGTCGTGTCTCTGCTTCACACAGGCTTCGTGGCTGTGCACCCTAGTATAGCAATGCCAATCTGGATTTATAAAAGCGCACCAGTCTGGCGCAGATGCCTGTCTTTATTTGGCAAATGGCGTCAGTCACATGTCAGGTGAGACCGCGAGAGACGGGAGTGAGTGACTGACTTAGGTCACAGCCCTGCCCGCCTCTCAAAGAGACTGACCGTCTGAGAAATTTCCTGATATGGATATCGATATTTGTATCTGTGCCATTTTTCTTGGAGGAGAGGCCTATTTCGGCGTTGTACTGGTTTGTTTGTACCGATGTCACCCATGGATGTATGCACTGGCACTGGTCTTGAGTGTGTCTACCATTTAGCATCTGATACCGGGCCTCAGTCTGTCAGTGCTGATTTCTTGACCAGGCGGGCCCCACAGGCATGCTGGCCCCACCCTTCACATTGCCGCATATATTCTCCTCCCAGAGGCCCCATATACAGTGCATAAATTAAATATTAATGTGATGTGCGACACTCTCCTGCAAAGGAATTATGCTCCAGTGTGTGTTGTTGTGCCACTGTGATCGTTGTGGAAGATTGCGAAGTTACATCAACCTTAATGCACAATCCTGTCTCGGGCCGGCACATTTCTCCAATTCAGTTTAGGGATACATAGTTGTGTATGTTCAAAGGTAGCCTACAGTGGATAGCGGTGGGCACTTAGAGGCGAGCACTAACTTCTGGGGACCAAGATTCTTCACCTCCCAACAACATCTCTGCTTCCGGGAGAGGCCAGCTCGGGTGGTTAACGCGCCTGTGGCAGCGGCCTGACTAACCTGCAGGCTACAGGCGCGAACCCGGCAAGCTCTCTCAACATTTCTTGCTATAAAATGCCCACAGTTGGGATGTAAATCCGGAGTATGTACCTCTAATAATGAACTCAGTTTGTGGCTGTGACTAGCGCAATTTAGACAGGGCTTTACAATTATGAGGCAGTGGAAGGCTAATTTAAGTATCAGAATTAACTCAATGATGCGGCAAGGCCAGGTACGCACACTATGTGGCGCCCCTTTATTTGAAAACAGCTCTACAGAAAAGAATAGTGATTCAACGTTAGCATTCAAGATATGGGGCTTTTATGAGTTGTGCAACGGACCAGTAATGTTTCCAAAATGCTAGAGCTTTGTCAAATGCCTGCAGCTGCGGCAGGGGGCGTGTGACCTGTCACCTTAGATTCAAGAGGCACGGGAACCAGCTGGCGCCCAGAAACGGGCCTGCAGCCAGCGTGCACCAGTTTCAATCAGCAGGGTCTAAAACTATTTTTGGTAATAGCTACAAATCTTGCAGCCGATGATTAAGGTGATTGCTGACGTCACCGCCGCACAATCCTCTGTACCACTGGCTAGGGCCTTCAATATAGTTATAATAAAACAATATGGCCTCAAAAGAGGAGGAATAGGGACTGGCAGGGAAATGAGGGGCTGATAGAGTCTCAAAAACTCCAGTTCAGTTACATGACGCATTGACGCCTTCAATAGTACTTTCAAATATAATTTATAGCTTGAAGGCGAAGGTGAACCAGAAAAATTACCTTGTCCTGTTCCTTCATGGGCTTGCGTCCGAGACTCAGCCCTTTTACAACCGCTGGCCTTCACACGGTTTACTACATTACTGTGTCTGTCCACCAGATCTATGGACTGCTCTCTTCCACCCTCGGCACAGTATCACAGCTTATTTGTACAGTGCGTGCCTCTAGTACTGCTAAAAATCCATCTGACATGAGTGCACACAATTCAGGACACTCCTAGGCCAGACTGGTATCTTCAGCAGTATGGGCTGCACTCACACTCGTGCCAGCAACTAGAAAATTACTCGTTTGTTGTGAGCTGCATTCTGATTGGCTGAGCAGCCAGGGATCAGATCCCAAACTTACATGATGCTGGCGACAGTGCTAGAATCTCTCATGGCCCTTCTGAGACCCCAGAGTTACTGAGGTGCGGTCAGAATTAGTGTGCAGGCAGCAGTGTTGTGAGGGAGGTGCAGAGTTGACAAGTGGCAGCTGGAGGCAAAAGGTGAGACAGGAGCACGAGAACTTCAAGGGGAGAGTCCACTAATGACAGAATGCCAAGGACAAGGATACCATTGGCCTGAAGCAGGCTGGCAGATGAGGGTCATAATCCCATAGGCCCCTGTGTGATGAGGATAACACCCTCCCGCTGCTTGACACAAAGAACAGAATACACTACCAGTGCTGTCCGATGATGGCCTCAGCGAAACCACACACTACATTCAATAATAAAATAATGCAAATCGGGTTAAAGAAGCATGTCGCCTGACCTGAGCAGCTCTCCACGCCTGCTTCCGGAATACCTGCGAATATTACAGATTCACCTGTTGATTTGATCAACTTTCCCCAGTGTGAGCCCTGAGCCGAGATTACACACAGCACAAAGGGGTTGTTGAATGCACACTTCTGGATGTCGGAGGACCCTTACCCTCACTCCCTATACATTCCCCAGCCCCCACCATGGCAGAGCAGCTGTCTCCTATTACTTACCAATTGTGTTGAGTCTGTCACAGAGGTTTAAAATTTCACGCGATTCGCAAATGCTTTGTCAATATCTAATTTTCAATTAAATGCAACCGGCACACCTGGGGTCAAATATTTGTGTCTCTGCACTTCAGCTTTTGGTTACAAGAAGCAGAGAGGTGAAGTGACTTGCCAAGGATCACTGCACTGGCTGTTCTGAGGTAGGATTGATAGCAAGGTTTAAAGACGCACAGCCCCCATGTTGTCTTCAGCACATCTCACGCACTCATGTAAGGCTCCCATTCTGAAATTCAGATCATTTATTATATTTGACTTTTAGCAGTGCCACTTGAAGATGTGGGTGGAGCTAATAGAGTAAGTGGGTGGGGCCAGTGGAGGGAGTGGGTGGAGCCAGAAAAAATTGGGTGTGGCCTCCGACAAACATTTTAGCACCTGCACTTCATATTTTACAAATTAAGCACTGGCTCTCTTCCACCCTCGGCACAGTATCACAGCTTATTTGTACAGTGCGTGCCTCTAGTACTGCTAAAAATCCATCTGACATGAGTGCACACAATTCAGGACACTCCTAGGCCAGACTGGTATCTTCAGCAGTATGGGCTGCACTCACACTCGTGCCAGCAACTAGAAAATTACTCGTTTGTTGTGAGCTGCATTCTGATTGGCTGAGCAGCCAGGGATCAGATCCCAAACTTACATGATGCTGGCGACAGTGCTAGAATCTCTCATGGCCCTTCTGAGACCCCAGAGTTACTGAGGTGCGGTCAGAATTAGTGTGCAGGCAGCAGTGTTGTGAGGGAGGTGCAGAGTTGACAAGTGGCAGCTGGAGGCAAAAGGTGAGACAGGAGCACGAGAACTTCAAGGGGAGAGTCCACTAATGACAGAATGCCAAGGACAAGGATACCATTGGCCTGAAGCAGGCTGGCAGATGAGGGTCATAATCCCATAGGCCCCTGTGTGATGAGGATAACACCCTCCCGCTGCTTGACACAAAGAACAGAATACACTACCAGTGCTGTCCGATGATGGCCTCAGCGAAACCACACACTACATTCAATAATAAAATAATGCAAATCGGGTTAAAGAAGCATGTCGCCTGACCTGAGCAGCTCTCCACGCCTGCTTCCGGAATACCTGCGAATATTACAGATTCACCTGTTGATTTGATCAACTTTCCCCAGTGTGAGCCCTGAGCCGAGATTACACACAGCACAAAGGGGTTGTTGAATGCACACTTCTGGATGTCGGAGGACCCTTACCCTCACTCCCTATACATTCCCCAGCCCCCACCATGGCAGAGCAGCTGTCTCCTATTACTTACCAATTGTGTTGAGTCTGTCACAGAGGTTTAAAATTTCACGCGATTCGCAAATGCTTTGTCAATATCTAATTTTCAATTAAATGCAACCGGCACACCTGGGGTCAAATATTTGTGTCTCTGCACTTCAGCTTTTGGTTACAAGAAGCAGAGAGGTGAAGTGACTTGCCAAGGATCACTGCACTGGCTGTTCTGAGGTAGGATTGATAGCAAGGTTTAAAGACGCACAGCCCCCATGTTGTCTTCAGCACATCTCACGCACTCATGTAAGGCTCCCATTCTGAAATTCAGATCATTTATTATATTTGACTTTTAGCAGTGCCACTTGAAGATGTGGGTGGAGCTAATAGAGTAAGTGGGTGGGGCCAGTGGAGGGAGTGGGTGGAGCCAGAAAAAATTGGGTGTGGCCTCCGACAAACATTTTAGCACCTGCACTTCATATTTTACAAATTAAGCACTGGTTAAAACACAGATAACCTGTTCACAAAGCCATTTGTGAACGTAAGCCAGGCAGATGGCCATTTTCTAGTTTAAAGATGTCACTAAATATGGTTTTATGCTTGTAAAAAGATTTACTCTCAAAGATTTTTTTGAGGGAGTAATTCTTCCCCCTGGGTTGGGACGCGGGTGGTCCATTGTGGGGATGCCTTAGGAAATTTGGGGGCACATTCTTTTCAACAGCCCATTTCATAGGAAAGCGGAAGTACATATTGAAATTGGGTTCATGTAAGTGATTGCCCTGACGTAAATGTACTCCAAGCATCCGAGCTAGCATTTGCATTGTCATATGGGAATTCACAAAGGTTTTCCAGAAGCACTACTGGGTACCAGCAACTGCCGCTGCTTCCCAAGCATATTGGTGGAAACATTCGCGAATACCACAAACATGTAAAATTTAGTCCAAACATAGGTAAAAAAGATTGTAGTACATTTCAAACTTTCTTAGGTGGAGATTGAGCCCTGAGCTTTTCTGTGACATTGCAGATGATTGATCTGCAGAATATGTATACTATTCCATACCATATCCATTTCTATAGCACCTCAACATCCATGGGGGCAACCGTGTGCTGGCAAGGGAATCTAGATGTGTATACTATGTAGATTCGTATACATTAACTTGTGATAGTCTGAAAGCACTTGATAGGCCATTTTGTCAATTGCACATAAACTCAGCACAGTCTAATTTAAGAGGGGCTGAATCAGGTTGTTTGCTAGAAGTGACCGCAATGTAAAGGGCAAGGGTTGCATGTAACAATATCAAGGTCAATAGTGTTGACATGCACATGTATTGACTCCACAATATCGACTACCAACATACTGTAGAGGCAAACATACATAAGGATGTACTTATTTGCCATTCATAACTTCCATCTACTTACTTTGAAGATATGTTTAAGTCGATAATTTGGGGTCTAATACATACACAGGCCCCATATAAATGTTCTTGGACTTGATTCACTCCAGAGATGTGACCGCTCTCTGTGGAGTTACCAGACCTGTTACATTGTATGGGAGGTCTTGCAGCAGATCACACGTTGAGTGAAGTGATGCAGTATGACATGTCTCTATATAAAAGGCTCAACAGTATTTTCAGGTTGTTTTCATGGAGTATGATAGAAACCTGGTGATGGAACTTCATTCTCAGCTCCCAGGGTATTTTCCTCTCCCTAGGGGATGATAAAGACCTGAGGACAAGACAACATCCCCAGTTCTTAAGGTCTTCTCCTCTAGATTGCTTGTGAGAGTACCCATGGGCAGGATGCAGACCTGAGGAAAAGATGGCAAGATGACTTCTCTTCTAGAATGATTCAGAGTGTCCACAAGGGGCATGATGGAAATCTGAGGATGAGACTGCATCTTCAACTTGCACGGTCTTCTCTGCATCACTTTAGATTGTCTCCATGTGGCATGATAGAAACCTAGGGACAAGACAGCATCTTCAATGGGTGCGTCTTCTCCTCTGCATCACTTAACATAATCTCCATGTGACATGATTGAAACTTGAGGATCAGGCCTCATCTCCAATTGTGCTGTCTCCTCCTCTGCATCAATTCAGCTCACCTCCATGTAGCATGATGGAAACCTGAGGATAAGACTGCATCTCCATCTCATGCGGTCTTCTCCTCTGCATCACATCAGATTGTCTAAATGTGACATAACGGAAACCTGAGGATGAGGGCGCATCTCCAACTCGTGCGGTCTTTTCTCCTCTACATCACTTCAGATCATCTCCATCCGACATGATAGAAACTTTCTCTCAAGGTCTTCTTATTCGCCTTAAATTGCTCTGGTAGGTTTTTTTCTAAATGCACCATGAAAAGACACAAATAATTTATACAGTTTAATTACCTTTTTAGCTTTCAAAAAGTCTTTTGAAAAAGGCAGAATTAGTGTCTGATTTGATCAATTTTCAAACAAGGCTCACACATTTCCAAATGCACTGGCAACAAAGTGAAATAGCTTGTAAAAAGTTCACCCAATGGACCAGGGTGCAAAAGGGATAACAAAGCCAAAAGAAACTGCACCTGGGAAGGTAAATTGAGACTTCCAAATGATGATATCAACATTTATCATTATGCACTAATGCACTAGAGAATCTTATTGAGATATCACCACCCAGGTACCACATTCATCATTTCCAGTGTTTTAATAGTTTCTGAATGTTAAATAACAGTGTAATCGCCTGCTGTGAGCCCATCAATTGTTAATACCCTCCCACGATGGAGTGAGCTGACATGAGGGTAACATCAGTTTACTGCTTTCGAGCACCCAAGTGCCTGCCAGGGGTGAGAATACTTTTAGCGTGCAAGCAGCTGTCAGCTTTCTGAAATAACGAAGCGTTTAATAAACACATACCATATCTGTGAGCAATGCTTTAAAAGTGGCCTGGCTGCTGGGTGGTTCACCCTGGCACCGCAGGCTGGCATGTTTCACCTCTCAGACTTCACTGGTGAGGTTATCTACTACAGTTTTGATGTAGCCATAACATGCTATTTGTTTTACACATTTCATATATCATGGGCCTTTTTTATTTGAAAAGGCTGAGCATATTTCCTAACAATTATTACAAAAAAACTAACTAAATAAAGCAGAACTTCAACTTCAAGGTGCTTCACAGCTGTGCAATACTGTACAACTCCAATTACTATAGCCCTTGGGGGAAATGTGCAGTGCAGAAAATGTTAATTTTTCTGTTTGTAATAATCTTACATCACAATTACTTACAGATTCGATTCACCTTCATGTAGTCGAACTAGGTGGTTGAGCAATTGAGCGGGCACCTAATGTGAGTAAAAAGTAAAACGTAATAAAATGAACATTAGAACATTTGTGAATTCTGATTTCAAGGTTTGCCTAGGCGACCAGTTACAGGCAGCTACGCTAGATGCGGTCCAGGTTCCAGACAGTCAGCACCAGCCTAAGGCTCGTAGGGATGGGCAGAGTCAGTCACTTGTCAGACGAGGTCTGAAGGCTAGACAGAAAGTTTACCGAGAGGTCGGTGCTTCTGAAAGGCGAGTGGCGCTGATCCATGCCCCTTCAATCTGACGTCCAAGATTAAGATCTCTGGGGGTGACTTTTGACACAGAAGCATCACAAGGCTCGAGACCAATAGTAGAACAAATAAAGGGACACGTGCCGGGGCTTCTCTCCCCAGGCACCAAAGCTCTGGAACTCCAGCCCATGTGAAATCCGACAGACCCCCCCCCCTCTCCTCTTCAGGAGTGCACCCTACTGTCCAAACAACACCTAGTCACTGCAAAACTTTCCAATCACTCTCACTCCTGTACCTACCACACAGCTACTCACACCCCACCACTTTCCCTCTCTCTTCTCCTTCGGCTCTTCTACCCCTCCACTCATCCCCTGTAGGATTAGCCCCTTTCTCTGCTCCCTTCCTTTGTAGCTGGGGTTGCGCTATATAAAACCACGTACATACATTTATGTCAGGCAGGAGTCATTAAGCACTTGAGCAGATGTTTGCCAGCGGTGTTTTTACGCTCCCAAGGGCAGAAATATGTCTGTGAACTTTCAAGAACAAAATATGAATTTGCACAATTGCAGCTGTGTTGAAAGGTGAAACAGACGAGAGAGACAAAAACAAACACAGGGACACGGAAGAGGGAGTAGTGGATTTTTTAACATTTCACTGTTCTTCTTTCTTGGACAGCTCTTCGTTTGCTGTAGACCCATGGAACACGGCACAGGACCGTGTCCTTCTAGCACTGGAGCGGCTGAAATCAGGAGCACTGGATGGCCGTCAGCTGTGCTTTTATTGGTGAATGTGTGATCTCTTTTGGTCTGCAGTCACCACAAGTGCCACTAACTCTCATCCATGCAAAACAAGCATAGACAAGTTACTCGCCCTCTCGACCCTCTGCCGCTGACTGCGTGACCCGCAGGGGAGCATGGGCAAAGCAGCGCTCTAGTGCCACTAGTCGCAGCGCCCCGGCCTGTACACGGAGGGTGGGCGGAGTAAAAGAAGCTGGCTCCCGACCCTCCCCACTGCCACCGGACACTGGCTGAAGGGAGGGCGGGCTCACCTGTGGAAGGGGCGTACTCGCCCCTATTTAACTCCAGCGCGCCCCCGGCCTGGCCTCTTTGTCCTGTTCGCCCGCGCCCGAGCGCTGTTCGCTGTTGTCGTCGTCGTCGTCGAGTTCTAAGGTACATGCTGCTGTCTCGCCCCCCCCCCCGGCCTCGTCCCTGGGCATGACCAGGTTGAACGGGACCCCAGTCGTGAAGATACCACGGGGGGGGGGTGAGTAGTGGCCACGCGGTCGGGCGGCGGGTAGATGTGCGCGTGCCCCGTCCCGGGAGGTGGATGGGGGAGCCCGGCAGGCCGGTGTGGTCGTGTGCGCTGCGAGCGAAGGGCACAGTGCGCGTAATACTTCGGTGAGGGTATTCTGAGCCCCCCCCCCTTTTCCTGCGCGAGGATCTGGCTTTGGGGTGGTTAGTCGGCAGCATAGGCGGGAATGGCAAATGAGGGTTAATAATTATATTTAGTTCAACCATCCGTGCGGGTTAGGATTACGGGAGGGAGCCTTGTAACTGAGTCATCCTTTGTGTGCAATATGATTCCTCCGCTCGGGCGAGGTTCGGTGAGAGCCCGACTCACATCCACCACCCCCCCCTGCAATATGATTCCTCCGCTCGGGCGAGGTTCGGTGAGAGCCCGACTCACATCCACCACCCCCCCTTTTTTCCGGCACCGGTTTAATGGATGAGGGTTATCGTCGGAAAGGGAATCGTTCAGGTGAGAGGCCATAGCGTGGCCTTTGGCAGGGAGACTCGGGTTCGAGCCTCGGTGTAGGCTTTATTAAAAATGTATGCTGGTATTCTCCAGAATGTTGTTTCATGCGAGTGAGGTTGGGTCGAGCGCTGCAGTCAGGCGGGCCGGACCCGGATGTGTCGGCCACGGCTCGTATATGGCTGTGGTCACGGTTGGCAGCGAAGCGTTGGGTCCATTCGTAGGGCCCCACGTGGCATCAGGCAGAGGCCCGTTGGCCCATGCGAGCTTCTCTGCCCCATCCCCCCGCCCCCGTCCTGCCTCCGCCCTCACACAACGAGGTGGAATGATTTATTAGGCCCAACATTAGTTAAGTGCGGCAGGGTGTGCGAATAAAAGCCGTAGGCCTACAACAGGTAGAATGTTTGATCAGGCCCAACATCAGTTAAGTGCGGCAGGGTGAGTGAATAAAGGCCGAAGGCCTAAGTTCGCTGGGGGTTGGGCGACCCCCCCCCCCCTCTCCCTCGATCCGGCCGCGCGGGTCGATTGCGTTGTCCCGGGCCCTGTCTTCGCCCTACTTCCGAGGAATCGGGTCGGGCCCCTGACCTCTCTGATAGCGGTGGGTGCATATACATTACAGACAAGCGGCGGGGGTCACCGGGCGGTCTCGGCCTTGCGGCCAGCAGTCCAGGGTGCTAGTTCCGCCTGCGGGCAGCAGAAATTTTGTTTGATTCGTGCAGAGACCGCTATAGACATTGTGGCGCGGAATTAAATTGACCATGGCCACCGGTGCGCCAGTACCACGGGGAGCTTCGTTGCGGCTCTCGCTGGGTACAGCGTAGGAGTCGCACCTGCGTTGCGGTTTCGCCCCTAGGTTTTGCCCAGTTGTTGCCCTAGCCGCTTGCGCTGCGTAAGGTTTGTCAGGGGGCGGGTGGGCTACGAGGGGGTAATTTGTCCTGGTTGCTGACGCTGCGCAAGGTTGATACGGGGCGGGCGGGTGCAACCGGGGTCCGGATACCGGATGTACATACAAATCCACGAGAACGAGACCCCTCCACCCCCCCCCCCTCACCCCCCTCCCGCCGTGCGCAGTGATGGTTTCGTGGTACCGCGAAGGGGGTTATTCACGAGTGATTGTGAGGGTACGTGTCACAGTATATCAGCTATGGGGCCATGTCTAACACAGCGTTGTCTTGCAGGTCTCCCTCTGAAAGAGTAGGAAGGATCGATTGGCTCCCCTCCCCCGTATCGGACACTTAGCTCAAGTCTAATCAGGTAAATACGGATGTAGAAGTGCAAGGTCATCACGGGGAGATTTTCCAACACCCCCCCTCGCTCCCCCCCCCCCTATTAAGTGGGTAACCCACATTAAGGCTGATGCTGCTGGATATGCTAATGTTTATCTAATGACTAAATGTTGACGTGTAGAACTTATCCTCTCGGCAGGGATGGAGATAAGTGGTAGAGCTTTTACTACATACATAAAGGTTCGGGTTCAAATGTGGGGTCTCCTTTGACATGCAGCTCCTAACCACGGCTTCTTTCCCGAAGGCTATCCGTCGTCACTGGATGCCAGTTGAACAGTTACTGGCAGCACAACCTCACGTAATTTTTCGCCCATAGGGACCCGAAAGGGTAGACGCCACCGTTATGGACGCTCACGGTACCATGCCACCGCAAGAGGGCCTGTGGGCAGAGTTTTTGGCCTTGGCTCAGGCGCAGGGGCCGGCTTGGGCTCAGGGCTTTATCGAGGCTCGTAGGCAAGAGTAGGCAAGAGCAGTCCGGAGTAGCAATCGCCCCGACTCCTGAGAGCGTGGCGAGTACCTCTGTAGGAGCAACACGGAGGTCCAGTCGCAAGCAGAAGCACACACGCAAGGAATTCCCGGCCGAAGCACGGCGTCCGGAGCATCGCACAAAGCAGACACCCCCGCAGCGCGGGCTCCCGAACGAACTGAGCCACCTACTGTGGTACACGAGTCAGCCAGTAGCCTAACAGACATGGCCCAAATGGGTAAGGCAATGGACCAAATGATGGGGATGATGGCATTGTTTCAAAAACGTTTAGATGATGTGGTATCAGGTCAACATGTGTTACCACCTGTCCCTGCACAGCAGATGTTGCCGCCTGCCCCTGTGGTCTCAGCACCAGTGCTGCAAGTGTGGGCCCAACAGGGGGTCACGACTGCTCCGGTACAAGGCCTGGGGCTTACTACAGTCAATTTGTTGCCCCCCGCATCGACCACCGCAGCACCACCAGCTGTAGTACAGCCTGCCCTCCCGGGCGTCCTGCCGGCCCCCACAGCAATGACAGTCACAGGGTCAGCGGCCCCCTCCGGTGTCACGCCTCCCCCCCTTGGTATTCCTTCGACGGCCCAATCTGTTGTGGCGGGGTCGGCACCTGCCTTGCCCAGTGCTGAGATAGGTACAACTATACCATCCACGAGCAGAGAGGCTGTTGGTGGCAGCCCGGCTGGAGGGGATCGTCCCAGCCCTGCCGTGGTTGCCCCTGCCCAGGATAAGTTGATGCAACCAGCCGGGGGTAGTTTACCTAAACCGGCAGTTACCCAAGCACCTTTGGCATCAGGTCGTTGTTCATTGGCATGGCAGGTTCCACAAGCAGCTAGGGAAGGTATATGGAGGAGGGAGTATATTGACATTCTGACTTTATTAATGCACAGCACTGCAGGAGCAGACACCAGAAAGATGGGGGGGGGATAGAGGATGAGAAGAAGGTTAGGTACCAGCGTTGGCCCGAGAAAACAATAGAGAAGTGGACTGAGGCATTCAATATACTAGCAGCGGTAATTGTACAGAAGGAGCCGTCCCAGAGTGAGGCGCTGATGGAGTATGCTAACACCATCCAGCAAGAGGCGAGAGAATCTGGTGGGATGGGATGGTTTCTGTATGATCAGGATTTCAGGAAGACTATGGCTGTCTGTCCCGAGTTAGGATGGGATCAGAAAGAAATCCAACTCTGGATTAAGCACATGTGCAGGACAGTCAGTGAGAAGAAGGAGGCACTATGCAAGGCGCAGGGCGAGGCAGACAATAGGCGCTCTTTCAAGCAGTCCTTTCGTGGGGGCAGGGGTAGGGGCCAGAAGTTTGGACAGAGACGATTTAATTCAGAGACCTGCAGAATGTTTAACGGGGGGGCATGCACCTGGGGAAGAGCGTGCAAGTTCGCCCATAGTTGTAGCAAATGTGGTGCCCAGCATGCAGCCATCACCTGCAACACCAGCCAGAGTTTGCCCCCCGCACAAGCCCAGAGAACAGACGGGGCACGCCAGTAAGATCAGGGAGGGCGGACGGACCACATGGACAACTGATATCATTACCCAACCAATCCCGGCCAGGCAGAGCCCGCCCCAGGTAGCGACCAAGGGCCCATAACCTATTGTATTGCAGATTTTACTTCCACTGGTCGGATTATACCCACATTTGAAGGAGAGGGAGCTCCTGTCTGGGGGTTTTGTTGATGGTTTTAAGATACCATACAGGGGACCCATGGGTAGCAGGGACGCCTTGAACCTCAAATCAGCGCGAGAACTCCCCCTAGTGGTCAGTGAGAAAATAAAGAAGGAAGGCGCCCTGGGGAGGGTGGCTGGCCCCTTTGCAGCCCCACCCCTTGAACACTTTTTAGTCTCTCCTCTGGGAGTAGTGCCCAAAAAACAGCCAGGAGCTTACCGCTTGATGCATCACCTATCCTACCCAGATGGCAACTCTGTTAATCATTGGCTGGACGAGGGGGCCTGTTCTGTGTCTTATTGTTCCCTGGACATGGCGATTGATATGATAAGGAGGACTGGGAAGGGGGCTTGGTTGGCAAAGGCTGACATCGAATCAGCGTTCCGCCTCCTACCGGTGCATCCAACTAGTCAACACCTGCTGGGTTTCAAGTGGGAGGGTGCATATTTCTTTGATCGCTGCATGCCGATGGGTTGCGCTGTTTCATGTGCCTATTTCGAGGCCTTCAGCACTTTCCTCCAGTGGGTGCTGACCAACAAGCATGGCATCTCTCAAGTGACACACTACCTGGATGATTTCCTCTTTTTCGACAGGGCAGGGACTCAGGAGTGCGCTGAAGGTTTGCGGGCATTCGAAGGAATGGCGGCGGACATGGGGGTGCCACTTGCCCCTGGCAAGACTGAAGGTCCAGCACAAATATTGACCTTTTTGGGGATCGGGTTGGACACCGTCAGAGGTGAATCCAGGCTCCCGGCGGACAAAGTTAGCGTATTGAAGCATGACATTAAGTCATTGATGGGCAGGGGTAAGGCCACTTTAGAAGTGGTACAGAGTTTGTTGGGCAAGCTGAACTTTGCAGCGCGAGTCATACCGGCGGGCAAGGTTTTTTCCCGCAGATTGACAAAGGCCACGGCCAACATAAGTAGAAAACACCACCTAGTGCGCCTTGGTCCTGGGCTGAAGGCGGATCTGGAAATGTGGGCTGACTTTTTGGAGAACTTTAATGGTACTGTGATTTGGAGGGCACCCTGGGAAAGCAGCCAAGAACTTTGCTTGTTTTCAGATGCATCTGGTAGGGAGGGTTTTGGTGTTAGCTTTGGCGAAGAGTGGTGTGCGATGCGCTGGCAGAATGCATGGCGAAAGAAGGGAGTAACAGCGAAGATAACGGTTCTTGAACTTTTTCCCATAGTGGCAGCGGTGCATTTGTGGCCAAGCGGGCTTAGCAACAACAAGGTAGTCTTTTGGTCAGATAACATGGCTGTGGTTCAGGCCATCAACGGGCTGTCAGCCACTTGCCCCCTAGTTCTGAGTTTGCTTGGGAATTAGTTAAAGCAGGTCTGCAGCATAACATGGAGTTTAGGGCTAGACACATTGAAGGTGTTAAGAATGTGGCAGCTGACGCTCTCTCTCGCTTTCAGTGGCTCCGTTTCCGAGAGGCCTGGCCGCGGGCGAAGGCGGCGATGACTCCATTCCCGGCATCGCTGTGGAGACTGCTTCGGTGGGGGAACGATTGAAGAAGATGGGTCAACGATCCCTGGCACAGGCCACCCAGAGAAGATATGCTGCGCAACTAGCTGCTTTCAGAGCAGTGATGGTGTCTTTAGGAGCAACAGCAGTTGGAATGCATGAGCAAGTTGAGACTTTTGTGGTATGGGCCAGGGAGACTGGCAGAACGCATTCATGGGTGTGTGGCCACCTGGCAGCGTTAAAGCACGACTCCAGACTTAACGGGGATGACGACCCTACTGGTTCCTTCAGGGTGAGGGCAGCACTCAAGGGGTGGGCGCGCGAGGTGGACAAGCCCGCGGACAAGAGAGCTGCAATTGAATTCCCTGCGCTGCAACGTATGATAGATTCCCTGCCAGCAGTCAACAGCTCCCCATTCGAAGCTCAGCTATTTGCGGCAGCCTTCTGCCTAGCGTTCTTTGGCGCCTTCAGGGTTAGCGAGCTAGTAGCCAAAGCCAAGACAGATAGATCTGGGGCAGCCTTGGATATGTTGGATGTTTGTGCAAGAGACAGCCTGGTGCTCCACATCCGCAAATCCAAAACTGATCAGGCCGGTAAGGGCTCAACAATAGTGCTTCAGGCGATGGGGGATCCCAGATACTGTCCGGTTGCCACGGTCAGAGAATATTTGAAGATCAGACCTCTTTTAGCGGGGCACTTCCTAATGCATGCGGATGGGTCACCACTAACTAGGTTCCAGCTGGAGCGCATTATGGGGGCAGCCTTGGCCAGTGCTGGGCTGTCGGGATCAGGGCTGAAATTTTCAAGTCACTCATTTCGAATTGGTGCGGCCACGTCAGCATTCAAGGCAGGGATGGGGGCTGAGGGAGTCAACAGAATAGGACGGTGGTCATCCACTTGTTTCCAGCGTTACATCCGTCCTTAGGACAACAGAATTTTGCGGTAAAGGTTCAATTAGGTGTGGCATATACCACGGAGTAGAATTTGCAGTGAAGGTTGTTTAAGTATGTGCCATTTAACAGGTGTTGTTTGACATATTCCTGTAAACAGTGTACAGTGTGATTTATTAAACTATGTGTGCTGACAATGCGGTGTCTTCTCCCCCTTTATTGAAGTATCTTGCTCTCTTCACAGCTGATTGTTGCGTGTGGGTGATGGGACATTCATATGTCACCAGATTGGAACGCTGGGTGGCACTCAAGAATTGGACCCGGGTTTTCGCACAGACGCAGATTGTATGGTTGGGCCTTTCCGGAATGAAATGGGGCAAATTGAGGTCCGAGTTAGAGCAACAACTTGCATTAAGGGGTGGCCCTCCCAATGTTGTCATCATTCACTTGGGCGGGAACGATCTAGTCACTCTCGGGAGGCGAGCCCTGATACAGGTCATGCAGAGGGACTTCGGGGTAATAAACAGCAGGTTGGGAGCTGCAGAGCTTCTGTGGTCTGAAATTACCCCCCGGAGAGAATGGAGGGGAGCTAGATCTCCAGCAGCCATAGAGCATTCCCGTAGGAGCGTTAACAGGTCCATGCAGAAGTTCATGGGGAAGAGAGGCCTCGGTTTCATTAGACATGCACTTATACAAGAAAAGACCGAAGGGTACTTTGACAAAGATGGGGTGCACTTATCTGGTTTAGGGATGGATATGCTCCTCCTGGAAATACAAGAGGCATTGACAGCGGTGGGTTGTAAGTAGCTGAATGAGTGGGGGGGCTCTGGCATTGACGGGAGCCTCCCCAGAGCTGTGGTGGATTACAGGGCGATCTGGAGGCAGACGGGTACAGTAAGGGTACCTCTGCGGCAGAAGGGTACAGTAAGGGTACCTCTGCATGGCACAGTAAGGGTGTCAGAGCCAAGGACCAGAAGCCAAAGGAGGTTCCTGGAAGCCGCGTCGGCGCCCGTTAGTCCTTCGGGCGGTCGGGGGGCCAGAACTGACCGGGGGTGTGCCACACCGCTCCGCCCCGACAGGGGGGGCGGGAGTATTACGAGGATGGCAATGTGCTGCACCGTTTGAGCATCAACTCACCGGGCAAGATGGCTCTTTAGGCATGCGGGACAGCGAGGGGCTGCCTGCTTTGGATCGCCCGTAAGATGACCCATCTAAACGTCATACATATGTGTTGTATGAAAATAAACCTGCAACAGTTCTTTCCCATAATCACGTGTCAGAGTATCATTGGGGTGGGGACTGTGTGGTGGCTGTGTGGGTGCCATCAGGGGGAGCGAATGACGGTGTGGGCACTATGCCGCTGACTGCGTGACCCGCAGGGGAGCATGGGCAAAGCAGCGCTCTAGTGCCACTAGTCACAGCGCCCCTGCCTGTACACGGAGGGTGGGCGGAGTAAAAGAAGCTGGCTCCCGACCCTCCCCACTGGCACCGGACACTGGCTGAAGGGAGGGCGGGCTCACCTGTGGAAGGGGCGTACTCGCCCCTATTTAACTCCAGCTGTAGAATCTAGGGTCAGGGGACAATCGATATTTGCCCGGCGGTATCGCCTCTTAAACCCATGAAATATTAACCAATGAAGAGGCGGGCGCTGGAGGCGGGAAGGCAGGAAACAAAGTTTATTCTCTCCGGAGGAGAACACAACAGTTAGACAGCAGGTATCGTTCTGAGGTGCTCTAACCGCATCTCTGAGGCCTGGCCTCTTATATACAGGTTTTATTGCTTTATTACAGATTACATATTCATGGCAATGCTTTGATGTACGGAAAGACATTCCCGGAATCTCCCCTTCGGGCCCGTTCCCACACACATTTACAGTAGAAGTCCCCACCCCGGTCACAACAGGTGATGATTATCGCGCAGCTGGATATTCCGCCGATTCATGGAATGTGGGGGTTCGATCGGATCTCATGGGGTGGGGGCTTTGATCAACTCGGGGGTCCTTTGATGAGGGAAGCTTTCTACTGTACGGGGAGGGGCAAGGAATAGTATTGGCAGAGCTGGGTGTCGGCCTGGGAACGAGGAAGACAAACGGGCACACGGGGAAAAAGGGGTTTGCATCAAAGGGCCTGGGACCATGAAAAGGAATGAAGGGAGGTGTCGCGCTGGGAACAGGATGGGGTTCTGAGGCAGAGCTGCGCTGAAGAGGGGTTTATGACTCAAGGCAGGTGCGAGCAGGGGGGGTTTGGTCAGCGTGCAGGCTTGGTGAGGGCGAAGGGCTATGTCGGGGGGCCAGTGGCACGCAAAAAGGGCTGTTCTGATCGAGGCACCTAAAATGGCGGGCGCGCACGACAAAAAGTGTGGCATCAGGGGGAAAGGCAAGATGGCGCAGATAATGTTTACCAAAATCGTACTAATTTTCCACAGTCCTCCCTTTAACATATTCAAGACATCTTGCTGGTCTATTTCCTATTCATGTCTATTGTGGTGGTCATAGGTAAAAAGTAGGAACCCAGGTGAAGGAGCTATAAACATTACATTTCAAAATCGCTCATCTTAGGAGGCGGGTCCATCGATAAAACTTGTTTGCAGGAAAGTTATAGTGATGCAGACAAAAATGATTCTGTAGTGAGAGCATTGCGTACATTTCATAGCTACTTATAGTCGGTTGGAATGTAAACTGATAGGTTATTACATATCCGAGTTCTGTTCATTGCTGGTTGCTGCATAATCAGTACATTGGTGGCTGGGAGAGAAATGAGACATAATAGAAACGATAATTAAGGAATGTTCGAAGTTAGCGAGTTCTCAGCATTTTGGTTTCCCTCTTCCGTTGGCACTGTGGAGCACCGGCGGTGGAGCTTATGGGTCCAGCTCTAATCTAGATTCCGCGTTGCAGGGCATGACCTTTTTCTTGCTTTCCCGGTCAAAAAGGTCCTTTTCGCCCCGTGTCCTTTGGAGTCGATAGTCAAAGAGTTCAGGTGGAAGAAGAGTGTGTAAGTAGTCCATAGGGTAGGTCGGAGAAAAAGGGGGATGGAGCAGGGCCAGATCGGGAACAGACCAGGGGGCGGAGAATTCCAGGCAGGCGGGCTCATGACTGAGTTCAGAGAGCGGGGACTTTTCGGCACACATTTGAACATTGAGCAGGGGCATCAGGTCAGCCCTTTCCTCTCATTTTGTCGGAGATAGTGCCTCGTCCTGCAGCTCTTTTCTGTCGCGGTCTCGCCTTGGCCAATGTCGCAGATGTTCCATCGTCTGTAGTCAGGCCACGTGCTCCCACATCCGGTCCTTCTTTCCTCCGACAGTCGTACCCTTAAAATGAGTTTGAAAAGACAGTCTTTAGAGAATTGGTAGAGGAAGGTAATCACATAAGTCTATTTCTCTCCCAGCTCCAGGCACAAATGAAAACGTCCGTTATATTAGGGTTCACAACTAACATATAAATGACCGATGATGGGCCTGTTGGATTTACTATGACTTTCCTTCACAACTATTTGTTACAGTTACGACAGTTCATCTGATGGAGACCCACCTTCGTAATACGAGCCTGACAAAGCTGTACCGTTCTCTAGGGCTTTATATTTATAAAGGGTGCTGTGAGCTATCAACATGGTACTAATAGGTATCTTGCTGAGGGACGAACATAGGCTAAACATTTTTCATTCTATCAATGCATCTTGCCTTTTAACTAAACATTTTCGCTTTCAACAGTGTTCATTGCAATGATTTTCTTTGCTTCGGTCTAATCCTTTAACTTTGTAAAACATCATTCTGGTTCCTATGTAGTCTCTTATGGCCTGATTACTAAATTAGAAAAGACAGGGGTTTTATGGGAAACAACTAGGGACATAGAAAATTGTGGTAAGGGCGTAAGTGGACCCATCTCTTCTGACCGGGGGTGAGGGACAGTTTTATAACTCTCGTCTGGGGCAGCTGATACGAAACAGGGGGCGTTCCTGGAATATGAGGATGTTTCGATCATTTTTACTGTTTTGGGTATTGCGACAATTCGGGACGGGGAAGGTCGCGTATTCTGAGGCATTTTATTTCATCATAGGAGCCGCTGACATGTAGTTCCCTTACTACGGGTCAGATTAGGGAACCTCAGTCGTCTTACCTGTCCTTTCCCTCATCGCCCACTCTCGGTTTCGTTAATTTAGCAGAAAGGAGAGGCAATGACACGGTCTCAGGGTGATTTGTATTAAAGACAAGTTTTGTGCAAATACTGGCGGTATTTGAAGCCAATTGGGTGGTGTGCTAGGGGTGGCGGTTTGCCAATTTAGGTGCTAGTCGTTCGGAAGAGTGAGAGTGTGGAGGAGAGAGAGAGAGAGAGAGAGAGAGAGAGAGAGAGAGAGAGAGAGAGAGATGTGCAACAACAGGCTAGATAGTACACGTGCAACATAGGGAGCGGCCGTGTATTTAAGATAGATTATTCAGCGCATTACTCGATACAAGACATCGCAGGTCTGTGTTAGTATTTTGAAAGCATGCGGTTCAGGACGGACGAGCATTAGGTCGGGTACGGGGGGGGTATGCATTGAGAAAAAGGAAAAGGGCACTATTGTGTCGTACTCCTTGCATTCTTGGTCCTTTGACCCATTGAGTCGACGCTTCAGTCACGCAAAAACATTCTTTCATAGTTTCAGACATACGTGGCATGTGTCCACTCACGCAACCTGGATTAAGGGTGACTATTTATTGGCTCGTTTGTTACATGAGCAGTTGGTGGGTGTGCTTAGGTGCCACCTTGCGGCGCTAGTCTGCTTCGCGTATCAGACATGGCAAGGCTTCAGATCTTCGCCACACCTCGGTTGTGATCTCTGATGTAACCTGCAGAGGGAGGGAAAAGAGGGGAAGGGAGGGGGACAACATTCGCGCACATCAAATACATGGATTCAAGAGTCCTTTACTTACCTCATACCCGTCTTATCTCCTCGGGATAGAATCCCTGAGGTTGTGGTTTCTGGAGCCAGGGGGGGGGGGGCAGTGTGTCCTTATAGGCTGTGAGTAGGAAAACGTTAGAGAGTCAGAAGTACTTAGCGCGAAGTTTCTAGTTGGTAGGTGTATTTAACTATCGGGGTCCTTAAATCTCTTTCAACGCTGTGATGTTTCAAGGTTTGTCAGCTCTTCCATCAACTCTGTTCCCTAGTACCTTTGAGTGTCGTATCTTTATAATATTCTATCATTTACATCGTTTCACTTTACCCATCCTTTATATTCCACGTTTCACACCATTTCGCTTTTACCCATCCCCGGAAATCGAGGTCTTCCTCCATGTGCGAGTCCCTGAGTCAGTCGCATATTTGACGGTAGGGTGTCGTGTCTCAGATTCGATCCTCCATCCGGGGCCGGGCAACCATCTTCTATTAACCTTAAAGAGAGAGCAGAGTAGGGTGCACAGAAAAGAATTCTCCCGCCGATCCCACATTTTTAAATAAAGCATGCAATACCCGTTCATAGTTTCGAAAACCTTTATTTTGGAAAATCATTTCAGCACGTGGATTATGAGGGTGCAGTCGTATTGGCCGGACACGGCAATGGCTAAAGTGCGTACAGTGGGGGGTTGTTTTGCAACAATAAAAACATTAGAAAGGTTTATCCATTCATTCGTAGGAAACTAAAACATCTATCAATTGGTTGGGGGATCGGGGGCATTTATTTCATAATTTAGAAGCATAGTCAGACTAGTTGCAATCAGATTTCCTATATGCATACCGTGTGCGTGCGTCATAAGCGAGGTTATACATCAGCTATAAAAAAATATAATACATCGTACATTTGTAATCAACATTTTTAACGGGATCCTTTTACATGTTCGTCGAGTGAGCTCTCCTTCTTTCTTGTCAAGTGTACAAAGGATCATATATGTCTCAGAACATCAAGTTTTGTATTAGTAAAAAGGAACACCACGAGGTGTTCGTAAGTTCCTATTGATACCGGCGCCATTTTGGGCGGGGCCGGGTTAGTCCGGAAGTAGCATCAGGGAAAAATGTTTCCTACAACCGGCAGTTGGACCAGAGTCCTTTTCGGCAGTTCTAGAATTCCTGCTAACCGAAAGAGTGGCAATGTCATGCTTGTTTCGTCAGTGATCAAGGCAGTCGTCCCTTACCGGTAGCCTGCAGGGGCCGAGGGCTCCTCCGGGGACCTTTGTAGACTCTTCAAGGCTGTGGAGATGCTGTCGGAGGTGGGGGCTCGTGCTCCGGTGGGCGAGCGACCGAGTTACATTGCTGTTCAAAGTTACTCTAGCGGCCGAGACCCGCCTTCCAGCGGGCCCAGACGCCATTTTGAGGCCCTGCAGCAGTCCCCTCTCGTCGAGTCTGCCAGAGTGGAAGAGACCTTTCTGAGGACAAATAGGGAATGGAACTATGTGTTGTGGAAGCGGGACGTTCGGCTGGGGTGCAGCTGTGATGCCCCCACCTGGGGGGCGAGGGAGACTCGTTTGCGCCGTCTCCTTCTCCCGGTGCACTCCAGGCCGCTCTCTTTCATGGGCATGCACGATGGTCTCTCCACACCCTGTGTTCCACAAGGCCCATGCCCAGTGCTGTGGAAGTATGGCCACCTGCGGCGCACATTCGGTGCTGCACAAGTATCGGTGCAGCCATTGCATATTCGGTGCTCCGAAAATATGGGCACCGTTGCATGTTCGGTGCTGCGCAAGTACTGGGGCGCCACCATGGTATGTTCGGTGCTACGCAGGTATTGGCACCACCGCCTGGCTGGGGGAGTTCGGCGCTGGGCCGGGGGCTGGGAGACCTCCTATCCATGGAGGTGGGAGAGGCTCGTCCGCGTCGCCTCTCCCTCCCAGCCCAACTTGGACTAAGTTTCGTGGAGGTATGAACAGGACATCCCGCCGTCCAGAGTTGTCACGGCCATTGTTCATGACAGAAGTGGCGCCTGGCGTGTTGCTGCGGCTGTCACGGAGGGGAAAAGGAAAGAGGTGTCTCGTCCTTCTCTGGGCCGGGCTTCCTTAGGTTATCGGCTGCAGCCGGATCCAGTTGGCCCCGGTCCCTGGCCATTGGTGGCCGGACCGGGAGGACATGTGGCGGGACTGCCTGCAGCTATCCAGGGCCGCTGAGGCCGGACTCCGCTGGCCCCTGCCTCTCCTCCGGCTCCCCCTTATGTTATGATTTCCTGACCGATTGTTGGCAGCAGGGCCCGCCTTATATGGGTTGTTGCTGGTTGGGCGTAGCCGTAACCCTGCCCTACTTTGGAAGGTTCCAGAGCGTGGGGGGGGGGGGCGAATGTTCTGTTGACTTTCATTTTCTAGGTTTTACCGTTCTTGTTTCAAACGTTTTCTGTTGTTAGGGTATTAATAGGTGTTTATTATTACGTATTGTTATTTATCTCTTGTTCGTTATGTTAAATAAAAGTTCAAGTTCATCAGTGGCCTACGGATTTCGTTTTCCCATTTCTTTCTTTCCAGGTTGTTTCATGCTAAAGTTTCTGTTAACAGAGTTTAAGTAACACGGAAGCACATGCAGAGGGATGACGTAGATTCATGCCTCACATACACATAAACTCAGACGGGAGACAGTACAAGTATGACATACAAAGACCCAAGACAAATATAAAACAATTATTGGCCATAATTATCCTTTTCCGTCTGTTAATTTAGAGCTAGACTGGGTTCCCGTCTTAACATTGTCCGATCTATGAAAACTCGAACATGTCGCTGAAATCGGTCTGGCGAAATCTGTGCCATCGGGCATAATCAAACGTGGTGGTTCTATCTGGTCTGACCATGTCAGTCTGATTCTTCTTTGTCTGGCGCTTTTTCCCTTTCTTCCGGGCTGCTATTCCTGTCGGTCCTCTGTTCCTACTCTCGCTCAGTAAAGTCGGGCATTGGGCTTTCCAGTGTCCGATACATTTACAAAAAGCACATTGGTCTTGCCCTAAGTCTGGCCGTCCTGTGCGTAGTGTCGGGGGATAACTTTCTGGTCGTGGTGTCCAGGGGTTGTCCTGTTGATATATTCCTCTACCTGCTCTGTCCTCATCTCTTCTCTTTCGTTGCATTGCCTCTTTTCGCCACATACCGAGACTGTCGAGCATAATAGGCGTTGTCTTATTATTACGAAGGGCTATTTCTAACGTTTCTATTTTATCAAGATCGAAGGATCCGAGGGAGGAGCCTAGCTCGCGACCGAGATGGCCGCGCTTTAGCTCGGCTCCGTTCGCCCGCCTGGGTTTTCACATTTATCCTGCTGTAATCCTGCCCCGGGAAGCCCTGTTTGCTGAGTGGTGGTGCTGCGACGCTTTGCAGGCACTTACCTCTTGTTCCGGTTATCCTGGCTGCTGTAGATCCGGTGCAGTGCCCCCGATTGTGTTGGGGTGTCGGAGGCGGACTGGCCTGGATCTTCTTGCCGGCTCCCGGGCCAGACGGAGCCTGCGGATCTGCCCTCCGGGGCGCGGAGGAGGTGGTCGGAGGGCCGTTGTTCGTGTGGGCCGGGGGTCCTTCCTGGCCGATTCCTGTGGGGAGGAGGCCTATGGTGGAGGCGCTGCCTTCCGTGGTCGAAGCTCCTCGTGTGTCTGGCTTGCTCTCCCTTTGTTCTCCGGTCCGGCCATTTTGATTTTGCCGCCCGGACTCGGAGAACGGGACCGGCGGCGTTGGGTGGCCGGCGAATCCCTTTCTTCTGGTGGCCCCCCTTCCTGCCCGGGGTGCTCTGTTGCCGGTCAGCGGGACTTTGTTTGCCTTACTGCCGCCTCGGCGGAGATTTGCAGCCGCGCTGCCTTGTCAGACTCTCAAAATGGCGGCCGACCCCGAGTGTCTTGACCGGGCCT
The DNA here is from genome assembly GCF_964261635.1 of Lissotriton helveticus. Lineage (NCBI taxonomy): Eukaryota > Metazoa > Chordata > Amphibia > Caudata > Salamandridae > Lissotriton > Lissotriton helveticus. The sequence continues at coordinate 1,075,996,532 of NC_136072.1, forward strand.
GGGCGAGCGCTGGAGGCCCGCCGCATGGCCCGGGTGCCCGATACTGTGAATGTTTTCCTACACTTACGGAGTTACTGGACACCCTGCTCTCCTGGCGGCTCTGTGTGACCGCGCCTATCCTAGCTTCGGAGATGGTTCCTCACGGCGGGCCTCCTGAGCCCCCACGGCCAGACGTGATTGTGCCGCCGCGGGGTGCGGCTGGAATTATCCTGGCGGAATTGGCCCCGGCTCCGACCGCGTCTGCTGCTGTACGGAACTTGATGGCGCCTCCTCCTCCTGCGCTACCTTCGTTCTCTCGGGCCCGGGAGCTGGATTTTACTTGGCCTGGCCTTCATGACTCTCCCGCTTCCTTTCGGTCGCTGCTGCCCGGCGATGTCTCCTGTGCTGGCCCAGATGGGTCGGTTCTTCTGGACATATCCTTGGACTTGTGCCTGCATCGTTTGCTACACTTCGTGACTTTCCTGGATCGTCCGTGTTCCACTTTACGTGCCTTTTCCGGACTGCCGTTGGATCTTCCTGCTGTCTGTCTCCTGTTCTTCGTAACCTGGTCCTCGCTGGATCGGACCGTTTCCACTTTGGACAAACAAGGACAGGGCTAATGTATATTGGCATCTGTGTGCGGTAGTCTTGCACTGGTTTGGATGGTCAACCTGTCTCGGTATGGTTCTGTGTGATTGACTGGTGACCCTGGACTCTAACCCGATGTTCTTTGGCTTCCCGGGGACTTGGCTCCTCGACTCAGGCGGGTGGCTGGGTGCGTTTACTCCTGTCTCCCGGCCCTCCCCCATGTATGTCTGTGTGTGTTTCCCATTCCTCGTTTCCTTCTCTTCTCTTCCCATTTTTGTCTTTGTTTCCGACTTAACTTTGCTCCGCTATATTTCGGGTTCTAATTAGGGCGACAGGCACGCTGCGGGGGGGTAGGCCGTAGCCTTCTGCAGGGGTGCAGGGTGGGCTTTAGGGGTGGGTTGGGGGGGGTCTGTCCGTACTGGGGGGTCTTTTTCCTCCCTTATTTCCTCTCTTTTTGTTCTATGGCTCTTGTGTGTTCACTTTTTCCGGGACTCCGTCTCCTCCTGTATCCCCCTGGGGAGTTTCTGTGACTTTCGTATTCCGGTATGTATCTGATTGTAGCTCGCTGGGTAATTTGGTATCGATTTTTGCTATGTTGCTTGCCGGACTCTATTATCCTGCTTTCACTCCTGGGGGTGCGTGGTTTGGTGGGAGTCCCTTCCTTCGTTCCCTTTTTCCCTCTCCCCTTTTTCCTCCTTTATGGGGGTCCTTTTATTTTGTTGGGATGCGTATCGTATTGTCTTTTATTATGTGGGCCTTTTTGATCATGTCTACTCATTTTGGGTGGGGGCGGCGACGGGTAGGTGCGGTTTGATTGATGCCATTGTCGTTTCTTTATATTCCGATAACGTTTATACTCTTTGATACCTATGTTGATATGGCCTCTTTTGTCATTCTGTGACCGTAAGATGGCGGCTTGCCGCGGCCCCTCCCTGGTTGTTTTTTGCACGGCCCATGATTCTTCTGTTTCCCCACCCCGCATTAGAAAATTAACCTTTTATTGTCCTGTTCTTGCTGATTGCTCGATGCTCCTATTATTTCTCCTGTGCTCCTGGTGACATATCCTGTTGAAAATTTGTTTTTCATTTACTACGTTATCTACCATGTGGTGGCCAGCCCTCGTGGGTTGTAGGCCCGTATTTGTGAGCTTTTTTGTACAATAAAGGTTTTCAAAAAAAAAAAAAAAAAAAAAAAAAAAAAAAAGATCGAAGGATCCTACCAGTGGCCATTGTTTGTCTTGACTTTCTTTGGTATACCTGTGCCACAATTTATTATAGGCTATGGTAACTAATCCATAGTTTATGAACATGTCCTTATTAGGGGTGCCTTCCAGCGGAGCTAGATGATCCACCTCTAATAAACGGTCCGGGCTGAACCAGTTATCAATTAGTGGGGAGAAGACAGACATGACGGCTCGCAACGAGGGACAAAAGTCAGCACTGCCTATCTTATCACTGTGTGCAAAGACTAGACAGAATATTTCTATTCTACGTTGTTTGCAGGCAGTGAATACCTCATGAACCAATAAAAAAAACAACCAATAAAAATAAAATAAAATCAGTGGGGAGAATAAGTAGGGGCGCAAAAGTCTGCGTCCTCTACCCTTTCACTATCCGTAAAGAGGAATCTGTTATTTCCTGTTTGCAGACAGAGAATCTCCAGAAAACAATCCGTGAACAGTAGTTCGGGGTCAAAGAACCCAGTTAATCAGTGTGGGAGAGGGAATCTCCCGAAAACCGTAAATAAATAATAGGATTCAGTGGGGGAGAAAAATAGGCACGACGGCTGCGTTACCTATCCTTCACTGTTTGCAAAAGGGAAAGAGCCTACTGTTTCTCCGCGTGCAGACAGTGAATCTCCAAATAAGTTAACAAAGAGTAATACTAGTATTTTCTGAACAATCGATCAATTATTTTGCAGTTTGTCGTGTTTACACGACCTTACCCGGACCGTATGGATGGTTTCTTGTCTTCCGAATCCAGCGCCCGATCGTCCTCTTTTTCTCGTATTCCTCGCAGCACTCCTAATGGTTCCCAGTCAGGACCGTAGATCACTCGAGAGAGGTCTGTTCGGAACTAGTGAAGTTCGGATGATCGGCTGCCAGACGAGGGTCTATTGGGCAAGAGCTCTCCCGATCGTTGCAGTCGTTCACTCTGTCGTCAGGACCTCTCCCACTGGATCCACGAGTCGCTGATGGGCCCCACGCTTGGGACGCCAATTGTAGAATCTAGGGTCAGGGGACAATCGATATTTGCCCGGCGGTATCGCCTCTTAAACCCATGAAATATTAACCAATGAAGAGGCGGGCGCTGGAGGCGGGAAGGCAGGAAACAAAGTTTATTCTCTCCGGAGGAGAACACAACAGTTAGACAGCAGGTATCGTTCTGAGGTGCTCTAACCGCATCTCTGAGGCCTGGCCTCTTATATACAGGTTTTATTGCTTTATTACAGATTACATATTCATGGCAATGCTTTGATGTACGGAAAGACATTCCCGGAATCTCCCCTTCGGGCCCGTTCCCACACACATTTACAGTAGAAGTCCCCACCCCGGTCACAACAGGTGATGATTATCGCGCAGCTGGATATTCCGCCGATTCATGGAATGTGGGGGTTCGATCGGATCTCATGGGGTGGGGGCTTTGATCAACTCGGGGGTCCTTTGATGAGGGAAGCTTTCTACTGTACGGGGAGGGGCAAGGAATAGTATCGGCAGAGCTGGGTGTCGGCCTGGGAACGAGGAAGACAAACGGGCACACGGGGAAAAAGGGGTTTGCATCAAAGGGCCTGGGACCATGAAAAGGAATGAAGGGAGGTGTCGCGCTGGGAACAGGATGGGGTTCTGAGGCAGAGCTGCGCTGAAGAGGGGTTTATGACCTAAGGCAGGTGCGAGCAGGGGGGGTTTGGTCAGCGTGCAGGCTTGGTGAGGGCGAAGGGCTATGTCGGGGGGCCAGTGGCACGCAAAAAGGGCTGTTCTGATCGAGGCACCTAAAATGGCGGGCGCGCACGACAAAAAGTGTGGCATCAGGGGGAAAGGCAAGATGGCGCAGATAATGTTTACCAAAATCGTACTAATTTTCCACACAGCGCGCCCCCGGCCTGGCCTCTTTGTCCTGTTCGCCCACACCCGAGCGCTGTTCCCTCCCTGTCCCTGACCCAGCTGCTCGTGCGGCGGGCAATGGATAGAATGTTATAATTTTTTCTTTTGTGTTGCAGGTGGAGTTACAGGGCGATCTGGAGGCAGACAGGTACAGTAAGGGTACCTCTGCGGCAGAAGGGTACAGTAAGGGTACCTCTGCATGGCATAGTAAGGGTGTCAGAGCCAAGGACCAGAAGCCGAAGGAGGTTCCTGGAAGCCGCGTTGGCGCCCCGTTAGTCCTTCGGGTGGTCCGGGGGCCTGAACTGACCGGGGGTGTGCCACACCGCTCCGCCCCGACAGGTGGGGCGGGAGTATTACGAGGATGGCAATGTGCTGCACCGTTTGAGCATCAACTCACCGTCCTAGATGGCTCTTTAGGTATGCGGGACAGCGAGGGGCTGCCTGCTTTGGATCGCCCGTAAGATGACCCACCTAAACGTCATACATATGTGTTGTATGAAAATAAACCTGCAACAGTTCTTTCCCATAATCACGTGTCAGAGTATCATTGGGGTGGGGACTGTGTGGTGGCTGTGTGGGTGCTATCAGGGGGAGCGAATGACGGTGTGGGCACTATCTCCAGAACCCTGGTTTTTGGAAAGACATACCTGTTATAGGTTTTGAAAAGAGGGTTGGCTAAAATGTACACTAACATACATGTTGCATATGTTCACTTAGACTGGATCCTTTCTTCCATGAGCTGGATGAACTTTCATGCATTCAAAACTATTTACCTTTGTGTCTTGGCACCATCATATCATTGTCGCCCACAATATGACAGAAGTTACTGCCATTATGCCGGGAACAGCATTATGCCCAAGTAGACACCATCATACCTCGCATACCGAGAGCATGCCATGCATGAATACCAAAATGCAGGGCAGCAGCATAGCAAGTGTGGGCACCATTGTATCATATAGGCCCATGCTATGTCAAGAATTGCCACCGCCGTGCAATGGATGCATACAACATGATAAGAATTAAAACCATACTGCTACAACCACCACGGTGCCAGTGTTGGGCATCGCTGTGCAATGAATGCCACAATGTGAAAAGACTTACTACCATACTGTCAGGATTGCCATTATACCACGGGTGGACACCATTAGGCCAGGTATTCTATAATATCTCAAGAATGACCTCCATTAAATAAGAACCAGTATTTTACAAGAGAGGCACTATCATACTAAGAAGGCTCACAATATTGCAGAAATGACCACCATTAGGCCATGGCTAGCATTATACCTGATGCTTACACCATCCTAACATGCATGCCCAAAACAATGACAATACAAACCAGCATTCTACAAGGACCGGCATGGATAACTACAAGCTGCAATAAATGCAACCATTACTTGATGGTCAACATTCTATGAAGAGTGGGCCTCATGCCACGGATGCCTACGAGTTGTTAAGATATAAAACCCTATTCATGGAACATCATTTTACCAGGAGTGGGCAGTGGGCTTAATACTGAGAGAGCTTACATAATACCAAGTTATGAATGTATGACGTTACAACGCATACATTTACCATGCATGCCTTTACAACGCAGTTTTTACATTGCAACATCCTTTACAACGCATACATTTACATCGCATACCACTACAACGATTTTTTTAAAACTACACTTACAATGCATTCCATTATATCGCATTATACCTGTACAACGCACACCATTACATTAAATTTAAGGTAAGTGTTGGATAGTGTAAGGGTAAAAATTACTATTCTAACTCCAGGGGATGCAACAGTAGGGTAAGTGTTGGATAGTGTCGGGGTACTATGCGTTGTAATGGTATGTGTTGTAATGACATGCGATGTAATGCCTGCTTTGTAGTGACATGCGATGTAGTGTCATGCGTTGTGGTGACATGCAATGTAATGGATGCGTTGAAGTGACATGCGTTGTAAAGGATGTTGCGATGTAATGCCTGCATTGTAAATGTAGTGCTATGTAATGGTTGCATTGTAAAGGTTGTTTCCCCCAAAGTATACCACCATTATGTGAGGGCCTGTATTTTATCAGGGGTTGGAATCATATCATGAATGCCCACACGTTGCCAAGAATTACCATTATTGTTTCAGGGCCATCATGTGCCAGGTTGAGCAGTGGGCTCAAGAGTCATACACACACATGGATGCATGTGCAAATATAGTGCATTCAGACATGCATACACAAATGCACACACTCACATACATGCATGCAGGCACCCACAGAGGCTTACACATTGTTGATGATGTGCTGTCTTTCATCATAAAACAGATTATTTTCTCAAAACCCCAGGCAACCCTTCGGTCTATGTATGCCATTATTTAAACCTAGCTATGAGCTGGTCTTATGAAGGCGTTTCAGGGGAAAATGTCATGGCAGTAGTAGCTAAATAAAAAAAACATGAAATCCAAAAAATAGTTAAATATCTTTTCCAGCAGTAGTATATCTTAAACAGGAAAATGATTTTGAAAGTCTATTGGTTCCTTTCAGTTTAGACATAATAGAAGTTGTTATTTACTAAAAACGAGAAAATTCATTAGAATGTTTTATGGCCAGGATATGTTTTCTGTTGAAATAAAGATTTCAAAGATGAATAGGCGTCAATTTTCAGCCAAATGATGATGACACTTAGCTCTGCCTGAACCACTTGGGAGGGACCATTCTAGAGTCCAAACATCTTAATCAGTTCTTCAGTGGAATGGACCTGGACTGGGAGAACTGCTTCGGCTCAACAGAGATGATGACAGATGAGATGAAACATAATAACACACCCATGAGACCTCCCACCAACGCGCCGCTTACCATCCAGTATAGCCCACAGCAGTCTACCAGACAGTTAATGCATTGAGATGCCGCCTACACCCAGCCTTGTTCATAGACGCCCAAAGACCTGAGCTGAAGACATCAGTGTTTCATCATGAACTGCAACGAGGGAATGGAAAACAAGAGTAGATTATACATGGTCATGAAGCACAGGTCATATATATTAAAGTGCTTCCTGTAACTCTCATGCAGGCCGGCTAAGAGTGTACCGCAGACTCCTATATAAGTTCCTCTTTCTAGTGTTCAAATACATTCTTGGCCATGCCCTACTTCTTTCCTTATGCAGCCGGACTCGATTAACAGGATGTTCCCTTTGATCACAAATCCAGCAATACCCCCGTGGCGTCTCATGATTCAGGTTATCATCCATTCTGGCACACCTCGGCTGGAACACGCCGCCTTTCAACCCAAGATCTGTTCCCTCCCTAACCATTTTCAAAACAAAACTTATACACCACCTTATTTAACTACTACAGACTTCTTATGTCATGTTTCCACCAGGGTCAACTAGATTCCTCTTCCAGTCTTTAATATCTACCACAGTCAGCTTGAATCACCTCCACATTAACTATTTCCCACGGTTACCAAGAAGAGACACCCCAAACTCCAGTATCCCTATGGTCAACTAGGATCATTAACCCAACCTCATTATCTCCTGTAGACAACAAAAAAAAGAGCCAACCAACTTCCAGCATCCCCCACGCTCAGCTACACCACGACTCTGTCTTCACCCTTTGCCCATATGCTCATCTGAAAGTGTTTTTCCATCTCCATTATCCCCATGGTTAATTAGTTCTATCTCCTATCTTCACTATCACTCTCAAGCAACTAGAAGAATCTCCAGACCTGGCCATAGTCAAATAGAATTGTCTTCTATCTCCATCGTCACCCAAGGATGGGACCCATAAGTGACTTCCTGAACTCTGATACATATTCTGTTCAATATGAATGCAAATTATCCCTGCTATACCTGCCATTTGATGTGAACTGCACAGTAGTTATAGCCAAGATACAAAGCAAGTATTATGCAACATAGGGGGCCATTTAGGTCTCCCTCAGTTTCTCATTGGTAGTTTGAAAAATACAAAAAAGAATTCTGAGCAGTCATAAAAACATGGCACACGCTCAACATTTTGCTGTGCCCACTGAGTATCCGCCTCATCGGTGGATGCATTGTAGGCCCAGAGATCCATGCCAGGCAGACGGGGATCTCTAAGCATGGCATACTGTCATCTGCCAGCGGGCTTAGGCGTAGGACTCCCCTGACCCAGGACCTCAATGACCCCTGTAGCACCTCGCCAATTTGTACTCACGAGATCTGGATGTGGCCTAATTTGGACAGAAATCTAAGAGCGCATGATCAACCTAAATCATGTGCTACCAGTGGCGGCTCTCCGTGGGAGTACTGTGGGCAGTGGGGTGGTGCAGGGAAGGGGCAGAGTGGGGTGGTAGTGGAGTCCGACATACAACGGACAGGAGTAAAGTAAGTAATTAAATAAATAAAACCATTTACCTAATGCGCGCTGCATCGCCGAGTTGGCGTAAGGGAAATTGCAAATTGCCCGCCTCACAGCCCCGCAGCACTCCCATGGCGAGCCGCCACTGTGTGCTACTTAGAAACATTTGTACATCATTTACCTAGAACATCCATGATCCTTCAAAGCACTTGTAAATTCATGGCTAATGGTGTGAGCCCCCATTACAAAAGACAAATTGAAGTTCACTACCAAAACTATCTGTGTCAATTTTGGGCTGAAACTGCCCCTGCGGCCCTACCCTTCCTACCCCTGGTCTCTGAGGTCAAGAAGCAGAGGCAGGAACAGAACGTTAAGACATAGTGGCAACTCCTTGAGTATCCCCTTCACCTTCTGCTCCTTATAAGAAGCTAGGGAGAGGTGAAGTGTTTGACAAGAGGTTAGTTTTGTTGCGTGATAGGGTGGCGGGGGCATCAAAGAGTGTGTGATATCATGATGTCACATACACTTGCCCAGATATATTTTGGTGAGTCAAGGTCCATGGCAAAACACACAAGATGATGGACGGAATGTTGCACAATGGCAGAACATTCACCCCCAGTCACAGATCTGGGTTTAATCCATCGTTATTTTGCTCACCAAGCCACCCCAGTGAAGACATGGCCATATGCAAATCAGTCTTGACCCTGTGCCTCATGGGAACAGTCCAGCCAAACTGCCAAGCCATGTCTTTCCTGGACCGGAATCAAGCATCCTAGGACCGGTTTCTGGCTATCAGCCGTCTTCAGCCAGGATAGCTTGACTCCTGTGGCCTAGTGAGCAAGGGACCGACGTCTGGGCATACCCTTCCCACATAGGGTGAACAGCAAAACACCCCAGATGATGGACGGAATGTTGCACAAGGTCCATGAACAAAAATGTGATAGAAGAGGCAGGATTTAACAACTTTTGAATAAAATAAACAATTTGTCTTGTTGCAAATTGTGGGAAGAGAATTTTCATCGTTTCTTATTTTTTATCCATTTTATTAACTTTGTCACAAAAGAACACCAACATTCAACACTATAAAAGTATTCCACAGTTGTCTATCAGTGTATTGAGTATTATACCCTCCTTTGATATTTTAATCAACTACTGTGCACATCTGCTTTTCCTATCCAACATTTTAATCCATCTCCTATCACCAGTAATTAGACCACAGCATCTTCATCAATACCTATAAATGTTTAAAGAGCACCTTACGTTTTATTGGGGCATTCGCGCTGCTCTGCACCTACCTGGTGATTGAGCTTGCATGCTAATGGTGCTGAGCAGGTAGTTAAGGAGAGGCTCCGGGTAGGGTTGCTGAGGCTGACACTTTAATGATGCAGAGACGGTGATGGTAGCATCAGCACATTAATATGCACGTTCACAGGGCTGCTCTGCTTCAGAGCAGAATGTTAAAAACAAGGCCAGGGGCTGATCCTGATTCATAGCAGCCATTTGCCAACATCTGGCTTTCTTTTAAATTGTACTCGGAATTCGAGGCATCTGGGATCTGGTCCAGAGGGAAATTCTTAAAACTGGAGGAGGTGAGGAGAGAGGGAGGTGATGAAAAAGGAGATACCCGTGGAGCCGTCTTAAACGGGAGAGAAGGTGGGAGTAAAATACCTCAAATATCTGCAGACAAGTCAGTGGCAGCTCTTCCGCTAAGGTGGAGGAGCATTGCCCCACTAAGCAGGCCAACAATGAAAAAATAAAATGATAATAACTGATTGTTATTAGCATTTCATTTTCCGTCCTTGCTTAGCTGGGTAGGAGTGGGGCAGGGCTGCTCTGCTCACATAGCAGGGCAGGAGTGGTTTGCCCACTCCAAGTGCGCAAGATGCTTTAGCCGGCCGTTTCGGCCAGGCCAAACCATCATGCGCACTTTGCATGTTCTGCACCAGGCTGCATTACAGCCTGGGTGCAGTGCACAGCCTCCCATTCCCTGGCTGAGCACTGAACCATGGCGCTCAGACCAATCACAGCGCTGCATTGCAGTATTATGATTGGCGATAGGGAGCCAGGAGGCCGGGTGCTTCATGCTCTGGAAGCGGGCTAAAAGGAATGAGAGGCAGTGGCGGCAGAAGGTACGTGTTTGAATTTTTTTTTCATTCCCTCCCCATCACCCCCCACCCAACCCCACCCAACCGCAGTTAAATACCACCCACAACTGGAGGCAATCCTTTTTACCAGGAGGATTCACAAGTAGTGTATAATCCAGGAGGAAGTGAAGGGAGGCTAAGGGGATTAAAAAGAGAAAGTCCATACAGTCACACCTTCTTTTCAGGCAGTGGGGCAGTCAGTGGTAATGGGCAATTCTTTGGAAAAAACACATGTGGCTTACTACTGCTGTGCCAAGACTTTGAGTACTAGTAAATGCCCACTGTGTGCCAGGCATTTTTGTTGGGTCTTGCCTCAGTAACAGTAGAGAAGTGGCCTAGTGCCTTGGAATTGTGGAACCCGATTGCAGTCTTGACCTCGGCTCACCATCCTGTGGTGCTGGGATAATTGCCCCATGCCGAAAAAGAAAAAGAAAAACATAGGGGCATATTACCAAGGGCAAGTATCGCCGCTTTTTCGGCGAATTGTGCCGAGAAAGCGGCGATACTGCTAGAGCCCTATTAACAAGGGCATTTTAAAGCCTGGCACAAGCCCACTTTGCATGTCGGAGATAAACATCGCTAATGACATGCAAAGTGGGCGTTCCCACGTCCAACCACATGTGAAATGTGGTTGGAGGTGGGAACACCCTATTACCTAGGCAGGCGTTGGGAGAGGGAGACCTGCGATAAACTCGTTTATCGCAGGTCTCCCAACGCCTGCTCTGACCAGGTGTTAGGGCATTGATAACATGGGGAAGTGGCTCATAAAGCTGAATCCACCCCCCATATTATCAAGGAACACATTAGCGTGTGAAAACAACATTTGTTTTCATGCGCTAATGTGCCATATCGCCGACTATCGCCGGATTTCAATTCGCCTACGTGATGCGCATTGATAATTGCGCGCTAAAAAGGCGATGAAATCCGGCGATAACCGGCGATATGGGGATGTGCGTTGTGCGTTTACGAACGCACTTCTTGGTAATATGCCCCATAATCTGTTTCACTTGAAGTGCCCTGCGGCGATGTTTGCACTGTATAAAACTGCCCAAAAAAGTACCTAATTTGTTAAAAAAAAGTACGTGCAGGGTCTGTAAATTTTCTTATCCTACCGCTACTGATGCTGCCGAATATCAATGCTGCCTAGCCTTGATTTCACCTCATGCCTCTTTCTTCCACCACCCTACACTTCTATTTATTTTACCCTGTTCTGAACACGTTCACAAGAAAAACAAAAGGTAAATATCCAACCCGGTGCTTTTCTTTAAATAGCCCTCACTCACTCTAATAGTGACATGCTTCATCATAGGGCTCACCCCGACTGCTAAAAGTAGGGGTGGGCTCGACCATTTTTCAGGGAGCACTTAAAGATATTGTGTATGGGGGAGTACTATTAAAGATAAAGGGGCATATTACCAACAACTAGCGATAATTATCGCTATGTTGGCTTAGCGGCAATAATTTTATCGCCGTGTTGCGGCGATTTTTATCGCTTGGGAGCTTTGCTATTATCAAGGTTTATCTCCTAAGCGATAAAAATCGGCCAAAATGCATGAATATCGCTGTAAAGTCAGCGATATTCATGCATTACCGAGCTAATGCTCTTAGCCATGTTATCCACCTACCATTGGATAACATGGCTAAGAACTGCTCTGGGCAGGTGTTAGCTTTTGGAGATATTTGCGCTTAGCGCGAATATCTCCAAATGTTGGTAATAGGAGATAGCGATGTTAGCGACTGTTTCCAGTCGCTAACATCTTGGCACGCCCACTTTGCATGTCATTAGCGATGAATATCTCTGACATGCAAAGCGGGGCCCAAGATGGTCGCTATCTCCTACTAGCTGTCGCTAACTGGTGTTAGCGACAGCTAGGAAATAGGGAGATAATTTTATCTCCGCTTTCTTGGCTTTTAAAGCCAAAAAAGCGGAGATAAATCCCTTGATAATATGCCCCAAAATTCCTCACCCACTCCTAAAGAAATCTTTAATAATGGAGTGGGAGGGAAGGTTAAAATATATACAAGTAGGGTGTCTAAGGATGTGATGGTCCTATGACCCTTATTCTAGCATCAACATGTTTCAGCCCTAACTATCTGACCTAAATAGATCTTGGGCTTTCGTCTGGGTGGGATGTAAAGAAGTTACATCCCCCAAAGACATATGTGTGTGTCAACAATTTGTTTCAGGCACAGTGTGCGAGGGAGAGTGAGGCTGAGCTTAGGGGTCTGGTGGGTTGGTGGAAGTGGAGGGGGCAGTTTAGGTATACTGATCCTATGTTGAGCAGTTTGAATTGGCAGCATTTGTGTATTGGCAGCCAGTGGAGCTCTCTGGGGTGTGGTGTGAGTGAGTGAGTGATGGTATTTATAAAGCGCACTAATGCCGAGACGTCTTGGCGCTGTGCAAGGCAACAAGCGGAGAGGGATGACCACGATTCTATCTAGTGAAAAGCTACGTTTTGATTTCCCTCCTAAACTGCAAGTGGTTGGAGATTTGCCTAAACTGTTGAGGTAAAACATTCCAAAGCCTTGAAGCCAAATGGGAGAAACTCTTCCCTCCCCAACGTTGTCTATTGATCTTAGACGCCAAAGCCAGCCCGTGAGAGGCAGACCTCTACGGGCGGGTTGGCATGTACCTGGAGAATAGATGTTGAAGATCGAAGGCCCCCATTCCCGCCAGTGCCTTGTGAACTAGGCACAGCGCCTTGAAATCAATACGCCTCTGGACTGGGAGCCAGTGTAGCTTCCTGATGGCCTGTGAGGTGGAGTGGTATTTAGGCAACCCAAGTAGCAATCTGGCAGACGCATTCTGAATAGACTGCAGTTTGGCCAGCTGTGCACACCCCGCTCCCAGGTAAAGGGCATTGCCGTAGTCTATTCTAGAAAAGATAGTGGTAATTATGACCGTTTTCCTGAGATGGTAAGGAATAAACGGCCAGATCTTTCTCAGCCCCTTAATCACAAAGAAGCATGCAGACACTACCTGGTTTACCTGTGGCTTCCAAGCCAGATCCTTATCAAAAATGAACCCAAGGTTCCTTGCTTTCACCACTGGAACCGGACAAGCTCCCGCAGATGAAGGCCACCAGGTATGGTTCCAGAGGGATGCTTTCTGTCCAAACTCGAGAACTTCTGTCTTTTCGGTGTTCAGTTTCAGAAAGTTCGATTTCATCCACTGCATAATTGCCGACATACAGTAGGCGAAATGAGCTGACTTCGAGTCTGCAGAATGGGGCATAGAGACGATCAGCTGAGTGTCATCAGCGTATGACACCAGTTTAAAACCCAGGTTCTTTATTATGTTAGCCAAAGGGGAGACATAGATATTAAACAGGGTAGGCGATAACGCCGAGCCCTGAGGAACTCCTCCAGGAAGGGTAAAATTATCTGACTGATGGCCATTCCATGAGATAGCTTGTTCCCTATCTGACAGAAAGGAGGAGAGGAGATCTAACGCTAGGCCCCTGACACCGATATCCTGCAACCGTTGGATAAGTACCTCGTGGTTTACGGTGTCAAAGGCCGCCGTGAGATCAAGTAGAATCAGCGTGACCCTGCCTCCCTCATCCATCCCCTTCTGGATATCCTCTGCTGCCATCAACAGGGCAGTTTCAGTTGAATGATTAGCCCGGAAGCCGTGCTGAGTGCTGTCTAGAATGTGCCATGTCTCAAGATAAGAGGATAATTCCACATTCATGGCTTTTTCCACTAGCTTAGCTGGCAGCGGCAGGCAGGAGATAGGGCAATAGCTCTTCTCGTCAGAAGGGTCTAGCTTAGGCTTCTTGAACAGGGGCCGAATGCAGGCCTTCTTCCATATTAGTGGAAAAACTCCCGAGCTCAGCACCTGGTTCAAAACCGGCAGTAGTAGGGCACTGATTTCTGTCGGGGCCAAATGAAGCACAAAAGGTGGACAGGGATCTATTGGAGAACCTGACTTGGTGCTCAGCAATAAGTCAGCCAGCCTGTTCACATCCAGCAAGGAAAACGATGAGAGAACACCTTGTGAATTACATATACCGTCGCCCCCGCTTTGCACTATGGGTGTCCTGTCTGCTGTTGTAGACAGATCATTGTAAACAGCTAGCACCTTATTCTGGAAGTAGGTCGCCATTTTATCAGTGAATGCCTTATCTGGTTGGAAGCTGTTGTTCCGAGGACAGCTCAGTAAGGTGTTAACTGTGGAGAATAATTCTCTACTAGACTGAGCGGCATCCTGGATCTTCCTGGAATAGTACGAGGATTTGGCCTGAATGATTAAGTTCTTGTACTCCTCTAGTGCAGCACAGTAGTTTATCCTCTGTGCTGAGTCATAGTTCATTCTCCAGATCCGTTCTTTCTGCCTACATTTAATTTTAGCGGTTTTTAGCTCTGGTGAGTACCAAGGGGCAGAAACCCGTTTTTGACGCACTCTTAGTGTTTTCTCCGGTGCTACCAAGATGGCAGTCTTCAAAAGGCTAGCTTGGAGAGCCATGGCCCCCTGGTTGACATCTGGGCAGGCCAATACTCTTTCATCAAGAGAGCCTAGTAAGTCAGACCTTGTGACTGACTTCCAAGCCGGGTATTTCCTGGTGGAAGGCCTGAATCGCCTTCTGTGGGGGGCGATGGGGAGCAGAGTAGTAAAAAATACAGCAGCGTTGTCAGACCATGCCATTGGAGTTATATTTTTTATGACAACGTGAGGCGTACTGGTACAAATGCCATCCAAGATATGACCTGCCTTATGGGTAGGTTCATTGACCATCTGATGGATATTGTGACAGGCGAGTATATCAAGGAGATTGGTTGTTTTTATGTTTTTATGTTATTAGTGTCCTCCAAGTAAAATTTCAAATCTCCCAGAATGGTGTAGTAATCATGCTCAAGGGAGTTTTCTAAATGTGCTTGAATGGCCGCTAGGGACCGGGTTCTCGCAGAAGTGTTATCGAGCTTCAATGAGAAGCTCATAGCTTCAGCACCCTCCAGTCTTTCGGGCGCAACCTGCAACTTGAGAAAGGTTTTATAAATAATGGCTAAGCCACCCCCCCTTCCTTCCACTCTATTGACATTGGCAACTGTGTAGTCCAATGGAACAGCAATGTTCCAGTCAGGATCGCTACTGTCATTGGCCCAGGTCTCGGTAAGAAACAGTACATCAGGATCTTCAGTCTGTATGAGACACTCAAGTTGGTACTTGTGTCTAGCCATCGACCTTACATTCAGTAACAGGCAGCTAATTGTCCTGTTATTCTCATTTGCAAACTTGACAACAGCCATCTGATCGGAGTGAGAGGAAGAGCCCGTGCAAACCCGGCGCGCTGTATTCCAACCCTGCGGGCAATCCACCCTCCAGGCAGTGCCGCTATCAAGCCCTAACGGCTTGTCCCTGATTTGGTCTTGGCACGTCCCGATCTCTGACCTGAGTTCGACAAGGCTTTCTTTCGTATACGTTGTTCTCACAAGCGGGCCAGGGGGTCTGGCACCAGGCGCCAACTGGGCGCTGACGGGCGCAGACGGGCGCAGACGGGCTTGCCTTTGGCGCGCCTTCGGCGCGCCGCCAGCGCGCCCCCTGCGCGGTCTGTGCATCCCTGTTAATATACAGGCTGGGGGAGGAGCTGCCAATCAAAACCGGAACTAGAACGCTACTCTTCAGGCGGGTCAGTGAAAGAAGCCGATCCCCGCGGTAGCGATTCCAGACCGGTGCAAGTCAGGGAAGGTGAGTACCAGATAAGGTTTACAGATTTAAAATTGCCACGTTCTCAACCTAACAGGCGCAAATAAATGAAAAATATAAAACAAGCTTTTTTAAAATACGAAGGCGATAATCACATCAACAGCCCCGTTACCTTACGGCCGCACTGCAACAAGCTGTCTGCTTATATGCAGGCTGGGGGAGGAGCTGCCAATCAAAACCGGAACTGGAACGCTACTCTTCAGGCGGGTCGGTGAAAGAAGCCGATCCCCGCGGTAGCGATTCCAGTCCGGTGCAAGTCAGGGAAGGTGAGTACCAGATAAGGTTTACAGATTTAAAATTGCCACGTTCTCAACCTAACAGGCGCAAAGAAATGAAAAATATAAAATAAGCTTTTTTGGTGTGATGTGCATGGACCATGGGAGGTCCAGGTTGAGTCATCAGAAAAGTTTATTTCGAATTGACGAAGCCTTAAAACCACATACATCATAATAAAACACAACCAGATATAGAAACACTAGAATTAAAATCCAATAAGTGATGTTAAAAGAACATTGAACAATGCATAGTGCGTATTCGATATAGGAAAAAATTCATCGATGGCCTGACAGTTCAGTACCATGTAATAAAGTGTACAAATGATCGTGGAAAGATGACATAAAAGTCTCAGCAAGTGCTTAGGAGCAGTTTGTTTGAAGCACCAACAATTGAATCATGCCTGCATCATTTTACAAAGTCATAACTAAAATAAGTGCAAGCAAAATGTCAAAACAAAAGTTCTTGGATAGCCAATATATTCCCGCTTTGTCATAGTTCAACCTCAACACAAAGGCTTTCTTACGAATGATCCATGCAGAGAATAAGGACTTGGCAACACTGATGTAGATCTTCTCATTTGTGTCCGTTGTCATTATTCTCAATGCATGTTCTATTCTCCTTACGCCTACCAAGATACACATAGGTTTAATCCACTTCTTGCGGCGGTGACACAGGCCTGGCAAAAGAAGAAGAAATCATGTAGCGTTTCCTCCTCTAGATTACAGGTAGTACATAACATTCTGGTGTCATTATTGAGTCTCCAACATATGCAAAAACTATTAACAGGAAGTGTACCATATCTGAATCATATGAACAACTTCTTATCTAGGGGCAAGTAATCTTGTCTAGAAAAGGCAAAAAAATGGGACTACTTTAATATTTATAAAACTGTACAACTGCCGTGATTGCATTTTCTTAGTTCCTCTTCCCATAAAAAGGATTTTCGTCTATCTTTTAGCATGGATCTAGGAATAGAGGCAGCCTCATCAGGGCAATTCCAAAGAAATGGATAAGCCATGCTTCAGAGTAATTTCCTTGACAACCTTAGCCAAATAATTTTCCGGTAAATGTTTGGGCACATTAATTCTGGAAGAGGGATCCTATATGGAGCCAGTTCTTCTTTGGACCAAGAGCAATAGGAAAAATACCAACATCTATAAACTGCGGAAGATGTGGAGTGCTTTGTGGAAAGCTCAACAGTGTCTTTATAAATTTACTAGCAGCCCGCCCCGGCGTTGCCCGGGGCAGAAGGGGGCTGGGGGCAGCATTTTAAGGCTCTGTGCACTCCCGCCCGCACCGACATTGCCCAGACCGCATCCCTCCCGCCTCCGCCTCGCCGCCGCCCCCCCCGCCGCCCGCCCCGACATTGCCCAGCCTGCCTCCCGCCTCCAGCCCCGACATTGCCCAGCCCGCCTCCCGCCTCCAGCCCCGACATTGCCCAGCCCGCCTCCCGCCTCGCGCCTTGATCCTCCCGCCCGCCGCCCACCGCCCGCCTCCAGCCTGCCTTTGCCTTACCTAAGCCGCCCGCAACGGACTTCACCGCCACTCCTCGCCGCACGTCACAGCTCCTCCCCGCATATCGTCATTACGTCTAGGTCGCGGTCAGCGCTACGTCGCGGCCGGCGCTTGTTTTAGGGGACTACTTTATTTACAAAATTTAATTTTTTAGTTTACGGTTTTTTTTAATTTAATGTCGCCTATGTCCATCTACACACCCTGAGGATTCCAACAATGTATTGGGTGTGTGGATTGGCGCTGTGGTTCCCGAGTTTACCTGGCCAAAAGGTGCAAGTTCTCTCTTTATAATAGTAGTATAGATGTTCAACTTTCGTCAGATTCTTTACTGTTTTATAGTCCCAAAATTCCACATCTGGTCTTAGCTTTGCTTATCATCGTGAGGGTCACACTCTTGCTGGAGCTTGCGCGTACTCTTCACCAACCTCGGAGACCAGGCTAGCTTATTGGTTAGTCTAACTCCCCAATAATCAAAATCTTTGACTTGTTTAAGCAATTTGCACTGCACCCAGATATTGCACCTCCTTGAGAGGAGGGATTTCAGTACATACATTTTGTCTTTTGGATGTTCAATTCCAAACCCCTTACAGCACAGAATAATAAAAAACGGTCCACCAGGACGTGTAAGCCTGATGGTTTTAAAAATAAGCGAAGGGTCATCAGTGAATAATAATGTCGGTACTTTGAGTGACCCAGGATGAGTCTAGCTGTGGTGTTCTGGATGGTCGGAAGTCTGTGGAAGTGTTGGTTGGAGATTTTGTCATAGAGTGTGGTGCAACAGTCTAGTCTTCTGGTGACTAAGGTTAAACGGACTGTATACCTAGTGCTCTTGGGAATCCATTTTAAGATTTTTCTGAGAATGTGTAGTATGTGGAAGCAGGATGAGCTAATGGCGTTCACTTGTGATGCCATGTTGAGTTTCTCATCTAAGATGATTCCTACATTTCCTGCAAGGTTTGTTGATATGGGTGTTGGGCCAAACCACCAAGTGGAGTACCAGAGGGAGTTCTTGTTCCTGAAGGTTAGCACTTCTATCCGAGTTTAGTTTCAGGCAGTTGGTTCTCATTCATTCGGCTAGGCAGATCATGCAGTTTGTGAAGTTGCATCTGGACTTTTTGGATATTAGATGGATGAGCTGGGTATCATTGGTGTATGAAATCATGGAGATGCCATGGGATCTGATGACGAGGGAGAGTGATGACATGTAAATGTTGAACAAAGTGGATCTGAGAGATGATCCTTGAGGGACTCGCAGACTCTGCATCTTACTCCGACAAGGTCTCACAAACTGAAGAAAGAAACAGATTAGTGCTTAGTGCAGAAGCACTCTGGACTTTGCAGGATGCATAAATAAGCATCTTGGATTCTATTGGGAGCAGGCCTTCTACAAGCTTTGCGGGGAGGAGTGCCAATCACAACAGAATCTACAGGAATAATGCAGGCGGTTTTGAATCATCCAAAGGTCCTCAATTGTTCTTTGTTCATTGGTGTGGGCATCTTCTCAATAGCCTCCACTAACTTCATCTTAGGTTGACACCTTGCAAGGGCAATGTGTGTTCCTAATATTCCACTTCCTCTTCCCCATATCGTCAATTGTGAACACCAATCATCAAGCCAGCTTGGTCCAATTTCATCATTACCTTATCCAGAATAAAATCATGTTGTTTCTAGTCAGACCTCCACACCAAAATGTCATCCTGATAAAACAGGACATTAAACATTTCACGTAAAACACCATGCATAATCCTTTGAAAAACTGCAGACGCAGAGTCCAGACCAAACAGCACGCTTACGAATTGGAACACCCCTTCCGTGTGTTAAAGAGGCCGTTATGTGTTTAGCGTCGGAGTGCAATTGCACATGGTGATAGGTACTCGAGAGATCCAATGTGAAAAAATACTTAGCTCCTCTCTCATTCAACATTTCATTGATCCTGAGTAATGGATGTCTGTCAACCCAGATACACTTGTTCAAGTCCCTCAAATCCACACACATGTGTAGATTCCCATTGGATTTCCTGGCCAGAACAACGGGGTTGAGCCATTCAGAAGGCTCTTGGAGGGAAGCGAGCCACTGAGTTTTCAGTATCCTATTGACCCACTAGGGGTGAGAAACAGGGATGAGAAAGAGGTCTGGACCACCTTTGTGCAGTCAGGCACTTCTGAACCTCGGTGCTGGCATGGCACGTGGTCTATAAAGTGACGCAGGTGCCAAAAGCGGAAGGAAGTCAAGACAATGGGACGGACAGACGGGAGGAACAGTTGGAGTATTCAGCAGCCACATTCCATCAGTGATGTGGTGAAGAGCGGATATGCAGGAGGTCTGGGGCTTGGTGGTGGCTCAGTAGTGGATGGTGACATTGGACAATAGAGGCAAACTTTTGTAAATGTGATTAAAGCCCCCTCATTTCTCATCTGCATTTAAACCACAATTATAAACACAATGCCTCCTTGTTGGAGTTGTAGGCCAATATTTTTACTCTGTGAAAACAGCAGCAAGGCAATTAGGGGTAGTAGGTTGAACCCCTTCAAGTGGTGTATGAGTCACCTAGTTGCCTTTTAGTATACTTGTCTAGATGGGAACTGTGTTCTTCCATCGCATTTCGCACTATTAAAGGAGGTAGCACTCTTCAGTGAAGGAAGTCCAGTTAATATTTGCTTGCTACAAATGGCTGAAGATACCAAAATGTCTGTGAAGGCGAACAGCTTGTGTTTTGTACATTTATTTTACAAGTGACAAACATGGCCCTTTCCAAAGGAGTAATCATGGGGTTGAGAAAAACTGCTGAGATTGACTCCATTTTTAAAATGTGAATTATATCAAGCCTACTTCTTTCAATTTTGAATTGCCTGTGAACGTCTTTGGGAATAAAGTTTTGTTTGTGGAGGATTCACGAGTGGATGTTCACTTGTAAGCTTCTTGCGACAACCCATGCAAGGCTCTGGAATAAGATGTGTGCTATTATCCAGGTCTTCGTGAAAAAAAAAAGAAAATTGGCAGCAATTTGACAATCTGCAGGTTTAAGGCTGTAGGTAAAACGTGTGGTTCAACACATTTGCTACCTTCATGGAAAACATTTTTCAATATATTTAAATTACTTCATATAAACACACCATGTTTGCAGCACCTTTTCACTCTGTTTTCATACCTACTTCACTCACACTTTTTCTGTAGTAGCTTTACTCCATATTTACATTGGAAAATGACACACAGATTTTTTATGACCATCTACAACGTTTCAAGTGAGTGTTGCCAACATTCCTATTGGCCGCCCTGAGACCCTCCCATGGGCCACACATTTTTGTTCCCTTTTACTACACTTACAACTATGGAAAAGGTTCTGCCCCAAAGAAGTGTGTACCTACATCAATTATATTGGATTATGAGACCAATATTATGATATTCAACAGAAGTAGGCAGGTGCATATGGAACACAGCTTGCACGAGATCGCAAGTACATATGAACATTTTCTTGTTTAGGCATTTCTAGTTGCTGAAATGGAATTTAGTTCTAGTGATTGGGGTCCGGTTTTTCAGTTAAAACCCATTATAACTGATAAAACACTACTCAAGGGAATGTTTGCTTTTCAGTAGAAACTGGAAAACACCAGGTTATGCTGCACTTTTTTTCTGTGGTGTAAAACAACAAATTAACACCCTGGGGTGGTTTTACAAGCCCCTTGCGTGACTTTTGAGATGCCGTTGCTTCAATTTTGTGATGCAGTAGAGGCATAAATGTTGCAGCCCATTTACAATGTAACGCATCTAGGGAGCTGCGTCACGTTGTAAAGCCCTGCGTCACGTTATACCTGCGTCAGGTATAATGTATGCAGGGTGGGCGTTCCCACGCAAAAAGCCATGTAGAACTGATGCAGTGAAATCTGCAAGATTTCACTGTGTCACTCTATGCCTTCACTGGGTCAAAATCCCTTCACCTGCTCAGTCAAGGCATAAGGAATGACGCAGCGCTTTTTGAATGGGACTCACCCATCTATTGTGGTGCATTGCTGGAGTTGCATCACTTTCATGAGCAACTCCAGTAATACATCACTTTTGCACCAACAGATGTGTCAGAATTTCTGACACATCTTTCAATCCTTGCGCCATGGACCACTGTATTGTAAATACAGCGCATTTATAGTGGTGCGAGGACATTTGGCGCTGATGCAAGGAAACTGACGCATCTATGCAGATTCAGCTGTTCCTTGTAAATCTACTCCCCTACCTCCAAGCACTTTGCCGTGAAGGATGCTCCCACTATGGCCCATTCAGGCTGTGGTAAGCCGCCACTTAATATTTCCTTGCGATCATCCACAGGTTCTCTGGATCCCCAGGACGTACTTCCATTCCTGCTTCTGAAATATGTCTCACTCCATATTGCTTCGGTTTCATGTTTACTGCCTGGTTGTTGTGTAGTGGCCAACAGATTCGCTGCAGCTGACCATCATGCAGTTTCTCAGTACAGGGCAGCGTCACCTCCATGATATCATCCTCCCTCACTGAGATCAGGGCAGAGCTTTGCTTCTGAAAGCTCAAGTATCAGGACTGCAACAACAAAGTTCACTGTGCATACAGATGCCTTCAGGATCAATGTCCTCCCATAAAAACACTGCACCCATCATTCCTATTGTTAGGTTTAATCAGCATGGTCTGAAAAGCATGCCCATAGGAGCTGCATCCCTCATACAAAAGGATCAGGAGCCATAGCATGAACATCTCAAGCACAGAAGGAGTTCCTGCCCTGGTCTTTCGAGAATCGGTGCTGCTTTTAGCACATACATTAACTTAGAAAAGCTATGAGTTAGTGTATGAGTTGTAGACAGTTCATCTCAGAAGCATGAAGAGGCAACCACTACACTGTGTTTCCTAGAATGTGGCAATTCAGCAAAATCTCAGCTCATTTTCAGCAAAAACAAGTGTATGGTCCCGTTCTGAGCCTGTGTACTGATGTAGGATGCGTTTATGATACAGCCCCAGTATCACCAAGTTAAGGGCTAGATGGGGAACTCAAACCATTCCTTGTAATTCAGTTGGACTGGCCCCAGGGGTGGGGGTGTGGGGGTGGTGCTAGTGAAAAGCACTGCTGCTGCTTTTGTTACAGGTGGACGATATTGCAGCACTGCTGCAAAACCAACCCCAGTAACAAAAACAGCCCCCACCACTCAAAAACTGTCCCCCACCCTTTCAGACCACCAGGAAAACTCCCAATGCCTGCTACAGCCACTCCGGCCCAGCCCAGGTTCAACTATCATTCTGACTGCCCTTATGTCAAAACGAAGCTGGGACAACAACACCTGTTCAAAATACTGTAACTGCAATTACCCCGTTAACTGCGCCGCAAATTCCGCCGCGATGCGGGTGATTTATGAGTGGGTTTGGTTTGGACGGCCCACAGCCGTCCTCCACACACACCCACTGTGACGTTAGACGGCCAGCGGCCGGCCAACACATGGAAAGGGCTAATGGAAACATATTGTGCAATGCTTGTCTGTTCTGGCAAGATGGAAAATTCCATAGAACAGTACACAATGAGCAGAACACAAAGATAAAGTGCCTTGTGCATCTGCCACATAAGCCCTTCACGAAGACAGTCCCAGCACTCTTTTCAAATAACCAAAGACCCACCAAGATGTTTGGCAAAAGTAAATGCTTAGAGGTCCTTGTGCTGATTTTCAAATGAACACAAAATCAAATAGACACGACCCAACAAATAGACTTAAATTCACATGTGAACTACTTTGCATGTGTGCACACGCAAATGATCCTAGGCATCCTGTAGTTCTTTCCTATTCAAGCAGCTTCTTCATACACAAGGGACCCCAATATGCAATTGGTCAGGGACCTTGGGTAAGTTAACTATTTCTAAAGACAATGGTTCCTAGACAGTATTCTAGTACAATACAAATCAATATGGACTCGATCAATACTATATTTTTGCCCTGCCGGAAAGGTATTTAATATGCAATAAAAGTATAACATAAAGTAGGGAAAACAATCCAAGTGGAACACAGCATGCGTCCTACTAACATGAACAGACAGACAACATTAAGTAAAGGGTTCAGGCAAAGAAATTGTGTCTGTATACAAACATGATACAAATGAAACAGAGAGAATATCGTAGAGACACCATTACATATTCAAACATAGCAAATTAGTGAATGTATATGGTGTACATTTTGTCGACCGCGTTTCGATTCCTTAAATAAATAGTGGGATCATCTTCAGGACATTAGAGTGACATGCCTGTATGCAATAGTCCTGGCCCATGTGGGCAGTGCTAGCAGGGCAATGTGTCACATCTGGAGTCGTAAAAGCAGGCCGTGGCAATTGGGGTGCCGTGAGTGTCACAACGATGGGAGACCGCGTTATCTCAAGGTTCGGTGAAGCCTTGATTTTTTCTGACCTCCAGAGGTCTGCCATCAGGAGTGCACCTCCTGACAGTTTCTTTGCCGTTGCACCCGCGTCTATAATACAGCTCAGGCGCAGAGGCGCAGAGATTCCCTCATTTGCATGTGGCCACACCCCCATGCAAATGAGGGACCACACTCTGGTGATAGCTCTGGTGCTATATGTGCACCAGTGCTTTCTGTATTTCAAAATAGACAGCACAAGTGTCTGCGACCCTTTTTGTAATATCAAAGTGCCTCGGGCGCGCAAAGCAGGCGCACATGACTGTTGCTTCCACGGGGCGTGGGGTGCAGGTGTGCCGGGCGTGGCATTGGCAAGCGGAAAAAAATATGCGCGCAGCGCGCACAACCAAATACCCAATCAATGTCTGACACTCACGCCACGGCCGCCTGCCGCCATGATGACGCCATATCAGGATGAGGATCATTATTATGATAAATGAATGCAGCAATTCAAGCTTTTCTCCGGACCAGCTTACATTCACACTGACTGACTCAACCGAAGCATATTGGGACTAACTCAGGTGACCCAGAACAACACTCTGCGCCGACTCTGAGTCACTGAGTCAGTATTGGCAGTGTATTGGTAATTATAATATCATGTTATCATATGTGACGAAGACGACGTGCAGATGCGTGTAGACTGTAGACCCGGCCCTGAAAAGTAAGTGCCGGTGCTATCAGGAGTATCAGGAGGAGGAGCCGAGACGGACGGACGTGGACCGTCTCGGCTCCCGGTCCGCGCGCTGCTCCGGCCTGAAGCCCAGTTTCCTTAGGTAGCCCTCCGCGATGCACACGCTTCCTAACTGAAGCGGAAGGTGTGGGGTACCTGCAGGGCTGCCCCCGATCGCTGCTGGTGCCTGTGGATCGGCGCTGGTTGATTCCTCTCGATCCCTGCCTGGGACCCAACATGGCGGCCGCCCGTTACCAGCCTGGGCTAAACAACAAGGACGAGGAGCGGAGCCTGTGGCGTCCTGCCGGGGGCGAGTCTGACAGGCGCTGATCACCCGAGCGGTATGTAGGGCTCCTACCGTGTCCCCCGCTGCCACCCGCCGAGACTCTGCGGTCATTCCAGGGGCACACCAGGAAAGGGCAGGTGATTGACGGCGGCGCCCTCTGCTGATGACGGCGCCGCCTCGAGACCATCCCCACTTACCTGCTCCGGGGGCCATACTCCGTTCTCCGCATCAGACGGGCCGGGGCCCGAGGGCAGAGATGTGCCCCCCCCCGACTGCACTGCTTCCCGCCAACGGTGCCTGACTCCAAGATGGCGCCCTTGGGGACACGCTTCCTACGACCGGTGGACACAGGCTCCAGGGACATGAACACATGCCAGGGCGGATGAACTCACACGCAACTCGCCGGGAGCCAGTGCGACCGCATCCATAGCGCCAACACGGTCCCCCCCCCACACGCTCAATGCCACCACCCACATTGTGCTTAACTGGGCTCTGGTGAGAGGCCCCTCCTTCCCTTTGCCTCAAACTTTGCTGCCTTCCATCTCTGCCTGGGCGCCTGTGGTCTCTCTCCCCTGACCCTCCTCTGGTCTCCGGATTGATCTCCTCTGCCCCAGCTCCTCTTGAACAATGAGGCTACGACTTTGCTACGGACTGCCTTTCTCCCCCTGGACCTGCTGGCTGTGCCAGCCCTCTTCCTGAACTTTCGGACATGGACCTCCGTGCTCCCCGCCATTTTCTCTGTATGACTTGCCTCTTCTTCTAACTTTCTCTTCCGCCTTTTTAGTGATCGCCCACTGACCTTTTGACTTTCCTATTGTCTCTCCTGTTGCCTCTGACACACTCCTCACTGTCTTTTTCATCACTCTCTGCTTCCCTCTCTCGTTTATCTCACGTGCCTGCCTTCTCTGTGACTCTTAGAGTATTTACAGTCCTTTCCCTATGTATATAGAGATAGCTCTAATCACTAGTATATGCAGTAGACCTTTGTGCTCTCTTCCATTCCTATGTGACTCTTAGAGTATATCCATCCGTATCCCTTCCCTACGTATATAGAGATAACTCTAATCACTAGTATATGCAGTAGACCTTTGTACTCTCTACCATTCCTATGTGACTCTTAGAGTATATCCATTCGTATCCCTTCCCTGTGTATATAGAGATAGCTCTAATCACTAGTATATGCAGTAGACCTTTGTACTCTACCATTCCTATGCGACTCTTAGAGTATATCCATTCGTACCCCTTCCCTATGCATATAGAGATAACTCTAATCAATAGTATATGCAGTAGACCTTTGTACTCTCTACCATTCCTATGTGACTATTAGAGTATATCCAGTTATATCCCTTCCCTATGTATATAGAGATAACTCTAGCGACTAGTCTCCCATTTGATTGTTTAGAGTATATCCATGTCTATCCCCTCCCTTTGTTGATAGAGATATTACTAGTTTAGGCCTAGAGTATATCCATTTGTATACCTGTTTGTTACGCTTGTAATCCTAAGTCCGTATGCTTTTAACTGGTTCTTTTGTAATGCAAAATTTTTGCAATCATTTTACGCATGTAACCTTCAGTCCTTATGTTGTCCACTGGAACCTATGTAAAGCGCTCTGACACCTTCGGGTAAAGTTCGTTACCTCACGTGCCTGCCCTCTCTTAGAGTATTTCCAGTCCTTTCCCTATGTATATAGAGATAGCTCTAATCACTAGTATATGCTGTAGACCGTTGTGCTCTCTACCATTCCTATGTGACTCTTAGAGTTTATCCAGTCATATCCCTTCCCTATGTATATAGAGATAGCTCTAATCACTAGTATATGCAGTAGACCTTGAACTCTCTACCATTCCTATGTGACTCTTAGAGTTTATCCAGTCATATCCCTTCCCTATGTATATAGAGATAACTCTAACGACTAGTCCCCTATATGACTGTTAGAGTATATCCATGTGTATCCCCTCCCTATGTTGATAGAGATATTACTAGTATGGGCCTAGAATATATCCATTTGTGTATCTTCCTTGTGTACGCATGTAATCCTAAGTCCGTATGTTTTCAACTGGTTCTTATGTAAATCAAAAATATGCACATCTGTTCTTCCGAATGTAACCATCAGTTCTTATGGTTGAAACTGGGTCCTATGTAAAGCGCTCTGACACCTTCGGGTAAAGTTTGCGCTATATAAAATCGCATAAATAAATAAAATAAATAAATAAATAAATAAGCACCGGAAAGCACCGGCACAAATTAATCACTGCCCCAGGGCAGCACAACTTCGTGGCTGTCCTGGGGCAGCAAATTCAGTGAAATAGGGCGCACTTGCACTGTTTTAACCCGTTTACCGCGGGCGTTCGACACAGTGGGCGGGGCTGCGTCGGCCATTGGTCGTGCGCAGCACCCGGAAAGTAGTGCACGAGCACGGAACGGGTTAAAGTGCGTGTGGCACAAACAGGGAAAGTGCACCCTATGTAATATACTGCCCCATCAGGGCTGTCATTACATGAACCCTCTTTGAAACCCTGAACTCCTCCCCTCGAGCTGAATAGAAGCTACTCTCCTCTTCCCCTGTAGGATGGGTTTCATCCCTGATTGCAGCTGTGGGACACCCCATTCATCCCCGATGTCCCTGCGTGCAGATAAGATGCTGCCTTTGCTCATTTCTTGGATGGAAGGATGGAAAGAGCTGTCGGGACATCTTCAGGCAATGGGAGGACGGCTGAGGAAGAGCAGATGGCGGCTGCAGCTGGTGTTCTTCGACAATTTCTAAGATGCGTGTTTCTCCTTCAAATGTCCGCAGAGAAATAAGCAAGCCTTGGCAAAGCCAATACGTCTGACTTTGACTGCTAAGCCATTTGTCTTTGACAAATACCTATTTCCTTTGAAGAGGAGTTTGGGGGGGAGGCATCTGCAAGTTTTGTTTTTTTCTTTATAAGTGTTTTTGGCTTGGAGAATCCTAGTAGTTGTACATTTTAATAACTAAAATAACATCAAACCATAAGGCAATGGGGAAAAAAAATATGTGTTTGTTTACGAAATCCAAATCCACTGTGGTGATTCCAGCTACGAGTCCTGGGAAATTCGAGAATCAGCGAGTGAACTCCAGACCTGCACCCTGCTGTAGGGCTGGTTTCAGTGACTCATTCAGAAGCGCCGCTGAGGGTGGGAGTGTAATGATTCTGAGCGCTTTCTCGAGTTCACTTTAAAAACGCGCAAACAGATATGAATCACTCGTCTCGGCTGGGTGCCAGCAGCATATTGTTATGATTCAAACAAGCATGGATGAAAGGGAAAATCAGGGAAATGAGAGGCGCTGGAGACAGCCTGCCGCAGAACACCACAATCTGCTCAAATGACACATTAGTCTGCTTGTTCTACGGCTGCCGAGTGTCACATCAGCGCAGGGGCACAAAGGGAGCCGCAAAACAGCACAAGTGGATCAATTACTATGCAAATGAGAGCAGCGCGTGCAGCCGTGCTCAGAATTATTGTTCATGAGCACGAGTGGAGCGCTGCTGCCCCTGCTGGTGAACTGTGGAAGCTTTTGAGATTGTTTTTATGTTTTTATTTTTACTTCTGAAATGTCTTGCTTCACAATGACAACAATTGAAATCCAAAAAAAGAATGAAAATGAACGGAGCTGACAGTGCTTAATTTGTAAAAAGTATGGGGCAGATTTATGATGACCGGCGCATCCCCAGGGATGCGCCAGTCATCCTGCGCCGCTGCTCCGCCACCCATGGTGCGCCGCATTTACAATGCGGCGCACCATGGGGCAAAAACGGCACAGATGCGTGACGCATCTGTGCCGTAAAGGTGGCGCATTGCTGGAAGTGCGTCGCAAGCGCGACGCAGCTCCAGCAAGGCTCGGGGGTGCCCCATCTTCACATTGCTGCGTCAAGACCTACGCCTGCTTCAAGCAGGCGCAGGGTTTTGACGCAGCATTGTCCTGAAAGTGACTGAGTGAAATCTCATAGATTTCACTCAGCCACTTTTAGGAGGCGTTCCTGCGCAGGAACGCCCCCCCCCTGCGCAGGATCGCCTCCTTATGGCGCAGTGCTTTACAACGTGACGCATCTCCTAGATGCGTCACATTGTAAATAGGGCGCATTATTTGCGGCGCCGTTGCGTCAAATAAAGTGAGGCGCAAGCCCTTAATAAATCTGCCCCTATATATGTACAGGAGCCCACAGTGCATCTTGGGATTTCACAGGTGCTGCAGAATGTCAGGGGTGGTGAACACCAATACCTCTGCGCTGCCCGTTTCTGGTTATTGCCTGGCTACCAGAATCACTAGGACCACTTACCAGGTCATCGAATGGAGGCAGGCGCACAGCCACGCAAGGGACGTGCACAGCGGATGCGCCACCAATGCACCGCCGGTTGGACAACGCCCAGCACCAGAACCCCTGGCCCTCCCGCCACCCTACAGTATACCACCAAGAAAAGTCTGAACCTACATGCTTAGGTGGATCATGACACAGCTTGAGTCTCAACTCTGTTCACCTTGTTTCTGGCATGGACAAGTCTCTCCAGAGAGCTGCAGACTTGCAGATGCTCTGTGATCAGCTCCTATACTTCTGTGGTAACCGCAGAGCTTGAATGGATGACACATTGCCTAGTAGACAAGTGGCAAGCTCAGTATCCCAAGCAGCATTGATTTTCCAGGCCACCATCAAGCCTGGAATTTGGTAGCTTTTTAATGAACAGAAATTCTTCTCCAATTGTCGGACAATGACATACTCTCCTCTACATGGTCTTTGCAGCTCTCAGTTCTTGCATGTAATCCTGCTTCATGCATTTGATTTCGGCCCACTAGCTGATTTTGTATCAAATTGTTGCAGAATGCATACTGGGTCTGAACTGCAATATTTTTCCGCACATAAATGCTCAAAATTAATCATTGGGCCTTAACCCAATGACTCCCTGAATCAGTCAGTAGCCATGTCTGCCCAGTAATCCGATATACTGCTGCGGCCAAGCTGTCATCCAAGGTGTCATTTCTGTGCCTTGTCCATTAGAGTAGATTTATTAGGGGCAGGAGAGAATGTTAGCGGGATTATGGGCAGTTGTCCAGCAAAAAGTGGATGACTTGTGGGCATTCACAATAATTTTTTATGGTAATTACCGCCCCAAGAAAAGCTACCCCTGAATAGAGTAGGAGTAAGACCATTCCAAGTGTGTGACAGTAAAGGGTGGAACACATGTTTCATGGAGGTGCAGGGGTAGTGTTTTGTTCATGGGATATTTGTATTTCTCTGTTTTGAAAAAGTATGCATATTTGACCATAAGTATGCCTGGTTGTCTACAGCTCCCTTGGTTTCCATGGCATATTCATTGGGAATCTCTAACTCCTTTACAATGCTACAATCTACACAAATTATCAGGTTGAAGTCTAAATTAATACATATATTATCTTGGAAACTGGAATTTGGTCTCTGATCTTAAAGCTTTCCTTTTTGTCTCATTGTCTACCTCTTGCCCAATGACATCTAGCAGGGCATGTATGGAAGAAGATAGTAGGGAAGTGGTGGATTTACAAAATGGGGAGCTGCAGTAGTTGGTATTACCATTATACATATGATTTTTCTCAGCCAAATGAATCCACTTCCTGAACATTTTTTTCTACTTAATATGAGGCTGCAAAACACTTTTTCCCTATGATGAAGATGGCGCCAAGGACGAGTATGACTTAGCAAATTTCCAGCTGATATTCCAAAGATGACTGGAAGAAAAGATCAAGCATGGACTACAGCCTTCATTACAATTGTGTATTAATCAGAGCAGGAGTGAAATGGTAAGTTTGATGTATAGAGAGGAGGGTATTCCACCTTAACATTAATTACAGAACATTGTGCTACCGGAATATCGTAGGGAGGACCAAAATATGGTGAAGCTAAGATTTTATAGGTAAGTATAGGTTTACTTTACTTAACTCCACATATATGTACCATAGTGATGTGTATTTTAAAAACTTTAAGGTATGTAGATGAGGATTTAAGAATAGTAAATCGATAATTACCTTTATGCACTTAACTTCTCAATATGTTGGTCAGCAATAGTTTTGCCACAATATTTTAGCAGCACAATGTTTCTGTTGTCAATATTTCGACAAACAATCACGGAGGGATGCTACAGGTCATGCAGCATGTCTTTTGATATTTCCATTTTTGTGATTCTTCATTTCATGACTTGTGATTCCATGGCCCCTGGAATTGCGATGACTGCCTGAGATTGCTACTATTTCTTTGAGGCAGCGTGGTGCACTGATTCATATTTGTAATACCTTTTAGGTGATGTAGAAGGTCTTGATGATGGTCAAAACATGGGGTAGGGAGCAAAGCGGATTTACCAGGGTGGGAATGATGAGGGTAAGCTTCTTAAAAATTGTGAAGGATTAGGCTGAAACTAGTATATTTCCACTTTTATTTAACCAATAAATGTACACTGATATTTGAAAGTCAGATGGGTTTTAATGCCACGACTACCCATACAAGATCCATAAATACACTCATAAGAAAACATTCACATTTTGGAACAGTCACACATGTGTACAGTTCTTTTAGCCTCATTAGGATCCTTTGGGGGTAACTTAGAGAAATGTAACAGAGTACTATATCCATCAAACTGACGGTTTTCCCGCCCTGTTTATAGTCGGGAGGAGTGTCATCATTCCGTCAACGGAGTCCACGTTGGCTCTGTTGATGGAATGCTTCCTCCGACACCACCTGCCGTGTTTAGGGTGGATGGTGTGTTGTCTCTTTTTTACTGCCCATCAGGAACAGAAAGAAAATTATCAATGCCCCACATTCAGGAAAAAAACTCCCTGGATGTATGGGTCTTTAGCGTTTTGGTGTTTATTCGGACCATCACGACGAGACTCTGCCGCGGCAACCGCCTCAAATAAACCCTAAATGCAAAGAGGGGGGCGAAGAGGACAAGTGGTTAACAGAACCAGCCCGGTCCAAGTTTATCAAGGGTAAACAACTCCCAGCAAAAAGAAACTTTTTAAACTCTATTTTAAGATAAATCTTGTATAGCGTGGTGGACACGCAATAAGACTTTTCGGC
This sequence comes from Lissotriton helveticus, assembly GCF_964261635.1. Classification (NCBI taxonomy): domain Eukaryota; kingdom Metazoa; phylum Chordata; class Amphibia; order Caudata; family Salamandridae; genus Lissotriton; species Lissotriton helveticus. The sequence continues at coordinate 1,076,028,588 of NC_136072.1, forward strand.
AACGGGGAAAAGCTATAAGATTAACGGGCAGCAACAGGACGCATGTAGCATGTACTGTGTCCATTGTTATATTCAGAAATATTTTTAAGAAACAAATCAACAAATATAAAGTGGATTTACTATATTTTGTACTAACTTGACCAGCATTGGGACAATAAGTAGTACTACCTTGAGAAGGCACTGGGATAATTGAAACTTCTGCTTCCGATACAATCGTAGAATTTCAGAGAGTATGAATTGTCTTGTCTTGAGAAAGATGGTGAAACAATTTTAACCCATTGAAACGTGTTGACGCCCATTTTAATACATAATTTGTAAAAAGGCGGAGGTCATCGAGTACTGGGTACCAAGATTTACGCCATAATTACTGCTGCAACACAGATATGTAACAAACAAGGGGCATATTGAATTTGCCTGTGTTATGTACTCTCTTTTATCATAATTTGTTTGTATTTCTATTTGAATGTAATGTTTATTAATTTGTGAGTGTATACTAGAGCTGATGTGTTTATCCTTGATTTGATATTATGACATTTGGTATTTGTTAGGTACAGGGTTTCTCCCTGGTTTTAATTAGTACTTTTTATCATCTGTGTGTTTTAATCAATAAATCGATTTATACTTTTGTAACTCTGATGGTTAATGATTTTCTGTGGGAGACGTATGGTACATTTTTCTCAAGTGTATCTGTGATCATGTATGAATGGTGAGTACACACAAACTAGATTGTAAGGCATAGATGAATGGTCAATGAGAAGTTGCTATAAAATCCCAAGGATACTTCCCTTTTTCTACTGTATAGTGCCCTAATCCTTATCATTTTAAGGTGCTCCTCTTTAATTCTATTGGTCAATAACAAACTCCCACAGCACAAAACAAAATGTTGGTAAAAGCTTAATAGACGGCAAAACTGACGGCAACTGTCAAAACCAGCAGCGACCATCCATCAAACCTTTTGTACATTGACGGGAACCGCCATGACAGCAGTTCCTCTGGAGGTACAGAGATCACGGTGGGTCAGCAGTGATCTCTAAGGGGCCTATTAGCAAGAAATAGCTATATTTATTGCTAAACCTGGTTAGCGACTTTTCTTTTATCGCTTCCTATCGCTGGATATTTTAGTGGAGAAAATATGCTATTAGCAACGTTTTACTCCACTGTGATAAAATATCCAGCGACAGCGGCAAAATGCGAGAATATCGCTGGAAATCCAGCGATATTCTGGCATTAACGCCAATGAGGGCTTAATCTGATAATCCACCCCCCTTTGACTATACAGGTAAGTCAACTTTTTAGCAGGCGTTAGTTTATAGCGATAATCGTACTTAGCGCAATTTTTTTATCGCTTCGCCTGCCTTGCTAATAGGCAAAAGCTGTGTTAGCGACTGTTTTCAGTCGCTAACAGGTTGGGTACGCCCACTGTGCATGTCATTAGCGATAAATATCGCTGACATGCAAAGCGGGCCCCAAACCTGTAGCTATCGCCTAAAAGCTGTCGCTAACTGCTGTTAGTGACAGCCTGCTAATAGGGTGATAAAAATATCGCCGCTTTAGTGGGAAAAAGTCCCGCTAAAGCGGTGATATTGCCCTTGCTGATATGCCCCTAAGTTTTGCGGACAGACAGACCATCAGGATGGTGGAAGAAATGTCTTACGCCACCCTAACTGATGTAGAACCATCCGCCATATCTAGGTCAGGCATTTCATATTCTTTTTTACTCCCTTTTCTGTAACTCTGCACAGTTATTGGCCTGGCAATCATGACTGGCAACACTTATATTCACTCACAATATACCCAATTTCACTTTTTGTATCCATATTTAAAAATAAATACAGAAAGGAAAACAGATGTATTGATTTATAGGTAAAATCAGGAAAAAAAATGGAAAATTGTGAGCCTTTTAAAGAGGGCACCAGTGAATGATTTCATCATGTCTCAAAACCCCAGCCTGCATCATCACACAAAACAACATTCTCGCACAGTAATTCTTAAGTTATGGTAAGCGGAAGTATATGTACATAGAACAACTAAATTGAAATTTTTAAATGCTTTGTAAATGTGAGGAATTTGAAATTGGAGGCTGAAAATGAAGTTGTTATCCATATCTTGTTTGTGAGAGCAGTGCAGGTAAAGTAACATGAATCTAGTATGAACAATTAGTGGCCTTAATTAAAGTACTGGTATAGGATGACAAAAAGCGTGCGTATGGAGCAAAAAAAGACAAACTGATATGCTCGGGTAAAGCATATCATGTAGATTTTAGATATAAAACTACATTTTGAAGCACTCCAACCTTCTGATTAAAATTTCGATTTGTTTTCATATGTTTTTGTTTGTAAATGAAATAAAATATCCCATAATTTGTGTGTTTGTTGTACACTTCTATATTTCTGTATTGTGTTGAGGTTTAAATCATAGTAGTTCCTTAGTCAGGAGTTCCAGTTTCCAGTAGTGATTCAGTGTGATTCCACAGTAGATAAAAAGTTAAGAATACTTGTTGCTGGTGACTGTTAGAGATTGAGTACAGGGTAAACAGAACAGTTTTTCTCTTCACTCTTTGTCCCCTTTAATTACAATCCTAGGGCTGCATTACAGAAGGTGCCCGAGGGGCGCAACGCATGTGCTCCCACTTTGCTAACTCCTAGGGCACACTGGCATTAAAGAAGGGTCCAGAGATTAGTTAAAAACTAAGGGGCATATTATCAACACAGGCGATAAAATTATCGCTGCTTTTATCGGCAGAAAACTGCCGCAAAAGCGGCTTTAGCGGCAGTTTTCTGCCGATAAAAGCAGCGATAATTTTATCGCCTGTGTTGATAATATGCCCCTAAGTACCAGGGCCATTCTCTTAAGGCCACTGCAACCTGCACTACCCATACTGTTCCAGCACTGCCTAAGGCATCACCAACATACCAACCAACATTTGCACTCTTACAAGTGTGACAATTCACACCATTTCAGGCCACACAGCCATAACAAGGGCATGAGAGGCTTGAATTATTCAGTTTAAATGCATATTGACTTAATAAATGTGGTTGTTTTGCTCATCTCAAAACAGCGCCACCATGCGGTGGACTGTCACTAGAGCTGATGCTGACAATTAAGTGCCGGTGTCGAGCACCGGAAACCACCGGCACAAATTAAGCACTGACACCACCTAAAAGGTGGAGCACTGTCAGTGCGCCCTCTGATGGCAGCCCTCTGGAGGGCAAAAAGGGAGCCCTATGGTACCCCCAGATATTCCCTTGCAGGCAGGTGAAATCACTCACTGCACCTGCCTACAATGGGATCTCACATCCCTTGTTAAGATGCAGGCGGGGTGGCGCCTGCACAGAGAAACACAGAGCAGCTTTTGAACAACTGCTCCCTATTTCTCGTGAATGTGCTGCCCTGGGGGCAGTGCGAGTTTGCGGCTGCCCTGAAGGCCGCGCATTCTACATGATAGAACACACTTTTCCTTTTGCACCCAGCGCTACTGCTTAAAGGTGAACTGTGGTGCAAACAGGAGACATGCCCCCTATATGTAATAGGGCCCCTGGTGTGCAGTGTTCTAGCTGTATGGCTGATGCCCGGTGGAGCTACCCAATAGCTAAGGAGGAGATGGGCTGTTGACTTCCTCCTCAGCCGTCACCTACCCAGCCGGACTTTGGGCAGACTCTCCATCGTCTCGCCATCCTATCTACCTCCTACCCCTTTACCCCAACACCTTACCCTTCTAAGCTCCATTCATTTCGTCTTCTACACTCTTGAAATGTTTTTCTAGTAACTAATGTAACGTGTAACTGATGTAATTTTGTAATTTCTGTGGAACCTTATGTAAAGTGCTCTGATACCTTGGCGTCTAGCCAGCGCTATATAACACTCTCAAAATAAAAAAAAATTTAAAAAATGGATTGGCATTGGCTCTCATTAGCATACGTTGACAGAATAATTGGCGTGCTCGAGCCAAAACGATTGGGCTGCACCATGTGAAGGGGAGTACCTTTAAATCATCAACTGTGGGAAATAACCGGGTTTTCAATGCTGCAGTGACCTTGGCAAACCTAGCAGTCTACTGGCGTCTGACTTCATCATAGTTCGAATATATTCCTCCCACAAGAATGAGGTCCCAGTCATGTTGTATATCGACGACATTTGCAATTTAAAATTTTCACAGCCAGTCAACGTGAGATGTATTTTCTTTATGCTCATTCGGGAAAACTACAATTACCAGTGTTTAAAAAAAGATCAGTGTGTAATGCAAACACTGCCTTCCTCAGCCCAAGCCAAACAGTAATTAATGTGTCAGCCGCTTTGGGATTGGTCCGTTACCACATTTCCTTGCCTAGAACTGCAATTGGGGCTGACAAAGTTTGACAATATTAAACACATGGCTTGTAGTCCCTGCCTGGGGAGGGCTGTGTTAATGAGCCACAGTGGGCCTCCCACCCCCACCGCATGATGTATGGATTTGGCTGCTAATTAACAAGGGGGGGCCCTCGGCCCCCCCGCACGCATGGCGGCGCGGCGACCGTCGCCCCCACTCTCTCCTTGGTCGCCATTCGGCGGTGGGGGCGTGCCCTGGGGGGCGCGGCCCACCGCCGATTGGCTGGCGGCCTCCCTGACCCGGATCCTGGGAAGTGGGTCCGGGTCAGGGGGGGCGGGCGGGTGGCCCCTCGAGAATAAAGAGATAGGGAGCGCCCAGGAGACCCCCTTGTCCCTGGACGCTCCCTCGCCGTAACGGTGTGCCCCGCGCTCGGGGCTTCTTTGTTTTTTAACGATTTCTTGTTTGTTTTACAGGTCCGCGGTCTATAGGTGGGAGAGACCGGTTTTGTGCGTTTCTTGTCAGGGGAGAGGAGCCGGAGCAAGATTCAGCGCGGGAAACTCGTTGCACATCGCTTTCTTTCTAGGGTCCGGCGTTTGCTACCCGAGCCGCGCTAGGAGCGCCAGGAGCTGAAAGCTGCCGGGAGCATCGCTTTGCCGGTCGCGGAGCAGCAAGGGCGAGAGGCCGTTTTTCGGAGCATGGTAGAGGCCTTCCAGCCTCTAGGAGGATGTAATTATTTTCTGTTTCTCTCCCGCTGCAGATGTGATACCCAGATGCCCGTGGTCGGCAATGGACCTGGAGTCGGCAGGGAGAATGGCGGAATAGCTGTGCCCCGCGCGGGGCGGGATGACCGGAGGCCTGTGATTCTGCCGGGGAGAAGCTCCGGGCCGCAGGGTGGATCGTGGCAGCCGTTCTCGGAGGGCACAAGTTAAGTGGGGGGGCAAGCAGCTGTATTACGTGTGGGTATGAGTGCTCGAGCGAGGCTGTGCTTGGTTCGCCTGGTGTGTGTCTCAATCAGGCGCGGCTGTCATGGTAGAAGCCGCTGGGCTCCAGAAATGAAATGCAGTGGACCGTGAAAGTGTAAGCCGGGGGTTGCGAGTGATTTTTAATGGTGGTTCATTCCGGGGTAGAGTTTGGTTTGCGGCGCGGCCGCGCGTGTAACTCGTTAGGAAATGAATATGAGTGGGTATTGTTATGCTGATGGAGGGTAGTCAGGGCGCCGCGCGCTATGTACTGGCCGTCGGTTCCCATCGAAGTTATGTTGGAAGGGGAGCGCGCTATTCGCTTTCCCCCAAGCTCCCCATGCGCACCGGTCTCAACTTGTACTGGGGAAGCTGTGCGCGTAGGGTAAGAGTGTGAGGACCTTCACTGCTGGTATCGGGTGCTAGGGGGCCCTTGTGGAAAAGCGGGGGCAAGTGTACAGGAGCAAATCGGGACGGTAAAGCCAATTTCATATACCGATATCATCTCGAAGGGCAGCGTCTTGCCTAACCGGGCTCACCAAGTCAAATTAGGCGATGGAGGAGCTATCAATAAGGGTCTCTTTAGCTTGAGCTTAAGAAAGACTTATAATGTCGGTGGGGGATGGGGAATATTCCTGTGCCCGCCGTGTTTCTTCGTGTGGGGGAGCTTGTGCACAAATGTGTTCATAATGCACGCATGCTGTTGGCCAACGCCGTGTTCTTTAAGGAATTCCACCTCAGTTGCGATATACAGGGTAATCGCTACAGGCACCGGCATGCCCCTCGGACGTTGGAGTTTTACGGCCTGGGGAACGCCCCTAAATTTGTTCATGGTATGAGTTGTGGTGGTAGAGATCAGCTTCAATTTTGTTGGTCGCACATGCTTGTTTCTCCTTTTAGGGACTTGTGAAATGGGTGACAATTTAAAACAAAAAATGTGATACATATCCCTTGAGCATAGTGGCACTTCGTTAGGGAGTCTGTGCTCATTGTTCTCTAGGCTGTTGGCCCGAACTTAAATAGTGCGTTTAGGTACTTTATCACTTCCATACATTGGTGCCGGGCTTCCTGACTCGAGAGGGAGGGTCAGGAAGTCATGCACTGGACAATGACTATTCTATGGGCCGCTTCATAGCAGGATTATGCAGGTGTTTTCACAGACACCTCATATTTTGCCCGGCATTTGGGACAGCCCATCGCTGCCGACACTGTTTTTTGTATAAATGTAGTAAGAACACGACACAAGGTTTCTTTCATTTTGTTGGAAATGCAATCGAAATGACAAGGAAAGAAAAAACACGACACAAGGTCTTTTCTAATTTTGTTTGTATGCAATATGCATCAGAACGCAGTCCTCGGTTTTCAAGCCGTTCATGCTTACAGCGTTGGTAGTATGAAACATGCCTTTAAAAGGTATAATGCTGATGATTTGACCGTAGGCATGCATGAAATGCAGAATGCCGTGGAATGTGCTCCCCATATATTTATAGCTGGTCAAGGGTTCGAATCTACCTCAGTGGACGGGCTGGACGGTTTCATGCTTCCCGCTCTGATTTACTGTGACCCAGCGGGTTGTTGCAGCGCAGATGATGTACTCTGTTGAAAACACGGACAGGCAGGAAGGGGGGGGCACTATTTAACCTTAAACTAATGACTCTTCAGACGGAGCATAAGCAGTCTGGCGTAGGGTGGGTGATAGCAAGCAAAAGCTTAACATAGGCTGGTGCAGGTTGCAAGGAACACGACCATAACATGGGCACAGTAAGGGTTGAAGCCTTTGGTACATATTATATATGGCATCCCCATCCGTTCAATCGCCAAGTTGTAATGCTCAATAGCCCACTCAAGTTACGTTAGGTGACCACATCTTTCGGGTGGGACACAAGAATTACAAATAAGGTCCCCCATAGGCTCAGTCATGGTTATTATGACCAAGCGGGCAACTGGAGCAAAATCTGTGGGGGGGGGGGGCTTAAAAAACATTTTGTGAGAAGCTAATTCTTCCAACCACAGACAAAGTGGCTGTAACGGCTAGGCGGGTTGCTCTCAAATCTGGGGGAGTGGGTGCGAGACTCTGCAATGACGCTCAACATCCTGTAAGTCTGGACAAATCACGTAATCTCCCCGTGCCTAACAAAAGCAGAATATCCCAGATCACAGAGCTATGTTATGTCCTTCGTAGTAAATTGAGTCATTCGTGTGTGTTGTAAAATTACTTCAGGGCTTGTGGTTACCAAAGTTGGTGACTTTTGAAGATGAAGGTGATGTGTTCTGCTGAATTTTGTGGGGCAGTGTTTTGCCTTCATTATGGCTAAATGTTGCGCTGGGCTGCAGCTGTTAGGTTGGATTCAGTTTTGACTATTTCGTCATATTGTGCCTTAAAAATATTATTTTTCTTGTTATATTACTTTGTGGATATTATTGTGTTATATTCTTACATTAAGGTTATTGGGGGGCATGCTCCGGCCCTTCTGGCCGAAATTAGGCTTGTACCTTAAAAGTGTCTTTCAGCAGTAACGAGTTTAACACAAAGGTGGTAAGGTACCACTTCCCCAGCTTTTTCAACGATTGAAGAGTAAACTCAGCCCAAAACGGTGGCACTTATGCTATCTTAAATTAGCACTGGCAGTATTCATTGTATTCAATGTGACCCGATGTACACAAAATCACCAATGCCCATAAACATGATCGCATCCACGTGCTGGGGGGGGGGACTCAGCAATAGGGAGCTTGGCCTTTGTTAAGATGCTCTGGTGGTACTTGGGTAGAATTCACAAGGCAGACACAGCTCCCTGATGGGACGGGCCCTCACCATGGGTGGTGAGTTACCCAAAAATGCTCTGTGGCCAGTTAGTTGATGAGTTCAGTTCTTGAAAACTCATTGTCTAAATTAGAGCTCACGCTACATGGGTGACATTAAATTTCACTTGGAGAATGGGATGGATGTGACATTCCTAGGCTGCTTTAGTGATGTCCTATAAGCACTGGCAATACTTTGTCCAAGCCATGGTTGCGCCTTATTTCTTTTACGCAAGGAACAGCCATTGACATACGTCAAATTATGACACTATAGAACGATTATCATTGGTGTCTGCTGGGTGATAGCTAGAACAATCATGGAACCATGCACGAAGAGGGTATACCACCTTTCACTGGGATCAACATGGGGATTAACGACATTTAAAGGTAGGGCTTGACGATATTGAGGGAGCCAGTTTCCCAGGTCCCGCTTTCCTTTACAAGCCGGAGCAGAAAGCCAAACAATGAACTTATTGCATTGTGGGGGTAATCATCATATGATGTGTTGTTCACTAATGTAGGGGGACATTGCACCATGCCAAACATTGCACCTGTCCAAACGACCCTTCATGGAGGAGGGGTGTAAGTCAACATTATTGATAAGCTATCATAGGGTTAGCTGTATTGCGTGCAGCCTTCAGGCTAAGTGTGGAGGGAATATAGAGCTGTTTCTTTTACCAGCCTTTAATCTCATGAATGCGTAAATGGGAAAGGAGCAGATGTATAACAACAAAGATAGGTATTAGTACTAAACACACCCCTTCTAGTTCGGTCGGAATCTTATTTAACGCACAAGTAGATGGGCAATATACGTTGAGCCTATGATGAGATTTGAGGCGCATGATTACGGTGTGAAGACTTGTATAACACTCAGTAATTTAGCACCGGATACGTAGAGCCCTAGGGGTGTACCGAAACCGTATATTAATAATATTGTGGGTGGGACCACGAATGGCATAGAGGCAGGGCCTAGAGCCTTGAGGACGACTACTTGGGGTTCTAATCAGGATACACACCCTGATGTCACACCTAAAAGGTCCCCCCAGATCACATAGTTCTGGGGATACATGTGATCATGTCCGGGTGGCTGGGATGATATTTCTCAGAAACCAAAGTGGCGAATGGAAAAGGGCCTTAGGGCCAGCTTGTGGCCTGGCGGAGTTAGGGCTGTGCTATATCTTGTAGCTAAAGACTGTGAGGCTGCACTACTAAGTAGGCTGTCTTCCTTTACACATAGATCCTATTCAAGAAGACATGGCTGGAGGACAGACAAACGGGGGCTATGCTGAACATTTACTGTACGTGTTAATGTATACTGGTCTGGCACTAAGATTATCTAAAACTTATCGACTGATGGTACTGTAAGGCTGCGGCGTGTACAGCTGTTATTTGCCGGAAACACTAATGGTGTGTGTTTATCTTTCCAGTTTATGTATGACCGGGTCCATGATCAATACCTGGAGTGCCCCACATTACAATGGCTGCAACAGGTGGACAGCCCAAGGGATGCTTACGTCAGTCACGGCTGGGTCCATGGCGGATATCGGAGGAGTGCTCCACACCGCAACATCAACAGCTGGTGGACAAAAAATGGGAAGCAAACGTCGAGAAAGAGGACACCAAGGGCCCAGGTATTCCTGGCAGGTGTAAGTGCTACCCATTCCCTACGGTGGAAGTGGGAATTTGTCACCCATGTTTTCTTGGTCTTTTCCTGGTTGCTGCAGTTTTCTCAAACCTGTCACGCAGGGGAGGGACTCATCACCAGAGGTGGTGGAGCTACAATGGGCCAGCACAAACAACAGGCTGGACGCAGGACAGGGAAGAGTTGGTTGGAGGGTCTGTGCCATGGTCAGTTCAGGAGCTTCTTTCAGGGACTTATAGCTCAGCAGCCCGACCTCCTGTCAGCGGTGATACTTCACCTAGGGGGGGCTGAATTGGCCAAACTGGGGAGGCAAATACTCATTGATGGGTTCTTCTCCACTGTGGGTGGGTCTTCAGGACTTGGGTGGCACGGTAGTAGGGTCTCAACTTATCCCGTGGTGGCAGGGACTCGGTCAGGGTGTTGAATCACTCGATAACGGGGATCAACACACAGTGGGACAAACTATTTCAAGCCCCCACTCGGCTTGCAGATGATCCAACATGGGTGTATTGGTTCTACCTGGTAATGGGTGTATTGGCTCTGCCTGGTAACGGGAGTCCATGTGACGGAGGAAGGGAGGGTCCTGTGGTCTGATGATGTCGGGGCCTGGCTGGAAGGGGTTACTAAAGGGAGAACTTTGTCAGGTAGACCTAGGCAGGGGGAGGCCAGATCGTCGGTTAACAATGCTGGCCTGTGGCGGTAAGGTCATTATCGGTGAGCACATATTTGAGGTCTGAGGGGGCGGGCATCATCCTATGGAGGTTCCCGCCCAGGGGGAGGAGCCTGCGGGCCACTCCCACAACTCCAGGGGCAAGGTAATAGATGCTGCAAAGCAAAGGAGCGCGGGTAGGAGTAGTTCACGCTTTCCTTAGGCTGGTAGCCACCCCGCGCGCGTGGACTCATGACGCCACCGGCGCAGAGTAAGGGCCCTCCTTTAGTGGGTAAATGGAGTTCAGGGCGTAGACCGGGCAATTCCCGGGGTAACACTGCGCATGCGCACATCCAGAGGGGAGGCGCAGCTTGTAGGACCTGACACCGGTAGTGACCCTGCCATATGGCCAGAAATGTACAAAAATTCTAGATGAGGATGTTTAGTATAAGTTAGGAAACAACATGTATTAGAGTTTTGTTAAAGTCAGGCTCTCAAACTTGTTGCGAAGAATTATGTACCTAAATGTCCTGCTGAATTTTTGTATAAATTGTTGATTATGCAATTAAAACCTTTTTTAATTTCATACTTTAATAAATACGGCCGGGCGACTAGCGCCCGCCTTCCAAAAAGTAAAGACGTCTCGTGTCCACGTTCCTGGGTATTGGGTGCCGGATTGGGGGGGAGGCGGCAGCTAGTCGCTGACCATGTGAAAAGGGGGGGCCCTCGGCCCCCCCGCACGCATGGCGGCGCGGCGACCGTCGCCCCCACTCTCTCCTTGGTCGCCATTCGGCGGTGGGGGCGTGCCCTGGGGGGCGCGGCCCACCGCCGATTGGCTGGCGGCCTCCCTGACCCGGATCCTGGGAAGTGGGTCCGGGTCAGGGGGGGCGGGCGATAGGAGGGGCCACCTGGCCCCTCGAGAATAAAGAGATAGGGAGCGCCCAGGAGACCCCCTTGTCCCTGGACGCTCCCTCGCCGTAACGGTGTGCCCCGCGCTCGGGGCTTCTTTGTTTTCCCACCCACCATCCCTTGGAACAAAAGTTTTGTAGCAGTTTTTATGTCTGGTTGAATGGTAAGTTTGGAGGGTACGGTCCACGGGTCTCACAGGATAACAGAGATGGAACTGTTGGTATATTGTTGATGCTTTTGTCTAGGAATTTTATCCCTTTTGTAGCAAAACAGGTGTGAAGTGAATTGTATTTGAAGCCATGTGTCTTTAGGCCTTTTTTCCTTTGTAGCTATACGTTGATACTGTTATTTAGCGAAACATGTCTGAAGCGAATTGTATTTCAATGCCATGTGTCGTTAGGCCTTTTTTCCCTTTTTAGCTATACGTTGATACTGTTATTTATTAGCCAGTGTAGCTGTCCTTTAGAATTTTTTCCCATAGGTCGTCGTATTTATTAGGTATGGGGCATGCGGTAAGGTCATTATCGGTGAGCACATATTTGAGGTCTGAGGGGGCGGGCATCATCCTATGGAGGTTCCCGCCCAGGGGGAGGAGCCTGCGGGCCACTCCCACAACTCCAGGGGCAAGGTAATAGATGCTGCAAAGCAAAGGAGCGCGGGTAGGAGTAGTTCACGCTTTCCTTAGGCTGGTAGCCACCCCGCGCGCGTGGACTCATGACGCCACCGGCGCAGAGTAAGGGCCCTCCTTTAGTGGGTAAATGGAGTTCAGGGCGTAGACCGGGCAATTCCCGGGGTAACACTGCGCATGCGCACATCCAGAGGGGAGGCGCAGCTTGTAGGACCTGACACCGGTAGTGACCCTGCCATATGGCCAGAAATGTACAAAAATTCTAGATGAGGATGTTTAGTATAAGTTAGGAAACAACATGTATTAGAGTTTTGTTAAAGTCAGGCTCTCAAACTTGTTGCGAAGAATTATGTACCTAAATGTCCTGCTGAATTTTTGTATAAATTGTTGATTATGCAATTAAAACCTTTTTTAATTTCATACTTTAATAAATACGGCCGGGCGACTAGCGCCCGCCTTCCAAAAAGTAAAGACGTCTCGTGTCCACGTTCCTGGGTATTGGGTGCCGGATTGGGGGGGAGGCGGCAGCTAGTCGCTGACCATGTTGGAATACTGCACACTACTGGCGGAAGCTGACAGTGAGACAGCGGGAGAGTTCCTGATTGGCTAATGCCTGAACAGCTCGTGCGTCCAGTTCTTAAGAACTATTTTGGCCCAGATATTTTCTTGCAAGTTCACCGCTGGCACAGCCCAAAGCGGGGGTGCTGAAAACCACGCTGCCTAGTCTTGAGTTTTTCTCCTTTCTACCCTTTCTCTCTCTTTCCCCCTGGACCTGATGAAAACTAAGCCTCAGTCTCCAAAAATGAGTCAGTGCCCACCACCTGCACAAATTAAGCACTGGTAGACCTAGTCTCTTTATATGTGACTGACGCAGTGATGTCATGTAGGCCCCGCAGCCCCCGACGTGAAGGGGCTCTCCACCCCTCAGAGCACCTGGGCTCAGCATTAATGCTATGAATATCTTTGTGGCCAGCAGATGTGACATTTTCATGCTCCTCACCACATTTTGCAGGAGAGGCACATCATTTTTTAAACCTGGCTTTAGCTAAGATCTGTTGATTTTACTTAAATTATGTGTATAATATTCTTACAGGGAGCTTTCAGCTAGGCCTCGTCACCCAACTGTCTAATGCTGGGCCAGTCACATTTTATACAACCTACTACAGCATACAGCACAGGGATACGGACGCAGCCTACTTTAGCCATGAGTCAAATTCACCATGAGGGTTGGCATTCTGTCTTTTCACAAGGAGCACATCAGCACACCAACTAGTTTTCATCAGCACCGGGACAACTATGGCAATGCATGCTTTTAGAAACCAAAAAATATTCTTCCTTTTAGCCACCGTGTTTTTTGGCAAAGGGACATCAGCTTTCCCAACCATAACGTTTTGCAAAAACCATGACAAAATAAAACAAACAAAAGCCAAAGGCCGGCAGCCAACACCAGACCTATAAACTTTGCCAATGCTTGTTTCTAAGGCCGTTGTGCTGATTTCCCCAACCCTACTGACTGTGACCTGATGTGTGACCCAGGCTGGGCAAACCTTTTGTGACTTTTGAGTAACTGTCCCAAGTACCACCAGCTCTCTGGTGACACTTGACTAACTATAGTCTTGTCCTAGTCTTTCAGGGATTTATGCAGCAATTAACTGACCCTGCCCCCTCTTGTAGAGGCAAAGGCGTTAAACATTTCTCACCTCCTATATATTTAGCAATCCATGAACCCAACAATCTGTGGGCGCCCTGAGGATTCTTTAGATGTTCTTAGATGTTCTCAACCAGGTTAATAGACTGTTGTTATACAAGCATGGATTGGTACCCCCTGATCATGCCACCTTTATCCCCAAGATGTTCACCGCTTACGACCTGAGAGCTTTGTTCTCTACTGTGCACCAGATTAGGCCAGAGAATAATCCAGTTGCATTCTTCTTGGTTGCCACCAAAACATTCGGCTTTCTGCAGTGCGAGTCCCTATTTGTGTTACTGAGTAGGATGGGAATGGGGACCGAATTAATCGGGTGGGTCAAGCTTTTATATAAATGTCCAGTGACCATAGCCAAAATAAATTATATTGTCTCTGATCACTGCAGGCACTAAGGGACAGTCGTCATTGTTTCCCTCAGTTCCTTAACTACTCACTATTGTAGGGGAGACCCTGAAAGCTTCTTAAGTGAGTTAATTTGGAAAGGGGGCTTCAATTCTAAAACTACAGAATCCTACTCTCCGTATCTGTGGACAGCATCCTACAAGTGGTACAGAAATAAACAAAGAACCCCCTGGTGCACATATTTGTTGACTTCGGGCGTTATTCGTGATAAATCACAACAAGTTAGTTATAAAGTCATTGACATTGACCACGACATAACCTGACATAGCAGTCTCTCTCATACAGCAGGAAAATCCGATGTGATATATGGCCATACAGTTTCAATGGGAGATAGACGACATAATTAAAGAGAACTAGGGGGCATATTACCGAGATGTGCGTTGCAAAACACACAACACACATCTCCGTATCGCCGGCTATCGCCAGATTTCATCGCCGGATTTCATCGCCTAATTAGCGCGCAATTATCAATGCGCATCAGGCAGGCGATCAGAAATCCGGCGATAGTCGGCGATATGGCACATTAGCGCATGAAAACAAACGTTGTTTTCATGCGCTAATGTGGGCCTTGATAATATGGGTGGGTGGATTCAGCTTCATGATCCACACCCCCATGTTAACAATGCCTAACGCCTGGTCGGAGCAGGCGTTGGGAGACCTGCGATAAATGAGTTTATCGCAGGTTTTTGTCTCCCAACGCCTGCTTTGGTAATAGGGTGTTCCCACCTCCAACCACATTTTACATGTGGTTGGACGTGGGAACGCCTACTTTGCATGTCATTAGCGATGTTTATCGCCGACATGCAAAGTGGGATCGGGCCAGACTTTAAAGTGCCCTTGGTAATAGGGCTCTAGCTGTATCGCCGCTTTCTCGGGACAATTCGCCGAGAAAGCGGCGATACAATCCCTTGGTAATATGCCCCTATGGCGTTACGATGACCTGTACAGAAAACAAAATGGCCAGGTGGGTATTATTACCATGGTAGGTTAGCACTTACGAAAATGGTAACTCTGCCTAAACAATGATACCTTTTCCTATAAATCCCAATAACACTGTCTCTGAACTTCTTCAACCAACGTCGATCACAACTGGGGATCTGGCCTGGGGCTCAAAGAGCCCCGAACCAGTCTGTGCTCTCTGATCATGGCATACTAGGCATACTAGGGTGGGGGGAGTGAGTTGGGCGGGGTTTTACGTTTTTGGTTATCTGGTATGGTGAATATGTGTCGACAGTGCTTGCATAATCTTGGAGTGCCATGCTTCAGCCCCTTAGGGCTATGACACCCGCCGGGTGGGATACGACTCCTACATTTGATGGACTACTCCCCTCGCGAAGGAGGAAAGGCCGGTCTGGACGATCCAATGGGATGCAGGGATGTGTCATGATAGGGCCATTACTGTATTATGAGTTGCGCATCTATAAATCATGGCATACTAGGCAGAAGGATTTGAATCTTCCAATTGTGAGAGAAACTCGCTATTTGCGTAGGTCCAGCACGCTTACCATGGGAATAACAGAGCCTTCAAGACCTGGCACTGCAACTGAACTACAGATTACCACCCTCTCCCCTGCTCAGCACCTTGAGACCCTAACGAGTGAGTAGTTGCACTTTACAAAAAACCTGATTGATTGATTAACCAATGAGTCCCACACATGATAGTGGAAAACGGCGTTGCACAGGTGTTACACGGACAGTGTTATGTGCACATGGGAAGAACCACTGACTGAAAAATCTATCCTCTAGCGAGACTATGGGCCCGGTTTTATATTTAGGTGAGCAGCCCCTTTCTCTGCCACGGCAACAGAGTATATTACTTTGTTGTCGCCCTGACAGAGATGCCACCACTTAATTTAGAAATGATCGCAAAGCTGGCAGTCATTTCCAAAGCATTAGCAGGAACCATCCTCACTGCGGATCCTGTAAATGCATTTTAGCAGTTTGACGTACAGCTCCGTCAACATGAGGGAGCCTTGCACCAAACTGTATTCTTGTTTATTTTCCAAAAGAAAATACGAAGCAGGATTTTCTTTTGGAAAATAAAGAAGAAAATGTTCCCCTCGCCATGGGAATCCTCTCCTTTTCGAGGGGAGCATTTTGCAGTTTTCAGTGCCCCTTACCACCAGGGTTTTCCTGGCGGTGACAGGGAGTGACAACTGACCTCTAATTCCGTATCTATAAATCTGGTGGACAAAATTAAGAGGTCCACCTCTGAAGGTCCTTACTACAGAGGGTCGTCGGAGGGATCGGGCCATTGGAGGGGTTTAATCCCAGTGGATAAAGAATAGTCCCAACCATGATTAAACTTATAGGCCGCCTGCATTTAAATCAGGTGGGCGGACCACTATATTGGTGGGTAAGAATACTGTTGCCACCACAATATGTTCCCTCTCCGCCAACATATTAATTAGGCCCTAAGGGGCAGATTTATGTTAACTGGCGCATCCCCAGGGATGCGCCAGTTAACATGCGCCACAGTGCGCCACTGCTCCGCCACCCATGGTGCGCCGCATTTATGATGCGGCGCACCATGGTGCAAGGCAGTGAGGATGCGTGACGCATCTCTCGGCGCAGGGCGGCGCATTGCAGGAGTCATGTCGCAAGTGCGACATGACTCCTGCAATGCACAGGGGCCACCTATTCAATGTATGGTGCGTCACCCTTACGCCTGCTTCAAGCAGGCGTAAGGAATTGACGTAGAAAGTGACTGAGTGAAATCTCATAGATTTCACTCAGCCACTTTTAGGAGGCGTTCCTGCGCAGGAACGCCCCCCCCCTGCGCAGGAACGCCTCCTTATGGCGCAGGGGTTTCCAACGTGACGCATCTCCTAGATGCGTCACGTTGTAAATAGGGCGCATCGTTTGCGCCGCTGTTGCGTCACATTACGTGACGCAATTGTGGCGCAAGGAGGCGCAAGAGCCTCATAAATCTGCCCCTAAGGGGCAGATTTATGTTAACTGGCGCATCCCCAGGGATGCGCCAGTTAACATGCGCCACAGTGCGCCACAGCTCCGCCACCCATGGTGCGCCGCATTTATGATGCGGCGCACCATGGAGCAAAAACGGCACAGATGCGTGACGCATCTGTGCCGTAAAGGTGACGCATTGCTGGAGTTGCGTCGCAAGCGCGACGCAGCTCCAGCAAGGCTCGGGGGTGCCCCATCTCCACAATGCTGCGTCAAGACCTACGCCTGCTTCAAGCAGGCGCAGGCTTTTGACGCAGCATTGGCCTGAAAGTGACTGAGTGAAATCTTATAGATTTCACTCAGCCACTTTTGCGAGGCGCACCTGCCCCGGAACGCCCACCCTGCGCCGGAACGCCCACAAGCGGCGCAGGGCTTTACAACGTGACGCATCTGCCTAGATGCGTCACGTTGTAAATCGTTCGTAGGGATGCGCCACGTTTACGCCGCCTTGCGTGACGCAACAGCGGCGTAAACATGGCGCAAGTGCCTCATAAATCTGCCCCTAAGTCTACAAGAATCACCAATGAGCCATCTAGCACAGAAACCTGCTCGACCACTAATGAACCTAAAATGAACAGTCAGTTAGGCAAACGACGCCAATACAAAATGGGAGATATGTACGAGGAGCGAAAACTTATGTTATTGCAAAGCTTCAAAAGTACAGCTAATAGTACCTCACTAGATTTATTTCTATATCATAGTTTGAAACATGCCTCACAGAACCACCTGAGCGGTCACGCTTGTCTATAATTATTTTGACCCCCCCTCATTTACATGTCTGGTCTCACTTATGTACAACCACGTAATAGAGACACTGACGATGGAGCAAGAAAGGATCCCAAGTAAATGGGAAAGGGCTATGAGTACCAACATTTCAAATTGCCAGCGGACATTCTATTTCTTACAAACCAAGACAATATCTTCTAATGGGAGACCTAGATTGACATATTATAAACACCTTCGTAGCAGTCATTACACCAGCAGCTGCCCAGCCATACAGGAGGAAGGGCCACATCCCCCAACTTTTTCCTCAACAGCCAAAAGAGTGTTTGTCAGGCTGAACAAGAATCACCTGACAGAAACTCTTGTTATTCAGGTCATACAGCCAGGAGCCAAACATGTGCTAAGTACTCTGGTGCCTGGTTGCCTGAGCTGAACTTTACCAGGCTGGGACTTTCCCAACCCTGTGGGTGTGATATCCTCAGTCTTGCAAAGGTGCCTCGAGGTCACCCAACTCATGACGAGGGGGACTGTCTCTGATAGCCTAAGACATGGGTGCTTCAGTTTTAAGCCTTGACGTGCCCAGGACTGAGTGACAATCAGTGACACCTCATCACAGAGTGGGATGGGGTCAGAACCCAAACTGGCGTCATCCAAATCTGTGACAAATGAGGGGCTTCTGCCTTCCCTTAAAGGTATCAGTCCTAATCATCCTGGAACCACTGAGACTTCCCTCCTGGTGAACTTCAGTGAAGGTAAGGATTATGTTTTTTTATTTTTGGTGTGTGCGTGCATAAATGTATGAATGCATGTATGTATGTGTATTTGTGAGTGAGTGTTGTGAATGGGTGTATGTATGCATGTGTGTGAATGCATGGGAGTGAGTTAGTGTGTATGTATGCATATGCGGTCCCCCACACCCCTCCCTGCTAGAATTACCGTTGCTGCTGCAGTACACACTACAAGATCTTCTACAGGGCTGACATTTTACATTTGGCATGGCAAAGTACAAACAGAAATGGATACTGGTCTGCAGTGCAGCTAGAAATCTCAACAAGCATTGGCATAGCCAATAGGTCTTGCCTTTGAGACTTTATAAGTGTCTAACCAGAGCTATTGGCTTTGCCAGTGTCTTTCAGCAATGTTGTAGACCAGAGTGGCTGCTGTGCAGAATATTATAAAGGTATAATAAAAAAGTGTTATAAGCATTTTCGTTACCTTACATATAACCAATGAGACGTACAACTTAACTAACCTATTAAACAATAAATTAACATAAAAAAGTGTCTAGCTTTTTTTTGTCTTTCGAAAGCTGGTTACTTCTTCCTGCCTGTTCTAATGCCTGTTTGGCATGGATTTTCTTTGCTATGGGGGTACATACATAACGGGAGGTTGGAGGTTGGGAAATAGTACCTGAATTACAACACAATTGGCGAACAGTCACTAGGGGAGAATCAACAGATGTCATATTCTGAAAGCAGACTGAGGTGGTGCTGTGTGATGCTGAGGTGGTGGTGCTTGAACCCCAAGGTCAGATTCCTTCAGCAGGGGGCATGTTCGACTAACAAAGTGACTGGAATGATGTGCCAGGGCACTGCCCATTGCCCCTTAAGTAAGATGTGTGGGATTTGCTGATGTTCTGCAATTTAAGCCTTCTGAGGAAATCTACGGTATTCTCATAATTCCTTCTGAACTTACAGATTGCTACTATTAAGGTCCAGTTTTGCGTGGAAAGACTGACATCCAAAATCAAACTTTACATTTCTATTTCTTTCTGAAATAATTTCTTATAAAAGCAGCTACTAAAGCAAAACAAAGGAGTACTGTGCTATGAACATCTTGTGACAGTAATATCTGCCCATTTCACCAGATGGAGTAGTAATGTAATAAGATAGCAACATAAGAGCCCTCTACCTTCTTCATTCAGCTCAGGGTTCATCTGCAGCAATTTCACTATTTTGTTAGGAGATTGTTCTTAGATTTGTAAATATTCTTTTGTCATTAAAAAGTGAAAGAAGCACACGTACTTGCATGTTAATATAATGTCATTCATGTTGTGCGCAGTGCCTTTAGAGAGGCGCTGAAGCCCTCTATGTGGGTCAGTATGCTGCTCCAAACCCTACCACAAATAGGTTAGACAGAATGTGTGCATGAGCTACATTAGCATTGTTTGTTACAAAATACCAAGATTTAACTATGACAAGCTCAGAGCGACTGAGCACAGCTGAGCTGCTCGCCAAGTATTCTGCATATTTACTCTGGTATTGCATGTAGGGTAGGGGAGAGGATTACATAATTCAGAATCAAAAGGAGGGAGGAGGAATGTAGTGTCCGGTTAATTCCCCTTGTCAGACCACAAAATCAAAAGAACAGGACACTTGTAACTACGTTACACGAGGTTTGTAACAGACAACCCTCAAAAACGCTATGTTGTTAATCGTTGCGGTTTATGTTGTTCATCCGCCCCACATAGTCGTTGTGGCATTTATCATCGGGTTGTCTGAATGTGCTGTATGCCAGCCTCAAACCTGAGGCAACCTCTGGAGTTGCTTAGTAGTGTCCAGAGATGCACTAATAGCCCCGTTGGTGAAGGTGAAGGTAAAATACCCATCTACATCCTTGAAATTGTTTAATTAGTACAGGATGTGATTGGTGATAAAAGAAATGGATATGCACTGTGAACAGGTTACTGGTTCATTGCATATTACTTGGTCAACATGTTTCTGTTCCCTTTGCCCAGCCGGGTCTACGGAGCATTCGTCAGGACAAAACAATTACATAGAACACACAATACAATGTTAAAAATTACTCACACAACTTGTGCAGTATTGACTGAGTAGTCAAAATTTTTCTCAGTTTTGATAAGGTGGTTTTACCTTATGATTGCAGGTTACTCTCCTCGTCAGGGAAAATTGGACCGAAGGTCCCAGGCCGCATTGGAAGCGGCTTCCGCGTGCAGTGCTGGCTCTGCCCATTTTCAGAATAGGGATAAAAAAAAAACTATAGTGACTCCAATTTACTTAGTGAAGCACAGCAATAACAGATGGTTTGAAAAGTAGTGCTCAATGTGATAAAAGCACCAAAATGAGACTGGTGCTTCTATAGAACAAATGCTAGCAGCCATCTGTCAAGAGCTGCAGTCACTGCATTTAGTGTCTTGTGCAAGGATCCATGGTGCTTAATGTTGAAATACCTGTCAGATTGTCCTCCTCTAATGAAATGTTGTTGGCTGGCAAAAGTCATGAAAGGGACTTGTGATATGTACCCTTTCCTCCCTATCCGGTATAAGTGCACTCTACACCTGTGGCCCCTCTAGTACTAAGCGAATATACCACAATGTATTGGATCACCCTGGGGATGGGTTCAATGCCAGTGCTTTTCTGTGTACGTGATAAATCAAAACTGTAGACTCCTCGCCATGGCCATGACTTTCTTCTTGGATTAGACGAGGATAACCCTTGCAGACTTTATACTGGAAAACAAAGAAAACAAGACAAGACTGGGCACCAAGTTAATCTTCTTAACAAGCCCAACAGGGGTAGGCTGAGAATTTTGCAGCCCTTCGTGAAGATGTTTCAAGAGATCTAAGAGAGATGAAATAGGAGGTGGTTGAACTTGGCCAGAGAATATCCACTCTAGAAGACACAGTGGAGGTCAGAGAGGAGGAGCTTCCGTCCTTCTGTCAGGAGGTGCTGTATTTGAGAGAGCAAACATTGATCTGCAATGACACCTCAAAGACCTTGAAAACAGTTCAAGGTGAGCCAACATCAGAATTTGAGGTGCTCCCCACGGTATAGAGAAAGGCGTAACCGAAAGTTACATCAAAAAACGATTCAAACCCATCCAGTCAGGAATAATCGATGTTGAGATCTACCTTGACAGAATGTATTGAATGGGCCGTCCTTCCAGATCTCCGTATAATGACAAGACAAGACATCTTGACATGTGCCCACCATTTTAAGCAGAAAGAAGACATTATGATGGCAGCTCTTACTGGCCCAATCCTATCGGTGGGGAGGGTGGAGGTTGTGCCTCTATCAAGACCTGTCTCTAATCACATTGCAAACGCGATGGCTGGTCAGACAATCTACTAACTTCCTGAGAGTCCAAAGATTTCAATATAGAAAAGGGCACCCCTTCCACCCAATCTTCTCTTGGAATAATGAAACATGTCCTATGCAAACACCCTCGGAGGCACACAGCATTCCTGGTCTTGCTGGGGCCTCAGAAGGGTTGTGCCCCCTTTCACCTGTTCAAGACCGCAAATAACTCACTAGTCAGCAGGGAAGATTGACTATGATGTCCGCCAAAAAAGAACTGCTATAAACCCACCATAGAAGAAATCCTCACCGAAAGGAGACCTGTGATCAATAGATTAAAGGGGGATGAAGTGGAGAGTAAGCACCCCAGCAGAAGGTAATGAAGAATCACACAATGATCTAGATCCTGGAGCGGGCGATGGATGGGGGCTAACTGGCCACCTCGAAACAATTCAACACCCTAGTGTCAGGATGGAAGGGGGAGAGAACTGTATGACCAATCTGAAAATGAAAGGTCCAATTGGACCAGTCGGATAAAATAAAAGTTGACAGTTTGATCTAAAAGTTGGGTGGAAGTTTTCAAGCTGCTTTAACTTTGGGTATTAAGCTTTAGATCACCCTAGAGCATACACCCACGTCTGCCATCACAGACACCCCTTACAGATTAAAACACATAGTCTATTTCTAGATAGAATGACCGGATCCAACAATAAGTTGAACCCTCACTCAGAAGATACTACCAACATCTGTGTATTATATGAGACCCACCTCCTCAAAAGTAATTCAGGTTGGTTTTAAATCTAGATGGTTCTGCAGTCGATACCTCTCCTCTCCTGACCCAGATAGAGAGGGAGAGTAACAATGCGGATAGCAAATACTTTTAAAGCGATACTTCTAAAAACAGTCCCAAAATTGCAGGGAGGCTCCTTGCCATACAGATCTTCTTGAATGGTCAGACACTCACTATAGAGATTATTAATGCCCCCATGGGAATCAGCAAAGATTTATCCACGAGGCCCTGCCAAATATGATAGCCTTCCCATCTAATGAGGTTTTAGTGGGGGGCAATTTTTCTTATATACAATATTAGATAGATCAGTTCAATGGGTTTGGCCTAATAGGTGTGCTTTCAAACAATGAAACATAGTGATTGAATGACTTGGGCCAGATAAGCATATGGCGTACCTTGAACTCCACCACTAAAGACAACTATTTTTACTCACCATACTGCCATACGCCAGATTAGAATATTTTCTAGGCCTATTGTCGAATCATTCCCCAATTTATGTAACCCTGAATGATCCGCGACCAAATAGGAGATTGAATGACAACCTCATTAAGAGTGAATATACTCAAATTGAAATAGGAGAAATAATTCAAAATTTCCTGCAAAGTAATGACATTCCAGGAACACACATACCCACACTACAGCATACCCTCAAAGCCATAATTCAGTGTGAACTCATTGTCATAGAGACAAGTCTAAAAAAAGACAGGACAAACAAAAGGGTGGAACTTGAGGGGAAAGTCCGAGAACTAGAAGCCAGTCATAGTCTGATGACAACTAAATTTAGCCATGTAACTCAATGCACTAGACATGGACAGAGCAGCATTTGCACTGCTCCGCACATGCCAATGATATTGTAAAGGAGGAAGCAAGGCAGGCATACCACTAGCCTGAAAATTAATATCCAGATTACACAAAGATAGAGTTATAGAAATCACTAAACTGAAGGGTGAACAGGTTAGAGTAGATGAGGACATCACCAGACATTTTGTCCTTACTATTTGGACCTATACAGGGCAGAGGACACCTCAGAGATGGAAATAGTGTCCTAACTATCCACAGCTACAACTTTAGTACTAATCCACCAGTAAGCTGAAATACTAGAGCCTGATATCTCACTCAAAGAATTTATCTCAGGAAAACCAAACTTTAACTCAATTCATCCTGCCTGGACGGAAACTCCTTTGTGACCACAGGCACACTGAGGGCAGCATGAAAGAAGCAGTAATAACTGGTATCCCCAAGCCCAGGAAAGACCCCTCAGCCTCTGCATTGCCTAGACGCATATCTCTCCTAAAAGCTGACACTAAGATATTCACAGTCACCCTGGCATGACAACTGAAGACATTCATGCAGGGGCTGGTGGACCCTGACTAAGCCAGTGTGATATCAGAAAGAGAGTGAAGTGACAACACCAAAAGAATCCTACACATCCTCGGCGATGTCACCCGCTCCATGCAGGTAGCACTCTTGTTATCCATTGACACTGAGAAAGCATTTGATTGAATTCACTGGCCAGTCCTGAAGAAAATTCAGGACAAATTAGGGTTTGGCCCAAAATTCAAAATGTGGGGGACGTGGTCTGAGCACCGCAGAAGATGGCGGCTCCATAGCGTTGCTCCGCGACGCGAGGACTCCGATGCGAACAGGCATCTTATACACCTTGTGGCGGCACAAGCACACAGACTCTGCTTTTGAATGCCCGTGGAAGGCATTTAACATATTTTCAACACCAGTAAGCCCATATGAAGCACTACTTCCATTAAAATGTGCAGCGCTCCTCTGTGACTGGAGTTGCGATGACCATTTAATTTTTTACTTTCCTGCTACCGGCTCTGCTGCAATTTAACACCCCTGATATCTCTCCACTAACTTTTTCCTATTTCATGGAGCTTTACTTCACCATTTTCAATGTCTGCAACATTTTTTTTCTTGCCTCCTCAACTTTGACATTTTATATACAGCTGTGGTAAGTCCGCATGACGCTTACATCTGTTCAACTGTGCGTCGCGCTTTCGTGACTGAACGCACGCACTCCATTTTATTTCTTACTTCAACTTAGCGTTGGTGGCACCGCTGTCTACGGCCACTTCTATGAGGCATTCTCAATTTTAGGATTTCTTCAATGAATGCATATCGTTGTTGGCACTGATTTATATTTTCAACCATTTGAAGCGTTGTATTATTTTTCTTCTGGTGTCTTCAGTGATTTTTTCAGTTTTTGCCGAGTGACCCTTTGTAAACAGCGTTATGGCTACAATTATTTGGAACTAACAATCATTTTTTCAATACTATTTATCTCAACAATTGGTATTGTATTGAAGTCAGAGAATATACATATTAATTACGCACAATTTCTCCTTCCACCTCTATCTCCTATGTCTATGGGGAGGCTTAAATCTGGTAGGGGTGCGTCTTCCTCTTCCATTCCATATTCACATCTCAAACCCAATACAATTCACAACTCGAACCCTTTTTCAATATTACAAGCTGATATGGAGGAATCAGATCAAGACATACCTTCCCATCTTCAAAACTGAACAACCACTTTGCCCTTGTATACTCCTCCTACTCCACATTCTTCCACGTCAAATAGGAAAAATATGTCTAAAGTATCTACCTCCTCCACTCTAACTTCTACTGAAAGGATCATAAAAGACCCCCTTTCTCCTCTACCAATCTCTGCGGAATTACTCTTGGATGAGATCAGAGCTCTCAAGCCTCATATGGAACAAACCAATACTAGGTTGCAAGCTTTAGAAGATAAATGGTCCACACTAGATAACAAAATTAAAGTAATGGAACTCCAAATGGACTCCTTGCAAATTTCCTCTCAACAAGTTCAACCGATGAAATCAGAAATCTTACAACTACAAAAACAAGTGGAGAACCTTGAGAATCGCCCAGACATAATAACCTACGTATCTATGGTTTGGCAGAAGGATTAGAAGGATCTAACCCTATCTCCTTTTTTCAATCTTTTTTAGCACAAGTTCTCAAATTTTCGGACTCCCCATCATTGAACATACAGCGAGCTCATAGACTTGGCCGTTCCCCTCCAACTGCTTCCATGCAACGTAAGCCTAGAGGTGATATATAATATTTTCTGGAGTAATCAGACTTGCTGAAGGTCTTACAAGCTGCAAAATCCAAACGTTGCATCTCTTGGCAAGGCTCTCAACTCTTCTTTTCGCAAGACTATGCAAAACGTACTGCAGACAAAAGAAAAAACTTCCTAGCCATGCGTCCGGCATTACGTAACTTAAATGCTAGATTTAGTCTCATCCATCTTTGCCTGTTCAAAGTAACTTACAAAAATAGAACAACAACCTATGAAGACCCAGCTT
This sequence comes from Lissotriton helveticus, assembly GCF_964261635.1. Lineage (NCBI taxonomy): Eukaryota > Metazoa > Chordata > Amphibia > Caudata > Salamandridae > Lissotriton > Lissotriton helveticus. The sequence goes on from NC_136072.1 coordinate 1,076,054,451, forward strand.
TGCTTCAACAATTTCTTGACAACTGTAGAGAAGACTCCATGGAATTGGCAGGATCATCTTCTGTTTGATGTTTCTCTTCTCTTTAGTAAAATCAGTTATAGTTTTACTATGTTCATAAAATATATTCAGCTTAATCAATTTCCTTATGTCTTTTCCTTCCAGGTGCCGTCTTCCTACTTCACCCATTATAGTATAGTACACTATCCATTGATACTTCCTCGTGATCTCCTTTGGAGTTTCGTGGCTAGCTGTTCGTCTTCTGCCTGTGGCCTCAACACCCTCCACCCATGTTTGAGTTTTTTGGTATGTTTTCTTGTTTCCTATGTCCATGTTCACATTTGTTAGTCTATTTTTATCCTCACTTTTTCTATCTTTCTTCCTTCTCTTATTTTCTCTCTTTGCTCATTCTATCATCTTTCTATTTTTGTTCTTCCCCTCTTTGTTTTTTTCTTTACCTGTATCTTCTCTCTTCCTCTTATTTATATTCCTCTTATCTCATCATTTTTCGATCTTCAAATTTCAAGTTATTGCAATATCTCTATTATTATCTTGTTATGCGGTGCTATGCTATAATGTTCTCTTCCTTTGTTATATCTTTGATTGATGACGTTATGTGTTATTTCGTGAAACGTTAAAGGTTTGGGTACTCCAATTAAACAACAAAGAGTCCTTACCCACTTGTCTCAACTCAAATCAGACATTGTATTTTTACAAGAGACCCATTTAATTGCTTCTGAAATCCTTAAACTCAAAAGACAATGGGTAGGACATGTTTTTTCCTCTCCAGGTACCAGCAAACGTAATGGGACAGTAATCCTTTGTCATAAGAGACTTAATGTGTCATGTCTTTAACAAACCACGGATGATGAAGGTCGTTGGTTAATTCTAAATCTTAAAATCAATGAAATACCCATCACTTTATTTAATGTATGTGCTCCTACTAAACCCGACAATGATTTCTGGTCCCATATTTCCACCCTTTTGATGTCCATTTCTACTCCCTATGTTGTTTTTGGTGGTGAATGCAATTTAATTGTTGAGCCCTACATTGATCGCACTTCTAAAACATCCTTCGTCCCTTCTCCAATGCATCACCATTTTCCCTCTTTGATTACACATAGATCCCTTATAGATTCCTGGCGTTTCTGTCACCCTCAACTCAGTGATTACACCTTTTTCTCTCCCACTCACCTTTCACAATATCGCATTGGTTACTTATTTGTTTCTAAATCATTCACTCAGTCCATTTTACATGCAGACATTGGTTCTATCTTGATCTCTGATCATGCACCTGTAATTTTAGATCCAGAATTGCTTCCAATCACTACTATCAATAGAAGATGGCGGTTTAATACCTCTTTACTAGCTGACCAAAATGTTACCACTTCCTTTAATACTTTCATTACTGACTTTTTTACATGAACTATACCTTCTGTCTCCTCCTTTTCCACAACCTGGGATGCTTTTAAAGCCTCATCTAGAAATTTTATAATTTCATATTGTGAGAAGTTAGCCTGGCATATGATGTCCACTAGTTCTAGTGGGCACCTTGCACCAGTCTAATTGACCCTTATTGATGGTGGTTGTAAAGTCAACCTTATAGAAAGCTATCCTAGTGGTAGCATGAACCAGCAGTCTTCAGGCTAAGACTTCAGTAGGCGAGTTAAGCAAGTTGTTTTTACCATATATGATCCCTTGAGTACCAAATTAAAGGACCCCACACAAGGTATATATCAAATATATATGTATTTAATCTAAACACAACCCCTCTGCACTCTTTATGAGGTCAGAGGTCAAAATACAATACAAGTCACACAGTTAATATATGATAAGTTACACAGTATACGGTATGCCCTAGGGGCCTCACAAACCATATACTAAGAAAGTGGTATAAGTACCACGTGAGAGTTAGAAAGCAGGCCTGGGGCCTGTGGAATTGCTGGGGCTACACTAAACAACCAAAGGTTAGGAAGTAGGAGGCCCACAGGAGACGCGTGCAGTGTCTAAACACAGACGCGGGTTACCATTGACTTTCTATGGGAAACGAAGAAGTTACAAATATGCAATTTAAGGACACTTCCGGATGGACTACGATGGAACCCTTTTAAACTAGGACACTTCGAGAGTCAAGACCCACGGGAGCACTGGAGTACTGGTGTTACCTCACCCTTGGGAAGCTGGGTGCATAGGTGTCTTTTTGTGTCGGGTTTCTTCGTCGTTTTCTATGGAGAGCTGCAAAGAAGTGCTGCAGGCGACCAGAGGAAAAGTGTCCGGGTGGATCCAAGGGTGGATCAGAGATGTGAAGAACCTGAAAGCAGAGGGGACAGAGTCTGGGTCACTAGCCAGTGACCAAGAAGGTACCAGGAAGGAACCAGGCGATGTCGGGTGCTTGTAGGTGAAGAAGGTGAGTTTGTCTCTTCAGCCATGAGGTCCAGGAGGCATTGATGATGACCAGGCACTGGATTCGAGCTGTGCCAAAATGGATCTAGATGACTGTGGTGTTGGTATCCAGATTGGACACAACAAGCCTTGGCAACCGCAACCCACGTAGGATGTTGAGATTGGCTCTGTTGCAGACCAGCAAGGTCTGTGGTACTTCTCCTTTTCAGGAAAGCTGGAACAAGCCTGAAGCAACCAGAAAAATAAGTTAGATTTAAGATGGCATCTTCAGCGGGCTCACTAGCTAACAGGCAAGGAAGACACATCAAGCTCAAATGCAAAGGCAGGGCCCACAGGACACTCGTGGAGTGTGGGGGCCTGGGCTTCAGTACAAATGGTGCTCGGGGCTGGGGCTTCTTGTATGCCAATGCACAACTTACTGAGGCTTCAGGAAAGGAGTGCAGGTAGCAAAATGCAGAATGTTCAAGATGTCCGGTCCCACATCTCTCATGTCTGCCACGGGTCTCAGCTTTACTGTGGATATGGGTCGAGGTCAGAAAAATCTGGAAGTCTAGTTTTTGAGTCGCAGAGTCTTTGGGTTCCAACTGGAGCCTTGAAACTGCAGACCGGTGAAGTTGCTGTTGGTGCCTGTTTGCACAGGGTGGTCCCTCCTTGACCACAAGGGAGATGTCTTCCATCTTCCAGTCAGAATGGAATGTCGAAGGTCCAAGATATGTCTTTCAAAGATTCGTCCAGGATAATCTAACGTCCCAGGGACACAGCTCCTATACTTATACTAAGGATGGAGGCTGGATTACCTGACTAGGTCCCTCCTATGGGTGGACCTGAGAAGGGGGTGGTTACACCCCTTTCCCTTTGTCCAGTTTTGCACCAGAGCAGGGCTAGAGTGCCCCAGCAACTGGTTTGAACCGGGCTATGCATGGAGCACCTTGTGTGCCCCAGGCAGTGTCTGAAGAAGCATCTGCTGATGCAGCCCTTCCTGCCCCAATACACAAAACCCTGTCTGGGGAGGTGCTGGCACCTCCCTGGACAGGAAACCTATTGTCCAGGCCTCCCCTGCCGGAGTTTCGTCCAACAGCAGGAGGTCAGACTCGTGTCTGTGGCAGCAGCATCCATTTTGTGATGCTGAGGCTCTGTTTAACTTTAACCGGGTAAAGCAGTAACTACATGTCTTCTCCCTCTCCAGAATTGGCGGGGTGGGGGGTACTATTCTAAAGTGTTTGACACGTTACACGACATGTTTTCATAAAGTCAAACCAAAGTTAGCATTAACCGCGAGGATTATAATGCACTTAAGAGTATATGGTATGGCTATATCATAGAACAGCTATAAGGAGATGGTTCCAAAAGCTGCAGAGGGGCTCAGCCCATGCTAGGGCACCCTCTCACATAAAACCAAACACTCTGCCTCCAGGATTGTCTAGGCCTACCATAGGAGTGGCTTATAGGTGTATATGTGTCTATATATAAAGGTAGATATAGGGATACTATATCTAAGTAAGGGGTGATTACACCACCTTACCCAGGCTGTGTGAACAGACCTGTGGTGTCAGTGTGGAAGGCAAACCAGGGGTTGCACAATACATGCTGCAGCCCCTGGTAGGCCTATGGTGCACCTATGCCCTGGGTACCTATGGTACACTATACAGTGGCTCACAAGGGTGACCCAGTAACCAATCTGGTATGTACCTAAAGTACATGGTATCAATTTAGAGAGAGAACAGCTGGGCTGTGGGTCTGATTAGCAGTAACATCGCCGAAAATACCAGGACGTTCTTTAACATATTACATAAATCTAATAAATATCCTCAATCCCTTGCAGCTATCTCTCTGGATACGGAAAAAGTTTTCGACCGTATTGGTTGGTCTTTCCTTTTTCATACCTTATCTTGGTTTGGCTTTGGCCCTAATTTTATTTCTTTTATCTCCATATTATATACCTCACCTAAAGCTTCTATTTTTACTAATGGCTATATCTCTTCTCTGTTTACATTACAAATAAGAGTTGTCAGGGCTGCCCCCTTTCTCCTCTTTTATTTATCCTTGCATTGGAACCCTTCCTCAGTAAGATTAAACAAAAATCCAACATACATGGCTTTCAGCATGATCATATTCATATTAAACTCAGTGTTTATGCAGACAATATTTTGCTTTATTTATCTAATCCGGAGCAATCTCTTCCAGCTTTCACTACTGAGATCAATGCTTTTTCTTTACTTTGTGGCTATAAATTAAACCATGATCAGTGCGAAATTCTCCCTCTAAATATTTTATGTTTTAAACAAGATTTTGTTTCCACTCATTTCTCATGGAATTCTCAAAAAATTTCATATTTAGGTCTCTGGTTTGTCCCTTCTATCATACAAACTTTATCTTTAAACACAACTCATACCCTCTCTACAATCTCTTCATCTATTGCTAAATAGCACCCTTTATTTTTATCCTGGTGGGGTAGACTTGACACAATTAAAATGATGCTTGCCCCTGTTATCTTTTATTTGCTTTCTGCTACCCCTCTTTCTCTCTCTTCTCATGTCTTCAAAAAGATAAATTCTATCCTCTACCTTTCTCTGGTTAAAAAGAAATCACGCTTATCTCTTGTTCTACTTAAACGCTCCAAATCACACGGAGGGGTCAACTTCTCTGATTTCCAACTTTATCACAATGCTTTTCTTCTTAAGCGACTTTCTAACACTTTACATCAATCCCCATCCACTCCCTCTCCACTATGGACAGACATTGAATTTTCTTTCCTTTCTCCATTCTCTATCCATGATTCCCTTACTTTCACTCACTGTCTAGATCAGCTAGCATGACACAGACACTCTTCATTGTTTACAACAGACTTCTGTTTAATCTAGTGAACTTACATAAATTTCACTCTACATCCTCTTCTAATTGTTTTTTCTGCAACGCTATACTTGCTGACGTATTTCACACGCTTTTTTCTTGTCCCTTTACCCATCATTTCTGGTTGAAGGTATGGTCCCAGATCAATACAATATTACACACTCACTTCTCTTTCTCACCTATCGATATTTTTCTAGGTACATTATCTGATCACTGGTTCTCCCTCTCCTGTAATACAGAGGGAGTGGATCTACTGATTGCAATTCCCCTCCAACAAATAACAAACATTTAGAAGCAATCCACACAACTTTCTTTTGAAGCCTGGTGGTATAGCGTTTGTTATAACCATCGTTTAGACCGTGCATATGTTTTTCCTATGTCTTTGCTTCTGAAACGAGAACATACTTGTTCCCCTGTAACTATCTTTCTTGATACATCTGCATAAGCAAATACCCAATACCAACCCTGGATGGAAGAAGTCCCCAAACCACCTTGATCTATTCTAATGGTTATCTTTTGTATCCAATTATTTACATTGTTATTAATCTCCTTTCCCCTTTTCTCCTCCTATAACATGTTTACAGCCATTATTTTTTGTATTTTTGATGTTTACATATAATATATTGTATTGTATTTCTTATTTATTGAGATTGTATACTCACTTATGTTATTACCCCCCGTTTCCCCCCTCTTTTTCTTTTTCTTCTCTCTCTATAGTTACTATAACCTCCTCCTTCTTTTTATGCAACTACTTTCAAGACTCCTTTATTTTCCTTTTGCTTATTTACATATTGTTATTTCAATTACTGTTCATCAATATCCTGTTTAAACTAGAAAATTCAAAATGTGGGTTCTCAGCAGTTCTTCCACTTCCAGAATGAAAACGAATGGCGCAACATTTGTGTCATATGGGGTGTGTAAAGGTTTGAGGTAACGCTGCCCACTGTCACCACTCTACATGGAACCCTTAGCTGGAAAAAATCAGATCCAGTCCCCTAATCACAGGTATAAAAAGACACACTGACCACCTTCTGTGGCACTGCTCAAAGTGAAACTATATTGGCAGGAAGTGCTCTCGGATATAAACGCAATCTTCAATACAGACATACTTCCATTTCCAGCTTACATCCTCTGCCTCCCAAACAAATAAACACACCATCTGGGATCACAAGAGGGCAAGACCATAACACTGGCTCTAGGTGCAGCCAAGCAAGTCATCGCTGCTCCATGGAGGTGATACACGACCTCAGAATATCCTACATGGCTGTGCAAACTGTGGGAACTCCTGGATATTGAAAATAAAATCTCAGCTGCCCTAGATCACAAAGTAGATCTAGTCTCAAAGACATGGAGGCCACGTATCACTTTTTTGTTACATGAATTCAAGGAGCTTACTTACCCAAAATACCTGCGGATGCTCCAGTTCACTTGTAGCCAGATTACTATACAGCACACGAGACCCAGGAGGATATGCACAACAGAAGTGATGGAGTGAGGCGTTAGCCGTCATGGCTTAATTCCTTACTCCACCACTTCAGAAACGCAAGGCTGCAACATATTTACAACAATATGGTGCAGCCTCGGTGGAGTACATGTAAAGAGCGCACTTTACAGAGTGCCCACCACTCCTCCCCATCCACTGAGAGCAGAGTAGCCCCACCCCACCCAGCCAAGCTGCCACAGCAGGAATAAATAAATTGCTAATAACAATGAGTTATTATCATTTTATTTTTCCTTTATTTCCACTGCTAAAAGCAGTGGAGCCGAGCGATTCTCTTCTGCCTTAGTGGAGGAGACGCCAATTACTAAATTGTGGAGCAGCTACAGCTTCTTTTTTTTGGACAAAGTTAGTGCAGCCCAAAACTGTCCAAAAACTCTTTTCCAAGTAGTAAAAACACTTGCGGACCCTACAGATATAACCCTGGCTGTTCCTCTCTCTCAATTCCAGTGTGAGGAATTAGCTTCTTTCGTCTTAAGAAAAGTAACAAATATGTATGAGTTTTTTGCCCCCAAACCAAAATGCGTACATCAGAGCCATGTGTACTTAGTACCTCCCAACCTATGGATCAGCAAACGCTTTTCTCTCTTCTGTCCACTATTAGGTCAGGTTCACCTCTTGATCCTTGCCCTCCCTCGCTTTTCTATACATTGGAATCTCAACCATTGGACCTACTCACCCAGTTCTTAAACATCGGTCTATCCCAAGTTATCCATGGTTAAGACCCTATTAAAGAAACCTAACCTGGATGCTCACATCTAGTCAAATTATAGGGCAATCTCTTTATTACCTATTTTATCCAAGGTGTTTGATAAGCATGTGAGCAAACCGCTTATGTCCTTCACACAGCCCAATAACCTGCTCCATCATTTTCAATCTGGTTTCAGAGCAGGACAGTGTACAGAGTCAGCGCTCTTAGCAGTGAAAGACTATATTAGGACCAACTGGATAATGGTGGCACTACTGCCCTGATCCTTTCGGACCTCAGTGCAGCCTTTGATACGGTGAACCATACCACACTGCTTCCTTGACTAAAGGCCATGGGTGTGCAGGGTACTGCTTTGGCCTGGTTGACATCTTATTTGCAGGGCCGGGTTTTTCAGGACTACTCTCATCAGCATTGCTCTTAGCCACATCCTCTTACATCTGGAGTCGCTCAAGGCTCCATTTTAAGCCCCACCTTGTTTAATTTTTATGTAAGACTATTGGTGGACATTTTAGAAAAGTGTGGTCTTACAATTCTGTCATATGCTGATGATACTCAGATTGCGCTGTCCTTATCGTCCCAAGAAAACAACAGCGCAGAGGCATGGAACAGCTGTCTTATGCAAGTCTTTCCTTGGACGAATGCCAACTCCCTTAAGTTAAACAGGGACAAAACCGAGGTGCTGTTGGTGAATAACCTTCCCCATATTTGGGGCTCTCATATGTGGCCCAAGTTGATGGGTAACATTCCCAGCCCTGCCTTCATGGTTAAGAATTTAGGAATTTGGCTGGATAATGAGCTATCCATGAGTCACCAAATTACAAAAGTGGCAACCACTTGTTTCGGTATCTTAAGATGGCATTCGACCCCAAAGCTTTGGAATTCCCTCCCTCCTGATCTGAGGTCTTGTCGTTCCCTTCTGATGTCCTGGGAGAAGTTAAAAATCTGGCTGTTCTAACTGTTTGGAGTAGGAATTATTTCTCTTTAGAGTGTTTCAGGATCGGTTTAGTTGGCAAAGCGATGGGAAACCCGTTTGGGGTAGCCATGTGCTATATAAATACTATTAACATAACATAACATAATACTACGTGTGCCCAGGCCCTACAAATTAAATTCTACACCTAGGACTGCAGCACAGATTGTACCGCCCACTTAAGCAGCCCTTTAAACATGTGTCAGTCCTGCCATTGCAGAGCCTGCGTGTGCAGTTTTAAACTATGAAACAAAAAGAGAGGGACTAGGAGCCAGATTAAGGTCCAGTACCCGTGCTCCTCACAATAATTGACACATCTAATCAGTGTGTGTACTTGTTCCTATGTGGAGAGGGTATAGAAAATGTTAAAGAAAAGGTGTGGTTGGAATATATGGTTCCAGGGCGATCTTCCTTTTTTGGAAGTGTTGCCCTCACACACCCTTGTGGGTGTCATGCTTCATCATCTGGTGTTTTGCTGCTCGTGGGGCTGGCGCTGCAATGCCCCACGGGCTCCGTCAGAAGGTTCTTTGTCTGAGTTCTTTTCTTGTATCAGCCGTGACGGTGCATGCGGGTGTGTGGGGTATAATGTGTAAGGTGGAGAGTGTGATCTTGGAATTACCTGAAGGAGATCACATTTTATTCAGAGACCTTTTGGTAAGGTTAAAAACTAATATGCAGTAATGTGCACAAGGTTATGAAACACCACTACTCAGTGAGAGTGTTGTAGTGACCTATTATGATTTCACTATTCAGGTCACCATGCTTCACACTATGTTGGTCCAGTACTTGATCCTTGGTGTTTCTTCAAGACCAGAAAATATGTTCCCTACCCCTGAGTTCGGGTGGATATCTAGTCTTATTATACTCAATCCCTGGTAGTGAGGCAGTAGAGCCTAGGTATCTATGTCATGCTCACTCCAGTACGAATCCATAAATCAACCTGGAGGAAAGAAGAAAGATATAGGGAAAGGACTTGAAATATCCAAACAATCAATGTTTTATTGTGGGCAGCACATATGATGCACGTATGGTCTCTGCATATCATCGTATCATGCAGTGCCGTGCTGAGTTCTCCGAGCTCTACGTTAGATCTTCTATTGGTGAGTGCCATCAGTGCCTAAATCACTCGTGAAATCACTGTGTAACAGCAAGCGTTATTGAAATAACGCATGATACAATGATATGCAGAGATCATACGTGCATCATATGTGCTGTCTACAATAAAACATTGATTGTTTTGATATTTCAAGTCCTTTCTCTATATCTTTCTTCTTTGGTTCAGGTAGGTTAATTTATGGATTTGTACTGGGGTGAGCATGACAAAGATACCTAGGATCTACTGTATCACTACCAGGGATTGAGGGGCATATGTGCAAAGAAGTAGCGGAGCGTGTCGTTAGCCTCCTTGGCTGAACGACACGCTCCGCCACTTCTGAAACGCAAGGCTGCGCCATATTTACAAAAATATGCAGCACACACAGAAGTTACAAAATGGATTTTATTTTAAATTATTGTTTATGTGCAGGAAAGGGGACCTTCCTGTACATAAACAACCATTGGCCGTTTGCTGTTTCCATGTGTGCTGCACAACGCAGCACACATGAATACAGCAAAAACGAGGAGAAATTAAACTTTTCTGTCAGTGCTCCAGGGTAAGGACAGGTTTTCCCTGGTCCTAATTCTGGCACTACTTTCTATTTACTCCTCCTTTGTAAATAGGACGCAGTGTCAGAATCAATGGGTGTTGCGGTAGAATGCCCACAGTAACACCCATTTCCCTCCCCTTTCACGCTAAGCATAGCATGAAAGGGGGCCTTATTTATAAGGCAGTGTTAAGCCATGTTAAGTGGCTTAACACTGCCTTCTAAATAAGGCAAAGCCCCTATCACCACAGGAATATCCTAAAAAGTGACATTCCTGTGCTGATAGGGGCTTGTACATATACCCCTGAGAATAATAAGTCTCTAGATACCCACCCTAATTCAGGGGTAGGGAACATATTTTCTGGTCCTGAAGAAACACCAGGGATCCAGTACTGGACCAACATAGCGTGAAACATGTCGACCTGAATAGTGAAACCACAATAGTTCACTACAACACACTCACTGAGTAGTGGTGTATCATAACCTTGCACACACTATTGCATCTTAGTTTCTAACCTTACCGAAGGGTGTCTGAATAAATGTTGATATCCTTCAGGTAATTTTAAGATTACCTTTTGCCAGGCCCAGATCTTCCCTTTTCTATATGTTTAAGTCACACCTAGGTTATGCCCTGGACAGCCCAGAGGGAAGGGTGTAGTGTATTTAAAAGGTAGGCTATGGCCTTTTAAGTTTTTAATGTCCTGGTAGTGAAAAACTCTTAAATTCGTTTTTCACTACTGCAAGCCCTATCTCTTCCATAGAATAACATTTTAGTTACCTTATTACATTTTATAAGTGTAATTTCCAAATACGAAGAGATCACCCCTTAATTTTGGTGTTTTAGGAATAACAATTTAAAATCCTAACTAATGGTGAGGTCGGATTTTAAATTGCAATACTGCCAGCGTGGAGGCAAGGCAGGGGAGGCAGGGAATTCCATGCACTTCAAAACCACTGTCTAGAAGATTCTTTCACCTTCCAAGGCACTAGTCACAAGTATATAGCAGAAGGACATCCCATATGAATACAGAGCTGTAATGTCACCATGCAGATATTGTACATTTTCTCTCTAAGACATCCAGCTAGGAGAATAGGAGTGAGACCCAAGAAAAGGTATTTTGTTTAGCAATGCCATGGTTCCAATATAGTGCAGAAAATGCGCTTTGATTTGACTTTTAGTAGACCCCTGGCCACAGAAACTAGTTTTGAAATTCTCTAACATCACCTTCTGGTTACCTCAGAGTGATAGTTACAGGTGGTACACTGTCAACACTGTTACCATAATCTCTTTAGCACTGGCCTTCTGAGGGCTGATATCTGTTTTTTATTTGAGGGAAAATGTTGTTTCTGAGAGAGGGTTAAGGTAAGTGGGTGAGGGAGGAGGTTGGCCTACTTGGTGGTCAGATTGTGACTTTCTCAGGCAGGAAGTGTCTGGACAGACACCGATGTGGCCTTCCATTGTTGTGAATTGAGTAGTGTTTGTCTGACCAAATTTGACCTTTCAAGTCATGCGATATGGGTCCTGATGAAATTTTCAACATCCATCTTAGTTTCGGCTTGGCAGCATATCTTTCGACTGGATCGTTTAGTCCACATGTATGTCACTTGGTTCCTTTACTCATGCGTACAACCAACACATGGATGATCAAATTAGATTGGTTCCAGATTAGTTGAAAACGTGTTTGTTCTAAACTCATTGTAGGATGGAGGACATTCCAAAGTTTTGACTCCTGGACTCCTAATGCTTTGCCTCTATCCTTTAGCCAATTTCCTTATTTTGGCAGTATCTTGTAAGAGTTTGATGATCTTAGAGCTCTGGTTGGTGCATAGTGAGGTTCCAGTTCTTAGAGCTTCATCCTTACCTTCAGAAGCTTTAGTGTTGGCACCCCACCTTATGTGGATAAGCACCTGGAATGTTGATGAAGCTGAGAAAGTTACCTTGTAAAAAATACTTTTCTTGGGGATAAAACTTTTGAGAGATTGGTTGGAACAAATGCTTTAAAAAGTGTTTACAGACAGACAACATTCTCTTCCATATGAAGGCAAAGTATCAGCTCCATTCTCCTCTGAATATGTGGACTATACCATAAAGTAACATAAGTCTCTAAGACCTTCTAGATGGAGAAGTTTCCAGTTAAGGAGATGTGGAAAGAAGGCAGAGTGTGCAACCCCTCAGGCGGGCAGAAAAGCATTGGTTTTGACTACTTGTGATCTGAGGAAAATCAGGGTAAATAGAGGACATATTTAAGACTTTGCCTCAGTCTGGAAACTCAGCGTATCGTCCAATTGGCTTTGGAAGTGGTGATGTCAGCTTATTAGATTGACCTCATCTACACCCCGCTAAATTTAGTTGTAACTTGTACTCCCATCCTCAAAAGCATGATCAAGGATTAAGCTTTATTGCAAGGCATTGCATCACTACTTTGGAAAAAGATGATTATTCCTGTACCACTCGAGGAACAGGTGTCAAGAAATCACTCAATCATTTTCTTGTCGAGAAGATGATAGAAGGTTTTTGACCTGTAGTAAATAACAAAGCTGTCAATAATTGAGTAGAAATTGTCCGCTTTAAGGTGAGCTGACTACAAAATATGATTCTATGGATTCAACCAGGGAAGTTCTACGGGGCAACAACCTTCACATTAATGTGAGAAAACTTAATCAAATCTTTATGAAGTGTGCTGTTTAAGGACAACATTTTCAGTTTTGTTTATTCCCTTTAGGCCTCAAATCAGCACCTCAAGTCTTTGCCAACATTTTGGACCCTGTTAATGGAACTTCTGCACAAAAGGGTGTTTTTTCATCACCCCTACTTCGACTATTAGATGGTATATTTGCCTTATTGGAACAAACAAGGGAAAATATGCAACCTGTGTTTAATTTATTACAGAACCTCTCTAGACACAGAGTGCATTAGCCCTTGTTTCGCATGACATGGGCCTTGTGGTTCCCTTGGATTGCAGTACTCAAAAGTCATCCCTTATCTCTGATTGGACAGGAAGCTCCCAGGGTCAGGCCGGGTTGCAAGTTCAGAGGGACATTGCATCAATACTGACAGTGATAACAAGGGCCAGATTCCATTTGATAGTGTGTCATCTCTTATTGATATGGAAGCCAGTTTCCTATGACATCAAATGCATGATACCCTCAACCTCTCCGGTATGCCCAAGCAATATATATCAAGGAAGAAGACAATGTGGAGGTAACGGACTCAGTAGAGTATTTCCATCAACTTGGGATTCATGTCCGAGGCCTCTCATTTCAGAACTTTTTTCAGAAACTGGGTGGAGCTCAACTTGTGGCTCTTTTTTCAAAATTAGGAAAATTATATATTACACTTATTATTATTTTTTTACAATCAATTTTATTGAGTTTTGAATGAAACAACAAACAGCACCATTCCAAGCTACATTGTACACTGTCATAATAGGGAAAAACACATCACAGTGACATCGAGGCTACACGAGTAAACCAATAATGACGTATCCACATTTATATTACACTTAATTTATGCAAGTACTCAGTTAGAAAGATTTTGAGGAGTTGATGTCCTCTCATAGCCTTGACCAAAGGGATCTTCTAGAGCTGATGATGACTGCTCTGGAGTGGCTAATACCATCTAGTTCATCTTCTCTCATGGTTCCAATCTTAGCTCTAGACAACCTACTGCATCTCTGCTCAATGGGTTGGAGGTTTATTGGATTGGCTTACAAATCAAACTTGTAACTGGAAATGTAGCCATTGCTGTCCAGGATTTTTGTATGAATTCTATTTCAAGTTATTACTCACATCAATTGTTGTCCTTTATGAACTGGTGTCTTCTGACCGTCTGGGTAGGGTCAGCATATTATTCAGTTCCAACAAGATAGTTTCTAATTGGATTTGTCTTCTTCTTCTCTCTTCTTAGATGGTTAGAATTATGCTCTTTGCCTCTTGGAAGGGTTTTCTACTTCTTGACCCTCTCTTGAGATGCTTGTTCCTAGTTGGGAATCAATTCTGCTGCTTCTGTCTTTGTTGTGATCTAAATTCGAACCTTTAGAGTCTATAAACCTTACGTTGTTCACTTTAAAAGTGTGGTGGATATAAGCATACAAGATTGGTATAACTAGGTGCTTTATCTTGGCAACCAATTCAGATTGGGTCCTAACTTTGTTCTGAGGGTTGCTGCTTCTTTTCATTTGGAGGACGAAATTGCGTTGACACGTTTTCTGAAGAGGCTTTACTTTACACCTTACTCAGAAAAAAAGTCTGCTCTTTTTGTGAATTTCGGTCCAGCAGTTCATGGGCTACAATCTGCCACTGGACTCTGAGCTGATTAATTTACTCCTTTCTTTCCAGGGCTTAAGGAGTAAAGGGAATCCACTGTCCATTTGCGATTCAAGGGATATCTACCAGAGGAATGATACCTTCCTGGGAGGGCGGGGGATAGGGCCAATCTTTAGCAGGTATGCACAGGACATCAGCGTTGGCTGTTCCATGTTTGTATGTCACTGCCATCTTTAGTGTGAAGGGTTGGGATAAAGAGATTCTGGTTCAAAAGTTCTTTCATTTAAGCAGAATTGAACATTAATTACTGTTCTAGAATCCACATATAATGTAATAAAGTCATGCATGGTTGATGCCTCATTTGGATTATTTGTCCGCATACATCATAATTAAAAGGTTCCATAAAGAACATTCAGAATAAATAAAGGGCATGAGCCAACAAGAGACTGCCTCTTTTAAATGCGGCTCTGAGCAGATAAGTTGCCTTCCTTTGTTTTTACTGGTGTTATTTGGTGGTTTGGGCTATTGTTCCCTCCCCCCTCTTTCCCATCTGCCTGCATACTGATTTCCAATTTATGGAAATTACCCTTTCCCTTCTTTCCTTTGGCCTACCTTTGTGCCTACATTTAATTTTGCTTACAACATTTCTGATGTGTATTTTACCCCCTTTTCCTAATGGTTTCTTTACAGCAACACGTAAGTATTTGTTGTCTTTATCGCGATTACCTTACTGATGTCGTTTTTTTAATTCTTAATGTCGATTTTGAGATTTCGCACAAGTTATGCCCCTCGGTAGGCCGCTCGTTACTCCGCCTCATGTTAGAGTGTTTTAGCGCTTCAGAAAAACCCTTTATTCGGGCTTCTTTGCCGTCTTTCCATCGCGCTGCAAGCGCAAGTGTACACTGCTCAATATTAGAGGAAAGGCGTTGGCGGCAGCAGCGTCGCGTGAGCGCATTGCTAAGGTCCTTTCCGCTTCCCCTAGAGACGAGCATTTGTTAGTATTACCGCCGCGAGATGCCGGTTTCCATGGATACCGAGGACTCAGCTGATCGCGAATGATTTCGAGTTCGTTACTCGACCGTCGCGACCTGCTGTGCATCGTTCAAACGCAAGTCTCTCCTTGATATAAAACAATATATATATATATATATTGAAATGCCTATTACATAAAAATAATATTAAATAAGAAGCCTTTGAATTATATTGGATTTCCGCTGCATCTGGCATTGGTTACCTATTTTACCCCCCTTTAGCATTCATAAGTACTCATGTCTGAGTCTGACTCTGAGGGTGCTTCTGCCCCTACTGCCAATATTGAAAGTGCACATTTTAAAAAGATATTGAATGATGAAATGCGATCCTGCATGCGCAATAGTTTAAAGGAGGTGATGTCTTCTAAAAAGATCTTTCTCTTCTGATGAAGATGAGTTTAATGAGGGTCATATTGTTGAGGATCTAACGGGTAAAAGGTCAAAAAAAGTGAAAAACATTGATCACTTGGCCCCTAAGAGCACTGTGGGAGGCCCTCGCGCCTCACAATATCTGGGACGTCCTCGCACCTCAAATCATTTTGGTGTCCATCGCGGCACGACTCATCATGGTGTCCATCGCGGCACGACTTATTACGGTGTCCATCGCGGCACAAGATATCCTGGTGTCCTTAACGGCACACAAAATCTAAGTGCTCATGACCTTATGTTTGAGAATGAACTCAGGGATGATAATTCTCTTCCGGACGATTTAGCCAAAGGCCCTCCTCAAGATCAAGAGGTTACGGAAGTGGCTTTCAGCAATTCAACAACTCGCAGTTCTTTCCCCAGAGAGGACGAGGCATGCGTTCAAGAGGATATAGATCGCGCGGCCAATCCTCCACCGACGTCACAACAAGTGAGTACACTCACCCCTCTTTCGCCTCATTCTTTACCCTCAGAGGTGGGAGGGAGACTCAGGTTCTTTTTTCAGAACTGGGGAAAGATCACTCAGGATCCTTGGGTCTTGAACACCGTCAGAGGTTTCAAAATAGACTTCACAGAAATTCCCACTCAGTCCTTTCTTCCAATAAATTTCCAGATCCCCTCAGAACAGCAGAAGATAATAGAGGAAGAGATCTCTTCCATGCTCAAGAAAGTTGCGATCTTAGAAGTCTCCCTAGAGGAACTCAGGTTCATAAGCACTCTTTTCCTCGTAGAGAAAAAAGACAAAGGGTGGAGACCTGTTATAAACTTAAAACATCTCAACAAATTTTTGGTGTACAGGCACTTCAAAATGGAAGGGATTCACCTTTTAACCCCTTCTATGCTAATGACAAGGTCAGCTCGTCATGCAGTACCACTGGACCTGTGCTTATGACGAGCTGACCTTGTCATGAACAATGGGAAAAAAGAGGACCCAGCGCAGCAGAAAAATACCCTGTAGCATTGAAGGTGTTAAGGGACCTTCTTTTGGAAGGAGATTGGCTAGTAAAACTAGACCTGAAAGATGCCTACTTCACCATTCCTATGGCCGAAATTCACCAACCCTTTCTCCAATTTCTTTGGAAAGATTGATTGTACCAGTTCAAAGCCCTTCCTTTCGGTCTTTCTTCAGCCCCTTGGTGTTTTACCAAGGTTATGAGACCGATCGCCTCCTTTCTAAGAGAAAGAAGAATACGTTTGATCATCTATCTAGACGACATTCTAATTATGTCTCGGGAACTTTCTCAAATTTCTCAGGATCTAAAAACAGTTATGGACCTCCTAGAAAATTTAGGCTTCATTATCAACAAAGAAAAATCAGTCTTGACTCCTTCAAGATCGATGGAATTCTTGGGGCTCACTGTGCATACATCCAGATGTCTCCGTCTTCTCCCCTCCCAAAAAATTACCAAAATCAAAAAAGAAATTTGTCGTGTCCTGAAACTAGAAGACTTTCCCCTCAGGGAACTCGCAAGACTCCTCGGTCTTCTTTCCTCCTCTATCCAAGCAATATTCCCTGGACCTCTGAATTATCGAGCCCTCCAGAGAGTGAAAGTGAGGGCTCTAAGATCCGGTCTTTGGTACGAGGATCACATCTCTCTAGACCTGGATGCCAGACTGAAACTGAACTGGTGGCTAGAAAACCTGGAAGCCTGGAACGGAAAAGTGATTTTCGGTGCGAAACCCGAATTAGCTTTGGAGGCAGATACCAGCCTGCATGGCTGGGGAGCCTGCCTTCTCGACCAGAATACCGGTGGAACCTGGTCGCTGGATGAATCCTCTCAACACATAAATTATTTGGAACTCACAGCTGGTCTTTACGCTTTGATGAGTTTCAAACACTCCCTCCAAGGAAGATCGGTCATTTTGAAGATGGACAACATGTCTGCAGTGGCCTATATAAACCGCCTAGGTTTTACCAAGTCTGCGGACCTTTCGAATCTGGCAAAAATACTTTGGATATTCTGCCTAGAACACAAAATTGCTCTAAAAGCAGAATACCTTCCAGGCAAAGCGAACATCTCAGCAGACTGGAACTCGAGATTCCTCAAAGATCACAGCGATTTGAAACTCGACATTACCATTTTCAACTGTCTGAACACGGTTTGGGGACCCTTGGAAATAGATCTGTTCGCAAGCAGATTAACGTTTCAACTGGAAAAATACTTCAATTGGATGCCCGATCCCGGAGCTCTAGCCGTAAACGCCTTTCTCCAATCCTGGAAGGATCTAAGGGCTTATGCCTTTCCCCCCTTTGCCATGATCCAGAGAGTCTTACAGAAGGTGAGAATCGAACAATGCTCCCTTGTTCTGGTGACTCCCTTCTGGCCTTCTCAGGCTTGGTTCCCAACGGCTCTGGAACTGGCTTGCGACACTCCCTTCCTAACCCTTGCCTCGATCATCTCCTAACAGACGTAGATGGCGAAATTCATCCTCTAATCCAGACAGGGAGTTTGAGCCTTCTTGCTTGGAGAGTGTCAGGAGATCAAACGAGATCTCAGGACTTTCGTCTACAGCTTCAACTCTCCTCTTAGATTCATGGTCTCCAGGCACCCACTACAGATACAACAACATCTGGAGAACCTGGGTTCAATGGTGCATGGAAAGGAACCTGGATTCCCTTGAGGCACCTATTGTTGACATAGTTAATTTCCTATGTGAACAATTTGATAGAGGTCTTACCTATAGAACCATCAATTGCTATAGATCTGCTATATCCGCTGGTCATATTCTTGTGAATGGTAAAACGGTAGGTAAAAATGTTATCATTTGTCGAGTTATGAAGAGCATCCATCTAAGAAGACCCCCAAAGCCAAAGTATGATTCTCTTTGGGATGTTAACTTGATTTTAGACCTTTTTACCAGTTGGCCTGATAACACTTCCCTTAACAGGAAGCTTCTCTCTATCAAACTTGCCTCTCTTCTTTGCCTTATTTCCTGTAGAAGAGTCTCCGATGTTAAAGCTTTAGATATTTCTAATAGGTCCTGCAACATGTTTGGTGTGAAATTTGAAATTTATAGAAGAACTAAGACTATGTCCGATTTTATTTTCTATCCCCGCTTTGACTCCTGTCCTAAAATTTGTGTTGTTGATTGTTTAAAGGAGTGCGACCACAGAATGTCTCTTCTTCGACCCCCTGATGTCAATCAGTTACTTATTTCCTTTGTTAGACCTCATAAAGCTATTTCCTCTACTTCCATTGCTAGGTGGGTTAAAACAGCTATGAGCTTAGCAGGTATTGACTTACGTAAGTTTCAGGCTCACTCTCTTAGAGGTGCTATGGCCAGCAAATCCCTCTGGTCTGGTGGTAAGCTTGACGATATTCTTAAAGCTGCTGATTGGTCAAATGCTAGCACCTTTGCTCGACATTACTGTAAGCCTATAGAACATATATCTGATGTTGTTTTACAAAGCTACCAACATGCATAATGTAGCCTCCCTTCTTGTAATGAAATTGCGATTCTCCTATTACCATGACTAGAGAATCTGGATTTCATTAAAGACACGGAGGCTCACATTATCCCACCCATCCCTCCCTGGGATGTGATCCTTTTTATCTGTTTACTATGTTTACAGCTTTTCATGGTTAATTTGTATTACCTTTTGATATAGCTTACCGTTCTAACATATTGTTTTATATTCATTGTGATAGGTATGTTATTATCTTATCTATTTAGTTTGGTTTGCTCAAAATTTAATTTTTTTTCCTCATTTTCAGATAATCCTTCTTAATTTCGCGATGCTTGGATCCTTCCGCAGTTTTGCCTTCTTCGGATTTTGAAAGCTGAAGTTCTTCGGAAGTTATTAGAATATTTTGGAGTTTTTTGTTCTTTTACGGACTTCTCTGTATTTCCACATTTAAAAGAGGCAGTCTCTTGTTGGCTCATGCCCTTTATTTATTCTGAATGTTCTTTATGGATTCTTTTAATTATGATGTATGCGGCTGCTTAGAGATGCATTAAAAGGTTTATGCATAATGTGAGCCTGCGTGTCTTTAATGAAATCCAGATTCTCTAGTCGTGGTAATAGGAGAATCGCAATTCTTTGTGTGTTACATCACCATTTGATTGGGTACTCATCATTTAATCAAGACTGGTATGAGGAAGACACACTGGCTTCTGTTACGTTCGGTTATCAGGCTGCTCACGAGTTTGGGAACTTCACAAATACTTTCTCTATTGGAACAGAAATACTGTGACTGTTGATGCGATACACTTTGTGCCATACATTGAAGCCCTGAAGAAGTCTCTCAGGAGACGAAACGTGTTGGCTATGTTCTATGGAATTGCGGAGAGAGAATGTATTGATGAAAAATAAAGGGAAAGCTGCATTTGAAAATATACACCACGGATTTGGACAATTCTTCTTTATTGTGCTGTTAACCTGTGGATTATGATATGACAAATTAATATTGGTGTACAAGAGTGCTGAAACCCTTTGTAGTACAATTTGTTGTGGGATTTATTCATACGTTGTGGTGAGTATAGAGGGAATTACTCGCTGGTTTTGCGCACCACCTGTTACTTTAGGACACTATTCAATTTGTTGTGTGCTGTCTTAAATAGCCTCTGCCCTCTGCTTTGTGTGTTTTGGTACGAGGAAGGTGTACAAGAAGGGAATGTAATTAATTACATACCGAAAATTATATTCATCCTCATTTCACTGTTTATTTCCCAGTCTCCCTCCTTCTCAGGTGGTCATGTATTCCAGGCATCTGGAGAGATTGGGACAATACAGTATGTGTTCTTGGATAGACGAGTTTTAATCTAGGCCTACTAGGGAGGGGGTTCAACTTTAGAAAGGATAAGCTGCTAAGCAATGTCTGTCTTGGAGGTGAACTCACCTCATTTATTCAAGACTAGAACAAGGAAGAATGGACTCCGAGAAATAGAGTTACTGGTAGGTAAATATGTTACAGTAGTAGCACCTGTTATTTAGAGCGCTTAGAAACTGCAGAAATGGGGTGTGAAGCACTATCTTGCTGGCAGAATGTTCAAAGGTCTACAGCTTCTAAAGTGGTACCATTAAATTGGGCAATAGAAACACCTGTTATTTACAATATTAAGGGCCTGATTGTGAGTGAGTTGGGAAACAAGTAGCTATTTATCACACCTTATATATAACAATACCCCATGGTATTTTATTTATTGGATACCATAAATAGTGCCTATTGCAAGTAGTTGGGTAATGACATGCGGTTTTTAGTGTATAAAGCACGAAACCTGCAAGGTACAGTAAATACCATAACCATATCTCATGTTACATTTCGGCATCTTTGACCTGCTGAAATTTAACGAAGGTTGAGGTATACATGCATCCAGTAATTATCGCATGCAATAAATACCTCCCAACTTGTAATTCCAACCCGTCTGCAAACAAGGGTTTACATGCTGGTCGAAACACAGCGACCCAAGCGTAGTCAGATGCTTAGATGCTCGTTAGTGTTGTGTGAAGCACTAAATAACACACGTTATTACATAGCAGAAGATGAACTATCTCACTGGCCATTTTCTCAAAAGACTACACAACTTCCAAAAGGGTATCAATAAATTAGCCAGCAGTAACTTACCGCACGTGGAAACTGTAGAAGTGCAGTATGAAATGTTGTACTAAAAAAAGTAGAAGATGAAGCATCTATCTGGCCGAATGCTGAGACGACTATATTGTCCAAGGGAGTGCTATTAAAATTCACCAATAGTAAAACCTATTATTTACAGCACTGAGAAACTGAAGAATTGAAGTATATAGGGCTATATAAAAACGAGTTATTACTAGCATCTTTCTGGGCGCATTCTCAAAAGATTATGGGGCAGATTTATCACTTTTTCAAGCCGTGCAGTGCAGCAGCCGCAATTGCTGCGTGAAAAGAAGAGAGAAGGAGAGCGCCAAATTTACTGAAATATGGCACTATCCTCCCCTTTCCCTAAAATCAAGTGCTGTGCGCCACGGAGACACCTTTGCGCCATAGTGCAAGGGTGTCTCTGTGAGTCTAACATAGGTTTAATACTATGCATAGACTGACAAACCATTTTCCCTCTGTGTATGTGTACTGTACAGTGAAGCATGTATACAAAGTCAGAAAAGGAAGGGGAAATGAAAGCATTACTCCGACCTTGCGTGTACTTCAAAAGGGCACAGTTTTCTGATGCCAAACAATGAGGGGCAGATTTACAAGCCCCTTGCGCCACTTTTGCGTCACCGTTGTATCACTTCTGTGACGCAGCAGTGGCGTAAACCATGCGCCACGTTCCATCCTATTTACAATGTGACGCATCTTGGGAGGTGCGTCACGTTGTAAAGCCCTGTGCCACATGAAATCTGCGTCAGGTTTGATGTGGGCGTTCCGGCACAGGGGTGGGCGTTCCGGCGCAGTAAAGCCTCCGTAAAGTGCCTGAGTGAGATCTACAAGATTCCACTCAGTCACTTTTCCGACGCCGCTGCGTCAAAACCTTGCGCCTGCTTGAAGCAGGTGTAAGGCATGATGCACCACATTATGTATGGGCAGGCCACGAGCATTGTTGGAATTGCGTCGTGCTTGCGACACGACTCCAGCAATGCGCCACCCTTCCGACGGGAGATGCATCACGCATCTGTTTATCCTTGCGCCATGATGTGCCGCATAATAAATACAATTCAGAAAAGGGGGTGGTGATGGACAGAGCATCTGAATTAAGCAGAACACTCATACCCAGTCAAAAGATCAGGGCTTGATCCATCACCGTTTTTTAGCTCACTGCACCATCCCAGTTCAGAACCTGGCTACATGCAAATTAGTCTGTCCCTGGCCCAGTGCATCATGGGAACAGGGCAGACCAAACTACCAAGCCAATTCTTTACTGGAAAGGAAACAAGCTCCGGGGACCGGTTTCTGGCATTGCAGCCATCTTCGGCCCGGCTTGCTTGAATCCTGATGGTGCAGTGAGCAAGGGACTCATGTCTGAGCATACCCTTCCACTCCTATAGTGGCCAAAACGATTCAGAAAAGGGGGTGGTGATGGACAGAGCATCTGAATTAAGCAGAACACTCATACCCAGTCAAAAGATCAGGGCTTGATCCATCACCGTTTTTTAGCTCCGTGTTCTGCTTAATTCAGATACTCTGTCCATCACCACCCCCCTTTTTGAATCGTTTTGGCCACCACAAGTGTGGAAGGGTATGCTCAGATGTGAGTCCCTTGCTCACTGCACCATCAGGATTCAAGCAGCTCCAGCAAGGCTCGGGGGTGCCCTATTTGACCAATGCTGCATCAAGACCTACGCCAGCTTCAAGCAGGCGCAGGCTTTTGACGCAGCATTGGCCTGAAAGTGACTGAGTGAAATCTTATAGATTTCACTCAGCCACTTTTGCGAGGCGCACCTGCCCCGGAACGCCCACCCTGCGCCGGAACGCCCACAAGCGGCGCAGGGCTCTACAATGTGACGCATCTGCCTAGATGCGTCACGTTGTAAATTGTTCGTAGGGATGCGCCACGTTTACGCCGCCTTGCGTGACGCAACAGCGGCGTAAACGTGGCGCAAGGGCCTCATAAATCTGCCTCTATGTGAACGAGTGACCATTTCTGCGGCTTGATTTCAGTGCAAGGTCTCGTCAGCTAGCGGCCTTGTTGTCGGCCTGCGGCTCCTCAGCAGTTCTGTCTGCGGCAGAATTTACGAGCTCAATTAAAGAAATGAAATGTTTGCTATGCCGGGCCTGTTCTCCCCGATCAAGCCGGCCTTCCGAGGATTGGAGCCAGAGGTTTCCTGGAAGCGGTGCTAAGCCAGCATTTCAGCT
The DNA here is from genome assembly GCF_964261635.1 of Lissotriton helveticus. Lineage (NCBI taxonomy): Eukaryota > Metazoa > Chordata > Amphibia > Caudata > Salamandridae > Lissotriton > Lissotriton helveticus. The sequence goes on from NC_136072.1 coordinate 1,076,078,013, forward strand.
CTCCAGATGGCCTTGTCATCAGAAACTTCCTTCCCCTTCAGAGGAGAAGAAAGAACGCGCCTGGGGTGTGCACAATGTTAAGTAACACTTTAACTGGCATGACAGATTCCAAGAGGAGTCTTTTTTTTCAGCTTCGACCCAGGCCTGCGCTGCCAGATTCTGAAATGAAGGCTTCCCTTCACTGCAGGGAACGCCACTGGTGCACCTGTGTCCTAGGAGCACTGAATGCTGGCCCGCGCCCCCCTTTTTACCACAAGAATATCTGAGTCGGTGTTGGATTTATGAGGCCGTATTCCTAATTCAGAAGTAGGTGGTCGCAAAACTGTAAAGTCCTAGGGGGCAGATTTATGAGGCCCTTGCGCCACGTTTACGCCGCTGTTGCGTCACGCAAGGTGGCGTAAACGTGGCGCATCCCTACGAACGATTTACAACGTGACGCATCTAGGCAGATGCGTCATGTTGTAAAGCCCTGCGCCGCTTGTGGGCATTCCGGCGCAGGGTGGGCGTTCCGGGGCAGGTGCGCCTCGCAAAAGTGGCTGAGTGAAATCTATAAGATTTCACTCAGTCACTTTCAGGCCAATGCTGCGTCGAAACCCTGCGCCTGCTTGAAGCAGGCGTAGGTCTTGACGCAGCATTGGTCAGATAGGGCACCCCCGAGCCTTGCTGGAGCTGCGTCGCGCTTGCGACGCAACTCCAGCAATGCGCCACCTTAACGGCACAGATGCGTCACGCATCTGTGCCGTTTTTGCCCCATGGTGCGCCGCATTGTAAATGCGGCGCACCATGGGTGGCGGAGCTGTGGCGCACATTAACTGGCGCATCCCTGGGGATGCGCCAGTTAACATAAATCTGCCCCTTGGTGTTTCAGTCTAAGCATTGACAAAGCCAATAGGCCTGGCCCTGACAAGCTGCTGCGATTAATCATTTCTCTCTTTTTTTTTGGAAACAACTGCAACAAAAAGAAAACGAAAAAAATCAAACTGCGCCTAAATGTGGCATCCATGGGGCACATTTATGAGGCTCTTGCGCCTCCTTGCGCCGCAATTGCGTCACGTAATGTGACGCAACGGTGGCGCAAACAATGCGCCCTATTTACAACGTGACACATCTAGGAGATGCGTCACGTTGGAAAGCCCTGCGCCATAAGGAGGCGTTCCTGCGCAGGGGGGGGGGGCGTTCCTGCGCAGGAACGCCTCCTAAAAGTGGCTGAGTGAAATCTATGAGATTTCACTCAGCCACTTTCTACGTCAATTCCTTACGCCTGCTTGAAGCAGGCGTAAGGGTGACGCACAATGCATTGTATAGGTGGCTCCTGTGCATTGCAGGAGTAATGTCGCACTTGCGACATGACTCCTGCAATGCGCCGCCCGTATGCCGAGAGATGCGTCACGCATCCTCACTGCCTTGCACCATGGTGCGCCGCATCATAAATGCGGCGCACCATGGGTGGCGGAGCAGTGGCGCACTGTGGCGCATGTTAACTGGCGCATCCCTGGGGATGAGCCAGTTAACATAAATCTGCCCCCATGTGCTTACAATAAAAAGTGTAATTTGAAACTAAATATATTTTCTGTTGCATGCATTTGTAAAAAAATATTCCTTTGAACAAGTATAGAAACTCTTTTTACTTTTAAAACACATCACATGATTCTTATTGGTGCAATGATTTCAGAGTTTAAACATGCATTGTGTCTGGGGGCCTTATTATGAGTTTAGGGGTGTGGGAGCAGGACTGCCCTGCTCACGCCCCACCAAACCCATGTTTGAACCGCCAGATTAGGAGTTTTCTCCTGTCTGGCTGTTCTTTGGCATTCCCACGGCTATGCCCACGAAACAGGCACGGCAATGGGAACGTCAAAGGCGGTACCTGCACGGCATGGACTGCTGCAGTCTAGGCCGTGTTGGTACTGGGGTTCCTGCACACAGGGGGACGCAGCATATGCCTCCTGCATGCTCCCCATGGTGCAGAGGCACACGGGGCCCCCTTTGTTTCCTCACCGCCACACTTTCCATGGAGGTCGCATCACCATGAAAGTGTGGCGCTGAGGAAACTCGTAATATACTTGTCGGGCCGCAGCAGCCCCGCCAAGCACATTGCTGCCTCAAGACTGCTGCACCACCGCCAGGGAGCTCTTATTCCTGGTGGCTGCGGTGGTCCCATGGCGGCCTGGCTACTCTTGTTGCAATAGGGCGGTCGGAAGACGACCACTGCTGTGCCCCCGCAAGTCTGGCGGTCCGTGGACCGCCAGACTTGTAATACGGCCCTAAGAAAAGGGTAAGAAATGGAAAGAAAAAAAAAGACAGAGTAATGTATTAGGCCATCAGCCCTATCACCATTGCACTTATGTTTAGGGGATGAGCATGTGTGATTATGCAAGAACAGTGACTCACAGTGCAAGAGAGCATATGGCAGAAATGAAACCAAAGGTGGTGATGGACGGAGCGTTGACAATACAAGCACTCACCCCCAGTCAACTGATCTGGGTTTAATCCATCACCCTTCTTTAGCCCACTCTGCCACCCCAGTTCAGACATGGCCATATGCAAATCAGTCTGACCCTGTGCCTCATGGGAACAGTCCAGCCCGAACTGCCAAGCCATGCCTTTCCCTGGACCGAAAACAGGCTTCCGAGGACCGGTTTCTGGCATTACAGCCATCTTCAGCCCGGCTTGCTTGAATCCAGTGGCAAAGTGAGCAAGGGACTCACGTCTGAGCATACCCTGCCAACTTATGGCGAACAAGCAAAACCAAAGGTGGTGATGGACGGAGCGTTGACAATACAAGCACTCACCCCCAGTCAACTGATCTGGGTTTAATCCATCACCGTTCTTTAGCCCACTCTGCCACCCCAATTCAGACATGGCCATATGCAAATCAGTCTGACCCTGTGCCTCATGGGAACAGTCCAGCCCGAACTGCCAAGCCATGCCTTCCCTGGACCGGAAACAAGCTTCCGAGGACCGGTTTCTGCCATTACAGCCTTCTTCAGCCCGGCTTGCTTGAATCCAGTGGCAAAGTGAGCAAGGGACTCACGTCTGAGCATACCCTGCCAACTTATGGTGAGCAAAGTGGTACAAAAGTGGGTGGTGATGGACGGAGCATCAGAACCAATCAAACACTCACACCCAGTCAACAGATCTGGGTTTAATCATTCACCGTTCTTTAGCCCACTCTGCCACCCCAGTTTAGACATGGCCATATGCAAATCAGTCTGACCCTGTGCCTCATTGGAACAATCCAGCCCGAACTGGCAAGCCATGCCTTCCCTGGACCGGAAACCAGCTTCCGAGGACCGGTTTCTGGCATTTCAACCGTCTTCAGCCCGGCTTGCTTGAATCCAGTGGCAAAGTGAGCAAGGGACTCACGTCTGAGCATACCCTGCCAACTTATGGCGAACAAAGTGGTACAAAAGGGGGTGGTGATGGACGGAGCATCAGAACCAATCAAATACTCACATCCAGTCAACAGATCTGGGTTTAATCCATCACTGTTCTTTAGGCTGAAGACGGCTGAAATGCCAGAAACCGGTCCTCGGAAGCTGGTTTCCGGTCCAGGGAAGGCATGGCTTGGCAGTTCGGGCTGGATTGTTCCCATGAGGCACAGGGTCAGACTGACAGACTGACAGGGTCAGACTGATTTGCATATGGCCATGTCTGAACTGGGGTGGCAGAGTGGGCTAAAGAACGGTGATGGATTAAACCCAGATCTGTTGACTGGGTGTCAGTGTTTGATTGGTTCTGATGCTCCGTCCATCACCACCCCCTTTTGTACCACTTTGTTCGCCATAAGTTGGCAGGGTATGCTCAGACGTGAGTCCCTTGCTCACTTTGCCACTGGATTCAAGCAAGCCGGGCTGAAGACGGCTGAAATGCCAGAAACCGGTCCTCGGAAGCTGGTTTCCGGTCCAGGGAAGGCATGGCTTAGCATTTCGGGCTGGATTGTTCCCATGAGGCACAGGGTCAGACTGATTTGCATATGGCCATATCTGAACTGGGGTGGCAGAGTGGGCTAAAGAACGGTGATGGATTAAACCCAGATCTGTTGACTGGGTGTGAGTGTTTGATTGGTTCTGATGCTCCGTCCATCACCACCCCCTTTTGTACCACTTTGTTCGCCATAAGTTGGCAGGGTATGCTCAGACGTGAGTCCCTTGCTCACTTTGCCACTGGATTCAAGCAAGCCGGGCTGAAGACGGCTGAACTGCCAGAAACCGGTCCTCGGAAGCTGGTTTCCGGTCCAGGGAAGGCATGGTTTGGCATTTCGGGCTGGATTGTTCCCATGAGGCACAGGTGATGAAGCAAGATTTCGCACATTACGCGACTTGCTGAAGTCAAGAACCTCGATTCATGTCTAACTCTGTAATCAAAATTGTACGTTTTACTAATTTCCTTTATTTTACTATGTACATGTATCCTAGCGATGCTTGCCTATGTGTTTTACTAATACGATTAATTTGTGTTTCTAAAATGGCCGCCGTTTAGAAGATTGCTTCTGCGCATGCGTTAGTCACACTCATGTGACGTGACGTAGTTGTGATTTTGGAGGGAAAGGGTGCGCATGCGTAATAGCCACAAGATGGCTGCTTGTGTAATAATATGATGAAGCTTGTGCAGATGCTCTCGTGTTATTGTGTATTGCACTAATAAATAATTGCATAGTATATTTTTTATAGTGATAATTCGTAAGTACACAATCATGTTATGTAGTTTATTCATTTATTTCTATGTTTTAATTTGTTTTCGCTTACTTTTCATGTATCCTCGGTACGGAGGGGTGATGGGGTGATTGGGAGGCCGTGCTGGAGTGCAGTACCGCGCAGAATCAGAAGTAGCGAGGTGGCATTGACACAGCGCCAAGAGAAAGTCGCTGCCAAGATGTGCCTGGGAAGATGCACCTTCACCCAGCGAGAGAAGCTGAAAACTGTTACTTTATTAACAATGTATTCTTCCTATTGTATTCAGTGCGACTTCTCATGGGAACCCCAATCTTGCTAGGCGGTACCCAAGAATGCAAATGTGAGCTTGTAGAAGTAAATTCTGATTGGTGTGTTAACCTAGCCTACTTTGGGACCATTCGAAATTGTGGATTCTGACACTTTGCAACATTGGGGGGTGGTACACTGACCCGAAAACAGTATATCTAGCCTAGGTTTAGCTATAGAATTTGTCCGACTTGTCTGAATAGCTGACCTGTCACTGACCCAACGCACTCAATAGGTGACTGAATACAGAGGTGCTGCGGAGCACTCTGTCCGAATTTGACCATAGACTTTTGAAGGTTTTACTAAACCTTAAGTGCTGGCGGAGCACTTTGCTGGGGAGTTCGCTAACCCAATTGGGGTTCTGACTGATAGCTGCAGAGAGGGTGGAGCGCAGGCGTTGCTTCCGAACTGCGGGTGCTGGTCGTGCCTTGGTGGTCCTGTCCTGATCCTAATCTGGGTTTCCTGTCCTGTCCTGGGGTGTCCATTCTGCACCTGCTGTCCCATTGATGACTGCTATTCCTTGGGGTATTTCCTGTCCTTGACTGACCCGTGGCCAGGGTTGGTTTTCACACCATTCTAGGTAAATATATAGATAGGGCTGAGAACTCTAATTTCTAATTTCTAATTTAAAACATTTATAAAGTTCAGCGTGCACCGTACGGTTTCTTGGCGCTAGTGGATAGTTCGACACCTGAAGAAAATAAAACCTGTCGTGGGCAGAAGGGGGAATTACACAGGGAAGGCTTGTTTGAACAGAAGCGTTTTTAAGTCTTTACGAAAAGAAAGATACTGGGTTGCAGAGCGGAGGTGATCAGGGAGGGAGTTCCAAAAGGTGGGGGCAAGGGTAGCGAAATTGGTTCCACCCCACTTTTTACGTTTGAAACGTGGGATTTGGAGGAAGGATTTGGAGGAAGAGCGAAGCTCTCTGGTGGGGACGTATTCATTTAGTAACGAGGAAATGAAAGCAGGGGCAGTGCCTTGACGGGCCTGGAAGACCATACAGCCGGTCTTGAACAGGGAACGTTCCTTAACAGGGAGCCAGTGAAGCTCTCTGAGGAGGGGTGTGGAATGGTGATACCGTGGGAGACCATAGACCAGCCGGGCCGCCTGGTTCTGAACCATCTGGAGTCTCCGCAGGCTATATGCTGGAATGCCGTTGTAGATGGCATTGGCATAATCTAGCCTCGAGATCACCAGTGCGGCCATAATCAACTTAAGTGCCTGTGGGGAAAAGAAGCGGGAAACAGAGCGGATAGTTCGGAGGGTGAGAAAACAGGAGGAGACAACAGTGCTAATTTGTGAGTGGAGGGTGAGCTGGTTGTTGATTTTAACCCCCAGTGTTTTAACTGTGGTTGAGGGAGTGGGGGAGGGACCAAGAGAGGAGGGCCAGAATCGGGAATTCCAGGGACTGGACGAACCACCGGTGAGAACCAACTCGGTTTTGTCCGGGTTCAATTTAAGATGGTTGTGGTTCATCCAGTCCCTGATGAAAGTCATGGTAGACTGAAAGTTAGAGACAGAAAGAGGAGAAGTGGACAGGTCAAAGATGAGCTGGAGGTCATCGGCGTAATTGTACACGGTAACCTCCAGCTGCTGAAGAGCAAAGATGAGGGGGGAAATGTAGAGGTTAAATAGCAAAGGAGAAAGAGAAGATCCCTGGGGAACACCACAAGTGACAGGAAGTGGAGTGGTCGTAAAATCTCCTAACCGGACCGCCTGAGTGCGGTCCCTCAGGAAGGAGGACAGCCAGATCAGGACTGAACCCTCAATTCCAGCCGCCCTGACACGGGACAATAAGATGGTATGGTCAACCGTGTCAAAGGCGGCAGAGAGATCGAGAAGTACCAGCGCCTGATGATTGTTATTGTCCATACCCTTCCTGAGGGTGTCCAAGACCGAAACCACAACTGATTCGGTCGAGTGCCTGGGGCGAAAGCCAGCCTGGTGGGAGGCCAATCCCCCGTTAGCCTCTACGTGGGCGCTGAGAACCGCGGTGGCATGGCGTTCCAGCACCTTGCCCAGGTAGGGCAGCAGGGAAATTGGGCGGTAGTTGGCAGAGATGGCAGGGTCAGCGCCAGGCTTTTTTAGGATGGGCACTATAGTGGCTGTTTTAAGCGCCGGGGTCACTACTCCCTGTGCAAGGGAGTTGTTGAGGAAGGTAATGGGGGCTTCGGGGCAGGAGGAGTAAATATGTTGCAGGATTCGAGCCGGACAGATATCTGCCGGGGAGCCCGACTTTACTTTGGGGAGTATCTCGCGGAATGTAGCCTCAGTAAGGGGAGGGATAGAGGTAAGATGACCACGGACAGTGGGAAAGGAGGGATCCACGAAGGTAGGTGAAGGGGGGGGATATTAGCCTTGATGGTAGCGATTTTCTCTAAAAAGTAAATATTCTATTCTCTCTATACTGCACCTTTCTATTTTCTGTCTTTGCTTCAATAAAGACATACCTTGCACATGTTATATTTTCCATGCTTTCCGCAATCTACCATATGGAAACCTATTGCATTTTATTCTCATAGTATGTTCCTATGTTATCCTACTGTTTAGAGCAAATTTCTCTACCATACTGTTTATGAATTTAGATGTGGTTTATATTTTCTCCTGAAATCTATTTTTGAAATAATAATATCAGAATTATAGCGTGTTCCACTTTCCACCCTTTGATAGATGTACAGGATTCCTAATTTTCCACCCATTTTTATGAAGTACGTTCCAGTAGTATAATTCTAGTACATGCAAATAGCTTGCTCACTGATAGATGTCCATTCTTGAGTTTCAGTTTAAGTCTACTTAGCGTGTTTCCTGTCACTCTAGTTACAAATTTAATGATTACCCTTACACTTTTCTTGTATGGTTACGTGCTTTTTGTTATCTTGATTATTGATTGCCTTTTAACTGTAAGCCTAATACTCGCAGATACTGATTACTAGATAAAACCTTTAAAAATTCTCAGTTGTCCGTGGTCATTTTATGAAAATCAAAGTTTATGAAGTTGGGTTTGTATTTTGCCTGCCTTTCTTTTACAGCTAGCTCCCTGATCCATTGTGGTCATAGGTACCCGTAACGGTGGATTGGTAAGTCGGGTACACTAAAATAAAGGAAGGAATCGGGGTTGCCGATGGTAGATTTGTGAGGTCGCCTGATTAATGTATATGGTGAATTGAAATTTATGGGCCCGAAAACTATATGGTGAAATTATTGGTCAGGTGACCCCCGATCTCTATCAGTAATTTTCTGGTAGCAGAGGTAATGGTTAGGGACTAGTTAAAGTTAGGTAGGACTAGATAAGTTAGATAAGGTAGATGCTGCTAAGTAACAAACCTTGTTGCTGCTAAGAGGGTAGGCAGTTCGGGTGATTTGATCACTCACTTGAAATGTTTGCTTTGAAAAGATTATGAAATGTTTTAAAATTGTTATTCTTGTTATTATACTGTTATATGTATTTATCCATTCGTTCGTAAAACGTCTTCAATGTTGTTGGGAATCCCGGGGGAATTGAATAGCGAGTGGTGAAGTGAATCCACTTGCTTTGAGGTCACTTACTCCAGGAAGGTTAGTGCAGGTTAGGTAGAACTAGAAGCACTAATTAGGGTTTTCTGAATATATGTTTGAATAAATGTTAGCAACGAGGTTCATTGGCAAAATTCCCATTGTGGCATAACCTAGTGAGGGTCACACCGGAAATTAGCAGGTTCATCGGAGCTTGGGTGAAAGCAAAGGGGCTCGCTGGTGAAACTTTAGACTTGGATATATCCCGGAAAAGTGGATGAGTCTAGGGAAGTAGCAGGTTCTCCAATGCTTGTGTGAAGGGTAGGCAGAAGAGATCTATCCGTAGTGTGTGAAAAGTAAATAGAAGTAGTTTACTTGCAGTGAAACAAATCTTTCCTGTCTAGACACTTGAGTACAGTGGCGAATGTGTATTCGTTGTTAAGTTCAAAGTTCAAAGTTTATTTATTATGTTTTGGCTCTCAATTGAGGGCCACATAAAGTTATACACACAATTGCACATCTCAAATACATTAATAACGACACAATACCAGAAAAAACACTAGTTATCAACAAGATAAGCAATCAACATTTCCCTATATTTCATTAATAAATATCTAAAATGGCTTTAAAAAATTTAAAAATTCTAGAACAGAACATTTCATTAGGGGGCAATAAAGTGCATGGAAGAACATTTTTACATTTACAATTCCCAATTGTAAACAAATTGGCTTTAACCATTTAAGGCGCAGTGGGCGCAATGCCGGACAAATAAGCAAAACATGATTAACATCCTGTACTTCATTACTACAGAAATTACATACAGGAGATACCCCGTACCATTTCGCTAAAAGTATGTTAAGAGGGAGCAAGTTATGTCTTAGCAGGTACCATAATCTACGGACCGTATGAGGAATATTCCAAATAAGATATTGTTGGGGTAATTTAGGAATATATGTTTTTATCAGGGCTTCCCTTTCTTTATGTTTAAGATGGGCAAGTATATCTGACTTATAACAGAATTCCCAGGATGAACTTTTTAGTTTAAGCTTGAGTTCAGATGGAGAGAGTAAGAATAACGTACTTTCATCCAATTCAAGCAGAGATACAGCTTTTCTAAAGTTTTTTTACTAACTGTGAGTGCTCTTTAAAGTTCCCCAGGAGTTCTTTTTTAATAATTTCTCTCAGGGTACCTATTTTACCTCTAGCCAAACAGGCTACCCATCTTACAAGGGCGACTAACCCCTGTGCCCAACAACTTCGAAGTCCGAATTCCAACCTGCATGAAGATGTAGAACATGCAGTGTTAAGAGAAGAAATTTTTCTTAGTACCTTTCCTTCTATTTTATGCATAAAACCCCATTGATTCACCTCCACTAATTCCATTCCATATAAAAGTGTGGCTGGAATTTTTGCTCTAAATACATCTAGAAAGAGGGAAAAATGCCTCTTCCCAGTAGAATTGTATAAGGCACCTAGCCCCGAACCGTGAGCCAGCGCTTTGCGTGAGTTATGGTCAATATGGGGCTTATCACTAAGATTAGCAGAAATTAATTTACCTAAGAAGGTATAGGTTTTAACCACCTCCAGCTTTTGTCCATTAATAGACCAGTTATAATTGCTGGCCCTGCATTTCTTTTTACCAAAGATGCACATAATTTTGCTTTTTGAACTGTTAATTTTCATAAAGTGAGCTTCAGCGAATTGATTCAATGCATGCAGGCGATTAGATAGGCCCTTAGGTGTCAGATCTAGTACAAGTATGTCGTCCGCATACATTAGAATTGATATAGTTGACCCTCCGATTAAGGGAGCTATTCCTTCACAAACTGCTATAGACGATGGTAGGTCAACCATATACAAGGAGAACAATATGGGGGCCAATATGCATCCTTGTTTTAATCCGTTCAGAGAGGGGATAGATTGAGAAAGACCCCTCTCTCCACCTTGTAATACCTTACACCATGTATTCGAGTGTAAGGACTTAACTAGTTCTAGCAAATATCCTGGCATCCCTAGTGCTGCCAACTTTTTCCAGAGTGTTGGACGGTCTACCCTGTCAAACGCCGTGGAAAAATCTATAAATGCTACGTATACCCCCCCACCTCGAACACGAGCGTATTTATCCATTATCACTTGTAAAATTGTAAGGTTATCTAATGTTCCATGCTCTTTTCGAAATCCTGTCTGTTCCATAGGTAAAATATTATTGGAATCTGCCCATTCCATTATTAACATTAAAAGAAGTTTAGCGAAAATTTTTCCTATGGAGTCCAATAAAGCTATTAGACGATAATTAGAAGGATTATCCCGTTCACCCTTTTTAAAAATAGGGATTAATATACTTCCCCTCCAAGAGTGGGGGACTGAACGTAATTTAAAACATGCTAGAAATACTGGAAGGAGAATTCGACTCCAGGCGATATCATCCTGCTTAATTATAGACATAGGGAGTTCGTCTGGACCCATAGCTCCTGAAGAGCGCATACTCTTTATCACAGCGGCTATGGATTTCTCCGTAGGGAGTTCCATTCCGTGGTCACTGTTTGAGTCTGGGACCCAGGTATCCCCCCCTTTCCCATTCGGTGCATATAGGGAGGACACGAATACTGTCCAGACATCTTCAGAGATAGCAATAGAAGTGGAAGTTGTTATTGAACCACATCCTTTCCTTATTATGGACCAGAAATCTCGAGAATTTTTATACATAGAAGCCTCTCTTAGCTTGATCCATAGAGAGTCTTCTTTTTCTCTTTTTATCTTGGATTTCAATCTTACCCTCCTTCTTTTTAGGACTGCTAAATAATGCTCATTTTCCCCGGTTCTATGACAATATTGTTTCCTAACAATTCTATTTATCTCCTTATTTAATATTAATAATTGACTAGGAACGAAATATGTCTTTTTAGGATTACCTGTAATCTTAGCCATGGCAGTGACTTTTTTGAGGAATTTTTCCAAATAAAGGAATTCTTCACCTTGCCAGTGAACTAGTTCTAATAGCGTTTGGGCAAGAATATTTTGTATATCTTCCCTCTTGGTAGAACCCCAGTAACATCTACCTGAATTACACTTTATAGAAAGACCTCTATTCTTTAGGGACCAGGCATTAGTTTCAGGGGGAATTAATGAGACAGTTATATTAATAATTTTATGGTCACTCAAGGGAGAGTGAGAGATCTCCATATTTTTAATAAAAGAGAACATATCATAGTCCGTTATTGCATAATCTAGAATGGATTCACCCTTAACGGATCTATGTGTACAGTTAGCAGGAGTATCAGAAGGCATCCTGCCATTTAGGATAAGACCCTCCACGTAACTAAGTTCCTCTAGGAGAATCCTACCTCTTTTATTAGTTTTTAATTTAGTGGGCAGGAGTGCTTGAGGTATATAATATGCCTCTTCCTTGGGTTTATTTCTATACATGTCCAAAGAAAAGTTAGATACTTTGCTATTTAGGTCCCCCACCAATAGAATATATGGGGGGTGATCTGCCTCTAATTTTTGTTTGACATAAGAAAATATACGCTTTAAAACTGTGTTAAACTTATCTTCTGGTGGAATATAAGCATTTAAAATTATAAAAGAGGACCGATTTCCTGTGGAGGCCAGATTAGAAATGGTTATGGATTGGAAAAGATTACTAACGTCCGTATAGTGAGAGAATTGCCATTGTAAGGAGTTAGATAACAGACAGGCAATTCCGCCTTTTGCGTGACCTTTTTTAGAGGGAATTGCAGGGGCCTCCAAGACATAGTAATCTTTCCCTGTATATAGAAGATTTTGACACCATGTTTCCTGGATACATAACACGTCTGCATTCAAGGAAAGTAGAAACTCGAATTTCTCTGGGCAATTATTCGTTGTTAAATAACCAAGCACTAGCACTTTAGAAAGAAATAAAGTTTCCGTTACCTTGTAAAGGAGGGAGTCAGTCGCGAAGCTGCTCTGACGTCACTCTGTGCCGCGCTGGGATTGGTAGACGCAGCGGGTGTGTAGCGGAGCTGGAATTGTAAAGGAGGGGTGAGTGCCGAAGCGTGAGAACCTGTCTCGCGAAAGGCCGCGCACCCATTGGTCGAAATTATTTGAATTCGTGCATTTCATTGGTCGCACGAAAATAAGAGACGCACTAGGATTGGGAGCGACTTGTAAACAAAGCCGCTTGCACAAATCGTATGTGGCATTCGTACAGACCGCATACTAGACCTGATCCACGACATATGGGATTTGAGAACGATCAGTGGAAAGGTGTTAAAAACGACATTATGTACGGAAATAAAAGAAAAGTGTCCCTTGTAAAGAAAGTAAAGAATTACTTCAAAAAGGACAAACCGATTAGAACCAGAGAAGGTGTTGTCATTCCGCCACCAAATACTCCCGCATCTTTCATGCTGTTTGACAAAGGGTACCATACCTGCGTATGGTTGGAAAATTGGGTGGAGTACACCAAGGATGACGGAGTATTGGCTTTTCCGTTAGATGGTACATTTAATGGCAGAATTTTATTTAATTTGAGAACCCGAATGAATGACTTACATCCCAGAACTAGATTAACGAAGTATGAAGCACTAGAATTGTGGGAGATTGAAGCTTTTGAAAGGGATAATCCACGAATGGATAAAGGGTTAACTAAATTTTATCCGAAACTGAAACAAGAGACCCGTGACAAAAAGATGAAGCAGTGGGGACAGAATATGATTGTAGAGGGACTGTTTCCAATGATGCCAGCGGGTGGTCCTCCCGCAGGGGAAAAGAAGACAGAAAAGTGTAAACATTGGGTGCTTATTGGAGAGTCGGATGATGAATTGTTAGATGACCTGTTTTTAAGAAGTCCACCTCCTTATAATGAAGGACACCGACCTTCTAGTGAGGGGGATAATTCTCGAAGACCTCCGCCCCAGGAAGAGGCCCGATCTGCCAGTGTGGGAGGGGGTTGCTTCATGCCTCCCTATACCGAGAGTTTAGGTCCCGTAGATGCAAGGGATATTTATCCAAGAATGCCAGCTAGTGGGGACACAAGATACTCCCGTGAAAGAGACTTTTGCTCTAGGTCTCCCTACGAAGGTGAGGCAAGACCATCCGGTTCAGGAATGCCGTTCCTAAACCCTCCATATGAGGAAGAACCAAGATCCCTAGGCACAGGTACTTTGCACCCTAGACCTAGTTATGGTGAAAGACCCCGAGAGACACCTCCCACTGCCCCGAGTTGTGCTCCAACTTTAACCCCACAAGTATTACATGACAATTCCGTTGAAAGGATATTGGAGGACAGAGAACGAGAAGCACTAGCTAAGCAGAGAGCTGAAATAGTTCAGAGGATTTCTCAGTTAAATGCAAGTCCTGAGTCTTTAACAATTCCGGTTACTATTGGACCAGTGGTTCCATTGTATGGGGACCGACAAGGAAGTCCAAGAACTCCAGTTATTACCCCAGTTATAGCCCAACCGAGATCAGAGCCCTTAATTGTAGACAACTTAACGAGTGAATGTGAATCTGAAGTGTCACTAATGGATCCGCCCATTAGGGAACCAGGGAAAAGGATGCAGAAAAGACATAATCCTTTTAATGTGAGGGAGATTCAAATGGAATCAACTTCGGGTACTAAGAGTGTCACGGTAGTAACTCCTGAAGAAATCGAGAGATGGAGTCGAGAATTAGAAAAACAAACTCTTCAGTCAAAACCTCTAGATCTCTACAAACTGAGAGTAGAAATAGAAGAACTTATGGCAGGAAATGTAGGATTAGATTGATTAAATACCTACACAGAAGAAGAGCTGTTGTTTATCTGCAAGAGCCTTACTCGAAATGCCAGGGTACTCCATGAAAAACTAACTGACACTGCAGCTAGTATGGGAATAGATATCTCAAAATCAAAACCTTTGCAAAAACCGTACAGAGCAGATTTCTCAGACAAGGATCTTGAAAACCTGAACATGTCAGGGAAGAAGGCACAGGTCAAAGAGTTATTGACAGTATTACAGAAATGGGGAGATGTGGACAGGTGGAAAGCCAGGTGGGCCAAGAAGAAAGATGAGGCTAGATCTAAACAAGTGACTCCTCAGTTCGTTCTAAAAGAAGCTGATAAACCAGAACAGTTATGTCCTATGCGTGAAGTGCCAGGTGGAAAATACGTACATGTTCCATGGTCCAGACAGGATATTGTGTCCTTTACAAATGATTCCCCAAAATTACGAGAGAAGCCTGTGGACTGGTACAGGCAGGTGGAAAGGTTTGTAAAGGTTCAGAAATGCCTGTGGAAAGATTTGGAAGGGTTCTTTGATATCGTGGTTCCGGTGGACTTATGGACTGAGTGTAAAATAGCCATAGCTTGGCCTAGTGAGGAGTACCCGAGGGACTCTAGGACAGGGGAACCCTCTAAAGAAGTGATGAGAAAATATGATCAAGTAATTCAACATTTGAAGCTAAAAGTGCCCGCAAAAGAAACTGATTGTACAAAAATAGATAGAACCACGCAGGAAAGGGACGAGACTGTGCACTCTTTTTATGAAAGACTGTTACAGGTGTTTAAAACATACAGTGGTATAGATAACATCGAGATGAAGGACATGACTCACTTCATTTACAGGTTTGTAAACGGTTTAAGACCCGAAATTTGTCAGTGGATCAAAGATAACAAAATCTGTTGGCAGTCCAAGAAAATAGACGAGGTCCTACGGTATGCAAAATACTGTGAGGACGAGATGGCAGATAAGAAAAAGGCCCTCAAGGAAAAGGTGATGTGGGCACAAGTAAAGCTCGCAGAACAGCAGGAAAAGCAATTAAGTAAATTGAGTAAGAGTACCCAAAATTAAGGCCCTGGGGGTGGGGGAAAGCCCAAAGTAAAAATGAGCAGAGAAGAAGCTAAAAAGAAATTCCCCTGCCACCAGTGCGGGGAAATTGGACATTGGCGAGACGAGTGTCCGTATTTACAGCATGATAATACCCAAACCCCTGATTTAATTCCACAGACGCAGAATGAAAAACCAAGAAAGACCCAGCAGCAGGTAAAAACAATCCAAGTGCCCCGAGCGCCAAAACCTAATTTTAAGGGAAAATCACCGCAAGGTGACGACATTGAGATCTGGGGAGGTAATGAGAACAGAAATGCAGCAACTTTGCAGTATTTATTAAATGACACTTTTCTCTGTGACGACGAGTACTGACGGGGCCTGAGATGGGAGGACAAGGAGTGTGTACTTGGCGCCTCCTTGCCGGTAGACCAGTCAGGGCCATACGTTGAAGGAAAGGTTGATGGAAATGTTGTCACCTTTCTGTTGGACACTGGTGCTACCCGTTCTACTGTGAGAACAGCGGACGTTCCAAACCTACCCCTCTCGGGAGAAGCAATCCAGGTAGTAGGTGTATCTAATCAATTGATTAGTACCCCAGTTACTGAGCCCATGGAGATTACAATAGGGAACTTCAAAGAAATGCATAGATTTGTCGTTTGTGACACCAGTCCAGTAAACTTACTGGGACGTGATTTGTTGTGCAAAATGAACTGTACTATCTTTTGCACACCAAAAGGCGTTGAAATTCAGACCCCAGACGACGATGGCATCTACAAGTTAATGTTAATCAGACCTGACTCAGAGATTAAACGAATGACTGTACAAGACTTACCCGAAGAACTTCAAAAGACAGTGAAATCAGAAGTATGGGACTTTACTGGAAAGGATGTAGGATTAATGGCAAATGTAGATCCCATACAAATAGCCATGAAAGAAAATGCAGTTTACCCCAATACCAAGCCTTACAGAATGAGTGCCGAAGTGAGAGCAGGAGTTGCCATTGAAATACAGAAATTGCTAGAAGCAAACATCATACAAGAAGTGATGAGCAGCCCTTGTAATTCTCCAATAATTGGAATCAAGAAACCTAGTGGCAAGTACAGAGTAGTGCAGGACCTGAGAAAGGTAAACAAGATCGTTGTTCCTTGCTGTCCTATTGTCCCGAACCCCGCAGTGATCCTGTATCAGATTCCTTGGGATGCTGAGTGGTTCACCGTGATTGACCTATGTCATGCATTCTTTTTGATCCCATTGCATCCAGATAGCAAATTTCTTTTCTCATTTGCTTTCAATAGTCACGTGTACGTTTGGAATAGGGTCCCCCAAGGGTACACAGAAAGCCCCTCTATCTTTAATCAGATCTTGAAAAAGTGCCTTGAAACTTTAGTCTTACCTGGAAAGTCTGTATTGGTGCAATATATAGATGACCTTTTGGTGGCGTCTAAAAGTCATAGAGATTGTGTGATTGACACCATTGCCTTACTGAATCACCTAGATGAAAAGGGACATAAAGTGGCCCCTGAAAAATTGCAGTTTTGTTCAAAATCAGTGAAATATCTGGGGCACCAGATAGAAAAAGGCATCAGAAAAGTCACTTCAGAGAGAGTCAGTATAATTCAAAAGATGCAGTTACCCCGTACTCAGAAAGAGATCAGAATGTTTCTTGGGGTTGTAGGTTACTGCAGGCAATGAATTGTGGGATTCGCAGTCCTAGCAAAGACCTTGATAAACATGACCAAAAAGGGAGCGAAGGACCCAGCTGAATGGGATGATGAAAGCCTAACAGCATTCACTAAATTGCGAGACTGCCTGTGTACAGCTCCTGCTTTAGGAATGCCTGACTATTCTAAGGAGTTTGCCCTGTTCTGTGACACATGAGACAATTGTGCATTGTCAGTCTTAACCCAGGAGCATGGGTTGATTAGACGCCCAGTGGCATATTTTTCTGCCACTTTGGATCCAGTGGCTGCTGGATTACCTGGATGTCTGAAAGCAGTAGCTGCCACTTGCACAAGCTTAGAGCAGAGTGAATCCATTGTAATGGGACATCCTGTAACTGTGTATGTTCCACATGCAGTTGTAATTTTACTGACCCGAACCAAGACTCAGTATCTCACCCCTAGTCGGCTGACTAAATACGAGAGGATTCTTGTGGGTGCTGCAAATGTAGTTATTACTCGGTGTAATATCCTGAACCCAGCCACCCTACTCCCTGACTCAATGGTTGTAGAAGACCAGGGAGAGAACGAGCATGACTGCATTGACCTGACAGAATTCAGTACTAAACCCCGCCCAGACATTAAAGAAACCCCTTTGCCTGTACATGAGGAGGAATGGTTTGTGGATGGCTCATGTATGAGACACGAACTGGTGGGCCTAAGTGCTGCTTATGCTGTAGTCTCTTTAAACAGCATTAAAGAAGCATCATGTTTATTTGGAGTAAAGTCTGCACAAGTAGCCGAATTGATAGCATTGATAAGAGCTTGCAAATTGGGAAAAGACAAAAAGATAACAGTGTATACTGACAGTCAGTACTGTTATGGGGTTGTGCATGACTTTGGCCAATTATGGCTACAAAGAGAATTCCTGACTTCATCAGGTACCCCCATTCGGAATGGAAGGATTGTACAAAATTTACTGGAAGCAATCCAATTACCAAAGGAGTTGGCAGTAGTCAAATGTGTTGCCCATAAAAAAGGCCTTGACGCTGTATCTATGGGAAATGATTTTGCTGATCGAGTGGCAAAACAATGTGCTATGGATCGCATGTCAATAAATATCAAACTGGGATGGACTGGAAACAGCTGCCAACTTATGGTGTTTGAAGAAGTGCCTACCTGGGATGAAGTGAGAGAATGGCAGCATGCTGTGCCTTGGGAAGAGAAAGAGAAGTGGAAGGAACTTGGTTGTCGACCAAGGAGTGAGGATGGTGTCATTGTGGGCCCAAAGGGTATGCCTGTGTTACCTAGACACCTGCTCTCCTCTATGGCAAGATTGATACATGGAAATTCACACACTGGTAGGGACGTCATGGTTCTGGTTTTCCAACAAACCTGGTACAATCCGAAGTTCAGGAAGGTAGCAGAATCACTCTGCCAGAGGTGCTTGACATGCCAACAGTTCAACGCTGGTAAAAGAACCGTAGTTGAACTGGGAAAAATTGGAAGATCAGGGGGTCCCTTTGCAAGAATTCAGCTTGACTTCATCACCATGCCTCGTTGTGAGGGAAAAAGATATGTCCTTGTCATTGTCTGCCTGTTTTCAGAATGGCTGGAGGCTTACCCTGCCACACAGAATGATGCTATAACTGTAGCCAAACTGTTACTGAAAGAATTGATACCTAGGTTCGGGGTTCCAGTCATGATTGAATCAGATAGAGGCGGACATTTTCAGAATGAGATATTGGCTCAGCTCTGTAAAGAATTTGGAATTACACAAAAGCTGCACTGTGCACATCGTCCAGAGGCTTCTGGAGTAGTCGAGCAAATAAATGGCACTATAAAATCGAGATTAGCAAAAATGTGTGATTCTACTGGCATGAATTGGATTACTGCCTTGCCCCTTGTTCTGATGGGACTCAGAAGTATTCCAGACCGGAAAACAGGCCTGAGCCCCCATGAAATCCTAATGGGAAGAGTGATGACACAAGCATGGGTACCAGGATACAAACTGTTAAGCATTACTGATGATTTGGTACTTGAATACTGCAAGCAACTGGGTGACAAAAGTGCGTTCTATCTCTCGCCAGATTGGGGAAGACGCCGTTGCCAACCCGACAACTCCAGTTCACAAATTGGTTCCTGGTGACTGGGTTAGAATCAAGAAGCATACTCGTTCGAGTTGCCTTGAACCAAGGTGGGGAGAAAAACGACAAATAATACTGGTGACCACGACAGCAGTGAAGTGTGCAGGCGTTCCTAAGTGGATCCATGCCAGCCATACACAGAAAGTAGTTCCGGACAAGGAACCTGGAGCTGAAGGTTGTCCAGCTGAGGGGTCTGCAAACGCCGGTCCTGAAGTAGCTGATGACGAACAGCCGAGCACCAGCCAAGATGATTGGATACCCATAATCGACTTAACTGAAGACCCAATCAGAACAAGAGAGCGGAACCAAGAAGATAGAGAGTGGAATAGAGAGGAAGAGATAGGCACAGGCGAAGACCCTCAGATCATTGAGATTCACATCAAATCTGAGGACGAAGAGGGAGGTCAGACAGGGACAGAACAAGTGATCGATACTCCTCCACTGACTCCTGAAATTGAAAAGGGACAGACTAGAACTAGTACAAAAGTTCGAGCAGAAGAAAATCAAGAGATCGAAGTGCTTGAACAGGATCAGATAGAATTAGAAGAACGTGTTCAGGACACAGAAACAGAGACATTCGAAAGCCAAAATCAAAATTCACCTGAACCAGGCCAGCTTAGTAACCAGGCAGAAGAGATAGATACAAGACCTGGGATTAGTCAGATAGGAAGGGAAGAGACAGAAACAGAAGTACCACAAACGAACGAAAATAAAAGAGCGTTAGAAGAAAGCCAAAACACAGTGCCAGCTAAAAGACTCAAGAAAAAGAAAAATATTGAACCGGGATTTATTAAGAAACTAAGACTGAGAATAAAAACAGTAGAAGAAAAACTTGCAGAAAGAAGAAAAAGTCCTCGAGTTGCAGAACAAGCTGGAGTAAGCTCCAAAAGAAGGAGTGATCGAATAAAAAGACAGAACGAGAAATACCAAGATCCTGAATGGACATTTTTAATTTTGGAGGATTTTGAGGATCTTGATTTAACTGACGAAAGTGACGGAGAACCGATTGCTGATCAGTCTACAGAAGAGGAAGACGAATTAACCTGAAGTTGCACAAAGTAAGCTAACTGTGCAAAGTTGCAGAGAGGGGTTGAGAAATCTTCTTCTGAACGAAAATGTCTGATTCAAACGTGAATGGAAGGCCAAGACGCAGTTGTTGCAAAACGTGCTGCAAAGTATGTATATGTAGTATAGCTATAGTGATAATAATTTGGATAGGACTAACAGTTTTCATTCCTTTTATGGTAAGCAAAAATACTAATATTGACCCTACTCAGACTGTGACCACTGACACTGAAGAACTGACAACACGAAGTGTAGAAAGACGTGAAAAGGCACTCAGACAAACAAAACGAGACTTAGAAGCATCAGATGAGGAAGGACTACATTATCATGGAGTTAGAAACCAGACACAGTTAAATGTTTTCGCAAATCTTTTAGTGCACTATGTAGAAACTATGGAAATAGAAGACTGCTATGTCTGCATGAAGCTACCTACTTCTGTAGCTGAAGGCGTGACTTATCATCACCTACCTTTGACCTATGGAATTTCCTGTAGCATATTAGCTAGTTTATTTTATAAAAGAGGACCATTACAGTATTACTATTCAAATTCAGACGTGATATTTTCTGAACTTCCTATACGTGGAAATCTGAATCCTGTACATACCAAAAGTGACGTTACACGTTATATGGGAGAATACTTTCTGACTATAGGTACCATAGACTTGAATGAAGCACACAGAGATAACTTGACCTGTTCATTACATGAACAAGAAAACATATTTTTAAACATGGCAGAGGAAAGAAGGGAGAGTTTCCAAAGAAAAGCTAATGACAAAAGACAGAAAACTCCTAAATGGGCTGAAAACATGGAAGGCACCTCAAATGGTGGGAGTGGTCCTGCTTTGTTGCTGGATTTCGAAAGGAAAGGGAAACTTTGTCTTCACCGCGAGAAGACTAGTTATTATAATAACATTTTCATTGGTTCCAGTCAATGTGAACACAATTACAAGGTAATTGGAGGTTGGGGTTTCAAAAATGGGTCAGAACCTGTGTTTCCTGGAATTTATTATATATGTGGAGACAAGGCTTATTTCAAATTGCCGGATCACTGGTATGGAAGCTGCTACTTTGGCATTGTTTTCCCGAAAATATACCATGTGAAAGAAATTGCTGGAAGCAATGAAAAAACTAATGGCTTAGTGCGTAGTAGAAGAGAAAGCGTAGGTGAAATAATGGGTAGTATTTTTAGTGCACTGATACCTGGAGTGGGAGTGGTTCTGAACACACACAGAATTTGCAAATTATCCACCATAGTGGATGTGTTGTCTACTGACACAGCTCATGGATTCCTGCTGGTCAATACCGAAATGGTTGCGATCAGATCAATGGTTTTGCAGAACAGACTTGCGCTAGACACCTTATTAGCAAAAGAGGGCGGAGTCTGCCGGATGCTGAAGGCGCAACATTGTTGCACTTACATACCGGACAAAAGTGTACAGATCAAAAGATATGTGAAAAACATTACTAATTTGGAAAAGGAACTCAAACCACTGGAGGTTGACAGTGCCTGGAAGAGACTTGTCGATGGTCTCTCCAATGTAGGTCATTGGTTTGCTAATTTAGGTAGAAGTTTATTGTTTAAGGTACTGATGCCAATTGGAGTGATAGGTCTCATCCTTTTCCTCATATTCATCTGTTGCAAATGTCGCAAACACACAAAGAAGTACACGGTGAATAGAAGGGGTGTGAAACGGAGTGTGGATGAGCTTGAATTGGAAGAAATGAATAATCAGATTTACAAAAAGGTGAAAAATTCTCACCCTGATAAAGATGTGAAAGAGAAATTGAATCGCTTGTTGGAAGAGATTGAGATGCAAAAAGTGTGAAAAGTTGGCATCTGGTTCCATTTTTTGTATTTGTGATGATAGTAAATATCATCAAAGAGGGGATTGATGAAGCAAGATTTCGCACATTACGCGACTTGCTGAAGTCAAGAACCTCGATTCATGTATAACTCTGTAATCAAAATTGTACGTTTTACTAATTTCCTTTATTTTACTATGTACATGTATCCTAGCGATGCTTGCCTATGTGTTTTACTAATACGATTAATTTGTGTTTCTAAAATGGCCGCCGTTTAGAAGATTGCTTCTGCGCATGCGTTAGTCACACTCATGTGACGTGACGTAGTTGTGATTTTGGAGGGAAAGGGTGCGCATGCGTAATAGCCACAAGATGGCTGCTTGTGTAATAATATGATGAAGCTTGTGCAGATGCTCTCGTGTTATTGTGTATTGCACTAATAAATAATTGCATAGTATATTTTTTATAGTGATAATTCATAAGTACACAATCATGTTATGTAGTTTATTCATTTATTTCTATGTTTTAATTTGTTTTCGCTTACTTTTCATGTATCCTCGGTACGGAGGGGTGATGGGGTGCTTGGGAGGCCGTGCTGGAGTGCAGTACCGCGCAGAATCAGAAGTAGCGAGGTGGCATTGACACAGCGCTAAGAGAAAGTCGCTGCCAAGATGTGCCTGGGAAGATGCACCTTCACCCAGCCAGAGAAGCTGAAAACTGTTACTTTATTAACAATGTATTCTTCCTATTGTATTCAGTGCGACTTCTCATGGGAACCCCAATCTTGCTAGGCGGTACCCAAGAATGCAAATGTGAGCTTGTAGAAGTAAATTCTGATTGGTGTGTTAACCTAGCCTACTTTGGGACCAATTGAAATTGTGGATTCTGACACTTTGCAACATTTGGGGGTGGTACACTGACCCGAAAACAGTATATCTAGCCTAGGTTTAGCTATAGAATGTGTCCGTCTTGTCTGAATAGCTGACCTGTCACTGACCCAACGCACTCAATAGGTGACTGAATACAGAGGTGCTGCGGAGCACTCTGTCCGAATTTGACCATAGACTTTTGAAGGTTTTACTAAACCTTAAGTGCTGGTGGAGCACTTTGCTGGGGAGTTCGCTAACCCAATTGGGGTTCTGACTGATAGCTGCAGAGAGGGTGGAGCGCAGGCGTTGCTTCCGAACTGCGGGTGCTGGTCGTGCCTTGGTGGTCCTGTCCTGATCCTAATCTGGGTTTCCTGTCCTGTCCTGGGGTGTCCATTCTGCACCTGCTGTCCCATTGATGACTGCTATTCCTTGGGGTATTTCCTGTCCTTGACTGACCCGTGGCCAGGGTTGGTTTTCACACCATTCTAGGTAAATATATAGATAGGGCTGAGAACTCTATACTGCACCTTTCTATTTTCTGTCTTTGCTTCAATAAAGACATACCTTGCACATGTTATATTTTCCATGCTTTCCGCAATCTACCATATGGAAACCTATTGCATTTTATTCTCATAGTATGTTCCTATGTTATCCTACTGTTTAGAGCAAATTTCTCTACCATACTGTTTATGAATTTAGATGTGGTTTATATTTTCTCCTGAAATCTATTTTTGAAATAATAATATTAGAATTATAGCGTGTTCCACTTTCCACCCTTTGATAGATGTACAGGATTCCTAATTTTCCACCCATTTTTATGAAGTACGTTCCAGTAGTATAATTCTAGTACATGCAAATAGCTTGCTCACTTATAGATGTCCATTCTTGAGTTTCAGTTTAAGTCTACTTAGCGTGTTTCCTGTCACTCTAGTTACAAATTTATTGATTACCCTTACACTTTTCTTGTATGGTTACGTGCTTTTTGTTATCTTGAATATTGATTGCCTTTTAACTGTAAGCCTAATACTCGCAGATACTGATTACTAGATAAAACCTTTAAAAATTCTCAGTTGTCCGTGGTCATTTTATGAAAATCAAAGTTTATGAAGTTGGGTTTGTATTTTGCCTGCCTTTCTTTTACAGCTAGCTCCCTGATCCATTGTGGTCATAGGTACCCGTAACGGTGGATTGGTAAGTCGGGTACACTAAAATAAAGGAAGGAATCAGGGTTGCTGATGGTAGATTTGTGAGGTCGCCTGATTAATGTATATGGTGAATTGAAATTTATGGGCCCGAAAACTATATGGTGAAATTATTGGTCAGGTGACCCCCGATCTCTATCACAGGGTCAGACTGATTTGCATATGGCCATACCTGAACTGGGGTGGCAGAGTGTGCTAAAGAACGGTGATGGATTAAACCCAGATCTGTTGACTGGGTGTGAGTGTTTGATTGGTTCTGACGCTCCGTCCATCACCACCCTCTTTTGTACCACTTTGTTCGCCATAAGTTGGCAGGGAATGCTTAGACTTGAGTCCCTTACTCACTTTGCCACTGGATTCAAGCAAGCCGGGCTGAAGACGGCTGAAATGTCAGAAACTGGTCCTCAGAAGCTGGTTTCCGGTCCAGGGAAGGCATGGCTTGGCAGTTCGGGCTGGATTGTTCCCATGAGGCACAGGGTCAGACTGATTTGCATATGGCCATGTCTGAACTGGGGTGGCAGAGTGTGCTAAAGAACAGTGATGGATTAAACCCAGATCTGTTGACTGGGTGTGAGTGTTTGATTGGTTCCGACGCTCCGTCCATCACCACCCTCTTTTGTACCACTTTGTTCGCCATAAGTTGGCAGGGTATGCTTAGACTTGAGTCCCTTGCTCACTTTGCCACTGGATTCAAGCAAGCCGGGCTGAAGACGGCTGAAATGCCAGTAACCGGTCCTCAGAAGCTGGTTTCCGGTCCAGGGAAGGCATGGCTTGGCAGTTCGGGCTGGATTGTTCCCATAAGGCACAGGGTCAGACTGATTTGCATATGGCCATGTCTGAACTGGGGTGGCAGAGTGGGCTAAAGAACGGTGATGGATTAAACCCAGATCTGTTGACTGGGTGTGCGTGTTTGATTGGTTCTGATGCTCCGTCCATCACCACCCCCTTTTGTACCACTTTGTTCGCCATAAGTTGGCAGGGTATGCTCAGACGTGAGTCCCTTGCTCACTTTGCCACTGGATTCAAGCAAGCCGGGCTGAAGACGGATGAAATGCCAGAAAACGGTCCTCGGAAGCTTGTTTCCGGTCCAGGGAAGGTATGGCTTGGCAGTTCGGGCTGGATTGTTCCCATGAGGCACAGGGTCAGACTGATTTGCATATGGCCATGTCTGAACTGGGGTGTCAGAGTGGGCTAAAGAACGGTGATGGATTTAACCCAGATCTGTTGACAGGGTGTGAGTGTTTGATTGGTTCTGATGCTCCGTCCATCACCACCCCCTTTTGTACCACTTTGTTCGCCATAAGTTGGCAGGGTATGCTCAGACGTGAGTCCCTTGCTCACTTTGCCACTGGATTCAAGCAAGCCGGGCTGAAGATGGATGAAATGCCAGAAAACGGTCCTCGGAAGCTGGTTTCCGGTCCCGTGAAGGCATGGCTTGGCCGTTCGGGCTGGATTGTTCCCATGAGGCACAGGGTCAGACTGATTTGCATATGGCCATGTCTGAACTGGGGTGGCAGAGTGGGCTAAAGAACGGTGATGGATTAAACCCAGATCTGTTGACTGGGTGTGAGTGTTTGATTGGTTCTGATGCTCCGTCCATCACCACCCCCTTATGTACCACTTTGTTCACCATAAGTTGGCAGGGTATGCTCAGATGTGAGTCTCTTGCTCACTTTGCCACTGGATTCAAGCATGCCGGGCTGAAGACGGCTGAAATGCCAGAAATCGGTCCTCGGAAGCTGGTTTCCGGTCCCGGGAAGGCATGGCTTGGCAGTTCGGGCTGGATTGTTCCCATGAGGCACAGGGTCAGACTGATTTGCATATGGCCATGTCTGATCTGGGGTGGCAGAGTGGGCTAAAGAACGGTGATGGATTAAACCCAGATCTGTTGACTGGGTGTGAGTGTTTGATTGGTTCTGATGCTCCTCCACCACCACCCCCTTTTATACCACAATGGCAGAAGTGGGCTGACTCCTTGCACATGCTGCCAGCTGTGGTGGGTAAAAGCAAAATGTGAATGACAGTCAAAAAGACCAATGGATAAAGTGGTCTTGCCCAAATACACTGCATGTGTGTATATAAGTGTATATTTTAATTTATGTATTGATTTGATTACATGTTGATGGTACTACAACTCAATCTGGCTCAAGGCCAGGCCAAAAGTAACAAAATGAGAGGCAGTGAAAGCTGGCCATTTGCAGCAGGGGGAAACTATTCACACAATCACAAGGGCTATTTATCGCAACAGGAGATACATGTCCGTGGTTCCTAGCTTTGAACCGTGTCCCTCCCCTGGAGCAACCTTCTATTTACTCTGGACTTACCTTCCCCCGGGGCTGCCACCATGCACACCCCCTGACACTCTCTCCAACTACTCTCACACCACCTACCACTGATTATTGAAGGTTAGTGCAGCCTCCTCAGTCACCATTCACTGCTCTAGGGTGAGATACACAGGGATATTCTAGGCCATTAGGCCTATAGGTTCTTAATTGTAACCCTCATAGGAGTATAAAATCAGAAACATCCAGCTACTTCCTGTTAGCCGCAGTTTTCAGATTTTGCATGACTAAGCAGGTGTAATTAGAGCTCAACTGTAATTGTGAACAAGATGGACGAGAATCAACTTTTAGTAGCAAAAGGAATGTTGCAAATTAAGGGTCGGATTCACAATGCTAGGGCTACAATTTTCTACTACTTAAGAATGTGATGAATGACTTTAATATATGAATGTATAAATTAATGAGGACAAATATCATCTGGAAAGCTTGATTTAATGATGTAAAGTGACAAAGTAACTTCTTCTGGACACACACCCATTTGTTTCTAGCATTGCCTCTTTAGAAGAGATTGGTCACTAGAGGCAAGGAAATGCCAATTTTCTGTTTCCATATAGATTTTCAGAATTTTGGAGAAAAAAAAACAAGTCCGTTCTTCACAGAATTTTTGTGAGGGGAAACCTGTGATTATAACCACTGTGGAGCAGGAAAAGAAAATGGTGGTTTTAAATAATTCCCTGGTAGAATTAGAGGTCTCTGAGATTTGGCTACGAATATAGGTAGATTTAGTTAGAATATTTGCTTCTTATATGATTTCAATTCTACTCTAAAGGTTGATGCAGCCTTCTTGGAATAAGTTACTCCCTAGTTGCAATCTAACTGCCTACCTCTTAGGCAATGGAGTTTTAAAGTTTCAGAGAACCATTTGTTCTGGGTTTTACATGGCCCTGATTTAAAAGTTTTAGGAGGAGCTACAATGTCAAGTGTACTTACTATGTTATTGATACAGAATGATTTCAAAAAATCATAATACACAACACATTTATACACAGAAAACACGAAAGGATGAAAGTACACGTTGCACACGTGAGACACAGTGAGACATGAAACAGAGACAAGTGTAGTAGAAGCAATGTAAAAGCATGCTTTAAAACGTGAGATAAAAACACATTTATGAGGTAACACAAATACATATAAATAAGTTGCGCTAATGAATATCTAATGCTTATGTTGCTTATAAACTATATTAATGAGAATGTGATGCTATATGAAGTGGCCTAGGGATTTTATGCATTTTGCTGAGAAAAGTTGATGCAAAAATGTGTAGCAATGAAGTACAGGGCTTGAGATTTTGCATATTGATACTAGAGACTTTGGGTCAAATTATCAAGGGCCTTATCTCCACTTTTTTGACTTTAAAAGCTAAAAAAGCGTAGATAATGTTTTCACCCTATTAACAAGAGGGTGATAACATGCATTAGCGCATTGTTAGCACCCTTTTACCCAACGCCTCCCTTTGCATCTCTATTGAGATGCAAAGTGGGCGTCACTGGGCAGAACATCCTTGTAAATATCGCTGATGTGCACATTGCGAAATTTACAAGGAGGCCCAGGCGCCGCAGATTTTGCCAAAAACTAACGTCTGCAAAAATGCTGACTTACCTATACTTTGTATTGGAGGTGGATTATGCTGATAAGACCACAGGGTCGTATCAGCAAGGTTATCGCCGTTTTACATGGAACATCGCTGGAAAACCAGTGATGTTCCATGGAAAACAAGCTATCGCTGGAATAATTATCGCCATTGCGCTATGCGTTGTCAATACAGCGCTAACATGGTGATAATTATTAGCGATAGCCGGCGATGATAATTCTCACAGTAAGAACAGCCAGCGATATATTGATAATATGCCCCTTTATAGTCTATGAAATATTAGAAACACTTTTAGTAAAATGAAATTGGAAAAACATGCATTTATATGACTAATGTAAAATTGTGTGGTAGTAGGTCATTTCTAACTTTATTAATTTCCATCTAATAATATTTTGTGAAGTTCTTTATATATATATATATATATATATATATATATATATATATATATATATATATATATATATATATCACATACACAAAGTTTGCCTGCGATGGATGGAGCCCACTTGGTTTTAATCTGCTTACAAGTTGGCGAGGAGGCACAGCAACCCACTGAGGGAATACCACGGCACTACAAGTTCCAGAGGGCCAAGGAGTGGCCACGCCCACATGGGCGGGGGACAGTGATTCAAAAGACAGTGCGTGAAATGCTGATAATTGCCGCCCCGCTGCATTGAAGCCACAGCCCATGAGGAAGTGCTCCACGAGCACAAAACGCCTCGGGCAGGACTCTTTGAAATTTCTGTGTGGCTGCCAGTTGTCATTTCATGCGACACCTTCATTAAAGATCTTGACAGCAAAATACTCACCTGTTTGTGGGCTCCATCCATCGCAGGCAAACTTTGTGTATGTGATTTTGAGCGGCATCGCCTGAGCCGCGGATTGAGTCCCGCTGTTTGTGCAGACCCGCCTCGTTGTCACCCGGCAGTGAGACTAAGGTAACAGGAGCTGCTTAATGAAGGAGTAAGATGCCGGTGCAATGTTCCACTGAAGCGCCGCAACCCACTTGGTTTTAATCTGCTTACAAGTTGGCGAGGAGGCACAGCAACCCACTGAGGGAATACCACGGCACTACAAGTTCCAGAGGGCCAAGGAGTGGCCACGCCCACATGGGCGGGGGACAGTGATTCAAAAGACAGTGCGTGAAATGCTGATAATTGCCGCCCCGCTGCATTGAAGCCACAGCCCATGAGGAAGTGCTCCACGAGCACGAAACGCGTCGGGCAGGACTCTTTGAAATTTCTGTGTGGCTGCCAGTTGTCATTTCATGCGGCACCTTCATTAAAGATCTTGACAGCAAAATACTCACCTGTTTGTGGGCTCCATCCATCGCAGGCAAACTTTGTGTATGTGATTTTGAGCGGCATCGCCTGAGCCGCGGATTGAGTCCCGCTGTTTGTGCAGACCCGCCTCGTTGTCACCCGGCAGTGAGACTAAGGTAACAGGAGCTGCTTAATGAAGGAGTAAGATGCCGGTGCAATGTTCCACTGAAGCGCCGCAACCCACTTGGTTTTAATCTGCTTACAAGTTGGCGAGGAGGCACAGCAACCCACTGAGGGAATACCACGGCACTACAAGTTCCAGAGGGCCAAGGAGTGGCCACGCCCACATGGGCGGGGGACAGTGATTCAAAAGACAGTGCGTGAAATGCTGATAATTGCCGCCCCGCTGCATTGAAGCCACAGCCCATGAGGAAGTGCTCCACGAGCACGAAACGCGTCGGGCAGGACTCTTTGAAATTTCTGTGTGGCTGCCAGTTGTCATTTCATGCGGCACCTTCATTAAAGATCTTGACAGCAAAATACTCACCTGTTTGTGGGCTCCATCCATCGCAGGCAAACTTTGTGTATGTGATATATATATATATATATATATATATATATATATATATATATATATATATATATATATATATATATATATATATATATATATATATATATATATATATATATATATATATATATATATATATATATATATATATGTATATATATATATATGTATATATATATATATATATATATAAATATATATTCTATTGGAATTTATTTAATTTCATTATATTTGAAGTAAACATAGCCCATTTGATCTAAATGTGCAATGCTAACTTAAAGCCCTTCCT
Organism: Lissotriton helveticus; assembly: GCF_964261635.1. Lineage (NCBI taxonomy): Eukaryota > Metazoa > Chordata > Amphibia > Caudata > Salamandridae > Lissotriton > Lissotriton helveticus. The sequence continues at coordinate 1,076,108,080 of NC_136072.1, forward strand.
GAAATGCTTTTTCTTGAGTACTGACCTTTCTCCTGATTTAATAGAATTGATTGATCTTTGCAAGTAAAATGTTACATATCTGTCCTGTACAAGTCTATTTCCGACATTCTTGAATGTTTTTGCAACGTTCACAGTAAAATATTCCTGTGGGAATGGAATTTCAGTTATGGCTATAAGTTGCAACTTTGTATTTCTTCTCTACCAATGTTAGGCTTGTGAGGACTCACAAACGTTCGTTTCTCATGACTAGCATGGGAAACCAGCTTGATGTTTCAACCATCTCAAGTGATATGATGTGAGCAGGGACATGTGATAGTCTTTCGATTGTGGTGTGATGCTACGCCACTGGACTTTACTAAAACTCTTTAAAAGAAGAAACCCCAAGGGGGGGCGTGGCTAAGCAAGCCACGATGGCGGCCGTGTATTGCTGAGGCTCCGCGATCGGGCTGCCGCTCATCCTGACCCGTGGATCGCCGTGAGCCCCGCAACTCCACGCTTCTTCCCGGAGCACTCCTACACACCAGAGCACCCACTGTGGTATCGCTATCGGCGCTGAAAGAGGCGGATTGCCGCCTTAACTGCCTCCGTCGGAGCCGCGCGCCGAGACCTAAGATGGCGGCCGCGGCTCGGTAGCGCTGTTCTCCCCGGGGGCCCCCCGCACACGGAGGCGAGAAGACTGACGGCGGCACGCCCGGATCGAGTGGCGTGACCTGCAGGGACCGGCGCTGCTTTGCCCCACCACCGCGACACCCCCCCAACTGCGGGAGCCTTCCAGACTCTCCCAGGGCTCACCCCTGCTACGCCCCGATCTCCGGTGCCTACACCAGCCAGCCCTCGGAGCCAGCTGTCACCGTGACGTCCGTCGCTGGAGGTGAGCGTGGGGCGGGGACCACCTGTGAGTCTGGGGCGCCCTCCTGCCGCCATTTGATGTCTGTTCCTCACCGGGGCCTGACTCCAACATGGCACCCAAACTCGGCTGAGAGAGACGGCACCTTAGAAGACTACTTCTGGAGCCCCTGATTGCTACCCACTCGCTCCTATTACCGACTGCCTGCTCCTGGGAGGGCTGGATCAGCCCCCCCCCCACTCGCTCCCTGCCTCACGAGTGCTGAATCTGCCTGGCCTCTCCTAGGACGTGCCTTTCTCCCCCCCCCCACGTGGCGGGGACCGCCGGAGCAGGCCCGCCGACGCCCCCAACGAAACCGGCCAGCGAGGAGGCCCCGCTGCCTACGCTCCTGCGTCGCACCTCCAAGCCCGGGTGGGCTAGCCCTTGCCCGCCCTACGCCTTCTGTGACCTCGTCCCCTCCCCTGAACGAGGGTCTACTTGAGGGACCTCTCCTCGCAGGATCCACCGCCCCCTGCCGTCACTGACTCACGGCGCCCCGCCAACCAGCAGTATGGGGAAACCTAGGGGCTCGCAGGCAACCGCTGTCCCTGAAACGGCCCCCGAGCATAAGCCACACACCCGGACCTGGGCACAATCCCACGTGCCGCAAACGGACACCATATTATCGGCGAAGCTGGACCAGGTGCTGGCAGCCATAGAGCTGTCCCGTCTGTCGATGGAGGAACGTTTGGGCACCCTCTCGACGGACATCAGCTTGGTCCGCGACGATCACCGCAAACTGGCGGACAGAGTGACGGAGGGGGAGAGGACTCTGGCCGACCTACAACCCGCCATGAAGGCGCAGGGAACAGATCTACAGGAGGTCCTGCGTCGCGTGGCGACCCTCGAGGAGCGCACGGTCGATTTGGAGGGGCGATCGAGACGCTGTAACATCCGCGTCCTGGGCCTTCCGGAAGGAATTGGGAACTCAGACCCCTTGAACTATATGGAGTCCTGGACCAAATCTTTCACCCCCGAAGCGGAGCGCTCAGCGTTCTTTTCCATCGAACGTGCCCACAGGGTCCCCGCCCGGGAGCCGAGACCAGGCTTCCCCCTCAGACCCATGTTGGCCAAGTTCCTTCATTTCCGCGACCGTGACGCGGTGCTCCGCGCGGCCCGGGCAGCGGGCCCATTGCAGGTGGAAGATCAACATGTCATGGTGTTCCCGGATTATGCTCGAGGGGTTCAGCAGCAGAGGTCCACATTTCTCGAGGTCAAAAGACGCCTCCGCGCAAACGATGTCCAGTACTCCTTGCTGTTCCCAGCCCGCCTCAAGGTCTTCCACAAGGGCAGGGCTATCTTCTTTGACACGGCTGAGGAAGCACGAGATTGGGCTGAACTGCACTGCCCATTACTACCCAGGGCGGGAATCCAACGGGACCAGAACAATCGCTCTCGAAGATCCAGGAGACGGGGTCTGAAGCACCCCCCAACGAACCCCTCCAAGAGCCAAGGATCCTCCCCCTCGAGATCGCCAGATTTAACGCAGATCATGCAAGAACGACGAGATGCCCTGAGAGCGGTGGCTGAGCTACACTCGTCACCCCTGGCACCGGACCTGGAACGCCATCCACACCTCTTCACTCCGGAAAAGGACCATGACAGTGATGGCACGATGTCGGGAATTGGTCAGACCTCTTCCCCCCTGGTCATCACGCAAACGATGGACGCTATCCTGGATGAACCACCCAGCACATCCGAGTAATATCTGACTAGATTGTATCCTCTTTATGTACACCTTCCTAACCGAATGTTCTCTGAATTCACTTAAGCGCTCTTCCTATGAAGGCTCACGCGCGACATACGTCCCTCCTACAAAAGCCCGATCAGCGCCCGGCCTCGCATACACACGCGCTGCCGCCCCCGCTGTTACTTGTTATATTCTTCCCCTAGTGGGACACTAGTTTGGATATACCACCTCCGGTGATGTATCCCCTGCATTGGGACTGTTTCCCACCCCCTGTTACGATGGTTCTCCCCCCTGTCAGTTGCTGTCCCCTCCCCTCGGCAGCAAGGCGCGCATGGGCATGCACACGATATATGACTTCACATTCCTCCGGGCCTCTTGGGTGCTCTCAGGTGTTTACACGACCTCTGATTGATGGCAGCTCCACGGTCGGATGTTAACGTCCTCACACTTAATGTACGGGGCCTTCACACGCCTAGTAAGCGATATTCAGTTTATTCATACATCAAGCGCAAGACAGCTGGGATTGCTCTCCTGCAGGAGACACACATTAACGGCACCGAATTAGGCAGACTGCAAGCTAAATGGCGAGGGACGTTCTGTGCCACGACCTACTCGGCATTTGCGCGCGGCGCTTTAATATGGGTTAGGCCAGGCACCCCCTTCCGAGAACTTAGGCGGGTGGTGGACAGGGAGGGCAGATACGCATTACTAGAGGGACTCTTAGACGGCCAAAGGATCCTCCTGGGCAGCATCTACGCCCCTAATACTGACCAAGATAAGTTCTGGGATCACCTTACAGGAGTCCTGGCCCAATTCACTGCCATTCCCTGGATCCTGGGAGGCGATTACAACTGCACGCTTGACCCCTCCCTGGACCGATCGCACCCCCTCCTCCGCGCTCCCCAGCCCCCCGACAATCAGAGCTGTTCCGGGCTTGGGCCACACACTGGGCGCTCACTGATGCATGGCGTCACTTACACCCCCAGGCCCGCCTTTATTCGTTCCACTCTATCCCTCACAATCTCCGGGTCTGCCTTGACAGGTTTCTGTGCTCAACGCAGATCTTCCCCGCGGTCGTCTCTGCGGACTACCTGGGGCGGGTTATTTCGGACCATGACGCTCACATACTACGCCTCACCCACCAGTCCCTACCTGGCGACTTCCCAGGGAATGTTTGACTGACCCGGTGTTCCACGACTCGCACACGCGCAGCATACAGGACTACTTCACGCACAACGCAAACACGGCTTCTTCGACACTGATAGAGTGAAATGCATTCAAGGTGGTAGCACGGGGGGAATGTATTCAACAAATCACAGGGGTCCGGCGCACGTTGGAACAGACACTCACAACCACGGAACAGCACCTAGCTACACTCACCAAACAAGTTGATCCCTCTGAGGAACACGCTAAACTCACGGCTGAAGCGAAGTCAGCCTACCAAGCTGCTTGTGCTGATCTCAGAAAATATAACTTTAGGGCCCATGCCTCCCGAGTCCATAGAGACAGGGACAAAACGGGTGCAATGCTCGCATGGCTAGCGCGACAAGACACCGAAACCAGACCAATCACAGACATCGTTACTCTGGAGGGCGAACTCGTGCGCTCCCAGGCAGAGATCCTTTTGGCGTTCCAACGCTATTACGCCAAGGTATACGACGCCTCGGACTCTCTCTCTCCATCATCCGTCACCCATTTCCTTGACCTGTTGCCGCTGCCCACGATCTCGGATGCCGACAAACTCGCGCTCGACGCCAAGATAGGGGCGTCAGAAATTGCTCAGGCACTATGAACCCTATCTCGCAATAAAGCCCCGGGTCTCGACGGCTTCCCACTAGAATACTACTTGACTTTTTCCCCTCTAGTGATTCCACGCTTGACGCAGGTGTTCGCGACAGCCCTTGATCAGGGCGTGTTGCCCCGCTCATTGCGAGAATCGGTGATCGTGACCTTCTTAAAGCCACACCGGGACCCTCATCTTATGGGCTCGTATCGCCCCATCACTTTACTATCTGCAGATTGTAAACTCCTCGGGAAGGTATTGGCAGACAGATATGCCCAGGTCATACGCCCGCTGGTTCACTCGGACCGGTGCGGTTTTGTCCCAGGGAGGAACACCTCACAGGACATCCGCCGTGTTTTCCACGTTCAGGACCAGGTGCGGGACAGATATCCTCGATCCGCATGCCTCATCCAGGACCTGGAGAAGGGGTTTGACACTCTCCAATGGCCATACCTCTTTTCGGTCCTCCGCCGCCTCAATATCGGCCCAATACTTTCGGCATACACGCGACTCCTCTATACCGACCTGTCCACACGAGTCCGGATTGGGAGACACATCTCGGCGGCATTCGAGGTCCGGCATGGCACGAGGCAGGGATGCCCCCTCTCGCCTCTCCTCTTCGCCCTTGCAGTCGAACCACTGGCGATTAGGCTACGCCAAGATGGTCTGACCTGGGGCATCCCACTCGCGGAAACCACACATAGCGTCTCTATGTATGCAGACGATCCCCTCATCTATGTCCGGGATATTACGGCTGACCTCACCCCCATCTGGTTAGCGCTCACCGAATTCGCCGACGCCTCGGGCCTCCGTGTGAACTAGGATAAATCCACGGTATATCCCTTTCACCCGGACCTACCGCCACGTGATACCTGGCTGGGAACACAAACGGTCTCCTGGTCCACGGATGCCCCCCGATACCTTGGGGTTCAGCTTTACCATTCTCCCGCTGACATCTTCGAGGGCAATCACGGCAGGGCGCTCGCGGGCCTCCGACCGACAGTTGCCTTCTGGACCAGACTCCCACTGGCCCCTATAGGACGCATTGCCCTGGCTAAAATGATAATGCTCCCCCGGCTCCTTTATCACTTTACCAACCTACCGGTAGTCCCACCCAGGTCCTTCTTCCAGGCCCTCAATTCCCTCCTAGGCACCCTAATTTGGGGTTCGGGCCGACACAGGGTAGCCTTGAAAACCCTTCAGCTTCCCACCACCCAGGGGGGCCTTGGAGCCCCATCCTTTGAGTCCTACTTTCTAGCGGCTCAGCTCCAATGGCTGTCGTATTGGAAGGCAGACCGGTACACACAAGAGACCACTACCCCAACGGGTAGGATCATGTCACCGGAGCTGTCCCGTCTACTTCTTCCGGGCACTAAACCGCGGCGCACATATCCTCTACAGGTCTCGGTGGCGCGTCAATGTATGCTCCGGGTCCACCGGATGTCTCCCAGGACGACCCCATACTTACCATTGCTCCCGTTGATCGGCTGGCCCAGATCGGACTCATACTTCCCAGCCCCCATGCTCGCTGTGTGGACACAATGCGGCATCACGGATATGGAGTCGCTCTTTGAGGAAGGGCAGATTAAATCTTTCGATCGACTAGTCGCCGAATTCGACCTCCCTACCGGTCAATTCCTCCGATATCGCCAACTCCTCGAATGTTTCCGTCCTTACCACAACCTCCAGACGGGCGAACCGGACACACATCCAGTTATACACGCAATCTTGCATATGGGTACGGGGCGACACCTGGTCACCTGGCTATATAAAGCGATACGGGAACTCTCAAATGCTCCCCTAGTGTCCCTGCACGCCACCTGGGAAGTAGACATCGGGCGCCCGTTACGCGACTCGGAGTGGACCAAGGCGCTTGAAGCCCCAAAACGCATATCTCGGAACGCCCGTTTTAAGAACATCCAATATTACATACTACACAGGGCGTACCTGACACCGGCGCGGCTGCAGAAATTTTACCCCACCACTCACTTCCTCTGCCCCAGATGCCGCTCCCCGACTGCAGATTTCCGTCACATGTTCTGGAGCTGCCCTGACCTCCACCCCCTATGGCGAACGGTACACGACACACTGAAAGACCTCACGGGGCCTCACAACCCTAGACACCTAGGAATCCAGCGCGTTGGGCATTTTCCACATTCCGAAACAGCTCCCAGCACACAAGCGCTTTGTATCCCTGGCACTACTACTAGCCAAAAGATGTATAGCTATGCACTGGCGGTCATCAGTGGGCCCCCCCACAGCAGCATGGACAGGGGCGGTATGTAAGTGGGCGGCGGCGGAAGAGGACGCCCTGCGGGAGGAGGAGGCGAAGGGCGCCCGTAAAAACTTCATTTCTATGGAATGGGCCATGTTATTGCATCGTTTCCGACAGCTGACACGCCCTGATGATCCGAACACTCCCACCCCCCCAACTACTCCCACCCCGGCAGACCACTCCGCCACCGCAAACCTACAGCCCCTAGACAACGCCTAATGCCAGACGTAGGCGACCCCTCAGTCCCACACATCTACCCTGCTTCCAGAGCGTCTGACCCGATGCCCATTCTGACATGACACTCCCGCCTTCTAGCAACCCGGCCCACTGTAAGCGCGAACCTCTGACCCCTCGGACACCCTGCCCCCATATCTTCTCAATATGCCCGTGCAAACACCCAGATGCCCCTTCCCCGCGTTTTGTCTCCCCAGTTACTTGGCAACACCAAAGTACAGCCTCTGCAGACCCACACCAATGCTCCTCATGATGTTGATTCACATGCTTGTGCCTTTTCCCTTCTCTTTGAATTTCTTTTCTCCTGTATTTTCCGGCATATGTGATTCCTTGAATGGTCTGTACTGCTCTAATAACGAAATGCCAATAAAAACAAGTTTAAAAAAAAAAAAAGAAGAAACCCCAAGGGAGGGGCAGCGAACGCCATTCATTTTTCCTACTTGGGATCCAGATTTTATGCTGATCGATCTTTTACTTTGGACTGTTTGTCGATGCTACAATCTGTAGCTGTTGGACTGAGACCTTTCTTTGCTGAACCATTTCTATTTTTCAAATTTCCTTTTATATCTTTAGCTCTAAGCTAATGGACTCACCTTTAATGGACTTTGTCTGATGTGGGACAGAAGCTGTTAGAACTTTGAACAATTCTTCTGCTTTAAATGTTGGTGGGACTCTGTAACTCTGAACAAATTTTAATAACCATCCTCTGAAGATTGCTTACATATTTGGTGTTTTGATGCAATCTGTAATATTCTTGACTGAAGTCCTTAAGAAATGTCTAACTCTAATACATTTTGACTCTTTAATTTAATAACCAAATTAATCTAAATCTTGTCTGAGGCTATTATTGAATTCTGTTGGTTCTTCCATTCAAACTGTGTTTCTGTTCAAATGCATTATAGAGAGAGAATCTACAATCTCTATCAGAACATTCGGTTTTACATCTTTTGTTCTGTGTTGCAATTGCAGAACTTTTGGTTTGCATTATTCTCATTCGACTTAACTTCTTCAGGAGATTTGGTCTAGCAGTTGCTATTCTTTACTTCAAGAGCATGGTATTGAGAGTGGTGTATCTGAACTTGATTTCTAACTTGTGAGTTGGCTGTCTATTAATGGTCCTCGTTTGACAGCTAAAATTACCCCCCTCCCATTGGCAGAGAAAGATTCTTCAGAGGATCATTGCGTCGGGGGCAATGGAAATGCTTCAGACTGTCTAATCGTAAAGGGCCCAGTATGGTTGGAGTAGTAAGGAGAGTAAGCATACTAATAAAGAACATTTACCCATGCATCATGCTGCAATATTATCATTAAAGGATTGTAAGGCTTCTGTGGGTGAATGAAAACTGGACTACTAGCTAGCCAGTCTTTTAATATCTAAGTATATTTGGCTAGGTCAATTTGTTCCGGGAACAAGCTCTGTCAGAGAATGTGTTTTGGGTATTTACTTTACTTTGTTTTCAAATTCTGAAAGGTATTAAGCAGTGGCCAGTTCAGATCACAGGCAAAAGATTTAAACTTCTACCTTCACAGAGGTCCGGATTTGGTCAAGAGAGTGGCCCAATATATGGGCAGCTCCATGGACATTCCCAGTTTTATTCCACTTGAATCTGCAAATCTTCAGAAATGCATAATTGTACTGAAAGTATAGATATTAGTCTAAGAATAGATTTACACTTTTTTTGAGTCAAGCAATAAGGGTGTGCTTTTTAACACATGGAGCCCTGAATGAACGCAAAACCTGCATTCCCCATGGTTGCATCACCCACTGTCTGTTGATATGTAACTAAACAGTATAAGATGTGCGTTCATATGTCTATTTATCATCCACTTGGTCTCGATTGTGCATTCATTATACACCCATGATATTAGAGACCGCATGCATGCAGACAAAACACAGATCCATATCAATCTCAGAAAAAGGTTTTGGTATATGTTTTATAGCAGCAAATTATCTTACCCCTTTGATAAGTTGGACAAACTGTTTTGTCCACCACATTACCTCTGTCGTGAGTTGAACGTGAACGGTTCACCCACTACGCTAAAGGAGAAAATCTTTCTGGTGCAAGCGCCCAAAAAATCTTTCTTTTTAAAACAAAAAGTTAGGGAAGAGCTTCCCTTGCATTGCAATGTTTTTTTTACTAGAGTGACAATCAGTGTAAAGACTTTTTCAGTTGAGTCAGTGCTCAGGGCATAACTCAGGGGCATATTACCAACAACTAGCGATAATTATCGCTATGTTGGCTTAGCGGCAATATTTTTATCGGCGAGCTGCGGCGATTTTTATCGCTTAGGAACCTTGCTATTATCAAGGTTTATCTCCTAAGCGATAAAAATCGGCCGAAATGCATGAATATCGCTGAAAAGTCAGCGATATTCATGCATTACCGAGCTAATGCTCTTAGACAGTCAAAATATCGAGTAAAAAATATCGAATGGACATAATATCGAGTTTAAAATATAGAATGGACAAAATATCGAATGGACAGAATATAGACATCAAAAATATCGTTTTTAAGGTAAGTAATGTAATATCGAATGTTAAAAATATAGAAAGTTAAAATATCGAAGTATATAATATAGGTTATTAAAATTATCGAATTTTTAATAATATCGAATTTTTTATAGTGTTTTTATGTTATGATATGTGTGAAAAGTGTGTATTTATGTTATAATTTATTTTAATTAATTGATTTTGTTTTTTTAATTTTTGCGTAATTTAATTCTGTAGCGGGTTGTGGGTTTATAGGGGAATAGGGTGGGAAGTAATTTAATGATAATTAATTAAATATGTACATTTATTTATTGGTATTCATTTTTAATTAATTGTTAATTAATTTATATTTGGTAATTAATTAAATTTGAATTGGCAATTAATTTTAATTAATTGATTAATTGCTAATTATGCTAATTTTACTAATTTATTTTCTGTAGCGGGTTGTGGGTTTATAGGGGAATTGGGTGGGAAGTAATTTATTTATAATTAATTAAATATGTAAAATTATTTATTGGTATTTATTTAGAATTAATTGTTAATAACAATTTTATGGGTAATTAATTACATTTTAATTGCCTATTAATTTTATTTAATTGATTAATTGCTAATTATGTTATTTTACTAATTTATTTTCTGTAGCGGGTTGTGGGTTTATAGGGGAATAGGGTGGGAAGTAATTTATTTATAATTAATTAAATAATTCAATTGTATTTAATTTGAATTAATTGTTAATTAATTTTTAATTGTTAATTAATTGTTAATTTGTAAATAATTTGTATTAATAGGAAACTAATTGTAATAATTAATTTTAATTTGTAATTTTAATTGATTCATTATTATATTATATTAAATTGGTAATTACTTTTAATTAATTTTTTATAGATATTAATTTATATTTTTTTAAATAATATATGAAGTATTTACTTTCCCTACTGTCGCACTCTCTGGAGTGGGAATAGTAATTTTTACCCCTACGCTATCCAACGCTTTCCCTACTGTTGCACTCTTTGGAGTGGGAATAGTAATTTTAACCCCTACGCTATCCAATGCTTTCCCTACTGTTGCACTCTTTGGAGTGGGAATAGTAATTTTAACCCCTACGCTATCCAACGCTTTCACTACTGTTGCACCCTTTGGAGTGGGAATAGTAATTTTTAACCCTACGCTATCCAACGCTTTCCCTACTGTTGCACCCACTGGAGTGGGAATAGTAATTTTTACCCCTATGCTATCCAACGCTGTCCCTACTGTTGCACCCACTTGAATGGGAATAGTAATTTTTACCTCTACGCTATCCAACGCTTTCCCTACTGTTGCACTCACTGGAATGGGAATAGTAATTTTTACCCCTACGCTATCCAACGCTTTCCCTACTGTTGCACCCACTGGAGTGGGAATAGTAATTTTTACCCCTACGCTATCCAATGCTTTCCCTATTTTTGCACCCACTGGAGTGGGAATAGTAATTTTTACCTCTACGCTATCCAACGCTTTCCCTACTGTTGCACTCACTGGAGTGGGAATAGTAATTTTTACCCTTACGCTAGCCAACGCTTTCCCTACTGTTGCACCCACTGGTGTGGGAATAGAAATGTTTACCCCTACGCCATCCAACGCTTTCCCTACTGTTGCACTCTTTGGAGTGGGAATAGTAATTTTAACCCCTACGCTATCCAACGCTTTCCCTACTGTTGCACTTTTTGGAGTGGGAATAGTAATTTTTACCGCTACGCTATCCAACGCTTTCCCTACTGTTGCACTCTTTGGAGTTGGAATAGTAATTTTTACCCCTACGCTATCCAACGCTATCCCTACTGTTGCACCCACTGGAGTGGGAATAGTAATGTGTACCCCTACGCTATCCAACGCTTTCACTACTGTTGCACTCACTGGAGTGTGAATAGTAATTTTTACCCCTACGCTATCCAACACTTTCCCTACTGTTGCACTCTTTGGAGTGGGAATAGTGATTTTTACCCCTACGCTATCCAACGCTTTCCCTACTGTTGCACCCACTGGTGTGGGAATAGAAATGTTTACCCCTACGCCATCCAACGCTTTCCCTACTGTTGCACTCTTTGGAGTGGGAATAGTAATTTTAACCCCTACGCTATCCAACGCTTTCCCTACTGTTGCACTTTTTGGAGTGGGAATAGTAATTTTTACCGCTACGCTATCCAACGCTTTCCCTACTGTTGCACTCTTTGGAGTTGGAATAGTAATTTTTACCCCTACGCTATCCAACGCTATCCCTACTGTTGCACCCACTGGAGTGGGAATAGTAATGTGTACCCCTACGCTATCCAACGCTTTCACTACTGTTGCACTCACTGGAGTGTGAATAGTAATTTTTACCCCTACGCTATCCAACACTTTCCCTACTGTTGCACTCTTTGGAGTGGGAATAGTGATTTTTACCCCTACGCTATCCAACGCTTTCCCTACTGTTGACTCACTGGAGTGGGAATAGTAATTTTTACCCCTACGCTATCCAACGCATTCCCTACTGTTGCACTCACTGGATTGGGAATAGTAATTGTTACCCCTATGCTATCCAACGCTTTCCCTACTGTTGCACTCACTGGAGTGGGAATAGTAATTTTTACCCCTACGCTATCCAACACTTTCCCTACTGTTGCACTCTTTGGAGTGGGAATAGTAATTTTTACCCCTACGCTATCCAACGCTTTCCCTACTGTTGAACTCTTTGGAGTCGGAATAGTAATTTTTACCGCTACGCTATCCTACGCTTTCCCTACTGTTGCACTCATTGGAGTGGGAATAGTAATTTTAACACTCTTGCTATGCTACGGTAATAATATTGTATATTTTTTAATAATATTATGTTAATATATATATATATGTTTTAACAAATAAAATTGTATTTTTTTTTATAACTTAAATTAATTATTTAATAATTTTAAAGTTATTTACGTATTTTTAAGTATATTTTAGTTATTTATTTTTAATATTTTTTTAATTTTACATTAATTTTAATAAATTCGATATTTTTACAAAGTACATATTTTTAAACGATATTTTTGATTCAATATTTTTGTACTTACCTGTTTGTAGATAGGACTTCGATATTTTTGTAGTCGATATTTTGGAGTCGATATTTTAAATGCCTATATTTTTGTGGTCGATATTATGTCAGTGATCCGCTCTTAGCCATGTTATCCACCTACCATTGGATAACATGGCTAAGAACTGCTCAGGGGCAGGTGTTAGCTTTTGGAGATATTCGCGCTTAGCGCGAATATCTCCAAAAGTTGGTAATAAGAGATAGCGATGTTAGCGACTGTTTCCAGTCGCTAACATCTTGGCACGCCCACTTTGCATGTCATTAGTGATAAATTTCTCTGATATGCAAAGCGGGGCCCAAGATGGTCGCTATCTCCTACTAGCTGTGACAGCTAGGTAATAGGGAGATAATTTTATCTCCGCTTTCTTGGCTTTTAAAGCCAAAAAAGCGGAGATAAACCCCCTTGATAATATGCCCCTCAGTCCCCTGAGCACTGATCAAAGCAGATGAGGTATATTTTCCAAGTGGCACCCTGCATGGAAATGACCACAAAAAGGTGATTTGCAAGTAGAGATCCATCCAGGAGGCACCAGTGATTTGCTTGAGGGGGAAGTGGCCACCCTGGGCATGGACAAGTACTCCTACCCAAAAATCTTTCTACTTCCAACCCCGAGGGGTATTATTTGGTTTTAGCCCACTAGACAAGGAAGGAAATTAAAAGAGATGGGGAGGGAATGTCCTAGCATTTGGCAATGCCCCCTCCACAGAACACCTGGGGGCCGATTCCGATTCGGGAAAAACCGCTCCAAATAGCCATTCGGAGCGTTTTTCCCGTACGAATCGCACCCTGCAACGTCCCCCGTACGTACGACGAAGTATGATTCGTACCAGGAGCCGTACTCCGTACGAGTTGAACAGAGACCGTGCCACTCTAATCTCCGTACGATTCTCCCTCGGAACCCGCTGTACGCGACATCTGTACGGTTCGCAGCTGGTTTTTACGACCCAGCAAGTACGATACGTGTCGGGTACGCACCGTACGACCTTTTTTCTACGGGAGCTGAAAACAGCCATAAAAGCAGAGTTCACGCCGAAACAGGTACGGAACGGCCCACCCGGGTACGGTGCGTACCCCCCATGATCGCAGGGGTACGGTGCGTACCCCTGCGATCATGGGGTGTACGCACCGTACCCCATGTACGATGGGTGTACGCACCGTACCCCATGTACGATGGGTGTACGCATCGTACCCCATGTATGATGGGTGTATGCACCGTACCCCATGTACGCTGGGTGTACGCACCGTACCCCATGTACAATGGGTGTACACATTGTACCCCATGTACGATGGGTACACCCATCGTACATGGGGTACGGTGCGTACACCCATTGTACATGGGGTACGGTGCATACACCCATCGTACATGGGGTACGGTGCGTACACCCAGCGTACATGGGGTACGATGCATACACGCAGCATACATGGGGTATGGTGCGTACACCCCATGATCGCAGGGGTACGCACTGTACCCCTGCGATCATGGGTTGCACGTACCATACGGTGTGTATGTGTTTGAGTGCTTTTCCGTACGACTCGCCCTTACCTGACGTGGACCGTACAAATCGCGTCCTCATACCCCGGTCCGGATCGTACTCGTCGGGTCGTACGGCATGTGTACGAGTCGTACGGTTCACGGTTTCAGCCTTGCAATATGTACGGATCGCGACAATTCAGACAGATTCACGGAAAACGGATCGTACTTCGCGATTCGGACGGACGGGTACGATTCGTACGGAGAGGGCTCCGGATACAAATCGTACGGACGTTTTTTTTCCTGAATCGGAATCGACCCCCTGATATTTGATTAGGGGTGTGCCCCCCCAACCTGCATGCTGGGGTGGGTGGTGGGGTAAAAAGCCCATCAGGGAAAGACTTAAAAGAAGGAGTGTCCGCATCTGCAAGAACCCCCTCCACATAATGGCCCTGGCAGTTTTAATGAACAACTGGGGCATATTGGCAGGGGTGACTAGTCACAATATCGAAAAAAAAATATCGACTGGACAGAATATCGAGTTTTTTATATAGAATGGACAGAATATCGAATTGCATAAATATAGTGGCGCAGAATATCGAAATTCAGGTAAGAAATATCGATTTTCATAATATCGAAGTTAGTAATATCGACAGTCATAATATAGTTGTTAAAAATATCTATTTTTTATAGTGTTTTAAGTGTTAGAATATGTGTTAAAAGTATGTAATATTTTTGTAATGTAAGTTTGATTTTTTTTTTAAAGTAATGAATTTTATGTTATTTAATTTTTGCATAATTTAATTCCACAGCGGTTTGTGGGATTATAGGGGAATAGGGTGGGAAGTAATTTAATTATAGTAAATTAAATATAAATTTTTAGGAATTATTAATTATTTTTAATTTCAGTTTGCATTTTAGTTCTGTAGCGGGTTGTGAGTTTATAGGGGAATAGGGTGGGAAGTCATTTATTTGTAATTAAGTAATTATTTATTTAAATTTATTGGCATTGATAATTAATTTATTGTTAATTAATTATTAATTGGTAATTCATTTTTATTATTTGGTAATTCATTTTTATTAATTGATAATTATATTAATTGTATTAATTTATTATTCAGAGGGGGTTGTGGGTTTATAGGGGAATAGGGTGGGAAGTAATTTAATTGTAATTAAGTCATTATTGAAATTATTTTTGTGTATTGATAATTAATTTACTGTAAATTATTTATTAACTGGTAATTTTTTTATTACTTATTAATTTTTGGGATTGAAAATTAATTTGTTGTAATTAATTATTAATAGGTCATTATGTTTTAATTAATAATATGTATTGGTATTTATAATTAATTAATTAATAAATATGTTTTAATTGGTAATTAATTGTAATTCATGTTTTATTGGTATTGATAATTTATTCATTTTTAATTTAAATATTAAATCAGTTCTTTCCCTACTGTTGCACTCACTAGAGTGGGAATAGTAAGTTTTACCCATATGCTATCCAACACTTTCCCTACTGTTGCACTCTCCGGAGAAGGAATAGTAATTTTTACCCCTACGCTATCCAACTCATTCCCTATTGTTGCACTCACTGGAGTGGGAATAGTTATTCTTACCCCTTCGCTATCCAACACTTTCCCTACTGTTGCACTCTTTGGAGTGGGAATAGTAATTTTTACCCCTACGCTATCCAACACTTTCCCTACTGTTGCACTCTCTGGAGTGGTCATAGTAATTTTTACCACTACACTATCCAACACATTCCCTACCATTGCACTCTCTGGAGTGGGAATAGTAATTATTACCCTCCTGCTATTCAGCACTTTCTCTACTGTTACATTTGGTGTAGTGGGAATAGTACATTATTCCTACCCGCAATCCAACACGTTCCCTACTGTTGCACTCACTGGAACAGGAATAGTAATTTTTACCCCTACGCTATCCAACACTTTCCCTTCTGTTGCAGTCACTGGAGTGGGAATAGTAATTGTTACCCTCCCGCTATCCAACGCTTTCCCAACTGTTGCACTCACTGGAGTGGGAGTAGTCATTTTTACCATTCCGCCATCCAACACTTTCCTTACTGTCGCATTCACTGGAGTGGGAATAGTAATTTTTACCCCTACGCTATTCAACGCTGTCCCTACTGTTGCACTCACTGGAGTGGGAATAGTCATTTTTACCTCTCCCGCTATCCAATGCTTTCCTTACTGTTGCACTCACTAGAGTGGGAATAGTAATTTTTACCCTCCCGCTATCCAATGCTTTCCCTACTGTTGCACTCATTGGAGTGGGAATAGTAATTTTTAGCCTCCTGCTATTCCACGCTGAAAATATAGATTTAAAAAAATATATTATTAAGTTAATATAGATATGTATTAAAAAATTAAAATGAATGTTTATATTTTTTTTAATTACGTTAATTATGTAGGTTATTTAACTATTTTTCAGTATGGTTTACTTTTTTGTATTTTATTATTTCATTAATTTTACATTACTTTTAAGACATTTAAAAAATTCAATATTTTAACAAACTATGGGTCATATTACCAACAAATAGCGATATTTATCGCTAAGTAGGGTTAGCGGCAGTATTTTTATCGCCGCGCATCACCGGTTTTTATCGCTGAAGATAACTTGCTATTAGCAAGGTTTATCCCCAAAGCGATAAAAATCAGGCAAAATGCGTGAATATCGCTGAGAATACAGTGATATTCACGCATTAGCGACAAAATGCTCCTAGCCATGTTATCCACCTCGCATTGGATAACATGGCTAAGAACTGGTCTGAGCAGGCGTTGGTTTTTGGAGATAGCGGGAATATTTCCATCGCTACGCCTGCCTTGCAAATAGGCGATAGCGACGTTAGCGATTGCTTTCAGTCGCTAACAGGTTGGGTACGACCACTTTGCATGTCATTAGCGATAAATATCGCTAACATGCAAAGCGGGCCCCAAACCGCTCGCTATCGCCTAAAAGCTGCCGCTAACATCAGTTAGTGACAGCTTGCTAATAGAGGGATAGAATTATCACCACTTAGCGGCCGAAAACGGCCGCTAAGCCGGCGATAATTGCCTATCGTCACCCTTGGTAATATGCCCCTATATTATTTACAACGATATTTTGAATTCGATATTTTTGTACTTACCTGCTTGTCGATAGGAATTTGACATTTTGGTAGTCGATATTTTGTCACCGATATTTTTGTAGATCGATATTTAGCTCCTCGATATTCTGTCAGTGATTCATTGGCAGGAACTTACCCCCAAATTACCTTTCTGATTCCTTATAGGGAGAAGTGTAGGAATGCTAGGTGGTAGGAATGTTGCAGCTCCCCTGCAAATTCCTAAGTTATCCCTAAAAAGAAACGTAAGACAAATGTTCAATTTTAGACAAAGTTTGAGGTTTGCAGGATATTCTGAATAAGACACTAAGGGGCCAATTCCGATGTCGGACGGACTCAGGTCCGTCCGACATCGGTCAGGAGCCTTAATTGACTGACCTGCTGTGGTCGGTTACGGTCCTGCTAGTACGATGTGATCGAACCTTGTTTGGTCGCATTCGTATGTTTCACAATGCAAGCAAAAACAGCAGATTTCCCTTTTCCTCAGTTTTATCAAGAATGAATTCTAGCAGATCATTACATTCTAAAGCGACCTTTCCAAAAATATGAGAAGAGTCTTTGCGTGAGTTACCAAATGTACAAAACTTCTTTGTAACAATTATTTAACAGGAACACATTATCACATATGAGCTTAAAATTACTTTATTAAATAATTTTTACAAAATATCAGTATCCTCCTGGAGTCATGTTATACATCCTTTCAAAGTTGTTCATCACATTCATGTTAAAAAAAGATTTCATTAAAAACATCACAATTTCATACAAAAAATCGTATTCTTTTCTAGACACAGTACAGTTAATGGTAAAAAAACAAATCATCGACGCGGCGTTTCGGTGAAATTAACAGTCTTGCACCTTTTTCAGGACTTTGTTGATTACAAGCACATCTAAAAGATATACAATAACACTCCATTAGGTCCTATTTATGATTCTACTCATCACACTAGTGTCATTATGCTTATACATTATTTATTCACCCATTGATCTTGTGGGGTTACCAAATAACAGGGTGATGTATCAGGATGCATTAGGATGTATAAGCATAATGACACTAGTGTGATGAGTAGAATCATAAATAGGACCTAATGGATTGTTATTGTATATCTTTTAGATGTGCTTGTAATCAACTAAGTCCTGAAGAAGGTGCAAGACTGTTAATTTCACCGAAACGCCGCGTCAACGATTTGTTTGTTTACCATTAACTGTACTGTGTCTAGAAAAGAATAAGATTTTTTCGTATGAAATTGTGATGTTTTTAATGAATTTTTTTTAACACAAATGTGATGAACAACTTTTAAAGGATGTATAACATGACTCCAGGAGGATACTGATATTTTGTAAAAATGTTTTAATAAAGTAATTTTAAGCTCATATGTGATAATGTGTTCCTGTTAAATAATTGTTACAAAGAAGTTTTGTACATTTGGTAACTCACGCAAAGACTCTTCTCATATTTTTGGAAAGGTCGCTTTAGAATGTAATGATCTGCTAGAATTCATTCTTGATAAAACTGAGGAAAAGGGAAATCTGCTGTTTTTGATATTGTAACCCATCCCTTTTCCAGTAATACAGGTAACTCCCTATCTCTTTTCTGGTATTCAATCACAATGCAAGCATGCATTCCGACTGGAATGCATGCCTACATTGAGAAAAGCAGGGGTGCAGTTCATCCCTACACCCGGTGGCCGGCACCCCAAGGTGCCTGCCACCTGGTGCAGGGATCCACAGAGGGGCACCATAGGTGTCCCCAGGCTGCCATTCACCAGGCATGCACCCATGGGGGCCCTGCTGGGGGCCCCCAAAGACAGTTTCCGATTGCCTTTTCGTGCCGGACAGACCGGCACGAAAAGGCAGTGAAAAACTGCCATCGTACTCCCTCGGTCGTAAAGAGGCGACCGGGGGAGTACTTGGGGATTTCCGGATGGCAGACGGGCTCTCCGAGCCTGTCGTAGGCCATCCGGAAATCCGAGTCAATTCCTTTCCGACCGAGCCCATCGGAATGGCTCGGTCGGAAAGGAATCCGTCCGACATGTACCGATTCGGTTGGAAGGGCTCCGAACATTGTTCGGAGCTCTTCCGACCCGAATCGGAATCGGGCCCATGGTGGGATCTGCACAGGTCACACCACCCCATACCCTCCTGAATGTCTAGGTTTCAGAAATGACTGGATTTAGTAGGTGTCAAACAGTTGTGTCCGAGCCCATGCCCAAATACTCCAAATTCGCCATAATGGGTCTATTTGTAAGCAAAGTTTTGCACTTTTCAAAAAGCATTTGGGGTCTTTCCTGTTGCAGGGAATAGACCCAACAACACAAGTTGGGCACTGTTTTTACCAGAAGAAGAAGTATTAGATAGTGTGCAAGTAAGAACACATTTTGCAAAACGCTGTTGGAATCACCCAATAGTATGGGAAACCTCGAATTCAGAGCTGTACAAATAACCACTATTCTAAAATTCAGTATCTTGGGCATATTTCAGAAATGCATAATTTTCCTCCATACCCATTTTTCAATCATAAGATTTTATCATATGAATTGCTGCATGATAGATACACAATGAAATATCATTGAGACTTTTGTTCAGTTGTTGGCTCTGGGCAATGGTATTTCTTTATCAGTGGCTCCAGGGTGTTGCCCTGCCTTCTGTGAGGTGTCACTTGCTGCTCCTTGCCATATTGTTAGTTTTTAACTGAACAGTATTGGTGCTAAATCAGCCCTCTTCTCGTCTACAGGCTCCTGATGACTGGAGCAGGAGGAGGAGGGGGCTGTGGGGGCTGAGCAACGATCCATCTACAGAGTGTTGTTTAAAAACACAGTACTCTCTAGGCGGCTGTCTGGATGGCGCATGTGAGGAGAGGTGGTTCATCTACGGTCTCTTCACACTGGCACAATCCATTTTATTTAGCAGACATACCGCTCATGCCTCAGGCAGCACGGTATATCTGCTAAACTGTGGCTGCCAGGGTGCACATCAATGCATCCCTAAGACCAATGGGAAACCACACAGAGCAGCAGGAGCAGGGTCCCCAGCAATGTTCCAGTTTCTTGTAGGGCTGTGCTTCTTGTCCCATCATGAATCTGGGAAAGGGACTGAGGTGGGTCTTTTCTTTTTAAACCTGGCCTTGCTGCTGTCTGGCTCCTCATTAGGCATCATGGCTGATTGGTTCCAATGACCAGCATCAGAGCTGCTCCTGCCATGAAGCCTTTGAGTTGCCAGCAAAGGATGCAAAGTAAGTACAAAAAAATGGCGTTTCTCTGTGCTTGTGTGTGTATGTGTTTGTGAGTGGTTGAGAGCGAATGAAAGTGTGTTTGAGTGTGAGTGTGATGAGAGTGAAAGTAATTGAGAATCTGAGTGTGAGAGAGTGCATGAATAAGTGAAAGTTAGTGCGAGGGACTGAGTGAAGGAGTGTGTATGCATTAGAAGGACTGAATGACTGGATATTCTGAGAGAGAGTGGAAGTGAGTCTTGGGTGCAGCTATCAATAGTGCACCAGGTGCAGTTGTATCAGGGCCCAGTCAGTGAGTGTGAAAGGATAAATGTGTGTGTTTGTAAGTGAGAGTGAATACCAGTGTGTACGAGTATGCTTGTGTGGGAGTAACATTAAGGGGTTGTGAGTATGAGGGAGAATGAGTAAGTTAGAGGTTGGGAATTAGAGTGTGTGAGGAGGAAGAGAGTGAATGTGAGAGGGAGTGAGTATCATTTAGAGAGAATGAGTGATTAAGAGTGTATGTGTTTGCCTGTTTTAGGGTTGTGACTCTGCTGCTGTCCATGGCATACTCAATATAATTCTGGGCTTACAGCGGCACCCAAGATGACATGCTGCTGCTGGCATATTTGAGGTAATTCTTGGTATTATGGAATGGTGCACATGGCAAAATGCAGGCCCTGGCATACAAGTAATACTTTTCATCTCCCCTTCACTCGAAGATCAACAAAAGGATGCAGAGGTCATTGCTACGGACCATGGGGATCATAACCCTATCAATATACTACACAGAGGTAATCCAGGATTTTACTAAGCTCTGCCATGCTACAAAAACTCTCTTATCAAAACCTGTAACCCAAGTAGGAAGCAGCCCTGGATGGTACGACCGAAAATGCACATTGGCTAATAGGAACCTATGTAGGGCCTTAACAGCAACCCGCGGTGCGCCACTGATGTTCAGCTGGCTAGGAAGGAATATAATACAATGATTGGAAATAGGAAGAGGGTTCTCCTGACGAAACGTTGGGAAACCCTTGCTGAGGCAGCCAGTTCAATAAAGGGCAATATCTTCTGGGCTGCAGTAAAGGACCTTAGATCAATGGGCCAGTTGTCAACCCTGATCAGTTGCAACATTTCCAGTGAGTCCTGGGTAAACCATTTTTCAGGAATTTATACCACCCCACAATCAGAGATAGAACACTATATGCCCGGCATGCTAGCCCCTATTGAGTTAACTGTCTCAGAAGTACAAGAGGCCATCCAGCAGAGCTCAGGGAATAAAGCTCCAGGGACAGACGGGTTGCCAATCGATCTAATTAAATGGAACCCAGAGTTCTGGGCCCCATTGCTTTTGAATGTTTTTAATAGTCTGATTTATGCCACCTTACCTGCAACATGGGCCAAGAGTATAATAGTACCGATTTTTTAAAAAGGAGACAGGTGCCAGCCGAGCAATTACAGACCAATATCTCTAATAGACAGTACCCTAAAAATATTGGGGAGAGTTCTGTATAACATAATTTGAGACTGGACAGAAGCAAACGACATTTTAGAACCATGCCAGTTAGGCTTCCGGAGCAAGGTGGGAACAGTTGAACAATGCCTCAACCTTAATATTGTTGTCGGGAAATACACCATTGCACGGAGGTCACCGTTTTATATGGCATTTATGGACTTGTCCACAGCTTTTGAACTTGTTAACAGGGCAAAGCTGTGGACAAACCTTCTGGCAGGGGGGCTGGATGAGCCGCTGGTACACCTTTTAGCGTATCTTCACAAAGATCTACAGGCACAGGTGAGGATTGGCATGGGAGGAGAGGTTTCGGGAGTAATTGAAGAAGGAAGGGGGGTAAGACAGGGTTGTGTCTTGGCCCCCCTTCTCTTCATCATTTACATTAATGGGCTGAACAGTTCTTTGAAAACTGCTACCCAAGATGTTCCCACAATTAACAGGAAATCTCTCCCTGTGCTTTTATACGCAGATGATGCGGTCCTTATAGGCCGCAGTTCAAACTCCCTGCGTACTTTAGTACAAAACTTTGTAAAGTATATGGATGGCCTGGACTTGCGTGTCAATTTAAAAAAATCTTTTTTGATGTGTTGCGGCACCGGGAAGCGAGAGTTAAGCACTATCACAGTGGATGGGCAAAAATTGACATGTACGCGTTCATTTGTTTATCTTGGGTTGGTCTTTGCTGAGAACGGCTCCTGGAGTGAGCATTTAGCCCATTCCAGGAGCAATTTCTCAAAGGCCACCAACTCAATTCTGAGTCTCAATCGCCCTAAGACCACTGGAGCTATTTTAGCCATTCAGAAAATGTATAAGCTACAGTGCATCCCTGTGGCTACTTATGGGGCCAAGATTTGGGGCACTGTAAACAGTTCATGTATCCAACAAGAAGAAAACAGGTTCTGTAGGAAACTGTTGGGTATCCCTATCTCGACACCACAGTACATATGTCACAGGGAACTTAATCTCAATTTTATATCTAATTTTATTCGTGCGCGACCAGCTCTTTTTTGGCTTTCGGTATGGAAGAATCAGGCTGCTTCCCTCACACAAGAGATAATTAGGGATTGTATAAGGTGTGATAAAGGGATGGTTATCCCTTGGCTGTAGGAAGTGAAACAAAGTTTTCGTAGCAACAATAGGGAACAGATCTTCTTATATTCTAGTACAGTTGATATTGTGTCCAAAAAGGAATTGAGACATGCTCTCTACTCCCTATTTAACAAAGAAAGGACCGACCTAGAATCTGTGAAACCATCTGTTCGCAACTATATGTTTATTGAACAGTATTGTCACCCTATACATATATATCTCACCATACGCAAGAGTCGTTGTGATAGGAGCCTACTTTTCCGCCTAAGAGCTGGAACCGTCGGATTCGCACTGTGCTTTCCTCTTGGTTACCGCCCCAACCTT
Source organism: Lissotriton helveticus (assembly GCF_964261635.1). Taxonomy (NCBI): domain Eukaryota; kingdom Metazoa; phylum Chordata; class Amphibia; order Caudata; family Salamandridae; genus Lissotriton; species Lissotriton helveticus. Next base: position 1,076,131,257 of record NC_136072.1, read on the forward strand.
AATCAAACTCCATGTCTTTGTGATGGGAGGAGTGGTCAATCAATTATCCATTTTTTATTTTTTTGTAAGTTCTACATCAAATACTCTAAGTGGCTTTTAAACCCTTATTTTAAAAAGAGATGGCCTATTAGTTTGGTCGAGGCCTATCTGTGTACAGTAACCCTGGATGACACAGACTTGATTTTTCGCACATGCACTTTTCTTAGAATTGCTATTAGAACACGTAAGTCCATGCTGGATCGTTGAGACTTTTTTATGACTGCTAAATGTTCTTATGGTTTTAGCTTTATTCTTTCCCAATGAAATTACTTTTAACAGGCAGATTCCGATTTTAAAAATATCATGTAATATCTCTGTATATCTTACATTGTCATTTGTTTTCAAAGCCCCATATTGTTGTTTGTATTTGTCATGACTTTGTGCTTTTATGGGTACCAAGGTACCCGAATAAAGTTTGTGAACTGAACTGAACGAACAAGTAATTCTTGATATAAGGGGATACCTATTGTAAAATGCTGGAGGTTATTCTTCCTCTCAGAAAGGGAAGCCATGGCATACTGAGGGCGAGAGAGTGTTGAGGGGAATGCAAACCATGAAAAAATACTGGCTCTGAAATTCTGGAGGTATTTTTGACATACATGCGATCCATGTTATATGGGCAGTATCAATGGCAAAAAACTGAAACAATGAAGGTAATTCTTAACTTATGGGGATCTCTCAAGGTGAATGTTTAAAACAAAAAGTGTGAATACCTGGCAAATATTATGCCTCACCACTTTCAAAGATTCCCAGCCACCACTGGCTCTGGGTATCGTGTGTTTTTGGACCACCAGCAAACATTGTATTTCCTGGCGACCAGGAGAGTTCAATGGATGTAACAGCATAATACTTTTCTAAATTAGCTATCATGGCAAAAAATTCCAGGTGAAAATGTCACCTATTTCAATTTTTTCTTCCCTATTTTCATTATGTTTTGATTTTAACTATTAGTTTATCTGGGAAAACCATGAGTAATCTACGCAAATGACCGCTTGATGAATTCAAAATCTGGTCTACTTTTAAGAAATGTATGCATTTCTGGATTCACTAATGGGTTTACACCTGTTTCGACCACAAATTTGACTACCACATATAAAAATGCAAAATCTTTACTGGTCCCTGAATTCTTGGAAGTTGATGCTTAGCGCAACAAACCTCTTGATGGTGCCTTTTCAGAAAAAAACTCATTCCAGTTTTTATCAAAAAGCCCCAAAATGTTGCTATTTCTTGGCTGTTTTTTCTAATACCTCCGAAGAAACAATAACCCCAGCATAGTTTTGAGGACTTATACATTGAGTGCCCCAAACATCAAAAAAGGGCTTAACTCTAAGGATGGAAAAGCCTCTGGCGATGAGGGGCTAAGAAGTCAAAAATCCTGGATGTAACGAAGCTGGCTGTACCTCTACAGACATCCACAATTATGCTCTAGGACATGTTGGCCCTTTACTACTTTCTTTTGCCACGCCAGATCCTACAGGCGGGCCTCTACTGCCAGCCAAGGTCCACCTCTTTGGGACTGTCTTTGATAACAATATAACTTCATTTCCCATATAAATGGATTCACAAAGAGGTCCTTCCTCCATCTGAGTCTTCTTTGCAACATGCTTCCTCTACTAAGCTTTTTACAAAAGACTGTCCTTGCCATGGGTTCTTTGTAGTTGACTATAACAACAGCACTCTCAAAGGAATCACCTTAAAAATAATTAGCAAGATGCACTGGGTCCAAAAACAAACCGCCTGGGTCATTTCTTTTAAGGCATTACAAATACATCGGCCTTGCCTTAGGTCACGAAATATGGTTCATGATCAAAGACAAATCTCATTTTAGGGTGCCAAGTATTTTTCTCGAATCCAGCTGTGCTAACTTCCTAAAGCCTTCCAAACCACCTGCCAACAAAATACCTTAGATATGCAGCGGCAAGTCTTTCGGCCACCTCACACTACAGAGCATAGAAATATTTAATGGAAGATCCCTCCATGTACAAGTCTCTACCCCCTGAAATGCTCTACCCTTTCCATTGAGACTGGGAAAAATAAATCTTCATTTCCAAAGGAGGCCTGAAGATGCAACCTCTCTACTCAGCATTCAGTCCAGTTTTTTAAGGATAAGACGAGATTCACAACTGGTGCCTGGACAGTGATCTTCAGTGACTGCCTGCATTTCCATGTCTGTCAAGGCCTGAGACCCACAGACCAACACTTGTTTTAGAGTCTTCTCTAAAGCGTTATCACCTGTTGAGACACTTGATTCCAAGCCACCAACAGGAACATTCGTACTCACCAGCACCACGCGTTACTATCATTAACAACTCTTGTCTATTTCAAGCTAAGTGCCTTGTCTCCTGCTTGTACTCCCCCCACCCACATCTACAAGCAATCATAGACAGAAAGGTTGCACTTTGTTGCACTTCAAACAGCTATAACAAAATACATTTGTTTTAAAACTGCCACATTAACATGGTCAATACACCCTGCTCTTTGTGGCTCACCAGAAAGGCCTACTTGTTATTTACTTAAGACAATTATTTCTGAAAAAGTCTCAAAAAATATTTTCTGTTAGTGTTGATGTCATAGCGATGGTATAGTCTAGCTTACTGTTCATATTGGTAAAATGCTTTTTAGGAGTAAATATGCGGTGCTTTGTTGACTCTTTGACAACACAAACATCTGCCACCAAAGAGTAATGGGTGGTATGACACGGATGACAACAAATTCCTCTACAAGGCACCAGACACAACACATCTTAGAGTAATTTTTAGTAAATAGTACATCACACATTATCTCAACAACCACAGTATCAGAGGGCTTAAAGATCGAAATCGAGGGCATTCTCCAAAAGGCAAACTGTGCATTGCCTATATAAAAGGTAGATTACATGCAAGGTACTGTGCAATGTGCATACCAACTCTACTTTGAAACCCAACGGACATGCCCTTCCAACAGTTCAGTGATTAACCTATGGCTTACCATAAACTCAGACAATGTGAGAAGGTACAAACAAAGATGCAAACTATCCTAGAATCAATAAACTTAACAGAACCACTGAGGTACATTAGTGATAGCATTTCCTATGTTGACTGAAGAATAATTCAAAGCTTGTGCACAATTATTTATTTGTATAAACTTATAAATATTAATAAGTCTTTGAACCAATGGAGAAATAATAATCTTTAATTATTTTAATGATTTTGACAATGATTACACAAATGCAAAAAGGTGCGTAACTTTATTTTATGTTGTCTAAACATGAGAAAATACATGTACTTACGATACACGTGTAAGCTAGAACTATTTCTATAAAGAAAAATATGTCGTAACGTAAAGTATGAGGATTAATCAATTAAAGTACAGACCAGAAGTAAAAGCATAACTAGTCATAATGCAGGATGGATTCCTGTTTTTTATAACAGAATATAACATAGCATTACATGAAATGACATGGCAGTACTTTAGGATCTATAAGATCTTACGTAAACATTGGCATCTCCTTAACTCTTGTCAAGAATTTCAAGATCTAATGAAAGATACATTGCAAACTACATTTTCTTGTCCACCATAGTAGTTCCCACATTCCAGAAAGCACAATTTAATATCTAGCCTTTTCCATCACAAGGGGTTTTACAGTTGCGCTTCTAGCAGTATGTGCAAACATGGATCAGATGAAGCATTTAAGTTCGAAATGATGCACACGAGACACACAAAATCCTACAGTTCATCAATTGTAAAACCAAACTTGTGGGACATTTTATTGAAAGCTGTAAAAGCTATGTAGGGAGTATAACATTCTACAACGTCAGGCAATTTAATTCAGAAATATAAAGTGATAAAATTCTATAGTGAGGTTCAACTGACTAATAACTCTTTTATCCTTTTCGTATTGATCTTATACAATTTGAACGAATAAGCGTGTGCTTAGGTTAGGTTTTTACTATGTCATTTATTACCTAGATGTGTTCTATACAATATATATATATATTGAATGTAATAATCGGAATATCTTCACTCAATGGACGACACAGGCTGATCCACTTTAAGTTTTTACATAGAGCATACTGTACACCTGAGTGGCAGTTTCGTTGCGGGCTGGCGGAATATTCCCGTTTTTTTTTTTGTTTTTTTTTTACCAGTTGCTCCGCACCCTGACCAGGTGCCGCGAGCCTGAGGGGTAGGTTTCCAAGCATCCCAGCGCCAGTACTGAGGCATAATCGCCAGACAGCGCTGGCCTCACGGGAGCAGACTGCGAGGCCCCTTTTAATCGCCCTTAGGGTCGCATAACTAGAGCAGGACCTTAGGCTATCTTTCCAACCGACCCAATGAGGTTGTATCTGTGTTTTTCTTCTTGTGTTTGAACCCCCTTTCTTCACGTGTAGTACTCTGTTCTGGTCCTGACGAATCGCCGGATGGCGAGAAACATGTTGACCACATCAGGGGGTAGAGTTAGGTTCTGATACGTTCCACAGTCTCTAGCTCCCCTCTCAACCCTTTTAATCAGGGAAGCAGCCACGCCAATAAATCCTATTGTGGACTGGTTACCCTTTTTTAAAACTCACATATTTCACACTGACTACACCATCTTCCCTCTGACTCACACACACCATCGGCAAGGAATAAAAGACCTCCGTTAAAAGGGTGCCTTTTAAGCACCCCGTCAGACATTGCAGCGCCGGTCTGACGAGGAGCAGTGAGCCAATGATGACACTGGACACCCTACGGTCAGGGTGTGTTCCACACCTATACGCCCTGGGTGTGTGAGGCTCTCTAATTCCGACAATGGAACCTCCTAGTTCCTTGACTGCACACTCTGTATGAGATTCTCTCTCCACTGAAGTAAAACCTCCCCCCCTAACCAAATAACCCCCCCCCCCCCTCCTCCCCGGGGAACTTTGTATCCTTCTGTGCGCTCGGGAATATTCCCGTTGCCCTAGATGTGGGGAACAGGATGCAAGGCTTTGGCATTTATCCTGGCTATGTCCAGGGGTTCGGCAATACTGGGGTAAAGGGTTCCAGGTGTTGGGAACTATCATAAACGCAGACTTGGAACCTGACCCCAAGATGGCACTACTTGGATGGGCTCTTCCTGTAGCAAAGCTATTACTTCCACTGGTGGCTATTGTTTTTTTCCTAGCTAAGTGCCAGGTAGCAATCCATTGGCTGAGAGGCCCCCCGCTACGGCTTAAAGATTGGCACGCAGACATGATGTACTGTAAGGCTCAGTCGGATACATATAGCGAGCTGCTCCCCCTAGGAGCTACCCCAGGAATTATTGGGAACCATACAAAACTTACCTGATAGGCAGAACTAGGGATACTAATGTGGAATCACACATTATGGCTGCTGGGGCCTTGTCCCGGGAAACAGGGAGGGAATTGGACGAGAGAGCTACGAGCTGGGAAGGAACCACGCTAGTATGATCAATGGAGCAGGGCGATGCAAATTAATGGGCTGTCGGATTGAGTATGGATCTAATAGTTTCATGTGGGATACCGTAATGTTCATTGGCAGATTTACTTAGCTGGTACTCCCTAAATGCCTCTTTTATACTGATTGAGTCTCACCTACTTGCTGTACTGAGATGACTTTTTGTACTAATGCACCTCCCTACGATGTATTCCTGGTTACATGAAACAGAAATTATATTTATGTTTGTTGATAAAACTATGCAAAATAAAATAATAAAAAAATAATAATCGGAATATCTTGTTATGTAAACTGACTGAATGCATTATTTGTGTAATTGGCTATTGATCATGAGCCCAATCGTTGACTGTAATTAGACATCATATTATAAATCATTATTTAAATGTTATGATAGAGTGAGCCAAATTGGGGCGGACCCTATGTCTGCATACATCAATATTAACCTTAGGCCATCGTCAAAATGCAGAGGCACGCGGACATTACGATTAAAACACAATCGCTGTATTATAGGGTTTAATTACATCCCAAAACTCTCAATTATATAAATTTTAGGTTGACAATGAATCACGAGGAAATGATAATAAACACCTTATGAAGGAACACAGATGTAAAATCAGCTGCTGTGCTGGTAGGACTCGTTGCATGTTCGGACCACTGAGTATTTTTGTCGTTCCCAGGCATAGATTGTAATGATTTGTGGACACTGAATCATGGCCAGTACAGGCAGACATATTGCTAGAACTTATGGCAATGTTGGTCCTGTGTTTCTTTTTGTGGTGTTCAGGCAATTTCAGTTTTTTTTTAATATTGTTTCTTTTTGTTAATTCCTTTTTGTAACTTTTTTTTCAACATTTCATTTATACTAAAATATCTGTAAATATTTATTTGTTTGCTTTCTAGTCTTGAGACATGTCATTCACAAGTGTTTGAAACTTACTTTCTAGCAAATAACTCTGGGGCATATTAGCAAGGGCAGTATCGCCGCTTTAGAGAGCACTTTTTGTCGCGAAAGAGGTAATATTTTTATCGCCCTATCAGCAAGCTGTCGCAAACAACTGTTAGCGACAGCTTTATGGCGAAAGCGACCGTTTTGGGTGCCGCTTTGCATGTCAGTGATATTTATCGCTAACGGCATGCAAAGGAGGCGTTCCCAACTTGACAGCGACTGAAAGCAGTCGCAAACACACCTTCCGCCTATTACAAAGGCCCGCGAAGCGATAAAAAAACGCACGCTAACCGCGTTTATCGCTGGATTTTAACACCTGCTACAATCCTGATTTAGTCATAGTTTCCTATGGGAGGTGGAATCTACGGCTAAATCCTCACCTGCCTATTAGCGACCTTTTCCTTAGCGATGGGAATTCATCGCTGGAATTCCCGCGTTATTGCTGGAGAATTGCCGCTATCGCTGGATTATTATCGCCTTGGAGATAAACGTTGATAATAACGCGTTATCTCCGCGATGTAAATCAGTGATAAAAAAAATACAGCGCCAAGCGTGCTTTGCGATAATCATCGCAAGTCCTTGCTAATATGGCCCTCTGTCTTTTTCCGGATCCTCTTAGCTTTATTGGATAGGATAGACATGTTTTTGTTCCACCCCTTGGACAGGAACCAGCAACAAACTGATGTACTGGCAGTTTTTTGGAAAAGTCACTGTTGGCAGGGTTGTCACTTAGAAAGTTGCCCAGTCTATTTGGACAAGAACAAGTTATCTTTGATATTTTTTATTTTAATGACCATAATTTAGGCAACTTTTTTTAATATTTGTGGTGTCTAAATTTTTGTGTGAGCGTGGCACCCTCTGATGGAAGACACTTTCTGGCTAGTACCCAGATTACAGGAAGCCATTGGCATTAAGGACAGCACAGCAGGCATATGTTATGTTTTCAGCATTTGTGTAGTCCTTTGCACTATGAGTGCAGCACAAGAACACTTAAGGGGATATTCACAAGGAAGTGGCGGAGAGCGGCGTTAGCCTTCTTGGCTTAATACCTCTTTCCGCCACTTCGGAAACACAAGGCTGCACCATATTTACAAGGCAGTTTTTTGGAACAGTCACTGTTGGTGGGGTTGTCACTTAAAAAGTTGCCCATGTGTCACAACTGTGCTCCAGTTTGTGATGCCTGTATCAACTTATGCAACTCATTGAAAAAGATTGATGCAGTTAGTCTGGTTGTTCGAAACCTCTATGATGCCACCAGTATGGTATGCGTGGTTAAGGCAAGCGTTGTACCGCTTGCGTCATAACGGCACCCGTGGTTTAGCTCGCATTGTTAATGCCGTTTCCCGCATGGTGGGTAGGAGTGTGTTATCTGTCTGAGGACACTTTCAGGATTTGTATCTCCTTTTTTAGGACCCAGATGTAGCATCATTTGTGCAAGTGTATGTGTTGATGTGTTTGGACTAGGGTTGTTATTGCTATGTCCGTCTTAACTAAGAGCACCAGTTAATACGGCATTTACTAGTGTAGAAGGACCTTCAGAATTGTTGCTAGGTTTCCACTGCAGGCATGAGTAGGTTTCTGGAGATACGGTGTAAATAGCATAACTAATGGGCCTTTATTTGGTGAATATGTCCACCATAGTGGGTTGTTCATTTGAAGGATGATGCTGGAGGGCTTTCCCAAACCATGTACATATCTACTCTTTCTGTCTGTACATGATTCTGCTTTATATGCAAAACCTATACTTGTGTTTGACAAGAAAGTCACAAACAAGGATGTCAATTAGTGGTAGCCTGTTGTAGCACCTGATAACCTTGACTAACCCTTTGCTGCCCCTGAAATTGACCTTGTGACACCTCTTGACAGGGGTCAGGAAGACAGCATCTATAACTGCAAGCATTGGCAATGCCAACAGGTCTCACCTTTGAGACACAGAGACCTAGTGGGGGGAAAAGCAACACGGGCTGGAAAAAAACCAAATAGTGCGGGCGAGAGGAGAATAACATGGAGGATGAGGCTGGGAACAAACTGCGGGAGAGAGAGCAATAAGGGCCGTGAAGGGCAGGGAAGAAATGCAAATGCACAAGAGAGAGAGTAATGTGTAGTTGGGAGGGGAAAGAAGCACACAGGTGAGAAAGCAACATGGGAGTGGGGAGCTCAAAAGGGCGTGGGGTGGGGGAGAATCCCATGGGTGAGAGAGAGCAATGCAAAGAGGAGCAGAAAAGCACTCTAGGCAGACATCTAGAAACATATGCCCTCCTGTGGAGGGCTTAAACACAAAGAAAAAAGTACTACCTGTGTAAGGACACAGTGAGGCGTCCATGCTCCAGGACAGGGACAAACACAAGAAGAAGAAAAGCCCACACCTGCTGGCGAATAATAGCAAGCTAATGAGAATGACAATGAAACCAACCAATAGTAAGAAATGGGCCAGCTTTCAGCTCACTATGGGGCAGATTTATGAGGCCCTTGCGCCACGTTTACGCCGCTGTTGCATCACGCAAGGCGGCGTAAACGTGGCGCATCCCTACGAACGATTTACAACATGACGCATCTAGGCAGATGCGTCACGTTATAAAGCCCTGCGCCGCTTGTGGGCGTTCCGGCGCAGGGTGGGCGTTCCGGGGCAGGTGCGCCTCGCAAAAGTGGCTGAGTGAAATCTATAAGATTTCACTCAGTCACTTTCAGGCCAATGCTGCGTCAAAACCCTGCGCCTGCTTGAAGCAGGCGTAGGTCTTGATGCAGCATTGGTAAGATAGGGCACCCCGGAGCCTTGCTGGAGCTGCGTCGCGCTTGCGACGCAACTCCAGCAATGCGCCGCCTTTACGGCACAGATGCGTCACGCATCTGTGCCGTTTTTGCCCCATGGTGCGCCGCATTGTAAATGCGGCGCACCATGGGTGGCGGAGCTGTGGCGCACTGTGGCGCACATTAACTGGCGCATCCCTGGGGATGCGCCAGTTAACATAAATCTGCCCCTATAAGTTTACAATACGTCTCACAACAGACAGAACATGTGTTACCTAGTAGTGGAGAACTAATAAGTGAATAGGGCCTTCAGAGCCCCAGTTTATTGTCATTCATTTCAGCTCCTTGTGCTTCTGCTTGCACATAAGCAGCTATGAGGGCAAATCAAGGATGATTAATGGACGTCAAAAGGTTTGCAATGTTATTTTTTTGCAACCACTGAAATGTTGGTGAAAGAAGGCGTATGGTTACAAATAGTGTACAATGCAGTGAGTGTAGTGCTGAGATGAGCCTCCACTGCTCATCCGCGATTTGCACTACCAAACAGTGTAACTGGTGCTCAAGTAAAGCGGTCTAATGCCTTCAGGTCGAGTTTGTGCTATATAAAACTGCCCAAAAAAGGAAGGCTATTGTTGAGATGATTTCCTTGAAGTAACGACCAGGAGACAGGAGAAGAAGGTAGGTTTTTATTAGGAGCACAACCTGGCCTCCGACCACCTCCACGACCCAGCTGCAACTGTCAGTGGTGGAGTGCCATCAGCCTCACATTCCAAGGAGAACAAGCACCAGAAGAAGAATGCAGGGAACATCAAAGCTCCAACAAGGTAAGAACTGTAGTGAAATAGCATTAACATTAAGTAACATCCCAACAGCTATCAAGACCATTAAGGCCTTTCGTTAGTGGGCCTTCAGATCTGCAGTCTTGATGAGCGAGCCAGACGGGCTCACGTCTACAACTTTAGATCCACAAAGGATCCTCATCTGATATTTACCACCTCTCTGAGGTTGCACACTTACGAGCAGGGAAGTGGAGAATGGGGATGTTCTGCCATGCAGGATCACTTTTGCCCGAGGTGAAACAAAGATGGAGCGCGCAAACCAATCATGGTTAAAACATCCTGTGATTGATCTGCGTGCTTCTGCTAATAAAACTGGTGAAACATTCCACATGACTTCCAAACCTATACGGCGCACTCCTGAGATAGTATCCTACGCTAGGCTGACAGTTACACCGCTGCTTTGCTAACCCGTACTGCATGTGCCTTTCAAGTACAGAATCAAGGGTATGTAAGTTATTCACCCCACATACCTTGCTTGAAAGGATGTTACCTCTCTCTCTACTTTTTGTGGTGAGATCTTTTTTTCTCCTTTGCTTTTCCCTTTCCAAAGGCCTAATTATGGCTGGTCCGGACAATTTCCCACCCCTGCGAAACCAATATACTCGGGGTCAAACATTGTGCAGACTTTATCACACCCAGAAATTAACAAATGTGATAAAGCCTGACCGCCTGTTAAAATTTGGCAGGTCACACCAGCAGGAATGTGATAAGTGTAAAAAGCTTGATTATCATCAGGAAGGGAGAATATTGGTGCGGTAAGCAACAACATTCACAAGTTATTCCTCATTACTGGGGATATTGGTGCAAAACAGGGAATAGGTACTATTTAATGCACCCGGTGAATTTCAAACTACTAAGTGTTAGATTTGATCATATACAATAAATACCAAACCAACTCATATTTAACACTGGGCGGTGAACTCTGCTCCGCTTGCGGAGTTTGCGGAGTATTTCACACTCCGCGTTACGTGGAGCTCACGGAGTTCGTGGAGCGGAGTTTTTTTCCTCGCGCGCATTTGTCCACGTCAAGTTTGTGACCGAGAGCGAGGAAAATCAACCTCCTGATGAGATTTTTCCTTGTTTGCGATCGTCAACATCAAGTTGGCGAGCACAAGTGTGGAAAATAAACATACCCGCGAGATTTCGCAACGCGGGGTTGTCAGGTTTCTCATTGCGAGCGGTCGCCTATGCTCACGACCGCTCGCGTTGAGAAACTGCCCGTTTGCATTGAGAAAGCTGCCGCTCGAGAAAAAATCTACTCGAGAGTCAGAAAAGGAAAGAAGGGATAGCTTGCGCTGCTCAAGGTGTAGTTCACAATTATTACACAGTGCGGACAAGCACCGGCACTCTGCAATCACCGCGAACTGCATTTTTCTTTGGAACTCCGCTGCTTGCGGAGCTCCACGTAGTGCGGCGGAGTTTTTTTGCCACTTCGCGGAGTTCCGTTTAGTGCATATCCACGAACTCCGCCCAGAGTGTACTCTTATTCAGGGCCCAAGCCTTCCTCTATGTTTGGGCATATGATTTATCAGTATTGATAGTCGACTACATCATATGTGTTTTAAGATAAACAATAAAGTTATAAGAATAGAAACAGGATGAACTAAGTGAAACAGTAATACATTTTAAAAGAAATGTGAAAAATTAAAAAATATATATTTTATTAACATGTTGTAGACCAGCCTTCTTAGGTTATTTTTATTGTTTTTTTGTACAAGAGTTAAAATACAAAATAGATCAGAGCTGTAATGATTCTTTCTCTGAAAAAAGAGTCAAAAATAATTTTGAACAGTCATGTCTCATATCTTTCTTTCCTTCAAAATCATGGTACATAGCATTATTACTGGAGGCTTATTCTCCCTTTCATCCTTGTGTAAAGCGATCTAATATCCCTCGGGATCTTGTTCGCGCTATATAAAATAAAATAAAAATAAAATAACATGCATTAGCCATGGTAGGGTTATGCAGTCCTGTAACCCTACTAATGTATCCATATTTGTGCATGCTTGGGACCACATAAAATTCATGTAAGACATTTTGTCTCCGCACCACACAAAAAAACCTATGGGAAACAATACACACAGTCCCGCCTCACAAAACAGTAACTTTTTCCTCCCAGAACTACACATTTTGGGCCCTAGTCTTAAAATCTTACTTGACCGTTCAATTTTTCGTATTTTAGATGGCAACTACAACAAGATGAGAGACTCTCTCTCTCTCTCTCTCTCTTTCTCTCTCTCTCTCTCTCTCTTTCTCTCTCCCCCCTCTCCCTCTCTCCTTGGCCTAGAATCACATAAAATATATGCATACTGCCAGTGCTCACCAGTGATTAATTTGTCCCGGTGGGGGCCACTGGCACTCATTTTTGGGGACCAGCACCTATTTTTCCACTTCAAACATTTTCCGAGAGTAAAAGAGGGAAAAAACATAAAGCAGAAAGACGTAGGAAGAGAAAGCGAATAATGGATAAAATGTCACAAAGGTAGAAAGTAGGAACCTGCAAAAGGGAGATAAAGGTGCAGCAGGTGTTTAATAATAATGAAAGATGCCTGGGGTAGATTCAAATCTACATTGCCTTGGTATCTTGTGTGCTAACATTTTATAGCACCTTCTGCTGGCTTCTGAGCAGCTATTGGGCACCAGCACTTTTTCTATCACAAATTAAGCACTTACTCTCACACACCATGCTGTAACCAGAAGTCATGTTTCAGTGCATAAATGAGAAGGAAAAGTACTTCGAAGATGAGAACAGCAGCCACAGTCAGGTAACTTTAAAGTCTATTTTTGTGTATGCTTAATTGTCATTGTGATGGCCATTCAACATATTAGTGGCTATCAGAGGCATAGGTATGGATGCCCCTGGAATCACTAGGATAGTGGTGACCATCGTTGCTATATGGTGACTATCTATGGCTTCTAACTCACATCCCTTAGCATACAGTGGGCTTCTATGACATTTGGTAATGATACATGGACATTTGATGTCTACTGTCCAAGTAAGGCAGTAAAAGCGGTGGGGCGGTGGGACCGGGTCGGGGGGATTTCTATGGACAATGACAAGGGAAAATAAAATAAATAAATAATTTTCCCTCTTCGTTGTCTGTCAAAATTGCCCCCCACCCAGCCCCACCGTCCCACTGCTCTTATCTGCATGGTCCGCGGCTGAAGGCAGTAGCATGGTGAGCATGAGGCAGTGACATTTGTGGACCAAATAGACATTTTGACTAATCAACTCTAGGTTCTTGCTGGGATCAGTCAAAGAGTCAGGTCTTGAGTCCCTTTCTAAATTACTGGAGAGGTAGGGAAGGGGTAGGTCGTTCTAGGAGTTGGCAGCGAGGTAGGATAAGGAAAACCCACTGTGGCTCTGGCGGATGCGCGGAGTGTGTGCAAAGGAGAGGGAGGCGGAGTGCAGGTATCTGGAGGATTGGTGGAAGTTCAGGCGGTGTTTGATATATTCTGGTTGTTGGTCGTGGAGGGCTTCATAAGCGTGTATCAGCATCATGAATTGGCATCTTTTCTGGATGGGTGAGCCAGTGGCGTTTCCTGATGGGGTGCACCATCAGCCCTCACACCTCTACTCTCCCTAATGTGCTGGGAGTTTTCCAAAGCGTCCTAGGGACAACAGATATACATCTCTGTGGACATCTGACCCCTTTCCATGGCAGTCTTGCACCAGGGTCAGCCACTCTAGATCCATTGTCCTGACACCATGTCAGGTTACCTCCACCCTTTGGTAGAGATGATGGCTAAGCTGTAGGACTTTCTGCCAGTGGGTCATCTGACATCTCCCTGCGGCCCTATAGAGAGGGTATGCCACCAGCAGCGCTGGCAGCAAACCTTACAGTTTCTTCTCTATTCAGGACTGTCATGAGTGTTTGTACAGATCATTTTCACCCAAAGGAGGTTTTCCTGGTGCTTGAACACAGAGGTGTTCTGTCTCCCAACCCAATAGTATTCATTTTACAGTAGGATATAAGGCTGAATGGCCCGGCAAGTTTCATAACTGTGACAGTGGGTTCAAAGGCAGATCTTTGCAGTGGACACATCAGACCGGACTATTTACGGTCAGGTTAGGTTTAAAGTAACCTTACTATATTAGGTAACTTCTTTAGCGCTACATGCTTATGCGCAATGACGCTGCTGTTTAGAGCATGTCTTCTAACCTCAAACACCCACCTAACACAACCCTACTACAACAAACACCCAGCGCAATCATGCAATTCAAAAATGGTGAGCCTGATTCACAAATGTAAACTTATACCAAAATTCTAAGTTTAGACCTGAAGTCTAAGTTTAGGCCAAAAGTATAACTTAGACCAAAAGTCTAACTTTACTAATAGTAAAGTTAGACTTTAGGCCTAAACTTAGACTTCAGGTCTAAGTTCAGGGCCTTATTTATGAGGCCTTGCGTCAGTTTTGCACTGCCGTTGTGTCACTTTTTGTGACGCATGGCGGCGTAAAACATGCCCCCTGTTGCGCCCTATTTACAAAGTCTGAACAACAAAAGAAAGTGCCTAAACTGATGAAATTAGTCATGTGTGATTTAAACTAAAGGAAGAAGTTATGTTTCCACCCTGGATTTTGCTAGTTAATAGCTTTTTATTTATTCATTTTTTAAGACAAAATTTTTGAAAAAGTTAATACATATTATATACAATAGGACACTACACCGTTAAACTAAACAATATTATAACACTATGGATATTCATTCATACTCATCAGACATATCACAGTCGTTCAAAATATCATACATCCATTCTTACACAATCTGAAAAAAAGAAAGAAAGAAAGAAACAGAAGTTGCTCAATAAATCAAAATATCAGATATGATACATCAATGCATATCAGCCTGGAGCAAAGTACACTTGGAATTCAATATACAATCAATTATACGATGAAAAACTTGTATGTCAATGTGTACACAACTAAAGTGCAGTATTTGTCAACACTTGAGTTATTCAAGAACAGAGCAACATTTGATACAAGGGCCTACGCGTTTCGAATCCCAAACGAAATCAACGAGGGATTCTCCTCAGGGCCAATGGAATATCTAGAAAGAATGAATAAAACATGAAAAATTGGTCTCTAAGTAAAAAATTCTATAAAAATAAGAGAGTGAACCACCACCAGCTCAAACAGCTTACCCCACTGGTCTACAAGGCGACTTGGAAGGTGAAGTGAAGCAGAAGTTTCTGCAGGGGAGAAGGGATATTTGTATAAGGTGATCGAAATCATCAGACCAGCCAGCATATATGTACAAGAGGAAGAAGGCGCTGTACCTGTCTGAAACAGCTGGTAGTCAGTGAACAGTCAGTAAACATGGAATGAATTTTTGCAGGCGCAGACGGACGCTCTCACTGAAAAGTGAAATAAAATAGAACTAGGGGATGGTAATAACAGCCTGTGAGGGCCTAAGGTCATGACGTTTTTAAACTACGGTCTTACCGAGCTATATAGCCCAGGGGTCCGTTGCGGGTGTACGAATTCGGGAAAGTCGGGGACACAAGGATCCTCGTATAATTTAATATAATGAAGCCTGCAAAACCAAAACGGGGCATTACTTGTCTACCCCATAAGAGTAGAGGAGGTAAGCAGAAATGGTCACTTTGCGAGCGCCTCACAAATGCGGGATGGATTACCTTAATTCAAGCGGGCGCTTGGCTTGATGCAAAGACGAGAATTTCGGCCACGCGAGTTACCATCACAGGGGGAGTCAATCCTAAGTATATGAAAACGAAAGGATATTTTAGTCATTGCGCGACCCTTGGGGACGAGGCAAGTGAACTGAAGAAACTACTGACAGATCTTACCTGAATCACAGATTGTTGCGCGCTGCAATGGAAAGCCGACTTGTCGTTCTGGCGTCTAGGCAGAACTAATCTCCCGCACATGCGCAGGCCGGCCGGTGTCGGTCTTATAAACGAACGAGCTAGCAGGGAGAATACTACTCGCCCGCACTTGCGCATCAACAGAATTGAGTGCAAGTTGCATTTGATATACTTATTGGCACACAAAGCGGCGTGATTGATAAACAAAACCCTTCACAGACATGAAGGGAAGGATTTACTAATGAACAATGTTCAAACAGGAATAAACACCTTCACGCACAAAACGAGGCTGGACAATTACTCGCGACTAACGAACAGATGATCGCAAGAGGGCAGGACTCGAACGTTTTTATAGTTTGTAAATTTCTGACAATTCATTAAGACCTATAACGGCCGTATTAAACTTGACTATAAGGAGCGCTTCCCTTTTAGAGAGTTTGGCATCCCAGTCACCTCCTCGGGGATCGCGCTCCACCCTGGAGATGATAGTCCATTTGAGATCTTTGATTTGATGGTTCAATCTATTCCAGTGATTGACCAGGGGTGCAGATTCTACTCGATTTTTGAGTCTTGATTTGTGCTGTGAAATTCTTTGCCGTGCCTCCTGATTCGTTTTACCGATGTACAAGAGTCCACAGGGGCAAAGGATGCAGTAAACCACATATCTTGTCTTACAGTTACTGAATGTCTTGTGTTTCCACGAGACACCTTTATGCTGAAATAGAGAACCCTCAATGGTCGTCTCGCAGCATAGGCAGGTTCCACACTTATGGTGTCCTGTGATGGGATTAAGACCCATCATTTGTCGAATGGAGGGTGGGGCTTCCCTAGTCATTGCTGCTCTAACCACATAATTCGCTATGCTTTTTTCTTTTTTGAAAGCAAAAAGTGGTGGTTTATTGAGGCCCTCGTCTAGATTTTTGACTAGGTGCCAATTTTGATTGATTACTTTTTTTAGCTGATTCGCATTTGGGCAGAATGTCGTGACACACACCTGTCGTTTTAGCTGTGGCTTGGTGCGTCGTTCTAGGAGCGTTTCCCTGGGAGTCCAGCGTGCCCAGGGAAACGCTCCTAGAATGATGGGTCTTAATCCCATCACAGGACACCATAAGTGTGGAACCTGCCTATGCTGCGAGACGACCATTGAGGGTTCTCTATTTCAGCATAAAGATGTCTCGTGGAAACACGAGACATTCAGTAACTGTAAGACAAGATATGTGGTTTACGGCATCCTTTGCCCCTGTGGACTCTTGTACATCGGTAAAACGAATCAGGAGGCACGGCAAAGAATTTCACAGCACAAATCAAGACTCAAAAATCGAGTAGAATCTGCACCCCTGGTCAATCACTGGAATAGATTGAACCATCAAATCAAAGATCTCAAATGGACTATCATCTCCAGGGTGGAGCGCGATCCCCGAGGAGGTGACTGGGATGCCAAACTCTCTAAAAGGGAAGCGCTCCTTATAGTCAAGTTTAATACGGCCGTTATAGGTCTTAATGTATTGTCAGAAATTTACAAGCTATAAAAACGTTCGAGTCCTGCCCTCTTGCGATCATCTGTTCGTTAGTCGCGAGTAATTGTCCAGCCTCGTTTTGTGCGTGAAGGTGTTTATTCCTGTTTGAACATTGTTCATTAGTAAATCCTTCCCTTCATGTCTGTGAAGGGTTTTGTTTATCAATCACGCCGCTTTGTGTGCCAATAAGTATATCAAATGCAACTTGCACTCAATTCTGTTGATGCGCAAGTGCGGGCGAGTAGTATTCTCCCTGCTAGCTCGTTCGTTTATAAGACCGACACCGGCCGGCCTGCGTATGTGCGGGAGATTAGTTCTGCCTAGACGCCAGAACGACAAGTCGGCTTTCCATTGCAGCGCGCAACAATCTGTGATTCAGGTAAGATCTGTCAGTAGTTTCTTCAGTTCACTTGCCTCGTCCCCAAGGGTCGCGCAATGACTAAAATATCCTTTCGTTTTCATATACTTAGGATTGACTCCCCCTGTGATGGTAACTCGCGTGGCTGAAATTCTCGTCTTTGCATCAAGCCAAGCGCCCGCTTGAATTAAGGTAATCCATCCCGCATTTGTGAGGCGCTAGCAATGTGACCATTTCTGCTTACCTCCTCTACTCTTATGGGGTAGACAAGTAATGCCCCGTTTTGGTTTTGCAGGCTTCATTATATTAAATTATACGAGGATCCTTGTGTCCCCGACTTTCCCGAATTCGTACACCCGCAACGGACCCCTGGGCTATATAGCTCGGTAAGACCGTAGTTTAAAAACGTCATGACCTTAGGCCCTCACAGGCTGTTATTACCATCCCCTAATTCTATTTTATTTCACTTTTCAGTGAGAGCGTCCGTCTGCGCCTGCAAAAAATTCATTCCATGTTTACTGACTGTTCACTGACTACCAGCTGTTTCAGACAGGTACAGCGCCTTCTTCCTCTTGTACATATATGCTGGCTGGTCTGATGATTTCGATCACCTTATACAAATATCCCTTCTCCGCTGCAGAAACTTCTGCTTCACTTCACCTTCCAAGTCGCCTTGTAGACCAGTGGGGTAAGCTGTTTGAGCTGGTGGTGGTTCACTCTCTTATTTTTATAGAATTTTTTACTTAGAGACCAATTTTTCATGTTTTATTCATTCTTTCTAGATATTCCATTGGCCCTGAGGAGAATCCCTCGTTGATTTCGTTTGGGATTCGAAACGCGTAGGCCCTTGTATCAAATGTTGCTCTGTTCTTGAATAACTCAAGTGTTGACAAATACTGCACTTTAGTTGTGTACACATTGACATACAAGTTTTTCATCGTATAATTGATTGTATATTGAATTCCAAGTGTACTTTGCTCCAGGTTGATATGCATTGATGTATCATATCTGATATTTTGATTTATTGAGCAACTTCTGTTTCTTTCTTTCTTTCTTTTTTTCAGATTGTGTAAGAATGGATGTATGATATTTTGAACGACTGTGATATGTCTGATGAGTATGAATGAATATCCATAGTGTTATAATATTGTTTAGTTTAACGGTGTAGTGTCCTATTGTATATAATATGTATTAACTTTTTCAAAAATTTCGGCTTAAAAAATGAATAAATAAAAAGCTATTAACTAGCAAAATCCAGGGTGGAAACATAACTTCTTCCTTTAGTTTAAATCACACATGACTAATTTCATCAGTTTAGGCACTTTCTTTTGTTGTTCAGATATAAGTGCTCAGCCTAACTGATTAGAGCCAACTCTTTGTTGCTAATCTATTTACAAAGTGACGCATCTGCTTAGATGCGTCACTTTGTAAACTCCTGCGCCACATTATACCTGCACCAGGTATAATGTATACAGGGGGGGCGTTCCCACGCAATTAAGCCTCGTAGAAGTGGCGCAGTGAAATCTATGGGATTTCACTGCGTTACTTCTAGGACCCAAATGCGTGAAAACCTTACACCGGCCTCATGGCAGGCGTAAGGTTGATGCAGTGCTATATCCATGGGCCTTCCCCTGCATTGCTGGAGTTGCGTCACGCTTTAGACACAACTCCAGAAATGCGTAATTTTTGCGCCAACAGATACGTCAGTAAAACTGACGTATCTGTCATTCCTTGCGACATGATGCATCATACAGTAAATATGACACATCCATCATGTCACAATGAAAAGTGACGCGTCGCTGTTTTCATGCAGCGATGAGTCACTTTTCATAAATGAGTCCCTCACAGACTTTTGTCCTTAGTTTACATTTGTGAATCAGGCTTTGTTAATAGAATCTTGATGTATATTGGGGCCCTTCGACCTCATTAAAGGCTTGAAGCGCTTTGTAAATAATACATTAGAACACGATAAAGCTGACGATAAACAGCCACAGATTTTTTTTTGTATGTCATGTAATATTACTACTGCATGGTCTGCAATCCGATAATTATCGCATTGCTCTAAATGATTCCAAATTAAATGGGCTGCAGGTTTACCAGTTTTTTCGCCAAGCTAAACCCCGTCCCTTGCTTTAGTGTCATTGTCGGTCTATTGTGGAAGAGAGGCCACTGCACGCAATCACACACACATGCGGCCCCGGGCAGCTCCGTGCGCGCCACGCGCTCTGAAGTCGGGCTCGGAACACTCTTTTCACGCCCGGGAGAGTGCGGTCTGGTGGCAATAATATGCCCATTCTCCGCCGCATTCTCTTGGGGGTAAAAGACCGTGCGCTATTACCGAAGCGGATGCGACCTCTGAACCCGGAACTGCGCCCTGAGACATCGATCAGCCACCTGCCACCGCGGAACAAAGGCCCTGAAATGAGTGATTATTGGGCCACGCACAAAGGGAAAGGATCTGGGGACACATGCACGCCCTGTCGGGGGATTGGGGGCGAGGAAACGCAGACCGGCGTTCAGGGCATAGCACTCAATGCTGCAGCTGTGGGGCTTTTTAGGAAATGTGACTTTTTAGGTAAAAAAAAAAACAGGAGCTAAAGTGGCATCTGGTTTTGGGGATGTGAAATGGGCTTGACGGTTGCCATGGTGACAGCACATGGTACTCCCTCGACGACACGTGGATCCGTTTATCTGGAGGAGGCTTGCATGGCAAGATTATATATTCTGGCACGGTGCCGTGATGTTACTGAAGACACAGGGGGAGGGGTGGGGGTGACCCTGTATGCAAACTAAAACACAAGCATAATGGAGCGCTTTTACGTTTATGCACACACAGGGGAATGGAATACTTGCTAAAAACGTGTCGAAAAGGTAAATGCCGCTAGTGTGTCTATTCCGGGGGTTTTCTGGCAGAGCCAAACGTGCCATAGAGCGCAGGAAATCTCCTGGAAATTTGGAGGACTCTGGGACGCTTTCAGAGCCGGAAGTGAAGGATCCTGAGTGCAAACCCTAAAACGACCATAGACAAAGCCAGTTGGTCTGGCTTCAATGTTCCAGTGCATGTAAACACAGGCCTGAGTTGCATGTACAAATGCAATTATCACATTGCTGTCTTCCATACTGGTGTTGTCAGAACTGGGAAAACAACAAACCAAAACATTTCTGCATGGAATGTATAAAGCAGAAAGAATTGAATGTGACAAACAATGTGATGGTTAAGTCTACTTTACAGGTGCAAAACAGTCCCTCATGCATTCAAGTGGATGCCTGGAAGGCGGGTGATACACCAAACAGCCAACAGTATCAAGTGAGAGGGTAATACTCCTCTGGGTGGAAGCCAGTCTATGTATATTTTAAAGCATTGGCAAACACATGACTTGCAGACAGACAGCTGTGCTGTCAAACCAGGCCTAAACAGCCCTGAGGGAGTAGGCATGCTATTTTCTAATAAGTATTTTGAGATTGAGTTTTTTTTATCACTCGATACTGGTGTTCAGACATTGTGTAAGTATCCCCCAGCGTTTATTAGAACATTAAAAAATTGGCCCAGGGTTACTTACTTTTGGTAAAGCTTGGAAGTTGACATTCAGAATTAGTACTTCAGAATAAAAAGTAATTATTCTAGCCACAAGTACGTCCCCCTCTTAAATGATGCAAAACATAATTTTTAACTAAACCTCAAATCCATTCTTTGTCTCATGATGTTTCGGGTGACTTAGGGGCATATTATCATGCAGCAACAGTTATTATCGCAGGCCGCGCTTAGCGTGAATTTTTTTATCGCAGGCTATCGCTGGAAATTATCACCAGGCTAGCGCTGTATTAACAACGCATAGCGCAATGGCGATAATTTTTCCAGCAATAGCGGTGTTTTCCATGGAGCATCGCTGGTTTTCCAGCAATGTTCCATAGAAAACGGAGATATCCTTGATGATAGGGCCTGTGGTCTTAGCCACACAATCCACCCCCCTTGTTAGGTATGCCTTAGCCTGGAATTTAACAGACGTTAAATTCCAATGTTAAGGCCCAGTTAGCCCAAAAAAAATCAGCGCTAAACCGGATGGGGCTTCGTTGTAAATACAGCGAAGCACCATTAGCGATATTTTATAATGTAGTTGTAAGGGGCACACCTACCTTGCATCTCATAAGCGATGCGAGGCGAGGCGATAGGAAACCAGGCGCTAAGGCAAGGAAACACACGCTAGCGTGTCCTTGTTAATAAAGCAATAAAATTATCGCCGCTTTTGGCCTGAAAACGGATGCTAAAGCGCCGATAATGTTATCGCCATTCCTTAATAATATGCCCCTTAGTTTTATCCACTGTGGATGCAAACTGGATTATCTCAACAAGAAGGAAAATAGTGCCCTGAAACAAGGGACCTCATTTATGAGAAATGACGCATCGCTACGTGAAAGCAGCGATGCGTCACTTCTCAGTGCGCACTCCTTGCGACATACCTGATGCGTCATATTTAATGTATGACACATCATGTCGCAAGGAGTTACAGATACGTCAGTATTTCTGACGTATTTGTAAGCGCAAAAGTGACGCATTGCTGGAGTGTGTCACAAAAGTGACGCAACTCCAGCAATGCGTCCTTTCACATGGGGCAAGCCCCATGTGAAAGGGCCTGCGTCAGTCTTACGCCTGCTGTGAGGCAGGCACAAGATTTTGACGCAACAGCGTCCTAGAAGCGACGCAGTGAAATCTCATAGATTTCAGTGCGTTACTTCTACGAAGCTTTTTGCGGGGGAACGCCCCCCCCTGCATACATTATACCTGATGCAGGTATAATGTAGTGCAGGGGTTTACAAAGTGACGCATCTGCTTAGATGCGTCACTTTGTAAATAGTGCGCAACAGGAGGCATGTTTTACGCCGCCAATGCGTCGGAAGCGCAAAAATGACGCAAGGCCTCATAAATGAGGCCCATAGTCTTTTCAAAACAGAATTTTGTTATGCTCTGTGGCTTTTACCCGCATCCCTGTCAGTAAGAACACAGTCCACGCGCAGTGTTTCAAGCTGCCACAGCTTGCATGTCAACTCAGAGTGGTCAGAAAGGGTATGGTCCATGTGCGGAGTCATTCTCCTTCCTAGGGAGCAGAAGATGCTAGCAGCGGGCGTATGTTCTCACCGTGCCCTGCATCTACTTCTGTTAAGAAGATTCTTGACACGGCTAGTAAGCATTGCATGACAATAGTTTCCTTGTTTTTATTCCAAATTATACTCATTTTCCCTATTCAAGATGGTGTAGTTCTTCACTTCTGGGGTGATAGGAAGTATTTTGTGGAAACCATATTTAAGATGGACTAAAAATGCAGGGGGTGCTCTGCAACGCTTTGGTTAGCTTTCATTGTTGCTTTCAATGCCCCCTTGCACTTCGTTCCCTTGTTTTCTCCCTTTTAAGGTAGAATTAGGTTTGGGTCTTTATATGCTTGTGATTCCTGGCTAGTTAATAATCTATTTTCCTGGTACCTATAATTCTCAGTTATATTGAATGCTGATAATTGTTTTGCTTTATAGATTTCTTTTCTCCAGTTGTAGTCCTTTCTCTGGGTTTTAACTTCTTTCGCTACAAGTCTACTTCCTCGCTAAAAGGTTAACAGTTGATGACAGCAGACCTAAGACTCATCTGGCATGCTCTCTATTTGAGATCAGGCAAGATGCAGTACAGAGAGGGTCGTCCTTATCTCCCTCAATAATAGAACGCAGATTACGGGGTGAATTCAGAGAACAGTCCTAAAACTCTAGCTGCTATGTCTTTTGTACCTAGTCACTAGCCTGACCTTTGGGGTATTTTTAAAAGCCTCAGGTTTGTAATCTTCTTCCACATAGGAAGTTTAATTAGTGTACCTTTTGGAAAAACATATGCCTTATGTGAAACAGAAATATCTGCCTCAATGAATTATCTTGAGGAGAACTTTCACTATGGCATTATTGTTAAATACAAATCTCCATATGGGCTCTTTGCCCTCTTCATGCAGAAGCACAAGCCGGCCACCAGCCAATTGCTCTTCTTTAAGGCGGTAGCACAACAGAGGCATACAAATGCGCCACTCTCTATGCCACTACAGGCCATAGCAAAGGATATGTAAGCCCTACTGAAGGAGATCTCGGCTTTTTGAGCCACCATCTCCACTATGGATGGCAAAATAATGGAGCTCATGACTGAGGTCAAATCTCCCCATCTTGATGTCAACACTTTTCACTCCCATGTAGACACCCTTGACTGCCGTGTAGAGCAAAGCAAAACACAATATACTGCTTTGCTGGACTGGGGAAGGGACATAGACTTCTAACTACAAAGGTCACAGATCTGGAAGACAGATTGTGATGAGACAATATCCATATTCTCGGGCTTCCTGAGGGGACAGAAGGGGAAGAGGTGATGACCTTTCTCAGACAGATCTTTCCTGCCTAGATTCCTGTTACTTTGCTTTCTAGAGGCTTTGGAATTCCAGAGTGCATAAGGTCTGGTTTCGTTCCACGGCCCAAACCAACCGCCCGGCCTACCATTATTTTTCTTATCGTGGCACAAACTGGCCAGAACCATAATTCAAGTTGCAAAAAAACTATTCGGCCCACTAATCCTCGATGATCACTGCATCTCCATCTTGGCAGAATAATCCCAAGCCCCCATTGTCAGGCGCAAGAGGTTTCTTGCCCTGTGACGGAGATTCCAATGCCAGGAACGTACATATGGCCTCCTGGACCCGGCACAGATGTGGCTCACTTACAACGGGTGGAACAAGGACTTCTTTGACCCTTACAACCTGGAATCCTTCCTGGATGACCTCAAGTCCCCCTCAATGGATGCAGAGGCTGTCTCGGACGCCCTAAAAACTCATCTACAGTCCCTGCCCCCATCATGCAGACACCATCACCAACACATAGATGCAGGCGTCTGGAATCGGAGTGGGCAGGCCTGCATCAAGTGGTGGAGGCTCTGAGTATAGACAGAGATAGGTTAAAGTATTGCTTACCTCTCAAACAATCTCCTACCTTTGGAACAGATAAGGTGCCTGATTCTTAGAGGTCTCCTCCTTGTACTTCCTCAGTGACACCTCAAATGAGCATCCAGCGTGGGACTCTCTTTTCCTGTGACATTATGCCTTTACCCAATGGACTTTTTAAAACTCACACCATGCGGCAGAAGTCATGGATCAATGCCTTTTGAGGTGGACAGGAGCAGGTTCCATGCTGATTTTCTGAATTTCCTTGTTGCAATATTATGATGCTGTTGGGATGTTGTGCTGTTGTAATGTTTGGAGCAGTCCCAGCTCCCTTTTAGTAGACAGAGCTCATTCATAGACTCTCCCTTTCTCCGCTAAAATCCCCTTGCATGTGTGGACTTAGAAACCCTTAATGGACATTCCTGGTGCCCGGTTCCATCTCTCTCTCGCTCCTTGCGCCTCCCAAAGCCAATCTGTCTGCGTCTTTAGGCCAGCCAGACCAGATGCCAAATTTGGCTACCAAAAGGATTGACCCCAGACTGTTGAGATTCAGGCAGCCCCGCCTTTTTCTTATAGCAGACACCACCTTCCCTTGACAGGGGGCCCACGGAGGAATAAGCACTGAAGAGCGCAGATCTCTGAAGAGCGCAGATCTTAGCTTGGAACACTACAGTAGAACCCCTGCGTCGCCCTCACTTCTCATTTTTCCTTCTCTTTGAATCTGTACTTACCTCTAGCTGCACTATCAGTACCGCCCCCCTAGAGCCTCCCACCACAGGGCCTCACTGGTTGACCTTGTGTTCCCATATATACACACAGATGAACCCCCAACCACATACCTCATCAGCAATAGAGGACATTAAATGTGAAGACATGATGCTACAGCAGACACCAGTAAACAAGCTTTGGCATAGCCAATAGGTCTCGCTTGTGGGACCTTATAAGTATTTAGTTTTGCAGCACAATATCCTTGTTGCACCAAGGATATTGTGCTGCAAAACTAAATACTTATAAGGTCCCACAAGCGAGACCTATTGGCAATGCCAATGCTTGTTGAAAATTTTCTGAAAGGGAAACGAGAGCGCCGTGGGTGAATACATTTTCTTGATTTATTCTGACCGCAGGAGTTAATCATAGAAGTCACATTGCTTGCAGGTAGTCTGTGAGAATAACTGTGAATTGAATTCCGACTATGCCTTTCGTTGAAAATTACGTTATACATAGGAACAACAGATGTGTAGTATGTAGGGTTTATCCGGCTGACGATCTTCCGTTATTAACCAAGCTGGCGAGTGTTAAATGCCCTTCATTTTTTCTTTCGACACCTTTTATTTATATTTTACTGAGTGTTTGTTATACGGAGCTATCGGCGCTTAATTGTCCCTATTTTTGAATTGATCTGTGGAAACTGGGCTTCCGAAAGGTGATGTCTCCACGTAAGCGTGTCTGGCTGTGGATCACAACATTTGAAGCCATAAAAGAGAAAACATGAATGAATGCAACGCACTAGTTGAATGTGCTGGCTACGACTGAATGTTTCCCAAACTTAAAATGAGGCAGTCGAATGAATGCAACGCACTAGTTGAATGTGCTGGCTACGACTGAATGTTTTCAAAACTTAAAATGAGGCAGTCGGACTTTGTTTCAACTTCAGAATAATAACTAATGCCTAGTTTATGAGCGTCTGTGTAAATTAAGATGCCATGGGAGGTTTTAAGAAGTAACAAACAAATGCGTGCGCCGGGAAAGGAAGAAAATGACGTTATACATAGGAACAACAGATGTGCAGTATGTAGGGTTTATCCAGCTGACGATCTTCCGTTATTAACCAAGCTGGCGAGTGTTAAATGCCCTTCATTTTTTCTTTCGCCACCTTTTATTTACATTTTACTGAGTGTTTGTTATACGGAGCTATCGGCGCTTAATTGTCCCTATTTTTGAATTGATCTGTGGAAACTGGGCTTCCGAAAGGTGATGTCTCCACGTAAGCGTGTCTGGCTGTGGATCACAACATTTGAAGCCATAAAAGAGAAAACATGAATAAATGCAACGCACTAGTTGAATGTGCTGGCTACGACTGAATGTTTCCCAAACTTAAAATGAGGCAGTCGACTGAATGCAACGCACTAGTTGAATGTGCTGGCTACGACTGAATGTTTCCAAAACTTAAAATGAGGCAGTCGGACTTTGTTTCTACTTCAGAATAATAACTAATGCCTAGTTTATGAGCGTCGGTGTGAATTAAGATGCCTTGGGAGGTTTTAAGAAGTAACAAACAAATGCGTGCGCCGGGAAAGGAAGGCAGCTGTGTAAATTAAGATGCCTTGGGAGGTTTTAAGAAGTAACAAACAAATGCGTGCGCCGGGAAAGGAAGGCAGCTGTGTAAATTAAGATGCCTTGGGAGGTTTTAATAAGTAACAAACAAATGCGTGCGCCGGGAAAGGAAGGCAGAGAAGGAGGGGGGAGGAGAAATGCGACACGGCGGGCAGGGGAGGGGGCCCGAGTGGGTAGAGCGGCGAAAATGACTAATTAGGGGAGGAGAAGCCGAGAAGCCGCAGAGCGCACGCTGGGTGAAGCCCTTTGATGTGCTGTGCGGCAAATGCAATTAGGAGGGAGGGAGGCTGATGCGCGTTCGTGTTTGATCACGTGGTTCACGTGAACTTCATGAAAACGCCAGCAAAAAGCTGGTGGTTTCATGAGGATTTTGGCTACTTGAATTCTCGCTCCGCTCGATGCGCTTGCGCGCATCGATAGGTCGCGAGACCTAAAAACTATATAAATGTATACCTGGTGAAAGAGCAGTGCAGGCTTAAATCTCAAGTTGATGGCAGAGAGGTGAATAGTTCACTTGAAAATAGAGTGCATGACCTGCAAGACCTTAGTTAAAGGAAAACACTTGTTCATAAGCATGAAAGAATTTATGGTCTCAGCACACAGGCCTATAGGCAAGTATTCTGTGTTCTCATCAAATTGAAAACATGAATAAACAATAGGAGCAGGAGACTGAATTAGCCAAGAGCACACAGAATCTGATCAGAGATCGTGGCAGCAGAATGATAAAGCACACACACAAACACACATGCATTCAAGAGTAGAGAATACTTTGTTTGTTACCTTGTTAGAACTGAAATATAGGATGTGTAAGAAATAGGTTAAAGGTTTAGGGTCACAGGTGATGAAATGTTTTTTTTTAACCAATATGTAACTTCTAGGTAATTCATTATTTGACCTCTTGTAACAAGCATTGTCTGATTAAGTATAAAAGTGGCTGCATGTGAAGCAGAAAATTGAGACCAGCGGTTTGCCTGTGCGGAGATAGCTACTCTCCCTGTAGCAAAAGTATAAAGCTGTGTTTACCTTGCCAAAGAGGAGTCTTATCTTTTTTTCATTCTTTTTTTTTACCTTCTGAGGTACCTGCTGGAAGATGTCCAAGGACTTCACAATGGACACACTGAACGTTAACAGCATGTCAGACTACATCAAGCACAAATATAAAACCTCCACTATATGCTAATGAACTGCATGGACATAACACTGCTCCATAAAACACACCTGCCTCCTGAATATTCTCTGAAGCTCAAATGGGATTGGGTGGCCAGAGTCAGTCATCATAGCCGCCAGGTGGGGACTGATGGAGCACCCTCACACTCCCTTAAATGCTCTAAGAAATGTGGGGAGGCCATTCTCATTCAGTGCAACCTCCCATGCAGAATACTCAAGACTTGGACAGACAAGGAAGGCCATTGGGTCTATATGAAATTACATTTTCTAGACAGAACATTGGTCTTTGGCTTGATCTAGGCCCCCAATGCAGATAAGACCAGCTTCTTGGCCAGCCTTTCACAGATGCTTCTGATTTCCAGCTGCACTCCCTGCTCATGGGGGTTGTTTGGAATCTGGCTCCGGATCCATTTTTGGACCACATCAGCGGCGGTTGGCACTGGTAAGCTAGGTGGGGCCGTGGGGCCGGGCAGGGCATGGCAGGGGAAAAGCCAACAGACAATGGAATAGGTATTCTTTATTTATTTAATTATACCTATTCCGTCATCTGTCGGCTTCCCTCTCCCACCCCACCATGCATACCTGTGCCGTCCGCTGCTGTCCCACATGAGTGGGCCTATTTCTATACTGGACGAGACAGAGTCATACTAAGGCCTCTTATATCGGACCATGCTCTGGTAGATGTATGACGCCTGATGCACCCTGTAGAAAAGGAATTCACTTTCCTCTCCTGCCAGCATGGCACCCAATCCCGTATTGACTATTTCCTACTCCAGTACCCACTCCTCCCCTTAGTTTTGGGTTTCACGATCCAGGAGTTGGCAGTCACAGACTATGGTATGTTTTGACTGGACATGGACTTCGGTCTGATCACCCTCCTCCAGGTCGATGGCTGATGGTGCTTATGCTTACACTCTTCCTGAATGTAAGGAGGTACTCGGGAGCCACATCCATGCTTACCTGATGGACAACGAATGACCTGTTGTATCCGAAAGGACCCTTTGGGCTGCAGGAAAGGCGACCCTGAGGGTGACTCAGATGCAGGACCCTAGCATTGCTAAACACCAGACTCAGATAGACCTGTGGGCAGCGGAGGATGAGGTGAAGGCCCTCCATCTCCAATACAATACATGGTGTCCCCGATGATGGCCAATCGAAGAGGGCTGGAGATAGCAAAATCATGTTAAAACACCCTTTTCACTGGCCAAAACAGCACTGGTGAAACTGATATGGCAACACTAAGATCAGAGTGAAAAAGCTGGATGATCGTTAGCAACTCAGCTGCACAAGCGCGAGTTGCAGCCAATCAGATCGCCACATATGTGCTCCTCTGGATGTAGTGGAATGGTTTGCGAAGTTTTATCTGGACCTGTACCACTCGGATTCTTCTGCCTCTCTAGCACAGATAGACAATTTCCTAGACCCACTGTGCCTCCCCCTCCCCTTCCCTTAGGGCTGAGGGGTGAACATACCTGGAGGGAGAGGTTACAGAGAAGGAGGTGGTGGAGGCCATATCAACACTGCCCATCTATAGGTCTCTGGGAGAATATGGGTGAGTTTTACAAAACAGGCAAGTCCCCACTTCTCCCCTCCTGATCTAATTATACAATGAGCTGCGAGAAAGGGCTCCTTGGAAATGATTCCCAATAAGGCCAACATTAGGGTTATTCCTTAGTGAGGAAGGGACCCATAAGATTGTGCCAGCTACCAACCGATCTCACCGATCAATGGTGACATCAAGATCCTTGCCATAATCTTGGCAATGAGACTGGGACTGACATTGGAAGCCAGCAGCCTTCACCTCCCTCACATGACCTTTAAAAACCTGGCTTTTCACCTCTCCCAGCTGCCGCCCTACCTACATTGCCCAGCAGAGACACCGGTATGGGTGTGCATCAAACACCATCTTATGGGCACCTCATGCCCATCGCCCCCATGCGATCTACCAACATGGCCCCCCCGGGTGGGATAACCCAATTCTTGCAACCACAACTGCTGCATGGAAGGCGCCTCATATGCTCTTGGGCATTGATCCATTCCTCATTGGTAAGAATATTTGTGGCCCGCACACACAAAACAATAAAGTCCGTTCATTCAAGGATGAATCACACTAATCTGTGTTTCTTCAATCTTTATTTTCTCATCTCTGCAGTAGCCAATGCGTTTCGTCTTTTTGAAAGACTTCTTCAGGGCTCCTCACTCAATGTACGTTTGCCACTGGGTGTTCCTTCTTCCATATAGCCACAGTAGATTTTAATCCCCTTTCTGTAGTATCGCATCTATAGACTTGTCACTTTCCTTTTGCCATCCGAGTTCTTTCCAATCACCTATTTAGATTTCTCCAAAGTATTAGACAGTCTCCACGATACACGAAAGGACCTCAATCTTAAAAAGTCATATGCTGATCTTGGCCCACGCAGTTTCAACCGGGCGTATATTCTGGTCACTGTCGACCCCTTCCTGTATTGGTACACAGGTACACATTGTAATCACTCTCGGCGTGTTGTGTCTTTTTTACACAACACGCCGAGAGTGATTACAACGTGTACCTTGGAGGTTTGGGAGACCGTTCTCCAGAGCGATGACAGAGTCCTCCGAGAGTCTCACCTTAAGTTTCTGTACTTCAAAGTCCTTCACAGGTGGTACTGGTCCCCACGGAGGCTCCACAGAGCCGACAACTGCCTCACAGTTGCTGCTGGATGTGCTCAGACATTGGCTCTGATATACACCACATTCTGTAGAATTGCAGGAGCCTCCAATCTTACTAGGAGGCTGTATGAGCACACATGCAGCTCCTTCATTCACTCATTGTGAAACCCGCAGCTCACCTAGCATTACTTCACAACATGTCTGACATTTCTGAGCTAGATATCCACTCACATCAATGTGTGGCCACGGCACTGACCGTGGTGAAGATGTGCATTCTTCGACACTGCACCAATCCATGTGTCCTACGCACACAGATTGAATGCTTGAACAAGGTGGCCTCACACATATAAGCTTGCAGACAAAGTGGAGTCCTATAGGATTTGAGGTGCATTCCTGACAGATGTCTCTGGGGGAGACCAGACTGGATCGAACAAAGCTTCTTCCCAACACTCCATGGATAGGAATTGGTTACTGCACATGTCTGAAACGAGCATGATGGACGGGGCTGGCCGCTGCAGTATTGACTGCGCTTGCCTCACCTGGTTGACTCTATACATAGTTCAGTGTGTACATCCATCTGACAGGTCTTCTGTCCTTCCTCACCTGCCCTTCCTCACCTTTCACCTTCCCTTCCCTCCCTCAATGTATTCTTGAATGCTGTATAAAGCCATACTCCCTACCTTGCCTTATCCATACAGACCTTTTCAGAACTGGAATTGGCTGACGGGAGCCTCTTCAGCTCAGTTGCCCAAGTGGCCATGGCCTTGCTGCTATGAACCAGACTCCGCCAGCCCTTGACTCAAATTTTACGGTTCCTTCATTGAAACCATGGGTTGGTGTCTATTGCTTATAATGCAATAAATAAATGTTGCAAAGAAAAAATAAGAATCCTATTCCTGCTGGTAGTTAGGTTTCACAATAATATACATTTTGTAAATTTTGCCTGCTTTAGCTCTGTATTTATACATATTTTTTGTTAAGCTGCAATTTATGTTAAGGTCTTTGCCTGCTAAAGCATCAATTGAATACGGATGTATGACATTTCAATGCATGCTTTTACATCGCATGCCTTTACAACGCGGTTTTTACAACGCAAACCTTTACAACGCATAGCGCTTTGGGGTGCTGTATAGTGAATAGTTTAATTTACTATTCCAACTCCAGTCCCCGTGGACACTAGGGAAGGTGTTGGATAGTAAATTAAACTTATTCCCTATTCTCGAGCGCCCCCCAGCGCAATGCGTTGTAATGGTTTGAGTTGTAAAAGTTGCGTCGTAAAGGCACTGCGTGGTAAAAGTTGCGTTGTAAAGGATTTTTCCCATTGAATACAACTGAGTTACGTACACCAGGCTTCCATAGAGTTGGATCGTGATTCAGCTGGCATTCCATGGTGCACAGGGCTCCACATAGCTGCCTCGTGAATGGCTCACTTACTGTCAGCAGCGTAGCATGGGGGGCAGTCCGCCCAGGACGCACAAGTTTTAGAGGTGGTGGCCCCGGATACCCCCTGCTCCTACATGAATTTGCCACAGGAATCCTCGCTAGCACCCCAGCTCTTCAGGCAGGGACCGCCACGGGCAGTAAAGTGCCTAGCTACGTCACTGCTTACCAGGGCCGGACTGGGAACCAAAACCGGCATCGGCAAAGTGCTCGGCTGGCCCCCGGGGGGGAGGTCTAAGCTCTTTACCGGGGCTGGTTTTCGGCCGATTTTGTTGCAGGGCCGCTTTTGCAGCTATGCGGCATAAATGTCAAGTTGTAACAGAAACGGCCCCCAGGGGCCCAAAACCGGCCCCCACCCTTGCGGCACACAGGGGGATTGCCCGTTGCCCGCAACGGCCAGTCTGGCCCTGCTGCTTACTGTTAGCTGTAAGACTGTGGATTGTGGCTGACGGTCTGGGGGTGAATACTGAGTAAGGTGTTGGGAAAGCGTTGGTATCATTTTGGAGAGAGCTTGATATGTCCCTTATCCTTTTTGGGTAAAAAGTTACTGCTAATGTACCGGCATAGCAGAACGCGAGCACTTATATAGGTGCTCTTGTATAAACACATCTTCGCCTAAAATATAGCGAGAAATTACTGATTTGTATTTTGAATAACGCAATTTTGATGTAATTTCACGTAATTAAGAGAAAGCAATAAATACATTAATTATGAAAGTGTAAATGATCAAACAGGACTGAAGAAGCTGACAAGGGGCATCCTATGATAACTTAACTAGAGCAACAACAAAAACACCCAAAGAAGGAAAAAAGATTAGCAGATGCTTAAAAATGAATTTGCCTAAATACATCCCATTATTATCGTTTGCAGCAGTAACTCTGTTGAATTATATATCGTACATGACATTGGTCACAGCAGATTGGCAATCATCAATTGTGAATCAGAACAAGAGGAAAGATGAAGCATACTCCCATTAGAGGCAGGAGATAAGTTCACCTCTGATTAGAATGCCTCTGAAGTTTTGAAGGTTGACAGCTTTGTATTGTCACAAAAGATCGGATCCAGATTCTGTCCTGACTCAACCTTCTTGTAATCCGTCTGATTAGCTCAGCTGGTCTCGCCATCCGTCTCATTGAAGCCTCCTTCCCGGAATGGGAGCATTTGTAAAGTCGAGATAATGAAATTCTGCAAAGGTCACACATTTCAAACGCACTGCTTTGTTGAGGGAAAATGAATGCGAAGTAAGAAGGCTATGACCCAGTGCATGTACAGAGCAGGGAGCTGCAAAGCAGAAACAGAGAGAAGATGTTTGTAGGAAATCATAACAAACCTCATACATAAAGGACAAATAATGAAGTGATGTGTGCATACCAAACACATAGGAACACCAAAGTGGGAGATTTAAAGACCAAAGAAAATCAGGGGATTTAATATCCCTATGAAGTTCCGCTGGAGGAGAGGACGTTTTAAACTGGGGAAAGCTAAAATAATAGAACTATGTAGCTTGTGAGATTAAGAGTTTCCAGCCGAAACCTAGAGTGTTGTCATGTATTGCTGTGCAACAGGAAAAGTGTTGTAAACTGTTAAGATATAAAATGTTGGTTCGTTTTGTGCTGTCTCACTGACCAAGGGTAATAAAGAGCCATCAAAATGTCACACCCGAACACTGCAGAGAGATTTTATTTTTTAGTTCATACAGGGCCAGAAGTATGTAGCAAAGTGCTTGCAATTACCAAATAGCAAATTTTTGTGATTCTCTATTTTATAATCGCAAACACCCATGTACAAATGTGTGTTTAACATAGCTTGCGATTCCCAGTGGGTCACAAATAGTTTGGGATTGTGGGAAAGTGCCCCTTGTTGCATGGTTGCCCCCACTTTTTGCCTAATGTTGATGCACTTCGGCTGAATGTGCCCTGGGTTCCTTCCAACCAGATGCCTAGGGTCTATGTTCTTTCCCTAAACTGTACTGTTGCAAAACCAAATTGGCAACTCTGTGGCCACAGTCCCTAGTAAAAGGTACCATAGGTACCAAGGGCACTGTGACCAGGGAAGGCCTCTAAGGGCTGCAGCAGTTATTGTGCCACCCATAGAGGCTCTGTACCTTTACACACACACACTGCCATTGCAGGCTGAGTGCTTTGGTGCAGAACAAAGTAAAGAGTTGACATGGCACCCATCCCTGTGTGCCATGACTTATAACCACTGCCTTGCATAGGTAAGCCACCCCTCTAGCTGGGTGCACTATACCAGTGATGAGGGTACAGGTGCATTCTTAGACATTGTAAGCGCAGCAAAGCCATAAAGAGTAAATGGTTTGGCAGTTTGTCACTACGAACTCCAGAGCACCATAATGGCTTTACTGAAACCTGGGAAGTTTGATATAAAACTTCTCAGCACATTAAACCCACACTGATGCCAGTGTGGGATTTAATGAAAAATGCACTCAGAGGGCATCTTAGAGATCCCTCCTGTAAAACAACCTGACTCTAGTGTCCTGGCTGAGTGGTTGCTCGCCAGCTGCCACCACCGGACATGTTTCTGAACCCCTGGGTCGAGAGCCTGCCGCTCTGGGAGTCCTGAAAAATAGAACATCCTGGGACGAGGCTCCAAGCCTCCTCCTCCAGGATGGGCTGGCTCCACAACGGGGAGGTTTCAAAGGCTTGTCACCTTTGTGAGCTGCCGCAGACATTTGCTGATTCCAACAACTGGCCCGCACCTGTTCTGTCCCCCACTTTGGGCGAGAGAAATGGTGCGAAATCCAAGTTAGGAGGAGAGGTGTGCCCACCTTTGCCAACCCCACCCCTCACGTGGGCGAGGCGAGGTGAAGCACAACTCCCAGTCCCTGCCATCTTGAGGATGGGGGACCCAGCCAACCAGGGTGAGGCTTATGCCCCCCACCCACTGGAAAGTGGCATAATAGGGGGTGTACCCACCCCAAGGAAGGGACCAATTGGTCCCAACATGTACCTCCCTTTAACACCCTGTGCTGAGGAAGAAGAGGAGGACAACAACTGACTTGGCCCCAGTCCTACCGGCCTGTCCTGACCTTGACCAACTACAGCAAAATCCCAGTGTGTTCTGCAGCCAGCAGCCTCCTAGAACCCGGAGGACCTGCCCTGCTTTCGCAATCCAAAGACTTTGTCTCCCACGAGCATCAGACTTGCTTAAGACTGACTGATCCGGACTACGGCCGACTCCGTGAGTCCCCCTCCACTCCACACCCGGTGCTCTGAGCCCGAACCCGAGTGGTCCAACATCTTAAGGAGCCCCCCCCAGCGATCCTAGCCTGGGTTAAGGTGACCTCTGAACCCTCACAAGCTTCTAAACAGAGCCAGCAGTCATTATCTGGGAGGCACCCTCCCACCACGACTGAAGGTGACACCCCGACCGTCTCTCTGACCGAAAGGGTCCAAAGAACCCAACCGACACAGCCCGACCGACTCCGTCTGCAAGTACTTGCGGTTCCGAGTTTGCAACTCTGAAAGACCCCATTCGCCGACCTGTTCGCTGACCGCCTCGCAGAAATCTCTGACCAACACTACTGCTCGGACCAAGACTGACGGTCTCCACTGAGAAACCCTGGGACCCCCGACGATCGCATCCTACATCCAGCTGCCTCTGTGCCACTGGTGGTTTAGACCTTGTGCTGGCCATTGGGCCCTTCTCAACCCAAGAAGCTTTTTGTGCAGTTAACCAGGTGGCCTGCCCTTCTGCAGTTCACAAACCAACAACTGTACTTAGCCCCTTGGCTAACGTGTGATTCTCCACTCTCCACCCGGCCTCCTCTGAGTCGCTTGCGGTGCGAACCAAGTGCTCTCCTCTTGACCGAATTTAACTCACGGACCACAAACTAACTTTTATTCTTGCAGAACTAAGAGGGTCTCGTGAGTAACCATGCCAAATTGTACACTGTATTACAAAACGCATTACCTTCTTTTCCTTCCCTTAAGAAATGCACCACTATGGTGTAGGAGAGTAGGGTCTGCTTCCTATGGTTACCCCCACTTTTTGCTGTGATTCTCAGTTTTTTTTACTTTAGTATGGCTGTGGCCGTGCTAATCAGGTCCACAGCCTAGCTGTTCTCTCTCTAAATTGACACCATGTACTTTAGGTACATACCGGATTGGTTACCGGGTTACCCGTGTGAGCCCCTGTATATGGTATGCACCTATGCCCCTCTAGGTACCCAGGGTATAGGTGCACCCTAGGCCTACCTGGGGCGGCAGCATGCATTGTGCCACCCCTGGTTAGCCTTCCAAACTGACACCATAGGTCTGTATTTACAGCCTGGGTAAAGTGGTGTAATCACCCCTTACTTAGATATAGTATACCTATATCAATATACATATATAAACACATATTAACCTATAAGTCACTCCAATGGCAGGCCTTGACAATCCTGGAGGCAGAGTGCTTGGTTTTGTGTGAGAGGGTGCCCTAGCATGAGCTGAGCCCCTCTGCAGCTTTCAGAACCATCTCCTTATAGCTGTTCTATGATATAGCCATATCATATACTCTTAAGTGCATTATAATCATCGCGGTTAATGCTAAGTTTGGTTTGGTTTTATCAAAACATGTTGTGTAAGGTGTCAAACACTTTGGAATACTACCCCCCACCAGTCCTGGAGGCGGGGGTAGCATTCCACCCTTCTATAGGGAGAAGACAAGTAGTTACTGGTAAACCCGGTTAAAGTTAAACAGAGCCCCAGCATCACAAAATGGATGCTGCTGCCACAGACACAAGTCTGCCCTCCTGCTGCTGGACGATGAAACTCCGGCAGGGGAGGCCTAGACAATAGGTTTCCTGCCCAGGGAGGTGCTAGCACCCCCAGACAGGCTCTTAGTGTATTGGGGCAGGGAGGGCGGCATTCAGTGAATGCTTTCCAGACACTGCCTGGGGCACACAAGGTGCTCCCTGCATTTCCCAGTTCAAACCGGTTGCTGGGGCACTCAGCCCCAGCTTTGGTGCTAAACTGGACAAAGGGGAAGGGATGTAACCACCCCCTCCCCAGGTCCACCCATAGGAGGGAACTTAGAGTTAGTCCAACCCCTAAACTTACTATAAGTATAGAACCCCAGTCCCTAGGACTTTATATTACCCTGGACGAAACTCTGCCACATTAATCTTGGACCTTCGACATTCTAAATCGACTGGAAGACAGAAGAAATTTCCCTTGTGGTCAAGGAGTGACCACCCTGTTCAAACAGGCACCAACTGCATCTTTGCCGGTCTGCATTTTCGAGGCTCCCACCGGGTCCTGAAGAATCTGCGCCTCAGGACATGGACTTCCAGACATCTCTTACACTGACCTGCGCTCCCAGCAAAGCTGAGACCTGTAGCGGACACGAAAGACTTGGGACCAGAACTCCTGGACATCCTGCATTTTGCAAGCTGCACCTGCTTCCCGAGGTGTCCCGAAGTTGTGCATTGGGGTGCTTGAAGCCCCAGCCTGAGCACCTTTTGCACCGAAGCTCAGAGGCCTACACTCCACGAGTGTCCTGTGGGTCCATTTTATGCATTTCCCCTTGATGCATCTTTGCGGTTCCTAGTCCGTTGGCTAGTGAGCTCCCACGAAGACCAATCCTTGAATTACTTTGCTTTCTTGGTTGCTCCAGGCTTGCTCCAACTTCTTCCCAAAAGAGAATTTCCCAAGACCTTGCTGGTCTGCACCGAAGCCAATCTTGACATCCTGCGTGGGATGCGTTTTCCAAGGCTTGCTGGGTCTAATCCGGATACCGACATCGCAGTCAACTAGATCCTTTGTGAGGAATGTGGGATCACACTGCTTTACCTCCCAGAAGCTCACCCCTAGGCATCATGGTAGATGCAGTTCATCAAGTGTGTGTACTTGCAAAGTCTCTTGAGTGTTTCACCAAGTAGGTGCAGATTAGTGCTGGCCATCTCTAGACATGTGTTTCTGGATTGTTATCCGACATCAGTAAAGATTAGGCAATTTGAATGTATGGGGTTGCTGAGCAGGCTGCCAAAGTATTCTCAGGTCACAGTACCTCACCAGGCGTGCAGGTGCCTCTCCACGAGCTCGTCAGCTCAAATGGCTCAGGGCAGCCTTTTAAACAGGAAACAAATATGGGATCACACTGCTTCACCTCTCAGCAGGCTCGCCCCTAGGCATCATGGTAGATGCAGTTCGCCAAGTGTGTGTACTTGCAAAGTCTCTTGAGTGTTTCACCAGGTAGGTGCAGATTAGTGCTGGCCATCTCTAGACACGTGCTTCTGGATTGTTATCCGTCATCAGCAGGGCTGGACTGGCTACCGGGCAGTTGGGTGTGCTGCCGAGCAAGGGGATGATTTCTCCGTGCTATGGGCGTATTTCGTTGATGGGGACCTGCGTGCACTTTGGAAAAAAAAAGGAAAACGAATTTTGTTTTGCACACACAGGTCCCCATCAACGAAAGCATCCCCCTGCTCGGCAGCACACACAACTGCCCGGTAGCCAGTTCGGCCCTGGTCATCAGTAGAGATTAGGCAATTCGAATGTATGGCGTTGCTGAGCAGGCTGCCAAACTATTCTCAGGTCACAGTACCTCTCCAGGTGCGCAGGTGCCTCTCCACGAGCTCGTCAGCTCAAATGGCTTGAGGGAGCCTTTTAAACAGGAAACACATGTGGGATCACACTGCTTCACCTCCCAGCAGGCTTGCCCCTAGGCATCATGGTAGATGCAGTTCGCCAAGTGTGTGTACTTGCAAAGTCTCTCGAGTGTTTCACCAGGTAGGTGCAGATTAGTGCTGGCCATCTCTAGTCATGTGTTTCTGGATTGTTATCCGACATCAGTAGAGATTAGGCAATTCGAATGTATGGGGTTGCTGAGCAGGCTGCCAAAGTATTCTCAGGTCACAGTACCTCACCAGGCGCGCAGGTGCCTCTCCACGAGCTCGTCAGCTCAAATGGCTCAAGGCAGCCTTTTAAACAGGAAACAAATGTGGGATCACACTGCTTCACCTCCCAGCAGGCTCGCCCCTAGGCATCATGGTAGATGCAGTTCGCCAAGTGTGTATACTTGCAAAGTCTCTCGAGTGTTTCACCAAGTAGGTGCAGATTTATGCTGGCCATCTCTAGACAAGTATTTCTGGATTGTTATCCGTCATCAGTAGAGATTAGGCAATTCGAATGTATGGGGTTGCAGAGCAGGCTGCCAAAGTATTCTCAGCTCACAGTACCTCTCCAGGCGCGCAGGTGCCTCTCCACGAGCTCGTCAGCTCAAATGGCTCGAGGGAGCCTTTTAAACAGGAAAAAAATGTTGGATCACACTGCTTCACCTCCCAGCAGGCTTGCCCCTAGGCATCATGGTAGATGCAGTTCGCCAAGTGTGTGTACTTGCAAAGTCTCTAGAGTGTTTCACCAGGTAGGTGCAGATTAGTGCTGGCCATCTCTAGTCACGTGTTTCTGGATTGTTATCCGTCATCAGTAGAGATTAGGCAATTCGAATGTATGGGGTTGCTGAGCAGGCTGCCAAAGTATTCTGGGGTCACAGTACCTCTCCAGACGCGCAGGTGCCTCTCCACGAGCTCGTCAGCTCAAATGGCTCGAGGGAGCCTTTTAAACAGGAAACAAATGTGGGATCACACTGCTTCACCTCCCATCAGGCTCGCCCTTAGGCATCATGGTAGATGCAGTTCCTCAAGTGTGTGTACTTGCAAAGTCTCTCGAGTGTTTCACTAGGTAAGTGCAGATGTATGCTGGCCATCTCTAGACACGTGTTTCTGGATTGTTATCCGTCATCAGTAGAGATTAGGCAATTCGAATGTATGGGGTTGCTGAGCAGGCTGCCAAAATATGCTCA
The DNA here is from genome assembly GCF_964261635.1 of Lissotriton helveticus. Lineage (NCBI taxonomy): Eukaryota > Metazoa > Chordata > Amphibia > Caudata > Salamandridae > Lissotriton > Lissotriton helveticus. The sequence continues at coordinate 1,076,171,299 of NC_136072.1, forward strand.
GGTCACAGTACCTCTCCAGGCGCGCAGGTGCCTCTCCACAAGCTCGTCAGCACAAATGGCTCGAGGGAGCCTTTTAAGCAGGAAACAAATGTGGGATCACACTGCTTCACCTCCCAACAGGCTCGCCCCTAGGCATCATGGTAGCTGCAGTTCACCAAGTGTGTGTAGTTGCAAAGTCTCTCGAGTGTTTCACCAGGTAGGTGCCGATTAGTGCTGGCCATCTCTAGACACGTGTTTCTGGATTGTTATCTGTCATCAGTAGAGATTAGGCAATTCGAATGTATGGGGTTGCTGAGCAGGCTGCCAAAGTATACTCAGGTCACAGTACCTCTCCAGGCGTGCAGGTGCCTCTCCACGAGCTCGTCAGCTCAAATGGCTCGAGGGAGCCTTTTAAACAGGAAACAAATGTGGGATCACACTGCTTCACCTCCCAGCAGGCTCGTCCCTAGGCATCATGGTAAATGCAGTTCGCCAAGTGTGTTCACTTGCAAAGTCTTTTGAGTGTTTCACCAGGTAGGTGCAGATTAGTGCTGGCCATCTCTAGACACGTGTTTCTGGATTCTTATCGGTCATCAGTAGAGATTAGGCAATTCGAATGTATGGGATTGCTGAGCAGGCTGCCAAAGTATTCTCAGGTCACAGTATCTCTCCAGGCACGCAGGTGCCTCTCCACGAGCTTGTCAGCTTTACAAGTACACACACTTGGCGAACTGTATTTACCATGATGCCTAGGGGCAAACCTGCTAGGAGGTGAAGCAGTGTGATCCCACATTTGTTTCCTGTTTAAAAGGCTCCCTCGAGCCATTTGAGCTGACGAGCTCGTGGAGAGGCACCTGCGCGCCTGGAAAGGTACTGTGACCCGAGAATACTTTGGCAGCCTGCTCAGCAACCCCACACATTCAAATTGCCTAATCTCTACTGATGACGGATAACAATCCAGAAACACGTGTCTAGAGATGGCCAGCACTAATCTGCACCTACCTGGTGAAACACTCAAGAGACTTTACAAGTACACACACTCGGCGAACTGCATTTACCATGATGCATAGGGGCGAACCTGCTGGAAGGTGAAGCAGTGTGATCCCACATTTGTTTCCTGTTTAAAAGGCTCCCTCAAGCCATTTGAGCTGACGAGCTCATACAGAGGCACCTGCATGCCTGGAGAGGTACTGTGACCCCAGAATACTTTGGCAGTCTGCTCAGCAACCCCATACATTAGAATTGCCTAATCTCTACTGATGACGGATAACCATCCAGAAACATGTGTCTAGAGATGGCCAGCACTAATCTGCACCTACCTGGTGAAATACTTGAGAGACTTTGCAAGTACACACACTTGGCGAACTGCATTTACCATGATGCCTGGGGGTGAACCTGCTGGGAGGTGAAGCAGTGTGATCCCACATTTGTTTCCTGTTTAAAAGGCTCCCTCAAGCCATTTGAGCTGACGAGCTCATACAGAGGCACCTGCATGCCTGGAGAGGTACTGTGACCCCAGAATACTTTGGCAGTCTGCTCAGCAACCCCATACATTCGAATTGCCTAATCTCTACTAATGAGGGATAACAATCCAGAAACACCTGTCTAGAGATGGCCAGCACTAATCTGCACCTACCTGGTGAAACACTCGAAAGACTTTGCGAGTACTCACACTTGGCGAACTGCATTTACCATGATGCCTAGGGGCGAATCTGCTGGGAGGTGAAGCAGTGTGATCCCACCTTTGTTTCGTGTTTAAAAGGCTCCATCGAGCCATTTGAGCTGACAAGCTCGTAGAGAGGCACCTGCACGCCTGGAGAGGTACTGTGACCCGAGAATACTTTGGCAGTCTGCTCAGCAACCCCATACATGTGAATTGCCTAATCTCTTCTGATGACGGATAACAAACCAGAAACACCTGACTAGAGATGGCCAGCACTAATCTGCACCTACCTGGTGAAACACTCGAGATACTTTGCAAGTACACACACTTGGCGAACTGCATTTACCATGATGCCTAGGGGCGAACCTGCTGGGAGGTGAAGCAGTGTGATCCCACATTTGTTTTATAGATCCTTTGTGAGACAGCTCAAATCCAGCTCCTGGTTGTCGTGGACGCCTCCTGGACCTCGTGGCTGAAGAGACAAACTTCACCTTTTCACCTGAAATCACCCCACATCGGCTGGCAGCCTCCTGTCGCCATCCTGGTCACTGGCTAGTGACCCATACTCTGTCCCTTCTGCTTTCAGGTTCTTCACATCTCCGATCCACCCTTGGATCCACCCGGACACTTTTCCTCTGGTCGCCTACAGCATTTCTTCGCAGCTCTACAGACGTGTTACCTCACCCGGCTTCCCTGGGTGATGTAACATGAGTACTCCGGTGCTACTGCGGGGCTTGACTCTGGAAGTGTCCTAGTCTAAAAGGGTTCCATCGTAGTTCACCTCGAAGTACCCTTAATCTTTAAAATATTAACTTGTTCGTTCTCCATAGAAAGTCAATGGTAACCCGCGGCTGTGTTTAGACACTGCATGCGTCTCCCGTGGGCCTCCTACATCCTAACCTTTGGTGGTTGTAGGCAGCCCCAGTGATTCCACAGGCCCCAGGCCTGCTTTCTATTCCTCATGTGGTTCTTATACCACTATTATAGTATATGGTTTTTGAGGCCACTAGGGCATAACGTATACTATGCAACTTATCGTATGCTAATTAAGTTCCTTGTATTGTACTTTTACCTCTGACCTCATAAAGAGTGCAGAGGGGTTGTGTTTAGAATAAATACATATATATATGATATATACCTTGTGTGGTGTGCTTTCATTTGGTACTCAAGAGATTATAAATGGTAAAACAACTTGCTTAACTAGTCTCCAAGTCTTAGTCTGAAGGCTGCTCTCCACAGCTACCACTAGGATAGCTTTCTATAAGGTTGACTTTATAACCACAATTAATCAAATAGAGATTTGGAATGGACACTAGTGTCTACAGAACCATTGGTTCGAAATTGACAACCCTCATAGGCAACCTGATTTTGCGATGCGGTATATTTGTTTTTCCGCCCCATCAGGTGTCATGGCATATTCATAGGGTAGTCAAAAAGTGTGGTATGCCTGCCTCACCCGAGGCTACCTCTGGTTCAAATAGAAGTGTCCAGAAATACTGGGGAGGGTGTAGAGAATATAAAAGCAGTGGATCTCCAACAAAATTTTAATGGAAAGGGAGAAAAACACGAGGCGATATAGTTGTAATCGAGTAACTAGATTACCATATATCTATATATATATGGATACGTCGTCAACATGTTTCAGCTCTCTGGGCCCAGCCGGGTCTGTAGAGCTTTCGTCAGGACAATAGAACAAACACAAAACATACATGAGGTACTCACACTATTAGTGTAGCTTCCTGTCGCTAATTATAGCGTTTCTCTTTTGCCACCTGAAATATAGGAGCAGAGACATATACATTCCCAAGCATTGTGGTCCTGTAGATTAGGTAATTAGGCATCGTGATTCAGAGAACCACACACACACAAACTAGAATTACTAGTGCATTTATGCGCATCACTTATAAACACATAAACGTTTAAGCGAGAGAAAATGGTGTGGAGAACAAATGTAAATATGTTACAGGAGACATGTTATACACAACTGCTAGATGTTGCATGCAGTGATTCCATGCATAGGTCGGGTGACTTAGTCATGGGCGGATCGCTCTTATTTGTATTATCTATCAGCACATGTAGTAAGGGCGTTCTAATGCGCTGCTTTTGAGTCGGATTCTATAGTAAGAAAAACATCATGCACACTATAGGTTTTAAACAAAATTCAACGTTCGTTTTTAACTGCTTGGTGTTGCATTCAGTGAATTCATGCATAGGTGGGTGACTCATGGCTCTTGTCAAATGGCTGAGGACACAATGTACTGCTAGTCATAGGCAGGTCGCTCATATTTGTCTTATCTCTCAGCAAATATAATAAGGGCGTCTCAGCGCGCTACTTTTAAGTGCAAAAATCGCGCACATTATATATTTTCAGAAAGAAATCAGCGTTCGTTTCTACAAGCGCCACAAGACCTCGCGCGCATTCGATTTTGACAAAGCGGTCATATATTTACTTTATTCGCGCAATGACTCGTACCTTTATGGCTGGTATTTCATGCTTCCACAAGGATGCAGGAGTCGCTTTGCGGGGTCTCTACTGGAGAGATAGTATTAGGGATTAGGTGGTCATAAGGACCAGACTTACCCGCGTTGCTCCGTCTCTTCTTGTGTTTGCTCATTCTTACCCTCGTGTGCCGCGTTATGGGCCCTGTGCTGACTCTGCCCTTGGTTGCAGGCGGGGCACTGAAGCTGGGTTTTTTCTTTACTTTCGCAATGACATAAAGGTAGGACTCAAAGTTAAGGCCATGTGCTGCATTCAATATGGCCCCTCGTGTGTTCTTTATCATAAAGTTTAGCATCAGTACACTACAATATTCTCAGAATTATTGGTGCACTTGAGGTGTTGATGTGTCAATAAATCCCAATGTCAGCACTCAATTAATTCAAAAAAATTAATTAATTTGCATTATCGTCCCAGTTAGAATGCACATCTAGGGTTGTGGAGGATTAATTTTTACATTGGCATTACGATGAAGTTTAATTGAACTGACTCCATGGAATATTGTCGTTCATTCCAGAGATATGGGTGCCAAGGCGGTCCACCCATCTCTGCTCTTTTTCAAAGAGAATTCGTTCTGCGTTGTGATTTTTGTCTTGCAGTGTCTCTAGGACTGTCCAGATCAAATCATCACAAGTGTGGCCAGCTTCCACAAAATGTGTACATAATTTTGTGTTATTTTTCTTCAGGCGTATATTGCTCCGGTGTTCCCCGATTCGCAACTTCACTCTTCTACACGTCATGCCTATATATTGGCGTTTGCACGGGCATGTGATCATGTAGATAAGGTGAGAGGAGTTGCAGTTCGTGTGGTTTCTCTGGGTCCATGTTAGGGTGCTCGTAAGTTGCAAAGTTTTTGTTGACCTGGTGAACTTGCACACACCACAAGTGCCGCATGGGTAATGACCCGAAACAGGTTGCATTCTGACATCTCTTACAATTTTGAGGGCTGGTTGTATTTTAGGTCGTGTATGGACCAAGACATCCTTAATGTTCTTGGTTCTACGATTCGCAAAACGTGGTTTTGGCCAGTCAAATTGTCCAGAGTTAATTATTTGCCAGTTCTTTCTGATTAACTTCTGTACCCCATAGGTGGAAGGACAGAAAGTAGTGACACATGTTACCAGATCCTTAACTGGTTCCTTCACATTTGTCTGCAAGAGACATTCACGGGGCTGATGTTTCGCCCTTTTCATGCACTTATTGATCACCGTTGGTGTATAGTTCCTTTGTTGCAATTTTTGACTTAGTTCCATCGCCTGTTTCTTATAGTCGCTGTCTTTGCTGCAGTTTCTCTTGTGCCGTAAAAACTGGCTGAAGGGGAGGTTATCCCGCAATGGTCGCGGATGGTAACTGTAGTATGACAGCAGGCTATTCTTTGCTGTAGGTTTCGTAAAGGTCTTGGTTTCGAGTTTCCCGTTCTCATGGAAGATTGTTAGATCCAAAAAGGTTATGCTTTCCTTATTTTCAGTGAAGGTAAAGTTAAGCCATTGGTCTCTTGCATTTAACCATTCGATGAATTTATGCAGATCTTCTTTTGTGTCCCATATTAAAAGCACATCATCGATGTATCGTTTCCAGTATAAGATACTGGAAACGAAAGGGTTGCTTGTATTTAGTACCTTATTTTCCTCCAATTGGCTCACATATAGACCCGCCACCGAAGGAGCACAGGCGCTCCCCATGGAGGTCCCATGGCTTTGAAGGAAGAGTTGTCCGTCATACTCGAAATAGTTTTCTTTTAAAACTAGACGACAGCATTCCATAATAAAATGGCGTGGGGTTCTGTATGGCCAGTCTTGATTAAACAGAAGGTCTTCAAGCATTTGCAGCGTGTCTTCCTGAGGCAGGCTTGTGTACAATGCCTCGACATCGAGGCCCACCAATGTCATTGTATTCGGGTTGTAATTGAAGTCTGTGATTTGTGTCAAAAGGTCTCTGGTATCTTTTAGATAAGTAGGGGTTCGTTGCACCATTTTCTTAAAATACTCATCTACAAATTTTGATAAGGGCTCTAACAGGGAACCAATGCCCGAAACTATGGGACGTCCTGGTGGCGGCGACCTGTTCTTATGAGTTTTTGGTAGAGAGTAAAAGAACGGCGTTTTGGGGCTCTTGGGTGTCAGGAAATCAGCTTCTTTTTTGGATATCCAATCGCTCACCTCTGCTTCATGGACCATGATGGCGATTATGTTCGTCAGTCTGTCTGTGGGGTCTTCCTCAATCTTCTTATAGAAAATTTCGTTGGAGAGGAGGGATAGGCATTGTTGGTTGTATCCTTCTTTTGACAGGATCACTATCCCTCCCCCCTTGTCTGCTGGTTTTATAACGATTTTGTTATTCTCCTGCAGGTCCTTCAGGGCTAGGCGTTCCTTTTTGTTGAGATTTTGGAATGTCTTTTTTGGTCCTAAGTTGTCAATGCCTTTCATGAGGGCCTGTTCGAAAGTTTGTATTTCGATAGGTACTGCAGATGATGGAGGGCAGAACTTCGATTTTCTCCTCAGATTGGTATCACCTTCATTGGTTTGGCCGTCTGAATTGGCGAAGAAAGCTTTTAATTTTAAGGTTCGGCAAAATTCCGAGATCTCACATTTTAGTTTGAATCGATCTGTGGGGGGTGTCGGCACAAAGCCGAGTCCCTTATTCAGGACATTCAGTTGGTCGTCCGTTAGGTTGATGTTTGATAAGTTCACAACTAATGAATCTAGCTGCTTGGACCTGGGGCTGACGACATACTCCGGGTCTGTACATTCGGCTGGCCTTGCCATGTCAGGTTTTTCTTTTTTCCGCGCGATTGATTTTGGCCTCTCCCTAAAAAAGGTTGCTGTGGTTGATTCATGGCATTAGATAGAGGATGGTTCTCTAATTGTTGTTGGGGGTGTACGTTTGAATTATACGGGTTCATCCACCCGGTGAAGGGGGGCATAAATGGTTGGAAAAATGGCATTTGGTGTCCGTGGAAAAGAGGAGGTCGTTGCCACCTATTGCCCCTTCTCGCACGATTTGATCTAAAGTTGTTGCGACCCCTTCTAGGTGTAGTGTCATCTGAACTTGCATCAGAGCCTGCAGAGGAGTTCCATCCTGTAGAGCCATTGTCTGAGCCATTATCTGTTGGAACGTATTCCTTCTTTGTATAAGGGTGCATGCTTTCCTGGCTGAATTTTTTGACATCTTTAGCTAGTTTTTGAAGCTTGTTTTGCATTAGATACTCATGGGTGTCCTCCATTTGTTTCGTTATTTCTTCCAGGCGTTTCTTATATATTGATGGATTGATGTTTTTCTTCATTTCATTTTCGCACTCTCTAATTTCTATCAGAAGTGCTTCTGAAAGTCGTTTTGCCGTCTTCACTATAAGTACCAGGTAGTCAAGGGTACACTTCCATGAAATGGAAGACCAGTCGCATCTAAAAGCCAGTTCATGGAGAAAGATTCTCGGGGCATTAGTGACCCACAGTCCTTTTGGCGCCGTTTTCGATCTTAAATACTCGGTCATTATAATACCGTGGATGGCAGTGCGAATCTGCTCCCTCTTCTTGTTAGTCAACGAGTCCCAATCGTCGGTTTGAGCTAGAACTTGAATTAAGTCGGTGTTTTGTATTAGCGATTGTGCTGCTAATATTTCATTAATGTCTTCTCCTGTAAAACTAAGGCCACTGTTCTCCATGTTACTTTTCTCGCTGTATGTACCCCAACAACTGAATATGTATACAGGTGGAGTATATATATTTCCCGCAGCTGCACGCTGCTTAAATGCTTCAATCAAAAAGAGAGGGAGGAGGATAGTCGGTCCATTCAGTTCCCCTGATCAGATCCACAATTAATCAAATAGAGATTTGGAATGGACACTAGTGTCTACAGAACCATTGGTTCGAAATTGACAACCCTCATAGGCAACCTGATTTTGCGATGCGGTATATTTGTTTTTCCGCCCCATCAGGTGTCATGGCATATTCATAGGGTAGTCAAAAAGTGTGGTATGCCTGCCTCACCCGAGGCTACCTCTGGTTCAAATAGAAGTGTCCAGAAATACTGGACTTTATAACCTACCATTAATAAGGGTCGTTTGGACTGGTGCAAGGTGCCCACTAGAATAGTGGACATCATATACCAGGCCAACTTCTCACATTGGTGTGCAGCTGATGGGATAAGACCTTGCACTTGTTTTACCAAATAGTCTTGAGAATATCATTTGAAAAATCACATTAAGGTACCAGTAGGTACATATAAACCAAGACTTATAATACATAAGTTCTACTGAACTTAGAAGTTGTAGGTGGTAAGGGCTTAGCATACCCTGACTACAACTCCTAGAGAGGTTCTAGTAGTGTAGGTAGGTGCACACACCACACCTCATTAGTCATGGCTTTAAGGGCAGGAGCTAGTGCCTCTCTGCCAGATGTCAGCCAAGTGCAGACATCTAAATATGACACATTCACTTTCTAAGGATTGAGAGGATTGTGTGCCATAAGAAAATTAAAGCAAGGGCAGAGTCCAACCACCCAACACCTAGTAGATATCTTAGTGGCAGATGACTTAGCAAAGCATCAGATCCAGATACTCAAGGAAGTAGGGAGGGGGTCATCCTTCACCTGAGGAAGATCCTAGTGGGGCTCCCCACCAGGACTCTGAGGATGATGAGGATGTAGACCAGGATTTGGTACCCGGACCCAACCTGGAAGACACAGGGCTACCTGGAGGTGGAGATGGCCACAGTGGGCCTTTCTTCAACCCCTCAAGTAGGTCTACTGGTGTACCTAAAATAAAGAGATCTCTACCAGGAGAATCTCACCCTTCTGGTTCATCAATAGGGTCCTCTGCCTCTGCTCACAGGAGGACAACTTCCCCTGCGAGAAGAAAGCATGAAGCTAGAATGAGAGAAGTCAAGCTTAGAATTAAGAGGGAAGAAGTTGCCCTTGAAAAAGAGACACTAGCTCTTGAGAGAGAGAGAAAATTAGCAGGGCTAGAGCCCTCTGGTGGCAGCAGAATCCCTAGTGGTAGGAATAGGTCTTATGGCCATAAAAACCTAAGCAAGATTGTCCCTCCCTACCAGAGTGGGGATGACATCCACAAATGGATAACTGCTCTGGAAAGGGCCTGCAAAGTACAGCACGTACCCCCAAAGCAGTGGCAGCAATCTTGTGGCTCTCCTTTGCAGATAAAGGTAGAGATATGCTCCTCTCTGTAAGAGATGAGGATGCTGACAATTACAATATCCTGAAGAGTGCTCTAATAGATGGGTTTGGCCTAACCACAGAACAGTATAGGTTGCTGTTCAGAGATACCCAGAAGACACAGACTCAGGACTGGACTGACTTTGTAGATTGTGCTACTAAGGCTCTGGAAGTCTGGTTACTGGGCAGTAAAGTAAGTGACTATGCATGATTGTATAACTTTATTATGAGAGAACAGATTATTAATAATTGTCAGAACCAGTTATTGCATCAGTACTTGGTTGACTCTGATTTGACCTCTCCACAAGAATTGGGTAAGTGGGCAGACAAATGGGTCAGAAACCAGGGTGAAGCAGAAGGTACATAACCAAGGTGGTGACCAGAAGAAGCAGGACCAAAAGGGTGGGGAGAAAGCAAAAGACCAGAAGTCTTCTCAAGGTCCCCAAAAAGCTTCTAATAGTGGGGTTCCCCAACAATCCAAAAAGAAAGAAGGTCCAAAGAAACCTTGGTGCAAGATATGTAAAGTTAATACTCACTGGACCAGTGATTGTGCCAAAAAGGAGACAGCTCCAGCCACCATTGCCCCTAAGGCAACTGTTCTCCCTAGTCCAGCTCCAAGTGGTGGCTCTCAACAGAAGGGTATAGTAGGGTTAACCCTGGGAACTGAGATGGGTTCTGGCCTAGTCAGAACACCAACTCAAGCTGTTTTGATCTGTGATGGAGGCATGGATATGTCCTCCTCTGTGAGTCCCAGTAACCTGGGCAAGTACAGACAAACTTCTTTAGTCAATGAGAAACAGGCTCAGGCCTACAGGGACACAGGTGCCAGTGTCACAATGGTGATACCTGACTTTGTGGACCCTGGACAGATCATACTTGGTGAAACCTACCAAGTGACTAATACTAGCAATGTCACTACCACACTATGGTGTCGATTAGGATGGCGGACGGACTTGCGTCCGTCCGCCACCCCGAGGTGGAGGGACCGTCCGCAAGGGCAGCGGCGTTCCCTCCATGCCAATTAGGATGTGACCGCCACCCTGGCGGTCACATCCTGTATCTTTAACATTGCGGCGGGTGCTGCTTCAAGCAGCACCCGCCGCAATGTTAAAAATGCATGCATTGCATTTGCATGCACAAAGCGGCAGGCACCGCGCGGTGCCTGCCGCTGTGTGCATGCACATGCAGGGGGGTACCATAGGTACCCCCCATGTGCCCCCGCACCCCCATTCACCCTGGGGGCCCGCAAGGGCCCCCAGAAGCAAAGGTTCACATGCTTTTCCATGGCGGAAAAACCACAGCGGAAAAGCATGTTTACACACGCTTCCTAATTTGGCTGGCGGTGTCTTGCAGACACCGCCACCAAATAGCGGTCTACACCCCGTGGATCAGCGGCGGACGGACCTGCTGTCCGCCGCTGATCCCACCGCCATCCTAATCTGGCGGGTGGTGTTGTCAGGGACCGCGGCGGTGAATCCGCATCATAATCGACCCGATAGTATGGCAGTTGTTAATTTCTCCTGGGGAGGGGTAACTGGCCTTAAGAAGGTTGTTGTTAGTTCAGACCTCCCTGTAGAATGTTTGCTTGGCAATGACCTATAGACTTCAGCCTGGTCTGAAGTGGAGTGTAGGACACATGCAGAAATGTTAGGTATCTCAGCACATGTTCTTGCAGTGACTAGGTCGCAGGTCAAAAATTGCAACACTGAACAGGCACTCGATTCTAGAATAATGGACCAGTTGCCTACCAGGAAAAGGAGCAGTAGGGTTACGGCTGTGCCTTCCCCCTGCCTCAGAGTGATGAGCAGCCTTCTGGGGAAGCTGATTGTTATCCTGAAGAAGGAACTGTCCTAGAAGAGCTTGAACCTGATCAGGTTGAGTTTCTTGGGACAGGGGGACCTTCCAGGGCAGATCTGAGGCAGGCGCAGTTGGACTGCCCTTCTCTTGAACCCCTCAGACAGCAAGCTGCTGCTGAGGCTGCAGGGAATGCTAGTGGAACCCATAAAGTTTATTGGGATGAAGGGCTCCTGTATTCAGAGGCTAGAGACCTCAAGCCTGGTGCTTCCAGGAGGTTGGTCATACCTTTGGCATTCAGGGGCTTCCTTTTGACACTAGCCCATGATAGTCCCTTAGCAGGACATCTTGGCCAGAACAAAACCTGGGACAGGCTTGTCCCTCACCTTCACTGGCCCCACATGTCAGAAGACACAAAGGAGTGTTGTTGCTCCAGTGTAACCTGCCAAGCCAGTGGCAAAGCAGGTGGCACTACAAAGGCCCCCCTTATACCACTACCTGTGGTGGGAGTTCCCTTTGAAAGAGTTGGGATTGACATTGTTGGAACAATGAATCCCCAAACAGCCTCTGGGCACAGGTTTATTCTGGTGGTAGTGGATCATGCCACCAGATACCCAGAAGCTATACCACGTAGGACCACTACAGCACCTGTTGTGGCAATAGCCCTCTTGGGAGTTTTCTCAAGAATGGGTTTCCCTAAGGAGGTTGCACCAGACAGGTGCACACGTTATGTCTAGTTACTTGACTGCAATATGGAAGGAGTGTGGAGTGAACTATAAGTTCACCACACCCTATCACCCACAGTGCAATGGTCTAGTTGAAAGGTTCAAATAGACCTTAAAGGGTATGATCAAAGGTCTCCCAGAAAAGCTCAGGCGGAGAGGGGATATCCTGCTACCCTGCCTTTTATGTGCATACAGGGAGGTTCCTCAGAAGGGGGTTGGCTACAGCCCATTTGAACTTCAATTTGGGCACCCTGTCAGAGGTCCAATGTGTTTAGTGAAGGAAGAATGGGAGTTACCTCTCAAACCCCCTAAACATGATATTGTGGACTATGTACTTGGTCTCCGCTCCCGGATGGCTGAGTACATGAAAAAGGTAACCAAAAACCTGTGCTGACTGTTTACCAGCCAGGAAAGAAAGCGTGGGTGTTGGAGCCTGTGGCCCCAGCAGCTCTCCAAGACAAGTGGAGTGGACCCCACACTATTGTTGAACAGGAGGGAGAGGTCACCTATTTGGTAGATCTTGGAACTCCCAGGAGCCCCCACAGGGTGCTCCATGTCAACAGATTGAAACCGATATACATACATAATATCGAATCAAAAATATAGAATAACACTAATATCGAAGTCAAAATATAGAATGGACAAAATATCGAATAAACAGAATATAGTGGTGAAAAATATCGAATTGAAGGTAAGTAATGTAATATCTATTTTTAAAATATAGAAAGTTAAAATATCGAAGTATATAATATAGGTATTAAAATATATTAAATTTTTAATAATATCGAATTTTTTAAAGTTTTTTTATGTTATTTAATGTTTGCGTAATTTAATTCTGTAGCGGGTTGTGGGTTTATAGGGGAATAGGGTGGGAAGTAATTTAATTGTAATTAATTAAATATGTTTATTTATTGGTATTTATTTTGATTTAATTGTTAATTAATTATTAATTTGTAATTATTTAATTTTAATTTGGTAAATAATTTTGAATTGGTAATTAATTGGTTAATTGATAATGATGTTAATTTTATTAATTTATTTTCCGTAGTGGGTTGTGGGTTTCTAGGGGAATAGGGTGGGAAGTAATTTAATTGTAATTCATTAAATATGTTAATTTATTTATTGGTATTCATTTTGAATTAATTGTTAATTAATTTTTAATTGGTAATTAATTAATTTTTAATTGGTAATTAATTTTTATTAATTGATGAATTGATAATTATGTTAATTTAATTAATCTATTTTCCGTAGCGGGTAGTGGGTTTATAGGGGAATAGGGTGGGAAGTAATTTAATTGTAATTAATTAAATGTGTTAATTTATTTATTGGTATTTATTTTCAATTAATTGTTAATTAATTATTAATTTGTAAGTAATCATTTTTAATTGGTAATTCATTTTTATTAATTGATTAATTGATAATTATGTTAATTTTAATAATTTATTTTCCGTAGCGGGCTGTGTATTAATTAGAGGAATAGGGTGGGAAGTAATTTAATTGTAATTAAATAAATCATTTTTATTTATTTATTGGTATTGATTTTTTATTTATTGTTAATTAATTGTTAATTGTTAATTAATTTGTATTATTAGGAAATTAATTGTAATAACTAATATTTATTTCTATATATTTTTTTTCTAAACTGTTTTTATTAAAGTTGTTACAGTAGTATCGAAATTGGCAATACAGACAATAGACAATTTGCATTCTGTTAAAGACTTGACATGCATTTTCTCTCATATTTGTAGTTCTCATGAGTCTATACGTTTCTACCCTGTGTTAGCGTCTACTCCTAATGTCGACTCCCCATATATCCTATTCTATCTCCTCGTCTGAGCTATCTCCATCTGATTCCGGCATCGGATCACATATGTCCCCTCTGAAAGCATTCCATGCCGCCCATATCTCCATTTCCCCTGGCACTTTCTAGTAGCATACACTGCACGTTCAATTACCATCGTTAGGTCCATGTTTCTGCACCATGCAGACAGTGTTGGTACCTCTGCCGCCCCCCATTTCTGCGCAATGTCTCTCTTAGCAATTAGTAGAACCAGCGTAGTCCACACCTTCCCATAGCGTGTGAGGTCGTTAGGTCCCCATATGTTTAGTAAACATCTTTTTGGATCTGGTAGTAGTGATGTGCCTGTTGTCTGAGATATGGTGCGGAGTACCTGTCTCCAGTAGTTTGCTATCATTGATTTATTTGTATTTTTAATTGATTAATTATTACATAATATTAAATTGGTAATTTATTTTAATTAATTTTTTATTGGTATTGATATTTAATTGTTTTAATTAATATATTAAATCTCTACTTTCCCTACTGTTAAACTCACTAGAGTGGGAATAGTAATTTTTATCCCTACGCTATCCAACGCTTTCCCTACTGTTGCACTCTCTGGAGTGGAAATAGTAATTTTTACCCCTACGCTATCCAACGCTTTCTTTACTGTTGCACTCTCTGGAGTGGGTAAAGTAATTTTTACCCCTACGCTATCCAACGCTTTCCCTACTGTTGCACTCTCTGGAGTGGGAATAGTGATTTTTACCCATATGCTATCCAACGCTTTCCCTTCTGTTGCACTCTCTGGAGTGGGAAAAGTAATTTTTACCCCTACAGTATCCAACGCTTTCTCTACTGTTGCACCCTCTGGAGTGGAAATAGTAATTTTTACCCCTACGCTATCCAACGCTTTCCCTACTGTTGCACTCTCTGGAGTGGGAATAGTAATTTTTCCCCTTACACTATCCAACACTTTCTCTACTGTTGCACTGTTTGGAGTGGGAATAGTAATTTTTACCCTCCCGCTATCCAACGCTTTCCCTACTGTTGCACTCTCTGGAGTGTGAATAGTAATTTTTACCCTCCCGCTATCCAACGCTTTCCCTATTGTTGCACTCACTGGAGTGGGAATAGTAATTTTTACCCCTACGCTGTCCAACGCTTTCCCTACTGTTGCACTCACTGGAGTGGGAATAGTAATTTTTACCCCTACGCTATCCAACGCTTTCCCTACTGTTGCACTCACTGGAGTGGGAATAGTAATTTTTACCCCTAGGCTATCCAACGTTCACCCTACTGTTGCATTTGCTGGAGTGGTAATAGTAAATTTTACCCTCCCGCTATCCTACGGTAAAAATATTGTATATTTTGTATTAATATTATGTTAATATATATATATATATATATATATGTGAGTTAAAAAATAAAATTGTATGTTTATTTTTTTAACTTAAATTAATTATTTAATAATTTTAAGGTTATTTAAGTATTTTAAGTATGTTTTAGTTAATTATATTTATTATTTCATAAATTTTAAATTACTTTTAAGACATTTAAAAATATTCAATATTTTGACTAACTATATATATTTTTTAGATATTTTTGTTTCGATATTTTTGTACTTACCTGTTTGTAGATAGGACTTCGATATTTTTGCTTTCTATATTTTGTCATCGATAGTTTGGGTATTCAATATCTCTGTATTCGATATTTTGTCAGTGATCCACTGAAACCATATGTTGACAGGGCAGACATGGGCTTGCTCATGGCTACTGCTGAAGGACAGGAGGAAGAGAGTGACCCTCTCCCAGACCTGCTCTCTCAGAACCCTTATGATCGGTCAGTTGATGGTGTAGTCTTGGCAGTCAGCCTCACTGACCAACAGCAGAGTGACTGCAGACAAGTTCTGCAGGCATAGAGACATATGTTTTCACTGACTCCAAGTCAGACTACCTTGTGCGCTCATGAAGTGGACACTGGGGACAGTCTGCTTGTTAAAAATAAGATTTACAGGCCACCTGATCATGCCAGGGACTGTATCAGGACAGAAGTCCAGAAAATGTTGGAACTGGGAGTGATTGAACCTCCAGATAGCCCTTGGGCTAGTCCAGTAGTCCTAGAGCCAAAACCTCACACCCAAGGTGGTAAGAGAAAGATGAGGTTTTGTGTAGACTACAGAGGTCTCAATGCTTTCACTAAGACAGATGCCCACCCAATACCCAGAGCAGATGAGCTCATAGATAAGTTGGCCTCTGCCAAATATCTTAGCACATTTGATCTGACAGATGGCTACTGGCAAATCAGGCTAGCTGATGAGGCTAAGCCAAAACCACATTTTCAACCCCTAGTGGGCATTATCAGTTTGTGGTGATGCCCTTTGGTCTGAAAAATGCACCTGCCACATTTCAAAGGTTGGTGAACAAAGACCTCTCAGGCCTGGATGACTACTGTGCAGCTTATCTTGATGATATTGCTGTCTTTAGCTCCACATGGGAAGATCACCTGATCCACCTGAAAAATGTTTTGGAGGCCCTGCAAAAAGCAGGCCTAACTATCAAGGCTACTAAGTGCCAGATAGGGCAGAGTCAGGTTGTGTATGTACCTGGGCCACCTTGTAGGTGGAGGCCAGGTTCAACATTGCAGAGCAAAATCCAGACCATAATGGACTGTGTTGCTCCAACCACCCAGACTCAGGTCAGAGCTTTCTTGGGCCTGACTGGGTACTATAGGAGATTTTTCAAGGGGTATGGTTCCATTTTGACACCCCTGAATGACTTAACTTCTATAAGAATGCCTAAGAAAGTTCAGTGAACAGTCAGCTGTCAAAAGGCATTTGATGACCTGAAGCAGGCCATGTTCACTGCACCAATTCTGAAAAGTACTAACTACTCCAAAGAATTCATTGTTCAAATAGATGCTTCTGAGTTGGGGGTAGGGGCTGTGCTATCACAATTGAACGAAGAAGGTCAGGACCAGCCAGTAGCTTTTATTAGCAGAAGTCTGACCCCTAGAGAGAAACGTTGGTCAGCTATTGAGAGGGAGACCTTTGCTGTGGTTTTTGCCCTGAAGAAGTTGAGGCCATACTTGTTTGGTACTCAATTCACAGTTCAGATAGACCATAAGCCCCTGTTGTGGCTAAAACAGATGAAGGGTGAAAATCCCAAACTGCTCAGGTGGTCCATTTCCCTACAGGGGATGGACTATAGAGTGGAACATAGACCTGGGAGTAACCATGCCAATGCAGATGGACTCTCCAGATATTTCCACTTAGAACATGAAGACTCAACTGGTCAAGGTTAGTTTATTGTCCCTGCGTTTTAGGGCGGGGGGGGAGTTGTGTAGGAGAGTAGGGTCTGCTTCCTATGGTTACCCCCACTTTTTGCTTTGTGTAGGAGAGTAGGGTCTGCTATCCTATGGTCACCCCAAATTTTTGCTTTTTGCTTCACTGGTTTTCGACTACTGAGGCTGTGGGCCTGCTAATCAGACCCCCAAACTGCTGTTGTCTCTCTAAATTATTAATACATGTGCTATAGGTACATACCACAATTGGAAATGGACTCCTTGTTAGCCCCTGTACCATGCACTATAGGTGCTCAGGGCATAGGTGCCACCAAGGCCTACCAAGGGCTGCAGCATATCTTTTGCCACCCCTGGCTGGTTCTTAAATTGACACAACTGGCTTATCACTCAGCTGGGGCAAGGTGGTGTAATCACCCCTTGCTTAGGTATAGTATACCTATATCTAAACCTATATCTGGACACATATAAACCTGTGAGCCACTCCTATGGAAGGCCTCATCAATCCTGGAGGCAGAGTGCATGGTTTAATGTGAGATGGAGCTCTAGCAAGAGCTGAGCCTGTCTGCAGCTGTCGGGAACAACTCCCTAAGCTGTTTCAGGATAATGCCATACCATATACTATTAAGTGCATTATAATCCTCGCGGTTATATAGCAACTTTGGTTTGGCTTTATCAAAACATGTCGTGTAAGGTGTCATACGATTTGGAATACTATCCCCTCGCCAGTTCTGGCAACGAGGATAGCATTCCACCCCTCTAGAGGGAGAAGACATGTTACTTTACTGAAATGCGGTTAATTTTAAAAGAGCCTCAGATCCACAAATTGGATGCTTCTGCCACAGACACAGGTCTGACCCCTGCAGCTGACCGAAACTCAGCCAAGGGGGCCTGGACAAAGGGTTTCCTGTTGCAGGGCGGTGTTACACCCCCCCAGACAGGAGATAGTGGATTGTAGCAGGGAGGTTTGAAAGAAACCAGACACTGCATGGGGAGCACAAGGCTGCCCCTTGCATAATCCGGCCAAACCGGTTCTGGGGCACTCCAGCCCTCGTGCCAGCGCGGCCTGGATCAAAGGAAGGGGGTGTATCCACCCACTTCCTGGGTCCCACCCATAGGAGGGGACCTAGCAGGTAATCCAGCCCCCTAGATTGGTATAAGAATGGGAGCAGTGCCAATGCACTTCAGATTATCCTGATGAAACATAAGAAACGAAACTCTGGACCCTTCGACATCCTACTAGACGTAGAAGACTGAAGAATCTCCCTTGTGGTCAAGGAGTGACCACCCTGTGCAAACAGGCACCATCCAGCCATCGACATCTGCTTTGTTGCAGTTCCCGCCGGAACTCGAGCGACAGAGATCGACGAGATTAAGCTTGCCTGCCTTCCAGCAGCCCGATCCACAGTCCCTGCAGAGCTGAGACCCGTGGAGGCGACCGGAAGCGTGGGGCATGCCATCTTGAAAAGACCACGAGACGCTGACCGTGCAGCCCACAAGTGACCCTCGAAGCTGTACACCGGGGTTTGAGAAGCCCCAACCCTGAGCCACTCTTGCTCCGAAGTTCAGCCCTCCACACTCAACGAGTGCTGCGTGGGGCCCTTCTGCTTCTTTTGGCTCAACGCATTGGTCCGGTCACTTACTAGCTGGTTTGTGGCCTCTGTGCCGACGAAACTTGAAATACGACTTGCGATTCTGGTTGCTCCAGATTTGCACCAGCTCCCCTGAAAAGGAGCCCCCACTCTGACCCTCCTGGTTTGAGTGAGAAGCAATCTCCCGGTTTTGCATAGATTGCTTTTGCCAAGTGTTGTTTGCTCCAATCTTGAAGCCAACAGTGCCGACGGCGAGAGCCTGCGTGGGACAGATCGTGACACGCTCCTGGACATCGTAGATGCCCCAGAGCCCACGTGACAGCAGAGAGAAGCTCCTCGACAACCACCTGATTGCGCCCGACATTGCCTGGTTCCATCCTGGTTCCACCCTGGTCACTGCTGAGTGACCCAGACTCTGTCCCCTCTGCTTTCAGGTACTTTTCGACTTGAGTCCACCCTTGGACTCCACCGGACACTTCTCCTTCACCTCGCCTGCAGCCCTTTCAGCTCCAAGCACCAAGAACCTGCGTGACGAAACCCGACTCAACTTCGACCCTGTGCACCCGCTTCCTGTGGGTGAGGTAACATTGCAACGCCGGTGTTCCCACACTGGTACACACCTCTAGGGTCTGTGTCTAAAGTTTTGTCTTTCTAGGTTCAGCGGAAGTGTCCTTAAACTCTATTTGTGTAACTTTTACGCACCAATGGTTAACATTGGTACATGCTTGTGCTTTCAGCACTGCACCCGAATCCCGCGGGCTTTTCCCTACTTCAGCATTGCTTGTCCCGACTGCTCCCAGCGATTCCCTAGGCCCTAGGCCTAACCACTGATCGATTGGTATCTCTTATACCATTTTTTTAGTATGTGGTTTGAGTGGCCCCTAGGCCTCATCCAAAATTGTGCAACTTTGTATGTTATACTGTGCTTTTGATTTAACGCTTGTGCCCCTTTGTTCATAAAGAATACTGGGGATTGTTTTTAGTAATAAATACATATATTTATTTTATTTAGAAAGTTTTATATAGCGCGAACGTGACCCTTGGGTATCAGAGCGCTTCACAGCATATATAAACAGGAGGTAGATTAGAAATACAGAATACATATACATGAGGTAGATTAGACAAACCATTCACATATCGTTACCCTAAAGGGAATGAGGTAGGTAGTTATGGTTTCATACATTTGGTGTAACCTACTGCTACAATTCACATAGCATTGCCCTACTGGACTATGGTAGGTTAGTTATACTTTAAGTAAATAGGCGTATCATACTGATATGAGGTAGATTCGGTTAGTACTAACATCAGGATAACATCATACTAAATTTTCAACCTGTGTCTATCCCCAAGTTTACTTTTGGTTTTACAGACAACTGCTCAAAACATTATACAGACTATACACAGGCTATACGCTACTTCTTATTATTTAGGTAAGCGCTGACAACATATCTCGATGGACTAAATGTGCAAAACTTCTAAGAAACGAATGATTAATATTCTCCTTGTTTGTATCTTCCTTTTTTCAGACCCCCGACGAAGGGGCTATTGCGCCCCGAAATGCATTGGGTTTTGTTTTATCATTTTTGTTTGTTTTCTTCTGTAAACCTGTGTTTTGAAAATTGTTGCTTTAGGCATTATTTGATCCTATTGTTATGAATATTTCATTGACTTACAAATGATATTGATGATGAGTATCGTGGAAATGCAATAAATTTGTGGCATTATGATATTGTTGAAATAAACAAAATGATATAAAGGAATACTATAATTGTGTAGTGCGTACTGGAGTCCCAGTGATTTACAGCACTGGGCCATATACATTGTCTATCCCCAAGTTGACATAAAAGTTATAACTTTTCTCCAATATCCTGTTAAATTGACTGCTAAGTTCCTGTATAGACCATACTGGCTTGGCTTTTATTAAGCGAACTTCTTCTTGTTCTCTCTGTGCTCTAGCCTCTAGGTCGTTACTGCTTTCTGGACATTGTTTCTCGTTTCCATTCGATGCTCCGTGTGGGCCCTTTCCGATGCAGTGGCGTTGAAGTCCGTACTTGACTATGTAAGGAACTTATTCATTAGGAAGCTCTTAGCTTCCTTTTTGAATGTAATAGTGTTAGTAATTTTCCTGATATTCGGAGGGAGTGAGTTCCAGACTCTGGGGGCTGCCCCAGAGAACGCTCTGTCATAGGTTTTCTTCTTCCTGAATAAGGGTGGCCTCAACAGCAGCTCCTTGGCACTTCTGGCAGGTCTCCCGCCTCCCAGCTGCTCCGCCCACCCGCGCACTTGGCCTTAAATGGCGACCGTGCGACGCAGGTGAGTGTGACCCACTTGTGGGACACCCCCGCGCCGCACGGCCACCAGCTGCTGCGTGTGCCCCCTCGCTGTGCCTAGCTGCCTCGCCGCCGGCCTCGCGGCCGCCCTGCTTCTCCCCTTGTGTTTTTGTCATTCTCATCTGTTTTTACCGTCATTTGTGCTTGTATTTATTTTTCAGGTTTTTGTTTTTACCGTCATTTGTGCTTGTTTTTATTCTTCAGGTTCTGCTTATTCCGTCATTTGTGCTTGTATTTATTGTTCAGGTTCTGTTTTCACCGTCATTTGTGCCTGTATTTACTCTCGATTCCTTCCTCTTTTCCCGCCTTCCTCGCCGCGCTCCCTCCCCGCTTCCCGCCACCGCCATTTGCCCCGCCCCTTTCTTCTGTACCCTCCCCGCTCCCGCCTCCCAGCTGCTCCGCCCACCCGCGCACTTCGCCTTAAATGGCGACCGTGCGAACGCGCAGCGTTGACGCGCAGCGGGAGCGCCGATTGTGCGCCGAAGGAGCGCCAAAGGTAAGCCCGTCTGCGCCCGTCCGCGCCTGGACCGCGCCCAGTGCCAGGACCCCTGGCCCACGAAGACCCCGACCGACCCGCCTGACGTACTCCGCCGCCTCCCTCATCGCTCTCAACACCGGCCGACTCCCAGATTGCCACCAAGCCACACCACGACGCACCCACGGACCTTTCTGCTGCCACACCTGCAAATTCACCTGCATCCGGACCTGCCTCACTCCAGCACCCGCAAAGCCGACCTCCAGCAGCACCCACCTCAAGTGCATCCTGCTCAACACCCGCTCCGTCCACAGGCACGCCGTCGAACTCTGGAACCTCCTAGACGCCACAGCACCTGACGTTGCCTTCCTCACGGAGACCTGGATGAACGCCTCTTCAGCTCCCGACATCGCCATCGCCATCCCAGAGGGCTACAAGATCGTCCGCAGGGACCGCAACGCCAACCAGATGGGAGGAGGCATCGCCATCATCCACAGGAACACCATCCGTCTCACGACCAGCACCGACAACACCCTGACCACCGCCGAACACCTGCATTTCCAGATCCACACCGACCCGAAGACCACCCTCAGAGGCACCCTGATCTACCGACCCCTGGGACCACGCACACAATTCTGCGAGGACATCGCCGACTTCGTCAGCCCGCATGCCCTCCCCTCCGCCGACTACATCCTCCTGGGGGACCTCAACTTCCACCTGGAGAACAACAACGACCGCAACACCAGCACCCTGCTCGACAACCTCGCCAATCTTGGACTCAAGCAGCTGGTGTCCACCCCCACCCACCTCGCCGGACACACACTCGACGCAGTCTTCACCTCCAGCACAGACATCGACTTCTGCCACGCCACAGAGCTGCAATGGACGGACCACAGCTGCGTCCACTTCACCTTCAAGAGAACAACGACCCACCACCACCAGCAACAGGCAGCCCGCAGAAGCTGGAACAAGATCACAGCAGACCAGCTCGCCACCTCCCTGAGCCAGCACCCTCCTGCCAGCTCAGCGAACCCCAGCCAGGCCGCCGACAACCTCACGAAGTGGATCAGCATCTGCGCGGACGAGCTCGCCCCGATGAGGACCCCGCCCAGCAGACCCGGCAGCAAGAAAGCCCCGTGGTTCACCGACGAACTCAGGAGCTCCAAGAACAACTGCCGAGCCCTCGAGAAAGTCTGGAAAAGGGATCCTACACCAGACAACAGGACCACCTTCAAGCTGGCCACCCGGAAGCACCACCAGCTGATCCGCGCCGCCAAGAAAACTGCATTCAAGGACCGGCTGGACAACAACGCACACAACTACAAGGAACTCTTCAACATCGTGAAAGAGCTGTCCAACCCCAGCGCAGGAAACAACGACATCACCCCATCGCAAGACCTCTGCAACTCCCTCGCTTCATACTTCCACAACAAGATCAAGGACATACACAACAGCTTCAACACCCAAACAACGCACACCAAGACCGATCAACCACCCCCCACCACCACCCTTCTCGCCTGGACCCCGATCAGCACCGAAGACACCATCCGCACGATGAACTCCATCCACTCCGGATCACCGACCGACCCCTGCCCTCACCACGTCTTCAACAAGGCCGACGCCGTCATCGCACCCCACCTGCGAGACATCATCAACACATCCTTCGACACCGCCACCTTCCCCGAGAGCTGGAAGCACGCCGAACTCACCGCTCTACTCAAGAAACCCACAGCGGACCCCACCGAACTCAAGAACTACCGCCCCATCTCGCTCCTCCCGTTTCCCGCCAAAGTCATCGAGAAGACCGTCAACAAGCAGATGACCGCCTTCCTCGAGACGAATGGATCCCTCGACCCCTCACAGTCCGGCTTCCGAGCCAATCACAGCACCGAGACCGCCCTCCTCGCCGCCACCGACGACATCCGAGCCCTGATGGACAACGGAGAAACAGCGGCCCTCATCCTCCTAGACCTCTCCGCAGCATTCGACACTGTCTGCCACCGCACCCTAGTGCAACGCCTCAGGAACGTCGGAATCCAGGAGAAGGCACTGGAATGGATCATCTCCTTCCTCGCTGGAAGAACACAGAGAGTCCGCCTACCACCGTACAAGTCAGAGGCCTCCGAAGTCATCTGCGGCGTCCCCCAAGGATCCTCGCTGAGCCCCACCCTCTTCAACGTCTACATGAGCCCCCTCGCGGCCATCGCACGCCAACACAACCTCAGCATAATCTCCTACGCCGACGACACCCAGCTGATCCTCTCCCTGACCAACGACCCAGCCGCCGCCAGAGCCAACCTGCACGAAGGGATGAAAGAAGTAGCCGAGTGGATGACGACCAGCCGCCTGAAACTGAACTCTGACAAGACGGAGGTCCTCATCCTGGGCTCTTCACCCTCCGCCTGGGACGACTCCTGGTGGCCTCCCGCCCTGGGCACCGCACCCAAACCGACAGACCATGCACGCAACCTGGGCTTCATCCTGGACTCCTCCCTCTCCATGACCAGACAAGTCAACAACGTCTCCTCGGCTTGCTTCAACATCCTACGCATGCTACGGAAGATCTTCTGGTGGATCCCCACCGAGACCAGGAAGACCGTCACCCAGGCCCTCGTCACCAGCCGACTGGACTACGGCAACGCCCTCTACGCCGGTACCACCGCCAAGCTCCAGAAGAGACTCCAGCGGATCCAGAACGCCTCAGCCAGACTCATCCTCGACATCCCACGAACCAGCCACATCTCCGGACACCTGAGAGACCTTCACTGGCTACCCGTCAACAAAAGAATCACCTTCCGCCTCCTCACCCACGCACACAAAGCCCTACACGACCAAGGCCCGAGCTACCTCAACAACCGGATCAACTTCTACGCTCCCAAACGCCACCTCCGATCAGCCAACCACGCCCTCGCCGCCGTCCCCCGCATCCGAAGAGCGACTACAGGAGGAAGGTCCTTCTCCTACCTGGCCGCCAAGACCTGGAACTCCCTCCCGTCCGACCTGCGCCTGACCCGAGACCACCTCTCCTTCAGGAAGAAGCTGAAGACCTGGCTGTTCGAGCAGTAGCGGCACCCCCCCTCCCCCAGCGCCTTGAGACCCTACGGGTATGTAGCGCGCTATATAAATGTCATTGATTGATTGATTGGTCTGCAACCTCCCGATATCTCAATCTTCTGGGCCAGGTAACTCGGTGTTTTGTAGTGGAGTGCTTTGTGGGTGATACATGCCATTTTAAATTGGATTCTGGCTTCATATGGAAGCCAGTTTAACGCTTTTAGGTGAGGTGAAATATGGTCGAACTTCCTCGAGCCGGTGATGAGCCTTGCAGCTGCATTGAGGCATGCTTTTAGAGGTGCCGGGGACATTTTTGGTAGGCCTGCTAAAGTTGTACATCCGTATTCAATCCTTGAGATAACTAAGGATTGAATTGCTAGTTTGAGGTCTGCCGATGAGATGAACGGTTTCACTTTCCTTAAGTAGTTCAAGTGAAAGCGCACACTTTTTGCCATTATTTTGATGTGTGCTTTCATGTCTAGATTCTTATCCAAGGTGACTCCTAACGATTTGGCTGAGTCCACCAGCGTAGGGGTGCAGTTTAGTGCTGTGATCATTTTGGTCCACTCTATCGTCTCTGAATTGATCTTTGGTGGCGAAATTAATAGGAATTCAGTTTTTTGAGCATTCAGCTTCAGGTGATTACTGGTTAACCAATACATTGTCTTTCTTAAAGCCTCATTGATTAACTTGATGTCCTCTAGAGATGCTACTTTGATGTAAATCTGCGTGTCGTCCGCGTACATGTGATAGGATATGTTTGCGTCTTGGAGGATTTCTGTCAGAGGTT
This sequence comes from Lissotriton helveticus, assembly GCF_964261635.1. Lineage (NCBI taxonomy): Eukaryota > Metazoa > Chordata > Amphibia > Caudata > Salamandridae > Lissotriton > Lissotriton helveticus. The sequence goes on from NC_136072.1 coordinate 1,076,196,446, forward strand.
CAACGTAAAGGTTAAAGAGTGAAGGAGATAAGGTAGATCCTTGAGGGACCCCGATCGAGTTTGGACAAGAGGGGGATAAAGATTGGTTGACCAAGAATCTTTGCGATCTGTTCTGAAGGAAGGATTCAAACCATTTCAGTACCAGACCTGACATTCCCATCCTCTTGTGTAGTCTGTCCAATAGTTTATCATGATTTACCGTGTCAAACGCTGATGATAGGTCTAGAAGGACCAGTAGGCATGTTCTATTAAGATCTAGGGCCTGTAAGGCATCATCCGCTATATGTAGGATCGCTGTTTCCGTACTATGTCCTGCTCTGAATCCTGATTGGCAGTTGTCCAATAGTCTGAAGTTTGTGATGTGTTGGCTTAGTTGATTTTGTACACATTTCTCGATTAGCTTGGCCAGTAATGGAATATTGGTGACTGGGCGAAAATTATTCGGATCTGCTGGGTCAGCTGTTGGTTTCTTGATGATCGGTGTAACTTGGCCTGCTTTCAGGCATTCTGGAAGGACCCCTTGCGATAGCGATGCATTTATTATTTTTGTCCATATTGGGATGATGACGTGGTTGATATTTTGTAAACATTTGGTGGGGAGTGGATCATTGAAGTGGTTATTTGGTTTGATGTCTGCTAGAGTTTCGGCGATGGTATTGTGATCATAAGTTTTAAAGGTGTCCCAGTGCGCTTTGTTTTTAGTTTCCTCAAGGTCGTTTGTCTGAGTATTATTGTGCAGACTGTGTGGTTGGATGAGTAGATTGTCCGCTTCAGCTTTGAGCTCTGTATCCAGTGTGATGGCCTTGTCGGTGAAAAAATTAGCGAATACTTCACAGCTCAGAAGGGTTTTAGTGGTTTCTTGGGCCGATTTCGCCGATTTGTTGGATTGTTGCTTTAGGACCTCGAATAGTTTCCTTGGTCTGTTTTTGGCGTTATCCAATTCTGATCTAATATATTCCTTTTTAGACTTCAGGATCTTTTTGTTGTATTCATTCCTTATTTTTCTTAATGATTTCAGCTCTGGAGTTGCCGAGTTTTGTCTCCATTTCCTTTCGGCCATTCTTAGTTTCCGTCTATCCTCGTTCAGTGCCTCATTAAACCATGGATTTTTGTCCTTTTCCGACACTCTTTTTAACTTTAGTGGCATAGTGGTGTTAACTAAGTTTGTGACTGTTGTGTTGAAGTGGTCTATTAGGTCGTTCACGTTTTGCATGTTATTCGGTAACTTGAGATCTTTCTCACATTCTTCTACTAATCGTTCGATATTCGACTCTTTAGTCTCCCGGGTCCACTTCTTAAGTTTAGTAGGCTGCTTAGTCTTTCCCTTTTTCAGCGTTGGCATTAGGAAGGTTATGACGTGGTGATCTGACCAGTCGCATGGCATAACTGATTGGATCTGTATGTTGTTGCTTCTTGAAAGTATCCAATCAAGAATTCCTCCTTTCGAGTGTGTTGGTTGTGTGCATGCTTGGGTAAGGTTTAACTCAGTCAGGAAGTCCTTCAGAGTGTTGATCAGTTTGTCCTTATTGTCGTCCCAGTGTAAGTTAAAATCACCCAGGAATATGTTGTTAGAGTGAATGTTAGAATTTTCCGTGAAAATCTCCATTAACTGGTCTATAAAGGTAGCATTATTTCCTGGGGGATGATAGATGACATGCAGGATGCAACTTTGAATGCCTGTAGATCGAACATTAAGGCCTAGGTATTCAAAGCATTCCATAGGGTCGGATTGAATTTGGTTGATTTCTATATCAGATCGGTGGATGCAGGCTATCCCCCCCCTATCTTTTTTGGTCTGTCCAGTCTTACTATGTTATACTGGGGGGGCACTAACAGGTCCATGCATATTTTTATAATATATACTTGTGTGGTGTCCTTTCATTTGATATTACAGGATTGTATGTGGTAAAACAGCTCGCTTAACACGACCTCTTAAGTTAAGCCTTTAGGCTGCTTAGTCCATGCTACCCCTAGGATAGCTTGTCTAATAAGGTTGACTTACAACCAGACACCATAAGGGTTGTTTGGACTGATACAAGGTGGTTCCAGAATTGGAAACATCATATATCAGGCCAACTTCTCACATTGGTGAGCAGCGGTGCGGATTTGGGCTTGCTGTTTGTTTTACCATTGCAATCTTTTTATCAAATTGAAAGATCACATCAAGTACCTCTAGGTACATATAAATCAAAAGCTTAGCATATTTAAGTTCTACTGAACTTAGTAGTTGTAGATTAAAGGGATTAGCACACCCTGACTACAACTCACTAGCAAGGTACAGTAGGGAAACACTTAGTGTAGGTAGGTGCATCACTTACACCACACTAGAGTCATGTCTGACACAGGAAAAGCCTCAGGGTCTGTTCCTGTGACAGTTGACCTTACTAAGGCAACTTCCAGCTATGACAAGCTAACCCACAAAGACTTGGTTGCCTTGTGCATCTCAAGAGGGTTAAAAAGGGGCAGAAGTCCCACCAGTCCTTCCCTGATAGCCATTCTAGAACAGGATGACTTAGAAAAGGCGAATGCAGTTCCCTTCGAATCAGGAGATGGAGTGAACCCCCCTGTAACTGATACCACTCCAGAGGAGGAAGATGAGGAGGTAGAAGAGGAGGAGGATGAGGACTCAGATAGAGAGGACCTTGAAGATCAGGATCAGAGGGGTAGCCAGGTTATAGTTGCCAGGCTTAACCAGGCCAACTTAAACCTACTTGGGAATGGAGAGGGCCAGCACCTCCCCAGATCCCAAAACCACATTCTCCCAGGCAACAGAAGAGTGAGATCTCCCTCAGGGGACTCTCATATTTCTAGTGCCTCAAGAGAATCTCAGAGAGGAATGACTCCCTCTCAGAGGAAAGAGCATAGGGCCAGAATGAGGGCTGTCAGACTCCAAATAGAGAGGGAGGAGGTAGCCCTGGCTCAAGCTAGACTTGCCTTGGCAAGAGAACAGAAATTGTGTGGCTTAGATGCCACTGGTGGCAGCATAATTCCTAGAGAAAAAGACAGGAGCTATGATAATAGAAACCTGACAAAAATTGTGGCCCCCTACAAGGAAGGGGATGACATCCACAAATGGATGACTGCACTTGAGAGAGCCTGCATGGTACAGCAGGTTCCTCAGGATCAGTGGGCTGCAATTTTATGGTACTACTTTTCTGAGAAAGGGAGGGACAGGCTCCTCACAGTTAGACCTGAGGATGCCAAAAACTACTCTGTCCTGAAGAGTGCTCTTATTGAAGGGTTTGGCCTAACCACTGAGCAATACAGGTTGTTGTTCAGAGACACCCAAAAAGCACAGACTCAGGACTGGACTGATTATGTTGATTGTGCCACTAAGGCTCTGGAGGGTTGGTTGCAGGGAAGTAAAGTTTCAGACTATACAGGATTGTACAATCTTATCATGAGAGAACAGATCCTTAATAACTGTACAAACCAGCTGTTGCATCAATACCTTATTGACTCTGATCTGACCTCTCCCCAAGAATTGGGAAAGAAGGCAGACAAATGGGTCAGAACAAGGATTAAGCAGAAACCCCAGAACCAAGGTGGTGACCAGAAGAAAACAGACCAGAAGGGTGGGAATCAGAAAGATAAAGAAAAGGACCAGAAGTCTTCAGGCCCCCAAACTAATAATAAGGAGGGTGGTTCCCAAATGGAAACAAGAAAAAGAAGAATGATGGCCCAAAGAAACCTTGGTGTAATACCTGCAAATCAGTTTCACACTGGGGCAGTGAATGCACCAAGAAAAATCCAGTCCCCACTACTGCAGTTCCTAAAGCACCTGCACCCCCTAGTTCAGTAAGCAGTGGTGGTACACAGCCAAAGGGTGTAGTAGGGTTAACCCTGGGTACTGAGGTGGGACCTGGCCTAGTCAGAGTCCCTACTCAGGCAGTTCTCCTATATGATGTGGACTTAGCTTTGTCCACTACAGTGAATCCCAGTAACCTGGGCAAATATAGGCAGACGCCTTTGATAAATGAGAAACTGGCTCAGGCCTACAGGGACACATGTGCCAGTGTCACAATGGTGACACCTGACTTTGTGGACCCTGGACAGATTGTACTAGGTGAAAGTTACCTAGTGACCAATGCAAGCAACTCCACTACTTCCCATAGTGTGGCTGTTGTGAACTTCTCCTGGGGAGGGGTAGATGGCCTAAAGAAAGTTGTTGTGAGTGCAGACCTCCCAGTAGACTGTCTGTTAGGCAATGATCTTGAAAGCTCAGTTTGGTCAGAAGTGGAGTACAGGACTCATGCAGAAATGCTAGGGATTTCAGCACATGTCCTTGCAGTGACAATGACTCAGGCTAAGAAGTGCCTTCCTGAACCAGTGGTGTTTCTTGGAACAATAGACGTACCACAACCCAAGAGAAGGAGCAAGAGGGTTAAGGCTATGTCTTCCCCCTTGCCCCAGGTTGAGGATCAGATCTCACAGGAGACTGATTCTGCAGTCCAAGAGGAGACTGTCTCAGAGGAACTGGAGCCTGATCAGATTGAGTTTCTGGGGACAGGGGGACCCTCAAGGGCAGACCTGGGGCAGGCTCAATTAGATTGCCCTTCACTTGAACCCCTCAGACAGCAAGCTGCTGCTGAGGCTGCAGGGAATGCCCAAGGTGCCCATAGTGTGTATTGGGAAGATGGACTCCTTTACTCAGAGGCTAGAGACCCCAAGCCTGGTACAACCAGGAGGTTGGTCATACCTTTGCAGTTTAGGGGTTTCCTTCTCACCTTGGCCCATGATATTCCCCTTGCAGGACACTTAGGCCAGAACAAGACTTGGGACAGGCTTGTTCCACACTTTCACTGGCCTCATATGTCAGAAAATGTCAAGGAGTTTTGTCGCTCCTGTGTCACTTGCCAAGCCAGTGGTAAGTCAGGTGGCACAACAAAGGCCCCCCTCATACCACTACCTGTGGTGGGGGTACCCTTTGAACGTGTTGGAATAGACATTGTGGGTCCCATGGATCCTCAAACAGCCTCTGGGCACAGATTTATACTGGTGGTAGTGGATCATGCCACCAGGTACCCAGAAGCAATTCCCCTAAGGTGGTGGCAAAAGCCCTCATTGCAGTTTTCTCAAGAGTGGGCTTTCCAAAGGAGGTGTTATCAGACAGAGGTACCAACTTCATGTCTGGATATCTAAAGCAATGTGGAAGGAGTGTGGAGTAAACTACAAGTTTACCACACCCTATCACCCACAGTGCAATGGGCTTGTGGAGAGATTCAACAAGACCCTCAAGGGAATGATAAAAGGTTTACCAGAGAAGCTCAGGCGGAAATGGGACATCCTTTTACCCTGCTTACTCTTTGCTTACAGAGAGGTCCCACAGAAGGGGGTTGGCTACAGCCCTTTTGAACTTTTGTTTGGCCACCCTGTGAGGGGTCCACTATGTTTGGTGAAGGAAGGATGGGAGTTACCTCTCGAAAAGCCTAAGCTAGATATTGTGGACTATGTACTTGGTCTCCGCTCCCGGATGGCTGAGTATATGGAGAGAGCATCCAAAAACCTGGAGGCAAGCCAAGAATTACAAAAAGCTTGGCATGACCAAAAGGCTGTTCTGGTTGAGTACCAGCCAGGGCAGAAGGTGTGGGTGTTGGAGCCAGTGGCCCCAGCAGCACTCCAGGACAAATGGACTGGACCCTACCCTATCATTGAGAAAAAGGGAGAAGTCACCTACTTGGTTGACTTTGGAACCCCTAGGAGCCCCCACAGGGTGCTTCATGTAAATCGTTTGAAAGCATTTGTGGACAGGGAGGACATGAGCTTGCTCGTGGCCACAGATGGGGAACAGGAGGAAGAGAGTGACCCTCTCCCAGACCTGCTTTCTCAGAACCCTGATGATGGTTCAGTTGATGGAGTAGCCTTGGCAGGCAGCCTCACTGACCAGCAGCAGATGGATTGCAGACAAGTTTTGCAAGCCCACAGACATTTGTTTTCACTCACACCCAGTCAAACTAACTGGTGCACCCATGAGGTGGACACCGGTGACAGTCTGCCTGTGAAGAATAAGATCTACAGGCAACCTGACCATGTCAGGAATTGTATAAAGGCTGAGGTGCAAAAGATGTTGAAGCTTGGAGTGATTGAGCCATCAGAGAGCCCATGGGCAAGCCCAGTGGTCCTTGTGCCAAAACCTCATACCCAAGATGGAAAGAGAGAAATGAGATTTTGTGTGGACTACAGAGGTCTCAATGCTGTCACTAGGACAGATGCACATCCCATTCCAAGAGCAGATGAGCTCATTGATAAATTGGCTTCTGCCAAGTTTCTGAGCACATTTGATTTGACAGCTGGCTACTGGCAGATCAGACTAGCTGAAGAGTCAAAAGCCAAGACAGCATTCTCTACCCCTAGTGGACATTATCAGTTTGTGGTAATGCCCTTTGGTTTGAAGAATGCACCTGTCACTTTCCAAAGGTTGGTGAACCAAGTCCTTGCTGGGTTGGATGACTTTTGTGCAGCATATCTAGATGATATTGCTGTCTTTAGCTCCACCTGGGAGGATCACCTGATCCACCTGAAGAAAGTTCTGGAGGCCCTGCAAAAGGCAGGCCTGACTATCAAGGCTACCAAGTGCCAGATAGGGCAGAGCAAGGTTGTATACCTGGGCCACCTAGTAGGTGGAGGTCAGGTTCAGCCACTGGAGAGCAAGATCCAGACCATACAGGACTGGGCTCCTCCAACTACCCAGACACAAGTCAGAGCCTTCTTGGGCCTGACTGGGTATTACAGAAAGTTTGTGAAAAACTATGGGTCCATTGTGACACCATTAAATGACTTGACATCCAAGAAGATGCCAAAAAAGGTTCAGTGGACAGTTAGCTGTCAGAAGGCATTTGATGACCTGAAGAAGGCCATGTGCTCTGCACCTATCCTGAAGAGTCCTGACTACTCCAAACAGTTCATTGTACAGACAGATGCTTCTGAGTTGGGGGTGGGAGCTGTGCTTTCACAACTTAATCAAGATGGTCAAGACCAGCCCATTGCTTTCATTAGCAGAAGGCTGACCCCCAGGGAGAAACGTTGGTCAGCTATTGAGAGGGAGGCCTTTGCTGTGGTTTGGGCCCTGAAGAAGTTGAGGCCATACTTGTTTGGTACTCACTTCCTAGTTCAGACAGACCATAAGCCCCTCTTGTGGCTAAATCAGATGAAGGGTGAAAATCCCAAACTGCTCAGGTGGTCCATTTCCCTACAGGGGATGGACTTTACAGTGGAGCACCGCCCAGGGACTGGCCATGGTAATGCAGATGGTCTCTCCAGGTACTTCCACTTAGAACATGAAGACTTATCTGGTCAAGGTTAGTTTAATGTCCCTGCGTTTGGGGGGGGGGGGGTTGTGTAGGAGAATAGGGTCTGCTATCCTATGGTCACCCCAAATTTTTGTTTTTTGCTTCACTGGTTTTCGACTACTGAGGCTGTGGGCCTGCTAATCAGACCCCCAGCCTGCTGTTCTCTCTCTAAATTATGAATACATGTGCTATAGGTACATACCACAATTGGAAATGGACTCCTTGTTAGCCCCTATACCATGCACTATAGGTGCTCAGGGCATAGGTGCCACCAAGGGCTGCAGCATATCTTTTGCCACCCCTGGCTGGTTCTTAAATTGACACAGCTGGCTGATCACTCAGCTGGGGCAAGGTGGTGTAATCACCCCTTGCTTAGGTATAGTATACCTATATCTAAACCTATATCTGGACACATATAAACCTGTGAGCCACTCCTATGGAAGGCCTCATCAATCCTGGAGGCAGAGTGCGTGGTTTAATGTGAGATGGAGCTCTAGCATGAGCTGAGCCTGTCTGCAGCTGTCGGGAACAACTCCCTAAGCTGTTTCAGGATAATGCCATACCATATACTATTAAGTGCATTATAATCCTCGCGGTTATATAGCAACTTTGGTTTGGCTTTATCAAAACATGTCGTGTAAGGTGTCATACGATTTGGAATACTATCCCCTCGCCAGTTCTGGCGACGGGGATATCATTCCACCCATCTAGATGGAGAAGACGTGTTACTTTACTGAAATGCGGTTAATTTTAAAAGAGCCTCAGATCCACAAAATGGATGCTTCTGCCACAGACACAGGTCTGACCCCCTGCAGCTGACAGAAACTCAGCCAAGGGGGCCTGGACAAAGGGTTTCCTGTCGCAGGGCGGTGTTACACCCCCCCAGACAGGAGATAGTGGATTGTAGCAGGGAGGTTTGAAAGAAACCAGACACTGCATGGGGAGCACAGGGCTGCCCCTTGCATAATCCGGCCAAACTGGTTCTGGGGCACTCCAGCCCTCGTGCCAGCGCGGCCTGGATCAAAGGAAGGGGGTGTATCCACCCACTTCCTGGGTCCCACCCATAGGAGGGGACCTAGCAGGTAATCCAGCCCCCTAGATTGGTATAAGAATTCAAGCAGTGCCAAAGCACTTCAGATTATCCTGATGAAACATAAGAAATGAAACTCTGGACCCTTCGACATCCTACTCGACGTAGAAGACTGAAGAATCTCCCTTGTGGTCAAGGAGTGACCACCCTGTGCAAACAGGCACCATCCAGCCATCAACGTCTGCTTTGTTGCAGTTCCCGCTGGAACTCGAGCGACAGAGATCGACGAGATTAAGCTTGCCTGCCTTCCAACAGCCCGATCCACAGTCCCTGCAGAGCTGAGACCCGTGGAGGCGACCGGAAGCGTGGGGCACGCCATCTTGAAAAGACCACGAGACGCTGACCGTGCAGCCCACGAGTGACCCTCGAAACTGTACACCGGGGTTTGAGAAGCCCTAACCCTGAGCCACTCTTGCACCAAAGTTCAGCCCTCCACACTCAACGAGTGCTGCGTGGGGCCCTTCTGCTTCTTTTGGCTCAATGCGTTGGTTCAGTCACTTACCAGCTGGTTTGTGGCCCCTGTGCTGATGAAACTTGAAATACGACTTGCGATTCTGGTTGCTCCAGATTTGCACCAGCTCCCCTGAAAAGGAGCCCCCACTCTGACCCTCCCGGTTTGAGTGAGAAGCAAACTCCCGGTTTCGCGTGGATTGCTTTTGCCAAGTGTTGTTTGCTCCAATCTTGAAGCCGACAGCGTCGACGGCGAGAGCCTACGTGTGACAGATCGTGACCCGCTCCTGGACGTCGTAGATTCCCCAGAGCCCACGTGACAGCGGAGAGAAGCTCCTCAACAACCACCTGATTGCGCCCGACATTGCCTGGTTCCATCCTGGTTCCACCCTGGTCAATGCTGAGTGACCCAGACTCTGTCCCCTCTGCTTTCAGGTACTTTTCGACTTGAGTCCACCCTTGGACTCCACCGGACACTTCTCCTTCACCTCCCCTGCAGCCCTTTCAGCTCCAAGCACCAAGAACCTGCGTGACGAAACCCGACTCAACTTCGACCCTGTGCACCCGCTTCCTGTGGGTGAGGTAACATTGCAATGCTGGTGTTCCCACACTGGTACACACCTCTAGGGTCTGTGTCTAAAGTTTTGTCTTTCTAGGTTCAGCGGAAGTGTCCTTAAACTCTATTTGTGTAACTTTTACGCACCATTGGTTAACATTGGTACATGCTTGTGCTTTCAGCACTGCACCCGAATCCCGTGGGCTTTTCCCGACTTCAGCATTGCTTGTCCCGACTGCTCCCAGCGATTCCCTAGGCCCTAGGCTTAACCACTGATCGATTGGTATCTCTTATACCATTTTTTTAGTAAATGGTTTGAGTGGCCCCTAGGCCTCACCAAAAATTGTGCAACTTTGTATGTTATACTGTGCTTTTGATTTAACGCTTGTGCCCCTTTGTTCATAAAGAATACTGGGGATTGTTTTTAGTAATAAATACATATATTTTTATAATATATACTTGTGTGGTGTCCTTTCATTTGATATTACAGGATTGTATGTGGTAAAACAGCTCGCTTAACACGACCTCTTAAGTTAAGCCTTTAGGCTGCTTAGTCCATGCTACCCCTAGGATAGCTTGTCTAATAAGGTTGACTTACAACCAGACACCATAAGGGTTGTTTGGACTGATACAAGGTGGTTCCAGAATTGGAAACATCATATATCAGGCCAACTTCTCACACTTTGATTCTCTGTTTTTTCGACTTTATTATGGCTGTGGCCCTGCTAATCAGGTCCACAGCCTAGGAGTTCTCTCTCTAAATTGATGCCATGTACTTTAGGTACATACCATATTGGTTACTGGGTCACCCTTGTGAGCCCCTGTATAAGGTTCTGTGAAAAGCAGCGAGTCTCCTAAGACCCCCAATGCTGCCCGGCGCAGGGTCACCTTTAATTCACTTTGGATTCGCTATCAAAATAATGAGGATGGCGCTGGTAACTGGAAGGCAAGAGAAAGGTTTATTACTCTCAAGAGGAGACCCCGTCAACTGCAGACATCGGGATGTCTCAGGGAGGTGTTCTGCTGGCAACTCCTTTGGCTCTTCCTTTTATACAGGTTTGACACAATGCATTTGTTTCATCAACATGGTTACACAAGCCCAACATTAATTCTCCTCCTGCCCAGGTCAAAACAGACAATGTTATCTTGCAGCTGGACTTTTCTTCAGGGTCTAAAACAAGTGAGACCGGCCAGACCTAAGAGTCCGTTCTGTTGATTAAAACAGGTCTCATTGTTGGTAAAACAAGTCTAGCTGTTTTTAGTGCAATAAATCATGTCTGCAAGGGTCATTTTAGTGTCTGGGACCGGTTTGAATAACTAGGTGCGGAGAGGGGAAGATTGTCCAAAGGCTTGTCTGTAAACAGACATGAAAGGAAAAACGAGTTTGGGGCAGCAAGTGGCACTAAGGTTTGTCGTGACAATAGGGTTAATAGCCCCCAGCACACATATCAAGTTTGGTCAGAGAGTCAGAAGGATGCTAGCAAGGACAGGGTGAAACGAAGGTGACAAACAGAGTACAAAATGGCTGTGATTGCTAAAATGGCTGCAGCTTACGTGCACATAGAAATTCCCACTAAACAAGATGGAGCAGGCAATGTTCGTGATCGTGGCTTTACTTTTAACAGTACTCTAGGTACCCAGGACATAGGTGCACCCTAGGCCTACAAGGGGCTGCAAAATGTATTGTGCCACCCCTGGTGTAATGGTTTCCAAGCAGGTTCCACAGGAGCGTCAGGAATCCGAAGAGTAATCCTCAGCCTTCCCCTACGGCCTTCCGACTCTATCAAACACTAGAGTATCAAAAGGCTCGCCAGGGGAAAACAGGGAAACAAAACAAGGAAAGGTTGGGGGAGAAATAATAAAGCTTGATGGTGGTCTTCTGGGTGGATGCGTGGCAACTCAGAGTGGATACTTGACAACGGGTAGGCTGGAAAGGAAGATAAGTATTACAGTCTATCTTTGCTAACCACAATATAAATCTACACCATGTCTATGATACATATATGACCACTACACACCACATTTGTTTGCTTGGACTGTAGAACTGATGAGTAGGATATAATGGGGTGTTCGTCTTGAGCTATTACAAAGATAACAAAAACAATAGTAAATAACTCCTTCTAAATCTGCGCAGGTGAGGGTAAAGTATCTAAAGTGTAAACTCTCACTCCGTATGTTCTAGGAGGATACTGGTAGAACATCCCATATTCCTGTAGATATGATTATGAGCAGGAGCCATTACTACGAATCTTGCATTGATATCTGTGAAACAGGACATCCATTCAGGTCTTCCACAATAGTCTCAAAATAAATATTATATCATAAGGCAGCGCACAGCGCTGTTACCGTGATTCTGTGTAGAGTCGCCTGAAATCTGCACCACCATCAGGTCCACGCAAGAACCTCAGAATACATATGTAGCTGGCCAGGGAATGGGTGAAATGAAGACGTGCACAGGAGAAACCAGCAACAAGTGAGGAATACTATGAAAAAAATAGCAGTGCCCAGCCGGATGGCGGAGAGAATCCCGGCCGCCGGGCGGAACACCAGGAGAAAATAGGAGGGGGAAAAAAGACCCTAGCTATCTGTGTGAACAGCAAGGGAGCCCAGCCGGATGGCGGAGAACAAACTTGGCCGCCGGGCGGAGCACCCAAGGACGAAAGGGAGAACAGAGGCTGAACCCAGCCGGATGGCGGAGAAGAACCCGGCCGCCGGGCGTGGCTCAAGGAAAGGGGAAAAATCGAAGATTACAGCAAATACGCTGTAACTACCGCACAAGTGGGTGTCAGGTGGAGAGACGACTCAAACCCACAAATTCCGCTGAAGGAGCTAAGGAAACCGTAGCCCACCAACCTTGACGAGGGGGCAGGAATCACTCCAGAAGCCAAACGGAACCTAATCACAAACCGGAAGTCAGGCAAAACAGAAACGGGACGGAACCCAAAACGGAAGGAGCTAGACGCAAGAACGTAAAGCGCCGTTCTGTAGTTCTTGGCGTCTTAAATAGTAAATACAATTAAAGGCACAGTGTCGTAGGGAAGTCGGGGCATGGCAGCACACTCCCCCCACAATGCACCCCTCCGGGTTTGGGCTTGTCAGGATATTTCCGATGAAACACATGTACCAGTCGAGGTGCATGAATGTTAGAAGCAGGTTCCCATGTGCGCTCTTCAACGCCATAACCCTTCCAATGAATCAAGTACTGAAGGTTCTTCCCCACTCTACGGGAATCTAGTATGGCCTCAATCTCATACTCCTCAGAGTCCTGAATGGTTATAGGAGCAGCTTTCTTAGGCAGCCTAGTTCCCGGTTCAACCGGCTTCAATAGTGAAACATGAAATACCGGGTGAATCTTAAATGAAGGGGGAAGTTCCAATTTCATGGCCACAGGATTGATCATCTTTACCACCTTATAGGGGCCTATGTATTTGGGGTTGAACTTGCGTGGACTACCTAGTGCTATGTATCTTGTGGAGAGCCACACTTCATCTCCCGGTGTGTAAATAGGTCCTAGCCTCCTGTGTAAATTTGCCCCTTCCGTGTATCTCACCTTTGCCATTTCGAGACTGTCTAATGCATTCTTATGTACATGTTGTAGTCTTTCTACCCTATCAGTTGCTGCAGGGGTCGGACTATCTGTAGGGATTCCGGAGGGCAACAACTTAGGGTGGTAGCCATAAGAACAAAAGAATGGAGTGGTATTGATAGAGGAGTGTGGACTGTTGTTGTATGAGATCTCAGCTAACCATACCAGCTCGTCGGGGGGGCGTGGCTACGCAGGCGAGCGGAATGGCCGCCTGAATGTAGAGCTCCGCCGTGCGGGCTGCAAACGGGGCCATTCCCACGAGATCCGACACTGCGCAGGGGTCGGAAAATGCCTGATACCGACCCCTAACACCATCGGATGCAGCCGGCCGAGATTGGAGGTCGGGGGACGGCGAGAACGGGTGCAGCTGCGGAGGGGTGGTGAGGCCTCCCGGGCCTCGCTGGACGTGACCCTGCTGCGCCGGAGCGCCTGGTGAGTCTTCTGGGTGGCCCCTTCGTTGGCCCCCTCGGCATTGGGGTTGCTGTTGGGCTCTCCCGGGCCCGCAGCTTGCCCCCGGTGGTCTCCGCTGGTGGAGGGACGGACCCTCGGTGCGGGACCGGCCCTTGCGGCCTGGTCCGGCCTTGGGAGCCGGGGCCTCGATTTTGGAGACTGCCCGGGCTGTGTGGCGGCGGGCGGGGGGGCGGGCGGCGGGCCCTGATGGTGATTGGGGGGTGACGGGGGTGCGACCGGGGGGCTCTAGGGCGACTTCCAGGCGGCCCGCATCTCTGCATTCGGTGGGGGCGCTACATCTTCGCCCTCACCACCAACACGCATCCCTGCCTCGCGCCGGTCCCCCACACAGGCCCACGAACGACACACACTCTCCAGCCCTCACAATGCTGCAACAGGCCATGACCACTGCACGCCTGTGAACCGCTAGTTTGCCACAAGAAGTCTGCATAGCCTGTGTGACTCTGGCCAATTTCCCTGACTGTGCCTTGATGTCCTGGATACCTGGTCCCCCTGCTACGCTGCCATTTGATGCCTGACTGGATGGAGGAATAGTCTTGCCTGCTGCTGCTGTATTGTCGTCACGACCCTCTACTGGCCCTACTTACTGCGGGGGTTGGCCACCAGATTGGCTCCGGACGGACGTGTCACCCCGGCACAGGAACCCCCCGGACTGCGTGGTTCGGCCTTGGCGTCCCCGCGGCCTCTGCGGTGCGGATTACGCCTAACACGAGGGGGTGTTTAAGAACCCTGATCCATTTGTCCCGGACTGGACACCTTGCTTGCGGGGTGCCCTGTAACTGTGCTCAACACTCTTGCTGGTCGCACTTGTCGCTGTGTCTTGACGCACTGGTGTTTTGTCCACCGCCATTTCCACCATGGGAAAAAGAGATCTTAACCAGCGGAAACTTACCTTCGAAACGGCTTCCCACCGTACGGTTGAAGACCCACCTACGCATGCTGCGGACGCCGAAGGCCCAGCGACAGCAGGAGACACCGCTGGTATGGTCGCCGAGATGTTGGGCGAAATGCGTGCTGGATTCAAGGCCTTGGATTCCCGCTTCGACACCCTCGAAAAGAAAATGGCGGATATGGGCGCGACGATTCAATCGCATGATAGGCGCCTGGATTTGGCTGAATCCAGGGTTTCCGACATAGAGGATGGAGCTGCGTCGACGCTGAAAAGATTAGAACGCGTGGAGAAGATCCTCAAGGATGTCGCAATTAAGAACGAGGATTTGGAAGCGCGCAGTAGGCGCAATAACATTCGCGTAATTGGTGTGGTGGAGACGACGGCGACCGGACGCTTTGACACATTTGTGGAAAATCTCCTGATCGAATTATTTGGAAGGGACACGTTCACGGCTGGCTTCATAGTGGAACGCGCACACAGATCGTTGGGGCCTCGGCCTAATCCAGGGTTGCCGCCCCGGCCCATCATAGCCCGAATCATGAACTTCAGAGACCGGGACGCGGCGCTAAAAGCTGCCAGGGAGGCTGGCGAGGTGAAGTGGCAGGGTGGAGTGCTATCTTTCTACCCAGACTTCACAATAATGGTCCAAGACGCGCGCCGAAAATACATTGGTGTCAAGGCTGCTTTGCGCAAGCTGGGATGCGCTACGGAATGCTGTACCCTGCCAGGCTCAGAGTGGACGTGGATGGCAGGTTTCGCATCTTTGACTCCCCCGCTGAGGCACAGGAATTTTGTCAAGCTTACAAAAACAGAGGGTCGACTCGAACCTCAGGCGAAGCACAAAAATCTCCGCCACACACAGACTCGCAGTCTAGTACTGACCTTTTTGCTGGGAGCGGACAAGGTTGACTTGTCCCCACCTAACGTTGTTGTTATTTTTGCAGTGTTTCTATACTTGTTGAGAATTGAATGTCGCCCCGGCCGGGGTACCCGCATGGCGGAGCGTTGCCACCCCCCCATGGCACGAGCCGCATTGTGCTTTTCTCTTAGTTTGCTTTTAATTTTCAAGTACATTACTGGACGATTGCTTTTGTCTGATGATCTTGGTATTCTTCTTTGGGGTGGGAGAAGCCTCCTGGGGCTTAAGGAGTGGCTGGGTGGTGGGAGGGTGGGAGGGGTTGTTTCATTCTCTGGTTCTAATGTTAATGGAAATGCACTGTTTTTCTTCATGAATGATGCCTGTTTTGCGGGAGGGAGGCGGCGGATATGCACACGCTTGTTTAATTGTGATTCCTTCGGTTTTAAATGGCTAAGGTAGGACAGCAGGCTGGTCCTTCCAGACTTATCCTCATGTCATGGAATGTCCGAGGTTTAAATAACACGAGAAAACGGCGGCAGGTTCTAAACTACGCAGCGCGACATGGGGTCGATGTATTGTTTCTACAAGAGACACACTTAGTACGGAATGACTCTTCCTCCTTTGCCAAGGGCTGGGGCGCACACAGGTTCTTCTCCGGCTATAGTAGATATGCGAGGGGGGTGGCGATAATGATACATAGGCGCGTCCCCTTTGTGCACTCAGACAGTATATTTGACGTTGAAGGCAGATATGTTATAGTTACGGGGGTACTTCTTGGCTTCAAAATCACCTTTGCTGGAATATACGGTCCCAACTCAGACTCCCCCGCCTTCTTCCAGAGTCTCCATGATGCTTTGCTACGCTTGGACACTGATATGTTGGTGATTGGTGGCGACTTTAACTTGTTGATGGACCCTGCCAGGGACAGCACGTCTTCTTCCCCAGACTGTAAGCCCCGCTCACGCGCTGTACTGACAGATATGTGCACACACTACCCGCTCATTGATATTGAGGCTCGTTTCCACCCTAACACACCCACTTATACCCATCACTCTGGATATCACAACACTAGTACCAGGATCGACTACTGGCTCCTTTCCCCAGGGGTGGCCGGTTGGGTGAATGATCATTCGACACTTCCACGCACGTTTTCGGATCACTCCCCCATTGTACTAACCCTACTGGTTCCCAGACTGGGGGGATATGAGAAACAGTGGCGTTTCCCCGGCAAGGCGTTATCTGACCCGGTCTTCAAGGAAGACATTCGTACAGCGATAGAGGAATATTTTGAGCACAACACGGGCACAGTCGACAATTGGGCCACGTTATGGGAGGGATTCAAAGCCACTATTAGAGGGGTTTGCATCACTAAACACGTGGGGGCCTTGCGCGAGATTCGTGCCGCCATGACACGTATCGAGACAGAAATAGCCACACTGGACAGGGACGCGCTCACAGACTCCGATGGTAAGATAGAGGCGAAGAGGTTGGGACTGCTGCAAGAGTTTAGGGATGCTGCAGACAGGGAATTGAACTATCTGTGCGCGCAACACTCAGCTAGACAATACGGAGAGGGAGACAGGCCTGGCAAACTCTTGGCTCAATTGCTCCGCCCTCCCCGTCAGGCCTCCTACATCTCTGACATGGTGAATGACTTGGGCGTTCGACATCAGACCACCCCTGCTATCTGCGATGCCTTCTTATCCTACTACAAAACATTGTATACCTCCACTCTAGCAGTGGACCGTCGCGACCCAGGCCCCTATATCAACGAGATCTCAATGGTATTCCTGGAGAAGTATATGCAGGATTTTCTAGCTATGCCTATTGATCCGGACTGCGTCATTGAGGCCATAGATGCCTTGAAGGGGTCCTCGACGCCGGGTCTAGATGGCTTTTCGGCCGACTTTTACAAAGAATACAAGGAGGAACTAGTACCGCGCCTCATAGAGGTGTATGCGGAGGCGCTTGAACTGGGGGTTTTGCCGCCCACGCTCCGAGAGGCGGTCATCATTTTACTTCCTAAGCCGGGTCGAGACCCCACGAGATGTGGCTCTTACAGACCCCTTTCCCTACTCAACCTTGACTACAAGATTTTAGCAAAAGTCCTCGCAACCCAATTGTCTTTACTGATGGAGTCTATTATCTTGCCGGCCCAGTCCGGATTTGTCCCCCACAGATCCACCTCCTTTCATCTCAGAACGTTGTTTTCGGTGCTCCACAGAATAGACCCAAATACACCGGCGGCTGCGGTGTTCTTGGATGCCGAAAAGGCGTTTGACTCTTTGGAATGGCCCTTTTTTCTGTCAGTCATGGACCGGATGGGCATGCCACCGCTGTTTGTCTCCACGGTCAAACTGCTTTATACCGCCCCTAGGGCGCCGCTGCGCCTTAATGGCACACTTTCTGATAGCTTCCCTCTTTCTCGGGGAACCCGACAGGGATGCCCCCTGTCCCCCCTGCTATATATCCTGGCCATGGACCCTTTGGTGCGGCACTTTCAAGGACACCACCTGCACCGTGGACTCCAGTTTCGAACGGGTCCGCTACTCATTTCCCTCTACACGGACGATACCATTTTATATGTCAGGTCCCCGGAGACGAATCTGACACCCCTGCTTCTGGAGGTGACCCGTTTTGGGGAATACTCCGGCCTTCGTATTAACTGGCACAAATCCGACATCTTTCCACTCACCCCCTCCACTGACCGCTGGGACTGTCCGTTCCCGCTGGAGTGGAATGCTGATTCGGTGAAATACCTGGGTATCCACATTCATCTGGACACGGTATCCATGATTCGTCTGAATTATGGCCGGGCGTTGGACTTTCTGGAAGATAATCTAGCACGCTGGCTTCGCCTCCCTCTTTCGATGGCTGCCCGTATCGCCATAATTAAAATGATTGTGCTCCCCCGTTTTCTATATCTATTTAACAACATTCCGATCCCACTCACTAAAATCTTCTTCACCCAACTACGCTCGCTGTTGCTGCGGTTGGTGTGGGGAGACAAGAACCCGTGTGTCTCTTGGCGAATCCTGACACTGCCTTATGAACGAGGTGGCTTTGGAGTGCCCGATTTTTATCTTTACTACCTAGTCGCGCAATGCGCCTATGCACATCCCTGGTTCCACCCGGACGCTCGGATTCCATATCTGAGACCGGAGGCGGACTTGGTGTTACCGCTTGCCCTCAACACGGTATTACCCAAAGGCTTACCCCGAGACCCACAAGACATACAGACTGTTTCCACTACGTCATGGGCTTGGATGCAATTACGTAGACTACTCCAGTTAGACGTGCTGTATTCCCCGGCTCTTCCACTACCGAACCCACACTGGTTCCCTATCACCGCTGAAACGGTGGTTCGCAACACACTGTCCAAATATCAGCTCACCACAATAGGAGACCTGTTCCCAGACGGACATGTCTTTTCGGTGTCGGAGGATCAGCGACTCACCGACCGGACGTTTATGGATTCGTTTGTATTGACTAGAGTGCGATCCATGCTTAGAGCGCAGTTTCCCTCGTTCCCACTACCCCCAGATGACATGGCTGCCCTGACTTTCCTGCTCCAGTCCCAAACGGGTGCACATATGGTTTCTAAGCTGTACAGACTCTGTGTGGCGGCCCTTCCTACTTCGGACACGAGGGTCCGTGCCGCATGGGAAACTGATGTGGGTAGTTCTATCACAGATGACCAATGGGATGCCTGTTGCCGAGCTACTAAAGATGTCTCCATTAACAGTAGGCATAAATTGATACATTTTAAGTTTTTGAGGCGGCTGTACTTCACACCGGCCCTGGCCCACAAAATCGACCCAACCAGGCCTCATTGTTGCCCCAAATGCAAGGCCCCACATGCCGATTTTGCACATCTTACATGGACTTGTCCAAAACTGCATGGCTACTGGCTGCAAGTACACCACATCTTGGGCGACATTTTAGAATGCGAGTTGCAGCCCATACCAGAGATTGCACTGCTTGGTTATGTTGCTGAGTTCCCCCGTGCCACGCAGAAACTTGCTGCCATAGGCTTTTTGCTCGCAAAACGGGAAATTGCTTTATTCTGGGGATCCAGACGAATCCCCAACTCCAAGGCATGGTTACGCAGCCTTGCCCGCTGTAATATCAATAGTGTGGAATACTCCACACAGGTCCCAACAGCCTCACGCCCAGTCGATATCTGGGGCCCATACCGACAGTACGTTAGCAAATTAACGCAGGCTACACAATCCCAAGCTGCCAGTTCTATTGTCCCAGAAGGGGTGGGTTAGGTATAGCTAGCATGACAGTTGAGCGTTGCCTGTGGCGTTATGAAGGTCTTGTTATTAAAATACTACTGGGACGGTGGGAGGCGGGAACTGCTGATTCAATGATTGATGATGTTTGTGAACGGGGGGTTTTCTTCTCTGTTTCCTTGCCTACTTGGCCCCGATTGAAGATATTGCATTACCTATGTCTCTTCATATGTCATTCCATCAATCCTCGTCTGCCTATGCCAATGCTGGTACCACCTTGATCATAATTGATGTGTTGCTTGTCGCTCTCTCTCTCACGAAGGCATATTCATTTTTGTTATGTTTGATAGCATATATATCTCTTTACATTATCCTTCCACACGTGCGATTCCCGTGTAGAACTGGAAAAAAGGAAAATAAGACTTCTAGAATGTGTTGCACCACTTGTCATATTATTGGTCACGTCCTCCAGCTGCCTCTTTTGTATAATGACTACTCAAGTTTTCAATGTAATCAGTTTACTATGTGATTGTATGCTTACACGGACCAATCTGATGCTAATAAAGAGATTTAAAAAAAAACCAAAAAAAAAACCATACCAGCTCGTCCCAGTCCATTAGGGATTGCAACACCTGATTCCGTATGTATTGTTCAAAACACTGATTAACCCTCTCCGTCTGTCCATCTGACTGCGGGTGGTGACTAGAGGATAATCGAACATCTATCTGGAGAAAAGAACATAAACACTTCCAGAAACGTGATACAAATTGGGCACCTCTATCAGAGACCAGGACAGAAGGGAAACCATGGAGTCGGACTATCTGTTGCATGAATACAGATGCCAATTCAACATCTGTGGGCACCCCCCTCAAAAGCACGAAATTAGCCATTTTCGTGAATAAGTCTACCACTACTAACAAGGTATTGTTCTTCATCTTAGTGAGCGGTAACTCCACTATAAAATCAAGAGACACTGTATGCCAAGGGCCAGGTGGGGAAGCTAAAGGCATGAGTAAGCCCACTGGATTTAGGTGAGATACCTTGGTTTGAGCACGTACATGACATGTCTTAACATAGGATTCTATGTCCTTAAGCATAGTAGGCCACCAAAAACGGTCACGCACAGTCTTGGTTGTTTTCTTGATTCCTGGATGACCTGCCACAGGATGAGTATGATACCACTTCATAACCTGTTCCTGTAACTCACTAGAGGGCAACACCACTCCCATTTGTACGCAAACATATCCTTCCTTTGTGTAGGTCTCACGTGAGCCCACTAGAGTTGGCATATCTACTGAGGCCTGACTTTTCTTAACCTGAGTCACAAAATCTTCTTCCGTCAGTATACCTCCTATGATATTTTCTCTGGGAATTATAAAGGTCTGTTCTACTGATTCTGTAGGGAGTTCAAACCCCAATCGAGATAGGGCATCTGCCTTGCCGTTTCTTTTCCCTGGTCTGTATTGAACGGTGAAGTCGTACTCGCTAAAAAATTGGGACCAACGCAATTGTCTCATGGACAGAGCTTTAGCTGACTTGATATATTGTAGGTTACGGTGATCTGTATACACTACAGCAGGATATCTAGCACCCAGTAGGTATTGCCTCCACTCCTCAAATGCCTTCTTGATTGCTAGGAGTTCCTTATCTCCCACGGCGTAGTTATATTCAGCAGGGGTGAACTTATGTGAGTAATAGGCTACTGGATGACACTCTCCTGAAATCGAATCCGCCTGGGACAGAACCCCTCCCACTGCTACTTGGGAAGCGTCCACCTCCACCACAAAAGGCAGGGTTGGATCCGGATGACGCAAGACAGGGGCACTGGTGAAGGCCTCCTTAAGTAGCCTAAAAGAACAATCGGCCTCAAGGGACCATGTAAAAGGGACCCCCTTCTTCAACAAGGCCGTAATGGGTGATACCAGGGCCGAGAAATTTCGAATAAACCGCCTGTAGAAATTGGCCAGACCCAGAAAACTTTGGATTTCTTTTACATTACGAGGAGCAGGCCATGCAAGAACAGCATCCACCTTGGTGGAATCCATGCAGAGGCCCCAAGGAGAAACAACAAACCCCGAAAAGGGGACCTCTTCTGTGTGGAACGTGCACTTGTCTAACTTGCAATACAAGCGATTCTCCAGTAGACGTTCCAACACGTTGCGCACATGATGTATATGTTCTGTCATAGAAGGGGAAAAAATCAGCAGGTCATCTATATATGCAATCACATATATGTCAAGCATGTCTTTTAGCACTTCGTTTATGAAAAACTGAAACGCCGCAGGGGCATTACAAAGCCCAAAGGGCATCACAAGGTACTCAAAGAGTCCAAACTTGGTACAGAAGGCAGTCTTTCACTCGTCCCCCTCCTTGACTCGTACAAGATGATATGCCCCACGCAAGTCTAACTTGGTGAAAAATTGGGCATTGCGTATTCTGTCAAGGAGGGAGGCTATAAGAGGCAGAGGATAACGATTTTTTATAGTGACATCGTTTAGCTTCCTGTAGTCAATGCAACAACGAAGACCTCCTTCTCTCTTCGGAATAAAAAACAGAGATGAAGAAGCAGGGGAACTGGAAGGTCGGATAAAGCCTTTCTCAAGCATGATGTCTAAATATTCTCGTAAATACACATTCTCTTTTTCTGTGAGAGCATAGACTCTGCTGCATGGAATTCTTGCCCCTGTCTCAAGATCAATACGGCAGTCGTAGACCCTATGTGGAGGTAGGATCTCAGCTTCTTTAGCATCAAAGACCGACTGTAGATCGTGATAACAAGATGGCAAGACTGAGCTGATCTCACTGCTTTCAGCACTGATGGGTACCTCTTCAATCGCTGCCCCTACTAGATGTAAACAAGTAACAGGGGGGAAAGTTATAGTAGAAGTTTCCCAATTTATGTTAGGGTTCTGAGACCTCAACCAAGGAATACCCAGGTGCACCGGGAATTGTGGAGAACAGATTAAATCAAACATTATGTCTTCTTGGTGATCGGGTTCTATTGTCATGTGCAATGGCATTGTGCGATGTGTTACTGGACCAGAGATAAGAGAGCTGCCATCTATAGTGGTAACATTACTAGCTATCTCTCTCTTTGTACAGGGTATCATGTTTTCCTTTGCCCACTCCACATCCATATAGTTCCCCGATGCCCCGGAATCTATCATTACTAAAACATGTAATCCATTTTCTCCCTGAGTCAGATATGCAGACACATATAGATGATTAGTGGGGGTGGTAGTATATTCAGAGGAAGAGACTGTAAGGCCAGACCTACCCGGGATCCTCGTCTCACAAGATCCCAGGCTTCCTAGTTTTCCGAATACTTGGATTGTGTAGGTTTAATAGGACATTCCTTTAAAAAGTGACTTGCCTTGCCACAATACAAACAGAGCCTGAGTGTTCTTCTTCTCTGTCTTTCTTCGGGCGTCAGTGGTCCTCTTACTATGCCTATCTGCATAGGCTCACTATCATCACTGGTTTTCTCTGAAGTACTCCTTTTCTCTTTAATAGGAACATATCTGGTTTCGTGCTTTCCTCTCTCTTTCTTCCTTTCTTGTATTCAATCAATCAATCAATCATAGACATTTATAGAGCGCTCTACTTACCCGGAGGGTCTCAAGGCGCTAGGGGGAGGGGGGTGCTGCTACTGCCCGAACAGCCAGGCCTTGAGCTTCTTCCTGAAGGCGAGGTGGTCTTGGGTCAGGCGCAGGTCGGTCGGGAGGGAGTTCCAGGTCATGGCGGCCAGGTAGGAGAAG
Organism: Lissotriton helveticus; assembly: GCF_964261635.1. NCBI lineage: Eukaryota > Metazoa > Chordata > Amphibia > Caudata > Salamandridae > Lissotriton > Lissotriton helveticus. The sequence goes on from NC_136072.1 coordinate 1,076,219,635, forward strand.
GACCTTCCTCCTGTTGTCGTTCTTCGGATGCGGGGGACGACGGCGAGGGCGTGACTGGCTGATCGGAGGTGTCGTTTGGGATCGTAGAAGTTGATGCGGGTGTTGAGGTAGCTCGGGCCTTGATCGTGGAGGGCTTTGTGTGCGTGGGTGAGGAGACGGAAGGTGATTCTCTTGTTGACCGGGAGCCAGTGCAGGTCTCTTAGGTGTCCGGAGATGTGGCTGTGTCGTGGGACGTCGAGGATGAGTCTGGCTGAGGCGTTCTGGATCCGTTGGAGTCTCTTCTGGAGCGTGGTGGTGGTTCCGGCGTAGAGGGCGTTGCTGTAGTCCAGTCGGCTGGTGACGAGTGCCTGGGTGACAGTCTTCCTGGTCTCGGTGGGGATCCACCGGAAGATCTTCCGTAGCATGCGCAGGATGTTGAAGCACGACGAGGAGACGGTGTTGACTTGCCTGGTCATGGAGAGGGAGGAGTCCAGGATGAAGCCCAGGTTGCGTGCGTGGTCTGTCGGTTTGGGTGCGGTTCCCAGGGCGGGGGGCCACCAGGAGTCGTCCCAGGCGGAGGGCGAGGATCCCAGAATGAGGACTTCCGTCTTGTCCGAGTTCAGCTTCAGGCGGCTGGTCGACATCCACTCGGCTACCTCTTTCATTCCTTCGTGAAGGTTGGCTCTGGCGGCGGCGGGGTCGTTGGTCAGGGAGAGGATCAGCTGGGTGTCGTCGGCGTAGGAGATGATGTTCAGGTTGTGTTGGCGTGCGATGGCCGCGAGGGGGCTCATGTAGACGTTGAAGAGGGTTGGGCTCAGCGAGGATCCTTGGGGTACGCCGCAGATGACTTCGGTAGCCTTTGATTTGTGTGGTGAACAAAACACAGCACTGAGACCGCCCTCATCGCAGCAACAGACGACATTCGAACTCTACTGGACAATGGAGACACAGTCGCCCTCATCCTCCTCGACCTCTCTGCAGCCTTCGACACAGTCTGCCACAGCACCCTTTTACAACGCCTCAGAAACATCGGAATACAAGGAAAAGCACTTGAATGGATCACCTCGTTCCTCACCGGAAGAACCCAGAGAGTCCGCCTTCCACCATTCAAGTCCGAGGCCACTGAAGTCATCTGTGGCGTACCACAAGGATCCTCACTCAGTCCCACCCTCTTCAACGTATACATGAGCCCCCTTGCGGCCATCGCTCGCCAACACAACCTCAACATCATCTCCTACGCGGATGACACTCAACTGATCCTTTCTCTCACCAATGACCCCAGCACCGCCAAAACCAACCTACACGAAGGAATGAAAGAAGTTGCCGAATGGATGAAACAAAGCCGTCTGAAACTGAACTCAGATAAAACAGAAGTCCTCATCTTAGGTACATCCCCCTCTGCATGGGACGATTCTTGGTGGCCGGAAGCCCTTGGAAAAGCACCCATCCCGACAGACCACGCACGGAACCTAGGCGTTATCCTGGATTCTTCACTCTCAATGAACAGACAAGTCAACGCCGTATCCTCATCCTGCTTCAACATTCTCCGCATGCTCAAAAAAACATTTCGCTGGATCCCCACCGAAACCAGAAAAACAGTCACCCATGCTCTGGTCACGAGCCGACTGGACTACGGAAACACCCTCTACGCAGGTACTACCGCTAAACTCCAGAAGAAACTCCAACGAATCCAAAACGCCTCAGCCAGGATCATATTAGACATCCCGCGTAACGAACACATCTCTGGCCACCTGAAAGACCTCCACTGGCTACCCGTCAATAAGAGGATCACTTTCCGACTGCTAACCCACGCACACAAATCACTCTACAACATCGGACCAGAATGCCTCAACTCACGACTGTCCTTCTACACCCCCTCCCGCCAATTACGCTCTTCCAGCCTAGCCCTCGCCACTGTACCCTGCATCAACAAGACCACCATGGGAGGCAGATCCTTCTCATACCTGGCAGCTAAAACATGGAACTCACTCCCTACCTACCTTCGCCTTACCCAGAACCACCTAGCATTTAGAAAGCAACTTAAAACGTGGATATTTGACAAGTAATCCTCCTCTCCTCCCTAAGCGCCTTGAGACCCTCTGGGTATGTAGTGCGCTATATAAATTATATGACTTGACTTGACTTGGTGGTAGGCGGACTCTCTGGGTCCTTCCGTCGAGGAAGGAGATGATCCATTCCAGTGCCTTCTCCTGGATTCCGACGTTGTAGAGGCGCTGCACTAGGGTGCGGTGGCAGACGGTGTCGAAGGCCGCGGAGAGGTCTAGGAGGATGAGGGCCGCTGTTTCTCCGTTGTCCATCAGGGTTCGGATGTCATCGGTGGCAGCGACGAGAGCGGTCTCGGTGCTGTGATTGGCTCGGAAGCCAGACTGTGAGGGGTCGAGGGATCCGTTCGTCTCGAGGAATGCGGCCAGTTGCTTGTTGGCGGTCTTCTCGATGACTTTGGCCGGAAACGGGAGCAGCGAGATGGGGCGGTAATTCTTGAGTTCGGTGGGGTCCGCTGTTGGTTTCTTGAGTAGAGCGCTGAGTTTGGCGTGCTTCCAGCTCTCCGGGAAGGTGGCGGTGGTGAAGGAGGTGTTGATGATGTCCCGAAGGTGGGGCGCGATGACAGCGTCGGCTTTGTTGAAGACGTGGTGAGGGCAGGGGTCGGTCGGTGATCCGGAGTGGATGGAGTTCATCATGCGGACGGTGTCTTCGGTGCTGATCGGGGTCCAGGCGCGGAGGGTGGTGGTGGGGGGCGTTGGTTCGGTCGTGTCGGACGTGGCGTTCGTCGGTTGGGTGTTGAAGCTGTTGTGTATGTCCGCGATCTAGTTGTGGAAGTAGGAGGCGAGGGAGTTGCAGAGTTCTTGCGATGGGGTGATGTCGTTGTTTCCGGCGTTGGGGTTGGAGAGCTCTTTCACGATGTTGAAGAGTTCCTTGCTGTTGTGTGCGTTGTTGTCCAGCCGGTCCTTGAATGCAGTTTTCTTGGTGGCGCGGATCAGTTGGTGGTGTTTTCGGGTGGCGAGTTTGAGGGCAGTCATGTTGTCCGGTGTTGGGTCTCTGCGCCAGGTTTTCTCGATAGCTCGGCAGTTCTTCTTGGAGCTCTTGAGTTCGTCGGTGAACCATGGGGCTTTTCTGCTGCCGGGTCTGCTGGGCGGGGTCCTCAGGGGGGCGAGTTCGTCCGCGCAGTTGCTGATCCACTCCGTGAGGTTGTCGGCGGCCTGGCTGGGGTTCGCTGAGCTGGCGGGAGGGTGCTGGCTCAGGGAAGCGGCGAGCTGGTCGGCTGTGATCTTGCTCCACCTTCTGCGGGCAACCTGTTGCTGGTGGTGGTGGATCGTCGTTCTTCTGAAGGTGAAGTGGACGCAGCTGTGGTCCGTCCAGTGGAGTCCAGTGGCGTGGCTGAAGGTGATGTCTTTGCTGGATGAGAAGACGGCGTCGAGTGTGTGTCCGGCGAGGTGGGTGGGGGTGGTCACCAGCTGCTTGAGTCCGAGGTTGGCGAGGTTGTCGAGCAGGGTGGTGGTGTTGCGGTCGTTGTTGTTCTCCAGGTGGAAGTTGATGTCCCCCAGGAGGATGTAGTCAGCGTAGGGGAGGGCATGTGGGCTGACGAAGTCGGCGATGTCCTCGCTGAATCGTGTGCGTGGTCCCGGGGGTCGGTAGATCAGGGTGCCTCTGAGGGTGGTCTTCGGGTCGGTGTGGATCTGGAAGTGTAGGTGTTCGGCGGTGGTCAGGATGTCGTCTGTGCTGGTCGTGATGCGGATGGTGTCCCTGTGGATGATGGCGATGCCTCCTCCTGTCTGGTTAATTTACAACAAGGGGTGGTGATGGACAGAGTCTCTGAATTAAGCAGAGTACTCTCACCCAGTCAAGAGATCAGGGCTAGATCCAACACCGTTTTTTAGCTCATTGCACCATCCCAGTTTCAGAACCTGGCTGTATGCAAATTAGTCTGTCCCTGGCCCAGTGCATCATGGGAACAGGGCAGACCAGACTACAAAAGCCAATTCTTACACTGGGAAGGAAACAAGCTTCCGGGGACCGGTTTCTGCCATTTCAGGCGTCTTCGGCCCGGCTTGCTTGAATCCTGATGGTGCAATGAGCAAGGGACTCACATCTGAGTATACCCTTCCACGCTTAGGGTGGACAAAATAATTTACAACAAGGGGTGGTGATGGACAGAGTCTCTGAATTAAGCAGAGTACTCTCACCCAGTCAAGAGATCAGGGCTAGATCCAACACCGTTTTTTAGCTCATTGCACCATCCCAGTTTCAGAACCTGGCTGTATGCAAATTAGTCTGTCCCTGGCCCAGTGCATCATGGGAACAGGGCAGACCAGACTACAAAAGCCAATTCTTACACTGGGAAGGAAACAAGCTTCCGGGGACCGGTTTCTGCCATTTCAGGCGTCTTCGGCCCGGCTTGCTTGAATCCTGATGGTGCAATGAGCAAGGGACTCACATCTGAGTATACCCTTCCACGCTTAGGGTGGACAAAATAATTTACAACAAGGGGTGGTGATGGACAGAGTCTCTGAATTAAGCAGAGTACTCTCACCCAGTCAAGAGATCAGGGCTAGATCCAACACCGTTTTTTAGCTCATTGCACCATCCCAGTTTCAGAACCTGGCTGTATGCAAATTAGTCTGTCCCTGGCCCAGTGCATCATGGGAACAGGGCAGACCAGACTACAAAAGCCAATTCTTACACTGGGAAGTAAACAAGCTTCCGGGGACCGGTTTCTGCCATTTCAGGCGTCTTCGGCCCGGCTTGCTTGAATCCTGATGGTGCAATGAGCAAGGGACTCACATCTGAGTATACCCTTCCACGCTTAGGGTGGACAAAATAATTTACAACAAGGGGTGGTGATGGACAGAGTCTCTGAATTAAGCAGAGTACTCTCACCCAGTCAAGAGATCAGGGCTAGATCCAACACCGTTTTTTAGCTCATTGCACCATCCCAGTTTCAGAACCTGGCTGTATGCAAATTAGTCTGTCCCTGGCCCAGTGCATCATGGGAACAGGGCAGACCAGACTACAAAAGCCCCCCTTTGTTGTTAATTATTTTGTCCACCCTAAGCGTGGAAGGGTATGCTCAGACATGAGTCCCTTGCTCACTGCACCATCAGGATTCAAGCAAGCCGGGCCGAAGAGTCTGAAATGCCAGAAACCGGTCCCCGGTAGCTTGTTTCCTTTCCAGTGTAAGAATTGGCTTTGTAGTTTGGTTTGCCCTGTTCCCATCATGCACTGGGACAGGAACAGACTAATTTGCATACAGCCAGGTTCTGAAACTGGGATGATGCAGTGAGCTAAAAAACGGTGTTGGATCTAGCCCTGATCTCTTGACTGGGTGAGAGTTTTCTGCTTAATTCAGAGACTCTGTCCATCACCACCCCTTGTTGTTAATTATCCTCCTGTCTGGTTGGCGGTGCGGTCCCTCCGGGTGATCTTGTAGCCCTCTGGGATGGCAATGGCGATGTCGGGCGCTGAAGAGGCGTTCATCCAAGTTTCCGTGAGGAAGGCGACGTCAGGAGCTGTGGTGTCGAGGAGGTTCCAGAGTTCGATGGCGTGTCTGTGGACGGAGCGGGTGTTGAGCAGGATGCACTTGAGGTGGTTGCTGCTGTTGGGCGGCTTGGCGGGTGCAGGTGCGAGGCAGGTGAACTTGCAGGACTGGCAGATGAAGGGTCCGTGGGTGCGTCTCGGGGTGGCTCGGTAGCATCCTGGGACTCGTCCGTCGTTGAGTGCGTTGAGGGTGGCGGTGTCGTACGTCCGACGGGTGGGCTGAGATCTGCGGGGGCCAAGGGTCCTGGCACTGGGCGCGGTCCAGGCGCGGATGGGCGCAGACGGGCTTACCTTTGGCACACCTTCGGCGCTCATTCGGTGCTCCCGCTGCGCGCGTCCGCTGCGCGGTCGCTGAGGGGGCGTCATAAGAAGGGAGCCGGGAGGGCGGGTCAGCAGGGAGGCGTGGAGCGCGTGGTCCTATCGGCAGGCGTGGGGGCGGGGTCGCGGCAAAACCGGCGCGAAAAACCAGGCGGGCGGCCCTGCTGCGGCTGGGGCTCCGGACTGGATCGGCGTCAGCAGGTAGCAGGCAGGCAGGTACGAGGCAGGCAGCAGGCGGGGAGTGAGGGGGCAACCAGGCCGAGGGCACAGTGGTCGCTACTGACCCAGGGTCGGGGTCCCCTTAAGAAGGGAGCCGGGAGGGCGGGTCAGCAGGGAGGCGTGGAGCGCGTGGTCCTATCGGCAGGCGTGGGGGCGGGGTCGCGGCAAAACCGGCGCGAAAAACCAGGCGGGCGGCCCTGCTGCGGCTGGGGCTCCGGACTGGATCGGCGTCAGCAGGTAGCAGGCAGGCAGGTACGAGGCAGGCAGCAGGCGGGGAGCGAGGGGGCAACCAGGCCGAGGGCACAGTGGTCGCTACTGATCCGGGGTCGGGGTCCCCTTAAGAAGGGAGCCGGGAGGGCGGGTCAGCAGGGAGGCGTGGAGCGCGTGGTCCTATCGGCAGGCGTGGGGGCGGGGTCGCGGCAAAACCGGCGCGAAAAACCAGGCGGGCGGCCCTGCTGCGGCTGGGGCTCCGGACTGGATCGGCGTCAGCAGGTAGCAGGCAGGCAGGTACGAGGCAGGCAGCAGGCGGGGAGCGAGGGGGCAACCAGGCCGAGGGCACAGTGGTCGCTATTCGGTGTTCAACTTTAACTACCAAATCAATAAGATCTGTACAGGATGTCGGTAAGTCAACTATCTGTGAGAGGGCCCCTGTAGAACATTGTACTGCGTTTCTCTTCAGGCCAGTTGGATTCAACCACCAGCCTGCGAAATGATGTTATGTAAGCAACGAGATCTTGATTTCCCTGTTTAAGACTTAACAATTCAGTATCAGAAGAATGGGTATACATGTGTCTATCAAACAGTTTACGGAATTCTCTCCTGAATGCTGTGTAACTATGTAATAATGGGTCGTCTCTGTCTACTAAAGGTATGGCCCAATCCGCAGCAGAACCACTCAGATATGGTATTACAAAGGCTACTTTAGCCTGATCAGAGGGAAAGCAATTAGCTTTACAGGAAAAATTTAGCTGGCATTGACTAAGGAAGGCGGCGCATCGCGCCGCGTCCCCTGCATACCTTTCAGGGGGTGCTAGAGGAATGGAAGGAGGTGTAGTGACCTGTACAACTGATGGTCCGCAGCCCGCAGCCCCTGTAGTTTGATGTCTTTGCAGAGTATCTACCCTAGCAATCAAAGGTTGAGTTTCAACCTGCAAGTTTCCTAAGATGCCTGCTAAATCCGATAGGGAGACAGCTTCTAGATCCATGACGCTCGGGCAGAACACACCACGTGGGCTTTACGTTCTGTAATGGTTTCCAAGCAGGTTCCACAAGAGCGTCAGGAATCCGAAGAGTAATCCTCAGCCTTCCCCTACGGCCTTCCGACTCTATCAAACACTAGAGTATCAAAAGGCTCGCCAGGGGAAAACAGGGAAACAAAACAAGGAAAGGTTGGGGGAGAAATAATAAAGCTTGATGGTGGTCTTCTGGGTGGATGCGTGGCAACTCAGAGTGGATACTTGACAACGGGTAGGCTGGAAAGGATGATAAGTATTACAGTCTATCTTTGCTAACCACAATATAAATCTACACCATGTCTATGATACATATATGACCACTACATACCACATTTGTTTGCTTGGACTGTAGAACTGATGAGTAGGATATAATGGGGTGTTCGTCTTGAGCTATTACAAAGATAACAAAAACAATAGTAAATAACTCCTTCTAAATCTGCACCACCATCAGGTCCACACAAGAACCTCAGAATACATATGTAGCTGGCCAGGGAATGGGTGAAATGAAGACGTGCACAGGAGAAACCAGCAACAAGTGAGGAATACTATGAAAAAAATAGCAGTGCCCAGCCGGATGGCGGAGAGAATCCCGGCCGCCGGGCGGAACACCAGGAGAAAATAGGAGGGGGAAAAAAGACCCTAGCTATCTGTGTGAACAGCAAGGGAGCCCAGCCAGATGGCGGAGAACAAACTCGGCCGCCGGGCGGAGCACCCAAGGACGAAAGGGAGAACAGAGGCTGAACCCAGCCGGATGGCGGAGAAGAACCCGGCCGCCGGGCGGGGCTCAAGGAAAGGGGAAAAATCGAAGATTACAGCAAATACGCTGTAACTACCGCACAAGTGGGCATCAGGTGGAGAGACGACTCAAACCCACAAATTCCGCTGAAGGAGCTAAGGAAACCGTAGCCCACCAACCTTGACGAGGGGGCAGGAATCACTCCAGAAGCCAAACGGAACCTAATCACAAACCGGAAGTCAGGCAAAACAGAAACGGGACGGAACCCAAAACGGAAGGAGCTAGACGCAAGAACGTAAAGCGTCGTTCTGTAGTTCTTGGCGTCTTAAATAGTAAATACAATTAAAGGCACAGTGTCGTAGGGAAGTCGGGGCATGACACCTGGTTAGCCTTCCAAACTGACACCACAGGTCTGTACTTACAGCCTGGGTATGGTGGTGTAATCACCCCTTACTTAGATATAGTATACCTATATCTATATACATATAGATACATATTAACCTATAAGTCACTCCTATGGCAGGCGTTGACAATCCTGGAGGCAGAGTGCTTGGTCTTGTGTGAGAGGGTGCCCTAGCATGAGCTGAGCCCCTCTGCAGCTTTCGGAACCATCTCCTTATAGCTGTTCTATGATATAGCCATACCATATACTCTTGAGTGCATTATAATCCTCGCGGTTAATGCTAACTTTGGTTTGGCTTCATCAAAACATGTCATGTAAGGTGCCAAACACTTTGGAATACTACTCCCCCCCCCCCACCAGTACTGGCGGCGGTGGTAGCATTCCACCCTTCTAGAGGAAGAAGACATGTAGTTACTGGTAAACCCGGTTAAAGTTAAACGGAGCCCCAGCATCACAAAATGGATGCTGCTGCCACAGACACAAGTCTGCCCTCCTGCTGTTGGACGAAACTCTGGCAGGGGAGGCCTGGACAATAGCTTTCCTGCCCAGGGAGGTGCTAGCACCTCCCCAGACCCAGACAGGCTCTTAGTGTATTGGGGCAGGGAGGGTTGTATTCAGTGAATGCTTTCCAGACACTGCCTGGGGCACACAAGGTGCTCCATGCTTTTCCCAGTTCAAACCGGTTGCTGGGGCGCTCAGCCCCAGCTCTGGCTCGAAACTGGACAAAGGGGAAAGGGTGTAACCACCCCCTCCCCGGGTCCACCCATAGGAGGGACCTTAGAGTTAGTCCAACCCCTAAACTTACTATAAGTATAGACCCCCAGTCCCTAGGTCTTTAGATTACCCTGGACGAAACTCTGCAACATATATCTTGGACCTTCGACATTCCATATCGACTCGAAGATGGAAGAAATTCCCCTTGTGGTCAAGGAGTGACCACCCTGTTCAAATAGGCACCAACTGCATCTTTGCCAGTCTGCATTTTTGAGGCTTCCACCAGATCCCGAAGAATCTGCGACTCAAGACATAGACTTCCAGACATCTCTGACACTGACCTGCGCTCCCAGCAAAGCTGAAACCTGTGGCGGACACGAGAGACATGAGACCAGAACTCCTGGACATCCTGCATTTTGCAAGCTGCACCTACTTCCCGAGATATCCTGAAGTTGTGCATTGGGGTGCTTGAAGCCCCAGCCCCAAGCACCTTTTGTACAGAAGCTCAGAGTCCTACACTCCAAGAGTGTCCCATGGGCCCACTTTGTGCATCTCTGCTTGACGTGTCTTCACGGTTCCTAGTCCATTGGCTAGTGAGCCCCCACGAAGACCAATCTTTGAATTACTTTACTTTCCTGGTTGCTCCAGGCTTGCTCCAACTTCTCCCCAAAAGAGAAGCTCCCCAGGACTTGCTGGTCTGCATGAAATCCAATCTTGACATCCTGTGTGGGTTGGGTTTGCCAAGGCTTGTTGAGTCCAATCTGAATACTGACATCACAGTCAACTAGATCCATTGTGGGACAGCTCGAATCCAGCTCCTGGTCATCGTCAACACCTCCTGGACCTTGTGGCTGAAGAGCCAAACTTCACCTTTTCACCTGAAATCAACCAACATCGGCTGGCATTTTCCTGTCGCCATCCTGGTCACTGGCTAGTGACCCAGACTCTGTCCCTTCTGCTTTCAGGTTCTTCACATCTCCGGTCCACCCTTGGATCCACCCGGACACTTTCCCTCTGGTCGCCTGTAGCATTTCTTCGCAGCTCTCCATTGGAATCGACGACGAAACCCGACACGAAAAGACACCTATGCACCCGGCTTCCCTGGATGAGATAACACAAGTACTCCGGTGCTCCCATGGCGAGGAAAACAGTTGCAGTAGCCTTAATAAATTCTAGGCTGGACTACTGCAATGGACTCTATAATGGAGCAAACAAAATCGTTCTCCACAAATTGCAGATGGTCCAAAATGCGGCAGCCCGCCTCGTACTGCGTTTGCCCCGTAGATCGTCAGCTTCAGCAGCCCTAAACACTCTACATTGGCTGCCAATAGGGAAGAGAATTTTATTTAAACTTCTCCTAATCACCTTCAGGGCATTCCACCAACGTGGCCCAACCTACCTACGAAAGGGGTTTAAAAGATACTACCCAGCGCGCTGTCTGAGATCCGCAAGCCATAATTTACTTACTACTCCTCGTTTCAAACTGGCCACAAAGGGTGGCAAATCCATCTTTGTGCTGGGCACTAAGGCCTGGAACAAACTTCCCCTCACCTTGCGGTCCTTCTCCCAAGAAGCTTCCTTCAGGAAGGCATTGAAAACCTGGAACTTCTCTCTGCCTGACGCTTTGTGTAGGACCCTAGTGTAGTGGATGTGTAGAAATTAGGACATCTTTTCCCTATCCAACTCCTCCATCTGGGTTGTGTAAGCGCCAAGATACTCCTTGGAGTGATAGTAGCGCGGTAGAAATGTCCATTACATTACATTACATGGGTCTTGACTCTCGAAGGGTCCTAGTCTAAAAGGGTTCCATGGTAGTTCACCTTGAAGTACCCTTAATCTTTAAAATTGTAACTTGTTCGTTCTTCTTGGAAAGTCAATGGTAAACCGCAGCTGTGTTTAGACACTGCACACATCTCCCGTGGGCCTCCTACATCCTAACCTTTGGTGGTTCTAGGCAGCCCCAGCAATTCCACAGGCCCTAGGCTTGCTTTCTATTCCTCATGTGGTTGTAATACCACTATTTTAGTATATGGTTTCTGAGGCCCCTAGGGCATAACGTATACTGTGCAACTTATCGTATGCTAATTAAGTTCCTTGTATTGTACTTTTACCTCTGACCTCATAAAGAGTGCAGAGGGGTTGTGTTTAGAATAAATACATATATATTTGATATATACCTTGTGTGGTGTGCTTTCATTTGGTACTCAAGAGATTATAAATGGTAAAACAACTTGTCTTCAAGTCTTAGCCTGAAGGCTGCTCTCCACAGCTACCACTAGGATAGCTTTCTATAAGGTTGACTTTATAACCTACCATTAATAAGGGTCGTTTGGACTGGTGCAAGGTGCGCACTAGAATAGTAGACCTCATATACCAGGGCAACTTCTCACATAAAGTATCTAGAGATACCTTGCTGAGTAAGACAAGTGATTATAATGTAAATTCGACTGCTTATTGCCAAAGTATACAAACCTGTAACAAAAGCTATTTCAATGTCAAATGTATATTCGTAATACCATGTCTTTGAGAAATACAATTACTGGTGCGGTCCGGCGAGGACGGCGCGAGAGGGAGACTCGGGACCCCCTGAGCGGCAGAAGTTGGTGTGCTCCCCGGGACTGTGAGGTGGGGGCCGCCGGTGCCGTGCTGCGGCGGGAGGACACCGGATTGCAGCTGGTTCCCCGAGCCTCCCCGGTGGGGGAGGAGCCTATTGCCGGCGAGTGCCCGGAGCTGAGGGCGGCTACCCTTCCACTCGAGGCCGCGGTCTGAGGCCTAGTGGGGGGACCGCTCGGCGCTGCCCCCCTGGACCCGTGCAACGAAGCGGCCCCTGGACTGAGCGATAGCTTTGCATGGGAGACGGGTGCCAGGGCCACGTAGGCGAGAGTGCGCCTGATTAGTGACAGTGGTAACGGCGGCCGGCGGACAGTGGCAAAGACCGGACCACGTGGCGGTACAAATGAGAGGGGGCGCCTGGTCAGGACAGACAGGAGGATCCCGAACCCAGGGCTCTGCGAAGGGGAGCTGGATTTAGAGGTGGAGGTCTGCGACTGCTGTAGCGACGGTCTGGTGATCGGGTGAGGAGTGTCCTTGTGCATTGCTGTGACGGGGCCAGACGGTCGCAGACTGAGAGGGCCCCGCCATTGCTGGTTCTTCGCTCATCCCCCCTGGGGAGCGGACAAGGTCGGATCGCGGGCTGGGTCGGGTGACCGCCGAGGATTGTGTCTGGACTCGCTGTGCCCATACCAGTATCGTGGCCTGTGGGGCTCCTACCCACTTATCTTCCTCTGTGGTGCACCTGCGCCGCTGCGTTCTCCCTGGCCGTGGGGGCTGAGAGGGGACGACTGGGACTCCCTATATTGGAAGTGACTTTTACTGCTTGTGCTACGGCCTGAGCCTGTGCTGAGAACCCTGGGCCGCCGGAGTGGGTGCCCTCTTGAGCCCTTGTGTGGATCTACTTAGTGGCGGAGGGGTACGGTTCGTAGTGGCCGGCGGGACGCCTGGAGAGGGTCACGATGTCTAACGCTCAGCGCAAAGGGAAGACCGGGAGGAATGGACAATCGAAGAGCTCTCAGCAACCAGCTTCCCCTGGCCCGAGCTCCTCTCCTAAACGCTCCGATGACGAGGCGCCGGCCACTAAAGTGTTCATGACCGACCTCTTCAAGTCCATCAAAGAGGATATCTCGGACCTCCGAGCGCAATTGACTTCTGATCTCCGGGAGGTACGGAGAGACGTGGACGCTGTGGGAGAAAGAGTAGCCACACTCGAGGATCACGATCTCAGCATGGCAAATGACGTCCACCAGTTGCAACAAGATGTGCTAAGACTTACGGAACAAAACCTGGACCTGCAGGCCCATGCGGAGGACTTAGAGAACCGCTCTAGGAGAAACAACATTCGCATACGAGCGGTACCGTGCGATGGGAAGGCGGGGGACCTCCGCGGCTACGTCCAGGACCTCTTCCGCCAGATTTTGGACGACGAGGAGGTGCATGAGATTCGCATGGACCGGGTCCACAGAGTTGGACTGCCACGTAGAGGTGGGGGTCCGCCACCGGACATCCTGGTATGTGTCCATGATTTTCAGCTCAAGGAGAGAATCCTTAGGAAGGCACGTGACACTCCCTCTCTGCAGTTCCGTGACCATCGCCCGCAGCTCTATCAGGATCTAGCAGCGACGACCCTTCAGAAGCGGCGGGAGTTCCGGCCAGTCACGGCGTTTCTACGTGACCACAACATCACCTACTCATGGGGACATCCATTCCGCATAGTCTTCCGCTGGCAGAATAGACTGGCACAGATTCGCTCGTTGCAAGTGGCGAAAGATCTTCTGGGCATCGGGGATGATTCTCCAGCTTCAAGGGTAGGCAGCCCTTCACCAAGGCGGCGACACCGATCCTCCTCATGGCACAGAGTGGGGTCGGCACCGGATCGTGGACGGCCGGATCGAGCAACCAGCTTACAGGAAAGAGGGGAAGCGGTGGCCTCCGTGGCCTCGGCAACGTTGACGTCTTCGCAGCAGAGCTCTGGAGCGGCCTGAATTGAAGGATGCGGGCCTTAAGGAGCCGGAGGGGCCCGCGTTCTTTGGTCCGAGGGTATGCAAGTACTTTGTGAGAAGACACCCCGGACCGAGGCCCTGGGAGACCCTCTTGAGGTCTCTCGCCCCCCTCCCAGTGACTTCACGGTGCGCTGCACTGTTCTGGGATGCTTCAGGTTCAGTGCCTTCCGTTATTTTCTATTGTTGTTCTGTTTGCGGGTGTGGGGTCGGGGGTGGAGGGTCCTGGGGGCGGGGGTTGCGGGGGGGGGGGTTGGGATTTGGGGCGGGGGGGGATGGGATGGTGGTGGGGTCCGGAAGCTGTGTGTACGAGGTGCTGTTTGCATTCGAGGTGTTCTCCTCTAGCGTCTGTGGCAGGGGCCCTTTCTCTGGAGCACTCTCTGCCTCTTGCATAATTGCGAGTTATTTCATTGTTACTGGCTGCTTGGGGATGAGAGACCTGGAGTTCCTGGTTGGGCGTTGTGCTGTTTCCCGGGGAGGGACATTGGCCTGGTCACTGGTAGTGGTGTTTCTATCCAGTTGTCATCAGTGTGGGTTGCTTTGCGGGTCGCCATGTATGCCTGGCTCTGGGAGATCTGGTGGTGCGGATCTGGTGACGAATGGGGGTGGAGGGCGGGCTGGCGGGGGAAGCTTGGAGTTGGGCCTAGCCCGGGTGCATGTGCAGTGGTGGTAACACTAGTCGGGGAGTGGGAGAGGATCCTGCTGGTAGGCTTCCAGAGCAGAGAATCCCAATGTCACTATGCCTATTAGTGTAGGAACCTGGAATGTGAAGGGTCTCAACTCCCCGCAAAAGCGCCAAAAGCTCTGGAAGTACCTGTCGGATCACCATCTTGATGTAGTGGCCCTCCAGGAAACCCACCTAGCCAGGAAAGATGAACTTAGACTTCGGCACCGACAATTTCCCCTCATCTATAGGGCATCAGCGTCCACCAAACATAGGGGGGTGGCCCTCATGTTCAAGGCGTTTCTTCACTTTCAACCTCTGGGGGTGAGCGGTGATAAGGAAGGTCGATGGTTGATGGTGAAGGGGTCCTTGTATGGCCGGCAATGTACTTTTGTGGTTGTGTATGCCCCTAATGCTGGACAGAATGTTTTTTTACAGGAGTTGCTGGACAGGGTGGGACGCTTCGTGGAGGGGCACTTGTTCCTCTTGGGGGACTTTAACATGGTTTGGGACAGAGACATGGACAGTTCAGGAGCGCGCCGGGCAGACTCGGGGGGTTTTTCAGTTGAAACGCAACGACAAATAGAGGCTTTGGGATTGGTGGACAGCTGGCGATTCTTACACCCACATACTAGGGACTATACATTTTTTTCTTCTGTACATCGTTCTTACTCCCGTATAGATCATGTTTTTATTAGTCAGGCCCTCAGGGGAGATGCCCAATTCTCCAGTGTCTTTCCGATTTCGGTATCTGATCATAGCCTGGTGGTTCTTGGCCTGCAGTGGCATGTTGGGGGGGACGGTTGGCGAAAGTAGTACTTCCCGGCGGCGTTGACACGGGATGAGGTATCTTGTAAAGAGCTGCGGAAGGCTATAGGAGACTTCATGGCACTTAACCCGCCCTCTGATACCTCAGTGTATGTCACTTGGGATGCGTGCAAGGCCTCCCTGCGGGGCACATGCCTCGCCCTTAATGCCAACCTCAATAAGCTTAGGAGAAAGGAGAGGGAGGCCCTAGAAGCGGAGCTTGCTCTTTTGGAACACGCACACAAATCCAACCCGTCTAGGGTGACCCTCTGTCCGTTGACGGCGGTGAGAGGGAAATTGAGGGCCCACTATAATAACCGGGCTGAGTTCACCCTCCTCCGCCTCCGCCGCCTCTCCTACTCTCAAGGGAACAAGGTGGGGCGGCACTTGGCCCGGCAACTTAGCGATAAACGCGAAAAGGACTACATTGGGGGAATAAGGGACCACGCGGGATCTGTACAGCACAGTGATGCGGACAAAGCGGATCTTTTTGGCCGCTTTTACGCTGATCTCTATTCGGGTGATGCCCTTGACCCAGAGGCTCAATCTGCCTTTTTGAATGGTCTCCCGATACCGCAGGTCTCCAGAGAATGGAACGACTTGCTGGGTTCCCCCATCCCTAGAGAAGAGGTACTAAACACCATCAAGGCTTTAAAACTTCACAAGGCACCGGGCCCGGACGGCTACACTGCCCTGTTTTACAAGACGTTTGCGTCGGACCTCTGCGATTACCTGGTCTCCCTCTTTAATGCCATGGCATCGGAGGGCAGAACTTCTGAGACTATGGCCGAAGCTTTGATCACCGTCCTCCTCAAACCGGGGAAAGATCATACCGAGTGCGCTTCTTATCGGCCGATAGCGCTCCTCAACCTGGACGCTAAGTTGTACTCGTCTATAATCGCGGGGAGGCTACAGGACTTGATGCCGGCTCTGGTGCAGCCGGACCAGTCCGGCTTTATAAAAGGACGGCAAACTCATGACAACTTGAGACGCGTGGTCCACCTGATCGAGAAGGCTAATAGACTTCGTATCCCGGCGGTTTTAGTGGGGCTCGACGCGGAGAACGCTTTTGACCGCGTCGACTGGGGCTTTTTACATCGTACCCTGGAGGCCTTTGGGTTTTCCCCCCGCTTCATAAGAATGATTGAGGCTAATTACAGCAACCCTATGTCTAAAGTGATGGTTAATGGCCATAGATCCGGGCGCTTCCGTCACTCGCGTGGAACGCGTCAGGGATGTCCTCTCTCCCCACTCCTCTTCGCTTTAAGTATTGAGCCATTGGCGCTTGCGATTCGGGAGGACGACAATATCTTGGGCCTCCCCTTCTCCGGTGAACAGCATAAGATTTCGTTGTTTGCGGATGACGTACTGCTCTCGCTTAGAGATCCGGCGCTATCGTTACCATATGTTCATACGGTGCTCTCTGACTTTGAGATGGCGGCGGGTTTCAGAGTCAACCTCACCAAATCGTATATTCTGAACTTGACTCTTCCCCCCGAGGAGGTGCTCCGACTGCGAGCGCTCACCCCCTTGTCGTGGGCGACTTCATCTTTGCTGTATCTGGGAGTCCGTCTGACACCTACTCTAGGCGCCTTATTTTCGGCCAACTTTACACCAATGTTGACGATGATACGCGCTGAACTTGAGCGGTGGAAGCCGAGGTACATTTCTTGGTTGGGTAGGATTCACGCACTCAAGATGGTCCTCCTCCCGAAACTTTTGTATCTCTTCCAGGCGTTGCCCATACCGGTGGAGTTAGACTATTTCCGTCGGCTTAAAACTCTGATGTTGAAGTATGTGTGGCAAGGTGGCCGGGCACGACTTTCCTATGCAGTGCTTCGCGTCCGCGAACGGAGGGGGGGGTGGGGTTCCCGGACATGCACATGTATTATAAAGCGGCGCAATTGAGAATACTAGTTGAATGGTCACAACAGCTTTCGGAAAAGCATTGGCTCCATATGGATCGGTGTGTGGCCGGACGATCCATTTGGGATCTGGCCTGGAAGCCCAAGGCTGACCGGCCCAGGAATGCATATATTAGCACTCCAACCAGCACGGTGTTGAAGGTCTGGGACACACTCAGTGGTGACGACCGATGGACGACCTTCCCATCTCCATTTACCCCTATTCATTTTAACCCGGCTTTTCCTCCGGCATTGACTGACGGATCCTTTGACGTTTGGAGGGAGGGTGGTTGCCGAGCTCTTACTCACCTGTTTCATGGGGCGACACCTCTCACCTTTCAAAACTGTATGCGAGATTATGGGGTTCCACCCACTGAACGCTTTCGACACCTTCAACTCTTACACTGGGCGACATCGACTGCAGTGGGGGACGCCGCTACTAGACCGCTGACGAAGTTTGAGGCTTTTATTCTCCGCACGTCTACGATGAAGGGAACGATTTCCTTCATATATGGGATGTTACTGGATACCGCGGTTTCCCCCCGCCCTGGTTACATGGACCACTGGGAGGCTACCCTGGGTAGGGACATTTCTGACAGCGAGTGGAGGAGCCTTTGGCAGGATGTGGCGGCACATAACCACTCAACAGATCTCAGGGAGGCTCACTTAAAACTCCTGTTTGACTGGTATCTATACCCCTCTAAGTTGCATCGGATCTTTTCGACTACCTCAGATAGGTGTTGGCGGGGCTGCGGTATGTTGGGGGATTTCCGCCACATTTGGTGGGATTGTCCCACCATCCGACCCTTTTGGTCCGAGATCCTGTCCCATATTAAAGATGTGCTGGGTTATCCGGTTCCGAATTCAATAGAATATGTGCTACTGGGACTTAGGGACCCATTGTTGGAACATCAGACTAGAGCTGATAAGCGCATGGTATGGCTGTGTTTAGGAGCGGCCAAGTTGACATTAGCAGCCGCCTGGAAGAACCCATCTGCCCCGGCCATCTCGCTCTGGCACGCGCGGCTGTGGCGGCTGTTGAGTATGGAGAGAATGTCCGATATATTTTTGGGGAATTTTAAGAATTTCATGTTTACCTGGGGTCCCTTGGTTAGATTCTTATCCCGAGGTCTACCTTCTGCGGTCTGCCCCTCAGCGCTACGTGCCTTGCACCTCTTTCAAATCTAACCATCTACATATGTGACGTTGTGCTACATGGATGTTGGTCGCCACCACCGGGGGAAGGGTGGGGGGTGGGGGGCTGGGGGGGCTTGAGGGGTGTTGGGGTGGGGTTGTAGTTTATTCTTAGTTGCGACATACTTTGCATGTGGAAGTGACCTGCGTGGCATTCCTGTATAAATGGGCTCCTGGTTGGGGACACCTTCTCTTGTAACCCTTTGGCCATTTGCTACGGACTTGCCGCACCCTCCATATCGGTGCTAGTTGGCGAACACGAACATTGACATGGGCGTCGAACAGCAAACTGTACCATATATGACTTGGGGTTCTACAGCAATATTTTCAGCACCCCCTGTGTGGGGATATGTGGCGGTTTGTCGCCTGTTCCTTTATTCTTCTCTTCTTTCTCTTCTTCTCTTCTTGCTCTTCCTCGCCTTTCTACTTCAATCTTGAATAAAAAAAAAAAAAAAATTAAAAATAAATAAATAAATGAATACACACAATTTTATATAAAGTCCTATTTAAGTATCATAGACAGGCCTTTGCGTAACCTTAAACATGAACTAATGGGCAGTATTTTTCTCTGTGAAAGGTGGCAACCCTATCTGACCCCAATACCTGTGTGTCCTGATGTCTACCCTGGATGTCAAGTTTTTAAGCAGCACCTGTCCCTTTAAGGCATATGAGCCACCTTCACAAAAATGTTTAGCATCCAGTGAATGTAGGTGCAGTTTTAGAGGTTTGCTGTGCCTCACAGACCACCACCTTTGTGCTCGAAGCCATTCCCAGGAGGCTGCCTGCATCATTAACATTAATGGGGCAGGGTGTTTCTTTAACTCCTTCAAGCATACATGTTGCCTTGATTCAAGCTAGCCTGGCTGAAGAAGGGTGACATACCCTGAAACCGGTCCCAGGATGCTTGTTTCCAGTCTAGGGAGGACCTGACCTGGCCTGGCAGTTCGGTCTGGACTGTTTCCATGGGGCACAGGGTCAAGACTGATTTGCATATGGCTGGGTCCAAACTGGGGTGGGGTAGTGGGCAAAAGAACAATGGATTTAGCCCAGATCTTTTGACTGGGGGAAAATGTTTGCATTGTCAGCATTCCGTCCATCATTTGTTTGCTGTAACACTTTGCAACTGATTAAGACATCAGTCACAGCTCAAAATGCAGGGAAGGAGGCAGCCAGCTGGCATACAAAAACACCAACTGGTTTGCAGCCTGCCCCATCATACATCAGGCTCCCATTAATAAAAATTCTTAAAACCTTTGAAGACTCACCTCTTTTGACAGACCTATGATCTGTTTCCATTATCTATAATCTGACTCGTTCATTACTCCTGTGCTGCTGTGGGTACCTTGTCATCTGTTCATCATGCCACCCACTTATATAACCCATATTGGTAAAACGGCCTGAAGTGACCTTTTGAGTTTAGTTTTAAGGATTGCTTGCGCACAACCAGTTTTTTTTAGAAATGGAATATATCTTGTTTCCTTTTGTGAAAGTTTCCAA
This sequence comes from Lissotriton helveticus, assembly GCF_964261635.1. NCBI lineage: Eukaryota > Metazoa > Chordata > Amphibia > Caudata > Salamandridae > Lissotriton > Lissotriton helveticus. The sequence continues at coordinate 1,076,239,411 of NC_136072.1, forward strand.
TTTTGATAAGGATTTTTTGTGTTTTTAGGTTGCCCCCAGGAGTGACGTTTCCGTCCTGTATGAACGTCTGGTAAACTAATATTTATGAGTGCTTCCAAATGTCTTGGTTGCAACCCCCTTTGAGGCACTCCTTTCTGTGACCAATAAAGTTTTCAATACATTTCAAACAAAAATTCTTGTTCTCTTATTCAGGAATTTTATTCATTCATTAGTATTCTTTAATTTGTTTTTTATTTTTTGACATTATTCTTCAATTTCCTCTGTACTACATGTTAAATTTCCACATGTTAGTTTTACATTGTTCTCCAATGCATTTCAAGCAATATTTGCTCTTCATCAGGGAGTACAGTCTATGGAAATAATATTGAAAATGCATTATAATACCAGGATATGCTTTAACAATTTACTTACCTAACCTTACTTAACTTAACTTTTGAGTTTAGTATCATTCTACAAAAGTGATAAATGAAATAAAATTCATTTGTTGGTATTTTCTTAATTTGTTTGTCATGAAGTAACAAAGTGTGAATATTACAGCATCTTGTGGGTTAGAGATAGACACTTCCTCATAATCTAAGACTGGAGTGATGTGAGGTCATGTGGTATATTAGTGACGTCATTTCACCAACAACGTAGTGGTAGCAGAAGTGACATCAAATGGTCTTTAACCCTGATGAATTCATAGGAAGCGATATCAGATGAACCATCTACTCAAAGTACAAAGCGACAGGCAAAGCTCTTTACTAACAGTGCCAAACGTTACATAGAACAAACATCTGCAATGCAACAGATCTCACATTTACGTGAGTTTAAGCTGTTGGCATTGTAAATGACAATATCTATTATTTTTGTTTTTTAAAACATAAATAAAACAACCGTGTACAGAGCCAAGTGAAAGATCCAGTCGTCATGGGCGGTAACAAATGACGGCAGGGCAGTAACAGAGAGGGACTAACAAATGGCTACAGGGTGGTAACAAGGAGGGACTAACAACCTTCATTTTTTTTTTACTTAGAAGCATTAAGGCACAAATTGTTCAAACAGGGAGGCAATAGGCGCCATATCTACATGCAGATCTGCAAAGTAGAGCAACATGTTGTCTGCATACACCAAAACGGAGTGACAGAGCTGACCCAATGGGATGACATATAGTGCCATTATAAGTTGCAGCTGTTGTGACAGGGGCTCTAGAGCAAGCACAAACAACAAGGGTAACAGCGGGCAACCTTGCAGTGTACCCCGATATACATTATATGATGTAGAAATATTGGTGCCGGTCTTGGCCTTCGCCATTGGACCAGTCTAGAGGAGCTTAACCCATTTAATAAAGGCTGGGGGAATCCCATAGTTAAGCAGCGTGGCCAGCATGTACAACCAGCTTAAAGAATTGAACGCCTGACGTATGTCTAATGAGAGGCAGCCTGCGTGAGGGGAGCCAATACGGGCAGAGTGTAGCAGGGCATAAAGGCGACATATGTTCAAGGAAGTACAGTGGTTAGGCCCAAATCCGCTTGGTTGGTATGAATAAGAGTGGGGAGTAAGGGGAGCAGTTGCGTCACCAGTAGCTGACTAAGAATTTTGTACTCCTTATTAAGGATCGATAGGGGCCTATCTGCTGAGAGCTCCGTTGGAGCCTTATTAGGTTTCAACAAAGAGGTCACTATTGCCTCTCGTGTCGTATGGGGTAAGGCACCTTCTTCTAAAGCAGTGGTGAACAGTTGGAGCAGCCTAGGGACCATGGATGCAGCAAAAGTAGAATAAAATTCAATGGGAATCACATCAGAGCCCGGGGTCTAATTACAGGCTAGTCCTCGTATAGCACAACGGATTTCAGGAGCAGTTAGAGGGGCTGCTAACTCCTCAGCCTGGGCTGCCGTGATGGGAGAAAGTACCATCTCCTCCAGGAATGTAGTGGTTGCAACCATTGTGTCATGAGGGGGAGCAGCTTAAAGAGGTTTTTTTTTTTTTTACTTTTTGAAAACCTTTATTAACCAAAGTTGCATAGCAAGGTTACACAGTTACAGCGTTTCAGAGCACCATGAGTATGCATACAAATGTATTCAACAGTATACACCAGAGTCGTGTTAGGCATAAGAATCCGCATATAAAGTCCATTGGGTGGCCAGCCCTTGAGTGACGGCAAGGATATTGAAGAGCGTTTCAACCGCCATATGTCCGGTTACCTCGTCCGTAAAAGCATAAAGAGTTGTATGATAATCACAAAACATTCTATTAATGTCCACTTGTGTGGTGAGCAATTCGTGTTGGTCATTATGTATGGCTAGAATAGGTGTGGGGGAGGGTTGTGGTTTAAGCAACTTGGCCAAGAGCGTACCAGACCTGTCTGAATCAGCATGAGTGCACAGCAAGTATGCATGCAAATCTATCACCCTCAGGTGTTCCAGTCGTTGTCTGCAAAATAAGTGGTAATGCTGGTATCTAAAGTATCCTGGTAAATCGGATCTTCCAGTTGGAGTGGTTGTCGACGTCACGTGGGAATCGGTGCAGGGGTGTGACCCCCAATTAAGTACCAACTCCAGGGGATTATGATCAGAGATGGTTTTACCCAAATATGTGGTACGTGCTAACATAGGGAACAGGCTTGGGGAGCAAAGAAAATGATCCAAGCGCATGTGCAAGGAGTGTGGGTAAGAATACCTATCAAGATCAACATCAAACACAGCATTAAAATCCCCACCAGTACCCACGGGTAGTGTGCCCAGTCTGACATGGATCTCGAAAGGCGGGAAAGGAAAGCATCCTGACATATATTGGGTACATAAACCGATCCCAAGACCTCCTCAGTACCATCCAGCGTGCCCCGTAAAAGTGCATATCTCCCCTGGTCGTCAATCGACTTGAGCTGCCTTCGGCGAGTGATATAGTCTTGGGTCGCGCTCCCTCCAGGGAGTAGCCATCGGAGTCTCTGCTTCTCAAGTCCCTTCGCTAGAGAACGTTCTAGGAAAAGATTTTTGAGCTGTCCTTTGAATTTTGCAAAGGTGGGGATAGTTCTGATGTGGGGGGGATAGCGTTCCAGATGTTGGGCACGTTGCCCGCTAAGGACTGGGCTGCGGTTTTTTGTTTGCGTGCTTTCAGCGGTATGCGTAGTAGAGTGTTTGAGTTCCGGAGGTTTCTGGTCTGACCGCCTTTTTTGAGTTTGGAGTCCAGATATTCAGGTTTGCCTGTGTGAAGGGCTTTGTGGGTAAGGCAAGCTGTTCTGAAACTGGCCCGCAGTTCAACTGGGAGTCATTTTAGTTCTCTGAGTGCAGGTGAGATTTGGTCGAATTTCTTCGCTCCTGTGACCATTCTAGCTACTGCATTTAGTGTTGTTTTGAGGGGAGCAAGGTGTACCTTTGACGTGCCTGAGAGGGCTGCGATTCCGTAGTCTAATCTAGATCAAATCAGTGATTGGGTGGCTAGTTTAAGGTCCTTTGGGGGGGATGAAAGGTTTTATTTTGTTTAGTAGCTTCAGGTTGAGGAAGGCGCACTTGGCGGAGTTCTTAATGTGTTTGGTCATGTTCAGTTTCGGGTCTAGAGTGAAGCCAAGTGATATTACAGAGCCCCCCAGGGTGATGTTTCCGTTGAGTGCATCGATTGCATTTAGCCATTCTGCAATTTGGGGATTCTCTTCTTTATTTGAGATGAGGAGCATTTCAGTCTTGTCTTGATTAAGTTTTAGGTGGTTAATCAACAGCCTGTGTTGGACTTCTCTAAGCGTGTCTTTAAGTCTCTGAATGTCATCACTGGAGGTGGTTTCCAGGTAGATCTGTGTGTTGTCCGCATACAGGTGGAAAGGGATATTGGCTTTTCTGAGTAGGGTTGTGAGTGGTTCCAAGTAAATGTTGAAAAGTTGCGGGGAGAGCACAGAACCTTGGGGAACTCCCCTGCTGACAGGGTGTAGGTCAGACGCAACATTTTTTTTCTTTGGGTGCGATTGCGGAGGAAGGAGGAGAACCATTGTAGGACCACCTCATCTAGACCTGCCCTTTCTTGAAGTGACTTAATGAGGAGTTTGTGGTCGACCGTATCGAAGGCTGCCGATAGGTCTAGTAGAATGAGCAGGCAGCATTGGTCCGCATCCAGTGGTTTCCGTGCTGCAGCCCTTTCTGAAACCCCATTGGTGAGCGTCGAGGAGGTTGATGCTCTCCAGGTGTTGAGTTAGTTGCAGGAGCATTCATTTTTCTAGGGTTTTGGATATGAACGGTAAGTTAAAAGATCTGAATAATTTCAGACCAGTTTCTGTGTCTAAACCTGTTTTTTTAGGTCTCGCCCCATGCGCTGCATAGGAGGACCTTTAGCCGTCGCTCTGCTCTTTTTGGAAGCACATACTCGTGCTTGTGGTGACATCCACCTTACGGGAGCGAGCAGGGGCGCGCACAAGCACGAGTATGTGCTCCCAAAAAGAGCTGACTGTGCGCACCCGCAAGCACGCTGAAATTCTAACATGCCGCAAGTTCACGCATGCTATACTTGCATCTTCAAATGGCACTTGCTTTAACAAATCTCATCAAAGACCGCTCCCACCACTGATGCGGGCACATCTACAGGGAAAATATTTGAATGTGCTTTACTTAGACAACACCTGTTCATTCAACGATGGCTCTGTGGATGCGCAAGCATCAGCCACAGCTCTCTTTGAGTGCACTTCTGAATAGTTAACCAAATGCCACTTAAGGACAGCCACCGCAGAAACGCATGCATACATGGAAACTATCTAGGACAACAACAAGCACATGTAAAGAAACTAGTTTTTGCAAGCTTGTTTTATACTCAGACTTTTGAAGATGACTGTCGGGAGTTCAGGTATTGTTGCAAGATTTGCTGCTGCTTCCGAGTAAACAACCAGAGTGGTCTCGTCCGTGGCAGAGATGCATTTTCAGAGTCCTCCAATTCAATCTATTTATTAGGTGAAAATTAGCAATAAACAGTTAGTGTAGACTCAAACTAGGGTTTGCCTGCAACACGAGTCAGAATAGAATAATATCATATCTCCTCAGAATGACAAACATGCATAGATGGTGCCTTCAGCATGCCAATGCACAACATTGATGTCATTATTGCACCCACTATTAGAGCGCATGATTTACTGTACATTTCCACTGCCGCTCTGATCCTAGACACAAAAACATTTAAAAATAATTAGAAAGGAAACACCAGAGCAACGCTATAAAAACTGTGGGAAACGATCTTGCACAGGCAACGTTTATTTGATTATATGTATTAATCCTATTTTAAAATACGGTGTATAGCACTGTGCCAAAGGAAACACCAGGGCAACACTAAACAAGCATTGGCATAGCCAATAGGTCTCGCTTTTGGAACCTTATAAGTATTTAGTTATGCAGCACAATATCCTTGGTGCAACAACATCAACTTGTGCATGGCTAAACACTTATAAGGTCCCAAAGGCGGGACCTATTGGCTATGCCAATGCTTGTTTAGCAGTGGCGTCTCTTGCACGACTTTGAGACAGTCAAGGACAACTCCAGATCTCAGGGAGCTGTTTATGATCTTGCACCAGAGCTGGGCAAGGAAGAATTTAAGCTTTTTGGTCAGTTGTGGAGAAAGAGGATCTAGAGCGTATAAGGAGGGCTTGGATGTGGAGATCAGGTTGACTATCTCAGCTTCCTGTATAGGGACGAGCGATTTCCAGGCTTTTGAAGGGGGCTTGGCTGGGATGTTCTTGGTCGCAGGTGAGATGATCTTGCTGAGGGGAGTGATGTTGATGTCCAGTGAGAGCTCAATCTTGTTGCTCTTTTTGAAGAAATTTGCGAAGTTGTCGCAGAGCTCTTTGGAGGCTTGTACTGAAGGAGCAGCGGCTTTGGAGGTTTGTTGTCTAATGATGTTAAAGAGCTCTCTGGGCCTGTTTTTTTTTTTTTAATCTTTTTATTGAATTCAAATAACAAAAAACATAGAAATAAAACAAAAGCAAGGCAATACAATACAAATGTGTCACTTCGTTACCGGGGGGGGGGGGAGGGGGGGATACATATGCAAATCAAATATCAGAATTATACGATGATAATGGGGGGGGGGAGACCAGAAGCAAATAAAACATCTAAATTCCTGTGGAGGAAACATCAGGTTGGGAGGAAGACAGGTCAGTATTCAGTTCCGGACGGGGGGAGTGCATATATCACCACGGTACGTGTTCCATTGAGACCAAATGTTCCCCCATTTGCGGGGCGTGCCACGGGAAACATAAACAGTCTTTTCTCTAAACATACACCAGTCCATGTTTTGTTGCCACACCAGAACTGTCGGTGGCCTCTGCGCGCCCCATAATTGGGCAATGTCTCTCTTGGCAATCATGTTACCCAAGGTCACCCACCGAAGCTGCGCCTGGTCATAATCATTCGGCTCCCAGACATTCAACAGACATCTCCGCGCTTCAGGCATTGATTGCACACCCGTGACTTCACTCATGACTTCATGCACGCGGGTCCAATAGCGTAGCACTGCAGGACATTCCCAAAAAATATGTAGAAACGTGCCCACCATACCACAGCCACGCCTGCACAATCCATCCGTCGAGAATCCCATGCGTACCAGACGAGGACCTGTCACGTATACCCTATGAAGAATTTTGAGCTGGACAAACCGGAGGCGCGCCGGGATAGCCACCTCCTTCGGGGAAGAGATCGCAGCCTGCCAGTCCTCATCATCGAGTTCTAAACCATCACTAGTCCATAACTCTCGAAGGTTATCCAGTAGGCCAGTCCTGGTATTAATTAACTTTTTATATATGAGTGAGATCGTGCTATCAGGGATGTGCCCATCCAGTATCCGATCTTCAAGCGGGGACGCCTCCGGAATATCCGAGCCCAAGGGAAAAACGGACAGGACCGAATGTCGGACTTGCGCATACCGAAAGGATTCCCTATCATTCAGGTCGTACTCAACTTTCAGCTCCTCAAACGTCTTGACTCTACCCTTGATCCACACATCATCAACCCTGCTGATACCGATCACGTCCCACCTATCAAAACCCTTTGACTTCTAGAGGGAGCCAAGTTTTTCCGATGCATAAAGCGGAGTAGCACGGGTCGGCTTGTAAGCCCATCCCGTGGCTGCTGTAGCACGATGCCACACCTGTACTGCTGTCTTAGTGGGGCCCGTAAGAGATCTGCCGGCAGATTTCGCATACAGAGCCCTGTTGTAATCTCCACCGGGCAGCTGCCATTTATCCATCTCAAAAGCCGGGTTCGGCAAGTGAGCGTAAGTGCCATGGTTAATAGCCCCCAGCTGAGAGGCCCAATAGTAGCGACGGATGTCCGGGAGCGCGATGCCCCCATCATACCAAGGGAGCGTCAGCTTCAAAAGGGCAATACGAGAACGGCCCCCCCATATCAGTTGTCGCTGTAGACTTTCAATCTCCCGAAAGTAACCGGCTGGCACAATGTCAAGTGTGTTCTGATGCGCATAAAGAAATCGGGGAGCGACATCATCTTAAACAGCGCCGCCCGTCCCAGAGGAGAGAGAGGGAGTCTACCCCACGCAATCACATCAGCACGGAGGCACTGGAGAGGGGGCAGCAAATTGCGTTCATAACGAAGCACGGGGTCCAAGGTGATAAAGATTCCCAGGTACTTGAATCCTTCCAGCACCACCGAGATAGGACAGCCACGAGGCAGGAGAGGAGCCTCGCCGGAGAGGACATAGATGCAAGACTTCGACCAGTTAATGACAAGACCGGAGTTTTTACGGAAAGAAGTCAAAACGTCGAAAAGGACGATCAAGGACTTCCGAGGCGACGTAAGGTACAAGAGTATATCGTCTGCGTACAGGGATACACGATCTTCAAACTCCGGGGTCCATCTAATGCCCTTCAAAAATGGCTCCCACCTCAGCCAGGCCGCCAGTGGCTCCAAAGCAAGGGCAAACAAGAGTGGGGACAAAGGGGAGCCCTGGCGCGTACCCCTACCGAGAGCAAAGGAGGTCGAGGCACGCCCGTTCACCACCACTTGGGCTAAAGGGTCAGTGTAGAGCAATTTCACCCAGTTAATAAAAGTGGGTCCGAAACCGAATTTAAAGAGAAGCGCCCAAAGATACGGCCACTCCAGCGTATCAAACGCCATGGTGGCGTCCAAAGACGCCAAGATGGCCGGTTCACTCAAGGTCTCCGCTCGTGCAAGGACTCCATGCAGGCGCCGGAGTTTAAGTGCCGTGTTACGGTGTGGTATAAATCCGGACTGGTCCGGGTGAACCAGATCACCTATGACAGAGACCAAACGGTTGGCAAGCACTTTGGCCAGGATCTTCGGTTCAGCATTAATCAGAGATATGGGCCTGAAGGAATCACAGCGGTCGCGTGGCTTACCTTCCTTATGAATAACCACTACGGAAGCCAATCTTTGGTCAGGAGGAAGGGAACCCGTCTCCAGTGATTCTAAAAACATCGACCGCAGATGTGGTGCCATCACATCCGGACGGAGCTTGTAAAGCTCAATGGGGAGCCCATTAGGGCCTGAAGCCTTTCCCGAGCGAACCGAGCGGATGGCAATCGCGATTTCATCAACCGTAGGCGGAGCCTCCAGAAGATCCCTTTCAGGGTCGGACAAGCATGGCAGCGAGATATCGCGTAGAAGCAAGTGGGAGTCATGTTCAGGTCTATCTGACACAGGGGAGTACACTACCCGAAAATAATCAGCGAAACATTCAACAATAGCAGCAGGGTCAGTGATACTCACGTCATTCACATCAGCAATAACAGGGACAACCCGACTCGTACATTCCCTCCTATCTAACCAGGCAAGCAATTTCCCAGCCTTATCTCCCACATCATACAAACGTCCCTGCTGTTCCCGACCCATCTCTTTCGCAGCGTCAGTCACCAGTGCTCTATAGTCAAGTTGTTTCAGACCCAAAAGGTGCAGCCTCTCCGGGGAGACCTCGGACTCCAACTCCCCCTCAAGAATAGAGATTTCATTTTCAAGACGTACAACCTCCTCCCGCCTACATCTCTTAACATTGCCAATCAAGGAGAGGGCCTGGCCCCGAATAACAGTTTTGTATGCTTCCCACAATGAAATAGAAGAGGACACAGAACCCACATTTTCGGCAAAGTATTGGTCAATCGATTTAATTAGTTTCCTTCTAACCTTGGGATCACGGAGATACCATGGGTTTATTGGGGCCACTCTACCCTCCGACCCCAAGTGTGCGTCCACAACCACCATAGTGGGGAATGATCCGAAATACCCCTAGCAAGATGTTTCACCTCTCTTATGAGAGTTGCCTGGGAGGAGGGCATCAACACGTAATCCAGTCTCGAAAGACTGCCGTGGGCCCCAGAGTGGAAGGTATATTGCAATTGCCCAGGGTGAAGCAGGCGCCAACAATCGGCAAGCCCCAGAGCCTCCAGGAAGTCCCCCAACCAGGATTGAGATTTCGCGATGTCACGGGGAGGGTAACGATCAAACATCCCAGACACTACAGAGTTGAAATCCCCACCCACTACAAGCAAACCTTCGGGGACTCCCAAGATCACTCTTCCCAGGTCGGCATAGGTAGTAGTCTGGAGGCCTGGAGGTACGTAAACGGAGAGTAGGGTGACAACCCTCCCCTCCCAGCGCCCCACAATGGCGGCGTATCGTCCCCTATCATCCAGGATAATTTCGTCAACGGCAAGAGGGAGGGAGTTCCGAATCAGGATGCCCACTCCCCTGGAGCCAGAAGCGAAACCTGAGTGCGCAATGAGACGATAGCCACGCCTATTCATTGCATGGCACGTATTACCAAGCAAGTGCGTCTCCTGAAGCAAAACCACATCAGGGGACAAACGTCGCAGCAGCTGCAAAACTACACCCCGCTTAATCCTGTCTCCCAACCCATTAACGTTCCAACACAGTAATCTTAATCCCCTACCCCCCATCCCAGAGGCCACCCCCATCCCCCACACACCAGACGCGACACTGTAAAACAGAAGATCATCAATACTATGCCTTGATAAAAATAAAGAAACATGAACCGCAACCCCCCAACCCCCCAAGACATCATACCCCCCACCCCGCACCCCTGCGTAAGACTCAAAAGCCACCCCAACTTGCAGTGTGCCTGTCGCCCTAACATACAACTATTCTACGAAAAGTACCCCAGAGGAGGAAGACTCACCCAACCCCCACCCACACCCCAATCAGACAACACGTTAGCATGCAATAGTGGCATAGCATCAAACCACAGCCGAAAGTCATTACGTTGGTCCGGGAGCCGATTTCGCCCCCTATTCCTGCTCCACCGGGCCGCCCTCTGCTCCACCGGAGTGTCCAGAATGATCAGATTGATCCCGTCCCGGGGGCAGCGTGTCTAGCCAGTCACTAGCTACCCCGGGATGATCAAAGAAAAATGTTCGGTCATTGTAAACCACACGTAGCCGGGCCGGGAAAAGCATAGCATATTTCATGTCTCTGGTCCTCAGTCTCTTTTTCACCCCCTGGAATCCAAGGCGCTGCTTCTGAACCTGCTGGGTGAAGTCCGGGTAGAAACTGACTGCGGTATTCTCATACGCCGTAGGACCAGATATGCGTGAAGCTTGCAGGATCGCATCCCTGTCCCGAAAGTTAAAGATCCGAGCAATGATGGGACGCGGAGTAGCTCCCAGCTTAGGCTGGCCACCCGGGATCCTGTGTGCACGTTCTACTGCAAAAAACTTGCTGAAGCCCTTGGGCGCTAAATGATTCTGGACTAAGTCCTCCACCAGCAGGTCCACCGATGCCGGTTTCAACGTCTCCGGGACACCAACCAGACGGACGTTGTTTCGTCGAGCACGGCCCTCAAAATCGTCCAAGCGTCGAGAGAGGTAGTCACGGGCGGATCGCAGGTGACCGACCTCTGCCTGTAAATCGGAGACGTCGGTAACAAGACTAGATGTCTTTAGATCGAGGGATTTGACCTTCTCATTAGTCTTCGCAAGGTCAGCCCTGATCAGGGTAACATCGATTGCGACCGTGTCCAACTTGTGGGTCAGGGCTTCATACTGTTGACCCAGTGTGGCCTTCATCCCGGCAATGGCGCCCATGACGTCCCTCAAGACAGATCTTCACCCATCGGGGATTCTACTCCAAAATTGACCGGGGGTTTAGTCGATCCGCCCGGAGAGCCCTTAGCGAGGGTATATCTGTCCATAACGTTAGACTGCACAGGACCCCCTCGACTTGCCGGTCTGGTCTTGCGTTTTTCTCCCTCAGGCTTGGTGGCCATTTTAGGTCGTGCGCCCCGGAGGGTATTCTAAGACCTAGTAAGTATGGCTACACTCGATGCGCCCGCAGCAATTCGGAGAATAAGATAAGGAACAACCACCAGGCAAGGAGTAGTGAAAGTCCGGCTCACCAGTCGATGATGCGTGGTTAGACAGAAAGCAATAAACCAGGGCGACCAAGGCAAAGTCAAAGAGGTCGAAGCACGAGAATCAAAACTGAAAGTAGAAGACCGGGCAAGGGAGACCCGCATGAGCCGTTGTTATTCAATTACTGTCCGGCCGGCAGAGAAACCAAACCCGGGGCAGTACCATGGAGCAGGCCGGAAATGTTCAAAAGTCCACAACTTCGGCTCCCGGGGTTCAAATCGAAGTCTGAAAATGGATAGACGATCTGCGGGGCCGTGCCAATAAGAACCCGTCCTCTAAGTCAGGATAGGGTACAGGATAATCGGTGGATGTGGCGAATGTCCGGGAGCTCTAAGCTCACGCGACCATCATGGGTGCGCGCTAAGCTCCTCCTCCTCTGGGCCTGTTTTTAGCGTTATCCAGCGCAGTACGGAAAAAACAGGTATTTTCGTTCAGGATAAGCTGATAACCTTGGTGTCCAGTGAAGCATTTATTTTTTCAGTTCGGTGCTTTGTCGATCATGACGCGTTTCGGCCAACGCAGTGGCCTTGCTCACATGGTCGCAATACGTGATAGTGAAAAATGTATTGTATAACAGTCAGTAACGTGACACCGTGACTGCAGCACTATGGAAATAGACAACATACTGTGGCAGGCAAAATGTGGGCTACTAGATAGGCATGATACACAATATTGTTGAATGCTATGATAGATAATGCATAAGCTATAATATCCTTATAAATCCTGCATAAATCTGCTTGATAATAAATACCAAATAAATACGTAATTTAATACATAGTAAAAGCATATACAATATCAAATGCACAAATGCTATTATTTCATATGCTAAAATTAGTAAAAATTAGTAACAATGGTATCACTGACATGCGCAGTACAGGACCAATAAATATAGAAATATTATAACATACAAATAAATTGTAGCCACATATATTATTCATGAGTGTAATAATGCTATTGTTTGTGCAAATACTGCAATGTAAACCTTAATAGCGAACATTAGCTCCAATTGGCCACATAGATTATAGAAATATATATATACATAAACGTTATTCCTTGTGCAAATACTGTGATGTAAACAACAGTAATGACCATTAGCTCATAGCCTTAAGGGCAATTTAGAATTTAGCTATCATGCTAATAACTTATCCATAGTGCGGTGCTAAATGTGCAAAATTGGTGCATAGATGTGCAAATATGATAGGTGTCATAAAGTGAATAGTTAAAAATCTTAGAGAAAAAAGGGCAAGAACAGAGACAAATAGCAGAGAAAAATTGAAAAATAGAAAACAAGTGTTAGAATACTCATTCAGAGATTTGTGAGGGAGCCCCCTCACAATGAAATACTAGTGTATATGGTCCACATCTTACTGGAATTCCTTCAAAAAGAGTATATGGGGACATAATGATTTATCATATGCAGCAAAGCCAAAGTCATAGGTGCTCAGGAACACAAATTAACTGTGAAACAGCTTGTTGGACACTACAGGTAATTATGTGAATCTTCCCCAAGGTTAGGACCGTGCGGGGACTTAGAATCGAGTTCGACAATATATTTTTACTCTAATTGTCTAAGTTTCTTTTCTCGATGTCCCCCTCTTTTGTTAATTGGTAGAGTGCCAATCTCATAGTATTATAAACAATTGAGTTTGTTGTTGTGTTCTAATCTAAAGTGTCGAGCCACTGGGTATGCTGGGTCAGGATTTACTATTGCTCGCAAGTGTTGCAGTATTCACACATGAACCTGTAATTTTGTACTGCCTATATATCTCAACCCACAGTTGCACATAAACTGCAAAATCGGATCTACAAGTGTAATAACATAAAGATATGTTATGTTATGTTATGTTACAAGTGTAATGACCTTTAACCCCTTGCCTGCGGGGCTAATTCCCCTGCTGTGCTGGGGGGAGGGGGTGCGCGCGCAGCGCCCCGGTGCTCATGACGAGCTCAGCTCGTTATGAGCCACGGTGGCCGTGTGCTCATGACGAGCTGAGCTCGTCACGACCACGCCCGTTCCAATGGAACGCCCAGCACAGCAGGGGAATTATCCCCGCATGGGCGTGGCGCAACGGTCATGACGAGCTGAGCTCGTCATGAGCACACGGTCACTGTGGCTCATGACGAGCTGAGCTCGTCATGAGCATGGGAGGGGTTAAGTTGAATCTGTTTGCCTGAAAAGGCCGTGGTGTAAGTGGTGGTATTAATCCCAAATTTACACGCACGACAAGTGCTACACTAGTAGAAACCTTTTTTCGGTGCCAACCAGCGCGTTTTGATGTTACATTCTGGGCTGGTTTTCCCCAGGTCATTGTGCATATGATATGCTTTACAGAATATATAATGTCTTTTTTAATAATTCCTCGAACCCCAAGAATAAATGCAGCGGCACAACTCCAGACAGCATAAATATTTATTCATGCACAAAGACGACGCGTTTCGGCAAGAGCCTTTTTCGAGTGAAAGTCAAGTGCCCCAATGCCTCTAGAAATTATCCCCATTGTTTATGAAAGGGAAGAAATACGTTCTTGCATCGCAGATACATTCTGACAGAATCACTTAGCAAACTGTGTTCATATTATCAGTAAACATGCTCCAATGTATATCATATAAGTATCCCCCAAAATATCAGATTACAGTAGGTAAGAATTGATCATGGTACTTTCTATTAATAGACCTGATGTTGTCCGAACATTTCAATAAAGTTGCATAATTCAAAACAACTTGATGCGATACATTGGCGCCATATCTATTTACAAATTGAGGGGATACAAATGATCAAATATAATTATATTTCATTATTTTTGATTCATCCTTCATATTTATGTGGTATTAAAAACATGTTTCTGCTGAGTCGAGAGTGTCAGTGATGAACAATAAAGTTATATACATTCAAAATTGTTAGTAATTGATCTGATGTTATCTAACGGCAGATGCTAACTGCATCTTACGTAACTGCATCTTATGTTAATGCCTGTAGACCAGTATGGAAGTAACTCAGCTTGTCTGGGAAGAAAGTAGCTGCTTCCTTGTGGTAAATGTTCTACTGCACACCCGACCCCAATGCACCCACCACCCTCCTGCATAAACACGCCAGATCCCAACACCTACGCTGAGCTGAATACAGTATTGAACTACGTAAAAGTTTATTTTTTATTTATCATCTACTAGATATGTGTCAATCTGTGGAAGGAGTCTTGGGACTACACCAGCTCCGGGGTACCATTGCCCCTCCAACCAGGTGACTGACTTCGCAGGGGACTAGTTTTTACCTTCCGATAATGAGTCATCATAAAAGCTGGTTTGGGACTTTTATATATGCATTGTCAGAAATCTGTGGAGCTGGAAGTCTTCAATGCAGTAGAAAAATAAATGCCAGGAGTGGTGTACTGTCATAAACAAGCGCTTGTGTTAAGAATTATTTGGCGGTGCCAAACACTGGCACAAATTACACTATAATATAATATCCTCTTAAGGATTTTAGGAATGCAAGGCAAGACATATTTCAGAAGTCCATGTTTGGAACAACAGTGAATTTTATTACCCATTTTTGCTCATTTAAGTCCCATAGGCCAAACTATATTGAGTAACATGTTCACAGTTGAGCTACAGAAATAGACAAAAAATAGACAAAAGAGAGGAAAAGTTAACTTTCCCAGAGGCCAGCTGTAAGAGGTGTATGTATGTGTTGAGGGGGGAGGTGTTGTGATTTCCCATATAATTTCCCCCATGTCTTAAAACGCCCCTGTTTCAATGGGGTGAGTAACTGTTTCACACCCTACAGATGTCAAGAGCCACGTGAGGCAACGTCCTTTTAGGTGACTTTATTACACCACCTGACTGGAAGATTTGTTTGGCGGGAATCCCTTCGTTTTTTCTTGGCCTGTGAATCGCCCTGTGTAGCCCGGTGTGCAGTGGAGAAAAAAGCGTTCTGTGTGGATTTTCCTTCTGGGCGTCTTTCTCGCTGCAAGCATTCCCCTCAAACCTGACGTGTATATATTTATAACCTTCCCGTCTGCTTTTATTCCACAACACAAGCGATCATCGGCCTGCTGCACTACCTGTCACGTAAGGATTACATTAGCGTCTGCCTCATGACGCGATAGCCATAACAGCAATGATTAATAAGGGGCTGCAGACACTCATAATTGCCGCAGCTTCCGCTCATGAATTTAAATAGCTTTCTTAAATTTCCGCCTTTGACATAATCAATAAAACTGAGCTATGCCCTCGCCAGACAATGGGTGGAGGGGCGGCGGGCTGCGCCTCTCACGGTGAGCAGACATCATCACCTTGTCGGCGTCTGACCCGTTGCCTAGCGCCTAAAAGCGTGAGAGCAACAGAGACAGGAAATGGGGCCATAGGGTAGCGGGAAATAAATGGCCGTCCTTTGACCCTAGACTTTTGCAAGAAGTGGAAGGAACTGACGCAGGCGGAAGAGCTGGGAAAGTTAATGTGCCAGCCCAACTCCACTAAAATGCACCCAGAAATATGTCCAATGAGCTAGAGATGCGGGGCGCCCCTGACTATTCGTTGTACCCAGTGCTTGAAATGGAAAAATAAAGGTGCAGAGTACCTGCTTGTTTTTGAGAAGTGCCGGAACTCTACAATCGAAAGTATTGCATTTCTCTTGAGAAGTGCTGGTACTCTCCTCCTCAAAATAAAAAAGTGCCGGGACCCCGTACTGGACAGTACCGGTCCATTTAAAGCACTGGTTGTACCTTGTTCGAAACTGTTGATCCACACAATCTAATACTCATTTATGATGGGGTAAGTCTTAGAGTACAGTTACCCCCCACTTCTTCTCAGGAAGTACACTGCGTGTAGTGTGAAGAAGGCAGTGGCGTAACGAACCTTGAGGGGCCCCCCTGCGGGTACGTGAAGGGGCCCTCTTTGGACTCAATCTAGAGCTCCCCAGCAGAAGTGGGGTGCTGACGGGGCCCCCTGGAGGTTGAGGGCCCACCCGCACCTCGGGGCCTGCAGGGGCCTGTGTTACGCTCCTGGAAGAAGGTGGGCCTGGTGGCACAACCCACCCACTGGCACGCAGACGTCTACTAGGTGAAACCAGGGTGCATTGCCCTGGTTTGTACTGCAGCTGACCTGTAACTAGTTACGCTGAGTGCAGACACTGCACCCTATTGCAGCTAATGGTCTGTCCCTGGTGTAAGTGGGAACCCATGCATGCACTGGGAAACAGTGTATTACTTAAAGATGGCCTGGCAGGTGCATGGAAATCAGCTGGAAGAAGGGCAAAGGGGCAAACCGCCGCCTGTCCTCATCCCAAGACACTGCCATGGGGGCAAGTTCAGGGCACGAGTTCTAAAAAAAGAAGTTGGGGACGCTGACATCACGACAGGAAGTGACGTCACGAAAAGGTGGCTTGCACCATCAGACTCATTGCCTCCCCTAGCTCACCCCTTAGATGCAACTGCATCAGAGAAGCCAGCGCGTGAGCAGCGTTCTGAATGAGCTCCGATCTCGCCCCAGAGAGGCCAAAGAGTGAATGTGTGTCTCCATTTGTTCCAGTTATCGAGCTCCCAGTAAAATAACTGGGGGGAAGCCGTTGATGGAGCGAGGTGGAGAAACAACATTTTGTATACCCCTCGTGAAGTCACACTTCCATAACCATAACTTGAACTAATTGAGTGATGTGTGAAATTAACCAACTTAGAATAAAAATTGCACCTACACAAGTACACGTGGGAAACTAATTTTGCTTATGTTGCAATCATAATTAACTAACTATGTGATTCTGTCGTGTCTTGAACTAATTAGCAGCTATTAAATAATCAAAAGCGGCATGAATGTGCTTTTTGTTTACGTATTTGTGGCTGGAGGTTGGAGACAGGTGAGCATATCACGCATACATGTAACTTGTTTGCTAGGTAACAACTAATAGTGAAACCTTAGTATGGGGGGAGGTAAACAGAAGGGCTATATTTCAATAATTAACATTTGTTTGTGTTTGTTTCTATGATAGTTCCCGTTCTGGCCTGTGATGCCTAGCTACAAAATGGCTGTTGTTCCAAACCACGAATGAAAGACAGAGTGCGCATGAGCACTTTAAACAGAACTGAATGCGAGCTGACTGTGCCTGCATGGGAGACAGTTCAAGGACAGACTGTCCTGAAACCCTGTTGACTGCCAAAAAGCTATGGACTCCATTGTTGAACGTGAAAAAGAACGTGAATATAACAAATTAAGGACATAACTGAGGAAACTTATACTATGACAAAGGACCATTTAATTTCGCTGACATGACGGAAGTTTAGGAATGAAATGATGAGGTGATGCTCATCCATCCTCGAAATTGTCCAATCAGGATCTGAGTTCATATTGACCGTTCCTTTTTAGATAGATAAAGTTAGTAAAATATTGTATAAAAACCCCGACTTTACGTAAGAAGAAAACTCTCTTCAAATTTCCTCCTAAGATGCTGATGGTATGCGGATTCTTCCTGAGATGTAAGACTTTGAATAATTTTCTATTTTTCTTTGAATGAGAAATGAGCTTTAGATGAGTTTATTAGTTAGGGAAGTTAGGAGAAAATAAATTTTGGGAGCTTTCTGTCTTTTGCTAATACTTGTGTTCTGAATCTAAATAATAATGTGTTTTTCTGAATCGCTGATATAAATGAATATAACTGTTTGAAATAAAACTTTACTCCTTTAAAGTTATCGTTTGAATAAAAAGATAAATAAAGCGAATAAACTGTTAGACATGCTAAACTTTGCTTTTAATAAAATTAGATAAATGGAGAATTAAGCTGGTCTTGTATTTTCCTACACCTAATTTTTTACTAGCAGATCCATTGACCAAAACGGTGGTGCGTCTAAATGAAATGTTTAGTTAATAAAACCCATGGTAAAACTCTTTAAACTGCAGGTGTAAATAGTATAAATAGTTAGTTTTAATTTAGACACTCCGCTATGATACAGCAGCTCTCTTTTGAAACTCACCGATCCATGAAGTAAGATGAAAGTGTTTTGTGTGTAACTCACAGTGGTATGGGCCCCACTGATGAGTAGATGTATGATTTGGTATTTCAGGGAAAGGTGACATGGTTTTAGAAATTATTTCCGGAGTAGCTTTGCATCAGTAATTAGCTTTGGTAGCAGAGCATTGGTTGCTATAGAATTAGCTAGGATTATGTATAAAGCGTTATATAAGGGTTTTGATGTACAGAATTATGACTAACATCTGTTGAGTTCGTATTACGTCATATGTAGTCTGGAAAAGGCTTCCGAGTATTGCGTGAAGCTGGTCACTCTGTCTGCAGGCAGAGGAAGTGTGGCAAGGGAAGTCACACATCGCATAGTCTGTTTCAAAAAGTAGTATCGTCGTATACTGCGGTGGTATCGTCGTATATCACAAGTGGAGTCGTCGCACATCACAAGTTTTGGGACTTCCGTGTGAAAGGATAAATGTATAGTGAGGACAGTCTATAAAATTTTAGCCTTCAAGTACAGGGATCATTGAGTATCCTGATTTAAAACTTACTGCTGGGAGAGTAATAGAGCTTAACCTGAGCTTGAGAGAAGGGTAAAGTAGAGAAAGTGGTGCTACTTTATCGGCGAATGTAAAATTCTGTGGTAGAGAAGAGGTAAGCGTTGTCTACTGGAAATACAGAATACTTGTGTGATTGAGAAAATTCTATCACTTTGTTTAGCGAAACAGACTAATGGAGTTGTTTTGTGTAAGTTACTAACCGATACTAATATCTTTTTCCGATATATATGTATGATAGAGAAGCTTGCCTATGTGTTTTACTAATACGATTAATCCGTGTTTTTAAAAATGGCCGCTGCTTGACTTTCCTCTTCTGCGCATGCGTCAGTCACACTCACGTGACTTCGTGTAGAGATAGTTTTGGAGGGAAAGGGTGCGCATGCGTAATAAGCAATAAGATGGCTATAACGTGGTAAAGCTTTGGGCTGCTGCTCTTGTGAAATTGTTTGTTGCACTCACCAATAATGCATAGTATATTTTTATAATGATGAACCTAAAATGTGAAATCATGACATGTAATACATTCATTTATTTTTATGTACTAATTTGTTTTCGCTTACTTTTCATGTATCCTCGGCACTGAGGGGTGATGGGGGCTTGGGAGTCCATCTTGGAGGGTACTTCTGCGCAGAATCAATCGATGGTGAAGATGGCATTGAAACCAAGCCAAAGAAGGTTGTTGGCAGAGCCTGCATGAGAACATGCACCTTCACCCAGCCAAGGCATCATGATTGTATTCTATTTGTTTCAAATTGTAATCTTTCCATTGTATTCTCTGCGACTTCTCGTGGGAACCCCAATCTTGCTAGGCGGCACCCTAGGATGCTAAGTAGGGCTTGTAATAGTCTGTTCTGATTGGTGTGTTAACCAAATCCTACCTTAGGACCAATCGAAATTGGGGATTCTGACACTTTGCAACATTTGGGGGGTGGTACCCTGTCCCAAAACAGTATATCTACCCTGGGTTCACATAGGGAAATTTGTCCGATTTGTCTGACTAGCTGACCTGTCACTGACCCAACGCACTCAATAGGTGACTTGATACAGAGGTGCTGCGGAGCTCTCTGTCCGAAATTTGACCATAGACTCTGAAGGTTTTACTGAACCTTAAGTGCTGGCGGAGCACTTTGCTGGGGAATTCGCTGACCCAATCGGGGTCCTGACTGATAGCTGCAGAGAGGGTGGAGCGCAGGCGTTGCTTCCGAACTGCGGGTGCTGGTCGTATCCTGGTGGTCCTGTCCTGATCCGAATCTGGGTTTCCTGTCCTGTCCTGGGGTGTCCATTCTGCACCTGCTGTCCTACTGAGGGTTATCCTTCCTTGAGGGTTTTCCTGTCCTTAACTGACCCGTGGCCAGGGTTGGTTTTCACACCAGTCTAGGTAAATATTGCTCTGAAACTCTTAAACTGCACCTTTCTATTTTTCTGTCTTTGCTTCAATAAAGACATACCTTTGCACGTGATAATTTTCCATGCTTTCTCCTGCAACCATTGCATTTCATAAAGTCATTTGCATTTGATTTCATAGCGTGTTCCTATGTTACCCTACCTTTTAGAAATCATTTTCTGTATTGCAGTTTGCAACTTCCTGATATGGTCTTGGTTTTTCTCTCGAAAACTGACTAAGTAACTCAGATTTATAGCGTGTTCATCTTGCCCCTTATCTTAGTTTTTCCCTTTCCACTTAGCGGGTTCCCTGTCGCACTAGCATTCTTTTGATAAAACTGTATGACTGCCCTTTTACTTGAATTTAAGATAAACTTTCAAAACTTCCAGTTGTCCGTGGTCATTTCATAAAATAAAGTATAAAAGTTGGGTTTGTATTTTGCTGCCTTTCCTTTTACAGCTAGCTCCCTGACCCATCGTGGTCATAGGTACCCATAACGGTGGATGGTAAGTTGGGTACACTGGAAATAAATCAAAAGGGAACTCACAATTATTGATAGTAGATTGTGTGGTCACCTGATCAATGTATATGATAAAGTAAAGTATATGGGCCCGAAGCCAGAAGTGGCGACATTATTGGTCAGGTGACCCGCGATCTCTAGCAGTAATTTTCTGGTAGCAGAGTTATGGTTAGGGACTAGTTAAAGGATAGGTAGGACTAGTTAGTCTAGTTAAGTCGGATGCTGCTAACAAGAGTAGGCAATTCGGGTGATCTGATCACTCACTTGAAGTGTTTGCTTTAAAAAGTTATGAAATGTTTTAAATTGTTTTTTTTCTATTATTGTACTGATATATGTATTAACACAGTTGTAAGTTAAGCGTTATTTGTTGTGTCGGAAGTCCCCGGGGAATTGAATAGCGAGTGGTGAATAGAATCCATTCGCGTTGAGGTCACCTGTTTTAAGGAAAGTTGGTGCAGGTTAGGTAGAACTGGAAGCACTAACTAGGGTTTTTCTGAATATATGATTGAATAAATGTTAGTAACGAGGTTCATTGGCAAAATTCCCATTGTGGCGTAACCTAGTCAGGGTCACATCGGAAGAGTAGCGGGTTCATCGGAGCTTGCGTGAAAGCAAAGGGGTTCGCTGGGGAAACCTTAGTCTCAGATATATCCCGGAGAAGTGGATGAGTCTAGGGGAGTAACAGGTTCTCCAATGCTAGTGTGAAGGGTAGGCAGAAGAGATCTACCCGTAGTGAGTGAAAAGTAAATGGAAGTAGTTTACTTGCAGCGAAACAAATTCTTTCCTGTCTAGACACTTGAGCACGGTGGCGAATGTGTATTCGTTGTAAAATAACCAAGCACTAAGCACTTTAAAAAGAAAGAAAGTTTCCGTTACCTTGTGAAGGAGGGAGTCAGTCGCGAAGCGGCTCTGACGTCACTCCGTGCCGCGCTGGGATTGGTAGACACAGCGGGCTGCTAGCGTAGCTGGAATTGTAAAGGAGGGGCGAGCGCCGGAGCGTGGGAACTGTCTCACGAAAGGGCCGCGCACCCATTGGTCGAGATTATTTGAACTCGTGCATTTTATTGGTCGCACGAAAATAAAAGACGCACTCGGATTGGAAGTGATTTCGTAAACAAAATCACTCGTAAAATCGTATGTGGCATTCGTATAGACCGCATACCAGACCTGATCCACGTTATATGGGATTTGAGAACGATCAGTGGAAAGGAGTTAAAAACAACATTATGTACGGAACTAAGAGAAAAGTATCTCTTGTAAATAAGGTGAAGAATTATTTCAAAAAGGACAAGCCGATTAAAACTAGAGAAGGTGTTGTCATACCGCAATCCAACACTCCCGCATCTTTCATGATGTTCGATAAAGGGTACAACACATGTGTATGGTTGGAGAATTGGGTGAAATACACGAAAGATGACGGAGTATTGGCTTTTCCGTTAGATGGAACATTTAACAGCAGAATTCTATTCAATTTGAGAACCCGAATGAATGATTTACATCCCAGACCTAGATTAACGCAGTATGAAGCGCTAGAGGAATGGGAAATCGAGGCTTTCGAAAGGGATAAGCCACGGATGGACAAAGGGTTAACTAAATTTTATCCAAAATTGAAGCAGGAAGCACGAGCTAAAAAGATGAAACAGTGGAGGCAGAACATGATAGTGGAGGGATTGTTTCCCATGATGCCAGCAGATGATCCTTCTGGGGGGAAGAAACGGTTGGAAAAATCTAAGCATTGGGTACCCATCGGAGAGTCAGATGATGAATTGTTAGATGACCTATGTACAAGAAGTCCGCCTCCTTATAATGAGGGACACCGACCTTCCAGTGCAGGAGATATTTCCCGAAGACTTCCTCCTCAGGAAGAAGTTAGGTCCGCAAGTGTAGGAGGGGGTTACCACATTCCTCCCTATACCGAGAGTCTAGGACCAGTAGATACCAGAAACATTTACCCCAGAATGTCAGCTAGTGGGGAGACAGGATATTCCTGTGAAGGAGATTTTTGTTCTCGACCTCCCTACGGAGGCGAGATGAGACCCTCAAGTTCAGGAATGCCGTTATTACAGTCACAGTATGAGGAAGAAAGAAGATCCCTAGGTACAGGAAGTTTATTCCCAAGACCAAATTATGGTGAAGGACCTAGTGAGACTCATCCCACTGCCCCAAGTTATGCTCCCACACTATCCCCGCAGGTGTTACCTGACAAATCCATAGAGAGATTACTGGAAGAAAAGGAGCGGGAGGTTCTAGCAAAACAGAGAGCTGAGATCATTCAGAAAATGACCCAGTTAAATACCAGTCCTGAAGCATTGACAATCCCAGTAACAATCGGACCCGTAGTTTCATTGTACGGGGATCGGCATGAAAGTCCAAAACCTCCAGTTATTACTCCCGTAATAGCACAACCCAGACCAGAACCCTTAATTGTAGATGAACAGACGAGCGAATGTGAATCTGAAGTCTCACTTATGGATCTGCCCATTAGAAATACAGGGAAGAGAATGCAGAAAAGACATAATCCTTTCAACGCGAGGGAGATTCAAATGGAATCGACTTCAGGTACTAGAAGTGTCACTTTGGTCACACCTGAAGAAATTGAAAGATGGAGTCAAGAATTAGAGAAACAAACTTCGCAAACGAAACCTTTAGACCTCTACAAACTGAGAGTAGAAATAGAAGAATTAATGGCAGGAAATGTAGGATTAGACAGATTAAATACCTACTCTGAAGAAGAACTGTTGTTTATGTGCAAAAGTCTTACCCGCAATGTCCGAGTACTTCATGAAAAATTGACCGATACTGCTGCTAGTATGGGAATAGACATTTCAAAATCGAAACCCTTGCAGAAACTCTACCGAGCAGAATTTTCAGACAAAGATTTGGAAAACCTGAATGTGTCAGGGAAAAAGGCACAGGTCAAGGAACTATTGACAGTATTGCAGAAATGGGGAGACGTGGAAAAATGGAAAGCCAGATGGGCTAGGAAGAAAGATGAGGCCAGGTTTAGGCAGGTAACTCCCGAATTCGCTCTAAGAGAAGCTGAGAAACCAGAACAGTTATGCCCTATGCGTGAAGTACCAGGGGGAAAATATGTACATGTCCCATGGTCACGACAGGATATTGTGTCCTTCACAAATGACTTCCCAAAATTACGCGAAAAACCAGTCGATTGGTACCGGCAGGTAGAAAGATTCGTAAAAGTGCAGAAATGCCTATGGAAAGACCTGGATGGGTTCTTCGACATAGTGGTCCCTGTAGATCTGTGGACTGAGTGTAAAATAGCCATTGCTTGGCCTAGTGAGGAATACCCGAGAGATGACAAAACAGGGGAACCATCAAAGGAAGTGATGAGGAAGTATGAACAGGTAATTCAACATTTGAAAATAAAAGTACCTGCAAAAGAAACTGATTGGACCAAGATAGATAGAACCACGCAGGAAAGGGACGAGACTGTGCATTCCTTTTATGAAAGGCTGTTGCAGGTGTTCAAAACATACAGTGGTATAGATAACATCGAGATGAAGGATATGACCCATTTCATTTACAGGTTTGTAAACGGTTTAAAACCCGAAATTTGTCAGTGGATAAAGGATAATAAAATCTGTTGGCATACCAAAAAGATAGATGAGGTCCTACGGTACGCAAAGTACTGTGAGGACGAAATGGCAGAAAAGAAAAAGGCCCTGAAGGAGAAGGTGATGTGGGCTCAAGTAAAGCTCGCAGAACAACAGGAAAAGCAACTGAGTAAATTAAATAAAGTGGCTCAGAACCAAGGTCCTGGGGGAGGGAATGGAGGAAAGCCCCGACCTAAAATGAGTAGAGAGGAAGCCAAAAAGAAATTTCCTTGCCATCAGTGCGGAGAAATTGGACATTGGCGAGACGAGTGTCCGTATTTACAAGTTGATAATGCCCAAACACCTGATTTAATTCCACAGACGCAGAATGAAAAGCAAAGAAAGACCCAGCAACAGGTAAAAAATATTCAAGTGCCTCGAGCGCCAAAGCCTATATTTAAAGGGAAGTCACCACAGGGTGATGATGTAGAAGTCTGGGGAGGCAATGAGGATAGAAATACAGCAACTTCGCAGTATTTGTTGAGCGACACCTTTTTCTGTGATGACCAATACTGACGGGGCCTGAGAGGGGAGGACGAGGAGTGCGTACTTGGCACCTCCTTGCCGGTAGACCAGTCAGGGCCATACATTGAAGGAAAGGTTGATGGAAATGATGTCACCTTTCTATTGGACACTGGTGTTTCCCGTTCTACTGTGAGAACAGTGGACGTTCCAAACCTACCCCTCTCGGGAGAAGCAATCCAAGTAGTAGGAGTATCTAATCAATTGATTAGTACACCTGTTACCGAACCCATGGAGATCTCAATTGGAAACTTTAAACAAATGCACAGATTTGTTGTCTGTGATACCAGTCCGGTAAATTTGCTGGGACGTGATTTGCTGTGCAAAATGAATTGTACCATCTTTTGCACACCAAAGGGCGTCGAAATTCAAACCCCAGATGAAGACGGTATCTACAAGCTAATGCTAATTAGACCTGACTCAGAAATAAAACGAATGACTATACAGGACTTACCTGAAGAACTCCAGCAGACAGTGAAGTCAGAAGTGTGGGACTTTACTGGAAAGGATGTAGGGTTGATGAAAAACGTAGATCCCATACAGATAACAATGAAAGAAAATGCAGTTTACCCTAACACTAAGCCTTACAAAATGAGTGCCGAAGTGAGAGCAGGTGTTGCCATTGAAGTACAAAAATTGCTAGAAGCAAACATCATACAGGAAGTAATGAGTAGCCCGTGTAATTCACCCATTATGGGCATCAAAAAGCCTAATGGCAAGTACAGAGTAGTGCAGGACCTGAGAAAGGTAAACAAAATTGTGGTTCCTTGCTGTCCCATTGTCCCAAACCCAGCAGTCATCCTGTATCAGATTCCCTGGGATGCTGAATGGTTCACTGTGATAGACCTATGTCATGCTTTCTTTTCGATCCCATTGCATCCAGATAGCAAATTTCTTTTCTCATTTGCTTTCAACAGTAACGTGTATGTCTGGAACAGGGTCCCCCAGGGGTACACAGAAAGCCCCTCTATCTTTAATCAGATCTTGAAAAAATGCCTTGAAACTTTAGTCTTACCGGGAAAATCTGTTTTGGTCCAGTACATAGACGACCTATTGGTGGCGTCTAAAAGCCATAGGGATTGCGTGGTTGACACCATTGCCCTACTGAATCACCTGAGTGAAAAGGGACATAAAGTGGCCCCTGAGAAATTACAGTTCTGTTCGAAATCAGTGAAATATCTGGGACACCAGATAGAAAAAGGTATCAGAAAAGTCACCTAAGAGAGAGTCAGAATAATTCAAAATATGCAGTTACCCCGTACTCAGAAAGAAATCAGAATGTTCCTCGGAGTTGTAGGTTATTGCAGGCAATGGATTGTGGGATTTGCAGTTCTTGCAAAGCCTTTGATACAAATGACAAAGAAAGGAGCAAAGGACCCAGTTGAATGGAATGACGAGAGCCTAACAGCTTTCACACAGTTGCGAAATTGCCTGTGTACAGCCCCTGCTCTGGGAATGCCAGACTACTCCAAGGAGTTTGGCTTATTCTGTGACACTCGTGACAATTGTGCATTGTCAGTCCTGACTCAGGAGCATGGGTTGACCAGAAGGCCTGTGGCATATTTTTCTGCCACTTTGGATCCAGTGGCTGCTGGACTACCTGGATGTCTAAAAGCAGTAGCCGCAACTTGCACCAGTTTAGAACAAAGTGAGTCTATCATTATGGGACATCCTGTAACTGTATATGTTCCACATGCAGTTGTGATCCTATTGACTCGTACAAAAACTCAGTATCTCACCCCTAGTCGGCTGACTAAATATGAGAGGATTCTCATGGGTGCTGCAAATATCGTTATTACCCGATGTAACATTTTAAACCCTGCCACTCTACTCCCTGACTCAATGGTAATGGAAGAGAAGGGAGATAATGAGCATGACTGCATTAACCTGACAGAGTTCAGTACCAAACCTCGCCCAGACATTAAAGAAACTCCTTTGCCTGTGCATGATGTGGAATGGTTCGTGGATGGTTCCTGTCTAAGACATGAACTAGGAGGCCTAAGTGCTGCCTACGCTGTGGTCACGTTAAGCAAAATTGAAGAAGCATCTTATCTATTTGGAGTAAAGTCTGCACAAGTAGCCGAATTGATCGCCCTGATAAGAGCTTGCAAATTGGGAAAAGACAAAAAAGTAACAGTGTATACTGATAGTCAGTACTGTTACGGGGTTGTGCATGACTTTGGCCAATTATGGCTACAAAGAGAATTCCTGACTTCCTCAGTTACCCCCATTCGGAATGGAAAAGTTGTCCAAGACCTTTTAGAGGCAATCCAATTACCAAAAGAATTGGCAGTGGTCAAATGTGTTGCTCATAAGAAGGGCCTTGACCCTGTATCATTGGGAAATGATTTCGCTGATCGGGTGGCAAAACAATGTGCTATGGATCGACTGAGAATAAATCCCAATCGGGGTGGGGTTGGAAACAGCTGCCAACTTAGAATGTTTGAAGAAGTGCCTACTTGGGATGAAGTGAGAGAATGACAGCATGTGACGCCCTGGGAAGAGAAAGAGAAATGGAAAGAACAAGGTTGTAAACCGAGACGTGAGGATGGTGTTATGGTGGGCCCAAATGGTATGCCTGTGTTACCAAGACACCTGCTTGCCCCAATGGCTCGATTGATACATGAGGGATCACACATTGGGAGGGACGCCATGGTTCTGGTATTTCAACAGACTTGGTACAACAAGAAATTCAGGAAGGTAGCAGAGTCCCTTTGCCAGAGGTGCTTGACATGTCAGCAGTTCAACGCTGGCAAGAAAACAGAAGTTGAACTGATGAAAATTGGGAGATCAGGGGGTCCCTTTGTGAGAATACAAATTGATTTCATTACCATGCCACGATGTGAGGGAAAAAGATATGTCCTTGTCATTGTCTGCTTATTTTCAAAATGGGTGGAAGCTTACCCTGCCACACAGAATGACGCCATAACAGTAGCTAAGCTCCTACTAAAAGAGTTGATACCTAGATTCGGGGTTCCAGTCTTTATTGACTCAGATAGAGGTACTCATTTTCAGAATGAAATTTTGGCCCAGCTTTGTACAGCATTTGGCATCACACAAAAGCTGCACTGTGCATACCATCCAGAGGCTTCTGGAGTGGTAGAACAAATAAATGGCACTATAAAAAATAGATTGGCAAAAATATGTGATTCTACCGGCTTGAACTGGATAAAAGCCTTGCCTCTTGTTCTGATGGGACTCAGAAGCATTCCAGATCGAAGAACAGGCCTGAGTCCCCATGAAATATTGATGGGAAGAGTGATGAGACAAGCATGGGTACCAGGATACAAACTGTTAAGCATTTCTGATGATTTGGTACTTGAATACTGCAAGCAACTGGGTGACCAAGTGCGTTCTATCTCTCGCCAGATTGGGGCAGACGCCGTCGCCAACCCAACAACTCCAGTTCACAAATTGGTTCCTGGTGACTGGGTTAAGATAAAGAAGCATACTCGTTCAAGTTGCCTTGCGCCAAGGTGGGGGAAAAAGCGCCAAGTAATCCTGGTAACGACGACAGCAGTGAAGTGTGCAGGCGTTCCCAAGTGGATCCATGCCAGCCATACCCAGAAGGTAATACCAGACGAGGAGCCTGGAGCTGAAGGTCGTCCCGCTGAGGGGTCCACAGACGTTGGTCCTGAAGTAGCTGATATCAGACGGTCGAGCACCAGTCCCGTTGAGGGTCCTTTAGGCGTTGGTCCAGAGGCAGCCGATGACGTATGGCCAAGCACCAGTACTGCCGAGGAGCCCACAGACGTTGGTCCGAAAGTAGCTGATGACGAGCTGCAGAGGATTTGGCCTGAGGATTGGATGCCCATAATCGATCTTACTGGAAATCCACTGAGAACAAGAGAGCGAATAAGAGAAGATAGAGAGTGGAATAGAGAGGTCGAGCAAGGCACAGGTGAAGACCCTCAGATCATTGAGATTCACATCAAAACTGAGGACGAAGAAGAAGGTCAGACAGGGACAGAACAAGTGATCGATACTCCTCCACAGACTCCTGATATCGAAAAGGGACAGACTAGACATAGTGTAATAGTTCGAGCAGAAGAAAATCAAGGGATCGAAGTGCTCGAGCTGGATCAGGCAGAACAAGAAGAACGTGTTCAGGACACGGAAACAGAGACATTCGAAAGCAAAAATCAAAACTCACCTGAACAAGGCCAGCTTAGCAACCAGGCAGAAGAAATAGATACAAGACCTGGGACTAGTCAGACAGAAAGGGAGAAGACAGAAATTGAAGTGCCACAAACAAGTGAAAATAAAAGGACATTAGAAGAAAGCCAAATAACAGTGCCAGCTAAAAGACTCAAGAAAAAGAAGCACATTGAGCCAAGGTATATTAAGAGACTAAGATTAAGAATAAAAACAGTCCAAGAGAAACTTGCAGACATAAGAAAAAGTCCCCGAATTGCAGAAATACCTGAAGATAACTCCAAGAGAAGGAGTGAAAGAATAAAAAGACAAAACGAAAAATACAAGGATCCGGAGTGGACCTACTTAATCTTGGAAAACTTTGAGGATCTTGATATTACTGACGAAAGCGACGGAGAACGGATTACTGATTACTCTGCAGAGGAAGAGGAAGAACCTCCGTGAAATTGCTCAACAATAAAATTACCTGGGAAGAGCTGCAAAGAGGGGTTAAAATTTCCTTCTGAGCCAAAATGTCTGATACAAACGTGAGTGGTAGACCTAGCCGCAGTTGTTTCAAAACATGCTGCAAAGTGTGTATAAGTAGTATAGTTATAGTAATATTAATTTGGATAGGATTAACAGTTTTCATTCCTTTTATGGTTAGCAAAAATACTAATATTGACCCTACTCAGATTACCGACACTGAAGAACTGACAACACGGAGTGTAGAAAGACGTGAGAAAGCACTCAGACAGACAAAACGAGACTTAGAAGCATCAGATGAGGAAGGACTACATTACCACGGAGTTAGAAACAAGACACACTTAAATGTTTTCGCAAATTTGTTAGTGCATTACGTAGAAACTATGGAAATAGAAGATTGCTATGTCTGCATGAAGCTACCTACTTCTGTGGCTGAAGGCGTGACATATCATCATCTACCTCTGACCTATGGAATTTCCTGTAGTATTTTAGCAAGCTTATTTTACAAAAGAGGACCGTTACAGTACTATTATTCTAATAATGACGTGATCTTTTCTGAACTTCCCATTCGTGGAAATCTGAATCCTGTACATACCAAAAGTGACGTAATACGATATATGGGAGACTATTTTCTGACTATAGGCAATATAGATATAGCTGAAGCACACAGAGATAACTTGACCTGTACATTACATGAACAAGAAAAGATATTTTTAAACATGGCAGAGAAAAGAAGGGAGAGTTTCCAAAGGAAGGCAAATGACAAAAGGCAGAAAACACCTAAATGGGCTGAGAACATGGAAAGCACCTCAAATGGCGGGGCAGGGCCTGCTTTGTTGCTGGATTTCGAGAAGAAAGGGAAACTCTGTCTTCATCGCGAGAAGACTAGTTATTATAATAACATTTTCATTGGTTCCAGTCAATGTGAACATAATTACAAGGTAATTGGAGGTTGGGGATTCAAAAATGGGTCAGAGCCTGTGTTTCCTGGAATTTATTATATATGTGGAGACAAGGCTTATTTCAAATTGCCGGATCACTGGTATGGAAGCTGCTACTTTGGCATTGTTTTCCCGAGAATATACCATGTGAATGAAATTGCTGGAAGCAGTGAAAATACTAATGTCTTAGTGCGTAGTAAAAGAGAAAGCGTAGGTGAAATAATGGGTAGTATTTTTAGTGCACTGATACCTGGAGTGGGAGTGGTTCTGAACACTCACAGAATTTGCAAATTATCCACTATAGTGGATGTGTTGTCTACTGACACAGCTCATGGATTCCTGCTGGTCAATACTGAAATGGTTGCGATCAGATCAATGGTTTTGCAGAACAGACTTGCTCTTGACACCTTATTAGCAAAAGAGGGCGGGGTCTGCCGGATGTTGAAGGCGCAACATTGTTGCACTTACATTCCGGACAAGAGCGTACAGCTCAAAAGATATGTGAAAAACATTACTAATTTGGAAAAGGAACTCAAACCACTCGAGGTTGATAGTGCCTGGAAGAGACTGGTTGATGGTCTCTCCAATGTAGGTCATTGGTTTGCTAGTTTAGGTAAAAGCTTATTGTTAAAGGTACTGATGCCAATTGGAGTGATAGGTCTTATCCTATTTCTCATATTCGTCTGTTGCAAATGTCGCAAACACCGAAAGAAATACCAAGTGAATGCGAGAGGAGTGAAACGAAGTGCGGATGAGCTTGAATTGGAAGAAATGAATAATCAGATTTATAAAAAGGTGAAAAATTCTCACCCTACCAAAACTGAGAAAGAGAAGCTGAATCGCTTGTTGGAAGAGATAGAAATGTACAAGGTGTGAAAGAAAGTTGGCATCTGGTTCCATTTTTTGTGATGATAGTAAATATCATCAAAGAGGGGATTGATAGAGCAAGATTTCGCATCGCGACTTGCTCGATTCATGAACCTCGAAACCGTTGTAACCTAGTAACGAATTGTATGTTTTACTAATATCTTTTTCCGATATATATGTATGATAGAGAAGCTTGCCTATGTGTTTTACTAATACGATTAATCCGTGTTTTTAAAAATGGCCGCTGCTTGACTTTCCTCTTCTGCGCATGCGTCAGTCACACTCACGTGACTTCGTGTAGAGATAGTTTTGGAGGGAAAGGGTGCGCATACGTAATAAGCAATAAGATGGCTATAACGTGGTAAAGCTTTGTGCTGCTGCTCTTGTGAAATTGTTTGTTGCACTTACCAATAATGCATAGTATATTTTTATAATGATGAACCTAAAATGTGAAATCATGACATGTAATACATTCATTTATTTTT
This sequence comes from Lissotriton helveticus, assembly GCF_964261635.1. NCBI lineage: Eukaryota > Metazoa > Chordata > Amphibia > Caudata > Salamandridae > Lissotriton > Lissotriton helveticus. Next base: position 1,076,271,214 of record NC_136072.1, read on the forward strand.
ATGTACCAATTTGTTTTCGCTTACTTTTCATGTATCCTCGGCACTGAGGGGTGATGGGGGCTTGGGAGTCCATCTTGGAGGGTACTTCTGCGCAGAATCAATCGATGGTGAAGATGGCATTGAAACCAAGCCAAAGAAGGTTGTTGGCAGAGCCTGCATGAGAACATGCACCTTCACCCAGCCAAGGCATCATGATTGTATTCTATTTGTTTCAAATTGTAATCTTTCCATTGTATTCTCTGCGACTTCTCGTGGGAACCCCAATCTTGCTAGGCGGCACCCTAGGATGCTAAGTAGGGCTTGTAATAGTCTGTTCTGATTGGTGTGTTAACCAAATCCTACCTTAGGACCAATCGAAATTGGGGATTCTGACACTTTGCAACATTTGGGGGGGTGGTACCCTGTCCCAAAACAGTATATCTACCCTGGGTTCACCTAGGGAAAATTGTCCGATTTGTCTGAATAGCTGACCTGTCACTGACCCAACGCACTCAATAGGTGACTTGATACAGAGGTGCTGCGGAGCTCTCTGTCCGAAATTTGACCATAGACTCTGAAGGTTTTACTGAACCTTAAGTGCTGGCGGAGCACTTTGCTGGGGAATTCGCTGACCCAATCGGGGTCCTGACTGATAGCTGCAGAGAGGGTGGAGCGCAGGCGTTGCTTCCGAACTGCGGGTGCTGGTCGTATCCTGGTGGTCCTGTCCTGATCCGAATCTGGGTTTCCTGTCCTGTCCTGGGGTGTCCATTCTGCACCTGCTGTCCTACTGAGGGTTATCCTTCCTTGAGGGTTTTTCTGTCCTTAACTGACCCGTGGCCAGGGTTGGTTTTCACACCAGTCTAGGTAAATATTGCTCTGAAACTCTTAAACTGCACCTTTCTATTTTTCTGTCTTTGCTTCAATAAAGACATACCTTTGCACGTGATAATTTTCCATGCTTTCTCCTGCAACCATTGCATTTCATAAAGTCATTTGCATTTGATTTCATAGCGTGTTCCTATGTTACCCTACCTTTTAGAAATCATTTTCTGTATTGCAGTTTGCAACTTCCTGATATGGTCTTGGTTTTTCTCTCGAAAACTGACTAAGTAACTCAGATTTATAGCGTGTTCATCTTGCCCCTTATCTTAGTTTTTCCCTTTCCACTTAGCGGGTTCCCTGTCGCACTAGCATTCTTTTGATAAAACTGTATGACTGCCCTTTTACTTGAATTTAAGATAAACTTTCAAAACTTCCAGTTGTCCGTGGTCATTTCATAAAATAAAGTATAAAAGTTGGGTTTGTATTTTGCTGCCTTTCCTTTTACAGCTAGCTCCCTGACCCATCGTGGTCATAGGTACCCATAACGGTGGATGGTAAGTTGGGTACACTGGAAATAAATCAAAAGGGAACTCACAATTATTGATAGTAGATTGTGTGGTCACCTGATCAATGTATATGATAAAGTAAAGTATATGGGCCCGAAGCCAGAAGTGGCGACATTATTGGTCGGGTGACCCGCGATCTCTAGCAGTACGCTAGTGTAAACCGTACTGTGATAGGTTGGTGATACGGATCCGCAACAGAAAAGTGCGCGATCTTTTGAAAGACAGGGAATTTACAGAAAAATGGATTACTATTACGAAGAGGAAAAGAAGAAACCTTCTTGCTTTAAAAAGTTGAAAAATGTGTTTGTGAAAGACAAGGCGATAGTAGTAAGAGAGGGAAAATTACTACCTCCGTCGAAAACGCCTGCTTCCTATATGTTGTCAAAATATGGTTACCATACATGTGTTTGGTTAGAGAATTGGGCAAGGTATACCAGGAATGATGGTGCGTTAGCTTTCCCAGAAGTTGGATCTTTTAATTTGGCATTTTGCGAAACTTGAGAGAGAGGATGATGAAGCTTGAGCCAAGACCTAGACTGACTCAGTTTGAAGCTTTAGTTGAATGGGAAGATGAGATGCACGAAATGGAACAAGAAAGGTCGGAAAGACATATCAGACCAAGAGGTAGATTGCGTGGTTTATGGGGAGAGACACATGCGAGTACAATGCACAGATGGAGAAACGCTGACATGTGTGATGGAATGTATCCAGTCAGATTAGTAGATGAATATGAAGGGCGGAAATGTACAGAAAATAGGAAAAATGTGGAAACAGGGAAAGAAGGCTGTGGTGATAGTGAATCAGAGGATGCTGCACTGGAAGAAATATTAAATAGGAGACCGCCACCATATCAACCAGGTTCTTTATGGACTACACGTAATGCTCCGCCAGTAGACGAAAGAATTAATGAAACCCCAAGGCAATTTTCAAATTTTAGAGATGTACCAGAAAAAGTAGAAGTGAGATATAATCCAAATACCTCAATAACAGAACCAAGACTTACCGGTACTCCCAAGCAAAATAACGAACAAGAAAGTGTAAATAGGGTAGAAAAACGAGTTGAAGAACAAGCAAGCACTGCTGAATATATACGGTCTACAAATGAATTGACAGAAAAGATACAAGAGCTTACGAAAAACATAGAAGCAGTAACAGTCCCAGTAACGATAGGACCTGTAATCCCAGTGTTTGAAAACCAAAGAATAAAAGAGCCAAGTCTGACAATCCCTTTACAACAGAGTTTGCAAAAAGTAAAAGAAAATATTTATCCAGATTTGTCAGAAATTAGACGAGCAAATAATGTAAATCCGTCTGACTTAACTTTTAATCAGAGTTTACCTTATAAGTATGCGACCGGAGCGAATCTGACTCTGCTACACCTGAAAAGAGTATTGAGAAAATAGATTTAACACAAACCCCTGTAGGACCATCAGAACAAGAATTAAGTGATTGGATTAAAACTCTGAAATTAAAAGAGCATGAACCCAAAGTATTAGATGTAGCAAGATAAAAAATCGATATGGAAGAATTAATTATTGGGACAATTGGAACAGACAGATAAAAAACGTACCAAGATGATGAACTTATGTTCATGTGCAAGAGTATAAAATGGTAAGCGAAGTCTGTACATGATCAATTAGAAGGATTAGCAAATGAATTTGAAGTAGAATTCGCAAAGAATAAAACATTGCAGAAATACTACAGAGTAAATTTTTCGGAAAAAGACATTGAAAATATAAATACTGCCGGAAGGTTAACCCAAATAAAAGAGTTGATTGTGCTGTTACGGAGATGGGGAGATGTGAATACGTGGAGAGTGAAATGGGCAAAGAGGAAAGAAGAGGCTAGTGATAAATCTACATTAGCGTTCCCAGTCAGAGAAAAGGAAACAGTTGCAAATGAGTTCCCTATGAGAGAAATACATGGAGGAGGATATGTGCATGTTCCTTGGAGTAGACAGGATATACTATAATTTACAAATGATTTCCTCAGATTGAGAGAAAAACCAGTAGAATGGTATCGACAGGTAGATCGATTTGTGAAAGTATCAAAAGTGATATGGGTTGATCTGGATGGATTATTTGATATGGTCGTGCCAGCAGACTTAAGGACTGAGTGTAAAATAACTGTAAACTGGCCGAAGGAAGAATATCCTCGTGATAAAGTAACACGTGCTCCATCACCTGAGGTAATGAGAAAATACGAACAAGTGATAGTGTTCTTGAAGAATAAAATTCCGCCAAAAGAAACAGATTGGTTCAAAATAGACAGAACTACACAGGAACCAAAAGAATCTGTACATGCATTCTATGAAAGATTGTTATTGGTGTTTAAACAATGCAGTGGATATGAAGAGTTGAGCGAAAAGGACATGAGTCATTTTATATATCGATTTGTATATGGATTAAGATCAGAAATTGGAGATATGATTAGGCATAGTATGATGGGATGGCCATCGAGCACTGTAGATGATGTTTTAAGAAAAGCCAAATATTGTAGTGAAGAAATTGATGCTAAACAAAAGAAGTTAAAAGAAAAGGCTATGTGGGCACAAGTGAAGGTAGCAGAACACCAAGTAGCACAATTGGAAAATAAAAACACTGATGCAAGTCAGGGAAAATTGAAAGGAAATTTCAACAAAACAAAATTGGTAGGGAATATAGAGGAACTCAAGAAAAAGTTCCCTTGTCATAATTGCGGCAGAATAGGGCATTGGAGAAAAGAGTGTAAGTACCCACCAAGAGTTAATCCAGAAAATACATCATTGAATCCACAGGTGCACAATGAGGTAATTCAACAGCAACCACAACAGCAGCAGATAGTTACTCAGCAAAGTCAGGTGCCACAACTGCCACTTCCACACAGTGTAAATCTGCAGAGATACAGTGCAGAGACAGGATTCAGCGGAGGTGAGCAGGTAAACAGATCGCCCAGAGGTGGGAGTGAGTCGGATGAAAGTTTCTGGCGGTGCCTGAGGGAGGGAGAAGAGTGTGTGCTTGGAGCCACTCATGAGGTAGATCAGTCTGATCCATTTGTGAACGGAAAGGTGAATGATGTAGAAATAACTTTCCTAGTGGACACTGGTGCTACCCGTTGTACTGTTAGATCAGTGGAAGTCCAAAATCTTCCTCTCTCGGGAGACCACATCCAAGTTGTAGGCGTAGCTAATAGACAGATTAAAACTTCCTTGACCCAACCAGTTGAAGTAGAAATTGGAAATTTCAAAGACATGCATCGATTTGTGGTGTGTGATAGTAGCCCCGTAAATCTGTTAGGACGAGCCATTTTGTGTAAGATGAACTGTACCATATACTGTTCACCAGATGGCATAGAATTGCAAACCCCAGATGAAGATAGCTTGTATAAAATGACCATGCTAATGATTGAGGCAGAACAAAATAAGTTGTTTCCTGTGTTTGATCGAGAAAAGATACCTGATGAACTGAAAAAGGTAGTGAAAGAGAAGGTGTGGGATTTCACAGGAGAAGATATTGGATTAATGAAAGATGTAGATCCTGTAAAAGTCTCTATAAAAGAAGATGTGAGTTACCCGAACATTCCCCAATACAAAATGACAGCAGAAATAATTGAAGGAATAATTCCAGTGATAAACAAAATGATTAAGCAAGGCATACTGAGAGAAATAGAAAGTAGTCCTTGTAATTCACCGATAATGGGATTGAAAAAGCCAAATGGAACCGTTAGAATTGTACAGGATTTGAGAAAGGTTAATAAAATAGTTGTCCCATGTTGTCCAATTGTACCAAATCCAGCAGTGATTTTATATCAAATTCCCCATGATGCAGAATGGTACACTGTGATCGATATGTGTAATGCGTTCTTTACAGTTCAATTACACCCAGAAAGCCAGCCAATATTTGCGTTCCGGTTCGGAGATCGTATTTTGGCATGGTGCCGAATTCCTCAAGGGTATACTGAAAGTCCATCTATCTTTAATCAGTTGTTAAAGAAATCACTAGAAAGTTTGAGCATGCCTGGAGAGTCTGTATTGGTTCTGTACATTGACCATCTCCTAGTGGCATCAAAGACAAAAGATGCATGTGTAACAGATACTATTGCATTGCTGAATCATTTGGCAGAGGAGGGACATATGGTGTCTCCATCTAAATTACAATTTTGTCAGAAAGAAGTGCAATACTTAGGTCATAAGATTGCCAAAGGAATTAGACAAGTCACTGCGGAAAGAATCAAAATGATACAAGGAATGCAGCCCCCAAAAACTCAAAGACAAGTAAGGATGTTCCTGGGAATGGTAGGATACTGTAGACAATGGATTAGTGGATTTTCATTGATAGCAAAACCATTACAGAGATTAACCAGAGCAGATATCCGAGACCCTATAGTACTGACCAAAACTGAGATGGAAGCGTTTGAACAGCTAAAAACGAGCTTATGTGAAGCTCCAGCTTTAGGGATGCCTGACTATGAAAAAGAGTTCGACCTGTACTGTAGTGAACGAGAAGGATGTTCATTGTCAGTACTGGTTCAGAGACATGGAAAACTGAGAAAGCCAATTGAGTACTTCTCAGCTGTTTTAGACCCTGTTGCAAAAGCGTTGCCAGGTTGTCTGAAAGCAGTAGCAGCTACAAGCGTAAGTCTAGAACAAAGTGAAGGGACAGTGATGGGATTTCCTGTGAGGGTGTATGCACCTCATTCTGTAGAGATTCTCCTCACTAGGACAAAAACACAGTATTTGGCCAACAATAGAATTACAAAGTGCGAAAAGGTAATTCTGGGAGCAGAAAATGTGACAATCTCTAGATGCGTAAATGTAAACCCTTCTACACTATTGCCTTATACCATGGAAACTGAGGTGAGAAATGAGGTTGATCACAAATGCCTGGATGTTCTTGAATACTGTACCAAACCAAGACCAGACATCAGAGACGAGCCCTTGCCTGAAGCCGACTATGTGATGTTTGTTGATGGTTCGTGTCTGAGAACAAATGAAGGTGTTTTGAGTGCAGCATATGCCATTTGCACAGTGGCAGATGTACTGGAAGCATCTTGTCTGAAAGGGATTCGTTCTGCTCAAATAGCAGAATTGATTGCTTTGATTCGAGCATGTGAACTGGGAAAGGAAATTAAGGTTACCATAGTGACTGACAGTCAGTATGGATTCGGAGTTGTCCATGACTCGGACAGCTGTGGTCCCAAAGAAGTTATTTGACTTCTGCAGGATCACCAATACGTAATGCAGAATTTGTGAGAATGTTGATTGATGCAATTGAATTGCCTGACAAGATTGCTGTGGTGAAGTGTGCGGCTCACAAAAAGGGGGATGATTATATCACCCGAGGTAACAGGTACGTAGACTCAATTGCAAAATATTGTGCTAAAAATTTGGCATCCATTAATCGGGACAGAGAAAAAGAGCATGTTTCAAGTCCTTTAATGCTAACCACAGTGGTTGAAACTTGGCAGGAAGTGAGGCAAATGCAGGAAGAAGCTGACGAGGAAGAGAAAAATGTTGGGTTAAAAGCAGGATGCAGACAAAGAGAGGAAGATGAAATTTGGGTTTACAAAGATGAAAGACCAGTAATGCCCGATAGCATGATTTCAAACATGGCCCGAATGTATCATGGTCAAGCTCATGTTGGAAGAGATGCCATGCTTCGTCTATTCAGACAGACGTGGTACAATCCCAAATTCAGGATGATTGCTGAATGCTATGTCAAAGATGTCTGGTATGTCAGCAATTTAATCCAAACAGAAAAATAATTGTGAGTCTGGGAACCATAGGACGATGGGAGGTCCATTTACAAGAATGCAGTTGGATTTTATTGAACTTCCACCTTGTAACCGACTCAGATATGTTTTAGTGATCATCTGTTTGTTCTCTCGATGGGTAGAGGCCTTCCCCACGAGGAGAAATGATGGGCTAAGTGTTGCAAAATTGCTTTTACGTGAGATAATCCCGAGGCTCGGATTTCCAGGAACAATCGAAACTGATCGTGGCACTCACTTTCAAAATGAACTTATGCAGATGATATGTGAAGCACTAGACATTCGCCAGAAACTGCATTGTGCTTACAGACCTGAGGCTTCAGGAGTAGTTGAACAAGTACATGGAACCATTAAAAACAGGATTGCAAAAATGTGTTTGGCAACAGGACTAAAGTGGCCAGACACCTTACCACTTCTTTTGATGACCTTAAGGAGCATACCTGACAGAAAGACTGGATTAAGTTCACATGAGATTTTAATGGGCAGGGTGATGAGACAAGAATTTGTACCAGTTGATAAACTGTTAACTATTAATGATGACATCATACTGGATTACTGCAAAAACCTGTCTGACATGGTGACTTCTGTGTTCCATCAGGTGGGAACTTAATCAAACACGAAAGAGAAAAATCCAGCTCATGATCTAGTTCCTGGAGACTGGGTTCGTATAAAGATACACCGCAGAAGAAACTGTTTGGTGCCTCGTTGGCAGAGACAAAGACAAGTCATTTGGTCAGCACCACTGCAGTTAAATGTGCCGGAGTAAAAAGATGGGTGCACACAAGCCATACCATTCGTGTGCCTGAACCTGAGAATCCAAACAAGGAAGGTGAAAGCACAACTGATTCTGATTCTGAAGGTGAACCAGAGAGAAGTCCAGATACTGAAGCTCGACAAGAACGTCGACATCTGTATCAGATGCAAGTTCTGCGTCTGAAGGAGAAGGAGAAAATGTTGAAATACCGAATTCTGAAGATCAATCTGAAGATCGAGATTTGGTAGAGACTAACACCAGTAAGGACACTGAGCAAGGTAAAGATAAAACCGGTGATCAAGAAAATACTGAAGAACAGTCTGAAAGCTCTGAAAGCAGGAACGAAAATCCTGACACTGGAAAAGAGGAAATAACTCACGATAAGGATGAGATTCCAAGTACCAGCTATGGAGATGTTCCTAACAGAGTGAAAGAACTGTCAAAGGAGAAAACTGATTCTGAAAAAGAAAAAGACATTATAAAGTTTGTCATAAATAAAACTGTCGAAGAGACTGAAAGTGAAACTGACGACAGTGCAGATGAAACTCCATTGAGAAAGAGTTCAAGAAAAAGGGCTTGGAGAGTGGAACATAACACCACGGAGCACAAAAAAAGTTTGTAAAGGAGATAATTGGCCTAAAGGAAATGATGGACTGAGATTTAAACTGGTTAACAAAGAAAGAAAGCCAGAAGATCAAGTAAATTAAATAACCAGTCAAAAGGAGTAATTGGGAAAAAGAATAGAAGATGTCCAAAGGCCAAAAAGAGTGAGAAGACCAAATCAGAAGTACAAATCACCTGAATGGACATACATAGTGTTACCTCCGATTGAAGAAGTAAACAGTAACCAAGAGAACTTGAACTGTCCAAAGACAAATGGAAAAAGTGAGTAAAGAACTGAATCACAGAGAAAAGTGATAATTGATCAAAAGGACAAGGTAAAGGTAAAACCTGAAATCCTGATAAAAGAGAGGACATTGTAAGTAAAAGGTGAAAACCTATAGGTGACAAAAGGTCGAAGAAAATTTGTTAGAAAAATCGCTGTGTAAAAAAAAAATGTCTAGTAATAATCATAAAACGAAATGTTCCATCTTTAGAAAATGGTGTAGATCGTGTTTGATATGTTCAGGATTACTAATATTGATATGGATAATCTTAGCTATTGTCATTCCTTTTCAAGATAACTTAGTGAAGTTGAAACATAATGTAAGTTCAAGTGGACAAAATGTGGAATCAAAGTCTAACAAGCACATGTATATAGACCAGAAATGCATCAGGATAGATCCATTAGCGATTATACTAAGAATACGTCTGCAAGGTTGTTATCTGAATATGTCAGGACAATGGATGCTAGTGATTGCTACATTTGTGTAAAATTACCTGCATCTGTTTCAGAAGGGGTGACATATTACCACCTTCCGCTTACATATGGTGTCACGTGTAGTGTGATTGCAAGCCTGTTTTACCAAACAGGAAAATTAAAATATCATTACTCAAATTCAGATGATGTTTTTGCTAAGTTAAAAATTGTTAATGCACTGAATAAAATAAAGCTCGCCACAGTAATGGGGGAATTCTATTTGGAGATAAATGAATTGAGTCATGAGTACGTCTTCAAAAATAATTTGACATGTAAAATGAGAGTTGAGGAGAAAGCACTTTTAGATATGGTTGAAGAGAGAAGAAATGCTTATAAACGTAAAGAGAAGGTAAAGCATGAGAAATCCAAATATTGGACATTTGAAGATGAAAATCTTGATGACAGAAATGTGAATGTGGCCATAAATATAGACACTCCATTGTTAGGGAAATGTTGTATTAGGAGAGACAACACTGTGTACAACAATTATTTTGTGGGAGCGAGTGAATGTAAAGACACCTATAGAGTCATAGGGATTTGGGGATTTAAAGGAGGAAAAGATCCAGTTTTCCCTGGTATATATTTTATCTGTGGAAACAAAGCTTATTATAGATTACCGGACCACTGGTACGGGACATGCTATGTGGGTTTGGTCTTTCCTAAAATCTTTCATGTAGATAGAGGTACTAATGGGATACATGAGATAGGTAAACCTTTAAGTCGTAGAAAAAGAGAGAGTGTAATAGAAATAATAGGTGATATTTTTGGAGCACTGATACCAGCAGTGGGAATATCTTTTAATGCAAATCGAATTAGAAGATTATCAAAGATAGTAGATCGTTTGTCAACAGACACAGCCGGTGGATTTTTAATGGTAAACACCGAAATGGTTGCTATGAGAGCTATGGTAATGCAAAATCGTCTTGCTCTTGATATAATATTGGCAAAAGAAGGAGGAGTTTGTGGAATTTTGAAGGTACAGCACTGTTGTACCTACATTCCAGATAAAAGTCAAAATATTGAGAAGTACATTACAAACATTACAGAGTTGCATAAGGAAATTGAACCACTGGAGGTTGATGGTGTTCTTGAACGACTTGGTAAAAGTTTTTTAGCAGTTAAACATTGGTTTCAAGAAATAGGTATTTCTATTATAGGTAAGCTACTAATTCCAGTAACAGTAATAGTATTAGTATTTTTGATATTAAGATTATGTTGCATATATAGAAAAAGAAGGAATGCAAGAAAGTCAAAAAGAAAGCAATTCAAGAAAAACAAGAAAGCGAAAGAGAAAACTGTGATATAGAATTGGAGGAATTTCGAGAAAAGGTCTTTAAAGAAACTAGAGAAGAAGATACTAGAGTATAAACTATACTAATCTGAAGAACTCGAAACATGCTTTTATAAAATTTGCTAAATTTTGGGAGATATTTGGTGATAAGATCACCAAAGAAGGGAGTTGATGGAGCGAGGTGGAGAAACAACATTTTGTATACCCCTCGTGAAGTCACACTTCCATAACCATAACTTTAACTAATTGAGTGATGTGTGAAATTAACCAACTTAGAATAAAAATTGCACCTACACAAGTACACGTGGGGAACTAATTTTTGCTTATGTTGCAATCATAATTAACTAATTATGTGATTCTGTCGTGTCCTGAACTAATAAGCAGCTATTAAATAGTCAAAAGCGGCATAAATGTGCTTTTTGTTTACGTATTTGTGGCTGGAGGTTGGAGACAGGTGAGCATATCACGCATAAATGTAACTTGTTTGCTAGGTAACTACTAATAGGGAAACCTTAGTATGGGGGAGGTAAACAGAAGGGCTATATTTCAATAATTAACATTTGTTTGTTTTTGATTCTATGATAGTTCCCGCTCTGGCCTGTGAGGCCTAGCTACAAAATGGCTGCTGTGCCAAACCATGAATGAAAGACAGAGTGTGCATGAGCACTTTGAACAGAACTGAATGCGAGCTGACTGTGCCTGCATGGGAGACAGTTCAAGGACGGACTGTCCTGAAACCCTGTTGACTGCCAAAAAGCTATGGACTTCTCCATTGTTGAACGTGAGAAAGAACGTGAATATAACAAATTAAGGACATAACTGAGGAAACTTATACAATGACAAAGGACCATTTCATTTCACTGACATGACGGAAGTTTAGGAATGAAATGATGAAGTGATGCTCATCCATCCTCGAAATTGTCCAATCAGGATCTGAGTTCATATTGACAATTACTTTTTAGATAGATAAAGTTAGTAAAATAGTGTATAAAAACCCCGACTTTACTTAAGAAGAAAACTCTCTTCAAATTTCCTCCTGAGATGCTGACGGTATGCGCATTTTTCCTGAGATGTAAGACTTTGAATAATTTTCTATTTTTCTTTGAATGAGAAATGAGCTTTAGATGAGGTTATTAGTTAGGGAAGTTAGGAGATAATGAATTTTGGGAACTATCTGTATTTTGCTAATACTTGTGTTCTGAATCTAAATAATAATGTCTATTTCTGAATCTCTGAAATAAATGAATATAACTGTTTGAAATAAAACTTTACTCCTTTAAAGTTACCGTTTGAATAAAGAGATAAATAAAGCGAATAAACTGTTAGACATGCTAAACTTTACTTTTAATAAAATTAGATAACTGGAGAATTAAGCTGGTCTTGTATTTTCCTACGCCTAATTTTTTACTAGCAGATCTGTTGACCAGAACGGTGGTGCGTCTAAATAAAATGTTTAGTTAATAAAACCCATGGTAAAACTCTTTAAACTGCAGGTGTAAATAGTAAAATAGTTAGTTTTAATTTACACACTCCGCTATGATACAGCAACTCTCCTTTGAAACTCACCGATCCATGAAGTAAGATGAAAGTGTTTTGTGTGTAACTCACAGTGTTATGGGCCCCACTGATGAGTAGATGTATGATTTGGTATTTCAGGGAAAGGTGACATGGTTTTAGAAATTATTTCCAGAGTAGCGCTGCATCACCGTCCACCCGCGTAGTACCCTGCCTCGAGCCCTGGGCAAGAATCTTACTATCCTGGTTCCACGATGTAGAGTGTGACCCTACAGGCACCGACGAAAAATACTCCCTGAGCCCCTAGTCACCGCCTAGCAATGAAACAGCACAAGCAGCAAGAAGAGCCCCTGTCAGTGTTATCTCAGTGCCACCGTCTCAGGACCAATTAACAACCGGAAGTACCCCAGCTGGGCAGTGGCGTAACGAAACTTGAGGGCCCCCCCTGCAAAGTACATGGAGAGCACGCCCCTCCAGACTCACTCAGGAGCTCTCGGGCCAGGGTGCTGTGCTGAGGGGGCCCCCTGGAGCTCGGGCGGGGCAGTGGGGGCTGCACTGCAGAGGCCTTGCGACGCCACTGTAGCTGGGGTGTCGGTGAAAAATCGGCGAGAGGGGCTGGTAACAACTCCCAAAGACAGAAGTATGGTCTTCGGTCTAACCCGGCCAAGCCAGAGACTGACGAGCTTGTCTGTGTGACTAAAAGAGTCTAATGTTCATTCATTGCAAAACATCTTAAAATAAGGGAGAGATGTAGAGTGTCACCCAGTCTCTTTGCTTCATAGTATTCAGGGCTGTCTGGCCGTAGTGGGCACCGGGCGTTATCCTGGTGGGCCGCTAGAGTGGGGGCCGGTTTTAGGCCCTTAGGGGGCCATTTTTGTTACCTGGGGTGGGCAATATCGGACCCCTGTAACAAAAGCGGCAGAAACCGACCCTCGTAAACTTCTCGGCTGCACCCCACCCTCACCCTGGGGGGGGGGGGGCAGCTGAGCAGTTTGCCAGGGCCAATATCGGTTCCCAGTCTGGCCCTGATAATATTCTCCATTGCACGCTGAGGGACAGGCTCGGCCCGAGGCTTCAAATAAAGTGGCACTAGGTCGCTGAGGCTTTTTGCTGAGACATACATTTATGGTGTGCATGTGTGTTTGTCCGGGGCTTGGGGTATCAGCCTAGTCCCACGGCCAGATCCAAGCTGGCCCGTTACACCCATGGATAGGTTAAGTAAGGAGAGCTTCTGCTTGTTCACCTCCTGCTGTCGACCAGCCCCATCTTGGAGGGATTGCATGATGCAGTAACCTCCTCTAAGTGGCACACAGCAAAAGGCTAGTGAAAAAGCTGCAAATGTAGTGAGGCAAGAAAATACAAAAGCACCATGGTATGGTATTCGTTACAATTGCTGAGTGTGGGGGAGGGTCTAGGCAATACATTAAGTGGGCCATGCTGAGCCTCCCCTGAACATTTGTAATATATAGTATATAACTCTGTGAACATCAGAAACCACAAAATCATTGCTAATGGCATCTGATATACTGTGCCTACAAGAAACGTGGTCATTAATCCCACTAACAATTACTGGCTTCCACGGCGTTCGTCAAGCATCAAGAAAAAACTACATCTTTTGGAGGCCATCGGGGGCCTGTTGATTTATCTTAACCTCAGACTGGAACTATCAGCTCAAGATGAGATGCTTCAAGTGCTCGCACTGGAGAGACTTAATGCAACAACCTCCTGAATTAGGATCCTTTTGGATAATGTATATTTTCAGCAGCTTCGGCTCAGTGCGAGCGAAAAGGCTGAGCCAGCTTAGTGATAACCTGGATCGGATTCTCTGTGATCATGTGAACTATGAAATGATAATTTGCGGGGATTTCAACTTGTGACAATTAGGATCAACCCCAGCTGGGCTAAACAGCTTGACAAAACCTTAAGCAAACATGGCCAGAAGCCCATCCAGACCACAGCTGAAAACTCAGAGCCATCACCTCAGTTTTTGGAAACATTCAGAGGGATAAACTAAATTGACTATCTCTTTGCCTCAGAAAAAGTTGAGGATCACCTCAAGAGCTTTGAAGTAGTCTCTTTAGAGGAGAGTGACCACCTTCCACTCCGCACAACTTTCAACCTTAGCTCATCCAAACGTGAATGTCATAAGACACTAGGCAACGCTCTCCATGACGAATCTGCATTTTTAATCCAGAGAATAAAATGGGGCTTGTCTGTTTTCAGACAACATGGTAGACATTTATTTACCCACTGGGAAGTCATAATCAGGGGCATACATAAATCACTGGACTCTGACCCATGTCATGGCCGCATTCAGCCAAAAACATTTTACAACAAGCATTTGCAATGCAATATGTCTCGCATTATCACAGTTTGAGCAGTTGGCATTGCTAATAATACTGCAACACTAGCACCTGACTGCCTCACACTAACTACACAACATAAAATACCACAGTTCTTCAAATCAGCCACAATACCTGAAACTGATCACAGTACGTGAAACTAACTGCAGTACGATATCTGAAACTGACCACAACCCTTGAAGCAAGCATATGTGGTCCTGAGTGGTGTTATGTTGAGTGTAGTTATGTTGTATTGAGTAGAGTGTAAATATGTGTTGTAAATATGTGTTGTGTAATTATGTGGTATTGAGTGTTATGATGTGAAGAGTATTTATATTGCATTGATTAGTGTGTAAATATGTAGTTTGTAATTGTATGGTACTGAGTGGTATGAGGGGTGTATTTATGTTGCATTGAGTAGAGTACATAACTACACTCAACATAATACCACTCAGTACCACATAATTACACATCACATAATTACGCTGCATTCAATACAACATAAATATACTCCACATACCACTCAGTACTACATAATTGCGCGCCACATAATTACTCTCCACTTAATGCAACACAAATACACTCCACACATTACCAATCTGTGCCACATCAAAACACAACACATAATTACACTGTACTCAATGCAACATAAATACACAGCTTTCACTCAAATTTGTGCTATATATAAATAAAACATTAAAAAAAACAATTGTAATGCAATAGGTCTCACATTACTCAATGTTTGAGCTTCTAGTGTTGCATTATTATTAGCAATGCCTACAGCTTAAACTTTTATAATGCGATACCTATTGCATTGCAAATGGTTGTTTGAAATGCTAAAACATAAAGACACAATGACCTGACTGCTGTCAAAGCCATCACTATGTGGTCGTCTCCCATTGACCATATTCCCTGACACATTTGAGACAATCCCCGTCTCTACTGAAACGACTCATATTCGAGCAGGTGCATTGAGTAGCCTGTGCCATCTATCCGACAGACTACCTTGAGGTATGGCAGGCATCAAGAGCCTGCCACACCTCAGGGTCTCCCCATTCGTAAAGCCCTGAGTCGCTGACCCCACGCCACCCTAAGCACTGGTAAAAGCTTAGGTGAAAAGGGAAGAATCTGAAAGCTGAAGCCTTTGTACAATGCGCAGACTCCAGCTTTCAGTTTCCTGCTTCATTGCTGAATGGGGGAGGTGTGGAAAAGTGGGTCTATTGTCTTGCCATTTACTCCGTCATTTTGTGATTCACTTCACTATTTTGTGCTGTGCCCTCTGTGACTGACCTTCTCCCTCTTTATAACAAACACTCTGGAGCTTCACTTTTGACCTGCCACATTCCTGCACGGACACTCACACCCTGTTCGTGCTTTGGCCTGCTACAAACTGACCAGCCCGTGCTCAACCAGTTGGACAGGGAGTTTCTCAGATGTTTATCGTCCTCACCCTGCACACTACACCCTGCAGGCATCCATCAACAGGCCTATCCCTGCTTGCTGTGTAATCATACCTCTTGCCTGTGCCCTGCAGTGGTCCAAACAACTAATATTTGTGGACTTATTTGTATAAACATGCTTTTCGCCTACACCATGCAGGGACCTCACTGTTACCTATGCTTATCAGATTAACCTTTGTTTAACATGTAATCATGCTATGCCCTGCAGTACCAACTAATCAGATTGACCTCTGTGTACTATATAATTATAATGTTTTGCCCATGTCCTGCGAAAAACCCCAAAGACTACTCACGTGCTGATTCTCCAGATTGACTATTGTTTAGGAATGTAATAAAGTATTATTGGTACAACTCCCTTACATGTCTGGGGCAGAATAGAGGGTATTAGAACTGTAAAGTAAGAACATTCTGCAGACTGCCTCCTCAGACAGCTATGGGTGTCTGTTGTTGATGCACCTCTTCATCTCATGAAATTGTAATAAATATCCTTTCTCTCTGGCTCCAGCGTTGGTCTCAGTTTGTATTCAGGACCCGTGGACTATAGGGTGACCCTGCACCTTTGGTGGTCTGCCAAAAGACCCCCAAATCCACAGAGGAAGCTGCGTTCCTGTCTAGAGGTTCACCCTAACACCAGCAACTGAAGCGGACAAGTGGTGTGGTGTGGCTCACTGGTTAGAGGCGGCAGACCCGAGAGCAGAGAACGGCCTGGGACCAGGGTTCGATTCCCGACGCGGCAGGGTCTTGGACCAGGATCCGCGGACTCGATAATTCTCGCCTCGGTGCCTACTCTAACCAGGGATCACGCTCGGCAACTCTGGGCATTAAGCTTGCCTCATCTCCACAACGGCCCCTCACAAACGCCGGGGATGCCTGGTTTCACCTTGGAGACTCCCAGGAGGGACTATCTCACAGGGAAAGCCAGGACGGGTTCCCCAGCGGTCTATAGCGCTACGAGGCCTGCGGTGCGGGTAGCAGTGCGCTTTACAAGACACACACAATTTACAATTACAAGTCAGGCTGCTGGAGGCAAATACAAAAAAACTCTGGAATTTTGTTTGCATGCATGTGTGTATCTCTACAATGTGAGTGTGTGCACAGAAGAGTGGGTGACAGTGAGAATAAGTGACAGTGAGTGCATGTCAGTGAGCACATGATAGTGTATGAGAACGCGTATTTGTGTGTGTGTATGTGAAAGTGAGTGAGAGTAAGTCATAGGTAGTAAGTGAGAATAAGTGACAGTGAGTGCATGTCAGTGAGCATATGATAGTGTATGAGAACGCGTATTTGTGTGTGTGTATGTGAAAGTGAGTGAGAGTAAGTCGTAGGGCCCGATTCACAGAATGAACTTAAGACTCAATCCTAAACTTACTACTATTTTGGTATTCACAGAATGCACTTACTACTTTTGGCATTCACAGAATGAACTTACTACTTTTGGTATTCACAGAAGTTAGGATTTTGTCTTAAGTTTGTCTTAAGACAGACTTAAGACAGACTTAAGACAGATTTAAGACAGACTTAAGACAAAATCCTAACTTCTGTGAATACCAAAAGTAGTAAGTGCATTCTGTGAATGCCAAAAGTAGTAAGTGCATTCTGTGAATACCAAAATAGTAGTAAGTTTAGGATTGAGTCTTAAGTTCATTCTGTGAATCGGGCCCAATGGGAGTAAGTGAGAATAAGTGACAGTGAGAGCATGTCAGTGAGCATATGTGATGATGTATAAGAGAGAGCGTGTATTTGTGTGTGTGTATGAAAGTGAGTGAGAGTAAGTCATAGGGCGTAAGTGAGAATAAGTGACAGTGAGTGAGAATAAGTGAGACTAAATGAGAGCGAGACTGTGAGAGTGAGTATGACACAGTGAGTGAAAATGAGTGTGAGGCAGTGTGAAAGAGTTAAGGTGTATGAGTGAGAACAAGTTTGAGTGAATGTAAGTGACCATGTTTGAGTTAAACTTGTTAGTCTTCCACTGGCCTGGAGAATATTATTGGCTTACAGGGGCACCGATTGCAAATACTGGCATATTGATGATAATTCTCGTCACAAGGAGGGCCCATGGCAAACTGCTGGCGCACTAGATATCATTCTTCATACATGAGATACCCATGGCAAAAAGCTAGCGATGGCATATTGAATATAATTCTTGATGTAAGGGACACCCACCACAGAATACTGGCATATAGGATATAATTCTTGGCATGAAAGCATTCATGGCAAAATATAGGCACTGGCTTATTTGACATAATTCTAGGAATAAGGAGTACCGATGGCACAATGCTGGAGTGGTCACACTAGAAGTAATTGTTGGTATATGGGATACCCCTGACACAATGGTGTTGCTACATACTGGAGAAAATGCATGCCATTATTAAAGACAGCGACGGCAGGCAAATAGGATATGTGATCATAGAACCATGACGAAATGCTGTCCCCGATGTACTAGAGATAATTTTTACATACAGGTCACCCCTTGTATATGGATCCAGTCAATGGCAAAATTCTAGCTCTAGTGTACTGTATGTAATTCTTGTCATAAGGGGAACCTGTGGCATACAGAAGGCATCCATGACAAATTAGTTGTTGTACAGCCTCGGTTATCTCTGAGTCCAAGATGGGCGATTCTTAGGTTATATAGTGTTCGCGGGAGATCTGAGGGAGCGTTATTTGCTCCAGGAAGGACTGTAACTCTGTCGTATTGTAGGTCGGGGGGCACTGTATCAGGAGCTGTAGTATTTCTCAAAGGCTAGATTGTTTTCAGCCTATGTGTTAACCATGTGTCCCTCCGAAACATGAATTTCGGTGATAGGTGTTTGGGATGAGTCTGTCTTCAGTAGCAAAGCTAGCGGTTTGGGCAGTGTCAGGTGGTTTGTCATGGAGATTGGATGCACTCCCTGTTTGTGTCTGAGGTCTGTCCAATTTATTCCTGCCCATCTTGGTGGGGCGCCGATCCGAGTCACGTCCGCAGTGGCCGGTAGTCATAGCAGTGTATGCTTGGTTGGGGGTGTCGTCTTTGGTGAGGCGGCAGCCTTTTTCGTACCTTTCCCTGTGGAGTCTGGTGAAGTCTGTTGAGCAACGCTGTCTTTCTTGAGATTGAGGGGGAGGGGCCCGTGTATGCTGAGCAGTGGAGATCCGTCGTCCGTATTACAATTCTTCGACAGGCCCCCTCAATGGTGACCGTTGGTTTCCCCTTGTGTGCAGAGTGTGGAGAGGAGCCCTGCGTCTTTGGTGAGTTGAAGATTGGCACTGTGGTGCCTCGCGCGCCTCTGAGGTTGCACCCCTCCTTAGTGGGGTGGTGGAGATAGTGAGTGCCAGTATATTACTGCCTTCTTTACACTCTTCACAGTTTTTACATTCAGGATGGGATGGCGTAACATTTCACCCCTCATTTGACCCAGATCGGGCACAGGCCACAAAGACATGCAGTATTGTTTCAGTTTGTATTACAGCCGCTGCTACAGTATAGAGTATCCACGCTCTGCCATGTGGGTGCCAGGAATACTAAGTAAGGCAATGGGGTATGTCGTCTGCAGGAGGCCTCTATCACGTTTCTCCGTCACCCCTCCTTTGTGGGGGAAAGGGTCTCCTTGGGTCATCCCTAAGTGCCCAGCTTCGGAAGCCGTCTGTGTTTCCCCTCTGCGAGGGAAACGTTCGCCAGAATGGAAGTTGAGAAGATGGCGGGGTCACCAGGCCGAGGTCCATGCCACTGTTTCAGATGGCGACACCCAATTCCGCTCACAGTGTCTTCCCGATGCTGGCAGCCCCCTGCGGCGGCTGTTCTCTTGCTTAACGGGGAGAACCATGGAGGGCCTGTGATCAGAGTTCACAGAGGGAGAGGGGCCCCCTCGGTTCTTTCTCTGGCCAACTGGCTACAAGGAGCTCTGGGAGCCGATTGAATTCCCCCTGCCTTAAGAGTCACTGATGGATCGGATGGAGGTAGAAGAGGTGGACCTGTCATCGGGCCGAGACCCATTCCTCTGTTTCAGTCGGCTTCACCCGGATCCGCCCGCAGCAATTTCCCTGCACCAGCAGCCTGCCCCTTATGTTAGCAGTTTCACCGCTTACCAGGCCTCTATTGTTGCTGCCTCGCTCCAGGAGGGGTCGCACCAAAGGGCCTCCATTCCCAAAGCTTCAAAGTGTGTGGCCGAGTTTTTCTTCTGGCTCTGGGTCTTCCTGTACAGGGTAAAACACTGCCCAGTCCGCACTCATTGCCGCGGCTGGGCATGATGATCCAGCTTCGCACTTGGTGCTACACCGTCAGGCACCTGTGGTGTGCTCCATGCATGGGTCATAGGGCCCCCGCCGATGCGTGTGACCCAGTGAAATTGAAGCAAAACAAAATAAATATACCCGCGATTGATGTGCGCGCGCGCACCACTGCGAGATATATGTTTTCGATTATCGCGCCTGTGTCTCGGCACGATAATTGAAAACATATGGGCTTTGGTGCACGTAACAGACACCAATAGGCCGTGGGCAGAGCAATGCGTTCGCCTTTGGCCTATTGCGTGCTCTGTTAACAAAATACACACACTCAAAGCCCAATCACAGAAGAGCAGACAAAAAACACACACACGAGTTTGTGCGATTCCAGGGTCCATTTCTGAACCCCGGACAAAAGCACTCTCGCCTGCGCAAGCACTGCTGCGCAGTACCACGCAGGTCGCGAGACCTAAAAAAACACCCCATTCTGATAAGCTCACTGAATATTCGCAAGCTACCTAAAGCAAGCCACAAAAGCCACAATCAACAAATCAAAGGTGCTTTACAACAGTTACTGCGGGGTACAAGAAAACAACATAAGCAATTGGTATGGCTGGGAAAAAAACAGCTGAGGGACAAGGAGTGGAAATACGCATTCTCTTATGAGCATGCGTAATTAGGCTGACTTATGGAGGCATATTAAAAACAAAACACACCAGGATGACAGTTTGGCTTTAGAAAAGGGAAAGGCACTGTGGATCAGTGTCTGAACTTGAGCTTAATTATAGCGAAATAAAAGGCTGCATAAAAAGGTCATCTCCACCTAGCCTTCATGGATCGGTCCGCAGCCTTTGACTGTGTGGCAGAGCCTAGGCTGTGGCAGATCATGGAGGCCATGGGAATTGACCTGAACATCATTAATATTATTCGTGATCTGTATTCAGGTGCCACAGCATGTGTTCGCTATGGATGGGACGGCGAGTGTACTAGATCCTTCAAAATTGCAAGAGGCGTAAGGCAGGGGTGTGTCCTTGCCCCCTTCTTAATTGCTCTTTATATCAACGGCGTACAATCTGCTCTGTCAGGTTCCACCCCGGATGTCCCTTATATAAACTCAGCACAGGTGCCAATTTTTTTATATATTTTTTTTCTTTTTACAGGTGCCAATTTTATTGTATGAGGACGAGGCAGTGCTTTTAGCTTGTACTTGCAACACAGTGCGGCGCCTAGTTCTGGAGTATACCCAAATCATGAATAACCTAGATATGAAGGTTAATTTTTCAAAATATTTTATTTTAGTGGCAGGTACTAAACAGAGGAGTTATTCACAAATCATTACTGAAGGGGGCAAACTGGGAGTTGTTGACACTTTTTGAAGAAGAACATTGGGGCACTAACAAAGGGGCATATTACCAAGGGCCTTATCGCCGCTTTAGCGGGAATTTTTCCCGCTAAAGCGGCGATAATTTAATCGCCCTATTACCTAGCTGTCGCTAACACCAGTTAGCGACAGCTAGTAGGAGATAGCGAGCTTCTGGGGGCCCACTTTGCATGTCAGCGATATATATCGCTAATGACATGCAAAGTGGGCGTGCCAAGATGTTAGCGACTGGAAACAGTCGCTAACATCGCTAACTCCTATTACCAACTTTTGGAAATAATCGCGCTAAGCGCGATTATCTCCAAAAGCTAACGCCTGCCTAGAGCAGTTCTTAGCCATGTTATCCAATGGTAGGTGGATAACATGGCTAAGAGCTTTTGCTCGGTAATGCATGAATATCGCTGACTTTTCAGCAATATTCATGCATTTCGGCCGATTTTTATCGCTTAGGAGATAAACCTTGATAATAGCAAGGCTCCTAAGCGATAAAAATGGGCGAAGCACGGCGATATTAATATAGCTGCTAACCAAGCATAGCGATATTTTTCGCTTATGCTTGGTAATATGCCCCAAAATTCCTTTAAAAAAACTGGCCTAAAACCTATAGATATGATAAAAACAGTGTATCAAGCAAAGACTGTGGGGCATATTACCAAGGGCCTTATCGCCGCTTTAGCGGGAATTTTTCCCGCTAAAGCGGCGATAATTTAATCGCCCTATTACCTAGCTGTCGCTAACACCAGTTAGCGACAGCTAGTAGAAGATAGCGAGCTTCTGGGGGCCCACTTTGCATGTCAGCGATATATATCGCTAATGACATGCAAAGTGGGCGTGCCAAGATGTTAGCGACTGAAAACAGTCGCTAACATCGCTAACTCCTATTACCAACTTTTAGAAATAATCGCACTAAGCGCGATTATCTCCAAAAGCTAACGCCTGCCCAGAGCAGTTCTTAGCAATGTTATCCAATGGTAGGTGGATAACATGGCTAAGAGCATTTGCTTGGTAATGCATGAATATCGCTAACTTTTCAGCAATATTCATGCATTTCGGCCGATTTTTATCGCTTAGGAGATAAACCTTGATAATAGCAAGGCTCCTAAGCGATAAAAATGGGCAAAGCACAGCGATATTAATATAGCCGCTAACCAAGCATAGCGATATTTTTCGCTTATGCTTGGTAATATGCCCCTGTGTCTGTTGCCACTTATGGGGCAGCTCTTTGGGGAACAAGGCACTGTGCAAAACTGAAGATAATTGAAGATAATTTCTTAAAAAGGGTTCTATCTTTACCAAACTCATGTGCCAACTTCAATTCAATTTAACTTTATTTCGGTCTCTTGGACCCAAATAGCACATAAAATAAAGAACATACCCATCATACACATAATCGACAGTCGGCTTTGACACATGGATCGGGTGTTTTTCAAAAGCACAATTTCATGAGCCTTTCTTAATATGTGCCAACTATAAGTGCCACATGGAACTGAGAGCACCTTACATTACTGACACCATTGCAGTGGCGCTGATTCTTATGTGACATTCAGTATGGCGAAAAGAGACCCTTGACTTAACAAGAGGCATTATAAAGGATGTTTTGAAATTAGATGGGGTGGGTAACATCACCTGGTTAACCTATGTTGAATCCACATTGAAAGCGGTTGGGCTACATCGCTTTTTTTGAACCCTACTACTTGTTGCTCAATCTCAAATTCAAAGTCTTTATTTCGGTAAAAAAAGATTTAACCATAAAAGACATCACAGAATAAAACACAATAAAACATTAAAACCAACATTATACAGGAATTACATAATACATGACGCTTCGCAGGGTGTTCAATAGTAATAATAGTAGTAGGGTATCTAATTAACTAATACTGTTCATTTTAGCGATGCGGCAGAGCATAAGATGTTCTGGGGTACAAATCAGTTAGACTCCAAACGGATATGGGCCCATCTCCTAACTGTGGCTGTTGAGATTGAAGGTATGAGACGACATGTTTGTTCCTAAATTTAACAAGTACCAGATCGCCCGCGATGTGTTTTGGGAGAGATCCTAACCAGCCCACCCTTCTGACGCTAAGTATGGTACCATCAATGTTGGATGGGAGAGGTCTATTTTAAGATAACGAAAACACTACCTTGTTTCTTAAATCCTGGTTGTGTTCGTATTTCCCCCTTGGGACTTCTGGTACACCCGAGAGGACGCACACAATGGGCGCGGCCTCTGGTGGCAGATGTAGATGATTGGTTTTTTGTGGCAACTTGTCACAATTGACTGCTATTCCCGTTTGAGGTGTCATTTCTTTGTTTAGCTCTTTTCTAGGCTGAGAACTCCGTAAAGTTGTGGCTGCCTTCGGGTGGTTTATGTTTTTGCTATGCGGGGCTACTGATTGATTGTGGGTTGTTTTACTTTGTATGGTGGTATTAGGGAATTCTGTGGGGGCTGGACATGGTGGATGAGCGGGCCCTGCCTTGGTTCTTAAAAGGAGAGAATTAGCCTTAATTGCTTCCTCGACCCCCGAAAGCCTATCCCCTAGACTGGTCATTTTGTCAATTAACGGAGAGATTATTGACTTTATCATATTTTCAAGTGAGGCCAGTAAGGAGGCATTGGTAGATACTTTAGATGTTACAATGCTAGGAGTGTTAGGGAGTGGGGAATTTATAGTTAACATATGTTGCTTGGCCTGCCTCCCTGTTTGTCTAACCCCATCTCTTTTCCTTTTAGTAGAGGAAACCTGAGTAGCAACAGCGAGATGTGAGTTTACTATTGGGCCTGTTGCATGTGGTGTACCCTGTGGGATTTGGGTAACTTGAAATGAGCAGCTGGTCCTAAGGCTAGGCTTTGCTATAGGAGAAATGGGAGCTCTAGATTGAAGATCTCCTGATTTCACAGGAGCATATGTGGATCCACACATATTATTTAGTTCCTCCAGTAATGAAATGGCTTGAGTTGGATCAGTAGTCTGTGGGGACAAACACACGCTCGGGGGACTATCCATAACTGGTGACCGCTCTATTCTCTCTAATTCGCGGGCAATAGGGAGGACAGAGCTTTTAATGTAATAGTCCATTGTTCCCCTAAGCGACTTACTCTGGTTGAAGGATTCTCTAATGCTTCCCTTACAGTTCATAACAAGCTGGCTTTTGATGGTGGACACTGGAGCAATATCCCCTCCCCAATGAAAAGCTCACCAGTCCCGCTACTATGACACTTGGGAGAAACCTATATGACAGTAGAAATAGTCAGGAGGATGTCTGTACCTTCGGTCCTTTCCCCTCTTTTCTAAATTCAGTTCCAAGGGGGATGTCCCGGCCCGGCCTCCTCTGGCCTACGATGGCCTTAGATGGTCCCGCCCTTGTCCCGGGCTTCTCCCGGCGCCGACCCGCGCGCGATCCCGCGACGCGGGGGGTAGCCGTGGATTAATGCGCCTCCTGGCGCGGGTCAGAGCGACTTCCTGCCGCTAAGGATGCTGGGGATTGTGGTTCCCTCAGGCCGATCTCTGCCGCAGTATTCGCAGGGTTCAAGGTCCAGCCCCAACTTCCCCCACCAACAAGCAGGGCTCCCGGCTGCTGTGGCTGTGTCCCCTGCTCCACCGGGGGTAGCCGTGGATTAATGCGCCTCCTGGCGCAGGTCAGAGCGGCTTCCTGCCGCTAAGGATGCTGGGGATTGTGGTTCCCTCAGGCTGATCTCGGCCGCAGTATTCGCAGGGTTCAAGGTCCAGCCCCAACTTCCACCACCAACAAGCAGAGCTCCCGGCTGCTGTGGCTGTGCTCAATCTCAAAAAATTTCCTAAAAATGCAATTGGTTTCTAATCGACAGATAAAAAGGGAGGCTAGAAATATTAATCTGTCAACAGTAAAGACATACTTGACTTCTACTAGCATAATGCAAAAGGATGCAAATACCATATATTTAACCTTCGTCACTGATCTACAGCATAGGTACATTCTGGTGAGATTTCGTCTGAATTATATACCTTTAATGCTGGGTTTTCCCCGTAATGTTTATGATGCTTCTGACCTCCCATTTTGTCCATGTGATTAGCAATTTGCTCAGAATGACATACACTTTTTGTTTTTCTGTAAATGTTATTGTGATGAAGGGAAGTGATTTATTATCACCATTATGCGTAAAATGAAATTTAGACAGTGTCGTGTAGCTCTTTATTACCTCCAATCACTTCCTGACCCTTTTGTTTGTTGTCCTCTGGCATCCGTTTTGCTATATGCATTAAAAAAAGACGTACAATTTGCTAAAATTATATACCAAACAATGACCTGATTTTATTGTATTGTGTAAATAATTATGAATTTGTATTTTTATATTACTATTTTTATACATTTTAACCATACTGTAATGTTGTCAAACACTGCAAATGTTTCTTTTTACTGTAGTATACTTTTTATACCTACATTGTGTTGGTGAAATAAAGTTATTCTGACTGACTGACTGACCAGGATGATACAAGATCTAATGTCATTAATGAAGCCACATGGACCCTGCACGTAAGAAAACTGTACGTAGTCGAACAACCGAGTGCTTTGTCACCTGAAATTTTAGACTCTGCTGATGATCCACAGGGACTCGCCCCAAGTACACAGCTAATTTCATCCAAAAAGCAGTATGCAAAACTAGAGCATCAGGTGGCCCGGTCCAAACGGTCTCTCAGATCACCTGTTCAAAGACGATCTAGCACTGTGGCCTGCAATATTTACTTCACTGTTCTGCACATGCCTTAATTTCTGCTAAGTTCCCGAAAATTGGAGTGGTTCAATAATGCACCCAATTTTTTAAAAAGGGCGATAGACAGAATCCCATCAATTACCCCCTGATTGCCCTGTTGGACATTGAGGGCAAGATATACACCCATTATCAAAGATCTTGAGCCATGGGCAACAACTAATGCGATAATAATTCAATTTTTTCAAACAAGAGTCAGATGGAATTCCTCCGCAATGGGAAATATAGTCACTCTTTTCTACCTCATCCATCAGACAAACAGTCAGAAATCATTAGCTTTTTAATATTGCTTTGTTGACTGCTCTTCAGCATTTGACCTGGTGGACAAGGGCAATCTTTGGAGCAAACTCCAGGCATGGGGTATTCCTAGCAACCTGCTTAACTCTATCATATCACTGTAGACATCAACTTGGGTGAGGGTCAAGATGTCGGACACTGCGCTAACCAAGAAGATCAACACAAATCAAGAGCTAAAGCAAGGATGCGTCTTAGCTCCAATTTTACTTAACCTATATATAGCAGACAAGTCCTCGGCCTTAATTCACACCAATTTTATTCCTTCAAGGATAGGAAAAGTCAAGATCACAATATTGCAGTATGGGGACGACATTGTTTTGTTTGACCACTCCAAAATAGGGATCCAAACAGCCCTAAGCGCTCTGCACACATACAACATGGCAAACAAGATGATTGTAAACACCTCGAAAACAAAGGTGATATCCTTAGGGAGGAGGCACAAGCTATCATATCATTACTGGTCCCTTGGCTCCTTAAAAATAGCAGAAGCAAAATATTACAACTACCTGTACATCTGGCTCTTGTCAAACGGCAGACCGAAAAAACACTTGAGCCATCTCAGGGATAAGGTTGGACTAATTACCACCAGCCTCTGCCCACTGAATGCCGCCCTCGAAAGCCCCATTTCAGCCCCAATACGAAAAGTGCTCAGGGCCGTCTTACCATCTGCAATTACTTATGGTAGTGATGCCTTCCTGGTACAACTGATTGAAACTATGGAAAAAATACACGTAAAAGTCTACAAGAGAGTGTTCAGGCTGCCATATGTTATCAGGGGATCTCTGGTGAGTCTTAAATTCGGATTGGAAGGTCTATTGTGTGCCAACATGGGGGATTTTCTAAAATACTATCACACATGCATCTCGGCCATGCGTTGCACCTTGAAGTCTGTCCTGCAAAACGTATTTAATGCTAAAAATAGTCCATGGTCCACCTACCTAATGGAGGCAGCAGACACCCTCCGTATAGACCTGACTGCACTAAACGCTTCCATGCTCAGACACATACCAGTGAAAAATATATTGAAAAAACAGATAAAACTTCTCTTGAAGACTCTGGATATGGAAAATATCAAGTCCACTCCATCATTAAATGCCCTGGCAACCTCGTACGATAACGAGTGTCATGCTGGCCTGCGGCCACAACCATATCTTAATTGCACAAACGGGGGCAATCTGCCTTACCCAAATACTAGCTGTAAAGATGTTGGCATTACAAATTAAAGACTTTAATCCAAACTGGCCGCTCCTTTCCAACGTTGTCAAGTGCAGGCTGAGTTACGCCAAATTTGAAACTTTCTGCACTTACTATGTTGCTACCCGATGCTGCTCCATTTTAAGTGGTTACTATTAAAACCACTCTTTTTAACTCATGGTATAAGGGCTTGTAACAAAGCCACAAACTGGATTTTTTTAAAAACAATGGTCCCTTCGGAATTGTCAAGAATAGGCAAATACATTAAAGCGGTGCAGGACCTTCTTAAAAAAAAAAAGAAATCCAAAACAAAAATTCTGAGAAGACCCTTGACCCTCAGCCAGCTTTTCTTTATCTATGGTACAAAGTGGAATAGAGTGGCAAAGCGTACAGTGGCGTAGAGTAGATTGTTTCAGAGTAGAGTGAAGTGGCGTACAGTGGAGAGGAGTGGTACAAGTTAGAGTGGAGTGGTGCAGGGTAGAGTGCAGTGGCATAGAGTGCAGTGATATAGAAAGCAGTGTTTCAGAGTAGAGTGGCATAGAGTTGAGTGATGCAGAGTAGAGTGGAGTGGCCTAGAGTAGAGTGATGTAGAGTACAATGGCGAAGATTGCAGTGGTGCATAGTAAATTGCATTGGCATACAGTCGAGTGGTGCATAGAAGAGAGGTGGTGAGTGAAGTGGTGTAGAGTGCAGTGTCAGAGTGCAGTGGTGCACAGTAAATTAGAGTGGCATAGAGTGCAATGGGGTAGAGTAGAGTGGTGCAGTGAAGAGTGGTGCAGAACAGAGTGAAGTATATCTCAGTGTTGTAGAGTGCAGTGGTGTGGATTAGACTGTGAGGAGTAGCTTGATATAGAGTAAAGTGGTGCAGAGTAAAGCAACGTAGAGAGCAGTGGCGTAGAGTACAGTGGTCCAGGGTAAAATAGAGTGGTGTAGAATTCAGTGACATAGAGTGCAATGACATAGAGGGCAGTAGCATAGAGTGCAGTGGTGTAAAGTGCACTTGCATAAAGTTGAGTGTTGCAGAGTAGGGTATAGTGGCGTGCAGTACAATGGTGCACAGTAGATTGTAATAGAGTGCAGTGGCGTAGAGAGCATTTGTTTTGAGTAAAGTGGTGTAGAGTGCATTGGCATAGAATGCAGTGGCATAGAGTGCAGCCGCGTAGAAGAGAGTAGCATAGCGTGCATTGGCTTAGAGTGGTGTGGAGTGGCGCAGGGTAGGTTGCAGTGGCGTAGAGTGGAATGTTGCAGAGTGGAATAGAGTGGCATTGAGTGTAGTGGCATAAAATAAATTGCTTCAGAGTAGAGTAAAGTGAAGTAGAGTGCAGTGGTCTAGAGTAAAGTGTCGTAGAGTGCAGTGTCATAGAGTGCATTTGGGCGGAGTGGAGCGATGTAGACTAGCCGAGGGTGTAATGGCCTACAATGCATTGGGTTAGAGTGAGTAGAGTGGCATAGAGTAGAGCACAGTGACATTGATTGATGAAGAGTAGAGTGGCATAGAGTTCAGTGGCGAAGAGTGCATTGTTACAGAGTAGAAGTGGAGTGGTGCAGGGTAGAGTAGAGTTGCATAGAGTGGAGTGATGTAGAGTAGAGTGGTGTAGAGTGTAGTGGTGTAGAGTGGCATAGAGTGGTACAGTGGCTTAAAGTGCAGTGGCGTATAGTGCATTGGTGTAGAGTGCAGTGGCATAGAGTTGAGTGGTGCAGAGTAGAGTGGCATAGAGAGCAGGAGAGTAGAGTAGAGTGGTGCAGAGTAGAATAGAGTGGCCTGGAGATCAGTGACATAGAGTATTGCAGTGTAGAGTATAGTGGAATAGAGTGCAGTGGTGTACAGTAGATCAGTGTAGAGTGCAGTGACATAGAATTCACCCGTTTTGAGTAAAGCTGTGTAGAGAGCATGGGTATAGAGTGCAGTGGTTAGAGTAGAAGGCAGTGGTGTAGAGTAGAGTGGGTAGGCATTGAGTGCTGTGGTGTAAAGTGGATTGTTTAAGAGTAAAGTGAAGTGGTGCAGAGTGGATTGGTGTACAATAGAGTGGAGGGGTGCAGGGTAGAGTGCAGTGTTGCAGGGTAGCGTGCAGTGACATAGAGTGCAGAGGCGTAGAGTGCAGTGGTACAGAGTAGATTGGAGAGGAGTCAAATGGAATGGCATACAGTGTGCTGGTGTAGAGTGGAGTGGTACAGAGTAGAGTGCATTGGCGTAGAGTGAAGTTGCTTAGAGTTGAGTGATGCCGGGTAGAGTGCAGTGGTGTGGAGTGGTGCTGCAGAGTAGAGTGGAGTCGAGTAAAGTGTAGTATGTATGGTGTGGTAGTGCACTGCCATTAAAGACAGCACATCTTCAATTCAAATGAGCATTACATTGGCACAGACATATAGGTTTGCTGATAAAAGTATAAAGCGCACAAACAATAATGTGTGGAAATATCATCACCTAATGTTTTTATTTGTTTTGATCATATTAACATATTTGTTCCCATCACACTTCACAGCCTTCCTCCAGCACACCCTCAGTAGCCAGCATGATTGCCACATAAATCCTCTCACTTTAAGGTCAGAGAAAGAAAAGTAAACACCAAGCTTCCAAGAACCTGATAATTGACCTCTGTCTTTGAATGCACAGCAAATGTGACAAGATAAGAACAATATTTAAAGGCCGGTTTAAAGAAATCGAACACTGGTGGAAGGATATAGTAAATATGGGCCATGGAAGGGACGAACACAAGCTGGAGAGCCTAAAACAAATAAAGCCAGCAAATAGAAAGCAAGCAAATGTGAGTTACGAACCACAAAGCCAGTGGTAAGCAATGGGCAGAATGCATTCCTAGGGAAGCTTTCCGAATGTCCCCAAAATGCTGTTAACAAACCTAGGCTTTGACCTAAAAAGGGATACATCTGGAGTATGCAACTGCCTCAGGACCCCTGTGGTGATACCACAGATTATGCCTCTCTTAGTACACTGCTGCTCTGCTCACACTGCATCTGCTTAACCTCTTCTCTCTCTGCATGTATGTAATGGTTACTTCACCCTCTGAGGCATGCAGAAGGATGCATGTGTAGAGGAGAAGTGTGTTAGATGAGGCAACCTATTTGCAAGCAGGCATGTTGTATGGAGAGCTGCATCACTGGTGCAGCAAGTGCAGTGGCACCTGGGCCCAGGGCTGTTAGGGAACCATTGCACCCTATTTATGGCTCTTTTTCCCCAAACGTGGGACTAGAGGGGCCCAATTTCCTTGCTTGCTCTAAGGCCCTTGCCACCCTGCTCTTCTACTTGTTCCCAGTGTATTTCTGGGGAGTGTACATAGGTAAGGTAGCTCATCACACCACCCCTTTTATCACACCTCCTCGCACTGCCTCTACCACACTTCTCTTATGTCCATAAATACATAACCTCAGAGGCATTGCTGGATGCTTGTTTTTCATTCATAAGTGCAGTTATGTTGCCATCCTGATTCCTCTCTCCACATATTCCCCCCACGCCTCCCCCCACACACACCTGCTGTCCCCAAAAGTCTCATGTTTTTGCACGAGCGGCCTCTCTGGATGGCAGCCATGCACAGAAGCCATCTCATAATTAGTCAGCAATCTTTCAGTGGCTGCTGGATCAATGGCCTGCTATTCAGGGGGCGAAGGCAAACACCGCCGATAAGAATAGGCCCTTTGTGGGGCTGTCAGAGGACGGAACAATCAGCCCCTTTCATGGGCCCGCCTTACAGACCAACATTGTGAAGTGAAACGTCAGGGCTCCCTGCTGTAAAAAGATAAAAATCATTTCTACCCGGCGGCGCATACCTTCATAAAAGAGATACCACCTCCCAGGCCGAGTCAATGCACGCTCAATAAACACAGAGGAAGAGAATGGCGCACGCGCGCGGTCTGGAGGCCATCTTTCAAAGGCCACCAAATGACCCTTATTACATTGCAGAAGCAGACCCCTTTGTTTACTGGAAGTGCATAAATTCTATTGTGGCATTTGTTTGGCGCGTGATAGTCTATTTGGGGTGAGAGGTGCATTTTTGGGTGGGTGGCACGCCACAATCTGGGGAGTGCGTACAGCCTTGCCGAGGTCCATGAGTGATGAGCTGCTCCAGTCCAGGTTTTCTCCTTGAATTATGGGCTTGTTGACTTGATTAGTACATTATAAAACAGGACTACAAGTCCCCCAATTCAAACAAAAGAAAACTTGGCTGGAGCAGTACATCATGCATGGAGTTGGGAAACTTGGCAGCTATGTGTGTGGTTGGCAGATTGTTTTTGTTTTGCTCCTATGTGGGAAGCTTTATCTAATTGTAATTCTAATTGCATTTATATAGCGCTTACTACCCCCAGACAAGCTGTCTAATCATTTTTCGGCGAGTAGCATGCTACTCCGGAACCCAAAAAGGATTAGCGGTGAGTTAGTGTAGGGAAATATGAAATTTGAGTAGTGGACATGTGAGTCTGTAATTTTGGATTGAAAAGGATAGTGAGAGATAGAAGAAGAGGGAGGAGTTTTCATTTATATTGCGCTTGGTTAGAATTAGTGGTGAATCATTATAGGAAAGTATGAAATACATTTGAGCGGTGGGCATGTAAGTCTGTTAGTTTGCTGTTGTGGGTGAGTGACAAGGGGGATGATCCTATCTTGAGGTGAAGTGCTCATCAGTGTGATGGAGTGGGAGGTGTGAGAGATAGGCGTTCAAAATTCTAACTATAGTTATTTCTAAAACATATATGCAGCTACACTTCCCCGTCTGTACATTTAGCACTTCAATTGGCATTGAGCCTGCATGGAAAATGACAGCAGAGCTCTTCTGACATGTATCAGATTATAGATTTACTCAGTTTTTAAAGGTGAAAAGTGCACCAGAGTAGGTGTTCACTTAAAAAGTGTTTCTAGCCATATTAAAAGCAGTCTTGCTAAATGTGTGGCTACTGTGTACAACAATCGCAAGCATTTAATATCGACTTTTAATAATTTTGATTCCACAATATATACTGCTACCATATTGTCAAAGCAAGCATAACATGGGAAGCCTAGATTTATTATACACAGCTACAAATCTACTTACTTTGATGAATATATAAATATATATGTATATACATATATACACACACACATATCTATATATACACTTATATATACACAAATATATTTACAGGCACACATATATACACACACACACATATATGTATATATATATAGCTATATATATATGTATGTGTATATATATATATATATATATATATATATATATATATATATATATATATATATATATATATATATATATATATATATATATATATATACTAAGAGGTGGGCATGCAAAGAAAGCTTGAGCCTTATGCTTGGCTCTGGCTCAGCTCAAGGTCCTCTTGAACTTTGAGCCCAAAACACGCCAAGCTTTCATGGAAGGCCATGTGACTTAGCGGCTACAAATGGAGACCGTGTGGCATGGGTACCCAGGTTCGAATCTGACCTCAGCTCCACATCCTGTAATCTGACAACTTTACCTGTGTCATTAAAACACTCATGTAAAGTAGTCTATGTCTGTGGTGCATTGCTTATATGTCTGATCATGGTTCGTGTTATGTGAAACTGGCAGAAATTAAATGTGGATTCTGCCTGTCACCCACACACTTAGCTCATCCTCCAAGAATTATGGACGAAGCTTAACTTTTTATGTCAGAAAGAGATACCTATCTTGTGGCTGGAGTACAGTCTAAAACTGGAAATCTGGGATTAATCCCGGCTACTCTGCTTGCCTAAATTGCGTGATTCTAAGAAAATCCTTTATCACTAAGCCTTTGTTTTGTTCATTATCCCATATCAGCGCACCTTCAACTTTGTGAGCTGAGGATGTGTATCAGTACAAAAACCTCTATTATTTGATTTAAGAAAGCATAATGTTGCTCTGTATATGATAAGATTCTAGGCCTTGTAGAGTACACATGATGAACTGAGTTGCCTTTTAGTATACTAATGGCATTGTCATCACAGTGGGAGCAGAGATGTTTCTCAGTGTCTGTTTAAAAACTATGGGGCATATTTACAAGGAATTATCGCCGAATTAACGGCACTCTATCGCAGGCAAAGTTGTGATAAATTCACCACCCCATTCACAAGCTGGTGCTAACAACCCACAGCACCAGTTTACCCGCGATAGCAGCCGCAAAAAACATCGCCACAGAGGACCCCTGCAGCTATCGCTAATGAGATGCAGAGTAGGCGTTCCCATGCAAAATGCAGCACAACACCTCAACATTCACAAAGACCAGCCAGATCGGCGATAAGAACACACACAAAACACACGGTAGGGCGCGTTAGCAGCAGTAAATTAACACCTGCTATGACCTGGTGTAAAGTCGGACCACAGTCTGCACCACAAAAGGGAGCACAGCCCAGAGCCACACAGGAAGAACAACAGATGCCCCCGAGCAACTGAACATGCAGTATGGACACCCAAGAGGGCCA
Organism: Lissotriton helveticus; assembly: GCF_964261635.1. Taxonomy (NCBI): domain Eukaryota; kingdom Metazoa; phylum Chordata; class Amphibia; order Caudata; family Salamandridae; genus Lissotriton; species Lissotriton helveticus. The sequence goes on from NC_136072.1 coordinate 1,076,305,315, forward strand.
CAACACCCACCGACATCACACCCAGGCTCGCAACAGGCCCCCCTCCCCTGGCCTACCTCCAACCCTGGACTAAGAAACTGCACACCAACACCACGAATCCCAAAACAAATATTTGACTGATGTCGCACAAGCAGGAAAATCAACATACAAGCGTGGCCAGAAAATGGAGAATCAGTCATACAGCAATGCAATCACCAACACAAAACACCATACAAACAAAAGCCAAAACAACCATTCGGATGAGTGCTAGCGGGTCCTCACTGGACAATCCGTAGGACACAGCCTGGAAGACTACATCAAACAGAAGAAGGTGTGCCATGGGCCCAACAAAGGAAAGAAAGGGAGAGAGCGAGGGAGAGAGACGGAGTGAGATTGCACAAGCAGCGCAAGGCCTTGCAGGGCACCTGGCACCACATGCCAACATGTGTGTGTGCATCGCCATCCATACACCATGAGCCAAAGGCTGTGTCCCAATCTCAGCGCCAAAGCCACATAACATTCCAAAATCGCAAGTAGTAGTCAGACAAACATCAGGGATGAAAGCTCCATTGTTCCAATGCAGAAGGCGAGAGGACACCTGCACCTCTGACCTTGGTCCAGAATGCGCCTGGACCACCCTGAGAGAGATGCCATGGCAGATGTGGACGACTCCCACACCACGCATTGCGCAAATTAACTATCCGACTTATCCACAACCCACACACAGAAGCCCCTGCCTGAGGTAACCCCGCATGGGATGCCCTTGACACTCACGGAAACAGCAACCCATTCAGCCCAACGTTGCACACACATTTGAATCATTGCTCAGAGCTGTGGCATATCCTCCACACAACTGCCGCAGTACAGAAGAATGCCGGTTCCACGAGATGCACCAAGGCAATGGCAGGCCTTACCGGGCACGTGCACAACCCCCATCACATGGAACACTACAGTGCACATATGCTGCATTAACTGGGCGCAGTGCCACTGGCAGTGCTGCGGGTCAGTTACCGGCTCAGCTTCCGCATTGCCTACATCACCTGCATCCGGCCCTGGTTCCACTGCCAAACATGCACATTTGAGTGTCCCATGGATGTCTTAATATCTAACACAACTGTAGATGAATTAGACTATGACTTGTGTCTGCGCTCCCTATTGGAACACGAACAGGAGTGTAACCGAGACAGCCGTGCATGGGATGCCTTGACATACTGCATATTTTTTTTTTTTTAAAGTTTTTATAGCGCTGGCAAGACCCGGAGGTATCTGAGAGCTTTACAAGAGGATCCGCGAGTTACAGTTTACATAGTTACATCAATTAAATCAAAGAATCATGGAGGGAGGAGGAGGGGGAGGGAAGGAAGGAAACGCAACGGGGAAACTATGTATTGGCAGTTATGCATGGGAGATTGCACAATTCCTTGTGTGCAGTGACCATATCGAGGCGCTCCCTTATTGGGCTGTGTTGCAGATTGGTGAAACGGCGTGGGCTGAGCACATCTGCCTGGACCAGTTAATGGATTGGCTCACCCTGGTGTTCCTTGAACACGACAACAACGTACTATTGGAACACATTGCACATGAAGCTGTGCGGGCATTCATGGACGAATAACTACGTTCCTACAGCCACATCAGATTGTGATCCACAGCACAGGTCCCAACAACTTGTTGCATCGTGGGGATTGCTCACATATCCCACCACAACAGTGGACACGTCTGCTATCGTCCGGACTCTGGATGCATGTGTGTGGAACAACGCGTGTGTACACACACCTGTGCAAGGTGATGCAGGTCCATGATCGGAGCAACACAGCGTCGTGTGGCAACGTTGCCAATTCGGACACACTGCTGGGGGAGAGCACACACATGGCAATCTAGCACGACATGTGAACCTGTCGGACCCTTTCACCTGATTACTCTCAGCAGAGCAGACAATCGACACACTCTGGTGGCAGAGCACTATGCAGATCCCATGGGCAGTGAGTCGTGTCCCCTCACACGGGGCAATGGGCAGACACCAAACAACACATGACTCATCAAGCAAGGCAAGGTGGGCTGGGAGAGTTGCCATCCATGATGATTGTTGTCCATGTTTGCACCAACATTTTCTGAACCTCGACATGTACACATGCTGCGTATAAGTGTCTGAAGCATGTCCCTGCCTGTTGTGGCCATTGCCTCGTCCAAACTGACACGCACATGCCAATGAATTCTATGTCACCCCACTGGTGTCTAACTGTGAGGTGTGTTGATTTCATTGTCCACTCGTGTGCCACAATAAGCATCGTCCCTACACAGGGAGGAAATGACTGACGCATGTGCAATGGGGGTATGTCCCTTTTGCAAGCTCAACCTCTGTGAGCCAGACATTGTTTTGGGATAGGTACTGGCCGACATGTGCACTTCAGCAATGTGAGTATGGTGTCCAACCTCTGACCATATGGAGCAATGTCATATATCATTACAGAATGTGTCCAAACAGATATGTGTAAGTAGGCATGCGTCGTGAAGTTCTGTTGACACACGTGTAGTAGGCCTGCTACCGATTTGGTCACACCTACACACAGCCCTATTCAACACATGGGCATTTGCCTACTTGGGGGGTTGTGAGATTGTTGTTGATGTGCAATGGGGACACAGCTAGTACTCACCTTCCCAGTCATCGAATTTGCCATGTGTCTCAGGGATACACATGTGCATAGATGTCAGTTATAGGGTGTACCTTCAGGTGCAATCATTGTCCTTACATCCAGCCATACTTCCATATGTGAGTGAACATAGTAATGACACATCTGTGTGATTTAGAATGTTTTATTCACATTCAGGTGATTGACGGAGCTTGAGCTGTACTTGACATGGAAGCCCCGTGGTGGGCCAACCAGAGTCCTTTGGGGATTGAGAAGTGATTAGAAAATGGGAGAGTGCAGTCCACAGCTAGATTGCTGTGTGATTGGCCAGCAGTGATGAAATGGGAGTCCGTGTTGCGGTCCAGGTGAATGTTGCAGAGTGTTCCGAGGGTCAGTAGGAGGTATTTCCCAGGGCATGATGCATAGGTCATAACCAGGCAGGGACAGGGCATTTGGCGGTGATGGATGCTACTGCCTCCTTCCTCACACAGTAATTCCCATCCCCTTCTTACTCCCCTGATACAGGTTCTGTGTCCGGTGTGTCCAGTGTGTGTGGTGAGGTGATGGCTACATCAATGTGTGCCTCTGACACACTAGACAGCGAAGGTGATGGGGCAGCATCTCTGTGTGCCACGGACCCATCAGGGGTCGGAGCCGTGTGTGTCGATGTTCACGCTGCAGTCATCTGGGAGTGGCTCAGTGGCAGGAATGGCAAGATGAAGTACTGCAGGGCATGGAAGTTCCCAGATACTATTCGCTGGTTTCCAGCCATGGCATACATACTTCCAGCCTGCATCTGCTCCATGCAGCCGCGGTCGGCAGTAGGAGTCCCTGCAGGGCGGTGACGTGGGGAGGGGAAGGGGCAGGGTGAGGGGTAGTAATGTATGGATTACGGAGTTTAACAGGTAAGTAAACATATAAATAAATAAAACCAATTTCGCTGCACGCACTGCATGGCATTTGGTGATGCAGTCCGCGCAACGAAATTAGTGTTGAGGGCAGAGTGTTAAGGGCAGAGTGTTGAGGGCAGAGTGTTGAGGGCAGAGAGGCGTGCAGAGTGTGTGTGAGGGCAGCGTGTTGAGGGCAGAGTGTTGAGGGCGTGCAGAGTGTGTGTGAGGGCAGAGCGTTGAGGGCAGAGTGTTGAGGGCGTGCAGTGTGTGTGTGAGGGCAGAGTGTTGAGGGCAGCGTGTTGAGGGCAGCGTGTTGAGGGCAGCGTGTTGAGGGCAGCGTGTTGAGGGCAGAGTGTTGAGTGCAGAGAGTGTTGAGGGCAGAGAGTGTTGAGTGCAGAAAGTGTTGAGGGCAGAGTGTTGAGGGCAGAGTGTTGAGGGCAGAGAGGCATGCAGAGTGTGTGTGAGGGCAGCGTGTTGAGGACAGCATGTTGAGGGCAGAGTGTTGAGGGCAGAGTGTTGAGGGCAGAGTGTTGAGGGTGTGCAGAGTGTGTGTGAGGGCAGAGTATTGAGGGCAGAGTGTTGAGGGTGTGCAGAGTGTGTGTGAGGGCAGAGTGTTGAGGGCAGAGTGTTGAGGGCAGCGTGTTGAGGGCAGAGTGTTGAGGGCAGAGTGTTGAGGGCAGAGTGTTGAGGGCAGAGTGTTGAGGGCAGCGTGTTGAGGGCAGAGTGTTGAGGGCAGAGTCTTGAGTGTTGTGTGAGGGCAGAGTGTTGAGTGTTGTGTGAGGGCAGAGTGTTGTGTGAGGGCAGAGTGTTGTGTGAGGGCAGAGTGTTGTGTGAGGGCACAGTGTTGTGTGAGGGCAGAGTGTTGAGTGCGGGCAGAGTGTTGTGTGAGGGCAGAGTGTTGAGGGCAGAGTGTTGAGTGCGTGCAGAGTGTTGAGTGCGTGCAGAGTGTTGTGTGCATGCAGAGTGTTGTGTGAGTGCAGAGTGTTGTGTGAGTGCAGATTGTTGTGTGAGTGCAGAGTGTTGTGTGAGTGTGTGTGAGTGAAGAATGAGTGCAGAGTGTTGTGTGAGTGCAGAGTGTTGTGTGAGTGCAGAGTGTTGTGTGCGTGCAGAGTGTTGTGAGTGTGCAGAGTGTTGTGTGCGTGCAGAGTGTTGAGTGCGTGCAGAGTGTTGAGTGCGTGCATAGTATTGAGTGCATGCAGAGTGTTGAGTGCATGCAGAGTGTTGAATGCGTACAGTGTTGAGTGCGTGCAGAGTGTTGAGTGCGTGCAGAGTGTTGAGTGCATGCAGAGTGTTGTGTGTAGAGTGTTGTGTGCAGAGTGTTGTGTGATTGCAGAGTGTTGTGTGAGTGCAGAGTGTTGTGTGAGTGCAGAGTGTTGAGTGCAGAGTGTTGAGTGCAGAGTGTTGAGGGCAGAGTGTTGAGGGCGTGCAGAGTGAGTGCTGCAGAGTGTGAGTGAGTGCTGCAGAGTGTGAGTGAGTGCTGCAGAGTGTGAGTGAGTGCTGCAGAGTGTGAGTGAGTGCAGAGTGTTGTGTGAATGCAGAGTGTTGTGTGAGTGCAGTGTTGTGTGAGTGCAGAGAGTTGTGTGAGTGCAGAGTGTGTGTGAGTGCAGAATGAGTGCAGAGTGAGAGTGAGTGCAGAGTGAGAATGTGTGCAGAGTGGGAGTGAGCGCTGCAGAGTGTGAGTGAGTGCTGCAGAGTGTGAGTGAGTGTTGCAGAGTGTGAGTGAGTGCAGTGTGAGTGAGTGCAGAGTGTGTGTGCAGAGTGAGTGTGAGCACAGAGTGAGTGTGAGTGCAGAGTGAGTGTGAGTGCAGAGTGAGTGTGAGTGCAGAGTGAGTGTGAGTATGAGTGCAGAGTGAGTGTGAGTACAGAGTGAGTGTGAGTGCAGAGTGAGAGTGAGTGCAGAGTGAGTGCACAGTGAGAGTGAGTGCAGAGTGAGTGCACAGTGAGAGTGAGTGCAGAGTGAGAGTGCAGAGTGAGTGTGAGTGCAGAGTGCAGAGTGAGTGTGAGTTCAGAGTGAGTGTGAAAGTGAGTGCAGAGTGAGTGTGAGTGCAGAGTGAGTGTGAGTGCACAGTGAGTGTGAGTGCAGAGTGAGAGTGAGTGCAGAGTGAGTGCACAGTGAGAGTGAGTGCAGAGTGAGAGTGAGTGCAGAGTGAGAGTGAGTGCGCAGGGTACGAACACTCGAACTAAGTCCACCACACATAAGACCACACACATAAGACCACACACACCACTCTCACCACCACACACACCACCACCCACTCACCACCACCCACTCACCACCACACACTCACCACCACACACTCACCACCACACAACCACACACAGAACCACACACTCACACCACCAGCCGTCACTGCACACTTTCACCGGGCACAAACACCACCAGCCATCAGTGCAGGCTTCCACCAGGCACACAACACCAGACGTCAGTACACGCTTTCACGAGGCACACACACCTCCAGCCGTCTGTGCATGCTTTTACCAGGCACACACCACCAGCCATCAGTGCATGCTTCCACCAGGCATACACACCTCCAGCCGGCAGTGCACTCTTCTACCAGCACACACACCACCAGCCATCAGTGCACAATTTCTACAGGCACACACATCACCAGCCATCAGTGCACACATCAATTGTTAACGCATCCACAATTAACTATTGTAGCAATCGCAGTATGGTGCACTTTACATTTAAACATATTCATCTAAAGCGCAGCATGCCACCATTGCTACAATTCCAATCCAACCCACAAAATTCCACTACACACCACATGCATACACTCCATAACACATGGCTAAAATACATTGCCATTTACAATGCCATTAGCTCTAACTCAAATAAATCCGAGACCTATTGCATTTCCAATGCTTGTTTGATAGGTGGTGGAGAACTGCCAAATTTATTAAAACTGAAATTAAAGACCGTAGGTTGTAAAAAATGGTGTCGGCCTTGCTTGAATTTGAATAGTGACCCATGTGTCACAATCAGTCAGTTCTTAATTTAAGCCAGTGGTTTCCGGTGCTCAGCACCGGCACCAATTTGTAAACACCAACTCTTATGACAGTCTGCCACATGGTGGCCTTGTTTGTCTAATTTAGAGATGAGCATGACCACAGTTGTTTATTAATGCAATATGCATTAAAATTAATAATAGCTCCTGCCCAAGCTGTTTTATAGCTTCGGGGTGGGGCAGGGGTGGAACATTCTAAATTGTCACACATGTGAAGTGTGATGTTTAGTAGTTGTGTTGGTACTATCATTGGCAGCACTAGCAGTGGTAAGGGATGGTGCAAGCTGTAGTGTCCTCTTGACGAGGCCCCTGGTTATTAATTTGTTCTACAAATTAAGCACTACATACAGTTATCAACATTAGGCACTGCTTCTTTCAGGGCTGGACTGGCCTTTTTAATTCTGTCAAGTATTTCCTGCTGACCTGGCGGCTCTGGAGGCCAGTTTATAAAGCTGAACACTGCTTCTGGTGCCTCTGCTACTTTCGCAAGTGCCCCCAGGTAATTGCAGCAGGCACAAAAGAAGTGGGAAGGGAGAGAGAAAAGAAGAGAGAGATGAGAGAAGAGGAGGGTAGAGGGGCTGTTCTACACAGGGCTGCTTTTGGCTACCCTGCCTTCATGTGTGCCTGTGGTTGGTGGCCGGGTCGGACTGGAAACCCACAGCAGCCCCGGCAATTTTGTTGGGCCGACCCCACCCATGGAGGGAGGAAGAGGGGGGCAAGTGTGAAGCACTGCTGCTTAACAAAACCGCTGCTGCTTTTTTTACCGGCTGCAAAACCAGCACCCAGTAAAAACCGGTCACCACCACCGCAAAATCAGCGCCCACGCTTCCAGCCTTCCGATGCCCGCGACAGCCAGTCCAGCCCTCGCTGGATGTAGTCTACATCTTCACTTATTTTTGGAGTCTGATAAATACTTTTCGTCATCAGACACCTTGGTGTCCCCCCCCCTTCCTTCAAGAGGGTGAAAGGGAGCGGAAGAAAGACGCCGGGCGCCTTATTGCTGGATTTTGAGTTTGGCAGACAGGTTACTCCATCACAAACATGACGGATAACCCATCCGCCTAATTACAGGTGCATTACATCCTACTGCACTTCATAATTAAGAGGACAGGATATCAGTCATGGGTGTGACAGAGCAACCTACCTGCCAAACTCTAAATCAGGTCCTTATTATTATTCTTTTTTAGGGCTCGGGCCTAAGCCACCACGAAGTGGAGGCGGAGCTTCCGAGCTCTTATGTGTTAAAAAAAAAAATGCAGAAAGGGGTCCGGCTGGCACATTCCTTAGTTTTTTATGGCATCTGCCTAGTGATTCGTCTTCGCTGTGCTGTGTATTTAGTAGCGTTGACGTGATAGGCTGTAAGTAATTTACGCGTGCCCGATGTGGCATATTCTGTGCGAGAACGAGCACGGCAGAGTGATTAATCTTAATTAGGAGCTGTCAGAGTGCCCGTGTAATGCAATCCAGATGGTTAAGAGAGGTGTCCTGCTTGAACTTTTCACACATCACGAGCGCTGACTCCTTCTCAGTTCTTATCTCTCGCTGTGCGATTCACTGCCGTGTGAAGTGGAGGGGGCAGCCGGGCAGAGCGTGTGCCTAAGGCTCGGAGATTTCTGGACTCGATGTCTGGCGCGGGGATGCTTATCTATGCCCCTGCGGAATGTGCTCGACCGACCAACCACGGAGGGTCGGCGCGGCGGAGGCCTGGCCTAGGGCAATGTGTTAGTTCTGCAGATGCTGTAGTGCGTAGTGCAGAGGCGTAGTGCGTAGTGCAGAGTGGTAGTGCATAGTGCAGAGGCGTAGTGCAGAGTGGTAGTGCGTAGTGCAGAGGCGTAGTGCAGAGTGGTAGTGTGTAGTGCAGAGGCGTAGTGCGTAGTGCAGAGTGGTAGTGCGTAGTGCAGAGGCGTAGTGCTGAGGCGTAGTGCGTAGTGCAGAGGCGTAGTGCAGAGGCGTAGTGCAGAGTGGTAGTGCGTAGTGCAGAGGCGTAGTGCAGAGTGGTAGTGCGTAGTGCAGAGGCGTAGTGCAGAGGTGTAGTGCAGAGTGGTAGTGCGTAGTGCAGAGGCGTAGTGCAGAGGCGTAGTGCAGAGTGCAGAGGCGTAGTGCAGAGGTGTAGTGCGTAGTGCAGAGGCGTAGTGCAGAGGCGTAGTGCGTAGTGCAGAGGCGTAGTGCAGAGGCGTAGTGCAGAGTGGTAGTGCGTAGTGCAGGGGCGTAGTGCAGAGTGGTAGTGCGTAGTGCAGAGGCGTAGTGCAGAGTGGTAGTGTGTAGTGCAGAGGCGTAGTGCAGAGGCGTAGTGCAGAGTGGTAGTGCGTAGTGCAGAGTGGTAGTGCGTAAAGGTAGTGCGTAGTACAGAGTGGTAGTGCGTAGTGCAGAGGCGTAGTGCAGAGTGGTAGTGCGTAGTGCAGAGTGGTAGTGCGTAGTGCAGAGGCGTAGTGCGTAGTGCAGAGGCGTAGTGCAGAGTGCAGAGGTGTAGTGCAGAGGCAGAGTGCAGAGTGCAGAGGCGTGAGGCGTAGTGCAGAGGCGTAGTGCAGAGTGCAGAGGCGTAGTGCGTAGTGCAGAGGCGTAGTGCAGAGTGGTAGTGCATAGTGCAGAGGCGTAGTGCATAGTGCAGAGGCGTAGTGCGTAGTGCAGAGTGGTAGTGCAGAGGCGTAGTGCAGAGTGGTAGTGCGTAGTGCGTAGTGCAGAGGCGTAGTGTGTAGTGCAGAGTGGTAGTGCGTAGTGCAGAGTGGTAGTGCGTAGTGCAGAGTGGTAGTGCGTAGTGCAGAGGCGTAGTGCGTAGTGTAGAGGCGTAGTGCAGAGTGGTAGTGCGTAGTGCAGAGGCGTAGTGCAGAGGCGTAGTGCATAGTGCAGAGTGGTAGTGCGTAGTGCAGAGGCATAGTGCAGAGGCATAGTGCGTAGTGCAGAGTGGTAGTGCGTAGTGCAGAGGCGTAGTGCAGAGGCGTAGTGCAGAGTGGTAGTGCGTAGTGCAGAGGCGTAGTGCAGAGGCGTAGTGCATAGTGCAGAGGCATAGTGCAGAGGCGTAGTGCAGAGGCGTAGTGCAGAGGCGTAGTGCGTAGTGCAGAGGCGTAGTGCAGAGGCGTAGCGCGTAGTGCAGAGGTGTAGTGCATAGTGCAGAGGCGTAGTGCAGAGGCGTAGTGCAGAGGTGTAGTGCGTAGTGCAGAGGCGTAGTGCAGAGTGCAGAGGCGTAGTGCAGAGTGCAGAGGCGTAGTGCAGAGGCGTAGTGCAGAGGCGTAGTGCAGAGGCGTAGTGCGTAGTGCAGAGGCGTAGTGCAGAGTGCAGAGGCAGAGTGGTAGTGCGTAGTGCAGAGGCTTAGTGCGTAGTGCAGAGTGGTAGTGCGTAGTGCAGAGTGGTAGTGCGTAGTGCAGAGTGGTAGTGCGTAGTGCAGAGGCGTAGTGCGTAGTGCAGAGGCGTAGTGCAGAGTTGTAGTGCGTAGTGCAGAGGCGTAGTGCAGAGGCGTAGTGCGTAGTGCAGAGGCGTAGTGCAGAGGCGTAGTGCATAGTGCAGAGGCGTAGTGCAGAGGCATAGTGCATAGTGCAGAGTGGTAGTGCGTAGTGCAGAGGCATAGTGCAGAGGCGTAGTGCAGAGTGGTAGTGCATAGTGCAGAGGCGTAGTGCAGAGGCGTAGTGCGTAGTGCAGAGTGGTAGTGCGTAGTGTAGAGGCGTAGTGCAGAGTGCAGAGGCGTAGTGCGTAGTGCAGAGGCGTAGTGCAGAGGCGTAGTGCAGAGTGCAGAGGCGTAGTGCAGAGGCATAGTGCAGAGGCGTAGTACAGAGTGGTAGTGCGTAGTGCAGAGGCGTAGTGCGTAGTGCAGAGGCGTAGTGCGTAGTGCAGAGTGGTAGTGCAGAGGCGTAGTGCAGAGGTGTAGTGCGTAGTGCAGAGTGGTAGTGCAGAGGCGTAGTGCAGAGTGGTAGTGCGTAGTGCAGAGGCGTAGTGCGTAGTGCAGAGGCGTAGTGCGTAGTGCAGAGTGGTAGTGCGTAGTGCAGAGTGGTAGTGCGTAGTGCAGAGTGGTAGTGCGTAGTGCAGAGGCGTAGTGCGTAGTGCAGTGGCGTAGTGCAGAGTGGTAGTGCGTAGTGCAGAGGCGTAGTGCAGAGGCGTAGTGCGTAGTGCAGAGTGGTAGTGCGTAGTGCAGAGGCGTAGTGCAGAGGCATAGTGCGTAGTGCAGAGTGGTAGTGCGTAGTGCAGAGGCGTAGTGCAGAGGCATAGTGCAGAGTGGTAGTGCGTAGTGCAGAGGCGTAGTGCAGAGGCGTAGTGCGTAGTGCAGAGTGGTAGTGCGTAGTGCAGAGGCGTAGTGCAGAGGCGTAGTGCGTAGTGCAGAGGCGTAGTGCGTAGTGCAGAGGCGTAGTGCAGAGGCGTAGTGCAGAGGCGTAGTGCAGAGGCGTAGTGCAGAGGCGTAGTGCAGAGGCGTAGTGCAGAGGCGTAGTGCAAAGGCATAGTGCATAGTGCAGAGGCATAGTGCAGAGTGCATAGGCGTAGTGCAGAGTGCAGAGGCATAGTGCAGAGGCGTAGTGCAGAGGCGTAGTGCAGAGGCGTAGTGCAGAGTGCAGAGGCGTAGTGCAGAGTGGTAGTGCGTAGTGCAGAGGCGTAGTGCAGAGTGGTAGTGCGTAGTGCAGAGGCATAGTGCAGAGTGCAGAGGCGTAGTGCGTAGTGCAGATGCGTAGTGCAGAGGCGTAGTGCAGAGTGGTAGTGCGTAGTGCAGAGGCGTAGTGCAGAGTGGTAGTGTGTAGTGCAGAGGCATAGTGCAGAGGCGTAGTGCAGAGTGGTAGTGCGTAGTGCAGAGGCGTAGTGCAGAGTGGTAGTGCGTAGTGCAGAGGCGTAGTGCGTAGTGGTAGTGCGTAGTGCAGAGTGGTAGTGCGTAGCAGAGTGGTAGTGCGTAGTGCAGAGTGGTAGTGCGTAGTGCAGAGTGGTAGTGCATAGTGCAGAGGCGTAGTGCAGAGGCGTAGTGCAGAGTGCAGAGGCGTAGTGCAGAGGCGTAGTGCGTAGTGCAGAGGCGTAGTGCAGAGTGGTAGTGCATAGTGCAGAGGCGTAGTGCAGAGTGGTAGTGCGTAGTGCAGAGGCGTAGTGCAGAGTGGTAGTGCGTAGTGCAGAGGCGTAGTGCAGAGGCGTAGTGCGTAGTGCAGAGTGGTAGTGCGTAGTGCAGAGGCGTAGTGCAGAGGCGTAGTGCGTAGTGCAGAGGCATAGTGCAGAGGTGTAGTGCAGAGTGGTAGTGCGTAGTGCAGAGACGTAGTGCAGAGTGGTAGTGCGTAGTGCAGAGGCGTAGTGCAGAGTGGTAGTGCGTAGTGCAGAGGCGTAGTGCAGAGTGGTAGTGCATAGTGCAGAGGCGTAGTGCACAGGCGTAGTGCGTAGTACAGAGTGGTAGTGCGTAGTGCAGAGGTGTAGTACAGAGGCGTAGTGCAGAGGCGTAGTGCAGAGGCGTAGTGCGTAGTGCAGAGGCGTAGTGCGTAGTGCAGAGGCGTAGTGCAGAGTGGTAGTGCGTAGTGCAGAGGCGTAGTGCAGAGTGGTAGTGCATAGTGCAGAGTGGTAGTGCAGAGTGGTAGTGCGTAGTGCAGAGTGGCAGTGCAGAGTGGCAGTGCAGAGTGGTAGTGCGTAGTGCAGAGTGGTAGTGCAGAGTGGTAGTGGGTAGTGCAGAGTGGTAGTGCGTAGTGGTAGTGCGTAGTGCAGAGTGGTAGTGCGTAGTGCAGAGTGGCAGTGCAGAGTGGTAGTGCGTAGTGCAGAGTGGCAGTGCAGAGTGGTAGTGCGTAGTGCAGAGTGGCAGTGCAGAGTGGTAGTGCGTAGTGCAGAGTGGCAGTGCAGAGTGGTAGTGCGTAGTGCAGAGTGGCAGTGCAGAGTGGTAGTGCGTAGTGCAGAGTGGTAGTGCGTGGTGGTAGTGCGTAGTGCAGAGTGGTAGTGCATAGTGCAGAGTGGTAGTGCGTAATGCAGAGTGGCAGTGCAGAATGGCAGTGTAGAGTGGCAGTGCAGAGTGGCAGTGCAGAGTGGCAGTGCAGAGTGGCAGTGCAGAGTGGCAGTGCGCAGTGCAGAGTGGCAGTGCGTAGTGCAGAGTGGCAGTGCGTAGTGCAGAGTGGCAGTGCAGAGTGGCAGTGCATAGTGCAGAGTGGCAGTGCAGAGTGGCAGTGCAGAGTGGCAGTGCAGAGTGGTAGTGCAGAGGGTAGAGTGGCAGTGCAGAGTGGTAGTGCAGAGTGCAGAGTGGTAGTGCAGAGGGCAGAGTGACAGTGCAGAGTGGCAGTGCAGAGGGCAGAGTGGTAGTGCAGAGGCCAGAGTGGTAGTGCAGAGTGGCAGTGCAGAGTGGTAGTGCAGAGGGCAGAGTGGTAGTGCAGAGTGGCAGTGCAGAGTGGTAGTGCAGAGGGCAGAGTGGTAGTGCAGAGTGGCAGTGCAGAGTGGTAGTGCAGATGGCAGAGTGGTAGTGCAGAGTGGCAGTGCAGAGTGGTAGTGCAGAGGGCAGAGTGGCAGTGCAGAGTGGTAGGGCAGAGTGCAGAGTGGTAGTGCAGAGTGGCAGTGCAGAGTGGCAGTGCAGAGTGGTAGTGCAGAGTGGTAGTGCAGAGGGCAGAGTGGTAGTGCAGAGTGGCAGTGCAGAGTGGTAGTGCAGAGTGGCAGTGCAGAGGGCAGAGTGGCAGTGCAGAGTGGCAGTGCAGAGGGCAGAGTGGTAGTGCAGAGTGGCAGTGCAGAGTGGTAGTGCAGAGTGGCAGTGCAGAGTGGTAGTGCAGAGTGCAGAGTGGTAGTGCAGAGTGGTAGTGCAGAGTGGTAGTGCAGAGTGCAGAGTGGCAGTGCAGAGTGCAGAGTGGTAGTGCAGAGTGCAGAGTGGTAGTGCAGAGTGGTAGTGCAGAGTGCAGAGTGGTAGTGCAGAGTGGTAGTGCAGAGGGCAGAGTGGTAGTGCAGAGGCCAGAGTGGTAGTGCAGAGTGGCAGTGCAGAGTGGTAGTGCAGAGGGCAGAGTGGTAGTGCAGAGTGGCAGTGCAGAGTGGTAGTGCAGAGGGCAGAGTGGTAGTGCAGAGTGGCAGTGCAGAGTGGTAGTGCAGATGGCAGAGTGGTAGTGCAGAGTGGCAGTGCAGAGTGGTAGTGCAGAGGGCAGAGTGGCAGTGCAGAGTGGTAGGGCAGAGTGCAGAGTGGTAGTGCAGAGTGGCAGTGCAGAGTGGCAGTGCAGAGTGGTAGTGCAGAGTGGTAGTGCAGAGGGCAGAGTGGTAGTGCAGAGTGGCAGTGCAGAGTGGTAGTGCAGAGTGGCAGTGCAGAGGGCAGAGTGGCAGTGCAGAGTGGCAGTGCAGAGGGCAGAGTGGTAGTGCAGAGTGGCAGTGCAGAGTGGTAGTGCAGAGTGGCAGTGCAGAGTGGTAGTGCAGAGTGCAGAGTGGTAGTGCAGAGTGGTAGTGCAGAGTGGTAGTGCAGAGTGCAGAGTGGCAGTGCAGAGTGCAGAGTGGTAGTGCAGAGTGCAGAGTGGTAGTGCAGAGTGGTAGTGCAGAGTGCAGAGTGGTAGTGCAGAGTGCAGAGTGGTAGTGCAGAGTGGTAGTGCAGAGTACCTAAAACACATTGCCATTTACAATGCCATTATCTCTAATTTAAAACAAACCCGAGCCCTAATGCATTCCTAATGCTTGTTAAATTAAGCTCTGGCAGCAGGTGCTTAATTCAGTGAGCACCATTCCCATTTAGATGACTTAAAAAGAAGTGCACAGGCTCACAACTTAATTTGCCAGAATTTTAAATGTAAATATCTACCCAACATTATCGAATGCACTTTGTAAACCAAGGGCAGAGTTTGTCTACTTCAATGTGTGTGAAAGGTTTGACAGACAAAGATTCTAACAAAATTCATACCGAGAAGTTGAGTGCAACAACCAGGACTGTAAAGGAGACAGCTGTGCACAACCAAAATGCTGCATTTTGATTGGCTTCTCACGAGCCCTGTTCCACCCGGGAGATTCATAGATAGTACCTGAGAGAGGCCTCGTTACAGCATCAATTACATATCACTACGTCTACTTTCCATAACAGCTGCACGTGCAAATCGCAGAGTTCTAATAAAGAATTAGAGCATTCGCCATTGGGAGTCATGCTACTGGGGGAGACAGCTGTAGAATCATTCCTTTTTCGATCCAGAAGGCTGAATTTCTGGTGCAGAAGTCTAGATATGAAGAGGAAATTATTCTCATTTCTGCTGCTACAACTTCCTAAAATTAATGTGCCCCGAAAACATTCTTATCCACGTGTTTGTATTATATATTCAAGGTGTCCCAATCAACTGGTCCCAATCTTGGAAGATTGAGGGGCATATTACCAACAAGTAGCGATAATTATCGCTAAATAGGCTTAGCGACGATTTGTTTATCGCTGCCTATCGCTGGATATGTTAGCTGTGAAAACATGCTATTAGCAACGTTTTTCTCCATTGTGCTAAAATATCCAGCGACAGCGGCGAAATGCTTGAATATCGCTGAGAATACAGCGATATTCACGCTCTTAGCCATGTTATCCACCTCCCATTGGATAACATGGCTAAGAACTAGTCTGAGCAGGCGTAGGTTTTTGGCGATAGCGGGAATATTTCCATCGCTACGCCTGCCTTGCTAATAGGCGATAGCGAGGTTAGTGACTGCTTTCAGTCGCTAACAGGTTGGGTACGCCCACTTTGCATGTCATTAGCGATAAATATCGCTGACATGCAAAGCGGGCCCCAAACCGCTCGCTGTCGCCTAAAAGCTGTCGCTAACATCAGTTAGCGACAGCTTGCTAATAGAGCGATAGAATTATCGCCGCTTAGCGGCCGAAAACGGCCGCTAAACCGGCGATAATTGCCTATCGCCACCCTTGATAATATGCCCCTGAGTCCATGAAAGTTTTCACTGTGATTTACAATAGTTGCCTCAATATTCTGTACAATGTACATTATTACTTACACTAAAATATTTTCACTTAATTACAATTGAAAGTAGTTTTTAAACGGAATAAAGAGACAGATTTCTATAGACAGAAAATATATATATATTTAATTATTTACTACATTTAAATGATTTTGGTGCTAGGGCATATTAATGGGGTGAGATACATCTACTAACTAAACGAAGTGGAAAAAGTAAAAAGAAAAGTCTGCTATTCAAACAGTAACTCATTTGGAGAGCCTGATTATCTCTGGGGGTACAAATCCATTAATTAAAAAAAAATGAGTTGTTTCCAAGTAGCTTCTTGTACCTCTTAGAAATCTACTTCTACACCTTTAAAAGGAATCTAAAAAACGTATGTGTTATGGTTTGTTCCTGGGATGTTCTGTATATCCATGTCATCTGGGGAAAAATGCCTGAGGAAGAATGTTATATATGCCATTGTATCCTGGGCAACAGGAGGCTGGAGATTTGAAGCAGTCACTGTTAAATCTGTGAAGCGCCCCCAGCCTGAGATATTGGTGGAGGTAATAAAGATTTATCTCAAGCAGAAACTGTCTCTTCAAGTTCCTTTCATTAGGACTTAGCAGTACGTTTTTCAAAATGTTATCATTTTAAAATTAAGGAGATATTAAGCTGCAAAGAGGATGGAGCCATAGGAATCAGATGTGGAAATGGAATTCTGGACTTATGTAGGGATATTTTTCTTTAACTATTTTTAGCCTTTAGATATTCTTTTAATGACTAAAACCTATACGTCCCCTCAGAAACTGGTTTCATATCTGCATTTAACCCCACAATGCTCAATTTACTATAGCCTGCTCCAAAGGAAAAAATATACATTTCACAGCTCATATTCCACCAACGTGGCATCCAAGAGTGCCTCACATTTGTTAATAATAAATAATGTTAGCATTCTAGTAGTTCATTAGAAGTCTGTGGTGAAGCTAGAGTAGAACACGGGGGTATCAACGGGCAGACTGCTGCTGATGTTGGAAGTTCAGCTTTCATCCAGCTGGTGTTGGAAGTTCATTTTTCACTCAGCACTTCAGAAGTTTGGTCTCACATAGATGTGTAAGATATTTCAAAACTTATAGAAAATGTTTCCTCAGTTTAGATTTCTGGATCTCTATCAATAATTCACATGACAAATTAACCCCCTAATTTTGTTCATATAGTGCAGTTTACTCTAAAGCAAATGCTTTACATTTTACAGCTCTCATGCCAGCCAGTAAACTGGCCTCAGGAAGGCCTCATCTTTGCCATGAGTAAGGACAGTTAGTATTCTAGTTACTCATGACAACTCTGCCTCTGTTGGAAGTCCATTTTTCACTCAGAATATCACCTATTTTTCTCACATGGATAAGGAAGTTATTTGTGAATTTATGGAAACTGTCTCAACATCCCTATATAAAACACACCTACCCCAACACTGCTCCAAATTAGGAAAGAGTTGAAGACTCGCCTCTTTAAAGAACACTACACCACAATGCATTAACCATCCACAACCCAGCTACCCTGCCTACCGCTTTTTGACTATATGCTTGTCTTCACCTTGTACAGCTCTCTGCTGCCCTCTGGCTAGGTTTGTGCTATATATGTGAAATATGATATACATACATACAAGTGTCCTCATTATAGCTTCTGGGCTCCTAACTATTGCTTCTGTGAGAAAATCGTTAAGAGATACTATTTTCTTCCAAAGATGGATCAGGATTTTCCACAAGGTGAACTCACCTTTGAATGTCTCATTATTCCTAAAAGTAGTATGAAACCACCAACAAATGACTTACGTTGTGACTAAAATCTGTTTTCAGCATTTGTATATGCTCCTCTTTGTGAGCCAAGTAATAATTACAATGAATTTCAATAGAAATAAAATGGCAAAGGCTCATCACCCAAAAACCCCAAACAGATATATTTCATGTAAACGTACACAAAAGTAGTAACATGAAAAACACACCATCTATAAAACAATTTTGTGATTTACAATGGTGATATTATCCATGGGAGAGATACACACCAAGCAGTTATTGACCGGGTTAGTCGGGCCCGTGGTTTAACCTAGGGTTCTCTGACTCCAACCTGGTCAATAACTAACTGGGAGGGCCCTGCTGCTTGAATAAGATTTCTTTAATCTTTGTACTTTGTGTGCTGCTGTAGACATCACCTTTTACACAACTCACAACTTCCAGTAACTATATACCATGTATGTCACATGTAGGTGTTAATCACTTTTTCTGTAGAGTATTTAATTTTGAAATTCTCGAATACATACTTTGGATCTGCCAGTATTATTGAAGTGCTGACATGACACTGACTGATGGAGAGCTCTTGCTGAGTTCCCTGCTCCTCCTACATGCCACAATTCTGTTGTGTCTGCCGCTCAAGGGGAAAATGCACAATGTATGAGGGGAATCACAACTAAGCTGCCCCTATTCTCTGCTACCCCAGGCAAATGTCTGTTCCTGCTCAATTGTAGATTCTTTTCCGTCAATTACACGGTGGTGGTATTGACCCAATGCTGCTGCAGTCCTGCTGAGAAGTCCTGGCACTATTCCATTAAAAGGATAAGAGCCAGGTATAGAAAAGTCAAGTCTATATCAAGTGTATCAGGCCTCCTGAAATATTTGCTGTTGTCCCATTAAAACCAAAGCAGTCGTCCTGAGAGAACTCACTGCTGCCCCATTAAAGTAGAACAACAAGGAGCAGTGCACACACTGCTGCTTAAGTGTTTTAGTAGTCCAGCTGACAAGTGCCAGTATAGTTGCATTAAAATTGTAGCAAGTTTCTGAGAATTACCAGTATTATCTTTTGAAAAATACAGCTGCCCTGCTGAGAAGTGCTAGTTCTGGCATAGTAAAAATATAACATGTTGAGAAGTGCTGGTTCTCTCACGATATCCCCCAATTGCAGATGGGTAACAGTGAATAACGGCAATGCTTTTTAATCGGGGCTTACGACTGACATCAAATAAACGAGAGTGAAGCTTAAATTGTCTATGATGTCACTCAGAACCTTGAGTCACTGGAAGGCATGGCGTCCATTCGCAAAGTGGAAGTTGTCCTGGTGGAACAGCTTCCACCTTGTGAATGTTGGCATATGGCATTGTGGAGAGGACTGTAGCCCTGAAAACCCCTCTGTGCTTCCCCAATACCATTCACAGAACATAAATGTTATTTTTTTAAAGGAGAGAATTGTGGGGCATATTATCAAGGCCGGGCGATACATTATCACCGCTTTTATCGTCAGGAAACTGCAAATAAAACGGCGATAATGGGCTTGATAATATGCTCTATAGAATTCCTATCGAAGCCCATGTTAGATGTCTTCACATCTAACATGGGCTTCGATAGGAATTCTATAGAGCATATTATCAAGCCCATTATCGCAGTTTTATAGGCAGTTTCCCGCTGATAAAAGCGGCGATAATGTATCACCCCTCCTTGATAATATGCCCCTAAGTTTGTGTGACCATTTACTACACTATCCAAAAGCATTGTGAAAACCATTAATATAAATTGCCAAATACTGTCTAATGGTGATGTACTTCCAAAATAGTGTGAGGACAAACCCATATTGTTGTATGCACGTAAAAGTAGTCTGATAGATATATTATTGAAGACGGGCCATAACTTCATACGAAGACTAAGGCTTACCTTGAGGAGTGGAATCGACCCCTGTCTGGGATGTGTGCAAAGTAGTGCAACCATAAAAGGATGCTTTCCAAAATGTGATAGCAAATTCCGAATCTGAATTCATAATATCTTAGTGACAGTAGTGGCCACTCATATTGAAAAGTGGTGGGGCGGGGGGAGGGGAAACACACCAAAAAAATAGAAGTATAAATAAAAAATATACAACTTACCTGCTGCGACGGCTGCCGCCTTGCTCCCGATCCTCACACCCTGTCCAGGAGCTGCTGCACACTGCGCAGGCTCCCAGCTCCGAATCCTTGCGCTGTTCATAAGCTGGCACTACTATTCCCAGCATGTGAGCAGAGCTGGGATTGGTCTGAGTGCCCCGGTTTGGAGCCCATACATGGACTGGGAGCCTGTGTTGGTTTCTCCACCCAACTGTACAACACAGCTCGGGAGAAGAAAGGCTAAGTGCGCATGACAGTTTGGCCAGCCCAAGAGGACCGGGCAAACTGTCATGCGCACTTGGTAGTTCACACCACTCCCCTACTCCCTGCAGCGTCAGTATGCGAGGTCACACCCCTTCCTCGGCTCATAGCCTGTAGGGCTAAAACTAAAATGATAGTTAAAATGTTTTATTATCATTTTATTTTCGTCCTTTGCATCTGCTAGCTTTCAGCAGGCGGGACGATGCTCTATTTTCGTCTTTTGCATCTGCTAGCTTTCAGCAGGCGGGACGATGCTCATCTGCCATAATGGAGGAGCCGCCCCTGCTTAGTTGTCTGTTCGATTATATAAGGGTGCTCACAGGTCACACTGTCAGAATTGTTTTATTTTTTTTAAATCTTTTTTATTGAACTTGCTCATCACATATCAGTAAAATAAACAGAAGGTAGCAGTTGCAGAGACAATCACATAGTGCTATCAGCGTTTGACCATTTACAATGTTAAAGTACAATCAGGTGATTCGTTACACAGCCAGATTTGTTAGCAACCTTATGTAGTTCCATAGATGACTAGTAGCCAGATGTAATAACTCATTTTGGGCCAGATGTAGGAAGCCTAATACCGGTCGGTAACAGCCGAAATTACCCAATTTCGGCCGTTACCGACCAGTATTAGGCTTTTCGGATGTAGGAGGCCAAAATGTAGGATTCGGTAATTTACCGAATCGGTAATTTAAGGAATCGGTAAATTACTGAATTCTTAAAATACCGATTCGATAAATTACCGAATCCTCAATGTAGGGAGCACTCAAATGAGTGCTTTTCTCATTTCAGGATTCGTTATTTACCAACATCTACAAGTTGGTGGTAAATATCGAAAACCGTGAAAAAAGCAATTTAACAGTGCCATGTGGCAGACATACATGCCCTTAGGGCATGTATGTGTGCCACGTGTGCACCCATGCACTATTCAAGGGTGCAACAGGGTGTCAAAGTGACACCCTGCTACCCTTGAATGTGTTCCCCATTTTACCGAATCGGTATTTACCGATTCAGTAATTCCCATTCATTCCTATGGGCCTAGAGGCCCATATGGATGAATAAGAAATACCGAATTGGTAAATACCGATTCGGTATTTACCGAATCTTACCGATTCGGTAAAAAATACCGAATGAATACTTACATCCCATTTACCAATTCTAAAATACCGAATCTGTAAAATTCGGTATTTTAGAATCTGTAAATCTGGATTACCTACATCTGGCCCTTTGTGGTAGCAAGTTCTGCGACTTTCAGAATCCCAGAGTTTTCTACATCAAAATGACTTATTTTCATCTCCCATCCTCATTTCTATAAATCGAAAATGTTTTTGACTTCTTTTCATGTCCCATGCCCATTTCTATAAATCGGAAATGACTTTCCTGGTTGGATAAACAAGACAAAAAGTACCAGAATACAAAGAAAATTCAATTAGTAATTTCTAGATTTGGGGAACTTTCATGAAGATGTGGAATGATGTCTGCTAGTCTGGCTACTTTTATTTATGAGGGTGGTTTTGCTGAAAATCCACTAATGTTACTCCCTGTACAGTTGGACGCTGGGAAATTCCTGCAACGACGGATTTTGGGAGATGCAGTGAAGTCACTTCCTGAAGAGATGGATGCTGTAAAAGGCCTTACAGCCTGATTCATGAAGCGAAATAGCGCCCGCAATGGCTGCGAAAACGCAATTGCGGGTGCAAAACACGGAATCGGCATTCAAGTACGAAATAGCGAAATCGCAAAAAAATAATAGCGAGCGGAATAGCGATTACGCTGTAAAAGTCGCAGACTCCGGGAAGTCGAGCATTAGCGATAATGAAATAGCGACCAACCACGGAATCTGCGAATTGAATAGCGAAACGCAATATTGTCTCAATCGGCATTCATGAAAGAAATACATTAGCGAAAAATCGCTAAATCGCACATTAGCGCGGCGCAATTTAAGGACAACTCAAAGCAGGTGGTAACCATAAAAGCCATGATTAACCAAAATTTGAAAAACTGTTAGCCAATCACCAACAGGTCCAGGCCTGACCAATCACACATAAGGACATTCAGCAGCAGCAATAGGCGTTCCACAATGCCTGGGATGTACATGGTGGTGAGGCGGCGAAGGCTACAGCGAGCAGCACGGAGGAGACGCATGAGGCAGGCAAGGATTTACCGGCAGCGGGTCACCTTGCTGGGGCAAACCAGAGAACAGATTTATGCTAAATACAGGCTGAATGGGGAAATGATCACCTGGCTGATACAAGAACTCGACCCCATCATGCAGCACCCAACAAGGCGAAACAATTCTGTGCCCACACATGTGCAGGTATTGTGCAGCCTGCACCTCCTGGCATCCGGCAGTTTCCAGGGCATAGTAGCCGCTGCTGGGGGGATTTCCCAGCCCACCATGTCACGCTGCCTCCACACTTTTGTTGACGCCATGCTCAGCCAGCTCCACCGGCACATCACATTTCCCACGAGCCAACAGGATTTGGACCTCACAAAACTACAATTTTATAATGTTGCCCATTTTCCCCATGTCCTTGGCTGCATAGACTGTACCCACGTCGCCATCTGCCCACCAGCTGGCACGGAGTATATGTACCGCAACAGGAAGTCGTACCACTCCCTCAACATACAGATGGTCTGCAATGCCAAGACCATCATCACTGACATTGTGGCCCAGTACCCAGGGAGTACCCATGACTCCTTTATCTTCAGGCACAGCGGACTCCACACACGACTGATCAGGGGAGAGTTTGGGGAAGGACACCTACTTGGTAAGTACACTTTGTCGACAATGTCACATTGCTATGAAGTAACTGCGCTGCACAGGCAATCAACATCTGCTCCTCTCATTCAGGTGACAGTGGCTACGCCCTACGGGAATACCTCCTGACCCCTTACCTCAACCCTGCCACACCTCAGCAACGCCGCTACAATGTTGCGCACATCCGGACAAGGAACTGTATTGAAAGGACATTTGGCCTGCTCAAGAGCAGGTTCCGTATACTGCACAAGACAGGTGGGGCCATGTATTACAGTCCTGCAGCGTGCTGCCGCATTGTGGCTGTCTGTGCAATGCTTCATAACATTGCAACCAAGCGCCGGATACCAGTTGACATCTCAGGCAGTGAATCTGAGGGGGACGACCGGCCACCAGCACATGCGCACCATGCACGCGGGGAGAACCCAGCTGAAGGCCACAGACGTCGCAACCACATCACAGCTAACAATTTCTAGCCCACCCCCTTCCCCCACCCCACATATCACAATTGCATGCAAACTGTAATGATTACACAAGGCGTATGTGTGCACCAAAATAAATGTATTTGTTTGAATCACAAAAAAATATATGGGTCTCCGTAACAACTATTTACAAAATGCAGTATTCATGCATACTGCATGAGACGCTCCATGGCAGGCTTAAGTTCAGCCTGCGCCTGTGTCCCTGACACAATGTCATTGGCCCCTCCGGCGCACAATTCCCAGGCGCCTGGGAGCCTCTTCCTCTTCCTGGGCAGCTGGAGCTGGGGCAGCCCTTGTGCTGCGCCTAGGTGTGGGGGCCTGCGTGGCAGAGTGGCTGCTGACACTAGAGGCACCCTCACTAGCATCATCACCCCCCACAATTGCCGGAATCACAGGTGCGTGCAGTGCGGTGACGGCGGTTGTCAAATGCTCCAGCACTCGGGTAATATCCTCGCAGCACTGGACGAGTTGGTGCTGCTGGGTTAACGAGCGCCGCGCAAGCAGGGTGGTGGCATTTGCCGAGGCATAATTGGAGCGGCTATAGGTAGACAGCCGGCTCAGCAACTGGTGGTGGCGCCTGCTAGCAACACTTCGGTGCTTCACCAGCGCTGCAGTGTTGTGTTCCATAGCCGTCGCCATGCGGTCAATGGCCGCCGTCATGCGGTCCACCCTCTCGCCCACTCCCGCCACATTGCGGCCGATCTTCTGCAGCTGGAGCTGGATGGCTCCTTGCTGCTGCGACTGGCGCTGGTGTAAACGCAGCATGCGCCGCTCCACACTCATGCAGGCGTGGAAATGGCCATTGCCCCTCCTGGTGGTAGGCCGCTGTGTAGCGGATGTGGCTGGCCCAGATGGTGGTGGACGAGCTGCAGGTCTTGCAGCAGCTGGTGTTGCAGGTGCGGCAGGTGTGGTGGGTGGCCTGGCCTTGGCAGCCGGTGGGCCTCAGGCGGATGCAGAAGGCAAGGTGGGTGGCCTGGCCTTGGCAGCCGGTGGGCCTGAGGCGGATGCAGAAGGCAAGGTGGGTGGCCTGGCCTTGGCAGCCGGTGGGCCTGAGGCGGATGCAGAAGGCAAGGTGGGTGGCCTGGCCTTGGCAGCCGGTGGGCCTGAGGCGGATGCAGCAGGCAAGGTGGGTGGCCTGGCCTTGGCAGCCGGTGGGCCTGAGGCGGATGCAGAAGGCAAGGTGGGTGGCCTGGCCTTGGCAGCCGGTGGGCCTGAGGCGGATGCAGAAGGCAAGGTGGGTGGCCTGGCCTTGGCAGCTGGTGGGCCTGAGGCAGATGCAGCAGGCAAGGTGGGTGGCCTGGCCTTGGCAGCCGGTGGGCCTGAGGCGGATGCAGCAGGCAAGGTGGGTGGCCTGGCCTTGGCAGCCGGTGGGCCTGAGGCGGATGCAGCAGGCAAGGTGGGTGGCCTGGCTGCTGGTGTTGGCGCTGCCGCAGGGGCTGGTGGCTGGGTAGCAGGTAGGGATTCCTCCTCCTGGGCCTCCTCGTCGATCAGCAGCCTCTCACTGTCGCTGCTATCTCCCGCACCTGTGAGGGTAAGTGGATACTCATTAGGTGCATGTGACTGTCAGACGTGCAGATGTTACATGCATGCTGGGTGTCATTCCCTGGGTGGCTGTGTATATGCGCACTTTGGAACCTTTGGGGCCGCATTGTGGTACTACTACATTGTGGACATACTACGTCTCCCTCAATGCTTCAGGGCATTTCCTGATGCACGGCATGACTAAGGGCCAATGAGTGAGCCTATGTGGTCAGGGGCGGTCATAGGGGACAGGGTCGCAGTCGCATGCCACTTACCTTGGGTGTCTTGGGTGGGGCGGGAGGAGTCCAGAGGGGTCACGCCAACACACGCCTCCCTCTCCAACGTGTCCTCTACCCGGTCCTCCAGGGGGGTGTTGGGTGGGACAGTCGGTCCACCACCTCCGGTGCCTGATGCCTCACCAAGGCGCTCCGCCACCCTCTCCTTGGCACGCCCTCGGAGGTCGTACCACCGCTTTTTTAATTCCTCCAGGGACCTGTCCGCAACGCCCACAGAGTTCACGCTTGCGGCAATCCCCACCCAGATCCTCCTCTTCTCCTGCTCTGGGACCCTCCGGGAGTTTGCACCAAACAGCTGGTCGTGGTTGGCCACCACACCCTCTATGAGGTTCTCCAGCTCCTGTTCGGAGAATTTCAGTTTGCGCTTGCGGCCAGCGCTGTTGCTGGGTCCGGGCTGCGGTTCGTCTGACATAGCGGTCGCTATTTCGGCGGGGTCGGGATGCGCAAACGGCGGGTTGGTGGCAGCTTTCCGTCGTGGACAGTCGACTGATAGCGTCACTGTGGTGTTTGGGGGTGGGATTTGGCTGCTTCCTGGTTGTGATGTCATCACGGTGCTCGGAATGCGTCTTCCCGTTTTCCAGATCCCGCGAGAATGCGACTCGCAATCCCGTGCAATCGGGATTGCGAGCGCAATCTCGTGCGATCGGGATTGCGAGTCGCAATCCCGATCGCAGGTAGCCGGAAATAGCGATTATTCTGCGTTTTTTGTGGGTCGCTAACGGCTTTAGCGCCCGCATGCGAGTCGCTATTTTTTCTCCGAAAAGTACATGAATGCCGTTTTGCGTTTCCTCAATAGCGAGTCGCTATTGATCGCTATTAGGGACACGCAAAACGGCCCGTACATGAATCAGGCTGTTAGTACCTTATAATACTGCACATTCTGCAAAGTTTAATACGTGTTTCAAATGCAGTTTTTAAGCATGCTGGGTTTCACTTTGCTCTCATGTATTAAGGGTGAATGCACATCTGAACACTGTTGCAGGATGTTCCTTTTTGTAAATTTCGGTTCTTCAGATGTGTTCTTCAAGCTGGGCATGGGAAGAAAATGAAATCATATTTATTTGGTCATGTTTTAAAAAAAGTCGAAACAATCCTACCAGCAGATACATTAGATTGGTTTATAAACGTGTGCACGTTCGAACACAGACTCCTTTCTTGGTAGGGACCAAAACTGTTTACTCAGCCGAACACGTCCAGCTGAAGGCTATGTCAACTCTCTCTCAGCTGACTGCCGAAACTCTGAGCACACAAATGAATCAGACTGCAGAGAGAGCTCCGTTCACCATTTATTCAAGCCCCTCATTTCGTGGAAAGTTTGGCAGCTCAAGAAACAGATCCTCTGTGTTTA
The DNA here is from genome assembly GCF_964261635.1 of Lissotriton helveticus. Lineage (NCBI taxonomy): Eukaryota > Metazoa > Chordata > Amphibia > Caudata > Salamandridae > Lissotriton > Lissotriton helveticus. Next base: position 1,076,331,203 of record NC_136072.1, read on the forward strand.
TTTCTTTTCTAGACGCTATAGGAAGCGAAAGGCACTCGGTGCACTGGAAAAGCAGCCACGATAAACATGAAGCATCAAGCGCGCCAGGGCGTGGGTTCCAAATGTTTGGAACTAATTTGTTTTTTTCAATATTCAGGGGCATATTACCAAGGGCCATTATCGCTGCTTTAGTGGGACTTTTTCCCACTGAAGCGGCGATAATTTTATTGCCCTATTAGCGACAGCTAGTAGGCGATAGCGGGCATTTAGGGACCCACTTTGCATGTCAGCGATAATTATCGCTAATGACATGCAAAGTGGGCGTGCTAAGATGTTAGCGACTGGAAACAGTCGCTAACATCGCTATCTCCTATGACCTACTTTTGGAAAAATTCACGCTAAGCGTGATTATCTCCAAAAGCTAACGCCTGCCCAGAGCAGTTCTTAGCCATGTTATCCAATGGTAGGTGGATAACATGGCTAAGAGCATTAGCTCGGTAATGCATGAATATCGCTGACTTTTCAGCGATATTCATGCATTTCGGCCGATTTTTATCGCTTAGGAGATAAACCTTGATAATAGCAAGGCTTCTAAGCGATAAAAATAGGCGAAGCACGGCGATAAAATTATAGCCGCTAACCAAGCTTAGCGATAATTATCGCTTATTCCTGGTAATATGCCCCTCAGTTTGTAGAGTTCATACGCCTAGAGGATCTGGTGGTGACGAGCCACACACCCAGGACTAGAGGGGCGCGAGCCACTGACGAGAGAGTGAGCCTCGAGACAGGGGCATGGTTCTGACTCAGCGCGAGGTCTGGCTCTGACTCAGCTCCAGGGCTTCCTGGACCCTCGAGCCCAAAGCAAGCCGAGCTTTCATGTGGCCTCTGCCTCCTGCTTTCGAGTTTCTACCATTGTGCAATCCTCTGCTTTCTCCCCTGCCCCAGAACTGGCCGTCCCTTAACTTTGTGATTTTATGCCAAAAGGCTACTTTTTCCAACCTGATTTAACATGTAATGCTGTACGTTTTTAAGAGTGTACTAGTTAAGCTCCTCAAAGAATTAAACACGAACACGAAGCTCTAAACACTGAAGTAAAATGGATACCCATCTAGTGGTTGAATTGCACGATTCGGATCCAGGAAAAGTGTAATCAATCTTGGCTTCTTCGCTTAGTCAAATAGTGTGATCCTAGCTATTTACTTGGCATGCATAAGTTCAGTGTGTGCACTGTACAAATACCGGATTTAGGGGCATATTACCAAGGGCCTTATCGCCGCTTTAGCGGGAATTTTTCCCGCTAAAGCGGCGATAATTTTATCGCCCTATTACCTAGCTGTCGCTAATACCATTTAGCGACAGCTAGTGGGAGATAGCGATCATCTTGGGGCCCACTTTGCATGTCAGCAATATTTAAAGCTAATGACATGCAAAGTGAGAGTGCCAAGATGTTAGCAACTGGAAACAGTCGCTAACATCGCTATCTCCTATTACCTACTTTTGGAAATAATCGCGCTAAGCGCGATTATCTCCAAAAGCTAACGCCTGCACAGAGCAGTTCTTAGCCATGTTATCCAATGGTAGGTGGATAACATGGCTAAGAGCATTAGCTCGGTAATGCATGAATAACGCTGATTTTTCAGCGATATTCATGCATTTCGGCCGATTTTTACCGCTTTTGAGATAAACCTTGATAATATCAAGGTATCTCAGCTGTAAAAATCGTCGGAGCACGGCGATATGATTTTAGCCGCTAACCATGCATAGCGATAATTATCGCTATTGCTTGGTAATATGCCCCTTAGTTACTATTTTGTAATAACACCCATGGCCAAATATAGGGAGCATGTGACAGCCCTGACTTACCTCTCATGGGGGCATATTACTAAGCAATAGCGATAATTATCGCTATGCATGGTTAGCGGCTAAAATCATATCGCCGCGCTCCGACGATTTTTACCGCTGAGATACCTTGATATTATCAAGGTTTATCTCAAAAGCGGTAAAAATCGGCCGAAATGCATGAATATCTCTGAAAAATCAGGGATATTCATGCATTACCGAGCTAATGCTCTTAGCCATGTTATCCACCTACCATTGGATAACATGGCTAAGAACTGCTCTGGGCAGGCGTTAGCTTTTGGAGATAATCGCGCTTAGCGCGATTATTTCCAAAAGTAGGTAATAGGAGATAGCGATGTTAGCGACTGTTTCCAGTCGCTAACATCTTGGCACGCCCTCTTTACATGTCATTAGCGATAAATATCGCTGACATGCAAAGTGGGCCCCAAGATGATCGCTATCTCCCACTAGCTGTCGCTAACTGGTGTTAGCGACAGATAGGTAATAGGGTGATAAAATTATCGCTGCTTTAGCGGGAAAAATTCCCGCTAAAGCGGCGATAAGGCCCTTGGTAATATGCCCCATGGTTCGCTATTGGCATCTTCGTCAGGGCAAAAGAGGGTTGTTCCTATGTTCATTGTTATAAACTCGCTTGTAAAAATTGCCTCTCAATACACTTATATATTTAAATGTACTCATGTGACGTACTCTCTCATAAGTGTTAGCCTATGTTTACATGATGTTTGTTGCATGATTTACTTGCTAAACATTTTCATGACTCGACTATTGCACGGGCTCTTAGAGCCAAGCCATACCACTGACTCGGCTCTGGCTGGACTATCTCTATCAATTTGCTAGCTCGCCTTCCTCTGCCCAGAACTTTCAACTTTCCTACTTCAATACATTTATAGCTCATTCCGTTTTTTGTTCTTTGCTGTCTCAGGTTTGAAGTCCTATTGATTCAATCAGTGGACAATTCCCAGACTGCAACCAAGACTTTTGAACTGGATGAGCAGCTGAAGTATGGAGCTAGGGAACATGAAATCCCTGCATTGCCCTAGAGCAGTCACTCTACAGCACCACCAACACTCCATAGCGGGCCACCTCTAATGACTGATTTTCTAGCAGCGTTTTTTAAGTGTAGGATTAGCAAGTACCATTCGCATCAAGCCTTGCACCTTTCTTTGGATTGGTAAAATACCACCCCAGCCAAACTTGAATGAATAAAAGCAACCCCTAACACATGTGTTTCCCTTTTATTAGAGCTCATCAGAGAGGTATAACTTTGTCAAGAAAGAAGGAAGCAATCAGAATAAATCAATACAATGCCCTTTCAGGCTTAGAGTACCGCATGCATTCTGCAAAAAAAGGAGACAAGGAATCCCAGGCAGTTTCCAAGTTTTAGACAAAGAGCAGTGACTATATATGGAACACTGTACAACACCATGAACACTTCAGATCTGAACACCTCAAATATCATTCTAACACAGTTTTTAAGGATAGGATTTGAAAAGTGTCATCGAGCCCAAGCTAGAAAGTGACTAGGCGTTTCGCCTTTTTTACAGCAAATTATTTAAGCATGGGATTAGCACTGTGCCATCCACACCAAACAGAAAAATTACAAAAAGCCTTTTATTACTACAGCCACAGTGTTACACCTTTGGATTAGTACAATATCATTCAAGTCAACTTGAAATGAATAAAAACAACCCCTGACATATTTGTATACTGTAATTAGAGCGCATGAGAATGATATTGCTTTGTTCAGAGACAAGGGAGCACCCAGTATAAATTAAGACAATACTCTTTCAGGGTTAGAGTGCTGGATAAATTATGCAAAGATGGAAGCAGGGAACTCTGGGTAGTTCCTAATTATAGGTGGAGAGCAGCTCCTTTTTATGCATTACCCTACAACCCCACTGCATTCTGAATCGGCTCACCTCACATGCCTGTTTTTCTAGCAGTTTTAAAGCATATGATTAGTACAGTGTCATCCACTCTGAGCTAGAAAGTGACAAAGCCATTTGCCATTTTTACAGCAGATAAAGTATCAAATTAGGAAGTGGCATCCACGCCAAGCTGAAAAATGACAAAAGTCTTTTCCCATCCAGACACAAAATGACAACTTTTGATTGGTAAAATACGAACCTGTAATGAATAAAAGCTACCCATGAAATATGTGATTAACTCTTCTTAGATCTTGTGAGACAGTTATAGCTTTGTATATGCAAATATGTATATGTATGAGCAACTATAAAAAGACAAAGGCTAAAGTAATGTTGTAGTTAGGTGAAAATGTAATTGACAACACACTGTTGTAAACAAAAAACATGGCTATTCACAGTGCTTTAAATGGGGAAAAATAAGTGCAGGTACTCTTAAAATGATCTATGAGTGTAGCAAGTGGGCGGGCCTAAGGACAAGACATATAAGGCACTTCTACTATGTGGCAGAATACTTATATATTCTTGATTGCGCACTCACAGCAACAAGCAGCAATGCTCACACAAAGCATTTCAGAATGTCCTTTAAAATCCCTCCCTAATGTCTGGATTCTCTCCCTCTTTCATTCGCTTTTCTCTTACACACACACAAACATGCACACACAAGCAGGCAAACACCCAGACACAAGCAGACACACAGTCACATAAAACACTCAGGTGGGATAAAGGCCATTTACACCCCTTATCTCCCGTGGCTTTCTTAATTGCGGCTATTGCTGCTGTCAGCCGGATGCCTGCATTCAGTGTGTGCACAAATACACACCATGGTGTGAATGTGATTGACAGCGCAGGGCCTGAATGGACCCTGCTCTGTCAAACACAGCCAGGTTGTGAACACCGGACATTATGCAGATGAGCCCTGCTGAATAGTTTGAAGGTGATTCCGCTTGGGCTACAGAGGTGCTTTGGCTGTCAGACAGCCTCGTTCGTGCGTGTGAACCAAAGCAACAATGAGCTTACCTTTGATGAGTACCGGTACTCTCCTTGGCAGCGGAGAAGTGCCGGTACTCAGAGCGGTAAATAATAGAAGTGCCGGTACTCAGTGCCGGTGAGTACCGGCCCATTTAAAGCACTGGCTATTCACCAAGATGTCATTTCTATTTCAAGTCTGTTTTATTTTGAGAGTTAACACCCATAGCAGGGCCATACAAACACAGCGTTAAGCCTACAACCCCATATCAGGGCCGGCCGCGAAAGAAAACGACATTCAGGTCATGTGACAGTGATGTTACCAGTGACGTTATAGAACATGTCATGAGTGTTAAAATATGTGGGGTAATTAGCAGACCCCATTCCATGGGACAAATGCCATTTAAAGGGGAGGGGCGCATTTGGCCCCCTCCCCAAGCCGTTTTCAGCCCTGGAGACCCTATCCCCGCAAAATAATAGATGGGGAGGTGGGCAAACAACCTGCCTCCCAGTGTCTGCTAAACCCTCAGGTAACCCCTCCTCCGGGGCTGGCTCAATGACTGTGTCCCACGGAGCCAACCCAGCAGAAGCTATAAAGTGGCTCCCGCCGGGTCAAGGCAAACATAAGTTTCCCTGCGCGCAGAAACTCAGATTGCTTGTGTCCATGCTGGAGCATGAAAATACAGCTGTTACCACTGTGCAGGAGCAATGCTGACTCTCACTGCACCTAATAGGGGCACACGTGGGGAGCCGGTGGGGAAGCGGACACTGGGGTTCCCATGCAGCATCCATCACACTGTTATGTGAAGGCCCCAGGTGGGCACCACAGCACCCTCCTACGGCCCCAGGCCATGGGTTGCCCGGGACCCCTATTATCTCAGGGAGAGGCACTGCACGCCCCCTTCCCCTAAAAAAAAGAAAAGCCCCATAGGATGGAATCCTTGGGGCCCTCTTGGCTCAGGAGGAGGGTTGCATGCCCACTCTTCCTAAAAAAAAAGAAAGGCCCAGGAGATGGGGTCCCTGGGGTCCCGGTGACACAGTGAGGGAGGGCATATGCCCCCTCCCTCACCTTAATCAAAAAGAAAAGGCCCTGGGGGATGTGGTCCCCAGAGCCGTAAAGTCTCGGGAATGGGGGCAACGCACCCCCGTCCACTTAAAAGAAGACAAGTCCTAAGGGAAGGGGGCTGTGTGCCACTTTCCCTAATAATAATTGTTTAAAAGTGGTGTCCCGGGTGGTCATCAGAACACCAAAATGAATAATTTATAAGCGCCAGGAGCCGCTCATTTATTACTCACTGCTCTTTTAAGGAGTTCCACATAATGCTGTGCAAGGGCTTTTTTGTTTTAAGTGTTTTGAGCTTGGTGGTGCCCCTAGAAGAGGGAGGGAGGTGTACCAGCAACCCTTTTTTAATGTTGTGGGGAGCTGCTAAGTGTATACCAGCCCTCAGCAACAACAAAGAGCAAAACTGTATGCCTCATGGGTCATTAAAACCACGCCCCCAAGACAACTTCTATGCTATTCAGCTGGAATACAAGGCCCTCTCGTGGCTGCTTTTATGATTGCATTTTGCGTGCTGAAAAATGTTAAGAGAAAGACTGTTGGTTTTATTTTAAAAAAACCCACAATATATCTCTGAAACTTTTGTTTAACGTTTTTCAGCCCACAAAATGCAATATTAAAAACTATGCTTGAAGAAATGTTCACAGACATGTTTAAAAAAACAACATTATTAAACATTCTTATAATAATTCCTCTTATTAAACTTTTCATTGTGTACATTACTAAAATATACATTAGGTAAAAAAATGTGGTGATTTTGGGAGCAAGATGAGAGATCTGCTTTAAATATATCAATATACTCACCCCTCGAGAAAGCCAATAGGCTCACTTTTTATATTTTAATGTTGTTACTCTTTGACAAAATACGTTTGTTAGCCTGAGTGCATCCAGGTCCATGTGAGACCAACTCTAAGATGCACACGTCAGAAGGCTGTATCTGGTGTGGAGTGGCTGGACACTGGACCTACCCGCAGGACAGTCCCTTTGGACAACCCCACACCACACACCGCCAAAGGCAGTGTATAGAGTGGGGTTGTTTACCTGAGAGGGTTTGGATGCAGGGCCTTAGGGACGTAGCTAGAGCTTGTGGCGCCCGGGGCTATCCCTCAGATTGCCGCCCCTGGGGAGAGGGGTGGGGGGGGAGGGGTTGGAGGGGTGCTTGGGAAAAAAGACCGAGAGACACGTAGTATAGCCACTAACAGTTACCTCGATCATGCAAGTTACAATCAAATAAATGACATTTGCCCATGATGAAAAAAAAAATCGCCAGTGAGCATAATTGCAGCTTGGGCCCACTCCCTCCCCAACACTGGTCTTAGATAATTTCTCTTTGGTTACCAAGGTGAAAAAATAGTTCATTGTATTAACAACACCCTTGAAACTGTCTTTTTGCACCTCTAAGGGACACCTATAGGGAACTGAACCTCAACTCTTCAGAGGCTGAGGCTCAGTTCAACCCCTTTAATACGAAATTCTTATAAAAATGTGTTAAAAAATTGGAAAGTAATGATCAATAATTAAGCATTAGGTTCTCGTCGTTGTGAGTTAAAAAAATGGTAAAACTGTGATTTAAAAGTTTGGAAACCCAAATGTATGCATTGTTGAAGTATTTGCCAGTAGAAAGATTACGAACAAGAATATCAGAAAGGGAAAGCCCTGATTGTTTCCAGTCAATAATAGTTTATAACTTACAGTTCAGCACTCTATAGATAAAACCTCAAAATAGCACTACCAGACATAGGGGTATATTATCAAGGGGGTTTATCTCCGCTTTTTTGGCTTTAAAAGCCAAGAAAGCGGAGATAAAATGATCTCCCTATTACCAAGCTGTCGCTAACACCAGTTAGCGACAGCTAATAGGAGATAGCGACCATCTTGGGCCCCGCTTTGCATGTCAGTGATATTTATCACTAATGACATGCAAAGTGGGCGTGCCAAGATGTTAGCGACTGGAAACAGTCGCTAACATCGCTATCTCCTATTACCAACTTTTGGAGATATTCGCGCTAAGCGCGAATATCTCCAAAAGCTAACACCTGCCCTGAGCAGTTCTTAGCCATGTTAACCAATGGGAGGTGGATAACATGGCTAAGAGCATTTGCTCGATAATGAATGAATATCGCTGACTTTTCAGCGATATTCATGCATTGCGGCCGTTTTTTATCGCATTTGCGATAAACCTTGCTAATAGCAAGGTTTATCTGCGATAAAAATCGCCGATGTGCGGCGATAATTTTTGTCTCTAAACAAGTTAGAGACAAAAATTATCTCTATTGGTTGGTAATATGCCCCATAGTTCCTAGTCATAAACAGGCTGCATATTTTACACAGCACCACCATAAGGAAGACTGTCATAAATAAGTGCGGGAGTCAAGCTAGCCTGTACAAATTAAACAATGGCCTACAAATAGTCAGACAAAATATAGTGTACTGCCTAATTGGAGTTCATAATATAAAATATTTCTCTTAACCAATTACAAATGGGTTCTTCCGATGCAACTAAAGCTTACATAGCAGAGTTTTGATGAAGCGCATCCTAGTCACTGGCCACTCCCTCCCTCCAACAGGAGTCAAGGTGATGCTCTAATCTCAGATCTGAGATGCAGGCATTAACACATCTTGAAATGAACGCATCACTGAGTAAGCAAATAAGAAACGTAAGATAAATGCCCACTTTTTAATTTTCTTGAATCCTGCTGAAGGCCACTGCTTGTTTACTTTAGCAACATTTGTTTCCACGTGGGACCTGGCGGTACCCGGGGAACATCTAGAGAAAGCTGGTTTGGCGCTACTTTAAAGAGCTTTCTGATATAACAAAGAAAGCCTTCTTTAAAAACAATAAATATCTTCGGCTCGAATTTGCGCTAATATGAACTGCTCAAGAAGATATAGTTGGCCAAGGACGCACAGTTCTACTTTAGCTGCATACTGAACAAACCTCGTAGGCAGGTCAGGGGAACAGTGTGACACTCTGGTCGGTCTCCCCTTGCACTGTCCGATGGTCCGGGCAGCGCCATGGTGCAGCACCCCTTTGTCACAGGCTCACCGGAATATAAAGTTTTCTGCAGTACGTCGGTGTTCTGCAGAGGTCACGCACGCACCTCACATTTGCAGTTGGCTGCGACGGTCTTGCGCACCTCAGCCCGGTGACGTCAGGCGTAGCTGTAGGGTGACCCGGTCGTGACTCACGCACGCACCACACCACCAGGTGCGTGCGTGCAGCAATTGCAAGCAGGTGAGCTAAGCTTGCTTTGGCTTTAAACCGGGGCGCATGCGCAGCACTGGTGGCACGTTGCGGCGGCCTTTATCATTTATTTGGGGACACTCACTGAGTTTCCCCAAATAAATGATAAAGGCCTCCGCGCGCGCGCCGCCCCCAAAACAGTGCCGCTGGGGCGGTCCGCCCCCCTCGCCCCCCCTAGCTACGCCGGTGCAGGGCCTGGCTGCAGGTCAGGCTCTGCAGACAACCCCACGCTGAGCACAGCCGTTGGCTGCTCGTGGGGAATGAACGCAAGTCTTGCATGGTGGGCGGTTGGTTTTACATTAGTTAATAAAATATTACTTTATGATTACAAAAAAAACCTAAAAATTCACTGAAAAACCAAAGTTTAAAGTGATGTTATAAGTAGGTGAAAATTTCAGTGACAATGTAACATTTTAAACAAAACAAATCACTGAAATTTACCAGTTAAATTTATCTCTAGTACCCATAACTTGTGCCCTAAAGTAACTATAAATCTGGACATTGCCCTTCACATCGGCTTATTTCAGAGGCAGCGTTATCGGCGGCACGTTGTTTTGGAAAAGACAGGTATCATCATACTTTGTCCAGGATCCAGTTACACCAGTTACCATTATTGAGTGGTCTCTTGCTATATGAATAATTTGGAAACAACCCCAGCTTATGAGAGAGTCTGGAGATACAATAATGAGCCACATGTTATGTTATGTTATGTTATTATAAGCTTGTAGAGCGCTGTATCACCCAGGGGTATCTAAGCACTATCAGCGGATACATAACATCGGTAAGTAAACGAGCAGATCACAGAAGCCCCCATGCCTCCACAAAAAGCACTGTCTTCAGCTTTTTCCTGAACGAAGATAGGTTTGTTTCCTTCCTGAGTTCGGCCGGAAGAAGGTTCCATGCAGGAGGGACAGTGCTGGAAAAGGCTCGGCCACCCTTAGATGTAAGGTTGTACCGAGGACAGAGAAGATTACATGCCTCCGCCGATCGGAGGGACCTAGTAGGTAGGTACCTAGGAAGCCGATCTTTAATGTATTTGGGGGCTGAGCCATAAACCGCTTTGTGTGCAATACAAAGGCTTTTAAATTTAGTTCTTTGGGCGATGGGAAGCCAATGTAAGCTGCGAAGGAGGGGCGTAGCATGAGTTTGCCTGGGTTTTTTAAAAATAAGCCTTGCGGCGTCGTTCATCACGACCTGTAGGCGGGCCAGAAGGTAGTTAGGGAGCCCATAGTAGAGGGAATTACCATAGTCCAGCCGAGCTAGAACCAAGGCGGAGACAGCCAGCCTCAAGGTGGAAGAAGATAAAAATGAGGAGAGTTTCCTCAGCTGGCGGATCAAACTCACACAGATGCCCACCACTGATGATACCTGCTGAGTCATAGAAAGTCGGGCATCAATTTTGATGCCAAGACTTTTGACTGCTGGCACTGGGGCTGGAGGCGGTCCCAGTTCAGCCGGCCAGAACTGATCGCACCAAGGGTTGGCAACTGTAGTGATTACCAGGACTTCGGTCTTTTCTGGGTTTATTTTTAAGGAGTTGTTAGACATCCAGCTAGTTATGAATTTGAGAGTGTTCTGCATTCTCAAATGGGCCTGAGCATTGTTGTCAATCTGAAACAGGATTTGTGTGTCATCTGCGTAATTGTAGACTCTACAGTCCAGTACATGATGTGAGATCGTCATTTTATAAAGTTTCTAATTTCAAGCAATCAAGATCTTTTACAGAATGAATCCTCACGTCCCTTGCATCAATACATTGGGATGCTAACTCACACTTACTTTGACGCCAAGCCCTTCAACTGCAGTATTCATATTCATATTTATTTATTTGTTTGATTAATTAAAATCTTACAAAAAGGCAGATAAAACTTTACCAAATTTAAAATTATAAAACAATTGGATTTTCAATCAGTTTTCAAAAGTTAGATATATATTATACACATTAAAAAGGAAAAAAAGCTGCATTGTATAAAGTCCATATTCACGTAGTCTGTTGTTTGGTCAATCAAAAACACCCAATTTCTTCTGTACCACACGAAGGAATTTAACAAGCGCAGAACTCATCGGCAAATCATCTAGGTTAAGACTTGCGATCAGTGCCTGTCTACATGTCCTTACACTACGCATGTTAAACATTCTTTTAATTGTAGTTTTTCTTTCAATTTCCAGAGTCGGGCAAAGACACAATAGGTGTAAGATGTTTTCTTCTCCTAGGTTACAAAGCCTGCATATGTTATTTCCTTGTGATCTCTTCCATGGTGGTAAGTGGCATGTGCCTGGATAGAAGCCAAATCTGGCATTAATAAAAATGTGTTTATTTTTCTTAGACCATGCCGTTTCTAGATAGGTTTGAACCTTTTTTTTCTTGTATCCAGAGACAATTGACCATGAGTGGCTACGTTTGACCAGAGTATCTTTATCCATAATCATGGAGAGGTAGTTAGTGAGTTTGTTTATTGTTTTTTTGAAGCTCTCCAACGTAATTGTGGTGTTAGAACTGGCTATTTCTGGTAGGCTAAGGCTGACGCCAAAGCCAGGCAGAAACCACCATTCTAGTCAGGGCGAGGGAGTCACACGCCAAGATAACCCCTGCTCACCCCCTTGGTAGCTTGGCACGAGCAGTGAGGCTAAACTCGGAGGCAATGTGTAAAGCATTTGCGCCAGCGCACAACAGCAACAACATCCTAGGCACACCACAAAAGGAACTCCACACAAGGTTATATAAAAATAACTTCAGTATTGTCAAAACCACATCAGATAGAAATCACACATGTACATTGTGCCAACTGGCACGGGCAATATTCACAAGGGATTATTTACAAGACAGGGCCACATAGGCCACTGTCATAATCAGCACTTAGTAGAAATAGAAATACTGTCAGAAATTAGAATAAGTATAGCAAAAAAATTAACAGTTATAAATCACATCCAGTAACTACTGGGAACAGGTAAGTACCACCTACGCAACCCTAAACCCCTTAGGAGAATGTCACGCAGGGGACCAGGACCTCACTAGGACCACCTGTATTAGAAAGAACAACCACCTAAGAATAAAATACATTTAGGGGTATAAACAAGAACACATTACCCATGATGCATGAAACACATTCAGAGGAGTAGTAAAGGAAAACACATGATGCCTAAAAACATTCAGAGGTGTATGGACAACCACCTAAGTATCACACAGCATTTAGGGGTCTAGGAAGGAACACATTACCCATGATGCATAAATATACATTCAGAGGAGTAGTAAAGGGAAACACATGATGCATAAACCTACACATTCAGCGGTGTTAAGAACAAAGCACATGATGCAATGAAAATACATTCAGAGGTACCAGAACAATACAATAGCGCAAAAATCAGATGATGCCTAAAAACATTCAGAGGTGCAAGGAAAAAACACACAATTGCGCCAAAACCTACATAAGCCACCACCTGTGGCAGTCCCTAGGCCAACTGGCCTGGTTGGGGCTAAGACTCCCTGTGTCTCAATGTCAGGGGCCTAAACGGTGCAGGTGCCCACTACTTGCTGGGCACCTGTAGACAATCACAAGACCTAAACGGTGCAGCTGCCCACTAATTGCTGGGCAGCTGGGAGTTAACAAAAACTGCGACAGGGTCCTCACTGACCCTTAGGCGCAAACTGCGCCACTGTTGGAGCCACACAGGCTCCGAACAACTTCCTCGCAGGCAGGAGGGGGCGGGCACCGGCAATGTGCCCCGATGCCCCCTTTAACTAAAAATGGCCAAACGCTGGAGCCAAACAGGCTCTAAAACAAAATAGTCTCCATGGAGCCCTCAGGCTCTCAAAACAACTGTGCCCCCTAGAGCCTCCGTGGCTCTAAGCACAAAATGGCCCTCGAGCCTCGCTGGGCTCGTAAATCAGATAAGCCCCCCTAGAGCCTCCGTGGCTCTAAACAAAATAATAGGGGCAGGGGAGCCTCTCAACACAAAGTAATTGCAGCCACGAGCCTCGCTGGGCTCTTAACATTAAGTAATTGCGGCCTCGCTGGGCCGGGATCGGCTCTTCAAACCAAGAGCCCACACGAGCCTCACACTCGAGGGGAGGGGCGGGCACCGGCAATGTGCCCCGACGCCCCTCTCCCTTCTCAGGCACTCACCGGGTCACGCCGATCACTCAGGCCCATCTCCCCCGAAGGCACTCCGGTCTTCTCTCTCTCCCCGGGGCTCCCTCAGCACACGGGAGCCCCAGCAGCAGGCCACGCTTCCTCCTCTCTTCCCGGGGCTCCCTCCAGACCACGGGAGCCCCGGGCGGCCATCACCACTCTCCGCCTCTCCTTCGCTTCAGCCGGCCTGGACAATCAGAGCGCGGCAGCAGGCGGGACTTCCTCCAAGAACCGGAAGTCCCGCCCCATATCAGGCACCACGGTGCCTGACTTCCTGGTCGCGGCGCGAGGGCCGCGGCGGTGATTAAAAAGTGGCAAAATGAGGGGTGGGCACCCTCGGTTTTACAATAAAATATACCAGCGAGGTGGGCACTCGCAGAGGGGCATATAAACGGGAGAATACCCGTCCCTAAAAATAAAGTGCACACGAAGCACGGGGTGGGCACACCAAGGGCAGGAGCGCTTCCCACACGGGATAACCACAGCGCTCTGCCAGAAATCAGGATAAAAGCACCCAAGCCCAAAAATAGAGCGCAGGAAGGCTGTAATGAAGCCTTGGCAAAACCAAAGCCATCCAAAAAGGTATCAGCAGTCCTGGTGATGAAAGGATGGAGCAACAGAGCTCCCAGCAAGGAAAATGCAGCTTCTCCATGCTGCAAAAGGTCCCAAAGATTCCCAGGGGGAAAAGCCAAGTCCCCCCCATCAGCCCAAGCAAGGCAGAGGGGTCTCCCAAGAGTCCAGGAAAGTCCATCAGGTGTCCAGGGGCTGGGCAGGGCCCAGGGATTCCCCTGAGCCCAAGCAGCAGCACGCCCCTGGCAGATTCAAGTCCAAAAACAAGAACATTTTGGAAGGGGACAATGCCCCTTCTTATACACAGAAAAGTCTTTGAAGTCTTTGTGTAGGCAGTGTGAGAACCAGCTAGAACTGGTTATAGGGAAGTCCTTTCAGTATCAGGGACAGAGGTGACAGTCGCCCAGCGGGGAGGTGGAGCCAGCATTGTGGCAGGCAGGCACAGCCTCATTCACTATCAGGTGCGATCTCCTCCCACTTCCCTGGCAGCAGATGCTGCCTTTCATCCACGGGCTGACTCAGACAACCTCCTGGGGGCTCTGCAGCCCCTGTCACCCTCAAACCAGACAGTCAATCCACAAGCAGGCCCAGGCACTCTGGGCCAGGCTCACCAGCCAATCACACGCCAGGCACAAATTACACAAATATGCCAACTTCTCAAAGTGGTACTTCTAGACTAGACACAATCATGCCGCATACACCATTACGCAGCATTCAATCTCACGAGTTCGCACATATCAAACTCGACCCTGCACTCCCCACACATCAGGAACTACCATGGGCATACGTATTCCCCATTCATTCCTATGGGAGGGCAGGTCACTCACCACACATGCACAGAGAGCTCACGCACTTTACACTGTACCACAGTGAAAAAGTGCGCAAAGGCCTAAAATCACCAACACCAGGTTCCAGGAACAGGCTAGGAAAAAGCAAAAAAAAAAGTTTAGGGGTGAACCTGCCAAAAGGGCCAGGTCCAACATGTGGTTTCCCAGATTGGTGTTATACCAAATTCTGCAATAGCGCTGTTTAAGCAGGAGCTGACATTTGTGTTTGTTTTGTTGTTCACTTCCTGCCACAATAAGCGGGACATTTCATTATCCTTGTCGTTTTTTATTCTGTTCCATACTTTTAGTATGTGCCCTCTCCTTGGGTAACATTGATTGTTTAGCCCAAACTCAAGTCTCACCTGAGCTTGTGAGGCATTCTTCGGGAGAGAGAATAAGGATCTGTACGTTTTAGCTACAGCTATATTAATAATCTCAGCATCTTGACCATTGAGTGCCTCACTACCATAGGTTAGAGCAGGCAATAATTTTGCGGCAATTATTTTTAATAAAGGGTGATAAGACAAATCTCCCGTTGATTTCTGAATGATTTTAAATGCCCCTACTAGGGAGTTTGCCTTTCTTATAATGTCCGTTTTTTGTGTCTGAAAGTTGCATTTGTCATTAAAATTAACTCCCAAGTATTTATAATCTGCTACTTGCTCCAATTTTTCCCCGTTTAATAACCACTTATGTTTGGATTTAAAATGAAAATTTTTTGAGATAACCATTACTTTGGTCTTAGCTTCATTTATTTGCATGCCATTTTCCTGTGAATACCTAAAAATCCCATTGATTAATCGTTGCATGCCGACTTTAGTTTTGCTTAAAAGTACAACATCGTTGGCATATAATAGGTTAGATATCAGTTTGTTTGCTAGCCTTGGGGGATGTGCATTGATTTCATTTAGGTCTGTAGAAAGATCTGCTAAGTATAAGTTAAAAAGTAAAGGGGCCAGAACGCACCCTTGTTTTAGGCCACTCGATGTCAGGATTTTTTTGGTTAGTGTATTTCCCTCACCTAACCTTACCTTTACCCAAGTTTCTGTGTGCAGGTGCCGGATCAATTGTAAGAGATTATGCAGAATTCCTTGTTTGTTAAGTTTTTCCCAAAGAAGTTCTCTGTCAACACAGTCAAAAGCAGACTTAAAGTCTACGAAACACAGATATAGCGGTTCTTTAGATGTAATTGCTTTATCTATTAGTATTGATAGTATTAAAATATTTGTAGATGTACCGAGTCCCTTAATAAAGCCTGTTTGGTTCGCAGGCAGTACCTGTTTCTCTTTTGCCCATTCCGTTAAGTTCTTCAGTAGGAGTCCCGCAAACAACTTTGCATCGGTGTCCTGCAATGTAATTAGGCAATAGTTTTCCAGTAGTTGCCAATTCCCTTTCTTAAGGATTGGTGTTATTAGTGATCCTTTCCATGATTTAGGGATTTGGCCGCTCTCCGCTACTTCTCTAAAAACATTTGTAAGATAAGTGGACCAGAAATCAGGTGCTTCCTTATATAGTGCAAATGGGATACCGTTGGAACCAGGGGCCCCATCCTTGTGTCTTTTAATTAGCCCAGCCACTTGAGTTTCAGTTATTATGATATCACAGTCGCCTTCTTGATCAGCTTTTATATACATCGGATTGATTGCAGGTTGTTTAGGTGCTTTAGGTGCTGTGGGTTTGGAATCTAGATGTTTTTTAAGGAACGTCACCCATTCTTCTTCAGATATACTGGATCCTATCGCAACCTTATTTGGTCTAGCTAGTCCATTAATTAATCTCCAGAATTCCTGCGAGTTTGTTAGAGTGCTTGCGTGATAGATTTTTGTCAAAAGGTCTTGTTTGTCTTTATTTTTTTCATTCCAGATTAGTTTCCTTAAGGTGCTATTTGTAGTTTTTAATGATGCCAGTATTTCCTCGTTATGTGGGGTCTTAGTTAGCTGTTTCCTCAGCCTGTTTCTCCTGGCTCTAGTTTTCCTTACAGCATATGGGAGATAGATCTTAGTTTCTTTTATCTTCGGAAATGTATTCGTTTTCCTTTGTTTACCTGTTATTTTTTTTTAATTGTATGTCATCACTTTCTGTGTAAATTCAGCCCATCTATCTAGGGCAGTGCACTTTGTTTGTTCATCAAAGCATTCCACAGCTAGTTTTTTTGCCATTGCAATAGTCTCCTCCATATTTTCAGGTTTCCAAGTAAGTTTCTTGTAATTTGTGGTACTGATCTGGCCTTGTAATATCGAGTACTTTTCAGATTCTGCACAAAATAACTTTATCTTAATGAATTGCTGGCTGTGATCGCTGTTCAAAACTTTTTTTAGATAGTAGGAAGTCACTCTGCTGAAAGTACACAATGATGTAAATGTTTGTCCGTTGTGAATCTCCCATTTAGTACCCTGAAACCAAGTGCTTCCAAGTTCTTTACCAAGTTTATCCCTATTCTATCTTGTTTATTAGATGTTCTAGGTTCCATTATTTGGTCCGGGATTTCCCACTGTTGGTTTTGAGTTTGGACGAAGTCATCCCGCACAAAGGATGTCAGCAAGTTTGAGTTGTAATCACCTGATAGGATATAGTCCGCTAACGGCTCTTCCAAGATTAGTTCTAGAAGTAAATTGTTTATGGCCGCAGTCATCTCTTTCTTTAATTTCTGTTTCGGTGGTATGTAGATGTTGACTAATATCAGGATTTTATACGACTACCTTCTGCAAGTTTTGTATCGTAATTTTACTGCTAGTAGATTTGGATTATTCGTCTTTATTTGCTCATGTTTTGCGTCTAATACCAATGGAATGTATATTGCTAGGCCTCCGCACGGGCGGCCAAACTTCTTGTATTTAATTGATGGTACAAAATACCCCTTGTAATTTTTTAACATAGGCGGATCTATTGCCCATGTTTCCTGTAATAATATAAGTTGGTTTTGGTCGGAGAGACCTTCTATTTTGGCATTTTTTAACTAACTATTAATCCCGTTGATGTTCCATGAGCATATTTTCATTATAGAGGTTGCTATGCTCTGTTCTTGTAATGGTATTAGTAGCGAGTCGTGTCAATGTTCCTTGTTACCATGCAAGGCTGCTGTAATCCATTTTTCGTTTACCTCATTAGTATTGTCTTTCTTTGGACTAATCGGACATTTTTTATCTTCGGTGATTGTTTTGACAAGAGGATTTTTTAGAATAGAAAATACACTCTCGATTCTTTCAAACTGTAATTTTTTTGTTTGACGTTCTTCGTGTAGAAGTGGGATTGGATAGACCTTTGGAAGTGCTGTAATCGATTTCAGCAGTCGGAGGATATTTCCTCTATTTAGTATGTCGTGTGGACCTTTTGATTCATAAAGTGGCGTGAGGACGAGTTGTGCGGACCTGTTTTTTTCACCATTGGTGGCTCCATTTCTTCTGTAATCCATATAAGTGATCTGCCTGTTCTGACCTCTTCTTTCAATTACCAAATTATTTTGGATATTTGGGTATATTAAATCCTCTGTTGGTTCTTTTTCCTTCCAAGGTTTTGGTTGTAATCTCTTTTTCCCCATTTCGTTCGTTGCCTCCAGGTCAGCGTTTTGGTTTCAGTTCCTCAGGGTGCTTACCAGATGTTTTTTATCTCCTTCTCTTTGCTTTATTGGAGTTATTTGATTGTGTTGGTCCTTCTCGTTTGGTGAGGATATTCCGGGTTCCGATGCAGTCCCTGCCAACTTTTCTTTGTTCATACCGTTTGTTGGGTCACTTCGGATATTGGAATAAATAGGCTCCTTTATTATACATCCGTTTCCATTATTTATTCGCTTTACTCCATCATCCTGAGCTATGTTTTGATTATTTTCCTCGGAGTTATCAGCTAGTGTACTGTTGCTAACTTGCACCGGATTATGATTATTACTGGAAACTATTGGTTTTAAGAAGATATTGTAGTATTTATTATCTCCCTCAGTAGTTTTTGAGCCTTTTGTTGGGTTTTTCCCGTTGGTGTTATATTTTATTTTTTGATTCGTTCCATTGGTATTACCATCTATTAGTTTTGTTTGTGTATGTTTTGTTCCTGCTTCATTCCTAGTTGGCACTGAGTCTGATTTAGTGTCTATTGTTGTTCCTATTTCTTTGTTAGATGTGACCAATTCAGTATTCAGTTGAAAAGTGTTTTGCTTTAGTGCCTTGTTTCTCGCTTTACGCAGCTTTTTTCTCTGTCTTTTCGTTGGTTCAAAGGCTACCATATCCTCTTCCTTTTCTCCTTCTCTATTCAATTCATATAAAGAGTTCAGCAGTTTTTTGTCATCTCCCCTGGTATTTATTTCTTGATTTTTATTCAGATTTATGATCCCATTTGATATGTTAGCAGTACACAGTTTTTGTCGCACTTGTTCTTGTTTATCTACAGGTATAATTTCACTAATGTTAATTTGAAGACCGTCCTCCCTACATGTGTTTCCTTTTTTCTAATGCAGACACTTTCTTTAACGTCCTCCAGGATTGTTTTCATGACCTCCGGTATAGATGCCAGCTTATTGATAATTGGGGTACATGAGCACTCGATGTAATTTGGCGCTGATGTCTTTTGAGCTTTTATTATTAGATTATTTAGTTCTGCTAATTTGGTCTCAATTCCGGCAACTGAGTTGGCCATAAATCCCAAAATATCTATTTGAATATCCATTTTGTTTGATTGTGCTGATAGTGCCTCAAGAGTCAATATTGAGGTTTGGTAGTGCATATCCCATATTGTTCCTGCGTCCAGTTTTTCTTGTTTTTTGTTTTTTTGATCCCATCTGTTTCTTTGAGATCCGACGTATTATTGATATTTTTGTCTTTATTTTGTCTCCCTGGAAGTTCTTTGTCAATGGGATTTTTGGTTATAGATACAAAGTCATCTATAGGTACTAGTAAGTCGTTACTACCTATTATGTTGTTAGTGTTGGGAGGTATTTGTAATTGATTAAGATTCGACTCCTGTAACTGATCTTTAGATCCCAAGTTTTTTATTATGTTGTTTTCTCTGCCAGCTTTTATTTGTAAGGTGAGACCGTATTCCAGTTTCATTAGTTCAATGCCTGCTTGTTGTTTACCTTGTTCATACTTAATTTTTTCCTTATCGCAGTTCTCTTGGTGTCCCGGTGGTAAAGCTAGAAGGTATTCCTCTAATATATTATCCTGTTGTTTTCTAATGATCACTTTGGCCTCTATTGGGATAGGTGCGCCCTCATTAACAACATTCTTGGGGATATCAGGGTCGTTAGGTTTCTTTGATCTTTCCTCTGTGTGTTCATTATATATAGAGAATTGTCCTTCGCTTTGCCCATTCCCAGTATTTAGTGGTGGGTTTGACATATAGTCACTGGCCCCAACTTCGTCAAATGGGTCCAAGTTCTCTTTAGATATATTTGATGGTTTGATAGGGGACTGTAGCATATTTGGTTCTGGATCTAGTTGTATTGACATAAGTGCCATTGCTGGGTCCTTCATAAAATCAAATTTCTGTGGGATTTTTGTAGACCTCTCAAACATCCTCGCTATAGGTGAAATTAGCGTCTGAGTCGTCCCCCTTAGGTCTGCTTTAGCTCTAGATTTCTTGCGTACCTTCGGCGCTTGGTTTTTCCGGATACGTTTCTTTGGGCTACCCACAGATCTTTCTTTGCTGTAAGGGCACTGGCAACCTGTAGCGCAACACAACACAGCTAGGTGGCGGGACGCAATGGCAGTAGGCAGGTACTAACAGCAGCAAGGAGCAGCTGCCGTTGGGGGAGAGAGTGATACTAACAGTGGGAGGGTCAGCAGCCCTTGGAGGTCTAGAGATCAGGGCAACATCACGACTCCCAAAACAACGTTTAAGATGGTTGAGGCAACTGTTAGTTGTTGGTGTTTAATTAGCAGCAGCACGCCACAGAAGCCCGGCATTCTTACTCCTACTCTTACTCTTACAGCTCAGAACTTGCTGATTTTGGAGCAATCCCTACTAAAAACAGTTCACAAAGGGCACCAAAACACCCGTGGATTTTTCGTTTTTTTTTTTGGTGTTCAGTGCTCAAATGGGGTGTGGCGCTTGGGTGCTCAAAGCAGGGTCGCTGACCCTTCCACCTGAGATAGCAGTGTCGTGGTGGCTTCGCTTCGCTTATCGCCCCGCCCGTCTGATTGTGAGTATTTATCCCTGGGCCACCTCTCACCTTTCACCTTTTTCTCTTCGCCTTCCCTTTCCGAGCTGTGGTATCTCTAAGCTCGGCCCCCACTCTCCTTGTCCCGGTCCCGGTCCCTGCTCCTCATCCGCTGCGGGTCCGGTCCGGGTCGGGTCAGATCGGGACAGGTCAGGTCTGGTCAGGCGAGGTGAGGTGAGGTGAGGTGCCGCCGCCGTAGCTCTCCCTCTTGCTGCTGCTCGGCATGGCGGCTCCGGTGTCTTTGGCGTATTCGGCGTTTCGGCGTTTTCAATTACGGCTCTCTGCTGCCACCATGTGTCAAAAACCCCTCTAGCAGAAATCCCTCATCAACTGCAGTATTCTTGGATGATAGAGGTTGTTAGAACAACAAGGATACAGATATTACAACCAGATATAACTGAGATCTCTTAGTATACCACTGGTCACAGCACCTTGAGGAAGGCTCAAACCCGAAACGCGTTGGTGACAATAACGTTTAGTAACCAGTGTTCTCTTTCCATGATATGTGTTCAGCCTACAAGTGTGACACCTGTCAACTACTAAATTGCACATCTATATATTAGTATTTGACAAATGAAATAGCAAAATCAGGTGTAAATATTTTTGATTTGCACTCTATTGGTTTTTACTTGATTTTGTCTTTGTGGTTACAATTGTATAGAAAAGGATCTGATGTGAAATGTCTTTTTAAATATAAAATAATTATTTTTTTGATTGTATATGCATATGTTTCTTCATAATATTTTATATCAATCACCAGAAACAAAAAAGAGCAAACAAGAAATAAAAAAGATATATTTTTGTATAAGATAAGTATGAAGTTGGTATTTGTTCACATATCCTTGGTATGACTGCTGCACAATCAAATAGCTCGCACTGTGCCCGGTGCAAACTTTTTTCCAATTAAAAAAAAAAACATCGCCATGAACAGTAAATTACCCCACATATTACAACACACAAGACATGTTCTATAGCACCTTTGAGAACATCACAGCAACATTTGAAATGACATCTTTGATGATAACACTGTGCATGATGGGGCGCATGCTATAGTTTCTTTAGGGAGCGGGTTATAGTTACTATGGATAACTATAACTGGTGAATTTCCATTTTTTCAGCCTAATACGTTGTCACTGAAATGTTCACCCAACTATACCGTCACTGTAACTTTTGTTTTTCTCAGTGTAAGGAAATGACGTTTAGGAATGATGAGAGTCAGAAAGGATGGACTGACAGATGGAAGGCCAGATGTACAAACATTAGGAATACCAATTAACTAATTGCGATGATCTCCGAATTGCAATTAGAAAATCGGTATTCCTAATGTATTGATTTTCTTTCTCCAAATTGCGATTCCTAGTAGGTTGCAAATCGACCTACCTCATGGATATTAATGAGGTAGGTCGCAATTTGAAACTCATTAGGAATCACGGCCATCAGAGGGATGGTTGCCTGCTGAGCAGACCACCATTTCTGTGATTGCTTTTTAATAAAGCAATCTTTTTATTTTCGCGCAGCCACTTTTCCTTAAAGGAAAATGATATGCATTTAGGAAGAAAGAAATAAACTTACATTTTTTAAAAGTAGGCAGTGGTCAGTGGGACAACTATCTGCTCTTAAAAAATATTTTTTCAACTTTCTCATACAAGAAGGATTCTTAAAGGAAAATGTGCAACTAGATTACCACCACTTTTAAAATGGTTGAAAAGTATTACTGTTTTGCAGTGGGAATCTGGTCGCAAAATAGTAATACATACCATACTAATTCGGTGTTTATAAGGGATGCTTTAAACACACCCCTTCCAAATACTGAATCACAAATGCAAATTGCGATTCCGTAACAAGTTAACAAGTTAACAAAAAGCATTTTGCATATAATACATTTGAAAAATCAATTTATCGGTTGTGAAAGGTTTGCGACCAACAAAATGCTTTGTAGACCTGTCCCTGAATTCTCTATCACTTGCAGAGTAGGAAGAGGGGGCTCCAATGTACAATCTGCTGGAATTGTTGAGGTGTGAAAGCACTACGGCAATGGCAGCTTGATCTGTTTCATGGAAGTCTTGGTATAGGAAAATTTGTGATTAACAACAAGGAGCAAAGAGGGAACAATATTCATAGGTCGCCCTCCACTCAATTATGTATTCACAAAACAAGACCTAGACCACTACGGCATTAAATCATAAACCACTTTATGGTGTACCATCATATGCAAATCTTTTGCAAGTCACTCCTCTCTTTTAATAAATGAGGTAGGAGGTACATCCAAGTTATGCCCGCGAGCGCTGAGTGAATGCCGGCCCCGATTCCCATCCTGTAACAGTACAGAAAGAAAAGTAACTCACGTTTGGAGTTACCCAGAAACCTACCAGGGGTTGAACCTCTCGACTGGTATGCAACATGGTGGTCGATTGAGGTTGTGAAGACAAAGTATGTCCTAATGCAGTGGCCTAACCTGTGACGCCCTGAAGAAATTGCCTGAATTGGAATTGGCAATGAAACATGTCGGCAAGTAGAGTATGGCTAGATAGGTATTAGCCTTTCTCTCCTTTTTAACGTCCCGCAACCAACACGAAACTGAGAGAATAAAGCTAAGCTCTGTGTTGTTTGTGTGGCTTTTATATGTTTGATGTTTGACACATTGTTTGTGTCTTTGTCTGTTTTCACACACTGCATTCCCTCACAAACACTGTTGTGTATGTTTTTTGGACACAAGTCTTTTCTTTGAGCTTGATGGTGCGAATGATGAGAACAGGGCAATCCTGGTGAGTACCTGCCAGGTTCCCGTTGGTGGTTCGCCCGTGAGGCGCCATCTCGCTCACACACACTTTTTTCTACCTATCTTAATTTGACACTTAGGTGTGTGTTTTGTTTGTCTCACAACTGTTTCTTTGTTTCCATGGGACTGGGCAGATGTTTTTAAATAGGGCATAACTTGGATGTACCTCCTACCTCATTTATTAAAAGAGAGGAGTGACTTGCAAAAGATTTGCATATGATGGTACACCATAAAGTGGTTTATGATTTAATGCCGTAGTGGTCTAGGTCTTGTTTTGTGAATACATAGGAAAATTTGTCACAAATGTTCATCTCATAGACGCTTCAGTGTGAAACTTGATTTGCTTGAGTTATAAAGGAGAGATTGGAGTCAATTATCGCCCTAAACGCCTCACTTCCACTTACCAGAATGGTCAGAGACTTAGGGGTATATTACCAAGGGTGGCGATATTGAATTATCACCGCTTTAGCGGCCGTTTTCGGCCGCTAAGTGACGATAATTCCATCGCCCTATTACCAAGCGGTTTGGGGCCCGCTTTGCATGTCAGAGATATTTATCGCTAATGACATGCAAAGTGGGCGTACCCAACCGGTTAGCGACTGAAAGCAGTCGCTAACCTCGCGATCGCCTATTACCAAGAAAGGCGAAGAGATGCAAATATTCACGCTAAGAGCGAATATCACCAAATGCTAATGCCTGCAAATACCAGTTCTTAGCCATGTTATACAATGGGAGGTGGATAACATGGCTAACAGCATTTGCACACTAAAGCGTAAACACCGCTGGTTTTCCAGCGATATTCACGCTAACGCCTGCAATATTATCGCTTTTGAGATAAACGTTGGTAATAGGACGTTATCTCAGCGATAATATTGGGCGAAGCGCGGCGTTAAAAAAACTACCGCTAAGCTCAGTTAGCGATAAATATCGCTAACTGTTGGTAATATGCCCCTTAGTTCTTGTGGCCAGATCGTTGAATGGTGATATTTGGTCCATTTGCCAGATGGAAGAACTTGTATATTCAGTGTATTTGCCATTGGGTGGTTTGATGACATCCACAAATTATTTACTTGTAAGAGTCATCCAACGGCAGTCCAAATTCATATTTTCACTCATAATTATGATTTGTGTGCCAAAAACATAGGTGTAGCAGCTGAAATAGAGAGGTCAGGTAGAACTAAAGTAATGATTGAAGAGACGGATGCAATGATCACACCTCGATGGTCACTGACTCTGGCGTTTATTGGTGCCAAGGAAACTGGAGGAAATTGAAATAGTGAGCGATCTATCAGTGAGAAAAAGGCAATCCAGCTCAGGACTGTTCCTTGAGCTTTTAAGTCTTTTAGTTTACTAAAGACATAAGTGATGAATAGTATCAAAGAAAGAAGAAAGACCAGTTCGTTTTTATATCATCCTATCTGTCTCTCAGAGCTGCTTCAGTGGAACAGCCAAACGGTAGACCTGGAAGCCAGTATGTTCTTCTATGAATGCTGTTTGTCTGTAGGCAGATCTGTCAACAGCTTTACCTCAGAATGGGATATTGGATATTGGACTTTTATTTTTACAATAAGTTTTATGGAGGAAGATTTGAGCAAAAGTGGCAACGTTTCTTACATCAAGGAGTTGTTGATAATGCTCAACTGGGGCGTCTGTAGAGCTTTTGAGTATATGAGCTGGCCATGGCTATACTGATTATGATGTTAAAGAAAAGTAGAGTCATTTTTTCTGTTTTGTCAGTCTGGATCAGGATTGATTTAACTAAATTATTTTATTTAATTATCCTCCTTTTCATTTAGTCTACATGCATTTTCCTGGTCTTGAATTTTTTAAAGAAGTGCTGCGCCACAGAGACACATTACTTTCTTTGAGGTAGTCATTTTTAAGTTGATGCATTCAGGGTTCTTGAATTCAGTAATCATTATGGGGGCATCATAAATGGTCCTGTCCGCCTCATTAGGATGCAACCGAACAGTGTTCGGTTGCATTCCGACATTTCTTTATGGAAGCATATATTACGGCTATTAACCGGCTGTAATACATGCTCCCAAAGGGAAATGGGAGGTATTGTTCATGCCTGCACGACGTGGCAGGCACATCAAGGTGTCTGCCACGAGGTGCAAGATCAACAGGGGGCGTCATAGGCGCCCCCTCGGTCCTTCAACCGGAGGCCGCACACACAAGGGGGACCTACTGGGGGCCCCCAAACACAATTTCCGACATGCTTTCCATGTCAGACAGGCCGGCATGAAAACCATGCCAGAAACCATGCATCATAATCCCAACGGTAAAAAGACACACCCTTTGGGATTATGAGCCGGTTCCGACTGCCCGATGGGCTCCTTGAGCTCATTGGAAGCCAGCTGGAGTGACCGGCCGGTTTCAATTCCAACGAACTGGTACTTAATCAGCTGGTCGTAATTGAAACCGACTATGGGGGTCGGAAAGCCTCCAACCTCCATTGTAATTGGCCCCTTAGTGTAATTCCTTTTATGGGTAGCTCACTTGTACGCAATTCCCATTATAGGCAGAAATAGTGGTACCTTTTTGCCTATTCGATTATAGCTCAATTTCGGTATATAAGTTGGAGTGAAAGTTTGTTGTTTTGGTCGTTGTCTGTTTTTGGAGCTCCCTTTTAATTGCTGTTTGAGACTTTAGTTGAGTTGTCTGACATACAGCTTTCTTACAGGTCTTAGTCAAGGAAGAATATGTGAGTGGGATTAGGTTGCCAAGGTAAGCAGCAAGCCTAAGGGCTTGATTTCGAGTTTGGCTGTCCATCGGACTGCTGTACCTGTGGTGAGGAACGCCACACCAGTGGTCTGACCACCATACTATAAGTATGGCGGTTGGACTGTTTCGGCACTGAAGCATCCGCCAGAGAACCATGTTCCCTCGTGGTGGCGCGGCCGTCTGGGGCAGCATTATGCTTGGTGGTGCCGCTGCAGCACTACCAAGCATATTCTGATTTTCCCAGCGCCCACTAAAAAAAGGCGGGCTGTGGGGAAACAAAGTGGCCCCCTGTTGCCCCTGTACACTGGGATGCATGCAGAGGGGCACATGGTGTGCCCCCATGTGTACATGCACACCCAGTTCCTGCACAGCATAGACTAAACAGTCCATGCTTTGCAGGAACTTGCTTTGGGGTTCCCATTGTGGTGTCTTTTTCAAAGGGAACGTCAAAGGACCAACTGCTAGACCTGCAGAAAACTACTAATCTGGTGGGTTGCCTGGCACTAGAGCAGCGGACGGTGGCGTGCCGCCCTGCTCCTGCACCTCCAAAGCCGCAATCAGCCCCTTAGTGTAACTGCTGAACTGGTTTGGTAAATAAGGAAATAGACAGTTGAGAGTTGATGGGTAGGTCAAGTATATTTCAATTTCTGACATTTCTAATGTGCTTTAGTATTTCTCTGCCAGTTTAATTCTAAAATCATGACTTGTTAATCATGCCCAATCACATTTAGAATTTTTTACCAAATGCGTTTGTCTCTGTTGAAAATACTTTTCTTCTGCCATGCTGCGTCAACCCCAAAGTTGACTTACTCCAGAGTAGTGGTCTAGATACCCAGGTGTGCAGATAGTAGAATGCCTTCCTAAGAGAAAAAGTGTCTAAAACAGTGTATGGCTCATAAGTTAGAGGCAAATCGCAAACGCACCAGTGGCCGTTTTAAGTGCTGGCTTCAACCACCATTTACGATGACTCACGAGTACCTTCGAACTCACATTTTTTAGGCAGTGTAAAACAAAAACACAAGCAAAGACAAGCACTAAAATGAATGTCTGTCTTCATTTGGTGGAGGTATGAGAGCAGAGCCTAAACTTCTAACTTTTTTTGTTTGATGCATGTTTAAAAAAAAAAATGCTAATGACTCTAGAAGTTTTCTTCCAGGGCGTGGGGGTTTTTATTCTTTTGTTCAGTCCCCCTCTGCCAAGCTTTTTCTGGTGGTGACAGACAGAAAACAAGCATTTACAATGCAATAGGTCTCGCAGTGACATTCTTTTGAGCTATTGATATTGTAAATGACATTGTTTTGCTTTTGTAAAACATAAATAAAAGGCATTTGCTATTGACATTGCAAATGACAATGTATTTTATTTGTGTTTCCTTTTTTAAAAGATAAATAAAAGGCATTGTTATTAACAATGCCAATAGCTTAAAGTAAACATTTAGCTATTGGCATTTTAAATTACAACGCCTTTTATTTGTGTTTTACAAAAGATAAACAAACAAAAAAATTTCATTTACAATGTCAATAGCTCAAAATAATGACAGTGCAAGACCTATTGCATTGTAAATGCGCTGCCCAGTACCTGCAACCACATGCACAAATTAAGCACATAGGCTGTGCTTGTTTGGAAGTGTGGGGGGTTCATAGTGCGAACCATGTGAGAAGTGTTACCCCACAAAAGTAAGAGGAGAATGGTAGGGCTTAGCTTAAACTGAGACGTACATTTTCCCACCCAGCAGGCATTGTGCTTCCTCAAAGCCTGGCAGTTTAAGACCTGAGTCTTACAATAGGTAGCCCCACCACAATGCACATTTATGCCACTGGGCTACGAGGTCATCCTTCATCCTTGCCACGGGTATTCTGTAGAGCTGAGTTCGACAGGCTGTTATCTTGCACCTGGGCCTGTGCTCGGCAGATGACCAGGGGTAATTAAAGAAGTGGGAGCCTTACCCGCTGTGCCTTTTTTTATCTTTTCACACCAATCAAGGAGGTGAGGAGCACAACAGTAACGCCATCTAATTACTTCACTGGCCCTCTCCCCCACCTGTTCCTGCAGACCCGAGCCCTTTTCTGACCTTCTGCTCGTAGCAGAATCCCACACCCCCCTCCCGCTGCTCCCTGGAAAGCACATCTGTCAAACTCAGAGGATTGTCAAAAACGTGGGGGTGGGGGCAGCAGATATGTTTGTGTGGGGAGGGGATGTCGGAAACCTGGTGATGAGAGAGAAAGCAGGAACAGGGGATGCAATGCTTTGCTTCCTAAGCGTATTTCACGTATGCCTGTTGAATCTCCTCGTGTCATAATAGGGGCTTTCGGACAGTGCTGGTTTTAGAGAAAAAACACACAGCATCCTGGGAACTGTAGTGTGATCATTCCTATTGGTAGAGTTCACAGGTGCCGATAAGCCCAGACTGTATATATCTTATCCTTGTGACCTGTGGCCTCGTTAACAGTCACACCTCTAGGCTGAGCAGTAATCCTTGTGTGAAGTCACTCGCTCTATAAAACTCTTTTTAAAAAAACAGTAGTAAGCACAAATGCATGCATCGGCAGCCCAGCACCCGTGCACATTAATTAAAAAAAAAAAAAAACATTAAACCAGGCGCCATGCTGCAAGCACATTAATTGAAAAACTCACTGCCGCAGCACTGGTTGGACAGGAAGCCAGGCAACCTGTGTTGGGATGGGGGCGGGGCCGCAAAAAGACAGGAAGCACACGGGAGCCTACCCCGCGCTCCTGTGCCCGTGAAGCCAGCCGGAAGTGAGCGTGTGAGCTAGCGGGGCTCCCGTGCTCGTGGAGCGCCCCGCTTGCTGCCGACACTGACCCGCTGACGAGGGAGAGAGGGACAACCCGCATGGTAGGCTGATGCTGAGGAGTGACGGAGCCTGTAGCGGAAAGAGCCTAGTGAGTGGGGGGGAGGGTTGTGTGCATGTGTGTGTGTGTGTGTGTGTGCGCGTGTGTGTGTGTGTGTGTGTGTGTGCATGTGTGTGTGCGCATGTGTCTGTGTGTGTGCGCGTGTGTCTCTGTGTGCGCGCGTGTGTCTGTGTGTGTGCGCGTGTGTGTTTCCGGCATGCTGTCCGCACGTGACCTGTTCCGATTCCAGCATGCTGCGCGTGCCCATCTCCTGTCTCCTTGGAAGCAGAGCCAGTGACTATAGGTCTCGCAGGCGAGACAGCGCTTTCGCGCTGTAATCGCCAGGTGCGAGACCTAAAAACTGTAAATAGAGTGGGTGGTATGATGGTTTTACTCCGATGGCCTGTACTGTTATATGAATATGTGTTAGCACATTTTTGCATGAACACTGTCTCTCTCTCTTACACTCTGAAACTCTCACTTAAAGGGGTTAATATGCCATGCTTACGGCACACTGTATGCCTAGGTTCTGACTTCTTCTCTGCTCTTCTGACCTGTTTAATCATATTTTTTAGTAAAAATGTGCATACATTTTCTCTCTTGCCCTTCTCTCTTCCTTCACAGGATCCTGAGAGCATTGGGGGTGGGGTCAGGGAGTGTGCGGGCAGGGTCAGAGAAGTAGTTAAAGTGAAAATATTCTGCAACTATTTTGTTGACCTTTCACCTTCAGGTAGATACATATAAAATATAATGCACATGACTTAAATAGAACATAAATGCAAGTTAAAGTAATCTGTGGAAAATGCACTTTTTTTATGTTATGAAAGCTCAGTTGGTTAATGCGATCACTGTAGATCTCTGTTTTTGTAGCCAGACAGTCACAGAACAGAATCATGGTTCACGGATTGATAAATATTGTTGTGCACTTATACAAAATATTGTATGACATTCAGCATAAAATAGGCTGCCGCAAAATGTGCAAAGAGTTGTAGTGCATTAAATACATTTCCTTTAAGAATATGTACTTTTAGTAATACGCAAATAGACTGTACCTAACGCAAACCTTTTTTTCTAAACATTACCATTAGAAGAAAGCTATCTGCTGATAACACCCTTACATTACCTCTCGAAACTAAAACATCTTTTTCACCATGAAGCCTCACACTGGCTTCCAAGCAGCCTTTAGGTTTGCTGGTTAACCAACTGCGTACAATTACATTTATTTCAGGTAAAAGGCACCCTGGTGTGAAGGTTTGTTCCTTCTTTTGCTGTCTGCATCTCCCTTGGCTTTACAGTACTTAAGACACCATCCTTTCCGTTCAGCCATTTCAGCAACTCACCACCAGGATAAAGGAGTGTTGGGGGAAGATTGTTCCAAGTCTTGGCCACCAAGAAACAAAAGGATTGCCCTCTCTTTCTGGAAAGACAGATCCTAGGGATCCGAAATATACATGCATCAGAAGAGCTCAAAGTTTTGTATGCAGTGTAAGGCTGGGGTCCGTCAGAATAGATTTACTATTCTTAATTACACAACTACCTGGAGGATATACATGTATGTGGAATTAAATATTGGAAATCTATTCTTATCTATAGATTTATACCTTCACGTTCTTTTGGTACTCGTAATTCTGACTACCATACTTTTGGAGTACAATATTTAAAGCCCATCATCAGGGCCGGACTGGCCACAGTAGGCACCGGGCATTTCCCTGGTGGGCCGCAAGGGTGGGGGGCGGTTTTGGGCCCCTGGGGGGCCGTTTTTGTTCCTGGGGCCTGGAAATATCGGCCCCCTGTAACAAAATCGGCCGAAACCGGCCCTAGCAAACAGCTTGGCCGCAACACCTTGGCTCCCAGGGGGGCTGGCCGAGCAGTTTGTCAGGGCCTGCCCAACATTCTGGCAATAATGCTGCTGCATGTGATACTCTGCATGTTGCTGTTTTTGGGTCTCCCCCCTGATGTCCAGTAAATTTGGGGTCTGTGAGAATATACGCCACATCTTACCAGCAAGAGAACATCTAGGGCCATATGTACAAAACCTTTTTTGAGGTCCAGAATCAGGCTGTTTGTGACAACAAAAATATTTTTGCAAATGTACAAAAGCCAAATTGCGATTCTGCAAACTGTTACCAATTCCAATTTGGGTTTGCGAATCAGCTAATTGAAAGGGGTGTATTTAGGGTGTTCCTTCCTAGTACTGATTCACAGATGTATGTAAGAATGTTTTGCGACCAAATTGACAACTGAGAGGACACACACACACTTGGAGCAGCATAAGTTTGGCCCCTTCCTTTCCGGTTAGATAAGGCTACATATATGTTTACATATGACCTTATATATTTGTAAGATTTAATATTATTAAAGTAATGTAGTGCACTTGAATTGATACAGAAAGTGCATTTACAGTGTAATCTTGATATTTATAAAAGTGCGCATAATGACGTTTTCTTTTACAGTAACAATGAATTGAAGTTCTCATATATCTGCATTTGAGTGGTTAGAATAACATTGTTAATCCTTGTATAGTCATGTACCCATTTGAATAATACTTTGCATTACATTACAACTGGAAATGTATTCATTTGAATAGTATTTTACATTTACTGCTTTGCACTAACTCCTGAGGCTTGAGCCGGGAGGTCTATTTTTAACTTTGCTAATTGTTTTTTAACCGTTGGAACATTTTCCCTGTGTGTCCTCTCCCCTCCCCGTGACTTTGGACTAAGAGCGCGCTGCTTTCTTTGAGGCAAGAACTTCAAAAAAAGCATTTATTTTACATCGTGTGTATGCGCCAGACAAAGTAAGGGGGTTTTAAAACTTACTCACCTCCCTTGATAGTTGGCAGACTACTTGCCTTTACCTTGTGGGTGTGGCCGATTTACGGGCCGTCATCTGTGGGGACTGACAGGAATAGGGTAGCGACCATATTTGTGAGGGCTCGCTGTGCACGTCGCTCGGACGACGGCATAAAACCATACGTCAATGGCTCCGCGCAGCGGACGCGCATTGCGGGCGCGCCGTTCACGTGCCAGAGTCGCGCCAGAGTCCAGCCCGTCTGCGCCCGTCTGCGCCCGTCTGCGCCCGTCCGCGAACGACCGGGCGCGGGGCAGGACTCTATGGCTCGACCCCTCATGCAACGGCTACAGCCCTACGAAGTAGCAGACATCGAATTCAATACTCCAAAACAGATCTTCTCACACTAGGTAAGACCCCCTGCAATGCTTGCCTTCACACCATTGACCCTGATTTCATACCCATATCCTGCAACCTATGCAACCAGTTACTCCCCACAATTCATAAAACCGCAGGAAAGAAAGTCAATTTGAAGATGCTACTATTAAATTGTAGGTCCATGACAAAACATAAACTGGAAATCCACGACCTATTAACAAACAATGACGTGGATGCCATGTTTCTTACTGAAACATGGCTAGAAGAGTCATCCTCCCCTGATATTCTTGAAGCCATACCTCCTAGGTACAGCCTTCTAAGAATTGACAGACAAAAACAACGTGGGGGTGGACTCGCACTCATTTGTAAGGCCGAGTTAGAATGCACATTAACTAAATCCCCCATAAGTAATAGTCAGTGCGGTATTTTTATTTGATTTTTGACATTAACTAAATCCACCATAAGTAATAGTGAGTGCGGTATTTTTACAATCAAAATAGACCCTACTACCACAATTACAGGGCTACTTATCTACCGGCCTCCAGGAAATGCGACATCTTTCTGCAGCCATCTCATTGAATCAGCCACTCAGCTGGCAGTCAGACACAAAAACTTAGTTATTTTAGGTGATCTTAATCTTCATTTTGAAGACAGAAATTCCAAGGAAGCACAACTTCTAGCGGCCGCACTTATTTCGTTAGAGCTACGACTTCTTTCCACTATCCCCACACACCAGCAGGGACATCTTCTAGACCCAATTTCTGGAAATTGGGATGGCATAAAGACCTCACCCCCAATCCCCTTAATCTGGTCTGACCATAGTATGGTGCCATTTGAGATAGTAAGAAATTCCACAAAGATTTTACTCACTAAGATCCCTCCCTACAAATGACGAAATTGGAAAAGATTCAACCCTGACCTTTTTGCTATCAGGCTAGCTGAACTACCTCCACCTATAGGTAACTCCTTGCAAGAGGTCTGGGATAAGTACGAACTATGGTTAGAAGCAGCACTTGATAAAATCGCCCCCTGGACCACCAAACCGCCATCGAGAAAAACAAAAACCGCACCATGGTTCTCAGAAAAACTCAGAATGGCCAAAGCCCAATGCAAATCAATAGAGCGTAAATGGAGAAAAAATTATGCTCCTGAATTTAAAGAAAGCTACAGAATTGAGTTAAAAAAATATCATAAAATGGTTAGAGCAGAGAAAAGTCATCATTACAAAAGTAAAATTGAGGAGGCAGACAATCCAACCAAAGAGTTGTTTAGTATCTATAAAGAACTTACTACCCCCAAGCGTTTAGACACTCAAGACACATACTCTGCTGAGATATGTGATCAAATTGCAGATTTCTTTGTAGAAAAAGTAGACAGAATTCATGCAACCTTTGTAAATAATGAAACTCTGGCAAACAGTAACGTGGACACCAAAATCATTAAAATGTACAAATCCTCACTTACCAGCTTTACCACCCCGAACAAACAAGATTTATTGAAGATCATCAATGGAATTCACTCGGGCTCCCCTACTGATATATGCCCTCCAGAGCATTGTAAGGGTATTATGGAAAGCTTGTTGATTGATCATATCAGCTATATGATTACTCTATCCTTTCAGGAAAGCTATGTACCTGAAACTTGGAAAATTGCCCAGATGATGCCTTTAAAAAAAAAGCCAAATATCCACATTTCCCAATTCTCTAATCTGCGGCCTATTTCACTCCTCCCGTTCTGTGCCAAAGTTATAGAAAAAGTGGTTAATATACAACTTATGGAGTTTTTGGAGAAAGAAGCTCTCCTCCATCCTTCCCAGTCAGGATTTAGATCGGGCTACTCTACGGAGTCGGCAATTCTATACTCGACCGAATGCATCCGGAAGATGGTGGACGGGGGCGAGACGGCAGCGTTGGTCCTACTGGACCTCAGTGCAGCATTTGACACCGTGCTGCACTCAACGCTGTTGTCTCGTCTCTCGGACATGGGAGTCAAAGGTCCGGCACTTGCGTGGTTTCAGTCCTTTCTGACTAACAGAACGTTCCAGCTGCATTGCCCACCCTTCAGATCATCTCCTCGCAGGGTGAGCCATGGGGTTCCACAGGGCTCAAGCCTGAGCCCAACCTTATTTAATATCTATATGGAACCCCTGGCACACGTTGTAGAGAGTTTTGGGGTGGGCATTGTCAGCTATGCTGACGACACCCAGCTTGTGTTCAAACTGACCCCGAATTCGAAAGAACTGGCCACAAACTTCTCGAACTGTTTGTTGGCTGTATCTATCTGGATGAACAACAATTGTCTCCGTTTGAACGGAGACAAGACAGAAGTTTTGGTGGTGGGGAGAGAGACCTCTATATGGTCTCAAACATGGTGGCCCAGTGAACTGGGCAAACCACCCACTCCTGTAGAGGTGGTCAAAAATCTGGGTGTCATGCTGGACTCTCCGGAAAAACCCAAGATAATAAAGTAACCGGAAAATGTTTGGGCATTTTAAAAATTCTTCGAAAAGTATTAGATCTTATTCCCATTAAAGCTAGAAAAACCATAGTCCATGCGCTAATAACACCACATCTGGACTATGGAAATGCCCTCTTAATAGGTCTCAGCCAGAAGGGCCTTCACCAACTACAATGTGTACAAAACACAGCCGCCCGACTGGTGCTAGGTCTCCCAAAAAGAACATCGACCAAAAATGCCCTATCCAAACTCCACTGGCTCCCAATTAAAGAGAGGATAACGTTCAAAACGCTTTGTTATGCTCACCGCATCGCTCAGAATAAAGGCCCCGAATATTTGAAAATTCTTCTTATTACACATCGCCCGACAAGGGATCTAAGATCATCAGGCACGATGTTATTTAAAATTCCCCGAATCACAAGAGCCAAAATGGGAGGCAAATCTTTTCGACATCTGGCTACTAAGTACTGGAACACTCTTCCACTCCACCTGCGGATGGAACCTTCTGAAGTCAGATTCAGAGCAAAATTAAAAACTCATCTGTTTCCCTAGCTTATAATCTCCCTGATGATCTCCACACTATCTCTCCTTGGGATTAGGTTGTATTTGCAGTTAGCGAGGGGACACACAGTTTTGTGCAGCCAGGCGCTTAATAAATGCCTGTTATTATTATTATTATTATTATTACATTGTGACCGTAAATGTATATGTAATCATGCAATTAAAACATGTATAGAGATGCTTGCTATGTTGAGTTGACCAAAGGCCTTAAACATTTGGATTTTGCAATATATAACCTTCATCGTGAACGTTAGCTTTGGATGCAATGTTTTTCTCTCCTCTGCATGTGCAGTTGTATGAATTAACGAATAGAGTAAGGCACATTGTGTGAAAGAGATAGGGAAGCACGAAAGTAATACTTTTGGCAATGAAGCCTAATGTATGAAGGGAGGACTACTCTCTGTGGGGAAGGAGGAGACGAGAGGAATACAAGGACATTCTGCATGTGTGGACCAAAGGAAGGGAGTTGAGAGTGTAGTTGCCTACATTTACTGTTTTACTGTTTGAAGGTGGAAAATAGTGAGATCTTTTATATGAGATTCTAGAAGGTTCTTTCTGTGGGTATAATTGAGAAACACACTTTAGCTTTATTCAGATTCCCTTTAGACGTTGAGAGGTACAGACCTGTTCGCGACATCTGTGTTGAGTGGCTTCATGCTATACAATATTCTTCCTATAGTGAGCTTCAACAGAGGTTCTGCTATGCTGACATCTTTCTACTTTAATCAATATAATTTGGGGTTCCTCATCTAGTTCTAGTTAATGTAGGTTTAGTTAAGGAGATTTAGATTTCCCTCATGCATCATAGGATGGAAGGCCAAATCTTTCAATCTAATCACCAGACTTTGTTTCTCATTCTTTGTACTGTGGCTACAGGATTTCTCATTGGCTTTCTTTTATTTAGGATACATTTTGCCCGACATTTCAGAAGAGTGAATCTGTATTTTTATACTATACTTCTGAGACAGATTTATGTCAGTTTGGCTTTGAATTTGTAATAAACCTATCCTTAATCCCATCTATTGACTCAGAGTTTCACTGTGAGGCCAAATGGGACACACTGTAATTGTTAAATTGTAATTGATCCTAACTCCTTTTATTCTGCAGACACCTAGGAGATTTCCATAACAGGGAGTAGGCAAAGGGGCCCAACTAAGGTGCGTTAGCGCGCACACACACACACACACACACATACACACCCACCCACCCCCCTCCCCCCACCCATTTGGACCCAACCAATTGCACAATCTTTTCTTTACTGCATATTCATTTGGCATACTTAGACAATTAATGGCTTGTGTCCTAGTTGTGGGGCGAATTAATAATGAGTTGACAGGTCCAGCCTGTGCCTGTTTTGCTTCCAAAGGGGTTTCCTCTTTCCTGTTCCTCCACAGGGCAGAGGGTAGAAAATGAAAAGTCACTTACATTAGCAAACTGGATGTGTATAGGAAGAAGTGCAATGGGAGCTATCATGCAATATTCTGCTTACTTTTCCAGTGCAACAAAACCCTACAAAAAAACAAAATGTTTGGAAAACATGTGAATTTTATTCACATGAATAAAATGGCCTATGAGCAGGAAAGGTAATTATAATCTAAGCTGCAATACAATCTCAGTGTCTCATACACATGATGTGCATTTGCACATGTATGTGTATAATTCACAGAAAAGGGAGAAAAAATATGCAGTAGCCGGTGAGCTCCTACACACTACCATGTCAGCCTGTGGTCTGAAAAGACACCAGAGCCTTAAAAGACCCATGAAACTGAAATTATTATCAAAGGGTTTTACCCATTCTGTGTCTTCGGGGAAATTAATTTATACACAAAGGGCCAAAATCTCTATACTTCCCGATGTTTTCTTTTCCACATTTGACCCTCTCTTGCCTTACTGTGAGACCATCCCTTCTATCGCTAGTCCTCACTTCCTCTCTTCTCACTGTCTTCAACCACAACCAGTCCTTTTCCCCACTCATGTCTCTTTGTTTCTCTCACCCCCTACATACAATCCAGTCCCTCTTCTAATGTCCAGAATCCTTGTAGTTTGCACTTTCTTCCAGGTGTGGTGCCTTTGCCTGCATCCGCTAAATTGGACGATGTAGAAGGTAGACTAGAGTGAATTGTTGTTATTTAGTTTTCCAGTTCCTTTTTTAGGAAATCTATGAAGTTTGGTTTTGGGGTTTTTGTCTTAAAAGTCAGAATTGAACTACAGAGTCAGGCAAATTTGTTTGATAGACTTCATCCCGTATATTTTTCCAAATTGGAGATTTGCCAGTCTGGGGTTGTAAGACTGGTATTTGGGATTTCATCAAAATGAATAAGTCATGGTGGCCATAGTTAAACTAGGAGGCTGTACATTTGGGGGTGGCATGCATCCACTTGCTTTAGAGTGAAATGAATACACTTAATATATGTAATACTATTTCTTGCAAAGATACAACAGTGCTTAATTTCTGCCAGTGTTTGCCAGTGCACAGCACCACATTTAAAACTGTTTTAGAGAGTGCACCACATGGTGGCGCTCTCAGCATATTTATGCACAGCACTACTGTTTAGCACTTCAAAATCACCATTGGGCAGCAGTGGACTGCAAGATTATCATAAATTTTGTTCAACAAATAACTGGGGCGATCTTCATTCCGCTTAAGGGGAAGCAGGACTTTATGCCCCCCCCCCCCCTTGCAACAGTTCTCTTGTCCAGCTTGC
Organism: Lissotriton helveticus; assembly: GCF_964261635.1. NCBI lineage: Eukaryota > Metazoa > Chordata > Amphibia > Caudata > Salamandridae > Lissotriton > Lissotriton helveticus. Next base: position 1,076,369,156 of record NC_136072.1, read on the forward strand.
CCGCAGCCTGCTACCCTCTGCTGCCGGTCTACCTGTTGCCCTCTGCTTGTGCCTCCTCTGCTCGTTTCTTACTCTGTTTTGCCCATTCTGCTTGTTTTTCTGCCCCTTGTGTGGCCTTTTTCTGCCCTCTGTTTTGCCTTTTCTGCCCTCTGTTTTGCCTTTTCTGTTTGTTTTTCTGCCCTCCGGTTTTCCTTTTCTGCTCGTTTTTCTGCCCTCTTCTGCTATGTTTTACCTTTTCTACTTATGTTCCTGTCATCTGTTTTGCCTCTTCTGCTCTGTTTTGCCTTTTCTGCTCGTTTTTGTGTCCTGTGTTTTGCCTTTTCCTGATCGCTTGTTTTTCTACCCTCTACTTCTCCTTTTCTGCTGGTTTCTTCGCTCTTCCAGCCGTTTCCTCAAGACCTGGCTTTTCAACTGAGACCTTGCACCCCAGCTGCCAGATGCCCCTAGGGGTGACGGTGCCGTGCTCTACAAATGCTGATTGAATGATTGATTGATTGAAGATGAAAAGCTATAGACAGCTTCATCTATAAGGAAAATGGGAAACGTGTTGTGGTCTGAGTTTGTGTCAATTGCAGTTTAGGATCTGTATTGTGCAGCGAAGGAGTAGGGCCTGTTGTGGCGGTTTTGTTACTCCCATGATGTCACACACATCTGCATGTGGGTGTAGCGTTAACATTATTACATTTATAGGACCACAGACTGAAATGCACTCCCCTCAGTCCAACTAAAATGGCAGCTGTGACGTGCAAATGTGTAAGGGCTTCCAAAGGTGTCAGAGCCCATCCACTTCCAAAGTGATTGAGAATGTTGGGGAGCAGGCATGCACACTAGTCAAGGTAATTAGAGGCTTTCATAGGCTTCTGTTCCATATGTCAAATGTAACATAAACATAAGTGCCTCTGCCTGTTTATTAAAAAAGATGGGGTCTGCAGTTAAGTTACCTGTGTTGCTGTTGTCTGATTTACATAGATCCATAGACTGCCATTACCAAGGATTTTAAGAAGCTGGCTTACACTTAGAAGAAGATGTCACTCACGGTACTGGTAGTTACGACTTATTTACAAAGGTGTCATTGCAGGGGGTAAACATATGACATATGAGTTTGTAAGTTATTTTGCATGTATAAGTTGGGTATTTGCAACCACTCTCCCTGGGGACAGTAAGATGGACATGCCAGTCAGGTAAATCCTTTGCAATTGTGGTTGACAGTAACACTCACTCACGTGTAACTTGGTGAGATCCATAGCCTTTGCAAGTGCATTTCCTATACATTTTAGCCCACTACAGTCAGACCTGAGCGCCCAGGTGCCAGTAAAGTGTGGTACAGTGCGATTTTTACCCGAGTTTCCATGATCCAGGGGTATAAGAAGAAATAACATGGAACTAATACAATTCAAAGCTGAAGTAAATGCTATTTCTTATATTAAATGTAAAAAAAAAAATAGAAATTGACAATTTATCTAATTCCTTCACGAGCACATTTCACACAGTATGTAAAATATGCAAATATCGGGCTCGGAAACAGCTACAAATAACACATTTATGCCTGTACCTTTTAAAAGTCACTAGTGACATGTATTTTGTCTGGAATATTTAGGGACTACCCTAAACAGGTGTAAGTTACAATCAAACATACTCTCAATTTAGGGCTGGTGTAAGCTAAAATTCCTGCGGTAAATGTTGCCCAACATCATTAAGTGTTCTGTTTCAACCAGAATTTTCTCTTTCGGTTTCTGTGTCCTGACTTCGTATACCGGCCTGTACTCCAGGAAAAGGTGAGAGAATTCGACTATCTCATTTTTTTATTTCAAAAATTTTCTTTGATATAGATTGCAAACTTGCTAACCTAAAGTTAAGAAAGCGAAAAATACACAAAATAAGATCTAAATCCAGTTTTCTCGACAGGGGATAATTAAACAATAAAATCACCACAAACAAAAAGCTTAACATAAAATCCCCACGTACAACACCAAAGAACAAAAAACACACCTGGGCGCTCAAACTACTGAAATAAAAAAAAATACATCACATCAGTGACACGTGTTGGATAAACCTATAACAAGTCAAGGAACAGGTATAATTATATATGTTTGTTCCTTAATCTCTTAATTGGAAACAAAAGATGCATTATGCTACAGAGGATTATTAAAGAGCGCTGAGAGACAAGGGGTTGGGTGAAGTAATCTTATGACACTAGGTGCGTATTATAAGCTCACAATCACATAGAACAATCTCCTATGCAGCTCTAGGCTGGACACCTTCATGACCTCAACCTGCAACCATTGTTTGCCTGTTTTGGACCAATAGGGCCTTAGAGCTTATTTTGTCACAGAGCCCACTGCCGCCCAGCACTTGCTGAATGCTGCACTCACTTACTTCTGTCCTGACTACTCAAGGGCAGATTTACGAGTTCTGGGGTATCTATGCAAATCAGAAGGGATGTGCCAGAAAAGATACGACACGCAATTCACTTCCTGCGCGACCACGAATGCGCCGCATTTACAACGCGGCGCACCATGGCGCAAGGATAGGGCGTGTCGCATCCTGTGGCGTAAGGGCAGCACATTGCTGGAATCGTGTAGAAAGCGCGCCGCGGCTCCAGCAATTTCTCAGGGGCGCCCTATGCCTGACATGCTGCGTCACTCCTTACGCCTGCTTCAAGCAAGCGCAGGGTTTTGACGTAGAATGGACGTAAAAGTGACTCAGTGAAATCTTGTAGATTTCATGTGGCGCAGGGCTTTACAAGGTGAAACATCTCCCTAGATGCGCTACGTTGTGAATTAGGCACAACGTGGCGCATGGTTTATGCCACTGCTGCGTCACAGAAGTGACGCAACGGCGGCGTAAATGTGGTGCATCGGGCTTGTAAATCTGCCCCTCAGTGTCCTACTCTTCCTGGTCACAACCCTAGGCCTGTATCCTGAGGACTAGAATGGAGCAGATCAACTAGCTATAGTTTTGAGAGATGCATCACTGAATACCGAGAAAGCATTATCTTACCCAGGATAGATGGTGCATGAGCAAGGTGGGTATTAAATGCACACATTTTTCAAAGGGCTTCCAAATTGTAGAGCAAAAATGATTTATAATGTAGCAATCACAGCACATATAATAATGTACCCATGACGCCTTACAGTGGCAACACTCAACATACCAGTTAAACATGCATTATGGAACCTAACTGGTGTCACATGTTCTATGTAGAATTGTTATCTTGGATTGTGCAATTGACTGGCTGAATTTTAAAACTATGTGCAGGAGCGGTGGGCATGGGGCATGGAAATATTGTTGTGCCCCATCTTCGTAATAAACAGAAACATCCAGGCAGAGACTATCCAAAGAGCAAGAGACCAACCCCTGAGGAGGAAGCGGCATCACTAACCAAACCGTACCTTCATATTGGTACATAACATGCCAGATGTAAGCCTATGTGAGATAGACATACGTGACCTATCCCCACCCGTCACAATACCAGCACTTATGGCCATTAACCTCAGTATCTTGGGCACTACCCCAACAGACCCACATGACTAGAACGTCCACGTGACCTTTTTCAGGCCATGCCTAGAACATCTACTTGACCTATATAATGCAGGATATACTACATTACTGATGTAAACACTCACCCTCCACCCTCTACCACCTGATTAACCAAGTTGCCTTCTTGTCTTGGACTACACTGACTTGACATGGGCCATAAGCCCAAAATACTCACAAGACCGATGACACCTGGGACACACATAGGGACCTCACATAGGCACATTTTGCGCAGCATACTCACATTTTCCTTGGCACAAAACGTCACAGGAGAGGCACAAGAGCTGAAACATTAAGTCACACTTTTCCCCTAAGCGGAGGAAGGAATACATCTCTCTTCTGACTATATATAAACTGAGAAAACAACAATTACTGGCAGTAGGCCTCCTTCACCTCACTACAGTTCCCTCGCAGGTAAAGTAACATGCAACACTTCAATATACTCAATCGATTTCAAAGTTCATCAATTGTCTGCAGGATAGTAGTATTTTTTATTTTGGTGTTTCTGTGCATATTTCACCGCAGACATTTGGTAATCTGAAACGGGTGCCCTCTGACTTTTTCTTTATATTGCTGATTATCATCTAATAGTGGTTTGTTTTAACCGAAGGTATAAAAGAGTGTTCCATGCTAGTTATTGAAATATCCGAGCGAGTAACAACAAGGGTTTTGGCTAACGCACAGTAAGGCTGCGCCAATATGACAATAAACAAAGCGAGTCGCCAGTACTGTGCAATCACTGGAACATTATTTTCAAAGGTTATGGGCTACAAATCGCCTATACCAACAGACCACTCTTTCAGTCGGGTTGTTTGGTTTTCAAAGTTCAATAATTTTTATTTTTATTTGATTCCTCTTTTTTAATATTTAAAGATGTTTTTGATGGAAACACCAGTATAAAAAATCATAGCTTCAATCAAAAAATACATTCATTGTGAATAAAACAGGGTAGAGTGACAGGCCTTTAGTTTGGGGAGTTTTTTAGAGAGAACAGAATGGGGCAGAAAAATCCCATAAGGTGAACTAAGGAGGTTCTACACATTTAACACATAACACTCAAAGACTAATATGACGACAGACAACAACAATTGGATTGTGAGGGGGAGGGCAGGGAGGGGTTTATTTTTGATTTTAAATTATAGGCCCTGTAGCGATTCTCTTTCAATTGACAGGTGAACCTATTGCATTCAATGAAGGTACAAACTGATTGCTTTTTATTCATGCATAAGACCATCGGAAATTTCTTTTTCAACAAAGCATATATTGTATTCGATTGGTCTAGACAAACAAAAAGAAAAAGGGTCGACGCGTTTCAAATCCCTGTAAGTAGAGGGATTCTCTTCAGGACCATACAACTGAATCTGTAAGACATAAAATCAATGACATCTTGTCAGTCATCTAAATGAGCAACTCTCGACTTGCGTTCAGTACAGCATGCACTCAGCTCCTACCTGTGCTTCTTTTGTGTGTGTAGGTCTTAACTTCCTTGAGGCTGGAAGAGAAGAATACACCTGTGTCTAAAATTATATCTAGAAAGGATATTTTTCAAGATTGGTCGACGGGTAAAGGGTACTTACTTATGGGTCGGTGAATCGTTCCCTAATTCGTCCTACCATTACAACGCAGGTATTACCACACATACCATTACAACGCATTGCGCTGGGGGGCGCTCTAGGATAGGGAATAAGTTTAATTTTCTATCCAACACCTTCCCTAGTGTCCACGGGGACTGGAGTTGGAATAGAAAATTATACTTACCACTATCCAGCACCTCTAAGCGCTATGCGTTGTAATGCTATGTGTGCTAAAAACCGCGTTGTAAAGGTATGCGTGGTAAAAGTATGCATTGTAACGTCATACATCCATTGACAACACTTACCTTGACCTGTTTGAATGGCAGGCCTAGCAGTATACTTGGGTTTACGGTAACCAAATTCACTGCTTTATATCTTGCAAGTCATAGGATGCTTTTCCCCTTGTCTAGTTAAACGTTGTGGTGATTTTTCTACAGCAACCTGCTGTTGCAACATTCCACCTACTGAATATTGTTTGTTTACAACCACACACTCTTTTGGATATTAGATTCCCCATGTTAGACTAATTTTCTGATGTGTTACCTTTGCCTCAAATTATAAAGCGCTCTGATATCCTTCGGAATCAAGTTTGCGATATATAAAACTTTATAAATAAAATAAAATAAAAAATAAATACAAAGGGAGGAAGTTAGTTACAGGTTTGCACATTTCTGCCCACACCAGATGCCCCATAGAAGACAGAAACAAAGAATTTCCTGCTGAACCCCTTCTTGCACATACAAAGGAACCCTTCTCACCTTTGAAACTACTGGTTTGGCATCCAACTTTAACTTAATTTGATGTTTGTAAACGTCAAGGCACCCAAGTTGATTCCAGAATAAATCTTTGAACAAAACATCATATTTGCTCCCCCCCATCAGCTATTTCTTGTATGTGTACAGGAGGAATTGTATTTGGATTAAGTGTAATACCCAAATATCCCTGCTGGGGCCAACCAAGTATGTTTTCTCCATTATCAGGAACATAAATTTTAGGTTCCACAAATCTCCCATTACATTCTAGACATGCTTGGGAATACCCAAACATTTTTGTACGTGTCCCACCATAACCGGAAGGCTTTACATCAGACTTGCATAATTTCATTTTACCTCCAAAATTCCAGTCAAACACTTCCCTGGAAATCAAGGTCAACTGTGAACATGAGTCAAATTTCATCTTAATTTAGCAATTTTCTATTTTAACCCATTCAGTGGGATGTTCTACAGCACATGCATTTGCTTGAAATACAATTTCTTTAACTTCTCGTTTAAATTTATTTTTGTTTCTCCCTCTGCAATTCTTTGAAAGAGTGCCTTTTTTCCACATAAATTACATACCACGTGGTTAGCTGGACAAAAAACAGCTTTAGCATTGCATCCAACTCTCCCATATCTAAAACTGGTGCCTTGAAACCCAGTAGTTACCGTGGACTCTTTTTCGCTCTTATTATTAACAGCATCAGTCTTCTGCTTGACTTGACATACCACTTTCTCAACCTTATCTATGACTGCATGTTGTTTGCCCACTCTACTCAACTCGCTCACACACTTTACCATGTGTTCAACCCATTGTGCTATAACCATAACCTCTTCAAGGGGTGGCTCATCCTTTGACCACAGTTCCTCTCTTATTATCATTAGCACATTTCAACACAAACTGATTTCTTATCCTTTCCTCTGTTAATGCCTCAAACTTTCTACTAACTGCCAATTTCCTCAAACCTGTTACAGGTTCTTCCACAGAATCATCCTTCCCTTGTTCTCTCAACCCAAAATAATATTGTTCCATAATGGGGCTCACCTTGGGCAAAACATGAAGATCAATTTGTATTATGTGGCTCTCAAATGCATTCAAACCCATCTGAACAAAAGTAACCAACTATGGAAGTGTTTTCTAAATGCCATGGCCTTCACCACCCAAACAGTGTACCAACAAAGCATGCTTTCGCTCTGCACTAAGATTAGTGGCACAAACACGGGCATAGTGTTAAACAATCTTCTTCCACTTCTGCCATTTAACGGGCGGTTTCCCTGGGCTGATTAAAAAAAAGGAGGTGGTGTAGCATTCTTCATTCTATGACCACTCACAGAATCCGTGCTACTGCTGCTTTGAAGGACGTTTGGAAGCGAACTAGCGCCAAATTGCCTGGAGAAACCCTCTGAGGTCGCGCTGCTGGTGGGAGCTCCTCCTTGATCGACGGAGTGTCCAACAGCTCCCAGCGTGCGCTAGACCCCACTCTGGTTGGCTGCCTGCACCGGGGGACTGCGAGGACCAGAAGCCTTTGCTTCCACCACCTGGTGCCTCTTCCCCCGGCGGTAACGCCCATCACCTGCCGTTCCCTATTTACCTTTCGTGACACCCGCTTCGCGGGTGCCACTCACAGAATCCGTGCTACTGCTGCTTTGAAGGACGTTTGGAAGCGAACTAGCGCCAAATTGCCTGGAGAAACCCTCTGAGGTCGCGCTGCTGGTGGGAGCTCCTCCTTGATCGACGGAGTGTCCAACAGCTCCCAGCGTGCGCTAGACCCCACTCTGGTTGGCTGCCTGCACCGGGGGACTGCGAGGACCAGAAGCCTTTGCTTCCACCACCTGGTGCCTCTTCCCCCGGCGGTAACGCCCATCACCTGCCGTTCCCTATTTACCTTTCGTGACACCCGCTTCGCGGGTGCCACTCACAGAATCCGTGCTACTGCTGCTTTGAAGGACGTTTGGAAGCGAACTAGCGCCAAATTGCCTGGAGAAACCCTCTGAGGTCGCGCTGCTGGTGGGAGCTCCTCCTTGATCGACGGAGTGTCCAACAGCTCCCAGCGTGCGCTAGACCCCACTCTGGTTGGCTGCCTGCACCGGGGGACTGCGAGGACCAGAAGCCTTTGCTTCCACCACCTGGTGCCTCTTCCCCCGGCGGTAACGCCCTTTCACCCTCCCTTTAAATTAAACCATACTCCACGCAACGCGGGACGCGCGCGTGGAGAAGCGCGAGGCGAAGCCCGGGCCAAGGGCGGGCCCGTTTCAGCCCGTTCCAGACTGTGCAGGACTGGACTGGGCCACGGTATTTCTATTTTTGTCTTTGGGTTTATATTTCTTTCCGCCCACCTGCTGCTTTGTGTGGTCTATATTAGTGGGGCTTCATATTCTAGTTGTAACAGCGATACTAGTTTTGCTCGCGATCTACAAGTTACCACCCCAGTAACGCAGAGCGCCCAATTATGTCTAGAGTCACTAGAAGCAAAAAAACAGACAAAACCACCGACATAACGGGTCCACTTGACCTATTTCTACACAAGGCCAATGCAGCCATTGACAATACTATCCAATTGTTAGATCGACGGGTGTCTCATGAACTGGAGATGGCCAGAAAAAGATCCTCTATGGGTCCGCTGGCCTCAGCACAAACCCCTATACAAAAGGGGGCTATCATACCCCTGCTGAATACAACAAGTGCATTAGTTCACACAGTTTCAAATACTGTGGATTTGTCAGCAACACAGCTGTCACTAGGTTCCGATTCTGATTCTAGGGAGGATCTGGAAAAAACACCAGATTTACAACTCCTACAAAATCATGAAATAGCCACAGAATCTAACATCACGGGGGCCAGGGAGGGTGCCATACCAAAGAGGTTAAACAAGGGGTCGAACCCACACGTGCATTTATTAGCTCCACCAAATGGTGGGATTCCTAGCAACCTGAACATAAACACTAACAACACCGTAGTGTTGCAAACACCATCACCAACTAATAGTGTGATTCTAAACACGCCTCAACGGAACATCACGCCACTGGGGAACCTAGATTCACTAGGCGCATTAGGGGGCTTACAAAAACCCTGTACCTCATGTGTGACACTACACGATTTTCTCACAAACAGCATGGGGGAACTGTTAAAATACCATCTGAAACCCCTGGAGAAAAGCATAAGGGTAATTGAAAAACAACTCGCCAAACTAAATACCCCTGCATTCATGCAAAAGTCACTTAGCACCCTAGACACGGGGGCGGGGAAGACGACACAACCAACTAAACCGGCCATATTGGCAAAACCAACCCAACCTTCCATAACATCAGTTGTCTGCCCAAAGCCCGGTGGACCAGATAAAGAAGGGAATATCCAGACTACTAAAAATGTCAAACAGAATCCACAAAATACTCATAAACCCCAAACTGTAGAGGGAAAGGGCCAACTCGTCACCATTAGTGATAATGCACAACCCACCCCAGCCATTAGTGATAATGCACAACCCACCCCAGCCCTAGTAGCCCTAAATACTCAGCTAGCAAATCTAAAGGAGAATACACAAAAACTCCAAAAATCTCACCCCTCTCAGCCCTCTCAAGCTCAGGGGAAACAGAGGACGGGATCTAGACCTAGACGGCCGTTCCATCTGCCACCTGAGGCCACCCCGTTCACTGTTGTCCTAACAGGGGTCTCAGAATTACCAGAGGGCTCGGATGAGCCCCAGTGGTCACTGAGAAACAAAGTTCTGCAATGGCTTAGCCAAAACAGACCTATACAGCCATCGCATCATAGCAGAATTAATTCAGTTAGAAGAGTGTTTTGGATTGGGGATACTAAAAAAAGCTTACAGGGTGACTGTGTCATAGTCAACTGTGACGATCCCGCCATGGCTGACTATATTTCTTCCTGGCCAGCACTTGAAAAAAGGGGAGGGGTGGATGTACAGCGCCTTTCCTTCTTTTATCCTCCGTTAAATACCCCGAATTATGAAAATAGAACTGGATGGGAAGATGTTCAGGATTGGCCCTGGACACAGGTGGGGTATACTAACAGAAAAACAAATAGGAATAACAATAATAATGGATGGAACAGAGGCTGGAATTCCCGCCCCTGGTACCATAGCAGAGGCAACCCAAATTTCGATTACTGGGAGGGGGTTCCCATGAGGAACAGATTCGACTGTTTAGACATGGTCGATTGACCAATAAAGGTTACCACAGGGGTCTTAGAAGTCACTGCTCCCCTACATAAGATCCATGATGTCCCTTCCCTAGTAGAAAATAATAATCCCGCGATGGCAGAGATTCCACTAGTACAAGACCCGCGTGGAGGAAACCGGCTAAGCCAGCAATTAACAGAAAGATCCAACAGGTCATGGACCGAGAACGGTACTGGGTCCACAACTGAAACTACCAACATAAAATCATATCTGAGCATAGTAGATAGGACTAAGACCCAACCCGATAACGAGATTGAAGCCTTGCAAGAGGGCATGGTCTCACAACTTAGGCAGGAAGAACCCTGCCCTATCATTGAGGGGTTCTGTCTGCTAAAGATATCTTCCTGGAATATTGCCGGGCTTGCGAAAAAAGCGCGTGACCAGCTATTCCTAACCTTCATGGAAAAGCAGGATATAGTCTGCCTACAGGAGTGTTGGGACCCATATGAGACATCAGTAGAGGGTTTTAGCACTTTCTACGTGCCCTCGACCCAGGGTAATCGAGGCAGGGGCTCGGGGGGACTCTGTATCTTTACCTCTAACCTCTGTAATATAGAACAGAACATGTATCAGGCAAATGGGCCAAAAGCAGGTGTAGGGAGCTCACTACAAGGATTGCTTTTTAAATTAAATGGGCGCTCCTTCTTCTTGATAAACCTTTACAATAATATGCCAAAAGTAGAGGTAAAAATTCTAATAGCGGAACTGGATTCACTGCTAAAGAGAGGCGGCCAGGCGGCAGACTGCTTACTTATAGCAGGGGACTTCAATTGCCACCTATGTCCATATAGCCAAACAAAAAATTGTGGCATTTTTGACTCACAAGGCGATCCCACTACACATTTTGAACACTCCGTAGGGGGAAATCTGCTAAACCATTTTATGCATGAATGGGATTTGGCTTTCGCAAATGAACTTTGCCAGCCACCCGTAGTGTTTCAAACAACCTTTTTTGGTCATGGGGCAGGTACTGTAATAGACTTTATCCTAGTTTCAAACAGGAACCAAGGTTGGGTGGGTGGGTTTGAAACGGAGGCCCTAGCAATAGGTGACCATTTTCCCATTAGTATTTCCCTTAAACTAGGGAAACCTGGCACTCAAAAAATAAGCACCACGGATATATTGCATGGCCGTTCAGTGGCACTGGCCAAGAAAAATGGCTATGCCATTAAATGGGCAAAAATTGAACCCACGAACTTTTTGAAAGATCTATTACAGAAAGAAATTAGACAATTTAACACCTGCCTGGAACTAAGCACTAACCCAGAACAAATACTACAGGCATTCGATGAGATTAAAACCGAAATAAACTCTAAGCTAACTAAAAAATTAAAGGCAAGAGAGGAATCGAGAATATATGGCTGGTTTAACCGAGCCTGCACAAGTGCCCATAAAGCACTTCTACAGGCATTAAAGACTATACCTAGGGATAGCAGCCAAGTCAAGGAGGCTAGACAAGCTTATAAGCTGACTCTCCTGACAAGGAAGAAAGAACTTAAAAATGCAGCCTGGGAAGCCTTGATAAAGGCAAGCGCACTAAGGGATAACACGTCCTTCTGGAAAGAGGTAAATGCCCCCTTTTTTCTAGATAGGAAGGTAGACACCATGGAAATTGGCATAGCGGAAGATGTCTGGGTCAAGCATTTTACTGCCCTTTACAAGAAAGACGCATTTGTGTTGACCTCACAAGAGGAGTTGGCCGAGGGGAGTGAGATCCTTCTACAACCACATGGAAACTTTCCATTAAAAGTAATGTTCACCCCCGCAGACCTGGAACAAGCGATTTCTCAGAGTGCAAGCCTAAAGGCCCCAGGGCCTGACGGTATACCCATTGATCTATTTAAAGGGAACGTAGACCTCTGGGCACCCCTACTGGCAAATGTCCTAAATGCTTATACTAAAATAGGTTTCCCCAACACATGGAAGGAAGCGATAGTCATTCCAATATTTAAAAAAGGAGACAGACAAGATCCAAAATGTTATCGCCCCATTTCTCTGTTAGATAATTTAATGAAGGTCGCTGGCAGGGTACTACTAACTAAACTGCAAACTTGGGCCAAGACTAACGGGATACTCTCAAAATTTCAGTATGGTTTTAAGTCGGGGGTGGGAACCATAGAGCAGGGCTTAAACCTGTCCCTTATAATAAACAAATATATTGGATCAAAAAAAGGGAACTTGTTCCTGACATTTGTTGACCTAACTTCGGCTTTCGACTGTCTGGATCATGGAACCCTGTGGAAAACCCTGACTAAAATGGGGATAGATAAAAACATCTTAACTTTTATCCAGGAACTTTACAGAGATGCAGGTGCCATGGTGAGATATGGGAAAAACGGTGAGCAAACCAGAAAATTCCCAATTGCAAAGGGCGTTCGCCAGGGCTGCATCCTCGCACCGTTTTTATTTAACCTGTACATAAACGAGGTAGCAGACTCGATGAATGTCCTGGAGGTGGATTACCCCAAGATAAACGGACTCGCAGTCCCGTTATTGTTATACGCTGACGATGCGGTGATTATGGCCCGCACTCAGCGGGGACTCCAAAAGGCACTAACGGGCTTTGCAACCTTTATGAGCTCTAGAGGTCTCATAATAAATGTCGGGAAAACTTTCACGATGTCATGTACAACGAGAAAAAAAGTACCAGACTGCAAAACCTTTGTTAATAATTCAAAGATAGCGATCTCGAAAACCTTTTCTTACCTGGGCATCATTTTTAATAACAGGGGGACATGGTCTGCAGCGATTACCTCCCGAAACTTGGCCTTTGCCCGCGCAATAGGGGCGGTTAAGCAATTTGCTAAAAAATTGGGCGGGAAACCGGTAGACACACTACTTAAGATCTACGCAGCTAAATGTGTGTCTACAGCTGTGTATGGGGCGGGGATTTGGGGTCTTGTAGATAGCTCCGAAATCCAAAGGGTGGAAAATGCCTTCCTGAGGTACCTCTTAGGAGTCCCACGTTCCACATCCACTACCATCTGCCACAACGAACTGGATAGATCTCACATTAGTGACATCATAAAGATAGCTCCAGTTATGTTGTGGCATAAGATCTGGACATGCGAGGACACGACCTTTAATAGGGAGGTAATTCAGGACTGCCTGCAGCAAGGAAATGGCGCTAAACAACCTTGGCTAGCCTACGTTAAAAAATTCCTGAACTCCATCGGTAACCCAGAATTCTTTTCGGACCCACTATCATGCGCTCAAATCCCCAAAAAAGTATTAAAAGAGACATGTCTTGGCCTATTGGAGGAGAGGAGATATTATCTAGATGGGAATAAGTCCACCATTATAGCCCACCGCCAGATTTTGCATGAACATGGTTTACATCCCTATCTGGAGCCAAATATCTCCCCTTACCATAGAATGCTGCTAGCTCGTCTGAGGACAGACTGTTTTTTCAGGTTAATAACGTTTCCTGCCCCGAATGATTGGTCAAGGAAAATGATTAATTGCCCGTGTGACGGAGTAGCTACTCAGTCTAACATACATTGTATACTCTTTTGCAAGTACTATCAATGGGGTAGGAAAAAACACCTATTGCCTTTGTTAAAACTGTGGGGCCTGAGAAGTTGTAAAGCAGCCCTCCACAGATTGTATCTGCTTCAAGACAAATGTACTATTGGAGTGATGATAAAATTCCTGTCGTTCGTTATAAAATGTAGAGGATCTATGAGTAACGAATAGTAGGTTGAGGGTTTGTAGAAGTATTATTCTGTGCCTAACAACACCATATAATACATAAATATGTCATATTTACCTCAACCCTCCTATCATGAAATTGCAACGATACATATATAAATCGCTTTCCAGAAATTTTTTTTTACAAGGTTTTTAATATTAGATTAACTGAATGACTAGGGTAATGAGTATGTATTGTGTTTGTAAAAATCTCCTTTTTAGCATGTAAATGTTTAATTAATTAATGTTGTTTTTAATCGCATTTGTGTACTGTTTGCTTTTATGGTGTTCGTCAAATACCGAATAAAGCTATCTTTGAATCTTGAATCTTGAATCTTGAATCTTGACCAAATTATGAACACAGCACATCTCTGCCTTTAATTGCTATTTAATACAACAACAAAAAGATATTTCAAATACTTTACCAAATACTGCCTAACAGTGTAACCACCAGTGTAAGACAAAAAAAATTGTTTAAACCACACCCCTCATTCAGCCCAAACATCTAAAATGACCACCAACGCGAGGACGCAAACACTGGGGTTAATTTCCTACATCGATAGGGTTTGTTCTTTTCTCCCAGTAATTGCCTTGATGACGCAAACACTTTGGTTTATTTCCTACACCGATGTAGCTAGTTTTTCTGCAGCGACATGCCCTCCTGTGCTTTGCGGGCCACCTCAGTGAAACACACAAGAAAATAAGTTTCACCAACCTCCATGCCCCTTACCTCTTGATCTGGATAAAAACGGTCACTGAAATTCCTGAGACCGTAAGTGAAAAAATCCAGATGAACTCTGCTATGCTGTGTGCCAATACACCATATGATTCAGCACAAGCACCCGGACATGAAGAAATGTATGTTGAGGTGAAAGGGGACATTGGTATACCTCAATCGTCGCCATATGTAACTAAGCAATTGTCCACATGTAAGGTAGGTTTGATCCAGCGCAGCTCCAAAAATCATTTCTAATCAATACTCACCATTTCCCTGAAACCTTAAACACACAATTCATGCATCAGTGGGGCCCATAACACTGCGCATTTACCCTGTTCACTTACACTGGGCTTCAAGGTTCTGGTGAACCGCAATGGAGAAATGCTGTATCATTTGGTGGAGCATCTAAACCTATTTGACTATTATTTACACTTACAGATTTAAAACATTTACCATGGTTTTATTCAGACTTAAATTATTCAGTCACACCACCGTAATGGCAATGGATCTGCTAGAATGAAAATTAGGCGTAGGAAGAATTCGAAGACCAGCTTTTACTTCTTCATTTATCTAATTTTTATTCATTAAAACTTTATCAAATCTAACATTAAACATTAATACGTCTTTATTCTGTAAGTCTTAAACTTTATTCAAAAATGATCATATTATTTAGAGCTCAAAGAAAGAATCGCTTTTATTTAGAAAACAGTTAAAGATTAGCATAGGACAGATAGTTCCAAAAATCATTCTTCCCTAACATCCCTAACTAACACCCTCATCTTATCCTTCAATCCTGCAAAGCAAACAAATGAAATAAGGTTAGAGTTCTTACATCCAGGAATCGATCAGCAATCGGGCAGCATCTCCGATAGAAATTGAAAAAGCGACCCCAACTAGACAAACCCAGGGGTTTTTATACCCTATTTCTCCAGCTTAATCTATCTAAATTGTATCTAACATCTCTCATTCACAATTTCATTGGACAATTTCGGGGTGGGTGAGCATCATCTCACCCTTACGACATCATTTTCTCGACATTTCTGTGAGGAATAAAGGTTTTTGTTTAGGACAGTCTTTGGCCTAGGCATTTCCTTGACTGGCAACATCAGGCAGTTTTCCCATGTTCTCAACGATCAGTCACCCAGGTTTGGCATCCATCCTAGGTTCCGGACCATAGCAGCCTTGAACCTCCTCGAGCACAGGCAGTTCACTCTGACATGCAGATTTTGGCGCGCCTGCGCAGTTCAGCTCTTGCTCACAGTTTACCCAAGCGTCCATCTTTGCTCAGGCCTCAGAGGCCACTTTTGGAACTATCGCAGAAACAAACACAGATTTATTTTAATTATTGGATTTTAAGCCCATTCTGTTTACCTCCCACCTAACTAATGTTTCCCAGTTAGTTGTTACCTAGCAAATAAGCCACATAAATGCATTTTCTACTTACATTTCGACTTCTCCACCACATAAATGAATACAATAAGCACATTTAAATTACATTTTTATTATTTTTCAAGCTGTGCATTAATTCACAACACATTAACAATACATATTAGCTGGTTTTATGTGCGACATGCAAGCAAAGTTAGTTCTCCCATGTGTAATAATAAAATAATGTGTGCACTTTATTCTATGGTTGGTTAATTTCGCAAAACATGCAATTAATAAACCTTAATGTTATGGGACATTAACTTTATGAGGGGTACACACAATTTTGTGTTTGCCACCTCTCTCCATCAATTCCCTCATCTGGTGATCCCATCACCAAATAACCCTCAAAATTTTGGAAAATTTTGCAGAACATGTTTCAACTTCTTTTTGTTAATGACATCTATACCTTTGTTTCCTTTTCTTTCGAATTTTTGAAAACCTTTTCTTTTACTTCCTCCATTTCTATCTCATTCTTTTCTCTCATTCTTGCTAATCGTTCTTCATTCCTTTTCTTTATCAAATTTCTGAAATCTCTTCTACCCTTATATATACAGCATAATCTTATCATAAGGATTACTATCACTAAGACTGTTATCGGTATTAGTATTTTACCTATAATTGAACTACCTATTTCTTGGAACCAATGTTTAATTGCTGAAAAGCTTTTACCCAATTCATCAAGGACACCTTCAACCTCCAGTGGTTCAATTTCTTTATGCAAATCTGTAATATTTATAATATAATTTTTAATATTCTGACTTTTATCTGGAATGTAAGTGCAACAGTGTTGAACTTTCAAAATTCCGCAGACTCCTCCCTCTTTTGCTAAAATTATATCAAGGGCAAGTCGATTTTGCATAACCATAGCTCTCATAGCAACCATTTCAGTATCTACCATCAGGAATCCTCCCGCTGTATCTGTTGATAATTTATCAACTATTGTGGACAATTTTCTAATTCTGTTTGCATTAAACGAAATTCCCACTGCTGGTATCAGTGCTCCAAATACATCTCCTATTATTTCTAAGGCACTCTCTCTTCTTTTTCTACTTAAACTTACTTTACCTATTTCATGCTTTCCATTAGTACCTCTATCTACATGGAAAATTTTAGGAAAGACCAAACCCACATAACATGGCCCATACCAGTGGTCAGGCAGTCTATAATAAGCTTTATTTCCACATATAAAATAAACTCCAGGAAAAACAGGATTATTTCCTCCTTTAAATCCCCAACCTCCTATAATTCTATAGGTATCTTCACATTGACTTGCACCCACAAAATAATTGTCATAAATTGAATTATCTCTCCTAATACAAAATTTCCCCAACATTGGTGCATCTATATTGATTGCTACATTCACATTTTTCTCCTTAATATTCTCATCATCAAATGTGTGAAATTTTTTGACTTTGCATGCTTCATTTTCTCCTTTCTTTTGTAAGCAATTCTTCTTTCCGCAACCATATTTAACATTTTACATGTCAAATTATTATTAAATGCATACTCATGTGTTAGTTCATCTACTTCTAAGAAATATTCTCCCATTACCTCTGCATGTTTTCTCTTATTTAGTGTGGCATCTATTTTCAATTTTGCAAATATTTAATCCACAGTGGAATAATGATACTCCAATTTCCCAGTCTTGTAAAACAGACTTGCAATTACACTAAATGTCACTCCACATGTAAGAGGAAGGTGGTGATAAGTCACCCCTTCTGACACTGATGCTGGCAATTTTACATAAACACAACAGTCATCAACATTCATTGTTTTGATGCATTCCAACAACAACTTTGAAAAAGTATTTTTGGTATAGTCGCTTATAGACCTATCTTGATGCAACTCTGGCTTGTACACATAACTCTTATGCACTTTTTCTTTCTCATTTGGCTTAATTGAGCTCAGATTATGTTTCAATTTCATTACAATAATTTGGAAAGGAATCACAATAGCTAAAATTATCCATAATATAGTCATCAATCCCATACATATGGAAAAACACCTGCACCATTTTCTAAAAATAGAGCATTTCGTTCTGTGATTATTCATTGACATTTTCACTAACACCGTTTCTTCAACCTTTTGTCACTTATAGATTTCACACCACTTAATATACTAACAAAGTTTCTTCGACCTTGTGTCAATTTCTATTCTAATAGTGCTATAATTAGATTTTCTAACAAGTTTTCTTCGACCTTGTGTCAACTCCGACCTCTTCTATTTTTACAAAACCGTCTCACAGGACTTGAGACTTTTTACTTTAATATCATATACTTTGAGCACCTAATTTTCGATTTCTTAATTGACTTCTTTTACTCACTTTTCCCAATTGGCTTTGGGTCATACAGGTTTTCTTGACTACTATTAACTTCAACAATGGGTGGTAGTACACTGTATGTCCACTCAGGTGATTTGTACCTCTGATTTGGACGTCTTACTCTTTTAGGCCTTTGAATAGTCTCTATTTTCTTTCCCAATGTTTCTTTCTGGCTAGAGATCTCATTCACTTGGTCTTCTGGCTCTTTTGTTTTGTTCACTATTTTGAATTTTAATCCTCCTGCTCCTTTAGGCCAATTGTCTCCTTTGCAGACTTTCTTAGTCTTCGGCTCTATTGTATTATGCTCCACTCTCCAAGCTCTTTTTCTTGTGCTTTTTCTTAATGGAGTTTCATCTGCACTGTCATCAGTTTCACTTTCAGTATCTTCCACCGTATCATTAATTATGATCTTTACAATGTTTTGTCTTCATCAGTTTCAGTTTTCTCTACTGTTACTCTGTTAGGAACACCTTCATAACTGGTACTTAGAATCTCATCCCTTTCGTGAGTTACTTCCTTTTCTCCAGTTTCAGGATTTCCATTCCTGCTTTCAGAGTCTTCAGTTTGCTTTACAGTTTTCTCTTTTTCAATGACTTTTCCTTCACTTTCTTTTGCGTCTTTACCGGTGCTTGTCTTTACCGATTCTCAACCTTCAAGTTGATCTTCTGAATCTGGTATTTCAATAATCTCCCTTTCACCTTCACCTTCAGATGCAGAACTGGCTTCTGATACTTCCAGATGTCGACGTTCCTGTCGATCTTCAGTATCTGGATCCTTTTCTGGTTCACCCTCAGAATCAGAGTCAGTTGTACTTTCACCGTCGTATGGGTTTTCAGGTTCAGGCACACGGATGGTGTGACTAGCATGGTCCCACCTTTTCTGTCCAGCGCACTTAACTGCAGTAGTACTGACCAAGATAACTTGACGTGGTCTTTGCCACCTTGGTACCAAACAATTCCTTCTACGATGAACTTTCACTTGCACCCAGTCTCCAGGGACTAGATCATGAGCTGGAGTTTTCTCTTTGGGACTTGCTTCAGTTCCCACCTGGTGGAGCACAGAAGTTACTACATCAGATAGATTCTTGCAGTTATCCAGAATGATGTCATCATTTATAGTTAGCAGTTTATTAACTGGTACATAAGACTGCCTCATCACCCTTCCCATCAAGATTTCATGGGGGCTCAAACCAGTTTTCCTGTCAGGTATGCTTCTTAATGTCATTAACACAAGTGGCAAAGCATCTGGCCACTTCATTCCTTTTGCCAAACACAGTTTTGCAATTCTATTTTTAATTGTTCCATTCACTTGTTCAACTACTCCTGAAGCCTCAGGCCTATATGCACAATGTAGTCTCTGGCGAATGTCCAGAGCTTCACAGATCATCTGCAATAAATCATTTTGGAAATGTGGGCCTCTGTCCGATTCAATCGTGACCGGAAACCCGAACCTTGGTATTATCTCACGTAGGAACAATTTAGCAACAGCTATTCCATCATGTCTTCTCGTGGGGAAAGCTTGTACCCATCGAGAGAACAAACCAATTATTACAAGCACATATCTGAGTCTGTTACAAGGAGGTAATTCAATAAAATCCATCTGAACTCTTGTAAATGGGCCACCCTCCCGTCCTATGGTTCCCAAACTCACAACAGTTTTTCTGTTTGGATTGAATTGCTAGCAGACCAGACATCTTTGACACAAACTTTCAGCAATCATTCTAAACTTTGGATTATACCAAGTCTGCCTAAAGAGACAAATCATAGCGTCTCTGCCAATGTGTGCTTGACCATGGTACATTCGGGCCATATCTGAAATCATGCTATCGGGCATTACTGGTCTTTCATCTTTGTAAACCCAAATTTCATCTTCCTCTCTTTGTCTGCAACCTGATTTCAACCAGATATCCTTTTCTTCTGTTTCTGCCTCTTCCTGCATCTGCTTCACTTCCTGCCAAGTTTCTACTACAGTGGTTAGCATTGAAGGACTTGGAACATGTTCTTCAGTTTTTTCTCGATTGATTGAAATTTGATTTTTGGCACAATGTTTTGCAATTGCATCAGCATAATTGTTTTCTTTGGTGATATAATCTTCACCTTTCTTGTGAGCTAAACATTTTACCACAGCCAATTTTACAGGCAGCTGCATCACATCGATCAATGTTTTTACGAACTCTGCATTCCAAATAGGTGTTCCTGCAGAGGTCAAATAGCCCCTTTGGGACCAAAGCTGTCCATAATCATGAACAACTCCATAACCATATTGACTATTGGTCACTATGGTTACTTTCACCTCTTTTCCCAACTCACATGCTTGTATCAAAGCAATCAACTCTGCTATTTGAGCAGAATGAATTCCTTTCAGACAAGATGCTTCCAACACTTCTGCTACTGTACAAACAGCATATGCAACACTTAGGACACCACTCTCTGTTCCCAAACATGATCCATCCACAAACATGCAAAATCCGATTCAAGCAAAGGTTCATCTTTAATGACTGGACGAGGCTTTGTGCAGTATTCCAGAACATCCAAACACTTGTGATCAAGCTCACCTTTCACTTCTGCTTCAACTGCATCAGGTAACAGTGTTGATGGGTTAACATTCACACATCTTGCAATTGTCACATTCTCAGCTCCCAAAATTATTTTCTCATATCGTGTCATTCTGCTGTTAGTCATGTACTGAGTCTTTGCTCTTGTGAGGAGAATCTCCACTGAATGAGGTACATAGACTCTCACCGGAAATCCCATCACAATTCCTTCACTTTGCTCCAGACTTACACTTGTTGCTGCTACTGCTTTCAGACAACCTGGCAATGCCTTTGCAACAGGGTCCAAAACAGCTGAGAAATACGCAATTGGCTTTCTCATTCTTCCATGCCTCTGAATTAATACTGACAGAGCACATCCTTCTCGCTCACTACAGGAAATTTCAAATTCTTTTTCATAATCAGGCATTCCCAAAGCTGGTGCTTCGCACAATTTGGTTTTGAGCTGTTCAAATGCTTCCATCTCTGTTTTGGTCAAAACAATGGGGTCTCTGATGTCTGCCTTTGTCAATCTCTGCAAAGGTTTTGCAATCAATGAAAATCCACTTATCCACTGTCTGCAGTGACCTACCATTCCTAAAAACATTCTTCCCTGTTTTTGAGTTCTAGGAGGCTGCATTCCTTGTATCATTTTAATTCTTTCAATTGTCACCTGCCTGATTCCCTTTGCAATCTTGTGGCCTAAATACTGTTGGAGAACCGTAGCCTTAAGGCTCAGCGGCGCAGGGTACGCCTGAAATCCCCTGGATTCACCTGCCTTGTCAGAAACAGAGACACGGACTCTTCGTCTGGCGTAGAAGATAGTATTTATTAGCTGCAGCCAGTACAGTGGTCTTCGAAGTCGTTGGTAAAACGAGGTTCAAAAGAGACAGCCACGTAACTCCGTGGCGCACAGGTTTATATACGGTACAATACAATGCAAAATGCAATTACACAAGAGCATGAGACATGGGCAAACGTTATAAACAATGCTTTAAGTCTAAAGCAACTCAAGTTTCCCGGTTATGTTTGTCACTCGACCCCTTGAGTAAATTACAAGTGAATCCACGCAATTCGATTTACAAGTAGAGAAAACACAGCTGCATGTTGTGGAAGGACAGTCGTGAAACAGGAGAATGCTTGAGACATGTTGCGAAGGACAGCAGATAAGATACTTGGGTAAAGAATGGTGTGAACCAACAAAGAGTCCGGACGGGGATTAATCAGCTCAGACAGGAATTAGTGTATTCGGCCAGACCCTGACACTTGTTAGTAAACACAGGCAAAGAATCCACCTGACACGTAAATGCAGAAACGACAAAAACATCGCGTTCGCCGCGCTGCCTGAGTGAGGGCAACAAAAATGGCGGCGAATACAAAATGGAGGCTGAGCATGAACGAATTCGTAATTTACAGAACCTCAGACCCTCCTTTTGCCATTACTCAGGCAAAAACAAACCAACTCATGCTAATCTGAGTCGGAATCAGCATCGATGTTCATAAAATCTTCAAGCTGCTGCTGTACCATCATCCTAATATTCTCTGTCCTCTGAGTTGCAGGACGTGGAACGCATAAAGTAGCCAGCAGGCCACACACTGCGGGACCACATTGAACACACAGACAACAAGAGAATATGATGGCTAAAATTACTCCAAGGAACGTTAAAATCTTCCATCCCCAAGTTGACAGTATTCCCCAAAACCATCCTTTAAAGGACCAATCCCCTTCATCTTGATGAATCGACTCGGAGATGGTATGTAATTTGGAAATGGCTTGGTATACTGCCGGAGCATCGTCTGGAATATAAATGCAGCAGCTAGACCCGATCAATCTACAGACGCCTCCTCAGTCTGCTAGGATCACATCTAGCGCAATTCGATTTTGCAACGTCATAAGACGGTCAGCCTGAGGCTCTGCTGTAATGTTACCTATTGCACCTGCAGTAACATTAATAGTGGTCTCAACCACACGCACCAATTGCCTTATGTTTCTGCTGTTGACCATCGGGCCCCGAAAGGGAAGGAATCCTTTAAGGAAGTCTCCTCCCTCTTGTTCTGCCGTGTCCTTGGCATCAAATATACCTCGGCTATATCTAACTCTGTGGTGGTCTGACGGAGCCGTATATGTAGGGGGAAGAAGGAAAGCTATATAACAGGTTCCAGAAAAGTTGGAAGGGAGCCATGTGTAAGCTCTATCTTTACAAACAAAATAGGTTCCTTGAGACGGAACCAATGGAGAGAAATCAGGGGACGAGAAAATGTAGTTGTGCAAACAACTCTGCTTGATGTCAGTTTTCTTACTGTTGACTTGGAGACAAAAATTACCTTGATGGGGTACAGTCCATACAGGAGAAGACTCACCCTTTCTGGTTTTATCACCAAGGCTAAAAACATAGTGGGTAACATTCCATCCTTCATAAGCTTTCTTCTCATCTAACGGAATCTTGCTCTTCTTTACAATCTTATCCATCGCCACTATACCTTTTATCAAAGAGCTGTGGCTGAAATCCAATCCATTCCCAGAAGTTTTTACAGGGCTTCGAAGTCTGTTGTGGTATGCGGCCGAAAACATAGTCAGGTAAGCCCAAGCTGAACCTTCATATGAGAAGTGAAGAACCAAATATGGCATCCCCTTTTGTGTATTGTGTGGCACAAGACCGCACACCCAACAGTCGGTCATATTAATAGCCAACTGGTGTTGGTGTAACAATTGGATAAACGTATTATTCATATATTCAGCTCTCCTTATCTGTTCATGAGGGGGTAGAGCATGCATTTTATGTGAAAAGACAGAAAGACGAGAGGGCAAAGAAGTTGTAGAGTTAGCCACATTTGTCGGGTGTAGAACATGTACAATCCAACCTATGCAGGCTAATAAAATACACAAAAACAAGAAAATACACAAAGTTACGCCAAATCAACTACGCAATAATTTACAATATTTCAATCTCATTTCCTGCTTCCTATTTTCCCTACCTATGGTTGTGGTACCATCCATCTTTATCCCAAAAAAAATGTAGCTCATGGCAATCTTCCTCAATCACTCAGCTACGTACTTCTGTATATCCTGAGGCACTAGCCACTTGCTAAAAGAACAAAAACCAGGTTACAGTCTGAGCCTCCTACCGTGACCCTGCGACGGAGACAGATGGCACATCTAATACTAAATATCATACAAAAAAAAATGTCTCTGATCAATAAGAAAAAAGTGTTCAAAGTGTTCAGTTCCTTTGGCCAGCTCTCGGCCTCAGGTTGTAGCGGGTTTTGCTCTGCACTGTCTGGTCCTTAAACAGAGTTTTTGGATTCGTAGTGTCTATTCGAAGATGCGCAGGCACAGCGGCTTGGAGAATATCCTCATCTGCTTTCTCAGACTGAGTTCCATAAATTTGAGCATCACTGAAAGGCACAAAACAAGGAACTGCTGCAGTGTCTGATTCCCTTACACCACTGCGAATCCACTGGTCGAAGGGTAATGGCAGGGACACCTTCTTACAGTGCATGCCATGCACCCAGTTTCGCTTGCCGACCACCTTCACAGCTGTGCGGGTGGCGAGCAAAACTTGCGTAGGCGTGGACCAACGAGGCTCCAGATTCTTATTCTGTTGAAATTTTTTAACGCAGACCCAGTCACCGGGCAAAATGGTGTGACCTGGGTCTGTGGAGGCCTCTGGCAAAGCACTCTGTACCTGTTGACAAATAATACTTAATTTAGTAGTCAAGTCATGCAAATAATCAATTAACAAAGGATATGGTATGTCAGAGTATTTCTTGGCACGAGGGACACCCCAAATATTAGCTGGGCGTCCGAATACCACTTCATATGGGCTAAGTCCCATACGAGAGTGCACAGTAGTTCTGGTTGGCAAAAGAGCTAAGGGCAAGGCGTCTGGCCAAGCAAGACCCGTACTGGCTTGAAGCTTAGCTAGTTTAAGCTTGAGTGTACCATTATAACACTCAACCAAACCCGCTGACTGTGGATGGTTTGCCGCATGGAACTTTTGTCTAATACCAAGACCAGAACACACTTTCTGCATAATTTGACCCACAAATTCACTTCAATTGTCACTCCAGACAATTCGCGGCAAACCAAACCTGAAGAAGAACTCTTTAAGCAACACTTTAGCAGTTGACAGAGCAGTGTTATCTTTCAAGGGGTAGGCCTCTATCCAGCGGGAAAAGGCACATACCACCACCAGAATATACTTAAGGTTGTTGCATCGATCCATATGAATGTAATCGATCTGCAACACCTCAAAAGGATATGACGGGGGAGAAAAATGACCTGCCGGAGTTGGGGTATCCTTTCCTGGGTTATGCATTAGACAAACAATACAATGCTTAACCACATTCTCTGCACATTTCGGAATTCCTTCATTCTGCCACACAGGAGCCAAAAGCTTACAAATGCCTTTCGCACTAATGTGAGCTGGACCATGAGCCATAGTCACAACCGGCAACACATAAGCGTCTGGTAATAACCATCGCTGATGTTCTGACAATTCTGTCCAACAACCCGTCGAGTCTAACATTCCCGTACTTTCTTTTCACGTTCTCAATTCCTTCTCAGTAGCCTCTCCCTGAATCGTTTTCACACTCTCAATCGTGTCTTCACACATTCCAATTTCCCTAACCCAGTTAGCAGGACCTGACACATACATTCGACTAGCGGTGTCTCTAGCTGTAGTTCTTGCTACCTTGTCTGCAAAGGCATTTCCACGACCCACATCATCTGTGACTTTCTTATGTGCACTGCACTTTATGATCGCTATTTGTGCAGGTAAGGTAAGTGACTCAAGAACATCAGTCACTAACTGACCATGCTGGATCTTTGTCCCGTGAGAGGTAAAGAATCCTCTCTCCCTCCATAACTTACCAAAACTATGTGCAACGCCAAAAGCATATTGACTTCTTGTGTACACATTCACTCTCTTTCCCTTCGACAACACACACGCTCTAGTCAAGGCTATCAATTCAGCTGCTTGTGAGGTGCCGGGTTTTTAGGAACCCGGTGGTGCCAGGGAATAACACCCGAAGACCTCTGAGTTCCCCCTTGTTTCGGACCACAGAAACACGGAGTCTTCTAGTCGCAGTCAGAGATCAAGTTTTATTGATAGCTACCAAGTAACAGGTGTCCTAGAAGCACGACAAGCACGGGTCATGTGTTCTCAGGAGACTGTTCGTTTTTAGAGAACCAGCCTTCTCCTTATATACAAAAATAATAGCTGCAAGCAAGAATTCTTGAGTTTATGATACGGCTGTAAACATATTTCTATAATAATACAAAGAGCGAAGTCATGTAAGCAAGCCCACATTATAGATGTCCAGTTCGTGATAGATTACCCAGCCAGACCCGGAACTCCCATCAGATATCGATGAAACATCAATAAAGGAAGGTACCACCCAGTCATAAAACTGGCCATAAACAAGGAGTATGGACAGGTGCATGTTAGTAGAAAGCATGGTCTGTATGTAGTGAATGGTTTGAGTAATGTTATGTATTGATGCTATCGTATTTGGCCACTGGGCGAGGGGCTGCCCAAACAGGTTTGGCTAAAGGCAATGGAGTCAGTTGGGACAGGTCAGGGGGAAGTCAGGGAAGGTGGACGTGTCCTTTTAGATCAAGCTCGACCTTTAATTGACTTATCATGAGGGCAAGACGTAAGATGGATGTCGTTCACAAAATGGAGTCTAAGGGGTCGGGACGGAAACTACGATTTAGGGGCGTTGGCGACCCTCGATTATGACGCAAATGTATAGGAATGATGTCCTAATCATTATCGGTTTGTGGACACCAAATTCGTCATGGTACGTTGATATTTTGTGACACGGGTATTGGACCTCGATATCGGGATAACAACAGGGTCCAGATTTTCAGAACCACAGACCCTCCTTTTGCCATTACGTAAGGCAATAATTCATGTTAATCTGAGTCCAAATCTGTATGAAGGAATTCGTGGAGATGCTGCTGTAACATCATTCTGTTGCTCAGTTCGTCCCTTGACACAGGCTTCCGTACACATGAAGTAGCACAGAGGCCACAGAGTGCAGGAGCGCACTGTACACACAGGCAGAACATAAACAGAAGTGCTAAGATCATCCCAATGAAGATCAGTGTTTTCCATCCCCAGGCAGTGATCAGTCCCCAGAACCACCCTAGCAAGGACCAATCTCCTTTTTCCACGTGAAGGGAACCAGATATTTCGTGTAGTTTAGAGATGGCTTGGTACACTGCTGGTGCGTTATCAGGGATGAAAATGCAACAACTAGATTGGATCACTCTACACACACCACCACGATCGGCGAGTATGATATCTAGGGCAACTCGGTTCTGAAGGGTCATAAGTCGATCCGACTGAAGCTCGGTCGTCAAATTGCCAAGTGCTCCGGCCGTTGTGATCACGGCGGATTCGACTATCCTTGATAACTGGCGAATATTCCTGCTGTTCACCATAGGCCCCCAAAATGGCAGTAAACCCTTTGCGAAGTCAGCGAATTCCTGACCCGCGGTGTCGTCGTTACTCACGACACCTCTAGCTGTCCTTGTCTGATGGTAATCTGCTCGGGCCGTGTAGGTGGGAGGCAGCAGAAATGAGATGAAACACGTGCCTGAGAAGTCAGGGGGCAACCATGTATATGCTTGGTCGTGGCAGACGAAATACGTGCCTTTGGCTGCTAAGAGTATAGGGGAAGTTCGAGAAGCGAACAAATATGTTTCCGTGCATATGCTCTTTCCTAATTGTGCTTTGGGATCCCTACCAATACCTTGTAAACATAAGTGACCTTGTCATGTATTCCTATAGGTTCTGAATCAATCCCCCTATTCCTGACCCTATTCTGGTTAAACTAACTATCAAGTTAACTAACAGTCAGCCCATGAGGCAAGAAAAGCCCCCATGATGCAGATACCGTTATCTGACGCAGTCACACTACGGCACAGGAACGTGTTATCTGATTAGGTCATAACGCTTGAGATCTAATTAGACAAGCGACATTCCTCCAGCCCCTGATAAGGCATACGACGTTCTCATAACAAATCAAACCTTTGACAACCTGGAAAATCCGTGCGGCCATTGTTTTGATTTCACAGAGAACTTCAGTAAAAGAATGTGCTAACGAGCAAGTCGTATGACATCTTTATTGACGTATCTATGTCCATCCTTACGTCAATCTCGGCACCTTTAAGGTATAAATATTGCCGATCTTGCCCTATGCAAACACACGCGTGGTGACGAGACGGAGCAGCCATACTTGCCGAAGCCCAGAAGCAGAGCAGACCCCGTTGGCAGCAGCCCCGCCTTCCTGACGCGCTGAGAGACGCGCTGCTATCTCCTACCGAGAGACCCAGCACCGGCGCTTTCGGGCAGCCCTCGCAGGCAGCCTGGAATATCGAGAGCAGAGAAAGAGATACCATTCCTCATTCATCCTAACTTCCAGGTACAGAACTGAATAACCCCTCACAGAGAATTCTTTAGTTATTCACTTGGCAAAAACAAACTTAACTTAAACTGTAACTTTCTATTCCCGCCCACGCATTAGACTTAGGTCAGGTACACGCGGTAGGCGTATTTAGAAACACCAGTTGAGTACGTTTAGTCAAATGTATATGTGTATGTAAATATATTTTAATCATTTTAAACATCATATGGCTCAGAAACCATATCAATGTTTTTACAGTATTATTTTATACTATTGCTTTTAATGTATGCACTTTACTTAACTATAAGTATCGCAATAATATCGATCCATTTCTCTTGTACGAGAAAAGAGACTGATCAATAAATAACACCTTTTTATTGAACACGCCCGTCTCTTCCTTTTCTCTACAATCTGATGAGACTAAGAATGCACGTACTGACTGAGTAAAATAATTGCCTTGTGCTCACACGACTCTGGAGATACACTCTTGAGTAGGGGAGAGCAAAGTTGTCATGTTCTATGGTTGTCAGAAACTAAATCCCTTCTTGTCTAATCAGGGGAGTTAATTCTTTCCTGAACATTCGAGAAAGTTTCTAGCGAACTCTGAGCTACGCTGGCAAACCCAAAACTTAAGTCTAGTATCGACAGTAGTAGACCTAGTTAACGTCTGGCCTAGGCCTTTACTGCTGTAGGTATTATTCCAATGCGCAGAGCCTATTGGGAAGATAGGAACTACACTACATGGCGCCCAACGCGTTTGGAAAGGGCGATAAAACTAACGTAAGACATTTAGAGTAACTCAGTTGTGCTTTCTCACTCAGACCCCTTTTCCCAAATACTCCAAAGACGTCTGGAGTGGGTGAAAGGTAATATCCTCCAAAAACCTCGCAGGAGGGAACTCCTATGTATGGTTCTTGGTATAGTCAACGTTGAAGGATAAACGGTTCCAAAATATTGTGCATCTAATCTTTGTTCCATAAGAAACCTGATCTGCAAACAAACATAATACCATCCTGTCGGTAAAATGGGAGACAGTGATGAAGAAAGAGATGCAGTTAGATTAGCAGCTGAAATAGCAGCAGCTGATACTGCAGCACTAGATGCGGACGGGGATATAATACTCATCCCGGTCGCCAAAAGGAAATCTATAACCTTAAAACTTATAGAAAATGGACTGACACCTAGAGGTGGCACAGTCATATTCGTAATTGAGGCACACGAATATCGGCAGACAGAGGTATACTATACATGGATACATTTTCCAGCAGCAAATGCTGTAACAAAGTACTTCCACTATTACAAAATAGAGGTTACACCCGACATTTACACTCCTTTCGAGGAGGTGGAAGTACCACTCAAATTCCAAGAGCATTTGCTCTTATTTGATGGCGCCCTAATACATAACAATCACATTACAAGGCTCGGTCCTTTAGGTAGACCAGGAGCAACGTGGCCGGTCTTAGCCGGATACACACCACACCCAGACATCGAAGGAATGTCTACTGGAGAGCTGTTAATACAGCTAAAACAATTATTAAAATTCATAGACAATTAGTCCAGTATGTAATGCGGACTTCAACAATTCAGCCAGCGATTAAACTTCCACAGCTGACCCCTCACCAGGGGAACACAAATAAAATCACACCACAGAACATCCAATCCTGCCTAGGTAAAGTTCCGGCTAAACGGGAACAAATACCATTCTGGTTGGCACAGAAAATCACCCAAATAGAGGCGGTGTTTCCTGACACCACCCCGCTAGAAAAACACAGGATTCTGACTATATGTCTCCCAATGGGAATCGCACCACACATAGAGGACTGTGACACTTGGGGTACAGTCTTTGCTTCAATCTACACAAAAACGCACGGTGTTCCATCCATTTCGGTAATACCAGATATGCTAAAACAAATTCAAGATGAATACGGTCCAGAACCAGCTTTAACTCTTGGTATGAAATTACTGAAAGACTTCAAGCAGGTCTCGGCTATATTATTAGCCAATATAAAAGGTGAAGCAGCAAACGTGGCGATCCGCCAGAGGTTAAAAGAGACAGATATAGCAGACCAACCAGCTGAAATTGCCAGAATCATAGAGAAATCCTATGAAGAACTAGGTAGTGATAGTTTAGGTGGAATACCAGTAAAACCGCAACTGACTGAAAGTCCAGAAAAAATATTTTTTAATAATAATTCACCAAAAAAGAACTGGGATGGAAACAAACAATCCAATCCAAAAGAAAAGAAATTCCAGTCCCGAGGAAGGTCTCCTAGGCGAAGGGAGAAATCTCCGAACCAGAGACACAGGTCACCCCAGAGTGACCCCTCTGGGAAAAGATATAACCTTAGAAATAGGGATAATATTAAAAAACCTGATAGATATCAAGACATTGATACACGTCCCTCTCAATCTTTTCAGACTTCCTCGCAGAAATCGGAAAGAAGAGGACGATCAGAACAAAGAGAAGAGCACGCCAAGTCCAAAGACAAGGAACCTGCTCAACAAAAAAAGAAATTACAATTTCCAAAAAAGAAGGTAGCCAGTATCAAGGTAGTTAACAATGCCGAGAATACTGAGGACACAACTGAAAAACGGAGAGTGGGCTCAGACAATGCTAGACAGCGCAGCAGAAGTGAGCATAGCTCGCAAAGTCCTTATGAATCATCTGGAGACAGTGGACACGAATGAATATCTGCAAGTGGAAACTGCAGACACCAGAGTTAGCAAACCCCACAAGATATACGAGATAACATTACGTATAGAGGGAGATAAGACTAGGAAAATAAGGGGACTATTTTGGGATAACCTCTCCAAGGGTTATGACATCCTTCTAGCTGAAAAAGACTGGCCACCAGAGTTTGTCAGGGAGTGCCCTCATGGCGAAGAAGTAATTATGCCTGCCTTCTCGAATCAAATCCCGATTCATAAAAAATACACACTTGCTAGAAAGTGGGCAGTGGCCTTAGCACCTGCTTTATATAAAAATCATGTAGGATGGGATGAGGATTCTCCTCCTCACAAAATCCAGTTAAAATCACAACCTACTGCACAAAGGCAGTACCCAATTAAGCAAGAAGCTAAAAAACAGGTAAATGAAATACTAGATCAGCTAGAATACCAGGGGGTGATTGAAACTTGCACCTCACAAATGAACAATCCTTTGTTTCCGGTCTCCAAACCAGACAATTCATATCGTCTAGTTTTGGATTACCGACACCTTAACACATGTTGCAAAACCTTTGCAGTGCAAAACTCACACAGTGCTGCACTAATGAATAACATAGTGCGTAAAAAATACAAAACAACCTTGGACATCTCCAATGGATTCTTTTGTCAAAACATAGCACCAGAGAGCAGATATTTAACTGCATTCTCAGTAAATGGCACTCAAAAGCAATTCTGTCGGTTAGCCCAGGGGTACAAGAACAGCCCGGGGGTATTCTCAGCGAGAGTAACAGAATTACTACATCTATATGATGATGAAGCATTATCTTATGTCGATGACATTTACTTAACAGACGATGACTTGGATACTCACTTGAAAAGAGTGAACACCATAATACTTGGGTTCGCAGCAGAGGGTTACAAATTCAACTTTAAAAAGTCCAGAATTGCCCATCTGACAGTTCTGTTCTTAGGATATGAGTTATCAAGTGAAGGTAAAAGCCTGGCAGACAATTTCCTAGAGAAATGTGCCGTAATCCAAGCTCCTAAAACACTAAAAAACCTACAGTCAATTCTAGGCTTCCTAAATTTCGGAAGAACATACATTGCAAATTACGCAGAAAGGGTCAAACCCCTTTATGATCTAATTAAACCAGACTTTAAAAGATCCAATTGGACTCAAACACACACAGAGATTTTGAGATCCTTACAAACAGACATGCTAATTAAAACAAAATTAGAAACACGTGATAACACACGCAATCTTGTGATTCGAGTCATCCCAGGGAGATGCGGATTCACATACCTAACCTCTAATGAGGGAGAAAAGGTACCAATTGCATTCAAATCACACTTGTACACTAAGGCTGAAATGAAATTTAGCCCAACTGAAAAAATTCTTACAGCAACACAGACAGCTATAGCAAAAGAACGAGCCCTGGCACAAGGTAAACGAATAGTAATCGTGACACCAATACCAGCCTTAGAGGCGGTAACAAAGGCAAGCATTCCAAATGCTAAAGCTCTCCATCCAAGATGGATACAATGGGCTAACTCTCTTGCTGCAACAGACGTGGTGTACGAATTTGATCCTTACTTAAAAACACAAGAATTTCTCCAATATGAATTTGAATGTCCTCCGCCAACCGAAATTCTGCCTCTAGATCACTACGGCTGTATAATATATACAGACGGATCAGCACAACCGGCAGTAGGGGGTAAACAAGCTTACAGTGCTGCGTGCGCGATTGTTAAAGGTCGTTGGCACGAAGGGAAATTTAAACCAACCCTCACTAAAACACAATCCCTAGGAGATTGTACAGCTCAGAGAGCTGAACTACTAGCATTCAAGATGGCGCTTGAAAATACAGATCAAGAATTCCCCACACTCATAGTGTGCGATTCGTATTATTGCGTTCAGTCTTATAATGAATACTTGCAGATCTGGCTTCAGAATGGTTTCAAGGATGCGAAAGGTGGCACAATTAAGCATAAAATGCTCTGGGAACAAGTAGCTCTTTTACAAAAAGAACTACCAAAGACTCACGTGATACATACACTGAGTCATCAACGTGATGGCGTTCACGTTGCAGGGAATTCATTGGCTGATGAGGCCGCGAAGGCAGCTGTGCAAACGGCTTCCGTAGCTGCCGTCACCCGGTCAAAAACAAAAATAGACAGCGAAATATTACAAGCTGTCAGCGCTTCAGAAAAGGATTCGATAGAACCACTCCCTAAAGGCTTTCCAGTAAAATACTCATACATAACTGATGCAAACAATGTTCCTTTTGCTCGAATCCCTGGAGTGGGGGATAGGGCAATTCCAAACATGGAACATAGGTTAGGACTAATAATAGCGGCACACGAAGGGCTTGCTTCTATCCATGCTGGCGTCTCAGCCACAGTATCATTATTAAAACAGAGATACTGGTGGCCACAAATGAGAAGACAAACGAGGAACTATGTTCTAGCATGTGAAATATGTCAAAAAATGAAAGTATCAACGGTGAGACGTCCAGCGCAGACGCCCCTTCTAATCTCGGATAAACCATTAGCCTGTGTTTATCTAGACCACTGTGGTCCCTTACAAAGGGATGGTAACTATAAATATATCTTGGTTGCAGTGGACTCATGCACGAGATTTATATGGATGTGGCCCCAGCGAACGGCTGACGCCAGAACTGTTATAAAAGATTTGCGAGTCTTTATCGGCACATACGCAATTGGCATGCTGCATTCGGACAATGGTCCTGCTTTTAGCTCTCGGGCTTATAAGGAGGCCATGGTCAGTATGGGCGTGCAATTGCGGTACTCTTGTCCATTTCACCCTGAGGGGAACGGAATTGTTGAAAGAAAAAACCGTGACATAAAGCAATCTATAACGGCAAAGGTATTAGGTTCGGGAGCTGGGTGGGTCAAACATCTAATAAGTGTCCAACGTAGTCTAAATAACTTGCCAAGAAATTCTCTGAAGGGATTCAGTCCGTACAAATTATTATTTGGAACTAGAATGATTATCTCTGACCTCGACAGTCAGACTTCAGTGGTTAAAGAAAAAAGCTTTGATGTCAAAGACCGTTTGGCTATTTTGCAGGACTTAAACAAAACAAGAAAAGACCTGAGCAACATACAGTTGAAACAACAGCCAACAACCACTGAAGAATCACCACCTGTCCCAGCAAGACCTGTCTGGATTCCAAAAGTCGGGGATCTAGTCAGGGAGAAGATCGCGGTAAAGAAGGAATTTGGGCCTTCTTACAGAAAAGCAGTTCCTGTCTTGTCTGTCAACGGGACAAGATCAGTTGTACTACTGCCACTTGCTGGTAAAAAGGAGAACCGAGTTGTATCCATCGACCTGGTAAAACCACAACATGTGGCCGATAACAAACAGTAGGCCAAGTGGACTCCCAATAAGTAGCAGAACACCAAGGTTTGCTACCAGTACAGAGGTCCTAACAAAGAGGCTCATCACATTCGAAACGCCTACAGAAGAACAACAAGGACTATGCAACAATGCAATAGAACTCAGACCTCTGAAAACCCAAATAAAAACATTTAGCAGAGACACACCAATCTATAATGAAGTACCAGGTGACAATTCAAGAAACAAAAATCCTGAAGCAATTGGAACAATTGACAGAACTGCATCCGGCTACTTCATCAACTTCGATGATTCCTCTGAAAGCCTCAGTGAATCAAAGACACAGCCATCATCAAAATCCTTTAAAGACAAAGCTAAGGAACTTTTGAACCAACTGAAAGAAACATATCTGATTTCTCCATGGATTGAATTTTGGGTGGGTTTTGGTGCATTTATCCTCATACTTTGGCTCATCATGGTATTAACTTTGGGACGC
The DNA here is from genome assembly GCF_964261635.1 of Lissotriton helveticus. NCBI lineage: Eukaryota > Metazoa > Chordata > Amphibia > Caudata > Salamandridae > Lissotriton > Lissotriton helveticus. Next base: position 1,076,403,844 of record NC_136072.1, read on the forward strand.
TTCATTGAGGGAAAATATGCTAAAATGGACACAGCAAGTCAGAACATCAACTTGGTCCTCAAACCACACATATCTTCACACGTCGAGAAAAGAGAACTTTCTTCAGCCAACTTCACAGCCAATCCTATACCTGGTGGGGTAGCCTGGGACAACACTGACTATGAAATTTATGGTCCGGTCGAGATCCTGAAATATCCACACCAAATCAAGATCTCCTTGAGTGACTTTGCAAAGCCAAACTCATTGGCTGATGATTGGGACTTCGAAAGCATTAATAACATGATGTCTGACTTAGTAATGTCTGCTAAATTTACAAAACATGATTATTTGCAAGGTTCTACAAATTATGATAGTATGTATTGCTATAACCACTATGGTAACCATTTTTTACATAAATCTGCACAACCTAGAAATATTTTAAATTATAATCAATGGGAACATTGTGCAACACCTCCAAAAGGGAGCTCAAGAACCGTTTACGACAAATATTCATATTTTTCAGGTTTTAACACAAGTAATGCTGAAACATTCTATTTTAAATTGTCAAACAAGACAGGGATGAAAACCATGATAACCAACACAAAGTTGATATATTCAGATTCATTCTTCGAAGAAAAGAATACTTTTGGATTTGATTATTGGGACAAAAATGTTGATTTGAAAAGTGTTTGGGGTACAAAAGAATGGCAAGTACAGGGTTTAGAAGCTTTGTTTAGAGCTTGCATGATCCCAGAACAAATGATATTTTTAAATGACACTGTTCAACAAACCACCTGTCTTGGCCTAGCCAAAATCAAAGATTTAAATAAACCGTCTATTCCAAAGCCAACAATGTTTAGCAATAGCTCTGATACGGATGAAGAGATAGACGTAAACCATATATTAAACCAAAACAGAACACATCCTGATTGGAAACAATGGTTAATCTGGCCCACAGATACAAATAACTGTCAAGACAGATTCCTGAATAAAACACAGGGGTTCAAAATGACCAGGCCAGACCCTAGATATCCCCAAAGACATCACCCAGGGATAATAACAACCTACAGTGTGGGCAAATTATGCCTTCAGTGGCTACAAACTTCCACACTGCCTGAAATTAAGCAACACCTAACTTTACTTACTGATGGTGCTGACTTGCGTGATTTCATAATGGGACCACGCAAACAGCGTCAAAAGCGTTTCATAGCAGCCTCTGTATATGCAGCATACAATGAGGCCTGGAAGGTTAATCAAATTGAAACAGCAGAGAGAATACGGGAAATTGACCGTATTAATTTGGAAAAATCACTTTCTGTAGTGGACAATGGGTTAATGACTCTGTCCTCCAGAATTTTTTCATTGGACAGCATTGTGTCTTCAGCAATCGATATATTATCGCAAGACTTACTATTATTACAACATGGTCAGTCACAATTGCGTTCTATTGTACAGCTTGGCTGGACGTTACAAAATCTGCGTTCAGGCTATGTGCCTTGGCGTTTAATCAACACAACGTCACTATTCCAAATCTTTAACCTTACTGATAGACAAATCGGTATGGCGCAAAAGGGTGCTGATTATACAATCTTGAGCATTGAAAAACTAGAAAGATTACCAATGACAATGTCAGAACGACCTGTCAGTGAATGGATAATCCACGGAATCATAAATATTCCAATCTCAACCTTCAGGTTTCAATACTGCCAAAAATATATACAGGCTGGCATGTACGAGAAATTGGGGAAGGGGTACCTTAAAACAACTTGGAACCTGCCCTATTCACATGCATGTGTCAGTAATAAAGGACAGAAAGTGTTTCTTAGTGGCAACAATTGTGCCATGTCACTAAGCGGCACGCTTCTGTGTAACGGAATTAGTTTGCATGGAGCCTGTGAAGGGAATTCATACAACCTTTCATGTCACCAGCAAGGCGCACCTGCAACTGAAATAGAACCATTCTTTCAAAGACTCTATAATGGGAGTTACATTCTTATTGTAGACCGCAAATGTTGTAGTCTTATGCCCGGGACTCCTTATCTAGTCACTACGACTGCGAAGGTCAAGTGCTGTGGACGTTCTTTGTTCCCCAGCTCCTTTCCAGACAGGGAGGCAAGGGCATGGCCCAGTTTGAAAATTACTTCTATTCGAATAGATACTTTAAGCAGAATGAAAACAGTGCTTCTTCAGACGCCTACAAGGCTCACGTCATCAAAAGAAACGTATGATCTACAAGTCGCAAGGACGACTGCAGAGATACATACATTATTATCGACTAATTCCCCCGTACATTTCGCGGAAATCCTGAGCGAAATCTTAAATATTTCTGATACCACTGGGGTCTCAAAGGTATTTAAGACAGTATTTTCGATGGCATTAACACCATTCAAAGCCATACTGGGTATTTTTCCAGATTTCGTCCATTCGATTTTTGGCGGACTTCCCCTGATCCTGGGACTAATTGCAGGAATCCTATTCTTAGTCCTTATTTTTCGTTATGGCAACCCATGTCACAGATCAAACTCTCGCGACAATGGAAGAAACAATCCTAGCCATTGGATACCGGGACCGGATATCAAAAGTCCTGGGACTCTCCCGGCTTAGAGACCTGAACATGACTTGGTTTCTATCATTTCGACCAATGTGGCAAAGATGTGTATTGAGGTGTCTGCTATGCGGAGAAGAATGCGTGTTAGACACCTGTCTGACGCTACAATCGGATGCGCCAGTGGATGCAGATACATTGTTGGTTCCTACCAAGGTTCACGCTTCGTGCTGCCCTCAAAGGCTGCCAATCCTGATGACGGCATTCGTGGAATCTTCACCACTACGATTGAAGAGTAGTGAAGTTCAAGATGAAAGCAGCATCGATCAGGTACGACCTTCTGTCAGCAATGCGAATCAGAATGTCAATGGAGGCAATCATGCGCACGAATGCATGGTTACACCTATTTCCGACTTAGTGGAACTTTCCCATGAAGCTGTTGACAGTTTTTTCGAAAGCTTTAATGATATGATGTTCTCTCCAGAACAGAAATAGAGACTTTTGAGCAAGCTCGCACACGGCGTTCCCTGAATTCGGCCTTCAACTTTAAAAATAAAGTCACATGAACAATTTTTCCCACCAGTTCACGGACAACAATTTTTTAGCAGCCCCAAATTATTTTTTACAAAATTTTCGGGACACTTATCTTCTGCTTAAAGTAAGAAACTATTCCTAGAGAACTAAGATTTCTATTTTTAGATACTTTATAAACTTTAGTTGCCCGCTGGTATGTTCACAAATATTTTATTATGTGATGAAATGGTCTCGAACTTTCTTTCTGTATAGCCATATTAAGAGCCATTTCATGTGTATTTCTCATATACCAAATAAGCAATAATGTCTACAAATGCGTGTTTACCTTAGCGTTTAATTCATAGCTTAAGTGCATAAAATATATATGACTGCAATTTTTCAGTATATTTGAAAATTTCAAAATGCATTTATGTATTTTGGGGTGGTAAGGTATACACTATACTCTATAGTATGTTGTACTATGTTATACTATGCATAGATTAGTAAATATGACCATAGTTAGCGTGGAGTGGGTGTCATGTATTCCTATAGGTTCTGAATCAATCCCCCTATTCCTGACCCTATTCTGGTTAAACTAACTATCAAGTTAACTAACAGTCAGCCCATGAGGCAAGAAAAGCCCCCATGATGCAGATACCGTTATCTGACGCAGTCACACTACGGCACAGGAACGTGTTATCTGATTAGGTCATAACGCTTGAGATCTAATTAGACAAGCGACATTCCTCCAGCCCCTGATAAGGCATACGACGTTCTCATAACAAATCAAACCTATGACAACCTGGAAAATCCGTGCGGCCATTGTTTTGATTTCACAGAGAACTTCAGTAAAAGAATGTGCTAACGAGCAAGTCGTATGACATCTTTATTGACGTATCTATGTCCATCCTTACGTCAATCTCGGCACCTTTAAGGTATAAATATTGCCGATCTTGCCCTATGCAAACACACGCGTGGTGACGAGACGGAGCAGCCATACTTGCCGAAGCCCAGAAGCAGAGCAGACCCCGTTGGCAGCAGCCCCGCCTTCCTGACGCGCTGAGAGACGCGCTGCTATCTCCTACCGAGAGACCCAGCACCGGCGCTTTCGGGCAGCCCTCGCAGGCAGCCTGGAATATCGAGAGCAGAGAAAGAGATACCATTCCTCATTCATCCTAACTTCCAGGTACAGAACTGAATAACCCCTCACAGAGAATTCTTTAGTTATTCACTTGGCAAAAACAAACTTAACTTAAACTGTAACTTTCTATTCCCGCCCACGCATTAGACTTAGGTCAGGTACACGGGGTAGGCGTATTTAGAAACACCAGTTGAGTACGTTTAGTCAAATGTATATGTGTATGTAAATATATTTTAATCATTTTAAACATCATATGGCTCAGAAACCATATCAATGTTTTTACAGTATTATTTTATACTATTGCTTTTAATGTATGCACTTTACTTAACTATAAGTATCGCAATAATATCGATCCATTTCTCTTGTACGAGAAAAGAGACTGATCAATAAATAACACCTTTTTATTGAACACGCCCGTTTTTTCCTTTTCTCTACAATCTGATGAGACTAAGAATGCACGTACTGACTGAGTAAAATAATTGCCTTGTGCTCACACGACTCTGGAGATACACTCTTGATTAGGGGAGAGCAAAGTTGTCATGTTCTATGGTTGTCAGAAACTAAATCCCTTCTTGTCTAATCAGGGGAGTTAATTCTTTCCTGAACATTCGAGAAAGTTTCTAGCGAACTCTGAGCTACGCTGGCAAACCCAAAACTTAAGTCTAGTATCGACAGTAGTAGACCTAGTTAACGTCTGGCCTAGGCCTTTACTGCTGTAGGTATTATTCCAATGCGCAGAGCCTATTGGGAAGATAGGAACTACACTACAACCTCGGTGGGGTACTATCCAAACTGGGCGGGATTTCTTTGCTGTCTGGCTCTTACTCAGGTAAACCCCATATTTAGTTACGTTCCAACGAGTGTATGGAGTGAGTTCATCTTTGGGGATCGTTAGATATGTGTCGAACTCTCTACTCATGTTTCTTATCCCTGCCACTAGTGCCTTGTTGTTAGAATCGCTTTCAATGGAACCGGTTGGGTATGGTTCTAGGGCGAACAGGAACATGGTCTGGAAAGCCCACAGAGAACCATAATAACTGAATGGCAGGATGAAGTATGGGATACCCTTATCGGTTGTGTGCGGCATGAGTCCGCATATCCAACAGTTTGATGTGTTCATTATGGACTGGTGTTGGTGTAGGAGTTGAATAAATGAGTTATTTACAAATTCGAGTCTTCTGGCAGACTCGTGTTCAGGTAGATGGTGAAAGGAGTGTGGAGAGAGAGTGGGAGGAGGCGTTGGCCGGGTGTCATTTTGGAATAAGGAAACTTGAAATACGAATAGAGCATAACCAGTCAAGAACATTACTATGCCACACAGCATTAAAACACATATTATTAAAAATCTTCTTCTGGACAGTATTGTACACAATTGTCTTTCAAAGTTCGTGAATCTGGCAGGTCTCTCTACCCTTGGAAACTCCATCCTCTACTTGCTGCCCGCGGTGGTAGGTTGGTTCTCCCAGGGAGTGCGCTCTGTTCAGTCTGGGGTAACTCCCTTGGACCAACCAGAACCGTTGACCTAAACGTCCCCAGTTGCACTCCCCAGACTTCAACCGCGACCCTAGCAGCAGAACCGAATGGCGGTTCGAAAATCAAAAATGAGCTAGTTCCCTGGGATGAGAGAGCTGAAAAATCAAAAAAATAGCTCTTAGGGGAAAAGAAATCACATTAGTTTGCTCTTTTATTAGTCTCTGGGGTTAGATCTCAAGTTGTACCGTCGTTTCCCAGGTACGGAAGTGTCTTCAAACAATGTCTCAGGTTCGGTAGTGTCCAACTGCATAGACGGTGGCACAAGTCCTTGCAAAGTACGATCACTCTCCTTTTCGGCGCCAGTCTCTTTTAAACGTGCATCGCTGAAAGGGATGAAACGAGGTATGGATTCTGTTTCAGAGTCGGCAAGTCCTTTATTGACCCACCGGTCGTATGGAAGGGGCAGAGGGACCCGTTTACAATGGGTTCCGTGCACCCAGTTCTTTTTGCCTTCCACCCGAACAGCGGACCTCGTGGAAAGAAGTACCAGGTATGGTCCGGTCCACCTCGGCTGTCCGTTGTTTGTGCGCTGGAAGTTCCGCACCAGGACCCACGTGCCGGGTTCGATGGTATGACCTGGATCGTCAGAGGCTGGCGGAGAGGAACTGTGAACCTGTTGGTGTAAAACACGCAATTTAGCTGTCAATTCGCACAAATAGTCAAGCAGTACGGGTGTTCTATTTTGCTGAGTTTCTTTGGTCTTGGCACGCCCCAGACGTTGGCTGGGCGGCCAAACACTATCTCGTGAGGGCTAAGTCCTAATCTGGAATGGACAGTCATTCTCGTTGACAAGAGTGCTAGGGGCAAGGCGTCAAGCCATTTAAGACCTGTACTGGCTTGGATCTTGGCTAGCTTGAGTTTCAACGTGCCATTGTAGCACTCTACTAATCCAGCTGATTGGGGTTGATTTGCAGCGTGGAACTTCTGGTGTATGCCTAGACACTCACACACTCTCTTCATCACGCGTCCTATGAATTCACTTCCATTATCACTCCAGACAATTCTAGGCATACCAAATCTAGGGAAGAACTCATTGACAAGGGCTTTGGCAGTTGTCAAGGCGGTATTGTCCTTAAGGGGGTACGCTTCCACCCACCTGGAAAAGGCGCAAACAACAACGAGCACATACTTTAGATTGTTGCACCTCTCCATGTGGATGAAATCGAGCTGCAAAACCTCGAACGGATACGTTGGAGGCGCAAAATGACCAGCTGGAGTTGGGGTTCCCCTACCGGGATTGTACTTTAAACATACCATACAGTTTCTGACCACATTCTCTGCATATTTCGGGATCTTGCTATTCTGCCATACTGGGGCCAATAGTTTACATATTCCTTTCGAACTGATGTGCGCAATGCCGTGAGCCATTGTTACTACTGCAAGTACATATGCGTTAGGTAATAGCCATCGCTGGTGTTCTGACAATTCGACCCAACAACCATTCGCATCTAGTCTACCCTTACTTTCTCTCCACTCATTCAACTCTTTCTCAGTTGCCTTGGCTTGTATAGATTTCACGCTTTCAATGGTGTCTTCGCACATTCCCACATCAGCAATCCATCTAGCGGGACCCGCAACATACATCCGACTCATTGTGTTCCTTGCAGTCTCTTTCGCAACCTCGTCTGCAAATGCATTCCCGCGGCCAACATCGTCCTGAATCTTTTTGTGTGCACTACATTTCATAACGGCAACTTGTAAGGGCAAGGTCAGTGACTCAAGGAGTTCATTAACTAGCTGACCATGTTGTATCTTTGCACCATGTGATGTAAGGAAACCACGTTCTCGCCACAATCTCCCAAAACTGTGAGCCACACCAAAGGCGTACTGGCTGTCAGTGTAGACATTCACTCGCTTTCCTTTTGCTAACACACATGCTCTGGTAAGTGCAATAAGTTCTGCCGCTTGTGCAGAATGGTGGGAAATACGCGCGGTCTCTATAATGGTGTGTAATGTTGTTACGGCATATGCTGCAGTCGTGTCACCATTCGGCAGCTTGAAACATGAACCATCAACCCATAAAGTGTCATTGCATTCAAGAAGGGGAGTGTCCTGTAAGTCTACTCTCCCTTTTGTCTCTTCTTCTGTCCTAAAGCAGCAGTCATGTTTATCCATCTCGTCTGTTTCTGTCGGGATGGGTAATAGCATGGCGGGGTTGAGTGTATCACACCTCTTTATGTGGATGTGACTTGCTAACAGTGTAAGTTCGTAACTCGATAGTCGAGCGCTAGTAAGATGTTGTGTCTTCGTCCTGTTTAGCAAAATGTCTATTGCATGTGGAACCATAACGATCAGAGTATTATTCATGACTAATCCAGCAGACTGTCGAATGCAGACAGCTGCTGCTGCGGTAGCCCTCAGACAACTTGGTAGGGCTTTAGCCACAGGGTCTAGAGTTGCCGAAAAATACGCGCATGGGCGCTGTTTGTCCCCAAAGTGTTGTGTTAAGACTGATAATGCACAACCTTCCTTCTCATGGACGTATAATGTAAAAGGCTTACTGTAGTTGGGGTTTCCCAACACAGGAGCCGAACACAATGCATCACGCAACTCGTGGAAACTCGTCTGACAATCTTCAGACCAGGGCATAGGATTGGGCGTGTCTTTACAGAGTAGCGCCAGCAAGGGTTTAGCTAGTAGTGAGAAATTCGGTATCCATTGTCTACAGTACGATGTAATGCCCAAGAAGGCTCGAACCTCTCTCTGTGTCTTTGGGGCACTCAGTTCTGCTATTGCCTGTATTCTTTCTGGCGTCAGTCTCCTTCCCTCCTTCGATAAGATGTGACCTAGGTAGGTTACTTCTTGTCGGCAAAATTGTAGTTTGGAAAGAGAGACTTTGTGCTTCATGTCACATAAGTGACGCAACAATGACAGTGTAGCTTGTTTGCAAATTTCTTCAGTGTCTGCGGCGATCAGCAGATCGTCGACATACTGAATCAGAGTTGACCCATCTGGTAGAACAATGGTGTCTAGTTGTGTTTTCAGGGCCTGACTGAATATGGATGGGCTTTCGCAGTAGCCTTGAGGAGCGCACTTGAAGCGGAAGCTTCGTCCTCCTAAATTGAAACCGAAAAGATCTCTACTCTCCTCGGCAATCGGGATGCTGAAGAAAGCGTTCTTCAAGTCGATCACCGAGAACCAATTTGCTGAAGCTGGAACCATTGTCAATAAAGCAGTAATGTCGGGGACAACTGGAAACTGTGGGATAACTACCTTATTCACTTCTCTGAGGTCGATCACGAACCTGTATACAGGTGGTTGTGAAGGATCAGTACGTTTTAAGACGGGCAAAACTGGACTGTTACAAACATTTCCTGTTGTTTCGTCGATGACGTCTTTATCAATCAGGTCATCAACAATCGTCAATAACGCTCTTTCACATTCACCAGATATCTTATATTGGGGAATACGTGGCAACCTAACGTTGGCTTTCAAAGTTATGACATACGGTGCTATCTCCAAACGACCTACATCATTAGAACCATTAGCCCAAAGTATATCAGGAAGTGATAACAATTCAGTTGGAGTATTTTCCTTTGACAAATACATTTGAGAAACAACCTTCTTGCCTAAAGTGAGTTGTACTCCCAAGGGGGAACAGTACAAAGTCGCATACAACCTTTTTAGTAAATCCAAACCTAACAAGTTTTCACCGCAACCTGTCGTCAAAATGAGGGGTGCTTCTAATTCGCATGGGCCAACAGAAAGGGATATAGGACTAGAGATCGGGTTTCTAACAGGGGCGCCAGAGAAACCTACTGAGACATTCATTTTGCCAGACAAAGGTGTGGCAGGAAGTTTCGAGTGCATAATAGAACTTTTTGTAGCACCAGTATCCAGCAGAAATGGCTCTGACACTCCTGAGGTAATCACCTCGACATAAGGTCCATTCTGATCTACTGGAACTGAAACAACTCCCTCTCTTTGTCCATGGCTGTCCTAGCAATCATTACCCTCATTTTCGTGTTCGGTGTAATAGTCGTCAGCATAGTACTGGGCTGACTTGGACGATGCATTATTCTGTTGGTCAAAGCTGTTCATGGAATTCTGAGGCGGAAAAGAAGTTGTATTCTGGGTGAAATTTCCACGGCCCCTACCTCTAGGGGCATGCTGAACACCTCTTCCCCTTACACCTGGAGAACCATTTAAACGTCGCGCAAGGGCCGGACAATTACCTTTAAAATGACCCTCTTCCTTGCAATACGCACATTGATTCGGGCCATACGTAGGACGCTGATGGGAAAACTCGTTTCCTTGCGCGTTTCTCGAATACTGCTGTTGTTGTTGATAATTGGGCTGACTAGCCGTGCGAGGCGGATAGGCCTGCTGGAGAAGAACCTTAGTTTTCAAATCTTTCGTCTTCTTATCTGCTTTATCTAGCTCGTCTTTACGCCTATTTTCATAGTACTGGGCGGTAGCTAAAATCTGCGCCGACGTAGAGACAGCCCAAGCACTCTCCGAATCTTTCAGTTTGTTACATAGTTCAGGAAGCAAATTATGTACGAACTTGTCTACAAACAATCTTTGGCCACCCTCGGTAGCCATATCTTGACCACTATGATCGGTGAAAGTTTCCTCAAATCTCGTGAAGAAGTCAGACACATTCTCATCTTTCTTTTGCTTACATGCGGATAGCTTGTCCCAGTTTACGCGCACTTCAGGCATTATTGTTTTCATGCACGCTATAATCGTACCGGGAAGTTCAGCTATTAACGGCTCAGGTTTAAAACCACCGACTTGTCTAGCATCTGTAGTCGCAATGTTCGCCCACGAGTCACCTAGTTCCTGATCCTGATCCGTATGACGGATTTTGCTCCATAAAGGATGTGGAACAACGTTTCCAAAATACATGTCTACATCCGCTAAATTCATTATACATGAGCTTGCAGTTTGCGATAACTCCTTATAATACCCAGTCGGGTTTTTACGAGGGTCAGGTAGTGACTGCTTGAGTGCCAACACTTCCGATCTTTTCCAGGGGACATGTACCCATACACGCTGGAAATGGGGCAGAATTGGCGGTACTGCATTCGCATCACCTTCCCTCCAAACCGGAGGAACCTCTCTCGTGGGGTACTGTCTCGCTCTCTTCCTACTAGACGTACCACATTCAGATGATGACCCAGAATTACCACCCGTACTTCGATATGATAATAATATCCCAACTGCTTTTTCGACATCGGGACCTATGATCATGCCTTCCCCAAATTTAAATCGTATATTGCACAACTCTCGAGCATTGCTCTCTTGACCATTATCTTCCAAATCCTCACACAGAAAAACACACATCTGTTCAAAAACATATCTTTGCGTCGGTTCATCCCATTGACGGAAGACGTTCACGACAGACTCTACATCATATCTCGCTGTATCCATAGCCCAATTCCGTGCTAACTTATTCAGTGATTCCCTCTCTTGATAATCAGGCATTTGGCTTCGTAATTGTCTTGGTCCCGTATTAGGAGTCATTTTAGGCGACCGAAAAAGTGGTGAAGGAATGTTAGTAGCAATGCTGGCCATTTTATGCCAGACGAAAGGTGAAAGCGGAGGAATAACTGGTGGCAGAACAGAGTCACGCAAAGTAGGAACAGAAGCATTCGTAGAGCGAGTATCAGAAGAAATAGAAGGTGTGCTAGGCGAAGTTGTAGGAGGAACAGTAGGAGAAATAGATGTAATCGGTGAGCCTTGAGGAGGCTGCACCAGAGAAATAGAAGCCAGTTGAAGAGCAGCTGGTGAGTGCTGTAAAGGAGCCGGCATAACAGCTACCAGAGGTGCAACTAAAGGTTGCGGAGGTGCTGTGGCATTTTGTGCATAGGGCAGTGGCAAACTTAGCAGATGTGCAATTAATGGATCTTTTTCACGCTCTTTTATTGTTTCTTGCTGAGGAGGTTGTAAAACAGGATAGCATTTATCTATTGCCATTTTACGTTGCCTGTGCAACTGCTCACTTATTTGTTCTTCTTCATTGTCTTTAAATTTTATCGCGGCTTGCATTACTGAAATACCTCTTTCTCTCTTATTTTTCTTTTGTAATTTAATTTCCTTTTGTTTGGCCTCTTTACGCCATAAGCGGAAAGAGTCAAACATCGCCGGCCGGGCTTTCTTCTTGAACAATTTGACCTCTAGATTATCTAAAATTTCTGAGTCGAAACTACCATATTGGGGCCATTTTAGAACACCATCCTTACGGGTGTATTTTATCCACACTTCATTATATGCGATAGGACCTACGCCATGCTTCACATAGAGCTCATACGTTGGAGTTCCAATCGGAGGAACCGGACAGGAATCCTCTAATCGGGAGTCCTTACTATAACCAAGACAAAACAAGTTTCCAAGTCTGCTAAAACCAGGCATCTTCGCTCACTAGTCTAGCTTCAAACTTCAAAAGATTATCTATTACGATATTTCTCGTGAAAACACGAGTCCTTCGGCTTTGGGGCTTGCAAGTACCAAATCAAGTCGTATCTCAAGGATACCAAAAACTAAGGACAAACTAAGGACTGGGAGACGCTCCACTTATACTTAACTGAAGTATTTGAAGATCTGTGACGTCGCTAGAAGACTCGTCTATCGTTTCGCTCTACCAAGGATCACTGGGTCCAAAACAAGGCGATAGTCAGGGCAGCAGTTCTTCGTAGCCGTCGGGACGCGGGGAACCTCGCAGCAAAGACCTTCGGAACCACGTCGACATACAGGGGTCGCTGAAGTGGCTGTCCGTCCTCCGGAATTTTCACACGAAGCTCCTCACGAACATCTGGCTTGGACCGTCGCCGCTTGATACCGCCCCGAGTTGGGCGCCAACTGAGGTGCCGGGTTTTTAGGAACCCGGTGGTGCCAGGGAATAACACCCGAAGACCTCTGAGTTCCCCCTTGTTTCGGACCACAGAAACACGGAGTCTTCTAGTCGCAGTCAGAGATCAAGTTTTATTGATAGCTACCAAGTAACAGGTGTCCTAGAAGCACGACAAGCACGGGTCATGTGTTCTCAGGAGACTGTTCGTTTTTACAGAACCAGCCTTCTCCTTATATACAAAAATAATAGCTGCAAGCAAGAATTCTTGAGTTTATGATACGGCTGTAAACATATTTCTATAATAATACAAAGAGCGAAGTCATGTAAGCATGCCCACATTATAGATGTCCAGTTCGTGATAGATTACCCAGCCAGACGCGGAACTCCCATCAGATATCGATGAAACATCAATAAAGGAAGGTACCACCCAGTCATAAAACTGGCCATAAACAAGGAGTATGGACAGGTGCATGTTTGTAGAAAGCATGGTCTGTATGTAGTGAATGGTTTGAGGAATGTTATGTATTGATGCTATCGTATTTGGCCACTGGGCGAGGGGCTGCCCAAACAGGTTTGGCTAAAGGCAATGGAGTCAGTTGGGACAGGTCAGGGGGAAGTCAGGGAAGGTGGACGTGTCCTTTTAGATCAAGCTCGACCTTTAATTGACTTATCATGAGGGCAAGACGTAAGATGGATGTCGTTCACAAAATGGAGTCTAAGGGGTCGGGACGGAAACTACGATTTAGGGGCGTTGGCGACCCTCGATTATGACGCAAATGTATAGGAATGATGTCCTAATCATTATTGGTTCGTGGACACCAAATTCGTCATGGTACGTTGATATTTTGTGACACGGGTATTGGACCTCGATATCGGGATAACAACAGGGTCCAGATTTTCAGAACCACACTTGGGTTGAATTATGTCCAATACGTGCCGTCTCAACAATTGTGCATAAGGTGGTAACAGCATAAGCAGTAGTAGTCTCCCCGTTTGGAAGCTTGAAACAAGAACCGTCCACCCATAGGATCCCATCTGGGTCCTTGAGCGGAGTGTCCTTTAAATCAATCCTACCCTTCGTTTCTTCTTCCATTCGAAGAAAACAATCATGTTTTTCCTGAGCGTCTTTCTCCTCTGGGAGTGGCAACAGTGTAGCTGGATTTAACGTATTACATCTTTTGATATGTACATGACTCGCTAGAAGTGTCAGCTCATATCCAGACAAACGAGCACTCGTAGGGTGCTGTGTTCTTGTCCTATTCAACAGGGTATCCACTGCATGTGGAACCATAACAATGAGTGCGTTATCCAACACTAATCCGGCAGACTGTCTAATAGAAATCACCGCAGCTGCCATAGCTCTGAGACAACTGGGCAAAGCTTTAGCTACTGGGTCTAGTGTAGCGGAGAAATAGGCACATGGCCTCTGCTTATCTTCAAATTGCAGTGTCAAAACTGACAATGCGCAACCCTCTCTCTCGTGAACGTACAGTGTAAAGGACTTGCTATAATCTGGGGTACCCAACACTGGAGCAGAACACAGAGCAGTACGTAGGTCAACAAAGCTTTTCTGACATTCATCCGTCCAAGGGAGCGGATGTGGCGTATCTTTCAACGTTAGTACCAACAGTGGTTTAGCCAAAAGTGAAAAATTGGGAATCCATTGTCTTCAGTAGGAAGGGATACCCAAAAAGGCACGCACTTCTCTCGGCGTGGTGGGTACAGACATCTGTGAAATAGCATGAATGCGTTCTGGGGTCAATCGCCTTCCCTCCTTCGACAAGAGATGACCTAAATAGGTAACCTCTTGGCAGACATATTGCAGCTTAGAGGGAGACACCTTATGATTGTTATTGTTATTTTAATTTTATACCGCGCCTAATCACCTGCAGGTCTCTAAGCGCCAGGAAAAGATGGTACAGGACAATAACAAAGCAGAGTCAGAGCAGAAAGCAACACTGAATTATGCCATGCTATGATGTAGGGCAGACAAATGATGCAACAACGCAACAGTCACATTCTTACACACATCTTCCGTATCAGCAGCCACCAGCAAATTATCCACATACTGAATAAGCGTAGCACCTGGAGGCAAAGAGAAAGCATCAAGTTGTGACTTAAGAGCCTTGCTATAGATAGAGGGACTTTCGCAATAGGCTTGAGGTGCTCTTTTAAATCTAAAACTTCGGCCACCTAAAGAAAAACCAAAGATGTCCCTACTTTCCTCAGCAATAGGAATGCTGAAGAAAGCGTTCTTAAGGTCTATGACTGAAAACCAAGTTGCCGAAGCAGTAATCATCGTCAACAAAGCTGTAATGTCCGGAACAACAGGAAACTGTGGCACAACAATTTTGTTGACCTCTCTAAGGTCAATAACAAATCGATAAACAGGAGGCTGTGAAGGATGCATTCTCTTAAGGATCGTAAGAACAGGGCTGTTACAAACATTGCCTCTCGTTTCTTCAACCACACCCTTCTGAATAAAATCATCGACAATAGCCAAAAGTGCTCTCTCTCCATCAATAGAGATACGGTATTGGGGAATGCGTGGCATTCTCACATTCTCTTTAACTGTGAATACATACAGTGGGATCGCAAGACAACCCACGTCATTCGGGCCTGTAGCCCAAAGACTTTCAGGAAGAGAAAGCAACTCAGGTGGGAACTGGTCTCGAGACAAATACATGGAAGGCGTCAGTTTCTTCCCCAACGTAAGATGCACTCCAGAAGGGGAACAATACAATGTTGCATGTAGTCTTTTCAATAAATCCAGACCCAGCAGGTTCTCGCCGCAACCAGTTGTCAGAATTAGTGGAGCATTCAAATCATAGGGGCCAATCGAAACGGGCAAGGGACAAGAAACCGGATTACGGACTGGGGCGCCAGAAAATCCTACAGAAGTATTTATTAAGCCAGACAAAGGTGCCCCAGGGAGTTTAGTATGCATAATAGAACTTCTCATCGCACCAGTATCCAAAAGAAACGGTTCTGAAACACCCATAGTATTGATAGTGACATATGACCCATTTTGATCTACTGGAATCGACACAACTCCCTCACTTCGTCCATAGCTGTCCTATTCGATCTGAAAATCGTCAGCCCTTTCTTCACAATAATCATCATTATAATACTGCGTAGACTGAACTCTCTGCTGATCAAAGTAATTCGTAGTAGATGGAGGAAAAGAACGCTGTTCCTGAGAGGGCACACCTCGTCCTCTACCTCTAGATCCTGTCTGGAAAGTACCACGACCCCGTGGAGCAGACATCCCATTATTACGCTGTAATAAAACCGGACAACTATTCTTGAAATGTCCCTCTTCCCTACAATACGCACATTGATTAGGACCCAACGAAAGACGTGGTGCGAAGTACTCAGGTTTCTGGAGCACTTTCTGAAACTGTGGGGGTTGAGAAAACTGAGGCTGTGCAGAGGATAAACTTGCTGTAAAAGAACCTTCGTTTTCAAATCTTTATTTTTCTTCTCTTGTTTCTCCTTCTCCTCCTTATCTCTCTTCTCATAATACTGTGCAGTAGCCAGTATTTTAGCAGGGGAAGAGACAGCCCATGCACTTTCAGAACTCTTTAGTTTATTTGACAATTCGGGAAGCAAGTTGTATACAAACGTATCCACAAACAACCGCTGACCACCCTCTACACTCAAATCCTGACCACTATGATCAATAAACGTCTCTTCAAAACGAGTGAAGAAATCCGAGACGCTTTTGTCTTTCTTTTGCTTGCATGCAGCCAGCTTATCCCAATTAACTCGCACCGCGGGCATCATTGTTTTCATCAATTCGATTATTCTGCCTGGTAGGGCCGTAATCAGATCCTCAGGCTTCGCACCACCCACTTGATTTGCGTCAGCGGCTCTAATAGTAGCCCAATCACCACCTAATTCACCAACATGATTCTCCCTACGAATCCGTGCCCATAATGCTTGCGGAACAACATTTCCAAATAACATATCAATATCGGCCAAATTCATAATACAGGCCTCAACTGTTTGAGACAATTCCTTGTAATATCCAGCCGGATTTTTACGAGGGTCCGGAAGAGTTTGTTTAAGCGCCAATACTTCAGATCTTTTCCAGGGTTTGTGAACCCATATACGCTGGAAATGAGCAGGGACAGGAGGCGGACCATTCACCGCTTCCCTCCATACTGGAGGATTTTCACGCATCGGATAATTCTTAATGCCTTTGTTTTTGGCAGGATCAGTCTCGTAAAAGGACAAGGACAAAAACATGGTTCGGAACGCAACGAGTTTATTCACCGCCTCTTCAACTCGTGGTCCTACAATAAAACCTTTATCAAAATCAGCTTGTAATTTCAGTAACTCTGACGGAACTGTATCCAACTCCATATCTTCCCAACCTTTGAAAAGAGTCTGACACATGACATTAAAAACATATCTTTGTGTGGGCTCTGCCCATTGATGAAAGGAACTCATAATGTCCCCTGTACTATATTCTAGTCCATTCTCAATCCATTTACGAGCTAGGGAACCCAAAACTACTTTCTCATCCGTGAGAGGAAGTTGACAACGAGATTGTCATCTAGAGAAAGCTGGAGACTGGTTCAAAGACCCAAGAAGAGGAGAAAAGAAATTCAAAACAGCGTCTGCTAGTCTCCTGTGTGAGGTAGGGGAATCCCTTGAGAGAACAGGAGGCCTTACAGACATAGAAGGCAACGGGGACTGGAACGTAGCCGACTGAGGCACAAGAGCGGGGATTGGAGAGGAGATGGGGGCTGAATTACAGGCTGTAAAGACGGAGCAGAGGCAGGCAAGGAAGCATTAATAGGCTGAGCCGGTTGCTAAACAATCGGCAATTGAGCAACCATTGGTTGAGCAATAGGGGGGGTAACAGAGGTGCATTAGGATTTTGGGCATAGGGCGGAGATGAATTCAATAAGCAAGACATTAGGGAATCTTCTTCCAATTCATTACTTTTATCTGATGAGGAAGTAGGCAGCATCGGGTAGCATCTATCTATCGCCATGCGATGTTGTCTCTCTAGTATCTTATTCGCACCGTCTACTTCATTATTTTTAAACTGCTGAGCAGCCTCTATAATTGACATGTTTTGCGCTTTCTTATCCTTTTTTGCTTGTTTAATTTCCTTCTGTTTGGCTTCCTTACGCCAAAGGCGAAAAGAGTCAAACATTGCCGGCCGGGCTTTTCTTCTAAACAGAATCGTTTCCAAATTATCTAGTATGGCGGGATCAAAACTACCATTTTGGGGCCATCTCAAAACTCCACAATTTTTTGTGTATCGGACCCATGTCTCGTTAAAGGTAATGGGACCAATACCATGTTTCGAATAGAGCTCATAAGTGGGAGTTCCAACTGGAGGGATCGGACATGAATCCTCCAACTGGGAATCCCTCGTACAACCTAAGCAACAAATTCTTTTGAATGTACTCAGTCCAGGCATCGTTACTACTCTAGACTGCTCACAAACAACAAGGGGAGTAAATCAACGAAACAGTACAAACGTACTTACCCCTTGGCTTCGGGTATTGCAATACCTGAATAAAAAACCAAAAACCAAAACAAAACAAAGTTTTGTGGGAGCGACCCACCAAATACTTAACTAAGGATCGTCCTACACCAGCGAAGGTCCGACTATCGTCTCGCTTTACCAAACATCATCAGAAGGGTCCAAGGCAGGGCGACAGTCAGGACAGCAGTCGTCAGCAGCCGTCAGAGTGGAGTAGTCGCACTGTCAAAGACCTTCGGTCCACTTCCAACATACAGGGGCCGTTCACGTGGTGCGCTTCCTCCAGGAATTTTCTTGCGGGGCTCCTCACGACCCTCGTGCTCAACTGCTACCGTTGAAGTCGCCCCGCGTTGGGCGCCATTTGGAGAACCGTAGCCTTAAGGCTCGGCGGCGCAGGGTATGCCTGAAATCCCCTGGATTCACCTGACTTGTCAGAAACAGAGACACGGACTCTTCGTCTGGCGTAGAGATAGTATTTATTAGCTGCAGCTAGTACAGTGGTCTTAGAAGTCGTTGGTAAAACGAGGTTCAAAAGAGACTGCCACTTAACTCCGTGGCGCACAGGTTTATATACGGTACAATACAATGCAAAATGCAATCACACAAGAGCATGAGACATGGGCAAACGTTATAAACAATGCTTTAAGTCTAAAGCAACTCAAGTTTCCCGGTTATGTTTGTCACTCGACCCCTTGAGTAAATTACAAGTGAATCCACACAATTCGATTTACAAGTAGAGAAAACACAGCTGCATGTTGTGGAAGGACAGTCGTGAAACAGGAGAATGCATGAGACATGTTGCGAAGGACAGCAGATAACATACTTGGAGGAAAGAATGGTGTGAACCAACAAATAGTCCGGACGGGGATTAATCAGCTCAGACAGGAATTAGTGTATTCGGCCAGACCCTGACACTTGTTAGTAAACACAGGCAAAGAAGCCACCTGACACGTAAATGCAGAAACGACAAAAACATTGCGTTCGCCGCGCTGCCTGAGTGAGGGCAAAAAAAATGGCGGCGACTACAAAATGGAGGCTGAGCACGAACAAATTCGTAATTTACAGAACCTTACTGTACTTCTTTCTTACAAAACTGCAATTTTGATGGAGACACTTTATGTCCCTCCTCAGCCAAATGATTCAACAATGCCACTGTATCAGTTACACAGGCATACCTTGTCTTTGATGCAACCAAAAGATCATCAATGTACTGTACCAACACAGATTCTCCAGGCATGTTTAGATTTTCAAATGATTTCTTCAGCAGCTGATTAAAAATCGATGGACTCTCAGTGTACCCTTGTGGAATTCTACACCATGCTAGGATACGATTTTGGAAACGAAACGCAAAAATTGGTTGGCTTTCTGGATGCAATGGAACAGTAAAGAACGCATTGCATAGATCGATCACTGTATACCACTCTGCATCATGTGGTATTTGATACAAAATCACTGCTGGATTCGGGACAATTGGACAACATGGGACAACAATTGGACAATTCTAAATGTACCGTTTGGCTTTTTCAATCCCATTATTGGCGAATTACAAGGACTGCTCTTAATTTCTCTTAGAATTCCCTGCTCAGTCATTTTATCAATCACTGGAGTAATTCCTTCAATTACTTCGGCAGTCATTTTATACTGCGGTATATTTGGATAACTTGCACCTTCTTTTATGGATACTTTCACAGGATCAACTCCTTTCATCAAACCTATATCCTTTCCAGTAAAATCCCACACATTTTCTTTCACTGCCTTTTTCAATTCAACAGGAATTTTCTCTTTATCAAAAACAGGAGGCAATTTGTCTTGTTCTGCCTCAACCATGAGCATTGTCAGTTTATACAAACTATCTTCATCTGGAGTCTGCAATTCTATGCCATCTGGTGAACAGTATATGGCACAATTCATTTTACACAATATATCCCTGCCTAGCAAATTAACAGGACTGCTGTCACGCACTACAAATCGATGCATATCTTTGTATGCCCCAATCTCTATTTAACTGATTCAGTCAATGGAGTTTTTATTTGTCTGTTAGCTACACCTACAACCTGGATTGTTTCACCCGAGAGAGGAAGATTTTGAACTTCTACTGATCTAACAGTAGAACGGGTAGCACCAGTGTCCACCAGGAAAGTTATTTCCACATCATTCACCTTCCCGCTCACAAATGGACCTGACTGATCTACCTCAAGAGTGGCTCCAAGCACACACTCTTCTTCCTCCCTCAGGCACCGTCAGAAACTTTCGTCCGGCTCACTGCCACTCTCTTATTGCAACCAATACTGAGGACACGCATTTATTCTTTGCGGTCTTTTTACCTGCTCACCACCGCTGAATCCTGTCTCTGCACTGTATCTCTGCTGATTCCCACTGTATGGCAGTGGCGGTTGCGGCACCTGACTTTGCTGATTTGCTATCTGCTGTTGCTGTGGTTGTTGCTGATTTACCTCAAACTGCACCTGCGGATTCAATGATGTATGTTCCCCATTAACTCTAGGCGGACATTTACACTCTCGTTTCCAATGCCCTATATGGCCGCAGTTAAAACATCCAAACAACTAAAAGGGTCTTGACTCAAAGAACTCAGCAAGGCTGAGCCAAACTATACTAAAGAAACGAAACAATTGCCAATACTGAGAATCTAGATTTCAGTTTTCTTTTAACCTGAAAAGAAATTGGTTATCATGAATGTAACATGGAAAACCTGCTTTATAAATTGCAACATATAATTTTATTGCTTCAGAAACGATCTAAAATTTTTTACACATTTTTTTGCATGGAAAAACAAACGAAATATATACATTTATATACAACACTGAAATGTAAGTACACAGAAAATTCAAAAACACAAAAAATTCAACACGCTATCAAAATCAAGCACTCTTGGCCATACATTCATACTCCAACTCATACACACTAATACTAGTCCCGGTGTCAACAATATAATACAGGGAAATCAATTAACCATTGTTTTAAACAGACCCTTTATAAGACTTTATACAGTTCAAAGACGGAAAAAGGGGGGAGGACACAAAAGTGTTCCTCGTGCTGTTTTAAAGGTTGATAACACAAAAAAATATTTTTTATATGCGACCCGGGACTGGGTCGACGCGTTTCAAACCCTGTGAATGCCAGGGTTCTCCTCAGGACCAATGTAAACTGAAAGAAGAAAAAAGCAGCACTTTAGACTTCAGTTCTAGCATAAGAGATTCACCCCTACCACACACCTTACTCCCCTCAGCCTACCTCAATTCCGGGGTTCAAGGCTCAAAAACCGATGAGGCAGTCAAAATAGTTGTCTTCCCATAAACTGGTGGAAGGGCTGCAAAGAGACACATTTACACTCTATTTAAAACGCATTCTCCATATATTCTACACCCACTCGCACATCAGGGGATTCTCGCTGGACTCACCCGTTTGTTTTAGCGGGTTCTTGTCTCAGGGATTCTACTTCCTAGTGATTTGTTGGGGTACCGCTGGTCAGGCTCAAAGCCATGTTTTCTGCCGCTGCGGGAAGAAAACAGCACAGCGTGTGTTAATGCTGGTCTCCCTACATCTCGCATGCACCTAGTGTGCTGGGCTCAACAGATCCATGGTATTCTTACCGCTATTTTGCACAGTGGCTCTCCTCACAGTCTACTCTGTTCGGCTCCTTCAGTGTCCTCGAGTGTTGTGCTGGAAGGCTGATTTACTTCCTGGAGGCGTGGTCACGCCCTCTGGAATTCTGGGACATGTAGTCTCATAGTTTCGGCAAATGAATTTTGAAGATTGGCGAAACTCATAAAGATGTGTATAAGTGCCGGCTACTTATATGATGGGTTTATATATTTCAGAAATCTCATTTAACCCCTTCACTGCTGTGTTAAATTTCATTATCAATAGTGCTTCTCATTGATTTAGACGGGCATCAAGGTCTCCTCCTCGTGGGTCCCTTTCAATTTTCGATAGTACTGTCCATTTCAACTTGTCCTTTTCATGTTTTTTGCTTAGCCAATGGTTCACTAGCGGGGCATTTTCCACTTCTTTGCGAATTCTTGATTTATGCTGCGTTATTCGTTGTCTGACTTCCTGCGTGGTTTTTCCTATGTATAACATGGGGCAGGGACAGATGATAGCATACACTACAGTCTTTGTCTTGCAATTGGTAAAAATGTCATGTTTCCAATTGATATTCTCAAACGTGAAGACTGAATTGACGATGGTATCGTCGCAACATGTGCAAGTGCCACATTTATGATGTCCTGATGTGGGAGGAAATCCAAAAAGGCTTCTTAGAGTGGGCACTTTTTCAATTGGGAGAGCTGCTCTCACGATGTGATAATTGCAAAAACAACAAGTGATGGACTGAATGTGGATCAATGTCACACACTCCCCCAGTCAAAAGATCTGGGCCCAAATCCATCGTTTTTTTGCACTCCAAACCGGTCCGGTCCTCGGATGCTTGATTCCGTTCTGGGAAGGACATGGCTTTTGTAGTTCGGACTGGACTGTTCCCATGGGGCAACAGGGTCAGAGCTGATTTGCATATCGCCATTGTCTAACCCAGGGTGGTGTGGAGTGCAAAAAAACGATGGATTTGGGCCCAGATCTTTTGACTGGGGGAGTGTGTGACATTGATCCACATTCAGTCCATCACTTGTTGTTTTTGCAATTGCCGCCCTAAGTGCGCTGGGGATGCCCAGACGTGGGTCCCAGGCACTCCACACCACTTGGAGTTAAGCTAGCCGGGCTGAAGAGAGGTGTTACCTCGAAACCGGTCCGGTCCTCGGATGCTTGATTCCGTTCTGGGAAGGACATGGCTTTTGTAGTTCGGACTGGACTGTTCCCATGGGGCAACAGGGTCAGAGCTGATTTGCATATCGCCATTGTCTAACCCAGGGTGGTGTGGAGTGCAAAAAAACGATGGATTTGGGCCCAGATCTTTTGACTGGGGGAGTGTGTGACATTGATCCACATTCAGTCCATCACTTGTTGTTTTTGCAACTCACGATGTGATAAGCCACACTTTTTTCTTTTTTGTATGCAAACAATGGAGGGGTTGCGAAATCTTCGTGTAAATCTTTGAGCAGATGCCAATTGGATGTAATTAATTTTAGGTTGGTTTTTACTTTCCTTTCCAACAGTGCTTCACGTGGCGTCCACCATGCTCTTTTGATGGAATTTTTTTAAAGTTTTTTGGGGTAACCTCTTTGAAGAAGACGGTCTTTCAGTTGGCCCGCATGTTCGAAATAATCCTCTTTTTTTGTGCAATTCCGGCGAATCCTTAGGAATTGTCCAAAGGGTAGATTCTGTCGCATACTTCGTGGGTGGTTACTCGAGAAGTGCAAGGCTTTGTTTCGGTCCGTTGTTTTCCGAAATAAGGTGGTAGAGAGGCCTCCTTCATATGGTTCAACTTTGACATCCAAGAATGTAATGGATGTGTTCGATGATTGACAGCTGAATTTGATGTCAGTTGTTCGTGAATTTAACCATTCGACAAAGTTGTCAAGCATCTCTTGTCCTCCAGTCCAAATTAAAAAGACATCATCTATATAACGCATGTAGTTCGAAATGCAGTCAATGTAGGGATTGTCATTATATACGAATTTGTCTTCATATAATCCCACGAACATAATGGCTAATTCTGGGGCAAATGGGCATCCCATCGCTACTCCTTTGATTTGATAAAAGAATTCGGAGTCAAAGGTAAAAAAGTTTTTGCGTAAAGCAAATGTTGCCAATTCCAAGATGAAGTCGGTGGGCACTCTCATAGGTCTCTCTCTTGTTTCTAAGAACACTGCCAATGTTTCAAGAGCCTGTTCCTGGGGGATTTGTGTATAGAGGGAGACCACGTCAAGGGTGACCAAAAGTTGACTGGTTCCATCGAACTGTATTGTCTCTATTTCTTGTAGGAAAGCTGTAGTGTCCTTGAGGTGTGCTGGAATTGTCTCAATGAAAGGTTTTAAAAAGAAATCTATGTATTTGGCCACTGGTTCAGTAAGAGACTCGCACCCCGAAACAATGGGGCGGCCAGGCGGATTGGTTTCATCCTTATGGATTTTAGGCAGTACGTAGAAAACGGGGATCCTGGGATTTTTATTCTGTAAAAAGGCCAATTCTTTTGGGCCTACATAGCCCTGATCGAAACCTTTTTGGATTATGTCAAAGAGTTGATTTTGTAACTCATTGGTTGGATTTTTTCCAATGCGTCTGTAACAATTGATGTCATTTAATTGCCGATGCACTTCTGATTTATATTTATTGACATCCCAAATCACAACTGCTCCTCCTTTATCCGCTTGTTTGACGACGACTGATTTGTCGTTCTTTAAAGTGAATAACGCATCCTTTTCTGTTTTCCCGAGATTATACTTAACGTAGCTTCTCTTCTTTTCAAATGCTGATATCCCTGATAACACAGTGCGCTCAAACGTTATTACTTCTTTAGGTATTTTTGATCCTGGGGGGCAAAAAGTCGATTTCTTTTTAAATCCTGTGACCTCTGGTTGATGTTCCTCTATGGCTTCCATGAAAAATGTTTTTAACCGGATTTTGCGGCAAAACTCAAGTGTCTCTAATTTCATCTTGATGAAATCCGTGGGTCTTGATGGGACAAAACGGAGACCTTTAGTCAGTATCGATGTTTCTGCTGGTGTCAAAATCCGCTCTGATAAATTGAATATGGGCACCTGATTTAACTCTTGTAAAATTGCCGGCAGGTCCTCATCTCCCATGGCCGGGCAGACCGTGTGCGGCCTCTGCCTCTCTGCTGGCCTCGCCCTAAAAAAGGCGTCTGGTTTTGTTGTTGTTGTTGGTGTTGTTCTTGTTGATTGCCCTGGATATTTTGGTAGGGTCTAATTGTGGTAGTTAAAACATGGCATTTTCTTTTTCAATTCATCAATATTTCCCACCAATTTAGGTTTACCTTAAATCCCACCTTGATTCCCTGCATTCTTATTTTCCATTTGTGCTACCTGTTGCTCCGCTACCTTTACTTGTGCCCACATGGCTTTCTCTTTCAGTTTCTTTTGTTTTGCATCAATTTCCTCACTGCAATATTTTGCTTGTCTCAAAACCTTGTCTACTGAACTTGATTGCCAATCCATCATACTGGGCCCGATTCACAGAACTAACTTAAGACAAAATCCTAAACTTACTACCATTTTCATATTCAAAGAAGGCACTTACTCAATTCGGTATTCACAGAAGTTAGGACTCCTAACTTTAGGACTCCTAAATGCTTTCTGTGAATACCGAACGTCTTAAAATTAGGATTTTTCTCAATTTAGTAGTAGTAAAGTTAGGACTCCTAACTTTAGGACTCCTAAATGCCTTCTGTGAATACCGAAAGTCTTAAAATTAGGATTTTTCTCAACTTTACTACTACTAAACTGAGAAAATTCCTGATTTTAAGACTTTTGGTATTCACACAAGGCATTTAGGAGTCCTAAAGTTAGGAGTCCTAACTTTACTACTACTAAACTGAGAAAAATCCTGATTTTAGGACTTTCGGTATTCACAGAAGGCATTTAGGAGCCCTAAAGTTAGGAGTCCTAACTTTAGTACTCCTAAATTGAGAAAAATCCTGATTTTAAGACTTTCGGTATTCACAGAAGGCATTTAGGAGTCCTAAAGTTAGGACTCCTAACTTCTGTGAATACCGAAATGAGTAAGTGCCTTCTGTGAATACCAAAATGAGTAAGTGCCTTCTGTGAATATCAAAATGGTAGTAAGTTTAGGATTTTGTCTTAAGTTAGTTCTGTGAATCAGGCCCCCAATGTCTTATCATGTCTGAAATTTCTGGTCTTAATCCATAAACCAATCTATATACAAAGTGGCTCATGTCCTTCTCATTTAACTCTTCATAACCACTGTACTGCTTGAAAACCAACAACACCCTTTCATAAAATGAATGCACAGTTTCTTTTGGCTCCTGTGTTGTTCTGTCTATCTTCAACCAATTAGTTTCTTTTGGAGGTATTTTGTTTTTCAACCATACTATCACTTGTTCGTATTTCCTCATCACATCTGAGGAAGGAGCTCCCGTTTTCTCATCTCTGGGATATTCCTCCCTTGGCCAATCCACAGATATCTTACATTCTGTCCATAAATCTGTTGGCACCACTATGTCAAATAATCCATCCAAATAAATCCACAATACCTTTGACACCTTTACAAATCTGTCGACTTGTCGATGCCATTCTACTGGTTTCTCTCTCAATCTAGGGAAATCATTTGTAAATGATAATATGTCTTGTCTGCTCCAAGGTGCATGTACATATCCTCCTCCAGGAATCTCTCTGATAGGAAATTCCGTTGCCACTTTTTCCTTCTCTCGAATGGGGAAAGCTAAAGTAGACTTATCACTATTCTCTTCTTTCTTCTTTGCCCATTTTCCTCTCCATTTTCCTATATCACCCCATTTGCGCAACAACACAATCAAATCTTTTATCTGTACTTGTCTTCCTGCAGTGTTCATGTTTTCAATGTCTCTTTCTGCAAAATCTACTCGATAAGATTTCTGCAATGACTTTATTTTTGAAAAATCTATTCCATATTCACTCGCCACTTCTTCTAATTGATCATACATTGTCTTTGCTCTCCATGTTATGCTTTTACATAAAAACATGAGCTCATCATCCTGATAATTTTTCAATCTGTCTGTCCCAATTGTTCCAATTATTAATTCTTCCATATCTATTTTTAATTTGGCCACATCCAACACTTTTAATTCTTGCTCTTTTAATTTTAACGATTTTATCCATTCACTTAACTCCTTTTCTGATGGTTCCATGGGTGTTTGCGTTAAATCTATTTTATCTGTACTTCTCTCTGGAGTAGCAGAGTCAGATTCTGCTCCTGTCGGGTATCCACATGACAAATTTGGATTAAAAGTTAATTCTGGTGGATTTACGCTCATATTTTTGCCTTATTTCTGATAACTCAGGACAAGTTTTTTCTCTTGTTTTCTGTAAACTTTGCTGTAATGGAATTGTTAATCTAGGCTCTTTTATTTTCTGGTCTTCGAATACTGGTATTACAGGTCCTATTGTTACTGGTACAGTTACAGCTTCCATATTCCTAGTAAGGTTTTGAATCAATTCATGTGCAGAACGCTCATAATCAGACATATTTGGCTGTTCATTACTTCATCTTTCTGCACTTTGCACAATTCTGTGTGTATCATTATTTTGTACAGGAGTTCCTGTAATTCTAGCTTCTCCTATCGGTGTACTCGGAACATATCTTGTTTCTACTTTTTCAGGAAAATCTCTAAAATTTGATGGTTTTCTTGGTGATTCATTTACTCTTTCTTCAACATCTGGGCATTTGGGGTAGTCCATAAAGAACTTGGGTGATATGGGGGTGGTCTTCTATTTAATATTTCTTCTAGAACAGCATCCTCTGATTCACTTTCACCATAGCTTTGATTTCCTACTTCTGTATTCTTTTTCTTTTCTGTACCCTTTCGTCCCTCATATTCTTCAACTAATCTGACAGGATACATGCCATCACACATATTTCCATCCCTCCATCTTCGCATTCTAGTCTCATGTGTTTCTCCCCACAAATCTCTACCTTTTTCTCTTGGTCTAAGATGCCTACTCAACCTCTCACATTCCATTTGATGCATCTCATCTTCCCATTCAACTAACGCCTCAAATTGAGTTGGTCTGGGTCTCGGTTCAAGTTTCCTCATTTTGTCTCTCAAATTTCTCAAAATAGCCAAATCAAATGATCCTCCTTCGGGAAAGGCTAACACACCATCATCCTTAGTATACTGTACCCAATTTTCACACCAAACACACGTATGGTAACCATATTTCGTCATCATATAGGAAGCAGGCGTTTTCGGTGAAGGAAGTATTTTTCCTCTCTTGTAACTACCTCTTTGTCTTTTACAAACACGTTTTTCAACTTTTTAAACCATAAAGATTTCTTCCTGTCATCATCATAATAGTAGTATGACATTTTCGGTAAACTTTCCTGCTTTCAAAAGATCGCGTACTGATTCTGTTGCTGATTCCGTAACACCAACCTATCACAGCGCGGTTCGCACTAATGCCCCAGTTAGAACACGATACGTCACTATAGTGCTTAACCAATAGCCTTGGCTGTTTTCTGTGATGAACCAATCAACTCCTACTCTGTCTTGGTCACACTGACCAATCCCAGCGCGACACTTTTGACATCACCAGCGCTCCGGCTTCTGCAGCTCCGACTGACCCCCCCTTACAAGGTTTTTTCAAGAAGCCGTATTTACAAGATATTTTACAAAATCAGTTAGTAACTTTACACAAAACAAATCCACTAGTCTGTTTCGCTAATAAAGTGATAGAATTTTCAATCGCACAAGTATTCTGTAACCGGAGTAGACGACGCTTATCTCCTCAGAATTTTTAGACTCGCCGATAAAGCAACACTACTGGCTTTACCCTTCTATCAGGCAATAACGATCTCACTTCTCTAGGAAAGCACATATAATAGAGTCAGTCCCAGAGTTTCGCTTGAACATGTATAGCAATATCATTTACACACGTTCATACGGAAAACCCTATTCATATATACATGAACTCTGTGTTACCAGTAGGCAGCGCGTCCACTAACCCACCACATAATTCCTCTATTGTTAGCACAAGAGAGACGCCACTCCCTTTACCCTTCAATCAAGCTCGGGTTAAGACCTATTACTCTCCCAGCAGTAAGTTTTAGTCGGGAAGCACGGAATGATCCCTATACTTGAAGGCTGAAATTTTATAGACTGTCCTCACTATACATTTATCCTTTCACACCTAAGGTCCCTAAACAGTGATATGCGACGGTACCACCGCAGTATTCGGCGATACTCCTTTTTTGAAACAGACTAATTCACTGTGCCACTACCTTGCCACACTTCCTCCACCTGCAGACGGAGGCACTTGTTTCACCCTATTCCATGAAACCTTTCCAGGACTACATATAACATAATACAAACTCAACAGATGTTAGTCATAATTCTGTACATCAAAACTCTATGTAGTACTTTACCATAACCCTAGCTAATTTCCTTGGCAACCACTACTCTGCTACATTTCTAATCAATACTCACCATTTTCCTGAAACCTTAAAACACACAATTCATGCATCAGTAGGGCCCATAACACTGCGCATTTACCCTGTTCAATTACACTGGGCTTCAAGGCTCTGGTGAATCGCAATGGAGAAACGTTGTATCATTTGGTGGAGCGTCTAAACCTATTTGACTATTATTTACACTTACAGATTTAAAACATTTACCATGGTTTTATTCAGACTTAAATTATTCAGACACACCACCATAATGGCAATGGATCTGCTAGAATGAAAATTAGGCGTAGGAAGAATTCAAAGACCAGCTTTTACTTCTTCATTTATCTAATTTTTATTCATTAAAACTTTATCAAATCTAACATTAAACATTAATAGGTCTTTATTCAGTAAATCTTAAACTTTATTCAAAAATGATCATATTATTTAGAGCTCAAAGAAAGAATCGCTTTTATTTAGAAAACAGTTAAAGATTAGCGTAGGACAGATAGTTCAAAAAATCATTCTTCCCTAACATCCCTAACTAACACCCTCATCTTATCCTTCAATGCTGCAAAGCAAACAAATGAAATAAGGTTAGAGTTCTTACATCCAGGAATCGATCAGCAATCGGGCAGCATCTCCGATAGAAATTGAAAAAGCGACCCCAACTAGACAAACCCAGGGGTTTTTATACCCTATTTCTCCAGCTCAATCTATCTAAATTGTATCTAATATCTCTTATTCACAATTTCATTGGACAATTTCGGGGTGGGTGAGCATCATCTCACCCTTACGACATCATTTTCTCGACATTTCTGTGAGGAATAAAGGGTTTTTGTTTAGGACAGTTTTTGGCCTAGGCATTTCCTTGACTGGCAACATCAGGCAGTTTTCCCATGTTCTCAACGATCAGTCACCCAGGTTTGGCATCCATCCTAGGTTCCGGGCCATAGCAGCCTTGAACTTCCTCGAGCACAGGCAGTTCACTCTGACTTGCAGATTTTGGCGCGCCTGCGCAGTTCAGCTCTTGTTCACAGTTTACCCAAGCGTCCATCTTTGCTCAGGCCTCAGAGGCCACTTTTGGAACTATCGCAGAAACAAACACAGATTTATATTAATTATTGGATTTTAAGCCCATTCTGTTTACCTCCCACCTAACTAATGTTTCCCAGTTAGTTGTTACCTAGCAAATAAGCCACATAAATGCATTTTCTACTTACATTTCGACTTCTCCACCACATAAATGAATACAATAAGCACATTTAAATTACATTTTTATTATTTTTCAAGCTGTGCATTAATTCACAACACATTAACAATACATAGTAGCTGGTTTTATGTGCGACATGCAAGCAAAGTTAGTTCTCCCCATGTGTAATAATAAAATAATGTGTGCACTTTATTCTATGGTTGGTTAATTTCGCAAAACATGCAATTAATAAACGTTAATGTTATGGGACATTAACTTTACGAGGGGTACACAAAATTTTGTGTTTGCCACCTCGCTCCATCAGGTTCACCATGGTACCGGGAGGCCGTTTATTTCACCTCATCCATCAACGGCCACTCCACCTTGAATGATCACATTCCAATACCTCATTAACATTCTGAGGTAGAGCTTAACTACATCATGCTCAAGGGTGGCGCAAAACCTAAGTGAGGTTTGTCAAGCTATGAAAGGCCACCTTGCATGGGCCTGCGTGGGTTGATACATTTACAGTTACGCAAGTTAGTGCAAATCACTGCCTTGCGATACTCTGCCCCAGGAAGGCCTTCCATGGATGGAGTACGGGTGTTCACATGCATTCACTTATGGATTTTGGTGCATCCCAGATTTAACATAAGTGGTAAACGTGGGAATCCATCAAAATTGACACGTAATATCTTTATTGCTTATTGCTTTTTCCTCTTTCTACATGTGCTGCATTCTGAAGAACATATAGAAAGAGGAAAATCCCTCTCAGGATCGTTTTTGTCAAAAGTGTCCCTTCCTGCACAAATCAATCCTTCCTACAACTCAGGCTCCTTTGTAACATGAAGCAAGGATGCCTGCATTGGTCTTAGGCAACCAATAGAGTGCCAATGCTAGCAGAGGACAGGAATGCGGCGTATAATGTTAAATACGGTGCATTCCTGCTCTTTCCCTTTCATGGCTTGCTGCGTGGTACAGCGTGAAAAAAATTATAAATGTATGCCTACATATATACTTTGGGCTGACTTGGACAGTACCATTTCCTTTCTGTGTGCTGATGTAATGGTCACTGGGGAGCAGGTTGGAGTGGGAGGCAGACCTGGGGGATCAGATAGCAGATAAATGTTGGTCCTATTGCTGTGCACAGGCTAAGGACACTCCACTCACAGGCGGACATAAATGAATTCAGTTTAATTTGTACGTCTGGTACCCTCTCCAAGCTTATTTGCTACGACAAGACGAATCAGATGTAATATCTGTAGGTTGCAGGGCGGTCTGTGGCCTGTTGAACAATGCTGCGATGCATAACGGTCATTGTCTCATTAAAAAGGGTAACGTCTATTTTTGCTGATATTGTTTCAATCGATGAATACTGTATAGGTTGTGTGTATAGGATATTTATCCTGACAGCCTGTGGATAGTATTGGTGTCATGATCAGTTACTGTCATTTATTGCATTTGTATTAGAGGTGGGTGGAACTAACGGAGATTCACTCCACGGTATTATGCAACATAACAGAAAAAGTTGCGAGATTCCACTGAATTCCGGCAATGGGTGGAAATATGCAGCTTGAGCTGCTAGTGCTGCAATTTAGCGCTGGTAGCGCAAGCAGCGCTGAAAATCAGCATGAATGGCACCATGCATTATGCAAGAGCACGCTGCCATTGAAATTGATTTTGCTTCTGTTTGAGTAGAAAATCTACTCGAGCAGCAGCAAATCTATTGTTACGGCAGCCCTCTGACCACGCCCGCTCAAAAACGCTGGCGACTGCCCGCATTATAAAATTGCGCTAGGGGACGCCAAATCGCGCTCACGCTTGTCAACCCACATATTCTGAATCTTCGCAAGAGAAAAATCTCACCACTATTGGAGGAATTTGGTCAGAACACTCCGCATTGAAGAGTAACGCAAAGTGGCCAAAATTCTGCCAAATCCACGGAACGTTACGCCCACCCCTAATTTACACTTGAGATTAGGTACTGTATTATAATATCATATGGGCTGCAGTATGGTGTGAGGTTGATATTGGTTCCATACTCTAGTCTGATGTTCTATATTAGATGGCTTTGGACACCAGTATGTAGGCTATACGGCTGTATGAGTTATGGAGCTTTTGTTTAAATGAACAGTTTGGGGTTTAAATGGAGGTATAAAAGTCATTAATAAGTTTCTCACAAAGTCAGGGGAGTTATTCAAATGACATCAGATTACTAACCCTGACAACCTTTTAAATTGGTGGTTAGAGCAGAATCACTATACCTTAGGCTGCATGACAGCAAAAGCAAAAATGAAACCATAAATCTTTGAATGCAGAACATTTCTATTTACTGATTGAAATTTTTTTAAGTGTTCAAACACTTCCACACTTAGCAACAATCTTATGAACTAAGTTTCACTTTCCCTTAGCCCCAAGTTCAAACAAATGCAGAATGGCAGGACCAGTGTCATAGCAATACTGGCTCTATTGCTAGGGACACCAGCATTGTGTGATTCTACGATTTTACTGCTACAGACTTTTCCACATAATTATAGATATGCTTCACTTGACACAGAAATTACATCTGATGCATAATTTGTTGGTTTCAACAAAAAACATTTCAAACTTAAATGTTTTAAAGAATGCTTCTTTCATCTGATGATTGATGTGTTCAGACATTAAAAATGTGTGAATTGTCCAATTTGGATAATATAAGCAAATAATGGATACAGGGTGTTATCTATGCGAAGAAGAAAAAAATCTGTCATATTTACATATAATCCAAACCTCGAGGAAGGAATGATTTCTTCTTCAATTTGAAAGGATTTAGTTTCACTATTGAAGCAAATTTGTGTTTACATAAGATGTCAAAGCAGCAATTACAGCAAGAGAGCAGTCTGTGTTTCCAGAAGGCGTTGTATGCACTCCGTTCCCTTTGTTATCCATAGCTCAGTATGGTGAAATGTCAAAAGTATATGATATTTCCACAATGTGCCACACAATTCACCATAATTGCTTAACAAGTGACATCATATTCCTTTCCTACCAGTATAATGTAGTCATCTTCTTTGCATATTTAAACCTTCAATTGTAACATACCTCCATTAGCACTCACTATAAAGCTTAAAATAGTTATAGGAACCATAGATGACCCAACAGTGATAACATATGCTATACCTTTTACAGTTACTAAGATGCAGTCCAGCACCTCCTCCATTGCAGGCCATTAATTTTGAATTCATTAGCAATTTAACCATTAATATACATTTTTCATTACAGGCGTGCAAAATTCACATAATTTGCATACACTTAATTACACGAAATTTCAGCAAAATTACGTGAAATGAAAATCTGTCTCTTTACATTATGCAAAATACACCCACGTGCCAAAAATTGCCACATTTAAACAAAGCACTGTGAACAAACGTTGCTCACATTCTTTTGTTTGTGTATGTTTGTGGTAAATGTTTACAGCGAGTGGGGAGTTTTTTGTAATAATGTTAGTGCGGATGGTGCTTAATTACGTGAAGTGGCATAGTGACGTAATTTCAGGAATTTCGAATATCAGGTGCAATGCAAAATTATGTGAATTACACTTGCGTAGTTTACATTCCGCCTAGGCCTTCACATTATGAGACAAACTTGATGCGAAGAAGCTAATTATTTGTCATAACTGTCAAAACAGGAATCATACCGAACTGGAAATGTCTTGGCAAGTGATTGGACAATCTACTCTACCCCTCAGAGGCGGCAATCTCCAGAGCCTCTTAAATCGCAGAGAGTGCAAATGGATCACAATCTGTAACTCTGTAAATGAGGGATTGAATACTCTTGACGAATGTAACAGTACCGTTACAGTATAACCTCCTGTTTCCATTAGACTGCCCCAACCCAATTGCTACTGCCCCAAGTTGTCTTTCCTTTACCTTTGGCACATCCTTACTACATCTTGAATGTGCCCTATCCGCTACTAATTATTACTTTGACGTTAGATGCCTCACCTACCTCTTATTAGCGTCAAACCCCATTACCTAACTGACTATTGACTCTCCATCTCTAGCACAGCAAAGCCATCATGTTACACCCTGTATGCACCCCTAGTACCCCCTATTCCCTCACGGTCTAATTCCAATTAAATTGCATTGATATAACCTATATTATCCTTGGTCATCACCCCCAAAAGTTTGTGATTATTGCTCACATGATCGTTACATCTATGTGTTGTATGTACAGTTGACATTGTTTTCGAATTTAATGAACACTGACCGTATGTATTCTATTACTTATGATATTATCACATTCAATCGATGTCAACAAACTCGGAGTACCTCTTGCTACCAGGGCGGTAACTCTCCATATATTGTACGCTAACCAGTCCTATGCTGCAATCATACCCTACATACAAAGAGGCTTTCCAGTCT
Source organism: Lissotriton helveticus (assembly GCF_964261635.1). Lineage (NCBI taxonomy): Eukaryota > Metazoa > Chordata > Amphibia > Caudata > Salamandridae > Lissotriton > Lissotriton helveticus. The sequence continues at coordinate 1,076,438,483 of NC_136072.1, forward strand.
TTCCACCTCTTCTCTTTCTCCTCCGTGCACCGGCCCCTTCCATGACACTCTTGTGTTCTCGACCTATCAATCGCCTCCGCGTCATCAGGCCCCGCCCACCCCAGAACTGCTAACATCTGACTCTCGTGACTCTTCGCATTCCAGCAACCACTGCGGATAGAGATCTACTGATCACATCGTTGACCGCCCATCGACTACCGGACTTGGACGGTCCTGAGACATCACATCTTCGGTAAGCCCGTTGCCCCTCGGGGCCTCCCGATTCATCTCCTACCCCCTTTTGACTCGCCCTCCAACCATCCTCCCATTCTGTCTCCCGTCTTCCAGGTGTCTTTACTGGGAGATCGGCAGTGGATCCCTTGACCCTACTCCACCATTATTATCATTTTCTATCAACTCCATGACCAGAACGGGGCTCCATTCCTGCACCACTGTCTCAAATAACATGTGTTGGACCTGGCCCTTTTGGCAAGTTCACCCCGCAACTTTTTGCTTTTGCCTGGCCTGTTTCTGTAACCTGTGTTAGTGATTTTTGGGTCTCTGCGCACTTTTTCCCTGTGTCCCAGAGTAAAGTGCGTGCTTGTAGTATGGCTGGCCTGCCCTCCCATAGGAATGCATGGGGAATGTGTGTGTCCCTGGTAGTTCCTGATGCGTGAGGAGTGCAGGCTCGAGTTTAGTATGTTTGAACTCGTGAGAGTGAATGCTGCGAGATGGTGTATGCGGCATGTATGTGTCTAGAGGGGAAGTGCTACTTCTGGACATTGAGATATGTGTGCAGTGAGGGTGCTGGAGCGTGATTGGCTGGAGCTGGCTGGCATGCCAGGCTCCAGGAAGTCTGGATGGGTCTGCCCGGTGGTGAGTGTGAGATTAGCATGAGTGATGTGTGGGAGGAGTGTACCTGTGTCCTGGATGGGCTGGGTTTTCCCCACACAATGCTGGCTCCGCCCCCCTGTGGTGTGTCTAACGACCCTAGCCTCCCCAGTGAATGAAATGGGTGGTTGGGCCATCAAGAGTGCTCCAGAACCAGCTGCGACTGGTTTCTCCCCCACCCTGCACCCTTAGACAAAGGATTTGTCTGTATAAAAAGAGGCTGTGACCTCTTGGAAAAGGTTCTTGTTCTGACACTTGAATCTGCCAGGGGCGTGCTGCTGCTGGGGCCCAGGGGAAGGCTTGCCCTCTCTGGGCCCTGCCCAGGCCCTGGACTGCTGATGCCCTGGAGGACTTGCTTTACTGGAAGTTACCTGCTCCCTTTCTTTGCCCTAGAAACCTTGGACTTCATGTACTTTGCCCTGGGAGGGCTGCCTCCCTTTAAAAAGCATCTAGCTCCTTTTTGCAGCAGGGGAGCGCTGTTCTGCCTGTCTTCTAATTCCCCCCACTGGTGTCTGCAGGAGGCGTGGGGGTAATTGGCTGCTTCTTCCCAGCTCGTGGCCGTGAGGAGACTGGGGAAGCTCGTGCCCTGATCACCGCCACCGCGACGGCGTTTCTGTGCTGCTGATGGGGCTATTGCCTTGCAGGTGCCACCCTGCTTATGCCCCGATGTCCGCAGGTGCCTACCCTGCATTGTGCCCAAGTGAATAGTGCTACTAGCGGGTGTCCACCCCGCTTCTACGTTTGTTTGTTTTCCACAGAGGGAGCATACCCCTCTTGCCGCCCTGCCGCCGCGAACCGCGGCCCGCCTGACTGTGGGCGGGGCCAGCGGGACGGAAGTAGGAGGAAGAATGCGGCCGGAAGTGGGGACAAGAGAGAGGAGGTCGGGAGCCCACCCCGCCTCCTCGAGCACCGGAGAGAAGAGGAGGAAAGTCTTCCCGCGGCCCGGGGCTCCTGTGAGCTGTGGAGAGCCCCGGGGCCGCCAGTGCAGAGGAAAGGCAATTGTCCCGCCTTTGTCCGGTCCCCCGTGTGGAGAGGGAGACCGGAGATTACCCGGAAGTGGTTGGCCGGCCGCCCAATGGCAGCGCGGCCCGGCCGGAAGTCCCGCCTCCTCGAGTACCTGAGGAAAATGAGGAAGAAGACAGCCAGCGTCCCCGCCGCCTCCTGAAGGCAGTCCGGTGAGTGGAGCTGCCCGGGAGGAGGGGGGTTTGGTAGAGAGAGCCCTGCCTTCGGAGGAGGTGCCCCGGCAGCCCGGTGAGTGTTAACGGGCGAGGGGGACGCTCCGGGGGCCATTGTGAGCCCGAGTCCCCGAGGGGGACTCTGCCAGTGACGGGGGCATCATTTCTTGGAGCCTGAGAGGCTCCTCAGGGCGCTGTAGTTGGCTCAGAGCCCCGAGGGGCTCAAGGTGTCCCATTTGTGTGGAGAGCCCTGAAGAGGCTCTAGGGGGCATTTCCTTTGTGGAGCCCTGCGAGGCTCTCAGCCCATATTTGTTTGCAGAGCCAGAGGGCTCCCAGTTTGCGCAGCTTTGGGTTCCAGAGGGCTAGTGAGAGCCCTGTCGCAGTTCTGATTCCAGCTGCCCAGCAAGTAGTGGGCAGCTGCACCGTTTAGGTTTCTCTTCTAGGGACATGTTCTGGACTTAGGAGTGAGTCGCACTCCTTCATCCCTGGCCTTTTCCCAACTGCGCAGCACTTAGTGCCAGCTGCAGCATTTAGGCCCTGTTCTGTCCCTCAGCTGCCCAGCAAGTAGTGGGCAGCTGCTACGTTTAGGTTCTGGCGCAGTGGCGCAACCTGGACTTTGTGAGTTCTGCGCTAAAGGTGATTTATGCGCTAACTGAGGTTTAGATGCTGTTATGATCTATGTCCTATTGCTTTTGGGTGTTAGGAAATGTACAATGTGTAGTATGTTTTGCGCACCCTGTGTTCTGCACCTCTGAATGTGTTGATCATGCGTCATGTGCCTCCTTCCTTACACCTCTGAATGTATGCCTTGCATCATGTGTTTTGTCCCCAGGTCTATACCCCTACTTGTATTGTGATACTGAGGTGGTTGTTTTCTCCCTAGTGCAGGTGGTGCTAGTGAGGTCCTGGTTACCAGTGATTACTGGTTGTGTGCTATTTTGTGCTAAAGTGCTTTTACATTCTATGTTTTACATTCTAAGTGCTATTTCTGACAGTGTTACTTCTGATTCCTGACAGTGGTCCAGGTGGCCCTGTCTTGTAAATAATCCCTTGTAAATTCTGCCCGTGCCTCTGGCACATTGTGAAATGTGTGTTCTTATCTAATGTGTTTTATTATAATACAAAGGCTATTTTTATATAACCTTGTGTGGAGTTTCCTTTGTGGTGGGCTTTGGGAGTTGTTGCTGGGTGCGCGCGCAAACACTTAACCTACATAGCCTCCAAGTTTAGCCTGGCTGCTCGCGCCACGTTACCTAGAGGGTGAGCAGGGGTTATCTTGGTGTGTGACTCCCTTGCCCTGACCTGGAAATGGTGGTCTCTGACTGACGTTGGCGCAAACCTTGGCCAGCCAGAGATCCCGTTTCTAACAACATGTAAGTGACTCATTGCGCCTTTTCCTCTCCCAGCGCCCCCGCTCTCCGTCCTGTAAAACACTGAACCCCTGACTGTTTCCACCCCCTTTTAGGAACCTTTGAGTGGACATTCGTCCTGGATCTAGCGCCATTGTTGCCCTACCAGCATCAGCTCTCTTTCAGGCCAACACAGGGCTCCGTTATTGTGCCTTGAAAAATTCTGTACTCATCATTTTCCCCACCATTAATTGGCCTCCCTTTTCTCTCCCCCTTTTATCTGCAATCTAACTACCTTCCAGTGGATCCAGTACACTCTTACTTTCTACAACAAGACTACTTGTACCTTTTCCAGAGTGGGGCTCTGTCTCTGGGCCAGCACCCCCCTGTAAGTAGTTCCTTTACGCTCTCTGTCCTTTAACCAAAACCCCCCAACCCCATGCGGCCAGGCCGCCCACCCTTACTTCAGTCATAACCCCACCCCCTCCCCTCCTCGGTCCCCATTCTCCCCCCTTCTCCTTCCCTTACCCCCCACTTTCCCCCCATTTCCCCCTACTCTCTTATAACTCCATTTAGTATCCAACTGGGTCTCCTATACCTGAGCCCGACAACACTCCATCGCTACCCCCTACCTTTCTCTAGCCTCGCGCTAGTCCCCAGAGACTTCTCTACCTCAGACCAGTCAGCTCGCTTACTAGATACATGCTCCCTCTACCCAACTTACAAATCCCCCGCTCCATACCCCACCCCCTCAAATCGGAATTTTAACCCCCTTTATTACCTGCCTCCCCCCTTTTTCTTTTAACACCTTTACTGCTGTGCAGATTTACACTGTGTGCTGAAGATTGCAAAAACCCATTGTTCATGATGAGCTCAGCTCGTCATGAGTGTACGAGAGGTGTACCTCATGACGAGCTGAGCCCCTCCCCCCACTCCAGCTTCCCCCTCGCTTACGCACCTGCGTACATCACATCCCCTCCGACCCCTTACCTTTCCCTTCCTTTCCTTACAGCACTCACTCTATCCGGCAACCCGTTCCTGATGTAGATCGTAAATCAATAGGATCGAAACGCCGTCGACCATCAATACAGCGCAACTCATGGCATATCTCCTTCTATGGTTCCCAATCGAACATCAATCACTCATTTACTGAGGACGAACCATCACTTGTGTATTTTACTGTTTCTCACTGTGTCACCTTGCGCCCCTTGCTGTGTTCACCCACATGTCACTTGCGCCGTCACTTTTTGTTTCACTATCACTTAGTGCACAAAGCCCCCTTGGGTTGCCACTGCATTTTATGCCTCGAGTGCTGCTTCTTTTGACTGTTTTGTATAAATATGTCTTTAAATATATGATGCTATATGCACTTCTAAAAACAATTTCATTCTGAGTCTCTCTTCCTTTGTCACGCAGATTTTTTCTAATGTCTTGTACATGCGAATAGATCTGCCGCTTTAGTGAATCCAATTGAGATATTGTTGTTCTATACACAAGAATGGTGCTGAGGCGGTTCTTCAGCTAGGCAATATTGCTTCAAGATGCAACTCTCAGGTTTTGTTGGCTATCCTTCATATACTGGTGAATGCTGACCGTCCTTGTTGGCCAGTAGAACACCAGGGACTCCTAATACAGGTTGAAAATCACTGCAACAGGATGGAACCCTTCGTGATGCCTGATATTAAGGGGTGAGCTCGGACATGAAGGAGCCCATTTTGGTCAATGGGCCTCTGTTCCTCTGGTATAGCTCAAAATACATCGGGATGATGCAGTCACAGTCTGGAAAGATTATGAAGGTGTCAAATAGGGGTTGACCCATATTGTCAAAATGAGGTGGGGAGCTCATGTAGTGCAAGAAGGCACAGGACACAGTAGTCTGTAACCTTGAAGACATTAACAACCACATGGATGTTTGTCTCCATGCAGCAACAAAGTTTGAATCCAGGTATATAATATTACAGGAGGGTGTTGTACATTATTTTATCACAGATTTGATTCCTTACGGTTTTCTCAATGACCTTCCAGAGAAATACTTGGTGAGTAGTTGGTTACCCATTGGGATTAGGATTTGGTTTCTTAAAGAGACTTAAGAGTGTCCTAGAAGGTGACATATACTAGTGACAAGTTGACACTGTGGAGTAGCATTGGCAGTGTTTGTTTTGATATCTCATTCACGTTTGTTGACGTGATGATGGCAACTTCATATGCGGTGCCCTTGAGAAACCAGAACATGCTCACCAGGTCCTAAGTGCAAAGGGTTTGCAAGGTTGAAAAGACAGAAATGTTGTGTGATGTATTAGTCATGGACATGCCATGAGTAGAAGTACTGGCAATGTTTTGTCCAATCTTTGGATATCTTGTCCTTGAAGTTGCTGTTGATGATCCAGCAGTTGTCATTGGAGTGGGTCAGCAGGGAATCCTTTTTTAAGTTTATGTGGTGCTTGATGACCTTGACTAATGACCTTTGTCTGTTGGAGGCTTTACTGAAGGCATTCCTGTAGACATCAGCTTAAGCCTCTGTAATGAACAGCCTGCAAAACGGAGTGGAGTTGCTTCAGTGAACTTGCCTGCCAAGGCTGTCAAGCCATTATGGAGAGCTTCACGGGAGGAGTACTTGAAGGACTCGCTCATCAACTTTACTGGTTTGGGTTGGCTTGGTGAGTTGGAGAAATGTAAATCCGCTGAAAGGTGATGGTGACATGGTCTGTCCAGTCAAGAGGTGGTAGGTGAAGATGGTCATGGAAGTGCAAACAAGGTCCATAATGTTTTACTTGTTCTGGCTTGGTAGAAAGTTGAGCCGTGCAAAGTTTCCAATGGCAAGTAGGTGAGGAAGGCATTCTTAATGTTATCAGCAGATGTGTTGGGTTGGAGGTTGAAGTTGCCTAGTAAGATGTTGTTTCCATAGCTGGTGGAACCCACTGCGATATCCGTCTTCTTGTTGTGGAAAGCTGGGCTGGAGCTTGGTGGCTAGTAGATGAAATGGAATTTAATGGTTTGTGTGGCAGTCAGACAGAGAAGGATGGGCTGTGCTAAAATGTACTAAATGTTGATTTCAACTGGGGTGCACAGGGCCATAGTAAATGGCTGTATTGCCCACTGGGGGTAATTCAACCAACTGATATGTTGGCTGTTGTAGTTGTTAAGAAATGAGGACATTGATAATGTGCACGGTAGTCATGACTACCTGTAATAAAGATGACATCAAGATTATTCGACTAATGAGGTTGGCTGTGTTGAATGCATGCAAAACTGCTCAGTGTGCATATATCGATATGAGTTGCAAGGTGTGGGTCATTTCTGCTGTTGGTGGTGATGTGTAAAGACTTGATGAGGTTGTTTGTGTTGCTGGTTTGCCATTCACTCAAGGGTGGGGTATGGTGTGTGGAAGATGGTTGTGATGTGGTGAGGAGAGAAGGAGTGGCTTGTGTCAGGGAAAAGAGGTGAGTGGGTGGATGGGGGACGAGGTAGACAAATACAATTTTTTTTTTTAAAAAGCTTACCTTCTGACCTCCAGCATTGTGTCATGCTGTTTTGCTCCTCTCCTTTTCACTGCAGGCAGGCACAGGCTCCCAGACTGCCGTGCGGCCAATCCCGAAGCTGCTCTCATGCATCAGAGCAACTTCAGGATTGGCCTGAGCACCAATGATTGTGCTCCAGGACAGCAGGGATCCTGTGCCTGCTCTCTCCAACCTGGCAATGCAGCTGGGTTGGAGAGAGCTTCACTGCACATGTTGGTTTGCCTAGCCTGAGATTGCCAGCCAAACCCACATGCAAGTGAAGGCAGTGCCCAACACTCCCCCTCCAGCCTGTCACCACCCTGTCCCCACCCCCAAGACTCAGCACAAGAAAAATAAAAAGATAATAAAACGAGTTTTAAACCTGTTCTATTTTTCACATTATTAAGGGTGCCACGATGCTCCTCTGGCATAGCGGATAAGCCGCCACTGGAGAAAAGGTGACTTGGAAGCACATGGAAAGCGTGCTGTACATGTGAGCTGACTGATATGTGGCATGCAGGAATTCTGGCCCTGAAACCCTTACAAAGTCATTTTTGAGCAACAGGAAATAATGGTGATATATTTGTTGTGCTATGTTACTTTGTATTTTCAGAGTACATGCCTGTCATTGACCTGGCCTATGATCTCGTTTATGAATATTCCATGTTATTTTAACATGTTTAAGTGTGAAGAGGACTTTCTTAAATAATGAAAACTGATGTATGCTCTAATAATAAATATATAAAATGACAGATGTAATGCTTGAATTAATCTCAGCCACTGGTAATTATTCGGACCGTATCGCAGTCTATTGTTATTTTGCACACCATGCCACCTCAGTTTGGACCCAGCCATATATAAATTACTCTTAACCATGCTCCAATGGGAACTGTCCAGCCCAAACTGACAGGCCAGGTCCTCTCTGATCTAGAACACAAGCAACCAAGGACCGGTTTCGCCCAGTGGCTGAGATTAATTCAAACATTCCATCCATCACTTTTTTATATACTTTGGTATGCTGTAATAAAGCAGGGTTTATCCACTGAATGCCAAGCTGGACACTCCTTGTCCTATGGCAAAAATAGTACCAAACTGTGAAGATCCAACACTCAGAAGGTTTACACACAAATTGTGGAAACCATTTGTAATGGGTATTTCCTGCAGAAGTAAAATCAACTATCCTAGTGGGTTACAAATACTTGGCTGTCAGATGGGAATTACATCATTTTCCTTTTTTCTAACATTTAACAATGATATTTATAGAATCCAAATATTTGCAATATGAGTAATTGGAAATGTATTGCACTTGTGCTCCTGGGGTTAGAGCGCGCGCCTAATCATTCATTTGCATACAATCCCCCGCTGTTTAGTATAATTTTCCTGCCACTGTCACAAATCGTTAAGAGCAACGCTGGTTCCTTCTTGTTAATGACCATAATTGTGCTCGCTAATGATATGGATAATTCGCTTCTACAGCAAATTTACATTTACTTGAAAGCTGGAGATTCCATTTTAATTGAGTATTTGTATTCTTCAATTTTTCAGGAAACACTCAATTGAAAAACCTTTTCCTTCAGTTGGTGCTTGGTCCTCTGCAAGGAACTGTCCTAAGGCCAATCCAAGCGGCCTGGACAGTGCAATGGCTACAAAATGGAGCCTGGGAAAGAAGGCATCTTCTTGGTCATTGTTTGACTACGCCCATCAGGGTTTCCAATCGGATTACTGTGTTGGTTCCTTGACATGGAGCCTGGGAAAGAAGACACCTTCATGGTCATTGATTGGCTCCTCCCATCAGGGTTTCCAATCTGGTTACTGTGTTGGTTCCTTAACATGGAGCCTGGGAAAGAAGACACCTTCTTGGTCATTGATTGGCTCCTCCCATCAGGGTTTCCAATTTGGTTACTGTGTTGGTTCCTTGACATGGAGCCTGGGAAAGAAGCCATCTTCTTGGGCATTGGTTGGCTCTGTTCATCAGGTTTCTCAAGCGTGTAGCTAAATTTATTCCTTGAAATAGAGACTGGGATAGAAACCACCATTTTGGTAGTCAACAATTTAGAATGAACTGGGGGCAGCAAGTCATGATGCTGAGCTGCATGTGCAGAAAAAAGGGCAAGAAAAAAATAGGTGCATTCCTGCCTTTGTCCCTGTGCTGGTGATGTTTTGGCAGCCTAGCGCCAACACAGACACCTTTGTACCATGGTGCAAGGGTGCCTGCATTGTAAGGAGAATTGTTTTGTGCAAGAAGAGGCACCTTCCTGCACAAAAACATTCTCCCAAGGAATTTTCCTCTTTCTATGTGGCTGCAAAATGCAGCACAGATAGAAAGAGGAAGTAACGTGGAGAAATAAAGACATCTCTCCTCTTTAAATCTGACCGGGGAAGTGTAGCATTGTGGTGCATTCCCAGGTCTACCACGTTTGGTAAATCTGGGAATGCGTAAAAATCCATGGATGTTGTGTGGAAACAGCCATGCAACACCCTTGGAATGCCTCCCTTGCGCACAGTAACGCAACACAGCAATTTGTGATGCATTGCATTACTCCAGATTTATTGAGCCACTCAGGGCCATGCAAGGTGACTTTGCTTGGCTTGATAAACCACATTTTGGGCTTGCGTCACGCATACACCACGTTGTATGGTGAAAGAGCGATGCAATCCCTGTCGTAAATATGCCCTAGGATCTTTGCTGTCCTCCTAAATACTAGGGGCAGATTTACAAGCCTCTTGCGACACTTTTACACCGCTGTTGCGTCGCTTTTGTGACGCAGCAGCGTTGTAAACAATGCGCCAATTTACAACACACTTACAACGTGACACATCTATGGAGATGCGTCACGGTGTAAAGCCCTGCGTCACATTGGGGCAGATTTATGAGCCCCTTGCCACACTTTTACGCTGCCGTTACATCACTTTTGTGATGCAATGGCATTATAAACAATGCACCACGTTGCAACACATTTACAATGTGACACATCTATGGAGACATAAAACCCTGCGTCACATTATACCTGCATCAGGTATAGTGTATGCAGGGTGGGCATTCCAACGCAAGAAAGCCTCGTAAAAGTGACGCAGTGAAATCTACAAAATGTAACCGAGTCACTTTTTTACGAAGCCACTGCTTGAAGCAGGCGTAAGGAGTGTGTAGTATCCTGCTCATGTTAATGTTCTGCCATTTTCACCACCTGCTCAGCCAGTGTGAATGTGCTGGGTGCTGCATGGAATGTTGGAGTGATGATGCGTATTGGAATTTTCGGTACTTGAGAGGTAAAGTGTAACAGTTGGAGAATGGACTGAGCAGCAGGCAGGCTGATCCTGGTGGGGCTGCTTTACAGAACTAACTTAACGGCCTGCTTCACAAGATCTTATCTATATGTAACAGACTTCAATAAAACTTCATAACCTACATAATAGAAATAGGCATTCTGAAACATTGCTGGAGTTGCATCCTGCAGCAATACGTTGCCTTTCTGCTAATAGATGCATCATGCATCTGTCAAAACTTACACTATGGTGCACTGCATTGTAAATACGATGCATCCATGGTGGTGCAAGGGTTTTATTAAATGACGCAAATTAACTGACGCATCTCTGCTAATATGCAGAGATGTGTCAGTTCTTGTAAATCTGCCCCTAGGTGGGTCCGGATGATACTTATTTGTGATGGTTGTGGATTTCCTTGTACAGGGAAGGAATTACTAGAAATGCATGTTTTGTGATGGGAGGGATGTGCAAGAGTAGGGCCAGTTTATAAAGGAGCCTTCTTTTTGTGAATTATTGTAGTCAGACGAAGGCTGGTCTGATATAAAGGATGGCTAGGTGGGCAAAGCAGAGAGCATTTGGCTAAAGGAAACCATCGTAGAGCTCTCAGGGCTGAAAGAAGTGGCCACTAGCCGCGGTTCCTCTGTAATGGCAGAGGAGCATCGCCCTGCTGCACATAAAAATGTAAACGATAATAAAAAAAAATATTATTGTTTTATTTTTCATGGACAGCCGATGCTGCCAAGTCTGGGGCGGATTGGCCCAGCTGTCCTCTATAGACTGACAGCAGCACTGCAAGTGCGCATGTCGGTTTGGCTAGCTCTCTTAGGACAGCTAAACCGACATGCGCACTTACATGTTTCCAACCCAGCTGTATTGTACAGCCGGATGGAGAAATGGCACAAGCTCTCAGTCCCTTGGTGACCACCTAAACAGGCCACTCAGAGCAATCCTGGTGCTGCTCTCATAGCATGAGAGCAGCATTTGTATTGGGTGGGGAGTCTGGGAGCCTTTGGACATCTTCTGGAAAGAGAGGAACACTGAGACGGACAGCAGCGGTAGGTAACTGCTTTTTATTTATTATTATTCCCCCAACCACTTTATTTTGACAGTAGCCACCCATGATGGCTATGTTTGCTTGCAGAAGGGCCTCAAAATGCAGTCTATGACCTAATATAGGTGTGATAAGGCCTGTGTGAGGGTAGCTTGCATCCTGTGCGAGAAGCCTAAGTGAGGGGAAATGCAACGCAGGGTTATCATGGTGTGAAATGCAGTTGTGCCGTCTTGATGTACTTGTGGCATTAGTGACAGATTGGACGTCACCATCACTCACAGATTCCTCAATTTAATTGTGGTGGGTGGAAGGGTACACATTCTTGAGGCCTGCCAGTTGTGGCACAATATTGTGCCCAGTTTTCACAGGTGAGAATATCTAATTTTGATGAGTTGAGTTAAAGGTGAATGAGCACATATGTGAATCCACTGCTTTGAGGCATTAGCAGAAGGATCAGGATCAAGGTATGAAGAGTTTGTGAGCATTTGTATGATCTGGGTCCAGTACGCATAGCTGAAGCAGGATAGGATTCAAACCAGATCTGGGATTGGGGTTGAGTGTCTGAAAAGTTTCAGCACACTGTCCATCATCTCCTTGTGTTTGCTAAGTTTTAAGTGAGCCTTTTTATTTGTTCATCAAGACCAAGATCCATCAATTTCTGGAACCCATGACATGACTTAGTAAAACTAAGGAAACTGTTCTGTTTTCTTGTATATGTACACTAGGGGCCTCATTTATGAAAAGTGACGCAACGCTGCGTGAAAACAGCGATGCGTCACTTTTCATTGCGCCCTCCTTGTGACACAAATGATGCGTCATATTTACAGTATGATGCATCATTGTGCAAGGAGTTACAGTTACGTCAGTATTTCTGACTTATCTGTATGGTGCAAAAGTGACGCATTGCTGGAGTGTGTCACAAAAGTGACGCAACTCCAGCAATGTGTCCTTTCACATGGGGCAAGCCCCATGTGAAAGGACCTGCCTCAGTCTTACACTTGCTGTGATGCAGGCGTAAGAAATTGATGCATTTGCGTCCTAGAAGTGGCGCAGTGAAATCTTATAGATTTCACTGCGTCACTTCTATGACCTTTTCTTGCATCAGAACGCCCACCTGCATACATTATACCTGGCGCAGGTATAATGTAGCGCAGGGGTTTACAAAGGGACGCATCTACCTAGATGCGTCACTTTGTAATTTTGGTGCAACAAGGCACATTTTTTACGCTGCTGTTGCGTCACAAAAAGTGACGCGCCGGCGGCGTAAAAGTGACGTACGGCCTCATAAATGAGGCCCTACATGTGCTACATTTGGAGCAGGCAATAAATGCCTCAATTAGGAATTGCTGTCTTTAATATGAAGCCTGAAGATCGTCTTTGGTGACCAGCGTCTTTTGAGGTGAGGATACCGTTGAATCATATGAATCATAAATGTTCTGCGGTCAACAATTTGTGTGAAGTTCACCTCGAGAAACTTTTATTCCAATTTACTCCAGTTGAAGGTTCATCAATTTCAAACTCAGTCTCTTAATACTGTGAATTTCAATGAATCTGAAATTTGAATCATTTTAAACATTAAACTGAGGCAAATAATTGAAAGATTTCATAGTCAGCAATCCGGTTTAAATTTTCACCAAGATGGTATATGTTTGTCTCTGCATAAACAGGTTCATAGCACAAATGTAAAAATATGGAAGTTAGCAAAGATGATGCACACATGGGGACTTTTATCATAACGTGCTGTCTACCTGGGTGCTTTGACAGTGCTTATTTTGTGAAGAAATGTGCCAGACACAAAGGGGTCGATTCTGATTCGGGAAAAAACGCTCCGAATAGCCGTTCGGAGTGTTTTTCCCATACAAATTGTACCCTGCAACGTCCCGCGTACGTAAGTCGAAGTACGATTCGTACCAGGAGACCGTACGAGTCGAATCCCCGTACCAGTCTCCATCGGAACCCGCTGTACGTGACATCTGTATGGCTCGCGGCTGGTTTATACGACCCAGCAAGTACGATACGTGTCGGGTACGAACTGTACGACCCTTTTTTTACGGGAGCCGAAAACAGCCGTAAAAGCAGAGTTCGCGCCGAAACAGGTACGGAACTGCACCCCCGGGTACAGTGCGTACCCCCCATGATCGCAGGGGTATGGACGTACCCCATGTACGCTGGGTGTACGGGGCGTAACCCTTCGATCATGGGGGGTACGCACCATACCCCACGTACGCTGGGTGTACGGGGCGTACCCCTGCGATCATGGGGGTATGCACCGTACGGTGTGATTGTGATTGTACTCTTTTCCGTACGAATCGCCCTTACCTGACGTGGACCGTACAGATCGCGTCCTGATGCCCCGGTCCGGATCGTACTCGTCGGGTCGTACGGCGTGTGTACGAGTCGTACGGAGAGGGCTCCGGATACGATTTGTATGGACGTTTTTTTACCGGATCGGAATCGACCCCAAAGTTTCTTTTACGGAGTCCAACACTGCCTAATGCCACGCTTGCTGAATACCAATGCTGTTTGGTTTTGAATTCACTGTTTGCCCAGTAGTGCAGCTTGGTTGACTGGGGTCCTCCTGCAAGCAAGGAAATGTACTCCTTTTACTACTGTTAAGGTAGTTAAATATTGCATCCATCAGGGTTCAGAGGGCTCTGGTACACTGCACCTGCTGCACCAATGGTAGTCACGCCCCTGCTTTTGCCTCTTTCTTCCGCAACCCTAAGCTTCTGTCTCCTGCAGACTGTTTCCCATTCCTGTTGTCTCTTCTTGTCACTGTTGCCCTGTCTCCCTTCTCTGCCTTTCGCTCTGTTCTTTTCTGTCAATGCCTGATAGCGAAAATCGAGATCTGGTTGTTGTTGAGCATTTTTTATGTTTCCATATAGCATACATGCCAACAGACCCAATTCAGACAGGAGACTCGATCTTCGAAGCCACAAACAGCCTTTTTAGCAGTCTTCTACCTACAATTTCCTGTGTTTTTATAGAAGTCAATGGGGTCCAGTAGGTCTTGTGCAGAAGCCAGACGTGGAATCTCACAACGAACAGCTAAGCCATATGGGTTACCCTTGTATGTATAACGCAATATGCATCCATGTTATTTGTCTTAAGTTGTAAGTGCAAAAACCTAATAAAAATATATATATATAAAAAAAAAAGAAGTCAATGGGGAAAATGCATTCCCCTGATTTTCTTTTCAGAATCGCCCACTATTCTGTTCTAAAATGTTGGCAATTTCAGGGGAGGGTGTAAATAGCGTAATTACCTCAAAATTACTCGTAATAATACATAATAACGTGAGAAGCGTAATCCAGCATTTAGCGCTATTTACTTAGTGCAAATGCACCCTGGTGTCCAAAATTAGCTCAAGGATGCTTTCTGCGATTAGAAAATAGCACTGAATGCTACAGAAGATGAACAGCAGTAGTCAGGAATCACTCTCTCACTCTCTCTCTCTCAGGGGCAATTTACAAGGATTTAATGCTGCCATAATGGCAGTTTTTAGGTCTCGCCTATCCCATTCCGCAAGGAATGGATAGGACGAGACTATTGGGGCTAAACTAAGAGCTAAACTTAAGCTCTCAAAAATGCGGATTTCCAGAAGTGCATGTGTCCCGTGCACGTGCTTCTATCCGCCTGCCTGTCTGCCTCGCATCACCACATCAAAAGCCAGCCACCTGTTGCTTCCCCAGCGTGGTGCCGCCAGCAGCTTTACTTCAAAGGGATCCGCTCTGCCCCCTGCTGCATCAAAGGCTTTCATTTCGCGGGCGCGTTTATTTACTTTCATTTCGCGGCAACGTTTTTTCTGCCCCTGTTGCCGTGTCTCGCATTTCTCCTCCCCCCCTCCCCACAGCAATGCCAAGAGCTTGTTGCTGAAGATTGCATTTGATATTCCGGTCTTTGCAGCCCAGCACTCGTCAACGTCAGTCAGGAAGAGGAGGAAAATCAGTTCTCCATACTGCTACTGCCTAGCGTTATTGTATAAATACTGTGCGTCACTACGGGCTTCCTTTTTCAAAATACTTTAATTTACATTCCAGCTTCATTAGACGAGTTTCAGTTTTAAAACCCAGCCTGCGTTACATGCGTGATGAATTGACTGACGCCCACATCGTTGGAGAATCCTTGTGGGCGGGACAGCAGGATAAGTTTTATTTTTAGCAGGTTTCACATTACAGAACCATTTTGAAATGAATAAAAATCAGTGGCAAATGGCAATCTAAACCCCCCACTAATGTTTTGCCAGCAATAAGAACCAAAACGCCTGACCTGTGACCTGAAAACAGCATGTTTTCCCGATACTGTATGCAAATCACCAGGACTAGAAACGTGGATTAACCAACCAGCCTCATCTGCGCAACTCCGGCTACGTAAACCAGTTTCGAAGAGGCCCCGGATTAAAAATGCACGCAATTCGTTCTCCGGCCTGCAGAAACAGAGAGGATTAAGCACAGGATGCAATTCCCACCACGACCCTTTCATAAACTAAGCTGATCTTGAAACGTGATGTGTTGAGCATGATGGGAGGTACGCGCCTGACATACCGATATTGCACTTAATTGTGAATATTTCAGTGACTATAATTGCACTATGTATACTGCACAGCTGTCACTATAAATCACTTTTAAATTGAGTTTTAATCGGAATTGTCGTAGTTACTCATTAAAATGCAAGTATACATTCCTATCGATTAATCATTGTGGAGAACGTGAACAACATAAACGTTCAAATATGGCATGAGTATATGTAATCAGAAAGCTGTGTGATGGTTAGTCCGCTTTTTACTTGAAATTCACTCGTTCATCGGGCAGAGAGAGAGAGACTTAATAATAGAGATCCACCATCAAGCCCTGTATTTTGTAGTTGCACACTTGGGTTGGCGCGTAGGAAACGCCCTTTTCGCTTTCTCCCCGAGTTATTAACATACTTCTTATAATATCACACTCTGTACGAAACCGATTTTTGACTGCATTAGGCGCTTGCAGTTTGTACGGCGAAGAGCTTTCTGAGTCATCGCCACCCCCTCAGTTACCTATTTGAGCTTTCAACTCGAGTTGCGTCCAAGGAAGTGGGAGGCGATGCCATTTGTGTATCAATAGCCCTTTTCATAATCCAGAATGTCATGTGGCCGTTCATTTCAAAAGACTGCTGCGTTATTTATCTTAGTGTGTTTCCCCAACAGCTCTTTTTTATCACATCAGTATTGCTGGTGCCATTAGTAGAAGCTGGGTCTTCAGTTTTTTAGGTCTCGACCTGTTTGCATGCTTTATCCACACTGCCCCAAACCAGTGTCCTTCACTGCCCCGTGCCTGTTCCTCTCTGTGCTCCGTGCTAGTGTCCCTCAATGTCCAATGCATGTCCCTTACCCCCTCACCCTCACAACCCCTCACACCCTCACACACCCTCTCACCCTCTCCCACCCTCGCCCTCACACACCCTCACCCTCACAACCCTCTCACCCTCACACTCCCTCACCCTCACACCCCCTCTCCCTCACACCCCCTTACCCTCCCTCACACACCCTCACTCACCCTCACACCCCCTCACTCACCCTCACACCCCCTCACCCTCACACGCCCTCACCCTCACACACCCTCACCATCACACCCCCTCACCCTCACCCTCACACACCCTCACCATCACACCCCCTCATCCTCACACACCCTCACCCTCACACACCCTCACCATCACACCCCCTCACCCTCACACCCCCTCACCCTCACACACCCTCACCATCACACGCCCTCACCCTCACACGCCCTCACCCTCAAACACCCTCATCCTCACACACCCTCACCATCACACTCCCGTACCCTCACACTCCTTCACCCTCAAACCCCCTCGCCCACACACACCCTCTCACCCACCCTCACCCTCACACCCCCTCTCCTTCACAGCCTCTTACCCTCCCTCACACACCCTCACTCACCCTCACACACCCTCAAAACCCTCTCACCCTCACACACTCTCATACACCCTCACACCCCCTCACCATCACACCCCCTCACCCTCACACCCCCTCACCATCACACACCATCACCCTCCCTCACCCTCACACACCCTCACATCCACACACACCCTCACTCACCCTCACACCATCACCCTCACACACCCTCACCCTCACACACCCTCACCGTCACACCCACTCACACACCCTCACCCTCACAACCCTCTCACCCTCACACTCCCTCACCCTCACACCCCCTCTCACCCACCCTTACCCTCACACCCCCTCTCCCTCACACCCCTCACCCAACCTCACACACCCTCACACACCCTCACAACCCTCTCACCCTCACTCACCATCACCCCCCCTCACCATCACACCCCTTCACCCTCACACACCGTCACCCCCTCACACACCCTCACTCTCCCTCACACCCTCACCCTCACACCCTCACCCTCACACACCCTCACCCTCACAACCATCTCAGCCTCACACACCCTCACCCTCACACACCCTCACCCTCACTCACCCTCACCAGCATAGCATAACAAAACATAGCATAGCATAACATAACAAAGCATAGGATAGCAAAACATAGCATAGCATAACAAAACAAAGCATAGGATAGCAAAACAAATCATAGCATAACAAAACAAAACATACCATAGCAAAACACAACAAAGCATAGCATAGCATAACAAAACACAACAAAACATAGCATAGCATAACAAGACATAGCATAACAAAACAAAGCATAGCATAACATAACAAAGCAAAACAAAACGTAGCATAGTATAACAAAACATAGCATAACAAAACACAACAAAACATAGCAGAACAAAACATAGGATAAGATAACAAAACATAGCATAACAAAACAAAGCGTAGCATAACAAAACATAGCATAGCAAAACAGCAAAACATTGCATAGCATAACCAAAAACAACAAAACGTAGCATACATAACAAAACAAAGCATAGCAAAACATAGCATAGCATAACAAAACACAAAACAGCATAGCATAACAAAACACAACATAGTATAGCATAACAAAAGAAAGCTTAGCATAGCATAGCATAACAAAACAAAGCATAGAATAGCATAACAAAACATAGCATAGCAAAGCAAAGCATATCATAATAAAACACAACAAAACATAGCATAGCATAACAAAACACAGCAAAACATAGCATAGCATAACAAAACAAAGCATTGGATAGCAAAACTAAACCTAGCATAGCATAACAAAACAAAGCATAGGATAGCAAAACATAGCATAGCATACCAAAACATAGCATAACATAACAAAACATAGCATAGCTCAACAAAACAAAACATAGCATAGCAAAACATAACAAAATGCAACAGCACATAGCATAACAAAACATAGCAAAACACAACAAAACATAGCATAGCTCAACAAAACAAAACATAGCATAGCAAAACAAAACAAAACATAGCATAGCAAAACATAGCATAGCATACCAAACACGAAAACGCATAGCATAGCAATGCAAAACAAAGCATAGCATAATAAAACACAACAAAACATAGCATATCATAACAACATAGCAAAACATAGCATAGCATAACAAAACATAGCACAGCATAGCATACAAAACACAGCATAGCATAGCATAGCATAACAAATCAAAGCATAGGATAGCAAAACAAAACATAGCATAGCATACAGCATCACTCAGCAGCACCACAGCATCACTCAGGGGCACCACAACATCACTATGCGCTACCACAGCATCAATGAATGCCACAGCATCACTCGTCACCACCACAACATCCCTCAGCGCCTCAACATCATCAATCTGTGCAACCATTCAACAACAACTGGTTCAAGTATGTTCTCTCAATGTTTCCAGCTTTATTACATATGTAACAAAAAGATGTTAATATTTCACTTCTGTTCTTGGATTTTCATCACAATAAAATACACTGAACATAATCTTCACAAAAGTTATTTACAAAAGTTTAAGCTATTGCCATTATAAATTACAATAACTTTTATTTAAGTATTCATTATTAAAAAAAATTAAAAGCCATTGTTATTTGTAATATCAATACATGTAAATCACTTAAATACAACACATATTGCATTACAAATGCTATAGGTGTCACATTTGCGAAAGTTATAACTATTGGCATTGTAAATGACAAAGCTATTAATTTCGCTATTCTCAAAAACAAAACATAAATAAAAAATGTGTCATTTACAGTACCAATAGCTCAAAGTTTCCTAATGCGAGACCTATTGCATTGCAAATGCTTGTTTACATACAACAGCTTTTTTTTATCATCGTATTTACAAGTTGCTGCTAACTCCAGTTAGCTGCATTTTTCTAGCGTTAATGTGAATTTTTCCTAGCGGCACTTCTGTTAGTGTGATGTACCAAAAATGAGATGCAAGTTAGGCGTTCCTACGTAAAAACTCCTGCAAAACACACAATGCAATATTTACAAGGATTTCATTTGCTGTTAAGTTCAATTAGAGATCGTTTTTAAACGTCAGTAAATACCTGGTCTTAATAATGGTGCAACACACTTGGGGCCTCATTTAGGAGGTTTTGGTGCTGGGCAGAGGTTCAAGGACCCCATTAGTAAGATAGGGCGCAATGGTACAAGGGTACCTGCTTTACGGAGCTGACTGGTGTTGTGCAGGAAAGCACACCTTCCTGCACAAAATCAATCAATCTGCACACATAGAGAAATAAAAACATTCATCTGACAAGGGGCACTATTGCAAGGAAACACGCGCTAGCGTGTCCTTGTTGATTATGCGATAATATTATCGCTGCTTTTTGCCCGAAAACGGACTGTAAAGCGGCGATAATATTATCGCCACCCCTTGTTGATATGCCCCTTAGGTTGTTGTTCCTGTGCTAGCATTTTTGCCCAAAATTACTCTTAAATACGCAACCTGGCGTAGTCGCATAATTTCAGAAATTCCCCAACAGATGTGTGATACGGAATTACTGAAATTTCTCTGATTACTCCGGCATTATTTGGATGCTGAGTGAAGGGAGCACCTAAACGGCAAAATGTATATTGCCCTTTGGGGATGAAACATTTGCCCTGTGACGGCTGCTGGCGGCCAGCATTATTGAGTCAGGCGTTTAGCACAATGTCCACAGCACGCCTTCATCTTTTTAAGGGCTGCGATTTATATAGCCGTTCCCGGTTGTTATTTAATGTGCTTTAGGGGCCACAGCTGATGCGGCGTCATTGAAACTCGGCCCCATAACTACAGGAGTCACTCAAAGGAAGGCTGAAGAGGGAGCATTCAAAGCCGCATAATAAAGGCAGAGATAATGATTGCGTTACTGAGCAAGAAAACTGTCCCCATCTGACTTAATTCAATTAAGAAATGACTGCCTCCAACGTGCGGCGTAACCATGGCAGCTGATTACTTTTAAAAATCAGCTATTGTACTGTGCCAATTTGGTTGGACTGTGCTTTATGTTGAAACTATGCGGTGGAATGCTAATTAAATTAACAATGCTCAACTTTTTAATAGGCCGGGGGGGGGGGGGAATTGTAGGCACAGCTGCAACTGATAACAGTAGAGTTTCTTTTTTTGTTGTTGCACAAATTGGAATAAAATGTTCTAATCTCCCTCTCTCCCTCCCCATCACATCCTGGTTTCTGAAATCTTGTTTTAACTGGGCCCTCCTCTCCTTACGGTTCAGTGCTTAATTTGAGCAGGTGCTTTCAGGTGCTCAACACCTGCACTTCTTTCACAGGGCCGGGGCTAGAATTTCTGAACCTGCAGGTGGTGGTCTCAATATTAATTGTTCAATTCAAAATAAAAAGAATAACATACATTGCATGCTGACTGGCTGGTAAATGTTCATAGGCGTGCCGGCAAACGCCTGTCCAGGCAGGCATGATTGTGTATCACCACGTTAGTGATGATGTCATCATGATGATAACAAATCCAAGAAGTCATTGACAAACTATGTCTTGCATTCTATTCCCCTAGTCTGCTGCACCCTGCCACTGCCTGAGCCTAAACCTTCCATTGGATAATTGTAGCTGGGGGCTGGTTCATGATGGAGTTGAGGCAAGGAAGCTGCAAGAGCACATTTGGAACTTGGGAGTGATGGCTTTTGAGGAAGAATAAATGAAAGTAAGTTTGGACTTTTCACTTGTTGCGTAGCCAGAGTAGCATATCCGGCAGCCCTGCATTGCTGCTATCCTCAATGTGCTTGATGCGGCTGTGGCCCAACACAACTTTTGTGCGCCATGGCGTCACCAGTAGAATCTGTGTGCTGCAACCCAGCATGGTAATTGCTGAGCGTGAGTGAGTCCAGTAGGAACCACATCCATACTTACCGGCATTGGCAGCATTACTGATGGGGAGAATACCTGTGCTGTAGCAGGCAGGGTCACAGCAGGGGATGCCGATGCCGTCGCCATCCCTGGACCTCCTAATTACAGGCAGCAAGCAGTGACATGACCTGCTGTGCTCAAGCAGCCACCTGTTCCGCAATAAACCCAGTCATACCACACTGATTAATATATGCAAAAAAGCATTTTCATTTGGTGTACATTTTGTTTTTACACTCGGTGTAGGTAAGAAAAAAAAACATGTAATCTTCTGCTTCTATAGGAATTACAACAGGAAAAAGCAGAATTCAAAATAGCAGGGACATGTACAGGCTGACGACAGGGGTCACCAGCAGCAGCAGTGTTAGAGATGAGGGACAGCAAGAGTAAAGAGGAGAAGAAACAACAAGAGAGGAGAGAGATAAAACGGAGCAAAGTAGAAGAAAAGGAGAAGAGCAAATCAGATACAAACAGAAAGCAGCCATGTTGTGAAGAAGAGAGCATTAAGAAGAGAGAAGATAGAATGAAAGGATGTGGAGGACAGGACAGAGGAAAAAAAGCAGACAAATGATAACATGGAGACACAGCTAATCACTGCTAGAGAGTGATAGTAACGAGCCAAGATCGAGGGGAGAGAGAGCAGAGCATGGATAAAAGCGAAGAGAAAAAAGGTCAGAGCTAAAATGAATAGAGGGCAAATCAGGAATACAGGGTGTGACAAAGATGATAGAAAACAATTAGAGAGGTGAGAGGATAGACTCTTAGAGCAAAGACTTTGGGGACAGACAACAGATCAAGGTTAGAAGATAGAGACTGAGGCAGTGAGAGTGTTGAAAGTGGGGCTCACCGGAGGAAGACGTGAGCGGTTGCCTCTTTGGCCAAATTTTCAGCACCTGAACTACTTTTTTTTACAAATTAAGCACTGTTACGGTTCTATGTCCAGTGCTTAATGCTTGAGATGCTACAATAAAAATGTTCTCTGCGAGGTTTGAATGTTGGTGCACGCGGGCCCCATAAAAACACAGTGATGCTTGGTGAAACGCCATTTCCGTCGCAGGGACAGACGTCATAATCATTATTTTTGCAGGTTTTGGTTCTCACTTTTGATTCACAAGAACTGTATTCAAGAGCTTGGCCATGGTCACAACCTATTTAAGTATCCGGAGATTGTTCTGGTCTCTGTAAAACCATCATGCACCCTGCTGTACAAAGAGTTAAAATGTTTTAAAGAAAGTTATACGAGCCCCCTTTGCTTTTAGAATGGCAATAGATAATCCCGGTTCTGTACTGTTTATGTTTTGCATTTTTCATCCCTTTACTTTGTTTTTTTTAAATACATACAGTTTGAACTCCATTTTAAACATATCCCTAACTCTGAATTTGATACGGGTCCATGATGCTTTCCTTGTTTGTTTCTCAGCGTTGGTTATTGTCATACGTTTACTCACAAAGGGGCATATTACCAAGGGTGGCGATAGGCAATTATCGCCGGTTTAGCGGCCGTTTTCTGCCGCTAAGTGGTGATAATCCTATTGCTCTATTAGCAAGCTGTCGCTAACTGATGTTAGCGACAGCTTTTAGGCGATAGCGAGCGGTTTGGAGCCCGCTTTGCATGTCAGCGAAGTGGACGTACCCAACCTGTTAGCGACTGAAAGCAGTCGCTAACGTCGCTATCGCCTATTAGCAAGGCAGGCGTAGCGATGGAAATATTCCCGCTATCACCAAAAACTAACGCCTGCTCAGACCAGTTCTTAGCCATGTTATCCAATGGGAGGTGGATAACATGGCTAAGAGCATTTCGTCGTAATGCGTGAATATCGCTGTATTCTCAGCGATATTCAGGCATTTCGCCGCTATCGCTGGATATTTTAGCACAATGGAGAAAAACGTTGCTAATAGCATGTTTTCTCCGCTAACATATCCAGCGACAGGCAGCGATAAAAAAATTGTCGCTAAGCCTATTTAGCAATAATTATCGCTACTTGTTGGTAATATGCCCGAAAGTCTTTCGACTTTTTGAGTCTCAAAGTTATTGTTCTTAAAGTAAATCACTTCACTCTATTTTTGCACAATATTCCATGTTCTCTTAAGCACGTGTTCTGAAGCCTTTGTGTTGCGCGTGCTCTCATTTGTAACATTTATCATTCGAATAAATGAAGTTTACTTTTATGAAGAAAGCTGTTTTAAGTCCTATCAACATTGTAGACTGTTAACTCACAGATCGCCCTCATCTTGGTATATTCCCCTGGTTCCTGGTTGTACTACTGAATATCGACACCACCAATATCGAGGTACAAGAATTCTTAGGACAAGATCGGGGACACCACCCGCAATAGGGCACGACACAACACTAGCCCAGCAGATGCACATTTTAGGGCTCACAGATGTTTGGAGATGGCTCCACCCTACAGGGGAAACCTACTCCTTCTACTCCGGGGCTCACAAAGTATTCTCCAGACTAGATTATATATTTACTTCCCGACAGGATGTCTCTGTAAACGATTTAGCAGAATACAAGGCACGGGGAATTTCAGACCACTCCCCACTGTACGTACACCTGGGACGGGGGAGGAGGGAAAGGAATGTTGAATGGCGTCTGCCAGTCTGGGAGATCCAAACACCGGAAATAATAAAGGGTATCAGGGCGGACATAAAGGTATATGTGGCTGAAAACGAAGGAACGGTCCATTCAGGGGTTACACTCTGGGAAGCAATGAAGCCGGTCCTCAGGGATCGCATACAGAGCAGGCTGGGAGAGGCCAGGAGGAAGCAGCAGGCCACAATCTCTAATGCGGAGGTTTCGATCTTAGCCCTTGAAGCAGATTACCATCATAGACGGGAAGAGGCCATTCTGAGGAAACTGCTAGATGCACAACGACACTATAGAGAACTTGTCACTGGGGAAGCACGCACACAGGCGCTGGCGACGCTACACCGATTATATGACGTAGGGGATAAATCGGGTAAGCTTCTGGCGTGGCTGAGCAGGAAGGAAAGGGCAGCTAGATGGGTTGATAGGATTACACTGGCAGAGAATAGGTCGGCATGCACGGACGAGGCAATAGCGGAGGCTTTTGCTACTTACTATGAAGACTTCTACCGGGCTAGGGCTCTGGGTGGCGAGGAGGATGCCCGCCACTATATGCGCGACATGACGATCCCGACCCTGTCACCTGAGGACGTCACAGATCTAGATGCAGAGGTGACACGGGAGGAAATAACAGAGGCCATAGCATCCCTGAAACCGGGGAAGACACCGGGGCCCAACGGCTTCCCGGCGGAATTCTTCAAACGGACGGCCGACCTGTTACAACGTCATATACAAACCTTATTTGTCGAGGCACTACAGACGGCGAGCCTGCCGCCCGACCTTGCCTTGGCCACAATTGTCCCAATATACAAGGAGGGTAAACCTAGAGACGCGTGTGCCTCCTACCGCCCGATTTCCCTCCTCAATATGGAGACAAAGATTCTGGCCACTGTCCTGGCTAGACGCCTTCGGAGGGTCATATCGGATCTGGTACATGCAGACCAGTCTGGTTTCCTCCCAGACAGGGCAACTAAACTGAATCTCCGTCGCACGCACAACTGGCTGCAGGAAATCCGAGAGAGGAGCGAGCCCCACTGGTTTCTCTCGTTGGATGCAGAAAAGGCCTTCGACGCGGTCCACTGGCCCTTCTTGCTGGAGACGCTGAGGAGGTTCGGCTTTGGCCCTACATTTCTAAAGTGGATTCAATTGCTGTACTCCACCCCTAGGGCACGAGTGCGGGTCAATGGCAGGGTGTCGCGCGAATTCAGTATTGGTAGGGGAACACGCCAGGGATGCCCACTGTCCCCCCTACTTTTCACACTGACAATAGAAATCCTAGCGATCAGGATCCGTCAGAATCAGGGAATTCGAGGCTTCACGTGGGGGGAGTCGGAGGAAACACAGGAGAAAATTTCGCTATATGCCGATGACGTCCTGTTGTTTGTTACAGACCCGGATGCCACAATCCCGACGCTGTTCAAAGAACTGGCTGACTTTGGTGCAAGGGCAGGCCATACGATTAATTGGCATAAATCGGTTCTATATGACCCGCAAGGTATGGAGCGGTGGGATTGCCTACCAGAACTCCTCATCCACACTACAGAGGGCTTCCAATACTTGGGAGTGTACATAACACTGACTAGGCAGCTCTCCTTTAATAATAATGTGGCCCGAATCGTGGTAAGCGCAAAGGCGGAAATGGATCGGTGGAGACAGCTCTCGCTCACTTTATTGGGCCGCGCAGCGCTATACAAAATGGTGCTACTTCCAAAGTTCCTTTATGCCCTGCAAAATGAATATTATCCGTTACCGATTAAAACTTTGAATAAAATCCACTCAGACCTACGTACATTCCTATCGCTGGGGAAACAGCCGAGAGTGGCCTTAACCACTCTGCAACGTCACCAGTACAGTGGAGGGATCTCCCTTCCCAACTTAGAAGCATACTATTGGGCGGAGCATCTCACTCCGATTAATGAATGGCTCCATGCGGCAATAGATCACCCCACCTACGCACTAGAAAGATCGAAATGGTCCACTACTAATGTGCTATCCTACCTGTACGGAGGGACCGGAAGGAAGCAGCTTCTGCCGGCCACCCAGATTACACTGACCGCGTGGCATAGGGCGAACAAACGCATGGGATGGGACAAGCGGCTCACCCGGCAGACGCCACTATGGCAATGCCGGTGGTTGAATGAACTCCACAAATTGAAAGGCTTCCGACGTTGGGATGACATCGGCATTTAAACAATAGGGGACGTGACTACAAGGGGAGAGCTAAAAACATTCCACGCACTACAGCAAGATTTTGGCTTACATAACACACAGCACTACAAATATACGCAACTGAGACATGCATGGAGGGCGCAAAATATCACTCAGACAGACATCCCAGAATACGCGCCACTGGAGGATAGGTTACTGCAGGAACAGATAGGGGGAGTGGCGGTATCCCTCACGTATAGAACGCTGACCAACAATATGCTAGGCACTTTACAGGACTTACGAACCAAATGGGAGGCAGACACCGGGGCCATGGAAGATCTAGATTGGGAGATGGTTCTTATGCACCCACGCGAGGTAGCGATTAAGTCTAGGCTTCGCCTCATACAGCTGAAGGTACTACATAGAGCCTATTTCGACAGGGTATGCCTTTTTAAACTGGGGAAGATCACAGACACAGCATGCCTAAGGTGCCTTCAGAATGAGGGCGACTTCTATCACACACTCTGGGGTTGCAATGTCATACAAACGTATTGGGAAGAAATATTTCTGGAATTGGAGGGGATACTAGACACTACTCTACCACGCGACCCTAAGCTGGCTTTATTGGGGTTGACAACCGAAGTGGTCCTGGCCCGCCCCCTGATCATCTTCCTAGTGCTGGCTCTGGTGGTGGCAAAGAGAGACATTGCACGATACTGGGGTGCGGCCAAACCGCCAGATTTAGAGGAATGGAGGAGAGGACTAGACTTATACATGGCGGCAGAGAGAGTGACATATAAAGCTAGGGGCTGCCCAAGAAAGTTTCGGAGAGTATGGTCAAAATGGAGACAATACCACGGATTGGAGTGAAGCCACAAAGAATTTGAGGGGGGGCCTCGGAGTAACTGCCTGGCGGCACTGCCCCAATGGAGGGGATTGGGAACGGAAATGACATAGACTATATTACATACCCAGATAGGACTAGTGGGTGAACATACGTCGAGAAGGGGTGGGAGAGATCTGAGGGGGGGGGGGGGAGGTGGGCATGGAAGTGGCTGTTTCAGGAATTACGTGTCTCATTTCTTATCTACCTACTAGGAGTTTTACTGAAATCCCACGCATGTATTTAATTCATGGGAATCTTGGGAATCTAGAGACAAGAAAATGTTGCATAACTGACGGGCTCGGCCGAATGTTGAAGCCAGTCCGTGTAATTGCCTTTTCATTTGTGATACTTAAGCTGCAACAATAAAAAAGTGTTAAAAAAAAAAAAAAAAGAATTCTTAGGACAGGCCATTGAGGGACAAAAAATTGAAAGGTAATATTCGGTACATATAGGGAAGTATAGATTTGCTATTCCAAAACTACATGCACGAAACTTGAAGAAATATGTCCTGCGTCAGTACATATAAATATATGTGGACTTAGTAATAGAAAATCTGGAGCTACTCACTTGTTGATATTTTTTTATATTTTATCCTCAAAATTCTGTCACACTGATATTCTGGGTTTGCTGTTTAGAGTGCTCACCATGGTCTCTGTAAAACATTACAACCTGTAAACTCTATTTTGCCTCTTACACTTGATCTAAATTTTTATTTGTTTCTTGTATTCCTCGGTTCAGTCTGCACATTGCTTTTGTTCTTCTAATTTCTGCAGTTTCTCTTTTTAACGGACATGGGTTAAAGACACAGGCATTGACTGACTAATTTCAGATTTCCAGTATTGGGATATGGCACATTGACTGCCACAAGCTCTTAAAAATCAGTCTTGGCCTCATTTATGAGAAGTGTTGCATCACTGCGTGAAAGCAGCGATGGCTCACTTCTCAGTGCGCCCTCCTTGCGACATGATTGATGCGTCATATTTACTGTATGACGCATCATGTTGCAAGAAGTTACAGATACGTCAGTATTTCTGACGTATCTGTATGGCTCAAAAGTGACGCATTGCTGGAGTGTGTCACAAAAGCGACGCAACTCCAGCAATGTGTCCGTTCACATGGGGCAAGCCCCATGTGAAAGGGCCTGCGTCAGTCTTATATCTGCTGTGAGGCAGGCGTAAGATATTGACGCATTTGCACCCTAAAAGTGGCGAGGTGAAATCTGGTAGATTTCACTGCGTCACTTCTACGAGGCTTACTTACGTGGGAATGCCCACCCGGCATACATTATACCTGACGCAGGTATAATGTAGCGCAGGGGTTTATAAAGTGACGCATCGGCTTAGATGCGTCACTTTGTAAATAGGGCGCTACAGGAGGCATGTTTTACCCTGCTTATGCATCACAAAAAGTGATGCAACGGAAGCGCAAAACTGTTGCAAGTCCTCATAAATAAGGCCCTCTGTGTATTCTGCGGTGGAAATACCTTTATGCACATTCTGTGATGAGCAGCTGAGTACATTGGAGAGGCCCCCGTTTCAATACTGATTGTAAAAGTCTTCTTCCATAGCTCCATTCCATAGGCCCCATCCTTTTCTTGAAGTGCTATTTTTGGTAATATCTGTCAGGAGTGTCTACATATATTCAGCGATGCAAAAATACAGTATCGAATCTGGGGTTCCAAAGTAGGTCTAAGAGGCCCAGACCCATGCCAGATTCTCAGCATACCCACTAGGTTCATGAATTCCATTTAGACTGATTGTACATTTATCATATTGGGGACTCCCTTATTCTGGTATGGATCTAGTTCCTAAAGAACACCCTCAACATTCACCCCCCCCACCCTAGAGATGGAACTACTTTGAACTCCACTAATTTGTGGCTATTCTAGTATGCAACAGTAAGTGAAACCCTACTGCCCCAGTCACTTTCTGAGGTGTAGCGGCTGGAACCTCTATAAGGTTCAAAGAGTAAAAATAAGATTGCCAGGGTGGTTATTTGTTCTCTTCTCTGGTCCCAAAGCTCTAGAACATGCTGCTCTATTGTCTGAGAAGCTGTCAATGTTTGACCACCTTCTGTAAAAGTCTTAAAACATTGCTGTTTATCTGTCACTTTTTGGTCCGCGACCTACCTCTGTCTAGCGCTGGGAAACCGTTTTATGAAGCTATGCGCTATGTAAGACCTTATAATAATTTTACAAATTACCGTAGTCTCTCTATAACCATGAAAATAACAGACTGTAAACCTGCCTGCATAATATTTTAAAGAGTTACACGAGCTCCTTTTGCTTTTGAGATGACAGTGAACAACTCTGTACCATTACTGTTTATATTCTGTTTTTTCATCCCTTTATTTTTTTCACATAGACAAATGTACAGCGCCCCTTTTTGCAAGTATTTAGTATTTTTACATTTTTTAAGCGTAGTTCTGGTGTGGAATTTGATACTGGATTCCTTTTGGTTTCCCTATTTATTTCTCTGCTTTGGGTATTATCAAAAATCTCTCTTAAAATACCTTTCTATTTCGTATTCTCAAACTTAGTATTCTCAAAGTTGTTATATATGGAATCACACAACAGTTTTGTACATTATGTCACTTTCTACCATATATAGGTTTTGGTCTTTGCTGCTGTAGGTGCGTCAACTTGTTTACAATATGAGAAATTCTGTCATTTAAACCATTAAACAGTAAAGACTGTAAAACTTAAGAATTGCCCTGGCCTCTGCATAACCATGAAAGTGACAAACTGTACAATTCATGGATTGCCCTCTGTGTTTTTCTCTGTTGCTTGACTGCTTCTCCAAACTGCGTCCACCATCTCTTTCTTCTCTGTTGCTTTCCCCCAGAACCCATATTGCTCTCGTCCCTGCCCCGTTGCTTTCGTGTCTTTTGTGATTTTTGTATAGCCATGAAAAATAATAAACTGTTAGGGCCTCGTTTATGAGGCCTTGCGCCAGTTTTGCGCTTCCGATGCGTCACTTTTTGTGACGCATCGGCGGCGTAAAACATGCCTCCTGTTGCGCACTATTTACAAAGTGACGCATCTAAGCAGATGCGTCACCTTGTAAACCCCTGCACTACATTATACCTGCGTCAGGTATAATGTATGCAGAGGGGGCGTTCCCCTGCAAAAAGCCTCGTAATAGTGACGCAGTGAAATCTATGAGATTTCACTGCGTCACTTTTAGGACGCTGTTACCTCAAAATCTTGTGCCTGCCTCACAGCAGGCGTAAGACTGACGCAAGCCCTTTTACTTGGGGCTTTCCCCATGTGAAAGGACGCATTGCTGGAGTTGCGTCACTTTTGTGACACACTCCAGCAATGCGTCACTTTTGCGCTTACAGATACGTCAGAAATACTGACGTATCTGTAAGTCCTTGCGCAATTATGCGTCATATTGTAAATATGACGCATCATTGGGGTCGCAAGGAGGGCGCAATGAAAAGTGACGCATCACTGTTTTCTCGCAGCGATGCGTCACTTTTCATAAATGAGGCCCTAAAGTTTTTGGATTGCCGTAGTTTCTGTGTAACCATGAAAGTAATAGGCTGTAAACTTTACAAATTAGCCTTATCTCTGTATGGTCATGAAAATGATTGGGTGGAACTCGCAGAGTTTCACTGCATGGAATTCCACAGGGTTACATAATAACTCCACAAGAGTCCACAGAGTTTTGCGAGCGGGAGGAATCGGCACGTCACGCAAATTTTTAGAGCCGGGAGCTTGTTCTGTGACATAAAATCAGTGCAAATAGCACCACATGGGTCACCAGAGAGTACTGCTTCCTTGCTGCTTCTCGAGTAGATTTTCTACTCGAGTAGCATCATTCTCACTGCGAATGGTTGCGACTGCCTGTATTGAGAAAACCCAGCTAGGGGACACCAATTCTTGCTTGCACTCTCCAACTTGACATTAGCTAACCACATGCAAGAACAATCTCCGCCATACGGCGAATGGTGGAGTTTTGTCATAACTCTGCATTACAAAACTCTGCAAACTCCGTCAGCAGTGCAGAATGTATTGTCCGCCCCTATTAATAAGTGAAAAACATAACACAATAAGATCCCACTCTAGTTGATAAGAATAGAGAATAATTTAATAAACAAAATGGCACCAAAACCACAAAAATCGAATAAGAGGGAAATGGAGATATATATTTTTTAACCTTTAAATAAAAATAGCACCAAAAAGCATTAAGCGGAAAATGTGGTGATCTGATTGTGCTTGAGCAGTGCCTTGGCATAGTTTAAGGCTGACCGCAATGTAGTGCTGGTTGGATACAGAAACCTTGTTCATCCAAGTCAGAAATGTAACCTTCTGACTTAGGGCTTGATTTATCTCTTGGCGGTATGTATGCTTCATTGTGACAGAGTATACATATCGCAAATATAAAGGTCCGTGCTCCCTATTTAGATGCGGGCAGACCATAGGTTTCATCATGCCGGAGACTGCTCCATCTCTGCCGTGATTAAACCTCTCAGAAGGCTCTGTTGAGCGAGGCCCGTCTTAGGCAGACCTTTTTTTCCATCCACCTGATATAGAAGAGCGGAATTAGAGGTCAGTTTTTACTGCCCGTCTCCGCCAGGAAAACCCTGGTGATATGGGGTAAAAACTGCTAAATCCTCTTCTCATCATGGGAGAGGATTCTCATGGCAGAGCGGGCATTTTCTTTTTATTTTCAAAAAGAAAATCTCAGGTTAGAATTTTCTGTTTGAAAATAAAAACGAAACCAGTTTGATGCAAGGCTGTTTCAGAAACTGTGCACCAAACTGCAAAAAGCATTGACAGGAGCCAATGCTTTAAGAAATGTCGGGCAGCACCTTCATCAGGGTGACGGAGTAATTTACTCAGTCTTCTTCACAGAGAAATGGGCTGCCTACCAACATTTCAATTAGGTCCTTAGGGACATATGCATGAACACATTTTCCCATAGACATAGAATGGGCAAAAACCTTTGATGCATCTGGCCCTTAGTCTCTCAAATAGTAGTCAAAATCCTTAGCTGGGTAAGACAGCAGGCTGTGGTGAAGAAGTGCTCCACGAGGCTGTGTAACCACTGCATGAGGTTCCTGTGAAGCTGTTAACTTTTGGTAAGTAAGGTCAGAGGAAGGGAAATTCATAATTCGCTCCCAAGTGCAATTCTCTCGCCAGCAAGATACTTTTGACGCTTTTGCCCAATTAAGATCTCTACGTTCATACTTGGTCATTTCTTTGGAGCTCGGTTTCCTCCAGCAGGACATGGCTGCAAGATGGGGCCAACCAAGACTCCATGGGGCCAGGTACCCTCTAAGCGATATCCTGCTGAAATGGATTTGCTGTTGTTTAAATGCTCCTAGCTGGAGCAACCTGAATCTTAGGCCCAGCAGCAATGCACTTCTCTAAGATTGACTTGGCAGGTTTGTTGCTGCCCTACGGACGTTTTGGGAGCCAGATTTCGCAGTATGTTAGGAGGGGTCCGTAGGAACAGCACTTGGGGGTTAAGACGCTATCCAGCAGAAGCCACCAGCAGGGTCCACTGCAGGTCCAGTTAGAACTGGTCAGCTAAGATTTATCGGTGACAGGGTGGCCCTCTTTGATGTTAATTAAGTTCCTGGGCACCGTATAGATGATCATACTATCAGAGGCACAGAATACTCCACCAACCAAGTCCTTTGTTTAATCTCTGGGAGCCAGTTCACACCTCATCAACTGGGCTAGTCAGCTCCTAGGTAACAACTTTAGGCAGGGAAAAGGTAACTTTCTGAAAGTACAAGTTCAAAAACATTTATTACAAATCTGACTTGAGCAGTGAATTGGGTTTGTAATAAATATTTTTAAAAGTCCAGGAATTCATTTTATTTTATTACTGTTGCTTACCTGGTGATAACATTGTTACATGCCATTTTGTATCCCAGAGCTTTCCTATGGAACAACCTACCCTATTACAGTGAAAATAGCTTTTGAGGGCTTTTCACTGTAAGGACATGTGTAATGTTATCATTAACCTTTTACATGTTCTTCTTTTAAATACAATGATCCCTGCCTTATAGACATTAGGGTCTAATTAGGGGCGATTCATTAATATTTAAAAGGAGGGTGCACACCTGTCATAAAGGGTTATTTTGACAGGTGGAATTTGCAGTTAGCTTTGAAATTGCACAAACAGGCTATAGTGGTAGGGATGAAAATCATATTCGCACTGTCGCTGTACTGGGTGGCATAATGGGTGCTGCAGTCCACTAGTGACATTTAACTTAGAGGCCTTAGGTACACATTGTACCGTATACTAGGGATGTATAGGAAAGTTA
Organism: Lissotriton helveticus; assembly: GCF_964261635.1. Taxonomy (NCBI): domain Eukaryota; kingdom Metazoa; phylum Chordata; class Amphibia; order Caudata; family Salamandridae; genus Lissotriton; species Lissotriton helveticus. Next base: position 1,076,471,886 of record NC_136072.1, read on the forward strand.
AATATCCCAACTAGGAATATAGCCAATTTCCCCATGTGTTTAGGGGGGTCAGAGCACATTCACTGGGGCCTCGCACAGTCCCAGCGCAAAGAGTGAAAAAAACAGGAGTATCAGACTAAAGAAAATGGGGGGCATCATGCAAAAATGATGGACTGTAAACTGTACAGATTGTTCTAGTCTCCTAGCACCATGCAGCACACAGAGGTAACACACAGAAGATTATTTCAAAGAGAGTTGCACATCACTGCTGTCACAACATTCAAAGCTAAGTGCCCTGCTGTTTCCCTCTCAGCGCACTGCAGCCTTGTTAATAACACCTGCTACTTTCAAGCAGTAAAAACCGACATTATCCAGGCTCCTGTCATGATGACGGGATGTTTATAACATGGGAGCTTTCAGGCGGGCTCTCTCAGGCCAACAACTCACATTCTCCCGTGTTTAATGTCAGACAGCTCCAGCATGGGGACCCTGGTGATTCCCTGCCAGGTGGATGTTATCTCTGCAGAAGGACACATGGGAGCAACTCCATGGAAGCCTCGCAGCTGCAAGCCCTCTGCTTTCCTTGCACTTGAGCTCAGAATGATTTACTACTACTGAGAGCCCCCTCTGGGCATCTCCCTCTACATTTAATATTGCTTATATCTTAGCCACTTGATAATTACAACCAGGAGCGGCTTATCCATTAAGGCGGAGGAGTGTCGCCCCACTAACAAAAATGTCCTCAGAAAAGCCCCAGAAAGGAAAAATAAGATTAAAATAGAGTTAATTTATGGCCATTTTTTTTCATCAACCCGTCCGGTATCGTGTTTCAGGACAGGATGGGGCCATTGCTGCAACAGGGAGAAGTGGTGGGTTGTGCACTTAGATTTAAAGTGCGAGTGTCTCTTTGGCTGGCTCTCTAAACCAGACCGCTGGGTTAGAGAAAGCACAGGCCTCCAGTGTCCTTGAGAGCGCTGAGTGAGGCCACTCTCTCCAATCTTGGCTCTTCTCTTATGCTGGTTTCCAGCATGAGAGCAGCACCAGGATTGGTTAGTGGAGTTGACTGGAGCCCACGCCGGAGCCTGGAGGAGAAAGAGAGGAAGGACACGGACTGGAGCGAGGAGGACATTGAACGCTTTGTGCAGCAAGCTAGATAAGTACCAATTTCGTTTGATTTATAGTCGCCACTCGCATCACATGCATGCACTCAGCCACCACCCATTTGCCCACTGTTTTAATGAGTTAGGCTTATTCTGTGGCGGTCAATATACTACAAAGTTCAGCATCCCATAAGACTCTCCAGTCTGGACGAATGCTTCTCTTTTGTCTGTCAGTCCTTCACTGATGGTCAGTTTATATTTAAGAATCTATATTTTCAGCTGGAAATAGAAGAAATTTCCACAGGGAGATCCACAAATAGGGAGGGCAGTGGCAGAAGGCACAGAATCTGTCACCGTCATATTGTGGTATACCATTCCAATCAATTATTTAAAAAAGTTTTGGCCTTCTTTAAAGTCTGAAGGACAAGGTACATAGCCAAAAGGGCCTCGGATGTCCCGTCCACCGTATTACAATTTCGCTATAAACAACGGCACGTTAAACGTGGCGGGAGATCCGCCCTACTTTAAATGAGTACCCTCTCTTCCTAATTCTAAATAAGGCCATTTGTAAAAGAAATTAACATGGTTAAATGCAATGATAATTTTGTAGTGCTTCATACTGCATTTTTTCCATTAGAAAGTTCTGTAAAATAACAGGTGTTAGTATTATTTTATTTTATTTAATTCAGTGGTTAACAGTGATACTCAGCTTACCAAACTAAGAAAGATGGATGGCTGAGTCTGACTCACTGAGATTCAAGCTTGTGGCCCACGATAAGAGTATGTCACTGGCAATTGTATTCACTGAGCCACCTTACTTTATTGGTGACAAACAGGCCAAAATGTCTGTGTGCTATTGCCACAGAATTTTGTGGAATAAGAGCCAGAGTTACCTTCGATCTATGATAACTCTTTACACTCCTACACACAATCTAAGATCGGTAGGGTCCCACCTGGTCATGGTGCCAATAATTCAAAGAGCCAGGATGTGGAATCGACCTTCTGTAAGGGATGAAAAACCTGGTTGCTTCATCCTTAAACTCAGTTCTTTAGCCTGTTTTCCTATGCTCTTTTAGCTTAGACTGTGTCTCTTTTTCTTTTGCCTCTTTCGCCTTGCTAGGTGTTCAGGTTTTTTTGCATGGGGACACACCGTTGGGTGTAACCATGTGCTTTATAAATGGCTTTATACATATATTATATATGTGATGGTGGTTGTGGTGGTGCATGTGGGTGTGAAGGTATCTGTACTGGTTGGGGATGTGGTGGTGGTGTGTGTGTGTGCATACATGTGTGTTGTCTCCTGTGCTGATGTGATGGGGGAGTGATGTGAATATATGGCTGTGGTGCTGTCAGTGGTGGTGTGGTGTCTGTGTTTGGATGCGTGTAGTTTCTTTTTGTGGGGGGCGCTTGTGTAAAAAAAATGTAAAATGTAAATTGATACTTGAATAGCGCACTACTCACCCGCAAGGGTCTCAAGGCGCTTGTACGAATACCGCTGTGGAACCCATCCTGGCTTTCCCTGTGAGGTGTCCACTCCTGGGCACCCCCAAGGTGGAGGCCAGGCATCCTTAGCGTTGTGGGGGCCGTTGTGGAGATTAAGCAAGCTATTGCCCAGAGTTGCAGAGTGGGACTCCATGATTGGAATAGGCACCGAGGCGAGAATTATCAGGTCCGTGGAATTTTTGAGCCCAAGACCCGCCGAGGTGGGGAATTGAACCCTGGTCCCGGGCTAGACCACTGCATCAGGGTCTGCCACTCTAACCATTGAGCCACACTTCTCCACTGTGTGTGTGCTGCTTGGGTCTGTATGGGTGGGTGTGTGGCAATGTGCTCCTGTGCTTAGGCCAGGTTTGGTAATAGGGTATTTGGATGGGTGCGGGCTAGGGGGAGGCCCCTGGTTGGGGTGGACGGGAGGCTGCAGTGAATGAGAAGGTCAGAGCCTGAACATATCTCTGTAATACAGTCATGGCACTGTGACTGCCTTCCAGGTAGGCCACCATCTGCTGAAAATGGGTGCTTTGCCCCTGGGTGGCCTTCAGGAGTGCAGTTCGACCATCAGAGATGTGCCTCAGGAGGTCAATAGCCTTCTCACTCAGCACAGCGGGGGGGGGCAGGGTCTGAAGTGCCTTGAGCGAAGAATACAGCTTCCCTCTTTGGGAAGCGGATCCAGCCAACTGTTTGGGGACCAACAGAGAGAGTGGAGATGGAACAGGGGATGGTAGACAAGGATGAACATGTAACTTATCCTTTGGGGTCTGTCACCACTTGGGAGTGTCCACCAGAACACGACTCTGTATCTGAAAAACTCAAGCTTGTGTTTTACATGGCACTCCCCACATCCTCCTGGTCAGTGAGTCCCTCCGTGCCTGAACTGTAACGTCCAGACCCACTGTGACCAGCTGTATCCCCAATGATGTTGGCTCCTTCTCCTTCGCTTGCCCTGAATGAATCTGAAATGACATGTAAAATGGATTTATTGCAACTGCGTTTCCACATCTGACCATCACATGTCAACAAAAAACATTTATTAAGTACACATATCACGCCACCTTCATAGTTCACTATATAGGCTTCAACATTAGCATGAGCACATGCATGCATGCTACATAACCTTGAAACAGTTTGTCCCAGTTATGTTATAACCTGCAGACAGCCCCACATGCATTGCTGGACTTATCTACACTGCATCCTTATGTCCATACGATGTATACTTTCACACTTGTAGTATACCATAGTCAACTGATGTTACCAAAAAAGATGGCTACAAAATATACATTTCTACCATGTTAACACAAGGCCTGATCTCACCAAATGTTTATTTATCTTACGGCACATCATGATGTAATGATGGTCAAGTTAAAGACTAATGTACCATCAATATGTGCTGTAGCCAAAATATTCTCACATACAAATGCTCATTGCACATCAATGACACTTTTGACTTGAAACTTCATCATATATCCAATTCCAAAAAAGTCTATTGAAAGCTGTACTGAAGTAGTTTAGCTACATATCACATGCAGCATAAAAAAGTAGCCTGGAGACATTGAGGGCCAAAGTTTTGGGATATAGATACTCCACATTCACACATCATAAGGCATCTTATAGCCATATGAGCATCCACAATCTGCTGGGTCCAGGTGATAACACCATTTATAGATTGCATTTCTACAGGCCAATACAACTTTGAACATTGCTCTGTATCAGTGAATATCTATGACATGAAGACTTGGGATCACTATAGTCCTAATAGGATGGCAAATCACAGCACTATTTGGTATATCAAAAACAAATTGCCTTGTAAGGATGAGTGTAGACACTCACATATTATCTCTGCATTTCTACATCTCACTCCCTGATGCATGTCACCAGTCAGTGATTGAATCTTGAAATACTATTGCAGATAAACTAACAACAGGGAAATGTACACTGGGGAACATCTAGGCACTAATGCTGATGACACCAGTGATGTTTGCACTCTCGTGTCACTGTTGAACTCCAGCTTTCCAATGGGAAGTGTTGTCAAGGCACTGCATAAAGAGTGCACTGCATGCTGAGTCACATGTAATAGGGTGACCATCACATGAGAGACAGTAGTGAGGAAACATTACTCCTCACATAAGGAAGACAAGTGGCCTGTTTGGTACAATTGTCACTCAGAAGGTCAAAGAACATGAGATGATTTATCAGTTCACTCAGCCATGTGTCTGCTCAAGACAGTAAATTAGTAGTGGACTGGACTCTGCTGTGTTCCTTGTCATACAGACAATAGGCACAGGACATCAGCATGCGCCTACTACCAGACCTGTACAAACAGTAACTCTTCTTGTGCGTTGCAAATTGGCCAGCTCCAATATGAATGAGAAAATTCCTGCATGTAACACACAAAGTTGGCAATGTAACATGTATGACTCAGGCCAGGACACACCCCCTTGTAGCTGCTGTTGGGCCCTCTACTGCCCATCAAGCTCCGGGCAGGCCACTGCTAGAATGCAGACGATTTGGGGCGGGGTCAGGGTCTGGCATGCACCAGTTCATGTTGGGAGGACATCCCCGGCTAGACCTTTGTGATCTTACGGATCCAGCATCTCACGTCCTCCCACCTCTCCCTGCAATGGATGCTGCACTGGTGATAGACCCCCAGGGTCCGCACCGTCTGAGTGATGGCTTTCGGGATCGGAATCGTCCGATTCGTACGGACGGGGATTTTACCGGATCGGAATCGACCCCCACATGTGTAGTTCTCACATGCTGAGCACTACAAAGACATGAAAGCACACTTTTGGAGTCATCTGCTAGCTATCCTCAACCCTGGTCATCTCCTATACTGACTAAGCCAGCCGACTAACATCATGTATCCCAGGGCTATCCTACATGTACTGTGATGTGAGTTACTCTGAAACAGAACACACCATTGTGATCTTCGGAAGGGTAAACTACTTGTGCATGACTGTACAGACACTTTTACAGCCAGGCCCATTGACTTGATGCATACGGTCCATAAAGCTTGGTACCATAGTACATTTTTCTACACCCTAAGACTTAGGTCAAAAAGAAAGGGCTGGCATGTGTGTCACTGATAGCTTCCTCTCTGGGAATGTGTGGACATGTGGACTACTTAATGGGACATACTACATCTGATTGACTTTATGTGGTATGTACTGCTATCACAGGACATACCTTTTGCCATATGTGGCACTGTTACATGGATGACATCAACATGCCATTTTATTTATTGTTTGTTTAGTTTAATGTAATAAAGCTGGTGATTCGCATATCAAATTCTCTTCAGAAGTAACCAACTATCTGCACTGTTATTGTGTCACATGTGCAAGAGGCGTGTAGAGTACAAGCATGACTTATGGAAAAGTGACAACAGATCTGAGGGTGTAGGGGGCCTGTCCTAAGTAAATGACACACATTGGCAATGTGAGTCAATGCAAAGAAATATCAGGCCATGGGGTTGCCTCAGTCACTATGCCAAATGTAGTCCCTGTAAAACTAACCAGTGCTACTATTGGTTCAGAAAACTCGTTTTGGGTATAACCTGCAGGTCTACAGGCAAATTGCCCTGTGCATCAGTTGTATTTCCACAGTAACTCTGCCCCCAGCCTGGGCCATGGCCCATAATGGGCACAACTCATTGTCAGGTCTTGCTCTCTGCAGGCTGAGGATACTGATCCCACATAAACATCCAATTGTCACCTCTTCAATACATAAAAGTACATCTTGTGGCCATCCAATACGTGACCTCAAGGTTGTGTGGCACTCTGAAGGAGCTGTGAGGTATAGCTAGCTTGTTAACACTAAGAGGGGTAGAGAGAAGAAAAACAATACAAGCAGAGTTATGAGCATGCAGTGGCACAAATCGTGTGTTTAGAAAACTGCCCTCACTCACACAGCAAAGTGTGTGACATGCTTCATCACCGGGTCTGCTAACAAAACATCCTGGCGTAGCCATGCACATGATGGAGCATAGGGAGGGGGAAGACGAACAACACAACAACAACACTCACATCCTTCACTATTTTAATCCTGGCCTTGGGACCCATGAATAAAGGGTTCTGGAAGGGTATCCATGAGTCAGTTTTAAGCACTTTCCGTCGCTGCACTTTTTTCTATCACTGTACCCAGTCAATGGGTAATGCACACTTTGTTATCACTGTTTGTCACTTTTGTGTTGTTCATCTTCCCCCTCCCTATACTCCATCCTGTGCGTGGCTACGCCAGGATGTTTTGTTAGCAGACCCGATGATGAAGCATGTCACACACATTTCCGTGAGATTGAGGGCAGTTTTCTAAACACACGATTTTTGCCACTGCATGTTCATCACTCTGCTTGTATTGTTTTTCTTCTCTCTACCCCTCTTAGTGTTAACATGTTATATTAAGGGGGTTCGGGGTAGTGGAGAGTTACTGATCCTCTCCCCTCTTCTGTGAGTAAGAGGTATAGCTAGCTCCCAGGCAACTATTTGGTGAGACCTGATCAGGGCTGAAGGATATGTGGGACTGTATACATAGCTGACATCATCCTCAACTGCTTCTTACGGTATGCATGGACAGCTTGTGCTATAAAGCCTATACATTTGTTTACACATTTGCCATGATCTGATTAGCAAATACATCTAAGGTACCATTAAATGTATACATGCATTGATATGTGCATGCACCACAAGTAGAATCTAGGGCTTACCATACATCACACATCACAATGGTGATGTTAGGTGCACAATGTACAGTGCTCCACAATCCATTACAGGATTGTCCTATGTAGGGACCACGAAATGTTACAAGAGTATTCAGAATTCACTCTGGGACTCAGAGGCACATTATAACCTGTGGGAATGGAAAGTATGGAGTTAAACAGTAAACAAATCTATGTAAGATAGGTACCTGTTCCTCTGGTAAGCCATTGGGTTGGCCATACAAGGAAAGCACTTCTTTTCCCAGTTTCTCCAGCTCCTCTGGAAAGAAGGCAGGGGCTCTCTCCCTTGCATGGTCTGGCATGATTGGTTTTTGATCGAAAATGTCCTAAAATTAACATTATTATGCTAAGAATACATTTTTGAATGTATAATTTGCACATTAATGTTACAGACACGTGTGAAGTTCACAATGGGGTTTATTGATGGACATTGGACAGTAGAGAATTATCATGTGGATAATGCGTTATGCTTTCTGAACTGGTTATGTGTTGTCTCGTGACTTTTGGCTTACTCTTCATATATGTTACTCTGGACACTGTGACCAATGTTCAGAATTGTTGTCACTATACACATAGGCACCCTGGGAAAGAGAGGAGATGAAAGCCTCCAGTGTACCGCCCATTTCCAGACACTCAGACCATGGAAGAAAGGGATGTCATCAAAAAGCTTCATTTTAATAGGCAAACAAAATGGCATTTGTCATCAGTTGGAGCCTGATCTCCTTCATCAAACACTAATCCCAAGGTACGCCACCTATTGTGAGGCTTATCACAGTATTGTATTTTCTGACCACAGGTTCCTTTCAAAACACTGTTCCTATATCTGTTGCTATATCTGGTGGTCTGTCACAACCAATGTTCATTGGTGTACTACAAGTTGTGCTTTCAGAAATGATGAGACACATTGACAGCTACATCCAGCTCCCCAGACTTGAGGATTTAGCCAATGTGATTGTTGACTTCTATGGATTTGGTTGCATCCCACATGTAGTTGGAGCCATTGATGACACCCATATTGCCTTAGTACCACCACAACCCAGGGAACAAGTTTGCCATAACAGGAATCACTTCCTTTCTATCAACATGCAAGTTGTCTGCTCACCAGATTTGTATGTCTCAAACATCTGTGCCCAGTTACCATGATCAGCCCATGATTTCTTCATACTGCGGAACAGCACCATGGTCCCAGCTGATGTAACAACTACTACCGGAAAGGACTTGGCTTGTTGGTAAGTTTGATCTGTCCTAACTTTGTGTCAGTGATGTCAGATAGTATGATCAGAATGTGTGTAACTTATTGTTGCACTTATAACTGTCTCCCATCTAGGAGATTGAGCGTACGGCAAACGTCCATGGTTGTTGGTAGCGCAGAGGAATCCAGCGCCAGGTGAAGTCCCTTCAATGAGGCCTATGGAAGAACATAGCGGCCAGTGGAGTGGGCTTTAAGGCTTCTAAATGCCAGATTCAGAAGTTTGGATATGTTTGGGGGAATCCTCCTCTACTCCCCTGGGAAGGTGGGTCAAATCACTGTGGCCTGCTGCATGCTCCACAGCAGAGCCCTGTGATGAAACGTACCTTATATCGCTTAGATTCATGTCATGGACTGTGTTCTCCAGACGTTGACTATGTGAATTGTGTCATATGTATGGTTTGATAGCTAATGTCTTTGTTTTGGTCTGTTTTTGGGTACCTTCACCATGCAATCTTCATTTGTACATTTCAGAGTTGTGACATTACCAGTCATATAACACCAGAAAAACCATTGTCCAGGCACTAATAACCATCCACTTAGATTATGCCAACAGTCTGTATATTGGACTTACTTCTGGCCTTTGCCACCGGCTACAGACAGTCCAGAACGCTGCAGTCCGGCTGGTCTCTTGCATCTCTCTCCGAGAGCATATCTCTCCCCACGACGAAGGCTACATTGGTTGCCAGTTCAAAAAAGAGCAGAATTCAAAGCACTTATCCTGGCTCATCGTGCAATCAAGGGAAAGGGCTACGTCTATCTTTCCTCCTGTCTGCGCCCCTGCAGTAATGCCAGATGCCTTCGATCCAGCACAAAAAATTTGCTATGCACCCCCAGATTTAAAAAAGCTCGTTCTGGGGGAAAAACCTTTCAGGTTTGTGCTTCCTCTCAATGGAACAAGCTCCCTCATTCTATTAGGCTTATTCAGGAGGAGCTACCTTTTCGCAAGGCACTGAAAACATTCCTCTTCTGCTAAACTCCCCATGAGTGAGATCCCGTACACACACAGAAGCGCCGGGACACCCCGTTGGGGTAGCTGTGCGCTATATAAAACACACTAAATAAAATAAATATAATGCTGTTTGGACATACAAAGTGGACATAGAATGTTCCTGGGAATGTCTGTCACAGACTTTGGGTGTACCACCTGACAGTCTCCTTGAAAACACAGGACTCAAAAAACCATCCACTTTTAGTCCACTTACAGCGATGGTTCCGGCTAAGGTAGTTACCTTTGAAGAAGCCGTGCAGCACAACATCCAAGAACTGTTCAAACAGCCTCACAATCCATTTGTGAATATCTCCAAACCTGAGCAGGAAGCATTAAAAGATCTGACTAATGACTGTTCCATCATTATCAAACCAGCGGATAAGGGTGGGGCGACAGTACTTCTAGATATGTCGACCTATAGGGAGGATTGTTTACAGCAGCTGGGAGACACACGTTCCTATAAGCTTCTGACGGCCGACCCCACGTCTCGCTTAAAAACGACTATTGGGCATTTCGTGGAAGAGGCACTGGCTGAAGGCTGGATCACCAACAAAGAAGCAGCCTATCTGACTACCCAAAACCCTGTGACCCCCTACTTCTATGTCCTGCCCAAAATTCACAAGGCCAGAAGACCACCACCTGGCAGACCCATTATTTCGGGCATCGGATCTCTACTGGAACCCCTGTCTTCATTTGTAGACTTCTTCCTGAGGCCGATGGTAAAACGGATGCCGACCTATTTGCAGGACACCAAGGACCTCCTTAGACTACTACCAGAGCTTGATTTTAACATCTTGACTGACCACCTGGTATCTTTCGATGTGGAGTCACTGTATACTTCCATCCCCCAGAACGAAACACTTGAGGCTATCGAGTCTTTGTTGGGCGATCTAACGTGGGAATCAATAACACCCATTCCACTAGTGATGAACCTGGCAACGATTGCCATGAAAGAAAACTTTTTTGAGTTCGAAGGCCAGTTCTACTTGCAGACGTCTGGGACGAGCATGGGCAGGGTTTTTGCTCCGTCCCTGGCGAATCTGTATATGCACAAGTTTGAACAAGACCTGGTTCTTATCAATACGAACCCTTTCTTGAAATCGATATGCACTTGGAAGAGGTATATCGACGATATCCTGGTGATTTGGCGTGGCGATGAAGAATCCCTCCATGACTTTCATAATTGGCTTAACGAGCAGAACCCTTTTCTACGGTTCACCTTGGAGAGTAGCCGACAATCCTTGGCTTTCCTGGACCTGCTAATTACGATCACACCACAGGGCCTCAAGTCCGAGCTTTACAGAAAACCTATGGCTCGCAATTCTCTATTGCAGTATACCAGTTGTCACCCTAAATCTTTACGGGATAATCTCCCATATGGACAGTTTCTGCGAGTGCAGCGGAACTGCACCAATAAGGAGGACACGGTCAAATACTCTGATGATCTAACATCTAAACTGGCTGAACGGAACTACCCCAAGAAACTGATCCGACGCTCAAGAAAAAGAGCGGCTAACAATAACAGGGAATCCTTGTTGGAACCACCGGTCCCCAAGATGAAGAACGACAGGCTCACTTGTGTCAACACTTTTAGCACAAGATCCAACGCCATACAACGCATCGTCCGCAAACATTGGAGGATCCTGAACACTGGAGAAGATTCCCTTCCGCAACCACTATTTGCATTCAAAAGAGCGACGAGTCTGAGAGACAGACTTGTTCATACCAGACCTCCACCCAAGCCAATCCATCAAGTGGGCACTGTTTGGAATATGCCACCAGTAACGGGACACCACCCTTGTGGCAACTGTGCGGCTTGTCCGCAAACGAGAAGAACTACCTCTGTAGACATAGGAACCAATCGACCTTGGGAGCAGAGAAGGTTCACCAACTGCAACAGCAGCAACTTGATTTATCTAATTACCTGCCCTTGCGCCTTGAGATATGTTGGCATGACCACCCGAAAGGTGAAGACAAGGATTTCAGAGCACAAGAGCACAATAAGGTGCCAGAAGCAGTCAACAAGACTGACCAATCACTTCATCCAAGTGGGGCACAGACCCACGGATTTTGAGTGGACTGTGTTAGAACAACCCAACATTCCCAATCAAATTACGGATATATCCAGGTACTTGTTCAGAATCGAACAAAAATGGGTGTACAAGCTCAACTGCGACAAGAGCGGGCTCAACGAAGACATCCCGTGGATGACACTGTAGATATTCCAGGAATGCATTTACTCTGAGAAGTCTATCTAACTGGCCATCTGATGCTATCCTGAGCAGGGTCCTGTCGACGTGACATGGACCAGAGCGATTCCCCCTAACACAGAGGGTGTCCAGTCAGATTTACTGTTATGTTAACGATTTAATAGTGATCCCCTGTTCCACACCGAGACAGAGGACGTAGCTCTAAAAACATTGGGTCGCATCATAACAAGAGAGCTTCAGATCATTTTACCACGCTATGACTGACACTTTTCTCCATAGTAACAACAACAATTAAGCCCTTAGTTCAGGATGCTTTCATATCCTTGCTCCCCCGAGGGGCGTGCAGTCACCTCTGATCTCGCGCACTCGGGCGGTGAGCCCCATTAAAAATTAAAAAATATTAAAAAGTAAAAATTAAAACTAAAGACCTGGTCATCACGCCAGTAATCTTCATGCGTGTTGGCTTTTCATATACAGAGGACTTAATGATGTTACCCGGCTCCACATTGAGAGAGAGTACGAGCCTGAATAACACTGGGTCGCATTACAACAAGAGAGCCTCCGTGCAAGGACTGTTGTGATCACGTCACCACGTTACTGTTGACACCTGACTGAGGAGTAACAAAAACTGAGCCTTAATATTGGTATGCCTGGATCCATGCCCCTCGGTGTTGTTGTCGTTGACGTGTCATCATGTTAAATGGCATTTTCAGTCTAGCGCGAGCGTGAGGCACCTTTAAAACTACAACTCCCTATTATTCTGTAGTCTTTTGAATACACTCGCGCACAGATACGCTCGATGTAACCTAAGTGAACTACACTTCCCATGAGCATCTGTAGTTCTGGCCTCTGCGCGCATGACCTGATGCGCAGGCACAGAATCAATAAGGAAGTGCACGTCGCCCCCCACGGCACCTCCCCAAACAGCCCGGCCGGCTGTCAGAAGTACCGACGGAGAGGTAAGGCAGCAGGAGGGGCTTCATTTAACTCCTTGTTAGACCAGCAGCGCGCGTTAGATGCCGCTTGCCTTAATGGGTGGGAGCGCTCCTATCACTCGGTCCTTGTCTAACTTCAGCGAGCGACATTACCGATAGTGATGTAATTTTGATGGAACTAACATTGAGAGACCATCATTATAATTCGTCAATTGGTGGAATTTATCTTTGGCGATTGACTAATGAGATATAACAATTAACAACACCACAGTTCTGGAAATGCTTTTACTGTTGGTAGCACGCTATATTTGTGCTGAATACACCGTACCCAGTCCATTTGCGGGCATCACGATAGGATAACTGGGCCCCCCACGCGTGGGTTGCCCTTCTGGGCACCCACCTTGGATGTGCTTCTGTAATTGCCTGACACTGTTTTCTTGACACTGACCCTGTATACATTTTTCTGCACTACAGAGCGGTGCTTCATTTTCCTGAGCTGTTTGCCAGGTGAGGTGAGGCGTTTTCCCTTACAAATTAAGGTGAGACATTGATTATTTTCACAATGTGGGACACTCTAAGGTCGCTCTGACCTAGAGGTAGTATCATAAATATTGGAATAAGTTTGTCTTGGGATAGCCTTAACCTATGTGAGTGCTATTATATTTTGTTTTTCATTACATGTGGATTCGCTGGCTATATCAAAAATGGACACTCACAGGAGAAAAATGGAAGTGTACAGGTGACACTTTTTATGTTTGTATAATGTCCTTTTTTCACTTATCACTTATTCAGCAGTAGCAACTAAGTTAATGGGTCCTGAGGAAGCGGATGGTAACATTTGACCAGTAACCGCAGAAACATGTCGACCAGATAGCCCAGTCAGAAGGTATTTGTTTGAACCACCTGACTTACTTGCACGTCATTTTTAACCTTGGAGGTGCATAACTCCAGAATAAAATATAATTGTATGCACCATCCAATCTTACACTTTTCAATTTTCACACTCTTATTTTTGTGCACTGCTCACAGTTACGATAACTCAATCCACCAGACATCCACCCATCACTCTTCTTCTCCAATATTGATCTATGGTGATAGAGTGGTGGGTATACTACTGTGGAGTAGACCATATGATGTACTGGGCGCCCACGATCGCGTAACTGATGGACATTTTTCCACAGTGGTTTACTGTCCAGTCTGTCTTCCATCTCAAGAGGAATAGCAGACACATAGCCAGCTACACTTAGCATGTTTTGGATTCACTGCCAGACCCACAGTTATTTGTTGTTTTTCTGTACAAATCCTGTACCAAGACAGCTTGCACAGCGATAGGATGGAAGCTACTATGAATCCATTGGACTTGTTCCTTGTTGTGTATCGGTCCTAATGCAATATGTGTACAAATCTTGTTGTGGGCCCAAATCATGCTAGTCTCCATTCACATTGTGTAAAAACTGTATGTAGCTGTTGATGTGTCTCCTCATTGTAGGCCAAAGTTCTTGTGGCACATCACTGATATTTGTTTGTGACATTCCACCAGATGCAACAACACTAGATTGGACAGACCCTGTGATCAGAAACTGTTGCACTACTATGTGTCTGTTTATTGGTTTAAATGATGTGGGATTCCTTTTGTAAGGTAGGTGATAAGGCTCCAGCTGGTGACATAACCCAATGATATTCTGCCAATCCTAAAGGAAATTGTCTGATGTATCCCCTCCTTCCATGTTATTAAGATCTGACCCTGAAAATGTGATCACTGACACAGAATATTCGAGTCATGTTTTATTTGCTAAGTTTCTGACATCATGCCAGCCTATGATTGGAACAATGGAATAAAGATGTTTTAAGACAAGACACTTGTATGCATGTGTTGGTGTGACATGGTTCTGAGCTAAACATCATGTACATACAACATACCCATCCTTACCGAAGTAACTTGCTTTGGCATTGTAAAGTTCACATGGGACTACAGATGTGAGATTTACTACAGCAGACTGCGAGTTTGTGACTTGTGTATTTATTAAAGTGGTAAAAGTGAAAAAATACATTGCGTGAAAACAAGCATAACAAAAAAAGTGAACTAGTCAGTCATGGTGAATGAAGCCATAGTTGTAGATATCAAATTGTCTGAAGTTCAATTTCCAAAATACTACTCTTACCAGAAAGGGAAAAATGTGTAGAAATAGTCCACAGAGTGAATGTGTTGCCCACACTGGAGGAATTTAAGGTTGAGGTTTCTTGTTGGTGGTGGTGGGTGTCTTGCCATCCGAACCTCCTGGAGTTTTGCATAGATGTCCTTACTAGCGATCCACTGCTGCAGAGACAGGGGTGTCTGCAGGCATGTCTTCCTTTGACAGGGCCTCCCATCTTGTGGCTGCCATCGGTGTAGATGGCCCGGATGTAGCTGGACCACAGGAAGAGGTAGATGGTGGTGGCAAAGCCCTGCACAAGGTTTTGTTGATGTCCTTCAGCACCCAAACGAGCTGGCCCATGCTACTGTTGTGGGTGGCCAGCTCCTGGTGTATGTCGCTCTGCAGTTGCTTCATCTCCCAGATTTCCGTCAATACCTGGCACATTACATCTTGGGAGTCCTTATAGGCTCCCAAGAATGGGTCGATGGCAGCCTGGGTATGAGTGGTCCCATTGGCCTCACTTAGCGAACCCACAGTACCCCTCCCACAAACCCTATGCCCACAGACCTGTGCCCTTGGCCAAGGGTGCATTCTCCGACTGGTTCCTGGTTCCTCTGTGACTGGGTTGGTGATTGCCACCTCAGAATCTAGGACTGAGGGGCACAAGATGGTGGTGACTGTGCTAGGTACACAGGTTAGGGGGATTGGGGTCGGCTGAGGTTGCAAGAACCCTTGGTGCTGAAAGACTGACAGCTTCTGTCCTGGAATCATGGGACACCACCAATTGTAGTGGAATGCTTACTCTGGGTATCCAGGATGATGGAACCTCTATACTTTCTTGAATACTAGACGGATCACTATGCGGACATACTTCAATTTTTGAGGTTTAAACAATATGAGTCAAAAGAGGACAATCAATAACACATACCCGGTAGTCAGAATGGAAAAATCATAATGAAAGCCCTGAAGAAGTCTGAGAGGACGAAACACCTTGGCCAAGTGTTTTTACTGACTGTGAAGATGAAGATTTAAAAATAAAGGATCATAAAATAAACATGTCCGATTGGTGCTTTGTAGAAAAAAAAGTGAAATCTGGGTTACACCATATAAAGTGTTTTTTTTGCTGAACTTTACTGAAAAGAAAAATCACTTGCATGTTATATTGATTGGTACTGAACCAATACAGTTGATTGATGAGGGATGAGATCATCCTTGTAAATATGGAGCAAAGTCAAAATCAATGGGTGTTGCCGTGGAATGCCAATAGCAACACCCATTGCCCTCCCCTTTCACGCTAAGTATAGCATGAAAGGGTGCCTTATATACAAGGCAATGTTAAGCCACATTAAGTGGCTTAACGCTGCCTTGTAAATAAGGTGAAGCCCCTATCGCCATCACAACGTCCGAAAAAGTGACGTTCTGGTGGTAATAGGGCCTTGTAAATATGCCCTTTAGTTCCGTGGTGTAGAACCGGCTTGCTTGGTGGGTGTCCTGAGTCTGGTGGGCTTTACGGGGGCAACTCTGTTGGTGCAATCGGTGATCATGGAGGAGAAGTTCTTGACAGCCTGTTCTAATTTGGTTGCAGTGTCTGCCTGGGAGGTATTGAGGGTGTTGGTCCACTGGCTCTCTGATACTTTGTTCCAACTGCGGTGTGGGGGTGATGGGCGGCTTGGAGGCGGTGCAGGGAGATCCTGTGATGGTGAAATGGACGATGGCATGGTCTGTCCAGGTAAGCTCAGTGACATGGCTGTATTTGAACCTGTCGCTGGCTGTGATGATGGGGTCGAGCGTATGTCCTGAATGGTGTGTGGGGTCGGTGACAAGTTGGGTGAGGCTGATGTTCATGCTTTCGAGGAGGTTGGTGGTGCTGGTGCGTTGAGGTTGTCAAAGTGAAAATTGAGGTCTCTGAGGAAAATGTAGTGCTTGGGGTTGATGGCGAGCGGGCGATGAATTAAAGAATTGCGTCCTGGAAGTCGGTGCCTCTGATCATAGATTCGCCGTCAATATGGAGTTGAGGTGTTCAATGATCAAGATGGTCTTGTCTGCGCTGGTGGTGCAGTGGATGGTTCCTTTATGGATGATGGTGATTCCACCTCCGTGTTTGTTGGTGCAGTCCTAGTGCGCTATCTTTTACCCACCTGGTGTTGCAGAGGCGGTCAGGCCCCCACGCCCCAGGGTTGAGCCAGGTTTCAGTGTGGAAGATGTCAGGGTGAGGAAGGTGGTGGTGTCCTAGATTTATTTCGGAGGTGTGATTGCAGAGAGATCCTATGTTGAGCAGAAGGGAGTGGAGTTGTCCCAAAGCAGTAATGGTAGGCATTGTGCGTGTGGGTGCTCCGGTGTTGCAGGAGAGGAGACAGTGTGTGAAAGGTCCTGCTGTGGATCGCAGGAAAGTGCAGCAGTAGTTGTTGTTGCTAGGTCTGGGATCCCAGACTTGGAGTTCAGCGCTGCTGTGTCTTAGAATGAGGGTTCCTAGCGCAGGGCACAGTCCAGGAGCGGATGGGTGCACATTTGCTGGAGGAGGGCATGGCGGCCTAGAGGCTTGAAGCGGGTGGATAGCAGCGGCAGCTGGAACAGCAGGAACAAATGAGCGGGCAAGGGGAGCTGTAGATAAAGTAGGAGACTCAAGGACTATGCAGAGGGGAAAAACAGTACAGTTAAACGGCCAGCAGCAGTAAGCGAGATATGTAGATAAGCAAAAGACAAACAACAGTAAGAGCAGCAAAAGCAAAGCAGAGATGATTAAAGAAAAACATCATTAAGAGCAACAAAAGCAAAACTTGAGATTAGCAAAAGACAGACAGTAGCAAAAGCAGTAAAAAACAAAATGGAGATGAGCAAAGACAAATAAATGCCAAAGGAGACAAGCGAGTAGCTGAGGGAGCTGGCACGGGTGATCTTCTCAATGGGGTTGCGCTGTGGCCTCATTAAGTAGGTCTTGGAAGTGAGGAGGAGGCTGCTGAAACGGCGGGAAAAAACAAGCCGGCGGCAGTGGAGTAGCGAAAACAGCAGGAGGAGAAAATGGGTAACACAGATAATAAAACAAGCATTTACAATGCAAAGGTCTCGTCTTTGTTAAAGTTAGAGCTATTGGCATTGCAAATGTTATTTTTTTCATTTATTGTTTTTTTATTTAAACCGATAAATATATGATATTGTCATTTACAATGGCAATAGGTAAGCATTAGAGAGTAGTAGAGAGTATTAGCAGTGATTAATTATTAGTAGAGAGTGACTAGTTGATTAATAGAGAGTATACTTGTATAGAGTAGTGTAGGAGTGAGTTGTAGGCAATAGTAGTTAGTGAAAGTGTAGATTAGTGGAGAGAAGTATAGAGTGAGTAGTAGATAGTGTGTAGAGAGCGTGTAGGAGTTAGTGAGTAGTAGAGACAGAGTAGTAGTGAGTAATGAAAAGTAGTAGATATAAATAGATGTATTGTAGTAAGTTATAGATAGTATATGGAGTAGTATATATATTTAGTTTAGTGAGTAGCGGATGACTTAAAATAGAGTATATATTAGAGAGCAGTAGTTAGTTAGTACTTTTTAGTATCAGAGTGTTGTAGAGACTAGTAGAGAGTGAGCATAAAATTGCGGATAGTGTAATTTCGTGAGGAGTGTGATTTGTATGTAGTTGAGAGTAGTTAGAGGGTGTATTAGAGTGTGATTAGTTGAGTTAGTAGTAGAGTGTGAATTGATAGTATTAGAGAGTAGTAAAGATTGAGTAAAGTGTGAGGAGCTTACAGTAGTAGTAGAGTGAGTAGTTAGTATAGTGCAGTAGAGTATTATATAGTTTTAATACAGAGTATTATAGTGAGTATGAATGAGTGAGTAGTAATTTGTAGACTTAGTTATTAGAATTTTTTAGTAGGGTATTATAAATTGAGTATTAGAGAGTTAGTAGCAGAGTGAGTAATAGTGAGTAGTAGATCGTTTTATATAGTGCGTAGTAGAGTAGTAGTAAGTACTATAGAGCAATAGGGATTAATATTGTAGAAAGTTATTAGTATAATTATTTAGAGTAGTAGAGAGTGTGTAGTAGAGAATTCTTATTAGTGAGTAGAGTAGTAGAGTGTATTAGTATTAGGGTATTATAGAGTATTTTAGTGAGTAGTATAGAGTATTTGTGGTGTGGCGAGTTAGTAGTATATTGTAGATATAGTTATTAGTATAGTGTGAGTAGGGTATTATAAAATGAGTAGTAGAGAGTTAGTAGTAGAGAGTGAGTTGTAGAGTGGTTAATAGTGACTGGTAGATAGTTTTATTTTAGAGGAGTATAGAGTGTGTAGTAGAGACGTAATGAGTATTATAGAGTAATAGGCATTAATAGTGAGTATTATTGAGTAATACATTTTTTTAGAGTAATCGTGTAAGTAGTAGTGAGTTGAGTTAGCTGTATAGAGTGAGTAGACAGTGAGTAGTTGAGTAGTGGACTTAGTTAATTTTAGAAAGTTGTATTATAAGTAGTAGAGTAGTATAGTGACTAGTAGTGAGAGTAGTACTTTTATTTTTTGCACATATACATATACACACACAGAGGCATATACATAGAGCCACACACACACACATACAGAGCCACACACACAAACATACAGAGCCACACATACACAGAGCCACACACACACAGAGCCATACACACACACACAGAGCACCACACAACACACACAAAGTGCCACACACACACACACGGAGCCACACACACACACAGAGTGCCATACACACATGGAGCTACACACACGCACAGAGCGCCCCACAGACACACACATACACACACACACACACAGAGCCACACACACACACACAGGGCGCCACACACACAGAGCGCCACACACACAGAGCACCACACACACAGAGCACCACACACACAGAGCACCACACACATAGAGCACCACATGCCACACACACAGAGCTATTGTGTTTGAGCGTTACTAACATGCATGGACCTGAAGCATGCTTGTCAACATTTGGGAACACCAATGGCAAAAAAATTCTGCAGAAAAGGAGGGCGGCTGCCACCTGGCAATGAGTGAGCCATGGTTAAGCAGGAAGTTTTAAAAAATATGTTTTCAAGCATTAACACTTTAGTTTAAAAAAAAAAAGAAAGCTGTCAAAGTGGGGTTGGCACACAGACCACCAGTAGACACCGCAAGGTTTCTCCACACTGGAGGTGAGTCTCACACCGCGCGGCAAATTAACTCTTGGCATTTAATGTGAGTCCCACACCCTGGAGCAGTCGATGTGAGTCTCACAGTTTGCAGCAGTCACTCTTTTGCATTCATGAGTCTCACACCTAAGCTTGGAGCAGCCAGTGTCTTAAGTGACCACTGACTTTAATAAATGTTTTTGGACAGCAACCACACATTTTCGGCTAAAACTATCTTCTGAGTTAATATTCAACAGCGCACCCCTTACCCCCGACTAGGGGGCCGATTATGATGGCGGTTTTACCGCATCCTCCGGGCCGGCAGAAGCCACCGCCAGCCCGGAGGATGCGGGAAAACCACAGCGGACTGAAAAAGACCCCCCGCCAGATTAGGATGGCTGGGGGATTGTTTTTCAGTCCGCAGCTTTTCCGCCGCGGTCGCCTCCCGTCCATGGCGGAAAAGCACTAACATGGCTAGCGGTGTCTATCAGACACCACCAGCCATATTAGGATGTATGGAGTAACATGCCTTTACAAAGGCATACAGATTTTTATTTGGGGGCCCGTTGCGGGCCCCCAGGGGTGATTGGGGTTGGGGGTTGCACATGGAGGGTACCTATGGTACCCCCCTGCATTTGCCTGCACAAAGCGGCAGGCACCGCGCGGTGCCTTCCGCTTTGTGCATGCAAATGCACAACTTACATTTTTAACATTGCGGCGGGTGCTGCTTCAAGCAGCATCTGCCGCAATGTTAAAAATACAGGATGTGACCGCCAGGGTGGCGGTCACACCCTAATTTGCATGGAGGGACCGCCGCTGCCCCTGCGGACGGTCCCTCCTACTCTATGGTGGCGGACGGACTCAGGTCCGTCCGCCATCATAATCGGCCCCTAAGAACTGCTCTCTTGCAACATGGACAGTGTTTGGGAAATACCTACCGAACGCAAACAATACTTTCCAATTGAATAAAGAAGGAGTGGAAATAGGACCCCGAGGGGGGCGAGAAAGAGGCGCCGGGGGGAGCGGGTACTCAGGCTCCCTGCTCGCGGCCTGCCTGTGCTCCGGCCGGGGCGGCGGGGTGTGCTCTAGCCCGTCGGCCCCCGGGGATCCCTGCTTGGGGGACTACCTGTGGCGTGGCTCGGGAGGAGCCCCGGGGCGCAGCCGGGGGTAGAGGCGCAGCTCGGGGGCTGCACGGAGTCGGCGGTCGGCATCTCGGAGGAGCCCGCCAGCCGAGCTTGGGAGAGGGGACGATGGCAGCGGGGCTCAGACCAGGTGCTCTCCAGCTGCGCGGCGGGGGCGGGCACCCTCTGCTCCGGTGGGAGGGTCCCTCCCCTCCGCCGCCCGGTCGGCACAGCTCTCGGTCCTCTCTCG
The DNA here is from genome assembly GCF_964261635.1 of Lissotriton helveticus. Lineage (NCBI taxonomy): Eukaryota > Metazoa > Chordata > Amphibia > Caudata > Salamandridae > Lissotriton > Lissotriton helveticus. Next base: position 1,076,493,200 of record NC_136072.1, read on the forward strand.
GGGCCACCTTTGTGCTGGCATCCGTGCCCGGTCCCTGCACCGCTCTGGGGCCAACGGTGCCTGCTGTGCCCTGGTGCCGCAGTGCGGAGAGCGAGGGGGCAGCGGCGGCTCCCTGTCAGCCCCGCTCCACGCCGACCCCAAACTTTACCCCCTCCGCTCTACCGTGCGTGGCGTTTATGTTCTCACAAACTTAAAACCCCAGGTCTGAGGTGATTCGGAAGAGCGCCTCACACACTGAGAGGTGTCAGGAGAAGTGGGGTCGTGGGGGTCTGGGCGGCGCGCAGAGGAGGAACGCACCGAGAAGGACCCATGGTAAAAGCCTGGTCTTTCATTAGAGGGTCTCTATTGTCTGTGTGCTAATTGCAAAACCCTGTCACCAGGGTGAAGCGCGCCCACGGCTGGAGAGGGACAGGGCAGGGCGCCTCATGCTTCAGGCAGATTCTCGGCACTTGGGCAAGCGCCACTGCCCACTACGCTGCTCCGGCTGAACTCATGCCAACCTCGCAGCAAGGGCGCTGCCCTCCCTCCGTGCCGCTGGAAGGCGCTGCCTGTCAGGTGCCCGGTCACAACGAACCACCTCCCTCATACACCAGTTAGACCTGTGTTTTTGTAAAGCTTCGCACCCAGTTTTATGTGCTAGAATTGTCTATGTTAAGAACAAGCGCTCGCCATGTCTGTAAGCCCCGTCCTTTTGCGATTAGGGGGAGGTGTTTTTCTTTCTCCTCTCTTCTCCATTGGCTGAAATGTAAACAACAGGTGTGTTTTTGACTTGTTGTTTACCATTCCAGCCAATGGAGAAGAGGGTAGAACAAACCTAAAAAACACGCCCCGATCCAAAAAGGACGGGGCTTAGATGGAGATAATGACGACACTGAGACATCTTCTCCAATGGCTGGCCGCCGTTTAGTAGGCCAGCCAATGGAGAAGTGGCACGGGGTTTACCCTCGCTACTCAGAGTCATTAAATCTCGCCAGCGAGACTCCGCATGTGCGCAGCCTACTCTAGCCGAGACCAAAAAAGTACAAACTCAAGTCTGTACAGAGTGGAAAAAAACCAGGGCACAAGTCCTAAAAAAAGAAGTGGGGGGGATGCTGACGTCATGACAGGAAGTGACGTGACGAAAGGTGGCTTGCACCATCAGACTCATTGCCTCCCCTCTCTCACTCCTTAGATGCGATTGCATCAGAGAAGTCCCTGCGTGAGCAACGTACTGAATGGGCTCCAATCTCGCCCAAAAGAGAGGCCAAAGAGTGAATGTGTGGCTCCATTTGCTCCAGTTATCGATCTCCCGGTAAAATAAGTGGGGGGACGCCGTCCACCCGGGTGGTACACCGACTCGAGCCATGAAAAAAACAATACAGCTAAACAGAGATGACAACAAGCAAACGTCGGAAGAAGATCAAAAGCAGAGAGAAGAGGAGCGAAAGACAGACAGCAGAAAAAGTAGTAAAGAAATTAAATGGAGATGAGCAAAGACAAATACATCCCTGGGGAGACAAGCGAAACCTTATTAGCAAGGGGAGCTGGCATGGATGACCTGCCAGCTCCATGGATTGTAGGGTGTGGGAAGAAAAAGACATGAAGTAGAGTTAAAACTAGGCTTTTGTGTTCGGCACCCCAAGGATTCAGCAGCAGCAGAGAAGGGCTTCTAGCAGCTAGGCATTCTGAAAGGGTTGTTTAAGGATCATCGAGCAGTATGAGTGGAACAAAGAAAGAGCCAAGAAAGTGCATGGTGCAAAAGTCATAGCTTTCCAACGGAGAGGACCTACTAAAACGCTTCATTCCTTGGCATTACAATCTGTCCTCTTGAAACACAGAGCACAATAAAACACATTTATGTATGAACAATGCTGGCTTGGTTTAGGCAGACACTGGGCAGGGTACGTCCTGTTTTCAGGTTAGGCTCGAACAGTTTTAAAGGATTTGAATTGCACCAAAGGGATAGGGTTATTACCTTCTGTTGGTTATTAAAAAGCATAAGGCATTACTGCTTGTTCACATATTTGCTGGTTCGCTGTGGTCTTTTTTTAATCTACTTTCAATCCCATTAATGCTCTTCCTTCATCTTAATACACGTGGTTATACCTACAGATAAATAGTAGGGGATCATTTTGTTTGTTTTAGATTATTTATGCCGCAGCAGATATGACAAAGAAGGGATGGCTTAGTGTCACAATGTCTTTCAGCACTGTGAAAGACTAGTGCAGCATTAGTGCAGCAGGTAGGGCAGGCGCCCAGTCACTTTAATAAGTGCAGTTCAGCAGGGCACGCCTGCTGCTTTGTCAAAGGGTAATCAATGAGAACTTTAAATCTTTTGGGTAGAATTTTAAGTAGTTGGCACCAATTGGTTTGAAAAACCAATTAGTGAGAATGCAAATGGTGAAAAGGGAGATTAGTTTGAAAAAGTGTAAACAATATGGTTAGCGCTAGGACTAGGATAATTGGTAAGGCAAGAGGTAGACTTAGGGATACATGAAAAGTTTCAGTGCGAGTGGTCGTGGCAGTTCACAGCCAATCGCGTTCAGAAACCTTCTATTCATGTTGAGAAAACTGCAGCTCGAGTAGAAAATGTACTCGAGCAACAGAAAGGAAGCTGCACACTCTTGCACTGTGCATGATGCAGTTCGCAATGATTTTACAGTGCTGAACAAACACCTGGCGCTCAAAATCACCACAAACTGCATGACCTTAACGCACTCCACCACTCGCGGAACTCCGAGTAGCGCGGCAGAGTTTTTTGTTACTTTGCGGAGGTCCGCATTACAGAATTCCACAATCTCTGCCCAGCCTTAGTCATAACCACCTTTCCAAGCACAGGTACTGGAAGTAGAGGGTGGGGGTGCTGCAGCACCCCCAAAATAACCATGCTGGAGTCCAGAAGATTAATGAGCAATAACAATGCCTTTAAATTGTATTTTTATTTTGTCACATTTGCTGTGTGTTCACACACAGAGGTCTAATGTTAGGCTGTGCCTTCTGATAAATTGCTTATTATTCTTTTAACATGGAGATTGGCGATTCTTTCTCTGACTGAAACGTTAGAGGATTTGTTAAAGTGAACTATCTGACAATCTAGCAGTGGTACAGGGAGGTTGAAAGAAAAGGATGGACGATGTCAAGTTTTTTCTAGCACATTTAAATACCTGTAAAATCTAACTGTACAAATATTTAAACATATTTCAGCAGATAGGAAAGCACAAATAAAGCAAATTTTTTGTTATTCTAAAGTGTGGTGGAAACCAAGATTTTAATAGCATCAAAACAAATCAAGACAATTTACTTGGTGATGTGCAAACAGTAAATATTTGCTGAAAAATAATTTCCACACATTATAATTGTGCTTTTTTGCGCTATTTAGTACTATTAGTAATATTTCATGTAAGTGCACATTTCGTGGCCATTCTAATGGAAAATGCTGTCTGTAAATGACAGTTTCTACTACACCATCTTTTAGTAATACATTAATGACAGTAGTAGTGACAGTATGCTCCAAAATCCACCACCGGCTACATTTCACACCCTTACCACTCTCCTGCTGAATGAGTCTAGGTCATCTGCTGCACTTGTACTTGGTGTGACTTTTGGATTTTTCACAATGCTTATTACTTCAGTGATATGACACTGATGGTAGATCACCACCCAACTCTGACAAGTCGTTCCAGCATCACTGTTTCCTAGTATCTCCACTTTATCACAACCACAACTCACTGCTGCAAGCAGATTTAATCAAACTTAAAATTGCTCCATATGTGCGGGCCGTGCTTAATTTGTAAAACAATAAGTGCCAGGGCCCTTGTCAGGAGGCCACTGCAGCTTGCACCACCCGTTCTCCCTGCCAGCACTGCCAATGACAGTAAGAACACAACAACTAACCAACACACTCGACAAGTGTGATATATCAGACTATTCCAGCCCCCCCTCCCAAAAGCTATAAGAATGTCTTGGGCACCAGGAATTTGCCATTGCATGTTTAATTTATATTGATTTAATAAGCAACTGTCGTTTTGCTCAACTCTAAATTAGACAAACATCTCCACCATGTGGCAGACTGTCATCAGTGCTGGTGTTGGCAATTAAGTGGCAGCCCTGAAGAACGGAAACCACCAGCTGAAATTAAGCACCGTGTGCGGTTCCAGATTTGAGTACATTCTTTTAGGAGGACCAACACCATCCTTCTTTCCTCTGTGTCAGCCTTTCCAGACTATTAGAACATCCATATCCAACAATATCTGCTAAATTCACAAATGCAGAGCTTGGGCGGCAGCAGGTATATATATATATATATATATATATATATATATATATATATATATATATATATATATATATATATAAGTTGTAGGTGTCCAGTTTGTACATTACTCTCATTGACCAATAGTAATGGGCAACTAGCTCCTCTACAGGATGCATCAAACATGAAAAGTAACATAAAAATAAAAAATGTTGTCATGTGGTGATACTGTATTTCTCTAAACTTCCATTTTTCAGAGACTCTAAGACCCTCATTGCTAGTGAACTGGAATTTAAGGTATACATTGGTGAATAAAGTGAGGAATCGGTGTTTCTGCACCAATTCCTACAAGTGAATCCTTAATTCATGGCATTTTACTGAGGATAAAGTCCTCTAGATTGTACTTGGTGTATTTCGCACTGGTGAAATATGCACAATTCCCATAGCTGGAAAATTCGGCTGTGCCATATTAATGCTTTTGGGGTACCTTGGGCAAGACATACTTTAGGGGCCCCTTTTACTTAACAGCTTTTTGTATGATATTACCCATTTTCTGCTAATTCAACCCTTAGGTGCCAAACAATATTGTCTAATACATTAAAGGTTGAGATGGGGAAATAGATGTGAGAGAGGAAATTCACTAACTCAGGGCACCCCCGGGAAGGTGGGGGCCCTGGGCAATTGACGACTTTGCCCATACCTTAAAACGCCTCTGACTTACATCAGCTGTGGGTGCACTGCACCCTTTGTAATCGCACACCCCGCTCAGGTCGGTATAGCGACCTTCAGTATGTTTTTGGTTCTACTCATTGAGCTACTGATTCAGGTACCCCGAATAGCAGCCTTTTCATTGCTTTCGTGCTAGAAACTGCCCAGCAACCTTCATGTTATTTGATCTTCTTACAGAGAACTTAATACCACATTTCTACGTTTAATAATAACTGTATAAAAACAGCTGTTACTATTGCCCGTTTAATGGTACTTGGTTTACTGAACTGTAACTAACAATTGTTCATATTACCACATTTAATGGTACTCACTTTGCTGACTGTAGATGAGTGAAATGCTAGGTTGAGCATGTGCAGATTCGATCTTGTGACCTGTGGATAACAGCAGATGTCAACAGTAAGCGTTAACTCACTCAACCAATTACTGGCTCAGTCATTCACATTGTGGTGCTCAGTCAACACGTACATGTAATTCAAGTTAATAGAATGTATGTTTAGAGAAGAGAACATGGTCTAGTGACTTAGAGGTAGTTTTTATGTTGACTGTATGTATTCTCTGTCGCAACAGTGATGGAGAATACAAACCGCCAATATGAAGGTCAATCCACATGATTTAAATTGGGGCGGACCTTCCGTTTTGCCATGGCAGAAACGACTCTGTCTCTGCTGTGGCTAAACGTCTCTAGCGGCACTGTGGAATAAGGGCCGTAGGAGAAATGGCTACATGTCTGTCCGCCCGATTTAGATATGCAGACATGAGGGAGAGGTGTGGCGCCGCGGCCAGGGTGACTGACGCTGGAATCTGGGGATCAGGGTTCGATCCCCGGCTCCGGCGGCAGGTTAGCCCAGCACCATGTGACTCTGGGCAATAGCTTGCTTAATCTTCCCGACGGCCCCCAGCGCCTAGAGACCCTTACGGGTGATTGTGCGCTTTACAAATGTGGATTATTATTATTATAGTCATTTTTTACTGGTTTTTACCACCTAACAGTAAAAAGATCAGAATGCCCCCGCCATGTGAGAAGACTCCCATGGCGAGGGTAGCATTATATTTTTTCTTTACAAAGAGAAAATCCAATTTCTCAGCCCCATAGCACAGAGTAATATGCATTGGCAGGAACCACCGTCACAATGTTTGCTGCCAATGCTTTTAGAAATGCCAGGCTGCTTGGCAGTTATTTATAAATTAGGTGGAGTAATTTACTCCATTCCCATGGTGGAACGGTGGTCTTTCCGCTAGAAATAAATCACCCTCTTAGTTGCTCCTTTCCATCCCACTGTCCGGGGTTCTAATCCTGTCCTCGACATGTTACCAAAAACATGTGATTTAGTGCACATCCCTTTATCAGTCAGTGGCTAAGATTTATTAGAATATTGGAAAGTTGAGTGCTCCATTGAAGACAATGAACTCCTCCGGGCTTCTAATGGCTGGTAGAAGCTTGGGGATCAACATTCTAATGTTTTTTTTTTCATTTCACAGCTGTTGCTGTGAACAAAGGCCTCTCAAAGCCCAAGGGGATTTAAACCTCATCAGCTCCAAGAAGCGTTTGTTTTTAATAATTTGAACATTGTGCTCTCTATGGGCAGAATGGTCTAAAAGCCTTAGAGTCCTCTGTAGCTGGCTCTACCGGCCATTAAAGGCTGTATCAAATGCTCAAAAGAACAACAATAGTATATATCCTACTGTTGAAAGTTAGGCTGAAACCGTCAACATTATCGGCGCCCTCTTGCTCTTCTCGAACCCTTTCGTGCACGTAAACAGCCGCCATTTTGAACACCATGGCTTCCCTGCCCTTTTCTGATAACCAGCGCGTCTCTCTCCCTCTCCTAGCCTCGCAGGCAACCCCCGCATGCTGACAACCCCCTCGCCCTCACATGTCTCGGGTCATAAACCCCTCTTCAGCGCAGCTCTGCCTCGGAATCCCATCCTGTTCCCAGCACGACACCTCCCTTCATTCCTTTCATGGTCCCAGGTCCTTTTGATACAAACCCCTTTTTCCTGTGTGCCCGTTTGTCTTCCTCGTTCCCAGGCCACCACCTGGCTCTGCGGATACTGTTTATTACCCCCAGTACAGTAGGAAGCTTCCTCCCATTAAAGGACCCTCGGGTCGATCAAAGCCCTCACCCTACGAGATCCGATCGAACCCCACACATTCCGTGAATCGGCGGAATATCCAACCGCGCGATAATCATCACCTGTTGTGACCGGGGTGGGGACTTCAACTGTAACTATGTGTGGGAACGGACCTGAAGGGGAGATTCCGAGGATGTCTTTTCGTACATCAAAGTATTAACGAGAATGTGTTTCAGGCAATAAAGTGATTAACTTGTGTATAAGAGGCCAGGCCTCAGAGATGCGGGTAGAGCACCTCAGAACGATACCTGCTGTCCAACTGATGTGTTTCTCCTCCGGAGAAAATAAAACCTTGTTTCCTGCCTTCCAGTCTCCAGCGCCTGCCTCTTCATTTGTTAAATATCTTGTGGGTTCAAGAGGCGACACCGCCGGGCAATACTTAAGAACCTTATATTCTGGTTGGTAGCGTCCTCCCTTTTACAATTGGCGCCCAACGTGGGGCCCATCAGCGACTCGTGGATCCAGTGGGAGAGGTCCTGACGACAGAGTGAACGACTGCAACGATCGGGAGCGCGCCTGTCCGATAGACCCTCGTCTGACAGCCGATCATCCGAACTTCACTGGTTCCGAACAGACCTCTCTCGAGTGATCTACGGTCCTGACTGGGAACCATCAGGAGTGCCGCGAGGATAACGGAGAAGAGAGGACGATCGGGCGCTGGATTCGGAAGACAAGAAACTGTCCATGCGGTCCGGGTAAGGTCGTGTAAACACGACAAGTTGCGAAATAATTGCTTGATTGTTTAGGAAATACTAGTATTGCTCTTTTTATTTATTTGGAGATTCGCTGTCTGCAAACGGAGAAACAACAGGCTCTCTCTTTGCAAACAGTGGAGGATAGGTAAGGCAGCCGTCGTGCCTATTTTTTTCTCCCCCACTGAATAATTACTTGAAACTGAACTGTTGTTCGCAAAACTATTGTTTTCTGGAGATTCTCTGTCTGCAAACAGGGAAGAGACCTCCCTTTTTGCAGATAGTGAAAGGGGTAGGTAACGCAGATCTTTGCGGACCTACTCATTCTCCCCATTGAATATTTATTGGTCTTTTGTCATTTGATTCATGAGGTATTCACTGCCTGCAAACAACGTAGAATAGAAATATTCTGTCCAGTCTTTGCACACAGTGATAAGATAGGCAGTGCTGACTTTTTGTCCCTCGTTACGAGCCGTCATGTCTGTCTTCTCCCCACTGATTAGTAGCCTGTTTAGCCCGGACCGCTTATTAGAGATGGACCATCCAGCCCCACTGGAAGGCACCCCTAATAAGGACATGTTCATGAAGCATGGATTGATCGCTATAGCCTATAGCAAACTATGGCATAAATATACGAAAAAGGATCGAGAAAGCCAGTGGCCACTGATAGGATCCTTCGATGATGATAAAATAAAAGCGCTAGAAACAGCCCTTGGTAAAAACAAGACAACACCCACTATGCTTGATAGTTTCGGCATGTGGCGCAAAGAAACTGAACAACGTAAAAAGAAAACTGAGAGTAGGTTGGGAAAAGAGCTGCGAAAAGCAGCCCACCTAGCCGCCCAGAAACTAGAAAAAGAGATAAAGGAAAGAGAGAAAGCTAAACAGAAACTAGAAATGGAAACATCGAGCCAGTGTCCGGTTAGAACTTCCTCCACGCTCTACCCTGATTTACCCTCGAAACAACGAGCCAACGAGGATCTGCTGTTAGGTCCTCCTATCATCTACATGCCCCCTCCATATGCCCCTTCCCAACCCCTAGCGCAGCACGCACCACCCCCAGGTGCAAACGAAAGTACCGCCACAGCTTCGGCCCCCATGGCCTCTGTGCCAGCCGAACCCTTTGTATTAAATACTGCATCAACGACAACGTTAGGCGACCCTGAGACTCGAGGGGCTGGCCCTGCAAGAACAAACAGACTAAGCAAAGATGAGCGAGCAGGGATCGACAGGATAGCAAGAGCACTGATAGGAAGGAAGGAAGGTGAGGAGCACATCACGGATGTGTTTAACTCATATACTGGGAGTCACAGACGACATTTTACCGTACGACTGTGTTACCATGTCTTGAATGCATACGAGGACCGATATCGAGACAAAGGTCCCGAGAACCTAACGACTCTGTACCGGAAGGTCGATATCGGGGAAGAGGGCGAGTGTGATGTGTCGGACCTCCTTACGCGTACGCTTGAGGTTTTCCGCCACCTCACTGAACGAGAATCGGGGACTAAACCCGCGACACCCGTAGCAACCGAACCTCAAACTGAACAACCTAACACCATGATGCCAATACGAGAGGCTGCCCCTTACTGGGTACCGCCCCGAGGTTCAGGGACTAACGATGATGCAAACCACCAGGATGCAAAAGGAAGGGTAGTGTACAACTGGGTCTACCAGCCCTGGGACCGGCAAGAGTTTCTGACATTCCGGAAATCTCTGCCCGACCTACGTAAAAACCCCACTGCCTTTTATACTGAATTGGGTACAGCCCTGGGTTCAACGATTATGACCCTGGCTGACATCGACTTGTTCTTCGGGTTATGTCTACCAGCTGATGTGTGGAAGCAAATCCGGAAAGTCGACCACCTTGAGCTGTTTGGACATACCTGGTCACAACTCGATGATCTGGATAAACAACGGGGCCCAGGACAAAAGCCTTTGAAATCCATTCTAGACCTTCCAGATAAAATCGTAGAGAAATTAAAAACCCTGATTCCAGAAAAGAAAGTGGACTGGTCGATAGTAACAGCCTGTCGCCAGAAACCCCAGGAGGATGTATCGGAATACTTCTCCCGGTTTGAAACGGTGTTCTCCGATTACAGCGGCCAGGACATGACCACTGCAACCGGACACCATCTGTTTGTCTGGCTTTCTTCAGGACCTAAATAAAAAAGTGAGTGCAAGTAAACTAGTGGGGGTGTAGGAGAGACTATGTGTCTACACGCCCTAAAGTGTATCTATGTGTGAGAGGGGGATTCCCTTCTCAAGACCACGCTAGTTTTTGCTCAGTCTGACCTCAAGGTTGGGAGGTGGCAAAGGCTTGACCAGCATTTCTGGGTCGAGCCTGCTCTGGACCTGTAGTGCCTCCTTCGCATACCACTCATAACATCGACAGGTTTCGATGGAACGCCCTCCACTAACCCTTTGTCTGCCCCGATTCTCTTTGACGTAGAAAACAACACCACTGACACCACGTTTTTGCTCTCCTCCAATAGCCCTGACGCCATTATGGGACTTGACTTACTAAAACACTTCCGAGCGACGATCAGATGTTCTCAAGATGGAGTTCGAGTGTTTCTTTACGACAACCCCGTTCTGCTTAGACATTGCTCTCCCCAACACATGTTTGCCATCACCGACACTGACGCATCCCTGCTTGACACTCTGCCTCCGTATCTGTGGGCCAAAACGGATTCGGACGTAGGGCGTATGTTGATTGACCCAGTGCACATTACTGTCCGACCAGACGCAACACTCCCAAAACTTCCACAATATCGGATATCGCCCGAGGGCGAGAAGGCATTGGTAAAGATTATCCAGTCACTGATAGACGCAGGAGTGGTAGAGGAAGTGGTTAGCAACATTTGCAACAGCCCTATCTTGCCCATCATCAAGAAACAGGGAGAGGGAGATGAGAAAGCATACCGTTTTATCATCGAACTCCGAGAGATCAACAAAGTGGTGGTACCCCAGTACCCTGTGGTCTCAGACATCACCACCATCCTGACTTTGATTCCTCCTACTGCCACCACCTTCACCGTCATCGACCTCAAAAATGCATTCTTTTCCATCCCCATCCACCCAGACAGCCGATATCTCTTCGGCTTTACCCTAAAAGCCCGCTCATATAGGTTTTGCAGAGCACCGCAGGGCTACACAGAAAGCCCTAGCATCTACAGCCAGGCCCTCAAACGACAACTGGATCAAGTCCAGTTACCCGATGGAGTGGTGTTGGTACAATATGTCGATGACATCCTTTTGGCAGCCGACACTACCCCATTAGCGGTTACCGCCACCATTCAACTCCTACACTTCCTTGCGGAAAATGGTCACAAGGTCTCCAAGAAGAAGTTGCAATTCTGCCAACCCCAAGTCACTTACCTAGGCCACCTTTTGTCCAAAGAAGGAAGGAAACTCACTCCCGACCGGATCCGAACCATTCTTGAAACTCCTGTCCCTAAGACCCAGAAACAGGTTCGCTCCCTACTAGGCCTCACCTCCTTCTGCCGACAGTGGTTACCAAACTTTAGCCTCATTGTGAAACCGCTGCTTTCTCTGCTAAGTAAAGACATCCCCTTCCCACTCCCTTGGACCCCTGAGTGTCAGACCTCCTTCACTGAACTACGAGATGCCCTTTGTTCGGCCCCTGTCCTGGGTACCCCAGATTACAAAAAGCCCTTCTCCCTTTACACTCACGAAAGGGAGGGGTGCGCTTTGTCCGTCCTGACCCAGGCCACTGGCCCGAGACAACGACCGTGCGCTTACTTCTCTGCCACTCTTGACCCTGTAGCCAGGGCCTTACCTGCCTGCCTTCGAGCCGTGGCTGCTGCTGCAATCTCTATCCGACAGAGTGAGGGGATCGTACTCTCGAATTCCCTCACGGTATTGGTACCCCACGCAGTTGACACCCTCCTGAACCAAACCAAGACGCAACACCTGACGAGCGCACGACTGACCGGATACGAACTGACTTTGCTTGCACCCCATATCACCCTGAAAAGATGCACCACACTGAACCCGGCAACTCTGTTACCCTTACCAGAGAACGATCCCAATGTACACCCTATACATGACTGCGTGACTCTCACAGACGAACAGACTAGAAGTAGGGTTGACCTCAGAGACACGGCTTTCCCTGACCCCGACGGGGAGCTGTGGGTGGACGGTTCTTGCATCAAACTCCCTGATGGCACCACTTCCGCTGCCTATGCAGTCACCACGGCTCGAGCTGTAATCGAGACAGCCCGCATCACGCAACGATCTGCCCAGGCAGCGGAACTAATTGCCCTAACACGAGCTTGCATCCTAGCAGCAGGAACCACAGCGAACATCTACACCGACAGCCAGTATGCCTTCGGGGTGGTTCACCATTTCGGGCTCCTTTGGAGGGAGAGGGGATTCTTGACCTCACACGGCACACCCATTTTACACGGGGATCTAGTCTCCGCCTTGATCGAAGCTGTCCTTCTCCCCAAAAAGCTTGCGGTCATCAAATGCCAGGCACACAAAAGGGTGACGGACATTATTGGACAGGGAAACGCGCTAGCCGACATCACTGCCCGAACGACAGCTGAAAATAGGACGACAACACGTATGTACGTGACCAGGTCACAAGCAGAAAACTGGACTGACGCTAAGGACACTATTAGAGACATTCAAACGGCTAGCACACAACACAAACTGACTGAATGGACACGGGTGGGAGTGAAAGATGACGAAGGCTGCTGGCGGACAAAAGCCACAAACAAATGGTTGCTACCTGACTCATACCTGATTCCCATACTGACCATGGCACACTCCCCTGCCCACATAGGGTCAGCCCCCATGATCGAACTTGTCTCCAGAGTTTGGCACAATGATAAAATCCCAGATTCTGCCAAACGCCTGGTCCAACAATGCTTAATATGCCTGCAACACAACCCCGGGAAAGGAACTGTAGTACCCCGGGGGGGGATTTGGGGTCCCAAACCACCCATTTGAAGTCCTGCAGATGGACTACATCCAGCTAGACAGGTGCCAAGGCCTAAAATATGTACTTGTTGTGGTGTGCGCATTTAGCAAGTGGGTGGAAGCATATCCAACCCGTGACAACACCGCTATGGCCACTGCAAAGGTACTGTTAAAGGAATTTTTCCCCCGTTACGGCCTCTGTCGTATTTTATGGAGTGATAATGGCCCCCACTTCATAGCCGAAGTTATCCAGCTCATCTTAAAGGGATTGGGCATAAAACAGAAATTTCATGCAGTCTTCCACCCCCAATCTGCCGGACTTGTTGAGCGACACAATGCCACACTAAAGCTTAAACTGGCCAAGATAGTGGCTACCACGGGTCTGAAATGGCCAGACGCCCTCCCACTGGCATTACTGTCGATGCGCTCTACCCCCACCCGACATCACTTAACTCCTTATGAAGTTGTCTTCGGTCGACCCATGAGTGTCTGGTCTGCCCCAAAACCAACCTCCATTCATGACGCCCCGGACGTCCTAATGTCTGATTATCTGTATAAATTGACTGAAACTCTCTCTGTCATTCATCAGCAGGTGCAGCAGGCCATCCTCGATGCTTCCAGGGGTCCGGGCCACACCATCCAGCCTGGGGATTTCGTGCTGATCCGAAATTTTCAGCGATCGAAGAGTTTGGAACCCCGGTGGACGGGCCCCTGGCAAGTGTTAATCACCACCCGGACGGCTCTTCGCGTGGAGGGGAAGCGGCACTGGCTGCATGCACACCACTGCAAGAAGGTCTCCTCGACCCTAGCCACGACAGAAAACATCGACAACCAAGAAGAGCTCCTGAACAAGGACCGACCGTCACTGGCCTGCTATCCGGATACTGAAGCGCTTGAACTTTCAAAATTCTCTGATCCCACTGTGCCATCCAGAGAAGGGTATTTCCTGCGTCGAAAGGAGGGAGCTTCGGCTAAGTAGGCCGCGGACCGAGTTGAAATCTCAGAACGGTGACCTAGACACAACCAAGGGTCACCGGGAGAGAACTAAACGAAGTCTGTGGTTCTGCCCGCTACCGAGCACCTTGAAGATGATGGAAGCGCAAGATAAGAAGATGATGGAAGCAACAGGAAATACCCACTACAGAAACCCAAGAACAGACAAACTTCACAGCTCAAAGACAATTGTACTCTTCATCACAATCCTCTTCTGCTTTCTCCTCATGACCACGCTCTGGATCATGGAAGAACATGCACCTGCTCACGAAACATTCCTAACCACTGCTCAGCCTACCACCATGAAGGAACATTATCTGATTTCGCTCTCTCCTCAACTAAGAGAGAGGCGAAAGGAGTTTTGGAATAACTCTTTCGTGCAGCTACTTCACCAACACAATCTTGCCACCAATGCCACCAACTGCTGGATCTGTGGGTTGCTACCCCATGCCACTGGAGATTCAATACCATTCATCCCTTCACCTTTCTCTGTTCACGGCTCCTGCCTTGCTTGGCTGATCCTCCTGCAAGAAAGCTATAAGGACAATGCCACCTCCAGCAGAACCGCAGCGCATTTTTCTCACGGGGTCGGGCGGAACAAAACAAAGACACACTTCTGTCCGCTGACCCCCAGCGACTCAATCCACGTGGACATCCCTGAAAAGGAACGAATCGAAATGCAGGTGTTTAACAATCCAACCAGACCCACCTTCTCTTATCTGCGGAAACGAACGGCTGCCACTCTGACTGTGGCCCTGTCGGTCATCAACGTCACAGGCCACATGTGTGTAGAAGGACTTGGGACACAGCTGGTGGGCCACAGCGCTTGCCGCTTTACCAGAACTTTGGATTCCACGGATCCACCATCCTTTGTGTCATCCCCAAACATGTACTTCGTCTGCGGCACAAAGGCCTACACCTGGCTCCCCAAAGGCTGGGGGGGCACTTGTTTCATCTCCTTCGTCCTTCCCCCGACTTATGTGGCCCCAGCGAATCACCATAGACAAAAACGAGCCAAAGACATTGAGCAAGCCGACTCAACAGGAGCGCAGTTCCTCGATGCTATGAAAGGACTCGTCCCCCTCTGGGGCCCGATGGCAAACAGCCGTGCCATCCGACATCTGACTCAGGCAGTTGAAACAACCATGAACATCACAGCTGGTATCTTTGCTAACAACACTGCCGAGCTCCAAGCGGTCCGTCTGGTGGCTCTTCAGAACCGCCTTGTTCTAGATGTGGTTCTGGCGGACCGTGGAGGAGCATGCCGCATTATTGGATCCAGCTGTTGTACATACATACCGGACAACTCACCCTCAGTGTACAAAGCCATCGAACATCTTCACAGACTCTCTTCAGAAGTCCACCAAGAACAAGAAGAATGGTCGCTTGGTGGTTGGTTCTGGGACACCGTTAAGAACTGGGGCTGGAGACTGCTCACCATTATCCTGATTCCTGTAGTTGTAATATGTGGTCTATGCTTAGGAATTCAATGTCTGCCACCTCTGTGTTCTTTATGTGCAAGTTGTATTTTCCCCAAAACTATGGACTTTGGAAGCGAACGCGTGAGGGCATTGTATGATGCCGAGGTTAGGAATTTGATGAAAATTGACATTGAGTAAGCAAGTTGGCTAGATATGTTGAAAAGGGAGGACTGTTGAAAGTTAGGCTGAAACCGTCAACATTATCGGCGCCCTCTTGCTCTTCTCGAACCCTTTCGTGCACGTAAACAGCCGCCATTTTGAACACCATGGCTTCCCTGCCCTTTTCTGATAACCAGCGCGTCTCTCTCCCTCTCCTAGCCTCGCAGGCATCCCCCGCATGCTGACAACCCCCTCGCCCTCACATGTCTCGGGTCATAAACCCCTCTTCAGCGCAGCTCTGCCTCGGAATCCCATCCTGTTCCCAGCACGACACCTCCCTTCATTCCTTTCATGGTCCCAGGTCCTTTTGATACAAACCCCTTTTTCCTGTGTGCCCGTTTGTCTTCCTCGTTCCCAGGCCACCACCTGGCTCTGCGGATACTGTTTATTACCCCCAGTACAGTAGGAAGCTTCCTCCCATTAAAGGACCCTCGGGTCGATCAAAGCCCTCACCCTACGAGATCCGATCGAACCCCACACATTCCGTGAATCGGCGGAATATCCAACCGCGCGATAATCATCACCTGTTGTGACCGGGGTGGGGACTTCAACTGTAACTATGTGTGGGAACGGACCTGAAGGGGAGATTCCGAGGATGTCTTTTCGTACATCAAAGTATTAACGAGAATGTGTTTCAGGCAATAAAGTGATTAACTTGTGTATAAGAGGCCAGGCCTCAGAGATGCGGGTAGAGCACCTCAGAACGATACCTGCTGTCCAACTGATGTGTTTCTCCTCCGGAGAAAATAAAACCTTGTTTCCTGCCTTCCAGTCTCCAGCGCCTGCCTCTTCATTTGTTAAATATCTTGTGGGTTCAAGAGGCGACACCGCCGGGCAATACTTAAGAACCTTATATTCTGGTTGGTAGCATCCTCCCTTTTACACTATATGGATCAGACACCCAGCGACTGATTAAAAACAAATCTATTAATTGAATAATATTGTATGACATAATCATGTTATGCTATATTTTAGGCTTGGGCAGAGTTTGCAGAGTTCTGCTATGCCGAACTCCGCGAAGTGCAAAAAAACCTCCCCCGCTCTATAAATGCTGTTCGCAGTGATTTTCAGTGCTAGGTGCTTGTCTGCATTGTGCAATCATTGCGAACGGCACCATGCACAATGCAAGCGTGCACTGCTTCCTTTTTGCCGCTCAAGGATATTTTTACTCGAGAGACAGCTTTCTCAACGCGAACAGACAGTTTCTCAACGCTCGCGTTTGCAGTCATAAGCCACTACTCTCAATGAGAAATCTGACCACCTGCGTTGAGAAATCTCACCAAGAGGTTGATTTTGCACGATTGCGCTCTCAAACTTATTGTTGATGGTTCTGAACTAGGAAAAATCTCGCCGGGAGGTGGATTTTCTGTGGTTGCATTCGACAACTTGACTTTGACGAACGAGAGCAAGGAAAAAGCAGAGCAGAGTTTTTGGGACATACGCGAGCTCTGCGTAATGCAGAGTGCGGAAATCTCCACAAATTTCGCTAGCGGAGCTGAGTTCACCACCCAGACTTACTATATTTAAAGTACTTCATGCATTATTGTTCTGGAAATTTGAACAGTGCTATTAAATTTGTGAGATGAGATTCGTGTTTGTTTCATGAGCAATCATATTACATTCTCACTTTAGTCAGTAACTATAGAAAATGTTTCAAAAAAGTACTGGATGACAGTACTAATGAAATTGCCTGCAAAGGTTTTCTAGATGTAAATGTGTCTCGTGTGAATGATTTTGAATTGCAGTCTGTGGTTCTGAAATTCTGGACCCTACTGTTGTCCCGGTATCGAGGTCCGATACCCGTATCCCGAAACATCAACGTACCATGACGAATTTGGTATCGACGAACCGATAATGATTAGGACATCATTCCTATGCATTTGCATCATGATCGAGACATGCTAACACCCCCGAATCGTAGTTTCCGTCCCGACCCCTCAGACTCCATTTTGTAAACGGTATCCATCTTGTGTCTTGCCCTCATGATAAGTCAATTAAAGGTCGAGCTTGATCTAAAAGGACACGTCCACCTTCCCTGACTTCCCCCTGACCTGTCCCAACTGACTCCCTTGCCTCCAGCCAAACCTGTTTGGACAGCTCCTCGCCCAGTGGCCAAACACGATAGCATCAATGCACAACATACCACAAACCATTTACCTCTTACAGATCATGTTTTCTACACACATACACACCTGTCCACGCTCCCTGTTTATGGCCAGTTTTATGACTAGGAGGTGCCTTCTTTTATTGGGGTTTCACCGATATCTGATGGGAGTTCCGGGCCTGGCTAGGTAATCTATCACGAAATGGACATCTAAAATACGGGCTTGCCTACATGACTTCGCTCTTTTGTATTATTGTAGAAATATGTGTATAGCCATATCATAAACTCAAGAATTCTTGCCTGCAGCTATTATTTTTGTATATAAGGAGAAGGCTGGTTCTGTAAAAACGAACAGTCTCCTGAGAACACATGACCCGTGTTTGTCGTGCTTCTAGGACACCTGTTACTTGGTAGCTATCAATAAAACTTGATCTCTGACTCGACTAGAAGACTCCGTGTTTCTGTGGTCTGGAACAGGGAGAACTCAGAGGTCTTCGGGTGTTATTCCCTGACACCACCGGGTTCTTAAAAACCCGGCACCTCAGTTGGCGCCCAACTCGGGGCGGTATCAAGCGGCGACGGTCCAAGCCAGATGTTCGTGAGGAGCTTCGTGTGAAAATTCCGGAGGACGGCCAGCCACTTCAGCGACCCCTGTATGTCGACGTGGTTCCGAAGGTCTTTGCTGCGAGGTTCCCCGCGTCCCGACGGCTACGAAGGACTGCTGCCCTGACTATCGCCTTGTTTTGGACCCAGTGATCCTTGGTAGAGCGAAACGATAGACGAGTCTTCTAGCGACGTCACCGATCTTCAAATACTTCAGTTAAGTATAAGTGGAGCGTCTCCCAGTCCTTAGTTTGTCCTTAGTTTTTGGTATCCTTGAGATACGCTTTGATTTGGTACTTGCAAGCCCCAAAGCCGAAGGACTTGTGTATTCACGAGAAATATCGTAACAGATAATCCTTTGAAGTTTGAAGCTAGACTAGTGAGCAAAGATGCCTGGTTTTGTCTTGGTTATAGTAAGGACTCCCGATTAGAGGATTCCTGTCCGGTTCCTCCGATTGGAACTCCAACATACGAGCTCTATGTAAAGCACGGCGTAGGTCCTATCACATATAATGAAGTGTGGATAAAATACACCCGCAAGGATGGTGTTTTAAAATGGCCCCAATATGTTAGTTTCGACTCAGAAATATTAGATAACTTAGAGGTCAAATTATTCAAGAGAAAAGCCCGGCCGGCGATGTTTGACTCTTTCCGCTTATGGCGCAAAGAAGCCAAACAGAAAGAAATAAAATTAGCAAAAAAGAATAAGAGAGGTATGTCAATGGTGCAAGCTGCCATTGCATACAGGGATAACGAGGAAGAGCAAGAAAGCGAACAAATGCTTAGGAGCAAGAAACTAGCAGTAGATAAATGCTACCCGATGTTACCAAATAAGGGACAAGGTCAAGAGGAGAGATCCGAGAAAGATCCATTGATGTCCCACTTATTAAACTCACCTCCACCGTATGCGTTAAACGCTACTAAAACACCAAAGCATTTTACTATACCGCGCCCCAGCGCACGTAACCCAGCTCTTGCACGAACGCCAGCTCCTCTTCAGCTGGTTTCTACTTCTGCGGCGCAGCCTTCTCAAGGGCCGCCATCTTTGCTACATACTTCATCTACTTCTACGACTTTGCCTACAGCTCCAGCTATTGTCTATGATACTACGTCTGCTACTACTTCAGCTTCCTCTGCTATTGCCTCTACTTCTTCTTTGCCTCAGCCTGTTTTTTCCGATGCACTTGCTCCTCCGCAAGGTTCTCCTTCTATTAGACAAAGAGTGACAGGTACCGTCACTGGTCTGCTTTCACCTTTCTTCGGGTCGCCTAAAACGACCCCTAAAACAGAACATAGACAGTTACGTAGTCAACTGCCTGATTACGAGGAAAGAAAAGTGCTGAATGAACTAGCCCGTAAATGGATTACGGATACTGTTAGATATGATGTTCAGTCTGTTATGGAAGTTTTCCGTCAATGGAATGCACCACTCAGAGATACGTATTCGAAGAAATGTGTGTATATCTGGGCGAAGATGTGAAGACAAATGATCCCACATACACAATGAACGAACTATGGCGTACACGCTTTAAGTTCTATGAAGTTATGATTATAGGTGCAGATGTTGAGAAAGCAATAGAGTTATTGCTCTCTTATAGGAGTAAGGGAAACGTCTCTAGATCATGTCACGAAGACGATGCACCAGGCGGGAAAAGAGCGAAACAGTACCCCATGAGAGAGGTTCCTCCGGTTTGGAGGGAAGGTGATGCGAATGCGAATCCGCCAATTCTGCCTCATTTCCAGCGTGTATGGGTACATGTCCCCTGGAAAAGATCCGATGTCTTAGCACTCAAGCAGACACTGCCTGATCCTCGTAAAAACCCGACTGGGTATTATAAGGAGTTATCGCAAACTGCAAGCTCATGTATAATGAATTTAGCGGATATAGACATGCTGTTTGGGAACGTTGTTCCACATCCTCTATGGAGCAAAATACGTCATACAAACCATGACCAAGAACTAGGTGACTCATGGGCGAACATTGCCGCTATAGATGCTAGACAAATTGGTGGTTCTAAACCTGAGCCGTTAATAGCTGAACTTCCTGGTAGAATTATCGCGTACATGAAAACGATAATGCCTGAAGTACGCGTAAACTGGGACAAGCTATCTGCGTGCAAGCAGAAGAAAGATGAGAATGTGTCGGACTTTTTCACAAGATTTGAGGAGACTTTCACCGTTCATAGTGGTCAGGATATGGCTACCGAGGGTGGTCAAAGATTGTTTGTAGACAAATTCGTACATAATTTAATTCCTGAACTGTGTAATAAACTGAAAGATTCAGAGAGTGCTTGGGCTGTCTCTACGTCAGCTCAAATTTTATCTACAGCCCAGTACTATGAAAATAGGCGCAAAGACGAGCTAGATAAAGTCGACAAAAAGACAAAAGATTTAAAAACTAAAGTTCTTCTCCAGCAAGCTTATCCGCCTCGTACGGCTAGTCAGCCCAATTATCAACAACAACAGCAGTATTCGAGAAACGCGCAAGGAAACGAGTTTTCCCATCAGCGTATTGCTTATGGCCCGAATCAATGTGCGTATTGCAAGGAAGAGGGTCACTCTAAAGGTAATTGTCCGGCTCTTGCACGACGTTTGAGCGGTGCTTCAGGTGTAAGGGGAAGAGGTGTTCAACATGCCCCTAGAGGTAGGGGCAGTGGAAATTTCACCCAAAATACAACTTCT
The DNA here is from genome assembly GCF_964261635.1 of Lissotriton helveticus. Lineage (NCBI taxonomy): Eukaryota > Metazoa > Chordata > Amphibia > Caudata > Salamandridae > Lissotriton > Lissotriton helveticus. The sequence goes on from NC_136072.1 coordinate 1,076,513,957, forward strand.
TTTCCGCCTCAGAATTCGATGAACAGCTTTGACCAACAGAATAATGCGTCATCCAGGTCAGCTCAGTACTATACTGACGACTATTACACCGAACACGAAAATGAGGGTAACGATTGCTAGGACAGCCATGGACAAAGAGAGGGCGTTATTTCAGTTCCAGTAGATCAGAATGGACCTTATGTCAAGGTAATTACGTCAGGAGTGTCAGAGCCATTTCTGCTGGATACTGGTGCTACAAAAAGTTCTATCATGCACTCGAAACTTCCTGGCGCACCTTTGTCTGGCGAAATGAATGTTTCAGTAGGTTTCTCTGGCGCCCCTGGTAGAAACCCGATCTCCAGTCCTGTATCTCTTTCTATTGGCCCATGCGAATTAGAAGCACCCCTCATTTTGACAACAGGTTGCGGTAAAAATTTGTTAGGCTTGGATTTGCTAAAAAGGTTATATGCGACTTTGTACTGTTCACCATAGGGAGTACAACTTACTTTAGGTAAGAAAGTCATTTCTCCAATGTATGTGTCAAAAGAAAATATTGCAACTGAATTGTCATCACTTCCTGATATACTTTGGGCTAATGGCTCTAATGATGTAGGTCGTTTGGAGATAGCACCGTATTTCATAACATTGAAAGCCAACGTTAGGTTGCCACGTATTCCCCAATACAAAATATCTAGCGAATGCGAAAATGCATTATTGACGATCGTTTATGACGTGATTGATAAAGACGTCATCGAAGAAACAACAGGAAATGTTTGTAACAGTCCAGTTCTGCCCGTCTTAAAGCGTACTGATCCTTTACAACCGCCTGTGTATAGGTTCGTGATCGACCTCAGAGAAGTGAACAAGATAGTTATCCCACAGTTTCCGGTTGTCCCCGACATTACTGCTTTATTGACGATGGTTCCAGCTTCAGCAAATTGGTTCTCGGTGATTGACCTGAAGAACGCTTTCTTCAGCATCCCGATTGCTGAGGAGAGTAGAGATATTTTCGGATTCCATTTAGGAGGACGAAGCTTCCGCTTCAAGTGCGCTCCTCAAGGCTACTGCGAAAGCCCATCAATATTCAGTCAGGCCCTGAAAACACAACTAGACACGATTGTTCTACCGAATGGTTCAACTCTGATTCAGTACGTAGACGATCTGCTGATCGCTGCAGACACTGAAGAGATTTGCAAGAAAGCTACGTTATCATTATTGCATCACTTATGTGACATGAAGCACAAAGTCTCTCTTTCCAAACCACAATTTTGCCGACAAGAAGTAACCTACCTAGGTCACATCTTGTCGAAGGAGGGAAGGAGACTGACACCAGAAAGAATACAGGCAATTGCAGAACTGAGTGCCCCAAGAACACAGAGAGATGTTCGAGCTTTCTTGGGCATTACATCGTACTGTAGACAATGGATACCGAATTTCTCACTACTAGCTAAACCCTTGCTGGCACTACTCTGTAAAGACACGCCAAATCCTATGCCTTGGTCTGAAGATTGCCAGACGAGTTTCCACGAGTTGCGTGATGCATTGTGTTCGGCTCCTGTGTTGGGAAACCCCAACTACAGTAAGCCTTTTACATTATATGTCCATGAGAAGGAAGGTTGTGCATTATCAGTTTTAACACAACATTTTGGGAACAGACAGCGCCCATGCGCGTATTTTTCGGCAACTCTAGACCCTGTGGCTAAAGCCCTACCAAGTTGTCTGAGGGCTACCGCCGCAGCAGCTGTCTGCATTCGACAATCCGCTGGATTAGTCATGAATAATACTCTGATCGTTATGGTTCCGCATGCAGTAGACATTTTACTAAACAGGACGAAGACACAACACCTTACCAGCGCTCGACTATCCAGTTACGAACTTACGCTGCTAGCAAGTCACATCCACATAAAGAGGTGCGATGCACTGAATCCCGCAACGTTATTACCCATTCCGACAGAAACAGACAAGATTGATAACCATGACTGCTGTTTTAGGACAGAAGAAGAGACAAAAGGGAGAGTAGACTTACAGGACACTCCCCTTCCTGAATGCAACAATACTTTATGGGTTGATGGTTCATGTTTCAAGCTGCCGAATGGTGATACGACTGCCGCATATGCCGTAACGACATTACACACCATTATAGAGACCGCGCGCATTTCCCATAATTCTGCACAAGCTGCAGAGCTAATTGCGCTTACCAGAGCATGTGTGTTAGCGAAAGGAAAGCGAGTGAATGTGTACACTGACAGCCAATACGCCTTTGGTGTGGCTCACAGTTTTGGGAGATTGTGGCGTGAACGTGGGTTTCTTACGTCACATGGTGCAAAGATACAACATGGTCAGCTAGTTAATGAGCTCCTCCAGTCACTGACCTTGCCACTACAAGTTGCCATTGTAAAATGCAGTGCACACAAAAAGATTCAGGATGATGTTGGCCGCGGGAATGCATTTGCAGACGAGGTTGCAAAAGAGACTGCAAGGAACACAATGAGTAGAATGTATGTTGTAGGTCCCGCTAGATGGATTACTGATGTAGGAATGTGTGAGGACACCATCGAAAGTGTGAAATCTATACAAGCCGAGGCAACTGAGAAAGAGGTGAATGAATGGAGAGAAAGTAAGGGTAGGTTAGATGCGAATGGTTGTTGGGTCGAATTGTCAGAACACCAGCGATGGCTATTACCTAACGCATATGTACTTGCAGTAGTAACAATGGCTCATGGATTTGCGCACATCAGTTCGAAAGGAATCTGTAAAGTATTGGCCCCAGTATGGCAAAACAGCAATATCCCGAAATATGCAGAGAATGTGGTCAGAAACTGTATGGTATGTTTGAAGTACAATCCCGGTAGGGGAACCCCAACTCCAGCTGGTCATTTTGCGCCTCCAACGTATCCGTTCGAGGTTTTGCAGCTCGATTTCATTCACATGGAGAGATGCAACAATCTGAAGTATGTGCTCGTTGTTGTTTACGCTTTTTCCAGGTGGGTGGAAGCGTACCCCGTTAAGGACAATACTGCCTTGTCAACTGCCAAAGCTCTTGTGAAAGAGTTCTTCCCGAGATTCGGCATGCCTAGAATCGTCTGGAGTGATAATGGAAGTGAATTCCTAGGACGCGTGATGAAGAGAGTGTGTGAATGTTTAGGCATACAACAAAAATTCCACTCTGCGAATCACCCCCAATCAGCTGGATTGGTAGAGTGCTACAATGGCACTTTAAAGCTCAAATTAGCCAAGATCCAAGCCTGTACAGGTCTTAAATGGCCTGACGCCTTGCCTCTGGCACTCTTGTCAACCAGAATGACAGTCCATTCCAGGTTAGGACTTAGCCCCCATGAGATAGTGTTTGGCCGCCCAGCCAACGTCTGGGGCGTGCCAAGACCAAACAAACTCAGCGAAATAGAGCACCCCGTACTGCTTGACTATTTGTGCGAATTGACAACTAAATTGCGTGTTTTACACCAACAGGTTCACAGTTCCTCTCCACCAGCCTCTGACGATCCAGGTCACTCCATCGCACCCGGCACATGGGTCTTGGTGCGGAATTTCCAGCGCACAAACAACGGACAGCCGAGGTGGACCGGACCTTACCTGGTACTTCTTTCCACGAGATCAGCGGTTCGGGTGGAAGGCAAAAAGAACTGGGTGCACGGGACCCATTGTAAACGGGTCCCTCTGCCCCTTCCATACGACCGGTGGGTCAACGAAGGAATTGCCGACTCCGAGACAGAATCCATACCTCGCTTCATCCCTTTCAGCGATGCACGTTTAAAAGAAACTGGTACCGAAAAGGAGAGTGATCATATTTTACAAGGACTTGTGCCACCGTCTATGCAGTTGGACACTACCGAACCTGAGACATTGTTTGAAGACCACACCGTACCTGGGAAACAACAATATAATCTAAGGTCAAGACAAAGAGACTAATAAAAAAAAAAAACGAATGTGATTTTCCCTTCCCCCAAGAACTATTTTTGATTTTTCAGTTCTCTCTCACTCTCAGGAAACTTGCTCATTTTTGATTTTCGAACCGCCATCCGGTTCTGCTGCTAGGGTCGCGGTTGAAGGCTAGGGAGTGCAACTGGGGACGTCTAGGTCAACGGTTCTGGTTGGTCCAAGGGAGTTACCCCGGACTGAACAGAGCGCACTCCCTGGCAGAACCAACCTACCACCGCGGGCAGCAACTAGAGGATGGAGTTTCCTAGGGTAAAGAGACCTACCAGACTCCCGAACATTGAAAGACAATTATGCACTGTACTGGCCAAAAGAAGGTTTTTGATAACATGTATTTTAATGTTGTGTAGCATAACGATGTTTTTAACTGGTTATACTCTATTCGTATTCCAAGTTACTTTTTCAAATGACACCCCGCCACAGCCTCCTCCTACTATCTCTCCACACTACTTTCACCCTCTACCTGAACACGAGTCTGCCAGAAGACTCGAATTTGTAAATAACTCATTCATTCAACTTCTACACCAACACCAGTCCATAATGAACACGTCGAACTGTTGGATATGTGGACTCATGCCACACACAACGGATAAGGGTATCCCATACTTCATCCTGCCTTTCAGTTATTATGGTTCTCTGTGGGCTTTCCAGACGATGTTCCTATTCGCCCTAGAACCATACCCGACCCGTTCTACTGAAAGTGATTCCAGTAACAAGGCACTAATAGCAGGGATAAGAAATATGAGTAGAGAGTTTGACACCTATCTTACGATTCCCAAAGATGAACTCACTCCGTACACTCGTTGGTACGTAACTAAATATGGGGTTTACCTGAGTAAGAGCCAGACAGCAAAGAAATCCCGCCCAGTTTGGATAGTACCCAACCGAGGTCACTTATGTTTACAAGGTATCGGCAGGGATCCCAAAGCACAATTAGGAAAGAGTATATGCACGGAAACCTATGTGTTCGCTTCCCGAACTTCCCCTATACTATTAGCAGCCAAAGGCACGTATTTCGTCTGCCATGACCAAGCTTACACCTGGTTGCCCCCTGACTTCTCAGGTGCATGCTTTATCGCATTTCTGCTGCCTCCCACCTACACGGCCAGAGCAGATTACCATCGGACAAGGACAGCTAGAGGTGTCGTGAGTAAAGACGACACCGCGGGTCAGGAATTCGCTGACTTCGCAAAGGGTTTTCTGCCATTTTGGGGGCCTATGGTGAACAGCAGGAATATTCGCCAGTTATCGAGGATAGTTGAATCCGCCGTGATTACAACGGCCGGAGCCCTTGGCAATTTGACGACCGAACTTCAGTCGGATCGACTTATGACCCTTCAGAACCGAGTTGCCCTAGATATCATACTCGCCGATCGTGGTGGTGTGTGTAGAGTGATCCAATCCAGTTGTTGCATTTTCATCCCTGATAATGCATCGACAGTGTACCAGGCCATCTCTAAGCTACACGAGATATCTGGTTCCCTTCACGTAGAAAAAGGGGACTGGTCCTTACTAGGGTGGTTCTGGGAACTGATCGCTACCTGGGGATGGAAAACACTGATCTTCATTGGGATGATCTTAGCATTTCTGTTTATGTTCTGTCTGTGTGTACAGTGCGCTCCTGCACTATGTGGCCTCTGTGCTACCTCATGTGTACGGAAGCCTGTGTCAAGGGACGAACTGAGCAACAGAATGATGCTACAGCAGCATCTCCACGAATTCCTTCATACAGATTTAGACTCGGATTAACATGAATTATTGCCTTATATGAGGGCAAAAGGAGGGTCTGTGGTTCTGAAATTCTGGACCCTACTGTTGTCCCGGTATCGAGGTCCGATACCTGTATCCCGAAACATCAACGTACCATGACGAATTTGGTATCGACGAACCGATAATGATTAGGACATCATTCCTATGCATTTGCATCATGATCGAGACATGCTAACACCCCCGAATCGTAGTTTCCGTCCCGACCCCTCAGACTCCATTTTGTAAACGGTATCCATCTTGTGTCTTGCCCTCATGATAAGTCAATTAAAGGTCGAGCTTGATCTAAAAGGACACGTCCACCTTCCCTGACTTCCCCCTGACCTGTCCTAACTGACTCCCTTGCCTCCAGCCAAACCTGTTTGGGCAGCTCCTCGCCCAGTGGCCAAACACGATAGCATCAATGCACAACATACCACAAACCATTTACCTCTTACAGATCATGTTTTCTACACACATACACACCTGTCCACGCTCCCTGTTTATGGCCAGTTTTATGACTAGGAGGTGCCTTCTTTTATTGGGGTTTCACCGATATCTGATGGGAGTTCCGGGCCTTGCTAGGTAATCTATCACGAAATGGACATCTAAAATACGGGCTTGCCTACATGACTTCGCTCTTTTGTATTATTGTAGAAATATGTGTATAGCCATATCATAAACTCAAGAATTCTTGCCTGCAGCTATTATTTTTGTATATAAGGAGAAGGCTGGTTCTGTAAAAACAAACAGTCTCCTGAGAACACATGACCCGTGTTTGTCGTGCTTCTAGGACACCTGTTACTTGGTAGCTATCAATAAAACTTGATCTCTGACTCGACTAGAAGACTCCGTGTTTCTGTGGTCCGGAACAGGGAGAACTCAGAGGTCTTCGGGTGTTATTCCCTGACACCACCGGGTTCTTAAAAACCCGGCACCTGCCAATACAAATGTTTGACAAATATTATGAACGAATGGGAAATCGTGAGAACGTCTGTTTTGATATCTGAAGATTATGTTCTTCATCTCTGAATTAAAAGTCAAAGCAATTTATTGTCTTGTAGGGTTACATGAGAGAACCTTGTGTCTGACAATGGCATTGGCGTGCCTTACATAGCATAACAGCATGATGGGACTGTGTGACGAGCTACATGCCTGACGATCTAATGGCCTAGGAGTGATGCACTTCCACACAACCAAGCTAAGTGTAATTTTCCTGTGCAAATTTGTGAAGCTACAAATAATTGTGGCGTGTTTATCGTTCTACAACAGGGTAGGGCTGGTCCTAGGGTAAATACTAGACAACAAGGGGCCAGCCAGAATTCCTGGGAAGATGTGTAATGTCTGGGATAAAGTATTTTCTATATTATAGGGATATTGCAAGTCACAGAGGATTTCCACTACCATAATGATGAACAAGGCCAAAGGCTGACTTCCTTTGTAATGTTATGGAACTCCAAGGTGACTTGCGCTATACTTATCATGTACTTTTTCCCTTATATTATATAGTCAAACCATAAGTTTTCCCACAAACCACTTAAATCCTTGGTGCGTAGCTCTTTCATTTGAAAGAGAGAGCATGTTTTTAAACATAAAGAATAAAAAATAGAAACTCTTGTACAAAATGAATGCGCCAAAAAGGTTGGTAGATATTTGTTGCAAAAAAATGTTAAAATCAATTTAATACAAGTCAGTTTTTGTTAAAGAAAAAAAGGTGCAGTAGTTCAGAATGTGTAGAAACATGCAGAAAGATTCTAACTTTTCTATAATTGCCTAAGGACCGAAAAAAATAAACATATTCCCATAAATATGTCTTTTCTTCTTTCTTGTCACTGTATAGCTAGAAAAAACAGAAGAAGAAAGAAAAGCAACATTTCGTTTTAGTTCTTTATACAGCTGCTTAATTATGATCTGTGACCTGACATGCCTTTCCCATCGACTTCTGGCAGCAGACATTATGATGTCAGAACTCAACTGTAATACGCTAGTACAGTTAAAAGACTACATAATTTCTTTGTGATAGGCAACTGGGTGTATCACAAATTGCCTATTATAAAGAAATAAGAGACTGCTTTTTGCACATGGATTGCAGAATCGCATGTACAGTAATAAAAAATAACGGTGGCTCCCTCAGATATGCTTGGAAGAATTTCAACCCCTTCTAAGGAGCCAAAAATGCTCTAAACCTCAAAGAAGAATAAATATAAAAATCATGCTTTTAACACAATAGACTAGCATTGGTTTTTCTTTAGTTAGATAAACACAATCATACAACAGGTGCCCCATGTGTTGTCCCTTTGTAGGTGATCAATGAGAACAAGCAACTTAAATGTGCACAAGATACATATTGGAAGTAAAGTCACAATATTGAGTGCGTACAACAATCCCTATATGATCTAGTGTACAACGTCAGTTCAGGCCCTAGAGTCCTGTACAGTAAATGTTCAGCCAATAAAGTGAGCATGTTAATGTTCTACACCAGAGTTTAATGAATTATAGGTTCTTAATCAGGACAAAATGATGATTGTGGCATCCTACAAAGTGACAACAAAATAAGACAAAACAAGGAACACCAGGGATCCTCTGTGACAATTTTGTTTAAAAAAAAAAGGTATCACATTCAGTAAAGGGCTTAACTCTTAACGAGATAGTTACTTCTGGTTCCACAGGACCATCTTCAAATCAATCTGTGATACAAATTGCAGACCGTTAGACTTATAAAACATGTATAGGCTTGATGTCTGTCAAATATGATAGGAAAACTATTGCTGTGGGGATCAAATGTGTTAATGTTCAGGTGTTTGCATGGGTTCCCATAGAAAAGCAATTTGATCATAAAAATTAAAAACAGTTAATTTAAAGCCATCGCTCATCAATGCTAACTTCCATATTCATCAGTCAGTGGGAAAAACCAAATCTGAAAATTAGCAATTTAACTGTAAAAGAACACTCAATGAATGAAATGTAAATGTATTCTTTTGGTGATCGGGAAAGAACCTTAAATCACACCAAAATGTGTGAGGAGAATTATTATTTCTTTTTTACTTCCATCATTCAAATCTATGATGAAAATAATGAATACTTAGGGATATGTGCTTGAGGTGGGCGGAACTCGCAGAGTTTAACCTAACAACTCCATGAAATTCCACGGAGCTCCGTGAGCGGTGGAATTCCGATCCATCGCACTGCTCGCGTAAAATTTTAGCACCGGGAGCTTGTGCCGCATTGTAAAATCAGAGACAATGACACAGCATGCCAGAGGGCACTGTTTCTTTCTGCCGCTCGAGTAGATTTTCTACTCGAGTCGTGGCATTTGCAATGCGAGTGGCAGCTTTCTCAACGTGAGCAGTAGCTACCTGCAGTGACTGCCTGTGTTGAGAAATCTCACTGGGAGGTGGTCTAGCCCTCGTTTTTTCTCGCTCCTGCTCACCAACTTAACGTTGGCAAGCCGTGGGTGAGAAAACCTCCACCAAATGGCGGTTGGCAGAGTTTTCACCAAACTCTGTGCTCCAAGCGGAGAGGGTAAAACTCTGCGAATTATGTCTGTGGAGCAGAGTTTACCGCCCACCCATAATATGCAAGGCAAATAGCAACAAAAAAGAAATGGTGCCATCAAGCTGAAGTGTGACAGAGCCTACTAGACTGTGCTGGGCTCACTGACCTCTCATAAAAAGTTCCTGTTAACAAGGTTCAGGTTAAATCTTTTTCATCACCATCTGATCAGACCAAAAACTTATGTTTTTAATAAACTGGCAGCACCCTGTGGCTGCGACGGAAAGTCTCCACAGGATATGCTGCATTTTATATTTTTATGTAGATTTTACGAATATCCACGCAAGCGCTATCTGGTAACTCTTTTAAAAAAACTTAATTTTATTCAGATCAGACCGGCCTTAATGTATTTACAACTTTTGCATAATGACAGTATTCTCCATATTATCGAATTTTTTAAAATTGACTGTTAGGCTAAGAAATTGTTTGGACATGTAATAGTTTCTGAAATGAATGCACTAGTCACTTTTTTCCCGTTGTAAAGATGATACTGCACTTTTCCACTTATGGCACTTTATCTGATATGTGTTTACAATGTATGTGATTTAATTGTTTTTAATGCATATGTACTTTTATGGTTTATGTAAAACCAAAATAAAGTCTTTGAATTGAATTGAATACTAGACTAGTGCTGCCTTTACTTTGCAAGACGCCGTCAATAAAAGGGAGGGCCTGTGTGGGACCTTTGAGTAGGGCATGCTATGGCAAATCAATTGAAAGTTTATGTGGGAATGTTAAAAAGAGCAATACAGCAATTTGGCTAGTTAAATCATTAACAATGTACTAAGCGACCATCAGATATTATGGCCCCATCTTTAAAGAGCACTCGTTTCACTTGACTAAGGGTACTACAATAACAATGCAAGACAAACTATACAAACCGCTTGTCTTAGGGAATGTATTGTTCCTAAACTAATGGAAGCTAGTTGCCTAGTCGCCTTTAAACAATAAATAAGATTGTTGAAGAGCGTGAATGATATCATTAGGCAAGATAAAGAATTAAAAAGAAGAGCCATGCATGTTGCTTTTCTCTATGCATGTCTTGTGTAGAAAACAGTATAAACTGGGTACATTAGACAATGCATAGGAATATGCCTGAGAACGCAATTTATGTGTTGTAGCATGAATTGTCGGAAACTGGTATAGGCTGAGTGCCTATAGACAATGCATGAGCATATACTTGTTAACACATTCTGTGTACAAAATATTTCACATGTGTTTCACACAGTGTGCAGGCCTACATACTGCAATATTATGCACAATTATGATCACTGGTTGATTAGGACAGTGAATGGGAAGAAGTAATGAGAAAAACTACTTCCTTCATTTGGAAATGTACAAAATGTCTTTGTGGCCCACTGATATTATGTAAACACATTGCTGACCATATTCATCTACAAGAGATTGACACTTCCAAATTGCAGAAACTATTTCAATTTGAAAGTATACCCATTCTTCAAGTTCATGCTGACCGTAATCAATATATTTAACACAAACAATACTTTTAAGTTGCTGGAGCAGGGAGGCGCTAGGGGGCGCACAGCGGGATGGCTGCCTGAACCGCAGCTCCGCCGGGCGACCGCAGGCAATGTGAGAATCTACCGCTCTAGCCCCTTCGAACCCACCCTCCAAGCGGCTGCACATGTGGGGGAACGAGTGCTGCTCCGCTCGGTGAGGTGATAATCCCACTTTCTGCGGCAGAAGATGTTTATAGCCGGAGGGACTGCGGCGCTCCGTCGAATGCCTGACAAAATGGCCGGCGGCACTGAGCGATCATCGACCTAAAGAAGTGTTGGCGGCGTGAGCACAGCGAGTTACAACAGCGGATTACCACACAGGGTAAGCTGTAGCCGTAGCCGCCGGATTCGCTGGGCCAAGCAACCTCAGCCTACTTTACACGGCAGGTTAACGCACCAAGATCGCCGGACAAGTGCCTGACAAGATGGCCGCGCGGTGTGCGGACATTGTTGCTCTCGCGCCTTGGGGCACAGACTGCGCGGGTCTGCTCTCCCTGGCTGGCTGTCTAATGAAGACCATCGCTACTGGGTACTAGCGCTTGCTCCCAACTCCCGGAGAGCGCACTGCCAATTCCTGCATCTTTAAATTGCCACCGACCGGTAAAGTCGGCGCCGGAAGCCCACGCAGCACAGACGGCGGGGAGCTTGGCAAGACATATGCGCCTCGGTGTCCAGCGCTGTATGGTGGGGTGAAGAGCCCAGGACGGGTACTACCCGTCCTTCGTGCAGCGTGAACAGAAGGACACTACCCTGCTTTGTTGCGCCGTGTTGTTGCAGTGGGATCCTGGCCTCGAGCCCCATCGCCCGCAGAATCTGAGGGGCGGTTTACCCAACGCTGACCCTTAATAACAGAGGCAGTGGTGCTTGTAGCAGTGGAGTGCCCAGGGTGGTAAATCACGGCGACTGCGGTAAGAACCACGAGGGCGTCTCGGCCCGTTTGCAGGAAAGTGACATCCCCATCCACGAACATGGGGAAACCGGATAAGCAGCAGCCCAGGATCTCCTTCGACAACAGGAAAACAACCAAATCCACGGAGGATGTGTCGGACAATGGTGGCGCGGCTGAGCATGTGTCTAACAGCAACATGGAGAAGATCCTGTTGGCGATACAATCTAATCTACAGGATATCAACGGTAAGCTGGACAACCTGACTTGCAGGATGGATGGCATGGCCGCAAGGCAGGAAAAACATGGCGAGAGGCTGGATGAAGCCGAAACCAGGATTTCAGCCGTTGAGGACGAAGCACGTGCCTCCACCTCCAAATGCACGGGTATGGAAAAAATACTGGAAGTGATAAGAGCGAAGGAGGAGGATTTGGAAGCGCGCTCGAGGCGCAACAACGTGCGTATCACGGGCCTGCCGGAGACGACAAACACGGGGAAGATGGAAAACTACGTCGAAGGCCTGTGCAAGGATCTTTTTGGGGCGGAGGCCCTCTCATCGATCTTCATAGTGGAGCGGGCGCATCGATCTCTGGCCCCCAAGCCGCCACCTGGTGCCGCACCTAGACCGATAGTGGCGAGGATCCTAAACTATCGGGACAGAGATACCATCCTACGGCTCGCGCGAGAGAAGGGTAAAATACAACATCAAGGCAACTCCCTGGAGTTCTACCCGGACCACACTGTTGCAGTACAACAGGCCCGAAGGGAGTATGCTTCAGTGAAGGCTAAGCTGCGTGATTTGAACATTGCATACTCCATGTTGTACCCAGCGCGGCTTCGAGTGGTGTGGAAGGAGAAGGCACTGGTGCTACCCACACCTAAAGCGGCCCTGGAGTTTGTTAAAAAGGCACAACGGGAAGCGAGGGCGGAATCGCAAAATGAGCAACAGAGAGACTCAGACTGAGGCCGCTGGAAATGTCCCACATCTGCAGGTGGTGAGTTATAATATACTGTTGACGGCTGAGTGTTGCCACGTGTTCGCCTACGACTGAACTATGCAAAGATGGCTGCCGGATCCGCAGGGCGGATCAGTTAGATGGTGATGCACTGCTTATATATTTCAGGGACTGACACTTCTTGTAGTATGAAGATTTGCTACAACGCATAATGTTTTCTCGCTGGCTGTTTTTTATTTTTGTTTTTGCCAGAACACGTTACCAATAGGCACGCCTGGCGGCACGTGTACGCTGAAACAACAGCAATATGATGGTGATTTTAGGGCGCATGTGATAGTGGGTACAGGAGAGTCACCGGAGAAGGAATGAGATGCACCATGCGCAGCTACACTTAGGGGTGTGACACCCGACAATTGCGTACTCACTCCTGGAAGACTCAAATGTGCAACCTCAGGACAAGGCAGAGACTGTCTCAGGGCGCACACTGACCATTGTACATGAGGGGAATAGTGCGGAAACCGCCATCGGCGGAAGTTGTAGAATTGTTATGATACCCTGTGCCATTGACGCTGATTGGAAATTACTAGGCGCTGCTTGGAGGGAGGAGGGGAGGGTGGCGGAGGATCACAAAATTCACGCATATACACAGTTTATATAGTGTTGCCGCACCCATATTCTGGGTGATGTAGTGTGCACCTGGCGGTCCTCCCTGAGGGTAATACCCAACACAAGTTCTGAATATGGGCATTGAGTTGAAAGTTTTCTATGTATGGGGAGGGTGCCCAGAAGGGATATGGCTTCGGCAGGTTGGGGATGCTGGAGTGGGTGGGATAAGGGAGGGGGGGTTATTTGTATGTTTGCATAGACCGACAGCACTGTCTCTGAAAGTGTTCTTTGGTTCTCCGCCGGGACTGCCTACCGTAGATATGGAGGGCTATCATGCGAAGGGAAAAATCATATTGTTTGCGTCATGTAACTGTATGAAAATGTTATGTATTGCATTAGATGCTATTCAAGGGTTCTGGAAGTACGGGCGGGGGTAATTTAAACGTGCTCACCTGGAACATCCGGGGATTTTCAACGCCTCAGAAAATCAGACAGATCTTTGCCAGTCTTACTAGATGGAAAGTTGATGTGGCGTTTCTGCAGGAATCACACCTAGCACCCAACACTCACGCACATCTGGGAGCGAGATGGGCTGGGTCTGTATACAGGGCTTCCTATTCTTCCTACTCTCGTGGAGTGATAGTATTGATAAGGAAAGGGGTGGAATTTGAAGCGCACCAGGTCACACAGGATCCATATGGCAGATACGTGATAGTAACGGGTACTTTGCGGGGCCAGCGTGTTACGCTGCTTAACGTGTATGGACCTAACACTGAGGCACCGGACTTTTTTAGGGAAGTCTGGGATCACTTGCAAAAACATGCTGACACACACATACTATGCGGGGGGGACTGGAATGTGACACTGCGGGACGGGATAGACCGTTCCTCTAATTCATTGGAGCCACATAAGCAATCGAGACAATTGATAGACCACATGATGCAGGATTTAAGGTTAGCGGATCTCTGGAGACTGCAGCACACTGACACGCCGGGCGCCACACACGTCACAACATATCACAATAGTTGGTCTAGACTGGATTACTGGTTGGGATCGAGAGACTGGGCCTTGTGGGTACGACAGATACAGTTGTTGCCACGTACATTATCGGACCACAATCCGGTCATGTTGCAGGTGGACGTTCCGCAGTACACCCCTCCCCCCTTCCAGTGGCGTTTCAATTCCCGTGCTCTTACAGACACGGTATATGTAAACACCATTATGACAGCAATAAATGACTATTTTGATATTAACACACAGACGACGGACGACCCGTGCCTGCTTTGGGAAGCGTTCAAAGCCACTATTAGGGGTGTATGCATTGGCACCACCATAGGGGTGCTAAAAGACGTCAGGAATCAGATCCACCGTTGCGAACAGCAGATGAGAGATCTAGAAGTCCAATATGAGACGACTAGTGACGTTTCATTGCTGCCTAAACTACGCGAGTTGCATACTGAACATGCAGAATTCCTGGAATCTGAAATGAAGTACCTAGACCGCCCACATGTGGCTAGAACCTTCGGAGAAGGGGGAAGGCCAGGGGCGCTGCTGGCTCGGAAAATCTGTGAGGGAAAGGGGCAATCAGCAATACTTAGAATTAAAACCGGGGAGGGTGTATTGCACACACACTCAGCAGACATACTGCGATGTTTTGTGGACTCGTTCGGCTCACTGTATAGGTCACAACCCACGGCACCGGAGGAGGAAACGAACGATTACTTACATGACGTAGCGATTGGTTGGCTGTCGGACGGACAACGTGAGCTCCTGGCCAGACCCATAACGGTGGAGGAGGTCACTGAAGTGATATGCTCCTTACCAAATGGAAAGGCACCGGGCCCCGACGGGTACACCGCGGAATTCTACAAACACTTCGCGGACAAGTTAGCTCCACACTTGGTGGCGATGTATGGTGCCTCCCTGGAGAGATCGCTCCTTCCCCCATCACTGCGAGAAGCGATGATTATCGCCCTGTTAAAGCCGTCCAAGGACCCGGAGGAGTGTGACTCCTATAGACCTCTCTCCCTGATCAATGTAGATTCGAAAATTCTCGCTAAACTCTTGGCAGGACGACTATCCCCCTTGATGACCCGACTGGTGCTGCCGGACCAGTCTGGGTTTGTACCCACCAGATCGACTGCCCACAATACTAGGTCCTTATTTGCACTCTCACACTACCTGCAGCCCACGGTTAAGGCGGTGGCTGTCATGCTAGACGCCGCCAAGGCATTCGATTCAATTGAATGGCGTTACATGATTACGGTCCTGCATAGAATGGGGTTCCCCAAGAGGTTTGTGCAATGGGTCTCTTTGCTGTACACACAACCGCGCGCCAGGGTCAGAATAAATGGTTATGTCTCGGAACAGTTTGATGTAGAGCGTGGTACCAGGCAGGGCTGTCCGCTGTCGCCACTGCTATTTGCGCTGGCTCTGGAGCCACTGGCGTGCATAGTGCGACAGAACTACAAGGAGTCGGCGCTGAGATTTGTTGACAGACCTCTCCACATTTCATTGTATGCGGACGACATGTTACTATACGTCCGGGACCCGGAGACACACCTGAACCCGCTGCTTAGGGAATACATCAGGTTTGGCGGGCATTCAGGGTTAGCGATCAACTGGGCTAAGTCCTCCATAATACCCCTCACCGACACTACGTTGTCCTTTGCAGTAGACTTTCCGTTGGAATGGCAGAGAGCCGATTAGATACCTGGGAGTTATGTATCACAGGGATCCGGATGAGGTTCTACGAGCGAACTATGGGGTGGTGCTCTCCAAACTGGAAGACAAAATTCAACGCTGGATTCATCTGCCGCTATCGCTGGCTGATAGAATAGCTATAGTCAAGATGAACGTGCTACCCAAGTTGCTCTATATGTTCAACAACATACCGATCACGCCACCACAGGCAATATTCCGCCGAGTGACTTCCTTGGTGAGGACGCTAATATGGGCGGGCAAACAAGCTCGTATTGACTTGCAAACACTTACATTACCATTCGCGCAAGGTGGGTTCGGGGTGCCGGACTTCCTCCTCTATTACCTATGTGCACAGGCACAGTATGCAGCATATTGGTACCATACGGTCCCATATCTAACACACACAGCTATAGAAAGGGATGATGCGTATCCGGTTCCTCTCTCTGCAATAGTCACGCACAAGAGGCCGCCACTGCATGCAAACGATATCAATACTGTGGATACGACGGTTAGAGCATGGCACAGGCTGGGACAATTGGCTCATAAGGCCCCGCTCTATGCACCTGCCATGCCGCTGCAACATCATCAGGCCCTGTCTGTGACTGGGGAAAAGGTTGGGATGTCTTTGCTGAGTAAAGCTGGGATTGACAGACTGGGTGATGTGTTTAAGGAAGGCACATTCGTAGGTCTAGAACAACTGCACTACATTCAAAATCAGACTCCTATGTTTAGTTTCACATACTACAGATTGACCAGAGCATTGAGGGAACACTACCCGACATTCCCACAGGAACCAGAATGCCTTGCACCATTACAACTGATAATTACCTCTAATGATCTTTCACATTTGGTGTCCAGATTATATACGGCAGCGCAATCAGAGATAGCGGGTAATACTCATAAGGCTAAAGGGCGGTGGGATGCATTGATGGACACACCATTAACAGATGAGGAATGGAGTAGCACCTGCGCTTTAACACAGATACTGACACCTAACGGCAATTTGAGGATTATTCATTTTAAATTTCTTCATCAAATATATTATACACCGTCGAAATTGCTCAGGTTTGGGTTGTACGAGGAAGACAAATGCAAAAGGTGTGGCAGGGAGGGGGCGGACTTTGGGCATCTGGCCTGGGACTGCGCAGGAGTGACGACATACTGGGGGGAGGTTACAGACACACTAGCGTTGATACTGGGAGAAGTGGTGCAGTGCACACCCAAGATCTGTCTGCTGGGTATTGTGCCACAATTCAGGGCCTTAAAGCGAAAATTTTGTGCAATTGCTTTGCTAATGGCGAAGAGACAAGTGGCGCAATGTTGGAACAGCCGCAAAGTGCCAACGAAGAAAACGTGGCTCTATGATATGACTACATGCCGTGACAAACTGCAAACATATGAGGAGCAATTGCCGGCTAAGTCCAGACCAAAGGACATTTGGTGTTTTCTAACAGATTACCTCACCTCTCTGCAGGACAGTGAGGAGGACTAACTCTCCTTTACTTTCAATCTAACTGGGAGGATGTATGTAGCGCAGACCCGTATCTGGGGATGGCAACTCTTGGAGGGCGTGAGAACTATTCTCATAATTGATGTTTAGAATGTGTACGATGGAGCTGTGAGGTCTTAGTTGGGGTATGTTGACTTCTGTTTTCCTTTCTATGAAAATGTTAAATGGTGAGACTCAAGTAATGCGTCGGCTTGTGGACCTACGGAGGATGTGTGGGGGGGCTCGACTTTGTAATACTGTACTATTCTCCTGTGCACAAGCGAAGTATAACTGTGGATACTACCAACGTAGCGAGCCGGCCCCAGGGTTGTAGGCTCATGCTGTGTAAAAATCTTTTCGCTAATAAAGGTCTTACGGAAAAAAAAAAAAAAAAAAAAAAAAAAAAAAAAAGTTGCTGGAGCATCGAGGAAGCTGCAGAATTGACAATACAAAATTGCAAAAGCGTTTCAAGTTCATTCAGACCGTGACCAATAGATTTGACACAAACAGTATATTTAAGTTTATGCAGCGTCAATGAATCATTACCACCTCGTGGATTGACAGTAACTAAATGTATAACTTACCAGTGCAGTTCCTTGAAGCAATGGCCATGTGCCTTGTAGTGTTTAACCAAGGGTGCTCCCACTGTTTGACATTTGATCCTGCTGCAATGTTGGAGCATTCTAGCTTTGATCTTCTGGGTGGTTTGATCAATGTAGATAAGAAGACCATACCGTATATATAAAACCAGTAGACTTATTGTGGATGAAGGATTTCAGATTGTATTTCAGATAGTCAAATTCGAAAAGTTTGCTCTCCACACAATATTTACATGCACTGCATTGACCACATTTTATATGACCAGTAATTGGTGTCTGACCACCTTTGTGAATTAGGAATTGATTATCTGATAATGGGGAACGCTGCTCTGACTACAGGTTAACAAATGTTGATGCCTCTTTTAAAAGAGAGAATTATTTGTCTGGTAATTGCAAAACATCCTGCACCATGATCCAAAGTTTAGTCACAATCTTTTTAATATAATTGCTGGCTGTGTGATATGTACTGACAAAGATCAACCTGATATCTTTTTAGGACTGGTCTTTGTGCTAAGTAGATGTTCCCCAGGATAAAACCATGCCCTTTTCCTTGCTTGCTTCAAAATTCTGCTAGGATACCCTCTGCCCAACAATTTGTTAAAGTCATATGTCAGACTTATAAAAATAGTGCTCTTTTTTTACCACAGCTCTGTCCCACATGTAGAAATTGGCCAACGGGTAGGTTATCCCTTAGGCTAAGGGGAAAGTGACTATTGTATCTCAGCAAAATGTTGCACTCTTTTGGTTTGCAAAACCAGGATGTGTCAAGTTTATTGTCATCTAGCATTGTAGACAAGTCTAGGAAAGGGATCTTTTTAGAGTCATTTGTTGTGGTGAACTGAACATCATTTGAAAGAGAATTCATCTAAGAAGGGAAGAGATAGTCTCTCTCCGCTCCAGATCACAAAAACATCATCAATATATCTCAGCCACATGGAAGTATAGGAACAAAAATGATTGTTGTATTTTTTATTCACAGATTAAAGGAGTTGATATGGGGGCTGGATTTGCCCCAGATTTGGTAAACCTCCTTATAAATGATTTTGAAAATATATACACTTATTCGAATGACAATCCTTTTTAGAAAAAAACATTCCAAAATTGCCACTGATACATCGGCCTGCATTATGATGCTTACACATGCATGCGTCATAAAGCTGTTGCTCATTTTTAATTTACTGATCTAATCTGGTGGGCAGCAGTGTTCTACCAGTAAGTGAAAACCTTTGGTCAGGCTATAGCAAAACGCAACATAGCACACCTGTGGTGGGCAGTAACACCTCCAACACTTAGCGCATGGAAGAAGGACATGGACTGGGGCATGTTGCAAGAGAAGATAGTATATTTTGCCCGGGGCTGCCCCCAGAAATGGATAGCAATCTGTTCAAAGTGGAATATGTACCGTGTCAACCTGTGTGAGCCTTCCCTGATCCCATCCCTTGACGAACCATTAACACCTTAATGTGATATGTAGTGTTACCGTCTTGTATTCTATAACATCGAAAGCAGTGATATCTGTATGCGATCCTGACTATGTAACACTGTTGAAGCAATGAATACCTCCATGTAATGACCATCATGTTTAACAGTATAAATAAAAAGAGTTATAAAAAGAAAAGTGAACACTTTAAAAACATATAAAAACTCAAAGAATGTCTGAAAAGGTGGTGAAGCAGCATGGCAGCTTTTCCCAGCCACTGGGCCATGGTGAAAAAATAATAATAAATAATTTCAGGGTGGAATTTTCAGAGTGAAATGGGCAGGTAGAATGGAGGAGCAGGGTAGAGGATGAATGACAGAAAGAGGCAATAGTAAAATAGAGCACTCCTGTGGAGGTGGGTGAGAGAAAGGAAATACATGCACTACCATACAAAATAAAAAACACAATAAAACTATGCAAAATAAAGAATTGCCCCTAGAGTATGCAATGGAAAGACATAACTCATCCATTCAGAATAATGTGAGACTGAAGTGCTCATGGGTGGGACAAACATAAAAATGGGGAAGAAAGCCATCAAATCAGTACTGATTCTGCCCTCACACAGTGGCGTAACCTTAACGCATGCATCCCTGTGGTGTTGGGGCGACCCCGAGCACCACAGCCGGTGGCGGGCCCGTGCCTGAGAGCTCCTGACTGGGTCGAGAAAGGGGAGGGGGCTTCTATGTACTTTGCAGAAGGGCCCTTTCAAGTTTCTCTATGCCACTAGCTTTACAGGGGTCCAAAGTGCCAGCAGCTGGCATTTGGGCTGCCAGCTGTACTTGGGAGTACCAGTGGTAATGCGTCAAACAGCAGGAGTTGTAGAATACTTTGGACCTCTTTACCAGTATGCTGGAATTTGGTGTGGGGATAATGGGGGACCAGAATAGCTGATTCTGACCAATATTCCATACACCTAATGTGGCAATGACTAGTTTTCTCCCCAAAATGGGGAATAACTACAAGGAACGGGTAATACCGGACTCTTTTCTGGGCACTTTTTCCCTGTTCTGGAAAGAGCAGATGGAAATTGTCAGGCCGGTGGAGGGGGCTGGAGAGACAGAGACCTAGGGCAGGCAATCCTTCATCAATCTTTGTGAATTTCCCCAGTTTTTGGTTTTCAAAATCTGATCACCCTACTGACGGAAGAACATTGGCAGCCACTGATATACTAATAACCATGGGGCATATTAGCAAGGAGCAGCGATATTTATTTCTAAATCGGCTTAGCGACAATTTTTGTATCGCAGCGCATCGCCGGATTTTATTGCAGAGATAACGTGCTATTAGCAACGTTTATCTCCAATGCGATAAAATGTCCGGCGATAGCGGCTTAATGCGTGAATATCGCCCGAAATCCAGCGATATTAACGCCAGTAGAGTCTTAACCTGAAAATCCAACTCCCATTGGATACACTGGTTAAAAATTGGTCTGAGCAGGCGTTAGTTTTCAGCAATATTCAAGCTTAGTGCGAATTGTTTTATCGCTACGACTGACTTGCTAATAGGCGATAGTGACGTTAGCGACTGCTTTAAGTCGCTAACAGTTTGGGTACGCCCACTTTGCATGTCATTAGCGATAAATATCGCTGACATGCAAAGCGGGCCCCAAACCGCTCGCTATCACCTGAAAGCTGTCGCTAACTGATGTCAGCGACAGCTTGCTATTAGGACGGTGAAATTATCGCCGCTTTGCAGAAGCGGCGATAATTTCATTTCGCCTGCCTTGCTAATATGCCCCCATGAGTGTTGTCATTTAAGTGACTCTTTGCACCTCAGTTGATGTAAATTGTAGTCCTTCTTCTTTGTTTGTGAAATAAATGTCCATGTTTTTGGTTTCCAAAATCTGGTCACGATACTGAGGGAAGAACAGTGGCAACCAGAGATATACAAAAAAAAATCCGAATACACTTCTTTCCATTTGGCTGCTTAACATTCCTCCAAAGCTCAGAGAGAGAAACCCCAAGCGCTGAGCGGATCAGCGGTCTGTAAATCTGATTTCCATCTCATAACCACATGCACAGCACGCAGGCCGATAGCGGTTTATGCACCAGCTGTAGGACACCACTTTCCCCGACCGCTTCATCAATTTTTTGACAGCTTTAATGCGCCATTTGCGTAGTTACAGCGCACGGGAGCAGAGAACAACAGAGCGTGCATCGCACACAAAGTCCTTCCTTTCCCAAGAACGCTCAGAATGGCCGCTGTTTTTCATTTAAAAAGCCCACCGACAGGGGTGGACTTCATACATCAGAGACAGATGACTAAAACGCATTTCCAAAATGTCTCCCACGCTGAGGCAGACACACTTGCAACAGTGTATGGCGTTAGGAGCATTGACGGTGTTGTTTCCTAATTATGAAAAATGGTTTTAAACATTGATGTGCATTATTTATTATTCATAAGGGTGTGTGAATTGCAATTTTTTTGCAAACTTCGCAAAGATCTCTGGATATTTTTGCATACTTTGTGCCGCTTGCAGAGCTTTTTTACCTTGAACGTCCATGTGAAATTCATGACCTTTGTGAACAATTTTCTAGACAATTTGACAACCAATGGCATGATATAGAGACACTATAAGCCTCACAGCAGTCTGCTGTTTGCTGCTGAGCAGCTAGGAGAGAGGGGGGGGAAGGCGTGGAATCAAAAGAAACCAAGGACCAGAATTATTAAGGACTCTCGTTGTTCTTGCGTCACACAAGGCAACTCCAGTCCTTAAGTGAAATTTACTAAGCCACACAAGGGACAGTTTGCACCGCCTTGCATCGCAGCGGCTTGTGTTGTGTTACATTTCCTAGTGGTAGGCGTTCAATGGGTGGAGCATGGAATAAGACGGCATCCCTGATTTTCTAAACTATGTAACCCCGAGATTGCTCCAAAATGGTGCACTCCAGAAGAATGGCAAACAAGGAGAAATATTTGTATTTCTCCTCGATACTTTCTCTTTCTATCTGTGCTGCATTCCGCATCACACATAGAAAGAGGAAATTGCCTTTCATTTCATTTCAATCTTTATTCGGTTTAAAAAACCTTGTAAGATACAGTACATTTAATCATAATACATCATAATACATAAAAAATAGCGAATGGATAAAAAGTATCGACACACTTCCTTTGCATATAATACATAGAATTCAATTCATTTCCCAGATTGTCCACTTGGGGGTAGTTTAGTCCTAGTCGGCCCCTCAAATGTACAAGAACACTGAATAAATATACAGAATAAAACAATAAATTAAACATCTGTTTTTGTTAAAAGTGTACACCAGAACAGTAAAGCAAGCAGCACTTTAGCAGCCAACAGTTAACACAGTAATATGGTAAACTAGCCCATTTCCTTAAGTTTTTTGATCTTTCATCTTCCTAATCAAGGCTACACATAGGAGGAAACGGCTCAGGCTGAACACAATCGATTGGGCAGTGTCTCCCTTAAAAATTCTAAGTCCAACCTTAATTTGTCGGAGGCCTAACTTCCTACAGATTGGCTTTAGCCATTTTTTCCTAGCTTTAAGGTATGCTGGGCATACAAATAAAACATGGGACACATCCTCTTTCAGCCCCATCTCGCAAAACTCACATATATCTGAGCCAGCGGCCCCGGCCAACCCCTTATTGCAGTTCCAGCTAGATGTCCTTTCTTTTAATTGCAAAATACCATACCGGAACTTTAAGTATAGGCTTTTGGCCAATGGAGGATAAATTTCGTCCATAAGGGGCTCTAATTGCATGGTCACTTTTAATTCAAAACATTTCGAGGTTAGAGTCCCTGTTCTGGGGTTTGATAACACTGAATCTCTAATATAGTCCCAGTACCTTTGTTTCAAGATCCTTTTTGAGCTATTTGTAAGAGAGTCAGGGTCAAACCAAAAATCTTAACCCTAGTTTTTCAAACCATTTTTTGACATACTCTAACCATGGCAAATGCGTGATATTCCTTATAGCCAATATCTCTTTCAATGCTTCTCTGTAATCAGTCAGCTCCTCAGTGGACCATAAGCGGACCCAATAGAGCATTGGACGGAGAGAAGCATAGTCATCTGTACGTCGAAAGTTAAGGTCCCATAATACCGGTGTCAGTGGTGTTGACCCAGGCATCCCTAGGAGTTGCCTAATAAAGGAATTTTCCCTCACTCGGAAAGTATCCTTTAAAGCATAAGCCCAAAGATCCGCGCCATAAAGTGAGGATGATTGCACTTTGTACTTAAATAATTCAATGGCTGGTGAGACTGCTTTAAAATGGCTATTCTTATGCCTCTTTAAAATCGGACACTGATTTTGAGTCAGCCTTAATTTTGAGTTCTCCAGTTGTGTTTTCCATGTAACGTTACTGTCTAAAATGATACCCAGGTATTTAAAATTGGGGACTTCTTCAATAGGTTCGTTATTTATCCTAAAAACTTTACTAAAACCTTTATGAGGGTTGATTGTCATAACTTTTGTTTTTGAGGAATTGATTTCTAGTTCCTTGTCGTGGCAATACAAGCTAAATTTATTTAAAAGGTTTTGAAGCCCCCTGGGTGTCTGAGAAATTAAAATAGTGTCGTCTGCAAACAACAATGCCGGAACGGCTTGCCCACTCAATTTGGGAGAGTCATGCTCGCAGCCCAAAAGAGTGTCGGGGATGTCATTGACGTATAAGGAGAATAAGGTAGGTGCCATTACGCACCCTTGCCTTACCCCTTTCGCTATTTTTATCTTCTCACTGACTTCTCCGTTTGGTCCCCATCTAACTCGTGCGTAATTATTCTCGTGAAGTCTGATTAAAATTTGAAGGATGTTCCCGGGGACGCCCATCTTGTTTAATGTCTTCCATAGGGCTACCCTTGGGACCATATCGAAAGCTGCCTTCAAATCAACAAAAGCCGCGTATATATGGGAACTTCTTATAATCGTATATTTCCAGACTAGACATAAAAATCTAAAAACCTGGTCTACAGTGCTTATCTTTGGTCTAAAACCTGCCTGATATTTTGTATAGATAGAGTGTTCTTCAATCCAAGTGGAGAGCCGGCTAAGGACTTGACGGGCAAAATTTTTTTGCAACACGTCAATTAAGCTGTTAGGCCGATAATGCGAGGGATTTGACCTATCACCCTTCTTGAACAGTGTTACAATCTCCGCCCCCTTCCAGGTTTCTGGAACAGGAGCTCCTCTAGCAATATCATTAGATAGTAAATTGATATAAGGAGCCCAGATATAGTTCTCGTGCTTCCATAGCTCACCTGGTATTCTGTCAGGGCCTGGCGCTTTCCCTGGCTTAACTGACTTGATTGCTAGAATTGTTTCTGTCAAGGAGAAGACAAGCGGTGTGTCATGCGCAACCAAAAAAGGCTGCAAGCTGTCCCAACCTTCAATCTCGCCAGAACTTTTACAAGCATATAACAAGGTGAAATGCTTGACCCAAATTTCCTCCTCTAGGAATTTATCTTTGCATTCAGTCGCCCCCCTGGTGCCTCTGGCAATGAGGCTCCAAAAGGAGGTCTGGTCTTTACACTTACATGCATCCAACAAATCTGACCAAACCCTTTCGTCCCACTCTTTTTTGGCCATTAATAGGGTTCTTTTGTACTGAGCTCTCTTAATTCTCACAGTGTCCGCTGAATCCCCCCTGACCGCTGTAATTAGGTCTGCTTTAGCTCTCCGGCATTCCTGGTTATACCAGGTGGTCCCTGTTTGTTTACTCATTTGGGCGTTATGTGATCTTTTTACCGCCCTGGTTAGGATCTCGCCAAGTTGGTCAATTAAATGATCATGAGATTCTATCAGACAAGGATTTTGGGTGACAGTACTATTTCCTAAGAGAGGGGACATGTGCCTCACAAATACATTATAGATTTGACTAATGATTGTTGTGTTACCTAAAACCACTGGCCACTTCAGGGATCTACGGTTGTTTGCCACTAGAGGGTCCTGTGGTAAGGAAACAGTACTTTTAGCACTTTTATCAGGGGTTTTAAAGATCTGGGTCTGGACAGATAAGATCAATGGATAGTGGTCACTTTCCGTGCGGTCATCCACCATTAGGTCGATGATCATGGGCCATGAATTCAGAGAAACTAAAAAATAATCTAAATGGCTGGGATTCGCCCCTCTGGTAAATGTTGGTTTACTGGGGCAGTCTGAGGGCAACCGCCCATTGCAGGCACGTAGGCCTTGGTCGAGAGTCAAATTCAATAGTTGTAGGGCACTCACTGTACAAGGTGCTTTATAATTTGTGTCAACCAAGGGGATATTATTGACGCTATCCTCGTCCTGGTGGATGTCTTCTAGGCCTATTATAGGTTCGAAACCTCTATTGAAGTCACCACCTATAATCATTATTGCATTTTGATCAAACCCCGCCGCAATATTACTCAAATGGGTTACAACTGGTGATTCTTTACACGATCGATGTGGTCTGCTGTAAATATTGATCACGTAAATGCTACAACCCTTAGTGTTTTTTAACTCAAGTAATAGAAGGTCGGGATTATTTGTATCAATTTGATTAAAGGACAGGCCGCCTGTGATTTTCACCCATATTGTTAGACCTCCAGAAGGTCTTCCCCCATTTGTGTTAACTGCGGGGATAAAAAAAGATCTATAATCAACCTTGAAATAATTCTCGAGCCCCCAGGTTTCCTGGAACATGATTAAATCCCCACTAGCCAGATAGTCATGCCAGGCCGGATCTGAAAGGTTTTTTTTCAAACCTGCAATATTCCAACAGATTATTTTTGTTATTTCTAAAACACCTGGTTTCCCTGTTACCTGCTGTTGTATAATAGACCCATTTACATCTAGGTGTGGTGTTTGTGCCGTTGTGTCAACATAGTGCAGTGGCTGTTGAGGATTTTTAACAAGTGCAATCTGCTTTGGTACAACCTCAGAATGCAAACTAGGATGTGTATATTCTATGCCACATGACATTGCCAAAGCCCCTCCATCAAGTCAATCGCAATCAGCTAGACCAGCTAGGGCCCCAAACCTATTTGAGGTGCTAACTCCCCAATTATAAGATGGGGCCCCAAGACCCCAACCATTTGTTGGTACATTCCATCTAGGTACAGGGGTAATAGGACATGCTGGATTCTGGTGAGCACCTAGCCATCCTCCATTATGGTTGCCATTGCTTATGGGTACAGGGGTAATAGGATGTAATAAATTCTGCTGCACACCTGGCCATCCTCCGTTGTAGTTGCCATTGCCTAAGGCCCCACAATTGTTAGCAGATGTACCCGGCCCTCGTCTGCCCATTAAATTCCAATTTTGCCCTGGAGTGGTGAAACAAGGAATGTTATGTTGATTAACTTGCCATGGGCCAGCCCTATTTTTGGAAGCATAGTTCGTGTCAAACATTGTAGGTCCCCCACCCCATCCATTATTTCTCGCTAACCAAGCTGGCTTCAGGGACTTATGATTGTTAGCTTTTTGCGACTCATTGTAAAAGAATTCTAATGTAAGGGGGATTATAGAACTACTTCTTCTTTGTGGTGGAAGAATATTGGATAGAATATCGGGAAGAGCAGCTGGATTTGAAAAATTTAGTATCACACAGTCGCCCTTCCATTTTTTTTGCTTATTTCCTATCCATCCAACCCTCCTTACCATTTTGATTTCGTCAGCCAGCCGCTGTTCACCCCCCTGTGCTATCCGCATATTATTTGACAGCCAGTATAGTGCCTTACTTATTAGTGACGATGTTGACTCGGTTTGACCCGGTGGTAGGGTTGGTGTATTAGCTAGAACTAACACCAATGGCGACGCTTCAACTACAAATTGCCTTTCAGGATTGTTTTGTGCAGGACGGTCGCCCTTCCTGCACGAAATCAATCCTGCTTGTAATGCAGGCACCCTTGTGCCAATGAACAAAGGTGCCTGTGTTGGCACTATGCAGCACACTGTGTGCCAGTGCAAGGAGGGAACCGAAGTGTAACTAAAACACACAGAAGGTACAGAAGGTCTCAGAAATACAGAGGGAGAGAAAAGAAAATAGCAAATCTCTCTATTGGGACCTAATAGTGTCCTCTTTACATGCCCAGAATACACAGTTAATCTGGAAACAACCAAGAAAACAAAAACAAGAGAAGATGCACAAGGAGAGGAAAAAGATACCCATCAGCCCACTCATAAGTGAGCTGATGGGTATCTTTTTCCTCTCCTTGTGCATCTTCTCTTGTTTTTGTTTTCTTGGTTGTTTCCAGATTAACTGTGTATTCTGGGCATGTAAAGAGGACACTATTAGGTCCCAATAGAGAGATTTGCTATTTTCTTTTCTCTCCCTCTGTATTTCTGAGACCTTCTGTACCTTCCGTGTGTTTTAGTGTCTAGTTGGGGGACTAGGTACCAGTAGGTCTATAATAATTTTTTTTTCCCTCGGACCCCCCCTTAACCGTTTATCTCTCCGGGAACCGAAGTGTGCCATATCTTAGTAAATATGGCACATTTCTGCTTTCTCTTTCACACAATGTAGCACAGTGCACAGCAAGTTCTCTTGATGCTTTGCATGAACCTTTAGTCAATCTGGCACCATCTGTGGTTACTAGGACCCTGCTTTATTGCTGTTCCCAAAGCTGCCGTCATGACCCCTGAGACCAGGGGTAGCAATAGCAGTGTGAGGGCTGACTAAGGAGGAGAGCAGGCCAGAGGCTGCAACTGAGAACCCAAAAAAGGATTTTCGCCACTCCCTTTAACTACCATGTATTTGAAATTGATGTATGTGTCTCATCTAAACCTCTTCTCAAGGGTGAGCAGTCCTCACAATGCCGCATTCACTCTTACCCTAGCCACAGGATCAGTGCAATATAATTTCATTCAGGACATGAGGGATGGGTCGAAGTCTTTCCAATTGTGCATTATAAGAATATTTGACCCTTTGAGTCAAAGACCTAGAAGGAGTCTAACGACAGGACCCTCATCGGTTCCTCTGTCCCTAGTGTTTACTCCATGCACCAACACAGACGTCCAAGGTTATGCCTAGTACTCCGGTAGGACATTGTGCAAGTGCAATTGGCCTTGTTTTTGTTTTTTAGCAATTGGCGAATGTTGAAAATCTAACTTGAGATTTTATGCACAAATTTGGAGTAGAACTCCACCAATCCAATAAATGAACGTACTTTATCCTTATTCTTAGGATGAGGAGCATTTAACACAGAATCTACTAAAGCAGGCTTGGTAGACACTGCGAGGCTAATTCACAGAACTATTTGGAGACAAAATCCTAAACGTACTACTTTTGGTATTCACAGAAGGCATTTAGTAGTAGTGAAGTTAGTATTTTGTCTTAAGTTAGTATTTTATCTTAAGTTAGGCTTTTGTCTTAAGTTAGGATTTTGTCTTTAGTATTCTGTCTTAAGTTAGGATTTTGTCTTAAATTAGGATTTTGTCTTAAATTAAGATTTTGTCTCAGATTACTTTCGTGAATCGGGCCCTATATTTTTGGCTTCATAATACCCTAAAAAATACGCAAAGTGTGTCAACACATTAATTACAAAACTACAAGTTCGTCAAATATATACAAAATAATAAAGTCCCAAATGTGAAGAAACAGATAAGAGCACATTCTCCCAGGGCTGCCACACAGACCCAATCAAACTCTGACATACTATTGCAAAGTATGCCTTAATTTATCAGCCTGCTGGTTGATATTATTCTCTGCTATCCAAATGGCTTCTGCAGGCAGTCGCTGCAAGATGAGTAGTGCTGGTCTATGTTGTTTGCAATTTAAATTACTAAGCATCAGTATCAAGTACTGATTCCTTAGAACCATATACAGAATAACTATAATTGGAGGTTACACTGGGCAAAACATCCATCAAATGTGCACCATGGATGCTCCAAATTCCACGATCCAGGCTTTAGGAAAGAAATTGAACAAGCGTTAACAAAGCCAAAAGATTTCTCCTCTGTAAGACCTGTTGGTGCTGGCAATGTTTAGACATGCTGCACAGCAACAGGGGCTGCTGTGTAATATGGCTTAAAGTAAAGAAAAACAAAGCGCTATGACACAGCTAGTCTTAACCGTGCAATACTGCTTCTTTTGTTTACTTTAAGCCATGATGACAGCAGCCCAGGCTGCTGTGCAACATCTCTAAAAACATTGACAATCAGGCAGCATGACCTTATTAAAGGGATTAAATTCGGGGGAGATATACATAAGATTAGCTTATATGCGGATGACATTCTGCTCTCCCTGACGGAACCGATGCAATCACTCAGAGCTCTCTTTATTGAACTCCACACCTTCGCATCCGCCTCTGGCTTTAAAATCAACATAGAGAAATCAGAAGCCCTGAGTTTGTCCCTATCGGCGGAGGTACTCGCCGAAGCCAAGGATGAATTCGACCTGACATGGTCCGATGCCTCGATCCCATACTTAGGCGTTTTGCTAGCCCCGACCATACAGGCAACCACAGACGCCAACTATAACAGGCTTCGCTCCCGCCTCAATGACGAACTCAGGAGGTGGAAACGGCACTCGCTCTCCTGGCTGGGAAGGATCACCGCTGTCAAGATGACCCTGCTGCCGCAATTCCTGTATGTATTCCAGATCCTCCCACTACCCCCTCCCCTGGGTTGGCTCCAGCGAGCGCAGTCTGACCTGGCGCGCTTCATATGGAATGGCCGTCGACCGCGCTTCAAGCATGCGATCGCTATTCTTCCTCCCGAACACGGCGGAGTCGGAGTGCCTGACCTTACCCTATACTATCAAGCGACACAACTCCGCACACTGGTGGAATGGCACCAATTAGAATCTAGCAAGCACTGGCTATTTCAAGACCAGGCGGTGGCGGCCAGACCTCTCCAGGGTGTCCCGTTCTTGCCTCGTTGCCATAGGCCCCCCAACCTATACGCGTCACACATCACAAGCACAGTCCTGGAGGTATGGGACAAAGTGGCGGTCAAACATGACCTTACTTCTTTCCCCTCCCCGATGACCCCACTCTTCGGCAACCCCGATTTTTCCCCGGGCATGGACCCCAAAACGTTTGCGGCATGGAAACGCACACCATGCAGAGCTCTAGGGCACCTGTTTGACCTAAACGGTATCCTTCCCTTTCAGAAAGTGAGGGAGGACTATGGCATACCGGAAACGGATCGCTTGCCCTACTTACAAGTTCGGCACTGTGCCCTACAACCGACGGTCAGACCCGGTGCCCAGCGCCTTCTCACCCCATACGAAAAATGGTTGTTGACACGCACCTCAGATAAGAAACTGATTTCAGACCTATACCAACAACTCCTCCTCACCAACAAATACACATACAACGCAGGGAGGGTCAGATGGGAGAGAGACCTGGGGAGACAGCTCACGCATAAGGAATGGGATGGCATATACTATAGGGCCAGACACTCGGCCTATCACACCGGTCTCACTGAGACTCTGACCAAGGTGGCCACCTATTGGTACCACACACCAGAACACTTACACCATTTGGACTCCCGCATAAGTGACCGCTGCTGGAGGGACTGCAGGGAGCTTGGCACGCTGGAACACTTGTTGTGGAGTTGCGATCGCCTGCAACCCTACTGGAACTCAATACTGGATGACATAGACTCCCACTTAGACACTCAACTCCCCAGATTCCCAGCCTATATCCTGCTCGGGCTTCCCAACACACTGATGTATCCCCTAAAGTCTAGGAGGGGGCGGCTCATTGCGATAGCGTTAGGGGCTGCTGTCCAGAACATTGTGGCACACTGGAGGACTACTCAGCCCCCACCACACTCCGGCTGGCTACATAGATTGTGGACGATACTAGGGATGGAGAAATTATCGCTGGCGAAGGCAGGGCGAGGAGAAGAGTTCGCCGCGCTGTAGCGGCGTTTTTGACTCTGCTTACGGGAGAGTTCAGGGAGCTAAGCTGTCCCCGATACCTGCGCTTACTACGCCTAGCAGACACCCCGCTTGAGGAACTTCAAACTAAGCCGCGCAAGCGACAGACCCGAACCGAGGTATAGCATGCATCCCCACCCTGGTGATTGTAGGCTGTCGTACAACACTTTAGTTTTCCTTTTACACGCTTTGATGGGATGGACAGGGAGGGGGGGGCGGGAGGGTGACGGGGGGGGGGAAAGGGGGGGAACCCATGGCCTAGAGTTCTTGCTGCTGAGCCTCTACCCAATCGACTTTGATTGTATTGCCACTACCTTACGCCTGAGAAAGGCTCCCTATGGATGGCTCAGCACGAATATACCAAATGGCGACTGTGGTCTCTTTGTTTTTTCTATGATGTTGAAAATAATAAAAGATTTAAACCATAAAAACATTGACAAAGCCAAAAAGTTTTTTTTTGTGGTGGAAGGTATGGCCAGGGCAGGGATGGGGTGGGGGGTGGACAGCAGAAGGGGGAGTTGGGCGGGCAAGCAAACAAGATGAGGGGATGGGGGAAGGACTTAGTGGAAGATAAGAAAAAAAAGCAGGAAGGTGGCAGGGCACCAAGAATTTGACATGGGGGTGCAACACGAGAGGGTGTGGGGAGGGAAGGACTGCGGACACATGCACACTTGGAGAGTGTATGTCTAAAAAGTAAAAAAGAAGTTACTTTGGAAGCACGCGGCCAGTGGAAGGACACTGGCTGCAGACTGGAAATGGTAGAGTGTCCATGCTCCACTGTGGGAACAGAAAATCAAAGCCCAGGAAAAAGCAGGAAGTTGCTGAACAATGAGAAGCAAGGAAACAGGAGCGATATGCAAGCCAACCAAAGGTAAGTAATGGGCGGACTTTAAGCCCCCTTCATGCTTTTAGTCTATAAGAGGTTTCAGTGCTGACTGCAGGCAAAACCTAAAAATGTGTATTTTTATGGCTGGAAATCACTCTGTTTTATTGTGATCTGCTTTTATGACATGAATTGTCGAATAAAGCTTTTTGGAATGGAATGGTATATTAGTCCTGAAACATGTCTAAAAGAATCTATGATGCCTTTTAATCACAAATAAAACAGAAGGTTCTATGGTATCAGTAGTTAGGAGCAGAGAATGGGCAGTTACCAAAGATTTACGAAACTCATTTGTTGCACTAATACAGTTCCAATATTCAAAAAGTAAAGACTTTGTAGTATATTTAATAGGGGCCTTTTTCCCTCTTCTATCCCTCTGCTATCCTTCTCAATCCAAATAACTGATTAATATCCACCACTCAAATTCCTTTCATATTTCACTATACTAATTCACCACTAATCCCTATGGGTTCCGGAGTAGCGTGCTACTCACCGGACAAAGCGCTTCAACACCCCATCAGGTGTAACAAGCACTATATAAATGCCAAACTTTTTCCCTCTTCTAGCCCTCCGCTATCCTTCTGAATCCAAATAACTGACTAACGTATCCATCACTCAAATTACTTTCATATTTCACTATACTAATTCACCACTAATCCCTATGGGTTCCGGAGTAGCGTGCTACTCACCGGACAAAGCGCTTCAACACCCCATCAGGTGTAACAAGCACTATATAAATGCCAAACTTTTTCCCTCTTCTAGCCCTCCGCTATCCTTCTGAATCCAAATAACTGACTAACGTATCCATCACTCAAATTACTTTCATATTTCACTATACTAATTCAACACTAATCCTTTATGGGTTCCAGAGTAGTGTGTTACCCGCTCAAAAAGCGCTTTGATGCCTCGTCAGGTGTAGTAAGCTCTATATAAATGCAATTACAGTACAATACAATAAAAGAGCTCTGATTTACCTAATTCACCACATAGTTTTTTAATGAGACTCAACCAGTGGATCAGAAATGCGTGATCAAGCAGCAAACAATCCCAATTACCATATCATTGAAGCTTGTCTCTGGTTTCGTCCATTTCAAAAGCAATAAAAATAGGGGACGAAGTTTAATTATGTCCTCCAAATTGGTCGCCCTCAATTCTGAGTAACAGATAAAAGTAGCAACTTTGCGGGATAGCCTAAAGCTTTGTTAAAAACAAATTTTCGGCCTTCTGTAGGCTGCTTACTTCAGTGTAACCCCACAATCCTGCACCATACCAGGCCATGGAAAAACATTTGCTGTTATAAACTGCAACCATCTCTCCGGAAGGTTTCAAATCTAATTTGTTGGAAAACTTAAATACTGCTCCAGCAGATCTATCAAATTACTGCTGTCTAACACTATGCAGAAGATACCAACTAAAGATAGAGTCCATTGGGATCTCCTGACATGAAATCAAGCAGCTATTGCAAATCTGAACACCATAATAATGTAAGGATGGGTATGTGCAGCTGTAGACACACGGATCATGGTAAAAGATTTGGCCAAATATGTTCGAAGCTCCACTTGGTTCATAAAACGAGCAGAAGAATCAAGTTATTTCTGTGGCCCATTAGCTGTTGACATTAATACCTCATCATTAGCATACAACAATACTAGAATTGGTCGAGCACCCATCTGTGACATATTGTGTCCATTATCTGCAAGAAATTTCTCCAGAAATTGACATAGAGAGGAGGAGTTGTGGGGAGAGACATGGGGAGAGGAGTTGGCCTAACGGCTAGGGCGCTCGACCTCGGACCTGGGGATCTGGGTTCGAGTCTCGCCCAAAAACCTCCTGTGATTCTGGGCAAATCACTTA
Organism: Lissotriton helveticus; assembly: GCF_964261635.1. Classification (NCBI taxonomy): domain Eukaryota; kingdom Metazoa; phylum Chordata; class Amphibia; order Caudata; family Salamandridae; genus Lissotriton; species Lissotriton helveticus. The sequence continues at coordinate 1,076,547,973 of NC_136072.1, forward strand.
ATCTCCCCTTGCCTAAAATGAAAGTGTGTCCGTCCTCATGTAACGTAACTGGTGCTATGTAAAGCGCTCTGATACCTGATTCGGTTCGGGTCTCGTCTAGTTCACGCTATATAAAAAAAAAACTCTGCAAAAAGTAATGGTGCTAGCACAGATCCTTACCAAACACCTCTCTCAACCTTGAAAGAGTCTGAACACTCACTGTGAAGGGCAAAACGGACCTTAGCAAAGACATCGGAATGCAGTATTTGTAAACGGCAAACAATTGTTTCCTCCAAACCCTGAGATAGCATAAAGGACCATCATTTTGAGAGGTTGACGCAGTCAAAGGCAATACTTAGCTCCACAAAAGCAAGGTGTAAGGATCCTTTCTTGGCCACAATATTCATCCTAGTTAGAAAGTACAAATTCACACACTGTTCAACAGTTCCCAGTCCATGCCAGACACCAAACAGAACCTCAAAGAGAATGGAGTTCTCCTTAGCCCCACCGTATCAGCGGTCCGAGAGCAGTGAGTTTGGTGGTCCAACCACTGTATTACGAGTTGAATGGATTGGCTTTGCAGAGACTGGTACTGGACTGCCGAAACCGCCAGCAGACCGCCGGGTTCACAGTGGGGAAAGGCAACCACCATAGGGGTGTAAAGGATAGCTATTCCATGAGCTGACCACGGCGGTCCGACCGCCAGCTTCAAGGTGACAATGACGAAGGATTTGGGGTGCGTACTCACCACTTTCTTTTTCTTCCAGGCATACTACAATGTGAATCCCTTTCTCCAGGTCCTGGTACCCCCTTCACTGCAGGATCTTCACTCCGAGGATTACGACGATTTACAGGTGAGTCCTGTTTGTACCATGTACCCATTGCCGGGACTGCCCTCATATGGGCTGAACCCTGGTAATGGGTATATGGTAATGTCCCACATATATCATGCATATGTGTGCATCTGACACATATGCAGTGGAAATGCACACACAGGCATCAATATATCTGTTAATAGTACTCACTACCCGTACATACACTACTCGTAATATGGTGGTCTTTAGACCACTACTGCCGTGGGCTGCTGGCAAGGGCGGATAGTGCCTTATGACGGTTGGACTGACAAACTCGTAACAAGACCCTAAGTGGTCTGCCCAGAATCACAGGATGTTAAGCCGACGCCGACACTTAAACCCGGTTCCCCAGTTCCAAAGTCGGCAGCACTGGTTGTTACGCCACAAAAATGAAGAAAGACTTTCCATAAGGCAGAATTGTCATTCTAGCACTACCTGCCTTTAACGGTGATGCCTAGGCTTTCTCCCTTATGTGTGCCTGCCTAGCCTGCAGAACTGTTTTATAACCTGCTCCTCTGGCTTGTTTCTCCGCTTCTTTTCTTGCTGTCTTTTTAAGAGCACTCATGAGATTTTTGTGTTCTAGAGTGCAAGCAGAAACAAACCAGCAGTTCTGCTTGACCTTCATATAACGTGCAGGCATAGTCAATAATGTCTTAGCCGACAGATCAAGTCAAACGTGCTTTTAATTACTATGGCATCAGCACATTCATGTAAGTAGGTCGTAAAGACAGTTGTTTAAAGACAGTAAATCAGATTGCAAATGCATAGCAAATTTCTTTTCAAAATTACATTTTGCTTTGTGGGGGTGGGCAAAAGTGGCTTAATTTTCATTAGGGTAACTTCTCATAACTAATTAAATGAGAAGAGTAATCCATCATTTAGCACTAGTTTCTTATTGCAAAATACACCCTTGCCTCCAAAATTGGCCTAAGCATGCATTTTGAACTAAGAAAATAGCACTAAATGGTACAGGACACGAACAGCAGCATCCACCAGCCGCTCGCTTTCTCTTATTTTGTTGTTCCTATGCTTGTGCAGTAGGATTCTTGCCCCAAATTACTTTTAATTTTTCAAGGTGTCATAATTGCATAATTTCAGAAATTGTGCATCACAAGATTTTTTTTTTTTGCAGAGTTTTATATAGCGCGAACTAGACCCGAACCGAATGTGTAATTACGGAAATGAATAGTTAATGTTCATAGGTTATGTGGTGGAAATATAATTACATTTTTTTAAACTTAAATATTAATGATGTCTTATATTTTGTTAACATATCTATTTCTTTTCTTAATGTATATGTTTTAATATTTTTAGTGTTTATTATATTAAAAAGATTTAGGGGCCAATTATGATGTCGGGTGGAAAGCCAACACCCGACACTGACTCAGAATCGGGACTGTCCGACTTGCGGTCTTTGGTTTCGGGTGTCAGAGTCCCATTGTTCCCTATGGTAGCTAGTGTTCCACCCGACAACCAGCTGTAACATAGGCTCCTATGGGGAAATGAGGTGTTTGAGGAAAACCCTGCACCCTTTCGCAGGTACCCCCTGGTGCCTGTCACACAGTGCAGGGTTTTACAGGGGTCCCTTTGGTGCCCCCTCAATCATCAACCATAGGCTGTGGGCCGAGGTGGCCCTGCGAGGGACCCCCGAAGTCACTTTCCAACTGCCTTTCTGTGTCGGACAGGCTGATGCGGAAAGGCTGTTGGAATTCGACATCGTAATCCCGAGGACAGAAACGCTGTCCATAGGGGTGAACGATGTGGTTCCGACCGACACAGATACTCCGAACCAATTCTGAATGATGCGTGGTTTTCGTTCTGACCGCAAACATCGTAATCGGGCAGTTGGAATGTAAACTGACTGAGTTGGTCGGAAGGGCTCAAATGCGGTTGAGGAGATTCCGAATGTCGGGAGGAGGCTTTCTGCCCAACATCATAATTGGCCCCCTAGTAGATAGGAGTGGATAAAGTCAATTTCACCCCTTTACTGTTAAACACTTTCTCTTAAATGGCTTAGTATGGAGTGGGAATATAAAATGTCATGGCTTTAGAATCCAACACCTTCCTCTAAGTGGGTTAGGTTAGAGTAGGAATAGTAAATCAAACCTCTTTAATCTCCAGCACCTTCCCCTATGTGGTTTAGATTGGAGTGGTAATAGGCTAGCAAATCTTACACATTTAATGTCTAGCACCGTCCCCTAAATAGCCCAGATTGGAGAGGTATTAGTAGATTTTACCCACTTAGTGTCCAACATTTTCCCCTGAAAGGTTTAGATTAGAGTGTGAATAGTCCATGTCATTCCTTTTGTTTCACAAACCTTCCCCTAAATGTTTTAGATTGGAGTGGAAATAGTAAATCGTACCCTTTTAGTGTACAGTCTGCCAGGCGTATTTTGATGTTGGGGGTCCCACCGCCTGGTTTCCGCCGCCACAGCTGCGACGGAGTAACAGGGTACAGCGGCTGATGGTAGAAGTCCAGACACCATACCCTCCATGCAGATTAAGATGTGCCTTACCGCCAAGCCGACTGCAGCAGGAAGACCTTCACACTCGACGGTAATGAATGAATGAATGAATGAAATGAGACTTCTAAAGCGCACAGCTACTCCCAGGAGAATCCCGGCGCTGCGCTTTCATATGACCGCAACCACGTGAACTATCTTGATGAAAGAGCCATGTCTTCAATATTTTTTAAACAAGTCAGAGGATGCTACTTAACCCAACTCCAGAGCGAGTTTATTACAGGCCACCGATCCAAGATAGGAATTTCTGCCCATTCTTATGTGCCGGACCTTAGGAATCAATGCCAAGTGTCAATGGACTGACTGTAGATTTCTGGAGGGGGCATAGAAGCTAAATCTAGCTCTAAGATAGCCTGTCCCAGAATGGTGCAGGGCTCTATTCACTAGGACTAGTGCATGCAGGTGCGAAGACACATGTGGTTTTAGGGGCAGGCTAAGTAGAATAAGGGCTGCCATGTTTTGGGCCACTTGTAACTTGAGAGAATGTATGACGTTACAGCGCATGCTTTTACCACGCATGCTGTTATAACGCAGGTTTTACTACGCATACCATTACAACCAGTGCTTAATTTGAGCAGGTGCTTTCAGGTGCTCAGCACCTGCACTTCTTTCACAGGGCCGGGGCTAGAATTTCTGAACCTGCAGGTGGTGGTCTCAATATTAATTGTTCAATTCAAAATAAAAAGAATAACATACATTGCATGGTGACTGGCTGGTAAATGTTCATAGGCGGGCCGGCAAACGCCTGTCCAGGCAGGCATGATTGTGTATCACCACGTTAGTGATGATGTCATCATGATGATCACAAATCCAAGAAGTCATCGACAAACTATGGCTTGCATTCTATTCCCCTAGTCTGCTGCACCCTGCCACTGCCTGAGCCTAAACCTTCCATTGGATAATTGTAGCTGGGGGCTCGTTCATGATGGAGTTGAGGCAAGGAAGCTGCTAGAGAGCATTTGGAACTTGGGAGTGAGGGCTTTTGAGGAAGAATAAATGAAAGTAAGTTTGGACTTTCCACTTGTTGCGTAGCCAGAGTAGCATATCCGGCAGCCCTGCATTGCTGCTATCCGCAATGTGCTTGATGCGGCTGTGGCCCAACACAACTTTTGTGTGCCATGGCGTCACCAGTAGAATCTGTGCGCTGCACCCCAGCATGGTAATTGCTGAGCGTGAGTGAGTCCAGTAGGCATCGCATCCATACTTACCGGCATTGGCAGCATTACTGATGGGGACAATACCTGTGCTGTAGCAGGCAGGGTCACAGCAAGCTGAGCAGTGGATGCCGATGCCGTTGCCATCCCTGGACCTACTAATTACAGGCAGCAAGCAGTGACATGACCTGCTGTGCTCAAGCAGCCGCCTGTTCCACAATAAACCCAGTCATACCACACTGATTAATATATGCAAAAAAGCATTTTCATTTGGTGTACATTTTGTTTTTGCACTCGGTGTAGGTAAGAATGTAAAACACGTAATCTTCTGCTTCTATAGGAATTACAACAGGAAAAAGCAGAGTTCAAAATAGCAGGGACATGTACAGGCTGACGACAGAGTCACCGGCAGCAGCAGTGTTAGAGATGAGGGACAGCAAGAGTAAAGAGGAGAAGAAACAACAAGAGAGGAGAGAGATAAAAACGGAGCAAAGTAGAAGAAAAGGAGGAGAGCAAATCAGATACAAACAGAAAGCAGCCATGATGTGAAGAAGAGAGCATTAAGAAGAGAGAAGATAGAATGAAAGGATGTGGAGGACAGGACAGAGGAGAAAAAGCAGACAAATGATAACATGGAGGCACAGCTAATCACTGCTAGAGAGTGATAGTAAAGAGCCAAGATCGAGGGGAGAGAGAGCAGAGCATGGATAAAAGTGAAGAGAAAAAAGGTCAGGGCTAAAATGAATAGAGGGCAAATCAGAAATACAGGGTGTGACAAAGATGATAGAAAACAATTAGAGAGGTGAGAGGATAGACTCTTAGAGCAAAGACTTTGGGGACAGACAACAGATCAAGGTTAGAAGATAGAGACTGAGGCAGTGAGAGTGTTGAAAGTGGGGCTCACCGGAGGAAGACGTGAGCGGTTGCCTCTTTGGCCAAATTTTCAGCACCTGAACTACTTTTTTTTACAAATTAAGCACTGATTACAACGCATTACACTTGGGGGTGCTGGATAGTGAATAGTTTAATTTACTATTCCAACTCCAGTCCCCGTGGATAGTAGGGAAGGTGTTGGATAGTAAATTAAACTTATTCCCTATCCTAGAGCGCCCCCCAGTGTAATGCGTTGTAATGGTATGCGTAGTAAAACCTGCGTTGTAACAGCACTGCGTGGTAAAAGTTTTGTTGTAATGGTTGTAAACCAACTTGAGAACCAGATAGTCCGGAAGTCCTAAGTATAGGGCATTTCCATAGCCCAGTCTCGATGTAATGAGTAACTGGATCACTACCTTTCTTGCGGGCTGGGAAAGATAGTGTAAGCAAAGGGCGAAAGCATGTTGCTACCACTGACATGATCTATGGCTGGAAAGACAAAGCATAATCCCATTTGATGCCCAGATTTTTTACTACTCCCCCTGAGGCACATGGGGTGAGGCATCCTTAGGTAGCAGCATCTGCCAGTCTGGGAGATTAGGGCAAAGTAATAAGATCTCTGTCTTTTTTGCATTGCATTTTAATTGATGTAAGGACATCCAATAGAAAGACAGGTTTTAATTGCCTCTCCGCCAATTTTCTCTTCCATCCCACAGGTAAACAAAAGCTGTAGGTCATCGGCATAAGTGATCATTAAATAAAGTGGGGCTCAAATTCGACCCCTGCAGCACTCCTACAGTCAACTTGAATGCTCCTGATGAGTAGGAGGGAACCCATACTTCCTGTCCTATCTCCTTCAAGAAGGAAGCTATCTATTCTAGAGCCACTCCACCTATACCAATGGCTTGAAGTCAAGGTAAGGGCACAGAAAAGAAGGTTAAAACTCACCTTTTCTCCCATTTCCACTCCTCTTCCCTTTACGGAGCTCAATGTCCAGGTCCCCACTTTGCAGTTGACACTTGTGCACGTGAGAAATCCACACCGCCGTTGCCATAGCCAGTGGCGTAACGAAACCCTAGGGGGCCCCCCTGCAAGGTACTGCAAGGGGCCCCCCTTATTTGATCACCCTACCACCCGCCGGTTTAAAGCACATCACCCTCATAACCTATCTTAAAGCTCACATCAGGGTTTTCACTGATACAAATGGCTTCAAGGAAATCAAGAAGTTCTGTAGTCAGGGAGACATTAGGGTATATAAAAACAGTTTTTTGGTGTTACAAAATGGAGCTATAGGGGAAAAAGGGGAAATTCTTGGTGGCATGAAGGGATCCCACGGCACAGCCATAGGGCTACGAGCAATTCAAAGTTTGTAGTGAGCAAACGTGATGCCTTCGTGCTACTGAGAATTCCATTTGCATTGCACCATGGACCATATTACCGGTCATTTTAATCTCTCACCTTTCCCGCTCAATCTTTCCCAGTCAGTCTCTCATCTTTAGCCCTTATACTTTCAACAGCTTTTCTGCTTTGAACAGTTCATCTGATCTCTTATTCTTCCAGCACTGCTACCCTTCTCCAGAATAATTAGGCCTCCACCCCACTAGCACTGCTGTCATTTACCTTTGTCATTCATATTTCCAGTCCTCTTAGTTCCACTTCTGTCTTCCTGTTTCATCAATTTATTTACGTTTCCTCTTCAAACACAAGATTATGTCCCTCATTCTCATGCTGCTGTCATGATCCCTCACACTTCCCCTACTTGTTCTGACAATTTCTCCCTTTGGTCATTCCTCTTGGGTTTCTTTGCACCTCAGTCTCTTATTAGTTCACTCTATCACTTCCAATTTGCTGCTTACCTTCAACTCTGATTCTCTAATTCTCTAAACTATACCGCTACCTTTTTGCACACACCTCTATCTCTCCTGGTTTTACAGCCACCCTATGCTCATCCTCCTCTCCCTCCTTTCCTTCAACTTGCACACACCACATCCTCTAATATCTATACTACACCTCCTTCTCACATTTAATTTGAACTTTGACCACTAAATGTCTCTCTTCAGTTCTTACTTTCCACTTTATTCTTCTCATTCCCTCACTATCACCTCTCAACGCTACTCTCAGAACTGTGTATGATTTTCGTGCTTCTGCATCCCCAGTTTCCATATTATCTCCTTCGTTACCCCTTTTGCTTATTTCCAAACTCCCATCACACTTGTTTCCTTCACAGATACCACTCTCATTCCCATGCACCTACTTACTTTTTGTTTCTGTCTTAATTTTATTACTCAGAATTTTCCTTTAAGGCTCACTCGACTTCAGCTTACCTCACTCCTTACCCTTTTTAATTCCATATTTTACCCTTGTGTTATCTCGCTTTCGCATTCCATAACTTCACTCATACTATAAAATCATGCATATCCAGTCTAACCCCCAGATTCATCAAAGTCCTCTTTTGCGAGTCCTTAATAGCGAATATTAAGGAATCGCTATTAAAGACTCGCAAAACGGGATGCATGTAGAAATCGCAATTTATTTTGCGATTTCTACTGCTTCCTTATTTGCGATTCGCTAATTGCGAATCGCAAATAAGGAATTGCTTTCCCATTCATTCCTATGGGCCTCAAGGCCCATAGGAATGAATAAGGAGTCATTCCTTATTTGCGATAAGCAATTAGCGAATCGCAAATAAGGAAGCGATTTCAAGGTTGCCAGGGTGTCCAAAGGACAGCCTGTAGCACCCCTGAAATGCAAATGTACACTGGTTTTGCGCACACACATGTCCAAAGGACACGTGTGTGTGTAACATACAACTTAGAAAAATGCACTAAAGTGCATTTTTCTAAGTTATCGCTATTTACCACGAAGTTACACTTCGCGGTAAATAGCGGCCCCATATTGCAAATTCGCAATTTTTAAAAGGTTCATGAATAGCATTTAAGGAATCTCTAATTGAGATTCCTTAAATGCGATTCTTCGCAATTTAGCGATTTCTATAATTGCGATTTTTGCATTTGGGATGATGAATCCCAAATACAAAAATTGCGCTCGCAAAGGGCCAGATTCTCAGAATCTGCCCCTTTGCGAGACGATTTTGGCTTTATGAATCTACCTGTAAGCTCCTTACCTCGTTGCAATGTATATGTCTCTCCCTTTCGTGTTTACGACCCACTCTTACACAGTATTTCCCTCATGGGCTCAGTCTCTTGCCCATGCCATTGTTCAGCCTTTGGTGTTACTCTTTAAAAAAAATTCTGCCCTTACTTTAATTTTTTTATCTTCTTTTTTCTTTTCCAGTCAGTTCATTTCTTTGTGTGGATTTTTGTCCCCTTCATTTTTCTTTCCGATTTCTTATTCATCTTTATTACTTAGTTATTACCCCCTTTCTTATATCTCTTTTGCTTTCCCTTTATCACATGATTTCATTCTCATGTGTTATCCCCATTCCTTTCATTCTCTTCAATAGAGGTGTTTTTCATTCTTTTTCTTTTTTCAACCCCTCACTTTTCATTTCCCCATTCGTTGTCTCTCTCTTTGCCTCCACTTGATTGTTCCTTTTCCTTCACTATTCCTTTTCTTCTCTCTTCTTACTTTTACCTCTTATTGTCTTGGTATTTCTATGTCATCATGCTTGACTCCTAACTCCTACACTCTCAATTTTGTCACATACTTCTCCACACTGGGTTATTTATGAACCTAAGTGTATAGGTTTATTTTCAAAACTTGGAATAGAATGAAATAGCCAAAGCCACAATAGAGCAACATTCTTACTCAAACAACAGGTACAGCATCAACAGGAGCAGTTCAAGTTTCTCACACACACACATAAAGCTGTCCATAGGTAGCGGCAGTGCAACCTTCATTTACACACCCACAGCAGGTACTATGCAGGTAGCAGCATTGCAAAGGAGAGGAAAATGTCCTCATGCAGTTTATGCACAAGCAGCACTGTTGTAAGTTTTCTTCACACAAAAGACCTACGAGACCTCCACTGGCTCCCCGTCGAGAAGAGGGTCACCTTTCAACTCCTCACCCACGCCTACAAATCCCTCAACAACACCGGACCCAAATACCTCAACGAGAGAGTATCCTTCCACGTACCCGAGAGGAACCTCCGCTCCACGGACCTCACCCTGGCAGAGGTCCCCCGCATCCGCAGAAACAGAACAGGCGGGAGAGATTTCTCCTACATCGCAGCCAAGACCTGGAACACACTCCCCGTGAACATCAGATGCTCCCCAACCTTGCACACATCCAGGAAGGACCGCAAGACCTAGCTCTTTGACTGATCCGGAGCTGCCCCCCCCTCCCCTTAGCGCCTTGAGACCCACATGGGTGAGTACTGCGCTTTATAAACCCCTGATTGATTGATTTAAAAGAGAAATATCACAGCAATATACTACAAGCTTTCCTGATGCAAAATAGGCATAGCAGAGGCAACTTCTGTGCAAGCTTCCTTCACACAAAGAACAGGCATGCCACGAGCAACAACACTGCAAACTTTCCTCACACAGAAAAGGTACAGCATGGACATCAGCATTCAAATCAATATCACATCAGTGCGTTACTGTGAGCATCAGTGCAAGCTTCTCTAGCAAAACATGTCCAGCATGGGCAGCAGAAGTGAAAGCTTCTCTCGCACTAAACATGAAAAAAATGAGCATCAGCTATGGAGGTCGCCCTCAAGAAACAGATACAGCACAGGAAACATGAGTACTGCAAACATCCCTTAAATGAGCGATACACCATGGGAAACTCGAAGCAATGACAATCACCTTCATTAGAGAGGTACTGAAGTGGCAGCAGCTATGCAAGCATCTCTCTTTTTTTTTTCTTCAGAGTTTTATATAGCACAAACTTGACCCGAATCCAAATCGGGTATCAGAGCGCTTTACATAGCACCAGTTATGTTACATGAGGATACACATTCATTTTTGTTAGGCACAGGGAGATTAAGTGATTTGCCCAGAATCACAGGAGGTTTAGCGTCATTACCAAGACTCGAACCCAGTTCCCCAGGTCCGAGGTTGAGCACCCTAGCCGTTAGGCCAACTCCTCTCACCCAAACAGGTGAAACAACACAGCAGCAGAGCAAGCCTATGTGACAAAACATGTGATAAAGTATGAAGGGATAGGTGTGCACAGGTGCCAACATGTCACATGCGACACCAGCAGTCATTCCTGGCATTTTTTCCAAAAGCAAAGTGCAAACAAGAATTTCTGATCCCAAGCTAAACACAAAACTACAACTTCCAGAATGCACAGTGATCTTGGATTAAAAACTAGAACCAGCTGAGGTTTCCCATATGATGGCAGGAAAGTGTGGGTGTAAGTGAATACATACACACCACTATGTCAAATTTGCCAGGCATGAATAGTAAAATGTGAACATATATACAACCTCAGTGTGCTATCAGGTGCATTTGGGTTATGTATTTAAGAATTTTTTTTTTTAAATCTTGTAGCTTTCAAAGTTATAATATACAGGTTTTAGAGATACCTGCAGGATCAAATATGCTTTTTTTAGAATTTTTATTTTTATTTTACCAATGGTTCTAATTCACCTAATGGGGCATGCCTGAGTACCATTTCACTATGAGTTTTTTGCTATCTGTATATTATTTTCGTCCGTTCAGGCCACTTAAATGAACATGAAAAAACTTAGTTTGGATAGTTCACAATGATCTAAGTAAAGAGATAAGTCAGGGGATTCTGCACCATGGAAAATGAAATATGGATGGGTGATTGGCAGTGTGACTCGCTTTCTGAATCCAGGGCAGATCACACAAACTCCCAGGGCTGGGTTTCGCATTAGTTACCCAGTATGGCAATCTTTGTTGTCACTCCGCCCCACTGCCCATGATCTGCTTCTCCATGGGTTCCCTCACTACCTCCCTCCATTGGTACACCTCATAACCCCAATGTATCGTGTCAGAGCACGCTTTATGTCACACACACACAGTACACAGAGACAATAAATCAAACAAATGTATAAATCAATGTTAGGAAATGTTACATAAGACAATGTGAGCAGCAAGATGTAAGAATCATGTCATCCTTACTGATAGGCATTATAGGCCACAAGTATCATGCATTTTACCTGTCGCAAATGGCCTGATTCACAGAATCGGGCTGTTTGAGACCAGTAAAATGCTTTTCGGTATCAATGAATTTCAATTTGCGCTTTAGTTACATGTTACAGAATCGCAATTTGGAATTGCAAATACATACCGATTCGGTTTTAGTAAAGGGCGTGTTCAGGGTGCCCCTTCCTATTTTTAAATCGCAGTCGTATGTATGAATATTTTGCGACTAAAATGCAGTTGCAAAACATTCTCATTTTACCATCTACTTCAAGTAGGTGGTAATCCATTCTCAAATGGCCTTCTTCTTTGTGAATGTTCATAAAAATGTTTTTAAGAGCTGGCAGTGGACCCACGGACCACTGCCTGTTCTTAAACAAAATGTAAAGAAAACTTTTCTTTTTTCTTTTTTTTAACACGACCCGTTTTCCTTTACGGGAAACAAGCTGCATTTTTAAAAAAAATGATTGCTTTATTTAAAAGCAATCACAGACATGGTTGTCTACTGACCCCAGCAGGGCACCATCATTGTGATTTTTGAGATTCCTAATGGGTCGCACATTGCAACCTGCCTCATTTATATCAATGATGTATGTCGATTTGCGACCCTTTGGAAACGCTAACTGAAACTCATGGAGTTTCACTCATTCAAATCGCGATTGCCTAACTGTGATTCACAGATAATTACAATTAGGTAATTGCTGGTTGAAATTATGCGATATGTGGCCCTATATGTTAAGAGTGATTTTTCTGGAGAAACACAAACTCAGAATTTGAAATTTAACAGTGGTTAGGGTTTTATATATCAATGAGAAGTGTTTTACTACTGAAAGGACCCCTTTTTAGCAACCTTACAATACCAAAAGTTTGATAAAAAAGTAAGGGGGCATATTATCAAGTAAAGGCGTTACATTATCGCCGCTTTTATCGGCAGGATAATGGGCTTGATAATATGCTCTATGAATTCCAATCGAAGTCCATATTAGATGTCTTCACATCTAACATGGGCTTCGATTGGAATTCATAGAGCATATTATCAAGCCCATTATCGCCGCTTTATCAGCAGTTTCCTGCCGATAAAAGCAGCGATAATGTAACGCCCTTACTTGATAATATGCCCCAAGGTTCTAAGCTTATGCCTTGCAGTTTGCATGATGCTCTTTGATAATGGTACATAGCTCACTGTGCTATATTATGAGGATTGTAGCTTACTAACTGCAAGTACCAAAAACATTATCTGTGAGAAAAGCAGTAGCCTATTGAGCCATCACCATAAAATTCTAATCTGTGGTCTGCTTGGTACACAATTGCAACAGGCTCCTTAACCCTTCTGTGCTACTTAATAAGCAAGTACATTATTCACCAGAGTTGGCTTTCTGTTATTTTTGTGCCTTGAAAAATGTGGGGCACACAAAGATCTTGGCAGGCTGCTTTGTCTCCCCTGTCCTCTGACTTGTCTTAAAGACGCAGAGGCTGACCTGTCTTAGAGACACAGAGGCCCTGTATGTACAAACTGGAAATGCAGCAGGAAAAGAGCGAACATATTTTAACCCTCCAACAGCCCCTCAGTTTCGAACGAAAGGCACTCCAGTGAATTATTTATTTTCCATTCACCTCTGCCACTAATGATGAGCCCCTGGCTGACCTCTGTAGCTTTTTTCTCGTCAGCTGGATCTTTAGGGGGCCCCCTCTAACCTCTAAGGTGCAAGGGGCCCCCCGCACCACAGGGGCTGTTCGTTACACCCATGCCATAGGCATAGGTAAGCCACTAGTACATTCCTAGCGTATTCCAATGGCTGTATACCCGTGCTGCTGGACATTGCTCACACAAGCACTGTTTCCATATTTCCAATGCATATGTGTGTATTTTCTACTTATGGACATTGAAATACATACATATGCACTGACAGGGGAAAACTATGGCCTACTGCATGCAAAGGTCTCCCTCCAACGGTCCCCGCCAGCACATTGTGGAGTAGTGTGGCTCACTGGTTAGAGGCAGCAGACCCGGGAGCAGAAGTCAGCCTGGGACCAGGGTTCAATTCCCGACGCGGCAGGGTCGTGGACTTGGGTCAGCGGACTTGATAATTCACGCTTTGGTGCTTACTATAAGCAGGGGTTCCTCTGGGCATTAGCTTGCCTAATCTCCACAACGGCCCCATCAATTCCAGGGATGCCTGGCTCCACCTTGGGGACTCCCAGCAGGGACCATCCCACAGGGAAAGCCAGGACGGGTTCCCCAGAGTTATACAGCGCCAGGAAACCTACGAATGGGTAGCAGTGCGCTTTACAAGCTCAAATACATTTACATTTACATTGGGAAGATCCATATAAGGCGGGCAAGATATTGGCTGCTTGGCGGTGTCATTTGGACCGTCACAGTGGCAAACTGGCTTCTAGACTGCCAAAGTCATAATCAGGCTCCTTGATTGAAGAGGGTATAGTAAATCTTACCCCTTTAGTGTCTAACACTTTCCCCTCAATTACTTAGTTTGGAATAGTAAATGTCACCCCTTTAGTGTTTAACACCTTCCCCTGAATTGTTTAGATGGGAGGGAAATAGTAAATCTCACCGCTTTAGTGTCCAACATCTTCCACCCTATAGTCAATGTCATTCCAATAGTGTTGAAAACATCCCCTAAATGGTGTAGATTTGAATAGGAATAGTAAATATCACCCCTTTAGTGTCCAACAACTCCTAAATGATTTAGATTGAAGTGAGAATAGTAAATGTTACTCCTTTCATGTCCAACACCTTCCCTTAAGTGGCTTAGATTGTAATGAGAATAGTAAATGTTACTCCTTTATTGTACTGCGCCTTCCCCTAATAGGTTGGGATTGGAATGTGATTAGTAAGGTTCACCCTTTAATGTACAACGCCTTTGGTTAAATAGGTTATAGTGGAGTGGAAATACTTATTTTGGTCTCTTTAGTGTAATAATTAGTCACCAAAATGGGTTCAATAGAAATAGGAAACGTTTGTGTATTTCTTTTAGTGTAGAACATGTTTATTGTAATATTTGTTATTAAAGAGCGTTCCGACCGCCATCGCTGTGGGAAAGTGACCATCAGACTAAGAGTCGGCGATCCCACTTGCCCTATAACGGTACGACTGGCATGCAGGTAGTTGTTAAATGCCTTTTTGTACTGCGGCTTTTTACAGCAGCCCAGGAAATTGGCTGCAGCACAAGCCGCAGTACAAACACGCACTTTTCAAACACAGACAACATACTGAGGGCCATAGTGTTAACACTTTAGATACTGCCTTTTTCATAAACATTAATAATTGTTTTATTTAATATTAATAAATGTGTATGACACAGCTTGTAAATGTTATTTTTATTTTTTCAACAAGTATTCAATGTATACATATATATTTTTAATACAGATATGTTTTTAGATATAAGCAAAAGATTTATTGTTAATTTTTAACATTTTAATTCATTTTTTAAATAAAATGCAAGTTATGTATTATTTCAAAACATTGTTTGACAGTTTTTATTTTTAGATTATTTTTTCAAGTGTGGCACATTTATTGTTTTTCAAATATATACATTTGAAAAAACATCTTTTATATATATTAAGTATATTGAAAATACTACTATATTACTTAATTTCTTGTTTTCATGCTATTATTTATTTTATACTTTATATAACTGTTTTATGTTGTAATGTAACATTTATTGACATGTTTTATAATGTTATACATTTGTAAACCTTTTTTTAAACATTTAAAAAAAATCTCTATTTGAAGTCCCATTGTTTTCTAGGGAGAGTTTGAGCCCGACTACGATGTTGGTTGGACCGTGGTGGAAGCAGGACCACACAACTAGAAGACGGCAGTCCCGCTGCCCGCATTACGATGCGACCACCTTCACGGTGGTGGCAATGGGTATACTTTGCATTGCAGCTTGTGCTCCAGGCTGCGGCACACGCCGCAATACAAAATGTACACATTTAAAACATCTCTGCACAATGTGGCAGTCACCATATGGTGCCTACCACATGGTGCAGGGATGTTTCAGGAGGTACCATAGGTGCCCACCAGGCCCTATAGTGGAGTGCCAGGGGGGAGAGGGGTCCTGTAGGGGCCCTCAAAGTGACTTTCCGTCTGTCTTTTCATTGCGGGTAAAATGCCATGAAAAGGCAGGCGGAAGGGGAAATCCTAATCCCTACGGCGGTGTCTGATCAGTCATCACCCTCTTTGCAGGGAACAGGAGTCTGACCACCGCCCTGACGGGTTCCTTGATCCGACGGCCTGACGGTGGCAGTCCCACCGCTATTGTAATCAAGCAAATAGTCTTTTTATATCATTTAGCTGCCATTTTTATTACCATTAACTTTACTTTGGTAGTCTATTTGTGTAATTTTTCAATGGTTTTCCTGGGAGTGAGTTGTGGTATGGTGCTGCTGCTAGTGGGATAAGGTAAGGCCTTTTTTAAGGTTTTCTATAGGGTTTTGGGAAAGGGGGCATGTAGGTAGAACTAGTTAATGGGATGTTGTCATAATGTTGGTTTCTTCTATTTTGGGTTTTTTATTCGTACTTTGTGCCATTTTGTTTACTAGTGTTCAGTGATAGGCCTAGTTAGAATTTGGCAGTACTCTATCATTATTTAGTGTTATGTTAGGTTTTTTGCATACTCTTAATGTAAAATTTAGATTATGTTTGAAGATAATGTTTTCTGTGGGTGGGAAGTTAATCTATTGATGTGCTGATTTTTCGTTTCTAGTATTTGTTTTTACATTTTTCATGTTTCCTTACGATGTTGGATTGCTTTCCTGAATTTAAATTGGACCTGTTCTATGTTTGCATATTTTTGGGGGGGCTCCTTTGGATTCATGTTTCCTGTTTTTGCTGGATTATATTTTTGCAATATGGATGAAGATCTACAGCTAAAAAATAGTACATTTTATTTATATAGTTATTTGTGGGTGCAAAATATTACATTTAATTATGTATGTGTACTTGATGTAATTGCTAGGTGTTATGTTATATTTTATGTGTTGTATTAACTTGGCTCCATTTGATTTACTTGTAATTTTGTGCTTGGGTATTTCTTCGTTTTTAACTAATTAATAAAGATATTAGTTTTATACATAAGTCTTTTTTGCTATATTAGCTGTATGTTGTTTTCTGTTTTTTTAAAACAAATATTATTTGTCAAGTTGCGCATATATTGCAGAGCTCTGCACCCCAGAGACTGGCCAATCAAACCATATAGATATGATGACTGACTTTTTTCAATGATGTTCGAACATATATATGCAACAAATAAACTGTAAACCCCAACTCCCCCCCACCCCCACCCCTACCCCCGATCTCACAAAGTCCGCACAGTCCTGTCCACCACTTTACAAGCATAACAGGGCAAATGAATCCCTCAGAGTCCCCCCTCCATTGCACCCCCATATCTCATGGTGTACATATGACTTATCCCAATGGATGTGTCTCTGATGCCGATTTTGTAATGCTTGCGTGGGCATCCCCTAGTGACAAAGATAGGTTGCTCCAACCACATGCAGAAGTCAAACCCATTCTTCCATGCGGCCAATGATGGGGCCCTTGGTGCCTTCCATGCCCTGGCAATGTCCCTCTTTGCCAGTGCAATACCCAACTGCATGAGGTGTGTCTTATAGATGTTGCCGCCTATCCCCTCCATAACATGAAGCAGGGCCAACTGTGGTGTGCGTGGGAGCCCCCACCCCAGGACCTCTGAGAGACAGTCAAATACCCCCTCCAAAAGCGATCTAGGAATGGACAGTGCCGGACCATGTGAATGAATGAGTCTTCCTCACGCCCACAGCGAAGACACACAGGAGAGGCAATCAGCCCTTTAGCTTCCAATTGGCTAAATTCCGGCAGTAACTCTAAGCCCTCTATGTTAGGGGACAGAGCATGCCAAAATTGAAGGTAGCGAAAGAACTGGGAATGTGGCATATGGAATTCTGCCTGAAGATCTTGAAAAGATTTGAGCGTCAGACCCCTCATGACATCCCCTAGGACTGAGATGCCTATATTGTCCCACCCTCGAAACCCCTGCAGAGCTGCCAGCTGAGGTAGTCGCCCATTATCCCAGAGGGGGGTTTCCCATGTCAAAGTGTTCCACCATCCCATCCATCGCAACGCCTATCTCCAAATCAGGAATACCACCCTCGTGACCGCCGGCAGGGAGCCCCGCAAAGGCACGGAATAGAGAATTGTATGTAGTGAATAGAGCCCCATGAGCCGCCGCTCAACAGCATACGCCGGATCTCCTCCATCACCATACCACCACTTGTTGAGAACCAACAAATGCGAGGCCTGATAATATGAGAGAACAACAGAGTACACCAGCCCCCAGCAATAGGTGGACAAGAACATGTGTGCAGAGCTACGCGCACATTACCTCCCTCCCATAAGAACTGCCCAAGCGCAGCATTCACCTGTGGGAACCATCGGGGCTGAGATCTGATATGGGTGATTTTGCAGCCGATAGAGGAGCCGAGGAAGTGCCACCATTTTGAATATTGCCGATCTGCCATATAGTGATAGGGGCATACGGGACCAGGACTTGAGGTCTTCCCGAGTTCATTTGCAGGGACATCTGACTCTAGATATTTCAGTCCCCCCACCGCCCGCTGAACCGAAGAACTCCATGTGCCCATACCTGTCTGCTCTCCCAGAAGCCATATCCTCGATTTACGGGGATCCATATAGAGTCCTGAGGTCTCCCTGAACATCTGCATAATGCGCAGTAACCGCGGCCCGTCCTGTCTACAGCCGTAAGGAAGAAGAGGACATCATCCGCATACATTGTGATCCTATCGGACAGACCCGGAGCCCATTCAAACCCCCCGACCTGCGCATCTATACGCACCCATGCAGCCAGAAGCTCCATGGTAAGCGCAAATAAATATGGGGACAGGGGGCAGCCTTGTCGCGTGCCCCGTCCGATGGAAAAGGTAGCTGAGGCGGCCCCAGCCACCCACACCAATGCCGTCAGACCTGTGTACAGGAGCATTAGGTAGGAGAGATAGCGTGGTCCAAAGTTGAGTCGTCGCAACAGAGCAAATAGATAAACCCAGCTAGGGAGTCAAACGCCCTGTCCATGTCGGCCAATAAGAGTGTCGCTGGTTCCCGCAACTGCCAGATAGCCGCTATCGCCACATTCGCTCGCCTAATATTGTGCCTGGTCGCCTCATTGAGGTATAAACCTCCAGGGTGGAGATGTGAGGCAAAAGGCGATTGGCCAAGGCCTTGGCCAAAACCTTTGCCTCCACATTTAAGAGAGTAATAGGACGGTACGAAACATGCTGCTCCGGTGGCATGCTCGGTTTGTGAAACACCACCACCTCCGCATGTCTCCAATCTGGAGGAAGTGAACCTTGCTCCCGAGCCTCCTCTATCGCAGGGTGAAAATGAGGGGCCAACTGCACAAAGTAGTGCTGAAAGAATTCACTGGGGAACCCGTAGGGTCCCGGCCCTTCCCGGGGTTAAGATCCCCCAATGCCGTACCCAATTCTTCGTCCATCAGTGGTAGCTCCAGCTGATCTCTCACCTCATCTGACACTGTTTTGGGTGGTAGGTCAGCGATTAATTTGTCTATAACGGCGGGCTATAAGCATTCTTTGGGTGCGTATAGGGCCGCGTAATAGGCGGAAAAGCTTTCATCGATGGCCGGGGGGTCCGTGATCGGTTCCCCACTGGGCCTAAAATGCCCGGCAAGGCCTGGAAATGGAAGGTTCCCTGGCAGAGTCAATGCAACATCTTGCCAAACTTATCTCCTCACTGATACACCCTGCTGCACATCGCCAGCCAGGCCTGGCAGGCCTTGTCCATCAGCAGGGCCGCATAATTCTGTTGAGCCATCAATAGTTGCCTCCTAAGTCGCCCACCTCTGCTTCACGGCTCCTGTGTTCAAGGGCTTCCATTCCTGCTTCCGCCCACAGTAGCTCCTTTCTATGCTCCCTATGCGCTGCCTCACACCAAGAAATATCCACCCCCTCAGTGTGGGCTTCAAAGCCTCACACAAGGTCTTGGCGCTGGAGACGGACCCCACATTAGCTGTTAAGTAGTGATCGATAGTGTCGCTCACATGTTCTTTGTACTCATCATTCTGCAGATGCCACACTGAGAGGCGCCACCTGAACGGTTGTCGTCCCCGCCCAATCTGGAGCGGGAGGGCTATTGGGGAGTGATCGGAAAGGCCCTGGGGCAGGATCTTCACTGACACCGCCCTACCGATTACCGCCCTGGAAACAAAGAGATAGTCAAGTCTAGAGTACGAGTCATAGACTGCTGATAAGTAGGAGAATTCCCAGAGATCACCATTAAGGCGCCGCCATACATCAATCCAGTCAAATCCCGTTCCTTAGGAATGCAATCCTGTTGTGCGCCTACTCTCCAATCTGCCCCCGGTTTGCCATTGATCCCTGGTCAGCTCCATGACGTCATTCCAATCTCCCCCAACTACTGATAGCGTATCTGGCATGTCCGCCCGCAGAGTCATCAACTGCTCCACCAAATTCCACTGCAGGGGGGAGGCGCATAGACACTACTCAGCACAAGGGGATCTGCCCCGATCTTGCCCTGAAGGCATATGTAGCGCCTCTGCGTGCCTGACCACTGTTTATCATGGATGTAGGGGACCCTGCAGTGTATCAGAATCACCACCCCCGTGAACCCTGTGTAAAGCTGGAGTGGAAGACCTGCTGCAAGCCAAATCACTGAAGGCAGAGAGCCTTCGTACCCTTGAGGTGTGTTTCCTGTAGCATAAGTATATCGGCCCCAGCCCATGTAGCATAGCAGAGCAGGGTCCCGTGTTTAATTTTGTCCAGGGCACCACGAACATTCCAGTTAAAAGTACGGAGGGTACCTGGGGTCACTTGCTCCCCTCTGGGCGTATTAGCCATCTGGACGGACATCTACCATTATAGCAATTGTGGGGACATTTCGATACAGATAGGAAAAGCATTGGACCATCGGCGACCGTGCGATCTGTGAACTTAAACAACCCCCACCCAACAAACCCCCCACCCTATACCTCAAGCATCTGTCGCGGTTGGGCTAGACCCCGAACTCCAACCAATGGATCCCCAACATACAGCCCATGTCCCCTGGGCATGTCCCTCGCCGGCAAGGGCATGGCAGAGAAACCGGCCCATATCACAGTTGCCTCCGAATATCGTTCAGCAGTTTAGGACTCCGCAGCACCTCGTGGACCCATGCATCAGTCTGCCGATATCTGACGCCCAGATACTGAACCTTTCCGAGAGGAAGCGCAAAATGACTGGGAGCGATGCCGTGACTGCGACCATCTGTTACCCTCCAGCTGTCCCCGGGGATCTCTCCGGGCCATCTCCTTGATGAGGAATAAAATTCTCTCCCAGGCGGCGTGTGAACTCTCACCCGCACCGTCTCATCTGTCCATATGAAACCTCCTACGGAGTATCGAAAAAGTGTGTTTGGAACCGGTACACCCCCCAGAGATGGGCAGGAAACAGGAGAGCATAGGGAAGCTTGAGGTCTCTCAGGCAGGCCTTCGCTGCCATGAATGATTGTCGCTGTTGTTGCACTAGATGTTTGTAATCGGGAAAAATGAGGATACACGTATTGTCATAGAGTAGGGGCTCTGTGGCCCAGGCCTGTTTCAATATGGCGTCGCGATCATGGTAGTTCAAAAGTTTTGCAATGACTGGCTGCGGGCGAGCTCCCGGCAGAGGCTTCTGTATGAGTGCCCTATTTGCCCGCTCGAAAACGAAGCAATGGGATAGGTCCTCTGGGGGGAGCCAACTCTCCAGCCACTGCATGAAGAAGCGTTCCATGTTGCCCCCCTCACAGCCCTCCGGAAACCCAACGAATCTGAGGTTATTGCATCGGGCCCGTCCTTCGGCATCCTCCACTCGTAAGGTAAGCTCCTTCTGTGCATTTTCCATGGCCGCAACTTTGATCTTTAGTGAGGCGACATCATCTTCTACTCCAGATATACGAGTCTCAGCTTTGGTGATACGTGACACTGCAATGCACAGATCTTGCCTCAGCAGCATGAAATCAGAGCCGACCTCTCCTATTTTTGCATCAAGGATGTCTCTGGATTGAGTGATGGCCGCCATGAGTGCCGCGTTGTCGGGTATCGTCCCTGTCTGCCCACCGGACGGTCCGGCTGCCACTCCCGCGTCGGTATACTTGTCTATGGGGCCTTGTTTGGTCGAGCCACCACCACGCTTGTCGCGCGTCATGGCCACCCCCGGGACACCTCACACAGGCCAAAGGAGATCAGATGGGGGAGCGAGAGCAGTAACAGTGGGCACCCGCGGCCCGGCCGATCGCCGACTGGAACCCGATAATGCGCCACCTCAAGACCAGGGCCAACGAGTGATCCAGGAGTCTGCGCCACTTCAGGCTCAACCAGTGTCCCCAGTGGCCCCAGTATGGCCCGATCGACCGCCGAATCAACTGCACCGTAGGATCACAATTAGAGCCCCCCAGGCGCCCGCGGCACCTCAAATCCGCAGACCATCCGAATCACACACCTCCCGGCCGCACCTCCCGGGCGTGCTCTGAATATCGCCAATCTCAAGGTCCCAGACGGCGTGGCCCGATTGACCGCTGATAGGCCTGCTCCTTGTGCCCTGGTGGGGGTCCCCTTTGGGGGGGAGAGGTGGGTCCACACTCGTTGGACCCTCTGTAGAGCGCCACAACCGTCCTCGGCGCGCGACAACGCCGCCAATCACCTGCTGCAAGGCAGGCCCAGAGGGGGGAGGGGTTCAGGGAAGCAAGCCCCGCTTCGCCATGCCCGTGGGCCGCACACACCCCCAGGCTCCAACCACCGCCGCAGATGTCTCTGAGGATGTCTCGCGGGGCGCGGGCACTCCAGGGGCCAATGCAACACCAGGCACACACAGCGGCACCCACTCCTGAATGCCGCACCTCACCTCAGCCGCTGAGCCGCTCCGCCAGTCTATGCCTCGGGCCACGCTGCCGAACAGTGGTCCACCCCCCGCTAGCTCCCTCAGCCCGTCCGTCGATCTCCGGAGTACTCCACTCCACTCCCACTCGGGGGGGCCGGTGCCAAAACTGCCGCTCTCTCCTCTGCAACGGACGGCTGCCGATTTCAGCCCAGCAGCCCAGTCAGCCAGGTCTCGCCCTCACCTGCCCCGTCCCAGATGATGCATAGATACACCACTACGGTTCCTGGAGGAGGCTCAGAACCACCCAGGACAATTCCATTCAAAGCCACGGGACTGCAGAGTCGCCGTTTGCGGTCAATGGATTATCAGAGGTCAAGGATAAATTAAGGATTTATGGTGGGCTGAACGGAGCTCGCTCAGCACAAGTCCGCATGCTGGCTTGCCAAGCCATGCCCCCCCCCCCCAACTGTATGTTGTTTTGATTATGTGTAAAAATAATGTGTTTACTATTTAATTCAACATATTGTAGCTATGCTGGTGTGCACCTTTATTAAGGTATGTGTAGACAGTTTGATTTTTTTATAATAGTGTTTTGCTATGGAGTAGTGTACTCCTATTTTGTTAATAAAGAGTTTTACTTTACTTTGTAGTGTGTTGTACATTCAATTGCTTTTTTGCTAATTTTAAATTTCATTTTGTTTAATGATTGCTCCATTCTTGGCTCTTGGTGGCTTTGTTCTTTTGTAGGGCTTCGATGAATTTTTAGAGTGTGAGTTGTGTTATCCCTAGTGTAGATTGGAAGGCATTGTGCCATTCTTCTATTGTGTTGTTAGTTTTGGCTTCTTGAGCCATGGTGTTGCCATAGAGATTCCTTCCTGTTAGTTGGAATGTAGGTTGGCATCTGTGTCCAGAGCAGTGTAGTCTGCCAACTATAGTGTCTTTAAAGTAATCCATTAGAGGACTTAGTTTGTGCTCGTTATGTTGGTAGAATATACTTTCTATAAGTAGGTTGTAGTGGTTATCAATTTTTGTTACAGGGACATAGACTAGTGCAATATTTCTTTTATTTCAATGGCTGCTGTTGCATAGTCTACACTTACTGGCTGATTCCGACCCTTGCAGTCGGACCGCCAGGCTGCAGCATCGACAGTCACAAGAAAGCTGTCAAGCCAGCGGCATCCCGTCCCCCGCATTCTGAGTCAACCTCAGGCGTCGGTCTTGTGACGGAGGCATACATCAGCTCACAGAGTGAGCCTGAAGACAGTGCTGGTGCACTTCATGGGCTGCACTGTCATGCGCGCACTGTTACCATGCACCATGTCTTGCATGGCACACAGTGGACACATGACAGTGCAGGCATATGGGGGCACAACATATGCCCCCAGCCACAATGTCCAATAAGCGAAAATGGCCGGGGGCCCTGTTTGGAGCACAATCCCTGCCTTTCCACTGACCTTCTCATGAGGAATCCCCACCATGAAAAGGTTGGCCGAATGGCTTTGTGGAAAAGGCACGCAGTGCCAGCATCTGCATCGTCTTCATTTCTCTCCACTTTCTACACCACCACGTGACCCAGAATCCAGGCGGTGGCAGCAGTATTCTGTTGGTCTGACAGCCAAGGTAGGAATCGGGCAGTCGGCTGCCAAAGTCGCATCGGTCGGACCACCACCACGGGTACGGTGGTCTTGGGACCGCCGTAATTGTAATGATTGTGGGATGTGTCTCCAAAATGGTAGTAACAGCCTTGTATGGCTGTGTGTGAATATAGTTTAAGAATTGTTTGGATCATGGCTTGTTCGAAGTTGATTATTATTTTATGTGGGGAGTAGTTGTTTGTTTCAATTTTCATATAGTAAGTGCTACTTTGTTTATTAGATTAGCAAGGCATATATAAATGGCTTATTAGTGTTTTGATATTTACCATGTATGGTGTATATCTGAGTGAATGGTTTGGGGCACATTTTGAAAGTCCCATCTATCATTCGTGTTTGACCTGGTATCAGTTTTAATAAGTTATCTACTGTATATAAGAAATATTATTACGCAATTGATCACGCTTCACGCAAACTCCTTCTGGTGGAAGATGCATGCTGCGACCCTCTGACAATCTGCAGGTCTATAATACTAACACAAGGAGAGCACCTTATACTTAATATAACATAAGATGACACAGTTCAGCATGTGCAATGAATTACCAGAGCCAATCTTCTCTAAAGATCACAATCACCTGAGCATTGCTTGTGCCCCTTGTCCACCCATGGCACCCTTCTGACGAGAATGATTTCACCATAAAGGCTCTGGGTAAGATCAACACATCAGGCCAGCCAGTGGGTGACCTTGCTTTACAGTTTACTTTGATTAACTCGTAAATGTGGAACACGTTTGAGAATTATAACAAAAGGAGCGGCCTCTGGTAGTAATTGAAGTGAGACTGGCGAATGTAAATTAGTAGGGTTTGCAGAAGCAAAAGCAGAAGCAGAGACTTCTTTAGGGCTGTATCTTCTTAACAAACTATTAATAAGAGGGAACCAAAATACCACACAACGTATGCTGTATGTCAGCCCCATTGAGGAAGACCTTGATTGGAAGATAAATTCAGCACTGTCTCATGCTGGCCCTTTCCTGCAGCAGTTGACACACCTTTGGAACTGACCACTTTGGAGCTGGTTAAAAGCTCCATAAAGCTGAAAGAGGTGAGTCAATAATCTTTAGCTTATCAAATAGAGAATCAAACATGCTCTTAAAAGATTCAAAATGATTGTGCAGCTGGTCGCACAGCAAAAGTAGCAACAAATTAGACTCTTTCGTACTGTTGGTGCTTATTGACCTGTTAGGACAAAAATGCGAGCCACTCATATTTGACGGAGGTCTAATCTTCTGTCGTGTAACACCAGTAGTGGCTAATTGATGGAGGAGCAATAAATGGATTAATTGACAGGGACTCCTTGGACACACAAGGATTGATGCTAGCCTCAGCAAACTTGCCCATGACCACCATAGAGAGTCGTGGGGGCAGCTGGAGTGCCCGAGACCTCTAACAAAACATGCTGTGTAATGCCCAGTCTCTACGCGATGTTGATAATCTTAATATTGACTACCTCCAAGGCACATGTGCAACAATTGCCAATTGAAGATGGTGGTCCTTACCACCAAGCACAGTGATAGACTTTCTTATACTTATGCACTGCTTTCTTTAAGTCTGGTAGGGGGGTGCGCCAAGGGTGCATTTTGGCCCCTATGCTTTTCTCCCTTTACATCAATTCACTGGGAAAATCGTTGGAAGCAGCCTCTATTGATGTACCGCGTATGGGTGGCTCCTCTCTGCCGGTTTTATTATATGCCGATGACACGGTTTTATTGTCAAGAACCCCAAATGGTTTACAACTTTTATTAAACTCCTTTGGGGCATTTATGCAAGATTTGGACCTACTAGTTAACATAGAGAAATCCCACGTAATGGCAGTAGGTAAATGTAAGAATAGTATTAAAACTCTCTTCTGTAATGGCTCAGTGCTTACCAAGGTCAAAGTCTTTACCTACTTAGGCGTGGTGTTCGATGAGAGGGGGACATGGGCACCACAAATTAAAAGTAAAACAGCGGCAGTCAAGAGATCGGCTGCCGCTATTCTGGGCTTTGCAAAACGACTGGGTGGTAAGCCAGCTGAGGCCATATTGTCCATCTATAGAGCCAAAACCTTGGCTATTGCCAGGTATGGGGCATCGATCTGGGGCTATAAAAATCTGACTCAAATAGAAAGAGAGGAAAATATATTCTTGTGATCTATACTGGGTCTCTCTCAATCTATCCCAGCATTCTCGGTTCATATGGAATTGGGGATGGGGTATATCGAAGATTCACTGTCTCTGGCCCCGCTATTGTCATGGATTAAGATATGGCTTAACCCAGTTTTAACTTTAAACCACAAGATTATTGGGGATTGTATGGGGCGGGACAATGCGGTGGAGATCAGGTGGCTAACACATATTAAAAAATCTGCAGTATACTTGGGCCGTCCCGATCTATATTTTAAACCAGAGAGCTTGGTGAAAGAGGATATGAATTGGGTTAAGATCCACTATACAAAGAAAAAGGAGGCAGAAAGGGAGGCTAGAGAAATCTTGAAGCCAACTGTAAGGTCCCACTACATGACGATTACATCGCTATCTATTCAACCTTACCTGATGATAGTAAATAAACCTTTTCATCGATGGGTCCTTACAAGATTTCGCTTCAATTTAGCTCACTTTCTCTTAGGAGAATATGAGAAGTGGTGTAAGCCCCATGAAAATGCTCCCTGCAAATGTGATGACTTTTCTGACCAGGACCTATTACATTTTGTGTTCTTCTGCCCTCTTTTTAAGAGCGGGAGGGAAAAGTTCATCAAACCAATACTGAAAAACCAAAGGTTTATGCAGGTTAAACCAGCCTTATTGTTCCTGCAGCTTATGGAATCCCCATTGGTTATGTATGGGGTAGCTAATTTTCTGATTATGTCTATTTGATCCAGACAAAATAGATTGCGGACAACTATGACCTTGAACCATTAGTAAAAATTAATTATGAACTATGTAAACTTTATACATTTTTCCTTGCACTTAGCACTTTGTATATAGAACTGTAATAACCTTAGAATCTATTAAATTTTGTAGGATTTGCACATTTTTTTCTGCAGCTGTAAAAATGGTTGCTTTCAACTCTGATCTGAAATGATGAAGATGTGTACATTGAATTCATGTTTTTTCCCTTTTTTTTTAAATTTTGTAAATATAGGGTTTAAAATTGTTTGTCTAACTACTTGTGTTTGTATGATCAAAAATAAATGTATAGTATAGCATACTTTTATGATTTTAAAATATTCGAATAAAGTGTATTTGACTTATACTTATGTAGAGCGTGATCATGCTCTAGATAAAAACCTCAGCAGTGGTAGTTGAAAGGAGAGGGCCAGCCTGACCTCTTCTGTGCTCTGACAGGCACAGCTCTTGGGTCCGGGCACAGTTCGGTCACGAGCCACTCACGTCCTGTGCAGCATAGGGCCGAAACTGTGCATGGAGAGGGCCCTTCTGCCTCCTCCTCCATCTTACCTTGGCAGTTTGGGCCCTGAAGTCCTGGCCCCACAAGAAGTGTGCACGTCCTCACTCAGTCAATTAGTTCCAGGTATGTGCACATAAATCTTCAGTAGGTTCCATGCAATTCTTCATTCAATATACCATTAATTAAAACAGGCAACACATTTCATTCCTTATCTGAGGAACTTCTTCAAGGCTAACTCAAAATTATAACCCAGAATCAGTTGTGTAAAGGTGTTAGTCTTCACAATGTAGGAATAGCTCCATAGTATAGTCTTGCATAGTTTATGTTTAAATGTCTCAATAATTCTGCAACAGTGGATTAAAAATGTTCCAAGTGAAACACACTTCTTAGGTCCACATAGCTACACATGTGAGCTGGAATTCATTTTTTAAAAGAATGGTTATGATTAGGTTCTTCTGTTTCAGTTGTAAACCTATAATACCTAATAAAACCCCACCCAAAAAAGAAACATGAGAGAGAATAAGTCATTTTTCTTTCTTTTTAAAGGGGCCAACACACTGTAACTTTGTTACACAAGGTAGCAAGAAGAAAGACTGGTATACGGTTATTTTGCTTGAATTTTGTTGTTTAGGGATGTCACTAAAATATTGTCGTTTCTTCCTGTTTTTGCACCATGTTTGTGCGTTTGGATTAAAAATACAGGGTTTAGAAGCATGTTTTAGGACTGATCCAATTATTTTATATTCTGTAGAGAATCTGGGAAGACTAAAATTATATTTGATCTTTTTGCGTGACTGTTTAATCCTTTCACTAATTGATGACATGGCTGATTCCTAGAATCTTGGCCAATATATGCTATCACATTTAGCCACAGACACAGAATGGGTAATAATAATCCACATTTGTAAAGCGCACAATCACCCGTAAGGGTCTCTAGGCGCTGGGGGCCGTCGGGAAGATTAAGCAAGCTATTGCCCAGAGTCACATGGTGCTGGGCTAACCTGCCGCTGGAGCCGGGAATCGAACCCTGATCCCCAGATTCCAGCGTCAGTCGCCCTGGCCGCGGCGCCACACCTCTCCCAGGTAAAACCGTTTAATGCCGCAGCTCCCTTTTCTAATGCATCTGTATAAATAGCAGATCACCTGCCAAACACCCTAGGCTTTAAACATTCTATTCAAGGTATAGTGACAGGTACCTGTGAAAAGCACGCTGTCACAATACACATGGGATAGGGATGAAACCACAACACATAATTTTCCACATACCAACAAAGTTCATAGCTGCAAAGTGACCCATTATCATGTATGATACCTTCAGCTAATCCAGGCTGTGTATCCAACTGCTCTTTTACTGATTTTTTTTTTGTGCCCAGAATTACAATGTCAACAGAAACATTTTAAGCCACAGAATACAATGCAGTGTCTGTAAAAGGTCAGGTCTGACTTTAAGTGAGACATTTGCAACAGGTACTCTTTGCACCAATGAATGTACACACAGCAGTAGGACTACTTTATATAGTCAGGTAAAGAGTGTAGGGAAACAGTGGCGAGCATGCTTAAATCACCAAGTTCACGATGCTTTTCAATGCAGGGCTACAAATCTGTTTAATTCAATATTTTAAAGGTTTCACAAGGAACAATGCTGTTGACAGGGTGGCCCACTCCTACAATGTCGTAATACTCAGTAAGGAGTAGTTGAGTGTCCCCTAACTGTGTCCAGGAATTTGTTTATTAAAATATTTGAATATAACACTCTTATTTTGTAATTCCATTAATAGTCCTGTAAACCAGGCAGAGTTCTGACAGAGGGAGTGTAAGAGGTAATAGGATGTGAGAGAGGGTAATGATGTGCAAGAGAGAGAGTGCAATACACAGACTTTCTATGCTTAAAATAGTCAAACATACGTCCATTGGACACAGTGCCAGTGGGAAGCCACTACATACACTGCATTACTTCTCCTTTAAATTATTTATATACTTTATAACAATCACTGCAAAAATCATGTTTTATAAACACTTGAACCACTCAGTTTTTGTCTATTTTAGGGGTTAGGTAGCTCAATAAATACTGATAAGCACTGATTTTTAAAGATCTGAAACAATGAGAAAACAAAAAAATAACACTGACAATAGGACAGCCTAGTTATGATCACCACGGTCCTTTATGCGCAGTCACCATCCACAACCCCCGTGCATCGACCACTAACATTACCCCTTCTTGCTCCACAGTCCAAGTTTGACTCCACTGCCCAATCCCAAAGTCTTCTTTTGCCAATCATACTCTGTAGCAATGGAATCCTACCATTTCCAAGATCTTCGAAGGGATCTGCTGCATGTGCTAATGGTGGTCTTACATGGTCATTTTCACATTCCCATGGCTATAACTTGGATACCTGGACTTAAGCACTATAGCAATACAAAAGGACAGAACAGAAGTCTTGGCAGAGAACATCTGTTGCTCTACCTTGAGCCTTTACCCTGGGCATGATTTATTCTAGTGAAGCTGTTTCACATTGAGGTCTGACACATTGGAGGCCTTTATAGAAGCCCACCCTCATCTCCAAGAGAGCAGTGAAAATGTCAAATGTGCATCGCCTGGTACAGATTGACTGCCCACTCAGATATGGACCGGACCCACCACAACATTCACAGAGATGCCTGATCATAACATTGTTCTTTCCTATGTGCTAAAGGGAGGCACACAAAGGACACTTGAAGGGAGGTAGGTGGGTGGGCAGACAGGGGTGAAGGGACATCATTTCATGTTGCCTGACAAACCAGCTTATTAACTGAGGTAGACAGTGCAAGATGTGGCCGAGATCACAAAATGTCACAATAGGATAGCTAAGACTGGAGCTCAAATATAAGCAATAAGTCTCCTGTCAATCATCCGTGCTACCCATCTTCCTAAATTGGTGATAGGCAAGGATAAACAGAACACTGTCCTGTGAGGGCGCTGGCACTTCAAAGCATTCCTACACACCTTTTACCGAATACCTCAGGATCATTGCGTTATATGAGAAACAATATCCTTGCCTGCCCTGAGCACACGCATACTGCATGGTCTCCAGCTTTATTCTAGCTTCCTCTGTTAGTCCACTACTACCAGTAGGTCGGTCAATGCCCTGTCTGCCTGCCCTTTACTCACACTACACTCACTTGTATTATTCAGTGATGTCAATCAAAGACTTTGGTACTGTTATCTGTTCAGCTGTACCTACTTCACTAGGTCTGGACTGATGAACGGTGGCCTCTGCTAGGATTTGAACCTGTGACCTTCTGGCTACACACGTCTTTTCAGCAGCTGCATTATCCTGCAGAGTGCTTTTCCAGAGGAAGGCTGGGCAGCTTCATGGTGAAGGCTGACCAGTTCTCCCCAAAACAGTGGGTACCAGCCTGTGCCCTCTGTCCTTACCCCAAGATAAGGCTCAAACTGAAGACGAATATGAGCTTGAAGATATCAGACTCAAGAGGAATGAATAGTGGCCACCTCTGTGTGTTCAAAACCATCTTCAGCCAGTGAACATGTGAAAACCATGGCCTCAGCTCAGCCACAGCAGAGCACAAAAACCTGGAAGAAGAGCTACCACTATTATCACAAGAGTCTTTTAAGGGCTCAGCTACCACTGTGCGCGGGGGGCCTGAGATGAGAGCCACCAATGCTGGGCTACAGATCTTTACAAAGAGCCCCCACCCATGTGCACAAGAGACTGCCAAGGGAGCTGTGCACAAGAGTCTCCTAAGGCCCAGCCCACCACAGTGCACGAAGACCTGGAAAGGAGCCAAGACTGCTGCTCGCAAGAGCCCGCCTAGGAAGCACAACCATGCACGGCATCCTGGTGTCGGCTGCGACTGAGCATGCGCATCAGGCAAGGCCACTGCCTCCACCAAGTACCAGAAACTGACGACACCTCAGCATCCACCATGGACGACACTCTAGCAAGGCCTTTGTCGGCACTGTGCATAATATTAATAATAATTCCAGATTTGTAAAGCGCCACATATCAACCCTAAGGGTATCCAGGCGCTATGGGCGGTCGGGGAGATTAAGTGAGCTATTGCCCAGAGTCACATGGTTCTTAGCTGAGCTGCCACCGGAGATCGAACAGTAAGGCCTGCGTGCTGGAGTCAGCCACTCTGGCCGCTGCACCACACCTCTCCCTTGCAGAGAACCAGCCAAGGAACCCGCCAGCAGGCACATTCCGTCCTCCTAAAGAGTGGGTGGGCCTGTAAAAGCTTCGCCAGATGGAGGCCGCACTGAAGCAAAGTCTGCAGGCACAAGTAATAGTTTATTATGTTTGATTGATTGCAATCTTTACACAGAAAGAGGATGGTTACAATTATCTCTGGACAAAATGTTTACAACTATTTACAGTCCATTCAAGTTTAAACATTCATTTAAAATCCATATCTTTGTACATCAATCCAAGATGAACATATTAAAACTTGTTTACAGACCAGTCATCTTAAATTTGGAACAAAAGTCTAAATTCATATGAAGTCCCTTTTGCGGTACTAATATACAGGTTTAAATGGCTGATAGAACGCTATCCCAGATTAAAATCATTATGAGGTTAAAACGAGTTTCTTAGAACTTGACTGCTCGACAGAGTTCAGAGGTATTATGTTAATTGAGACATAGGGGCATATTACCAAGGGCCCTTATCGCCGCTTTAGCGGGACTTTTTCCCGCTACAGCGGCGATAATTTGATCGCCCTATTACCAAGCTGTCGTTAACACCAGTTAGCGACAGCTAATAGGCGATAGCGGGCATTTAGGGGCCCACTTTGCATGTCAGCGATAATTATCGCTAATGACATGCAAAGTGGGCGTGCCAAGATGTTAGCGACTGAAAACAGTCGCTAACATCGCTATCTCCTATTACCTACAAAGGCGTAGTTTTGGAAATATTCGCGCTAAGCACGAATATCTCCAAAAGCTAACACCTGCCCAGAGCAGTTCTTAGCCATGTTATCCAATGGGAGGTGGATAACATGGCTAAGAGCATTGTCACGATAATGTGTGAATATCGCTGTATTTCCAGCAATATTCACACGTTTCGAATGATTTTGATCGTTTCTGAGATAAACCTTGTGGATAGCAAGGTATCTCAGCGATAAAAACCGTCGTAGCGCGGCGATAAAATTATTCCCGCTACCCCTGCTTAACGATAAATATCGCTATTGCTAGGTAATACGCCCCACAGTTTTATGGCTTCTTTGAGATGTCTAATATTGTTTGCCAGAAAGACCTATTAGGTCTACTTCCCACTCACACTTTATCCAGGAGCAACAAGACAGAAGGTGCAGTACTGATGCCCTTTTCTAGTCACACAGTCTGCATCGGGGATTTGAAAAAGAATAGTTGGTCCAGGATCATCTGTGTTGTTTTATTGGGCACAGCATAAGTCACATGCTAACTATGGATATTCTGTCTGGCCTGCATATTGTTAATGTTGAATAACGCTGAGCGGTCATAGTTTTATATGATTCCAAAGTGCAGTGGCAATGATGATTTTTTTGCAAGATCTGAAACATCAGCTCTGCGGCTCCCCAACATGGTTTGTGTTTTTATGGCTGATTTGAATGCTACATAAGAGATATTGGTTTCCCACATTGCCTTTGTGGCCAAGTCCCTGCTAGCCCTCAACAGGTACAAGGAACAAGGATTCACAGCAGAACAGCCATTTGTAAAGACTGGCTTGATGACTTCTTTCAGGGTACCTTTCTTTGCTTTGTTGACCAGAAAGCAGTATGTCAACAAATTTCTTTTATATGCTAGGTCTTGGCATACTAGCTCACGTTCTAAGCCTGTTCGTGATCTCGAGCTGGTCCGTGGTAAATGGAAAGGCTTTCTAAGGTATTGGACTGTATTAACTCCAGTGTTGACGCAAAGCGTCCGTAGAAGGCTCGTGACCGTGAGTTACATTTGGTAGCAGTTTGTCTCTTGCTATCTTCTGTATCACTCCGGCTGATGGACCATATATCTTTGCATTGAGTCACAATAAGCCACATGCTACCATAGCTCCTTGGTGTTTCGTTTTCGCTTATTGGTATCTCTGTGCGCCTTCTTCTGTGATCCACGTGTCCCGGTAACTGTGGGAGGTGGCATATCTAAGGATAAAGAGGCAGAATGCTAAGCTGTTTTGCCTTTTCACATATTTTCCAAAGATCATGATCTTTGATTTGGACTGGTTCAATTCTACATTATTATCAAGGTTGAAGCTGTGTAGATTGATTGGAGCTCTTTGCAGTCCAATATAAGTGTGATCCAAGAGGACAAAATCATCTGCGTACTGCAAGATTTGCATATGGTGATTTTGTATCCTTGAAGGAAATGATCTGTCTGATTTTAGTAAAGCATAGATTTCTGCAGTGTAGAGACCAAAAAAGGTGAGGGGCGAGTGCGCAACCTTGCTTCAAACTCCATTTAGTGTGCATTTTCTTTGAAAGGTTGAGGCCATTACTGATTTTCCCTTGTACCCAGGTTTCAGAATAGAATTAAATAGTAGTTTGCAATGGAGGGATGGGATTACCTTGGCCACCAGTTTTTTCCACAACATCTGGTGGTCAACCTTGCCAAAAACTGCTATTTAGTCAAAGAAGCATGCAAATATTGGGGTCATTTTCTGACAGAAGACATGATGGGCCATATATGATAATGTCACAATGCTGTCCATGGTACTACATTTCGGGCTGACTCCTGTCTGGAAGAAGGGAATGATGTGTTTTTGGAAATTGACCATTTTTCAAGTTCTTGTAATAAAATCCTCACATATGCTTTACCATCAATGTCCAACAATGCATATTAGGTGGTAGCTGGAGGAGCCCTATCTACTGCCCTTATTTTTAAAAAGAGGACATAAAATGAAACCACACCAAGAATCAATGATGATGTCTGTAAGAAGCGAAGCCCTAAACAATGATGTCAGCCAGGAATCCCAGTTTTCTGTGTTAAATTTAAAGAGACTGGAACATCAATGAGGTCAGATCATGCAGAGCCGCAGTATTGGCCTGTTTTGACCCACGGAACACTCATTTACACTGTGCCCTGATAAGGTTTATGGATCGAGCTGCAAAAAACACTAGGGGATGGGATCCATCGACAGCAACCTCCACCAGAGGCGCAGCTTCCTTAACCTCCAAAATAACTAGAAGATCCTCTTCGCAGGCATCCAGATAAGGAAAATATTGGCAGAGCCACCAGCCTAAGGATCTAAAGGGGTTGGCGCACAGGCTGGTTTACTCTGGGACTACATTTTTAATCTTAGACACGATCATAAACGCACCTAAGGAACCATTATCAAAGTATTGGTGGAAGGATTACCACAAGAGAACTCTGACAAGCGGGGGGCCCGGCGTCTTTTACCAAAAGAACCGGGGTTCTATTTTATTAATGGGTATACTTTTATCTCTTGTAACTTGCAAAGGTTTTTTTTAATCATGCAATCAAGTTTCTTTCTATGTGGGATGTGTTAAATTTAAATAGGCTATCGGCATTCCAGGGGCCCTGATGCACCGTTTTTTAACACTAGAATATTCCTTCTTGCCTTAATTGTGTAATTACGATATTTATACTGATGTGCTTTTTTATGAAATTGAGCTGATCAGGTGATACGTGTGGATGAAATTTCCAGGGCCACACATTTATGCTGTAAAATTACTGGATACAAACCTCCCAATTGCCAAAATTTACTCAATTTTCTCTCTGGGAACGATCATTTCCCTCTGGTCTACTGACGTAAATACATAGGGGCAGATTTATGTTAACTGGCGCATCCCCAGGGATGCGCCAGTTAATGTGCGCCACAGTGCGCCACAGCTCCGCCACCCATGGTGCGCCGCATTTACAATGCGGCACACCATGGGGCAAAAACGGCACAGATGCGTGACGCATCTGTGCCGTTAAGGTGGCGCATTGCTGGAGTTGTGTCGCAAGCGCGACGCAGCTCCAGCAAGGCTCGGGGGTGCCCCATCTTTGCAATGCTGTGTCAAGACCTACGCCTGCTTCAAGCAGGCGCAGGGTTTTGACGCAGCATTGACCTGAAAGTGACTGAGTGAAATCTTATAGATTTCACTCAGCCACTTTTGCGAGGCGCACCTGCCCCGGAACGCCCACCCTGCGCCGGAACGCCCACAAGTGGCGCAGGACTTTACAACGTGACGCATCTGCCTAGATGCGTCACATTGTAAATGGGTCGTAGGGATGCGCCACGTTTACGCCGCAGTTGCGTGACGCAAACGTGGCGCATTACCAACATAAATCTGCCCCTTAATGTGTTTGTTTTTTTGCTTCTCATAGTATTTTCTTGTAATCTGCTTTTTTCTTTGTAGTATCCGCATGCTATTTGGGTCATTACTTCTGTTGCCTAAACTCCTTTGTGTTTTTCTAAGTTGTGCTTGCTGGCTCTTTAAATCCGAAGTAATCCACGTGTTGTTCTGAGCCTGTGGTATCCTGCCAATTAGTGTACTGTCCCATTGCATTGCAACTTGCATTGATGTGATCATTTCCGGCTAGAGTTTTAGTTGGCTCTACTAGGGTGCTTCTAATATAAAAATCTACCTTGACTTGTTTCTGGCTGCTGTTTTCCATGCTGTCAGTTTCGTTGCACTTCTCATGGTCCACTTTATCCGCCTCAAGTTTTTATGGCCAGAGCCATATCCGATATGAACCAGTTGATCGGGTTGAGACAATTCTGAGTCTAGTAGAGTGCATAATTTGAGCCAGTGGTTTCCGGTGCTCTGCACCCTCACTTAATTGTGAAAACCAGCTTGGCAGGAGCCTAGAGGACTTATAACAGTCTGCCACATGATGGTGCTGTGTGATTTAGAGATGAGCAGAACAGCAGCTGTTTATTAATTCGATATACATTTAAAACGATTAGTCCCTCCCCCACCCAAGCCATTTTTATAGCTTTGGGGGCCGGGCATAGTCTGAATTATCACACTTGAAGGAGTGATATGGTTAATAGTTATGTAGGTATTTTCGTTGGCAGCGCTGGCAGGGGCAATGGGTGGATAACGCTGCAGTGCTCAAAGTGGCACACATTTTTACTACAAATTAAGCACTGATCTAAGTTGTTTAAGATGGCAAAGGGTCACTTTTAGGCCTATTTAGAATGGGAAACGTCATAAGGCTGGATAAAGAGAAAGCGGGAGACACAGGTATAGTCTAAAATCGAACCCTCTACCCTGTGAACAGTGTGTAATAGTGCCAGCTGATTCAAACGTGTTATTCAGTGTCAGGAGAACTAGACTCAAACTAATAAAATAGTCCTATAGGGCTTCCTAGTGCACACCCTTTTGTTACAGATAAACTCCAACTTTCCAACTTTCATTGCGCAATATTAATTTGAAGCCCCTAGTTATGATCACGTCTAACCTTCAAAATTGCCAACAAGGGTCTCGAGCTTGCCTAAGAAATGCTTGACTGACCCTTTCTGTCAGTGTAATGCATATTTAATTACACATTGATCAGTAGAATACTGCACAGTTTATTGTTGATTGCAACCTTTTCTACTAGGACAGCCTGGAGGAAGTGACAGAGAACATTAAGTGATTTTACATCCTTTTCTGTAGATGTTGAAATAAATATTGACATTACTCCCAGAGGTCTACCAAATTTACTCCGTGATACTGCAGGTTCTGCAAGCGCTTGATAAAAGTCAATATGAATTGGAACTTTACGCTGCGTTTCCTGGACACATAATTTGTCTCATTTTTGTAAAAAGTAGTTGTGTCTTGATTTTGCAAGTCTTTCCATATTAAGATTGTTAGGATGTTTGCGCCAAGCCTGAACTTCTCAATTGTTTTCCCGATGAGTAAGCTATGAATTCTGTCTTAGGCCACTCCCTAAGGGGGGGCCGAGGGGGGGCAACTCCAGTCTTCATCTTTTTAGGTCGAACAGACCTGCATTCAAAGCGAAGCTTTGATTGCTGTCTGCTTCTAGACCTATTGTCAGCCGTATTTGGGAATGTGGACAAGAGAGGGTGCACGAGCGCAGATTGCATCTCGTGGGCGCGCACGGCGCCGTGCCCATCTCCTGCCTCGGAAGCTCCAACACGCATGCGAATACCCAGAGACACACACACACGAGCACCCATGCACGCACCCATACATACAGAGAACCCACCCCCGCCGTCGCATACTCACACGCGCACACACACACACACTGCATACACACACTGCATACACACGCGCTCCCCCCTTACCTCACCAGAGACACACACACGAGCGCACATACACACACGCACGCATACAGAGACACCCCCGCCGTCGCACACATACACACACACACGCGCGCACACATACACACACGCGCTCCCCCCCCGCTCCCGAATACAGTCCCACTTACCGCCAATCCGGTGTTCTGTAGCCTCCGCGGGGCTCTCCCTCGGGCATGGGAGCCCCGCATCACCACTGCTACTCGGGCCAGGAACTCCGTGGGCGCTGATTCGCGCACAAGACGGAAGTCCCGCCCCCACGCTAAGTTTCGTTTTCATGAGTGCGCGCGCACATCTTGTTATCGCTTGTTTCTCATTGCACTTCTGTTTTAGGACCTTTTCTATGTGATATTTGCGGTCGCCAGTTTAATGACACCGGAAATATGAAGCGTCATTTAGAATGCACTCATGGAGGAAAGCGGAAATGGATGTGTTTCATTTGTGGAAAATCTGTTCGAGAAAGGTAAACCTCAATCTTTTTAGGTATTAACTGACATTTACAGGAAGAAAATGCAATAATTAATTAATTAATTAATTATTGTCAAACAATATTTGAGCAATGGAGACACAAGCCCCAGTCGCCCAACCAAAAATCTGAAATGTGTTCCTGAATTTCCTAATGAAAGTTTCTGATTTTTTTGTAATTCAGAAAAGTTTCGAAATAGATTACCTGAGAAGCTGTAAAAGTCCGAGGCACCCAAAACGACTACTTGCTTGTGAATTTATAGTTACTTGCACGTGGAGGCATTTCCGGGGGATTACAAGTACATGGTGTACATTTACACACAGGAAAACAACAATGCAGTTGCACTTGTTAGCTAGTGCCGGGGGTGGGGCTGTCCTTCATCCGGTGTCTGGCCCCCTCTTCGTGTCCTGTTAGCTTGACGCAGGCAGATGAGTTTCATTTTTCTTTCTCCCTATACAAAGGCTTCCCTGGAATCTAGCTGTCTGTCAGAGCGGTCCTGGCTCCATCCACTGCTGACTCATTGTTTGCAGAGCCACTTTCCCACTTCTTCTCTCCGCCTTCCCACTGCTCGCCTCCGCCTCCTGCTAGCGCTTCCCACCCGGCCTCTAGGCTCATGTCAAGCTGTGAGCCCCCTCGCATTACAGACAGGAGCTTGCTCGTCTCTATGGTTACTGCAGAGCGCCTGGCACCAGGGACGGGGCCCAGAGCGACCCGCATGTGGCTTTCACGCTATTCCTCTTGTGCAAAGGCTCCATGCCAGCTATATTTAGATACCCGCCTTCTGAAGGTGAGTGGGTGCACAGTGTATTTTGTGCTTGAAATACGCCCCTTTCAAAGTAGCATCCTATCGACACGCACCCGCGCAGTATAAAGGGACCTCTACAAGACACCCTCGTGGTCGTGGGTGTACCTCCGGATTACTTAGAAGCTACAAGCGGACACACCATTCGTCCCACTGAGCCTGCCTAAACTTGGGGCCATATATAGGAAAACAGGGCATATTACAGCCTCCCGAGTATTATACGCAAGAAACTGAGCACCAAGACTTTGGAACGAAAGAAAGCTCACGAGAACAGACTAATTCCCTGACTCGTCAGTGGAAGAAGTCCTCTCGCTCTACTATGCTGCTTACCCCAGGACATGGTTAGGAGTCTCAACTGATGGTCATGGTAGAATATGGGCACCCACGCGCCTGCTTCTTTTTTCGGAGGCAGTATTATTCACCGCTGCCCTAAGTCAAGTCCTCTTCTTACCCTCTTAAATTCGGACAGAGTAAGTGTGCATTTTCATGCAGAGTAAGTCTGCATTTTGTCTGAATTCTGTTCCGATGACAGCCTTCCAGCTCCTTAAGTCATGTTACCCGAGGAGAAATATTAGACGCTCTGACGGAAAAGTTTAATAAGGAATATTTAAAGAGATCATTCCTGCCCACATTTAAGCATATTTCAGCCTCGTAAGAAGGGTAGGATTTGACGCACTTCTAAAATACATTCTAGTGTCCGTTTTTGTGACTTAAGGAGCAAACCTAGCCTGCTCCTCAAACTTATACCCAAATGTGGTCGCACTCTGACCATACTTCCCGTTGAGCGACTGCCACTCTCGCCACCCCTTAAAAATAATTATTTCCTTCTTATTGCCTCACCCTCACACCCTCATTCTACCACCCTCACTCTACCACTCTACCGCCCGTACTCTACCGCTCTACCACCCTCATTCTACCGCCCTCCCTCTACCGCCCTCACTCTACCACTCTACCGCCCTCACTCTACCACTCTACCGCCCTCACTCTACCGCCCTCACTCTGCCCCTCTACCACCCTCACACCCTCATTCTACCCCCCTCACTCTACCACTCTACCACCCTCACTCTACCGCCCTCACTCTACCGCCCTCACTCTACCACTCTACCGCCCTCACTCTACCACTCTACTGCCCTCACTCTACCGCCCTCACTCTACCACTCTACCGCCCTCACTCTACCACTGTACTGCCCTCACTCTACCACTCTACCGCCCTCACTCTACCGCCCTCGCTCACTCTACCGCCCTCACTCTACCGCCCTCCCTCACTCCATCTATCGCCCTCCCTCACTCCATCTATCGCCCTCCCTCCCTCTATCTATCGCCCTCCCTCCCTCTATCTATCGCCCTCCCTCTTTCTATCGCCCTCCCTCTATTGCCCTCTCTCTATCTATCTGTCGCCGTACCTCTATCTATCTATCGCCCTCCCTCTATCTATCTGTCGCACTCACTCTATCTATCACATCACCACAGCAGCACTCAGCACCACCACAGCATCACTCAGGGGCACAACAACATCACTATACTCTACCACAGCATCACTGAACGCCACAGCATCACTCGTCGCCACCACATCACTCATCGCCACCACAGCATCAATATGTGCAACAATCCAACAACAACTGGTTCAAATATGTTTTCTCAATGTTTCAAGCTTTATTACAAATCTCACAAAAATATGTTAATATTCAACTTCTGTTCTTGGATTTTCGTCACAATAAAATACACTGAACATAATCTACACAAAAGTTATTTACAAAAGTTTAAGCTATTGCCATTATAAATTACAAGAACTTTTATTTAAGTATTAATTATTAAGAAAAATGAAAAGCCATTGTTATTTGTAATATCAATACATCTAAGTCACGTAAATACAACACATATTGCATTACAAATACTATAGGTGTCACCTTTGCGAAAGTTAAAACTATTGGAATTGTAAATGACAAAGCTATTAATTTATCTATTTTCAAAACCAACACATAAATATAAAAGTTGTCATTAACAATACCAATAGCTCAAACTTTTCTAATGCGAGACCTATTGCATTGCAAATGCTTGTTTAGTTGAGGAGTTAATGGTTGCAAAACAGTGTCAACAATTATCTTCACTTACTGTAATTTGGACCCCCTTGTTTATCTTATGTAATGAGTCAGTGGCTCCTTGCATTCCTTAGAATACAGTGATTTACTTTTTTTATTTGACTCTTTTTCAGATGAGATAGACAGTAGTTCAGGATACTTTTCAACCTCTTTTCTGTAGATGACAATACCTCAATTACCAGTTGGCAAATCCATATGGCTATACACCAATTCTCCAATCTTTGGGGGGTTTTCAAATTATCTGGCTTCTCTCCCTTTAAATGATAGATGATTGTTGAGCAAAGCGAATACATAGAATGTCCTTAGTAATACTTATTCTCCTGAAAATATAATATTCTGTCAAGTGGAGATTCTTCCTCTGGCGCATGCATAATTATTTCCTTTTTTTGTTCAAACTAATTCCAGGTGCACATCTTTTTTTATTGACTAGAGAGTTATAACTTTGTGAAGAAGCAGAATCCCAAGTATTTTCAGTAATAAGGTCATCATTAGTAGGTTTATTG
This sequence comes from Lissotriton helveticus, assembly GCF_964261635.1. Classification (NCBI taxonomy): domain Eukaryota; kingdom Metazoa; phylum Chordata; class Amphibia; order Caudata; family Salamandridae; genus Lissotriton; species Lissotriton helveticus. The sequence goes on from NC_136072.1 coordinate 1,076,589,453, forward strand.
AATACTGAGTGTCTTCAAATGTTGATGATGCCTGTGCATTTAGGTTGGAATAAGAATGATTGGGAGGTTGATTGTCTGCCTTGGAATAGCCAGATGTTATTGATAGTTGGTTGCTTGAGGGGCTATGAGGAATGTGGTAGGTTTATGAGTGTTCCTAGGATGGACTTAGGTAATGCTGTGAGTGTAAACATAGGTATTGTGCGATGGGAGTTCCTACGTGGACTCTTTTGTTCTATATCCAAATATAGGGTAAACCTCTTTAGCCTTTGTTCTTAGTCTCTGAAATGTATTCTTGAATGGTGTTGATCCTTTCAGATTTTGCTTTCTTTTTTCTTGCTTAATTGGCGAATAATTGAGTCTGAATTTTTAACTGGCTGGTTTGGGGAATTTTATTTCGAGCAAGTCAAAGCCCCAGTCTCTCCCTGCACAATTGGCAGGAGAATGGTGATTAGAGTTGGAGTGGGAGAATAATTCTGGGTCTTGATAGTGGTACCTGTTGACTTGCTTGATGTTATCTATTAGCGGTTTCATCATTTCTGGTAGAGTGCACCGTTTGTAATTTATCATAGCACATACACCTCTGCTCCTCCCACTTTGGGAGTTGTAGCCCACACCATGGACCTCGCGGTCCGGGTTTAAGGAGAGGACCCATTGATGGAGCTTGTCACCCTTGGGTGATTGAGGGTTCTCGTCCTAAAAAGGATTCCTCCCAGGGAAACAACTTTATCATCTCACATACCAACACACCATTTCCGAAGGGAAACCCCTGTAGGCATGATACTTGCCTGTAATCCTCAGAATCTTGCTGTACCAGATGTAGTCTAGTGTGAATTTTGTTACAAAGACTATCATCCAGTTGTTGAACATCTGAGTTATCCAGTACAAGGCTTTGTAAAGTATATGAATTATTGACCATTGGTGGATCCTGGGTTTTGTTAGTCAATTGAGAATGGAAAGAAAACCGCTTGATGATTGATTGGTCTTGAATATCGGCTGCTCCTTGAGGCACTTGTGCTGCGATTTTTATGAATTTTCCATTAATTTATTTTATTTGGGGAGAAATTTCTTTTAAAACACCAGTACTTAGTTTAGATGTATTTCCATCTGAGTTGTAGTGCTTGGAAAGAAAGATTGGTGAAGTCAAGCTGATTGTTATTCCACCTTCGTTTGGAGATGATGTTGCTGGCATTTTTGTACATTTTGATTTAAAAAATGTTTCATTAATAATCCATGAACGCACACAAGGCACATAGAAAAGAAAAATGAAAGACAGTCATGTTACAATACATTAAACCATATTGTCCATAAAGTCAAATTCATACATGATACAAAAAATTATTCATCCATATAAACAACCACTGGACCCCAGATCTCGCAACCTAATTTCTTTTTCCGTCTGCCTTTCAGAGCAGATAAACTGTACTCTATATTGAACATTGATAGGCATCTATCTCTCCATAATTCAAAAGAAGGAGCATCCTTTTGCAACCACATTGAGGCAATACACAATCTAGCCACAGCCGTAGCTAAGAAAATCAAAGTACCAAAATTTATGGAGCAGTTGATCCTCTACCGATACCGCATTAACCCCCAGCAATACATGAGCTACTGATAGTCATATAGGCCCACCCAGAATCTCAGCTAAAAATTCCTCTATATGTTCAAACAGAATGTTTAAATGCCTGCAAGCATAAAAAACGTGTACCAAGTCGGCATCATCTGACCCACAGCAAAAGCACTTTCCATCATTAGATCCCCCCATTTAGATATTTTAGCTGGGGTGTAATATAAATTAAAAACAGTCTTAGAATGCTGTGCAGGAAGATTTTCCATCGTGCTTTAAACAAATAATCACGGATTTGCAAATATTTAAAAGAAATTAGAGCGAGACAGATGAAATTGATCAGTTTTATTTATGCATTTTATAAAGCGCACAAATACCCAGAGGTGTCTCAGCGCTGAGTTAACATATCAAAAGACATCAGATCCCCATTAATAAATAGATCTCCAATATAATGAACCCCTTCAACCCGCCATCTTTCAACCACTCGGTCCCAAAATATCGATGGGAGAAGAGTGGTGGCAGTTAGCGGGGTATACCAAGATATCCTTTCTACCTTGAACTTCTTTTTAACAGCCATCCACACTTTATAGGCCGCATTAAGAACCTTAAATCTAGTTCTCTTGTAGTAGCTCATGTCGAGGTTAATGAACAGTCAATTTTTGGCATCGCTGCCCAGCAGTATTTGATAGATAGAAGGAGCTTCAGCCATGCAAGTCGGTTCTGCCCCAGTTAACAATATGTTCATATGCTGCAACATACAAACATAATAGTATAAAGTAAAGTCTGGGACTGCCCATCCCCCTTGCAACCGAGGCAGGATCATGTATCGCATAGCTCTCTGTGATTTACCCTGAGCCCATAAAAATCTAGCACAATTTATGATGCAAGATTACCACGAGAGATCTCCAATGGCACAGATCTAAAAAAATATAGAATTTTAGGTAGGATCAACATTTAAAGAACATTGCATCGTCCAACCATGGACAGATGCAAACATTAACATCGGTCCAATTGTTTACGAACTTCGTTCAGCAGATGTGTCCAGTTAACCGCGACCAATGCCCTTAAACACACCTGAATCATAATTACCAGATACACTACCTCATTCACAACCCTTTGGTCATCAAATACATTTATATAAGCACACAAGATTGTGTGCTGCAAGTAGCTCTATTTCTGGCAAAGCTGTTGACGGATTCGTTGTTACCACTGCGACGTCATCTGCATATGCAAAGATGCGGTATTGTTCTTCCCTCCATATTACCGATTCAATCCTAGAGCTATGTTCTAACATTTTTAGAAACGGGTCTATATATAGAGAGAACAGTAAGGGGGAATAGGGGCATCCCTGCCTTGTCCCCCGTGTGATATGTACAGGAGTGGACACTAAACCCATTATACAGATTCTAGCAACAGGTTGATGATATAGAATTTGCAAGGCAGTGACAAACTTTTGCTTAAACCCCCGATGACGTAACACCGCCCATAAAAATCCCCATGTGACCTGGTCGAAAGCCTTTTCGGCATCTAACAATATGAGACTAAACCCATCCCGAGGAGTTTGCAATATCCAACAAAGTTATCACTCTATTAACATGATTCGTCGTCCCCCTCTTTGGGATAAAACCATGTTGTCGGATCGAAACTAACAGTTTTATTACTCCTGCCAACCGGGTCGCAAGAATTTTGGAATAGATCTTTCCATCAGCGTTTAAAAGGGAAATTGGACGGTATGAAGCCGGTTGTTCAGCAGGCTTATCTTTTTTTTTTTAAATACTACAATACTAGCCTCATCCCAAGTTGAGGGGGGCACACCTGCATGGGCTAGTCTAAACGTAGCCAACATATCGTCCTTCAAGACTCCAAAGAAGGTTTTGTAAATCTCAAGTGGGAGTTTATCCAGCCCGGCAGCCTTTCCTGATGCTAAGTCATTTATGGCTTTTTCCAACTCTTCCATGGATATAGGGGCCTCCAGTAACTCCGCATCCTGCCTACCCAAGTTATTATCACAGAACCGCTGTATCAGAGACTCCCCCATTTGCGGATCATAGTGTTCCCCAGTATACAATGTTTCATAGAAGTCATGGAACACCTCGAGGATTCCAGCCTCAGTTTCTACTAGATGGCTCCTGGAGTCAACAATTGCCCTAATCCTCTGGGCAGCCTCTTTAGATCTGAGCTTCTGTGCAAGACAACATCCGCTCACCTCCCCATATTCGTAGTTCAACTGTTTCTTAATTACATATTTCTTAGCTGTCTCTTTACTCCAGTGGAGATTTATTTTAGCCTTGCACCTAGCCACTTCAGTCAGAAGATCAGCAATATCGAGGCCCCCTTGTATACCCAACATAAGCTTTTCGTCTGCTGCCGTCAGAGCTGAATATAGTTCCTGCAGTATGGTCCGCATTTGTTTTTGCTTGTACAAACCAAAACTTAAAGCTTCCCCCCTAAATGCGGCTTTAAAAGTATACCAAATGCACCCGGTCCCTGCACTACCCTGATTAATCAAAAAGAAACACTCAATCCACTCTTTCATATAAGCTACAAACTTCACATCTAACAATAATTTCCTATCAAAAGAAAAGGCGCTTGGTATAGATCCAGTCCTGGTGAGCGCTAAAGTTAGCACCAGAGGGCCGTGATCTGAAGTAACCCGTGGGTACACCTGAATTCTGGCACCTACCAATAATTGACTTGGAGCTAAAAGTAATCCAACCTTACAAGTTTCTGATGGGGGCAAGAATAGAAGGGGTACCCAGGCTCCTTCCCTCTCAGAGTGGGCCACACATCAACCAGCCCATGAGCATCCAGAAGAGATTGAAGTGCTTTAAATACCCTTGGCTTCCGCCCAGTGTACCTATATCTAATATCCTGTAAGGATTTAGGGCCAGGGTGCATATTTAAGTCACCATAAATAATAAGTGGAGTGGACCATAAGGCCAGTTCTACATTAAGCCACTCTAAAATCAGAGCCTCATCAAAATTTGACCCATATATGGAGCATACCATAAGTTTCTGATTCCCAATAATACATTCAACTATAGCCCACCTCCCTTGTTTATCCGCCAATATCCTACCTGTACTTTGAATGTTTTTTAGCTAAAATTAAAACTCCCCGCGAGGTAACAGATTGCTCAGTGCTAACCAATATAGTATAACCCAAGTCCACCAATAGTTTTCTTTTGGCCCAAGCTAATAGGGTTTCCTGGAGGCATATCAGGTCACACTGCAGCATCTGCAGCCCACTCGCGACCCGCTGCCTTTTATTAAAATGGTTCAGACCCCTAACATTCAAAGAGCAGAACCGGATGCCTCCGTAGTTACCACTATCCTGTACATTTTGATTTAAGTTGTCTTTACATGATTCCTCTCTTTTTTTTACAATCCTGAGTTTATAAGGTAAATTTCAAGGCAGGTTCCAGAAATATCTAATGCCCTTGTAGGTTCCTTATGTTATGGTTCTCTTCTCCTAAATTAAGGGCCTGTAATAAATGTAGGCAATTACCTTTGGTGTTACTAATGAAACCTAATAGCACCTAAATTATTACATAACTGTAACTAAAAGATTCAGTTATGAAAATAAGCCAAATAATAAACTTTTAGCTAAAAAACTAAAAAGTCACTTATCTCCTCTCTGTATGCTCCGCTGCTGCAACCGCGGTAAACAAAATATCGAGTAGAAAATATGGAATTGACAAAATATCGACTGGACAGAATATAGTCATCAAAAATATCGTTGTTAAGGTAAGTAATGTAATATCGAATTTTAAAAATACAGAAAGTCAAAATATCGAAGTATATAATATAGGTTATTAAAATGATCGAATTTTTAATAATATCGACATTTTTATAGTGTTTTTTATGGTAGTATATGTGTGAAAAGTGTGTATTTATGTTATAATTTATTTTAATTAATGAATTTTATGTTATTTAATTTTTGCGTAATTTAATTCTGTAGCGGGTTGTGGGTTTATAGGGGAATAGGGTGGGAAGTAATTTAATTATAATTAATTAAATATGTAAATTTATTTATTGGTATTTATTTCGAATTAATCGTTAATTCATTTTTATTTGGTAATTAATTAAATTTTAATTGGTAATTCATTTTACTTAATTGATTAATTGATAATTATGTTAATTTTATTAATTAAAATTCTGTAGTGGGTTGTGGGTTTATAGGGGAATAGGGTGGGAAGTAATTTAATTATAATTAATTAAATATGTCAATTTATTTATTGGTATTTATTTTAAATTAATTGTTAATTCATTTTTATTTGGTAATTAATTAAATTTTAATTGGTAATTAATTTTACTTAATTGATTAATTGATAATTATGTTAATTTTACAAATTTATTTTCTGTAGTGGGTTGTGGGTTTTTAGGGGAATAGGGTGGGAAGTAATTTAATTATAATTAATTAAAAATGTAAATGTATTTATTGGTATTTATTTTGAATTAATTGTTAATTCATTTTTAATTGCTAATTAATTGTTAATTTGTAATTAATTTGTATTAATAGGTAACTAATTGTAATGATTAATTTTAATTTGTATTTTTAATTGATTACTTATTATATTATATTAAATTGGTAATTACTTTTAATTCATTTTTTATAGATACTAATATATATATATATTTTAAAATATTATATGAAGTATTTACTTCCCCTACTGTTGCACTCACTGGAGTGGAAATAGTAATTTTTACCCCTACGCTATCCAACGCTTTCCTTACTGTTGCACTCAATGGAGTGGGAATAGTAATTTTTACCCCTACGCTATCCAACGCTTTCCCTACTGTTGCATTCACTGGAGTGGAAATAGTAATTTTTACCCCTACGCTATCCAACGCTTTCCCTACTGTTGCACTCTCTGGAGTGGGAATAGTAATTTTTACCCCTACGCTATCCAATGCTTTCCCTACTGTTGCACTCACTGAGTGGGAATAGTAATTTCTACCCCTACGCTATCCAACGCTTTCCCTACTGTTGCACTCTCTGGAGTGGGAATAGTAATTTTTACCGCTAGGCTATCCAACGCTTTCCCTACTGTTGCACTCATTGGAGTGGAAATAGTAATTTTTACCCCAACGCTATCCAACGCTTTCCCTACTGTTGCACTCACTGGAGTGGAAATAGTAATTTTTACCCCTACGCTATCCAACGCTTTCCTTACTGTTGCACTCTCTGGAGTTGGAATAGTAATTTTTACCCCTACGCTATCTAACGCTTTCCCTACTGTTGCACTCACTGGAGTGGGAATAGTCATTTTTACCCCTACGCTATCCAACGCTTTCCCTACTGTTGCACTCATTAGAGTGGGAATAGTCATTTTTACCCCTACGCTATCCAACGCTTTCCCTACTGTTGTACTCTCTGGAGTGGGAATAATAATTTTTACCGCTACGCTATCCAACGCTTTCCCTACTGTTGCACTCATTGGAGTGGGAATAGTAATTTTTACCCCTACGCTATCCAACGCTTTCCCTACTGTTGCACTCACTGGAGTGGGAATAGTCATTTTTACCCCTACGCTATCCTAAGGTAAAAATATTGTGTTTTTTTAATTAATATCATGTGAATATATATATATATATATATATATGTTTTAAAAAATAAAATTGTTTTTTTTAACTTAAAGTAATTATTTTATCATTTTTAGTTTATTTAAGTATTTTTTTAGTTAATTATTTTTAATATTTTATTTATTTTAAATTACTTTTAAGACATTTACAAAAATTCGATATTTTGACTAATATTGTTAAACGATATTTTTGATTCGATATTTTTGTACTTACCTGTTTGTAGATAGGACTTCGATATTTTTGTAGTCGATATTTTGAAGTCGATATTTTAAATGCCTATATTTTTGTATTCGATATTATGTCAGTGATCCGCAACCGCGGCCTCCACCCTAAGGTCCTCAAGTTATTTGTGGAGACTCTCTTTCAGTAATGTGGGACAGTCGTATGCAGGGGGTCAGAGAAGGAATGGGGTTGGTAGGGGGGGATTGTCAAAGGGGATGTGGCTTAACAGCCAGAGCTGCCAAAGTTGGAACTGGGGAACAATGTTGGTTCGAGCCTCGGCGTCAGCTCAACGTCCTGCGATTCTTGGCAAATCACTCAATCACCCCTTGCCTACCAAAAATGAATGTGTCCTTATGTAATGTAACTGGTGCTCATGTAAGGCGCTCCAATACCTTCGGGTCGAGTTTGCGCAATATAAAACTGCAAATAAAAAGACAGAAGCTTTCCTTGTTCCTGCAGAGTGAGGGGTGTTTCAAGAGGTGGTCAAGATGCAACAGCCATGAAGTATGTCCTGACAATGACACCACTGGAAGAGTCCAGCTGCGGGCAGGTGTGGCCTGCCCTGTGGATCTGCAATGATGTGGGCAGTGTGCTGTAAAACTGAAGCCTCAGCCGCCTCACCGAGTCTCGGCCTGCCACCTCACTGAAGCCCAGGCAGTGAGGAGGAAGAGGTGCTGACAACGACTGACCTGCCTAAGAAATCCAGAGTCGAGTCAGGTGGGGCCCTCTCAGCTGCAGCAGGAAGGTTGGCATCACTGGTGGCTTGGAAGTTTGGATTCCATCTCCAAAGGTTTAGAAGAGGACACTGCCAGACAAACTGCAGCAGGTGTAGAGTAAAATGAGAGCGCCACCAGACTTGGAACTAGGAGCCTCCTTCATCCCGCCTCCTCTAACCAAAACCAAATCAGAGACAGGTGGATGGAGGAGTATGCACCAGCGTGCCACTTACTCCTACAACCTTGTCCCCATAGGTTGGCTCTAAAATGTGGGGTGCACTGCTGACCCCGCCCGGGCCATTGTAAAGAGTGCCCCAAAACAAACATGCGTTGCCACTGAAATCTGCCATGCCCACCCACTGGCATAACGAAACTTGAGGGGCCTCTCTGCAAGATACGTTGGTTCCCCTCTGGGCTCAATCAGGAGCTCCCCATCTTGAGTGCTGTGCTGAGGGGGCCGCCTGGAGCTTGGGGGCCCCCACACCACGGGGGCTGCGGGGGTCTGTGTCACGCCCCTGTGCCCACCTCTCTGATGTCACTGCACTACCTTGTGCCTCCAGGATGAGTAACATCCTCGCCCAGCACATGCGCAGTTGCACCCTCAACCCTTCCTATCTCCAAAAGCACAATGTTTCACATTACTTTATTACTGAGCACATAGCAATTTGTTTGGAGATGCTCCATGAGTTTTTTCTACCTTCTACCTTCTTTCCTCACAATGATAGTGCAACTTCATATGCCCCTGAATAACAGCCGCCTCTGCAAGAGAATACCAGATATCTATTACTTCAATTTGTAGCCCTGTGGGCTTCATATCCACCACATGAACGAGATAGCAGATGCCTTTGCTTCTTTTTGTGAGAACCTCTACAGGTCAGATTCTGAAAATACACAGGAAGTAGAGGGAGAATTTCTGAGACCACTTTGGCTTACATCGTTGTCCCCGGAATGTAAGTCGCTATTCAGATGATTTAGACAACTATTGAAGATTTACACACTTCTAAGTCAATGGGAGAGGATGTGTATACTGTGGTCAGCCAGAGAGCTTCCCATAGAGGCTGTATTCTTGTCACTGGATGCTGAGAAGGCTTTTGACCACATAGAATGGGGGGTCCTTTTTCCAGATCCCATCAAGAGCAGGACTGAGGGAAAGCTTTATATCTTAAGTGAAGTGGCTATATGAAAATCCTGCAGTGTAGAAAAACAGTGATGGCATTCTCTTTAGGCAATTTGCCATTAGATAGGGAAAGCAGCATGACAACCCACCATCTCTTAACACTGGAACCTTCATAAACAGCAATTTGTGCTTCTACAGATATTGATGGTATTACAAGAACGTTAGGACAACTTAAATCTTTTCCATGTGCAGATACTATTCTTCTGACCCTTACTGATATTAATGTCTCATTCCTGATTTAATGTCACTTATATTAACCTTCTCCTACTTCTTAGGATAGAAAATGAACTTGTCCAAATGGAAAGCATTGCCACTCTCCCAAGTAGCCACCAAAACCCACCTTTGTAACCTTCCAATGAGATGGATTCTTACAGGCCTAAAACACTCAGGGGTATATTCACAAGAATGTGTGATAACTACCGCAAGAGTAGCGCAACGCAACTTTCAACATCGCTGCCTATCGTGGAAAAAAAACTCAGTGACAACATGGAATTAACAACACGGCGGTAGCATGCGATCGTTTGCCGACACCGCGGCCAATGCCGGCGACACACCACCTCGACGGAGATAAAAAGACAAACCCCAATGCAAAAAAACCTGCGATGGACAAAAGCGTGAACAGAAAACAGTGACAAACAGTGCGAGGGCAGCAATACTCACGTGCAATGCGGAAAAAAGCACAAGAACAGCATACGGAAAATGCAGCGGAACAAAATTCATCAACAGCGGAGTACCACGGATGCACCCTGGCCAACTGCAGAGGACAACATGTACACCACAACATTCAAGCACCGTGGAAGAACAGAACTGACAGGCATACTGCATGAAATTGACCAGTGGCAGACATATCAGAGCCGCAGGAGTCACCCACCCACCGTGCAGCATACGCACATAGGCAGGAGTGCACCTCGACATTGACAACATCCCGGTACAAACAGCACCCCCACCACATTTGAACACAGGACAAACATGTTCAGCAAATGTGCACAACCTGGCAAATCACATCTGAAACCGCAGGGAATTGAAACATGACAATGTACAAGTACAATCTGAAACCTGCTAATATGTTTTATTCACACATGCAGTCCATTTGGACATTTTCTACTGTCGCATGATTGCCATGGACAGTCACAATGTGACGTGCTCATGAGAAGTAAGTGTCAATGACGGTATTCCTACGGGCCATTCCTGCCGCTGCTGCAGTGGGATGTGGGCCACCTACCCCATCACCACCATCATCAGCCGGTACCTCTGGAACTGGGATCCATGGTGCCCTGGTGCAAACACAGATGTTGTGCAACACACAATATGCAACGATCAGCTTGCACACAATGTCCAGGCTGTACAGGAGCTTCCCACCTGTACCCAACAGGCACCTGAAACGTGACTTCAGCACGCCAAATGTGCGTTCAACGATGCCCCTGGTGCATATGTCGGACGCATTGTACTGCCTCTGGGCGGGTGTGGCCGGGTCTCGGAGAGGTGTCATCATCCAAGGGCAGAGTGCATATCCTTGATCACTTGTGACAGTGCAGGGAGAAAAGAGCCAATACTTGGTTCGCCAGAATGTGATGGCAGGTCCACCAATCCAGTGACGCCTGTGCTGACTGTGTGTGGGGTGAGTGTAAGCCATTCCACAGGGAATAGCTGATGCTGGCAACTACACCAACAGTCAATGTCCTTAAGTGTCCTTAATTTAATAAATGTAATGATGACTAATTTTTAGTTTCAATATTTTTTTGTACATTAACTACCAATTAATACTCAGGTCTCCCATTTAATAACTGAGTATTAAAACACCCCCCCCCCGCCAAAACCTCTATTTCCTTTGCATCCCATGCTTTAAAGCTGGTTTCCTTAATTTAATAATTTCGATAATAATTAATATTTTAGCAAACTATTTTTAAAGAAAATTGACAACAAATTAATACTTACATATTAATATGCTCCCCCACCCAAAACCTTTATTTCCCTTGCATCCCCCTCCTAAAAGTGTCATTAATTAAATTATCTACAAATTAATACTTAGGTCTTAAAATTAATACCTGAGTAATAATACACTCCCCTACCCAAAATCCCAATTTCACTTGCATCCTGTCCCTAAGAACTAGTTTCCTTCATTTACTAAATGTATTATTAATCAATTTAAAAACCTTTGTAGAAATTAACTACAAATTAATACTTAGGTATTACAATTAAAATCTGAGTATTATTACTCTCCCCCACTCAATACCCCTATTTCCATTACATCCCATCCCTAGAAGTTTTCTCCTCAATGTAATAAATACAATAAAAAATTAATATATTAAATGATTTTTTTTTAATTAATACTCAGATATTAAAGTTAATGCCTGAGTATTTAAACACTCCCCACCGAAAACCCCTATGTCCATTTAAATTGCTCCTTAAACTTATCATCCATAATTCAACATTATTGTAAATAATTGAATAACATTTTACCACTACACCCAAAAATTACATGTTTGTGAAATTAATAAATAAATATAAACTACATAGTAATTTATTACTTGAGTGCATGGAACCATAAATTTCATGGTGAAGACTGGCATTGTAAACTACAACAATACATTTTGTTACAGGGACAGGGGTTGTAATGCTATTCGGGACAACCTGGCGCTGTAAATTACAACAATAAATTTTGTTGTGGTGGCATGGGTTGTATTGCCATTCATGGTAGAAAAATATTTGGAGAAAAAACGGGTGTGAGAATGACTACCATGTGGTCAAGGCTTCGTTGTTAGGGCTTGTCATTGTAAAACCTCTGTTAAAAAGGATGTTTCTCAAACGTGAAAGGTGGTTCACAGAATGTTGGGGTGGGGTTGAATGTCATAGGCAGAAACAGCTCAAGAGTCTGTTGACGAGCTTCAGATAGTTATATCAGAAAAAAACTAAGAAGAAAACTGTGGGTGCATTTACTTCAGGAATTGTAATGACGGGTAAGGCTTACAACCCAGGAATCATCTAAGGGCCCACTGGTTGCAGGGATTTTAAATGTAGTCCTTGTCACCACTTACACAACTATCTACAAGATGCCTAGAGAACTGTTGTTGCCGTGGGTGTGTTACAGTGGGGATACACAGAATCATTGTGGAACTCACAGTGTGTGTAATTTTACTACAAATGCTTCTGGCGGGATCTAGCTCCTCACTGACTGTTAAGAATGTATTTTCTTGAGGATCCATTTCAGCAGATAGTCGTCATAGGGATAGTGGATTTGTGAAGCAAACACACGCTTTTCTGCTGGCGTGTAGAGGAGCTTGAGGGACAACAAGCGCAACTTTCAGTTGAATGCACAATGGCAGAAGCATCAATTGTGTAGCAAGCTCTATAGACTGTTGAAAAGATAAGCAAGTGTGTCATTCAAACACTTCCTTATGAAAAAATAAAATCAAGTGCAATCCACATTTATCCCGCTTCACCTCGTATTTTTCATTCCGCAGCTAGTGTGGAGTGACAAAGCGTAGACCATTATCTGTTCTGCTCCATTACTCTCAAGCACTGCCAGTAATGTGCAAGTGGCATAATCTGGTTGTAACAGCCTTCGTTGCCAATTTAAGAATATGCTAGGTATGTTAATGTGTAATGAGAACATAAAGGAAATAAATGCATAAATCACTACATAAAATAAAAGTTGCTCATATAATTTATTTCTGTATTCTATAATGAATTCTACCTACCAGAAGTCTTACATTATTCAGTTGTTCAACTATTCTTGGAACAATAGCCCTCATTAGGATGGCGGGCAGATTGCCCCCGCCAGGCTGGCAGTAGCCACCGCCGGTCTGGCGGGGGCAATCCGCCCACCATCCGTTCTGGAATGACCCCCCACCATATTAAGATCCCTGGGGGCCCGTTGCGGGCCCCCAGGGAATCCGGGGGGGGTGGGGGTTGCACATGGGGGGGTATCTATGGTACCCCCCAACATTTCAAAGAAGAACGTGGCAGGCACCGCGCGGTGCCTGTCACGTTGTGCTTTGAAGTGCACAACATGTATCTTTACCATTGCGGCGGGCGGTGCTTTCACCACCACCCGCCGCAATGGTAAAGATACAGGATGCGCCCGCTACTGTGGCGGGCGCATCCTAATACCATGCACGGGACCCCCGCCCTCATGGCGGGCGTTCCCAAGTACCGTGAGGATGGCGGGCGGGCAAAGCCTGCCCGCCATCCTAATGAGGGCCAATGTGTTTGGATAAATTGTCCTTAAAAACTCCACACAATGTTATCACAAAACCAGGTGAACCGCAACCAGATGGTTAGATGGTGAAAAGTTCTTTAGAAACTGTATAGTAATATTTGATCAAGCTGAATTATTTCCAGAAAAAAGAATTTTTTTAAAAAAATTATTTGTGACCAAACAACAAAGGTTTTGAGGGTATAGAGCCAAATTCCCATACCAAGAAGAGAAGATGACACTGGGGAAAGAAATGTCCACTTGGATGCCCTTACTGACATTAGCACTTATTGTGTTGCCGTTAACAGGTCTTGCATGGTAGTCACTCTGGGGTACAAAAAAGTCTATGGGATAATGGTAATGACCATCTGAAACAAGGTAGAGTTTTCTGAAAGATCTGCTAAAGCTGCTAAATGGAGGACAAAAATTTGGCGAGAAAGCGATTGGTGGGAAAAATGGAGCAAAAATAAGAATATGAGTGTAAAAACAAGTGATGCAAACAATAGGAAGTGTTACAGGTTTGGCAGTAGAAATCACATGATGTATGATATGTATTGTCCTTCTGTAAAATAAAACGGGTTAGGGTGTGGTGTTATGGGTCACTTTTCAAAGGTTTGTACGAAAAAAGAGTGTGTTGAAATGCATAAAGAGTGAAGAAAAAGAAAAGTTCATCTTACGACAATGAAATTGTTGCATCTGTAATGTACGTCAAGGACACATTCATTATGAAAGTGGGAATGAAGGGTAAATCCAGGAAACCTGCTTGTAGGATAACCATTTGTGTTTTTGATATAGATATAGCAACAAATTCAGTATTTCGTATATCATAATTGAGGAGCAGTCATGGAGAGGAAGGTTTAGTAAATATTTTGGGTCTGATTATGATGTCGTTTGGAAACTGTGCTGAACTAATCAGGTCCGGACTAGTTTCCAAACTAATTGGGTCCTGTGAGTCTGGACGACCAATTACGATGCTTCCAAACATCGTTCGGTCTGACTTGAATGAATTGACTTCAATGGGAGCCTGTGTTGAGAACGAGAACACAGGCTCCCATTGAAAAAGGGGTGGTTGGGGGAAGCCTTGTGCATGGCCAGGAAGAGGGGTCACTTGGGTGCCCCTACGGGCCCCAATCGCATGCCTCCAGGGGAAGGAGGGCCCACAACGGGCCCCCAAATACCAATTCCGGCAGCTGTTTCGTCGCGGGCAAACCGAATCAGAACGGCTGGCCGAATCAGTCACCCTCATCGATTATCCAGAAACTGTGTCCATAGAGCTGTATGATTCGGTTCCGAAAGACACGGACTGTCCCAATGCCTTTCACAACCGTTTCAGACTGCTCAAACGGTTTATGGGCATCGTATTGGTTATTCGGAAAACTGTACGATTCGGTCAGGGACAAGGGTTCCGAATCGGATTCTGCAATACAGAATCCCATCTGGAGCCCTTCTTAACAACATCATAATCGGGCCCTTAGGAGACACTTTGTTTCGCACTTCGAAGAGGGAAATAGCTGGAAAACCATTGAGATCCTGAAATATACACTGGTGTTTAATTTCAAGGAAAGAGAGATCATTCAGAAATTGTACACTGAAAAGAAGGATCTACCAGTTTTGGGATAGGTGGATCAGAGAGAATTGATCATTGTGTTGGATCCCAGTGGCAAAGAACATGTGTTAAAAGTTAATACTAGGGAATGTTGTGCTAAAGAAGTTTTCTAAAGTCTACATTTAATGAATTGGGGAAATTGAAAAGATTTTTGCACCGCATTAGAATGCGTAAAGATGCTTTGCCGTAGACACACAAACCAAGGAATATTCCCATAAGTATAAGAAAGGATGTGATAATGAACTAGAAGAATTAGAAAGAGTTAAAATAATTGAACCTATTGAATCAACTGAGTAATTGGCTCCGTGGCGGTTGCGCAACATTCCAACAGAAAAATCCATTTATGTTTCGACTGCAGAGCCTCTAATAGAAGCATGATTATGGACAAGTTTCCTTTATTGAAGATTAATGAAATGTTAGCTTTAATTAAGATGCATAATGGTTCACTCCTATTGATTTATATTCAGCGTATGGGTAGCAGCAATTTAACAGCTTGATTACTCCTTCTGCATACCTGTCAAGTTTTCAGATTGCTTATATGTGAAATTTTATTGTTTTCAGTGTGCTTATGTGCAGTAGCGGCTGGCACGCATAAGAGAGGTGAGGCGGGCGAGGCGGGGTGGGGTGGGGGTTAGTTGACAGACAATGGGATAGGTAAAATTAAATTAAAAAACTAAATAAAACCACTTACCTTGTGCTCCTCTGCACCGCCTTTGCGATCCCATGAGCGCAAGGTAAGGGGTTTTATATAATTGTATTTATTTAATTTTACCTAATCTGCCGTCTATCAACTCCCCTCCCCCCACCTGCCCCATCGCCCACTGCTATAACCTGTGCCAGCCGCCACTGCTTATGTGTGACATTTCAGTGTCAATGCTGAGATATTTTCAATGACCTAATAGCAATAAGATTCCAGTAGTTATGCCTTCTGCCGTCACACCGAGCATGAGCAGTGTAGAAATGGTTGTGAGCGCTAGAATTTATTTAGTTGGAAGTTAGGAGCTACAGCACATACTAGATAAGGCTGCCCTAGAAACATGTTTATCTTTACGACTGATTATAAGGAATGTGATCGCATGGAACAGTTCTAAAGCAATAGGGGACTGGACCTAAAGCATTTCAAACTACTGGCCAACTCGGCAATGGCCTGATAGGGTTTACATCGAGGCCACCATTGGGAAAAGTAAAAAGAAGTCCCAGATTGGAAGGTCTATAAAGCTAGTATTGCTACAAGGTGTTAGTTACAATGACATCTGAAATCTACCTGATGACCATGTTGTTAACACTGTATTACAGAAAGCATTTTATGTGAATGAAACTTCCCACTCAGAAGCATAGGGATGTTAAAGAGGCATATTTCTCAATTTGCTTAAATTACATTTTGAAAATGTAAATGCATTACACTTTTTCTGTAAAGTTATCTTTACATAGAAGCAGCAGCCTTTTTTTGCTTTTTACATGGCCTGAAGGCAAAAAATCCAAAACTCTTTGAAAGTGCTCCTCGCTTATCTCAGCATACATAATTTAATGTACTAAGGCCCCGATTACGAGTCTGGCGGTCCCGGACCACCAGAATCTCGGGGACGCAGCAGTAGCGGTCTCCCATACGCCTGATTATGAGTTGAGTGGAGGGACCGCCACAGCCCTGCCGCAGCCACCAGGGAACTGCCATTCCCTGGCAGTGTTGCGGCGATCAGGAGGCCGCATTATGCTTGGCGGGACCACCGCAGCCCGGCCCAGCATATTACGAGTTTCCTGTCCACCAACAATGTTGTTGAGGTTACTCCTCCACAAAGTCTGTGGCAGAGAGGAAACAGGGAGCCCAGCAGGGCCCCCTGTGCCTCCTCCACATGGGGACTTTTTTGTCCATGCCATGCAGGAACTGCTTTTGGCATTCCCATTGCGGCGCCCATTTTTAAAGGCACCACAGTGGAACGCCAAAAACCAGTCCGCTAGACAGAAAGAAACTCCTAATCTGGTCAGCGGTCAAACCACGGCTTTGGTTGTGTGGCGGCTGGGCAGACATTGCGCTGTACCATCAAAGTCGCAATCAGGCCCTTAGTGCAAAACCAGAAAGTACTTTCCTGGGAGAGATAGGAGTCTGTTTCAATAATAAAACAATTCCTAGGCAACTAGAAGGTAGGCCAGTGGGCTGGTCAAACAACAGCAATAGATAAAAAATATATACATAAACAATAGTGTACTGAAATGGATGATAACAAATTAATTAGACATGAATATTCAATTTATTATACATAAAACATACATACAAGTTATATAAACTTCACAATAAATAATCATAGATTGGAATGAAATATATATCAGACAATAAAACACATGAATTCATAAAGAAATCCGATACATTCATAATGTTGAAGTCCAATATCAATAAAATCATTTTAACATCATGTTTAAAAAAAGTTTTAATCTAAAATGAGGCAGTGGTTATAATGTTGGTTTCTACACGCGTTTCGGCGTTTAACACGCCTTCTTCAGGAAAACCACTTGAAGATCCTAGACATGCTCAGCATGAACACAGAGTCGAAATTTTATGTTGATAAATTGTGTTCAGATGCTTCGTAGAGAGTCTAATATAAAAACTAGGTTCATTTGATACAGTGGAGTGTCCAATGATATATGGCAACTTCACTCGAATAGTTTTATCAGATTAAAATTTTATCTTTTTGACATGATAGTGGATTATATTATATCCGTTCGGTAATGCCGTGGTTTATCACTATCGTTTATGGTCTTTGGGAGGATTTCTATTAACAAACGCCCTCATGCAAAGCCTGGATTTAACGACCTTGCGAGTGCATTAAAAGTGGCGACATTCCAATGATAATGTGAAATCGATAAGTCTCCAATGGCGCCCAACTTAATTTTAGGTCGCCCGGTAGGGAGGCGGTCAATCCGTCTGGTCCCAAACATCAAGAGATAGGAGTCTGTAACAGTTGCTAAAAACCTCTCAAGAACAACCTTCGTCCCAGCCACATTTTCCCCAATGTCACATTTTTGTCAATACTGATTTCATGCACCTATTTAAACTCTAGCTTCTATGCAGTCACATTGTTCGTGTTAGCTTTGGGGTAAACACATGCATATTTTTGTTATTTCTATTAAAAACTGGTCTATAATTATTTATGTGATCTATTCTCTGACTTTGACTTGAGGCATGGTTTCCAATCACCATAAGCAAATTGTCATGATTGCATTCACAGGTAACAATGTTGTGGGCAGCATTACAGTCAGCCGGATCCATCAAGCCGCACTGCCGGGAATAACCGGTAGCGACTCGTCTTACTTGTGGTCCTCACACTGGTCCAGAACGCACTCAGGCATTGTTGAGTGGCAGAGCATCTTTCTTCAGGTGGGATCAGGGCCTAAAAATGTGCCAGGAATGCAGTAGTGAACCATCCTGATCAACAAAGCATCCAGGTCTTTGATCCAGCTGCAGCTCCACTCACCACCAGGCATAGAGTTTGGAGTTATGAGGATTCTGGAGAAGAAGAGTTTGACTATGAAATATGCAAAATATACTTTGTGAGAAAAGAGTGCCTTGCATTTGGGTCACACAATATCAATTGCAGGTATCAAAACAAAGGATAACATGTTTAATTCTAGTAAAAGGGCTCAGAGGCTCAAAAATAAGCAGAAAGCGAAGTCATTCCTTGGGTTAGCAGAGTTGTATGCTATGTTTGTTAAGAACAGTTCTGATGACACACATTGTAAGCATCAATTGATGAAGAAAATAAACTATATGGGACAAGACTTCTGAGAAAGTTTTCCAAGAAATCAAAGATACTATTGCCTCTGCATGGGTTTGATCCTGAATGAGAAAACATTCTCACAGTGGATGACAGCAGAGAAAGTCTTGGAGCGGTTTTTAACTAATGTGAACAATCTGGAAAAGAGAAGATTATTGGATTTGCTTCAAGATCACTCAACCTATGTGAGGAGAAACACTCCATTATTGAGCAAGAGACCCTCGTGTTTCAATCAATCAATCAATCAGCAATTTGTATAGCGCGCTACTCACGCAGTAGGGTCTGAAGGCGCTGGGGGAGGGGTCTGTTACTGCTCGAAAAGCCAGGTCTTGAGTTGTTTCCTGAAGGAGAGGTGGTCCTGGGTCAGCTGTAGGTGGATGGGGAGGGAGTTCCATGTCTTGGCCGCCAGGTAGGAGAAGGATCTTCCTCCAGCGGTGGCTCTGCGAATGCGTGGTACGGCGGCGAGGGCGAGGCTGGCCGATCGTAGCTGGCGGGTGGGTGTGTAGAAAGTGAGGCGGCTGTTGAGGTGCTTCGGGCCCATGTCGTGGAGAGCCTTGCGTGCATGGGTGAGGAGTCTGAACGTGATCCTCTTGTTGACGGGGAGCCAGTGCAGATCTCTCAGGTGGGTCGAGATGTGGCTGTGGTGAGGGATGTCCAGGATGAGTCGTGCGGAGGCGTTCCGTATGCGCTGGAATCTTTTCTGTAGTTTGGCAGTGGTTCCCGCATAGAGGGTGTTCCCGTAGTCCAGTTGGCTGGTGACGAGTGCCTGGGTGACTGTCTTCCTGGTTTCGGTGGGGATCCATTGGAAGATCTTACAGAGCATGCGCAGGGTGTTGAAGCACGATGACGATACGGTGTTGACTTGTCTGGTCATCGAGAGGGAGGAGTCCAGGATGAAGCCCAGGTTTCGTACGTGGTCCATTGGCTTGGGGGTGGTGCCCAGGGCAGGGGGCCACCAGGAGTCGTCCCAGGCAGAGGGCGATGATCCCAGGATGAGGACTTCCGTCTTGTCTGAGTTCAGTTTCAGGTGGCTGTTCTTCATCCACTCGGCGACGTCTTTCATCCCTTCGTGTAGGCTGGCTCTGGCGGTGGCGGGGTCGTTGGTGAGGGAGAGGATCAGCTGGGTGTCGTTGGCGTAGGAGATGATGTTGAGGTTGTGTTGGCGTGCGATGACTGCGAGGGGGCTCATGTAGACGTTGAAGAGGGTGGGGCTGAGTGAGGATCCTTGTGGTACGCCGCAGATGACTTCGGTGGCCTCGGATCTGAACGGGGGAGGCGGACTCTCTGGGTTCTTACGGCGAGGAACGAGATGATTCACTCCAGAGCCTTCCCTTGGATTCCGATGTTGTTGAGGCGCTGTACTAGGGTGCGGTGGCAGACAGAGTCGAACGCCGCAGATAGGTCCAGGAGGATGAGGGCCGCTGTTTCCCCGTTGTCGAGCAGGGATCTGATGTCGTCGATGGCTGCGATGAGGGCGGTCTCGGTGCTGTGGTTGGCTCGGAAGCCGGACTGCGAAGAGTCGAGGGATCCGTTTGTCTCGAGGAAGGCGGCGAGCTGTCTGTTAACGGTCTTCTTGATGACTTTGGCAGGAAAAGGGAGGAGCGAGATGGGGCGGAAGTTCTTGAGGTCGGTGGGGTCCGCTGTTAGTTTCTTCAGGAGGGCGCTGAACTCGGCGTGCTTCCAGCTCTCCGGGAAGGTGGCGGTGTTGAAGGAGATGTTGATGATGTCCCGGAGTTGGGGTGCGATGATGGAGCCGGCCTTGTTGAAGATGTGGTGGGGCCAGGGGTTGGTTGGTGATCCGGAGAGGATGGTGTTCATCATGCGGGTGGTGTCTTCGGTGCTGACCAGGGTCCAGGTGCAGAGGGAGGTGGTGGGGGGCGTTTTTTCGGTGGTTGGGTGCGTGGTTTGTACGCCGAAGCTGTTTTGTATGTCGGCGATCTTGCGGTGGAAGAAGGTGGTGAGTGAGTCGCAGAGGTCTTGCGAGGGTGTGATGTCGTTGTTTCCGGCGTTGGGGTTGGAGAACTCTTTGACGATGCTGAAGAGTCCCTTGCTGTTGTGGGTGTTTTCGTCCAGTCGTTCTTTGAATGTTGTCCTTTTGGTGGTGCGGATCAGCTGGTGGTGTTTGTGGGTGGCGTTCTTGAGGGCAGTCATGTTTTCTGTGGTCTGGCCGGGCGCCAGGCTTTTTCAAGGGGGCATCAGTTTTTCTTGGATGTTTTGAGTTTGTCGGTGAACCACGAGGCTTTCTTGCTGCCGGGTCTGCTGGGAGGGTTCTTCAGTGGTGCGAGGTCGTCGGCGCAGTTAGTGAGCCACTGTGTGAAGGTGTGGGCTGCTTCGTTGGGGTCTGTTGCGCTGCCGGGAGGGTTCAGGCTGAGGGAGGTGGTGAGCTGGTCGGCGGTGATCTTGCTCCCGCTCCTGCGAGGAACCTGTTGCGGGTGGTGGTGGGTCGTGGTTCTTCTGAAGCTGAAGTGGACGCAGCTGTGATCCGTCCAATGAAGTCCGGTGGAGTGGCTGAAGGAGATGTGCTTGCTGGAGGAGAAGACGGGGTCAAGCGTGTGGCCGGCGTAGTGGGTGGGGGTGTTCACCAGTTGCTTGAGTCCGAGGTTGGAGAGGTTGTCCAGCAGGGTGGTGGTGTTGGTGTTTTTCTCCAGGTGGAAGTTGAGATCCCTAGGAGGATGTAGTCAGCGGAGGGGAGGGCGTGTGGGCTGATGAAGTCTGCGATGTCTTTGCTGAATTGGGTGCGTGGTCCCGGGGGTCTGTAGATGAGGGTGCCTCTGAGGGTGGTCTTGGGGTCGGTGTGCATCTGGAAGTGGAGGTGTTCGGCGGCGGTGAAGGTGTCGTCGGAGTTGCTCGTGATGCGGATGGTGTTCCTGGCAAGTTATCAGGCAAGTTATTTGGGGCAAAGAATTGTTGCTAAGGAGTGACATACATTCTTATTGAAAGTTGTGACCACTAATGGTTTAACAAGGGCTACAGCTAGAAAAGCTAGATGTTCAATGAAACTTCAAGACTAGGCAGAGCGTCTTACGTCCCATGTGTAAACATGTTATTGCAGATTGCGTGATGCAGTTACCAATGCCCATTCAAGACGTGAAAGTCAATATCTCGGAGGATTATTGCATTGCTCATGTTAGTAGTGAAGTTCGCGGTGCTATTACTAAGGACGAATGGTTGGAGTTTTCCAGGATGATGATACATTTCGAATAACTTGTTGACTAAGAAGTGTAGAATTCTGAAAATATATAAGAAGAAATCTTTACAAGTTAAATGCCTAACTAAAGATTATCAATTATGTTCTGAAGCAGTAGATTCCCAAATATAAAAATTAAATCTAAAACAATGGAATACTCACCACTAAATCGGACCCAACTCCCACTAGACCTAGTCCAGAAATGAAAGCAGTAACTGCCCAGCATGCAAACAAATATGGCCTTTTTGCTGAAATAGCCTCTACTTGTGAGGATTCAAGTTGTAATCATAATCGAGAACATTATAGGGCTCATTCAGTAGATATAATAGATGTTGCTCTCTGTACTGGGACACATCATACTTTACCATTAAATTGGTCCTTTCTTCTAAAAATGTTTCAATCCCTTCCAGATCAGTGTGTTCCAGTGATATCAGAAGGGCAAAGTTTACAAAACATTTACATGGCACATGTGCCTTTAAATCTTCTATGATATTTTTTTCACCTCGTGTTAGCGCACCAGTTTGGACATTTGCTGAGGATATCCGTATAAGGGGAATGAATAAACTAGCTCCTTCTCTGACTCATTCACCAATAGATTACTGCCATAACACAGAAAACATTAATCGTAGAACAAGGGCTAATACCTATGAAAGAGCCACGGCATCCTCAGAGGTAGCAAAAATAAATGCGTATACACCACATGGGAAGGATCTTGGGGGCATTTTACCAACAAATAGCGATATTTATCGCTAAGTAGGGTTAGCTGCAATATTTTTATCGCCGCGCAATGCTCTTAGCCATGTTATCCACCTCCCATTGGATAACATGGCTAAGAACTGGTCTGAGCAGGCGTTGGTTTTTGGAGATAGTGCAGCCGCGGTGCGTCCATTGGGGCGTAGGGGCGTAGCCCCACCAGCCACATGGACCTGCATCGTGGCCGCCGGCCGCAAGCTGTCCTATCTATCTAAATAAAATACATTGCAACCAGCAACCAATCAGCCGCCGGGAATTGGGGGGGTGGCCTGCTGCAGCTTGAGTGACAGTCCACACACTCAGGCTGCAGCAGACCGTAGTGTGCAGTCCCGCTGGGGAACTTACAGTGCGCATGCTTGGGATCGTTGGCAACTATCTCAAGCATGCGCACTGTAAGTTCCCCAGCGGGACCCAGGGGAACTTGTTTGCCTGCCACAGCCCGGGTTTACAAAGGGCGACAGGGCGAGCAGCAAATGTGCCCCCCTAGCCAATCCTGGCACTGCATGCAGCGCCAGGTTTGGTTGGTCCACCACGCAGCATCCATCATTGGATGCCGCGCGTGGGGGATGGCACAGAGGCGGTTCATCCCCAGGAATGCCAAAATCACGAAACCTCTCTGGGGCCATATGTCACGGCAAGCAAGACACGCTGATAACACACTCCGCTTAAAGACCCCTTGACATGCCTTCTTCAGACAGTCCAGCGCCTGGACGTCTCTGCCGAGCTGTGAGGAGCTAAAGCGTGTGTGTTTCAACACCGGAAGTTTCAAAGTAAGATTTACACTCGGATTGGGGGATAGACTTTTTAAATCCGGCTCTGCAGTAACTTTACACAGCTGTCCCGCTGCTGCCGGTTAGCTGAGTGGGTCCAGGTGCCTGTTGCTCTGTCTGTCAGCAGTGTCCACTCTGAGTGCCGAAGAGCCACCATTTCCATCTTTATTGTATTGTAGCCTGCTTCATATAGCGCTTCACACCCCTACGTGGAGCGCCGAAGCGTCTTTCTGGGTGGGTAGGCGCTACACCGTGGCGGAGTGCGGGGTTGGCGGCTGCATTAGTAGTTATCACAAGTGGGAGTCGTTTTGGGCCGCAGCGCTTAGAAGTGTGATGCAGGAGAAGGGGCGAGACATAGGCACTATATTATAGTTGTGATTGGCTGGCCGTTTGAATTCACTTTTGTGGCCTCTTGTGTGCTAGAGGCGGGGTCAACCCAGGGTGGTCGGTGTTATGAATTGTCCCGTTGGGGGTGGGTGGGGGCCGCAGCATCAAGCTATGGGGCACTGGCGTGGGTGCTGTGGGGAAGCTGCGCATGCCATGTGCCTTGCAGGGAGATTCGTAGGCATCTGTGTTGTGCCAGTCATGACTATTGGCTTCACGGCGGCTCTTTGATGTAGACCATTATCGCATTTTTTAAGCTCTAGGCAAAATATAATAGTGAAATTTTCTAGGGCCTGCAGTAACACCAGAGAGTTTCCTAGCACTAAGCGGCTCATCCAGAACTCCCCTTCAGCACTCCCCACGTGGAAACGCATCTGCGCTGGAATCCCCGAGAGGTGTACAAGTGTGAGGTAATGCCATGCTCTTAGCCACTCTTATTCACACAAGTGGATTTGGTTTAAATAGGCATATTAATTGGCATGGGAACTTATTTTTTTCTTTGGCACAGCACAGTTGTTTACAAGACCCCAAACCTGTACTCAGAGTCTATTGGGGGGGGGGGGGGAGGGCGGATTTGACGGTCCAGAGGCACTGAAACACCTGCCAAATATTGTAAGAAGCACCTGACATTTCTGACAATAACTTTACAAATGCCCGACTGTCCGAATGGAGCTCTCGGTCAGACACCTCACTGGCAGAAAAGGTTTGGGGAAAACAGCCTCTTCCACAGCCTCAGTACATCTATTCAACCCTTTACCAGCCATCCTCAACTTTTCTCCTTCTACTTCTCTCTGCACCACAATACGAGCACATCCCAGGCCCTGCAGAGGACACAAACACACTACTCATCTCCTTACCAACACCAATGAGCTTTCAGCCACACTTCGCTCCCCCATTGCTCGCCATTTCTCCCACATGCATCTTCCACCCTCTGCTGCAACATACTCAGTTCAACACACATGGAGTACTCTGCAGTCGTCATCCAAATTACTCCTCCTTCTTTACATATAGATCACAGCAGTCAACACGTGCATGCCAGCTAGCGAACAGAGCCTCATGGCCATCCTATTGGTAGAGATGAGATATATAATAGCAGTGTCCAATCATATAGAGGTAAAACATCGTTCTCTACATCCATACACTACAAATGCAAGATGTGTATGAGAAAGTGAGGTTTTTCAACTTTTGTGGTAAGGCACAGTGTTCACTTGCGTTCACAGAAAAATGAGGCCTTACACTTCACAATGAGGTTAACGTGCCTGCCTTGTATTAATGAATACTGATGTCAGCAGAGTTGTGCATCTTAGCCAATAAACAGTGTTAGAAGTCCTGATCTCATTAATTTGGAGTAAGGTCTTCTCCTTCAGCGTGGGTTACTTCCTGGTTCTGGGCCTTCTGGGTGACTGTTGCTCTATTTAGGTGGTTACATGCATGTGTATGTCTCTGATATTCCTGGATTAACTGCTATTTTTATGTTATGTCTCTTTCGTTTATCATGATTGTTTACTAAACCAGCATTCACCTTATTTATTGCAGTTGGCTGATTACTTTCATTTCAAAAAAGGAATTTCCAAATTTAATTTGAGTTCTTGTTGATTACTTTCGAGAAGGTTTTAGTTGCATTTGCTTTTGATTGGGGCTGACTTCGAAGTCTGTTTGTAAATGTTGCTGCTGACCCTGTTCCCTCGTGGGTTCCTTGAGTTATAAGTGCTTGTTCCATTTATTTACGTACATCTGGTAAGGTAGCTCATTGGGTGCATGCGTTTGTTTTCCTGTGACCAGTTTGTTCTGATATAATTGTCTTATTTGCAATAGTTTTCAGTACACAGTTTGCTCAATCAGTTATGATTTTGTGTGACTACCTGGATTCCTGGAGTGCCTCTGACTTCATTCTGTTTCTTTACTTTTTGTGACTGTTGGTCCTGCGGGGAAACATTTTCAATTTATGTTGTCTTGTTTACTGGGAGCATTGCTTTTATTTTCCTTTAGTGTAATAGGCTGGCTGCTGAAGTGCACTTCCCATAGTGTGCAGTCACTTCAATTTGCCTTTAGGTGACTACCTGGCTTGATGGTGGTTTTCTATTTGATTTCCGGTAACTCCTTGTATTGATGAGTGCATTGGCTTTAGTTTGTTTGAGGTAACTGCTTCACATGCTGGTTTCATCACACAGCTGACACCCACCCTGAGAAAGCCAGAGCTGCCCTGTTAGTGGTATCAACACCAGTGCGCTTAGGTTCCTTACAGCTCCTTCACTTGAAGTGGGTTACCACCTACCCTTTACTTTTTGTATCCTGCTCGTACCAAGTCAGATCCAGACCCAGACCAGTCCCCACAGTTGCTCCGGATTAAGGGACATTGTCATGTCGTCTCAGGCATGATGTAAAGACTCCCAGTGAGCTGAGGACTCTTTTGGCTCAAGAACCAACTAGCTGGAAAACCTTGTGGTTGTTTAAAGATTTAAGATCAGCCTGTAACTCAGTCTTGAGCTGGGTGGGTGACCTCGATTACAAAGTGGCTGTGCCAGATGTCCCATTATGACCCCTTTTGCCTGTCTCTCCTTCAGACGCACAGGGCATAAAACTGGGGGGTGCTCAACCCTGCCAAAAAACTGAGGGGTGACCCTAAGAGCACAGCTGCCATCCAATCAGGGGTGGGATGCTTTGGTGTGCTGGTCTGGTTTTCTGGGTGCATTGGCTCAAGTTTTTTCCCATGTAATTGATTGGGTGTCTTGGTAAGTTGCTTTTATGTGAATGTCTGACTTATGACTGCCCATTCCTTTCAGTGTGCACTTGCTTCAGTTTACTTTTTTTTTTTTTTTTTTTTTTTTTGGAAAAACCTTTATTTGAGTAAGCAAAAAAGTACAAGGATGGGCCTACAACCACACGGGCCGGCCGCTAAAAGAGGAGTGGACACATATCATATATGCCCGCAGAGGTAAAAGTCAATCAACAATGCAATACTCAGCTCTATTCACAGGACAAAAACAGATTTTATTTATATGAAGAACAAACACACACAAAAGGCGAAAGTATAGTACCGAAGGTCAGCTCAATGGATGTAAGGGGGGGGACAGCAACAGAAGTACAGTAGCAAAACACCAAGCACCGAGGAGCTCGGAGGGAGGGGGGGGGAAGGGACCCAGAAGTCAGTACAAAAAAGGGAAGGGGGAGGGCCGGAGACACCAGCACAACCCCTATATGAAAGGTTCCAAGAACGCCTGCCTATGGAGACAGGGCAAGCCCAACAGTGCCCACAAGGGGAGGAGTACAAATGTCGCCACGGTAGTCGTTCCAGTGACCCCACATCTTCACCCATGCCCTGGGTCTGCCCCTGGCCACATAGACAGTTTTCTCACGGAACATGGACCAATCCATGTTATCCTCCCATTTCGAGAGGTCAGGGGGCCTGGAGGCCCCCCAGAGTTGTGCAATGTCTCGCTTCGCAACCATATATCCCAGGGTGGCCCATCTAGTCTGCGCCACCGAATAGTCCGTGGGCTCCCAAACATTCAAAAGACATCGACGAGGTTCCGGACACAAGGACACACCTGTCACCACAGCCATCACTTCAAGCACGGCCGCCCAATAAGCAGCCACCATCGGGCACTCCCAGAGAATATGTAGGAAAGTAGCACGCAATCCACACCCACGCTTACACAGTCCATCGGAGGAAAAGCCCATCACCACCAGTCGCGGTCCCGTCACGTACACCCGATGAAGGATCTTCAATTGAACCAGACGGAGACGAGCCGGAATAGCCACCTCCTTCGGGGAGGAGAGGGCCGATTGCCAATCCTCATCATCAAGTTCCAACCCATCTCCCATCCACAATTCCCGAAGTCGGGCCAATAAGTCGGACCGATTGTTAATCAACTTTTTATAGATCAGGGAAATAGTGCTATCAGGAAGATGTCCATCAAGGATACGGTCCTCAAGGGGGGAAGAGTCAGGTGGAATCTCACCAGGAGCAAACACCGAAGTCAGGGCGTGCCTGAGCTGTAAATAACGAAAGAATTCCCGACCACTCAGGCCATAGTCAGCCTGGAGGGCCTGAAACGAACGCACAGAACCCTTAGAGTACACATCCCCCACCTTGGAAATCCCAATCATGTCCCAACGGTCGAAACCCTTGGAAGACCAAAGACCGCCCAGACGTTCTGAAGCATAAAGCGGCGTCGCCAACGTCAAGCGATCCTCCCATCCCAAGCTCACATTCGCGGCACGCCACACCGTCAAAGCAGTCAATGTAGGTCCCACAAGATGGCGCCCAGCGGAGCGAGAATAAAGCACTCTGTTAAAGTCACCTCCCGGAAGCTGAAGTTTATCCATTTCAAACGCCGGATTACGACCTGGCGAAAACATAGCGTGATTGATAGCGGACAGATGGGAAGCCCAGTAATATCTCTTAATATCGGGGAGCGCCATGCCCCCATCATACCACGGGATGGAAAGCTTCGCGAGAGCAATGCGCGGACGCCCATCCCAAATAAGCTGCCTCTGAAGGCTCTCAATCTCCCGAAAATAGGACTTAGGGATAGGATCAAAATAATTCTGGAGAGCATAGAGAAATCGTGGCAATGACATCATCTTAAACAGGGCCGCCCGACCCAGGGGAGACAGGGGAAGTCTGCGCCAACGGGCAACGTCCAAACGTAGCCTAAGTAACGGGGGAAGGAGATTACGATCAAAACGAAGGGACGAGTCCAAGGTAACAAAAACCCCCAAGTATTTGAAGCCATCCCTGGCCACCTGAAGAGGAAGTCTGCTCGGCAACGGAGGCAAGACACCAGACAAAACATACACACAGGATTTAGTCCAATTGATGACGAGGCCTGAGTTAGCGCCAAAGGACACAAGAACGTCAAATAAAACAGTTAAAGACTTGCGAGGGGAAGTAAGGTACAAAAGGATGTCGTCCGCATAAAGCGAGACGCGGTCTTCGAAGTCCGGGGCCCAGCGAATCCCTTTAAGGGACGGTTCCCACCGGAGCCAGGCCGCCAATGGTTCAAGAGCGAGCGCAAACAACAACGGGGACAGGGGGCAACCCTGACGGGTACCCCTGCCCAAGGAGAAGGGAGCCGACACTCTACCGTTTACCACAACTTGTGCCAGAGGTTCCGCATACAACAACTGAATCCAGCTAATAAACTCGCACCCGAATCCGAATTTCTCAAGAGTTGCCCATAGATAGGGCCACTCCACAGTATCAAAGGCCATAGAGGCATCCAGGGACGCCAAAATGGCCGGCTCAGTCAGAAGCCCCGCCCTCGCCATCACGCCGTGAAGGCGTCGCAGATTCAAAGCAGTGTTGCGATGCGGGATAAAGCCAGATTGATCCGGATGGACCAAATCCCCGAGAACCGAGAGGAGACGAGTCGCCAAAAGTTTTGCCAAAACCTTGGGTTCAACATTTAACAGGGATATGGGTCTATATGAGGAACAGAGGTCACGTGGTTTACCATCTTTAGGGATGACGACAATTGTCGCCAGGCGCTGATCATAGGGAAGGATGTTACGTTCACGAGATTCTAGAAACATGGCGCGAAGATACGGCGCCATCTTATCGGGGCGTAGCTTGTACAACTCAATGGGCAACCCGTTCGGGCCCAACGCTTTGCCCGAACGGAGCGAACGGATAGCAGTCGCTATCTCATCATTCGTAAAAGGGGAGTCCAAAGCAATACGGTCCAGGTCGGTGACACAGGGCAAAGTGATATCGCGCAAGAGTAAGCGGGAGTCAGCCACGTCCCTCTCAGACACGGGAGCATACACAACACGGAAATATTCCGCAAAACGATCAACAATGGCAATCGGATCAGTCACATTCTCACCACTCGCAGACTGAATCACAGGCACCACACGATTAACTCTTTCCTTCTTGTCCAACCACGCTAGGAGTGTGCCCGCCTTATCACCCACATCGTACAATCTGCCTTGTTGCTCACGAAACATCACCTTAGCAGCGTCTGTGACCAGGGATTTATATGCAAACTGTTTTAGACCCAGGGCATGGAGCTTCTCAGGCGTGACACCAGATTCCAACTCATCCTCCAAAGCAGAGATCTCCCCCTCAAGGTCCACCACCTCCCTCCTCCCGGCTTTCTTGGCTTCAACAATCAAGGAGAGGGCCTGTCCACGAATCACAGTTTTAAAGGCTTCCCACAGGGACACAGCCGAAGGGACCGACCCCTCGTTCTCCAGGAAATATGCATCTATGGACTTGAGCAAGAGGGTACGAGTCTCAGGAGAGGAAAGATACCATGGGTTAATTGGAGCCACTCGGCCCGCTGTCTCCACCCCAACCTCGAAACGAAGCCAAAGCGGCGAGTGGTCAGAAATACCCCTTGGCAAATGCAAAATCTCGCGAACCGCTGACGACTGGGCCGCGGGCATCAGGAAATAATCCAGCCGAGACAGACTGCCATGAGCCCCAGAATGGAAAGTGTATTGGAGCTGAGTGGGGTGCAAAAGTCGCCAGCAGTCCACAAGGCCAAAGGTATCTAGAAACCCACCCAACCACTGCTGAGCCTGCGGAGTATCCCTAGGGGGATGGCGATCGTGAAGGCCGGAAAGCACCGAATTAAAATCTCCGGCCAGGAAGAGAGTACTTTCAGGGAGATCTAACAAAACACGGCCCAAATCAGTGAAAGTAGAAGTCTGTAAACCCGGGGGAACATAAACATTAAAGAGAGATAGGGTGCGGCCCTCATATCTACCCACCAAGACAGTATACCTCCCACGGTCATCCTGAATCACCTCGTCAATCGCCAGGGGGAGGGAGGTTCGAACAAGGATACCCACACCCCTAGATCCGGAGGTAAACCCCGAGTGCGCCACAAGGCGGTAGCCCCATCTATTCATCGCATTACAAACATTACCAATCAAATGGGTTTCCTGCATGAAAACAATATCTGGCGACAAACGTCGTATACAATTCAAGACCACACTGCGCTTAATACGATCTCCCAGGCCATTAACGTTCCAGGAAACAAATTTCAACCCCCTACCCCCCATCCCAACCACCCGAGCCCAGACCCCTCATCCACGAGCAGGACACCAGAAACAGCAACAGACACAGGAGCAATTCGCCTTGAAAACAACACACAAAAAAGAATCAGTTTACTTTTTGAGTCACTGTCTAGTTTGCTGGATGTATTGCTTTCATTTTTCTTTCATTAAACTGTTTGACTTGCTTGGTGCTTTTATGTTGGTGCCTGCATGCTGAGGTGTACTCTTCTTCAGTTTAAATGTATGTGACTAGCTTGTTGACTAGCACCCTGCTTTCAAAGTGAAGGTTCACAGGTTCACACTTGCTTTAGTTTACTTTTGTATGGTTGACTGCATGTACTGTTTTGCTGGATGCATTGCTTCAAGTTACTACTTGATGCATTGCTTTCAGTTTGCTTTCAAGTAATTGCCTCTCATTTTCCTAATGCTTTGTGAAGGCTGTTTCCCAACTGCTGTGCAACTTCTTCTACTCTTAGAGCTGAGATTTTCATGAAAGTCTTATAGTCTGAATTCAGCACCTGAGCGCAATAGGACGGAATGTATGAAGCTCTGTGGTTATACTGAATAAGCAGCTACCTATGTTATGCCATCTATTAATGTAATAACTGCACTTTCACAATTGCTTTATTAACCTTCCTGCTTTCTCAAATTTGCTTGAAAATGCATGATTTTTCTTCTTTTTTTTCAAAATGTTCTTGGGGGGGTAACCCCCCAAACTCCCCTTTTGGGGTTCGGGCTCGCTCGCTGCGCTCGCTCGCTACGGTGCTGTATGCAAATCACTTTGCGCCCCTCCTCTTTGAAATGTCACCCACCGCCCCTGCGACAGCGGGAATATTTCCATTGCTACGCCTGCTTTGCTAATAGGCGATAGCGACGTTAGCGACTGCTTTCAGTCGCTAACAGGTTGGGTACGCCCACTTTGCATGTCATTAGTGATAAATATCGCTGACATGCAAAGCGGGCCCCAAACCGTTCACTATCGCCTAAAATCTGTCGATAACATCAGTTAGCGACAGCTTGCTAATAGAGCGATAGAATTATCGCAGCTAAACCAGCGATAATTGCCTATCGCCACCCTTGGTAATATGCCCCATAGTCTCCAGAATTTAGCTGCAACCATTTACATAACAGTTGGTGATAGTAATAAGTAGGTGCAGTGCCGAAGTTTCACAATCAATTTATTTTTAGAGGGTACACTGTTGTGATGCCTAATGCTTCTCTTTCAGTTGTTTATTGGAATATTGCAGGGCTGACGAGATTAATACATTATCATGGCTTGATTTCCTGTAGAGGTTCTTTGCAAAACCTTGGATGCACCCTGATTTTGATTTGGCTAACTCCAAGGTCTATTCTAGTCCTGCTGTACCCTCTATGCAAGAACACATAACTTGTTAGGTAGAATGATCCTTTGTTTAGGAGTTAGGATAGTAGGAGCGAGTATGGAGGGAGTGTATCGGAATGCAAAGATGTTACATTTGAGGTGTATTAGCAATATTTTTTACTTGGTAGATATAACTAAACACTGTCCAGTTACCACTTTCTTTGGAAAATATGGTTGCCATTAGAATGTCCCTGATAAAAATGATTGTCATTTGATAGATTACATATTCTTTTTAATTTATATATTACCCTGCCAGAGCACAAAATGCTAGTGTCTTGGACAATGTCATATCTTTGATCCATGCATTTCAGAATACATTCCCTTTATCTATTGGCTGCATTGTGGGTGATTTTAGTGCTTTCATCACACATATATCATATTCATAAAATAGTCTTCTTTCTCTTGGCAAAACTTGGTTATTAGATATACCTAGGCTGTCCAGTCTTTGGTTTCAACTGATTTTCACCAGTAAACACCCATTGCCCGAAAATCACCCCTCGATGGTTGAAACCAAAAATCACCGGCAGTGACAACGCTGAGCCGCAAAAGTTGCAGAAAAGATGGCAGGTGGAGGGAGAACAAAGATTTGAAATCCCCCCCATTCCCCCAACTTTGCTAAATGACGTTAGGATGCAGGTGATATTGTTGGTGGGAAGTTAAGAGTCATGTCATGGGTATCCGGATGTATGAGGCCGCAACGCAAACAAAAACAATGCAGACCATCACATCGCATTTTTCACATCGCATGCACCGTTACATTGCATGCATCTACCCCGCAAACCATTACATCGCACCCCGCCTTCACATGCATGGAAAAAACCTTTACAGCGCACACAAAGACCGCGCATCATATTACAACGTCAAATCCTCCCTAACGGTCCCCCAAAACACACTGCTACGCCCTGACACAAAACTGTAAAGTGTATAAACAAGCCAAACACAACGACCTAATATAACAACGTACCAAAACACACTACGACCCCCGAAAGGCTAAAACAGTACCATATACTTTTAACTCTGAGCCCTAAAGCCTAAGCCTAAAACACTATCATATACGACCCTTATCCCTAAGCCCTAACCATAAAGCCTAAAACACAACACTATACGACCCTTAACCCTAAGCCCTAACCCTAAAGCCTAAAACACTACCAAATACGACCCTTAACCCTAAGCCCTAAAACCCCTAACCCTAAAGCTTAAAACACTACCATATACGACCCTTAACACTAAGCCCTAAAAGCCCTAACCCAAAAGCCTAAAACACTACCATATACAACCCTTAAACCTAAGCCCTAAAAGCCCTAACCCTAAAGCCTAAAACACTACCACATACTACTATTAACTCTAAGCCCTAAAGCCTAAAACCCTCCCCTCTACTACACTCCCCATCAACTACCTTAAACCCTAAAACACTACGAGTACAGCATCGTCCTTACATGTCTCTCGTCGTGGTTCCAGAAGCGTTGTCTCCCCGCCATCCGTGTCCGTTAAAAACGCCTGCGATGTAATGGCACCTGCAATGTAATGGCATCCGTAGTGAATGCATGCGTCGTAACGTCGCGTGCATTGTGACTTCACGCGATGTAAATGCATGCGATGTGACGCATGCGTTGCGATGGTCGTTCGCCTGGGTATCCACCAGCCCATAAAAGCAAGGCTTCTGCTGCTGCCTCCTTCTGTTGTTGCTTCCACCCACCGAGAACCCTGTGTTGGAGGACTAGAGCCAAGACAACAGGTAAGCTGCCCAGCTCTGCCTTTCACCTACACTATGTCCACTCCATGTGGGTCAAAATGCCTTCGGGGCAATGGGTCTCAGCAGTCGCATACTGGTGGGGCTGGCGGGGTGAGCATTACTGCTTGCCGGGGATCGGGTCCCACCAGGCCTGTATCTTATGGGTTGGGGACACTGTGTACAGCTCCCCCACCTCCATCCCTGTGGGAATCAAAATGCCTTCTGGGCAATTGGTACCAGCAGGCACATTACTGCAGAGCTGGGGAGGGGAGCAGTCACATTTACTATAAAACTAAGGGGCATATTACCAAGCAATAGCGATAATTATCGCTATTGCTTGGTTAGAGACAAAAATTTACCGCAGAGCTGCGGCGATTTTTATCGCAGATAAACCTTGGTATTACCAAAGTTTATCGCAAATGCGATAAAAAAGGGCCGCAATGCATGAATATCGCTGAAAAGTCAGCGATATTCATGCATTACCGAGCTAATGCTCTTAGCCATGTTATCCACCTTCCATTGGATAACATGGCTAAGAACTGCTCAGGGCAGGTGTTAGCTTTTGGAGATATTCGCGCTTAGCGTGAATATCTCCAAAAGTTGGTAATAGGAGATAGCGATGTTAGCGACTGTTTCCAGTCGCTAACATCTTGGCACGCCCACTTTGCATGTCATTAGTGATAAATATCACTGACATGCAAAGCGGGGCCCAAGATGGTCGCTATCTCCTACTAGCTGTCGCTAACTGGTGTTAGCGACAGCTAGGTAATAGGGAGATAATTTTATCTCCGCTTTCTTGACTTTTAAAGCCAAAAAAGCAAAGATAAGCCCCCTTGATAATATGCCCCTAAGAGAGAAAGTGATAACCATTTAGTGGCTGAATTGCCCAGAGGAAACCCAATAAACCTGCACTTTCTGCCTAAACAAAGCTTCTAATCATAAGCAAATAGGTTATTTCACCAAATCCCATTTTTGTTTATTATCACCCGTGAGAGTACCTTCAAATGCATGATTTCAGGATGTGCGATATACAAGAAATATAATGTTGCTCCATGTCTGTATAATACGAATGTAGGCCCTGCATGGGATGCACATTGCATATGACTTGTCTCTTAATTCAGTTATGGCATTTGTCATCACAACACATAATTTGTGCAGCCAGACAGGTCTAAGGATGCTGAGGCTTCTAGGCTTATCCTTTCACTGGGAGAAGGGAAAACATATTTCCCAGGACGCTTAGTGCTGTTCAGCTATTCCATTCCTTGGTATGCACCGTAGCCAAGCACTGAAACAATATATCCTTTGGCAGGATGCCTTTAAGTTTGCCACATGACTCCATGTCCTCAGGGACACCAGATGCCAGTCCTGTGATTACCTTAAATAGATATTGCATTGTGTAGTACAACAAATGTAACTTGTTAAAGTTTAGTACATCTTTTTTCTTTAAACTTTATTTGTTGCATTTTCAAACAGTACAGAGTACAATGTATCACATCACAAATTAGGCACAGGAATATAAAGCTTGTGCTGCGGCAATGTCAAGAGAGCAAGTTTAAAGGAACATAATCAAGTCAATTCTTAACGGCCAACGAAGAAATATACAACAGCACTTTGGGGGATATGAACAAGGAAGTGGCGGAGCGCGGCATTAGCCTTCCTGACTTAATGCCTCTCTCGGCCACTTCTGAAACGCAAGGCTGCACCATATTTACAAGAATGTGGTGCAGCCTTGCGTTTCCCCCTGCGATGGTGCTAGGTTTAGCAACCTAGCGCCAATGCAGGCACCCTTGCACTATAGTGCAAGGGTGGCTGCGTGCATAGGAGGATTGTTTATGTGTAGGAAACAATCCTAGAAATGCCATTCTGTCACTTTCATGTGTGTTGCTTTAAAAATTTTATTTATGTACAGGAAGGGACACCTTCCTGTACATAAACAAACAATGGCATTTTGCTTATCCATGTGTGCTGCTCAAGGCAGCACACATGGGAAAAGGTAAAAATGAGGAGCAATAATGCATTTCTCCTCTTTACGCCATCTTAAGAACAATTTTTACCTGGTCTTCATTGTGGCACTGCCTCCTATGTACGCCACCCTTGTACATATGGGGCAGCGTCAACATTAAAGGGTGTTGCAGTGGAACACCCACCACAACACCCACTGCCGACCCCCTTTCCACGATAACCATAGCGTGAAAGGGGGCCTTATGTACAAGGCAGCGTTAAGCCACATTGCTGAGCCAATGAATGCGTCTACTGGTGCCTAGCCAGGTGAAATCAGTGAACTTTATTTTCATTTGGTGTTTTGTCGCAGGTATCCCGATACCCATACCTGTGGGTTGGGTTGTAGGTTGAGGCTTAATCTATGCTGGTAGGTGTCCGCTCCCTTATTCCAGTAGTCCCGGACCCTACAGCAAGTCCATGTTAAATGATGGCCACATTTTGGGCAGTGAAGCGACTTTGTGGCATCCAGTCTGGAGCATGGCACATGTAGTTCAATGCACAAAGTTACAGCATCTAACATGGAATATACTGTTCCTGGTCACAGTTTTGATAAGTGATATAATTTATTGGCATTGCTTGTATTAGAAATGCAGGCTCCAGTCCACTTTCCACTTCTGTATGACATGCAATTTTGGGCCTACCTGTGTCTGCCTATTTTGCCTGATATAGGCATGAAATTATGCCTGCGCCCCTTCCCCCTCATCTGACCATGGAAGTAGCATCGGTGTGGCTAATACCCGCGCCTGAGTGTTCTGGGAGCCCCAGGTCTTATGTGCCATTTGCCGATTCACCCTATAATGAATGAATTGTCATATGCCCACCTGGAAACCGGTCTTCATCTGGTCCCATGTGAGCAGGTGCGGCGCCTCTCTTTGTACAAGTCGTCCACAGTACAGCGACCTCCCTGTCTCTAGCTTCTCATGCACAGCTCTCTGTCTAGTCATTTCCCAAATGAGTGTTTCTTGAGAGTACGGCATGCACGCCCTCAGCATGTTCCAAACATACCCCACGCATGCAGGGATAATTGCAGGATCCTTTCGTCAGGCATTGACAAGACTCTTTTTCTATATATAGTTTATGTGAGTTCTGTTTATGCTTTGGAACCACGTAATAGGGACTTGTCTATGGCTGCATCAGTGCCATACCAGCCTGCCATGAATTGCAATTGCGCCGCCTGGTAGTATGCTTCAAGGTCTGGGTCCCCAAGTCCACCCTGTTCGTAGGGGTGTATGTCATTACAACGCTGGCTTTTACCCCGCATGCCATTACAACGCGGGGATTACAACAAAAGTTGTTACAGCGACTTTTACTGGAGGGCGCTAGATAGTGGAATAGTTTAATTTTCTATTCCAACTCCAGCCCACGTTGACAGTACGGAAGGTGTTGGATAGAAAATTAAACTATTCCCTATCCAACAGCGCCCTCCAGCAAAAGTCGTTGTAACGACTTTCATTGTAATCCCCACGTTGTAATGGCTGTTCTCCGTTCGTAGACCTGGGCGGTAAATTACATAGCGCTCGCGGAATTTGTGGATTTTGGGTAATTTTGCTTTCTGCTGAGAATGCGGAATTGCCAAAAATTCCGCGATCCACGGCTTCGCAGAATTTTTTGTTTGTTCACGCTTTCTAAATGTGTGTTCACGAGATATTTCTCCCTGAGCACGCAAACAGCGTTCGAGAACAGAAAAAAAGCATTGCGAATGGGCGGAACAAGCAATTCCATGTGTTCGCTGAACTTTTCTGTGCTCACAGAGATTTGTTACCATTTCGCGGAGCTTTGCATAGTGCGACTACTCAAATTCCGCCCACCCCTACTTGCCGATTTCCTTTTCACATGTATATTACGGAAGGTTGGGAACCGACAACACTGGAATAGATGTAGATACCTGGGTAACATGATCCTTTTCGCTATAGCTATCCTGCTAGCCATTGACAGGTGTAAGGATTCCCTTATTCTAGCCGATGTTGTATATGTGCCAAGAGGTTGCCCAGGTTTAGCGTCATCCATATGCCAGTGTCCTCTGTCACCTGTATTCCCAGGTACCTGAATAATGTGAGCTCCCAGGGCATGCCAGCTCGGGAAGGTGCTCCTGATGCAGCGGTCCTCCGGAAATAATTTCTAAACCATGATACCTTTCCCTGAAGTATAAAATCATACATATACTCGACAGTGGGACCCATGACACTGCAAGTCACTCACAAAAACACTTACACCCTACTTCATGGATCGGTGATATTCAAAGGAGAGCTGCTGTATCATAGTGGAGTGTCTAAACTATAACTGAATATTTATACTATTTACACCTGCAGTTTAAACAAGTTTTACCATGGTTTTCATTAACAAAACATTTATATAGACACTCCACCACTGTGGTCGACGAATCTGCTAGTAAAAAATTAGGTGTAGGAAAACTCAAGACCAGCTTAATTCTCCATTTATCTAATTTTTATTAACAGCAAATTTAGCATGTCTAAAAGTTTATTCACTTTATTTATTTCTTTATTCAAAAACGACATTAAAAGGAAAATAAGGATTTTATTTCAAAACAGTTAGTTTCATTTATTTTAGAAAATTCAGAAATAGACATTTTATTTAGATTTCAGAAATGCAAGAATTAGCAAAAGACAGATAGTTCCCAAAATTCATCCTTTCTCCTAACTTCCCCAACTAATAACCTCACCTAAAGTTCAGATCTCATTCTAAAGAAATAAGAAAATTATTCAAAGTCTTACATCTTAGGAAAAATCAGCATATGGACAACATCTCTGAAGGAAATCGAAAAGGAATTTTTTTTCTTCTCTAAAACCAGCACTTTTTATACCTTTTTCACTAGCTCTATCTATCTAAAAAAGTAACTTTCAGCATAAATTTGAGTTCTGATCGGACAATTTGGGGTGGATGAGCATCACCTCATCATTACAATATTTGTTCCTCCTCCGTCAGCTAGATTTTTAAATGGGTCATTGTTTTGGGCCATGTCCGGCCTAGTCCTGTTCTCAACTAGCAACTTCTCAAGATTTTCACACGTTCAGAACCATTGTGCTCATCCTTTTGGCAGCCATCTAGACTTCCAGGCTACATCGTCCTTGAACTTGCATTCACTTCAGGAACAAGCAGCACTC
The DNA here is from genome assembly GCF_964261635.1 of Lissotriton helveticus. NCBI lineage: Eukaryota > Metazoa > Chordata > Amphibia > Caudata > Salamandridae > Lissotriton > Lissotriton helveticus. The sequence goes on from NC_136072.1 coordinate 1,076,628,621, forward strand.
ATTCGAACTCGGACTTGGGCTTGCGCATGCTCAGTTTATTATCTATTCGCAGTTCAATAAGTCAGCCATCTTTTTCTAGGCCTCACAGGCGAGAATGGGAACTATCATAGAAACAAACATAAACAAACGTTAATTTTAAAAATTTAACCTTTGTGTTTACCTCCCCCCTTACTAAGGTTTTCCCTATCAGTAGTTACCTAGCAAATAAGCAACATTTAGGCGTACTATACTCACCTATTCCCACGTTTTGCCACAAAATACGTAAACAAAAAGCACATTTATGCCGCATTCCGTTATCTCAAAAGCTGCTTATTAGTCTATGACACGACAGAATCACATAATTAGTTAATTATGATTGCAACATAAGCAAAATTAATTCCCACGTGTATTCGTGTAGGTGCATCTCTTATTCTAAGTTGATTAATTACACATATCACTCCATTAGTTCAAGTTATGGTTATGGAAGTGTGATTTTGCAAGTGGTACACAAAATTTTGTTTCTCCACCTTGTTCCATCACTCCTTCGCCGTGCCACTCACCGTACGGAATCAACGTACTGACTTCTGTTTATTAATTTTGAGGCCTGACTGTCACCCAAATTTATCCAGCTCAGCAAGTTATTTGTGCAGGGAGTCCCTGGGTTTTGATAAATACACCAATATGTCATATGCATGTAGGGAGACTAAGGGCCCGATTCACAGAACTAACTTAAGACAAAATCCTAAACTTACTACCATTTTCGTATTCACAGAAGGCACTTACTCATTTCGGTATTCACAGAAGTTAGGAGTCCTAACTTTAGGACTCCTAAATGCCTTCTGTGAATACCGAAAGTCTTAAAATTAGGATTTTTCTTAACTTAGTAGTAGTAAAGTTAGGACTCCTAACTTTAGGACTCCTAAATGCCTTCTGTGAATACCGAAAGTCTTAAAATTAGGATTTTTCTTAATTTAGTAGTAGTAAAGTTAGGACTCCTAACTTTAGGACTCCTAAATGCCTTCTGTGAATACCGAAAGTCTTAAAATTAGGATTTTTCTCAGTTTAGTAGTAGTAAAGTTGAGAAAAATCCAAATTTTAAGACTTACGGTATTCACAGAAGACATTTAGGAGTCCTAAAGTTAGGAGTCCTAACTTTACTACTACTAAATTAAGAAAAATCCTAATTTTAAGACTTTCAGTATTCACAAAAGGCATTTAGGAGTTCTAAAGCTAGGAGTCCTAACTTTACTACTACTAAATTAAGAAAAATCCTAATTTTAAGACTTTCGGTATTCACAGAAGGCATTTAGGAGTCCTAAAGTTAGGAGTCCTAACTTTACTACTACTAAATTAAGGAAAATCCTAATTTTAAGACTTTCGGTATTCACAGAAGGCATTTAGGAGTCCTAAAGTTAGGACTCCTAACTTCTGTGAATACCGAAATGAGTAAGTGCCTTCTGTGAATACGAAAATGGTAGTAAGTTTAGGATTTTGTCTTAAGTTAGTTCTGTGAATCGGGCCCTATGTGCCTACTGCCCCACATGCGTATCACCCAGTCATCAAGTACATCACGCAGTCTGCATACCAAGTTTCTATGGTGAGCGCAAACAGAAGGGGCCACAGAGGACAACCCTGTCGAGTCCCTCTGGCAGGCTCCGACTATTCTGACATCATTTTGTTAGTGCAAACACTTGCCAGCTGCCTAGTGTGTAGCAGAGAAACCATTTTTATGAACTTCGGTACGTAGTTCATTGTACTGAGTGTTTAAAATAAGTAGGGTCATGTGACCGTATCAAAGGCTTTCTCCATGTCGAGTGACAACACCGCCATTTTCTGGCTTGCGGATGCAATTTCAAGAGTGCAAGGGTGTCAAAAGGACACCCTGTTGCACCCCTGAAATATGTAAGTGTGCCCATGTGGCGCACATACATGCCCTAAGGGCATGTATGTGCACCACATGGCACTTTGAAAAATGCAATAAATTACATTTTTCAAAGAAATCGCAAATTACCACCAACTTGAAGTTGGTGGTAATTTGCGAATTCTTATGCCAAAATCACACAACTTGGGTGCTTCCTGCATCGCAATTAAGAAATTGCAATTTGCAATTCCTTAAATGCAATAGCAAAATAGGGAATCACAAATTTCGCGATTCCCTATTTTGCGATGCCCTTTTGGGATGATACATCGGCCCGTTTGTGAACAGGAAAAGGACTTGATACAAATGCCCCTTTGTATTTATATGACAATTTAGGAGTTGAATTGATTTTCAATCTTCTTATTTGCGATTCCAACATAAGTGATCATAAACATGTGGTATTCATTCTATTCCTTTCTAAATCATCAGAATAGGTGGCACCTCAATCTCACAGTAATTATGTCATCTATAACCATATTAGGGTTAATTGGGAAAACTAGACTAATTGGAATGAAGATACTAAGTTCAGGTGTGTTGTCTGGTTAATGGCAGTTTGAAATGATTTAGCTGCAACATTAATAATACTAAGGGCCCGACTTGGAAATCTGGTGGAAAGCCTCTGACCAGTTGTCGGAGGCTGTCCACCCAACATCCAGGGTTTTCCTCCTAACACCGTATTACGATGAAGGCGGTCGGAGGCAAACCCACTGGGGGATTCCTTCCTATGGCTCACAGAGCCCATCGGAAGAGGAGCAGGATTGTAATCACTGAAATGACGGCGGAGGCAGCCTCGGCTCCGCCGTCTGGGATTACAATGTTGGTTTCTGACAGCCATTCCATGTCAGCCTTTCTAACATGGAAAGGCTGTTGGAAAGCAACATTGGGGGCCCCTAGCAGGGTCCACATCCCCGCTGGCAACTATGGGACCTGGGGGGCACCTAGGGTGCCCCCCTCAACATCTCTGCAGGAATGTTTCCAAACATGCATTTTACAATGAAAGCTTGTGCTGTGGGCCTTTTCAGCCCACCATACAAGCTTCCTTTGTAGAATGCATGTTTGTGACCGCCCTATGGGCGGTCGCATCGTAATACTGAGGTCAGAACCGCTGACCTAAGGTCGGGCAGAACCGCTGACCTAAGGTCGGGCGGTTCCAGACCTCTACGGTGTCGGGTGGACGTAAGTCTGTCCAACATTGTAATCAGGCCCTTAATATGTTTGAGTTATAGTTTCTTCTTGAAAGCCGGAAGGTGTTGGAAATTAAGTAAATCATGTAAAACCTCGTGAAATTAGCTGAAAAAGGCAGTTAAAAATGATTCATGGTTCTGGCTCCCTACTAACCTAAAAAGTGAACATTGACATGCAATTGGAATTAATAAAAATAAATAAAATTATAAAATGAAAAGTTGTTATTATTAAATTAATTGTTAAATGCAGCAAGTACAATAATTAATAATTAAATAATCTGAAATTGATTGCCACAATTTACAAATTAAATAAAATGATCAAGAAATTATCAGTTAACGAAAAATCAACAAATAGTTTAGATAAGAATGAATCAATTAATACAGTTACATGATTATCAAGTAAAAAATGAAATTACATAAAAGATTTACATGAAAAACAATAATGTACATTTAAAAAACAAATCCACTTTAATACCCTACAAACCCAGCAACCCACTATTAAATTAACAATTTCTAATTACATTAAAAATAAAGTAAATTACATACTAAAACTTACAAACCACACTAAAGCAAATTAAACATGAATATTGACATTATACTAATAATACATACTTCTATGATAAATAATATGCATCAATCTAATTAACTAATTATATATGTTATACAACTATATTAAATGAAATATTATTATATACAACTATTATTAAACAAAAGATATAAACGTTATAAAAACAATATTCTTATCTTCCATAATGAGTCCCATGGTATTCTTAACATCATAATATTCGTACCTTGCTATTTATGACCAACAATATTTTGGTATCAATATTTTGGTAAAACGTGTTATTTGCTACCATTGTTGAAAGAGGGAAGAAGCACCATGAGTCACTCAAGGCTTTCCCTCTCATGAGTCATGAGACATAGCCCCTTCCCATTCAATGGTAATAAATAGCAAATTCCACTCTGTGCATCTGCTCATGATATTCATATGTATATATGTATAGATGTCTGTTCACAGTGTTGTGATGAATGATGTAATTTCAGATGTTGCAGTGATGTTATCGATGATGTTATAGAACATGTCATAAGTGATGAACTAAGTGAGGTATTTAACAGCATTGCGAGGGCAAGAGTTTGAGTCACTTTAGGGTACAGGTTATAGTTACATGAATTTGAGTGCTTTTGTTAATTTAAAACTGACATTTTCCCCTAACCATAAAGTCTATTCACCCTTTGGTTTTTCAGTGCATAGCAAACGTTTGTTAATGTAAAGTAAGTTATTATTATCCTACCTAAGTATATCACTTTAATGTTAGTTGTTTTGAGTGAATTTCTATTTTTTTAATGTAAAGTAGGATGTGTGTGGCATGAGGTTGGATGCAGTGCCAAGCCTGTGGCCAGGCCCTGTGCCCACCTCTTTGCTGGCACCCAACCCCCCCACAGTCACCATACTTCCCTTGTGCACAGGAGGTTGCCCCCAACCCCTGCTGGTATACACAGCTGACTATGTGTAACAATTTGAAGGGTGTCATTTTAAGTAAGGCAGACATACTGGTGTTGCCAAAAAGTTATCAATAACTATAATCAAATGTATGTCATACATTCCCACATTGTAATGTTTAATAAAAGTGATTGTCATAAATATTATGAATAAAGTCTTTCTAAAAATCATTAACATGTCTTCAAGTCTATCTTTTAACATGTTTCAAGGCACACAGTGCAAACTTAGGTCCAGCCACTAGATGGTTAGTGGCACCCCTGCCTCTTCTAGTTGCACCACCAGCAAGAAAATATGTTCTTCAAAAAAGCTCTAGAGCATTATGGGGCACTCTTTGCCAGAGCAGTGAATAATAATTGAGCTGTTCCTGCCACTTATTTATTATTGTTTTTAAAAACATATTTTTAATTTGAGTGCCCCGGTGCCCACCTGGGTCATCCACACTAGTTTTTAATGTTGAGGGCCGCAGGGGGACCCCTATGGTCCCTGCCAGTTCCCATGCTGGCACCCATCATGGGTGCTTCAGGAAGAGGCATATTTTTTCACTGGGTGCCCAGTTGTCCACCGAGGGACGAAGAACATAGTATTCATTGGCCGACAGGGGACATGGAGGCCCTGGGGCTACCTCTGCAGCTCCTGCTGGCTTCCCTGGAGGGAGCTGGCAACTTCCAATATTGGTGGGTGCCATGGTACCCAGCCCTAGCACTCCACAATGCCATCACCAAGGCCCAAACTGGATTCTGTGGCGGGAGCAGACATCTTCATTTGTTAGTGGGTGCCCCAGGGCCACCTACAATGTCGGCATGTTGGGGGACATAGAGGGAGCCCCAAGGTCCCCACAGGCCATCTGGCAACCAAGCCAGCACCATACTGGGTGCTGGTTGGAACTGCGCATGCGCGGGTGCCTGCGCATGCGCATTCCTTGCTAGGAATGCGCATGCACGGGCTACCGCGCAATTTCCAGAAGAAGGCGCGAAAGAGATGGATGCGCCGCTGATAAAGTAAGTTTATTTTAAATGTAATTTAAGGCTTTTTAATGTTATTTAATACTGCAGGCGGGAGGCGGGTGGGAGGCGGGTGGCCAACTTCGGTTACGCCACGAGTGTGTGGAGATTTGCCTCGTTTTTTCCGCCTACATTGCGAAAGGCGGAAGGGGCAAATCTCCGCACATTCCGTGGGTGTAACGGAGATGTCCACCCACCCCTAGTGCTCCCAAGCTAAAATTCACAAATTCACTTCTAGAAATGTCACTCAACTGCTAAAGCTCGCCACCCATACCTTCTATCCAAATTTGAACATTAGTTTTTGACTCCTTCTTGTTCTTCTAGTAAAGACTGCTACTGCAGAAAGATGATTTTCAGGTCTGAGGCAATTAAAAACATGGCTCCGAAAGAGTCGAACACAAGTCTGTGTGCTGGCACTCGTACATCTCCCAAAAAAATAAACATTGACTTGGCTGAAGTGTCTCTCAACCCAGCTGTAGCTAAAAATAGAAATACAGAACTTTAATTTTAAATACAATTTGAAGAGAATTGTTGACTTTGCCAAGGTGGTGATAGTTCAGTCTGATGATGCAACATCTAATAATGATGTGAGCTTTAGTATTTTTAACATTTTATTTCCATGGAACTACAATGCTACAGCACGTTTTACTCTTGTAATTTCAGATTTCAGTTTAAGAGATCTTGTCATGTAGTGTGTCACAATTATCAATGAGGAGTGTTTTATTGTATGGGATCTGCATTGCTTACAATGACTAGTTTTTGCTATTTAAATGCTTAGCATACTTCTAAGGTTATAAAGAACATAGAGACCCTTTTTTCACTTTTTGAGTTCATTTGTTAACATAAACTCAACAAAAACCACAAAAAAAGGCATTTCAGGGATTTGCATTCTTTATGCAATAAATGTTGAACTTAACTTGTGCAAGCGAGTTTTCATCCAATAAGCAATCACCATTCTAAATATTGTGGGCCTCATTTATAAGGCCGTGCGTCACTTTTACGCCGCCGGTGCGTCACTTTTTGTGACGCACCAGCAGCGTAAAAAATGTGCCTTGTTGCACCATATTTACAAAGTGACGCATCTAGGTAGATGCGTCACTTTCTAAACCCCTGTGCCACATTATACCTATGACAGGTATAATGTATGCAGGGGGGGCGTCCTGACGCAAGAAAGGGTCATAGAAGTGACGCAGGGAAATCTATAAGATTTCACTGCGCCAAATCTAGGACACAAATGCGTCATGACGCAGTCCCTTTCACACGGGGCTTTCCCCATGTGAAAGGACACATTGCTGGAGTTGCGTCACTTTTGTGACACACTCCAGCAATGCGTCACTTTTGCGCCATACAGATACGTCAGAAATACTGACGTATCTGTAACTCCTTGCGCCATGATGCGTCATACTGTAAATATGACGCATCATTGGTGACGCAAGGAGGGTGCAGTGAAAAGTGACGCATCGCTCTTTTCACGCAGCGATGCGTCACTTTTCATAAATGAGGCCCTGTGTTTTCTTTGCTCACATTCATGATCAACATATTTTAAGAACAAAGACCAATCTAAACATTGCCAGCATAGATCCCGAAAACAATTTTCAGAAAATCAAAAACCTGCTAAAAAGATTTCTTCATCCCTTCAGTTTTAACTGAACGTGAAAAGACCTTAATCCAGGTGATGGTTGGTGTGGTGGCATGAAGAAGAGCTTCAGTACAGACCAGCAGGACCTACCGCTGACGGTACGAGCAAGGTAGTAGTGAATAAATACACTTCAAACAGGCAGAATACTTGCAGGGGTCTGAATCAATTTACAAACCAGTTTAATCAATTTCTCACAGATATTATTCTGTAAATTCACCATGGACATCATTTAGGGGCTACCAGGGGTTGCATTTGTGGCACCGGGCTTGACCTCTGCTACCCCTAGTCCTGCCATTGCGACCCCAGCCACTTTTAGGAGGCGTCCCTGCGTCGGAACGCCCCCCCTGCGCAGGAACGCCTCCTTCTGATGCAGGGTTTTACAACGTGACGCATCTCCCAGATGCGTCACGTTGTAAATACCCCGCACCATGGTGCATCTTTTGCGCACACAAAAGTGACGCAACGGCGGTGTAAAACAGGTGCAAGGGGCTTGTAAATCTGCCCCTCTATGTATTGTGCTGTAAAATGCACCCCTCACGCACCCACATCAGTTCGGTACGTTGTTGAAACGGACAGGGGTGCTTTTTAGGTCGAGCCTAGCGCTGTTCGCTCTGCGAGGCATGCAGTAGTCGAGAATGCTGTGGAAGCCTCGCCTTCTCTCCGCCATATTTTTGATTGGCTGGTGTCATTGTCCTTGGTAAATGCTGGCTTCCGATTGATAATGAGGCTTGTTAGTCCCTCCTTGTTACTGCCCTGTCGCCATTTGTTACCTCCCTTGAGGACTGGATCTTTTACTTGTGGCGTTACACGATCTCCTTCATAAGTCGGTAAGCACTATTTTTTTGTATTTGCAGTGCCGTCCACATTCACTTTAGCGGCCACGCTTGTTTATTTAATTATTTAGCTGCACAGGCCGAAAGGGAGCATTTCTATTCACTAATCTAACAAGCATTTGTAATGCAGTAGGCCTCGCATTTAGAAGAGTTTGAGCTATTGACATTGCAAATCACAATGCCTTTTATTTATACAATGCCTTTTATTTTTGTTTCCGTTTTTAAAACATAAGTAAAAGGCATTGTCATTTACAATGCCAATAGCTTAAATTTGCATAACTGCGAGACCTATTGCATTTCAGATGCTTGTTTTCTCTTCTTCCCTGCAACTGCCACCTGTGAATTTGATTGACAAGGGGATTTGTTACAGAAAGTACCGCCCACAGGACTTCCACCAATAGCGGCAGTGTTCCAAGGCAAGCCGGGTCCATCTGCTGGCACTGTGCAACAATTAGCATAGTTTTAGCGCGCGCTTCAGCTGGAGCGCGCCTTCACTGAGGCCCTATTGAGGATTCTGCGCGTGCAGAAACACTCTTTAATGTTATTCCAGCGTTTCCTCTACTCTGATGCTTTTGAGATGAAGCCTAGAATTACACAGTGAAGAAAGATTCAATCAGACCTATTTAATGTAGATGCCAGCCTGCCAGAAGCAGGGAGACAAGGAACTCAGCTTGTCAGCACTGAAAAATAAATTGAAGGAGTGATCTATTCTCTTGACAGCCAGTACAAGCTGTGTGATTTTGTAACACCATCCCTTCTCGAAGGAAAGGTACCTAATTTATTTCTGCTTTCACTCAAGAGTATGATTTTCTAGTTCATTTCCTCATAACCAAAGCCGACCCTTGACAGCTTTTTGCCTTGTCTCTGGGCGCTATCTGTCGGTGTGATTCCGATCCTAAAAACTGCTTCCAGTATTTCCACTGGCTGTAAGAGCATGGCGAATTTGGCTTCCACTAGGTCATAAGGCTAAGAATTTTTCTGCGAGATACTTAAAACATTTTTCTGCGTTTTAAACTGGCATGAGAAGATTTTCAGCTTCTAGTGGCTATTTGCCGTCACTATATTCAAGCCTTGATTTGTAAGCAGGGGACTTGTCTACGCTGGTGCTCTGTTCCCTAAGGGTAATGGAAGCCACCTCTTGTCTTTTTGTGTTATTTTGCATATGTGGGGCAGAAACACAAGAAGAAGTCCCACTGTACCAGGCAAGTAGTGGAAGCAACTCCTCTTTTTTTTTGGAGGGGAGGGGGATTAATATAGCGCAAACTCGACCCGAAGGTATCAGAGCGCTTTACATGAGCACCAGTTGCATTACAGAGGGACACATTCATTTAATTAGGCACAGGGAGATTAAGGGGCAGATTTATGAGTTCTGGCGCATCTCTGCAAATCAGCAGGGATGCGCCAGAACTGATGCGTCACGCAATTCCCTCCTTGCGGCACCACAGATGCGCCGCATTTACAATGCGGCGCACCATGGTGCAAGGAAGGGCAGATGCATCTTGTGGTGTACGGGTGGCGCATTGCTGGAGTAGCGTCGCAAGTGCGACGCAACTCCTGCAATGTACAGAGGCCACCCACCCATACATAACGCTTCCTCGGCCCCCGACATCGCCATAGCCATCCAGGACGGCTACAAAATCACCCGGAAGGACCGCATCAACCAAACCGGAGGAGGAATCGCCATCGTCTACAGGAACACCATCAACATCACGACCAACATCGAAGACACACTCTCCACCGCCGAACACCTACACTTCCAGATTCACACCGACCCCAAGACCACCATTAGAGGAACGCTCATCTACAGACCCCCGGGCCCGCGCCCACAATTCAGCGAAGTCATCGCTGACTTCATCAGCCCGCACGCCCTAGCCTCACCAGAATACATCCTCCTAGGGGACCTGAACTTCCACCTGGAGAAAAACAGCGACAACAGCACCTCCACCATGCTCGACAACCTCGCCAACCTCGGACTCAAACAGCTGGTGAACACCCCCACCCACCTCGCCGGCCACACGCTCGACCCCATCTTCACCGCCAGCAACCACGTCTCCTTTAGCCACTCCACCGTACTACACTGGACCGACCACAGATGCATCCACTTCACCTTCCAAAAGAATACATCGCACCACTGCACACGACAAATCCCCTGAAGATGCTGGAGCAAAATCACCACAGACCAGCTCCTCTCATCACTAAACCAGAACCCGCCAGCCGACACCACAAACACCAACGAAGCAGCCCACAACCTCGCACGGTGGATCACCTACTGCACCGATGACCTCACCCCACTGAAGAACCCCCCAAACAAGACCGGCAACAGGAAAACATCATGGTTCACAGACGCCCTCAAAGAATCAAAGAAATCCTGCCGAACCCTCGAAAAAACCTGGCACCACGAACGGACAACAGAAAACCTGACAGCCCTCAAGAACGCCACTCGCGAACACCACCAGCTGATCCGCACCACCAAAAGGGCATCGTTCAAAGAGCGGCTAGACAACAACACCCACAACAGTAAGGAACTCTTCAGCATCGTCAAAGAGCTCTCCAACCCCAGCATCAGCAACAGCGACATCACACCATCACAAGACCTCTGCAACTCCCTCGCCACATTCTTCCACCGCAAGATCACAGTTATACACGACTGCTTCGGACCTCAGACTCTGCCTCCAGTCACCGAACCAACGACCCCCACCACCACCCTCAGCACCTGGACCCCCATCAGCACCGAAGACACCACCCACGTCATGAACACCATCCACTCCGGCTCCCCCTCGGACCCATGCCCCCATCATATCTTCAACAAAGCCGACATCATCATCGCACCCCACCTCTGTAACGTCATTAACAACTCCTTCACGTCAGCCACCTTCCCTGAGAGCTGGAAGCACGCATAAATCAACCCCCTTCTGAAAAACCCCACGGCAGACCCCAAAGACCTCAAAAACTTCCGCCCCATTTCTCTTCTTCCCTTCCCGGCTAAAGTCATCGAGAAGACCGTCAATTAACAGCTGACTGCATTCCTCGAGGCAAACAACTTGCTCCACCCGTCCCAGTCGGGATTTCGAGCCAACCACAGCACCGAGACTGCCCTCATCGCGGCCACCGATGACATCAGGACCATGATGGACAACGGAGAAACAACCGCTCTCATCCTCCTGGACCTCTCGGGAGCCTTTGATACCGTATGCCACCGCACCCTAATAACCCGCCTCTTCAACACTGGGATCCAAGGAAAGGCCCTGGACTGGATCACCTCATTCCTCTCTGGCAGAACCCAGAGAGTCCGCCTCCCTCCCTTCCGTTCAGCGGCCACCAAGATCATCTGCAGCGTCCCCCAAGGCTCCTCGCTCAGCCCAACCCTCTTCAATATCTACATTACCCCCCTCGCCGCCATCGCACGCAAACACAACATCAACATCATCTCCTACGCCGACGACACCCAGCTGATACTCTCTCTCACCAAAGACCCAGCCACCGCCAAAAACAACCTCCAGGAAGGAATGAAAGACGTCGCAGAATGGATGAAGCTCAGCCACCTGAAGCTGAACTTAGACAAGACGGAAGTCCTCATCCTCGGACAATCCCCATCCGCCTGGGACGACTCCTGGTGGCCCACGGCGCTGGGCTCCGCGTGACACCCTCGGACCACGCTCGCAACCTGGGATTCATCCTGGACTCCTCCCTCTCAATGACCAAGCAAGTCAACGCCATCTGGTCCTCTTGCTTTAACACCCTGCGGATGCTCCGAAAAATCTCCAAGTGGATCCCCACCGAAACCAGAAAGACCGTCACCCAGGCCCTCGTCACCAGCCGACTGGACTATGGAAACGCCCTATACGCAGGAACCGCCGCCAAACTCCAGAAACGACTACAACGCATACAGAACGCCTCCGCATGACTCATCCTCGGCATCCCTCGCCACAGCCACATATCCGCCCACCTGAGAAACCTGCACTGGCTCCCCGCCAGCAAGAGGATCACGATCAGGCTACTCACCCACGCACACAAAGCGCTCCACGACATGGGCCCCGAATACCTCAACAACCGCCTCTCGGTCCACACTCCCACCCGCCAGCTCCGCTCCGCCAGCCTCGCCAGCGTCCCACGGATTTGCAGATCCACCACCGGAGGAAGATCGTTCTCCTACCTGGCAGCCAATTCATAGAACTCCCTCCCTGCACACCTACGACTGACCCAGGACCACCTCACCTTCAGGAAACACCTCAAGACCTGGCTATTCGAGCAGTAGGAGCACCCCCCCCCCCCATCAGCGCCTTGAGACCCTCACGGGTGAGTAGCGCGCTCTATAAATGCATTGATTGATTGATTGATTGATTGACTGAACTAAACGGAGTACTTTTGAGTAAAACCAAAATCAGCCAATACTTTCACCGCTCACCAACCAATAGGCAAAATAAAGGATAATCACAAGCCATTTTTTTCAACAAAAATGTCTACTATTGCAGAAAGAGTAAGGAATAACTCCAGCTGTCCCATAATATAAGTATATAAAACAAATGACCCAATTACAATGGTGGTCCGTCAGATGACTGACCGCCATCTCAGCTGGAATGAGACCGGCGAACAAGGAGTCTGCGGTCCCACCCACCATATAACAATTAGACCGCTGTATAGACGGTTGAAAACGGGCTTTTTCTACTGTGACTTTGCTGCAGCCCAGGAAATTACATGAACTGCTGGCTAAATAAGTTCTTGGCTCTGGTTTTTCCTAACTTCAGTACCCTACCTCTCCAAATGAATATAAGCCGATCCTGTAGTCAAAATAAATGACTACATCATCAAAATATATTGCCCAAAATAGTGGCATGAAGAACTGTGCACAAACGACTTGGAAACTAGATTATACACAACATGACTAGCTGTAGTTACCATGTGCATGACAATGTTGCTGAAAGTCTGAACCATCCCACTAACTCGCCTACGTGAAAACTAGGATCCACATATGGAAATGATACAAGTTGCAAAAACCTGGCATGAGAAAAGTTTTATAAAATGCAAGATATTGAATGGAAACTTGACTCCCACGAAGCAGAGTGGTATTTGTAAGCAAAGCAGGAGTAGTCAGTGCCATATAAATACCCATACCATAATAAATGTGTAAAATGCATATATTCAGCAAATTGATATCCAGAAGGAAGCGCTAGACGTGAGTTATTCTACCACTTTTAGAACCTTATAGGGCTGGCCCTAGGCATGGGTATTGTGGGCAGCAGTGCTTAATTTGAGACCGTGGATTCCAGGGCTCAGCACCAGAGCTGTTTATGAGCACCAGTTAAGGACGGATTCATTTATGGTAGGCACAGGGAGATGAAGTGATTTGCCCAGAATCACAGGGTGTTGAGCCGAGGCCGAGACTCAAACCTGGTTCCCAGCTTCAAAGCCGGCAGCTCTGGCCATTAAAGCCACACTCTCCCCCCAATTTCATGGTTAGTAGTTGGTTCTGTTTTAGGCGGCGCTAACAGGTGAAATGGGCTGGTGCGAGCTGCCTCCTTATGAGAACCCTTGCACTTATTCTTAGCTATCCAGGGCTCCCAGCTCAGTCCATCAACATTGGCCCCACCCTCACCTCCCGTGACCTATGGCAGATTTTGAAGGTTTGTCTGCAATTGGGCCTCCTGTGTCCACACAGAAGCACTTGAGGTGCCCTTTAGCTCACATTTTAATTCCTCTTTTGCTTAACACCCTCTTAGGACGACAAATCACGGTATTTGGGCCCGTTATCCGCTGCAAAAGAGGTGCTTGTTGGTGGCTGGTAGGCAGGGCCGGGCTGGCTACCGGGCAGTTGTATGTGCTGCCGAGCTGGGGGCTAATTTCTCTGTGGTGGGGGCTTATTTCGTTGATGGGGACCTGCGTGCGCACTGAAATAAAAAAAGCAAAATGAATTTCGTTTTTCACACGCAGGTCCCTATCCACGAAATCAGCCCCCAGCTCGGCAGCACACACAACTTCCCGGTAGCCAGTCCGGCCCTGCTGGTAGGCGGTTACCCTCGATTATGGGGAACTAGGCTTGAGTCTCGGCAATGACGCTGAACATCCTGTGATTCGGGGCAAATCACTTAATCTCCCCGGGCATCCTTTTGAGGCCGTGCGTCACTTTTACGCCGCTGGTGCATCACTTTTTGTGACGCACCAGTGGCGTAAAAAATGCGCCTTGTTGCGCCATATTTACAAAGTGGCGCATCTAGGTAGATGCGTCACTTTGTAAACCCCTGCGCCACATTATACCTGCGCCAGGTATAATGTATGCAAGGGGGCGTATTAACGCAAGAAAGGGTCGTAGAAGTGACGCAGTGAAATCTATGAGATTTCACTGCGTCACTTCTAGGACACAAATGTGTAAATTTCTTACGCCTGCCTCACAGCAGGCGTAAGACGGACGCAGGCCCTTTCACATGGGGCTTGCCCCATGTGAAAGGACACATTGCTGGAGTTGCGTCACTTTTGTGACACACTCCAGCAATGCGCCACTTTTGCGCCATACAGATACGTCAGAAATACTGACGTATCTGTAACTCCTTGCGCAATGATGCGTCATACTGAAAATATGACGCATCATTGGTGGTGCAAGGAGGGCGCAGTGAAAAATGACGCATCACTGTTTTCACGCAGCGATGCGTCACTTTTCATAAATGAGGCCCCCCGTGCCTAACAAAAAATGAATGTGTCCTCATGTAACGCAACTGGTGCTATGTAAAATGCTCTGATACCCGATTCGGGTCAAGTTCGCGCTATATAAAACGCAATAAAAAAAATATATATATATATTATGGTTGTATTTTACTGTGTATCAGTGACCAGGGGGGCAATTTAAAATGCTTACTTGCACCAGAGCTTAAGGGCGATTAAGGGTCAAGTTTACTCTAAATATGGATGCATTTGACATCCAGCCAGTGAACAGGACAGAGAGAGTAACTCAATTACCTCGGCTGCCCCATGGTGTGATTTCTATGCACCTGGTCCAGCTCTCATGGAATCTGCTGCTATGCTCACCACTGCGAGGCCCAGGAGAGACCCCCTCATTCCCTGGACTTCACAGCCATGGTCCAGTGATGCGATACCCGGCAAAGTTGTGTGGCAGTGTAAAGAAATGTCTCTCATCTTAGATGTTTGTCCTGCATTCTACAGAGAGCACCTGCAGGACGCCAAATGTCAAACTGTGTTTGCTCATCAATGCAGGAAAGCAGGCTAATCATCACTAGAGGATGTGAAACAAAAAGGCCATCTGGGAATCACAAACTCCAAACAGAGTTCCGACACTAACCACCTGAAGTGCATCCTGCTCAACACCCGCTCGGTCCACAGACACGCCATTGACCTTTGGAACCTACTCAACACCACATCACCAGACGTCGCCTTTCTTACAGAAACTTGGATGAACGCCTCATCAGCGCCCGACATCGCCATAGCCATCCCGGACGGCTACAAGATCATCCGAAAGGACCGCATCAACCAAACAGTAGGAGGCATCGCCATCGTCCACAAGAACACCATCCGCATCACGTCCAGTTCCGACGATAACCTCGCAGCCGCCGAACACCTTCACTTCCAGATCCACACCAACCCCAAGACCACACTCAGAGGCACCCTCATCTACAGACCACCAGGACCCCGCACACAATTCAGCGAAGACATTACTGACTTCATCAGCCCACACGCCCTCCCCTCCGAGGACTACATTCTACTGGGAGACCTCAACTTCCACTTGGAAAAGAAAAACGACAACAACACCACCACCCTTCTGGACAACCTCGCCACTCTCGGACTCAAACAACTTGTCGACACCCGCACCCACTATGCCGGACACACGCTCGACCTAATCTTCACCTCTAGCAAGCACATCTCCTTCAATCAGTTACAACTCCGCGAAGGGTTATCAATGTTCAGACGGGATGGCGCACAACCTGTAGTGGTAGAGTAGTTACAAAGGAGTAAGGTTGTTTGGTGCAGCTTGTTCAGAGAAAACCCTATAACTCTGAAACCCAAGGGTGAGAAGGCTAACCCTTATGTGAAATAAATGTCAAATCAAGCGCACACAACAATTTCAATGATATGGGTAATCAAACTAAATGTTCTTTATGGATAAGATCACACACTAGTGTCCATTTTCATTCTTGTTTTTAATTGGTGTATGGATGTTTCTCCTGTTCAGAGGAGATCCATATAAACAGAAACCAGCCGACACGTGTTTCGTCAGTAAGGGTGTTAACCCAATGACTCTTCAGGGCTGGAAGTGATACAAAGGACAGTGTGGGAATATTTACATAATGCAAACATTCAAGGGGTGAAAATATGAAGATAGAAAAAGACCTGTGACCGTGGAAACCAAGAGAGAGGAGTTGTGTAAAAGAACAATTTTAGTGACTGGCACATCTAAAAGGTACACCTAACGTGAAAACATATATAGAAGTGACCTAACCAAGTGATGTGTATATTGACATTCGAAATTCAAAGTCTGGTGACAGACAAAGCAAAAAACAGCTGAGAGCACAGAGGAAAACATAATGGCGTAAAATAAGACTGGTTACGGAGAATATTTGAGGGCCAAATACCTGTAGGAAAAACAACTAAGAACTGAAAGAAATATAATGAACAAGAGCGGAATAAGCATGAGTGCGGTGTAGTGAAACCAGTGCCGTCATCTATACATTTAAAAAAACAACAGTTACTGTATAACGACCCTGTTGGTCATGTCATGCCACTTTAAGTAAAAAGATTCCTTTAAATAAAATATTTCACAAATGTACCTTCCCCGGTCATAATCGCTAATGAATCAGAACATGCGCAAAAATAATTTTTTATAATAAGGCTATGCATGTATACCATATCATCACCACAGGACGCTTGTAAATGCTGTTAATTCTTTACATATCCCCAATGTTCCCACTTCTAAACGTTGTTCAAGTGTTGCCCACTTAGATATGTCTGCACTGTATAAGGTCAAAAGAAGATTTTTTTCTCTATAAAGTGTCTAAATGCACGGTTTATGTGAGTCTGTACTCCCAAATTTAAAAAAACGCTAAACAAATTTGATTGTATTAAGCAATAATGAGATGCATGCAGTATCTGGTCTAGAAGGCAGACCGATCAGTACAGTGGTCTTTTTAAATGTTCTTGAACTAATGAAACAAAACCGGTATAATGCATGGTGAACTAGCAAGGGGAAGGGGGAAAAAAGTAAAAAGGAAAGAATAAGAGAAGGAAAAATACCTGCACTAGTATATAAGGTTGTGTTCTCTGTTGGAGAAGGGAGAAATGAAGGAAGGGGTTAGTATGGGCAGAGCAGCATGTATGTGCGTGCTATGCCAAAGACATACGGGATACAATACAGTGGTGTGTCACTCACCGGGGGAACGGTGATAATTCCAAACCGCTCGTGTTCGGGTTGCCAGGTCGTAATGTGCATGGGTCTGCACAAGGAGAGGTTGAGTTGACCAAAAGTGTAGGTCGACAAAAGGCGGGTAATGCCTGTTGTCAATATTACAACGGCTGCACGGGGGGAAAAAATGAAAAAGGAAGTATGAAATAGGGAGCGAGGGCAATGAAAATTGGGCAGATGGAAATAAACTGCAAGGAAAAGGGGCTCCAAAATCTTACCGATTAAGCCGTTGCGTGGAAATGAAGGGTATTCACCGGATACGGGAAACACCATAGCCCGAGGCTGGAAGGTCTTATATGGACCAGATAACCGCGTGTATGGAGAAAGACTAGAACGCTAATCGCCGCGTGGCGGCGATGGCCCTTTGCGAAATGAAAGAAAGACTCCGTTGATGAAATTCAGCAGAAACAGGGCAAAGCAACAGAAAGGACCATAGGGAACGTAATTAAGTGGGAAAGTAATGAGAAAAACGGCAAAAAGAACAAAACTAGATTATTAAATAAAAATTGCAAATTAGAAAGGCAATTTGGAGATGAACAAACAGTCAAAGAATGAGCAATGGGAAAGAGTGTGAATATACACACAGAATGTATTATTCTGAGGAAACAATAAAGAATGGGCAAGAAATTAAATGTCAAGAAATATGAGAGATTGTAAGTAAAGAGGTAGACAGGAAAGGTGTAGTTGAAAGAAGAAAGATTATACATATGGTGATTTAATCAACATATAGTTATATGATGTATATGTGAAAAAATATAATAACACTCATTTTTAGAAGTCTGTTTCAGAAAGTAAAGGATAATTGTCATTAGACTGAAAGGTTCATATATGTAGTGGTATCACAGTTCATGGTCCCAGAAAGAAATGAAGCTCATCATCCGTGTTCTGTCCGTACTTCACAGAATGAAGACGCATGATCCAGATTGCTTCTTGGCGTCTGAGTCTCAATTCTCGATTGCCACCTCTCACGTTTGCTTCTACTATGTCTATACCAAAAAACTTGAATACCCATGCCTAGGGCCAGCCCTATAAGGTTCTAAAAGTGGTAGAATAACTCACGTCTAGCGCTTCCTTCTGGATATCAATTTGCTGAATATATGCATTTTACGTGAGAGGTGGCAATCGAGAATTGAGACTCAGACGCCAAGAAGCAATCTGGATCATGCGTCTTCATTCTGTGAAGTACGGACAGAACACGGATGATGAGCTTCATTTCTTTCTGGGACCATGAACTGTGATACCACTACATATATGAACCTTTCAGTCTAATGACAATTATCCTTTACTTTCTGAAACAGACTTCTAAAAATGAGTGTTATTATATTTTTTCACATATACATTATATAACTATATGTTGATTAAATCACCATATGTTTAATCTTTCTTCTTTCAACTACACCTTTCCTGTCTACCTCTTTACTTACAATCTCTCATATTTCTTGACATTTAATTTCTTGCCCATTCTTTATTGTTTCCTCAGAATAATACATTCCGTGTGTGTATATTCACACTCTTTCCCATTGCTCATTCTTTGACTGTTTGTTCATCTCCAAATTGCCTTTCTAATTTGCAATTTTTATTTAATAATCTAGTTTTGTTCTTTTTGCCGTTTTTTTCATTACTTTCCCACTTAATTACGTTCCCTATGGTCCTTTCTGTTGCTTTGCCCTGTTTCTGCTGAATTTCATCAACGGAGTCTTTCTTTCATTTCGCAAAGGGCCATCGCCGCCACGCGGCGATTAGCGTTCTAGTCTTTCTCCATACACGCGGTTATCTGGTCCATATAAGACCTTCCAGCCTCGGGCTAGGGTGTTTCCCGTATCCGGTGAATACCCTTCATTTCCACGCAACGGCGTAAAACGGTAAGATTTTGGGGCCCCTTTTCCTTGCAGTTTATTTCCATCTGCCCAATTTTCATTGCCCTCGCTCCCTATTTCATACTTCCTTTTTCATTTTTTCCCCCCGTGCAGCCGTTGTAATATTGACAACAGGCATTACCCGCCTTTTGTCGACCTACACTTTTGGTCAACTCAACCTCTCCTTGTGCAGACCCATGCACATTACGACCTGGCAACCCGAACACGAGCGGTTTGGAATTATCACCGTTCCCCCGGTGAGTGACACACCACTGTATTGTATCCCGTATGTCTTTGGCATAGCACGCACATACATGCTGCTCTGCCCATACTAACCCCTTCCTTCATTTCTCCCTTCTCCAACAGAGAACACAACCTTATATACTAGTGCAGGTATTTTTCCTTCTCTTATTCTTTCCTTTTTACTTTTTTCCCCCTTCCCCTTGCTAGTTCACCATGCATTATACCGGTTTTGTTTCATTAGTTCAAGAACATTTAAAAAGACCACTATACTGATCGGTCTGCCTTCTAGACCAGATACTGCATGCATCTCATTATTGCTTAATACAATCAAATTTGTTTAGCGTTTTTTTAAATTTGGGAGTACAGACTCACATAAACCGTGCATTTAGACACTTTATAGAGAAAAAAATCTTCTTTTGACCTTATACAGTGCAGACATATCTAAGTGGGCAACACTTGAACAACGTTTTGAAGTGGGAACATTGGGGATATGTAAAGAATTAACAGCATTTACAAGCGTCCTGTGGTGATGATATGGTATACATGCATAGCCTTATTATAAAAAATTCTTTTTGCGCATGTTCTGATTCATTAGCGATTATGACCGGGGAAGGTACATTTGTGAAATATTTTATTTAAAGGAATCTTTTTACTTAAAGTGGCATGACATGACCAACAGGGTCGTTATACAGTAACTGTTGTTTTTTTAAATGTATAGATGACGGCACTGGTTTCACTACACCGCACTCATGCTTATTCCGCTCTTGTTCATTATATTTCTTTCAGTTCTTAGTTGTTTTTCCTACAGGTATTTGGCCCTCAAATATTCTCCGTAACCAGTCTTATTTTACGCCATTATGTTTTCCTCTGTGCTCTCAGCTGTTTTTTGCTTTGTCTGTCACCAGACTTTGAATTTCGAATGTCAATATACACATCACTTGGTTAGGTCACTTCTATATATGTTTTCACGTTAGGTGTACCTTTTAGATGTGCCAGTCACTAAAATTGTTCTTTTACACAACTCCTCTCTCTTGGTTTCCACGGTCACAGGTCTTTTTCTATCTTCATATTTTCACCCCTTGAATGTTTGCATTATGTAAATATTCCCACACTGTCCTTTGTATCACTTCCAGCCCTGAAGAGTCATTGGGTTAACACCCTTACTGACGAAACACGTGTCGGCTGGTTTCTGTTTATATGGATCTCCTCTGAACAGGAGAAACATCCATACACCAATTAAAAACAAGAATGAAAATGGACACTAGTGTGTGATCTTATCCATAAAGAACATTTAGTTTGATTACCCATATCATTGAAATTGTTGTGTGCGCTTGATTTGACATTTATCTCCTTCAATCACACCACAGCTCTCCATTGGACGGACCACAGCTGAGTTCACTTCAACTACAAAAAGACTACGACCCACAACCACCCTCAACCAATCCCCCGCAGAAACTGAAACAAAATTACCACCGACCAGCTCTTCACATCGCTTCACCAAAACCCTCCTGCTATATCATCGGACCCAAACCTTGCAGCCACCAACCTCAAACATTGGAACACCCACAGCGCTGACGAACTAGCACCCTTGAAAAACCATCAAATCATGCAAGGTAACAAAAAAGCCCCCTGGTTCAACGATGACCTTAAGAAATCCAAGAAGATCTGTCGCACCCTCGAGAAAGCCTGGCGAAAAAACCCAACCATTGACAACCTGGCCACCTTCAAAAACGCTACCCGCAAACACCACCAACTGATCCGATCCACCAAGAAATCAGCATTCAAGGATCGACTGGACAACAACGCACACAACAGCAAGGAACTATTCAACATCGTCAAAGAATTTACCAACCCCACCGCCGGCACCAACGACATCACTCCCTCTCAAGACCTCTGCGACTCCCTAGCCTCATTCTTCCACAACAAAACCGCCGACATACATAACAACTTTGAAAACCAGTCCGGAGACCAGCCCACCCCACCCACTTCCGAACCAAACCCCCCCCCAACAACCTTTGCGCCTGGAACCCAGTCACCACTGAAGACACCATCCGCCTGATGAACTCCATCCACTCAGGATCGCCAACCGACCCATGTCCCCACCACATCTTCAACAAAGCAAACTCCATTATCGCACCCCATCTCCGAGACGTCATCAAATGCTCCCTCAACTCCGCCACCTTCCCGGAAAGCTGGAAACATGCCGAACTCAGCGCCCTCCTGAAGAAACCCACAGCAAACCCCACTGAACTTAAGAACTACCGCCCCATTTCGCTCCTCCCATTCCCTGCCAAAGTCATTGAGAAAGCCGTCAACAGTCAGCTCGCCGCCTTCCTCGAATCCAACAAATCCCTGGACCCTTCACAGTCCGGCTTCCGAACCAAACACAGCACCGAAACCGCACTCATCGCAGCAACAGACGATATTCGAACACTACTGGACAACGGAGAAACAACAGAGAAACAACCGCCCTCATCCTACTTGACCTCTCCGCAACCTTCGACACAGTCTGTCATAGCACCCTTATACAACGCCTCAGCAACGTCGGAATACAAGGAAAAGCATTGGACTGGATCACCTCGTTCCTCGCCGGAAGAACCCAGAGAGTCCGCCTCCCCCCTTTTAGATCAGAGGCCACCGAAGGCATCTGCGGCGTACCACAAGGATCATCACTCAGTCCCACCCTCTTCAACGTATACATGAGTCCCCTCGCATCCATCGCGCGCCAACCCAACCTCAACATCATCTCCTTCGCAGACGACACCCAGCTGATCCTCTCCCTCACCAAAGACCCAAACACCGCCAAAACCAACCTACACGAAGGAATGAAAGAAGTAGCCGAGTGGATGAAGATCAGCCGTTTAAAACTAAACTCGGACGAAACGGAAGTCCTCATCTTAGGATCATCCCCCTCCGCCTGGGACGACTCATGGTGGCCACCGGCCCTAGGAAACGCACCCTTATCACGGACCACGCTCGTAACCTAGGCTTCATCCTGGACTCCTCCCTCTCGATGACCAGACAAGTCAACGCCGTCTCATCATCATGCTTCAACATCCTACGTATGCTCAATAAAATCTTCCGTTGGATCCCCACCGAAACAAGAAAGACGGTCACCCACGCACTGGTCACAAGCCGACTGGATTACGGAAACACCCTTTACGCCGGAACCACAGCCAAACTACAGAAAAAACTCCAACTTATCCAAAACGCCTCAGCCAGACTCATACTAGACATCCCCCGCCAAGCTCACATTTCCAGCCACCTGAAAGACCTCCACTGGCTCCCCATCAACAAGAGAATAACATTCCGTCTCCTCACCCACGCACACAAAGCCCTCTACGACCTAGGACCCGAATGCCTCAACACTCGCCTTTCCTTTTACACCCCCACCCGCCAACTATGATCGTCCAATCAAGCCCTCGCCGCAATTCCACGCATCCATAGATCCACCATGGGGGGAAGATCCTTCTCCTACTTAGCGGCCAAAACCTGGAATTCTCTCCCCACCCACCTCCGCCTTACACAGAACCACCTATCCTTCAGAAAACAACTAAAAACTTGGATATTCGATAAGTAAAGTTCCCCCCTCCCTCAAGCGCCTTGAGACCCTCTGGGTGAGTAGTGCGCTATACAAATGTTAAACTTGAACTTGAACTTGATCTGCCCAGCCCAGTGGCAAATCCCAACACTGACTGGTAGCACAGGAGGTGACCTATACCTTTACCTTTAGAGGTGTAGACTGGGGCTTTCGGACACGAAAGATAAAAAAATAGTTGCTTTAATTCAACTAGAGACTGGTCATCACTTCGGTGGAATTGAAGGACCGGGTTTTCAAGTACCCAGCGGCGTCAGGGACACGCCCGAAGTCCTCTAGGTTCCCTTGCCTTGGTATACAGAGACACAGAAACTTCTAGGTGGCGTCAGAGATCAAATTTATTAGCTGCAGCCAGTAGCAGAAATCCCAGTAATACAACACGGTGTACAACTCAAGAAACTGCTCAATTTTACTAAGGTGAGACATCCCTATTTATACACAAAAAGGTACATTTAAAATGCACGCCCCTGCACCAAAATTCAACCAATAGAAAATACATGACATCACACAGCATCATACAGTAAAGCTCATTTTACAGTGTCCCAACCCACAAGTTAATATTTAGGCATATCTAAATAATAATCTGGAAGGCCAGCACAAACCCTTAATTGAAAGCGTAACCCATGAAATGAATAAACAGTCAAGAAAAGTAGTTTCAGATAATGTGCAAGATAACAGATACGTAAAAGTTAACAAATGTCTTGGATGATGATTGGAAAAGTAAATAACGATCTTGCAGGGAAATTGGCTTGGCAGGGTCAATTCCTAGGTGAAAGGCCAGCTTCTGAAATTAACTCCAATGCACGAAGGAATCCTTGGTTAATGTATATATATATGATTCACAATAGGTCAGACTGCTTTGCTCACAGACTAACTTCTCAGGCCTACATAAAAAGTAACACCAGATGGCAGTCATGACACATGGCAAAAACCCATGTTTCAGAAAAGAAAGTTTTAAGGAAAGAAACCATTTAGATATTGTTTAAGATAAGATATGCGCAAGGAAATTAAAGGTTAACGAGGTCCTGAACAGTGATTGAACAACTCAGACAACGATCAGCTAGTGAAACTGGTTTTGCAAAAGGTCAGTTTCAGGTGAAAAGGGTTACTCTCTCTGCAGTTCATTCAGAGTCAGAGAAACCCAAATTAATATATGCACGAACTCAGAAGGCAAGGCCACTTGTTTTGGGCCTACTTCACTGGCCTACGTGAGGGCAAAACTAAAATGCAGTCAGGTTTGAGAATTACAGAACCACAGACCCTCTTTTTGCCATTACGTAGGTAATAACCTAAACTCATGTCAATCTGAATCTAGGTCTTTATCTATTCTCATCAGGTCATCAAGGTGTTGCTGTAACATCATCTTATTATCCTTCACTTCTCTCGGGACTGGTCTTCTCACACAGATCATAGTACAAAGACTACAAATGGCGGGACCACACTGGATGCATAAACAACACAAGAAAAGGATAGCTAACGCCATACCAAGAAACGTCAGAATCTTCCATCCCCATTTGGACAACGACTCCCATAACCATCCCATCAACGACCAGTCTCCTTCGTCCACATGAATAGACTCAGAGATCTTATGTAGTCTAGAGATGGCTTGGTACACTGTCGGGGCATTATCTGGTATGAAAACGCAGCAACTAGATCTAATCAATTTGCATACCCCACCTTTATCTGCAAGTATAATATCTAAAACAAAACAGTTCTGTAATGTCATAAGGCGATCCGCTTGAAGCTCAGCTGTAATATTGCTAAGGGCACCTGCAGTCTCATTTATAGTTTCCTCAACCACTCTCGTAAGCTGACGAATATTCCTACTATTAGCCATAGGACCCCAAAAGGGTAGGAAACCCTTAAAGAAGTCCCCAGCTTCTTGTGCGACTTTATCTTTCGCATCGATTACATCTCTACCATATCTTGTCTTATGGTAGTCGAAAACAGCAGTGTATGTAGGGGGAAGCAAAAATGCCACATAACATGTGCCAGAAAAATCAGATGGCAACCATGTGTATGCTCTATCGTGACAAACAAAATACGTGCCTTTAGCTGGCACGAACAGAGGATATTTCTGGGACGTATAAACGTATGTGTGAACACACACACTGTTACCAAGCTGAGCTCTCAGATTCTGACCATTACCTTGCAAACAAAGATGACCTTGGTGGGGTACAATCCAAATAGGAGGAGACCTTTGCTGCCTTTCTTTCTCCGTCAAGCTAGCACTATATGTCGTCTTATTCCAACCGACATATGCTCGTACATCATCTCTAGGGATAGCGTTATATGCATCGATATCTCTAATCATATCAACTATTCCCCGTATCAAGGCATTATTACTTGCATTGTCTTTGACGGAACGTACAGGAGAGGCTTCATTCGCATAGATAAACATTGATTGTAGTGCCCAAACTGACCAATTAGGCGAAAAAGGCAAAACCAAACATGGCATTCCCTTATCTGTAGTATGTGGCATAAGACCACACACCCAACAATTTGTGGTATTTATGACTAGCTGATGCTGATGCAACATCTGTATAAACGAATTGTTCACAAATTCTGATCTTCGTGTCTGTTCATGTTCAGGTAACGTACGAAACTCATGTGGAGAAACAGTAGAAAAAGAAAGAGTAGGTTGAGAAGTTGGTGCAAACGTCAATTGTGTAGAAGAAACAAACCAGAATATAGTAGCTAATAGAATACATAAAAGTATTAAAATAGATAAAGCTATACCACACTTGGAGAACAACATTCTATAATATCGGTTTTTCATCTCTTGCCTTTTATCGTCATTCCTCAATACAATCTCCATTTTCTAATGTCGCTCACGCAATCTTGACAGAGTACTTCAGCTGTGATTATTAGCAGGTCGTAGGGACACTGCAAGTCCTGCAGACCTACTGCCACTACTCAGGTCACAAACTGAACCGTTGGTACTCCTACGTGACCCTGCAACTGGCAAATGGTAACCAATCAAAAATTTAACAGAAAACCATAATACAATTTCAGAAAAAAGCAAGAAAAAAAGAAAAACAAAAAGTCAAATGCAAAATACTTGAAGAAATTGTCTCTTTTTGGTCTCAGTGTGGAAAAAAAAAATAGTGTTCAAAGTCCCTTTATTTATTCCGAGATCGGAGGTTGTAACGTGATTTAGTCGGCACAGTTTGGTCCGTAAACAAAAGTTCAGGTTCGGTAGTGTCCAATCTCAAACGTGAAGGAACAGCTTCTTGCAGCACATTGTCATCCTCGCGTTCTGACCGTGTCCATGTCAAATGAGCATCACTAAAAGGCACGAATGTGGGGACTCGCTCGCAATCTGTATCAGCTATACCATCCCTCACCCACTGATCATACGGTAAAGGCAAAGGAACTTTTTTCATATGGGTGGCATGCACCCAGTTCTTTTTATCAGCTACTCTAACAGCAGTTCTAGTGACCAGCAATACCAAATAGGGACCAGCCCATCTAGGCTCCAAATTCTTGGTACGCTGGAAGTTCTTGATGAGGACGTATTGACCAGGTTGGATTGAATGTCCTGGGTCTGTAGTAGCTGTCGGCAAACTGTCATAGACCTGTTGGTGGAGAACACGTAATTTAGCAGTCAAGTCATGTAAGTAATCCACCAACATAGGGTACTCAATACTGCTGTATTCTTTAGGACGAGGCACACCCCAAACATTCGCAGGACGACCAAACACGATTTCATACTGACTAAGTCCCACTCGAGAATGCACAGTCGTCCTTGTTGACAAAAGAGCCAACGGCAAGGCATCCGGCCATGTAAGACCAGTGCTCGCTTGTACATTAGCTAATTTCAGCTTCAAGGTACCATTGTAACATTCAACAAGTCCAGCAGACTGGGGGTGATTCGCTGCATGGAACTTCTGATTTATTCCCAATCCAGCACACACTTTCTTCATGATTTGACCCACAAATTCACTCCCATTGTCCGACCATACAATTCTCGGCAAACCATACCTAGGGAAGTACTCTCTCAACAAAACCTTGGCTGTAGACAAGGCAGTATTATCCTCTAGGGGGTAGGCCTCTATCCACCTGGAAAAGGCACAAACAACCACAAGGACATACTTCAAATTGTTGCATCTCTCCATATGTATATAATCTAGCTGTATCACCTCAAACGGATACGTCGGAGGAGCAAAATGACCAGCTGGAGTTGGAGTTCCCTTACCATGATTATACTTCAAACAAATCATACAATGTTTCACCACGTTCTCTGCACATTTCGGAATTCCAGCATTCTGCCAAACTGGAGCCAACAACTTGCATATTCCCTTCGAACTAATGTGAGCCATTCCATGAGCCATTGTAACCACTGGAACACATATGCATCTGGCAACAGCCATCGCTGGTGTTCTGACAACTCAACCCAACAACCTGTCGAATCCAACATACCCGTAGTTTCTTTCCAAACGCTCACTTCTTTCTCAGTCGCTTCAGCCTCAATCATTTTCACACTTTCTATTGTGTCTTCACACATTCCACCAGCCATAACCCAATTAGCTGGGCCTGCAACATACATACGGCTCATCATGTCTTTCGCCGTTTCCTTCGCAACTTCATCTGCAAACGCATTCCCTCGACCAACATCGTCCACAACTTTCTTATGCGCACTACACTTCACAATTGCAATCTGCTTTGGGAGAGTGAGAGATTCCAAAAGTTCATTCACCAACTGCCCATGCTGTATTTTGGTTCCGTGCGAAGTAAGGAACCCACGCTCTCTCCACAAACGCCCAAAACTATGGGCAACTCCAAACGCATACTGACTGTCGGTGTAAACATTCACTCTCTTTCCTTCTGACAACACACACGCTCTCGTCAATGCAATCAACTCTGCTGCTTGCGCAGAATTCTGTGATATGCGTGCTGTCTCAACAACTGTATGTAAAGTTGTAATAGCATACGCTGCAGTCGTTTCACCATTCGGAAGCTTAAAACACGAACCATCTACCCACAGCGTATCATCAACATTCTTAAGGGGAGTATCCCTAAGGTCAACTCTAGCTTTCGTTTCTTCCTCTGTACGAAGAAAACAATCATGCTGTTCCTGAGGATCCGTCTCTGTAGAGATCGGTAACAACGTAGCTGGATTCAGCACATTACATCTTTTAATGTGCACATGACTAGCCAACAATGTCAACTCGTATCTTGTTTACCTCTCGAAGGTCGATCACAAACCGGTACACAGGTGGCTGAGAAGCATCAGTACGTTTAAGGATAGGCAAAACAGGACTGTTACAAACATTACCTCTCGTTTCCTCAACTACACCCTTCTCAACCAGATCATAAACAATCGCTAAAAGAGCTCTCTCACCATCGCTCGAGATCTTGTATTGTGGAATACGAGGTAGCCTAGCATTCGACTTAAGCGTGACAACATAAGGTGGAATCCGCAAAAGACAAACATCATTTGGACCTGTAGCCCAAAGTGTATCAGGAAGCGAACGCAATTCCAGTGGCAAACAATCCTTAGACAAATACATTGGAGAAATCACTTTCTTACCAAGAGTAAGTTGTACTCCTGAAGGAGAACAATGCAATGTCGCATACAATCTTTTCAGCAAGTCCAAACCCAACAGATTCTCACCACAACCAGTCGTTAAAATAAGTGGAGCTTCCAATTCACAAGGGCCAATTGAAAGGGACAAAGGACTAGAAACCGGATTACGAACTGGGGCGCCTGAAAATCCTACTGAAACATTGGTCAAGCCAGACAAAGGTGCGCCAGGAAGTTTAGAGTGCATAATAGAACTCTTCATCGCACCAGTATCCAAAAGAAAAGGTTCTACCACACCTGATGTATTCACTTCAACATAAGGTCCACTCTGGTCTACTAGAACTGACACTACTCCCTCACTTTATCCTTGGCTGTCCTAGTTATCGTTATAACCAGAACTCTCACCTTCGACATAGTAATCCTCAACATAATACTGGGCAGACTGACCACTCGGAACATTCTGTCTGTCAAAATAATTCACAGAATTCTGTAGGGAAGAGGAACGCTCATTCTGAGGGATCACACCACGTCCCCTACCCCTAGGAGATTGCTGAAAACTACCACGACGTCTCTGACCTGATACACTATTCGCACGCTGTAACAAGGCCGGGCAACTATTCTTGTAATGACCTTCCTCTCTGCAATAAGCACACTGATTAGGGCCAGGAAAGAATCGCTGAACATAAGGTTCAGGCTTCTGTAACAGTCTCTGAAATTGTGGAGGTTGCTGAAACTGAGGCTGATTCTGACTACGCGGATAAGCTTGCTGCAAAAGAACTTTCGTCTTTAACTCTTTAGTTTTCTTCTCCACTTTATCCTTCTCATCTTTATCCCTATTCTCGTAATATTGTGCGGTAGCCAATATCTGGGCCGATGAAGAGACAGCCCATGAACTCTCAGAGTCATTTAACTTGTTAGAAAGTTCGGGAAGCAAATTAAAGACAAATTTATCCACAAACAACCTTTCACAACCCTCCGTACTCATATCCTGACCACTATGATCAATAAACGTCTCTTCAAACCTAGTGAAGAAATCAGATACACTCTCGTCTTTCTTCTGCTTACATGCTGCTAACTTATCCCAATTCACTCGTAAAGCGGGCATCATCGTTTTCATCAGATTAATAATTCTACCTGGTAATTCTGAAACTAGAGGTTCAGGTTTAGCACCTCCCTCCTGTCTACCATCTGCAGCAACAATATTCGCCCAGGTATCACCTAATTCAGCAGCATGATTCTCATGACGAATCTTCGCCCACAAGGGTTGAGGAACTACATTACCCATCAACATATCGATGTCAGCTAAATTCATAATACACGCTTCAACTGTCTGGGACAATTCCTTGTAATAACCAGCAGGATTCTTACGAGGGTCAGGTAAAGACTGCTTAAGTGCCAAGACCTCTGCTCTCTTCCAAGGGACATGTACCCATACTCGCTGAAAATGAGCCGGAGCGGCCTGAATACCCTGATTTACATTAGCCTGAACTGCTTCTTTCCATACCGGAGGAACTTCTCTCATAGGGTACTGTTTCACTTTCCTCCTAACAGAGGAATCAGGTTCATACAATGTCTGAGACGAAAGTCTAGATCTGAAAGCAAGTATCGTCTCTACGGCATCTGTAACATCAGATTCCACTATCATCCTTTTAGCAAAATCTGACTGAACATCGAGCACATCCTGCGGAATCGGACCCAACTCATTATCTTCCCATTCCTGACGCAGAAAAGTACACATTACATCAAAAACATACCTTTGCTTAGGCAGTTCCCACTGAAAGAAAACATCCATAACTGCTGGTAAATTATACCTCGGAGCATTTAAAATCCACCTACGAGCCAACAAATCCAACACTGTCCGTTCTTCAGAACTAGGAAGCTGACTACGACTCTGCTTACGTTCCGAAACAGGGGTCATATTCAGTGACCCAAACAATGGTGACAATAAATTAGAAACTGTTTCTGTCATTCGTTTTCGAACAGAAGGAGAAGAAGCAGACATAAGAACACGAGAATAAGTATTCTGAGGCAAGGAAGGTGTAGGAACAAGAACAGTAGAAATCAAAGATGCAGAAGCAGAAGGAAAAGGAGTTTGAGGCAAAGCTGATAGCAAGCCTGGCGACCCTAGAATGGGTTGCGCAGGAGAAGGCAAAACCATCTGTGGAGCACCGGGTGGCTGAACAACAGCAGGAGGTTGAACAACAAAGGGCGGAACAACCGGGGGTAATAGAGGCGCAGTAGCACCCTGCACATAGGGAGGAGGCAATCTCAGTAAATGAGAGATCAAAGGATCTTTTTCAGGGTCTTCCATCACTTTCGGAGGAGAAGACGGCAAGGCCGGATAACATTTATCTATGGCCATGCAACGCTGTCTATCTAAAACTTCACTCGCACGCTCTTCTCCATCTTCCTTAAACTGTCTAGCAGCTTGTAGTACTGACATATTTTTATCTTTCCTATCTCTCTTTGCTTGCTTAATTTCTCTCTGTTTGGCTTCCTTACGCCAAAGGCGGAAAGAGTCAAACATTGCCGGCCGGGCTTTCTTCTTAAATAGCTTAACTTCTAGATTGTCTAAAATCTCTGTTTCAAAACTACCATGTGGGGGCCATTGCAAAACACCATCCTTTTTAGTGTAGTGGACCCATACTTCATTATAAGTAATAGGGCCCACTCCGTGTTTTGAGTAAAGTTCATAAGTCGGAGTTCCAACCGGAGGTATCGGACATAAATCCTCCAATCGGGAATCCCTGTTACTACCACAAACAAACCAATTACCAAATTTACCAAGACCAGGCATCTTCCTCACTAGTCTGGTTTCAAACTTCAAAGGGAATCAAAAAATGATACACTCGTAAATATACAAGCCCTTCGGCTTTGGGTACAGCAGCAACCAAATCAAAACCAAGGAATCAAACAAAGTCGTGGGAGCGACCCACTTATACTTAACCAAATATCTGTCACGCCACCAGAAGACCGTCTATCGTCTCGCTTTACAAACATCAATCGGAGGGTCCAAGACAAGGCGGCAGTCAGGGCAGCAGTCCTTCGCAGCCGTTGGAAAGCCTTGCAGAAAAGACCTTCGGTCCACGTCGACATGCAGGGGTCGATGAAGTGGGGGCCCTCCTCCAGAATTTCCTCACGTGGCTCCTCGCAATCTTCGGGCTTGGACCGGTACCACTGAAGTCAGCCCGCGTTGGCCGCGCCAACTGAAGAACCGGGTTTTCAAGTACCCAGCGGCGTCAGGGACACGCCCGAAGTCCTCTAGGTTCCCTTGCCTTGGTATACAGAGACACAGAAACTTCTAGGTGGCGTCAGAGATCAAATTTATTAGCTGCAGCCAGTAGCAGAAATCCCAGTAATACAACACGGTGTACAACTCAAGAAACTGCTCAATTTTACTAAGGTGAGACATCCCTATTTATACACAAAAAGGTACATTTAAAATGCACGCCCCTGCACCAAAATTCAACCAATAGAAAATACATGACATCACACAGCATCATACAGTAAAGCTCATTTTACAGTGTCCCAACCCACAAGTTAATATTTAGGCATATCTAAATAATAATCTGGAAGGCCCGCACAAACCCTTAATTGAAAGCGTAACCCATGAAATGAATAAACAGTCAAGAAAAGTAGTTTCAGATAATGTGCAAGATAACAGATACGTAAAGAAACTTAAAAGTTAACAAATGTCTTGGATGATGATTGGAAATGTAAATAACGATCTTGCAGGGAAATTGGCTTGGCAGGGTCAATTCCCAGGTGAAAGGCCAGCTTCTGAAATAACTCCAATGCACGAAGGAATCCTTGGTTAATGTATATATATATGATTCACAATAGGTCAGACTGCTTTGCTCACAGACTAACTTCTGAGGCCTACATAAAAAGTAACACCAGATGGCAGTCATGACACATGGCAAAAACCCATGTTTCAGAAAAGAAAGTTTTAAGGAAAGAAACCATTTAGATATTGTTTAAGATAAGATATGCGCAAGGAAATTAAAGGTTAAAGAGGTCCTGAACAGTGATTGAACAACTCAGACAACGATCAGCTAGTGAAACTGGTTTTGCAAAAGGTCAGTTTCAGGTGAAAAGGGTTACTCTCTCTGCAGTTCATTCAGAGTCAGAGAAACACAAATTAATATATGCACGAACTCAGAAGGCAAGACCACTTGTTTTGGGCCTACTTCACTGGCCTACGTGAGGGCAAAACTAAAATGCAGTCAGGTTTGAGAATTACAGAACCACAGAATTCCAGTCTGTGCTTTTATTCCCTGTGGGCCCGATTCACAGAATGAACTTAAGACTCAATCCTAAACTTACTACTATTTTGGTATTCACAGAATGCACTTACTACTTTTGGCATTCACAGAATGAACTTACTACTTTTGGTATTCACAGAAGTTAGGATTTTGTCTTAAGTCTGTCTTAAGTTTGTCTTAAGACAAACTTAAGACAAAATCCTAACTTCTGTGAATACCAAAAGTAGTAAATTCATTCTGTGAATGCCAAAAGTAGTAAGTGCATTCTGTGAATACCAAAATAGTAGTAAGTTTAGGATTGAGTCTTAAGTTCATTCTGTGAATCGGGCCCTGTGTTACTACTGTCAGGGGCTAGCTTTATCGACGTCTGTCTTGTTTCTTCCCCCCAGAAAGAAACAGTCCAGCCATGTCATTCTCAACTGGAACACAAACAAACCCAGACTGGGCTCAGCATCTTTAGGTCTCTTCAGTGAAGTGCAGATTGTGTCCTATGAGCCAGTGAGCTACGAAGCCAAGATCTGAGCATCCCCATTCCACCTTGGTAGATTCACTGATAAGAAAAAAAAGGTGACTGGTAAATACTTAAATTAATTTCTTTCCATGGCAATTATTGTAGTAAGCATTCCAGGCTATTGCTTTGCCTATTTCGCTACAAATGAGCACCATATGCACATCAGCCTTGGTCCTTTCATAAATAACATTAAAAAATATCAGCTTTTGTTCCTTTATACAAGTTTTCTTCTACTTTAGACATCAAAATACTGACCAGGCTGGAAAATACTGACCAGGTGCAACTCTAGAGGCCTGGCTTTCCTCCCCTGGGCCTCGCATCCATAGTCCAGCCCTGTGAGGCCAAAGGAATTACATCAGTTAGCAAGCCAAGCCTGCAGCATCATTTAATTGCATTTGGACGTGTGCTTTCCAAGTCTGCTGCAAAATTTTGAAAAATCATCGTAAGCCAACTGAAAGGAGATATATCTCAAAAATGTTATTTGCATCTGCATCATGCTAATTTACAAAAGAAAATGCACCCTGGAACCATCTAAGTGTATACTATTCATTGGCATTAGTAGAGGGTCTCATAGCCATGGCTCAGGGCACATGGTATTACATTTTTTAGTCTATATCTAATTGTACCCTGGTAGTTTCTAGTATTTTATGGTGACTTGATCGATGCATTCTATAGAAGGCACACTATTTTCAACTGTTTTACTCTCTGTTTGCTTTCATGTCTTTGTAAAACATATTTTGGGTATCTGGGAAACCATCTTGGAAATATAATCCACACTGGCTCATTTTAAGGGCATCCAACATGCTGCAGCACCTCTCATTTGGGCTGACAGAAATATGACCACATCACCCCACCCTGATGGAAGTCCGCAGGATCTCATTGCCAGCCTGCACTACCTTTAAAACTACCTTCATAATCTACAATGTGATCACAGCTGGCCCTCATAATTCATTAACAGTTTCCAAACCAATTACATTTCCTATCATTGTTGACTTTGTGCTTGTCTTTGACCCAGTAAAGCACTTCACTGCCTTTTGGCTAGGTTTGCGCTCTAGAGATACAACATACATACAACTAGCACCCTTATCTACGTGGATGACAAGCTCACCATCCCCAGTGGGTTTCCACACACCCACAGTGAGGACACCTTCAGATGGAAGATGAGGAGGAAGAAGTGCAAGAAAGAAAAAACCCAAAGTAAAAGGCCTTCATCATCTAAGCACGTAGGATCTGGAACCAGATTCCTCATATGAATGAATGAATGAATACAATATTTATAAGCACTCGATAACTCAACAGGAGCATCCTGGCACAAAAAACACCAATACTAAAAGGGAAGTAATAACCGAACAGTAAACAAACAGAGGAAAATTTACATCCAAACCCGGCTAGATGAGAGAGTGGTATAAAGTATCTGGCATCTGAAAGAGCCGGGGGCATATTATCAAGCACAGGCGATAAAATTATCGCCGCTTTATCGGCAGGAAACTGCCGCTAAAGCTTGATAATATGTTCTTGTGAATTCCCATAGCAGCCCAGGTTCTGGTGTTAACCTGGGCTGCTATGGGAATTCACAAGGGCATATTATCAAGCCCATTATCGTCGCTTTACCGGCAGTTTCCTGTCGATAAAGCGGCGATAATTTTATCACCTGTGCTTGATAATATGCCCCCCAGTTCTTTAAAGTCTTTTTGAAACAGGCTTCGAGCTTTAATTGCCGAAGCGGGCCTGGAAGTTGATTTCAAGCTTTGACTCCCAAGGCAATAAAGAATTTGCCTCCTCTGGATTTAAGCCTAAGCGAAGGAAGATTTAACAAATTTGCATTGGACAATCTAAGTGATCTCTGAGCCCTGTAATGTATCCACCCGGACAGCCCCAACTCACCTCCAATTTGGGAAAGACCTTAATGCTCAACTAAAGAACATTATATCATGAAGCATGGTGAATACACCGACTACCCCTCTAATCACTTTTTACCCTGCACAGCTCTCCGATGCCTTTTGGCTTGGCTTGCTCTATGTAAACACCACAAACTTTCATACATATATACATACTTCTTAATCCACTTATCTGGAAACTGAATGCTAACATTTGATTAAAGATATAGGTTTTGGAGAGACTGAGGCCAAATTATTCCACCCAGTGTGACTAATAGAATGTATTTCCGCTTAATAGAACTTTGAAATATATCTACTTATTTCATTAGGATTATTATTTATGTTTTTATTGTTTTAATGATATCCACACTAGGAAACATGCTCTTTCAATGTTGCTTCAACAATGCCAGAGGGTTGATGGCCATTTAATGACACTTCCTGTTTTGTCCTCTCTTGTGATGTAACATTATTGGAAAATTAGGGGGGCTCCTACAACCGACCTGGTATTTCTAATTTCTGATCTGTTCAACCAGACCCCTTCCCCATGCCGGTGTCGGGAGGAGATTGGAACACACAGTAGGTGATGCAGCGGGGCGACCTTTGACGAATGCGTGACAATAAGGCTTCCCCTCTCCACTCCGCTATGAAGTAGGAACTTCCTGCAGTTAGGGACCTATGTAAAAGATGGAAAATATCCTGATTGAACAGACCAGAAATTAGAGATCTGGTATGGTATGAATGTGCACAGAGAGTATTCGAATGAAAATAGGGACACACAAAGTGTTTTTTTTGGGCCTGAAGAAAGCCCTGAACCTGTGAGTGGCCAGCTAAGGGCTGAAACATGTAAACCTGATATGGACAGGAGCACCAGCATTGAGTCTGTTTAGGGTCCATCACCCAGGGCCGGACTGGCCATAGCGGGCACTGGACATTTCCCCGGTAGGCGGCTAGGGTGAGGGCCGGTTTTGTGGCCCTAGGGGGCCGTTTTTGTTACCGGGGGTCGGCAGTTTCGGCCCCCTGTAACAAAATCAGCCAAAACCGGCCGTCGCAAACTGTTCGGCTGCACTCCCCTTCACCTCAGCGGGGGCCAGCTGAGCAGTTTGCCAGGGCCGGTTTCTGTTCCTAGTCCGGCCCTGCCATCACCCCAAAAGCAATAAGAATGATCACACACAAATCACAGTAGGTCCAGCCTGTACTTCCAGGCCTTATCATCCCTTCATTTGGTGGAATTGCAGGAGAAGGGGCTTTCGTTACCTACAATTCCTTGCATGGTCAACAAGCAGCTTAAAATGCCACAGGACAGGTATAAATGTACACATTGAATCCTGTGCCTCACTGACTTTAGATTCAAAAAATTAAAGGGAGTTGGGCCCACAGGACAAGGGATAGGCAGGGCCGTTAAATTCTGAAGCAACATGGGGTAAGCCTATTCCTCGGATTTTTTAAGCTTAAACAATTTTTAGCTTAAAAGATTAACACTTCTTCTATGGATTAATCCTGGTATATTTATTCATACCTTTTACTTTATATTTCAAATTTTCTTTTCTCAAACATTAATACATAGAGTATGAAAACATTGTCACTTCATAGTTGCATTCAAAAACAATTCACATATAAATAGAAAACAAATCGCGCTCAACAATACTTTGTCAAAAGAATGACTTGTGCTTTACAAAACAGTGTCACAAAACAAGTTTAAATCAAAACTGTCGATAAACAGAATTCCAAAATAAGCCGTATGACGCGTTTCGAATCCTGATATTTCTTAACAGGATTCTCATTAGGGCTTTTGTTCTTTTGTTCTTATTCGTGCTGTTTTCTGATTCAGAAGGTGTCATCAATTCCGTGGGCCATTAGATCAAATGAATCGCTCTTGTAATTCCTAGTTTACTCATTACTTTCTTTTCACAGCCCGGTATTTTGCAGCTTGGGTCGTTTCTTAATAAATCAAGCCTCTGACCGTCTTTCCGGCTTTAACTTTTCAAGGCTGGGGGGGCGCTAGAGGGCGCACACACGGAATGGCCGCCTAACTGTGAGGCTCCCGTTCCCTGGAGCATTTATCCTTCAATAATCCTACCTTCCTGGAGGGTGAACTCCCCCAAAAGCAGCTGCATCAGTGCCGTGTGGGATCGTTCACGATCGGTCCAACTCTCGGATCTCTGGAGGTGACTGGGCCCGAGAAAGCGATCCTGCAAAATTCGCCGGCAGTGCCCCTGGAGCTGGCGAGACGGGACGATCGGGTGCTGGTTGTCATGCAAGGCCGGTGCTTACCACTAGGCGGCAGGCCCCGGGCGCAGGCCCGGCTGCGGAGACTGTTGCGCCCCCGGCTTTTGGCCTGGCGATCGGCCCCATACCCTGCCTGCTGGGAGCCCCCTCGGAGTCCCGACACCTGGGGGCTCGTACGTACTGGATTATTCTACCTTTTCGTCGCGGTCACTCCACTGCGACCGAGGCCATACAACCGGCAGAGGACTTGAAGCTGGCCGGGGGAATACCGTGGTTCCCCGCAGGATTAGCCGAGTGCATTGGCCGCTGCTGGGAGCATCGTCTCTACTGACCCGACCCTCGTCAGCGGCACGAAGGTACGGGGCACAGCTGGGGGCAGGGAGATTATCCTTGTGGTCTTTGGAGGTGCGGCAGCTCGGACTGGTTGCTGCTGAAGGCCGCGAGAGGCAGCCCTGCCGAGAGGAGACTCCCGGTCCTGCCGGGAATTGTGCACGGCGTGTGGTCGTGTGCCTTCCACACCGATGCGACGAGCGCTGCGCTGAGGAGATCGTGGGCTCTCTGATCTCCTGCACTAGCATTGAGGCCTGCTTGCCCGAAGCTGGTGAAGGCGCAGAGGAGGCCGCACGAGTTGCTGCTACCTGCCGTGGGGCTCTCTGTGTGGCTCTGCTCTGTTGACCCGTGATTGCACTGCGGTCCATGACGGCGGAGCGGCTGGGCACATCTGGATGCTGATCACATAGTGGAGCCTGCCCCAGATGCATTATTGGCACACCGTGTCTCCGGCATTTTCACCCACATACCACGCCTACCAGACCTGTGCTACAAGCTGTGCATAACGTTCATGGTTGTGTGCTGGTCTAGGAGAGCCTGAACTTGATATATGTGAATGCTGGTCGATATTGACTGAGATTTTTGAGTAATCCTTGCTATATGTCACTTCCCCTGTACCTGCGACCTAGTTGAGTGACTCGCTGTGCAGCTTTTTAGCCTGTGAAGATTTATTAGCACGAAGGGACACGAGGCATAGTACTGGTAGAACACCCTGCTCAGAGACAAGCTAACGGGTGTCACGATGCCTAACTCGACCAGGAGGCACTCACCGTCGCATCAGTGGACCCCAGGGCGGTGGGCAGTGAGAGGCTCAAAGGCACGATGGTGCGCCCCGAAAACCGCCAGACGAAAATAAACTTCGAGGGCTCAAGGAAGGGATCGAAGACGGCGCCAGCCAAGCCGGGGCCTAATGGCGCGGACCTTACTGCCGCAGCTTCTCCCTCTAAAGAGCTTGATATGCACCGTCTGCTTCAGGAGATGCGGCAGGGTTTCGCCACTGTGGTGGAGAAAGTGGACAGGATGTCCTCCAGGATGGACGCCCTAGTGCATAAAGTAGACCAGCATGAGGAGCGAATAACAACAACGGAACAAAGAATTTCGGACAATGATGACGTCACCGCCTCCCATACATCTCAACTAGCCCGCATGGATAATCTACTACGAGTTATAGCAGCCAAGAACGAGGACTTGGAAGCCCGCAGCAGACGCAACAACATTCGCGTCACGGGTGTTCCGGAGTCCACGGACACTGGCAGGATGGAACTATATGTGGAGAAGCTCCTCAGAGCGTCGGTGGGAGAGGATGCCTTCTCACCTCAGTTCATCGTAGAAAGGGCGCATAGGTCGCTGGCCCAGGCCAATCATCGCTCGCCTGTTGAATTACCGCAACCGGGACGTCGCACTGAGAGCAGCCCGAACCAAACAGAACCTGCACTACAATGGTGTCACTTTTTCCATTTATCCTGATTTCACTCCCCTAGTGCAGGAGGAAAGATGCAAATTCCTGTCTGTTAAAAAGAAACTGCGTGAGGCCCAGCTGGACTATGCTTTGCTCTACCCGGCGAAGCTGCGGGTGACGCACCAAGGAAAGCAGCGGTTTTTCACGAATCCGCAAAAAGCAGAAGATTACCTGAAAGCGATCCGCAAGGCACAGAGGGGAGATCGGGGTGGCAATGTGGACCTCGAGGACGACCCACCACTGGCGGAAGATGACAATTTTTTTTTTTAAATTTTTTTTTTGGGTGTTCATAACCACTTTATTGTGCATTGTGTACATTACACTGCTTCACTCGCCCACAACCCGGAGGCCGGCAGCATAATATGTAGCCAAAAGGAAAACAGTAAAACGTAAAAACGAAAACCATAAGGGGCCTCGTAGTATCTGAACACAGCCATAGAACCGGCATCCCGGAGGCCCGGTGGCGTAATTTCTCATCATGGTGTGGGTAGCAGTGCAAAAGAAAGTGTAAACAGTAGGCTACAACGCGGCAGAACAGGTTTTCAGTGTTTTTTCCCACCTTCCCCAATCCCCAACAAGAAACAAAGAGCAAAAGAAACTATAGAGGAATCGTTGTCTCTGTCCGGTAAAGAGTCTGTAATCTATACATAACATAACAGGTCCTTGATCGTGTTCCGCTACACAGTGAGATGTCTATGGCAGTGGGATGCGATGTGTAATTGGGGTCCACATGTCCCACGGTGTGTCCCAAGGGTGGCAACCCAGTGTGATAGGAAGGGCACATGAACGGGGTAGGGCATGGGTGCTAACTAGTGGTTAAGGGTCCAGTGAAGCCCCCTATACATAAAGTGTCGTACCAGTATTAAGTGATTCTAGGACATGCCAGGAAGCGGAAGATGACAATTGATGTGAAGCGACCTTCATGAAACAGACTGCTCGGGCTCTGACCTGTTGGGTTTGAACCTTCAGACGCTATATCAGATGGCTTTGACGCCTTACTGCAGTTTGGGACTGCTCAACTTCTCCAGTGGTAAAGTATTCCAGGGACCACTATCCCTGCCCTGGCCTCCACCGAGGGTGGAACAGTACGGGAGGCTACCGGAGGGAGAAGTGGCTGTGCGCCCATGATGTTGTTTTCCCTACGGGTATACCCCAATCGTTGGAACAAGTTGTGGACGTTGTGGGGAGAAGGGGGAGGGGAGGTGTGGGGTCGGGTGACTGCTGGCATGATTGGGATGCAGTAGTGGGAGGGGGGTTGAGTTCTTCTGGGGGGAGTTTTGTTTAACGGGGAGGAAGGGCGGTTGGTTGGTCATTGTGGTGTTCGGTATCACCTGAGAAGAGATGGTTCTATGGAATCTACTATGGCATGCTACATTTCTATGATGTACCCTATCTTATGGCGGGACTGAGGTCTGATGCACGATTGAGTTGTATGTCATGGAATATAAGGGGTCTTAACAATGCTAAAAAATGCCGAAATGTGATTGCATACTTAGACCGCCACCAAGTCCAGGTAGCCATGTTGCAGGAAACGCACCTATCACCGCAGACACGCACTACCTTTGCAAGCAAATGGGCTAGAGCCCGTGTTCTCTCTTCTTATTCTAATTATGCGAGAGGAGTTGCTATCTTGATTAGACGCACTGTGCCATTTCAAGCGTGTGGTGAGCTAACGGATGCAGAGGGCCGCTTTGCCTTGATGTGGGGACGTTTAGGCCGTGACACCATCACCGTAGTGAACTGTTATGCACCTAACTTGGACACGCCTTCCTTTTTTACCACACTTTGGGGCAAAATTCTGGACGTAGGGTCCCGACACGTTATTTGGGGAGGAGACTTTAACATAGCACTGGTGCTTCAACTAGATAGGGCAGACGGAGTGACGCATTACAATCCCAGGTCCAGGTAGGCTCTAGAGGGCGTGATCTCGGAAGGTGGTCTGGTGGACGGTTGGCGCTACCTACACCCTTTCCGGAAGGAGGGCACACATTTTACATCATTGACAGGCACGTGGGCACGACTGGACTACATTTTTACATCTAGAGAGATTTGTGCGGGGGTGACTGGGGTGGTGCACCCCCTGAGGACATACTCTGATCATAGCCTGGTCCTGATGCACCTACAGGTGCCTGGATGGGACAACCCTAGACCACACTGGAGGTTGCAGCCAGCAGTCCTTTTAGACACTGTGTTCCGCACTGAACTTGATGAGGAAATTGCCGCTTTCTTTCCTAGAAATAAGGGATCTGCAGACTCGGTCGAACACATTTGGGAGGCATTCAAGGTAACAATCAGGGGATATTGCATATCAAAGAGCTTCGGGGGTTCTGCGCGACATTCAACGCACAATCCGCACACTCGATAGCGAACTGAAGGACTTGGAGGCTCGGATGGTAGAGGGGGATAGTGCTGACACCCATGCAGAGTTCAGAGATAAACCGACATGATACGAGGAGGAAGCAAACAGGGAAGCAAAGTTTAAAGGGAAACACTGGCAGGCGAGAAAATACTGTGAGGGAGACAGACCAGGCAAGGCCTTGGCAGTGTTGACACGCACACCGCACAGTCATAATACGATTCTGGAGGTTATGAATGATCAGGGACATACAGTCAGGAACTCAGATGACCTACTCGCTGCTTTCGTCTCTCACTATCATGTGCTGTACACCACAGCCACGACTGCTGTTGTCCCATATAATGACTTCCTTGGCGATGTGGCTCTCTGCTGGCTCAATGATGGCGACAGAGCCTTCCTAGCCGCCCCTTTCGAATTGGATGAAATCCGGGATGCTACTATGTCGCTTCAAAATGGAGAAGCGCCCGACCTGGACGGGATCCCTGCCGAGTTTTATAAAACATACATAGACATTATGGCCCCAGTCCTCCGTGAGGTCTTTGAGGAACCACTAGCTGACGGACTACTCCCATGCTCAATGCGCGAGGTCGTAATTACTTCATTGCTAAAACCTGGCAAGAACCCTAGCGCCTGCGATTCCTATCGCCCGCTCTCGCTCTTGAATTGTGATGTCAAAATACTGGCGACGGTGCTGGCTACCAGATTGTCTCTCCTGATGACCCGAATTGTATTACCTGACCAGTCTGGGTTTGTCCCAGGCTGATCCACCTCCCATAACCTACGCACTTTGTTTTCCCTACTCCACACAGTGCACCCTGATCTCCCAGTTGCAGCGGTTTTTCTAGACGCTACTAAAGCCTTCGACTCAGTCGAGTGGCCATACTTGTTCACCGCCCTAGCGCGTATGGGGTTCCCTAAATTATTCATCTCCTGGGTCCAATTGCTGTATACGCACCCTACAGCGAGAGTCCTGATTAACGGCCGCCTTTAAACCTCCCTCGCCATTTCCAGAGGCACCCGACAGGGATGCCCATTATCCCCCCTTTTGTTCGCGATAGCCGTCAAGCACCTGGCCTGTAGGCTCCGTCAGCTACACCGTGAAAGTGCGATTCGCTGCTTCCAGTGCCAGATTGATGTATCATTATATGCCGACGACATGACGCTATTTGTCAAAGACCCGGCACACAACCTGAATCCCTTACTTAGGGAATTTGTTGTCTTCGGCGGAATGTCTGGGGTACACATAAACTGGGCCAAGTCACAATTTTACCCGCTCACGGATGCGGTTGCTGACTTCCCCCTTGACTTTCCTCTAGAGTGGTGTCGTTCGGACCTACGTTACCTGGGTATCCAAGTCTCACGTGATAAAGACGAACTATTACGCTTAAACTACGGCGTGGCAGTCACGAAACTTACCGCGTTGGTAGATCGTTGGATCTCCCTCCCCCTTTCCATGGCGGGTAGGGCGTCGCTTATCAAAATGGTAGTGCTACTCCGATTCCTTTATCTTTTCCTTAATATCCCTTACTACCCGGGTGCTTTTTTCTTTAAAACATTGAAGTCGGAACTATGTCGTTTATTCTGGGGAGGTAAGAGCCCGCGGCTGAGATGGTCCATGCTCATTCAACCATATGATAAGGGGGGTTTCGATATACCCGACTTCGAGGCTTACTATTTGTGTGCTCAGGCGCATTTTGCCTATCACTAGATCTTTCCCACTCCATTCATGCCTCAATTGGCGGTGGAAGACTGGATTGCGAACCCGCTTGCCCTCAATGGGCTCCTTTATTGCCCGGCGTCGTCCATAACAACACCACATACTTCCGTCACATGCACTATAGATGCTTGGTGCCGCATGGCTAAGAGACTGGACTGCGGACTGCTGTATTCTCCCCGGTTGCCGCTGGCATACCACCCTAAGCTTGAACTCCTACAGGAACGTGGCTTCCGACTGCTCTGTGAGCGCCTTCGAGTCTCCTGTTGGGGCGATCTCTTCTCCGCTGGCCAGTTCAAACTGCGGAAATGTTCTTCACTTCTCACAACCGCACT
Source organism: Lissotriton helveticus (assembly GCF_964261635.1). NCBI lineage: Eukaryota > Metazoa > Chordata > Amphibia > Caudata > Salamandridae > Lissotriton > Lissotriton helveticus. The sequence goes on from NC_136072.1 coordinate 1,076,672,376, forward strand.
CCGCTCAATGTCTTCTACTACCTACGACTACGCCAGGGGGTGAGGGAAATCTTACCTGACTTTCCCAGTGAACCTGAGGTCCTGTCTCCGCTTCACTTCATGCTATGCTCGCAAGACGGCTCACATTTGGTGTCGGGCATGTATCGCCATATCAGGGTGTGTAGTCCGGGACCGGAGGCCTCGGCCCAATTGCATTGGGCTGCTGAACTAGCAACCGAGATTACTGACGAACAGTGGCTGGATTTCGGTAACCTCACGGCCCGAATATCAGCCAGTAGCAGGCTCAAGATGCTCCACTACAAGTTCCTGCAGCGACTATACTATACCCCGGTTAAAAAATATAGGTTCCGCTTATCCGATAACGATAGATGCGAACGTTGCCATGCGGAACATGCAGGTTTCCTACATCTTGCCTGGGAATGGCCCCCTGTTCATACCTACTGGCAGCAGGTACACAGCGCCCTCGAATCAATGATTGGGGAATCCATAAATCCTGACCCAATGCTAATGCTCCTGGGACACACACCACATATCCCTAAGACCTGCAGGAAATTCTTAGATATAGCACTGCTTCTTGCAAAACGGCGCGATGCATGTAGGTGGGGTCGTGGCAGGGCCCCGAAGTTTAAGGACTGGCTCGCAGATATGACTCATTGTCAGGAGCAATACGCAACTTTTACTGAATTACTCCAGATTTCTAGCAGACCAAATGACATTTGGGGTCCCCTAGTCAGCTACCTACTGGCCCAGACAGACCGAGATGAGGGCCCGGATGGGGATGGTATCCGGAGTGGCAGTGATGTCCCGGTGTGACGGGTCTAACCACACAGATGCAGTCACCATTGGGGGGTTTCAGATTATGTTCACTTGCTACATATGTGATTGTGTATCCTTCCGACTAACATGGCTCACCACTGTCCATTGTCGATATGCTTAAAAACACCAGATGAAACGCCTTACCTTCCCTTGTTACGAGCTGTGGCATAGCTCCCTTCTAATGTATACTAGCGATATGACCCTACCCCTGATTGACGAACATTGTGCTCGCTCTTATGACCATCTACCGCTGTTTTTTATTTACTGTTAAATTGCCATGTACTATCAATGCTGAATGTATCAGGTGTTGCTTCACTGAACCGTAAAACCGAACCCTTGTATTGTTATGTGTTGGAAAATCAATAAAGAGAGTTTTAAAAAAAATAAAAAAAAATAAAAAACTTTTCAAGGCTGCAGACGCTCTGTGGGCCTCATTTATGAAAAGTGACGCATCGCTGCATGAAAACAGCGATGCGTCACTTTTCACTGCGCCCTCCTTGCGACACCAATGATGCATCATATTTACAGTATGACGCATCATTGTGCAAGGAGTTACAGATACGTCAGTATTTCTGACGTATCTGTAGGCGCAAAAGTGACGCATTGCTGGAGTGTGTCACAAAAGTGACGCAACTCCAGCAATGTGTCCTTTCACATGGGGCAAGCCCCATGTGAAAGGGCTTGCGTCAGTCTTACGCCTGCTGTGAGGCAGGCGTAAGATGTTGATGCATTTAAGTCCTAGAAGTGGCGCAGTGAAATCTCATAGATTTCACTGCGTCACTTCCATGACCCTTTCTTGCGTCAATATGCCCCCCTTGCATACATTATACCTGGCGCAGGTATAATGTGGCGCAGGAGTTTACAAAGTGACGCATCTACCTAGATGCATCACTTTGTAAATATGGCGCAACAAGGCGCATATTTTACGCCAATGGTGAGTCACAAAAAGTGACGCACCGGCGGCGTAAAAGTGACGCATAGCCTCATAAATGAGGCCCCCTGTCTTTTTCGAATCAATTGAAGCTTGAAGACACCGTTTTTACTTTGCCGTGTGGGCCTCTCACGTTCGCATTTTCAGGTATTTCTCGACCAGCTTACTGTGACAAAATCATTCAGTTGTGGCCCTGACTTTAGAGGCATAATATTGCACCTATTTTGGGAATTGAAAAAAAGGTAAAAATGTCCAGGTGGCGTTGTAGGACTCTGTCCATGTTTTTACACTTTTCTGACCCAGAATGTGTCCATCTGAAAGCGTTCTAGGTCAGCTGTGCCCATATGGCTGGTGGGAGAGTGTTCCATAGTCTTAGGCATTGAATAGCCAAGGATCTGTAGAGGGACTTTGGGCCTGATTTAGATCTTGGCGGAAAGGTTACTCTGTCACAACGGCGACAGATATCCCATCTGCTGAAATTAAAATCCCATAGGATATAATACGATTTAGATTTTGGTGGACATGATATCCGTCACCATTGTGACGAGTAACCCGTCCGCCAAGATCCAAATCAGGCCCTTTTTGTGTGTTAATTTTTTGAGATTTGGGTGTCAGACAGTATTGGGGTTGGCTGAGTGGAGGTTCCTCTATGTCTGACTAACATTCTATTTTATTGATAATGTAAATACCAGCTTAAATCTGTGTTTAATCTGGGCGTTAAATATCGAGAAACAGTAACAGTTAGCTCATATGTTTGCACCCCATTTTGTTTTAAAGTGTTATTTTCTTAGAGAAGATCTTTTGCACTCTCCACCCGTAGTCAGTGGAGCGCTCTTAAAGTGCTGCTTTTCCTAATCAAGGACCCATCTTGTCACCTGCATTTGTATTTGTTGTCATTGATCTTTTAAAGTTGGCTCAGATAGAAGACATTGCAGTAGTCCAGTGGTGCCATTACCCAGAATCTCCCTTGTTCCATTCTCAGGTGACTATGTCCACTCTGAAGGTGTGGTAGAATTTTATAGAGTACAAAAGATGCAAAGGTATGCTGCACTCAAGGAACTTCAGTTTTATAAAGAGACTTTATTATTCCATATACTCGCACAAACGCGTTTCAACTCAGCTGGTCTTTGTCAGGGTTGGTGAGTTTCTCACCATTTTCAGTTTAAATTGTGCATGCCCATGTTGCCCACTATGAGACATTATGAGATATGTAGCTCCACATCAAAATGATAACAATAAACACATAAAATTAAAACAACATATATATCAACACACCTTATGTGAGCTGCAGGCTCATATATTTGTGTCATCTCAAAAGTGATATATATGTTAATTTTAATCTGCAGTTTGATTATGTAATATCCATCTAATATAATGTGCTATACTAAAATTGATCTCTAAGAGGCAATACAGTGAGGGGACAGGGTGTGATATGGTCATAAATGGCAATGGTCTACCCATGTTGTTGACTTATAGTGTCACTGGTGTTAGTGTGAGGGCTCTGAGATCTGGTGATAAAGTGTTTCACCAATCGCCTTCAGTGTTGAGTACTAGCCATCCGTGTTGAGTACTCGCCTCATACCCTCCCGGTGCAATGGTGTGTTGATTAGGTATATACTAATTTGTCTCTAGTCCATACAGTTCCTTTATTTATAATCTTTAGCATCTCTAATGTTAACTTATAGGTAGTCTTGTATGGTAATACAGTGTTAAACTATCTATGTCTAGTATATTAACCTCCTGCTCTCCCAGTGCACTGGTATGATGTTTGGATATGTGTCAATCTATATCTAGTGGAGTAATCCTACCTTCCTAGTATGGAATATACAGCAGAATTGATATGATAGTAATACAAAGCTATGGTAACCATTTCTTATAGAATTATATACTTCAACCCAAAGGCACCATGTTACAATATCTGAGTCTAGTGCTCTAAGCACTATATCCAAGGTTGTCAGTCACAATATAGTTAATAAATGTACAAAAAGTTCCTCATCATTATTTAGTCCAAATGGTGCTTTGATTCTCAGCTGGATGACATATTTGGATTCCACTTGTCACAGCGTTAGCGTGCGGTTCCACCCTGTTTGAAAGAGTACTAAGTCAATGTGTAATTAAGAGTTCTTTGGCGGAATAATCCTACTGTGAGACCAAATGTATCAAGCACTGTGTTCTGTTGCCTATAGTGCTATTTTCTTAGTGCAAACTGCATCCCCATGGCCATGTTGGTGGGAATACGCTGGGTAGAAATATTTCCCTAATTGCAAATTTAGCAAGCACCAGAGGCTGCTCACACGCATGCTATTCATGTTCTGTTGAATTTAGCAATATTTCATAGCACAACATGCATCCTTGCATCCATTTGGACACAATGGAGAATGTTTGCGCTAAGAAAATAGCACTAAATGCAGAATAGCTCAATCTACATAATAATAACTAACCTTGATGAAGTTTTGGGTAATTCTGCCTGATAGCCCCACACAGAATCACTTGAATTATGCCCAGCCTTAGTAAATTCATGGTTTCTAACTTTTACTGACAATAATCTAATCCAAAGGCAGTGTCACTTCTACAATAATCTGCAATGGAAATGCTGGACTGATAGCAGCATGAATCTGACTCCCCAAAGATAGGAGGTTTATTATTTCAAACCATATCATCACATACAATCTAAATTAGATTAACCACAGATTACACGTTCACAATACTTACAATTGGACAACAATCACAGTTTTAAAATATGATGCAATAGTAACTTCCACTTAGGGGGGAAGATGGCGGCCGGTTGTTGAGTCCGGTCGGGAGCTCCGTGCCTGGGCTCTCTAGAATGGCGTTGTAGAAGGAGGAGGCTGCTGCTGTTGATCACTAACAGCTGAATTACGATACAGTTAACGATGTATCCGAAGTTTCCCTGAACCAGCAAGCCGTTTCTGTTTTCCTGCCGACACCTTCGCTAGCATCTTATGCGAAAATGAAATGGATCCAAGTTCACGTCCGAGACTTACTTGCTTTCCACTAAGGAAATCCGCAGTTTTTCTTCATTTCCCCTGAGAGCGCAATACAATGGTGATTTCTTTCGGCGTCCTGATCAAAACGCCCGATGTTACAGCGGAGGTACAGAATTCTCGATCCCTGAAGCGGGGCTCTCACATCTGTGAATCGGCAATCCATACAGACACAGACGCCGGGAGGTGGGAGGCAGCATTGCGTGCTCAGCAAAACTGCAGGAGAGCAGTGAACCGGATCGCGGTGTTCGTTAGAGGTAAGGCGAGGGGAATTGATGTACTGGATAGATGGGTTCGACACCCTGGGGGTTATGAAAGTTTTGAGGTCTGCCAGGATAAGTGGTCTAGGGCACAATTGTCTCGCCTGGAGATTCTGACTGAGTTATATTCGTCCCGGTTTAAAAACAGACCGCAACCAGCTGACTCTCCCCACAGTATAAGACTCCTGAGCAGGTTAAGTGACCCCAATAAATTCAATTTGGTGGATAACCCTGTGGAAGTCCTAGTAGATAAAGCACCTCACTACCATTTTAGCCCCTCGTTTTACCAGTACCAGTATACCATCGCAGGTGGGCTTGTTGTAGTAAAAGTGGAGGGGGAGAAGGGAAGCTCAGACAGTACAACTCATTCCTCATCCGAATTAAGAGAATTAAGCGATCAGACTCTGAATTTAACTAGTGACCAGGAAATAGGGAAAATTGCGGCTAAAGTGGACAAAGTAATTACAGTAGATCCTGAACAGCAAGAAAGGTCCTCTTACTGTCTAAGGAACAGGCAATTCCTTAGGACAACAGCTCCTTCGGCTCCTAAACAGCCTGTAATTCCGCGGATCACAAAGAGAGTTTCACGGAAAGCTTTGAAATCACAAGTAGGAAAATCGCTAAACAGAAGAGGACCGGCAGAAGGCAAGCTGGAAGCAGGCGAAGGGGGAAAAAACTCTAAAATAAAAATCACTCCCTCATTAAGGTCCTATTTCAAAGTGCAGGACAAGGCTCAGACTAAACTCGCCATGGAAAGCTCTGCTTCCCCAGCATTAACAGAAGCTCTAATGGGTGATCCAATCAGCTCCCCGGCAGAGGTCTCCATGAAGGAGCTTGAAAATCAGTTGCAGGCAGGGTCGTTGACACCGGATCTAGCCCAGGGTTCAATCCAGAGTTCACCTCCCTGCCAGAATTTGAGTCAGGCTCAAAGTACACCCCTGGACCCTACTGGATTTGTGTCTAATTGCCCTCCTATGAGTCCTCCCTCGATTTCGATTAACACTATTACTAACTCTAACTCTATTACTAACTCTAACTCTAATTCTGACAATTCTAAGAGTGACTCACGAAACAGTACGGAGGTCTTGTTGGAAAAGATGCTCGAGGAGATGAAGTCCAGATTCAAAGTATCAGAGGATAATCAGAATAAGCTGCATGACAGATTTGAATCTCTGGACTCCAAGCTATTAGCTCTAAATGATAGAGTCTCCACAGTTGAAGCAGAAGCCGAGGGCCTGACTAAGAGTGTAGAGCTAACAGAACGGAATATTAGAGACTTGAAGGCAATGGACAAAAGCAGAGAGGAAAAGCTAGAAGCTTTAGAAAATCAGTCCAGAAGGTCCAATTTGAGATTTCTTAATGTTCCGGAAGGGCAAGAAGGGTCGGATACAAAGACATTTATAATATCAATTATAGAGGAACACTTCCCATGGAGTAAAACCCTTGATCTGGAAAACGACATTCAGCGGGTACATCGTGATCCTTTTGGGAAGCCTAAGGAGAGGAAGAACCCAAGAAAGATCCTAGTGAACTTTAGATCATACAATCTCAAAGAGAGAATCCTGAGTGAAGCCCTAAAAAGTGGGGCGTATAACAGAGATGACTGGTCTTTTAGGATTCGATCCGACATTGCGAGAGTGACTCAAGATAGGCAATGGGAGCTGGGTCAAAAAATGCCCGAACTAAAAACACTTGGGGCAACTGTCCAAATGAAGTTTCCAGCCTCACTTAGGATAATGTGGAGGAATAAGATGTACAACATCAGAGATCCCCAGGAAGCCGATTCTCTCTTAGAACAAATGCGCGACCAGATTCAAATACATTCACATTCTTAGCCTAAATATATTCAATATATTCAATAATGAAGTAGTGAAAGTAGTGGTAGCAATAGCAGTAGCACCCTCATAAAATTTTATGCACTCAGGCACGGGGCTTGAAGTGGGCTATAATTAAGGCCCAAAGGAAAGGGAGGCTTTCCCAGGGAGGGAGTGTGTCTCCCCGTGCCTTCTTCTTTCTTTATTTTTTGTTTATTTCTCACATTCACAACTGGTTTTATGTATACACTAGAGGGGAGGAGGGGCGGGGGACACACGGGGGATGGGAGCAAAGTAGGGAAAAATACAAAAAAAAGTCCTCAGCATGATGCTGATCTCAAGGGGGTAATCAATGCCCAGCTTGTTAATAATGGAATTCAGCTAACTAACAGGAAGAGATGGGAAGAAATCTAAAGAATATAAAAATAACTTCTTGGAATGTTAACGGGCTAAGAACTAAGAGCAGGCGACGGAAAATCTTTGAATATCTGAAATCTATTGATAGCGAAATTGTAATCTTACAAGAAACACACTTACTTATAAAAGAGTGGGAAGAGATAAATAAAACCCTCCACTGAGTCGACTCCTACATATGCACTGATCTACAGTGTGTTATAAAAGGGGTTGTCATCCTTTTTAAAAAATCTTTGAAAGCAAAAATCTTATCATCTGAGAGAGACCCTAAGGGGAGATGGGCGATAGCTAATGTTAGCATACTTAGTAACACTTTTACTGTGGTTGGATACTATGGACCAAACACAGATGATCCTACTCCACTACAGCCGCTATACTCCCAATTGATTTCGGCAACTTCTCCAGTGATTTTGGGCGGAGATTTCAATATCATCTTAGATCCAAAAGTAGATCGGCATCCTAAAGGGAACCAGGCAAGCTTGCCAAAAATGAGGGAATGGTTGGGAGTGTATAAAAGGGATTTAAGCCTTATCGACGTATGGAAAGAGAAGGGTATCAAACAAGATAGATTTACCTTTAAGAACAAGAAGCTTGGTATACAATCAAGAATTGATTATTTTCTAATAGATCAGGGGCTAGTAGAAAATACTCATAATGTAATTCATCTTCCCGCCCATCTCTCAGACCACTCTGCCGTCCAAATTACGTTAAGAATTAATAACGATATAACGATTCCGAGATGGACACTAGATCACTCAGCTCTCTTAGACCCTGTAATTATTGACCAACTCAAACAGGAGACTGAACTATATTTTCAGGACAACAACGGGAGTGCTCCACCTCAAACAGTTTGGGAGGCATATAAGGCAGTAATAAGGGGCAAGATCTGTGGCCTAACTATTCATAGATCAAGGGAGGTAAAAAAAGAGATCCAGAGAATAGAAGAGAATATAAAAACACTGGATCGGCAGATATCTGCAGATACATCATCCCCGAGAAATCAAGACCTAAATAAGGAAAGGCTTAAACTGAAAGAAAATGTATCAGTGTTATTAGAGGGTAAAATTAGAGAGAGATGGGAATGTAGTAAACTCGCCCACTATGAATATGGAGAGGGTTGCGGGAAAATGCTCGCTTGGAAGATCAAAACAGACCAAGCTAGAAATAAAATCGGCTGTATAGACCCAACAGACAGTTCCCAAAATGGGTCTGAAGAAGCAGTACTAAAGGAGGAATTCTCAGCCTTTTTCTCTAACCTCTATACAGAGGATTGCAACCCACAAACCGAAGAAATAACCACATTTCTAGATGCACAAAACATCTTAAAACGTTCTAACCTCTGAAGAAAAAGAAACTCTAAATAGCGAAATAACAACAGAAGAGGTAGACATAGCGATAAGAAAATTAAAAAAAGGTAAGGCAGCAGGTCCTGATGCCCTCCCAAACGACTTCTACATGAGACTAAAAGACACACTGGTTCCCCAATTAACAGCGCTATATAATAAGATCTTTATAAATAATGATAGAATCCCGGAGTCATGGTATGATGCAACCATCTCTATTCTTTTGAAACCGGGTAAAAACCCGAAAAAATGTGAGTCTTACCGCCCAATATCTATCCTAATTGTGATTACAAGATCTTCACCCAAATCATGGCAAAAAGACTAGGGAAAATCGCGGGGACACTAATAAACTCTAATCAAAAGGGCTTTGTGGCAGGAAGATACCTTCAAGATATTACACACGAGTTGATCGGAGCAATAGATATTGCCATCACAGAGAAAATTCCTCTATCGATAATTACAATCGACGCTGCTAACACGTTCGATAGAGTTAATTGGTGCTACTTAAGCGAGGTTCTGAAGAAATTTAATTTGGGGGAAAACATCTTAAAAATGGTAGAAAACATCTATAACTCTCCTAAAGCTAAAATATTAATTAATGGTAATCTAACAAATAATATTCTGATAGGTAGAGGAACTCGCCAAGGGTGTCCCCTCTCTCCCCTGCTTTTTAATTTTTATATTGAGCCGATTGCAGAGTGTCTTACGAATCTCCCTTCAATCTCCCCTTTTCATTATCAAGGGTGGCATAAGAAAGTAGCTCTTTATGCAGATGACCTCATGATTTTTACTTCGGACTTAAAAGAGGCTCTTAAAACAACAGAAGAGACCTTAATAGGTTTTGGGAAGTTATCTGGTTATCAGATATATCAAACTAAAACTGAAACCATGAGCTGGAATGAGGATTTTGTATCCCCTTTTTGTAAGGAAAAAATAAGATACTTGGGTATCGATCTCGTAAAAGATATTGAAAAAATATCCCATACTAACATCCATAGAGTAGATGTTGAGGTAAAAAAGCTTTTGAAAGTATGGAGTGGACTCCCTTTAACATTCCTGGGTAAATCTAATATTATAAAAATGGCAATCTTGCCGAAATTAACTTTTTTTTTTAGCGCTATCCCGCTCGAGTTTAAAAGAGAAACCATAAAAAAAATCCAGGGAGAATTATCTAGCTTTATATGGTCCTCAAAAAGACCAAGAATCGCATGGCATAAAATAAGGAGAAAGAAGGAGCAGGGAGGTATAGCTTGTCCAGACCTCCTGGAATATTGCAGGGCCTTCCAATTTAAAAATAGTAGAGTGTTGTTGGGCTCTTACAATACTTACCCATTATTCCTACAAAAATTAACAAACAACACCAGCCACTTTTTGTACAAATTCGGTCACCCGAAGTTCTTTAAAAAAATCAAATTGAATATCTTGAAATCAGCCGCTAGGTTGTGGTATTGTGTCAGATCTACATTAAATATCCCCTTCTATAGCGACAAGGCCCCAATTTGGGATTCCCAGGCTACACCAGACTGCCTTAGGGACAGTTTAGCGATCCTCCTAAAATCAGCAGGATTAGTAGAATGGGGGCAACTCCTGTCTCAAAACAAGCTTCTTGACTGGGAATTATTATCGCAATGCACGAGTTCCACACTTTCGAAATTCAAATATTACCAACTATTGAGCTGGACTAAGTCACTCAAAGAAACTAGAAAAGGTAACATCTCCCTGGAAATTAAGATGCAGGTTAAAAAACCATTCCTGAAAGAAATATCCTTCTGGTACTGGGCCCTAATTTCAGCTGGGGAGGATGACTTCCGGATTCAAGAGAGTATCTGGGGGAAAGACCTGCCGACGCTGGATACAAGTAATACATGGCAAGTATCTATGAGCAAATGCTGATCGATTGTAACGTCTGCTGCTCTTAAAAGAAACCATTTACTCACCATTCATAGAGCCTATTGGACCCCGAAAAGGTTATCCAAACGGAACGGGTCCACAGTGAGGAGCTGCCCAAAATGTGGTTTACAGATGGCCAACGACTTGCATATGTTCTGGCGGTGTCCCAGTCTCGATGACTTCTGGAAGGATGTGGGTATTACCTTAGAAGGGGTAATGGGAAGACAACTATCTGTAAGTATGGACCTAGTTATTTTTGGGGTGACAAGTATGAATGCAGTAAGATCTTTCTCTAAAGCCCAGGAAAATTTAATTTTCATGTTGATCCTCATGGCAAGGAGGGAGATCTGTATAAAATGGATAAGTCCTGTCCCTCCGACCTACAATGAATGGCTTGCGTCAGTTCTTAGAGTGTATAACTTAGACAAAAATAAGAGGCTAGCTTCTAAAAAATATAAATTCTGGGCTATATGGGAAGAGTTTCATAAGGGCTGATTTAAGTTATGGTCTTTGTAGATATCGTGGCAGTCATTTGATTGGATTTTTTCATCATAGTCCACTGAAAGTCCAATGATTACACTATCGCAACAATATTGGAGGAAGGCTTGCAAGAGTAGCCATAATGGCGAGCTCACCCCAATCCGATATAAGAATCCTTCTCCTTACAAGTATATGGAAGTAAGGGGTTCCCTTTCCCTGAAATGCTGGAAAGATGTGGCCCAGATCCTCGGGAAAATATAGAAAGCTTGAAGTAAGAGAAGGGTCCCTGATAATCTCCTAACTTTAACTTGTTGCGTAATGAGGACAAAAAAAATAGTAACTTCCACTTGGGTTCTCATTACGTCTGGCGGGTTTTGCCAGGAGTGATAACCCTGGATAAATTCCCACCCCCTGTCAATCTAAAATCTCTCCGAGCCTTGAATGATCAGGTCCGCAAACTCAAGATCAGATCATTTCTGGGCTGGAGGCACTGGGCCTGTGCATGCCACTGCAGGGGCAGAGGCTGTGGGCAACAGCATAGTATGGCCCTTGCAGCAGTATGGGAGGAGTGGGCAATGCCCCCTTCAGGCAGACTCAAGTCTGCCGTGAATTGAGGAAAACAGCACGAAAAAGTACCTGTTCTCTCTGAGTCTGTGTGGTTGTTCCCCATTCTGGGAGAAAACTTCTGGTATCCTTGCACCAACTTCCAGTAATCTGGTAATGAGGGCCTTAGTATTATACAGGCTTTAAAATATTATTTTAAATCACTCTTGAGTTTACACCCGTAGGCACCAATGATGTTGCTAAGGCATAATGTTTTTCTTAATTACCCTTACAGCACAAAAAAGACTTCAAATATTTTGTTTTCACTGTGCCAACCTTTGGACCCTTATGTAAGACATGTTCCTTAGTTTTCTTATTCACCCCAGAGAGCCATCACATGGCATACACTCTGAGATACTGACCCCCAAACTCCTTAAGATTTGACAGTGGAAGAAGGCACCATGCATGTCACAACTGCTACCCCTGGATTTCCCGTTGGTACATCTGATACCCCTTACTTCTACCTGCTCTGGTGGTCAAGAAGGCATCTATTACAAAGCGGATGTGGTTCGTGGACTCGGCTTTTCATTGGCTTGTAACATCTTGGGAGTACTCTTGTACAGATCCAGAAATCTTTCTAAACTCATATGTCCCGCAAGATTGGAGTCACACAACAGTTGCATGAGCAAGCAGTAAGCAATGGACTTGCACCATTTGGCGAAACCAACTTGGTTCTGGTTGTGTCCCTCTACAGTGAGATGCTTGATCTTGCATGTTATTGATGAGAGCAGTGCAGTAATGTGTCTCTTGTACACCTGGCACCTTGTTTTTTAAATCTTCAACCAAGGACTTGGAAGCGATGATGTGTGTTTCATCATGGAGTTAAGTCAATGTCTGCGTAAAATTTCCTCTTTCTAACCAACTGTGTCTAGGTTAACCATAAGGTCTACTTTGACTGCTTGAGGCATCTCATTCGGTCTCCTCAATCTAATATAATTTGAACACAAGGGTGTAAATTGCAGTCTTACCCACATCCCTCCATTTCCAGAGGATCATAGGCTTCATCGCTGGGTGCATAGTGAGTTTTATGATTTATTGACCGTGAGACGTCTGCTGGTGATGGGCTGTAAGGCTACCATGAAATGGTCCAAATTGTTCCTCAAATTAGTCAATAGAGCAGGGAACTCATCTTTACTGATATACTACCCCTGGAAACAGGATAATTTTTGGTGTCCATATTCTCCCCCTGGAGATGAGTAAGAAAAGGAGCAGAAACATAGATATGCTTTGTTTCTCTCTTCGCTTCCTTTCAAAGTTCGAACAAAGCGAGTGATTTGGATATTTGTGGTGCCCACCAACCTGCATGTTCTACTTAGTTCATCACTGCTCCAGGGGTAAAGGACCACCTGCCAGTTTTAGGAATCCCTGCCTGCCGAGGATTTACATAACGAAACTGGATCCACTAGTTGGGTGTATGTACTTTCGGCAGAGATAAATGCTCATTGAGCGCTGTCTTTGTTTCATCCGCTCAGCATACATTTGTTGTTTTTCATAAACAAAGTCTCAAAGAGAGAGTTAGTGGAAAACACACACTCAATGGCTTTGACACGGAGGGAGTTTTGTCCCTGCACGTGAAGGTCTTTTCTATGCCTTGGATCACCATGTCTCCCATAGTGGATCCTAGCAGGGCAATTATACATAAAGGGTGAGGGCTCTGTGACAGGCAAGTCACCACCTTTGATGGATCACTGGAAGAAGCAGCGGTTGCTCCATCAATGGTCACTCAGCAGTTCCCCTGCTCAAAATGAAGCACAGGAATTATTCTCGGGTGGGCAAGGGAGTCATTGACACACAGTGGCTCTCCTGTCCCACAAAACTCTAAATGATTCACTACAGCTCTGTCTTCTAAACTTTCGAGACCTTGCTCAGCTCCTGAAGAAGTGAACCTGCATAGCCTGTTACTCCTAAGGTCTGTCTTTATTTTGTGAAACACCCACACCCTACACTATGGGGCCCATTAGGATGGCGGGCGGATCGCCCCCGCCGGGCCGGCGGTAGCCACCGCTGGCCCGGCGGGGGCGATCCACCCGCCATCCATACCTGAAAGACCCCAGCCATACTAGTTTGGCTGTGGGGGTCCGCGGCAGACGGAAAGACCGTCCGCCGCTTTTCCACCGGTCGACTCGTCGACCTGGTGGAAAAAGGGAATAATATGGTGGCAGTGTCTGCAAGACACTGCCATCCATACGATGCTGGCGGAGAGCAGCCTTTCCATGGTGGTGTTGCCACCGTAGAAAGGCAGGCGGTTCCTGTTGTCGGGGGGGCCCGTAGCCAGCCCCCAGGGTGTTGGGGGGTTGGGGGTGTACCTATGGTACCCCCTACATTTGCATGCACAAGGTGGCAGGCACCGCGCAGTGCCTGTCACGTTGTGCATGCAAATGCACAAAATGCTTTTTTTAAATTGCGGAAGGGTGCTGCTTACAGCACCATCAGTCACAATGTAAAAAATGGAGGATGCACCCGCCAGTGAGGCGGGCGCATCCTAATTTGAATGGCGGGACCGCCGCAACATCAGCGCTCAGTCCTGTGCGCCGATGTAGTGGTGGGCGGACATAGTCCGTCTGCCATCGTAATAGGCCCCTAAGTGTTCAGGCTCCTTAAATACTCACAGCAGCACGCTAATTCTACTTCTCTCTTTTTTCCCTCAAACCAAAATGACTGCCTCACACGTGGAGCTCTATGTGCATATTTCTGCACCTGCTGCCGTTTTAATATGGCTGCCAACCTCACTCTCACTCAGTTACTTGATAAATCTCAGCAGAATGCAGCAGCTTGGAAGAAGCACAAGGAAAGCTCTACTCAAGCACTCTCCTGCAACCTTGATGTGCTGCGCAAGTGTAAGGGGGCCCGAACCCTCCAGGGTGTCTCCAACCCTTCAAAGGGGCCCCTTCAGCGCAAGGTAAATGAATATCTGAGAGATACAGACCTCCGGGGCCCCTCATCCTCTTCTGCAGGGGGTCCCTTCAATTTGCATTATGCCACTGTGTTCCTCAGGTCTAGGGAGCAGACCTTGACTGGCCTGCAAGATCTACTCCCAGATGCGGTGACCTTCCCACTCCCCCACTGATAAAGAAATAGCACAAAACTGAGTTAACCATCATAGTCTTCTTACTTTCACCTGCCCTCTACAGATAGGTCCCTAGGGCCGAGCAAGAGACCACAGCACTGCCTTTGTACTACCTTTAAACCTTTGACCAGCACATGGTCCATGGTTGAAAGTTAAAATAAAAGAAGGAGCATTCCTGGGATCTTGTTGTAAGAAACAACATAACACATAGGGGCAGATTACAAGTACAGCGATCCATCGTACTGCCAAATTCGTGGTGGAGGTGTGGTCGGGGACCAGTGGTCCGACCGCTGTACTACAACTACGGCGGTCGGACCCAGTGGCGGCTGACATGGTTCGTGGGTGGTGGCGTGGGTGAGGGCACACAGAGGGTGAGAGGAGGTGGATGGAGAAAATGGTGCGCAATTTAAAAAAAATTGTAATTTAAAAAAACGTACCTTGCTGTGCCGGGTACCGCATCTCTGCTCTCCTCATCAGACAGGCACAGGAAGAACAGCCAGGCTCCCCTGACTAATCGCAATGTTGCAATGCAGCGTTGTGATTGGTTTTGAGGGTCCTGGTTCAACGCTCAACCAGGGAATGGGGGGCTGGGCTTGTCCTCCATGCACCCTGTGATGCAGCCTGCATGGAGAACGGGGAAAGTGTGCATGACTGGTTTGGGCAGCTCGAGAGGCTTGACCAAACAGTCATTGCTCACTTAGGAGTGGGCAAACCACTCCTCTCTTGCCCTGCTCCGAGCGCAGAGAAGAGTAGCCCCAACAAAGAGCCAGGAAAAATAAAATGATAATAACTCTAAGTTAATATAATTTTATGTTTCTTCTTCCTTGCACTGTTTAAAAGTAGTGGGTCAACACTCCTCTGCCATGGCGGTCCACTGGTTGTGTTGAACTGTATTTTAAAATGACCCACATGACTCTATTTTGTGTTGCCATGCTCTCGGCAACCTGGTGAAGAATTGCTTTCCACGTCCCTGTTGAAACTTGCACAACCCTCCCCGCTCCTTGTGGTCGAGCCGATTCCAAGAAGCTGCCTGTGTGCCTCACTCCCCCAGTTGTGCCAGAGACTCAGACACATCCTGTCCATTGTTGGCAACTCAGCCTGTCTCGACCAACTGCCCCGTGACCACACCATGTGGACGAGGAAGCACGAGGCTGTGCCCTGTGACCACACCAACTGATAGAGGAAGCACGAAGCTGTGCACTGTGACCACACCAACTGATAGAGGAAGCACAAGGCTGTGCATCTTTGTAAAAGCTGAACTGTACACACCGGGTTACGTGCACTTATACTTATGAGTAACTTGAGTGTTGAGTATTTTTATTTATATTTTATAGATCTATAAAATATAAATAAAAATACTCAACACTCAACGCTACGTGGTAGAAATTGATTTATCGTAAAACAACGTCTAAGTTACTCATAAGTATAAGTGCACGTAACCCGGTGTGTACAGTTCAGCTTCTACAAAGATACACTATACCTTGCTAGGGTTTATCCTTTTAGGCAGGGGCCCCCACTTCTAAAAAGAGCACAAGGATGTGCCCCATGACCACACCAGTTGGGCAAGGAAGCACAGGGCTGCGTACATTGTGCAATCAGAGACAGATGTCCACTGGCCACGATTGCACCACACGAGACTGACAAAGAACTTGTTAGATGAGGAACTTGTACTGTGCAAATGGGCGTGGCTAGCGCTATAAATATGTGTACGCTGTGGAGTAAAGCAGCAGTCTCAGTAGAATTGTCTTTGTACCATTCTGGGACCCTGTCCTTAGCTCGAGCTAATAAATAACTTGCTTTTCCTCCACGGCTGGTTGTCCTGGTCTCTTTGGCAATGTATTTATGCAAGAAGAACCCGTAGATTCTAAGGTGTCCCCTGCACCGCTGGCTTTGACTCTCCTAGTGGGGAGGGTCTCCAAAAGCCAGTTCTACAGTTGGACCTCCGGGGGACCCCCCTGTATTACAACTACAGCGGTCAAAGGCATGCAATATGCTGGTGGTGCCACTGTGGCACCACCAAGCATATTACAAGTTTTTCTCATGCCAGGATTTCTTGGCGGTGTTCCGCCATGAAATTCTGGCAGTGACAAAACAGTAGGGCCCCCTCTTGCCTCTGGGCCATTCGGTGCATGCAGGGCAGCACATGGTGCGCCCCCCTGTGTGCACGCACCTCCTTTCCTTAATAGTCCATGCTGTGCAGGAAAGGACTTTGGCTTCAACATTGCGGTGCCTTGTGCCTTTTTTAAATGCACCGCCGTGGGAATGCCAAAGAACTGCCTGCCAGACAATGAGAAAACTCGAAATTTGGCGGTCGAGTTTGGCGCTGCAGGAGTGGGGCAATGCCATGCCACTCTCTCCCGGCCACCAAACTCGTAATCAGGCCCTTAGGGCCATATTTCGAACTGATTTTTGCATCCGCAATGGGGTTTTAGACCCATTTGCACATGCAAAAAACCTATGGCCCATGAACTAACCCTATTTTGCGAGTCGCTAATTTACGCCGAGTCTGTACCCTATGTAAGAAAGTTTTGTGACCAAAATTGCGGTCGCAAAATACTCGCAGTTTACCACCCTCTTCAAAAGGTCTTGGTGACTGGCGATGGTCTGGGCAGACGGGCGCAGGTGGGCTTGCCTTTGTCGTGCCAAAAGATGTGCGGTTACCACGTTTAAACAATAATGTCAGTCTGACAACTAGACCACTAACTCTCCTCCTGTCCGCCCCACCCCAAAATTCCAGATGTCAAAAGCACTGCAGCAGGGCCTAGCAGGGACCACCATGGTCGGTTGTCTAACACACTCCTGGCCTGCTGCCCTCGTCTGTAGACACCTCATGAACCATAAGCAGTATATCCCCCTAATAACAGCAAGAATAAAGTAAAAGAAATTCCTCAATAAAAAAGACAGACCAAGAATACTAAGTGCAAAATGCAATAGGAATACAGCCCAGCAATTATTTGTATTAGCGGTAGTCAAGGAGCATCGTAATATTCTTATGTTGGGACTTACTATCCAGATAAAATCAGGATTTGTCTTGGGTAGTTTCCCAAAGTTAAGTAAGTTGTGCTATGCGCTGCTTTATATTTATTTACATCAAGGAGGCATTCCATCAGTGGTAAATGGTGCTCCCCGGCAACCACCCATGGTGACACTAATCTATATGTACAAACATTCGTAGAAAGGGATTTGTGCCAAAATCATACGCTACCTCAAGGCAGGCGTAACGAGGAGAAATGTTTTACTTTCTCCTCGCTTTGTTTTCCTACTTTGCATTAGTGCTGCATTCTACAGCACACATACAAAGGGATGTACGACATTACAACGCATGCTTTTACCACACATGCTTTTACATCGCAAGTTTTGCAACGCATACCATTACAACGCATAGTGCTTTGGGGCGCTGGATAGTGAATAATTTAATTTACTATTCCAACTCCAGTCCCCGTGGATAGTGGGGAAGGTGTTGGATAGTAAATTAAATATATTCCCTATCCTAGAGCGCCCCCCAGCGCAATGACTTGTAATGGTTTGCGTTGTAAAAGTTGCGATGTAAAGGCATTGCGTGGTAAAAGTTGCGTTGTAAGTGATGTTTCCTCATACAAAGCAGGAAAAGTTGTACTGGAAGGATCCCCTTCCAGTACAAAAACTGGGGCATATGATCAAGCAGGGCGTTACAAATTATCGCTGTATTAGCAGCAGAAAACTGCCGCTAAAGCGTCGATAATGGGCTTGATAATATGCCCTTGTATATTCCAATAGAAGTCCATGTTCTGGTGTGAACATGGGCTTCTATTGGAATTCTCCAGGGCATATTATCAAGCCCATTATCGCCGCTTTAGCGGCAATTTTCTGCCGCTAAAACAGAGATAATTTCTAACGCCCTGCTTGATAATTTGCCCCACTATTCCTTACAGAACGCACACACCCTTGCACTATGACACGAGGGAGTGTGTGTTGGCGCATGGCAGCCGAAAGTGCCCCAGTGTATAGTAAAATAGCCTCATATCTTAGTAAATATGGTGCTGTTCTGCTCTGCCTTTGTCATACCGCAGCGCAGAAACTTTTGTCTTGCATGCGTTACATGACTTTCGTAAATTTGGGCCCAAATGTGCAGGTTAATCCCGCAACCCGCAGGTATTTGCTTGCAAGATTTGCCTCCTCTGAGCGGAGACCATGTGGTAAAACTGTGTTAAAATGTATTAGACAAGCAGGGCATGGGGGGCCTAAAAGGCTGAGGAAATGGAGATGAGTTTGGATTGTTGGGGTACTAAGTGGGAGGATACACAATATTTTGTGAAATAACCAACATCCTATAAGACATTCAAATAGAGGGAGAGAGAAAGTGTGTTTTTGTCCATGTGCATACTCTCCAACATTTTAGAAGAGGAAAGTGGGAGATTTTGAAAAATAATCGGAAGATTATTTTTGTTTTTTGGGTGCCTGAACACCCGCTATTATCATGTATGGGATTTGCAAATGTGCTGCTGCTGCAGGATCGGATATAAGAAATACAAATATACATATTTATTTCCCTTAGCAGTCAGGAGCATGAAAAAAGTGCTTTAGTAGGCAGAGAGAGTATGGCACAAATGTTGTGCACTGACCTACAGGAGTAAATTACTGGCAGTGCATACCCCGAGTCGCACAAAACAGGTGTTTGTGAAACTAGGTGAAATCCTACAGATACCTCAAAATACCGACTCACTGAGAGCACTTGTACCCGCCTATTTACTAGAAAAAGCATGTATTAGGGGGCGGGGGTCCAGCAACCCAAACAACCCCTTGAAGCTGGTTTTGAATGTGTTATTGGCAAGAGTACTGTATTGATCTATCACAGCTGCTGCCAAGGCTTGGAAATCGTTTTTATGTGCATGTTTTCAATGTGCTACCCTGAAGGAACATTGCCCTCAAGTGGGTATCATGGGATTGCAGTTCAGACACATTTCCTTGTGCTGTCTGTTTTTCAGTCTTTCGTTTATTTACACACTGGCCTGAGTCATAGAGTGGTGATAAAATAAACACTTTGGTGTACAAAGGCCACGAGGATGTGGAAAGAAATGCAGGATTTCCTGACATTTCCTTTAGTAATGAAGGCTTACTTAACAAGCCTTGCTCCAAAACACCCACTGACATCATCACTACCGCTTCCAGCGTGCGCTTGCAACCAGAGGCATGTGTGCCTAGCAAACGCAAGGGTGTTTACTTCGTTTCTGGACTACTCATTTGCGGAAGCAAGTTTGTTGCGACAGCAATCACAAACATCATGTTTGACAGTCTCGGCCAATGTTTTCATGTCAGAAATTACTGCAACGTGATGCAATGTTCTTTAAAAAAAAGTTCCATATTAAGTTATTTCCTAAATTGGAGCCGAGTTGAGGCAGAGGGCACAGAATGTATTACTTACTGGTGATTTTAGTACTCCTTTTCCTACTTCTCACCCAGGTACTTATTTATTGAAAGTCTGACGCATTACAGGCCCTCTTTACAATTTTCACGATAATCGATATTTAGCCCAAAAGAAGAGTTATGAGTAGTGTGTTAAAACCTCCACAGCTGGGGTTTTCCCAGAGATACATTACAAGCCAAAAATGGGCGAGATTTCCTAAAGAAAAGTGCTCAGAATTAGGGAGGGGCAAACCTATGGATATTGGTTCACAGATGGGGTTTAGCTGTCACTAGTGCAGCAGGTGCAGTGGCACCTGTGTCTAGGGTTGTGTGGAGTCCATGAAACCCCAGTTATGGCTCTAATTTACAACGCAGCTGGAAAGTAATAGACCAGCAATGGAGAAAAAGTCAGTCAGAGGTTAACACCATCCGGGTGGAAATATAAGACAGGCTGACTTTACAGCCTCAGGGTAGCTGCCTCTTTCCCAACGCGACGCCAAACCTGGAAAGAAGCCTAATGGTGCCTAACTACGTTTTAATGGAAGAGCGCCAAGAAGCCTGCACAGCAGAGCACTCACGACCAAGACCCTGAACGTCCAGTCTTTGCTCTGAATTTCCACAACACCAGACTCCTGAGAGCTTCTAGAGTGGGAAGTTGACATGATTTTTGCCTTCATAAAATCAAATAAGATATTCAAAATTAACCCGACAATTATTGACATGTGCAACAATTTCATCAAATATACACAGATACTATGCACAGATTATTTTTATCTCAAGAACGAGACTATAATTTCTTTTTCAAATGAATATGTCCAAAAATTGATTTTAGGACATGATCTTACAACAGTCGCGTTCCGGTCACTATTGTGCCCTGAATGGGCTAAACTCACTACTGTCTCATGAATTGCATAGTGTGATTTATAATAGGCACACTATCCATGAACACCCGTTTCTAATCTTCACATGGGAATGTACTTCTTATGACCCCTTCATATTTGAATGTATTTACTGTTATGAATCCAGATTTCTTCATCACTATTGAGTCCTCTTGGTCTGCATTTCAATTATATATTTGGACTCAAGTCGTCCGAATTTGCGCACCCTGTCTCCTAGTCACTCATTATTTAGAACTTGATCTAAGAAGAAAAATCGCAAGAGATCTCTGTTGCCCTGGGTGTTCTGTTTGGAAGTGTCTCACCACTGGGTATGCAGTGTCAGCAATTGATATTGCACGCATGTGCTCTAACACTCTTTTTTTGGCCGTATGTGGAGTACTTCCAATGTTTTTTCTCTCACATGGACATATAAGACAATATACTACAAACTGGAATTGCACTTCAACAGTTTTGTAATAGCCTTTTTTTTCTTTCTGCCCGGTACTTTATAATCCTTGACTTTGGTACTTTGTTTACATGCTTTAGCCTGCATACATGGATGAAAGCCGTCATTTTCATTTTTTTCATCCTTCCTCTTCTCAAAATGACTGTGCACCAAAAGATCTTTTAGCGAGGTGTTCTCTCTATATGTCATCTGTGTCTTCGGGTAATAATGTGGGACCTATAATCTGACCTGGCTGTAAAATATTCCAATTGCGTTTCAGCATATCATAACAATGTACGGAATTATTAGAATAATCAGTGATCAGTCTAACCACATTCCCGTACTGTTTGTTTCTATTTCTGTTTTTCCTCAATAGTACCTGTCTGCTGATCGGCTTCACCTTTTCTACTGCTTGGTCTAAAGTTTTTTGGGGTTACCCTCGTGTTTTAAATCTAAATAGGGCCTCTTTCTCAGCTTGTGCATAATTAGTGGAGGATATAATATATATAAAATAGTGGATCACTGGAGCATCAAATCTCAGAGTCTCTTTCTTGAACACTCCTAGGACAGGGAATATAACTGTGAATAAATAAACCTGCTTAATCCATGCACTACCACGCTGTAAAAGGATGGCAGGTCCCCTCCACTCACAACCCCGCATGGAGAACCAGCTGTGTGAACCGAAGCGAGAGATGCATTTGGGATGAGGTCAGAGAATGTTGCCTTAGACCCAAGCCATGGAGCTAAGCACCCTCAAGGCTCAGGCGTGGTATCATCTCCTCCTGGGGAGATCAGAGCAGCACATTTGTGCAGTGGGTCCCGTTTGAAATGAGTAGTTTTCTTGATGATATTCATTCATTTCAGTTGATGGAAGGATGAAAGCAACCAAATCCCTTCTGGATCCTCTGGTACTCGTCCTGCCAAGTAACCCGGACACGGACCTTTTTCTGCAGAATGTTTCCTACTGGACAATTCTCACGAGGCAGTCAAAGGATGACAGGGCACACAGGCCTCCTGCGTCTGGAAGTAATAAAGAAACCCCTGTCAAGGCCAGAATCCAAATGCCTCAAAGGAGCTGTTCTGAATATCACTGGAAGGGATGGATTCAGCCCAATACGAGAAGACCAGGGTGGTGGAGGTGAATGGAAGGTGGGTTGGGGTTCTAACAGCATCCTGGCCTCTGAAATGGAAAGCATCCCGGTTATTTACAAGAGGTTGAAAGTGATGCCAGTCACGGCCATGCCTTCATCCTCCTAGCCTATTATAACAAAAGGATTTGGGTGCTCAGTGCAAGGAAGGCTGTTTCCTGTAATTGAACAGCTCATGTCTTTCAATTTTGAACAAAACAGCTCTGTCCAAAAACATCAGAGGTGCACACCTGCAGCCTTTTGCATCCTTATATCTTCCAAATACTGGACCACACACGCCTCCTGGCAGCCACAGAATCACCAGCTACAAGTGCCACAAGTCCATCAAATATAGAATGAGCTAAGAACTCAGCGTCATATTATCAAGGGATTTATCTCCGCTTTTTTGGCTTTAAAAGCCAAGAAAGCGGAGATAAAATTATCTCCCTATCAGCAACAGGGTGCTAACACGCAAATTCGCATGTTAGCACCCTTTTTCTCTACGCTTCCCCTTGCATCTCTAATGAGATGCAAAGGGGGCGTTCCAGAGAAAAATAATAGGAGAAATGTTGTTGAGCGGCATTTCCCCTATTATCAAGGATTTCGCTAACCCTGTTAGTGATAAAAAAAGCAGCGCTAACCGCGGTTAGCACTGCTTTTTTTACACCTGGTATTTTCCTGACTTAGCCATGATATCCTATGGAAGGTGTATATCATGGCTAAGTTTGTGAGCCCCTATCATCAAGCTAACGCCAAACTTCGAGAGATTATCGTTGGTTTTCCAGCGATAATCTCTCATTTGGCAGTTAGCGCGAGGATTTTTATCACTTCTGAGATAAACCTTGCTAATAGCAAGTTATCTCTGCGATAATTTCCGGCGATGCTTAGCGTTAAAAAATGTGTTGCTAAGCCTCGTTAGAGATAAATATCGCTCATCGTTGGTAATATGCCCCTAAGGGCCTTAGTTAGAGTTTGTCAGAGCGATACTGCCTCACAAATATCTCATCTACCTTATCACAGGTGCATTTTTTCCTTTGGCACTTTAAATATCAGCAATGTTGTGACAGAGTAACCTATCTGCCAATCTCTACATCTGACCCTATGCCTGAAGCTCCATTTTTAGTCATTCCATGTGGTTAGTAATGTAAAACCTTCAAGACCAATATCCACAGCATCAGCTATTTGATCTGGCTGCCATCCACCAACACTGTTGCTAGGTGTATCAAGTGCTAGCAAGTAGGCCTGCAAGGGGCCCCAAGTGTATTTTGGTCTCTATGGAGGTGGTGATAGAGTATAGTCAAATTCTGTTCTTTGAGAACATGACACAAAGTCTTCTGCCCACTGTCGTACTATTGGGATTCTAGTTCCTCCCCGAGCACACTGAACCCTCCATTTAGCCATCAGCAAGGCCACAGAGGAGAATCCCTTCACTGGTTCTGATATCTCCCTTGTGTTGCCCAACAGTAGCATATTCAGGGACTGCTCCAGGGTCTCTCTAATATATGAGTGTGGCTAACACCTCCCCCTAGTAGCTGCTGACAGGTAGGCTAAGCCAAGACAATGCAAAAAGTCAGCCTGCGGGGTGCGGCACCTCCCACGCATCACATCTTCCTGCAGTCCAGCCCTTTACTATTAGCATGGAGTGTGATACTCTTGGGCCCAGATTTATCAAACTTTCACCCAACTTAACACAGCAATACACCTTGCTGCACTGCATTGTATGAAAGGGAGAGGTCAGAAATGCACCATATTTAATATTTTATGACATATGTCCTTTCCTTGTACTGGTGCACTTTTGTCTACATGGCGCCAAATGTTGGACACCTTCCTGCACAAAAACAATCCTCTGAGGCTTTTTCCTCTTTGTACATATGTTGCAGAAGACAGGGCATCCTTAGGGACAGGGACCTTAGAGATATATGGTCACACATATTTCCTGATGTGAAAAAAGAGACCCACATTTACACCGCATTGAGCTGACAGCCAATGCTCCACTCAGTCGCCTCTTCCTCGGGTGCACCCTCATGGCTGCCAGCCTCCGGGAAAGAAACCACACCAGTGCCCCACGGCCCTTATGTACTGCTGCCGGTGTCTCAGTTGCCATTTTGAGGACAAGCTGCAGATTTTACTCTGTCATCTTTCGGTCTTCCAGCCACTCTCTTATGCCTAATTTGTAGCTGTGCTTGGATTTCCAGAAAGTCCTGTGCCAGCTCCTGCATACGTAGCTGGCTTTCTGTCACTCCAGCTGCTTAATTAATGACAGCTGAGCCGCTTGGCACAAGGAACCTCACAGTTGGGAAGCCATCTTGCAGCCAAGCACTCTGGCACCCCCTCCATTATTAGCCCCCCCTTGAAGACAAGGCAAGGGCCTGCTAGTCCTTTAAATGGGACTAGGTTGCATTGTACATTAACTGCCATAATTCAGCTATAAAGTTCCATCCACTCTGTTTAATACAAGGTCGTTAGGACAAGCATCCTTCAAGGTCACAGAGGAGCTGTCCACCAGAATGGCAAGCAATGGGTATATAATACTGGTTGCAGGAAGTTTTTATCCTTGGTAGGAACTTAGTCACAAATTGTGGGATTGATGCATCCTAGTACCTCAGTCCCTTCAGACTCTAAAGGCCTCATTTAGAATGAGACGGAGTACCCTATCTGCCAAACTCCAGTTTAGGGTTGGGGGACAGTCAGCTTTCTGTTGGTGGCTCTGTTGCTGGTCGTTGTAGTCAAAGCATCACCCCACCCACCCTATTTAGGTCATATGTTAAGATGTGTTCTTTTCTATCCATCACAACCAGGGAAAACGTGATGGTGACAAACAAAACAAACAAAATGTATGATCTCCACTTTCAGGGAAACTATTCGTGGGCGCAGGGGTCATTAGTTGTTTGTTTTTCATAAACAATATGTTTGCTGGATGGATGTCAAAAGTGATGGCTCTCATCCACCAAACTATGGGTACCTGTCAAGAAACTGCCTTGACAGCAATTCGTCTCATGGTACAGAGATCACCGCTGGGCCAGTATTAATCTCTAAATATGGCAATGTTTTGTCTTTCAGGGTGGCAGATGTAATGTCCTCCATCACCCTGACAGACAGAGTAAAGACTGCAAAAGTCTAAATACTGTCCACTATGCATCCCTGAAATCCTTGTGTTCTGCTCCATGCGACATGAGATCTCTCCCACTGGTCCATCAGGTCACAAACATGGGGCCTTATTTATGAAGGGCTTGCGCCGCCGGTGCGTCACTTTTAACATGGGAAAAAGTGACGCATCAGTGGCGCAAGGCTTTCATAAACAAGGCCCATGGCTTTTTGGTGCTCTTTTCCATCACTACATCCTCATTCCCTCTCTTTCTTTCTCTCTCTCACTCTCGGTCTGCTTCTCTCTCTTTATCTCCATTTCTCTCTTCCTCTCTCATTTCCTCTCTCTCTTTCTCCATTTCGTCCTTGCTTTTTCTTTCCACATATCTCCCTCTTCCTCTGTCTCTCACTAGCACTCTCTTAGTCTTGCTCGCTACATCTCTGTCGCTAGTTCTCTATCTCCACCTTTCTCTTGCTTACTGTCTGTCTGTTGGTGGTAACCCATTAGCAAACGGTAAAAGGACCCCTCCCCCTTCGTGAATATGGGCACCAACATTTTTTAAGAGCAGGCAGCGGTTTCTAGGACCAATGCCTACTCTCAAAAATTGAAAGGGTAGCTTTTCATTTTCATTTTCAAATGCATCCTGTTTTCCTCTATGTAAAACGGGCTGCATAACAAAACAAAATTGCTTTATTTAACCTGTTCGATGCTCATGACGGAACCCAGCTGTCATGAGCCACGGGTGGGCTGTGTGCATGACGGCTGGGTTCCGTCATGATCATGCCCGCGATTGGAATGTCCAGCACCGGGCTGGAATTCCTGCCGCAGCCAAGGCATTAAAAAGCAATCACAGACATTGTGGTCTGCTGACCCCAGCAGGCCACCATCCCTGTGAGTGCACGCCATTCCCAATGGGTCACAAAGCAAGACCTACTTCATGAATATGAACGATTTAGGTCTATTTGCGACCCACTGGGAATCGCAAAATGTGTCTAAAACACATTTGTACATGGGTGTTTGCGATTTCTTAATTGCGAATAGCAAAAATTAGCAATTAGGAAATCGCACACTGACTCTTTTATACATCTGGCCCCCAGATTCCTACTAAGCTACTGACCCCACCACCCACTATGGTACGCTTTAAGGGGCTATCAGGAGCAGGGTTGCAGGGATAAGTTTGCAGGTGTCTGGGAGATGCGTCACGTTGTAAAGCCCTGTGCCAGAAGTAGGCGTTCTGGCACGGGGGGTGGGGGGGGGGGGGCCTTCCGGCGCAGGAACACCTCCTATAAAAGTGGGTGAGTGAAATTTACAAGACGCAACTCCAGCAATGCGCCGCCTTTACAGCACAGATGCTTCACGCATCTGTGCCGCTTTTGCCCCATGGTGCGCCGCATTGTAAATGCAGCGCATCCATGGTGGTGGAGCCATGGCGCACAATAACTGGCGCATCCCTGCTGATAAGCAGGGATGCGCCAGTTATTGTAAATCTGCCCCAAAGTGTTTGAGAACAAGGTCTAATAACTGTAGAAAGAGAGGTGGAGGCATTAGGGGTGGAAATGTAGAGGGAGGGGTTAGTGCTTGTTGTTACTAAATTGACGGGGCATTTTATTTTGCGTGGCTCAGCCGAAGGTTGTGAATGTGAGCTCAACCTGGTCCTGAATAGAGAAACCTTTTTCACATGCTCAAACAGGCCTGTGGTTCTTTCCCCTCCTAATGGCAAGCAATGGGACTTTAACCTGCAATTGACACTACGAAGTGTATGGAGGGATTTCTGCTGAACCTGAAGATGTTTGCATCGATAATAAATTCTATTTAGCAATTTATGCTATAAAAAAGTACATTCACATCTTGGCATCCAGAGTTTACATAGGGGGTAAGATGTGACCTTTTAGAACTACAACCTAGTCAGTAAAAGACAATACAGCTTGTGTAATAGGGTACAAAAGTTCAGCCCACTGCAGTGTGCCTCTGTTTATGGAAGGAGTGCGCTCAAGAGAAATCTCTTGATTTATGGTTCGACCTTACCTGCTTTATCAAAGGAGATAAGGTTTGTTTTTATGCCAACTTCTTGCCTGCTGAATTACTTTATTGCGTCATTCACCTACTACCTGTTATAACCCATGAATGCTATTTCCAAAGCTACTGAGAAGTGCACAGTGTGGGATAAAATAATTAAAATAGGATTAGTGGCTCTAAAATCTGTCAAACCTAACAAATCGTAACTTGCAGGTAAATACGTGTGCATAATTCACTAATATGCTTCTTACATGTCATGAAGAATATTGGCCAATATGTGGATCACTGAAATTGTGTGATTCTGCAACCTTATTGTTTTCCACACAGCCATGGATTTACTGAATTTGCCACATAATCTACCAACGATTTCAACCAACAACATTCTACTGTAAACAAATTAAAGCTTATTCTAAATGGAGACACATATTGTGCCACATTGTGGCAGACCCCTTTCAAAGGTTAATTGGTCACCTTAAGTTGCAGATTGTTGTTCTGCAGATTTCTGTATCAGGTGTAGAACTTGTACTAATGAGGTGAAACTATTAACACAGAGGGCCTCATTTATGAAAAGTGATGCATCGCTGCGTGAAAACAGCGATGCGTCACTTTTCACTGCGTCCTCCTTGCGACACCAATGATGCGTCATATTTACAGTATGACGCATCATGTCGCAGGGAGTTACAGATACGTCAGTATTTCTGACGTATCTGTAAGCGCAAAAGTCACGCATTGCTGGGGTGTGTCACAAAAGTGACGCAACTCCAGCAATGCGTCCTTTCACATGGGAAAAGCCCATGTGAAAGGGCGTGCGTCAGTCTTACGCCTGCTGTGAGGCAGGCGCAGAGATTTTGACGTAACAGCGTCCTAAAAGTGACGCAGTGAAATCTCATAGATTTCACTGCGTCACTATTACGAGGCTTTTTGCGGGGCAACGCCCCCTCTGCATACATTATACCTGACGCAGGTATAATGTAGCGCAGGGGTTTACAAAGTGACGCATCTGCTTAGATGCGTCACTTTGTAAATAGTGCGCAAGAGGAGGCATGTTTTACGCCACCGATGCGTCACAAAAAGTGATGCATCGGTAGCGCAAAACTGAGGCCCAGAATGCGCTGCATTATGAAAAATAGATAACATTTTCTTGCCACATAATCAGTCATCCTTGCTGTTTAGCTTGGTACTTCATTGCCTCATACTTCCGGTAGCCTTGTTATTAAGCCATTTGCTATATTCCTCCATACAAGTCTGTTCCTATCATCTTCCAAGACCAGCACAACAACCTTACTCTGTAAAAAGGTCAGCCATCTTTGAATATTGATTTTTTTATTTGTGATTTTTTTGTTGGACCCAGACCTGGCCAGTTCAAGTTTACTGAAGCACATTAACACAATAATCTAAATAAAGTAAACAATATCACACATGATCACCTGTGAGTGACGCATTGATAAGCAGAGCAACCACTGTATAGGCGCCAGTCAACACAACAGTCAAAGTACATCAGGTAACAGTACTGCTAGATTATACCACATAGGTGATGCATTATAAAGGGTTGAGTGCTTGTAGACGCAATATTATCAAGATTACAGCAGAATCAGTTGTTGCCATGTTGGCAACCTTTTGTGCCAGGCGTATATCATGTACAATGATAGATGTTCAAACACCCAGGAAGGGTGTAACTTTAAAGGCCAGGCTTTAATAAATAGACTAGTGTGATAGTCAGGCAGGCAAGGAGAAGGCCTCTCTTAGCCAACTGGCGAGGAGCACACTGTCCCAACACATTTACAAGCATCAAAAGTGATACACACTCTAAACAGGGTCGGAACCAAGGGATATTTATTCAGAGGACTTTGCCATTGGATGTGTCAGTTTGGAATTTGTTCTCCAGCCGCCCTAAGAGTCGTATCCGTTTCCTGCTTCTTCCTTGAAATACTATTGACTTTTGTAATAGAAAGAAACAATGGGGCATATTAGCAAGGAACGGCGTTAAAATTATTGCCACTTTAGCGACAGGAAACTGTAGCTAAAACGATGATAATGGGCTTGATAAAATGCAGGCGAGAATTCTAATATAAAAGCCCATGTTCATATTATGAAGCCCATTATCGCCGCTTTAGCGGCAGTTTCCTGCCGCTAAAGCAGCGATAATTTTAACGCAGCTCCTTGATAATATGCCCCTATATTTGGCACAATAATTGAAAGAACCGCCTTCGGATGTGCAGAGTTACAGTTGTAAGCCTACACAATCCTACTGAACTACGCAAACATGTTTAGTGCAAGTTATGGTAACATGAGTAGATAGACTGGGCCTCATTTATCAGAAGTGACGCACCGCTGCGTGAAAGCAGCGATGCGTCACTTTTCAGTGCGCCCTCCTTGCGACATGATTGATGCGTCATATTTACTGTATGGCGCATCATGCCGCAAGGAGTTACAGACACGTCAATATTTCTGACGTGTCTGTATGGCGCAAAAGTGACGCATTGCTGGAGTGTGTCAAAAAAGTGACGCAACGGAAGTGCAAAACTGTCGCAAGGCTTCATAAATAAGGCCCAGACTGTGTTGAATGAGCATAGGTGGGGTTCTACAACAGCTATATGGATGTCTGTGTACAGGGAAAACCCGAGGAACATGGGAGACAGTGATCAGGAACTAGTTCACAGTCTGTCAAGTTATGCACAGATAAACATCAGCGATTTTCAGTATGATTCTGCATCCCCTGTCTTGGAACCAATAAGGTCCCCTCCATGGCTCAGGTCATTTCTTCACATGTCTTTCTGATGGAGTTTGATACATTTTTTTTTGCCTGAGCACACTTGACAATCACGCGTGTATGCTAAGGGACTACTGTGACATGGAAAGGAACCCATTTCTATAGGGGCCACCCTTCTACTGCATCTGTCGCAGTTCCTGGAGCCAACTCCATAACCCCTGGCTAGCATATGGTCGAGAGCCAGAATGGGGTTCAAATACATAAGAAGGAGAGTGGACAAGGGAATCTTATGGCAGGTGGCCAAGCTCAGAGTCACAAGCCTCTGACCACCTGCGTCCTGCCCGTAAGTGACAATTATGTCAGGTTTTCTAGACCTACAGGATGGTCAGAGAGAAATGCATGATGAATTGACTAACAAATGCCTGAACTTGCCAGTGAGAAATAAGCTCTTTCCGATTTCTCTGGCACATAACATTGTTTTCACCCTTCTACTTGGGTGTATTGGGTGAGGTCAGGTGGACCGTCCAGGGGACTGTATCATCATTAGTTTTAGGGACCGACACTTGGTGTGAAGATTGTTATTTGAGGATGTTTCTAGACAGGATGGGCGATCGAACATTGTTCTCTTGCCACTGGGGTACTTCCGCACTGGGGGAGGGTAGATTCCCAGGAGGCTTGGTTCTCCAACAGAGGGAGTGGGAGAAAGGTTCCTCCAAACCCTAACCGGTTGAAGAACGGCCCCAGATCAGCCAATACTTTGTGTTACCTGGCATTCTCTCTGATGGCTTAAACCCAACTACCCACCAGGCCCTTTGCCCCAGGCCCATGCGCTCCCCACAAGCTACCCACCCAGTCTCTCTGCAAGTGCTCTCAATCCCATAGCTGACAATCCTTCTCCCCTGACAGTCAGGGAACTAATAGTCTTAGCAGAGATCACACCACTGGTTTGTCCAATGTCAGGGTCCCTCACTTAGACAGATCAACCGAGGAGAGTTGCAAACACCAGGTGCAGCTAAGGAGAACTCACTAGCTGCCCAGTCTAGGCACTCTGTAAGGGAGCTTTCATGGAACGTTGCTGGTCTATGCACCAAAATCGATTGTCTGGACTGGGGCCGCTTCATTGCTCAATTTGATGTTTGCTTCTTCCAAGAAACTTGGCAAACTCGGAAAGTGCAATTTGCAGGTTTTGTTTCCTTCAGCAAAACACGATAGCAGGGGGGAGGGGCAGTGGCAGACCTTTAGGGGGTCGTTTCACCTGGGTAGGTACACATGTAGGCTGTTCGGTGGAGATGGTAGAGGCATCTTCAGACAACATCCTGTGCATCAATCACTCTTTCCCTCCAAAAGTAGAAGTTGTCACCTACAATCTCTACTCCAGACCCAAGGCTAATGGTTAGGAATCCCCAACTGGGGGAAGCTTGAGGTACATATGGCAGCCTTGCCGGCTTTTTAAAAATAGTTGATGGTGACTTGAACTTTCAATTTGAGCCCCTAGATGTTAGTATCAATTACTTATCACAGGTGGAGGACAGAGGTTGGGGAGTCCCTTATTAAGTGTTACCACCCATCAAGAAATGGTCCCCGTTGGCCATTCAAATATTTCCCTAACGCTAAATCTGTTTGTCCGTGCTTGTTATGAAAGCACCCCATTTGATAGGGAAGGGGGGCATCCATTTAACTGAATTGGGTGCACCAGCCTAATTGACTATATATTAGTCAAATTTAGACTATGGCTGTATGTCACTGATATGAAAATAGTTCCGACACATGACAGTGATCATAACGCTCTTGATATAAATTCTCCAGTCATCATGGTAGCAGCCACCCAGCCAGACCGGTTTGATGGAAGGCATCAATTGACAACAAATAGACGCAGAATCAAATGCAGTGCATAAGTGCAACACAGGAAAAGCTATCTATTAGATGGTTGAAGGAAGCCTGGGAGAGCTATGCAACCTAGATATCTGATTGGGCCACTCAGTTACCATTGTGAGGATTGATGAGATCCATTCACAATTATTTGTGGGCCTAAAAAACTCTTTTATGTGGAAGCCAAACATGTGGGAGCTAGGAGGATCCCCCCAACATGTTTTAACAACCATTGCAGAGTGGCTGAAGGTGCACTTATAAACGCAATTAAGTCTCAGAATAGAAGCCAAATTCAAACCACCAGACCCACCTATAAAATGACTATTAAAAATATAAAGAAGGAATGGGATCAAGGCAGATGGGAGTCTTTATACTGTTGTATTTCTATCTAGGACCCTAATTCAATATTCCTGATTTATGCCCTTATATGGCTATAACAAACAATATCCTTATAAAGGCATAAGAATCATATCCATATTCAGTCGTAGCCCATGCAGTCCAAATTAAGCAAGGCTACTTCCCCAGGCTCCTAGAGAGTACAACGAGTTCTCTAAACAAACCAAACCTCCAGCAACCTGGGAATTCCCCATGGCTTTTGTTTTGATTTGTCCTAGAACTCCTGTGAGCACTGTAAGAACGGCCAGTTCTTAGTGACATCTTTATTGACGTCTTATGTCCAACCTTACGTCAAACCCGGCACCTTTCAGGTATAAATATACCAACGTTGCCTTAAGCAAAGACACGGTGGTTTGGAGCAGAGCGGCTATCTACTTGCCCGAGAGCCCAGCTGATGCGAGAGCCCACGGACGCCGCCCCTCCCTTTTGACGCACTGAGAGAGACGCTGTCTTTTCTCCTGCCGAGAAATCCAGCTCCGGTGTGCTCAGCCGCCCTTGCGGGTTGCTGGGATATCGAGTCCTGAGAGAGAAATACCAGACCTCCTGCTTTCTATTACCCAGGTACGGAGCTGACTAAACCCTTAAAGAGAATTCTTGACTCAGATTCTTGGCAAAACCAACTTAACTTAAACTGCTACTTACTTTCTCCTTCCCACATATTAGGCTTAGGTCAGGTACACCGGGGTAGGCGTATTTAGAAGCACCAGTTGAGTACGTTAGTCAATGTACATATGTATGTATATATTTTATCCATTTTAAAGTATCATATGGCTAAGAAACCATATCAATGCTTTTACAGTATTATTTTATAATACTCCTTTTACTGTACGCACTTTACTTTATGATAAGTATTGCAATTGTGGCAATTCATTTCTCTTGCATGAGAAAGAAGACTGCTCAATAAATAACACCTTTTATTGAAAACGCCAGTCTCTCTATTCTCTGCACTCTGGTGAAACTAAGTATGCACAATTGACTGAGTAGAATAGCTGTCTATTGTTTTCACACGACTCTAGAGATACACTCTTATTCTGAAGGAGCAAAGTTGTCATGTTTTATGGTTGTCAGAAGCTAATCCCTTCTTGTCTATCCAGGGCAGTTAAACTCCTCCTTGTTTACTCGAGAAAGTTTCTAGTGACCTCTGAGCTAGCTGGCAAAACTAATTAAGTCTAATATAGTCAGTAGAGACCTAGTCGACCTCAGTCCTACGTCTACACTGCTGTTTATATTATTCCAATGCGCAGAGCCTATTGGGACTATAGGAACTACACTACATGGCGCCCAACGTTTGGTAAGGCGATAATCTAACGCAAGACACTAGAGTAACTCAGTCGTGCTTTTTCACACAGAACCCTTTTTCCCGCAAATACTCCAAAAGACGTCTGGAGTGGGTAAAAGGTTAAAATCCGCCGGAACTTAGTAGGAAGAGATTCCTATGTATAGTTTTTGGTTTATTCAACGTTGAAGTGTTCCAAAATATTGTGCACCTAATCTTTGTTTCCCTTGAAACTTGATCTGCAACCAAAAAAACTTTCTGTCAGTAAAATGCCTGACGGAGACGAAGAAAGAGATGCTACAGCTTCTCAACTGTTGTTGGATGACACAACTATCCAACAGAATGACCCGAATGCTATACTCATTCCGGTCAACGTAAGAAGAACTGTAACTATTAAACTTATAGAAAATGGACTGACATCACGAGGTGGTACAGTCATATTCGTGGTAGAGGCCCATGAATATCGGCAGACAGAGGTATTCTATTCATGGATACATTTTCCAGCAGCAAATGCTGTGACACACGACTTCCACTATTACAAAATAGAGGAACCTCTGGATGAATACACTCCTTTCGAGGAGTTTGAAATCCCATTAAATTACCAAGAGCACCTGCTCTGGTTTAAAGGCGCCCTAAAACATAAAAATCACATCACCAGGCTCGGTCCACTAGGTAGACCAGGAGCGACGTGGCCGGTTCTAGCCAGCTACACACCACATCCAGACATCGAAAAGATGTCAGACCGGGAACTTTTAGCCCAGCTAAATATACTAATTAAAATACATAGACAATTGGTCCAATATGTAATGCGGACTTCAACAGTCCGACCAGCAATTAACATTCCACAGTTGACCCCTCATCAGGGGAACACAAACAAAATTACACCACAGAACATACAATCATGTCTTGGTAAAACACCCGCAAAACGGGAACAAATTACAATCTGGTTAGCACAAAAAATCCCTCAAATAGATGCAGTATTTCCTGATCCTACACCTACTGAGAAACACAGAATTCTGACTATCTGTCTTCCAATGGGGATCGCACCACATGTGGAGGACTGTGACACTTGGGGCACAGTCTTTGCTTCCATTTACACGAAAACACATGGTGTTCCGTCCATGGCGGTAATACCAGATGTGTTAAGACAGATTCAAAATGAATACGGTCCAGAACCTGCTTTGACTCTGGGTATGAAATTACTGAAAGACTTCAAGCAGGTCTCGGCTATATTATTAGCCAACATAAAAGGAGAAGCAGCATCTGTGGCGATCCGCCAGAAATTGAAAGAAACAGATATAGCGGAACAACCATTTGAACTTGCCAGAATCATAGAAAAATCCTATGAAGAACTAGGAAGAGATAGTTTGGGTGGGAAACCAGTTAAACCCCAACTAACTGCAAATCCTGAAAAACATTTATTAAAAATAATCTAAATACTCCAAAAAAGAGTTGGGATGGTAATAAACAATCCACTCCCAAAGAAAAACGATTCCAGTCCAGAGGAAGGTCTCCTCAACGGAGAGAAAGATCTCCGGACCGAGGACACAAGTCTCCCCAAAGGGAGCCCTCTGAGAAAAGATACAACCTTAGAGATAGGGATAAACTGAAAAAACCTGATAGATATTAAGATATTGATACACGTCCCTCTCGATCTTTCCAGACTTCCTCACAGAAATCGGAAAGAAGAGGACGGTCAGAACACAAGGAAGAGCACGTCAAGTCCAAAGACAAGGAACCTGCTCATCAAAGTAAAAAATTACAATTTCCAAGAAAGAAGGTAGCCAGCATTAGAATTAAACATGCCGAGGATACTGAGGACACAACTGAAAAATGGAGAGTGGGCCCAGACAATGCTAGACAGCGCAGCAGAAGTGACCATAGCTCGCAAGATCCTGATGAATCTTCTGGAGACAGTGGACACGAATGAATATATTCAAGTGGAAACTGCAGATACAAGAGTTAGCAAACCTCATAAAATATACGAAATAACACTGCGTATAGAGGGGGACAAGACTAGGAAAGTAAGGGGTCTCTTTTGGGATAACCTTTCGAAAGGCTATGACATCCTTTTAGCTGAGAAAGACTGGCCACCAGAGTTTGTCAGGGAGTGCCCTCATGGCGAAGAAATGATTTTGCCTGCCTTCTCAGATAATATTTAAATTCATAAAAAATCCTTATATGCAAGAAAATGGGCAGTAGCCCAAGCTCCTGCATTATATAAAAATCATGTAGGATGGGATGAGGACTCTCCTCCTCACAAAATCCAGTTAAAAAGTCAACCCACTGCACAAAGGCAGTACCCAATTAAACAAGAAGCTAAAAAGCAAGTCAGGGAGATCTTAGATCTGAAGAACCGGGTATTTTAAACCCAGCGGCGCCAGGCGCACGCCCAAAGTCTTCGGGTTCACCTGTCTTAGAGTACAGAGACACGGGACTCTTCGTGGTGACGTCAAAGATCGAATTTATTGACTGCAGCCAGTAACAGAAGTCCTAGAAATCAACACGGTATGAGTTCTCAGGAGACTGCTCAATTTTACAAAGCAAGTCATCCCTTTTTATGCCAAAAATCTAATTCCAGACAAATACCTAATATTTACAAACTGTCCAATCACATGTATCCACACCAAAGGTATCGCATGACAGTAAAACCCACTTTTCAGTTGCCCAGCCCATGATCCATCATCGGTCAAACCCAACATTCTTCTTTAGACGGGCCAAACGAATCCATAACATGGAGGGCACGACCCATATCATAAATAGACCATAAAGAGAGAAACAGAAAACAGGTAGAAGTAGGATAAGGCATATTTGTGTGCAATAAAACTTTACGATGTCCTGTGCTCTGATCCTTAATCTTGATCAGCTACCGGGCGAGGAAACTAGTTCATTAAGGTCAGCTTCAGGCAACGAGGTCAGTTCAGTTGGTTCATCCAAAAGTCAGCGCGAACCTCAGCTAAAGGACATAGGTCTTAAAAAAACTCATTCAGCCGCAGTCATCGGCCTATGTGAGGGAAACCACAAAATGGCTGCCTTACACGGAATGAGAACTATGGTTCACAATGGAATCTTCCAATACACAGTGAATCCTTGTGTGCAACATGGCGGAAACACTCGTACTTGCTGAACTCATTAGTTACGGTTCACTGCTACCAAAATCGTAACGGAAGCAGGACATCAAACAAGGTTTCAGAATTCACGGAACCTCAGACCCTCTTTTTGCCCTTATATAGGCAATTACTCAGTCTAGATCGGAGTCGATGTCAATTCTCATCAGATCACCAAGGTGCTGTTGAAGCATTATCTTGTTTCTCTGTGCATCTCTCGAGACAGGCGGTCCCCTGAAGCACGTAGTAGCACAAATGCCACATATGGCCGGACCGCACTGTACACAGAGACAACATGAGAAAAGAACCGCTAGAGCCGCACCAATGATCATCAGAAGCTTCCATCCCCAAACGGATAACAGTCCCCAAAACCATCCAGTTAACGACCAATCTCCTTCGTCCACATGTATAGACTCGGAGATCTTATGTAACTTGGAAATGGCCTTGTATACCGTTGGAGCATTATCTGGGGTAAAAACGCAGCAACTGGATTGGATCACTTTATATACTCCACCTCGATCTGCGAGTATGACATCTAAAACCATACGATTCTGTAACGTCATAAGGCGATCCGCTTGAAGCTCAGCTGTCAGATTACTAAGGGCACCGGCAGTTTCGTTTATGGTGGATTCAACCACTCTCGTCAATTGCCGTAAGTCTCTACTGTTAGCCATAGGTCCCCAAAACGGTAAGAAACCCTTAAAGAAGTCTCCCACTTCCTGTCCAGCGGTATCTTCCCGATCGAAGACACCTCTAACAACTCTTGTCTTGTGGTAATCTGCAGCGGCAGTATACCCAGGAGGCAATAAGTATCCAACATAACACGTTCCTGAAAAATCAGGGGGCAACCATGTATATGCTCTTTTGTAACAAACAAAATACGTGCCCTTAGCTGCCAAAAACGGCGGGGAAGATTGAGACGTAAAAACATACGTCTGGGTACAAACACTCTTCCCCAGCTGAGCTTTCGGATTTTTGCCATTACCTTGCAGACAAAATTGACCTTGGTGGGGTATGATCCAAATCGGGGGTGACCTCTTTCGTTTCTGCTCTTCACTCAGACTAACACTGTATCCGGTCGTGTTCCATCCAACATAAGCCGATAACTCTTCCTTGGGAATAATCCTGTACATATCGATATCTCTGCTCATATTCATAACTCCCTTCACCAAGGCTTGATTACTCAAGTTATCTCTCATGGAATGCAGAGGATAGACTTCCAGGGCATA
Source organism: Lissotriton helveticus (assembly GCF_964261635.1). Lineage (NCBI taxonomy): Eukaryota > Metazoa > Chordata > Amphibia > Caudata > Salamandridae > Lissotriton > Lissotriton helveticus. The sequence goes on from NC_136072.1 coordinate 1,076,710,519, forward strand.
AATGAACATCGTCTGAAAAGCCCATAACGACCCATTCTGACTAAACGGTAAGATCAGATAGGGAACAACTCTATCTGTAGTATGTGGCATAAGACCACACACCCAACAATTAGTAATGTTCACTGCCAACTGATGTTGATGCAGTAGCTGTACGAATGTGTTATGTACAAATTCTGACCTTCTAATCTGCTCGTGTTCGGGTAAGATATGAAAAGAATGCAAAGAAGTAGTAGTAGGAAAGGTCGTAGGTTGGGAAATGGGTGCAGAAGTCAATTGAGTAGAAAAGACAATCCAACCCACCAAAGTTAACGTCATGCTAAAAAACATCAGAATACATGTAATCAGAAAATATTTGCTATGCATTATTCTACATAGTCTCATCTTAAAGTTCATTTTCTCAGCAGCTCTCTCGAACTCAAAAAACTCCATCCTCTAACTGGGCTGTTCGCGGTGGTTGGTTTTCTTTAAGCATGGGCGTAAAATCCGCTCCGCTCGCGGATTTTTCTGATTTTCGGCAAATTCGCAATCCGCGAACGCTCGCGAATTTGTCGAAAATCCGTCAATCCGCTCGCGGCGGATTTTTTGCTTGGTTGCGGCGCGCGGCGTGGTGCACGGCGTTCACTTTCCGTCATTTTAGCGTTTGCCGAGTTGTTTTTCTTTGCGAGTGACGCGCCATTTTAGATCTTGCTGCGTGTTCCCGCGGGAGTTTGTCGCCCGCGAATACGTACTCGCGGCTTGCCACCTTGCACAGCACACCTCGCGAGAGTTCGCAATTGCGAACACGTAGTTGCGGCGGAAAGGAACAATCTCGCACTTGCGAAATAGAGATTTTGCAATTTCGCACAAGAAAATCACCAGCAAACAGGATAAACCTTCAGAAAATTATGATTTTTATCAGAATCACTCCTCAGGTTGACATTTGCATGGCCTTTTTTTTTGCAAGGAGTCCATTTTGGGGGGGGGGAGGAAGGAAGTGCCCCACAGTCTCCAACTTCCTGTTCCTGTCCAGCAGGCTCCTCCCAGTGCTTTGTCCATCTCCTGGTCACTTTCATTTGGATCTGGAGCTGGAAGGATTACTTTTTGTGGGTGCTGCTGGATATTTGGATTTGAGGCCTTTTTGACTGTCTTTGGATCACTTTTGGATTAGAAATCAACTTTCACAAGTAAGTTTGTTTGGGGCATTACAGTTGCTGCAAGTACAATTTTGGAACTTTTTCAGAAAATTAAATAAATTATATTGTGGGTAGCCACAGTATCCAGTAGGACCAGGGTTGGTTATGGGTGCATGATACAACTGTTTTGTTGAATTTAAACACCATTGAGGCCATGGATGGGCTGGGATTGTGCAGATTTTATTGTTTTTTGTCGTTTTTTTGGGCCTGCTGGTGTGGCCCTTTGCCCAGGGGTGGTGAGTGTTGCATGGGCCTAGTCTTTCTGTGGGGTGTCTTCTTGAATTTAAACATAATTGAGGCCATGGATGGGCTGGGATTGTGCTTATTTTATTGTTTTTTGTCGTTTTTGGGGGGCTGCTGGTGTGGCCTTTTGCTTGCCCAGGGGTGGTGGTGGTGCATGGACTGAGTGTGCCTGTGGTGTGGTCTCACTCTCTTTGATGTAAACATCATGGATGGCATTGGATTGTGGTGATTTCTGGCTGTTTTTCTGTTTTTTGGGGGTGTACTGTTGATGTGGACTGGCCATGTGGGTGGTGGTGGTGGCCAACTTGAGTGCTGGCTGGTACAGGCAACATGTGCTTGGGGTGTAAGGGGGCCATTTTGAGGAGAGGCAGTGTCTGAGGCCTGCACTTATTTTGCCTACTTTTCATCCCTTATGCCCAGGGGTAGTGAGTGTTGCATGGGCCTAGTGTTTCTGAGGGGTGTCTTCTTGAATTTAAACACCATTGAGGCCATGGATGGGCTGGGATTGTGCAGATTTTATTGTTTTTTGTCGTTTTTTTGGGCCTGCTGGTGTGGCCCTTTGCCCAGGGGTGGTGAGTGTTGCATGGGCCTAGTCTTTCTGTGGGGTGTCTTCTTGAATTTAAACACCATTGAGGCCATGGATGGGCTGGGATTGTGCAGATTTTATTGTTTTTTGTCGTTTTTGGGGGGCTGCTGGTGTGGCCTTTTGCTTGCCCAGGGGTGGTGGTGGTGCATGGACTGAGTGTGCCTGTGGTGTGGTCTCACTCTCTTTGATGTAAACATCATGGATGGCATTGGATTGTGGTGATTTCTGGCTGTTTTTCTGTTTTTTGGGGGTGTACTGTTGATGTGGACTGGCCATGTGGGTGGTGGTGGTGGCCATCTTGAGTGCTGGCTGGTACAGGCAACATGTGCTTGGGGTGTAAGGGGGCCATTTTGAGGAGAGGCAGTGTCTGAGGCCTGCACTTATTTTGCCTACTTTTCATCCCTTATGCCCAGGGGTAGTGAGTGTTGCATGGGCCTAGTGTTTCTGAGGGGTGTCTTCTTGAATTTAAACACCATTGAGGCCATGGATGGGCTGGGATTGTGCAGATTTTATTGTTTTTTGTCGTTTTTTTGGGCCTGCTGGTGTGGCCCTTTGCCCAGGGGTGGTGAGTGTTGCATGGGCCTAGTCTTTCTGTGGGGTGTCTTCTTGAATTTAAACATAATTGAGGCCATGGATGGGCTGGGATTGTGCTTATTTTATTGTTTTTTGTCGTTTTTGGGGGGCTGCTGGTGTGGCCTTTTGCTTGCCCAGGGGTGGTGCATGGACTGAGTGTGCCTGTGGTGTGGTCTCACTCTCTTTGATGTAAACATCATGGATGGCATTGGATTGTGGTGATTTCTGGCTGTTTTTCTGTTTTTTGGGGGTGTACTGTTGATGTGGACTGGCCATGTGGGTGGTGGTGGTGGCCATCTTGAGTGCTGGCTGGTACAGGCAACATGTGCTTGGGGTCTAAGGGGGCCATTTTGAGGAGAGGCAGTGTCTGAGGCCTGCACTTATTTTGCCTACTTTTCATCCCTTATGCCCAGGGGTAGTGAGTGTTGCATACTTGCATGTCCCTAGTCTTTCTGTGGGGTGTCTTCAATGTAAACATCATGGATGGCATGGGATTGTGCTCATTTTTCTGTGTTTTGTCGATTTTTTGGGGTGTATAACTGAACTGATGTTCCTCTGTCTTCCATTGCTTTTAGGTGCACAAGAAGACTCAATAGAACCACCAGTGCCAGGAAGAAGTCCTGCAGCGGTGTGTGCAGCATAACGTCACGCGACGTCACGTCTGGACACAGAACCCTCTGCAACTCGTGCAACTGCTGCCTGCTGACCTGCTCTGAAGAAGATGGCCCCAAAAAAAGTAACCCGTAGCTCCTCTAGCAAGAAAGGTGCCAGTAAGGAGCAGAAGAAGCAAGTTACCAAGGACACTGGTGTGCCGCCCGCCCCTTTTTTTGGGAGTAAAAAAAAAAGTATGCCTGCAGCAGCTGCAGCGGGATCTGCTGGGGACCAAGCTGGCAGCAGCACCCCCGCTCCATTGGGCTCAGTGCCACCACCACCACCACGCCAACTTAAGTCCAAGCCCTTGAGTGCTGCAGAGGCAGCCAGTATACTTCTTCAATCACCATCGACCAGTGATGTTGGCTCATCGCAAGAAAGCAGCAGCAATGTCCCTCAATCAACACAGGTTGTTGTAGCTCATCTGACGAGTGTTGAACAACCACAGCCGCAACAACAATCACATGTGCAAGTACAAGCCCAAGTACATGTGGAAGGAGAGGCAGCGCAAGGAGATGCGCAAGCAGAGGTGCATGGAGGGTCACAACAAGTGCCCACAATAGTTGTTCCTCCCGAAGTAGGGGCACATCAGGAAATCGACAATCAAGGCGAGGTATCATTTGAGGAAGCCACTCCTCCTGATGATCCTTCATTGTCTTCCACACCCCTAGCAAGGAAGAGATCAAGGGTGGTGTCTACATCCTCTTCAAGCACACCTCCTTCTGATGATACGGATCAAACTTGGGAACAAACAAAGGTAGTTAAGCGTAAAAGGAAGCTCGTCCAAAGTCTCAGAGTTATGGAGTGTGATGAGTCTCAACAAGAAGTGGCGGATACTGCTGCTGATGAAGACTCTGCCAACGACGACCCAGTCATCATAAAGGTCACTGCAGCCCCAGCGGGCATGCAGCAAACAGACATTTTGACCCTAGCCCGAAGAGCTGCTGAGCGTGATGATGATGTTGTCGATGAGGAGGCAGTGGAAACACCACAATCATTGGAGTTAAGTAGTACACCAACTCGCCCCGCTTCCATATTTCTTTCTGGCAAGAAGAGACCTCCGTCAACCTCGACCTTAATTAGTGGCGGTGAAAGTGCAAAACGTACAAAAGTTGGGCAATCCACATCCTCCACTTCATCTGGCATTAGCTTCATGACCACCACCACCAGTATCGCCGCCTCCTCCATGTCCCATAGACACTTCAAGTCCCCAGTTTGGGACTTCTTTACTGTTTGTCCAAAAAATCCAAAGTTTGCCATTTGTACCATTTGTAAGCAAGCAGTTAGTCATGGTAAGCCAGGTACCAACTGTGGTACCGGAGGCCAGAGAGGTCATCTTAGGAGACAGCACACTGTCAAATGGTTTGCGCACCTAGATGCGATCAAGAAAGGCCAAATTCAAGGAAACGTTGATGTTTCATCTGATGATGACGAGCAGGAAGAAGACGTGTCAAACACTTCCCTTACACCCAGTACCCCTGTCAGCAGCACACCCAATGTGAGGCACACTAAGAGTGTTGGAGCGAGTGAGACACCAACGCACAAAAGTTCACCAGCGAGCAAAATTGGGTCAACGAAGTCATTATCAGCCCGTAAATGCTTGGTCCAGGGCAACATTAGAACAATGCTTACTTCAGACGTGCCATATGAACGCAACCACCCACTGACGCGTCTGTATAACACTAAGCTGGCTAAAATGCTAGCTGTGGACCTTCTACCTTTTTCTTTTGTAGAAGCGGTAGGTTTTCTTGAATTAGTGGCAACGCTCTGCCCTAAATGGAAGGTTCCGAGCCGGTTCTATTTTGCCAGAGTTGCGGTTCCAGCACTACATGAAGATGTGCTGCAGGCGATTGGGGCAGCTTTGCAGAAGAGTGCTGTTCACACAATACATCTGACAACAGACATGTGGACCAGTGGCCCAGGCGATGATTACATGTGCATCACTGCACACTGGGTCTCTTTTTCAGGTGTTAAAGCAAAGCTAAACGCAGGTGTTGACCCGGACCAAGTTTTCAAAGCTGCTCGGAAACATGCAACACTAGCCATGTTTGGCTTGGAGAAAAGTCACACAGCAGAAAACCTTTTGGAAGAGTTTAACAAAAAGGTCTTGACAATGCTATCCCCCCTAAAACGCAAGATTGGTTATGTTTCCACGGATAATGGCGCCAATGTAGTTAAGGCCATGTTCATGGGTGACCATGTTAGAGTGCCGTGTTTGGCGCACTGTATCAACCTGGTAGTTCAAAAATTCTTGAGTGATAAACAGAGTCCAGCGTTCGAGGTAATGGCCACCTGCCGCAAAATGTGCAACCATTTCAGCCATTCTTTTAAGGCCCGGAAGCATCTGCGGAGACTGCTACTTCAACGTAGAATGCCAGTGAAAGCACTCATCCAGGAGGTGGCAACACGTTGGAACTCAACCTTCTACATGCTTGAGCGTCTGTATGAGCAGTATACGGTACTCGATCACTATTTCTTCACAGAGGCTACATCTCAGAAGGAGGACCTGCGGATGAGTGCGGCGCAATGGGACATAGTTAAAAGCCTGACAGACATGCTTCGTCCTTTTGAGTTCTTCACGCGTGCAGTCAGCCAGGAGGACTGTAATTTGGGAAAAGCTATCCCATTGTTGTGCATGCTGGAGCACCAACTGATGGCGGTGTCTTCTGAGTTTGAAAAAGATGAAAAAAAAAAAAACATTTCATTTTGTCTGAGAAATTATTACATCGCCTACGTGGTGATGAACGTCTTCAAAACATCAACTCAGATCAGCATTACATTTGTGCTACTATTCTGGATCCACGCTACAAAAAGGCGCTGGCAGACGAAGCATTCTTTCCTTTTGCTGATGCAGATGTTCAAAAGTACAAACATTGGTTAGCCTGGTCAGCCAAGAGGTTTGAAAAAGAACAGCAGGTTATTGAAGGAGAAGCCAGTACATCAGCATCAGCATCAGCAGGCCATCCGCAGTCACAAGAATCCACTTCTGCACCTGTGGCTGGGGCACAAGTGACCTCTCAGCCGTTAAAGACACCGGCAACTGGATCATCTGCACCACACACAACAAAAACAGTGGCTGTTGTAGAGGATTGGCTAAGTTTGCTTGGGTATGGTTCTCGAAAAAATGTCACAGCCACAGCAAAAAGTAAGCAAAGTGGAGGAACCGTTGATGACCTTGAGTCGATGGTGCAGGACTATATGAATAACTCAACAGAGGTCTTTCTTAATGATGAGCCATTGCAGTATTGGCATGGCAAAAAACAATTGGGGCCACAGCTCTACAACCTGGCTATAAACTATTTGTCTTGCCCACTCGCAAGTGTGTCTTCTGAACGTGTTTTCAGTGCTGCTGGTGGCATTGTAACTCCCAAACGGAGCCGCCTCTCGCCCAAAAATGTGGAGCGGCTGACAATGATCAAGATGAATCAGCACCTCATACCACCAGATTACAAAGTACGAGAAAGCACGCCGCATGAAGACGAGGAGGACAGCAACGTAGATGAGGGGATTTTTTCTCTGTTCGGTGCCACTGACCTCATCCAGCCTGAATTCGCAGAGTATGATGACGAAATCTTGTTCTTATTCCCTGACACCGAGCCCTGAAAATGAGACAATCAATCAAGAACTTTCTTTTTCGTCCTTATTCACTTTTATTCCTGTGTGCTTTGTGTCTCTCTTTCTTTGTTTTGCACAGTTAATTTAATTCAAACTTTAATCACCTAATCCCAAAAACAAGACCATCATCAGAACTGTCTTCACTTGTTTGCTTATTGATTTGAAGGTGCCGCAGTCTACATTCCTCAGGTTCACAAGTTCTGAAGAAAATGCTCCTCTATCCTCCTCCTCCAGACTGCGATTTCCCTCCAAGCAGAGTGCTGGATTACGCCCAATGAAGAAAGACTCAGCACTTGTGGGGGTGTTGTACTTCTTTGCGGGTGAGTTGACGGATTTGGGCCCATTGCTGTGAAGCTCTAATAATGGACAAAAGTGTTTTGGACCAAATATGAGGTGGACATTTCTTGCCGTTTTTGCTGACTTGCTTGCCTTTGAGGTGCTCTTTGGCGGGGTTCCGGGGGTTTGTGGGTAATTTTTGGTGTCTATCGAAGCACTGCTGCGACAGTCTAATCTTGATTGCATTTGCTTTTCAGGAAATCCGTGGTGGAAAACAGGAGTTATGATGATTGATGATGATGACCTAGCTGAACAGCGCCGCATTTGGAACGAAGGGTGAGAGATATTGTAAGTATGAGATTTAGCTTTTTCGCTGTTTGGGGGTGTTGTCGGGTGGTTTTTTGCGGGTGGGTTGGCGGGTCTTGCCTGGGGCATTCCTGGGAAGGTCTAATACCGGATAGAAGTGTTTTGGACAAAATCCATAAGGAACAGCCTTTTTTTTGCTATTTCTTCTGACATCTTGCTCAATGTAGCGTTTTGGGGGGCTTCCTGCTGTTCGTGGGTGGGTTGCGGCCGGGGTCTCTGTCGAAGCACTGCTGCGACAGTCTAATCTTGATTGCATTTGCTTTTCAGGAAATCCGTGGTGGAAAACAGGAGTTATGATGATTGATGATGATGATGACCTAGCTGCACAGCGCCGCGTTTGGACCGAAGGCCGAGAGACATTGTAAGTATGAGATTTAGCTTTTTCGCTGTTTGGGGGTGTTGTGTCGGGTGTTTTTTTGCGGGTGGGTTGGCGGGTCTTGCCTGGGGCATTCCTGGGAAGGTCTAATACCGGATAGAAGTGTTTTGGACAAAATCCATAAGGAACAGCCTTTTTTTTGCTATTTCTTCTGACATCTTGCTCAATGTAGCGTTTTGGGGGGCTTCCTGCTGTTCGTGGGTGGGTTGCGGCCGGGGTCTCTGTCGAAGCACTGCTGCGACAGTCTAATCTTGATTGCATTTGCTTTTCAGGAAATCCGTGGTGGAAAACAGGAGTTATGATGATTGATGATGATGATGATGACCTAGCTGCACAGCGCCGCGTTTGGACCGAAGGCCGAGAGACATTGTAAGTATGAGATTTAGCTTTTTCGCTGTTTGGGGGTGTTGTCGGGTGTTTTTTTGCGGGTGGGTTGGCGGGTCTTGCCTGGGGCATTCCTGGGAAGGTCTAATACCGGATAGAAGTGTTTTGAACAAAATCCATAAGGAACAGCCTTTTTTTTGCTATTTCTTCTGACATCTTGCTCAATGTAGCGTTTTGGGGGGCTTCCTGCTGTTCGTGGGTGGGTTGCGGCCGGGGTCTCTGTCGAAGCACTGCTGCGACAGTCTAATCTTGATTGCATTTGCTTTTCAGGAAATCCGTGGTGGAAAACAGGAGTTATGATGATTGATGATGATGACCTAGCTGAACAGCGCCGCATTTGGAACGAAGGCCGAGAGATATTGTAAGTATGAGATTTAGCTTTTTCGCTGTTTGGGGGTGTTGTCGGGTGGTTTTTTGCGGGTGGGTTGGCGGGTCTTGCCTGGGGCATTCCTGGGAAGGTCTAATACCGGATAGAAGTGTTTTGGACAAAATCCATAAGGAACAGCCTTTTTTTTGCTATTTCTTCTGACATCTTGCTCAATGTAGCGTTTTGGGGGGCTTCCTGCTGTTCGTGGGTGGGTTGCGGCCGGGGTCTCTGTCGAAGCACTGCTGCGACAGTCTAATCTTGATTGCATTTGCTTTTCAGGAAATCCGTGGTGGAAAACAGGAGTTATGATGATTGATGATGATGATGATGACCTAGCTGCACAGCGCCGCGTTTGGACCGAAGGCCGAGAGACATTGTAAGTATGAGATTTAGCTTTTTCGCTGTTTGGGGGTGTTGTCGGGTGTTTTTTTGCGGGTGGGTTGGCGGGTCTTGCCTGGGGCATTCCTGGGAAGGTCTAATACCGTCTAGAAGTTTGTTGTACAAAATCCATAAGGAAACACCAGTTTTGGCACTTTTTGTAAGTTAGGGTTCGTTAGGGTTAGCCCTAGCAGCAGGATTGCATGTGTTTCGGGGGGTTCTATTGCAACGCGGTTCTGTTGTTGTAGAGCACTGTTGGAGCGATGCTGGCTATGGATACTTTTGCTTGCTTGCAAGTGGTTTGAATACAATCCACGGTCTGTATTTGGGCCTACTGTTACTTTCAAAGTACGTTTTGTAACCATTTTTCTGCTAGGCATCGTTTTTGGAGATATGATTTGGGTTCTTCTACATTTTTGCGACTGGCTTTAGTAAGGGTCTTGGTGGGAGCATTGCTGGGAAGGTCAAATTTTGTTCTAAAACACAGTAGTACACCTACCTTGAGGGGAAAGATCCGCTATAATATTTTGGCCATACTTATTGATCCTTAAAAAGGTGACTCAGACAGAGCACGCAATTTCAAAAATATTGTACTGTCTATTAGGGAAATCAAAGTGTGACTTTTTGCACCACACAGCGTACATACCTTTTATTTATTTATCAGTGGTATTGTAATAGCACTTCCTGTTTTCCGTTCAATAATTACAGGCCGGGTTTCAGTCAACATCCGCCAGGCAGGCAGTGGACAGGGTGTCTTCTGTCAGTGGTCACCACATTGATGGACGAAGCGTCAGCTGGAATGGAGGAGTGCCGCCAATAAGAGGAATTGTTTGCTGCATGCAACTTACTTACCAAATTCAACAGGACAACTCCAACAACATACGCAATACAGATACAGTATCCATTGTTGTCTTTTATTCTATGAGTGTGACTGCATGTGCTTACCTTTAGTTTGTAACCAAAGATTGTCTGTATCTTCAATTATTGTTTGTCCATGCTCTGCTTTTTTTTTCTTCTCTCAACAAAACCTACCCAAAAAGAAACCCCCATTCCCATCCATTTTACAAACCCTAACCCTCTTCCCCCGGGCTGTGTTGTTTTGCTTGATGTCTGACTAAAATGACATCAATAATTCCACACACTTGCTGGGCAGGATAAGGTCATAGCAGCAACAGGCTGGTGAAGGAATACGAGGATATCTTCTAGACTTACTCAGCTTCAGTACTATATCTTCTAGTAGTAGTAGCCAATGTCAAATAAATTCAACGCAAGTACTAGTTATACTTGCAAGCAAATACTTTACCATTTGTTAGGCTACATTATGGCACTGTTCTAGTGTACTGTCACCTGCTATTTTCTCGATCGTACCGTAACCGTTGTAATGCTACAGTAAGGAGGACAAACAAGGTTTCGTTTTCTTTTTTTCCATAGGCATGCAACTGCCACTGTGTCACACCACTAGTACCACCGCAATGAGGAAATGTCACCCGCCCAGGATTGACAACGTTAATCCCCATTTCACCTGGAGCCAGCCCTGGGCCTAGCCCTAATTTCTAACACAAATTACAGGTAAGATAAGCGTTTGGTGGGAGGTAGTATAATGGAGTATTATTTCGGAGTAGACAAGAGATTGACGGTTGTACTACTAAAGTCCTACGACTGTTCAGGAAAACAAAGTTACTGTTACACCCCCGCCCCCCACCCACCAGACTGAAAAGCAGTAAAAAACAGGTATGGTCAGATAAAGTTTAAAAATATATTTATTTAGCCCTAACAAAATAATCTCCCTCACCCACCCTAACCCCAACGATTGTCTTTGAAACGTCCCAAAACGATCCCAACTCCCAAATCCCACCCCCCAAAAGTCTATAAAAAAAGGGCAAGGGACACTCCACTACTGGAGGGTGCTGGTGCTGGTGCATGATGCGGCATGGGCATCATACTCCTTGCGGAGGGTGGCAAGCTCGGAGCGGAGGCCCTTAACCAAGTTCTTATACTTTAGGACCTCCTGCTCCAGGTTGGACATGCGGACTCGTAGGCGGCGTTGGCGGTCCTTGCAGCTCCTGTGGGGGGCAGCTGGTATTTCGGTTGCTTGGCGGTGGCGGTCGTCTTTCTTAGCCCGGCTCGGTCCCGCTGGCTTAGTCACGGAGGAGGATGCAGTGGTCACAGTCGAGGATGTCGTTGTTGCCCCGCTCGACTGCGTGTCCTCCTCCTCCTCCAGGGCCACCAGCCGCCGATATTCGGCGACTGTGGCCTCCAGCCTCCGTTGCCGGGCCAATCTAGCCTGCTCCCTCCTTGTTGTTGATTTGGAAGGAGCAACTATATGAAGAAAGAAAGACATAGTCTGTAACCAATGCTCCTTATTAATAACACAAAGTGATTGAGCCGAAAGTTGGGTCACAGAGTACAAGTAGCAAATTGAAAGCACAGTACATAACTATTGAGGACAGTATCTATGTAACCTCCCACTTCTGCATCCTTGCTCTAACATTAGTGGTAGTTTAATGAACAAATTCTACAACCACTATGGACTTCCATTACAGTCGACTATGACAGTACACCAGTCTTATTCTTCTTCTTCTCTCTTGTTTAGGGAAATTGGTACGTTATCTTATGCAAGCCGGCAGAATGACATGGACAGCACAGTGAACTTGCACCCGAGAAAAAAAGTTGCACACCATGATGAGTGAGACAGACTTGCGTGACTGTACCGGTCCAGTACATGCAGGTGGTGAAGCTATTACTTTTCTATTACGGGTGGCACTGAGAATACTCTGTTACAAGGGCTACTGCTTAATTAATTTACCTTTCACCCTACAGTGCAAATGAGTACTAGAAAAGGAAAATGAAGAAGCTAACTAATTTGATTATCTATCACTTCACATGGGACGTATTTAATGACAGATGAGATGACTTTAGGTGCTTTGCTTAATATTGAGTGAACAGTGATACACCCACACATGAATGACGTACTACAAGTAAACTAATGTTATTAAGAGAGGTACGGAGTGTCCACCGTAATAACCAGATATATGCTGTGAATGCAAACGCAATACAAAGTACTGCTACTATTCATGGTAGTATTGGACACATTTACAATTTCTTTTCCTTGCCTTCCCTGCACTGGAACGGACGTGCGGGTGCGGTGGTACATGCTCTTCAAGGTAACACTTACTTCACCTGGCGACCATCTACTCTCTCTAGATACACATGTGCTATCTAAGAGTCAGAGAATACCATGCTCCAGGCATCCATTCAGTCAAAGTATACGCACACATACAGTTTCTGTTTCACCCACCCAGGCTGCTGTCCTTCCACCCATCCTTGCTTCATCATTGACCCAGCCATGCACCATACCATATTCTTTCCTTCCCAGCCACCTCGGGGGCCAAGCAAACACATATCGTTCTTCTTTGCCAGCCATCATACAAGTTCGCGTCCCACTTACTTACACCCTTCTTTCGCTTTTCGTTCATCCCATCCATCACGTTCGTCTAAGAACTTATTGGGATTCTTCTCACCAAAAACTTCACAGCTAAGTCGAAGTACATTTCGAGGAGGCTACTACCTGGTTGATTTGTAATTGTAATACACCCGTGCAGAAAGCACACTATGCAGTCTTCAATCTCAATAAGTAAGGAATATATAGCTTACCTGTTTCCGCCACCACCGTTTGATCCCCCACAGGACCGTCCGCCGGCTCTTGCACCGCCTCCTCCCCAGAGGCCTCCGAGTCCTGGTCCAACACAGCCACCTCCGCGCTGGCCCCGTCACCAGATGTTACACCTACAAAGTACATTTAAGAATGTTAGAATACACCACTCACTACTATATAATATTTGGTCTAGGAGAAATGTTAAAAAAACAGAATACAATGTAATAATTTGTGACTGTCTACTCCATAGTAAAAATGTCCCATTTTCCAGGGAAGGCTGTTGTCTTGCTGCACTTTTATGCACAACTGATGAATGCTTGCTTTTGATTTTTAACACGCACCACTTTTTCTCCTAACAGACAGAAGCTTGACTCCTGAGTCCTAAGAACACGACCAGGATCAAGTTCAAACCAGGTGAGAGCTCGGCTCGACCACAAGAAATGTGTCCAATTAATCGTCAGCACTAACCACTCTTCCGTTTTCAGTTAAATAGTTTTATGACAAAGTAGATTTTAATAAATATGTTTACTTTTAATAAAGCTTTTAAACTTAAATAGACTCTGTGGTTTTTGTTCCTCTAGACTAGAGTGGATGAGCTAAAGGTTTTGGAATTTTTGCAAGCATGAGTGCCTCTGACACTTCTTGACTGTGCTGTGACTCCGTACTACTCTCTTGTCCTGCGTACGATAATCTAGAGATCATTGGGGATCTATAATCTGTGACTTCGGGAGCTGAATGACTCTGCCACACTATCTAGTCAGTAAGGAGACAGTGCATAGAGGTATTGCTGAATATAATGGGAGTCCAATGGAATTGCCAAATGTCCAATCTTAGTTAGCTACACAGACAGACTAATAAGAATAGTCTAGTAATACCACAGGGAGTCATATTCGAGGCAGGATAAGAATTTATATCCAGTCTACAAGAAGATCAAAGACGATTTAGAAAAAATCGAATGAGGAACGCTAGGAAAAAATAGGTACTGTTTATTAAAATGTAAACTTACTGGGGCCAGCAAAGGAGCCCACGCCTGCCCGATCCTGGCCTGCATCCTCAGCACCCTCCTCCTGTGTCCTCTTGCCCTTGGGGGGAGCTGATGTACAACATGAAAGAAAGAAAAACCAGAAAACATGGATGAGATTTTTCAACCAAATCAAACATTTCAAAAGAACAATAACAAAATATTTTGGAAAAATAGCAAATAGATAGACAACTATTCCACGGGATCTATCTCATGTGGTATACTACGTTATTCGTATTGCCTGATTTGCGGAACGTTGACTTAGAAAGTTCCTATGTAACTCAATAAACAGACTACTAAAGAGGTTTGCCTAGGCCTGGCACTGCAGGCAGCAGTGCGCAACACGCGAAGTGACAGACAAAGTCCATCCTGCTTGCAGATCAGTGAATACTCAAACTATCAATCCACCCGCCACCACCGCCACTATTTCTTCTTATAGCCATGTGTCTAAAGGAAGGACTGGACTTCAGTCTGTTGGGGCTGATTTAGAAGTCCCTTGCGGAAGTTGTGGCTCATTTTCCTCCATTGTTGCGTGCCTTTTGTGACGCAGCGGCAGAACAAAAGACTCGCCATGGTGTTGGTGCGGCGTATATATTAAAAAAAAACACATATGGGCATATGGGCGATGCATCACGTTGTAAAGCCCTGCGCCATCAGGGGGCGTTCCGGCGCAAGGGAGGGCGTACCTGCGCAGGAACGAATCCTAAAAGTGGCTGAGGGAAATCTACAAGATGTCAATCAGTCACTTTTAGGACAATGATGCATGACTCAAACCCTGCGCGCTTGAAGCCGACGTACGGCTTGATGCAGCATTGGGGAGATAGGGTACCCCAGAGCATTGCTGGAGCTGCGCCATCGTTGGCACGCAACTCCAGCAATGCGCTGCCTTTACGGCACAGATGCGTAAGGCTTCTGTGACGTTTTGGGCCAATGGGTGGTGGTGGCATGGCACACAATTACTGCCGCATCCCTGCTACTTTGCAGGGATGCGCCGGTAATTGAAAATATGACCCTTACTGTCTAGCATTACGCAGTTCTTTTCTTTACACTATACTCATACATAATTTCTCAGGCCAATGAAATGCTTCTGAACACAACATACAAAACAAAGAAGCATAGTAGCAAGCAAGGCTACTGAGAAGGAGAGCAGTGCACCTGAAATGCATAGAAGATTTTGAAATATAATTTACCTCAATGTAATCGGCAGCATTATTGCTCTTGGTAAAGAACAAAGATTTGCAAATAACAGAGCAGGATAAAACAGAGTAGTAAATGTACTACTACTACTACTCACCAAGCCCGGGGACCTCTACGCCGAGCGCGTCCAGCAAGTCCCGCTCCCGGTCCATGACATCGGTCCAGCGGTGGGTGGCCTGGTTATATGTGCGCCGGACCCCAGAGATCTTGTACATGGCCCGGCACACCTTCTCCCACCGCTTGCGACGCTCCCGGATGCCATAGCCAGTCGCGATCTTGCCGCCTCCCAGGATCGTCTTGGGGAGGCGGCGCTGGACGTGGAAGATCAGTGCCGCCACTTCCTCCGCGCTGAAGATCTCCCTCGGGACCACTTGCTCCCCCCTTAAACGCCCGCACGGGAGCCGGGCACGGGGTGCGGGACCCTTCCCCTTCTCAGGGTGCTTCCCGGCTCCCTTTACCATGGTCTGGGCAGAAATAGAGTTAAATGATAAACAAGAAATAGAATAGTGAAGAAGAAAAGAAAAGAGTTTAAAAAAGTAGTTTAAAAGTAACTAAAAGCTGCAGAAAACACAAAAATATAGAGCTAGAAAAATAGAGGGATAGATAATAAGTAAAATTAGATCAAAAAAACTTCAAACAAGCAAAGGATGGCAGAGATTGAGAGAGGATAGAGAAAGCATGCCCAGAACCATAGCAATGAATGAGAAACAAGATGGCCGCGCCCGTTCACGACCGCGTGGGTAAGTTCGCGCGAGATTTTCCTTGCGAGTACGCGCGAAATTGTACTAGCGAGCAGCACACTTTGCGAGATTACACATAGCGGGCGGAAACGGAATTACGTCACGCCAACAAGATGGCCGCGCCCGTGTACGACCGATAGGGTAACTTGGCAAACGTATAGCTAGAAGCGCCTCGCGAACACGCGCAAGATCACGCGAACATACACGTCGCAAAAAAAACAATTTTGTATTTGCACGTATTCGCGGCTTCCGAAATCGATCTCGCACGGATTCGCGCCCCAAAAAACGCGCAAAATTGCAGAAAAAAACGATTTTAGCTAAACTGAAAGCAATGAGCAGGTGCAAAAGTTCAAACTTAACATTAGTAACATTCAAGGTAGTGCTTCCTGATGGGCCCCTCCAGAGTTTGCAACTATTCTATGACCCTGCTATGACCCAAACAGCAGGCTCATAGAATAGCTACAAGTAGACCATAAAGGTCCTGTGAAAAAAAAATTTCACTGCAACAAAAAGCAAATTACAGATAAGGAAGGAAGCAGGTGCCAGCCAGACTGGAACTTTCAAAATTACTGACACATTAATGAAACACAAATTAATTGATGGCAGTTGAAGAAGGGCAGGTGTGCTTGCTTTTTTCAACCACCATAATCTACAGTGATAAATAAACCTAATGGGTGGCAGTGAGGATGTACCAGAGGGTGGCATGGGTGTCCCAGACGGTGGCAGTGGTGAAACAGAGGGTGCTGTGAACCTGTGATGATAAACCAGACGTAGAAACAACATAGTCGCGGCCGTTGCGAGCCGAAAAGTAAGTTCGCAATTGCGAACTTGTCCCAAAATCGGCGCGAACGCACGCCAACACAAAAAACGGGAAAATCCGCAAATCCGCTAGAGTTCGCGGATCTTCGCGGATTGCGAATCCGTAAATCCGCAAGTTCGCGTACGCGAGATCCGCTAGATCCGCCCATGCTTAGTTTTCTTCTGCTAAGGAGTTCGTCTGTCAGTCCAGGGAACGCCCTAGGACCAACCAGAACCGTCAACCTTGTGTCTACACGGCTGAACTCCCAAGTCTTTATACCGCGACCCTACAGCTGGACCCGGATGGCAGTTGCAAAGAAAAAAGGAAAAAAGGAAGATCAAAACAGTTTTTCGGCTGAGAGAGTGCGGTTCCGAAATCAAAAAGGAATTATGTATTCATTATTTCTAGGTCGTGGATTATAATGGTTTTTCCCAGGCTCTGTCTGTTTTTTAAATAACAGTTCAGGCTCGGTGGTGTCCAATCTCAAAGATGAAGGCACAGCTGCTTGTAAGACATCATCGTCTTCCTTCTCAGACCCTCTCCATACCAACTCAGCGTCGCTAAACGGTGTGAACTTCGGCAAGCTTTCAGTCTCAGAATCTGCAATACCATCACGGATCCACTGGTCGTACGGCAGAGGCAAAGGTGCCTTCTTACAATGTACGCCATGGATCCAATGTTCTGAGGGAGCAAAGTTGTCATGTTTTATGGTTGTCAGAAGCTAATCCCTTCTTGTCTATCCAGGGCAGTTAAACTCCTCCTTGTTTACTCGAGAAAGTTTCTAGTGACCTCTGAGCTAGCTGGCAAAACTAATTAAGTCTAATATAGTCAGTAGAGACCTAGTCGACCTCAGTCCTACGTCTACACTGCTGTTTATATTATTCCAATGCGCAGAGCCTATTGGGACTATAGGAACTACACTACATGGCGCCCAACGTTTGGTAAGGCGATAATCTAACGCAAGACACTAGAGTAACTCAGTCGTGCTTTTTCACACAGAACCCTTTTTCCCGTAAATACTCCAAAAGACGTCTGGAGTGCGTAAAAGGTTAAAATCCGCCGGAACTTAGTAGGAAGAGATTCCTATGTATAGTTTTTGGTTTATTCAACGTTGAAGTGTTCCAAAATATTGTGCACCTAATCTTTGTTTCCCTTGAAACTTGATCTGCAACCAAAAAAACTTTCTGTCAGTAAAATGCCTGACGGAGACGAAGAAAGAGATGCTACAGCTTCTCAACTGTTGTTGGATGACACAACTATCCAACAGAATGACCCGAATGCTATACTCATTCCGGTCAACGTAAGAAGAACTATAACTATTAAACTTATAGAAAATGGACTGACATCACGAGGTGGTACAGTCATATTCGTGGTAGAGGCCCATGACTATCGGCAGACAGAGGTATTCTATTCATGGATACATTTTCCAGCAGCAAATGCTGTGACACACGACTTCCACTATTACAAAATAGAGGAACCTTTGGATGAATACACTCCTTTCGAGGAGTTTGAAATCCCATTAAATTACCAAGAGCACCTGCTCTGGTTTAAAGGCGCCCTAAAACATAAAAATCACATCACCAGGCTCGGTCCACTAGGTAGACCAGGAGCGACGTGGCCGGTTCTAGCCAGCTACACACCACATCCAGACATCGAAAAGATGTCAGACCGGGAACTTTTAGCCCAGCTAAATATACTAATTAAAATACATAGACAATTGGTCCAATATGTAATGCGTACTTCAACAGTCCGACCAGCAATTAACATTCCACAGTTGACCCCTCATCAGGGGAACACAAACAAAATTACACCACAGAACATACAATCATGTCTTGGTAAAACACCCGCAAAACGGGAACAAATTCCAATCTGGTTAGCACAAAAAATCCCTCAAATAGAGGCAGTATTTCCTGATGCTACACCTACTGAGAAACACAGAATTCTGACTATCTGTCTTCCAATGGGGATCGCACCACATGTGGAGGACTGTGACACTTGGGGCACAGTCTTTGCTTCCATTTACACGAAAACACATGGTGTTCCGTCCATGGCGGTAATACCAGATGTGTTAAGACAGATTCAAAATGAATACGGTCCAGAACCTGCTTTGACTCTGGGTATGAAATTACTGAAAGACTTCAAGCAGGTCTCGGCTATATTATTAGCCAACATAAAAGGAGAAGCAGCATCTGTGGCGATCCGCCAGAAATTGAAAGAAACAGATATAGCGGAACAACCATTTGAACTTGCCAGAATCATAGAAAAATCCTATGAAGAACTAGGAAGAGATAGTTTGGGTGGGAAACCAGTTAAACCCCAACTAACTGAAAATCCTGAAAAACATTTATTAAAAATATTCTAAATACTCCAAAAAAGAGTTTGGATGGTAATAAACAATCCACTCCTAAAGAAAAACGATTCCAGTCCAGAGGAAGGTCTCCTCAACGGAGAGAAAGATCTCCGGACCGAGGACACAAGTCTCCCCAAAGGGAGCCCTCTGAGAAAAGATACAACCTTAGAGATAGGGATAAACTGAAAAAACCTGATAGATATTAAGATATTGATACACGTCCCTCTCGATCTTTTCAGACTTCCTCACAGAAATCGGAAAGAAGAGGACGGTCAGAACACAAGGAAGAGCACGTCAAGTCCAAAGACAAGGAACCTGCTCATCAAAGTAAAAAAAATACAATTTCCAAGAAAGAAGGTAGCCAGCATTAGAATTAAACATGCCGAGGATACTAAGGACACAACTGAAAAATGGAGAGTGGGCCCAGACAATGCTAGACAGCGCAGCAGAAGTGACCATAGCTCGCAAGATCCTGATGAATCTTCTGGAGACAGTGGACACGAATGAATATATTCAAGTGGAAACTGCAGATACAAGAGTTAGCAAACCTCATAAAATATACGAAATAACATTGCGTATAGAGGGGGACAAGACTAGGAAAGTAAGGGGTCTCTTTTGGGATAACCTTTCGAAAGGCTATGACATCCTTTTAGCTGAGAAAGACTGGCCACCAGAGTTTGTCAGGGAGTGCCCTCATGGCGAAGAAATGATTATGCCTGCCTTCTCAGATAATATTTCAATTCATAAAAAATCCTTATATGCAAGAAAATGGGCAGTAGCCCTAGCTCCTGCATTATATAAAAATCATGTAGGATGGGATGAGGACTCTCCTCCTCACAAAATCCAGTTAAAAAGTCAACCCACTGCACAAAGGCAGTACCCAATTAAACAAGAAGCTAAAAAGCAAGTCAGGGAGATCTTAGATCTGAAGAACCGGGTATTTTAAACCCAGCGGCGCCAGGCGCACGCCCAAAGTCTTCGGGTTCACCTGTCTTAGAGTACAGAGACACGGGACTCTTCGTGGTGACGTCAAAGATCGAATTTATTGACTGCAGCCAGTAACAGAAGTCCTAGAAATCAACACGGTATGAGTTCTCAGGAGACTGCTCAATTTTACAAAGCAAGTCATCCCTTTTTATGCCAAAAATCTAATTCCAGACAAATACCTAATATTTACAAACTGTCCAATCACATGTATCCACACCAAAGGTATCGCATGACAGTAAAACCCACTTTTCAGTTGCCCAGCCCATGATCCATCATCGGTCAAACCCAACATTCTTCTTTAGACGGGCCAAACGAATCCATAACAAGGAGGCCACGACCCATATTATAAATAGACCATAAAGAGAGAAACAGAAAACAGGTAGAAGTAGGATAAGGCATATTTGTGTGCAATAAAACTTTACGATGTCCTGTGCTCTGATCCTTAATCTTGATCAGCTACCGGGCGAGGAAACTAGTTCATTAAGGTCAGCTTCAGGCAACGAGGTCAGTTCAGTTGGTTCATCCAAAAGTCAGCGCGAACCTCAGCTAAAGGACATAGGTCTTAAAAAAACTCATTCCAGCACAGTCATCGGCCTATGTGAGGGCAACCACAAAATGGCTGCCTTACACGGAATGAGAACTATGGTTCACAATGGAATCTTCCAATACACAGTGAATCCTTGTGTGCAACATGGCGGAAACACTCGTACTTGCTGAACTCATTAGTTACGGTTCACTGCTACCAAAATCGTCGGAACCAGGACATCAAACAAGGTTTCAGAATTCACGGAACCTCAGACCCTCTTTTTGCCCTTACATAGGCAATTACTCAGTCTAGATCGGAGTCGATGTCAATTCTCATCAGATCACCAAGGTGCTGTTGAAGCATTATCTTGTTTCTCTGTGCATCTCTCGAGACAGGCGGTCCCCTGAAGCACGTAGTAGCACAAATGCCACATATGGCCGGACCGCACTGTACACAGAGACAACATGAGAAAAGAACCGCTAGAGCCGCACCAATGATCATCAGAAGCTTCCATCCCCAAACGGATAACAGTCCCCAAAACCATCCAGTTAACGACCAATCTCCTTCGTCCACATGTATAGACTCGGAGATCTTATGTAACTTGGAAATGGCCTCGTATACCGTTGGAGCATTATCTGGGGTAAAAAATCAGCAACTGGATTGGATCACTTTACATACTCCACCTCGATCTGCGAGTATGACATCTAAAACCATACGATTCTGTAACGTCATAAGGCGATCCGCTTGAAGCTCAGCTGTCAGATTACTAAGGGCACCGGCAGTTTCGTTTATGGTGGATTCAACCACTCTCGTCAATTGCCGTAAGTCTCTACTGTTAGCCATAGGTCCCCAAAACGGTAAGAAACCCTTAAAGAAGTCTCCCACTTCCTGTCCAGCGGTATCTTCCCGATCGAAGACACCTCTAACAACTCTTGTCTTGTGGTAATCTGCAGCGGCAGTATACGTAGGAGGCAATAAGTATCCAACATAACACGTTCCTGAAAAATCAGGGGGCAACCATGTATATGCTCTGTTGTAACAAACAAAATACGTGCCCTTAGCTGCCAAAAACGGCGGGGAAGATTAAGACGTAAAAACATACGTCTGGGTACAAACACTCTTCCCCAGCTGAGCTTTCGGATTTTTGCCATTACCTTGCAGACAAAATTGACCTTGGTGGGGTATGATCCAAATCGGGGGTGACCTCTTTCGTTTCTGCTTTTCACTCAGACTAACACTGTATCCGGTCGTGTTCCATCCAACATAAGCCGATAACTCTTCCTTGGGAATAATCCTGTACATATCGATATCTCTGCTCATATTCATAACTCCCTTCACCAAGGCTTGATTACTCAAGTTATCTCTCATGGAATGCAGAGGATAGACTTCCAGGGCATAAATGAACATCGTCTGAAAAGCCCATAACGACCCATTCTGACTAAACGGTAAGATCAGATAGGGAACAACTCTATCTGTAGTATGTGGCATAAGACCACACACCCAACAATTAGTAATGTTCACTGCCAACTGATGTTGATGCAGTAGCTGTACGAATGTGTTATGTACAAATTCTGACCTTCTAATCTGCTCGTGTTCGGGTAAGATATGAAAAGAATGCAAAGAAGTAGTAGTAGGAAAGGTCGTAGGTTGGGAAATGGGTGCAGAAGTCAATTGAGTAGAAAAGACAATCCAACCCACCAAAGTTAACGTCATGCTAAAAAACATCAGAATACATGTAATCAGAAAATATTTGCTATGCATTATTCTACATAGTCTCATCTTAAAGTTCATTTTCTCAGCAGCTCTCTCGAACTCAAAAAACTCCATCCTCTAACTGGGCTGTTCGCGGTGGTTGGTTTTCTTCTGCTAAGGAGTGCGTCTGTCAGTCCAGGGAACGCCCTAGTACCAACCAGAACCGTCGACCTTGTGTCTACACGGCTGAACTCCCAAGTCTTTACACCGCGACCCTACAGCTGGACCCGGATGGCAGTTGCAAAGAAAAAAGGAAAAAAGGAAGATCAAAACAGTTTTTCGGCTGAGAGAGTGCGGTTCCGAAATCAAAGAGGAATTATGTATTCATTATTTCTAGGTCGTGGATTATAATGGTTTTTCCCAGGCTCTGTCTGTTTTTTAAATAACAGTTCAGGCTCGGTGGTGTCCAATCTCAAAGATGAAGGCACAGCTGCTTGTATGACATCATCGTCTTCCTTCTCAGACCCTCTCCATACCAACTCAGCGTCGCTAAACGGTGTGAACTTCGGCAAGCTTTCAGTCTCAGAATCTGCAATACCATCACGGATCCACTGGTCGTACGGCAGAGGCAAAGGTGCCTTCTTACAATGTACGCCATGGATCCAATGTTTCTTCCCAAAGACTTTCACAGATGTTCTCGTAGCCAACAGTACTTGGTGAGGGCCTGTCCAGCGGGGCTGGTCGTTCTTGGTTCGTTGAAAATTTTTCACGAGGACCCAGTCACCGGGATTGATGGTGTGACCTGGGTCCACAGAGGCTGGTGGTAGGTTATCGTGAACCTGTTGATGCAAGACACGCAATTTAGCCGTTAGGTCATACAGATAGTCGACCAACACAGGATAGTCAATATCACTAAATTTCGTTGGTCTCTGCACTCCCCACACATTTGCCGGTCGACCAAAAACTATTTCATACGGACTAAGTCCGATTTGGGAATGCACTGTAGTTCTAGTTGACAAAAGTGCCAATGGCAAAGCATCGGGCCATTGGAGACCAGAACTCGCCTGAATTTTGGCTAACTTTAGCTTCAAAGTGCCATTGTAACATTCCACTAATCCAGCTGATTGGGGATGATTTGCAGCATGAAATTTTTGTTTTATGCCCAAACCCTCACACACTCTCTTCATAATCTTCTCCACAAACTCACTTCCATTATCACTCCACACCATCCTTGGCAATCCAAACCTAGGGAAATATTCTTTGAGCAAGACTTTAGCTGTAGACGAGGCAGTATTATCTTTTAGGGGGTATGCCTCTACCCATCTAGAAAAGGCACAAACAACTACAAGGACGTATTTCAAGTTGTTGCATCTTTCCATGTGGATAAAATCCAATTGAAGAACCTCGAACGGATACGTCGGAGGCGCAAAGTGACCGGTTGGAGTTGGAGTTCCATTACCAGGATTATACATCAGACACACCATGCAATTCCTGACCACATTCTCCGCACATTTGGGAATCCCACCATTCTCCCACACCGGAGCCAACAACTTACAAATTCCTTTTGGGCTAATGTGAGACAACCCATGTGCCATCGTAACCACAGCAAGCACATACGCATCTGGCAACATCCATCTTTGGTGTTCTGAGAACTCAACCCAACAACCAGTCGAATCCAATCTACCCGTAGTTTCTCTCCACACACTCTTTTCATTTTCAGTCGCTTCAGCCTGGATTGACTTCACACTCTCAATCGTATCTTCACACATTCCAGCTGCACCAATCCATATTGCAGGGCCTGCAACATACATTCGACTCATCACATTTTTCGCTGTTTCTTTCGCAACTTCATCCGCAAACGCATTACCACGACCAACATCATCCGTAACCTTCCGGTGAGCACTACACTTCACAATCGCAACTCGTTTCGGCAAAGTAAGTGACTCAAGAAGCTCATTCACCAACTGCCCATGTTGGATCTTAGTCCCATGGGATGTGAGAAATCCCCTTTCTTTCCACAAACGTCCAAAACTGTGTGCAACACACAACGCGTACTGGCTATCGGTATACACATTCACTCTCTTTCCCTCAGACAAAATACACGCTCTCGTTAATGCAATCAATTCCGCTGCTTGTGCCGAATTATGGCTCACTCATGCAGTTTCAACAATTGTGCATAATGTCGTCATGGCATATGCTGCAGTCGTATCCCCATTCAGGAGCTTGTAGCATGTCCCATCAACCCAAAGCGTACCATCAGGATCCGAAAGAGGAGTGTCTTTCAGATCGACTCTACCCTTCGTTTCCTCTTCCGTCCTATGAAAACAATCATGCTGCTCCTGACCATCTGGATCCACAGAAATCGGCAACTATGTCTCTGGATTCAATATATTACACCGCTTGATGTGCACATGACTAGCCAAAAGCATCAACTCATAGCCCGACAATCTCGCACTAGTAAGGTGCTGAGTCTTGGTTCTATTTAACAAAGTATCCACTGCATGTGGAACCATCACAATCAACGTGTTATCCATAACCAACCCAGCAGACTGTCGGATAGAAACACCCGCTGCTGCTGTAGCCCTTAAGCAACTTGGCAATGCTCTGGCTACCGGATCTAAAGTGGACGAGAAATACACACATGGACGCTGTTCATCACCGAATTGTTGAGTCAAAACTGACAATGCACAACCCTCTCTCTCGTGGACATAGAGTGTAAAAGGCTTACTGTAGTCAGGAGTACCCAACGCTGGAGCAGAACACAACGCATCACACAACTCAGAAAAACTTTTCTGACAATTGTCAGACCAAGGAAGAGGGTTCGGTATATCCTTACAAGTCAATGCCAACAGAGGTTTTGCCAACAAAGAAAAGTTCGGAATCCACTGTCTACAATATGACGTGATACCCAGAAAAGCACGTACCTCTCTCTGCGTATTTGGCACAGTCATTCGAGCAATCGCTTGAATTCGTTCTGGGGTCAACCTTCTTCCCTCCTTTGACAAGAGATGACCTAAGTAGGTCACCTCTTGGCGACAATACTGCAACTTTGAAGGTGACACTTTATGGTGCAGGTCAGACAAATGTCGCAACAAAGAAATAGTAGCTGATTTACAAGTTTCCTCATCATCAGCAGCCACTAATAAATTGTCAACATACTGAATAAGAGCAGTACCAGCAGGCAACACAAGAGTATCAAGTTGAGTTTTCAAAGCCTGGCTGTAAATGGAAGGACTTTCGCAATAGCCTTGAGGAGCGCGTTTAAACCGGAAGCTTCGGCCTCCTAAAGAGAAGCCGAAAATATCTCTACTCTCTTCGGCAATTGGAATACTGAAGAAAGCATTCTTCAGATCTATAACCGAAAACCAGGCAGCTGAAGCAGGAATCAAAGTCAGTAAAGCAGTAATGTCCGGAACAACAGGAAACTGTGGCACGACAATTTTATTAACCTCTCGAAGGTCGATCACAAACCTGTAGACAGCAAGAAAGTGCCCTCTGGTTGAATGAACGGGAGGAACATGGCGGCAGGCTGACGTCTGCCGTGGGAGCTCCGGACCGGGAGGTGGTTTTCCCCGAAGAGAAGGCAGCGATAGAAGCTCTAAAATGGGGAGGACAGAGCGGACGATATAGTGGCTCGTTACGAGGCAGTTTTTTTTGACGAGGCATTCCTTTTGTTTTCTTCTCCCCTTTACCAAACGGAGAAACGAGCACCCGGCACTAGGACCCAGGAGAGGACCCAGGAGAGACGGTGACGGTGACGGAGTCGGGACGTGAAGGGTGCCGGCCGGCGGGTGAGGTAGTTATAGAACGCTCTCAGGCGGGGTAGTAGGAGCGTGTACAGGCTCCTTCCCTCACCCGAGCTTAGATCCATGGTGGAAAGGGAAGCCGGAAAGGCAGCTGGTGAAGCGACAGGAGCAGGCATCACACCGTCGAAGGAGAGGAGGTGTTCTGGCGGTGCAGTGCGGGGTCCAGGTGACTGGGCTTGTGCTTGGGGGCATGCTAGGCGGTTGCTGACAAGAGTAAGCCTCAGCTCGCCTCTAATTAACAATTTTCTCCACCACGCACTATCTAAGGAGGGGGGCAAGGAGGGGGATCAAGTGTTTAAGAACTCGAGGGGTATTGTTGTGCTAAAACTGTGCAGTGGAGGGACATTATGTGAGTTGCAGAGTTTGTTACGGGACAAGGGCATGGACATAGGAGCAAGCCCAGCCTCAGTGATTTCACACACATATCCTCGGCAAGAAGAAGAGATAGTTGTTCTCTCGGGGAGCCTTGTCGGGGAGGAGGATAAGAGTAAGACTAGAAAGAAAGATAGGGGAAGTAGTAAGGAGCCTTTCAACGCACCCCCCGTCCCACCTGCCAGGAACAGATATCAGCTGAGGTCGAGACTTGCACTACAGAAGACAGGAGTCGAGGTCCCTTACACTGCTAAGGCAGGAGCCATCCCAATCTCCCCGATAGAAAGAAGGAGGGACAGGAGGGGTAATAACTCGGGGGAAGTGAACAAGGAAAGGCAGAAGCCCCTGAAGGCGCGCGGGACAAAGCCAAAGCCCACCCCTTCCTTAAAGGCCTATTTTAAAATTATGGAGAAGGTGGTAGATATCTCAGCAGGGGGGGGGGAGTAAGGAACTACCCGGGTTGGGACTTACAGATAATACAGTTGATACCCTCAGTGTTCCTCTCCCCGGCCCCTCCGGCTCCCCTGGCTCACTCAGTCTCCCACCATCAGAAGACCCGAAAGGTGCAGCTGCACCAAGTGTCTGCAGTCTACTTGATCATACTTCTCCCATCATACCAGGCGTCTCCTTCACAGTTCCTCTCAAAAATAGTTATACGGTGTTGGCAGAGTTAGAGGATAACGTAAGTCAGGAGAGGTTGGAGGAAGAGCTAGTTCAAGTAGAAGAAGATAGTACAGAGGGGATAGGACAGAATTCATCGCAAGGGGCTCAAGCTAGTCCCTTGCCTCCTGTAAGAACGTTGTCAACAACCCCCGATGCAGGTTTGTCACAGGTTGGGGCTCTCCTTTTAAGTCTCAGAGAGGACCTTTTGACAAAACTCGATCAGAAATTTGATACATCCGAGGCAAACCAAAAAATCATTCATGACCAGTGTGCTAGCTTAGAACAAAAATTGGTGGATGTAAGCAAACGCACAGAGGTGCTCGAGGAAGAAGTTAGCCTGTTAACGGGGGCTTCAAAAAGACATGATAGGGACATTCAGGCACTAAGAACACAAAATAGGGCTCTACAGATGGATGTGGAAAGACTCGAAATTCACTCTAGAAGGAACAATTTGAAATTCTTGAAAATACCAGAAGGGACAGAAAATGGGGATGTCAAGGCCCTCATTTGTAAAATCCTTAGAGAGGGTGTCCTCAAGGATAGTCCAGATATAGACCTTGAGGGCGAGATACAAAGAGCCCACAGAGATCCCTTTCGGCAGCGTCAAGGGAGGTTAGGTCCAAGAAAAATTTGGGTGAATTTTCTGTCCTTTTCGGTCTAGGAATTAATCCTGAGTAGAGCTCTGCAGGAAAAATCCCTACAATTCGGATCAGCTAACTACTTGATCCGATCTGATGTGGGGAAGGTAACAGCACAGAGGCAGTGGGAGTTTGGGAGCCGAATGCCTGAGCTTAGGAGTTTAGGGGCACAGGTGCAGATGAAGTTCCCTGCTTTTCTGAGAGTAGTTTGGAAAAGCAAGACATCCAACTTTAACTCAGCCCAAGATGTTGACTCCTTTCTCACTTTGATGCGAGAGAATACGCCTCAGTAAGAGATAATAATTGGTAAAAGGCAGTAGGACGTAGGAAACCCCGGGGGGGCAGAGATTATAATCAGCAAGAAATATAGTTCAGAATTTAAGTAATACACGTATCACGTATCACGGTGAACAATGGGGTAAGTGAAAGGGAAGAAAAGGGGAAAAGGGGAAAGAAGAAAGGAAAAGAAAAAAAAAAGGAAGGGGAAAAAAAAAGGTGAAGGGAGAAGGGAAAAAAAAAGAAAAGGAAAAAAATATATATATGTATATATGTATATATAACGAGAAAATGTAATCTGAAAGGGGAGGAGAAGAGAGATGGAAAAAAGGGGGAAGGAAGAAAGGGTAGAAAGGAAAAAAAAAGAAAAAATATGAATGACCTCCTTCTATTGGTTTTTTTTTTTTTATGGCTTTTGTCGCATTTACTAAGTCAAACAAACCACAAGGGTAACCATCCAGGGGTCTGGCGAGCTCCCGTCTGGTGACAGGATCGCCGTAGGAGTAAAGGGGGGGGGTTCCTCAGGGGAGGGGGTGGGAGGGTGGGGAGCAGGGGGAAAAAGAAAAAAAATTAATCCTCATATATGTTTGAAACTAAATCACACACAGGTAGGGAACCGGCTTAGAATTCATAGAGTGATTATAGGGAATTATGGCCAATATAATAGGTAGTATAAAACTAATAAGCTGGAATGTTAATGGGTTAAGGGATAGGAAGAAAGCAAGAAGGGTTATTGATTTTTTGTTCAGATCAGGGGCACATATCTGTTTACTGGAGGAGACGCATTTGGAAAGGGAAGAATGTAATCAAATCTTTGGGAAATGTAGATGGGTCCAGGATGCTGTCTCCTCGGGCCAAAGCGGCAGTACACGGGGGGTGGCCATAATCATTAGAGCAGGCATGGGGATCAGGCTAATTAAACATGAAACAGACAACTCAGGCAGATGGTTGATAACTTCCTTGATTGTAGGAAGTACCCCTTTAGTTTGTGCAGTCTACTATGGCCCGAATTTAGATGCTCCGGGGGCTCTGCTGAAACTTAAAACCAACTTAATAGAGACAGCAGGCCCCATAATTTTAGGGGGAGATTTCAACTTGATATTCGATAGAGAACTAGATAGAACATCAAGAGTGAGATTTTCCCCCCCTAAAAAAACAAGTCAGGAATTGAAGAACCTTATGAGGGATTTTAACCTGATAGATATTTGGAGACTTAAAAACCCGGGGGGAAGAGATTATTCTTTCTACAGCAGAAGGTATGGGCATTATTCTCGGATAGATTTT
This sequence comes from Lissotriton helveticus, assembly GCF_964261635.1. Lineage (NCBI taxonomy): Eukaryota > Metazoa > Chordata > Amphibia > Caudata > Salamandridae > Lissotriton > Lissotriton helveticus. The sequence continues at coordinate 1,076,739,512 of NC_136072.1, forward strand.
TTCCTGCTAGACAATAACCTCTCATCAGCAGTTGACTCCATAGCATATGTTCCGGCAATTATGTCAGACCATTCAATGGTGGAAATGGTGGTTAAATTAAAACAGGAAAAACAACAAAGGAGATGGACATTGGACCGGACATTGTTACTGGAAGAAGGGGTCAGACAGGACCTAGTGACCCAGTCTGAAGAGTTCTTTAGGGTCAATACTGGATCGGCAAGTAAACAAATTGTGTGGGAAACATATAAAGCCTTTTCCCGAGGTTTATTAACAACCCTGATGATCAGGAGGAACAGTCTGAGGAAAGAGCAAAGAGAAGCTGGGATTCTGAGAATCAAGCTCAAGGAACTGGAGTTGCAGAAGGCATCGGCCGAGGAGTCGGATAATAGGCCACTCCTCCAGAGGGAATTGGACGGTTTGCGAGCAGAATTCCAAGCGGGGATGGATAAGGCTCTGAAGGAAAAGTGGGACACAAGTAATCTACAACAGTTTGCCTATGGTGAGAAGTGTGGGCGTCTCCTAGCTTGGAAGGCTCGAGCGGACAGAACTAGAAACCAGATAGACAGTTTGGTATTAACAAGCACAGGGGAAAAATCCAACGAGGATGACCTCATCAGGGAAGAAGCAAAGAGATACATGCAGTCTTTATACGGAACTAACCCCTCTCTGGGTAGGCAACAAGCAGAACCGTGGTTTGCAAATGTTCAGCTCCCTGAGTTGTCGGATTCTGACAGGTCTTATCTCAGTTCAGAAATCAAGGAAGGGGAAGTCAGGGCTCAGTTGGTGAAAATGGCTAAGGGGCCTACAATCCATTATGGTGTCTCAGTTTGTCTATATACATAGTATAAGTAAAGACAACAGAGAGACTGACATAACTTTTTTATGTTGATAGGTGTACTGCTAATTGAAAAAGTGAAGAAACAGAAGCAGCACCATAAGGAGAAGGGTGGAAAATTCAAATAAAACGCCCATGACAAATTATCTATAACAGGAGCAATTGTATGACAATGAAGGCCCTGTATCAGAAAGACATTAGGATGAGTTAACATCGCTTTAAGTAAAAGTAAGTGGACTTCCTACTAGATGGGAAATAATTAGTGGGATAAGTAGTAATAATGATTAACATAGGGTCAAAGCGGTAAGGCGGACAGTGGCAGTGTCTGTCGACCCCGCTTCTATGCCAGGTAAAACGGTAATAGACTGCACTCTTACTCTGTTGGAGTTGTGGAAAAGAAAACGCTAACGCTAAGCAACTGATAATTTTAAAACTGCATTTTAATGATTTGACTTGCAAAATCAATCTTTTAGAATTTGTATTATAATTGACTGAGAATTGTAGTACATTATTATTTGAGATCAGACGCTATTCTTTAGCGCTAACAGGGGCTCCATAACAGTGTTTACTCAGTTTTGCTCTGTGTTACAGCCTGCCCGCCCCGTTCCGACTCGGTATCCAATACCGTTGAGCGGAGGGCGGGGCAGGTACGAGCCTGAGTCACACACTTCCTGGTTCCTGATACACTTCCTGGTTCCCGCCCTAGATTCGAGCGGTTAGCGCTCTAGCCTTGCTGCAACAGGGGCTACTTAGGCGGCGAGGAGGCGAGGCACCTTGCGGTAAGGCGGACAGTGGCAGTGTCTGTCGACCCCGCTTCTATGCCAGGTAAAACGGTAATAGACTGCACTCTTACTCTGTTGGAGTTGTGGAAAAGAAAACGCTAACGCTAAGCAACTGATAATTTTAAAACTGCATTTTAATGATTTGACTTGCAAAATCAATCTTTTAGAATTTGTATTATAATTGACTGAGAATTGTAGTACATTATTATTTGAGATCAGACGCTATTCTTTAGCGCTAACAGGGGCTCCATAACAGTGTTTACTCAGTTTTGCTCTGTGTTACAGCCTGCCCGCCCCGTTCCGACTCGGTATCCAATACCGTTGAGCGGAGGGCGGGGCAGGTACGAGCCTGAGTCACACACTTCCTGGTTCCTGATACACTTCCTGGTTCCCGCCCTAGATTCGAGCGGTTAGCACTCTAGCCTTGCTGCAACAGGGGCTACTTAGCCACTCGTCGGTACTGGCGTGCAGCGGTTGCGCGCAGGGGGGCGCCTTCTGACGCGCCGAAGACAAGCCAAAGACCTGCCCGTCTGCGCTCGTCCGCGCTAGAACGGGCTAAGGGCTATGGCGAGTCCTGCTGCTTCTCCACATTCCCCTGCTGCAAAGATAGTTACATATACTTCCAAGGTATTGCGCTGCCTAAATGCTCCCTCCCTTCCTGATGCTAGCTGTACGGTCCATCTAGAGGTTGAGGGCCCCTTTTCATGTCGTCTCTGTCATACTCAATTCTCTTGTGATCAGATATTGACCCATTGTACTTTGAGTCGCGATTCTATGATACTTCCGCCACCTCTAATCACAGACACCACCTTACCAGGAAGGAAAAATCTGTTGTGTAACATCAGGTCCCTCTCTAAACATACTGCGGAGGTCTGGGACATGATTGTTTTCAATCAACCTGAGCTGTGTTTTCTCACAGAAACATGGCTCAAGCCACACTGCACTCCTGCTATTACTCTTGCAATTCCAGACAAATACAAAATATTGAGACTGGACCGCCCTTTGAAAACTGGCGGTGGCATTGCTGTGGTGTATAAGTAGGAATTAAAAGCTACGATTTTAGAGGAACTTAGTTCCCCTGACATGGAAATTCTGATTTTTAAAATACAATCAGCTTCTAAAGAGAACTCCAAAGGTGCCTTAGTTTATAGACCACCAGGTCCATATAAACAATTTACTAATAATTTAGTTGAACTACTTGCCCCATATATTGTTGATAACGATGAGTTCACGTTAGTTGGAGATTTCAATGTCCATTGTGAGAAAACGGATTGTAGTGACGCCCAATCACTAATAACCGACCTATCAACACTAGGCTTATTGATGAAAAATAGTGGCCCTACTCACCAGGCTGGCCACACTCTAGACTTAGTTTTCTCCAATGTTCAGGCGATATTATGCCCACCCGCTACTCAGGTGAGCTGGACCGATCATTTCATCGTGGAATTTACCACACCCCGTCGAGAACCTAGTCTAACATACCCCAGCACTTTGCCTTGCACTCGTAGACAGTGGCATAAAGTTACTATGTCTACTTTTACAGAAAATGTTATTCCTCCTGTCTTTCGGCCTTCGGATGATATTGAAGTAGCTCTCAAGAAATCAGGAGGCGAAATAAGGATAACTATTGATAAAATCGCCCCACTAAAGCTTTTTAAACCTAGGCCAGCAAAAAAGCATGAAGTCTGGTTCTCTGACCATCTGCGAATTCTTAAACAAGGAGCCAGGAAACTGGAGAAAAGATGGAGAACTTCCCATCTCCTTGAGGATAAAGAAAGATACTGGGCTGCCCTATCCTCTTATCACAAAGCAATACGGGGTGCACGGAAAGCACATATTGCTACCCAAATACAGGAGGCTGGGAACTCGCCTAGAGTTCTCTTTCAGATAGTGCAGACACTGGCGAAACCGTCAGCATGTGAAGCCCCTGACATATCATCGCAAAAATTGTGTGACGAAGTTTCCTGTTTTTTTACTAGTAAAATTGATAGAATTTATGATAAGATTTTATGTACAAATCAGTCCATACCCATCAAGGAGACATTCCCCTCTGATCCCATGAATTCCATCGTGGACATACAATCCCTGGACAGTTTTCCCCTTATCTCATGTCTAGATTTGATTTTGATTTTGATTTTTAGCATTTATAAAGCGCCTGGCTACACATAGAACAGTGAGTCCCCGCGCTAATTACTGATAAATTCTACCTAGGGCCTGAGAAGCCAGGATTATGAAGTGGGGAAAAGGAGTGTTTTTAATTTCCTCCGGAATCCTATTTCAGATGGCTCCATTCTCATGTTCAGAGGTAGAGCATTCCAGTATTTGGGGGCTAAGTGCCTAAATGAGCGGCCGCCCATTCTGGCCCTAAGAATACGGGGAGTTTTAAACAACATCGCACCAGAGGATCTTAGATTGCGAATAGGGCGATGTATGGCCAGGAGGTTTTTGAGATAATCCGGGCCTTTGTTCTGGGCTATGCGATGAGCGTAGCAGAGGGCTTTAAATTTAATACGCTCCCTGACGGGAAGCCAGTGGAGTTTAGCCAAGGCAGACTTTCCTGAAGCTCTGCGCGGAAGGCCAAGCACTAAACGTGCGGCAGCATTCTGCACGCACTGGAGTTGGTGTAGTGCTTTTTGGCTTAGCCCTAACAGCATGGCATTGCCGTAATCAAGGTGTGGAGTTACTAGGGCGTGAACAATAGTTTTTCTGGCTACAGCAGGTAAGAGGTCTAAGACCTTACGAAGAACCTTGAGTAGGCCAAAGCATCTCCCTGTGACCTCTACCCTTTTAAAACAGATTAAGAGTGGAAGTCCAGAGGATTCTATTCCTGCTAAGTTAATGCCTATTCTGGAAGAATATTTAAGTCCACTGGTTACAGAACTAGTAAACCTATCACTCACTTCGGGTACTGTCCCCAAGGAATGGAAGCGAGCACTCGTCAGACCTACTAGGAAAAATACCACCATACCTTGGTCTGACTTGAGTAATTTAAGACCCATCTCTCTGCTACCCTTCTTGGGGAAAGTTATAGAAAAACATGTTAACAAGCACTTGTCGATCCACATTGAACAAGTGCAAGCCCTTGATGAATCCCAATCAGGATTCCGCCCCAGATATAGTACTGAATCCACCTTGCTGTCTGTTACCGATGACCTCCATACCTACCAGGACAAGGGTTTCTCTGTCATACTTGTTCTATTAGATCTATCGGCAGCGTTCAACACCGTGTCACATTCCATCTTGACTCAATGGTTGTCGAACGCTGGCCTGAAGAACAAAGCCCTTGATTGGATAAGGAGTTTCCTAACAGATCGCACCCAGACAGTCACCATGGGTGCATTTCGCTCGGCGGAAACAGAGATTTCTAAGGGGGTGCCACAAGGCTCATGTTTGAGCCCGACGCTCTTTAATATCTATGTGGCACCCCTGGCAGGAGTGCTGCGTAGATACGGGTTTGTTCCCGTATCTTACGCAGATGACACACAGCTCCTGTTTCCTTTTAAAACTCTTTCCGCTGAGGTTAGGAACTCTTTTTCATCTGGTATGGAGGAAGTGGCTAATTGGATGTCCAACAACTATCTCCAATGTAACGTCAGCAAGACGGAGATCATGCTATTTGGGGAAGCCAAGATACTCTGGACCCCTGACTGGTGGCCACCTGAGTTGGGGGCAGTCCCTGAACCCAAACAGGTCGTGAAGAATCTTGGAATTCGACTTGATCACGACCTGTCCTTAAAACAACATGTCAGCTACATTTCAGGGATATGCTACCACACTATTGGTTTACTCCGGAAAATCTTCCCACTCTTACCCAACTCAACAAGAAAAACTCTGGTTCAGGCTCTTTTCCTCAGCCGGATTGATTATTGTAATGGGTTGTTACTTTCTGTCAACGAAGGGTTACTGGATAAACTGCAGGTTGTTCAGAACACCCCCCGAGAACTGCATCCAAACCCCTCTTTGAACAATTACACTGGCTCACTGTCAGACAAAGGGCAAAATTCAAAATATGCTGCTTAATCCACAAATGCTTGAATGGACTAGGACCCACTTACCTGGAAAGGAAATTTAGACCATATGTTCCTTCACGATCTCTTAGATCAAGCAATAATTTTCTCCTTGTGGTTCCGCATATCAAAAAAGTTAGGCACGGAGGCAGAGCCCTGTCAACTATGGGCCCCAAGATGTGGAACAAGCTTCCGCTGGCCCTAAGGTTATGTAAAGAGCACTTAACCTTCCGGAAACAGTTAAAAACTATCCTGTTTAAAAATGAAATTTAATCATCTTCCATTGTGTAGTTGCTAATTTACTGGGCATAAAGCGCAGAGATACTCCTGGCGGAGTGATTCTAGCGCTATACAAACTCATAAATAAAAAATAAATAAATAAAGCTCAAAGCCTATCTAATTCATTTCAATAATACAGGAGGACGTCTGGCTGAACCCCTGGAAGAAGTCCCCAAAGTTTACCAGTGGTCTACTTTGAATAGAGTGAAATAAATAAATACATTTTAAAGTAAGATTTTTCTCGACTATGTACATGTATATAGCTTAGATAAAGTGTAGAAAATTCACACAACAAAACCCTCTATTAATTGTATGCATTTATTTGCAGATTGGTCTGTTTTTACATTTGATCTGTCCTGAGGAAGGTGTTTATAAAATCAGAACGAGACACCGAAACGCGTCGACATAAGGACTTCGTTTTAACCATTGTTTTTAAATTTGATGTTTGTGTGTATAAAAATTGAGTGTAAACATTATGTTTTTTTACATTATGACTGTATTATGATTACTTGAAATATTGTGAATACTATGTAAAAAAACTTTTGGTCTAAAAAAATCATGAATTTAGACTATATGCCTGCTTTTAATAAAATCAAAGTAGTAGATGCAACTTTGTGTGTGAATGCTATATACAGAGGAGTCTCTCTAAATTGTCTGACTAGGTCTTGAACATAATTACATTGAAGAACACAGAAAGGAAACTTTCATTTTTTAACTTGTATTACCCAGCCCTTTCTGGTATATGGGAAACTCTTTTTTTTTTAAAGCTTGGAGGGAAATACCCAGCTTTCTGTTGCGGTCTCTGAAACGATGGAGGTTGCTGAAACTGTGGGCGTTGCTGTAACTCTTGTTGATTTGAGCGAGGCGGATATGCCTGCTGCAAAAGAACCTTTGTCTTTAAGTCTTTTGTCTTTTTCTCTACTCTTTCTTTCTCGTCCTTATCCCTATTCTCGTGGTACTGTGCAGTCGCCAATATCTGGGCCGACGAGGAAACAGCCCAAGAACTCTCAGAATATTTCAACTTATTACACAGTTCAGGAAGTAAGTTAAAGACAAACTTATCTACGAACAATATTTGGCCACCTTCCGTACTCATATCCTGACCACTGTGATCTATAAATGTCTCTTCAAACCTAGTGAAGAAATCAGATACACTTACGTCCTTCGTCTGCTTACATGCTGCTAACTTGTCCCAATTTACTCGTAACGCTGGCATCATCGTTTTCATAAGATCTATAATTCTACCAGGTAGATCTGCCACTAGAGGCTCAGGCTTAGCTCCACCAACCTGTCTACCATCCGCAGCAGCGATATTCACCCATGTATCACCTAACTCAATCGCAAGATCCTCATGACGAATTTTTGCCCATAGAGGTAGAGGTACTACATTACCCAACAGCATATCTATATCGGCTAAGTTCATGATGCATGCGTCAACTGTCTGGGACAATTCTTTGTAATAGCCAGCTGGATTCTTACGGGGATCAGGTAAAGACTGTTTAAGGGCCAAAACTTCTACTCTCTTCCATGGCACATGTACCCATACTCTCTGAAAATGAGGCAGAACAGGCGGATTAGCGTTTTTGTTCCCTTCTCTCCAAACCGGGGGAACCTCTCTCATTGGATATTGTCGTACTTTTCTCCTAACAGAAGGATCAGACTCAAACAGTCGCTGTGAAGGGAAATCGCTCCTAAACGCAAGCACCATCGCAACCGCATCCTCAATTCCGGGACCCACTTTCGTCCCTTTCGCAAACTCAGACTGGACATTTAGTAATTCTACCGGGACTGAACCCAAATCACTATCTGCCCATTCCTCACGGTGGAAAGTACACATTACATCAAACACATATCTCTGCTTGGGTGCTTCCCACTGCAGGAAGACATCCATAACTGACTCTAAATTATACCTTGAAACATTCGAAATCCACCTGCGAGCCAAAAGGTCTAACACGGCCCGTACTTCAGGACCAGGAAGATGGCTACGTAATTGTTTACGTGCAGAAACAGGGGTCATACTCAAAGACCCAAAGAAAGGAGACAAAAGACCAGTAACAGTATCAGTCATTCTTTGTCGAGCAGAAGGAGAAGCTGTCATAAGGACAGGAGACAAAGTATTTTGAGGTGATAGAAACGTAGCAGTAGTAGGGAGAGAAATCGAAGGTACAGGCGAGTTAGATGAAGAAGTTTGAGGTAGAACTGATAGCAAAGTCGCTGGCCCCAGAGAAGGCTGCGCCGTAGGAGGAGGAACTAACTGGGGAGGAGCTGGCTGTGGAGCAGGACCAGGAGGTGGAACAACTAGAGGTGGAGGAGGTGCCGTATCACTCTGTGCATAAGGGGGTGGTAATCTCAATAGATGCGACATTAAAGGGTCCTTTTCAGGGTCCTTTGTCGCCTTCTCAAGGAGAGGTGACAACGCTGGATAACATTTATCAATAGCCATATTATGTTGCCTATCTGACACCTCAATTGCTTTATCTTCTTCATCCTCTTTAAAGTGCTTGGTAGCTTGCATTATCGACAACTCCTTTTCTCTCTTATCTCTTTTAGCTTGTTTGATTTCTCATTGTCTGGCTTCTTTACGCCAAAGGCGAAAGGAGTCAAACATAGCCGGCCGGGCTTTCTTTCTAAACAATTTTGTTTCTAAATTATCTAAAATCTCAGTTTCAAAACTACCATATTGGGGCCATCGTAAAACCCCATCTTTTCTAGTATAACGGATCCATACTTTATTGAACGTAATGGGACCCATGCCGTGTTTAGAATAGAGCTCATAAGTCGGTGTTCCAACTGGAGGTATCGGACATGAATCCTCCAATCGGGAATCCTTGTTACAACCACAACAAAATATTTTCCTAATTTTGCTAAGACTAGGCATCTTCGCTCACTAATCTAGCTTCAAACTTCAAGGGATTATCTGCAACGATAGTCTCGCAAATATACGAATCCCTCGGCTTTGGAAATTGCAATTCCCAAATCAAAGACCCAAAAACTAAGTATTCAAAGAACCAAAAACAAAGAACAACAAAGAACTAGGGGCGACCCACGTATACTTAACTAAGGTATCAGTCACGTCACCAGAAGACCCGTCTATCGTCTCACCTTACAAAGCTACACAAAGGGGGTCCAAGACAGGGCGGTAGTCAGGGCAGCGGTCCTTCGTAGCCATCTAGAAAGCGGGAAACCTCGCAGCAAAGACCTTCAGTCCACGTTCGACATACCGGGGTCGATGGAGTGGGGGCCCTCTTCCGGAATTTCCTCACGAAGCTCCTCACAATCTTCAACCTTGGACCGGTACCGCTTGATGTCGCCCCATGTTGAGCGCCAACTGAAGAACCGGGTATTTTAGACCCAGCGGCGCCAGGGGCACGCCCAAAGTCTTCGGGTTCAACTGTCTTAGAGTACAGAGACACAGGACTCTTCATGGTGATGTCAAAGATCGAATTTATTGACTGCAGCCAGTAACAGAAGTCCTAGAAATCAACACGGTGTGAGTTCTCAGGAGACTGCTCAATTTTACAAAGCAAGTCATCCATTTTTATGCCAAAAATCACATTCCAGACAAATACCTAATATTTACAAACTGTCCAATCACATGTATCCACACCAAAGGTATTGCATGACAGTAAAACCCACTTTTCAGTTGCCCAGCCCATGATCAATCATCGGTCAAACCCAACCTTCTTCTTTAGACGGGCCAAACGAGCCCATAACAAGGAGGCCATGACCCATATCATAAATAGACCATAAAGAGAGAAACAGAAAACAGGTAGAAGTAGGATAAGGCATATTTGTGTGCAATAAAACTTTACGATGTCCTGTGCTCTGATCCTTAATCTTGATCAGCTACCAGGCGAGGAAACTAGTTCATCAAGGTCAGCTTCAGGCAATGAGGTCAGTTCACTTGGTTCATCCAAAAGTCAGCGCGAACCTCAGCTAAAGGGAATAGGTCTTAAAAAAACTCATTCAGCCGCAGTCATCGGCCTATGTGAGGGCAACCACAAAATGGCTGCCTTACACGGAATGAGAACTATGGTTCACAATGGAATCTTCAAATACACAGTGAATCCTTGTGTGCAACATGGCGGAAACACTCGTACTTGCTGAACTCATTAGTTACGGTTCACTGCTACCAAAATCGTAACGGAACCAGAACATCAAACACGGGTTCAGAATTCACGGAACCTCAGATCAACTTGAATACCAAGGGGTGATTGAAACATCCACCTCACAAATGAACATCCTTTGTTTCCTGTCTCCAAACCAGACGATTCATATTGTCTAGTATTGGACTACAGACACCTTAACTCATGTTGCAAAATATTTGCAGTACAAAACTCACACAGCGCAGCACTATGAATAACTTTGTGCGCAAAAAATACAAAACAACATTAGACATCTCTAATGGATTCTGTTGTCAAAACATTGCACCTGAAAGCAGGTATTTGACCGCGTTCTCAATCATGGGGTCGCAAAAACACTTCTGTCGACTCCCACAGGGATTCAAGAATAGCCCAGGATTATTCTCAGCAAGAGTAACAGAGTTACTACAAATATATGATGATGAAGCATTATCTTATGTCAATGACATCTATCTCACAGATGATGACCTGGATACTCACTTGAAAAGAGTGAACACCATAATACTTGGGTTCGCAGCTGAGGGTTACAAATTCAACTTTAAAAAGTCACAAATTGCCCATCTAACTGTCCTATTTTTAGAATATGAATTATCAAGTGAAGGCAAAATCCTAGCAGACAACTTCTTAGAGAAGTGCGCTGTACTCCAAGCACCTAAAACGCTGAAGAACTAACAATCAATACTAGGTTTCCTGAATTTCGGAAGAACATACATTCTAAATTATGCAGAGATTATAGAGAGTTAAACCTCTCTATGAATTAATAAAGCCTGATTTCAAACCAATAAATTGGACTCAGAAACACACAGAACTGTTAAGATCATTGCAAACAGACATGTTAGCTAAAACAAAATTGCAAACTCGCGAAAACATACGCAACCTTGTAATCCGAGTCATCCCAGGAAGATGCGGATTCACGTACCTGACCTCTAATGAGGGAGAAACGGTACCAATAGCTCACAAATGACACTTGTACACACAAGCTGAAATGAAATTCAGTTGTACTGAAAACATTCGTAATAGCGGTTCAAACTGCTGTAGCAAAAGAAAGAGCCCAAGCCCAAGGCAGAAGAATAACTGTTTTAACAGCAGAATCAGCCCTTGAGGCATTAACAAGCCCACGCAATTTGACTACTGTGGCATTAGATCCAAAATGGATACAATGGGAAAATTCTCTTGCTGCAGAAGACGTGAAATACTATTTTGACCCGAAAATGAAAAAACTAGAAAATCTAGAATATGAAGAAGAATATCCCCTGCCAATCGGAATTCTGCCTCTCGAACAATACACATGTGTAATCTACATGGACAGATTTGCACAACACTACGATGTTGAGAAAAAATCCTACAACGCAGCGTGCGCGATTGTTAAAGGTCGCTGGCGCTTGGGTAAATTCAGACCATTAATTACCAAAACTGAATCACTCAGAAACTGTTCAAATCAGCGAGCTGAAATAAGATCTTTAAAGATGGCGCTTGAAAATGCCGATCGCGAATTCCCCACAATAATAGTGTGCGATTCGCATTACTGCGTCAAATCTTACAATAATGACTTGCAGAACTGGGTTCAAAATGATTACAAAGATGACACAGGTGGTACTTTTGCAGAAAGAACAACAAAAGACTCATGTGATACATACGGACATATGGACTATGGCAACACACTCTACGCCGGAATTACAACAAAATTGCAGAAAAAGCTCCAGCGCATCCAAAACGCATCAGCGAGACTCATATTAGACATCCCGCGCCAAGAGCACATCACCGGTCACTTAAAAAACCTCCACTGACTTCCCGTCAACAAAAGAATTACTTTCCGCCTTCTTACCCACGCACACAAGGCCCTTTATAATCTAGGACCCGAATGCCTCAACACCCGACTGTCCTTCTACTATCCCACCCGCCAACTAAGATCATCCAATCAAGCCCTCGCCGCAGTCCCGCGCATCCGAAAAACCACCATGGGTGGCAGATCCTTCTCCTTCCTGGCTGCCAAGACCTGGAACTCACTCCCCACCCACCTCCGCCTTACTCAGAATCACATCTCCTTCAGAAAAGAACTGAAAACATGGCTATTCGATAAACAGTAAACCCCTCCCTCCAGCGCCTTGAGACCCTCTGGGTGAGTAGTGCGCTTTATAAATGCATGAACTTGAACTATACACTGAGTCATCAACGTGATGGCGTTCACGTTGCAGGGAATTCATTGGCTCACGGAGCCACAGCGGAAGCAGCTCAAACGGCTTCCGTAGCCACAAAAAAGCTTTCAGAAAAATACATAGACGGGGAAACAATGCTGGCGGTAAAAACGTCTATGAAAGGCGACCGTGCAGCATTACCTGTGAACTATCCACTCAATTATACATACATAATTGATGCAAACTCCGTTCTTTTTGCTCGAATCCCTGGAGTGGGGGATAGAGTAATTCCAAACACGAACAGGAGAGTCTTTTTAATAGCAGACACACACATGGGATTGGGTCTAAGGCATCGAGAGATCAAGGAATCTCTGAAAGAATTACAATCAGAATACCGGTGGCCGGGGATGAGCCTGCAATTTTACAAATTTGCAAAGGATTGTCCAAACTGCAACAGAGATCGCAGTCGCGAACCGACCGGAGTAATGCCAGGACCCTTCTTTTAGAAAGCATAAGGCTATCTATGCGCAAAAATCCAGCAGGAGATATGCGTCCCATTTATGTTTAAGACTAGATTCACTTAAAATGTAGACACCAGCGCTCGGCTGACGCCAGAACTGTTATAAAAAGATTTGCGAGTCTTTATCGGCACATACGCAATTGGCATGCTACATTCTGACCAGGGTCCTGCTTTTAGCTCTCGGGCTTACAAGGAGGCCATGGCCAGCATGGGCATTGCATTGCGGTACTCTTGTCCCTTCCATCCTGAGGGAAATGCTGTAGTGGAAAGAAAAAATACGGGACATAAAGCAATCTATAACGGCGAGGGTATTAGGTTCGGGTGATGGGTGGGTCCAACATTTAACAAGTGTCCAACGTAGTCTTAATAATCTGCCAAGAAATTCTCTAAAAGGTCTCAGTCCGTACGAACTATTGTTCGGTACTAGAATGCATATGGCATACAATTAAGATACCTACCACTTTGAATCATATGTCCAATGACACCGAGCGAGCACAGCAAGCTAGCCCAATCCTCCTTACAAAACTTCCCTTCAACCCTTCCTTTCATCAATTAATCTATTCGTCCTTTCCACTTCATACGCCCATCCATCCTTTCTCCTCCCATCCACCTACTAATCCATTTCTTCAATCACCATTTAATTAATCCACGATTCATGTATCCACTATTTCACCTTTCCCTCCACCCACACATTTTTCTATCAATCACTCATTTTCTCTTCTATTATCCTTTCACCTAATATCCATCTATTCACTAATTCATCCTTTCACCCTTCCCTCCTTCCTGTCCTCTATTGATCCTCCCAGTCATCCTTTCTCTGTTCATCCATTCACCCATCATTTCTTCCTTCTATTCTTAACTCATCCAGCCACCCAACTCCCTTCCATGCACTCTTCCATCTTTCCACCCGTCCATTCATCCTTTTATTCCAGCAGTCTTCCAGTCCTATTTTCATTCATTCGTCCTTCTATCTTTCCCAACCTTCTTTCACCCTTCTTTGTTTTCCTCTTTTCCTCCAACCCCCTTTCCTTTTGTCCCTATTTTAATTCTTCCTTCTTTGCACTGTTCTTTTGTTTCACACTTCCTTCCACTCTTCCCTTCACATTTATTTGTTTCATCCTTTCATTCAGCGCCTGGACGCCTTAGGGCAACTGTTCGCGCTCTATAAAACTCCTTTCAATTCAATTCAATTCATATTCAGGACCTTGATAGTCACACTTCAGTGGTAGAAGAAAAATGCTTTGATATCAAAGACCGTTTATCTGTTTTACAGGAATTAAATGAAACAAGACGAAACCTGAGCAACATAAAGTTAAAGCAACAGCCAACAGCCACTGAAGAAAAACCACCTGTCCCAGCAAGACCTGTCTGGATTCCAAAGATTGGGGATCTGGTCAGAGAGAAGATCGCGGTAAAGAAGGAATTTGGGCCTTCTTACAGAAAAGCAGTACCTGTCTTAGCTGTCAGCGGAACAAGATCAGTTATACTACCGCCCCTTGCTGGTAAAAAGGAGAACCGAGTTGTATCCATCGACCTGGTAAAACCACAATCATGTGGCCAATAATAAGTAGTAGGCCCAGTGGACTCCCAAGAAATAGCAGAGTACCAAAATTTGCTACAATACAAGAGGTTCAAACTGAAAGACTAATCACATTCGATAAACCTGCAATGAATAAAAAAGGACTATGCAACAAAGCCATGGAACTTATGCCTCTTGAAACCCAAATTGCAACAGTTCATCAAGAAACACCAGTCTACAACGATGTAGCCTCAGACTATGCTAGTGAAACAAAGACAAATCCAAAAGCAAATGAAAATTCGGAAGCAATTCCAACAATTGACAGAACTGCATCTGGCTACTTCATCATTTTCGATGACTTTTCTGAAGATCCAAGCGAGCCTGAAGAAACGCCAGCAACAAAAACTTTCAAAGAAAAAGTAACAGAACTCGTTCATCAACTCAAAGAAACCTATCTGATTTCTCCATGGTTTGAATTTTGGTTTGTGTTAGGTGTACTTTTCCTCCTGCTTTGGCTCATCATGGTTCTTTGTTTGGGAAAATTCATTGAAGGAAAATACAGTACAATGGACACAGCAAGTCAGAACATCAACTTGGTCCTAAAGCCTCACAAGTCATCTCACATCAAGAAAAGAGAACTATCATCAGTGAACGTCACAGCCAATCCAATACCCGGTGGGGTAGCATGGGACAGAACTGAATTTGACATTTTTGGCCCGATTGAGCTCTTGAAATATCTACATCAGTTCAAGGTTTCATTAAGTGACTTTGTAAAACCAAGTACTTTTTCTAATGATTGGGACTTTGAAAATATTAATAATATGATGTCAGATTTAGTAATGTCAGCAAAATTTACATAACATGATTACTTACAGGGTTCATCAAATTATGAAGAAATGTACTGTTATAATCACTTTGGACATCACTATTTGCATAAATCTGCTCAACCTAGAAATGTTTTTAATTATAATCAATGGGAACATTGTGCAAAGCCACCTAAAAGCAGATCAAAAACATTCTATGAGAAATTCCCATACTTCTCAGGGTTTAACACAAGTGATGCAGAAACGTTTTATTTAAAAATGTTAAATAAGACAGTAATGAAAACAATGTTGACAAATACTAAATTGATTTATTCTGAAACATTTTATGAAAAAATGATTACATTTGGTTTTGAATTCTGGAAAAACAACATTGAAACAAAAACCATCTGGGGTACAAAAGAATGGCAGGTCCAAGGTTTAGAAGCATTGTTTAGAGCCTGCATGATCCCAGAACAATTAATATTCTTGAATGACACCATTCAACAGACTACCTGTCTTCGCCTAGCCAAGATTAAAGACTTAAACAAACCGTCTATTCCAAAGCCCATACCTGATAGTAATAGCACTACTGATATGGAGATAGACGTATCCCATATTTTAAACAAAAACAGAACACATCCTGATTGAAAAAAATGGCTGATCTGGCCCACAGACACAAATAACTGTTAAGATAGATTCCTGAACAAAATACAGGGGTTCAAAATGACCAGGCCAGACCCAAGATACTACCAGAGACAACATCCAGGGATAGTTACAACATACAGTGTAGGGACACTATGCCTCGAATGGCTACAGAAATCCACACTGGCGGAAATTAAGCAACACTTGACTTTACTTAAAGACAGTGCTGACTTGCGTGATTTCATTTTGGGACCACGCAAACAGCGTCAAAAACGTTTCATAGCGGCCGGTATATACGCTACGTACAACAAAGCTTAGAAAGTAATGCAAATTGAAACAGCAGAAAAAATACGAGAAATTGATCGTATTAATTTGGAAAAATCACTTTCTGTTGTGGACAATGGGTTAACGGCTCTGTCCTCCAGAATATATTCACTGGACAGTATTGTATCATCTGCTATTGATATAATAGAGCAGGACTTACAAATGTTACAACATGGTCAGTCCCAATTACGTTCTATTGTACAGCTTGGCTGGACGTTGCAAAATCTGCGTTCCCGGATACGTGCCATGGCGTTTAATCAACACAACGTCATTATTCTCTCTCTTTAACCGTACTGATAAACAAATCAGTTTGGCACAAAAAGGAGAAGACTACACGAATCTGAGCATTGAGCAATAATCACAATTCCGATAACAACTTACCAGTTTAAATATTGCCAAGAGTATATACCAGCGGGCCAGTATGAAAGGTTGGGTAAAGGGTACATCAAGTCAACATGGAATTTACCTTATACACACACATGTTACAGTGAAAAGAAAAAGAATGTATTTCTTAGTGGTAAAAATTGTAAACGATCGCTAAGCGGTACACTCTGAGTCAAGGTATTAACTTGCATGGAGCCTGCGAAGGGTCTTCAAATAACCTTTCATGTCACCTGCACGGCACTCCTGCAACACAGATAGAGCCATTCTTTAGACAACTTTCTAACGGGAGCTATATTCTAATAAATGACCACAGCTGTTGTGGCATGGTGCCAGGGAAAGCCTATCTCGTCAGTGTTAGTTCCATGGTCACTTGCTGTATGCAAGTATTGTATCCAAACAGCAATCCAGATATGGAGGCGGCAATATGGCCTCGTTTGAATATCTCTTCTATTCGTATTGATACTTTAAGCAGAATGAAGTCTATTCTTTTACAGACAACTGTGCCTTTGACCTCGTCCAGAGAAACGTATGATCTGCAAGTTGCAAGGACAACGGCAGAGATACATACCCTTTTATCAACAAATTGCCCCGTACATTTCGTAGAAATGCTAAGCCAAATCCTAAACATGTCAGATACCAGTGGCATTGCACATGTATTTAAGACAATTTTTTCGGGACTGTTAACACCCTTTGAAACAGTTCTGGGCATCTTCCCCAATTTTGTCCATTCTGTCTTTGGTGGCCTACCTCTACATTTGGGACTCGTAGCAGGAATTTTATTTTTGATTCTTCTGCTCCGATATGGCAAACCAAACAGCAGACAAGACTTCAGCAACGATGGAAGAAACGATCCTAGCTATACGCTATCGGGACCGCATAACTAAAGTCCTCGGATTAGCCCGGCTAAGAGATCTGAATATGACCTGGTTTCTTTCATTCAGACCTATCTGGCAAAATTGCATCTTACCGGTGCTTCGATGTATGCTATGCGGAGAAGAATGCGTGTTGGACGTCTGTCTTACACTACCATCAGCAGTACCAATGGATACAGATACCTTGCTAAGTCCTGTGCACGGCTCATGCATCGTGTTGTCCCCAGCGGCTACCTATTCTGATGACGGCATTCGTTGAGACTTCACCACTACGAGTATGTGGCAGTGGAGTACGAGATGAGAGCAGCATCACCCAGGTACAACCTTCAGTGAGCATTGCTGATCCTGACATCGATGATAGCAATCATTCTCACACATGCACTGTTTCGGCATTTTCAAACTTGGTTGAACTTTCACCTGATGCTGTAGACCAATTTTTTGCGAGTCTGTCTGAAATGATGTTCTCCCCTGAACAAAAAGAATAACTTTTTAAGCAACAAGCACACAGCGTTCCCTGAACTCTGAATTCGGCCTTCAGCATTGATAAACAAAAGCTACTGAAAACATTTGAAACTGTTTTTTCCCTGAAAGCAAAATTATTTTTTCTCACTTCCAAAATATTTACTTTTTTTGACACAAAGTACTCTGCTTAAAGTAGAACTATTCTTAGAGAACAGAGCTTCTATTTTAGGAACTCTAGAGACAATATTTAACATCAGCCTCTAGCACATGTACAGCATTTTTGTATTATTATGTGATGGAATGGTCTCGACCTCTTCTGTATTCAGAGCCATTTCATGTTTAATTTTCGCAATTCATTCAGCTGATATATATATATGCAATTTTTAACTGAATGATACCACTGCTTGAAAAGCGTACAGTACCAATACTTATTTTCGTGTATTTACCATATACCATTTCAAATGCAGAATTATGTATTTTGGGGTAGGTTGGAAAACACATGCACCATTATATGTTTACTATTGCTTAGTTTTATGTAATGAGGGACATTAGATCGTGGAGTGGGTGTTGTATTTCTATCTAGGACCCTGATTCAATATTCCTAATTTATGCCCTTATATGGCTATAACAAACAATATCCTTATAAAGGCATAAGAATCATATCCATATTTAGTCGTAGCCCATGCAGTCCAAATTAAGCAAGGCTACTTCCCCAGGCTCCTAAAGAGTACAACGAGTTCTCTAAACAAACCAAACCTCCAGCAACCTGGGAATTCCCCATGGTTTTTGTTTTGATTTGTCCTAGAACTCCTGTGAGCACTGTAAGAACGTCCAGTTCTTAGTGACATCTTTATTGACGTCTTATGTCCAACCTTACGTCAAACCCGGCACCTTTCAGGTATAAATATACCAACGTTGCCTTAAGCAAAGACACGGTGGTTTGGAGCAGAGCGGCTATCTACTTGCCCGAGAGCCCAGCTGATGCGAGAGCCCACGGCGCCGCCCCTCCCTTTTGACGCACTGAGAGAGACACTGTCTTTTCTCCTGCCGAGAAATCCAGCTCCGGTGTTCTCAGCCGCCCTTGCGGGTTGCTGGGATATCGAGTCCTGAGAGAGAGATACCAGACCTCCTGCTTTCTATTTCCCAGGTACGGAGCTGACTAAACCCTTAAAGAGAATTCTTGACTCAGATTCTTGGCAAAACCAAGTTAACTTAAACTGCTACTTACTTACTCCTTCCCACGTATTAGGCTTCGGTCAGGTACACCGGGGTAGGCGTATTTAGAAGCACCAGTTAAGTACGTTAGTCAATGTATATATGTATGTATATATTTTATCCATTTTAAAGTATCATATGGCTAAGAAACCATATCAATGCTTTTACAGTATTATTTTATAATACTCCTATTGCTGTACGCACTTTACTTTATGAAAAGTATTGCAATTGTGGCAATTCATTTCTCTTGCATGAGAAAGAAGACTGCTCAATAAATAACACCTTTTATTGAAAACGTCCGTCTCTCTATTCTCTGCACTCTGGTGAAACTAAGTATGCCCGATTGACTGAGTAAAATAGCTGTCTATTGTTTTCACACGACTCTAGAGATACACTCTTATTCTGAGGGAGCAAAGTTGTCATGTTTTATGGTTGTCAGAAGCTAATCCCTTCTTGTCTATCCAGGGAAGTTAAACTCCTCCTTGTTTACTCGAGAAAGTTTCTAGTGACCTCTGAGCTAGCTGGCAAAACTAATTAAGTCTAATATAGTCAGTAGAGACCTAGTCGACCTCAGTCCTACGTCTACACTGCTGTTTATATTATTCCAATGCGCAGAGCCTATTGGGACTATAGGAACTACACTACAATACACTGCCATTAAAAGTGATGAACATACCACCTTCTGGAATATAGTGCCACAGGAAATAGTGAGAACACCACTACCATAGAAAATAACAAAGCTGCAGATACCTGCAAAGCACACTATTCGAGCCTGTATGCTGTAATGACAGAAGCCCCACCAAAACTCCTTGGCTAGGAGGAAACCAAAAGCAGGCACAGAGGTGGTATGTGCTAATGAGAGGTACACACTTAATACTAGCAAACAAGTAAACTTGGCCATCAAAAAGATTGTCCCCCATAAAGCTCCTAACATCAGTAAAATACCTATTTCAGACAGAGAATGACATTTAGGGACCCTATTTCGAGCTACTCTTCAATGCCATTCTAAAAGGGATGCCCATTCCCTATTCCTGGGCAGGGGCCACAATGACCTTTTCCTTCCGCCCATCGGCCAACGGCCGTCGCAAGCATTACCTCCGTAGTGCTGCACACGTCCGTTGGCTGACGCGGCCCCACCCACCTTAATGGAATGCCCCGCACCGCGGCGGAATTTTCACTGCGGTTAAGGCGTTAATACCTATATAGAAAAAAGGCTTCCCCTGTTGCCAATTAACTATAGACCCATCAGCCTTATAGGCTCCATGCAGAAACCAGGTATTCTGCATAGTGAACATGGGTAGATTACTAGAGTGGATGGAGGCCAATGAGATCCTAAGCCCCCTACATGTAGGCTTTCTTATCTGCACCTCCACTGTTGACCAAGTCTTTAGTTTGCAGCCAATTTACTGGAAAACAGTCACATTTGAGGGGGTAGACCCTATATGGTATTCATAGACCTGAGATTGGCTTTCGATTTGGTCCCCAGACAAACTCTTTGGCAAGTCCTGGCTGAGCTAGGTGTTCCACCCTATCTTTGCTTCATTGTGACAGATTTCATGAGCGGAACTTCGTTCGGGTTCATTGTGGTAGGTTGGGGGCATAACTGAGCAATTCCCAGTAAACAGAGGAGTAAGGCAAGGCTGCATGTTTGCACCAACACTCTTCACACTGTTTATAAACAACCTTGTCGCCCACCTGAATCTGTGCGATAATGATGCCCCAAGATTAGACAACATGTAGGTGCCAGCCCTAATGTTCACAGACGACACTCTTCTTCTTTCTAAGTCACCTGTGGGCAACCAGAAGATCTTAGAAGAATTTAGTAGTTTTTGTGCACGGAGAGGTTTGGAAATAAACTTGGACAAAAGTAAGTAGAAGGAATTTATTCCATGCTGCTCAACACAACCCAGTCCAACCATAAAGGGGACCCCGCTTGAGCAGGTTCATACCTTCAATTACCTGGGATTTACCCTCACTGAATGGATTGATTGGTCAGCACCTATTTCCAAACAAAGACTCAAACTGGAACGAAACAGTCGTGGGCAGGTGAAGGTTTTTTGGGGGTCCTTTTATAAATCTGTCTAATGCATATTTACAGACTCAAAGCACTGGGTTCCACACTCTACAGCACTGAGCTCTGGGGCCACAATGCTGCCAATGCCTTGGTGCTCATAGAGAATAGATTCCTGAGGCAGCTGCAGAACCACCCAGTTAGTACTCCACTGATTCCATTAATGTTGGATATGGGGGTTAGACCAATTTCCGAAAGGATGCAATAAGGCCATTATTGTATTGGAGAAGAGTCTGGGCAACCGCTTAGCTCCTCTCCTATCGCTGTGGGTTGGAAGAGATACTTGCCATACAGGGGGAGCGGATCTACCTTGATCAAACTCCTTAGGGACACTGTGACTTATGGGGAAAGACAGCCTGTGGGACAATCCTGGGGAGGCGTGTAGCCAAACTTTTAACTAGAAATTAAAGCGAGCTTCAAGAACTACAAACTAGGCACTCTCTTAACGATCTCAACACTGGGTGCATTGGCCAACGACTTCTTTCAACATCAGGATTATTTTAAAGCTGAAGAGTTTCTAGAACCAAGCTTGGCTAGGAAACTCTATGCTCAGTTCAGACATAGGGCCCTCCCCCTATGCTCATTTACCCACAGATAGGTCAGTACCGATAATATAGAGCAGATGCCAGCCTTCCAGAACACTTTGTTCAGGCTCAAAGTCGCTACTTTAATCCCGCACAGGTAGGAAAGCCTTCTATGACCTGGCCCCTTTCTATTGGAATCAACTCCCCAGCCACTTCCGGAAATGCCCAGACTATTTACTAGTCCGAAAGCTCCTCAAAACTGAGCTTTTCTGAAAATCCCTTCCTCTCCCTAACTGTAGCACTTCCGTAGCGCCGAGATACCCCTCCGGGGGTGATTCGGGCGCTTTACAAGATACAAATAATAATAAATAATAATAATAAGGTTTGCCTGTCCTGTGGTCTGGCTGTTGAAACTATGGTGCATGCCCTCTTTTTCTGCCCAGAGTATAGGTTCTTAAGAGCAAAATTGCTAATTCCCATTTGTAGGAATCTAGGGCTGGTCATCATGTTGAGGCGTATTAAATCCTCAAAACAGACATCTGCCAAAATATTGTGGGGCATATTATCAAGCAGGGCGATAGGCAATTATCACCGATTTAGCGGCCGTTTTCGGCCGCTAAGCGGCGATAATTGTATCGCCCTATTAGCAAGCTGTCGCTAACTGATGTTAGCGACAGCTTTTAGGCGATAGCGAGCGGTTTGGGGCCCGCTTTGAATGTCAGCCATGTTTATCGCTAATGACATGCAAAGTGGGCGTACCCAACCAGTTAGCGACTGAAAGCAGTCGCTAACGTCGCTATCGCCTATTAGCAAGGCAGGAGTAGCGATGGAAATATTCGCGCTAAGAGCGAATATATCCAAATACTAACACCTGTCCAGACCATTTCTTAGCCATGTTATCCAATGGGAGGTGGATAACATGGCTAAGAGCATTTTGTCGCTAATGCGTGAATATCCCTGCATTCTCCGCGATATTCAAGCATTTCGCCGCTATCGCTGGATATTTTAGCACAATGGAGAAAAACGTTGCTAATAGCATGTTTTCTCCGCTAACATATCCAGCGATAGGTAGTGATAAAAAAAAATTAGCTAAGCTCATTTTGCGATAAATATCGCTATTCCTTGGTAACATGCCCCTGTATTCGCAGTTTCAAAGTACTTATTTGCAATATAGTGCATCAGGCATCCTAAAGCACTGTGTATTTCACGACAATAATCAAATACAATGTACCGATGTAAATAAATAAATGTATGCATTAAGACATACGTTTTAAAATAGAACTTTTAAAGTGATGTAAAGCCATTTTGAACTATCTTTTTTTATGATTTTTAAACTAATCAATGAACATATTGTTAATATTGCTTGTAGTGTATTTTGTTTTAACCATCCATTCGAATTTCTTTTATGGCAAAATGCCGAAATAAAGAATATTGATTCAAATCGATGTGATTTTCTTGCAGACTTTGGCTGGTCAGATTCCTATGCCACAGCAAAGGCGTCATTCCTACCCCAGGGTTTTAGATGCGTAGGAATTGTGATGCATTGCAAGAGTTGCGGGACTCTTCCAGAACATTTGCATCACTTTACAAACATTTCAAAAACACCACTGCCTTTTTTACAGGGGGATTTTACATATAAATGTATTTATTTATTTAGAGAGTTTTATATAGCGCTACTGGACCCGAGGGTATCAGAGCGCTTTACAAGGTCGGTACACATACAAGAAATAGTTTACCGTGTGCATTAATCATGAAAGATACAAAACATTACATTCACATGTACAAAACATTACATTCACATGGAACGCCTACCTTACATGTGTTAATTCTAACACAACGCAGCCAATTCTAATGGAGGTAAAAACTGACGCAGTGGTATTTATGAAATATTTGTAAGGTGACGCATCATTGGAAAGCAGGCCTCTGCGCTTGCAATGCGTCACAATTACAACGCCTCTAAAGCCCAGGCGTAAGAATGACGCATTGGCTGTAGCATACGATTATGACCTGCTGAACTCACTTGCAACAAGGTAATTTGCAAGGAATTCACGTCCCCTCAACAGGTAAGTGCACACATAGGTAACACAGTAAATAATTATTTAAAACAGAGCTTCTAAACCAGTGGTCGAAGGCCCCCTCCGGTCCGTGAGGCCTTCTCAGCGGGTCTATGACAGCTTAGAAAATGTAATAAGATTAACAGATTAATAAAGTGTATATAAATAAAGTGTGGGGACCAATGTATTAGAGTGTGAAAAGGTGAAAATCTCACCTCGCACTCTTATTACATTGGTTCTGGATGTCATGCATACAAGTGGGCATAGTGTACTTTTGTGCACCACTATACCTAAGTATGTGCGACATATGTGTGTAACTACAATCTCAGCAGTGTAGTGTAATGTGACATTCACACACATCTACAGATTGCTCTCGGTGAAAAGCAGAACAAAAATGGAGGCAGTGGTTTTCAGCTAGCTTTAAAATGCATTAGAAAGACGGTACTTACTCCTTTCCATTTCCATAATCCAATCAATTGTTAGGCTTGTAGCTTAAAGTTTATTACAACATTTTAATGCGCTAGTGCTTCTGTAAGCGTTTAATTGAGACGTTGTACACACCACCTGTTAGGGCATCTGATTTTTATTGGCGGCATTCTTTGAGTTTTGAAGGACTAAGTCGCCACCTTCTGGACATTTGCAAAAGTACACCAGCCAAACTGAGCCTAGTGTGATTCATAGGCCTCCCTGCATTCTCTGTCTTGGAACACATGTTAACTCCGGTTTATAAGCTAAATTGAATCCTACCAAACAAATGCTGACAGGACACTTTCTTTATTCATACCACAAGGCAAAATAAAGGACAGACATATCTATTTTTTTCCCTTTTCCTCATTTTAAGCTCTCTAGGCCCAATTCACAGACTGCCTTTTGTATTAAGTTCCCTAATACAGTAGCCCTACTTACTTGCTACAAAATGTAGTTCACATTCGGGAGCAAATTTCCACTTCCACCACTCTTATTTTATGGGGAGATCCCCACACATGTACGTTTTCTACTTAGTAGTAAATGTACCGTCAAAATGCTTGAAAAATTTGAATAAATAACCTCACTGCAGCATGTCAAATGCATTGGAGATGACGGAGGTTAAGGGAGATGCTTCTATGGTGGATAAGCCTGCGCTGATCTGGGTGGATAACATGAGGGAGGAGTAGCAAGACCCGAGATGCCAAGATCTTACCTAGGATCTTATAGTCTGAAGTCAGTATCCCAACTGGCCTATAGGAAAGGGGATCAACCGGGGGACATCCTGGTTTCAGGACGAGGAATCAGATGAGTCTCCCAGGCTACTGGGGGAGGCGTCCCGCCTCCAGCTCCATCTCATAGAGTATTGCTAGTTTGGGGACCAGAATGTCAGGATATGTATGTCAAAATACCAGTGGAAGGCCATTAGTACCCATCATTCTGGCACCTGTGAGGTCACAAATGGATAACCATGGGGCATATTACCAACAAGTAGCGATAATTATCGCTAAATAGGCTTAGCGGCGATTTTTTTATCGCTGCCTATCGCTGGATATTTTAGCGGAGAAAACATGCTATTAGCAACGTTTTTCTCCATTGTGCTAAAATATCCAGCGATAGCGGCGAAATGCGTGAATATCGCTGAGAATACAGCGATATTCACGCATTAGTGATGAAATGCTCTTAGCCATGTTATCCACCTCCCATTGGATAACATGGCTAAGAACTGGTCTGACCAGGCGTTAGTTTTTGGCGATAGCGGGAATATTTCCATTGCTACGCCTGCCTTGATAATAGGCGATAGCGACTATAGCGACTGCTTTCAGTCGCTAACAGGTTGAGTACGCCCACTTTGCATGTCATTAGCGATGAATATCGCTGACATGTAAAGCGGGCCCCAAACCGCTCGCTATCGCCTAAAAGCTGTCGCTAACATCAGTTAGCGACAGCTTGCTAATAGAGCGATAGAATTATCACCGCTTAGCGACTGAAAATGACCGCTAAACCGGCGATAATTGCCTATCGCCACCCTTGGTAATATGCCCCTTAATT
Organism: Lissotriton helveticus; assembly: GCF_964261635.1. Lineage (NCBI taxonomy): Eukaryota > Metazoa > Chordata > Amphibia > Caudata > Salamandridae > Lissotriton > Lissotriton helveticus. The sequence continues at coordinate 1,076,765,098 of NC_136072.1, forward strand.
GCTTGTGGAGCATATGGGGCATCTATTGCCTCCCTTTCGTGGGGAGGGACTTTCAGAAGAGGAATGTCGCAAACGAAAGCTTCAATTCAAGGTGTCACACTTGTGGATTGCCCGGCATATAGTGAGCTGTAATAATCACAAAAACCCTGCAGGCTGCAATAACGTGTATATGCAGGTGTATTGTTGCAGGTCTTCAATGCCGTGATAGGAATGGGGTATGCATCACGAGAAGTCAGCCAGGCTAGCAATCGACCAGCCATGTCTCCCTCATGTGCATACATGAAGTATATTTTGTATAATCCAGGCACCTAAACCTTTCCAGCAGGGACAATTCTGTTTGCATCTACTATTCGTCATTCCATTCTAAATGTGGCCTCCTGAGCCTCGGCAGACCGAAAGCTGAACGTGTGAGACTTCTCAAATACTATGACCCCGAACCATCATCTTCAGAGCATCCCACTCTGTGGATTGGGAAGAAGTAGTGTCCTCATTGGCCTCAAAATTCCTGAGAATGCATCGTACCAGGGAGTCAAATCAAATCAAAAACAACTTTATTCGGTTTTTCACAATGATAGAAACACCATAAAAGTTCACAAAATACATTTTTTACACATTTACTCAGTTTGTAAAGACAATTAAAAACAGGAATTTTTTTAAAAATCAATTTAAAAACACAATATTATTAATGACTTGTCTTTTACTTATATCCTTTGTACTTAGTTCATTCTTTTCAGTATCAAAGATTAGAACGATGACGTATACAAAACTTCAGAAAGCGTGCAATTGCTTTTGCTATTAGTTCATTTTCAAGATATTGTAACGCCAAATATGCTGGACGACATTGGCGTAAGCCCCAATGTCTTAATATGGGCAGTATCCAATGTCTGCGGGGTGCCACAAAAAATTTACAAAATAATATTGTGTGTATGGTTGACTGTTGTGATTGGGAATCGCAAGGGCACGGTAGGAGTCTTGATGACCAGTCATTCTGTATGGGAAAGGAGACCATTAAATGGAACATATTAAACCTAAAACGCGTCAAGAGCAGTTTTTCAAATTGGGTTACTTTATACATCAAATAGGGTTCGACAGACAGCACAGTTTGTACCAATAGACTCTGTTGTACGGAGGGTTTATGAATTTCTTTTAACAGGCGTACCTGGCGCAAATGTGCAAGGCATGCTTTTCTCAACTCTAGTTTAGAGATATTATTTAAAGATAGTGGGTCTTTAAAAAAATGTTCGAATCCCATGTCTGTTAAAAGGGCTCTGACGTAGACTGTCCATTTTATCCTCCTGTAATGGTCAAGCGTCTGTATATCTTGTATGATGGATCTGGTTAGGTGGCATTGTTCAGTGACCCAAATTCGACGCAATAGCATTACAGGCTGGGCTTTTATGATCTTCTCTAGATAGTCTATGCCCAGCTCTACATGACAAGCATATGTGGAGGAATTTTTCGGTAACCCGAGTAGGGATCTTAAAAAAGAATTTTCTATTTTTTGTAGTTCAGTCACATTTGCAAAGCCCCATATCCCTGCCCCATAAATAGCGGTACTGACACATTTGGCGTTATATATTTTTAACATTTCTAATGGTGGTTTATGTCCCAATTTTTGTGCAAATGACCTCAATGCCATTGTTGCTCTCAGAAAGGATAATTTCTTGGCATTAATTGCTGCCTTCCACTTAAATTTGTCATCGATTACGATTCCCAAGTATTGATATGTTGATGTTCTCTCCAAAATGTCTCCTTTCACAAATAGTTTTTTGGGTTTTGCACTCTTTTTCCCCGCATGCATAGTAAAAGTTTTTTGCACATTTAAGAACAAATTCAAACTTAGCATAAAATCACAGGGCCCGATTCACAGAACTAACTTAAGACAAAATCCTAAACTTAATACTTTTGGTATTCACAGAAGTTAGGATTTGTCTTAAATTTGTCTTAAGACAAACTTAAGACAGACTTAAGACAGACTTAAGTTAGGATTTTGTCTTAAGTCTGTCTTAAATTTGTCTTAAGACAAACTTAAGACAAAATCCTAACTTCTGTGAATACCAAAAGTAGTAAGTTTAGGATTTTGTCTTAAGTTAGTTCTGTGAATCGGGCCCACAGTATTTATCCAGTGCTCGCTGTAATTCCACCGAAGTTCTGGCTAGGATGACCGCGTCGTCGGCATATAACAAAGCAGGTATCTGCCGACGACCAACTGAGGGGAGATCTTTACTTCCCTCCAACATGGCGGCCTCGAGGCCATTTGTATAAAGGGTAAATAAAAAGGGGGCCAGCACATATCCCTGTCTGACCCCCTTTTCCACTCTAAAACTTTCTGTCAGTTGGCCCTTTGTACCAAATCGCACTCTACCTGTTGTTCCGGTATAGAGTTCTCGGAGAAAGTCCACGATAGGAGGATCAACTCCCATTGTGAGACTGATCCTCCATAGCCTTGAGTGTATGACACAATCAAAGGCTGCAGATAGATCTACATATACCATATGGAAGACATTCCCCTTAGCCTCTAGATATTTTCCTGCTAATAAGGACAAATTTAACGCTTGATCAACAGTACCTAACCCCTCTCGGAATCCGTACTGTATATCTGATATGATGTTTTGCGTAGCTGTCCACTCCTGTAGTCTCTCGAGAATGATCCGACCAGCGACCTTCCCAAGAGAGTCCAGGAGTGAAATGGGCCTGTAGCAGGTTGGTAGGTTTCGGTCTCCCTTTTTAAAGATCGGGACAAGTACAGATGTTTTCCATGATTTTAACAGGCCTTCTTCTACAGTAGCATTTAATACATTCGTCAAGAGCGGAGACCAAAGTTCTTCCTTATATTTAAAAATGTCAACAGGAACCCCGTCTGGCCCTGGGGCCTTACCTGTTTTGAGGACTTTAGTGCTTTCTTTACCTCATCATGAGTAAAATACAAGCTTAGTGGATAGATGACCTGATTCAATGGATCCATACAATCCATACTATATGATGTCTCTAGACCAAAAACATTAGAGTAGTGATTTACCCATTCATTGTTGGTAATTGCAATGTCGATGGATGGTAAATCCTCTTTGCCTGTAAAATATGGTGACCTTACTATTTGCCAAAACTCTACACTATCTTTAAGTTCCGAGCTTTTCTTAAGACGCTCCCATAGATCAGCTTTTATCTCTTGTTTTCTGTTTTTCATCACTAGGGCGTACTCTTTTCTTAAAGTGATGATCTCCTCTCTATCCCTTCCCAGCGCTTTTTTTAATTTTGAGTGTGCTTTAGTGCAGGCTGGATTAAACCATCCTTTCTTCGCCTGTTTTTTTTGTTTGCAGGATTTGGTGAGTGCCTTCTTTATATTTTGTGAGATAGTGTTAAAACTGGTTATTACGTCACTGCATTTTGTCTCAGACCCTAGGCAGATTAATATCTCCTTTTTACATTCTTTGACTATTCCTGTCGTAAATGCGTTTTTATCAATGTTTCCCCACTTTAGGGTGTAGCCATTCAGAGAACCCAACTCAAGATTTTGTTGATCTAATAATGTCAATGTATCAGGGTCTTTTTGATTCTTTTGGTCTCTCAGGGCGATTATAATCGGGAAGTGAACACTTAGAGGGTTTTTGGCTACTTCAAACAATTCTATATTTGGGCCTTTATGTATTGAGATCAAAACATAATCTATCAGACTCATCAGCCCCCTTCCATTAAAAGTTGATGTAAACGGTACTCGGAGAGGCTTTAATTCATTTGCGAAGCCCAATTCTAGTTCTGTTAAGACCTCATTCATTTTTTCACCCTCAAATGAATGTGTAAAATGAGTTATCCTATTACCATCCTCTTCCTCGATTCCACATTTATCAGTATTATTATTCTCGCATAAATGGAGATTAAAGTCACCGCCCCAGAGTATGATACATGTTTTATTAGCATATTTCTCTTTTAAATCTTGTAAGGTTAGAGAAATCTCTGTGAGGATATTAGTCAAATCATCTAGTTTCTTGTTGTTATAAAAGTTAACTATGATATATATCCTCTGTTTGGTTCTCTTTAGAATAATTATTTGATAGTTCTCTATTAATTTAAGAGGAACAATTTCCTCATTGCATAGGGTATTTGCTACATAAATAATTAGGCCACCACTATTTCTTCCAGATGGAGATTTTTTTGCCGGGGAAAGAAAGGTCTTGTACCCAATTATATGTACTGGGTCAATAGCCCATGTTTCCTGAAGACAGACAACACTACTCGTGTTAACTTGATTCAGGAAATTGGGATTCGTCACTTTAGTCAGCAAGCCTGCTATGAACCAGTATGTTAGATATATTAAAGAGGTACTGCTATTATGACTAGGGGAAGTGCTTGTAATTAGTGAATTTTCCAGTGATACAGGACTATTTTTCAGTTGTTTTAAATTGATCTCATCATTTAATCCTATTTGGGTGAGAGGGATTTGAATATGTTTATCAGAAAAATTTGCTGCATCCTTTTCCTCTCTGTCTAAAACACTATCTATCACCTGCCCCTCTGAAGTTAACGTACAGATAGTTGTCTCTTCTAGATGGTCATTTTTTTGTCAATCATTAAAATCAAGAGTAGACAGTGCAGTAAACCTATTTTGGATCGGAATACTATAGGAATTGCCTGATGCAGCAGCAACTTGATGCCAACGAGGGTCCCTATATTCTTTATGCGGCATTGTGGACAAATAAGGATGTGACATAAAATGAGTATGTATCTGTGGTTGGTGTCTTTGTGTGTGAACATTCGGATAGGTGAATTTGGGATACTGATGTAAAAAGGGAGAGTTATTTTCTATCATTTGATAGTGATCAAAAAAAGGAGTGGCTAAGTTAGATCCCATGGTTGTTGAGTTTGTAATCAAATGTCTATAGAAATATCCCACCGGGAGAAGAGTGGGATTAAATTCCCAGACCGAAGGTGAAGGGGCCCTTGCCAAGGTTGTCTCAGCCCATTGCGGGTTCTTAAAACTTATAGATACGCAATCACCTTCAAATTGTTTCTTCAGGGGGCCTATCCATCCTACTCTCTGTACATTATTTATTTCTCCTGTACATTCTACCGGAAAATTACAATTTGCTATCAGCCAATGCAAGATCTTATTTTTCAAAGAGGAAAAAGTTTCCTCCTGATCGTGTCTGAGTTTAGGAACATTAACCAAGACCAATACATAAGCACCACATTCAGGTGGAAGATTGATTCGTGAAGGAATCTGTCTTGAATTGTATGGAGGGTCGTGTGTTGGTCAAGGTTTTTGAGAAGTTGGGAAAGTGGAATTCGGTTGGTTATCTATCTTTGTTATGTCATGAGATGGTACTACCTTCTTTCCTGTGTTTTCAGTTACAGCCCGGCTGTCGATAGGTATATTCAATGTAGAAACACTTCCTGTAGTAAAGTTATTTAAAGGATTTCCTTTGCTCATAGAAGGGACTGATTTTGGTTGTAGTTTTGTCACTATATCTGCAGATGATTTTTTTTTTTTTGAAATATATTTTTATTGCAGAGTTATAAACAGCAGGAAAAGTAAACAGCCAGTGCCCTTGTGGGCCCCCCCGTCCAATAACAGTTCACGGTTGTACACAGCCATTCAGCCCGCATCCCGGAGGCCGGGCGGCACATCAGTTCGCTCTGGAGGAGCACAGCATAGTGTACGTCCCATTGGGACCCTGGCGGAAGGTCGATTCACGTATCTGCGTTTACCCCCCCACCCACAACAACATTCCCGTCAGCCATCCCCGTGGTATCAACGTAGTTGCCCCCATCGGGCCTGCCCAAGGTTATACGGGCCTTCGTACCAGGCCGTCCCACCCAATCAGGCCGCCCGCCACTCAGGACCCCCTATCCCAGTAGTTCCAGGCCCCCACCAGCAACCCTTCAATGGCTTCCAGCCCCCCCCAAACCCCTCTACAGCTAATCCCCCCAACACCCCCCCCCCTGGCAACTGCAAAGGTGTGTGCATCGCTCTACCGAATTGGATGGTTCCACCACAGTGCTTAATGACATACTGCTGTGTTCGCCCCGCGGTGTCCAGCGGCTTAGCCCTCGCCGTCCACATCCACAACCAAAGCATCACGCAGAGCCTGTACCACTAACTCCCACGCACGGGCCGCATCCAGAGCCTTCTCAGTCCCCAACTTCACTGCTTGCTTCATCCGGAGCACGCTCTCGCAGTCAGACCATCGCAGCAACTCATTCTTCCATCTACGCAGTGAGGGACCCCCCCTAGCCTTCCAGTGCCACGATATTTCCCTTTGAGCCAATATCAGACCCAGATCTATGAATTTACTGGTCACCTTGGTGTGCTTAGTATGCGGGAACCAGAGCAAGAGACACGTCGCCATGTCGAAGTCTACCTCCCTGTCAGTCACTTCATTCAGGAGTTCCCCTACCTCAGCCCAATAAGTTCCCAGTTGCGGACACCCCCAAAACAAGTGGTCCATGTCCGCCCCAAGGGACGAACACCGGGGGCAGCAGGCATCCGGCACCCGAAAGTGCCGCTGTAGTTTCTCTGGAGTTAGATAGGCCCTATGGAGCACATAAAAATGAACCTGCTGAAAGCGCGCGTTCCTGGTGCCCTTCCACGTGCGTCGCAGGATATGGCCCCATGCCGCATCCGGTATGGGCCGGCCAACGCTCCCCTCCCATTTAGCTTTGAGCCCATGGAGTGGTTCCAGCCCGTCGTGCAGCATCCTATTATGGAGGCACGTCACAGCTTTGAACGTACCAGCCGCCATCACCACATATTGGCACGCCATAGTCGTCGCAGGTTCCAGAAGCCCCCCTTTCCAGTACTTTTGCATGGCAGATACTACAGCCGCGTGTAGCAGGAAGCCCCCTTCAGGCAGTCCGAACTGGTCCCGGAGCACGTCGAACGGTGCCAATGCCCCATCTATATACAAGTCACCCACCACCTGCAACCCCGCGGCCTCCCACTCCATCAACGGGGACCAATCCCCTCCGTGCGGCAAAGCTGTCAACATCCCAATCGGGATCTCCGGGGCATAAGGCCGCGAGGCCCTCGCCCTCCGGAGGCTCCTCTGCCAGCACAGCCGAAGCGTCCGCTCATCCATGGTGAGGGCCCGTAATTCGAGCCGTTGCTGCATAATAATGTACGACAGCACATGGCGCTGTATCCCCCGACCCCGGTCCTCCTCCGGTCCCCGGAACACCCTGGCCACGTTCTGCGTAAGGACCTGCAACTGCGCCGCTAAATAATACAGCTCAAGGTCGGGCACGGCCATGCCCCCCTCCAGCTTGGGGCGAAGTAGCGTGCTCAAGGCTATCCTGCGTCGGCCATGCCCCCATAGAAAGCTAATAATCATTGACCGCAGTTCCCTAAACACCCCCTGGGGAACCCAGACAGGTAGCGTTCGGAAATAATAAAGGAAGCGGGGGAGCGCCACCATTTTCAACAATGCTATCCTGCCCAGAACTGTCAGCGGGAGGGTCGACCAGAAAGACAAGCTGCCCCGCAGTGACCGAACACAACGGCTAATGTTACCCTCCAACAGGTCAGCAGCCGAGTGGTAAATGCGAACACCCAAGTAGGTGATGCAAGAGGGTTCCCACGCCACACCTAGGTCGCTACTAGGGGCTGGTGATCCCGCTCTCAGCGGAAACACGCAGGTCTTTGCCCAATTGACCTTAAGGCCTGACAATCGGCCGAACTCGGACAGCAGATCCATCGCTCCAACCAGTGCCCCCGAAGTGTCAGCTAGGTACAGGAGCAGGTCATCCGCATAGAGCGATATGTGATGCCACCGCCCGTCACTCACTATCCCCGCATATCGATCGCCTGACCTCGCATGGACCGCTAAGGGTTCCATCGCCAGGGCAAACAACAGAGGGGAGAGAGAGCATCCCTGCCGTGTTCCCCTGCCTACCGGATACGCGGCAGACACCAAGCCGCCCAATCGAACCCTCGCCGTCGCCGAATTATACAAGACTCTCGTCCACCTCCGAAAGCCATCGCCCATGCCAAACCGCTCCAGCACTCCATCCAAGAAAGGCCACTCCAAACTATCGAAGGCCTTCTCAATATCCACGGACAGAACCGCCGGCGATCCCTCCCCATCCAAGATGGCGTCCATTATTCCCACCAGGCGGCGGATATTCATCGCCGTGCTCCTTGTGGGTATAAACCCGGCCTGATCCCTGTGCACCAGGCCCGTCATGTGCGGGGCCAGTCTAGTAGCTAGGATGCGACTCAGGATCTTATAGTCCACCGTTAGCATGGACAGCGGGCGATAAGACCTCACGTCTGTGGCATCCCGGCCAGGCTTGAGGAGTGGCACTATCAAGGCCTCCCGCATGGAGGCAGGCAATGCCCCCTTCTCGAAGGCCTCCGCATACACCACCAGCAGCCTGGGTGCCAGAACGTCCACATAGTGCTGGTAGAACTCGATTGGGAGTCCGTCCACCCCGGGCGTCTTGTTACGGGCCATATGTTTGATAGCCACTCGAATTTCCGTTAGCGTGATCAGGCTACCCAGGTCCTTCGCGTCGTCGTCGCCCAAGACCGGAAGCGGCCTCTCCCCCAGGTATTCCACAATGTCCTGAACCCCCACTCCCAGCTGACTCCGGTACAATTCCTCATAGTAACCCCTAAAGCGGTCCAATACAGCTGCCTGGGAGTACACCATCCCTCCCTGCGCGTCAATAATGCTGAGGACCGGGCAACCCCTAAGTTCCGGGTTAGCTAATCTGGCTAAGAGGGTGCCCACCTTGTCCCTTTCTGCGTGTGCCCTGATAATGTACTGCCTGTAATCATAGCAGCGCAAACGTTCCGTCTCCGCGGCTACCGCTTCCTTCGCTTCCAAGAACTGGGCCCGTGTACCTGGCCTAGTTGGCCTGCGGCGCTCCAGGTCCCTCAAAGTGTCTTCCGCTTTCATTAAGTCATTCAGCACAGTCATTCGAGCATTCGAGAACCTGCCCAAGCACACCCCTCTCACCACCACTTTCAGTGCATCCCATTCAACAGACCTGCTCGTCGCCGTTCCATCATTCACACCGAAATAACCATCAATGCCCTGCCGGACCGCATCGGCGAACACAGAATCCTCTAGCGTCTCCGGCCGAAGCCGCCATGTTGGTATTACGGAGCGCTCCCTCTGCCATTGAATATGCACCAACAGGGGGTTATGATCGGATATCGTCCTAGCAAGGTACTCAGCATGGGTAATCAATGGGGCAAGGGAGCTCCCGCAAAGCACCGAATCAATCCTGACATGTAAATCATGTAGAGCGGAATAAAAGGAGTAATCCCTGGTTCCCCTGTGCCTCTCCCTCCAGACATCTAGCAACCCCCATCGGTCTTGCCAGTCCTTCCTGTGCGCGGCCAGTCTGCGCACAGGAGAGTCTACTAAGGGGGGATGGGACCTATCCAGAGCCACATCCGTAATCGAATTGAAGTCCCCCCCTAGCACTATCGGACCCGCCAGGAAAGAGGCCAAGGACCCCGAGAGGTTATCAAAGTATCGGCCTTGGTCCGTGTTCGGTGCATAAACACAACATAGAACCACATCCCGTCCGTATAATCTCCCCTCCACCGCTACAAACCTGCCATCCGGATCCATTACCTGATTCAGCACCTGAAAGGGTATCCCCGCCCTCACCCAGATCAAGACCCCCCTGGCATACGCTGAATAAGTGGTGCCAAAAACCTGGCCCCGCCATCTTTTCTGCAAGGCAGCGCACTCTTTTTTGGTGAGGTGAGTCTCCTGGAGCATAGCTATCTGAACCCCCCTGCGTACCAGGTATGCATGTACTTTGTGACGTTTCACCATAGTCCGCAGCCCCCGGACATTCCACGTTAGGCATTTCAAATTAGGTAATGTCCCCATACCAAGTCCGTACAGCCCGAATTAAACTCCAACGGTCCATGACCCCCCCAATGCAGTTGCCCCCCCCCAAACAACCCCAAAACTGAAACATACCCCAAACCCCACTCCCCAGGACAGAGCACACGAACCCAATGGCCGCCCCCATCCAAACCTTGATCCAACTACTCGCACACCTATCCTGTGGTCTCCACCACAGTCGACCTTAAGGGCCTAGGGGGGGTGAGTCGCCGCCGACCCCAGCTAGCGGAGCCCGCGTCCCGCCCTTCATCCCCTCTAATACACTCAGCTCCCCCACCCGGCAACCCGCCCTCCAGCAACAGGATATCCCCCTACCATGAAGTCCCGATCTAGGCCAAAGTCTATCTTAGCCGCAGAAAATTTCATCCGAGGTCTGTGGGGTCACTGTCGGCCCCTTCTGGCTCTCTGCCTCCGAAAGATCCTCCCCTGTTCTGCTGCCTTCTCCTCCCGAGTCCGTTTCGGCCCTTTCACTGTTCTGTTGTGACCCTGTAATGGCCGCCGTCGCCGCGAGTGCATCCCTCTTCTCCGCCGCCATTTGAGCCTCCCGCTTCTCCCGCTGGCGCCTGTTACGGGACCTGATTCGTTGTGACTGCCGCACCCGGGACTGCTTGGGTTGGTCTCGCCTACTTTGGTGCGTTCTGTCCGTCCCTGCTCTGTACGACTCAAGCCAGTGCCAGGCTTCATCCGGAGTCTGGAAAAAGTGTGTGGTGCCATCCATGATAATCCGCAGCTTGGCCGGGTAAAGCAAGGAGTACTGAATGCCTTCCTCCCTGAGCTCCTTCTTCACAGCAAGGAACGATGCCCTGGCCTTCTGGACCGCCTGCGTATAGTCCGGAAAGATCGTTACTTTGCTGTTCTCCACCCCATAAGGGCCCGACATCCTGGCCCGCTGGATGAGGAGGTCTCGGTCTTTGTAATGGAGGAGCCGCACCACCATTGGTCGGGGGGGGCGGCCAATTCCCAGCGGGCGAGCGGGCACCCGGTGAGCTCGCTCCAGAGTGAAAAATGGAGTAAGCCCCTCCGGCGCCACCACAGTGCGGAACCAGTTCTCCATGTAGGCCACCGCATCTTCCCCCTCAATCCGTTCCGGCAGGCCTACGACCCGCACGTTGTTCCGCCTATTGCGGCCTTCGGCATCCTCCGCCCTCCGCTCTAGAGTGTCCAGTCGGGCCAAAATGTCTGTAATCCTGCGTTCCGCGGTCACCACCGAGGGCTTCAGGTCAAGCAACAGTTGGTCATGTTCCTTGACCCGATCCGCCAGCTTTGCGTGGTCCGCGCGTAGCAGCCCCAGGCCCGTGGCCACTTGGGCAATGTCGTTGTGCAACGCCTCCTTGGTAGAGGTGATCGCCTCAAGGATGGCATCCAAGCGCCGGTTCAGCCGCTGTTCCTGGTCAAGCTCCGGAGAGGGACTCTCACGCAGCCGAGTCGATGTCGCCGAGTCCCCCTCGTGGCTCCCGGGCATCAGCCCTCCGAACGCCGCCATGTCAGGGTGCTGCGTCACAAGTCCGGCCACCCGTACTGCGGGCGCTCCCGTGGGTCCGTGCCGATAACCGGGCACCGGGCAATGCAATGCCACCGCCAATGGTCTCAGAAGCAATGGCCAGGCGGATGAGCCCCGTTCCGTCACCCCCACTGAACCCGTGGGGGGAGAATGAGTCGTGGGACGGCGGCCAGCGAGAACCCCCGATCTCCTGGGTGAATCGGGCAGCGTCCCCCGGCCTCAGGACGTCGCGCCGCCAATCCCAGTGCTGCGAGCAGCCGGGTGCAGGGTCCTTCTCTGCTTGGCGACAGCCGGACTCAGGGCCGAAGTTCGGGACCGTCCGGCCACCTCGCCGCCATTTTCTTCACACCCCGGGCTACACCTCGGCCGCCTCTTCCTCGATCTCCCCGGGGCCAGCAGTCCCCCAGCGATTCACCGATTACGGCCAGCAGTCCCCTCACCCTTCAGAGGGCAGGAACGTCGTCTCCGGGTCGCCTAGGGTCCCGAAAAACAGGAGAATTAGCGGGATTCCGCGCGGAGCAGCGAGCTCACGCCGCCATCCCGATCGGCGTCCAAGCCACGCCCCCTATATCTGCAGATGAAATAGCTTTTGTTGCCTGTTTGGTAGGGGTAGGTTTACTAATAGTTGTTTTTGCGGCTGTATTAGTAATTAGGATGTCTCTGGGAGCCTTTTTATTAACAGCGGTAAGTTCCTCTAGTTGTTTTTCAATACGGGCCAATCTAGATTCAATTGGTGCCATAAAGATGGCCAAGAGATCACAAACTCTTTCTATTAGTTGATCTTTTTTTTTTTTTTTTGTGGGTTCGTCAAGCTTGTCCACACGCACCTGAGTATTCCCCTGGATATCCTCAGTTGGCGCCCCTGTATGTATTGTTATTCCACTAGCGGTGGGATGTTCGGTTGTACCTTTTCTAGATGGAACTTTTGTTGTGTTACATTGTTTTTCAACAGGAAGAATAGATATCGTTGGTTGTTGAATCCGTTTGCGAATGGCACCCTCTTGGCTGGGTCTTATTAACGAAACACTATTCTCTTCTGCAATTTCCGGAGTATGATTTATATTTAGATCTGGTGTCTTTTCTAATTCATTACTCGTGTTAGAGTCACAATCAATTAATGAGTCTGTTGCTGATAGATTAATCTCATTTGGAATAGTATGGAGTTCAGGTCGTATTTCTCAAGGACAGCCCACTTGTATGTCATTATGTTTTGCTGGAGTTTTTGCCAGAAAAATGTTACCAAGAGAGGAACGTTTAGTTTTTGATAGTTCTTGTGAAACCCTACGCTTGGCAGCTTCTAGGTCATGTGAGACTCTGCGTTCAAGGAGTGTAATACTAAGGTCAATAGCATCGTTTGTTCTTGTAATGAAACTATCAATAGGACCAACGATGGAGATGCTTGCCGCAGCAGTCTTACTTCTGCTTCCCCTGGTAGACATCACTGAATACACGTAGATAGTCAGGGGTAACAAAATTCAATTGAATATAATGAACTCAGTGCAAGGCTGTCCAATATAAAAATATTTTTTACCCTGTAGAGAATCGAATATATCTGTTTACAATGTTCACAGGCAGATTGGATAGACAGGTTTACCTGCTAGTTAGCGAAGTGGTGATGTTAGGGGGGTATACCCAACCCGACCTCCTCGTCCTCTGAGGGCCTCAGAGGGCCCGCCCTTTGCCCGGGCTTCGCCCGGCGTCCCGCGAGACAGGAGTGGTGTCGCTTTTGAGCGCCTCCTGGCGCTGAGAGGTGATGTGGGAGTTGTGGTCCTCCTCTCGCTCGTCTCCGCTCGGCTGCCTCGCTCCAGGTGGTCAGTGAGCGTGAGGCGGCGGGAGACAAGCGGGCGGATTCGGGCGGCGTCAACAACGGGCTGGAAGCATTTCCCCAGGAGTTTACAGGGACGAGTGACAGCAGGCAACAGCTTGCGGCAAAAAGGTTTCCCCCTCCCTACCAGGGAGTCTTGAAAACGGAGGCTCCTTCATGGCAACATCCTGGAGGCACCAGGTGGAGGGCAGCTATTAGAGGATGCGATCAGTAATGGAGTGGCCCGAATAGCCAGATGACAAGAATTTGTGGCACGGTTGGGCTGAACATAAAAAAGTGGTCAAGATGCACGTATAAATCATGATGAGGGGAGTAGAAGGAATAGAAGTGGAGCCCTAGGTTGTGGTGTTGTCACACATCCACTGAAGACCAGTGGCAGAGCCAGGACATGAGTGATTTGGAACTGGCAACTATGGTAGCCTGTGGGAGAGGAGTTTGTGACCCATCAAGAACAGCGTCTAAGACCGCTTTCAAATCATCGCCCAGCACCCAGGGGTGTGGGTCCTACCCCACCAGAGAGCCCGAGAGCTGTGCCAAGAAAGCCGGAAAGAAGGTATATGGAGCACAGATATTACCCAAGACCAGTAAGCCTGCACTTTGTAATACATTTAAACTCGTAAATGGTGAATAGCCAAAAGTAGTACATTTACTCCAAAATGTTAGACTAAATTTGCACATGTAGATTTAGGAAAACATCACTTACAACGCAACTTTTACCACGCAATGCTTTTACATCGCAGCTTTTACAACGCAAACCATTACAACGCATTGCGCTGGGGGGCGCTCTAGGATAGGGAATATATTTAATTTACTAACCAACACCTTCCCTACTATCCACGGGGACTGGAGTTGGAATAGTAAATTAAATAATTCACTACCCAGCGCCCCAAAGCACTATGCGTTGTAATGGTATGCGTTGTAAAACTTGCGATGTAAAAGCATGCGTGGTAAAAGCATGCGTTGTAATGTCGTACATCCGTAGATTTACTCACATGTAAATTTGTAATCATTGTGAATAAGACCCTTTGGGGCAGATTTACAAACCCCTTGCGCCACTTTTGTGTCACTTTCCCCATGTTAAAAGTGCCGCAAAAGTGGCTCAAGGGGATTGTAAATCTGCCCCTTTATGTTTTCAGAGAGAATTGCTCCACGGGCTGACCAACAGTGCTTTGATGGAAAAAGCGTTTTTCTGATGGCATGGAGTCCTCACCGCCTAGATTGTTCGAACATCACCAATGCTCACACATGGAAGGGTGTTCTGTGAGTGACTTGGATCGCAAAACATAAAGGGCAGTAGCAAAACTGCAGAATTCAGAGCTAGGCGAAAGACGTCAAACTTGTTATTCTTGATCATTTGCCAAATAAACACCATAAATGCCAAGAAAGGGGCGCAGACAGACTTTACAAACAGCCCTTTCCAAGAACGTGGTCTGCCCCTAGGATGTTATCCAAGGTTTCTAACGCAAACTGTAACACATTCTTTTCCTGTGAGGTCAGTTTGTGTCTGGAGCATATATAAAGGAGGCAATCACGAGTGGAGGAGAAGTTGCAATGCATTTGTGCACTGATTTTTGATGTGTTCTTCACCCCTCTGCTACTATTTTCATCACTGATTTTGTGATTCTAGCAAATGGTACATCTACAGTGTTCTACGTCAGGGAATTATGGGGCATATTACCAACAAGTAGCGATATTTATCGCTAAATAGGCTTAGCCATGATTTTTTTATCGCTGCCTATCGCTGAATATGTTAGCGGAGAAAACATGCTATTAGCAACGTTTTTCTCCATTGTGCTAAAATATCCAGTGATAGCGGCGAAATGCTTGAATATCGCTGAGAATACAGCGATATTCACGCATTAGCGATGAAATGCTCTTAGCCATGTTATCCACCTCCCATTGGATAACATGGCTAAGAACTGGTCTGAGCAGGCGTTAGTTTTTGGCGATAGCGGGAATATTTCCATCGCTACGCCTGCCTTGCTAATAGGCGATAGCGACATTAGCGACTGCTTTCAGTCGCTAACAGGTTGGGTACGCCCACTTTGCATGTCATTGGCGATAAATATCGCTGACATGCAAAGCGGGCCCCAAACCGCTCGCTAACACCTAACAGCTGTCGCTAACATCAGTTAGCGACAGCTTGCTAAGAGAGCGATAGAATTATCGCCACTTAGCGGCCGAAAACGGCCGCTAAACCGGCGATAATTGCCTATCATCACCCTTGGTAATATGACCCCATCTTTCACCTTTTTCCTTCCCTGATGTCAAGGGGAGTTTGGTGCCTTGCTGATTACATCAGTGTTTATATTCATTCAAAAGCTGTACGATTGTCAAAGAGGTGTTTCATCCTTTGTGGTTTTTCCTCGATAAAGGAACCCTATTTAGCAGGCACGCTGCTCCTTTCACTGTGGCACTTTATTCAACAGATAACCAGGTAAGCAGCATTTCAGCGGTTTATCGCCTTGATCACAGGAGAGCAGTCTTTGCAAGCTGCAAAATCACGTACATTTATATATCCGTGTAAAGTGACGTGATTATGTCACATGCACACTGGGAAAAACAGTTTACTACCTACTTCAAGTAGGTGGTAAACCACTCTCAAAGGGGAAGGGGTCCCTAGGGGATCCCTTCCCCTTTGTGAATATGTGGGAAAGTATTTTTTAAGAGCAGGCAGTGGTCCCAGAGACCACTACCTGCCCTTAAGGTGACCGTCCGGACCTGCTCCAGAACGGTCGCCCCCCCACGCTCCCTGGCTCCATATTCTGATCGTGCTGCTGCTCCCAACGCACACAGCTGAAGCGCATTCTTTGCTGGTTCTGGTATCGTTTACTTTGCTAGCTGTGACTGTTATCGTTTTTTGCCTGATATCGTAGCTTTACTTTATGAGCATTTTTTCACCCGGATTTAGCGCCTTGAAACGTAGTGCCGCACTCTCTGCTCTGCATAACAGCGCGACATTTCTGAGGCTCTGAATTTACATGCTGGTACATTTGCTGCACACTCGGTGTTATTGTACATTTGTTGCCCCTGTCTCGCTTTCCCTTTGACCTCCATTTTGTTGTTGTACTTCCCCTGGCCCGCCTCTCCTCCCCGATACCGCCTCCCAGCTGCCCCTCCCACCCACGAATAGAGGGCTCACCACCTCCTCGGCCAAGCTGTGACCGTCCGGACCTGCTCCAGAACGGTCGCTCCCCCACGCTCCCTGGCTCCATATTCTGATCGTGCTGCTGCTCCCAACGCACACAGCTGAAGCGCATTCTTTGCTGGTTCTGGTATCGTTTACTTTGCTAGCTGTGACTGTTATCGTTTTTTGCCTGATATCGTAGCTTTACTTTATGAGCATTTTTTCACCCGGATTTAGCGCCTTGAAACATAGTGCCGCACTCTCTGCTCTGCATAACAGCGCGACATTTCTGAGGCTCTGCATTTACATGCTAGTGCATTTGCTGCACACTCGGTGTTATTGTACATTTGTTGCCCCTGTCTCGCTTTCCCTTTGACCTCCATTTTGTTGTTGTACTTCCCCTGGCCCGCCTCTCCTCCCCGATACCGCCTCCCAGCTGCCCCTCCCACCCACGAATAGAGGGCTCACCACCTCCTCGGCCAAGCTGTGACTGTCCGGACCTGCTCCAGAACGGTCGCTCCCCCACGCTCCCTGGCTCCATATTCTGATCATGCTGCTGCTCCCAACGCACACAGCTGAAGCGCATTCTTTGCTGGTTCTGGTATCATTTACTTTGCTAGCTGTGACTGTTATCGTTTTTTGCCTGATATCGTAGCTTTACTTTATGAGCATTTTTTCACCCGAATTTAGCGCCTTGAAACGTAGTGCCGCACTCTCTGCTCTGCATAGCAGCGCGACATTTCTGAGGCTCTGAATTTACATGCTGGTACATTTGCTGCACACTCGGTGTTATTGTACATTTGTTGCCCCTGTCTCGCTTTCCCTTTGACCTCCATTTTGTTGTTGTACTTCCCCTGGCCCGCCTCTCCTCCCCGATACCGCCTCCCCGCTGCCCCTCCCACGCTCCGCCCCCTCCGTTCTCCATTTATGCCAGATGGACCTACGCGCTGCGTCCACGCGCTGCGGCCGCGCCGAAGGTGCGCCAAAGGTAAGCCCGTCTACGCCCGTCCGCGCCTGGACCGCGCCCAGCGCCATTCCCCCTGGTCCCTACCGCACCCAACCCACTAGATTCACATATGATGCCGCAACTCTCCTCGCCCTCAACCCCGGAGCCACACCACAATGCTGCAAAGCTACCCCTGGACGTACCCACGGCCCATTCGCCTGCCTCTCCTGCAAGTTCAACCGCTTCAGGACCCTCACCAAATCCACTCCCTCCATACACAGCTCCGACTCTAACCGCCTGAAGTGCATCCTGCTGAACACCCGCTCGGTCCACAGACACGCAACTGAACTTTGGGACCTATTCGACACCGCGTCACCAGACATCGCCTTCCTTACAGAAACATGGATGAACACATCATCAGCACCCGACATTGCCATAGCCATACCGGACGCTTACAAGATTATCTGAAAAGACCGCACCAATCAAACAGGAGGAGGCATCGCCATCATCCATAGGAACACCATCAAAATCACGAACAGCTCCGACGATAATCTTGCAACCGCCGAACATCTCCACTTTCAGATCCACACCGACCCTAGGACCACACTTAGAGGCACCCTCATCTACAGGCCTCCAGGTACCCGCACCCAATTCAGCGATGACATCACTGACTTCATCAGCCCACATGCCCTCGCCTCCGAGAACTACATTCTTTTAGGTGACCTCAACTACCACCTTGAAAACAAACACCTCAGCAACACCTCCACCCTCCTGGATAACCTGGCCAACCTTGGTCTCAAACAACTTGTTGACGCCCCCACCCATGTAGCCGGACACACGCTCGACCCTATCTTCACCTCCAGCAAGCACATTTCCTTCGATCGCACCACAGCTCTCCACTGGACGGACCACAGCTGTGTTCACTTCAGCTACAAAACCACCCTAACCCACAACCGCCACAACCCATTCCTCGGAGAAACTGGAACAAAATCACCTCCGACCAACTCCTCACATCACTCAACCAAAACCCTCCCACCCTCTCATTGGACCCAAACCAAGCGGCCACCAATCTCAAGCAATGGATCACCCACAGTGCTGACGAATTAGCACCCCTGATAAAGCACCAGATCAAATCAGCCAGCAGAAAGGCTCCCTGGTTCAATGATGACCTTAAAAAATCCAAGAAGCTATGCCGCACCCTGGAGATAACATGGAGAAAAAACCCAACCACCGACAACATGGCCACCCTCAAGGCGGCCACCCGCAAACACCACCAACTGATTCGATCCGCCAAGAAATCAGCATTCAAGGATCGTCTCGACAACAACACTCACAACAGCAAAGAACTTTTCAACATCGTCAAAGAATTCACCAACCCCACCGCAGCATCTAACGACATCACTCCCTCCCAAGACCTCTGCGATGCGTTATCCTCCTTCTTCTACAACAAAATTGCCGACATCCACAACAGCTTCAAGAACACTCCCAGCGATCAACCCTCCCCACCCCCCTCAGATCCTACTCCGCCAACTAACAACCTTAGCGCCTGGAACCCAATCACCACTGAAGACACCATCCGCCTAATGAACTCAATCCACTCTGGCTCGCCAACAGACCCCTGCCCCCACCACATCTTCAACAAAGCTGACTCCATCATCGCACCCCATCTCCGTGATGTCATCAACTGCTCGTTCAACTCTGCCACCTTCCCAGAAAGCTGGAAACACGCCGAACTCAGCGCCCTTTTGAAGAAACCCACAGCAGACCCCTCTGAACTTAAAAACTACCGACCCATATCCCTCCTCCCATTCCCGGCCAAAGTCATTGAGAAAGCCGTCAACAACCAGCTCGCCGCCTTCCTTGAATCCAACAACTCCCTTGATCCATCTCAATCCGGGTTTCGAGCCAAACACAGCACCGAAACCGCCCTCATTGCAGCGACAGACGACATCCGAACACTACTGGACAACGGAGAAACAGCAGCCCTCATTCTACTTGACCTCTCCGCCGCTTTCGACACAGTCTGCCACAGCACCCTCATACAACGCCTCAGCAACATCGGCATACAAGGAAAAGCCTTGGACTGGATCACCTCGTTCCTAGCTGGAAGAACTCAGAGAGCCCGACTTCCCCCATTCAACTCAGAGGCCACTGAAGTCATCTGTGGAGTACCACAAGGATCATCACTCAGTCCTACCCTCTTCAACGTTTAAATGAGCCCACTCGCATCCATCGCGCGCCAACACAACCTCAACATCATCTCTTACGCCGACGACACCCAATTAATCCTTTCCCTCACCAAAGACCCTAACACCGCCAAAACTAATCTTCACGAAGGCATGAAAGAAGTAGCCGAATGGATGAAACATAGCCGCCTAAAACTCAACTCGGACAAAACGGAGGTGGTCATCCTAGGATCCTCCCCCTCTGCCTGGGACGACTCTTGGTGGCCTTCCGCTCTGGGCACAGCTCCTACACCCACGGACCATGCACGTAACCTTGGCTTTATCCCAGACTCCACTCTCTCGATGTCCAGACAAGTCAACACAGTCTCTTCCTCCTGCTTCAACGTACTACGCATTCTCAGAAAGATCTTCCGCTGGATCCCCCTCGAGACAAGAAAGACTGTCACCCACGCTCTGGTCACGAGTCGACTGGACTATGGTAACACACTATACGCCGGAATCACAGCAAAATTGCAAAAAAACCTCCAACGCATCCAAAACGCATCAGCGAGACTCATATTGGACATCCCTCGCCAAGATCGCATCACCGGGCACCTAAAAGACCTCCACTGGCTTCCCGTCAACAAAAGAATTACATTCCGTCTTCTCACCCACGCACACAAGGCCCTCTACAATCTAGGACCCGAATGCCTCAACACTCGACTGTCCTTCTACAAACCCACCCGCCAACTTAGATCGTCCAATCAAGCCCTCGCCGCAGTCCCGCGCATCCGTAAATCCACCATAGGTGGCAGATCCTTCTCCTTCCTGGCTGCCAAGACCTGGAACTCACTCCCCACTCACCTCCGCCTCACTCTAAACCACATCTCCTTCAGAAAAGAACTTAAAACCTGGCTATTCGACAAATAATGAACCCCTTCCCAAGCGCCTTGAGACCCTCTGGGTGAGTAGTGCGCTATATAAATGCCTGAACTTGAACTTGAACTTGAACTAAAAAAATGAAACTTTAAAGTTTCATTGAGTCCTCAGACCACCAGATTCATAATCAGGACCTTTGTCACTGCACTCTACCCTGCACCACTCCAGTTTACACCACTTCATGCCATTGCACTCTGTGCCACTGCACTCTACTCCATTCTGCACCACTCTACGCGACTGCACTCTATGCCTCTCTCCTCTATGTCTCTCTAGCTACTCTGCACCACTCCACCACTCTAATATCTATGCCGATGCACTCAACGCCACTGTATTCTACACCACTCCACTCTACACCACTCCAGGATAGGCCACTCCACTCTACTCTGCACAACTCCACCCTACATCACTTTACAACACTGCACTCTATGTCACCGCACTCTACTGTGAACCACTCAACCCCATGCCCCTGCACTCTATGCCAAACCACTGTACGTCACTCTAATCTACTTTGCACCACTGCACTCTACATCACTTTACTCTACAGAATGATGTTCTATGCCACTTAGCTCTATGCCACTGCACTCTATCCTGCACCACTCCACTTTGCGCTACTTCACTCTGCTCTGAAACAATTTACTCTCTGCCACTACACTCTAAGCCACTCAATGTCACTACACTCTACGTAACTGCACTCTACTCTTCCCCACTTTACTCTATGTAGTTGCTCTCTGTGCCACTGCGCTCTACGGCACTCTACTCTGCAACACTGAACTCTCCACCACTTAGCTCTCCACCACTTTACTCTGTACTACTGCACTCACTCTATGTTAATGCACTCTATGCCACTAAAATCTGCATCACTGCACTCTATGCCACTGCACTCAGCATCACTTTCCTCTTTGCCACTGCAGTCTAAACCACTCCACACTGCACCACTCTATGCCACTCCACCCTCTGCCACTCTGCATGTGGTACTGAAAATTCTGGACCCGTGTCATAAACATCGTCGTATCATGACGATTTTGGTATCAGCAGACCGAAAATGACGAGTATGCTATATACGAGTATTTTCGGCGTATTCGAGTGACAAGATCACCCTGAAATCAGAGATTTCGTTCTGAACCCTCGGGTTCCATTTTGTGCATGGCAGCCATCTTGTGGTTGCCCTCACATAGGCCGATGACTAAGGCCAAAACGAGTCTTAGGGACACGTACACCCTTGCTGAACCTTTGTGTGACCTGGGCAAGCTGACTCCACTGCCCGAAGCCAAACCTGTTCGGCCAGTTCTTTTGCTAGTGGCCGCTCGAGATTAGGATCAAGGCACAGCATACCATAAACCCTTCATTGCACACAACTATGTCTAATCTTACTCACACCTGTCTCTGTACTTTTCTTTATGGCCTGCTTTACGAGGAGGAGGTGCCTGTTTTTATTAGGGGTCCGTCCGATATCTGATGAAAAGTGTTGGGCCTTGCCGGGTAATTGATTGTGGGCTGGACAAACTGAAAATGGGCTTGTCATCATGAATCTGCTTTTTCTTTGTCGTAGAAATATGTGAATGGTCAACTGTAAAATAAGGAATGTTTGCCTAAAGCATAATATTTTGTATAAAAAGGATGGCTGGCTTTGTAAGATTGAGCAGTCTCCTGAGAATATACACCGTGTTGTACTTCTAGGATACCTGTTACTGGCTGCAGCCAATAAACAAGATCTTTGGCTTCACCAAGAAGACTCTGTGTTTCTGTAGTCTGAGACAGGAGAACTCGAAGTCTTTGGGTGTGTCCCCTGGCACCGCTGGGTTCTCAAAAACCCAGTACTTCATTTGGCGCCCAACGTGGGGCGATTTCAGCGGTACCGGTCCAAGCCTGAGGTTCGTGAGGAGCTTCGTGTGAAAATTCTGGAGGAAGGCCAACCACTTCATCGACCCCTGTATGTCGTCGTGGTCCGAAAGTCTTTGCTGCGAGGTTCCCCGCTTTCCGACGGCTACGAAGGACTGCTGCCTTGACTATCGCCCTGTCTTGGACCCTTTGATGATTTGTAGAGCGAGACGATAGATGAGTCTTCTGGTGACGCCATCGATACCTCAGTTAAGTATGAGTGGAGCGTCTCCCAGTCCTTAGTTTTGGTTCTTAGTTTGGGTATCCCCTTGGGATCTTTGATTTGGAACTTGCAAGTACCAAAGCCGAGGGACTCGTGTATTCACGAGACTATTGTATTCGATATTCCCTTGAAGTTTGAAGCTAGACTAGTGAGCGAAGATGCCTGGTCTTAGCAGACTTGGAAATTTGTTTTGTTAAGGTTATAATAGGGATTCCCGATTGGAGGACTCGTGTCCGGTTCCACCGATTGGAACTCCAACCTATGAACTGTATGTGAAGCATGGCGTGGGCCCCATCGCATATAACGAAGTATGGATTTGTTACACGAAAAAGGACGGTGTCCTACAATGGCCCCGATATGGCAGTTTTGACACAGAAATCTTAGATAATCTAGAGGTTAGACTTTTTAAGAAGAAAGCCCGGCCGGCAACGTTTGACTCTTTCCGCCTATGGCGAAAGGAAGCCAAACAGAAAGAAATTAAATTAGCAAAGAGGAATAAAAGAGAAAAGGGTATCTCAATAATGCAAGCTGCTATACAGTTTAAAGACAACGAAGAAGAACAAGCGAGTGAGCAGTTGCACAGGCAACGTAAAATGGCGATTGACAAATGTTATCCAGTTTTGCCGCCTCTCCAGCAAGATGCAGCAAAAGAACTTGAAAAAGACCCTTTAATGTCTGATTTATTGAGTTCGCCATCCCCCTATGCGCAGAGTGCTACAGCACCTCCGCAACCTTTAGTTGTGCAACCCCCTGTTGTTTTGCCTCAGGTTCTTCCACAGCCGCCAGCTCCTCTTCAGTTGGCTTCTACTCTTCCTGCGCAGCCTCCTCAAGGGCCGCCGACCTTGCCATCTGCTTCGCCTTTACTTCCTACGACTTTGCCTACTATACCGACTACCATTCCCGGTATTCCTTCTGATACTGCCTCTGCGTCTGCCTTGCCTCACTCTGCTTTTCCTCCTGTCCTTTCATCAATTTCTCCCTCTGTTCGTCAGAGAATGACTGATACTGTTACTAGTCTTCTATATCCTCTCTTCGGAGCAGCAAGTATGACCCCTGTGTCAACGCGCAAACAGTTGCGTAGTCAACTGCCTGACTCTAGGGAGCGGGAAACGTTGGATCATTTAGCGCATAAATGGGTTACTGATCCTACAAGATATGAGTTAGAGTCTGTTATGGATGTCTTCCATCAATGGGAAGCACCTAAGCAGAGATATGTTTTTGAGAAAATGTGTGCTTTTCTTTGTGAAGAATTGGAGGATAATGATTTGGAATCCAATCCGCCTGAGTTGTGCCGTGTACGGTTCGAGTTTGCAAAGGGCACGATTGTGGGTTCCGATGTTGAGAGGGCAGTTGCAACATTGTTGTCATTTAGGAGTGAGGCTATCTCTCGGTCGTTGTTTGAACCTGATCCCTCTGCTAGTAGAAAAGCGCGACAATATCCGATGAGAGAAGTTCCCCCAGTTTGGAAAGAAGGGGATCTAGCAGCTAATCCACCTGTTCAGCCTCATTTTCAGCGTGTTTGGGTACATGTTCCATGGAAACGAGCTGAAGTTTTGGCTCTTAAACAGACCTTACCTGACCCCCGTAAAAATCCTGCAGGGTATTATAAGGAATTATCACAGACCGCAGACTCATGTGTTATGAATCTAGCTGATATAGACATGTTGTTTGGGAATGTTGTCCCACAGCCTTTATGGGGATTGATTCGTCACACGGATCATGCACAGGAGTTAGGTGATTCATGGGTTAATATTGCTGCTGCAGATGTCAGACAGGTTGGTGGTGCTAAACCTGAGCCTTTAGTAGCAGAACTCTCTGGTAAGATCGTTACTTACATGAAAACTTTGATGCCTGCGATGCGTGTAAATTGGGATAAATTGTCTGCATGTAAGCAGAAGAAAGAGGAAACCGTGTCTGATTTCTTCACTAGGTTTGAAGAAACGTTTATCGACCACAGTGGTCAAGATATGAGCACAGAAGGTGGACAACGGTTGTTTGTTGACAAGTTTGTGCACAATTTACTTCCCGAGTTGTGTAAGAAATTGAAGGATTCAGAGAGTTCTTGGGCCGTTTCCTCATCAGCACAGATATTGGCTACTGCACAGTACTACGAAAATAGGGATAACGATGAGAAGGATAGAGCAGACAAGAAAACTAAAGAATTAAAGACAAAGGTGCTTTTACAGCAGGCGTATGCGCCTCGCGGTGGTCAGCATGACTACCAGCAGCCTCAGCAGTTTCAGAGAAACTCGCAAAGGTTCGAGTTCTCTCAACCACATTTTCCTGTAGGCCCTAATCAATGTGCATATTGCAAACAAGAAGGTCATTTTAAAAGTAGCTGCCCTGTTTTGTCACAGCGTATTATTATTATTATTATTATTATAGGAGTTTATAGAGCGCCTGGTGACGCCTCCCGGCGTGTCCCCGCGCTAAGGAGAGAGTGTTTCTAACGCAAGAGGTCGAGGTGTCCCACAAGCACCTAGAGGTAGAGGACGTGGAAATTTCCCCCAGAACGCGCGTCCCTTTCCTCCTCAAAATTCAATGAATAGTTTTGATCAGCAGAATAACGCGTCTGTTAGGACGACTCAGTACTATGCTGATGACTACTATGCGGAAGATGAGAATATGGAAGGTAATGATTGCTAGGACAGCCATAGACAAAGAGAGGGAGTTGTTTCAGTTCCAGTAGATCAGAGTGGACCTTATGTTGAGGTGATTACATCAGGTGTGTCAGAACCTTTTCTGTTGGATACTGGTGCTACGAAGAGTTCTATTATGCACTCTAAACTCCCTGGCGCACCTTTGTCTGGTGAGACGAATGTTTCAGTAGGTTTTTCTGGCGCCCCGGTTAGGAACCCGATTTCTAGTCCAATGTCCCTTTCTGTTGGACCTTGTAAATTCGAAGCACCCCTCATTCTGACGAAAGGTTGTGGTGAGAACTTGGTAGGATTGGATCTGTTGAAAAGATTGTATGCGACGTTGTATTGTTCTCCTTCGGGAGTACAACTTACACTGGGTTAGAAAGTGGTCTCTCCAATGTATTTGTCGAAGGATAAACTTCCGACAGAATTGTCGTTTCTTCCTGACATTCTGTGGGCTACTGGTCCTAATGATGTACGTCTTTTGGAAATACCGCCATATGTTGTGACATTGAAAGCCAATGTTAAAATGCCACGCATTCCCCAATACAAGATCTCTAGTGAAGGTGAAAAGGCGTTGTTAGCGATCATTTATGATCTGATTGAAAAAGATGTAATTGAAGAAACTAGAGGTAACGTTTGCAATAGTCCTGTTCTGCCTGTTTTGAAACGTACTGACCCTTCTCAGCCACCTGTTTACAGGTTTGTGATTGACCTTAGAGAGGTGAATAAAATCGTTGTGCCACAATTTCCAGTTGTTCCTGATATCACTGCCCTATTGACTATGATTCCAGCTTCCGCGACTTGGTTCTCGGTGATTGACTTGAAGAATGCTTTCTTCAGCATCCCGATTGCCGAGGAGAGCAGGGATATTTTCGGCTTCTCTTTAGGAGGTCGAAGCTTCCGGTTCAAACGCGCTCCTCAAGGCTACTGTGAAAGTCCATCAATCTATAGTCAAGCTCTAAAAACACAACTTGATGCGATTGAAAGAAGGATGTGCATTGTCAGTGTTGACACAGTCTTTTGGGGACAAGCAGCGTCCATGCGCGTATTTTTCGTCGACTTTGGATCCGGTAGCTAGAGCGTTGCCGAGTTGTTTGAGAGCCACAGCGGCAGCAGCTGTGTCTATTCGGCAGTCTGCTGGTTTAGTGATGAATAATATGTTGATTGTGATAGTTCCACATGCAGTGGACACTTTGTTAAACAGGACCAAGACACAGCACTTAACTAGTGCTCGATTGTCAGGTTACGAGTTGACACTTTTAGCGAGTCATGTGCACATAAAAAGATGCAACACGTTGAATCCAGCTACGTTGTTGCCGATTGTAGCAGAGACAGATGTTTCTGAACAGCATGATTGTTTTCTCAGGACAGAAGAAGAAACGAAAGGGAGAGTAGATCTTAAAGACACTCCTCTTGTGAAGTGTGATGGTACCCTATGGGTGGATGGTTTATGCTTCAAGCTTCCGAATGGTGATACGGCTGCGGCATATGCTGTTAAGACTTTGCATACGATTGTTGAAGCTGCACGTATCTCATATAATTCAGCTCAAGCAGCGGAGTTGATTGCACTTACGAGAGCGTGTGTGTTGTCAAAAGGAAAGAAAGTGACCATATATACCGACAGCCAGTATGCGTTTGGTGTGGCTCATAGTTTTGGACGATTGTGAAAGGAACGTGGGTTCCTCACATCTCATGGAACTAAGATTCAGCATGGTCAACTGGTGAATGAGCTCCTTGACTCACTTACTTTGCCGCTGCAAGTCGCGATTGTGAAATGCAGTGCACACAAGAAGGTTACTGACAACGTTGGTCGCTGTAATGCGTTTGCTGATGAAGTTGCAAAAGAAACAGCAAGGGATGTGATGAGTCGAATGTATGTTGCGGGCCCTGCAAGATGGGTTGGTGATGTTAGAATGTGTGAAGATACGATAGAGAGTGTGAAGTCTATTCAAGCTGAAGCTACAGAGAAAGAGTTGAAGGTGTGGAGAGAGAGTACGGGTAAATTAGATGCAAATGGTTGTTGGGTTGAATTGTCAGAGCATCAGCGATGGTTGTTACCCGATGCGTATGTGCTTGCAGTGGTTACAATGGCCCATGGAATGGCTCATATCAGTGTGAAAGGGATTTGTAAGTTGTTGGCTCCAGTATGGCAAAATACTGGGATCCCTAAGTCTGCAGAGAAGGTGGTCAAGAATTGCATGGTGTGTCTGAAATACAATCCTGGTAGGGGAACCCCAACTCCAGCTGGTTATTTTGCACCTCCAACGTATCCGTTTGAGGTTTTGCAGCTAGATTTCATCCACATGGAGAGGTGCAACAACCTGAAATACGTACTCGTTGTTGTTTGTGCCTTTTCTAGATGGGTAGAAGCATATCCCCTAAAAGATAACACTGCCTTGTCCACAGCTAAAGCCCTTGTCAAAGAATTTTTCCCTAGATTCGGTTTGCCGAGAATGGTCTGGAGTGATAATGGGAGTGAATTTGTGGGCCGAGTGATGAAGAAAGTATGTGAGGGGCTAGGAATCCGGCAAAAATTCCATGCTGCAAATCACCCCCAATCAGCTGGACTAGTAGAGTACTACAATGGCACTCTAAAACTTAAACTGGCCAAGATACAAGCAAGCTCTGGCCTTAAATGGCCCGATGCTTTACCATTAGCACTTCTATCGACAAGAATGACTGTGCATTCGCGAGTGGGACTTAGCCCATACGAAATTGTGTTCGGCCGCCCGGCCAACATATGGGGAGTGCCAAGGCCCACAAAATTCAGTGAGATCGAACACCCTGTACTACTTGATTACTTGTATGATTTGACGGCTAAATTGCGTGTTTTACACCAACAGGTTCACAATACTTTGCCTCAGGTGTCTGAAGATCCAGGGCACATCATCGATCCTGGATCGTGGGTCCTAGTTAAAAACTTCCAGCGGACAAAGAATGATCAGCCCCGTTGGACCGGCCCCTACCTAGTCCTTTTGTCAACGAGATCCGCCGTGCGAGTGGAAGGGAAAAAGAACTGGATTCACGGCGTACATTGTAAGAGGGTCCCTTTGCCTCTGCCGTACGACCGGTGGGTCCAGGAGGGTATTGCTGACTCTGAGACTGAGACTGTGCCTCGTTTTCTGCCTTTCAGCGATGCACGTGTAAAAGGAAAAAATTCTGAAAGTGACAATCTTTTGCAAGAAGCTGTGCCACCGTCAATTCGATTGGACACTACAGAGCCTGAACTTTTGTTCCAAGATCAGACATTATCTGGAAAACGCCGTTATAATCTGAGGCCGAGAACTCTGGACAAATAAATTCCTTTTCTTTGCTATTTTTGAAAGTGCAGCTCTCTCATCTGAGAAACTTTTTTATTTTTGTTTTTCGAACCACCATCCGGGTTCAGCTGTAGGGTCGCGGGCGATAAGTCTTTGCAGTGCAAGCCGAAGACACAAGGTCGATGGTTCTGGTTGGTCCTTGGGAGTTCCCTGGACTGAGAGGCGCATTCCTTAGCACGGAACACCCTACCTCCGCGAGCAGCAAGGCTAGAGTATGGAGTTTTTCGAGATGGAGAGACCTGCCAAAGAGATGAACTTTAAAACCAAAATGTGTATAATGATGACCAAGAAACGTTTTCTGATATTTTGCATTTTCATGTTGCTTAGCGTAATGACGTTTTTAATAGGATATGTTTTATTCTCTTTTCAAGTGACATTTGCACCCACTACACCGCCCATACCTCCTTCTACTGTTTCCTCGCATTCTTTTCATCCTCTGCCTGAACATGAGTCCACTAGAAGATTAGAGTTCGTTAATAACTCCTTCGTTCAGCTCTTGCACCAACACCAATTAGTAGTGAACACGACTAACTGTTGGGTGTGTGGTCTTATGCCTCATACTACTGATAAAGGTATCCCTTACCTGATCCTGCCATTCAGCCATAATGGTTCTGTATGGGCATACAGAACGATGTTCATCTATGCTCGTGAAGTCCACCCCCTACGTTCTATAAAAGACAACCCAAAGAATAGTGCTCTAGTTAAGGGTATAGTGGATATGATTAAAGGAGCTACTCCTATGAGACTATCCCGAGAAATGAGACACTAGCATATATTGGATGGAACGTCACTGGATATGGAGTTAGTCTGAGAACCAGCGAGCAAAAAGATCCTCCCCGATTTGGGTCGTACCCCATCAGGGTCATCTATGTCTGCAAGGTAATGGCAAGAATCCCAGAGCTCAGCTAGGGTAGAGTATCTGCAATGAGACGTATGTCTTTGTGTCCCAGACTTCCCCTTCGTTCCTAGCAGCTAAGGGTACCTATTTCATCTGTCATGATAGAGCATACACATGGTTGCCCCCTGACTTCTCGGGCACATGTTTTGTCTCGTTCCTGCTGCCTCCCACCTACACAGCTGTGGCAGATTACCACAAGACAAGGGTAGTTAGAGGTGTCTTCAGCAAGGAAGACACTGCAGGACAAGAATTGGGAGATTTCTTGAAGGGTTTTCTGCCGTTTTGGGGACCTATGGTTAACAGTAGGAATATAAGGCAATTAACGAGGGTGGTTGAGTCCACTGTAGTTGAAACTGCCGGTGCCCTTAGTAACTTGACTGCTGAGCTCCAGTCGGATCGTCTTATGACTCTTCAGAACAGAATTGCGTTAGATGTCGTACTTGCAGACCGAGGTGGGGTATGTAAAGTGATCCAATCAAGTTGCTGTGTTTTTAATCCAGATAACGCTCCGACAGTGTACCAGGCCATTTCCAAACTACATTAGATCTCTGAATCTATTCATGTGGATAAAGGAGATTGGTCGTTGATGGGATGGTTCTGGGAACTGTTACCCGTCTGGGGATGGAAACTCCTGATGGTCATTGGGATGATCTTAGCCATCCTTTTCCTGTTCTGTCTTTGTGTACAGTGTGCTCCTACTATATGTGGCCTCTGTGCTACATCGTGTGTAAGGAAACCTGTATCGAGGGACGAGCTAAGTAATAGGATGATGCTACAGCAACATCTCAATGAATTTAGAAATATAGACCTGGACTCAGATTAGCGTGAGTGTAGGTTAATTGCCTATGTAAGGGTAAAAGGAGGGTCTGTGGTACTGAAAATTCTGGACCCGTGTCATAAACATTGTCGTATCATGACGATTTTGGTATCAGCAGACCGAAAATGACGAGTATGCTATATACGAGTATTTTCGGCGTATTCGAGTGACAAGATCACCCTGAAATCAGAGATTCCGTTCTAAACCCTCGGGTTCCATTTTGTGCATGGCAGCCATCTTGTGGTTGCCCTCACATAGGCCGATGACTAAGGCCACAACGAGTCTTAGGGACACGTACACCCTTGCTGAACCTTTGTGTGACCTGGGCAAGCTGACTCCACTGCCCGAAGCCAAACCTGTTCGGCCAGTTCTTTTGCTAGTGGCCGCTCGAGATTAGGATCAAGGCACAGCATACCATAAACCCTTCATTGCACACAACTATGTCTAATCTTACTCACACCTGTCTCTGTACTTTTCTTTATGGCCTGCTTTACGAGGAGGAGGTGCCCGTTTTTATTAGGGGTCCGTCCGATATCTGATGAAAAGTGTTGGGCCTTGCCGGGTAATTGATTGTGGGCTGCACAAACTGAAAATGGGCTTGTCATCATGAATCTGCTTTTTCTTTGTCGTAGAAATATGTGAATGGTCAACTGTAAACTAAGGAATGTTTGCCTAAAGCATAATATTTTGTATAAAAAGGGATGGCTGGCTTTGTAAGATTGAGCAGTCTTCTGAGAATATACACCGTGTTGTACTTCTAGGATACCTGTTACTGGCTGCAGCCAATAAACAAGATCTTTGACTTCACCAAGAATACTCTGTGTTTCTGTAATCTGAGACAGGAGAACTCGAAGTCTTTGGGTGTGTCCCCTGGCACCGCTGGATTCTTAAAAACACAGGGGCAGATTTATGTTAACTGGCGCATCCCCAGGGATGCGCCAGTTAATGTGCGCCACAGTGCGCCACAGCTCCGCCACCCATGGTGCGCCGCATTTACAATGCGGCGCACCATGGGGCAAAAACGGCACAGATGCGTGACGCATCTGTGCCGTAAAGGCGGCGCATTGCTGGAGTTGCGTCGCAAGCGCGACGCAGCTCCAGCAAGGCTCGGGGGTGCCCTATCTGACCAATGCTGCATCAAGACCTACGCCTGCTTCAAGCAGGCGCAGGCTTTTGACGCAGCATTGGCCTGAAAGTGACTGAGTGAAATCTTATAGATTTCACTCAGCCACTTTTGCGAGGCGCACCTGCCCCGGAACGCCCACCCTGCGCCGGAACGCCCACAAGCGGCGCAGGGCTTTACAACGTGACGCATCTGCCTAGATGCGTCACGTTGTAAATCGTTCGTAGGGATGCGCCACGTTTACGCCGCCTTGCGTGACGCAACAGCGGCGTAAACGTGGTGCAAGGGCCTCATAAATCTGCCCCACAGTACTTCATGCACCACTGTACTGGACGCCACCGTACTCTATGTCTCTCTATTCTGCATCACTCCCCTCTACACACCTGAACTCCATTTGAATTCACTGTACGCCACTCTAATCTCTTCTGCACGACTGCACTCTACATCACTTTACTCCATGCTGTTACACTCTATGCCAATCTACTCCATGCCACTGTGCTCAACCCTGCACCACTCCACTAACACTACTTCACTCTACTCTGAAACAATCTACTCTATACCACTGAACTTTAGCCCACTCTATGCCACTCCACTCTATTCCACTCCACTCTATTCCACTCCACTCTATGCCACTCTACTCTATGCCACAGCACACTACACCTCTACACTCTACATCACTGCACTCTATTACACTCTACTCTGCAGCACTGTACTCTCTACTACTCTATTCTCTACTACTGCACTCTATGCCAATGAGCTCTACGCCACTCTACCTGCATCACTGCACTCTATTTCACTGCACTCTGCTTCATTTCACGCCACTGTACTCTCTGCCACTCTACCTCACTCTACTCTTTTCAGCACTACTACACTCTATGCCACTGTACTCTATGCACTGCACTCTACGCCATGCTACTCTGCATCACTCCACTCTAAGCCACTGCACTCTGCAGAATTCCACCCCCCTCTACTGCACTCTACGGCACTATACTGTTCTCTGCACCACTCTATACCACTTCACTGTATGCCACTCTACTCTGCACTACTACACTCTATGCCACTATACTCTATGCCACTCTACTCTACTCTGCACCACTGCATTCTATGCCATTACACTCAATGTCACTCCACTATGCAACACTCTAATGTACGCCACTGCATTCTACGATGCTGCATTGTATGCTACTGAATTCTATGCTGCTGCACTCTATGCCACTGCACTCTACGCCACTATACCCTTCAACGCTCTATGCCAATGTGCTCTACATTGGTTCACTCTACTCTGCGCCACTCCACTGTACGTAATTGCACTCTATGCCACACCAATATACCATACTCTATGCCACTTCACTCTACGACACTGTACTCCACTCTTTGCCATTCCACTCTGCGACACTCTCCTCTATGCTACTAACTTTTAGCCATGCTAAACAGCAGCCATGCTAGAAATAATTGTCAAAGTCAAACGCTCTTGCATAGGCGTGACCTATTGGCTTTGCCAATGTTTGTTCCTCAAGTGTCTACCTACATGACACCACCAGTGTTGCAGCAGCAATGAATGCACTCTCTCCTAAATCACTAGGGGCAGGTCAGGTTAAGAGAGGAGCCAGGCTGCTGCAGCCTAGTGCCAGACATCGCAGAGGGAGCACAGAGTGACAACTCTACGACTCCATGGGGCAGATTTATGAAGGCCTTGCGCCGCCGGTGCGTCATTTTTAACATGGGAAAAAGTGACGCACCGGCGGCGCAAGGCCTTCATAAATCTGCCCCCATGTCTGCAGCTAGCAGACTCTCATGCCGGTGGACTTGTAGCAGCAGCCCTGAGACCCTCCCTCTGAGAGCTCCCAGGGCGCCATGCCAGCAGAGCAACGCAACAAGCACCACCGAGACCGTCACCAGTAAAGCGCTCTGCCTGGCAGACACACTCCCCAGGCACCTGTGAACTGGCAGCCTAGGTGAGTCACACACCCTGACTCTGCACTGAAGGTCACCCTGACCCCTGCCGGCGGATGCTTTAACAATAGTAGGACGTAATTCCAATTAGTTTACACCATAGTGAGTCAGTGTCATATTTGTCTTAATTTATATTTCAGACAGTGAAACAAACATAAATGACATGGGTTTAGGTCAACTTGTTCCACACACAAAGAGAATGAAACTTATGAATGAACAATTTACAATGAAAGATGTGTGCCAGCTTCCAACTCCTTTCAGCTGCAAAACCCAAGCTGTCATATCCTGTGATATAAGGTGCTGCTCTGATGCCCTGCACTAAAGTCAGTCTTCAAATACATATCTGTTGCAATGGAGGTCATAAGGCAGTAAATGGGCTTTAGCTCTGACAGCTCCAGCAGCCAATGCAGCCCCAGTCTCACAACAGAACAGAAACAGGGAAAGAATTGGGGAAATGCGCTCTTTTACATTAAAAATTCTCAATTGGTTAATTAATAACTGCCGAGGTATTGTGTGTAATCAGAAGAAACTAGAGTTGAGTCTGGGCCTGGGGGAATACTAGTGACTTCTGGATTACAGTACTATGATGCCCCAGCCTGTAACTGAAGGCACTGTGAATATGCAGGTCATTGTTTTAAAATTGCATTACAGACAGTATAAGAGAGGCTGCACTGTACAGTCACCTTAAAGGCTACTGTTTAGTGACTTTCCATCTCAGGGGGTTTGCAGTAGCTGCAAGATATTTTTAGAGTTTCTACGTTTGCTGGGTGGAGGGCCATGCAACTCCACCATGGCACTGTGCTTTGGCTTGTTTTTCTTGTTTTTATTCCCCGGGGGGGTTTGGGTAACCAAGTCCACTGCCATTTGGGATGATGTGGATGGGACGATCTCTATAGTCTTTTCAGGCGAGATACCAGGGGTGTTCGAAGTCTCCCTTAATAATAAAGGAAAGTCCTCTGGTGATAGTAGATTTTGCCTATCAGTGGCAGTGCCATCCTCTTGGGAAGTAGGGTACGGGGTTATGTCAGTGAGGGGCGTGCTCTTCATGGATTCAATAGAGCGGCGACGCTCCGCCCTACGCCTCTCCAAAGAGTTTTCTTTGCCCCCGTCCCCTTTGGAGGATTTGAAATAATTGTCCAGTGCGCCTGAGTTAGTTCCCCCCACCCTTGAAGGGGTTTCACAAAGTGCTGGTAAGGGCATCTCCGTATTCGAGTCCTCCGTCGACAGAATTTACGTAGTTTCAGGTGAGGAAAGAGGGGTGGCCCAGCCCGGCCTCCAGCGGCCCCGGACGGCCACAGACGGTCCCGCCCTTGTCCCGGGCTTCTCCCGGCGCCCTCCCGCGCAGCGGGGGGACTGCTTCCTCTATATAGCGGTTCTAATGGGTAATTAAAGGTGGGCGGGACCGGCAGGGAGAGCAGCCCAGCTGGTCAATGGGCGCGCGGGGGCTCCTGGTCCTCGGAGTCCCCCGCTCTCGCTCGCAGCCCTGCCGGTGAGGTTAGTGCTTGTACCTTATGCTGGACCGCAACCGCGAAGCGGGACCCGCGCAGCGGGTCCGGCGAGGCGCGGCTTCAGTCAGGAGCAGGCTTCCGCTCAGGGGAGGTAAGAACAGCAAATACAGGCTGTTCATGAAAGCATGAGATTGTTACTACTGGTGTTTTTCCGGTTCCGGGTTGAGTCACGGTAGCAGCAGCAGCAGCCGTGTGCGGAGACTGACATTGCTCCAAAATGTGCCATTTCTGATATTTATCTCTTTCCATGAAGTTCTTTGCTTTGTTTTTTACTTGCAAGAAAGTAACACTCAAAGGGGCAGATTTACAAGCCCCTTGCGACACAATTACACGCAGTTGCGTCACTTCTGTGACGCAGCAGCAGCATAAACCATGCGCCACATTGCGCCTTATTTTCAACGTGAAGCATCTAGAGAGATGTGTCATGTTGTAAAGCCCTAGGCCACATGAAACCTACGTTAGGTTTCATGTGGGCATTCGGTCGCGGGAACGCCTCATAAAAGTGACAAGATTTCACTGAGTCACTTTTCCGAGGCCGCTGCGACCAAACCTTGCGCCGGCTTGAAGCAGGCTTAAGGAGTGCCGCACCACATTAGATATGGGCGGCCCCTGTGCATTGCTGGAGTTGCGTCATACTTTGCGTTACGACTCCAGCAATGCGCCGCCCTTACGACACAAGATGCGACACGCATCTGCCTATCCTTGAGCCACGGTGCGCCGCATTGTAAATGCGACGCATCCGTGGTGGCGCAAGGGGAGACTTGCATGTCGCATCTGTTCTGGCGCATCCCTGCTGATTTGCAGAGATGCGCCAGACATTGTAAATATGCCCCAAAGTGTGACAGCTGAATGTCACTCGTAAGTAACCATGGAAATGCCACTCATATGCAATCTGATAACTTGGCAGCTATGTGAGAGGCCCCTAAGGCTTGACCTAGAGGCTTTCAAGCCTACAATCACTGGCTCCTAGATGTGCAAAGTGGACACAGATGAGAGGCACAGGAGGCTTGGCAGCACAAATCAAACGTGGAAGCTCTGGCAGCTGTGCTCCAGAAAGCAGATGGACACAGGTGAAAGAGGGCCAAGGACTGAGTTCTGAAAACTGGTCCACAACAAAATCAAGCATAAAAAGATAGGTTTCAGTTATTACATCTAATGTCTATTTAAATGGTGTTTTCAAAAAAATGTTTTATAGCAGATAGCGACCTTGAATGAGTGAGCTCAGCAGCAGCCATCTTGGAACAGCATTTTGTTAAATACTATAAAATACTTGAAAACATGTCCGCCAGTACTCTTCTCTCCAGGTCAGTGCTGTGTAGCTGCGTATATGTTGTTTTCTTAACTTGAGTTACACTTTGCACATCTATATCTTACTTCTCCTGCACAATGCTAGGAACTGTGTCCCAAGCAAGATAATGAAGATAATAGCACCCGCTGGTCACTCATGCACGTAAAACACTTCCCCATGTTGTAACGCGCGGTTGCTACCTGCGTGGAAATGCACTTCAGCACCACACAGAAGTCAGAAGCACTAGGTAAACGCTGCATAGATAAACGGAGAAGCGTATGCTTGTTGCCTGCTTTCCATCTGCAACAAGCAACAACGTGTAGGTGGGGACGGGGATTTCTTATTTAAGACTCCTGATGGGCCCATAACAAAGGCCGAATTTGAAGGGTCATCTGGCCTCCTTTTTTTCGAATCTCTTGGCTGGGAGCAGTTGTTGTATGCCAATACAACACGGGCTTTTACCCCGCATGCCATTACAACGCGGGGATTACAACGAAAGTCGTTACAACGACTTTCGCTGGAGGGCGCTGGATAGTGGAATAGTTTAATTTTCTATTCCAACTCTAGCCCACGTTGACAGTAGGGAAGGTGTTGGATAGAAAATTAAACTATTCCCTATTCAACAGCGCCCTCCAGCGAAAGTCGTTGTAACGACTTTCGTTGTAATCCCTGCGTTGTAATGGTAGTGCCGGGTAATCCCCGCGTTGTTATGGCTGTTCTCCAGAGCAGTCAGGAGCCTCACACCTGATGCAAAAGAGGCGGAGGGAAAACAAAAACTCACACCCTGTGAACACTTCACACATACTTAAGAGAGGCAGCTTTTCACTTTGTTCAAGCACTGTTTATTAGATATGCATGCACCATACGAATGTCAGATGTGTTTGTCTTTCCCAGCATTTACACAAAGCAAATTGCATTTATATATAGCTTACTACACCTGAGGAGGCTTATTTTTTCTTGTATAGCGCTACTCATCCCAATGCAGGGTGTCAGAGCGCTTTACATCAACACGTGCATATTAGATGTACAATAAATTATATACGTTTGTAAATGAATGCACAGGATATGTTACATAAAGCTGGGGGATTGCAAGGTGTAGAAGTCACATATCAACCTCCATAGCTCACTGTGCTATTATCCTCGCAATGCGCTCAAACGTACACATGATAGACCTGCTAAACATATATGTGAGGGTTTTAGATCTGATGTCACTTCTTGTGATGTCACTTCCTGTTAAGTCGTGGATTGTGATGCCACTTTCTAGGATGTCAATTCCTGTGATGCTATGTGTGATGTCATGCGCTGTGATATCATGCGCCTTGATGTTGCATGCCGTGATGTCACTTGCATATTGCTTAACAAGGTTAGTCCCCCACTTCGTTTTTTTGAGGACTTGTGCCCTAGTCACATCACTTTGCCACTGGATTCAAGCAAGCCGTCCTGAAGAAGGCTGTAATTCCAGAAACCGGTCCTCGGAAGCTTGTTTCGGGTCCAGGGAAGGCATGGCTTGGCAGTTCGGGCTGGACTGTTCCGATGAGGCACAGGATCAGACTGATTTGCATATAGCCATGTCTGAACTGGGGTGGCAGAGTGGGCTAAAGAACGGTGATGGATCAAACCCAGATCTTTTGACTGGGTGTGAGTGTTTTATTGGTTCAGATGCTCCGTCCATCACCGCCCCCTTTTGTACCTAGTCACATCTATAGACATCCCATTACCAAAGTGACCCAACCAGCAAGTTCAGCTTTAAGATTTACACTTTAGGACAATTCTAAGGCCCTGTAAAGGAACACAAACGTCCAGAGGGCACAAAATGAGACGAAAGGAAGCTTCTAACGTGCGTGGACCTTTGCTGCCACCTGGCGGGAAAAACATTTTGTGCGCCTTCTGGTAAGCAGGTTTCCAATAATGCTCCAGATCAGACGTTATTAGAGGCCCTTTCAGACTATTTATTCATATCAGCTAGGCAAACAAGCCCACCTTTCTGCAGCCACCAATATCTACGGATGTCCCCCTTCCTCTCTTTTTCGAAAGGATGTCTGTAAAGGTAACCGGGAGGTTAGAACACAAAGGAGAAACCTAGATGCATAAAACTGCTTGACATTGCCATTACATTTTATTACCAATTTTTAATGACCTTTGCCGCAAATATATAATTCAAATGCACTTTGTTTTCCTGTGTAAATGATACGTTTCTGACATAATTATAAAGTTTGTTTATTTACTTTTCTATTTCCTCTGCAGTTAAATCAGAAAGGAGATTTGCGGTGCCAGCATGACATTTGGATGACGCATAAAGATGAGACATAAACATTATAAATTCCCTTAAACTGCTGCTCTTTGGAGCAGATTGAAGAATGAACGAAAAGCCTTCCTATTAGGTAAGCATTTGTATCTTATAGTTTAGGGTTTTCCAACTTTTATAGTACATCATGCTTGTGATGTAGTAAATAAATATAATTCCTGTGAATATACTTTATTGTTTAGATTCATGCTAATATTTATCATAAGAGCATTCTTTCTCCTAGTTTTAATTGGGATAGCAACTCCCTTTATGTGGGCACACCCAAATGCGCAATAAAGAGACTTCAGACTGTGGAAAATGTGGCAGCAAGGCTCCTTCTAAATGAGCCTAGTTATGTCTCCGCAAGAGAACCCCTCAAACAGCTGCATTGGCTCCCAATTGAGGCAAGGATTACGTTTAAATCCCTCTGTATTGCTCATAGGGTCATAATTAAGAAGGGCCCAGTAAAGCTCAGAGAGTTGGTAACCACTTATGTTCCAACTAGACACCTGAGATCCTCACATCTTCATTTCCTCAGAACAACCAGGGTAAAAAGGATGAGATGGGGAGGAAGATCATTTGCACACGTAGTAGCGAAGTTGTGGAACAATCTTCAACCCAGTCTCAGAGCACTGGAAAATGAACTTTCCTTCAGGAAGAAACTTAACACATGGCTGGTCCCCCCTTTAATATACCAGGGGCCTCATTTATGAGGCCTTGCGTCAGTTTTGCGCTGCTGATGCGTCACTTTTTGTGACGCATCGGCGGCGTAAAACATGCGCCTTGTTGCGCCATATTTAAAAAGTGACGCATCTAGGTAGATGCGTCACTTTTTAAACCCCTGCGCCACATTATACCTGCGTCAGGTATAATGTATGCAGAGGGGGCGTTCCCCCGCAAAAAGCCTCGTAATAGTGACGCAGTGAAATCTATGAGATTTCACTGCGTCACTTTTAGGACGCTGTTGCGTCAAAATCTTGCGCCTGCCTCACAGCAGGCGTAAGACTGACGCAAGCCCTTTCACATGGGGCTTTCCCCATGTGAAAGGACGCATTGCTGGAGTTGCGTCACTTTTGTGACACACTCCAGCAATGCGTCACTTTTGCGCTTACAGATACGTCAGAAATACTGACGTATCTGTAACTCCTTGCGACATGATGCGTCATACATTAAATATGACGCATCATTGGTGTCGCAAGGAGTGCGCAGTGAAAAGTGACGCATCGCTGTTTTCACGCAGCGATGCGTCACTTTTCATAAATGAGGCCCCAGGGGCGTTACGCACTGCACAGTACTCACCAGCGCAGGGAGGCCTTCGGGTAGCAATGCGCTTTACAAAACATAAACCTCAAAACAATATAAACATCAGTATTCCAAGGAGCCGATTTCGAAAACATCTTGCAAAACCTTCCAGAGTAATGCACCTCAGATTTATTTTGACCGCATCCAAACCTTTTGAAAGGACTGGTATGTTTTGGAGCATGCTTGCGATCGGAGTAGCCCTGGCCTGCTTTGTCTTTTCAACTGACCAAGTTGAGCTGATGCAGATAAAAGCAGACACACCAACATTTGGGGACACCTAGGAGGGAGATTATGGAAACAGAATGGGGGTAATTTTATTTTCCATATTTATTGCAGTGGGATGTAGCACATTTTAAGAGGGAGAAAGGCAAATTCACATCATATTTTCTTCAAAGAATCAGGAGATATTGTGACTATGAGCATTTCGCCAGGAGAACTTGGGAAAATTTGCATGGAGTAAAGGTGTCAAAAAGGAACAAAAAAGTTAAAAGTGTGCATAGACTCCGATTCCACGTGTATTGTCCTATTCTGTAACACCTGTCATATTGTGCGTGGCAGAGGAACCTGAATGGTCTTTCTGTACACGTAGTGCAAGGAGTTAAGGAAGAATATAGAAGGAGCGGAAATGGACACAACCAACAAGACAGCAGAGCAAGATGCATGCCGGGATGCTAGCTCTTGTCATATGAAGACCCCCATCACCTTAGGAGAGAGGAGTAAAAAGTAACAGTGTTGCATTAAATATGTGTTTGCCTGTATTTTGATGAATAACTGGCATTGAGGCTTTGGTGGGTCTGTATTATTATATTATATTATTATTACTGTGTTGGTTCTAAGCCCGTGCAGAAAACACCACCTCGCTCGTGGAGTTTGTGGAACTCGGGCACTCCGTGGAGGAGCGCGGAATTCATGAATTCTACCATTTGTGCGCAACGTTTTTTTCTCTCCATTTCCACGCTCAAGTTTTGTTTTGGCTCTCAGCCGCAAGCCACAAGAGTCTCAGCCTCTTGCGAGCACATATGTGCGAAACTTCTCACACCGCCAATTAGCTCCCCCTAGACTTTGTGCTCACACGCATGGCTTCCAGCCGTGACAGCACCAATCTAGTAGCCTTAGTGCTAAACGCGATCGCAAACGGTGCATTGAAGCAGCTTTTCTTCTTAAGGATGCAGCTGAGAGCCATTTGGAGTGGATTTTCTTCTCAAACTGGGCATTGGAGTTGATTTTTTTTGTGCAAGGAACCATTTTTAAAACTTTTATTCAAAGCAGACTGAAGGGCCCCAGAGACTCAAACTTCCTCTTCCTGTCTAGCAGGCTTCTCCCAGTGCTTTGTCCCTCTCCTGATCACTTTTCATTGGGATTTGGAGCTGGAATTATAGCTCTCCTTGTCTGCTGCATATACAACATTGGATTTAAGGATTTTGTTTTTGAGATATCACAAGTAAGTTGAACAACTAGTGTATAAGGGTGTTGTTTGTTTCGTTGATTGGGGGCATGCGCCTACCTGGATGTATTTGTACTTTTATTCAGATTTTTAAAATTCATTGTGGTGGGTGGCCTGCAGTTTTAGTAGGGTCCTAGTTATTTTTTTGCATTTATTTTTTCTTCTTGGGTGAAGGAAACATTTTGCACAGTTTACTACATTTTATCCACATTTTAAAATAAATTTGCAATATTACATTAATTTTTTTGTGGCCTAGTCTGCCAATGGACCTTCCGGCCAGTAGGCCCTGCTCCATTCATGGGTGCTTGAAAGAACTCTTTGGGCCTCATTTATGAGGCCTTGCGTCAGTTTTGCGCTTCCGATGCGTCACTTTTTGTGACGCATCAGCGGCGTATAACATGCCTCCTGTTGCGCTCTATTTACAAAGTGACGCATCTAAGCAGATGCGTCACTTTGTAAACCCCTGCGCTACATTATACCTGCGTCAGGTATAATGTATGCGGGGGGGGCGTTTCCCCGCAAAAAGCTTCGTAGAAGTTACGCAGTGAAATCTATGAGATTTCACTGCGTCACTTCTAGGACACCGTTGCGTCAAAATCTTGCGCCTGCCTCACAGCAGGCGTAAGACTGACGCAAGCCCTTTCACATGGGGATTGAACTATGTGAAAGGAAGCATTGCTGGAGTTGCGTCACTTTTGTGACACACTCCAGCAATGCGTCACTTTTGCGCTTACAGATACGTCAGAAATACTGACGTATTTGTAACTCCTTGCGACATGATGCGTCATACATTAAATATGACGCATCAGGTCTGTCGCAAGGAGTGCGCACTGAGAAGTGGCGCATCGCTGCTTTCACGCAGCGATGCGTCATTTCTCATAAATGAGGCCCCTTCTGTGGTGTCTGTTTAATTGAAACATCATTTAGGCCATGGATGACATTGGATTAAAATACAAAATGTGTGCCGCCATCATGGGGGGAGGGTACGTAAGGGGGGGTGGGAGTAGGGAAGTGGGGGAGGGGGGAGGGGAGGGCGGGGGGAATTAGTTTGGTTCTATCTAAGTGCATTGCTTGCCCAGAGTTGCAGAGTGTGAACCCTTGATTCGAGTAGGCACCGAAGCAAGAATTATCGAGTCCGCTGACCCTGGTCCACGACCCTGCCGCGTCGGGAATTGAACCCTGGTCCCAGGCCGTTCTCTGCTTCAGGGTCTGCCTGCTCTAACCAGTGAGCCACACTTCTCCACTCGTCTGGTTGAGGCGCTCCGTTTGGCCGTCCATTTGTAGATGGTAGCTGGTGGACAACGCGGAGGTAACATGTAGTGCCGAACATCAGGTTTTCCAAAACCTTGCCGTGAACTGCGATCCCCGGTCCGAAACGATCACACTGGGGAGGCCATGGACCCTCACCACCTCCTTCAGGAGCGTGACCGCCAATTGTCCGGCCGTGGGCACTCCTTTACAGGCGATGAAATGACCCATCTTGGTCAAGTAGTCAATTACCACAAGGATGGCTGTATACCCTTTGTCCACTGGCAAACCTACCACGAAATCCAGGGAGATGCTGTCCCATGGTCTAGCGGGAGTCGGAAGCGGTTGCAGGAGGCCCTGTGGGCGCCTATGATCCGATTTCATGGCTGAGCAAATCGTGCATGCGGCTATCCACCTCCGAACATCGGCCCTCACAGACGGCCACCAGAATTGTCGTAAGACGTAGTCGACCGTCTTCTCCAAACCGAAATGCCCAGCACAGGGCGTCTCGTGACACCACCTGAAGGCCTGTTTCCGCAGGCTTGCGGTAGGCACCAACACACAACGGCCCCTCACCGGTGTGCCGTCTCGAACCTGCGCCCGTCCACAGCGAAGACTTCCTCTGGGACCGCGCACGGCCGCAAAGCCACTCCGATGTGTTGTGCCTCCTTCTCATCCATAAACAGCCCCATGGCCCCTGAGTCGACCATGGCTGAGACCGAAAACCATTCGTTCCGCACCTTCAACTGTAGCGGAATGAATATGTGTCTGTTGTTCGCCGATGTTTGCAGCTGCGCTCAAGGGATAAAACCTTGACTCCGGGAATCCCCTTCGTTGTTCCGGGAGCCCATTAGTTTTCCGCCGCCTTGTCCACCGTCGCGGTCGACACGCGGCTGGGGCGAGAACGTCCTGTTCTTGGTTTCACAGGACATTCGTGGACGTAATGTCCCTTCTTGCCGCAGTATAAACAAAGACCTTGTTTTCTGCGAGACTCTTTCTCGGTTGCCGTAAGGCTGGCTCTGACGGCTCCGATGTCCATGGATTCGGTACGTTGTGCTGGTGTAGCCTCTGTGGTAACCAGATGGCCTGGAGCGAGTGGGGCTTTGTCCTTCTTATGAACACCCCCCGCCTTTCGCTTAAGCGGTGTTCGAGGCAAAGTGCCAGGCTGATCAAGTCTTCGCATTGCACTGGTTGTGAGTCAATTTGTGCAAGCACATCCTTCAAGTCCTCGCTCAGACCCTGGTGAAAGAGGGCAGTTTGTTTGGCGGGTGGCCATTTGGTTTCAGCAACCAGGCGCCTGAATGCGTTCAGGTACTGGACGAGCCCTGAGGTGCCCTGTTTCAGCTCAAGCAATTCCCTGTCCACGGTGTAGGAGTCTGCTCTCCGGTCAAACACCTTCACGAACTCTTCCTGAAACAGTTCCCAGTCATACAAAAGCGGGTCGTCCCTGCTCACCAAAGGCACCGCCCATTGTGCTGCGTTCCCCGCCAGATAAGAGATCATGAAGGCGACTCTCGCCTGGTTGGTGGGAAAGGACTTCAGCTTGCAGGAGAAGTGGAGTGCCACCTGCGTTATGAAGACCTGGACTGTGGTGGGATCCCCGCTGTACCTTTCCGGGGTGGCAAGTGGTATTGCCACTGGCATTTCCACCACCACTGCAGCAGGCGTTCCTGTGTTAGGGGCCCCTGCGTTGAACGGATTCCTCTGCTGGTTGTCCATCCTAGTACTTAGATCCGCCGTTTCCTGGCGCAATGCAGCTAGTTCATTCTGGACATCTAGCAATGCTGTCAATACG
The DNA here is from genome assembly GCF_964261635.1 of Lissotriton helveticus. NCBI lineage: Eukaryota > Metazoa > Chordata > Amphibia > Caudata > Salamandridae > Lissotriton > Lissotriton helveticus. The sequence goes on from NC_136072.1 coordinate 1,076,809,187, forward strand.
TCCTCCATTGAGGCCATGGTATGGTACCCAACCGGGAGGGTGATTGGTGTTAATACACAGGTCGGATATTATGTATTCCTTTGATTCCTCGGGATTGGGTGACCCGAACACCCCCTTGAACGCACAGGTCCGTACCGCAAGAATAGAGAACAGACCGGCCGTGTTATGTTAACCAGCTCTTTATTATCGCACTGTACTGCCAGATGGACACAGTAAACAAAACGTTACGGTGGATAGACACCCTGTGTAGGAGTAATGATGGTAGGTCCAACTGTCCTCTGCATGAATGCCGGTCCCGGCATTCACCAACAGAGGACACCGTGCTAAGCAGTGGCCGACAATGCCACTCGAGTTGAGAGCAAGAAGGATAGTGCTCCTCAAGTCGTCCTCCGCAGTTGTGTCGGGCCCGACACTCTCCAACGGAGGGCAACCCACGGGATGAACTGGCCGACCTGTTATGGCCTTTGCAAGAAGGTTCGTGGTCCCTCTCACTCGATAACCCTCGAACGGGGACTGGCAAGGTTCAAAAGGGAGACGGAGTCCCTAGCGCTCGATAACCCTCGAGCGGGGACTGGCAAGGTTCAAAGGGGGGATGGAGTCCCAAGCGCTCGATAACCCTCGAGCGGGGACTGGCAGGTTCAAAGGGGGGACGGAGTCACAAATACTCGTAATAACAGGGACGGTCTTGTGACTGTGACGCTTTTCGGCAATAGCGCCCTCGGCTTCCACAACCCTTAACCGGAATCCAAAGCTCACCTTCCTTGCAGCCTCGGCAATGCGGTCTCTCGACTTGAACTCAGAATATCCGACGCCGTCTGCTGACTTCCTGGTCTGTTTTATGGTGGCGCACTCCGCGCGCATGCTCCTTGCTATGCCCTCTGGGAAATGTAGTTCTGGGCGGGGATTGTTTTGGGTCTTGTAGTTCCTTGGTCGGGACTATACCGTAATCTGCTGCGGGGCTCCGATTTGTGTCCTAACAGTGGTACACTCCCTCTTATGTGCCTCTGTCTCGATGCGGTCAAGCGGCAGGATTCAACACTGCTCGCGGACTAAGGATATCAAACCACACATATCACCAGGTGAGTCCCGGAAAAGTCTCGCACGGCCTTCACCTTCCCACTCGTTTTCTAATCACATTTCTTAGAATCCAACAGGATGGGTCATTTGCACTGAATCACGCGTCCTTGCTATTCTTTGCTATTCGAGAGGCTGCCAGCCCACACTCAAGTCCTGATGAAGACCTGCATGACGATCTAAGGTCGCTTACATAGGGTTGAAACGTCGACAACATCTTGGCCCAGGTCAAGACCCGCTCGCAAAAATACCTGAATCATTGAAAGCAGCAGGGTCATTGTGTTTTCTCTCGTACAGGCCGTTACAAACTTGTATATAAGCTTTTACTCACCTTGTACATATTGTGCAATCATTGTGTCACCTACTGCACCATGTCACTCAATCACAACTCACGTTTGCAGTGTTGGTAGCCCCCTATGCTACAAAGAATTATGTGTATATGGGTACTACTATAAATGATGCAATTTATATAAAAGTATCTTGTCACCCAGCAAACCTGATTCACTTGTGGTTACTGGATCCTTCTTGTTTTTTTCATGTGTTCCTTGCGCATTTGTCTGTAGAGTGAATTAATGTGTCCTCTGTTGATTCAATTTTTATGTAAAGCAATATTGTGGTCATACCCGACAGAACCACTGTACATACTTGTTTCCCTTGTTATTGCAGCATATATATTCAGGTAAGTCAACTAGTATGGATGAAATTTAACTTAGTAAGAAAGTAACTAACTGCTTCTGTTGTTTATCTAGATAGTTGTGCACAATATAGGTCATCATGGCAGCATTCCCCATAATGGTCAAGATAGTTCACGAAGTATATGTCTAGATTCTATAACTAAGTAGTGCACTCTCTCTTAAGTTACAAACACATAAACAGGATGCGTAAAACTACTTGAAGGCAGCAGTGAAAAGTAAAAGTAAAAGAAACTACTTCAGGCATCAATTTAGATTGAATAAAATAGTTTTCCCCTTTATTTGGTTACAAAAAATCCTACCCTCTCCACCGAAACAACATGCCTACCCTTCTCCGCAAACAAAACTGAACTAAGCCCCAAAACTCAAAATGTCCAAGAAAAAGTCTCTCCAGTCCAAAATCCCTTCCCACCCTCTTTTCCCAGCCCCAACAAACAACAAATCCCTGCCACCAAAACAAAAAATAATAAAAAAGGATTTATGGATGTTTGGCCGGAGCTGGTCCAGGCTCTGCTCCATCGTGGTGAGCCGGCCCTCGATGGTGTCCATCTGCTGCAGGATGCGGCTCAGCAACGGCCTGTTGTCAGTGTGGTAGGTGCTGGCAGCAGGTGGCTGGTGGTGGCAATAGGATGGCCCCTGGCTGAACGGGACTGTCCTCACTGGGGCCAAGCTGCTGTGTGTTCTGTTCCTCTTCTTCCTGTTCCAGGACCACCACCCTCCGGTTTTACCAGCTGGGTATGCTCCAGCCTCTGCCACTGAAAATGGATCCCTATCTCCCGGCTGGATCAGCAGGAGCAGCTATATTGAGAAAACCAAAAAAAAACAAATTGTAAATAATGCTTTGTATAAACAATTGTTTTAAATTACTGGCTGGCACAGTAGCAGTATATTGCTGGTCCCTTAGGGCCTTTAGAATTTATTTGGTGTGATTATGATGGATGGATGTCGTTACTACGCATGCATTTACAACGCATGCCTTTACGACGCAACTTTTACAACGCAAGTCGTTACAACGACTTGCGTTGGGGGCGCTGGATAGTGAATAGTTTAATTTACTAATCCAACTCCAATCCCCGTGGATAGTAGGGAAAGAGTTGGATAGTAAATTAAACTATTCCCTATCCTGGAGCACCCCCCAGCGCAAGTCGTTGTAACGACTTGCGTTGTAAAAGTTGCGTCGTAAAGGCACAGCGTTGTAAAAGTTGCGTAGTAAACACTGTTCCCCGATTATGATTAGGTGAGTCACAAGTCCAATTTTATGTTTTACCCACACATGTTGCCAAACATAAAAAAGCACTGACTCTGTGGCAGAAAAGTAATAACAGGCAGAAAAGAACATCACAAGATTAAAAAAAGTATGATTTGATTTGGTTTTTTTTCTTCAAAAGGCTTTTCAAGTAACTAGAGTCAGACACTTTGAGTTGAAAAATAAATGACTATATGGAATGTAAGTTGTATGTGGTGCTAAAATAATGAAGCCATACTCATTTCTAGCCTGCACCTCAGCTAGCTTGATACTGCCTGCAGCCATAGTTATCAATTATCTATTTTAAATTCCAAAGGCCCTGCTCTTCGTCAAATGCATTTTTCTTTCTACCCTGTCTTAGAAGAGGCAGATGAATAATAAATAAGATACTTCATGCATAAGATGAGGTTATTAGTATATTATCCTGTCTGCCGTAAGCAGACATTGAAGAAAATTAATCTAATGGACTGCACTACATGTAAAGGGAGGGGCAATACAGATTTTATTTGGCACCTTCGTCAATGTGTATCCCACATCCCAAACTTGACATCAAATCATGCACTTACTCCCACTTCACTCTGTGGCCTCGCCCGCCACCACGTATTTCCAACAAATTAATTTACTGGGCAGTAACTAAGGAAAGGAAACTTGATTTTCTCTCCTACGGGGTAGGGTAGAGGGATTACACAGGTAGGGTAGAGCTTTCTTTATATATACTTGAGGGGTCACTACACTGATCATCGATTCATCATCTTTGGCTTATTCAGTCATGGTACAATTCAAAAGGGAAAAATCTGAACACATGTAAATTGAGTCTGTTATGGGAAAACATTAAATATATTCTGGAATCACTTCACATGGGTATTGAATTAAATGTGGCACATGCCAAGAATGGATTTTAAAATTTGGTAAGCTGGGAAGGAAAAACTTAGGAAAAAACACAGGAGTGAAGTACTAAGAGGTGAGTGATTGTGCGAAGGGATAACACAATTGGGGGCATATGTACAAGCCCCTATCGCCATGGGAACATCACTTTTTTGTGATGTTTCTGTGGCAAAAGGGGCTTTTATTTATTTACAAGGCAGCGTTAAGCTACTTAACGTGGCTTAACGCTGCCTTGTAAATAAGGCCCCCTTTCATGCTATGCTTAATGTGAAAGGGGTGGGCAGTGGATGTTGCAGTGGGTGTTCCACCGCAACTCCCATTGATTTTGACACTGCCTCCTATTTACAAGGGCAGCATAAATAGGAGGCAGCACCAAAATTAAGACCATGGCAATCCAGGTCTTAAGTTGGCAAAATGAAGAGAAATGCTTAATTTCTTCTTGTTTTTGCTTTTTCCATGTGTGCTGCCTTGTACCGCCTTGTAAAAACACTCAGATTTAGTGGAGCTCCAGGCCCAAACGGGCTTTTTAAACAAAAGAAATCATTTTGTGCAGAATTTTTCACGCCATTGTTTAACCATGCTTTTCAATCAAACAGCATACCAGCATCATGGAGCGGTAGCGTTCTACATCTGATATTTACAGTACCTATCTTACCCTGTAAGCACATAGCACCCTGTCCCATGACTTACCTACACCCTACCTAAGTGTTAACTAGTACCTAATAAAACATAAATTTAAAGGTCAGCAAGCACTTTTTAATACCAACTTGACCATGCCGTAAAATAACACATGTGCACTCTACCTTTCCCGGACAGCACATGATGAAAGGACTACTCACATACCTATCCTCAGACCCAAAGACTCACATACTCACTCACAAACCCACAGACACACACACCCATTCATAAACCCACAAAAACATTCAAACACCCACTCACAGATCCCCTCATTCACTCTCAATACATTTGTATATATTATACACACTTTTATGTACCTCATGTATACACATACCTTTACAATCAAATTTTTTTAAAACTCCATTACATATCACATACCTGTAAATTGAGTTGGTTGATCAGGTATTTTTTTACCGATGTTGTCCTGCTCCCAGGACACCCCCACGCCGTACGGCCACCAGCTGTGTGTGTGCCCCTCGCTGCTGCTCTCAGCCTCGTTTTGACGCCTGCCTAGCTGCCTGCCTCGCTACTCGTTGCCCCCGCAGTTCCGCCGTATTTCTATTGTATTGTATTGTTGCACTGTTGTATTTCTTGCCTCTTTGTTAATTTTGCCGTCTCCCCCTGCGCCTTCCCCGCCCCCGCTTCCCGCCGCCGCCGCCGTTCATGCAGCCACGCCCCCTTTTGTTCTGTGCCCTCCCCCGCTCCCGACTCCCAGCTGCTCCTCCCTCCCACTTGTCCTTAAATGGAGACCGCGCGGCGCAGATGAGTGTGACCTGCTCCCAGGACATCCCCGCGCCACACGGCCACCAGCTGTGTGTGTGCCCCTCGCTGCTGCTCTCAGCCTCGTTTTGACGCCTGCCTAGCTGCCTGCCTCGCTACTCGTTGCCCCCGCAGTTCCGCCGTATTTCTATTGTATTGTATTGTTGCACTGTTGTATTTCTTGCCTCTTTGTTAATTTTGCCGTCTCCCCCTGCGCCTTCCCCGCCCCGGTCCCCGCTTCCCGCCGCCGCCGCCGTTCATGCAGCCACGCCCCCTTTTGTTCTGTGCCCTCCCCGCTCCCGACTCCCAGCTGCTCCTCCCTCCCACTTGTCCTTAAATGGCGACCGCGCGGCGCAGATGAGTGTGACTTGCTCCCAGGACACCCCGCGCCGCACGGCCGCCAGCTGTGTGTGTGCCCCTCGCTGCTGCTCTCAGCCTCATTTTGACGCCTGCCTAGTTGCCTGCCTCGCTACTCGTTGCATCAGCAGTTCCACCGTATTTCTATTGTATTGTATTGTTGCACTGTTGTATTTCTTGCTTCTTTGTTAATTTTGCTGTCTCCCCCTGCGCCTTCCCCGCCCCGGTCCCCGCTTCCCGCCGCCGCCGCCGTTCATAAGGCCACGCCCCCTTTTGTTCTGTGCCCTCCCCGCTCCCGCCTCCCAGCTGCTCCTCCCTCCCACTTAGCCTTAAATGGCGACCGAGCGAACGCGCAGCGGTCACGCGGAGCGGGCGCGCCGATTGTGCGCCGAAGGCGCGCCAAAGGTAAGCCCGTCTGTGCCCATCCGTGCTTGGACCGCGCCCAACGCCAGGACCCCTGGCCCCCACCGACGCAAGACGACCCGACAGACCTACGACGCCACCGCCCTCAACGCACTCAATACCGGCTGGAACCCGGCCTGCTGCCGGGCTGCCCCGAAACGCTTCCACGGACCCTTCACCTGCTCAACCTGCAAGTTCACCTGCCTCCGAACATGCACCGAACCCCAGCAGCGACCTCAAGTGCATCCTGCTCAACATCCGCTACGTCCACAGACACGCCGTCGATCTCTGGAACCTGCTCGACACCACATCACCATACGTCGCGTTCCTCACGGAAACATGGATGAACGCCTCCTCAGCCCCCGACATCGCCATCGCCATCCCGGATGGATACAAGATCATCAGGAGGGACCGCGTCAACCAGACTGGGGGAGGCATCGCCATCGTCCACAAGAAGACCATCCGCATCACGAGCGACGCCGACGACACCTTCACCGCCGCCGAACACCTCCACTTCCAGATTCACATCGACCCAAAGACGACCCTCAGAGGCAACCTCATCTACAGACCCCCAGGACCATGCACACAATTCAGCGAAGACATCACGGACTTCATCAGCCCACACGCCCTCCCCTCCGCCGACTACATCCTCCTAGGGGACCTCAACTTCCACCTGGAGAACATCAAGGACCGCAACACCGCCGCCCTGCTGGACAACCTCGCCAACCTCGGACTCAAGCAACTGGTCAACACCCCCACCCACTATGCCGGCCACACGCTTGACCCCATCTTCTCATCCAGCAAGCACATCGCCTTCAGCCACTCCACCGGACTTCACTGGACCGACCACAGCTGCGTCCACTTCAGCTTCAGAAAAAACCACTACCCACCACCACCCGCAACAGGTTCCTCAGAGAAGCTGGAGCAAGATCACCGCCGACCAGCTCACCACCTCCCTCAGCCGGAACCCACCTGCCAGCACATCGGACCCCAACGACGCAGCCCGCAACTTCACACAGTGGCTGACCGCCTGCGCTGACGACCTCGCACCACTGAAGAACCCTCCCAGCAAACCCAGAAGCAAGTAGGCCCCCTGGTTCACCGACGAACTCAAGGACTCCAAGAAGACCTGCCACACCCTCGAGAAAGCCTGGCTCCTCGACCGGACCACCGACAACATGACCGCCCTCAAACACGCGACCCGCAAGCACCACCAGCTCATCCGCACCACCAAGAAGAAATCACTGAAGGATTGACTGGACAACAACGCCCACGACAGCAAGGAACTCTTCAGCATCGTCAAGGAGTTCTCCAACCCCAGCACCGGCAACAACGACATCACCCCTTCACAAGATCTCTGCGACTCCCTCGCCTCATTTTTCCACCGCAAGATTGCCGACATCCACAACAGCTTCGGCGCACCTCCCTCGCACCCAACCGTTGAACCAACGCACCCTACCGCCACCCTCTGCACCTGAACCACAGTGACCACCGAAGACACAGCCCGCACGATGAACACCATCCACTCCGGATCTCCGACTGCCCCCACCACGTCTTCAACAAGGCCGACTCCACCATCGCTCCCCAACACCAAGACGTCATCAGCACCTCCTTCGACACCGCCACCTTCCCGGAGAACTGGAAGCATGCCGAGCTCAGCGCCCTACTGAAGAAACCCACAGCGGACCCCACCGACCTCAAAAACTTCCGCCCCATCTCGCTCCTCCCTTTTCCTGCCAAAGTCATCGAGAAGATCGCCAACAGACAGCTTGCCGCCTTCCTCGAGACGAACGGATCCCTCGACCCCTCGCAGTCCGGCTTCAGAGCCAACCACAGCACCGAGACCGCCCTCATTGCAGCCACCGACGACATCCGAGCCCTTCTCGACAACAGGGAAACAGTGGCACTCATCCTCCTGGACCTCTCCGCCGCGTTTGACACGGTCTGCCACCGCACCCTAGTCCAACGCTTCAGCAACACCGGCATCCAAGAGAAGGCATTGAAGTGGATCATCTCGTTCCTCGCTGGAAGAACACAAAGAGTCCGCCTCCCCCCGTTTCGTTCCGAGGCCACCGAAGTCATCTGCGGCGTCCCGCAAGGATCATCACTCAGCCCCACCCTCTTCAACGTCTGCATGAGACCGCACGCAGCCATCGCACGCCAACACAACCTCAACATCATCTCCTACGCCGATGACACCCAGCTGATCCTCTCCCTCACCAGAGACCCCGACACCGCCAGAACCAGCCTCCACGAAGGGATGAAAAACGTCGCCGAGTGGATGAAGAACAGACGCTTGAAACTGAACTCAGACAAGACGGAAGTCCTCATCCTTGGACCATCACCCTCCGCCTGGGACGACTCCTGGTGGCCCCCAGCCCTGGGCACCACCCCCAAACCGACAGACCACGCACGCAACCTGGGCTTCATCCTGGACTCCTCCCTCTCGATGACCAGACAAGTCAACGCCGTCTCCTCTTCATGCTTTCACACCCTCCGCATGCTCCGCAAGATCTTCCGATGGATCCCGATCGAAACCAGGAAGACGGTCACCCAGGCCCTCGTCACCAGCCGGATGGACTACGGAAACACCCTCTACGGCGGAACCACAGCCAAGCTACAGAAAAGACTACAACGCATCCAGAACGCCTCCGCCCGACTCATCCTGGACATCCCTCGACGCAGCCACATCTCCGGCCACCTGAGGAACCTGCACTGGCTCCCCGTCAACAAGAGGATCACGTTCAGGCTCCTCACCCACGCACACAAGTCTCTCCACGACCTGGGCCCCAAGTACCTCAACGACCGCCTGACCTTCCACATGCCCACCCGCCAGCTACGGTCCGCTAGCCTCGCCCTCGCCGCCGTACCACTCATCCGAAGAGCCACCGCCGGAGGCAGATCCTTCTCCTACCTGGCAGCCAAGACATGGAACTCCCTCCCCATCCACCTTCGGCTGACCCAGGACCACCTCGCCTTCAGGAGACAACTCAAGACCTGGCTGTTCGGGCAGTAGCGGCCCCCTTCCCCCAAGCGCCTTGAGACCCTTCCGGGTGAGTAGCGCGCTATACAAGTGTTATGATTGATTGATTGAGTTAGACTGAAGTCTCAGAGAAAATGTAAAAACTAAGCATCAGAATGGTATACCACTCTCATACAAAGCAATCATTAATAGCAACCTTAAGGAATTTGCACTCAGAGATACTGTTGAAGGTAGCAAATCAAAACATCCCATTCATATTTTAATTTTCTTAAGATCTTTCTCAATAGTCACTATTTCTTAACCCTTTCTTGCACTTCATTAAAGAAGCCTAATCTGGTAGTGGTTTTGGGTGTATTAGCAAATTCGTAGCAACCCTCATCTCTTGGTCCCCGTGTAACTTTGTGCTAAATTCCTGAATATTTACGGGAGTCCAAAAACATATTTAGCTTGCTACTCTTCATGCTCTGCAACTCCTCTAATGTTTTTTTACATAGAGGTGACTAAGAAAATAGAGCCTTAATAATAAATAATGAATGTAGACCACTGTCATTTTAACAGACTACAGTCTGTTTAATACCTTACCCACCACACTCTCTTAGGAGAGTTTCCATATCAATCCCCTTTAGAACACCCTCATGAACAAGTAGGTCGAACATTCCCAACACATTCTAGAAGCAGCACATTGCTGTCCAACTCAACTGTATCAGGTGTGGTTGACTGCAATTAAAAGAATATCCAAGATCACATTATATTGTTTTATGTTTACCAGAGCCCAGCCACAGCCCGTGCAGATAAGAGCGGTGAGGTCGGGTTAGGGGGGGATTCGACAAACGACCATGAGTAAAAATTAAATAAATAATTAGCTTTCCCTTGTGGTCATCTGGCGAAATCCCCCCACGTGGCCCCACCGCTCTTACCTGCATGGGCCGCAGCTTCCAGTGCCAATCACAAACCTACTTACTTTTCCTTAAAACTCCCTACCTAATTGAAGCTACCTGCATATTTGCACTGTCCAACCAAATATGTCCTTTTTAGGTCGAGGCTACCGTCCCACAGCGAAGCTGTGGGGGGCGGAGCCGAAGATTTAATGAGTTCAACAGTGGTGCTTCAACACGCCTCTCTCTTCCATTGGCTAGCTTCGTAAATAGAGGCTAGCCATTGGAAGAGATGTATTTCAATAACTATTTTCCCCGCCTTGATGCGATCCGTGGGCGTTTCTGCCTCTTTTTTTTAAGTCCCGCCCCTTTTTCAGCGTCATTCGGAGGTGGGCGTTTACTTCTTTTTTTTTTTTGCCGGCGCTTTTGTTTTGCCATTTTCCCCGACCGCCGCTGGAGGAAGGTGGTGCTTTGACACTGTAGAAATACGTAAGCCAGACACAGGTGCATCTAAGATTGTAGATCAGTCAGTCGTGCACCCAGACACAGACAGCTTTCCTTTCAGCTATTTACTGTCGGTGCATGTCGCTCACGTTCCGAGCGCCCCCACACCCCAATACTTTCCGGAATAATGACTTCCGCGTTCGCGGCTTGTGAGACACTTTTTGTCACCTTATGCAACATCCTCATGGTTTTAGTAGATGAGGTAGAATAAACATTCTAGGGAGAGGTTAACTAGGAACTAGGGGAGGCACGCATACGGGCCTGCCATTTGCAGGTTAACAACTCCGCACTAGGCTACTTTTTTTTTTTTTACTTAGCAAAGAGAAATAATTCGTGCACTGTAATTTTTGGGGGCGCACTTGTACAACTGCCTTAAAAGCGAACTCTATGGGCTGTGTGTGCGGAAGACAGGCGGGCCCTGAGTGCAGCAACCGCTGGCCCCGCCCGGACCTCTGACGCTCTGACATCGGGCCCAGCAGCAGCAGCAGCAGCGCCAGGAAGTGACCTGCGGCTGCACACGCCGGTTGGAGAGGAGGCAGCTGCAGGACCCATCGCAGCCCGCACATACATACCGCCACCATGCTGCCCGAAGCCCCGGAGGGCCAGCTCAGCGCCCTCAGCAGGGCCCTCTCTGCCGGTACGTGCTGCGTAGTTCTCCCGCCACCCGTTCACCGTGATCTCCCTTTAAAGCTCTGGAGGCGTTCGTTGCCGGTCCCGCGATGCTCCATATATCCTTAAACATTACCTCACCCCTCTAACTTACTCCCCGCTTGTTTGTTTTGCTTGTCTATTGAGCAGACTGCAGCCCTGCAACACCACCACGAAGTGCGAGTTCTCTAGGAGAAATTTACAGTCCCAGGTAATCACCCGGCCATTTAGCGCTTCCACGCCGGTTTTCAATGCTATTGGCGGCTGCTAGTTTACAGTGTTATGCATTTTTTCGTTCTCACAGAACTAAGGCACTACCACCGCTGATATTTCACGGCCCCACATCAGCTGTGTGACGTTATAATTATTACAAGGCATCCATTTCCCCGCAGGTAATTACATTTCTGCCTGTTCTCCCCATCAGTCGGAGTTTCATTCAAGCCGTCTGCTCCGTAGTTTATATGCGTTCTGTTTCCTTTTCCTCTTGTAGACCTTTGTTATCACCAACATCTCAAATTCCCGGCTAGTATCGAGCCCTCCATACGCCCTGCAATAAAGTTGTAGATCTAACAGGAAAATTAATAAGATAAGAACTTACCGATACGCAGCGGCTATGTTTTAATCACCAGGTAAACATCTGATTCATGCTATAGAGAGCTCTATATTCGCCTTTGTACTCCATGTGAGGTGTCACTCACCAGATAAATATTCTTAGCTCTCTCCCAACTTTTTCCGTCCCCATTTTAATGCACGCTCGGTCATCATTTTAATTCCCAGAGCAATCTGCAGGCATTTCCACGTGCACAGAATCCTCTTTAACGCCGGCTCCAGCTGCCTTTCTACTCTTCATACACTGACTACATCACACTGCTTGAAACAAGAATTTTAGGCCTAGATGTAGGTAATTCCCGAATTTTACCGATTCGGTATTTAAGAGTCTGTAAATGGGAAGGGGGCAGATTTAGGTAATTCCGAATTCAGGAATACCGAATCTGTAAGATTCGGTATTTACCGATTCGGTAAATACCGAATCGGTATTGCCCATTGATTCGTATGGGCCTTGAAGCCCATAGGAATCAATGGGAAATACCGATTCGGTATTTACCGAATCGGTAAATACCCAATCCTGCAAGGGTGCAGGGGGTGTCACTTTGACACCCTCTAGCACCCCAAGTACAGGCTTGTGTGACATGTGGCACACATACATGCCCTAAGGGCATGTCTGTGTGTCACATGGCACAGGTGTGCATGCACAGATGTGCATGCACACCTGATTTCGGTATTTTACCACATAATAGGATTGTGTGGTAAAATACCGACTCCTATGGGCCTGTGGCACTCTTAGGAGTGTCAGCTACATATGGATTTACCGATTCGGTAAATATACCGATTTGGTATTTTACTGAATCGGTATATTTACCGAATCGATAAATTTACCGATTCCTAAAATAACATGCCCCTACATCTGAAAACCCTAATACCGGTCGGAAATGGCCGAAATCGGCCGTTTCCGACCGGTATTAGGGCTCCTACATCTGGCCCTTACTCTGCAGGTCTGCAACCTTTGTTTTTCGTCGCTAGTCCTTAGACACTACCTCTGGTTGATTTAATTAAACATGATTTGACACTTGACACTTAACATCTTTATTTTCTCATTTATGCAATCCTAGTTACAGTACACTTTTTGTAATTTATTTATACAAACTAGAGCGCCCCGAACCACCCAGTAAGCTCCGTCTGCAAGAATATATCAAAATAAATTTCGTCTGTGTCTCACACTAAAATTGGGGACAGCTAATTTCCAAACAAACCTGGCTACCACTAAGGAAAAATGTCCTGCCATCTTTGCCAGGGTCGGACTGGGATACAAAATAAGCCTGGGCACCAAGATAAGTGTCCCCCATTAGCGAACCAGATCGTTAAAAAGTGACCCACTTGTGCAAATCAGTCAATTATTGTTCTTGTAAAGACAAACTGTATACATGTTTTGCAAGGTTTGAGAGACTGCATACATTTTAGTTTGCTCCAGACAATGCTCGTGGTAATATCAGGAAAATGAACAGTAAAAACCAATCCATCCAGCCATAAAACAGGGCCATGAACTTCTAGAAAACCAGCCCACAAACTAATGTCAGACCAACCCATTTGGACACTGCCTGGTTGCCCTCTAGGCCAGTCCAACTCTGGTCTTTGCCATATTTCTTGGGCAATGCAGTGCACCTTAGTATGTACAGCTCTTTTATGAGGTGGAGAAGGTGGGTAGTAACTGTCTTCTGTCTTTGTCATCATATCCCTAGTCGGGCATAGAAGAATGACCTTTCTTCTTACTTGCCACGGTACTTTCCTGCCCATGCCTACTTCCACTGGTGAAGCAGTGCACCTATCAGTCCATTCTGATCTGTGCCCCTGCATATGTTTGCCCCTGGCTGGTGTGCCCTGTGCTACATGCTTCTCCCTGGCGCCTCTGCCACCATGCTACAGTACACCCACTTATGTCCCAAATTCACTGTCACCATGCCACTGCCCATCCTCTATGCCTCCTATACCCTCTATGCCACCATGGCCCTGCACTCTCTTGCTTCTTCATAGGCCTTCACTACACCTTATTTGATCAATGTTTCCTCTGTGCCACCTTGACACAGCGCTTGCTGCCTGCTGTCCCTTCGCAACACTGCCCAGCCTCGCTGCCTGCCACATGCCACCTGTCTACTTTGTCACCATGCTCCTCCCTGCCCTGATCCCCCGTGCCACCAAGCACACCCTGCTCCTGACAATTTTCTCCTGCCATTTCATCACGCCGTTTCATCCAGACCCGCAGACCCTGTCCCCCCACGCAGCAGTCTGCCTCTTTTCACCCTCTGTGCCACCGCTGGTAGTCTCTGCCACACGCCCTGTGCTTCTGCAAATCTCCTTACCTCTGATCCCTCTGGGCACTGCCCAACCTCTCTGACGCCCTCCCTCCTATGCTAGTCCCCTTCTACTCTCCTAGCAGTAGGGCACCGCCCACCTCCTGACATCAGCGTCTCATGTGCTGGCATGGAAGTTACCCAGGCTGCACCCGGCTGGCTGGCAGTGCCACACACTCTGCGTCGATGTGTGCGTCGTCCTGCAGACAAAAGGTTTCCCAAATCTGCTTTACAAGTCTGGTGGGCTGTGTAAATTTTATCACTGCAGGGTGGCCAGGCGTCTGAGATTAGCCGGGTCAGTCCGGGTTTTTAACCTTGGATGTTTTTTGTAATTATAGGCTACAAATGTCCGTGTTTTCAAAGAAAATTCACTAAGCACGTGGAGAGGATTATCTTGTGGGTTTATCTAGCCCCCTTGTAAGAGAGTAATTTATGTAACGCAGATCACGCTGCTCTCAAACTTGCATTTTACGCCCCCTTAGACTTACTAATAAAAACAAAAGGTGCGGTGTGCAACACCTGCTTGTTTTATGGTCATGGGAATCAGGTGCTGTGTGTGTGTGTGGGTGGCTGTGTGTGTGTGGCTCTGTGTGTGTGTCTCCGTGTGTGTGTGTGGGGGGGGGGGCTCTGTGTGCAGGGCTGTGGCTGTGTGCGGGGCAGTGGCTGTGTGTGCATGGCTCTGTCTGTCTGTGTGTGCATGGCTCTGTCTGTCTGTGTGTGCGCGGCTCTGTCTGTCTGTGTGTGCGTGGCTCTGTCTGTCTGTGTGTGTGCGTGGCTCTGTCTGTCTGTGTGTGTGCGTGGCTCTGTCTGTGTGTGTGGCTCTGTCTGCGTGGATCTGTCTGTGTGTGGCTCTGTCTGTCTGTGTGTGGCTCTGTCTGTCTGTGTGTGTGTGCGTGGCTCTGTCTGTGTGGCTCTGTCTGTGTGTGTGTGCGCAGCTCTGTGTGTGCTCTGTGTCCGCGAATACTCTCTAATGCTTACCTATTGCCATTGTAAATGACAATACCATTTATTTATGTTTAAAAAAAAAATGAAAAAAAATGTCATGAGCAATGGCAATAGCTCTACCTTTAATAATGCCGAGACCATTGCATTGTAAATGCTTGTTTAAAACCAGGACCTGATCTCCATTATAACTGTCTTTCATTTTGAAAACTGTCTCCTTGTAATCTAGCCTTCGCCTCTCTACTACTCCTCCTTGCCATCAAAACTGTTAGCTTGTTAGATTGTGGGTCGCAGCTTCGTGTTTTGAGTTAGAGAGTGTGCTAAAAAGAGTGGCATTGACAGGGACTTGGGTTTGACTAATGTGGACATTACTTGGATTGGACACAGAGTGTCAAAATGGCATGAATTGCTACCTTTGGTTAAAAGCATTTCAGCTTGGGTCCGACTGACAGGAGGCAAGATGGCGTCTGACTGACATCTTCGCAGAGATGCTCTGCTGATCATCCCCCTAATGGAACGTTATATGTGTCTTGGATACCTTCTGGAATGGGAAATGCGAGCGAACTACAAAAGCCATTGAATATGCTTCAAACTCATGGGAAAAAGAATGCAGCAGAAAAGTTCTATTGGAAGCTGGCAAGGAATTGTTTCACAGCGGCTTCTACTCATGTCTCTCCCCTGCCGCGAGGACGTCAACGCAGCTCGAGCTTCACTGATCCATCCCGACATGCGTGAGCTCTTCCCGGCATGACAGGACTGCAGGAGAGCAATCGGGATCCAAAGCGCACATCTTGCTGAACGGAAAATCACTCAGCTTAAGCAGCGCTGAAGCCGCGACGGAGATCATATAAAGAACAGTTCAACTTCAGGGATACTTTGTATCTGCTACATACAAGTAAGAATGACCGGCAAAGGGGCGAGAGAAGGGAAGCTGAAGAGCGGGCCCGTAACGTTCCAGGCTAGCACATCGCTGGCAATTACCCGACAAAAAAACTGGATGCTTTGGGTATAAAAGGCAAAGGAGGGGGAGAAAAAGGGGAAAACCCTGATAAGATTTCACCGGAGAAAGACATGGTGATTACCGGTACTGTTAAAAAGGGTCCAGCTCGGGGCGTGGCTTTGATGGCAAGGAGGCAGCAGACCTAAGTCCGGAGCTCCCGACCCCCAAGTCAAACGAACGGCGAGCAGGAGAAGAGAAACGCTAGGAAACGTGACAACGGTCACAAGGAGAGGTGCACAAACACAAGGGGCACCGCCAGAAGTGTTCAAGTCGGACCACATCCACTGGAGAGGCGAAGAAAGGAGAAAGGAAAGCGGGCTGGAAAAAAGGAAGGGGGAAGCGCAAGATGGCGGAGAGATCCTAGAGAGGAAAGGCCTGAGACGCAAGACCACCAAGCCACCAAGTAAGAGCGCCCGAAGATCGACAACGCAGAAGCCCAAGCCCCCGCGAAAGAAAGAAATCTCCCCTCCTGGCGTTATCCCATAGGCAAGGTATCGAGCGACTCTAATCTCCAAGACGAAGAAGACACCACACGGAAGGCAGCCATCTTGGGAGAGGAGCGAAGCTAGGGGCGGCCATCTTAGTAAAACAAGACAAAGGCGGGCTTTCACAACCGAGCGGAATACCGACCTACCCAGAAACTGCTACGGAGGACATTTGGAAAAGAAGGCAGAGCTACGGTTCGAGAAAAGAGGTGGGAAGCGCAAGAGGTCCTAGAGAGAGCGGAAACCGAAGAACGCAAATCACCACCGCCACCCAAATAAGAGCGCCCTAAGCAAGAAATACCCCCCGCCAGCGATAGATAAGCCGCCGATGTATAGCAGAAACCAACCCTAACCTAACTGAAGACGAACAAACGGGTACACGGCAACCACCTTGGGGAGGCACAGAAGCCGGGAGGCGGCCATCTTGGGGAAGGCACAGAAGCAGGCGCGCGGCCATCTTGGGGGAGCAGCGGCACGGCGCGGAAGCGACGGACCTCCATGAGCAGAGACAGCAGCAGCGCACAACCAGCCCAGCACGAAGCAGCTGGCTAGAACTAGCCCACACCCACGCACCCCCTGAGCTTACCCCTGAAGCGAGTAAGCAGATTAACGTGGCGCAAACGCATTCCCCTGCGAGACGGCGGCCATCTTAAACAGTGGACAGCAGCAAGCAGGCAGTAGTTGGAACAACAGCTGACACGAAGCAGGGTGCAAGCAATAATCTGCCAAACAGACACAAGCAAAGGAAAGTAAATCAACCAGGAAGGCGCCAAGGGCAGAGCGCAGTCACGCCGTAAGCGCAAAAAGCAGCAGTCCGAAATGAGGCAGGGCAGAAGGAACTGCGGAGGCCCGCTAACCATATAATCACAAGCTAAGAGTTAGGCTGGCACCCCCAGCAAGCGGAACAACGCGCTCAAGAGCAGCTAGCTAGTCGACAGCCCCAGCAGAAGTAACAGAGCAGCAAGAAGCGGAGACTGAAAGAGTGCAAAGAAGGCAAGACGCCAGGGAGGGGGATACCGCAAGAGGCTGGCGGAGTCCAGGACCAAAACTAGAGTGGTCAAGTGGCCGCCCAGGTTCAGGGACAGCTCCCTAACAGCAACAAACATCCTAAGCAACAAAGAAGAAAAGGGACCAAAAAGGGTCGCCACAAAACCACAACTAACAGAAGGGAGACCCCAGACGCACCAGGTTAGAAGAGGCTTTGACGCCATGGCAGGGAGAGATGGTAAACAAGTCACAAACGACCTGAAAAAGAGCAAGAACGACACCCTGCCTCACCAGCCAAGGAGCGTGGCGGCCAAGGCGACAGAACTATCACACTTGACACACTTCTGAGGAAGATAACGGAAGGAAACGATCTAGCAAAGGCCACAAAAAAGACAGTGGACAGTATCCAGATGGAACTGATAGCAATCAGAGCGGAGCAAAGCAGGGCCAACGGCAGAATTGAGGAGGCGGAGAAAAGGATAAGCCAGCTGGAAGACCGCGCCAATGTGACTCACAAGGACCTGGGCTTGGTGATAAAGAGAACCACAGCATTACAAAGAACCATGGCGGAGCAAGAGGACAGAAGCCGCAAAGGAAATATAAGACTCTTGGGAGTGCCCGAAGAGGAAGAAGACACACCAGGGGCATGCGCCCTAATGCTGGAAACCATAATCCCCAAACTTACTGGTCTCAACTTTGACAGGCCGCTCGAAATCGTCAAAGCCTACCGCATACCAGCCAAGAAACAAGTGAACAGTAACGCTCCCAGACCAATATTATGCAAGCCGTTAAGAGACAATCACACAGACACAATCTTCACTGTGGCCAGGAAAGGCCGCCCAATGTTGATAAACGGGAAGAGGGTAACAATCACCCAAGATTTTTCCAGGCTAACAGTTGAAGTGAGGAAAGGCTTCCTAGCCCTGAGAGAACATCTGCGAAAAAAAAAACATTACCTTCACCTTTGCAGGCCCTTCCAAAATGAGAATATCGGACAGGCACGGAAGCAGAATCTTTGATGACCCCAACGACCTACAAAGGTACCTGCAAGGCCCGGCTCCAGAAGAAATGGAGCTAAAAAGCCCAGGAGCAAAGCGAAGAGCTTCCTCAGACGAAAGCAACGGAGAGGAGGAATGATGAAGGCGCGGAACGTACACTTATGGAACTCGAACGTAAACAAACGTATCTACCTCAGACAAACGCACACACAATCAACCGCAGCTACCTCAACATCGCCGCCGACAACTACGGGAAGGAAGGAGAGGGGGGGAACGACAACAGCCATATCCTTTTTTTGTTTAATTCTTTGCTCTTTCCCTCCTCTCTAGGCGGACTTTGTTGTGTATGCACCAACTCAGCAATAGAGACTATGCAAGGACTTGGGGGGGAGGGGAGTGTGAGGACACTTGCTGTCGCACACCCGGTTTTCTACTGGCGGAGGGAGGGGGGGAGGGAGGGAGGGGGCGGACAGAGGGGAAGGGCGGGACAGGTGGACAGGACGGCAGACGAGACAGCAGGCATTTGTGTAACAAAAATTTCCCTTTTCCCTTCTCATTTTTCCTTTCTCCTCTCTCACTATATCTCTTCCTCACCTTTCATCCCATACCGTACATTCCAAGCCCGGGGGGGGGGTCACAAGGTACACCACGGAACATGGACATACAGGCCAGCACCAAAACGTAAGGAAAACAGAAACACCAGTGATAGCCCTGCACCACCATGACAGACTCAACAAGGGCTAGCCTAACCACGAACCTGAAGGTGGTATCCATGAACGTTAAAGGCCTGAACCATCCGATCAAACGCAGGAAAATACTAGAACATCTGGCCAAACTAAAGGGCGACATTTACACACTGCAAGAGACTAAACTCTCAGAGGAAGAAGCAAAGCTACTCAAAGCAAGATGGATAGGGGACATACTCTGCTCGCCGGCAAAAGGGAAGAAACGTGGAGTAATAACCATCCTGAGCAAGAGGGCCAACCTAACCATACAAAAGACAAACGCAGACGAAGACGGACGCATGCTAATAACAAGCGTCCAGAAAGGCAACGACCGAATACATGTAGCCAACATCTACGGACCAAACTCTGAAGATAAACAATTCTGGCAGGAAGTGGACAGCAAACTATCCGACCTACCGCAAGAAGACCTCCTGCTTGTAGCAGGAGACATGAACAAGACGATGGATCAGGCCACAGACAGGCACCCAAACAGACCAAGCCATGACTCCCACAACAACAACACCCTGAAAGACCTGTGCATCAAACATCACCTAGCGGACCCATGGAGGCTACAGCACCCAACGGCGCGCGAGTACACTTTCTACTCGCACCCACACAATTCCTACAGTAGGATTGACTACATACTGATGTCCAACACCCACACACACCTAATAGAGGAAACGGAGATAGCTCCAATAACCATCTCGGACCATGCGCACATATCACTCACTCCGAGCGGCAAACACAACGAAAACCCAACGAGAAGATGGAGACTAAACGACGACATCCTGCAGAACAGAGAAAACTTGAAAGAAATTGCGGAAGCAATAAAAGACTACCTCAAACACAATGACAACGGCGAAGTAGGGAAGAGCACCATCTGGGACGCCCTCAAAGCAACACTAAGAGGTAAATTGATCAACATCAAATCAAGGATGAACAGAAGCAGGAACAAAAAAATCTCCGAAATAGAGGAGGAGATAAAAGCACTGGAGAGAGGTCATTGCGCAAACATAACAGACAAGAACACACTCACCTTGCTCACAAAGAAGAAATACGAACTGAACAAGATTTCGAGCGAAAGAGCAGGCTCCTGGCTGACAAAATTCAAATCTGTGAACTTGTGCGCAGCCAACAAAGCAGGGAAACAGCTGGCATCCTACCTAAAAGCGAAACAAAGGCAACATACAATCGCAGCGATAACAGACAAAACCAACAAGTCCCAAACAACAAACAAAGGAATACTAGAAGTCTTCAGACAGTTCTACCAAGAACTATACTCCGAGGATAAGAACCTGAGCAAAGACGGAGGACTCACTCTTCTCAATGACACCAATCTGCCAGAACTCAAAGAGGATGAGAGGGTGACGCTCGAAGCCGATATAACAGAAAAAGAAATTGAAGCAGCAATCAGCCAGCTAAAACAGAACAAAGCGCCAGGACCAGATGGATACTCCACCATGTTCTACAAAACCTTCGGCCACCACATAAAAACGCTACTGGCAGAAACATACTCGGCCTGCATACAGAACGGCAAGATGACGGAGTCCATGAGCGAAGCCAACATCACAATAATCCCCAAGGAGGGGAAAGACCCACAGTACCCGCTGAACTACAGACCCATCTCGCTAATAAATGTCGACTGTAAAATATACGCAAAGATACTGGCCAATAGACTAAACAAAGTCCTACCAGACATCATCAACAGCTCACAAGTGGGGTACATCAAAAGCAGGCTATCGCAAGATAACACAAGGCTACTATGCCATCTAATCAATCACACAACACAGAGCAGCGAACAGGCAGTCATGATAGCGCTAGACGCAGAGAAAGCCTTCGACAGAGTCTCGTGGCCGTTCCTAAGGAACTGCATGGGAAGATTCGGCCTGGGGGAGAAATACATAGCAATGGTGATGGCCCTCTACAACAAACCAAAAGCAAAAATAGTGGTGAACGGCAGTACATCCGAAACGCTCACACTAGGAAGAGGCACCAGGCAAGGATGCCCCCTCTCACCCGGCCTCTTCCTGCTGGCACTAGAACCCCTACTAGCCAGAATTAGAGATAATACGGAAATAACGGGCGTCAAGGTCAAAGAGAAGACAGTTAAACTAGCGGTGTATGCGGATGACATCCTAATCACAACCACAAACCCATCTTCGTCAATAAAAGCGCTCATGGACACAATAGGAGAGTACGCTGAAGCCTCAGGGTACAAACTCAACAAAGACAAATCGGAGTGCAAACCAATGAACGTCCACACTACAAGAGAGGTCCTCGGGGACTCCGGCCTGGCATGGCAGACAAAACCACTCAAATACCTAGGACTGCACTTTGGGAGAGACCTAACATCCACGCTTCAGCACAATGAGGACTTAACGCTGAAAAAAATAAAAGAAAGACTAGAACTATGGTCGCCAAAATACATAAGCTGGTGGGGAAGGATAGAAACTATCAAGATGATGATAACGCCGGCGATAAACTACACGCTAACCATGCTGCCACTCCCGATGACAGAAGCTTTCCACAAGAAACTAGACAAACTTATTAACATCTTCCTATGGAAAAACAAGAAACCCAGAATCAGCCTACACAAACTGAGACTAACCAAGGACCTTGGGGGCCTCAATCTGGCAAACTTCAAAACATACCAAACAGCTTGCCTGGCAAGGCAAGGTACAGCCTGGATAGACGACACCCAAACCTACAAACCAGTCTGGCTAGAGGTGGAGAAAGACATCCTAGGAGGCCTCAACCCAATAGCTCTTCTATCAGCAAACAGACACCCCCAAAGATCCAACCCAATACTGAAACACACGAGGGAAGCGCTGATGAAAATAGACAGACGCATGATGCAGAAGTTGAAAGGCACAGCATGGGAATCTATCTGGTTCAATACAAAAGTAACTTACCAAGGGGCAACAATGCACAACGACATATGGATCGAGAAGGGAATCAGTCTCCCCAAACAGATGGAAACCAAGCAGAAACCGCTGACATTCCAAAACATACAGCAACTACACGGTCTCCCAAACCAAGAGCTCTACAACTTCCTCAAGATCAAGACAGCCATAACGAGAGCTAACCTACACAGAGAGGAACCAATCATCATCAAATATATGCAGACCCTCAACTCAGCAGGCCACCAAACTGCAAAGATCTATAAGTTCCTGAGCCCCTCCACACTGTCGCAAAACAAGAAAATAACCAACACATGGGAAACACTCCTAGGCAGGCAACTAAATGAAAAAGAACGGGCAAAAATGTGGGGCTCAGCGACAACAAACAAAGTAACCCCACAACTAGCGCAAACCAAATTCTGGCTCCTCCACAGGGCCTACTGGACCCCTTCCAAGCTCCACAAGGTCGGCATTGCAGAGTCGGGCAACTGCTGGAACTGCCAAAAAGAGGAAGGCACCCTCGAGCACCTCATCTTCAAATGCGTGAAAGTCAAGAAGTTCTGGACACAGATCAACACCTTCATAAACAACATGCTCAAAGCAGACCTAACAATCAGCTTTGTAAGCCTAGCAACAGAACATCTGACCGCAAACCTAAACAGCAGAGAAGAGAGAGACCTACTAGACCTGCTCCTCACAGCGGCCCTAAAAATAATCCTGACAAACTGGAAGAACACTGCCAAAGTAAACTTTAAAACGTGGATTAATTGGGTCACCTTCCTGAGAGGAGCAGACAACATCACAGGCAATTTTCTCTAAGGAGCATAGCTCCAAAGTACATATGTGGCGCCCACTCGACGAGCATCTGAGGAAGACCCAGTAACCACAAGTGGGGTACCCTCGACGAGCATCTGAGGAAGCCCCCCCCCTTTCTCCTCTTCTCTCTTTTTCTCCTTTACTCTTCCCCCCCCTCCTCTAACCTGGGGGGAAACCAAAGGGAAAAGCGCGCATTCACAAATGGACTGTATATATAAGAACTGCCAAATGTATATTTCACTTATATTTTTTTTCAATAAAAATGTACTAAATCAAAAAAAAAAAAAGGGTCCAGCTCGATCGCTTAAGGAAACTGGCTTATGTCAACCCTTAATCACCAGCAGGTTCAGTGCAGCAAGAGGGGCATAAGACAATCTACCCGCAGAAAGTCCTCGGGAGGCAAGTGGGATTGCGAGTTTGATTGTAGACACTTCACCTGCAGCGATGGGTACCTTACAGACATCAGTCATTCTCTCTCCCGCTGAAATAACAAATGCCCCAGCACCCGAGATTCTGGTGATAGAAGGCAGCTTAGGGGGCAATAATACTACAAGCTGCGGTAGTAACAGCAGTACCTTGAACAGTAACACAACTACCGGTAAAACATTGCAAGTTTTGGCAGACCTCTATTATCATCACAAGCTGGTAACAATGTGCCGCCGGACTACATACCAAAAACGCCCGATAATCAGGACAAATTTTATTCTCTGACAGATGAGTCAGAGATTTCAGACATAAGTATTTCCTTGTCAAGTGGGCAGGAAGGCAATAAATGGTATAGCAGGCTCAACTCGGACACTCAGAAAAACAAACAAGGTACTAAAAAGCTACTTAAGAAAACAAGCATTTACAATGCAACGGTCTCGCCTTTGAAAAAGTTAGAGCTATTGGCATTGTAAATGACAACATTTTTATTTATGTGTTGGTTTTGAAAACAGATAAATAAATGGCCCTGTCATTTACAATGCCAATAGCTTAATTTCTCGCAAATGCCACACACAAACACAGAGTCCCACACACATACATACCTACAGAGCCACACGCAGAGCCACACATACACAGAGCGACACATACACAGAGCCACACACACACATACACAAAGCCACATACACAGACACACACACACACAGCTACAGACACGACACAGCCACACACACACACACACACACACACACACACACTTGATCCACCCACTAAGTCCATCCACCTAGCCACCACTCAACTCCATTCATCCACTTACTCCATCCACCCAACCACACCTTGTCAGGGGTAGTAAGCACTATATAAATACAGTTACAAAACAATACATAAAACGAACTTGTGCAAGTACATGACAGCCTGCGCGACACTGTGCGCAGTGAACGCCAGGCTTCGACCTAAAAAGTAAAGTTCATTAAGCACCCTCAGATCAAAGGGATCGCCCACTCCTCCCACCGTCGCCAGGAATCTAATTACAAGCATTGAAAATGCAATAGGTCTCGCCTTTTATTAAGTTAAAGCCATTTGCTTTGCTTATGGTATCGTATAGCAAAGCAAATGGCTTTACCTTAATGAAAGGCGAGACATATTGCATTTTTAATGCTTTTTTTAATAGCGCTAACCTCTACCGGAGTTATGAAAACGCCGCAATGGCCAATCATGCTGGTACCCGATTCACTGTCCCTCATGTCATGCCATCAGAGAGTAGGGAGGGAGGAGTAGAGAGTGATTAGTAGAGAGTGATTTGTAGAGTAGTAGAGAGTGAGTAGTAGAGTAGTACAGAGTACACAGTAGAGCGTAGTAGAACGTGAGTAGTAGAGTGTTATTGTTATTGTTATTTTAATTTTATACCGCGCCTAATCACCTGCAGGTCTCTAAGCGCCCGGAAAGATGGTACAGGACAATAACATAACAGGTCAGAGCAGAAGAAATAACATTGGATTATGCCATGCTCAGGCTTCTCCTGAACAATAGCGTTTTCAGGCTCTTTCGGAATCTAAAAAGGTTTCCATCCTCACGCAGCCCTCCAGGCAAATTGTTCCACAACTGGGGAACCAATACTGAAAAGGCTCTACCTCCCTTCGTCACTAGCCTGTAGCGAGAGCAGGTCAACAACTGCGAGTCCGAGGACCGAAGTGTTCTCGCCGGGCAGTACAGTTGTAGGCGCTGTAGAGTGAGTAGAGAGCAGTAGAAAGTGAGTAGTAGAGAGTGAGTAGTAGAGCGTAGTAGAGAATGAGTAGAGTTGAGTAGTAGAGAGTGAGTAGTAGAGAGTTAGTAGTGAGTAGTAGAGAGTGAGTAGTAGAGGGTGAGTAGTAGAGAGTAGTAGAGAGTGAGTAGTAGATAGTAGAAAGTGAGTAGTAGAGAGTAGTAGTGAGTATAGTGAGTAGTAGAGCAGTAGAGAGTGAGTAGTAGAGAGTGAGTAGTAGGGAATGAGTAGAGAGTAGAGTAGTAGAGAGTGATTGCAGAGTGAGTAGCGAGTGAGTAATAGAGTTGTTGAGGTTGAGTGGAGAGTAGTAAAGAGTGATTAGAGTGTGAGTAGTAGTGAGTAGTAGAGAGTGAGTAGTAGAAAGTGAGTAGTAGAGTAGTAGAGTGAGTAGTAGACAGTGAGTAGTAGAGAGCAGTAGATGAGTAGAGAGTAGAGTAGTAGAGAGTGAGTAGAGTAGTAGAGTGAGTAGTAGAGTGAGTAGTAGAGTGAGTAGTAGAGAGTGAGTAGTAGAGAGGAGTAGAGAGTAGTAGAGAGTAGTAGAGAGCGAGTGGTAGAGTGTAGTAGCGAGTGAGTAGTAGAGAATGAGTAGAGAGTAGAGTAGTAGAGTGATTAGAGAGTGAAGTAGAGAGTAGAGGAGATTGAGTAGAGAAGTGAGTAGTAGAGTAGTAGGGTGAGTAGTAGAGAGTAGTATAGAGTGATTAGAGTGAGTAGTAGAGAGTAGTAGAGTGATTAGAGAGTGAGTAGTAGAGTGATTAGAGTGAGTAGTAGAGATTCAGTAGAGAGTAGTACAGTAGTAGAGCATAGTAGAGTGAGTAGTAGAGTGAGTAGTAGCAATAGAGTGAGTAGTAGAGTAGTAGAGTGAGTAGAGTGAGTAGTAGAGAGTAGTGTAGAGTGAGTAGTAGAGTGAGTAGTAGAGACTGAGTAATAGAGTAGTAGAGAGTGAGTAGAAAGTAGTAGAGAGTGACTCTTCTTCTAAGCGTAGATTTGTACACAATATAATTGTGATTAGAGTCAGTAGTAGAGATTCAGTAGAGAGTAGTACAGTAGTAGAGCATAGTAGAGTGAGTAGTAGAGTGAGTAGTAGCAATAGAGTGAGTAGTAGAGTAGTAGAGTGAGTAGAGTGAGTAGTAGAGAGTAGTGTAGAGTGAGTAGTAGAGTGAGTAGTAGAGACTGAGTAATAGAGTAGTAGAGATGCGTAGAAAGTAGTAGAGAGTGACTCTTCTTCTAAGCGTAGATTTGTACACAATATAATTGTGTAGGTTTCCCACAAGTGATCACAACTGCATTAAATACGTCAAGTTTGGAACAAATGTGTACAGAAACATGACAAAAGATATGGCCAAGGAAATGCCCATTAACATGGAAAAAGTTCAAAGAATATATCATTGAAATCCAGGGGAGGTTTCAATCTGGTACCCTGAATAGAGCAGTGATACAGCAAATCACAACCTTGGCAAGAGGCTGTTCACACTTTCAGCTGTTTAGGATTTAAAACACACCCCTATATGCATTGGGGCCGTAAGTATTTGTGGCTAGTCTTAGAAAAGTTAAATTTTCTCTCCTCAACCTCCTTAGCATAAAGATTGTCTGCTTGCTAAAGGAATCCTGTGCCCCCCAGAAGCAGCTGAAGCTGCAGAGAGAGCCATTTGTGTGCAAAGAATCGAAGGCATTGGAACGGAAGGCATGTGCCATGCTAATACCGATAGAACAATATAATATTAAAACAAACAAAAGCGGCTCAAAATAAGATAAAATAAATTATAAACTACTACCACTGCGTGAGAACCTGAGGTGGGAGCAGGGTAAATGCCCCCGGCCTGCCTTTAGCTAATGCTGCAGGATCCAAGCTGTCAATCACAGGGAACAGATGAAAGAGATGACGCCACGGGGTGGCCTTCCTCGTCCCATAGGATCGGCTTAACCTAAAACTGACCTCGGATTTAGATATGTTGGTGACATAAACCAGAAAGCCATCAGCTTAGATTCTTGAGCAGAAGATGTAAGCATTGCCACATTTTCAAACACTCATTAAGGGTGCAGTAGGCCACAGAAAGGCGCAGGGGGCAACTGTGTGGGAGGTAGTGACGCACTGCTACAGAGCACGACCGCAATGCCCCCTTCATTTCAGAAAACACCCTGACATCGAGCAGCCAGAACGTACACTCTCTTTAATGGCACTGATGTCAAAGGCCAGCTGCCAACCGGCCGCATAATCAAAGAATGGAAACATCTTTCAGTCAACAAATCTCCAGTGGCTAAAATCCATACCCTATAATCTGAGGTTGATACAAATTACAAAGGCTTCTCGTTCTCGGTAAATAGTGCTTTACGCTCACAGAAACTGAGCTTCTACAACATATTTTGTTTTGCCTCTTGGGATCTGATCTGGCAGATGTGGAAACGCTTAGAATGGAAATGCAATCATTACAACTTTATTGCACTTTAAAAATGGATTTTGAGGCGTCCACCGGTGCAGAATGAACACGAGTGCAACGGGCAAGCTGAGCTAAAACAACTTTTCATGCAAACACCGCTCCCCCCAGAAGACCCCCGCGCTAGCCATTCGTAGGCACAGTCACCCTGTACCACCGGACTTCCGCTCCTGCGAAGAATGCGAAGAATGTGAAATATTCTGCGAGCCGAGATAACTCTTTGCCGGATAAAATCTGAGTGTGTCGGGCCGAGGTGGCCAGTCTGCGGCTCCCGGAGGCCCTGGAAGTGTCCGGCAGGTACAGTGGAGCCAGCGGGACTGTGCCTGGGAGGAAGCAAACTGGAGGCCGGGGCGGCCAGGGGCCCAACTCCACAGGGAGCGGTGATCTAGCCCCATCCACCAGATGGCGTGGGTTTCCAAAGCCTCACCAAACACACACCTATATTCACATTCCCAAAGCCTCACAAACCCCATACATCTGCACATACACATTCACACACACAAGCTCACCCGCATACACACCAGCAATATAAACGTACTTTTACAACAAAATGCCCACACACAATCCAAAAAAACAACGTTGTACACCCAGGTGCACACTCTACAATTCGGCCATCGCACGCCAAACTGCACAGGAAGTACACTGCCCGAGGCAAACACATACCACACACATACACAAACCACGGTCGTACATAAAAAATGCACCGCACACACATGCATCCTCAAACACAGACAAACGAGCACAGATACACAACAGACTACCCATGTCAAACAAGGAAACACAAGCGTTCACGCATGCACACATGAACACAAAATCACCACACGCAGGGCGGCTCTATTAAATGCTTCCCCAGCTCTGCGGTGTTGGAGACGAGCTTCGTTGGGGGCCGCAGCCCCGGCTCCACATCTGCTTCGGATTTGAGATGTGATGGGCGCAGCTCAGCACACCAAGCTTGTGTCTGGAGCTCACCTCAGTGTGCCACTGCGGCGGATTCCAGTCAGGTTCAGGTCTGATGTCAGCAGGCAGACACTAACTCGTCTTTAGTGGCGATCGGGGTTTCGGGGCGCTTGGGTCACTCACTGCCTGCTTCATGTAATAAAAATAAAGTCCCACAAGTAAAATGCAAAAAACGTGTCAATAAATAAATCGCAGCTCAAATGAACCATTACCAGGCTAGATTTCAGGTTTAGAGACTCCTGTTCTATGCGCTCGCCATGACGTAGACTGTTGTCTTTTTTGTGCCATCCCATTTGGACTTGCTGGTCTGCCTTCCGTGTGTGCGTCGCTAAGGATTCTTGTCTTTATGGGGCCATAAATATAAAACTGTGCCACGTCGGGCACCCCCAAGCCAGACCCAGATCCTGGCGGCCTTGTCTGATCGCTTAATTGCGAGGCATTGGACGCCCTCGTGTAAACAGACAGAGCGAGGCAGCCGCCAATATCCTGTAATCCACACCCACCTCCAGGCAGGGCGATAAGGCGCGGGAAGCTGCAAAGCCCGAGCGGATATGGGCCTGGCGGGGCCACACACGAGTGGTGATGGGAGGGGGAGAAGCACAGGAGAAAAGGAGAAGGAGGGGGAAAGGACACCAGACGGGAAGGGATAAGAGACGATGAGGGAAGAAGAAAGATCGCGGCTCAGCTGCTTCACCAGAGAGACAGGAGATTGGGAACGTGCGCGCGCGCGGCCGGCTCCGATCGCTTTCCTGAGCGTGCGCGTGACAGTCTCCTGTCTCCTGAGAAACAGACACGGCAACTATAGTAGCGCGCCTGCGCGATGCATATGGCTTTGCCATATGCATCGCAGGCACGAGACCTAAAAAATAGAGATTGATTCCAAAAGAATTGCGACATCTCCGACAAAGAGGGTGCAAGTAATCTGAAATGCGACTACAATGACACCCCTCTTCCGATATTCTCCAACTCCATTGCAGCCTTGGAGGGCAACCAAACAATCACTGGTAGCGACAAAAGGGGAGATCACGTAGACTCAAGAGGTGAACCAGCCTTGACAGATATTCTGCTATCCATTAAAAGCTTCCAGGAGGAAGTCAAGGCATATAGCCGCAGGTCCCACCTGACTGCCAAAAAATTGCAAGTGGCAGTCAGGAAGGTCGGCAAAACCTGTGCCAAAATTGCAGATCGAATGGCCTCGGTGGAGGAAAGGACTGGAAAAAGACATCACCACAATGAAAATACAGAATGATGAGCACAAGGGAGTGGTTAAAGATCTTATGTGGAAGATGGAGGAGCAGGAAAACCGCCAGCAGTGTCACAATCTCCGCTTCCTAGGTATCCCGGAGGGTGCAGAGAAAGACGTGTGGTAAATAAATTATTTACACTATCAGAATTTCTATAAATGCAAAAAGGGTCAAATATAAATGAGGAGCAGAGTCCGTGGTGTTAGAGTCAATGGGCTTTATTGCATTAACTCGAGTTAAGGGAGAGCTCCAGCGCCAAGCGGGCACAGGAGAGTTCTGAGCTTTATTCACAGAGTACAATATTTATACATTCTTTGCATACATAGGGAGGAGCCCTCCAAGCAGAAGGAAAGAAAAAGATATGAGCATGTAGGCGTTCACTGTAAAGAGTCATAGGTGGGTGGGTACATAGAGGGGAGCAAGGTCAGCTAAAACTCTCACTGCCTGTTTGCGTAACTTTATCAGACTTCTCCATGAGGGCTGTTTCCTTTCTGTTGGCCAGGGAGGGCCCTGGGTGTCAGAGTGACTAGCATGTCTGGTCTTATCTCTAGCTCGGGGCAGCATGCAGATTGCTCTCATCTGTAGAAGTGTTGCTGCTTCATACTAGCAGTTGGTTTGGCCCTTCCTGTCCACCCCTTGTGTAACTGTCTTGGAGGTTTCCCTTGACATGGGCCCCACTTATCTCTGAGAGCTGACAGCAAAACTGGGCCTTATCTCTGCAGAGGGGCTTCTGCTCGCCTCCTGCTCGGGGCCGGAATGCAGCTTTATCAGGTCGACCCTTGTTTGACACTGTTAAGACACCCCGGGCTGGGCCTCTTCTCCGTGACTGCTCAAAAAAATATCTAATGTGCTGCTGAGAAATGTAACGTGTGCCTTTTTCAGGGTCTGGCATGGAGGGGCCTGGTGACAGAGAAATAAGGCCTCTGAATGTAAAGTAATGCAGGGGTTTTTATTCAACATGGCAGATGGTGAGAGGGTAGCGCTTGGGGGCACAAATACATATAAATATGTAATTTTCTTCATTCCCTCCTTGTCCCCAAGCGCACCCCTCTAATACACCTCTATTTTCATCAGGCCGTTAATGTGTTCTTGCAACATGATTTTTCATTTTTTCTGCTCTGCACATGTGGACGGGGAATGCAGGCAGTGGCGCACAGACCGCAGATGGCCGGGCCACATTGGATGCAGAGGCAACAACTGAAGATGATAATCAGTATTGATCCTACTACAGTCAACACTTTCCATCCCCATGTTGCTACTAATCCCCACAACCAGCTGCTTAAGGACCATTCTCCTTTATCCATGTCTAGCTGACTTAACATCTTGTGTAGCTTCGCAATGGCTTGGTATACCATAGGTGCGTTATTTGAAATAAACACACAACAACTCGTGGAGATCAATCTGCATACACCACCACGGTCAGCCAGAACGATGTCTAAAACAATGCGATTTTGTAGGGTCATGAGTCTGTCCGCGACCACCTCGGCTGTGAGATTAGAGAGGGGACCTGCCGTTGCATCTATCGTGTTTTGCACCACTCGTGTGAGGTGGCGGATGTTCCTGCTGTTTACCATTGGACCCCAAAATGGAATGACTCCGACAAAGAAGTCTCCCGCCTCCTGCCCTGCTGTATCTTCTGTATCTATGACCCCCCTTCGCCGTCTGTTATAGACAGTCAGAGGCTCAATTTCATGATAGTCCGCAGGGGCAGTGTAGGTGGGGGGAAGGAGAAAAGCAATGTAACAAGTGCCGGACCAGCCCTGTGGGAGCCATGTATAACCTTTATCCCCACATATGAAGTAGGTGCCCTGTGCGGCTATAAGCCGTGTATTGTTTGTTCCATTCAAATTGACTGTGTGATTGCAGATGCTATCACCCATACGTATCTTTCCTTTACTTTGGACACAAAAAGGGGCTTTCGTTGATGCCACAAAAACCGGTGAAACGGATCTTTTTCTCCTGTCCATATACTGATAATATAACTTATTAGATCTGTTACCGTGGTCAGCATAGGCTTCCTGCTCTAGTGGGGTACCACATGCCCTGTTCTTTTCACCTCACCAACATATAATGTATAGGTGATATCTGAGCTGAGACTGCTCTTTTGTATCCGTATTGGCCATATAGGAAGCTTTGTTTGTTTCCCACCAACCGGTACAAGAGCCTTCATAAGAAAAAGGGAGAGTGATGAAAGGCATGCCTTTGGCAACTGTATGGGGAAGAAGACCGCACACCCAGCAGTTGGATGTGTTTATGGCCAGTTGATGTTGTTGTAAAAGGGTGATGAAAGTATTGTTCTTAAATTCATTTCTTCTGTTCTCTAAGTGTACTGGGAGCTCAACATGTGAGTGTACTATGGTGGCGTTCTGTGAGACAGCAGGTGGATAGGGAACATGTAAGAACCAGCCAATACTTATTACCACAATGCTCGTAAAAAGTACAATAATCAGAGACACTATACATCTGCTGTGTAACAGCTTGCAGTATTTCTTTCTCATATTAGTCCTTTTTTCTTTACTGTTCACTAGTTTATTCAAGTCAGACATCATGTTCAACCGCTTCACCACCGAGTGGACTTAGACAATCAAACGTCGACTGACCTTCTAGATCTCAGTTTGGAAGTGTACTCTTGCTGGGGAGTCTTTTCCAAAAAGGGGGGCTCAAAGTCTGTACTGTCTTTATTTTTAGCAAATGTTCCGGTAGTCCCAAAGTATTTTTTACAGTGACTGGCATGCAGCCACCCCTTTCTTCCCTCAACTTTGATGGCCGTCCTCGTCGTCAGCAGGACTAATTTTGGTGCCTTCCACCTGGGGTCCAGAGGGCTCGTCCGATCGAAGTTCCTCACTAGCACCCAGTCCCCTGGGGCTATGGCATGGTCCTCGACCTGGGTGTTGTCAGGGAAGGCAGCGGCAACCTGCGAACGGCAAGAGAGTAGTGCAGACATCAAGGAAGCCAGGTAATCTGTGAGCATAGTAGTGTCAACATCAGTTATTCTTTTAGGTATTGGTGTACCCCACATATTCGGCGGTCTTCCAAAGACCACCTCATATGGGGATAGGCCAGTTCTAGAATGAGCTACCATGCGCATGTAAAAGAGGGCAACCTGTAAGGCTACCATCCAATCCACGCCCTTTCCTGCACAGACTTTAGCTAATTTTGTTTTGAGGGTCTGGTTATGTCTCTCTACTAGACCTGCTGCTTGGGGATGCCTTACACAATGAAATGAAATGAAATGAAATGAAATTAGATTTATAAAGCGCATGGCTGCCCGAAAGCGTCCCAGCGCTAACAGAAAATAGAACAGAAAGCAGACTGAGGAAGAAACCAATAATTAGGGGTCCTTGGGAAAAAGAATAGTTTTAAGTGCCTTTCGAAACTTCAGATGACAAGGTTCTGCACGAATCCAGTTGGGGAGAGAATTCCAATTTTTTGCTGCATTTAGAGAAAACCGGCGACCCCCTGTGCGTGCCTTCCTAACTCTAGGGACCCTTGCAAGATTGTCACGCTCCGACCGGAGGGCCCGGGATGGTTTATACGGGCATATCAGGCTCCTGAGAATCGGAGGTCCTTTGCCCTGCAGAGCCCTGTGGGTGACGCATAGCGCTTTAAAGATGACTCTTTCGCGTATTGGCAGCCAATGGAGAGCTCTCAGGGCTGGTCTGGCCGAAGATCTTCTCGATGTGCCTGCAAG
This sequence comes from Lissotriton helveticus, assembly GCF_964261635.1. NCBI lineage: Eukaryota > Metazoa > Chordata > Amphibia > Caudata > Salamandridae > Lissotriton > Lissotriton helveticus. Next base: position 1,076,842,558 of record NC_136072.1, read on the forward strand.
CATCCTGGCTGCTGCATTCTGCACCCGTTGAAGAATGTTAAGGGTGGCTTCCGGGGCAGCCAGAAACAGGGCGTTACTATAGTCAAGTCTCGATAGTATTAACCCCTGAATCAGAAGTGTCCTGGACTGGGGAGGCAGAAGAGGGAGAACTTTCCGCACTGAGCGGAGTAGTCCAAAACAGGTCCCTGCAACTTTCTTTGCATGGGCCTTAAAAGTCAGATCGGGCTCAAGCCACACCCCTAGGCTTTTTGATTTTTTCTTTTGGAGTGGGCAGCTCACCTAGGCAGGAAGGCCAGGCGGCTTTGGGGAAGGATGTAAGATGATGACCGAGGAGCATAATTTCAGTTTTCGTTCCATTGAGTTTGAGCCTCGAACTGGACATCCATGAGAATATCTCAACAAGGCAGGCGGAGAGGTTTTCCAAACATCCTTCTTGTTGGGTTAGCGAGACGACTAATTGGGTGTCGTCCGCATAGGTGACTATTTTAATCCCAAAGGGGGCGACTACTTCCTCCAGTGGGGCCATATAAACGTTGAACAGAGTAGGGCTCAATGACGAGCCCTGAGGGACACAACACTGGAGGGGGATGGATTTGGACAGCAGACCACCTTCCCAAACTCTGAAGGATCGATTATTCAGAAAGGATGTGACCCACTTTAGCGAGACGGTGAGTTAGAATTTTATGGTTCACCGTATCAAATGCAGCGCTTAGATCCAGGAGGATCATAACAGCGGATCCTCCTGAATCTAAGATGTTCTTCCAGGTATATCCCAACAGAAGGGACACCTGTTTCATGAGCTCAGAGGAGAAGGGCTGGCCATTGTCTGAGTAAATGACACGTGGCAACCCGTATCTCGGGAAGAACTCCCTCACTAACTGTTTGGCTGTTGTAACTGCAGTATAATCTGGGACTGGGTAAGCTTCTATCCATCTGGTTAGGGCACACACCACTACCAGGACGTACTTGTGACCTCTACATCTGTCCATTTGGATATAATCCATTTGGAGAACCTCAAAAGGGTGATCAGGGGGGTGAAATCCACCCTGTTCCACTGAGATGCCTTTTCCAGGGTTGAATTGGCAACAAATCATGCAAGTCTTCACTTTCTGCTTTGCTGCCACTCGCAAGTGTTTGTTAAACCAGATATTCTGCAGGCCATCCAACATTCCCTTCTCTCCCAAGTGTGCCGGGCTATGTGCTGTCTCTATTATCACCTGTACCATAGAGTCTGGGAGGAACCATGTCTTTTTGTTTTTAGTCATCCAACCCTGGTCAGTCTGGACCCCTCCTTGTTCAGTCCATTTCTTTATTTCATCTGGAGTGGCATGGGTCTGTTTATCTTGTACATCTTTGGAGGGATCCCTGACTGTCATAGTCCTTGTCAGTGGTAATACCTGTGAGTTTGTTATGTCAATTGGAGTCTGAGCTGTCTGTTTAGCAGTTCGGTCTGCCAGGTCATTACCTTGGGAAATGACATCTGTGGCCTTGGTGTGTGCTTTGCACTTCAGGATCGCTATGGCTGTAGGTAGGTGTATTGCTTCTAACAAGGCCTGTATGAGAGGGCCATGCTGTATCTTGGCCCTGTGTGAGGTCAGAAAACCTCTCTCCCTCCATAGTACCCCAAAGTCATGAAGTACCCCAAACGCATATTGTGAATCAGTGTAGATGTTAACCCTTAACTGTTTTGCTCGTTTACAGGCTTGCGTCAAAGCAATGAGCTCTGCTGCTTGTGCTGACAGGATATCTATTCTTTGTGTCTCTATGATCTCATGGTCCGTAGTTACGGCGTATGCTGCCACTAACTCTCCTGCCCCTGTTCTCATGCATGATCCATCTACATAAAACGTTATGTCAGGGTCTGGGAGTGCAACATCTGTCAAGTCTTGTCTTGGCTTCCTCACTACATTTATTACTTCCACACAGTCATGGGGTGTGGTGTCATCTGTGCTTGAGGGTAAAAGAGTGGCAGGGTTGAGTATGTTACATCTTCTAATCTCTATGTGGGGTTAAAATAGTGTCAGCTCGTATCCTGTCAATCTTGCTACAGTCAGGTGTTGCGTCTGTGTCCTATTCAGGAGAACTTCCACTGCGTGTGGTACTTGTACTGTCAGGGAGTGTCCCAGCACTATCGAGTCACTTTGTCTTATGGCCAAAGCTGTGGCCGCAACAGATTTCAAGCATGCTGGCAGAGCCTGTGCTACAGGGTCCAGTGTACTAGAAAAATAAGCACATGGCTTGTGTTTCCCTGCTTGGTCTTGTGTGAGGACAGATAGTGCTGTTCCATCCCGCTCTGTCACGAACAGGGTGAAGTGTTTCTTGTAATCAGGAGTGGCTAAAACTGGCGCTTGACATAATGCCCGTTTTAGTTCCTCAAATGCTAAGGTGTGCTCTGATGTCCAAGGGAGGACGTTAGAGGTGGCCGCCTCCAATGTAGTCAATTGTATGAGTGGCTTGACTATGTGGGCATACTGGGGAATCCTTTGTCTGCAATAGGAAGTAAGGCCAATGAATGCACGTACTTCTTTCTGTGTTTTGGGTTGTGAAATGTTGGAAATCAATTTAATTTGTTCTTGTGTCAGCTGCCTACCCTCCTTGGACAGCAAGTGCCCTAAGTAAGCCACTTGCTGTTCACAGCACTGTAACTTCGAAGGGGACACCTTGTGCCCCTTGTCCGCCAGAAAATGAAGGACCGTGAGGGAAGCCTTTTCACAGTCAGTTTCTGATCTTGCTGTGATGAGAATGTCATCCACGTACTGTATTAATGCTGTGTTGGTAGGCATACTTATACTGTCAAGTTGTCTCTTTAATGCCTGACTGTAAACACTTGGGCTTTCTGTAAAACCTTGGGGAGCTCTTGTAAATTTAAAGCTGCGTCCTTTTAAACTGAATCCGAAAAGATATTGACTGTCAGGGTGTATTGGAATGCTGAAGAATGCATTCTTCAGGTCAATGACCGTGAAAAATGTTGCCTCAGAATCAATGGCAGTCAATAATGAGGAAATGTCTGGTACCACAGGGTATTGTGGGACCACGCATTTGTTCAGTTCTCGAAGGTCAACTACTAGTCTGTAAACTGGGGGTGCTTGAGGGTCTGTGCGTTTAAGAACAGGGAGGACGGGGGAGTTACACACATTCGAGTCTGTCTCCACCACCACCCCCTGTTTAATGAGTTCTTGAATTATTTTTAATAAGGCTGTTTCAGCCTCAGGTGGAATCTTGTACTGTCGTATTCGGGGTAGGACTACTCCTTCCTTAAGAGTGACCTCGTGTGGTGTTATATCCATGTAACCTACGTCAGTCGAACCTTGTGCCCATAGATACTGTGGGACATCCTGAAGTCTGGGATCAAAATCTCTAACCGTGAAATGCCCTTTAAAATCACGCAAAAACAGTCTTACTCCTTCTGGTGAGCAACAGATAACTGCTCCCAGTTCCTTTAGGGTCTTTATACCTAGTAAATTTTCTGGACATGTTTTAGTGAGTAGTAGGTCTGTGGTGCGTGTCAGTGGACCCACCCCTAAAGAGACTGGTTCTGATACTTTGTTGACAATTGGCTTTCCAGAAAATCCCACGGATATATTCTGAGAGCCCGAGAGAGGTGCCCCTGGGACCTCGTCATGACTGATGGTAGTCCTGCTTGCCCCTGTGTCAATCAGAAACTTTCTATCTTGCCCCAGCAAACAAGCATGTACATAAGGACCCTCTTGGTCCACAGGAACTGGGATAAGGGGCAAGCAATCTTCCCTCTCGAGGCTGTTTCATGAAAAAGATTGGTATTCTGGGTAGTCTGACTGCGTGTACTGATACATTTGAGGTGCAGCGGCAGCGGGCGTCTGGACCTGCTGCGGGGTGGGGGCTTGTGTCTGTTGAGTGTTGTACTGTCTGGGTGTATAGGGTCGTTCCTTTGTTTTACCTGTGGCTATATTGTGCTTTAGGACGGGGCATTCCCTTACAAAGTGACCCTGTTGTTTACAATAATTGCAGGTCCCTTTAGTGGGTGTGGTACCATTCTTGTTTGTGTTTGCAGGTACTGTTTGGGCAACTAGCACCTTCATTTTTGTATCCTTCATGCGCTTCTTTTCTTGTTCTTGCTCTTCCCTTATTCTATTTTGGTGGTATTGCAACATCTGTAACATTTGTGAGGGGCTATTTGCTTGCCAAGTGCTCTCAACCTTCAGAACTCTATTCCTAATCTGAGGAAGGGCGTTGACAGCGAAACATTTCTCCAACCTAGTGTAGTAATCGCTCGTGTCTTCCTCTGGTTTCTGTTTACATGCTGAAATTGCATCCCAGTCTTCCTTTTTGGTCGTCAATAGTCTTGGTAAAATGTGTATAAGGAGTTCGGGGAGCCCCTTAATTTTTTCACCAAGGCCATCCCCCGGGGCCCTACCTGCATCTTCAGCTTGCAACTCTGCCCATTTCAACGTTTTATCTCCCACATCCCAGTCTTTCTCTTTAAGTTTCTCGTAAATGCCTGCTGGTAACAAGACCTTTAGTAACCTTAGGATATCAGGGTAAGTATAGTCTCCTATGCGGAGTATATCTTTTATTTCTCTGTGAAACCCCCCCCGGGTCTTTATCATGGGAAGGTAACAACCTCTTCATTTCCAGTATTTCTAGCTTGGTGAGAGGGCAGGGTATAGACATATACCAGCTGGACAGTGCCATCTTATTTTCTTATGGGGTGGACCTCTCGCAGAGGGTACTGTCCTCTGGGGCGAAGATCGGGTGTCATTGAGGCGGACAGGAATTGTTCATATTGGAGACGCAAGTCTAAAATGGTGTTAATCAGTTCTGGGCCCTGTTTCATCCATCTATCTAGTATTACCTTTTCCAGTATTTTATATAATTTGCCAGGGTGGTGATATTGGCTCTCATACAACGTGATCAAGTGTTGGACCATATAGATGCTGGCCAGGCGTTGTTCGAGTGGTGGGAGGCTCAGGAACATCTGGGCCACTATGTCGGGATTATATACATGATGTTGGGACACCCACTGGGTGGCCGACCGAGCCAACTCCCTCTCATCTGGCGTGAGGGGTGGCTCGTCGTCCATCCAATGGTCTAGGGCCTTTTCAGTTGTTTGAAACAAATCCTCAGGAGAGATGTTTGTTTCCTTGTTAACCCTTGTTTTCTGAGGTCGATGGTGTTTGGCGCCATTACAGTGCCGTGCTATGCCCAGAAAATTCATTTTGTCTGCCGGCTCATTGTTATCCTCTTCCTCTGACACACTATCCCTGCCTTCCTTCTCTGCGTTGCGTATTGCTAGTATTTTCTTTTTAATCTTGTTCGTCATTGCTTCTGTCTGCGCTGCCTTATCATGTTTACCGTCATTGATGCTGTCGCTCCACTCCATTAAACTGGCCTCCACGTCCCCATCACCCCCATCAAGTTCCCTGATCAGACAGTTGATAAAAAAACGGAGGATGTTGTTCTTAGCTTTTACTTTTCTATTTTCCATAGCTTGAGCTACGCATTCATGGTTCCGTCCTGTTCTGATGAACTCATACAAGGCATCTAAATGTGTATTCATATCAGGCAGTCCATCTAGCTCTGCGATGGCTTGCCTTACTCGTATTGATATGGCGCGCATTGGACCAGTAATACCTGGCTGCAAGTCATATATACATCTAGGGAGTTCGACGTCATCCTTTATTTCCTTATCCCCCCCCCCTTCCGCACCCCCGGAAGCCTGTTGTTGGTCCTGGACTGGCTGGGGCACGGCCTCTGGTGGGAGCGGGGGAAATGGTGCGTCTATGTAGGCTGGGGGTGGCTCTGCTAGGTAGGCGGAAAGGAACGCCTCTGGTGCCGTTGGTTTAATTTTAAGGGGTACATTTTGGGGAACTTCCTCCACAATCTCCTCTGAGAGTACAGGGTAGATACCAGCAACAAGAGCATTTCTTTCCCTATCCATTTGTTCCGCTCGAACCTGTTCACCCTCTTCTAGTAACTCTTTTTCTTTTGCCTGTTCTGACATTTGCCTGCTTTTCTCGGCTTTGTTAAGTTCTTTGAGGGCCCTCCTATTAGCCTCTTTGCGCCATAATTCAATAGCCTCTTTCTGCGAGGGCCTCGACTTCCTTTTCCATAGTTGTTCCTCTACTCTCATAATACATTCTGAATCCCATGTGCCGGTAGCAGGCCATCTATGCACCGTCTCTAGATCCTTTGTGTAATCTACCCAGAGGTCTAAATAGAGAATAGCGCTGATGCCATGTTTGTTATACATAAAATGGTCGGGAGTATCTCTTGGCGGGACATTAACTGCCTCTTCTAATATTCCCTTTTTAGTGCCTATTTTACACAATTTTGAAAACAGCGGAATGCTTAAAACCCAATTAAAACAATTTCAAACCTAAAACATATATAACATATTCCTATGCACTGAAATACAGTACAACCATACCGGTCTCGTGAAGGAGACACGTCTTTATCGTGTTCATTAAATGAACCCGTCTTTATGCGTTCTCAGTGGTACTCACCGGGAAGCAGAACTTGAAGACCTAGTCATCGGACGCTTGACGCTTGCGCAGGAATGGCGGATCTCTGAAGACCTCGGACTCGGCGCTCTCACTGGTTGGGCTCTGGGTCAGGACGCTCCGCAATCTTCCTCACCGCCTCGTGTGGATGTCTGGTCGCAGTCCGCCTCCTCCGTGGGCCTGAGGGAGTTGGCGGGAAGTCCCTCTGGCGTGTACACTTTGAAGTCCGTCTAGGCTGTAGAAGGGGGCAGGGGCCGGACCTACATCGCCGGTGCGTGGGGAAGGGGATGCGTCCCTGTTCGGGCGCCAGAAAATGTGGTAAATAAATTATTTACACTATCAGAATTTCTATAAATGCAAAAAGGGTCAAATATAAATGAGGAGCAGAGTCCGTGGTATTAGAGTCAATGGGCTTTATTGCATTAACTCGAGTTAAGGGAGAGCTCCAGCGCCAAGCGGGCACAGGAGAGTTCTGAGCTTTATTCACAGAGTACAATATTTATACATTCTTTGCATACATAGGGAGGAGCCCTCCAAGCAGAAGGAAAGAAAAAGATATGAGCATGTAGGCGTTCACTGTAATGAGTCATAGGTGGGTGGGTGCATAGAGGGGGCAGCAAGGTCAGCTAAAACTCGCACTGCCTGTTTGCGTAACTTTATCAGACTTCTCCATGAGGGCTGTTTCCTTTCTGTTGGCCAGGGAGGGCCCTGGGTGTCAGAGTGACTAGCATGTCTGGTCTTATCTCTAGCTCGGGGCAGCATGCAGATTGCTCTCATCTGTAGAAGTGTTGCTGCTTCATACTAGCAGTTGGTTTGGCCCTTCCTGTCCACCCCTTGTGTAACTGTCTTGGAGGTTTCCCTTGACATGGGCCCCACTTATCTCTGAGAGCCGACAGCAAAACTGGGCCTTATCTCTGCAGAGGGGCTTCTGCTCGCCTCCTGCTCGGGGCCGGAATGCAGCTTTATCAGGTCGACCCTTGTTTGACACTGTTAAGACACCCCGGGCTGGGCCTCTTCTCCGTGACTGCTCAAAAAAATATCTAATGTGCTGCAGAGAAATGTAACGTGTGCCTTTTTCAGGGTCTGGCATGGAGGGGCCTGGTGACAGAGAAATAAGGCCTCTGAATGTGAAGTAATGCAGGGGTTTTTATTCAACATGGCAGATGGTGAGAGGGTAGCGCTTGGGGGCACAAATACATATAAATATGTAATTTTCTTCAGACGATCCCAGGAAATTCATGATTGCGCTGCTCAGAGGGGCTTTTCCAGAGCTACAATCATGGGACTTGGACAGAGAAATACAGCAAGCCCATAGATTTCCTCTATTTCCCAGTAAACGCACCACGGCACCACAACATCCTCGTGCGATGCTTCTATTTTTTGGTAATTTCCTAGTCCGCCAAACTCTCTTTGACCTGGCCAGACCCATAAATAAACGTTCCTTTGAAGGGATAACCTTCTTCACCAGACCTGATTTTGCATACGCCACAGTGGAGCGTAGGTGGAGACTCAGACAGCTGTTTGAATCATTTCAGAAACAAGGAGCCGAGGTGTTTTTACAAAACCCGGCCAGGTTGAAAACTGTATATAAAAGGGTCACACGTAGCTTTGTTTCAGAAATTCAAGCTAAACAGTACCTAGAGGAAGTTTCGGGACATAAGTAAAAATGCACAAAAAGCATAAAGCTGGACACCTAGTCACAACTCAATATTCCGGCAGATGCAAAGTGTTAATAATTTTTAGAGCTCTTTCACCTGTGTGTTTTTATTCTTCTTCTTGTTTGCTCTGATGATTTTTATGGTACATGTTCATTTTTGGTGTTAGCTTCTATAGAAGGTTATATCTCTAAGGGGGGGGGCGGCTTTTCAGCGGGCTCGCGGGGCTCTGCACGCCGGATGTCAAACTCCTGGCCAGGCCAGGTAGCCTCCAAAGGTGGTGGAGGGTGGGGGGAGGGAGAGAGGGGGGGTTGGCGGGTCAGACAGATTGAACAAAAGAGTAAAAAACTTAACAGACAAATATGGTATGATGGTAATACTAGGACACAGTGCATTCAAAACCTTGGACATATATATGGAGTATACAATGTAATGAGATGGGATTGTTAAGAGTTTTATCAATGAATATTTGTGGCTTATATCATATTAAAAAAGGCAAACTGTAGAGGTAGGACTACATGCTTGGGGCACAAATATTGTTTCTCTACAAGAAACGCACATAGAGGGTTCACAAACACTCATTTTAAAAACATTAGGGTATAAGTTGATTTGTGCCACTACACAAGGTGCTAGGGTACGGGGGTTGCAATTTAAACCAAGGGAAATGGGTATGTTGTTGGTTACTCTAAAGCAGATAAATTTGGAAGCTGGGTGATCACAGAATGCCAATACGGGAACGGGCAAAAGATCACACTTTGTGCTGTATATGGAAGCAACAGTGAAGAGCCTTCGGTTTTTGACGTGATCTCAAACAAACTCACGCATTGGCCACTACCTTTAATGATTTGCGGAGATCTCAATATTAACTTTCCTAATGATTGGTCCATAAAAGATGGGTGGCAATATGTTGGCCGTAAACCTAAAGTGTTTAAAGCATTGAGACAGATGTGTTATATGCATGGACTAGTGGATGAATGGCAGACCTTAAAACCGAATGATACAGTGTACACATTTTTTTTCGTGTCCACATCTCACCCACGTAAGATTAGATTATATACTAGTGTATAACTCACTCAAAATTAATTGTCAAATTGAGAAACTGCCTCGAATCCTATCGGACCATAATCCGTCAATCTGCACAGTAGAAATAATACTGGAATGTTACATCTAGTTCCTGGACCTTTGAGAAATCCCTGCTTCTAGACGATGATTATTGCTTATTTAATGTCACAAACAATCCTAATGTCAACAAAACTGCAAGCACAATTTTTTAAAACCTGCTTTTTTTATATTATACACCCGACAAAATAGCTAAATGGGGAAGCGGCAAAGGCATGTGCTGCCCAAGATGTACCCTATATAATGCTGATTGTATACACATGTTTTCTACTTGTGGTGGATTAACATCCATAAAGCAAGAGATATGGACATTTTTGACCGCAGTACTTCAAAGCACTATTGTATTATCTAGCGATGTCATTTTATTAGCGGCTGCGGATCCCAGCAATGCTAGAGTAGGCCATGAACTGATTTTTATTGTTATGGCTGTGTTCAGACTGAGCAAAGCCTCAGTGTGGCTGGACTCTGCAGCTCCATCGTTTCAACAATGGCTAGCCAGGTTACTAACCATCTCTAATAAAGAGATTGCCATTTATAAACGGAAGGGCAGGAAGCGACGTAAAAGAGGGTTACAAATCTGGTCCCCCCTACTAGAATGGTGTTACTCTCAAGGCTCTACCTAATCGAGTACCAATGCTCTATGTGGTTCCAGCTGTGGGAGTTCCTCGGATTCTTGTTTTTTTTTAAATGTATGTACCTTGTTACCTGTGTTTCTAAAGTCATGATTTGGTTTGAATTATATAATTGTATGTAGACTTGTTTGACTGGGAGGGGTGGGGGTGAAAATTGTTGTTATGAACTTAATAAATATCTATAATTAAAAAAAGCATTTCAGAGTGCCAACACCCTGACCTTATGAGTTTGCCCTATGATGCAATGACCTAGGTACACTTACTGGGGTAGGACTGGAAATCCTAATGAACTATGCCTTTGATCATTTAATGGTACTTTTCCCTCAGACTGCCTTGGTATTCCCAAACATACGTCAAAAGCAGAAACTTGCATATTAACATGGAGGGTATAAATAGAAGCGATGGAGTTAATATCTCAGAGAAAGGCAAAAGGGTGTTCCTCAACAACTTGAAATGCTGAATCCTGTTTTATGGGTAGTTATCATCTCCACACATTCAACACAAAGGATCTTCACAAAGCTACCCTATTTCCCAAACACTGGTTCGGTAATATATTTAAATAATTGTTTTCAAATTCATGAATACCTCATTAATATGCAAAACAAAAGCAGACATTCAATATATACCAGCAGGGTCATAGTGGGATAGCAAACCAGCCCTGGCAGTGGGGGTGATGGTGGCGGTACCACTGCTGCTACGCTTTTGTTAGCTGCAAAACCGGCCCCCAGTAACAATAATGGCTCCAACCGGTCAAAAAACAGCCCCACCCTTCTGGTCCACCGAGGAACCCAGAGCCCGCAATGGCCAGTCTGGCCCTGCATACCAGCACATTTAAAATCCACAACTATGCAATTGTATCTGTTCATCTGATGGGTGTGTTAGTGTCTGAATGAGACTGTGAGTGGGTGCATGGGTCTGAGTGGATCTGTAAGTGGGTGTATGAGTGTCTTAGTGGGTCTGTGAGTGGGTTCATGAGTTTCTTAGTGGGTCTGGGTGTGGGTGCATGAGCCTCTGAGTGGGTCTGTGAGTGGGTGCATGAGTCTCTGACTGGGTGTGTGAGTGGCTGCATGAGCCTCTGACTTGGTCTCTGAGTGGGTGTGTGAATGTTTGACTGTATCTCTGAGTGTGTGCATGAATGTCAGAGTGGGTCTATGAGTGAGTGCTTGAGTGTCTGAGTGGGTTTATGAGTAGGTATATTTGTCTCTGTGGGTTTATGAGTGGGTGCATGAGGCTCTGAGTTAGTCTGAAAGTAGGGGCACACGTCTCTGAATGGGTCTGTGAGTGGGTGCATGAGTGTCTGAGTGGGTCCCTGAGTGGGTGTGTGAATGTCTGAGTGGACTTCAGAGTGGGTGCATGAATGTCTGAGTGGGTCTGTGAGTGGGTATGTAAGTGTCTGAGTGGGTTTGTGAATAGGTGCACATGTCCTTGTGGGTTTGTCACTGGGTTCACAAGTCTCTGAGTGGGTCTGTGAGCAGGTCCACAAGTCTCTGAGTAGGTCTGTGAGTGGGTGAGTGAGTAGGACTGTGAGTGGGTGCTTGAATGTCCGAGCAGACCTGGGAGTGGGTACATGAGTGTGTGAGCAGATCTGTGAGTGGGTGTAGGAGTCTCTGAGTGGGTCTGTGAGTTGATGTATGAGTCTCTGAGTGGGCCTGCCAGTCAGTGGGTGCATGACTGTCTAGGTAGTTCTGTGAGTGGGTGTATAAATATCTGAGTGGGTCTATGAGTGGGTGAATGAGTGTCTGAGTGGGTCTGTGAGTGGGTGCATGAGTCTCTGAGTTGGTCTCTGAGTGGGTGCATCAGACTGAATGGGTCCGTGAGTGGATGCATGAGTGTCCGAGAGGGTGCATGAGTCTCTGTGTGGGTCTGTGAGTGGGTGCATGGGTATCTGATTGGGTCAGTGAGTGGCTGTGTGAGTCTCTGAGTGGGTATGTGAGTGTCTGACTCGGTCTGTGAGTGGCTATGTGAATGTCTGAGTGGGTCTGTGATTGGGACCATGAGTCTATGAGTGGATCTGTGAGTGGGTGCGTGAGTTTTTGAGTGGGTCTGTGAGTGAGTGTCTGAGTAGGTCTGTGAGTGGGTGCACAAATCTCTGAGTGAGTCTATGAGTGGGTGTATAAGTATCTGAGTAGGTCTGTGGGTGAATCTGTGATTCTTTTGAGTGGGCCTGTGAGTGGGTACATAAGGGTCTGAGTGGGTGTTTGAATGTCTGAGTGGGTCTTTGAGTGGGTGCATGAGTCTCTGAATGGATTATGAGTAGGCGTGTGAGTGTCTGAGTGGGTCTGTGAGTGGGTGTGATGTATTTTTGTTTTACATTTTTGCATCGATAGTTGCAAATTTGTCATGAGGATACAATGGGTGGGTCAAATTATTTGTGGTCATAGATATACAAATTTGGATTTTCTTTAATATCTCCAAAACGCTTTTTCTATGGAAACTAGGTCCTAACTATAACTCCATACTGGCAGTAAGTAATATATATATCCACGACCAGCTCCAGCATGCTAATTAACACAGCCAGATAACGACTCTGCAATTCCAGTTTTGAGTAAGGTTGTTTATTAAAGTGTTGTGAAGCGTTTCAGCAGGGTCCCCTGCCTTGTTCACACAAAGAGCTCCCTTACTACACTTTCTTTTATAAAGTGTTACGGTCACATGGTATTATGGACATAAACAACATACTATAACGTTTCAATGTTACCGGTTTACTTTTCATAATTTAAAGGTGCTATTTTCAAATGTTGCCTAACTTTACACAACTGTGCAGACTATCACATTTCCAAATCACAATAGAATAAAATAAAAAAATTAAATGAAGATCAACATCAAACATTCTTCCACATTTGCATGCTTTATAATTCATTTCCTTCTGCCCTGTTTTATATACATCATTGTTATTTTCTGATTTTTATATTTTTGTGTAACCATTTTAACCATTATTATTTCTCTCTTATATTTTTTCTCAACTTGCATGCTTTGTATATGTTTTTAGAAATTAATAAATCCTGTGCAACCTTGTTGTCAAACCCACTTGTGTTACACTATACTAATATTGTGCATGAACTGTCTGCCCCTTAGAGGTATCTCTTCTTTTTGTACTCACGTTGTATTAGTTGGCAATGATCCTACGTTGTTATGTCTCTTTAAATCACTGTACCCGAGATAAACATCTTGGCGTCATTATTGCATACATGGAACGATTACCTGCATGTATCTATTATTGAAAAAAATGTCTGTTTGATTACACTATTTACCATGTATATCACTAGGTAATACTTGTTATAAAACACGTGGGGCCCGATTCACAAAAGTAATCTGAGACAAAATCCTAACTTTACGACTTTCGTTTGTGAATACCAAAAGTCGTAAAGTTAGGATTTTGTCACAGAATACTTTTGTGAATTAGGGCCAAGTTGCGTAACGGAAGGCAGAATGTTGTATACTTTATTCAGACATGGGGGTATATTATCAAGGACGGGTGATACATTATCTCCGCTTTTATCGGCAGGAAACTGCCGATAAAACGGCGATAATGGCATTGATAATATGCTCTATGGAATTCCTTTCGAAGCCCATGTTAGATGTGAAGAAATCTAACATGGGCTTCAATAGGAATTCTATAGAGCATATTATCAAGCCCATTATCGCCGTTTTATCGGCAGTTTCCTGCCGATAAAAGCGGCGATAATGTATCGCACGTCCTTGATAATATGCCCCTTAGTTTTAAGGTATTCTCCTGAGTGGTGTATTCACATATCCGATAGGTGAAATCTCGCATTAAAGTGCAAGTGCAAGTCTACCAATTTTGTGAATTTATAATACCTTATACCTTATTGCCATATCTATCAATAAGGCACTATTGAAGGGACTCTGGTAGGAACAATTTTACATTAAAGTGCAAATGCAGCTGTGCAAATTACTAAACCCACTGTAATTGATAGGACTCTGCTAGGTGCAATTTTGCATTAAATGCAAATGCAGTTGTAGAATTACAAAAACCCACAGTAGTTTGTGTCTCACTACCCATTCTCCTAGTGATGTACTGTTGTGTGGATTCAGTGTTTGAAAGTGCAAGTGCATCTGTGCAAAACATTGCTCTTCTTGAAAGTGCAAGTGCCTTAATTACAGTCTCTGTTAACATAAGTACCTGTAAACAAACACTCTATATACATCACCTTCAACCTTGCATTAGTAATGTCAATCTTACATAAAGTGCTGTTTCAAAAGTGCAATATAAAAAACATCAATCATTGGGTAATTCCTTATTACAATCCCACATGTTTATCAATTAAATTCATCACCAAATTGGTGTACCTTTTCAATATGCAAATGTTGGGGCATGAGCTTATAAAATTATGTTGTTTACGTGACACTAAATACAAAAACATTTCCTAAAAAATCATTCTCTAAAAAACATTGATTGAACACACATAGCATTACTTTCTGACATTCTAATCTGGGTCGGTCAGTCTCATATTTATCCTACTCAAATATGGACATACATATCTTCTTCTGAGATCAGGCCTCGAGGTGTCTTATTGTCAAACATTAATATATATTGAGATTCAAGTTCCCTGAGCTTGATCTCATGGTTCCTACCTCGTCTATTCCTGGGGACTGGATCAATTACGTAATACGACAGTTCATTCACATTACCTCTATGAAACTCATTTATATGTTGGGCTACCGGATATGTCTTATCCCTGTTTTTTACTGCCCTGAGATGCTGGAGGATCCTAACTTGTGCCATGTGAATTGTGCTACCCACGTAGATCTTAGCACTACATATTCACTCCTACAATTAAAGAACCGTGGAATTTTCCGTGGTTTATTCATCAGGGGTAGTTGGATTTCCCTATTTTTTTACTCCATGCTGGCATGCCTTGCACTTTAGACACTTATTGAAGCCTGGATTCGCCTTCAGCGACTCTCAGTTTCAACCACCTCTGGGCTAATTTTTTACCAGCTGTTGCCTCCTGGATTTGGCTCTTCTAATAGAGATAAGAGGCTTTCGTGAGACTAAACCATTCAATATTGAATCCTCTTTAATCAGATGCCAATGCCTATTCATACAGTCTCTCACTCTTGCATGATAGGTATTGTATCCGGTTACCATTCGAGTTTTCTCCTTCTTGTCTCCAACTTGTTTTTCTACCTTATTCTCTTGGAAGAGAATAGCCTCTCTTGGTAGTCCATCCACTTTCCTTAATGCTTGGTTCAGAACCTGCAGGCTATAACCGCTCTCTCCAAATCTTTGTGGTAGATCAGTTTGTGCTGTTTGAGGGAGTTTGCCTTGTTACAATTCCTTTTCATAGGGAGATGTTCCGCATAGGGTATGCTTTGTTTCAATTTTTGTGGATGAAAACTACTCGATTTTAGAATATCTATACATATTCATTGAAAAAACCAAAGGTAATTATTAGGTTATATTTAGGTGAAATGTTCAGCAGCAATGTAACATTTAAAACTCAAAAAACCATAGAAAATCACCAGTCATAGTAATCTCAAGTAACTATAATTCTTGCTCTAAGAACATTTCATCTAACTATAACATTACTTTAACCATTTGATTTTTTTATTGCTAGTTTTTTTTAACCTAAAGTTATATTTTATTACCAAACGTAAAGCCAAACCCCTGCTGTGTAAGGCCTTTGGCCATGTGCGTTCGGGGCTTGGCGGCAGATCGAGGCCATAGGCCAGGTCTTTCAGCCTTTCACCCCACAGGCAGCCATTCCCACACTGCACACAGCCTTTGGCTGTGCATGGCAGGGGGATGGCCACAGTCCTGGCAGGTGACCAGTCCGGTCAACCAACCCCCCCTCCCCCCGCTCCTCCGCACCCAACACCCTATATATAACACAGATCTATCATCTTTTTCCAAAAATTATGCATAATTTTAATCAAATAGATATTTCAATAATGCACACAATCTAATGTTTATTATTATTGATTACTTAAAAAATATTTCATAAAGTTTCATTCAACTTCATGTCTGCAACTCTTTTTTATTATTACATTTTGATGGTGAAAAATAGGAATCAGACTTATATTTGTTCTTTGAGAAAAAAATAAACAAACATGTCTAAAACCCAAAAAATACCATCATAAAAATAATCACAAAAAGCCCTTCAATTTTATGTGATACATCTTCAGGCCACATGAAATGCAACCATACAACAAGCACCGTACCAGCTGAAGGGCAAAATGCATTTTCCCCATTCATGTTTTCATAGGAACTTATGCCAATAAACAAAAGAAGAGAGGTTAACGTATCTTATAAGCCACTTAGATGGAGCCAAACGACTCGTGGAGTACGCACCCTATTTGGGTTTGAAAAGAAAGCCCTCACACACCGACCTGGTCAGTGTCATGCTTCATCATCGGGCCCCACCGAAGAGACCTAATGCCTCTTCGGTGTGCTGCGACGCCAGGAGACTGCGGAGCTGGTAATGTGAAATGGGTGTGTTGTGAGGTTAGCTAAAATTAAAAGTGTCTAAAGGGTATCTAAAAAAAGTTTATTAATGATCCCTAGGACACAAGTAAAAGGTTCTATGTGTCTGAATTTTAGTGCCAAAGGTAATGGTTGGTTAATTCAGATTTAAGTCAGTCAACATGTTTCAGCCTTAGGGGTGGTTTAAATTTACCTAGGCATTCGTCAGGACAATGATAAACCCCGGCGGTATGGACTCTCTAATCGTCCACCCTAACCTGGGGGCGTGGAAGTGAAAAATTAATAAAAAAAGTGATAAAGTGCATAAAAAAGGAAGAGCGGAGTGCTCATTCCAAAAAATAACTCCTAGTTATGGAGTATATCGGCACTTTAAAGTATGGCGCTATCTGCACCATGGGTCTCAGGAGGGGGGTTGGAGTGTCCCTGGCACATCGCCCTCAGCACTCGCAACCCGCTTGTACACCTTGCACTTTAGACACTTATTGAAGCCTGGATTCGCCTTCAGCGACTCCCTAGTTTCAACCACCTCTGGGCTAATTTTTTACCAGCTGTTGCCTCATGGATTTGGCTCTTCTAATAGAGATAAGAGGCTTTCGTGAGACTAAACCATTCAATATTGAATCCTCTTTAATCAGATGCCAATGCCTATTCATACAGTCTCTCACTCTTGCATGATAGGTATTGTATCCGGTTACCATTCGAGTTTTCTCCTTCTTGTCTCCAACTTGTTTTTCTACCTTATTCTCTTGGAAGAGAATAGCCTCTCTTGGTAGTCCATCCACTTTCCTTAATGCTTGGTTCAGAACCTGCAGGCTATAACCGCTCTCTCCAAATCTTTGTGGTAGATCAGTTTGTGCTGTTTGAGGGAGTTTGCCTTGTTACAATTCCTTTTCATAGGGAGATGTTCCGCATAGGGTATGCTTTGTTTCAATTTTTGTGGATGAAAACTACTCGATTTTAGAATATCTATACATATTCATTGAAAAAACCAAAGGTAATTATTAGGTTATATTTAGGTGAAATGTTCAGCAGCAATGTAACATTTAAAACTCAAAAAACCATAGAAACTCACCAGTCATAGTAATCTCAAGTAACTATAATTCTTGCTCTAGGAACATTTCATCTAACTATAACATTACTTTAACCATTTGATTTTTTTATTGCTAGTTTTTTTTAACCTAAAGTTATATTTTATTACCAAACGTAAAGCCAAACCCCTGCTGTGTAAGGCCTTTGGCCGTGTGCGTTCGGGGGTTGGCGGCAGATCGAGGCCATAGGCCAGGTCTTTCAGCCTTTCACCCCACAGGCAGCCATTCCCACACTGCACACAGCCTTTGGCTGTGCATGGCATGGCAGGGGGATGGCCACAGTCCTGGCAGGTCCCCGACGGGGTCCGGTTTGAGGAAGTACTAGGTGTACAAGCGGGTTGCGAGTGCTGAGGGCGATGTGCCAGGGACACTCCAACCCCCCTCCTGAGACCCATGGTGCAGATAGCGCCATACTTTAAAGTGCCGATATACTCCATAACTAGGAGTTATTTTTTGGAATGAGCACTCCGCTCTTCCTTTTTTATGCACTTTATCACTTTTTTTATTAAATTTTCACTTTCACGCCCCCAGGTTAGGGTGGGCGATTAGAGAGTCCATACCGCCGGGGTTTATCATTGTCCTGACGAATGCCTAGGTAAATTTAAACCACCCCTAAGGCTGAAACATGTTGACTGACTTAAATCTGAATTAACCAACCATTACCTTTGGCACTAAAATTCAGACACATAGAACCTTTTACTTGTGTCCTAGGGATCATTAATAAACTTTTTTTAGATACCCTTTAGACACTTTTAATTTTAGCTAACCTCACAACACACCCATTTCACATTACCAGCTCCGCAGTCTCCTGGCGTCGCAGCACACCGAAGAGGCATTAGGTCTCTTCGGTGGGGCCCGATGATGAAGCATGACACTGACCAGGTCGGTGTGTGAGGGCTTTCTTTTCAAACCCAAATAGGGTGCGTACTCCACGAGTCGTTTGGCTCCATCTAAGTGGCTTATAAGATACGTTAACCTCTCTTCTTTTGTTTATTGGCATATAACTGGGGACTAAGAGAGTGTTTCTGAACTTCCCTATCTCTCCCATTGTTATTCTGTTCATAGGAACTTAGACACATCTATAGCCCAAAGCACTGAACGGATTTACATCAAATTTGGCAGAAAGCTAGATCTTCGTCCTGAAAGCATGCTTTTTGTGTTTTGATGTAAATCCGTTCAATAGTTTTGGAGAAATTAAGGTTAAGGAAATATTTATGTATCACATCATGGAGGATCCGCAGAGCCGCCAGATCTCAAACTGAAATCTGATTGGCTGCCACCACCTCTACCAGGAAGTGGTGGCAGCCATCTTAAGACTTGGGACTCAGTCCTAAAAACAAGTTGGAAAAGACATAAAGGGGCAGGGTAGGGATACCCTGTCCGCCTAGGCCTGGTGGCGGGGTTCCAGAGGGACACGGCCTGTGGGCAAAAATATTTTTTTCAAAAAGTGTTGCCACAAATTTGTGGAGGGTCTGCAAATCAGTAGCTTTTTTTTCTAAAATAGAAGCATGAGCTTCTGTGTTTTTTTTAAACCCCTGAGGTGGGCCAGGGCCTAGGAGGATGACACATCATTTTTTGGGGGGACAAAGGTGAGTGGCCTACCGCTGCATGCTGTTTTTTACCCCGATTTCTGCCCATAAATATCTGCTCCCTTTGGGTGGGAACAATGCTGGTGGCCCCCTCTCCTTCAAAATAGATCCAGCCCTGCAGAATGAGTCCCCCACGCAGTCCCCCCTTTTAAAAAAAGTTATGAGCCTAGGGGTGGGTCTCCGGGGCCAAAAGGCCAATCCCCAGGCCCGGCATGGTGAGGGGGTGGCTGCCTGCAAAGGGGTGAGTTGACTGGGGGTTGAGTTCAAGTTCAAGTTCGGAAATTTGTATAGCGCACTACTCACCCATAGGGTCTCAAGGCGCTTGAGGAGGGAGGAGTGGGGGGTACTTTACTTATCGAATATCCAAGTTTTAAGTTGCTTTCTGAAGGAAAGGTGGTTCTGTACAAGGCGGAGGTGGGTGGGGGAGAGAATTCCAGGTTTTGGCCGCTAAGTAGGAGAAGGTTCTTCCCCCCATGGTGGATCTATGGATGCGCGGAATTGCGGCGAGGGCTTGATTGGATAATCGTAGTTGGCGTGTGGGGGTGTAGAAGGACAGTCGTGTGTTGAGGCATTCGGGTCCTAGGTCGTAAAGGGCTTTGTGATCGTGGGTGAGGAGACGGAACGTTATTCTCTTGTTGACGGGGAGCCAGTGGAGGTCTTTCAGGTGACCGGAGATGTGGGCTTGACGGGGGATGTCCAGTATGAGTCTGGCTGAGGCGTTTTGGATGCGTTGGAGTTTTTTCTGTAGTTTGGCTGTGGTTCCGGCGTAGAGGGTGTTTCCGTAGTCCAGTCGGCTTGTGACCAGTGCGTGAGTGATTGTCTTTCTTGTTTCGGTGGGGATCCAGTGGAAGATTTTTTTGAGCATGCGTAAGATGTTGAAGCATGATGATGAGACGGCGTTGACTTGTTTGGTCATCGAGAGGGAGGAGTCCAGGATGAAGCAAAGGTTACATGCGTGGTCCATAGGTATGGGTGCGGTTCCCAGGGCTGGTGGCCACCATGAGTCGTCCCAGGCAGAGGGGGATGATCCTAAGATGAGGACTTCCGTTTTGTCCGAGTTTAGTTTGAGACGGCTGTTCTTCGTCCACACTGCTACTTCTTTCATTCCTTTATGTAAGTTGGTTTTGGCGGAGTTTGGGTCTTTGGTGAGGGAGAAGATCAGCTGGGTGTCGTCTGCGTAGGAGATGATGTTGAGGTTGTGTTGGCATGCGATGGATGCGAGGGGACTCATGTATACGTTGAAGAGGGTGGGGCTGAGTGATGATCCTTGTGGTACGCCGCAGATGACTTCGGTGGCCTCTGATCTAAAAGGGGGGAGGCGGACTCTCTGGGTTCTTCCGGCGAGGAACGAGATGATCCAGTCCAATGCTTTTCCTTGTATTCCGATGTTGCTGAGGCGTTGTATTAGGGTGCTATGACAGACTGTGTTGAAGGCTGCGGAGAGGTCATGTAGGATGAGGGCAGCTGTTTCTCCGTTGTCCAGTAGAGTTCGGATGTCGTCAGTAGCTGTGATGAGTGCGGTTTCGGTGCTGTGTTTGGCTGGGAAGCTGGACTGTGAGCGGTCGAGGGATTTGTTGTTTTCGAGGAAGGCGGTGAGCTGACTGTTGACGGCTTTCTCAATGACTTTGGCAGGGAATGGGAGGAGCGATATGGGGCGGTAGTTCTTTAGTTCAGTGGGGTCTGCTGTGGGTTTCTTCAGAAGGGCGCTGAGTTCTGCATGTTTCCAGCTTTCCGGGAAGGTGGCGGAGTTGAGGGAGCAGTTGATGACGTCTCGGAGATGGGGTGCGATGATGGAGTCTGCTTTGTTGAAAATGTGGTGGGGACAAGGGTCAGTTGGCGATCCTGAGTGGATGGAGTTCATCAGGCGAATGGTGTCTTCAGTGGTGATTGGGTTCCAGGCGCAGAGGTTGTCAGAAGGGGGTGTTGGTTCGGAGGTGAGTGGAGTGGGCTGGTCCCCGTGCTGGTTTTCAAAGCTGTTATGTATGTCGGCGATTTTGTTGTAGAAGAAAGAGGTTAGGGAGTCGCAGAGTTCTTGGGAGGGAGTAATGTCGTTGGTGCCGGCGGTGAATTCTTTGACGATGTTGAATAGTTCCTTGCTCTTGTGGGCGTTGTTGTCAAGTCGATCCTTGAATGCTGATTTCTTGGTGGATCGGATCAGTTGGTGGTGTTTGCGGGTTGCGTTCTTGAAGGTGGTCAGGTTGTCAGTGGTTGGGTTTTTTCTCCAGGCTTTCTCGAGAGTACGACAGGACTTCTTGGATTTCTTAAGGTCATCTTTGAACCAGGGGGATTTTTTGTTACCTTGCTTGTTTTGATGGTTTTTCAAGGGTGCTAGTTCGTCTGCGCTGTGGGTGATCCATTGTGTGAGGTGGGTGGCTGCTTGGTTTGGGTCGGATGATTTGGCAGGAGGGTTTTGGTAAAGCGATGTGAAGAGCTGGTCGGTAGTAATTTTGTTCCAGTTTCTTCGGGGAATAGGTTGTGGGGGGTTGTGGGTCGAGGTATTTTTGTAGTCGAAGTGAACGCAGCTGTGGTCCGTCCAGTGGAGAGCTGTGGTGTGATTGAAGGAGATGTGCTTGCTGGAGGTGAAGATTGGGTCGAGCGTGTGTCCGGCGTAGTGGGTGGGGGTGTCCACAAGTTGTTCGAGTCCGAGGTTGGCCAAGTTGTCCAGAAGGGTGGCGGTGTTGGAATCGTTTTTCTTTTCCAGGTGATAGTTGAGGTCTCCCAGTAGAATGTAGTCTTCGGAGGGGAGGGCGTGTGGGCTGATGAAGTCAGTGATGTCTTCGCTGAAATGTGTGCGGGGTCCTGGTGGTCTGTAGATGAGGGTGCCTCTGAGTGTGGTCTTGGGGTCGGTGTGGATCTGGAAGTGAAGGTGTTCGGCGGATGTGAGGTTGTCGTCGGAATTGGTCGTGATGCGGATGGTGTTTTTATGGACGATGGCGATGCCTCCTCCTGTTTGGTTGGTGCGGTCCTTCCGGATGATCTTGTAGCCATCCGGGATGGCTATGGCGATGTCGGGTGCTGATGAGGCGTTCATCCATGTTTCTGTAAGAAAGGCGACAGCCGGAGATGTAGTGTCGAGTAGGTTCCAGAGTTCAACGGCGTGTCTGTGGATCGAGCGGGTGTTGAGCAGGATGCACTTTAGGTGGTTAGTGTCAGAGCTCTGTTTGGAGTTTGTGGATTTGGTGTGGGTCCTGATGCAGTCGAACTTGCAGGAGTGGCAGGTGAAGGGTCCATGGGTGTGTCCTGGGGCAGCTTGGTAGCATTGTGGTGTGCGGCCGGGGTTAAGGACTGAGAGGGTTGCTGCGTCGTATGTTATGCGGGTGGAATTGCTTTTGCGGGGGGCAGGGGGTCTGGCGCTGGGCGCAGTCCAGGCACGGACGGGCGCAGACGGGCTTACCTTTGGCGCACCTTCGGCGCGCATGGGGCGCGACCGCTGCGCGCAAAAGCATCTGTCATATGTGGATAGTGGAGGGGCGGGGGCGAGGGAGGATCAGCTGGGAGGAGGGGGCGGGGTGGATAGGACGGTCTCCGAGCCACAACAACAACAAAATGGCAGCAATAGTGAAACTGGAAATAGGATGGGGCACACAGAGTAATTGATGAGCTTAAACAATCTGAGATGTAAGCGCTACAAATATCGATGCACAAAGCGAGCAATGCTAATTAGAGTCAAGGCTACACAGCGAGCGTTACAACTGGGACTGCGCAAATGAATAAAAACAGTGCTTAAGTCAGGAAAGCGCTATATTTAATTAAAAACACTCGACAATGCTTATTGCAGTACAGCGCTATGACAAGCGGCAGCTAGCAGTTACGAGAAGCGCAGAGCAAAGCAACGAGTGCAGCCAACGATACCACTGGAGAGCAGGGAGCGTGGGGAGCGACCGCTACTGAGAGCGTCAGGACGGTCACATATATGTTGCCCACTGGCTGTCACCTGTAGGTAGTTATAGTTAGGACCTATTGGCATTCCAGCCAGTAGTGTGGTATATAAATAAATAATACCGGATCTATTTTTGACTGGACATAGTAATAACAGATAGCTCAATAAAATAAGAGTCAAGATTCGAGGTAGTAGGAGTTTGCAGGTTTAATACAGCATAAGGACAGGAACAGGACAACCTGCACAGGAATAGGATGGCAGCGCTGCCGGGGGCAGGATCGGCGTTGGCGTATAGGCGTAACATTTAATAACAGTGCACAAGTATATATACTAAAACAAATGCATTACAATACATATAATAGGCGGAGCAGTGGGTGTGGTCAATAGCAGTCGCGAAAGATAAGGGTGAAAAGAGGTGTAACAGGAGGCGTATACATAGACATGTGATGTAAACGTAACAGAATATGTCATAAATGGGGCGGAAACATGGAGGGGGCTACCTAAGGAGCCGGGACCTCTAACCTAGTGGTGCGCGCAAACTGACAATGACGTGTTACTAGGAGAAGCTGGGGGCTATGACTTCTGCGCTAGGAGCAGAGACTGAAGTCTGGAGAGTCAGGGCGACATGTACCTAAACACTATCTAGTATCTGATGTTTAGAGAACATGTTGATAGAATCCAGAAGTTATCGGGGTAAAGGCTAACAGACTCTAAGACTGGTGCATGCATTATTCTACATGTAGTGCGTATTGAAGAATATGAAATGACCATAAATACAGTATTTCTCTTACATGGAGACGTAAAGGCTAGACGATGACTGAAACTATTGATACGATTCAGTAGCTTAGGAATGCAGAGAAGGAGGGCTGGACTGATAACTAGAATCATAACATACTTTTGGCAGACTAGCAGGCAGAGCCAGGCCGAGCCGGGCACTGTGAGACAGGAAGTAAGTGAAGGGTCAGGAATACAGGTGGGGGCTGTATCGCTCCTCAGCGAGGGCTCAGGAGACAGGAGCTGAATCTGGTGTCCGGGCCCTTTTGAGGCCTAGAAACGGGGACTTTTCAATGGAATAACGTGCACACTGAGAAACGTGGCAACGTAGCTTTACATAGGCCTGATACTCGTAGCTTTCACGAGAACTGGAAACTGGCATACTAGAGATGGACACAACTGTAATTGCGTCTTTAATCGAACATGGGGAATACATATGCATATTAATCATGCACACATAACATAAGATGGGGGACACGTAGGGACACAGAACATGGCAAAATTTACTTTTCCACATTCCCTCCTTGTCACTACGTTTCCATCAGGAAACATCAATATTCATGATACCGTCTATTATTTCATACAGTATCATTTGCTCGTCTCGAATTGTCTTGGAACTGGATTTAGAACGGGACTTGGGACTAGGAATACAAGAGGTAGCACAAATGCCGCAAATCGCAGGGCCACATTGTATACAGAGGCAGCAACTAAATATGATTGCTACTGCAAAACCTAGAAAGGACAACACTTTCCATCCCCAGGCGGAAATTATATTCCAGAACCAACCGGACCATGTCCAGGTGCCTGGATTTTGGTGTAACAGATGGGCAATTTTATGGAGTCTGGTTATAGCTGAATAAACAGACGGCGCGTTATTAGGAATGAAAATGCAGCAACTAGATCCGATGACTCTACATGCCCCGCCCCTATCGGCCAGTATGACGTCAAGGACGAGACGATTCTGGAGCACGACAATTCTCATAAAAGATTGCTCTTCGGTTAAGTTACCTAGAGCAGAAGTAGTCTCAATCACTACTGCTTCAAGTGTTCTGGTTAATCTACGTATCAGTTTACTGTTCACGACAGTACCTAAGTAGGGAAAGACACCTTTATTGATATCTATGTATTGTTCTAGAGCAGTTTCAGTATAATCAACAATCGGGAGGTCTCTCTTGTGTCTAGTATGTACTAGGTGGGGGTTCCTATGATAGTCAGGTGGGGCTAGAAAAACTGGTGGCAGTAGGAATGCAATGTAACAGGTTCCCTCCCAATCGAGGGGCAGACGAACATATGCGGTCTGACCACAAACAAAATAGGAATGACGTGAAGCTTTGAAAATAGATTTCCCACTGTCACTATACTTGACAATAGTAGTACAATCACTATGTCCTACATGTACGGAACCATTCTTTCTGACGCATAATTCACCTTTGACTGGTAATACTGACATAGCAGGTAAGTCTGGAGTAGTATCAGACTGAACATTCAGGACCATGAAATTCGAAGAATAATTACCCAAATTATAAACTTCATTTTCTAGATCTAACCCTGTTCTGTGGGGAAGACCTTGCTCGTCTGGAGAACATGTACTGTTCAGAAAGGACATATCATTTGAGGATGACGTTAACGTGGACCATGCTCCACATGAACCGTTATGTGAAAATGGATAAGGAAAGAGTGGCAGAACTCCCTTCGGTGTCTGGAAAGGGGGGAGTCGACCACACACCCAACAATTAGTGGCATTGCTGGTCTGGTGTGAATAATGTAACATGCGGATAAAGGAATTATTTCGCATAGCAAGACGATAAGATAGTTCATGAGGAGGCAGATCACTAAACGTATGCTCTACTGTAGTATTAGAAGACTTATTTACACTAGAAACTGGAAAATATAAATAAAATGCATAACTCGTGCAGGTAATCATAAGGCTGAGATATAGCAGAAAACATAAAATAATAATGCAACTTTTAGAGTTCTCACTAACTCTCTCTCTATGGGGGTCTATTTTATACATGTCAGAAACCGGTCTAACCGTTTCACCTAGGGGAGGACTTAGACAATCAAACTGGCTGACTTATTTTACTAGACCTTAATTTTAACTTGTACTCCTGCTGCGGAGTTTTCTCTAACAGGGAGGAATTTGTATCAATGTCTTTTGCGGGACAGTCCTTGAGAATAGTACTTTGGCAGTCTTTAAAATCCTCGGAAATTTTCTTGGAAACAGTCTTTAGTCCATAAAACTTCTTTACATGCGACAAATGTACCCAGCCCTTCCTGCCTTCCAGCTTGACGGCAGTACGGGTGGCCAGGAGAACTTGCTTGGGCTCCTTCCAGCGGGGCTCCAGCGGACTTGAACGATCAAAGTTCCTTACGAGGACCAGACTTCCGGGAACGATTTCATGCGGTGCCACCTCGGTATTGTCTGGAAATGCGGCGGCAACCTGTGAACGACAAGAGTGTAGGGCAGACATCAAGGAAGCTAGGTAATCTGTCAGCATATTACTTGAAACATCTGTAATACTTCGAGGTCTAGGTGTACCCCACATATTAGGGGGGCGGCCGAATACGACCTCGTACGGGGACAGACCTGATCTGGAATGTGCGACCATGCGCATATAAAACAGAGCGACTGGCAGAGCTACTAACCAGTCTACACCTTTTTCTTGACAGACTTTAGCAATACGGATTTTCAGGGTCTGATTATGTCTCTCTACGAGACCGGCTGCTTCAGGATGGCGTACACAATGGAACTTCCACTGGTACCCTAACAAAAGGGAAACGTGCTTCATTAATTCAGATGAGAATGGCTGGCCGTTATCAGAATATACGACCCTAGGGAGTCCATAACGGGGGAAGAATTCACGAACCAACTGCTTGGCAGTGGTCGTGGCTGTGTAATCTGAGACTGGATATGCTTCTGTCCATCTAGACAAAGCGCATACAACTACAAGGACATACTTGAAACCTCGACATCGCTCCATCTGAACATAATCCATCTGGAGGACTTCAAAAGGGTGGTCAGGGGGCTGGAATCCACCTTGTTCCACCGGGACACTTTTACCTGGATTAAACTGGCAACATATCATACAGGTACGGACTTTCTGCTTGGCTGCAGCTCGTAAATGCTTGTTAAACCAAATGTTCTGGATACTGTCTAACATGGCTTTTTCTCCTAAATGTGCTGGACTATGTGCGGTATTGATAATGACTTGAACCATTGAGTCGGGGAGAAACCATGTGGCTTTTCCCTTCGTTACCCATCCCTGATCTGTCTGGACCCCTCCTTGTTCGGACCATTTCTTGATTTCATCGGGAGTAGCATGTAACTGGATATCTATGACATCTTGAGTAGGGTCCTTAACTGTCATACAAGTAGTCGGATCTGGAGTATGTGTCTGTGTCGGATTAACTGACATGTCTGGAGTCTGTGCTGTAAGCTTGGCTGTGCGATCTGCTAGATCATTACCTTGAGAAATAATGTCTGTAACTTTCGTATGTGCTTTGCATTTCATGATAGCAATAGATGTTGGTAAATGTATTGCATCTAACAGAGCTTGAATGAGGAGACCATGCTGAATCTTGGTTCCATGAGAAGTCATGAAATCTCTCTCCTGCCAGAGCACTCCGAAGTCGTGTACAACTCCGAATGCGTAGCGTGAATCTGTGTAAACATTAACTTTCAGGTTCTTGGCGTGTATGCAGGCTTGTGTCAGAGCAACTAGCTCTGCTGCTTGAGCAGACAGGGTGTCAATATGGTGTGTTCTATAACTTCAGTGTCAGTAGTCACTGCATACGCGGCTACTAGTTCTCCTGTACTTGTTCTCATACATGAACCATCCACATAAAGTGTCAGGTCGGGATCTGGTAATGGAATGTCTGTCAGATCTTGTCTTGGCTTAGTCATAGTATTAACTACTTCCACACAGTCGTGTGTGGCAGGATTCGAATTAACTGACGGTAACAGTGTAGCAGGATTTAGAACGTTGCAGCGTCTGATTTCTATGTGTGGCTGGAACAGTGTCAGTTCATAACCTGTCAAACGTGCAATTGTCAAGTGCTGAGTCTGTGTTCGGTTTAAAAGAACTTCCACGGAGTGTGGAACTTGTACTGTCAAGGAATGTCCTAATACTATGGAATCACTTTGTCTGATAGCTAGTGCTGTGGCTGCAACTGACTTGAGGCACGCAGGCAGAGCCTGGGCTACTGGATCTAATGTGCTAGAGAAATAAGCACAGGGCTTGTATTGTCCTGCTTGATCTTGTGTGAGAACAGATAATGCTGTACCTTCACGTTCTGTGACGAAAAGTGTAAAAGGCTTACTGTAGTTCGGTGTAGCTAGAACAGGAGCTTGGCATAAAGCTTTCTTTAACTCATTGAAACTAAGTGTATGTTCAGATGTCCAAGGGAGGACAGTCGATACGGCTGCCTCCTGTGTCGTTAACTGTATCAGTGGTTTGGCTAGAAATGCATACTGAGGAATCCATTGTCTGCAATAAGAAGTAAGGCCGATAAAAGCACGTACCTCCTTCTGTGTCTTGGGCTGAGGAAGACTCGCTATTAACTGGATACGGTCTGGTGTCAACTGCCTACCCCACTTGGACAGTAAGTGGCCTAAGTAGATCACTTGCTGGACACAGAATTGAAGCTTCGAAGGGGACACCTTGTGCCCCATCTCGGCAAGGAAATACAAGACTGTAAGTGATGCTCGCTCGCAAGCACGTTCAGAACGGGCTGTGATCAGTAGATCATCGACATACTGGAGCAGGGCAGTGTCTGTTGGCATGTGAATGTTGTCTAGTTGTCTCTTAAGTGCTTGACTGTAAATACTAGGACTTTCTGTGAAACCTTGAGGAGCTCGTGTGAATTTATAGCTCCTTCCATTTAAACAAAATCCGAAAAGAAACTGGCTGTCTGGATGAATGGGGACACTGAAAAACGCGTTCTTGAGGTCTATGACTGTAAAAAATGAGGCTTCGGAATCAATGGCTGTCAATAGGGAAGAGATATCTGGGACAACTGGGTACTGGGGAATAATACATTTATTGAGTTCTCGAAGGTCAATTACTAATCGATATACTGGGGGTGCATTTGGATCAGTACGTTTCATGACTGGAATGATCGGAGAATTACATACATTGGAGTCAGTTTCTACAACTACTCCTTGAGCCATGAGCTCGTCAATAATTTTGGATAAGGCAGCTACAGCCTCAGGTGGTAATCTGTACTGTCTGATTCGTGGTAACACTACACCTGGCTTGAGAGTCACACGATGGGGTGTGATTTGCATGAAGCCAACATCAGTTGGACCTTGCGCCCATAGATGCTGCGGAACATTAGACAATCTCGGATCAAAATCACGTAATACATAGTGACCCTTGAAGTCACGTAAAAACAAACGTATTCCCTCGGGGGAACAACATATGACTGCACCTAACTCTTTCAGTGTCTTAATGCCTAACAAATTTTCTGGACATGACTTCGTAAGTAATAGATCAGTAGTACGGGACAATGGACCTACTTCTAGAGTAACTGGCTTTGAAATCTCGTTTACAATAGGCTTTCCTGAAAATCCAAGGGAAACATTTCTAGAGCCTGAGAGCGGAGCCCCTGGAACTTCGGCGTGACTTATAGTGGTCCTACTTGCCCCTGTATCAATCAGAAACTTTCTGTCTTTCCCTAACACTTGACTATGAACATAGGGACCTTCTTGATCTACAGGAATCTCGATGAGAGGCAAGCCTACCTCCCTCTCTAGGCTGTTTCATGAATACTGTTGATACTCTGGATACTCTGTCTGAGCATACTGATACATCTGCTGTGTAACATGCTGTGTTGCAGTAATAGGCTGCGGTGCTGGAACTGTCTGTTGTGCATTCTGTGGCTGAGAAGTCTGTGAAACTTGTTCTTGTCTAGGCGGACGTGGTCTTTCTTTAGTTTTACCAGTGGCTATATTATGTTTCAGAACTGCACACTCGTTTATGAAATGACCTGGCTGTTTACAATAATTGCATGTCCCTTTAACGGGAGCTGCAGGATGACTGGCTTGATTCGGACCCCTCTTCTGACTGTCTTGAGGAATAGATTGTGCA
Source organism: Lissotriton helveticus (assembly GCF_964261635.1). Lineage (NCBI taxonomy): Eukaryota > Metazoa > Chordata > Amphibia > Caudata > Salamandridae > Lissotriton > Lissotriton helveticus. Next base: position 1,076,872,311 of record NC_136072.1, read on the forward strand.
ACTAGTACTTTCATTTTCGTGTCTTTCATACGTTTTCTCTCGTGTTCTTGCTCTTCTCTGATTCTATTCTGGTGGTACTGGAGCATCTGTAACATCTGGGACGGGGTACTAGCTTGCCATGTACTTTCGACTTTCAAAACTCGATTCTTAACTTGTGGACTTGAATTCTCGACTAATTTAGTAACAAAAAGATGAGGGTATGACTCGCTACTCGTCTTCAAGCCACTGTTTATAATAAAACATTTCTCAAATCTAGAATAAAAATCACTAGTGTCTTCGTCTTGTTTCTGTTTACAGGCTGAGATTGCATCCCAGTCTTCCTTTTTAGTGGCTAACAATCTGGGCAAAACTTGTATTAACAGTTCTGGTAATTCTTTACATTTCTCTCCAAGACCGGTACCTGGTACTCGTATCTTATCTTCAGCTTCTAGAACTGCCCAATCGATCTTTTTCTCTCCCACCTCCCATTCTTTTTCCTTGAGTTTTTCATATACCCCTGCGGGCAACAGGACTTTTAACATTTTAATAATATCTGGATACGTATATTCTCCCATACGGAGCATGTCTTTTAATTCTCGGTGGAACCCTGCTGGATCTTTGTCATGACAAGGAATTAATTTCTTCATCTCTAAGAGTTCCATCTTCGTAATCGGGGTGTAAACAAATACTCGTTGCATTTCACCATCTGCTGTCCTGACTGGGTGTACTTCTCGTAACGGATTCTGTCTATCTATGTAAAACGGTTTACTTTCTGGAGGTGAGACATGAACAAAATGCGGGTTCAAAAACATACTATATTTGTGGCGCTGTTCTAGAATGACACTAATTAAATCGGTACCTAAACCTTTCCATCTATACTGGAGTAACTCGTTCAGGACATCATGTAACGGACCTGGATCAGAATGTTGACCCTCATACAATGTGATGAGGTGCTGAATCATATACATACCCACCAGTCGCTGCTCGGCTGGGGGCAATTTCAGAAACATTTGTGCCACTATTTCGTCTGGAAAAGTGGTAGAATCAGTAACCCATCGGACTGCTGATCGGACTAGTTCTTGTTCATGCATGGTACTTAATTCACTATAACCGATTCGTGATTTCAAAATGTGATCGGTAGCTTGAAATACTTGTTCTAGAGAACCTTGTTCCGGTGCTGGATGATGAAAGGTTTTCTTGTGTTCTAGGCGTAAATGGCGGTCTGGAAATCTAGATTTTCCTACATACGGTATTCTGGCGGTAATCTCGTCCTCTACCTCTTCTGTAGGAGAGTCATTCTCTTTCTCGCTTACTTGTGCTGTTTTACGTTGTTCGTGCAACCTTATTATTTCCTTACGAATTTTCTTGTACATACTCTCTATACTACTGATAGTTCTGTGCTTACCCTCGGCTATATTATCACTCCACCTTGCCAGGGTTCTCATTTCGGCCGGATCTTTGGTCGGATAATCTTGTTCCCTTATTAAACAATTAATCAGAAACTTTAATATCATGAGCTGGATCTCAGCTTTCCTTTGAGACATGGCTTCGCCAATACTTTCTGGATCATCCCCTGTACGGATGAAACGATATATTCTGTCTAGATCTTCTTTCATATCCGGTAGGGTGTCCAAATACCCGGTCACCCGTCTTACACGTATGGAATATAGAACCGTACTATCATCGCCTGTGACTGGATCATAGCGGCATTCAGTAAGAGCTCGTCGGATGTCTGCAACGGACTTATATTTGGGCGTACGCTGTAACGCACGTTCATGTAACTCGACTAACGTTACACGTTGGTGTGGTGGCGGGGTACCAGGAGGACCTCCTCCTGCGGCCCCTAAACTAGAATCGTCGACTGATACTCTTCGTGCTGGCAGAGTGGCTGATGTGGCGGGAAGTTGTACTATGGGCTGGACCGGGGGTACCGTAGCAGGTACTGCAAAAGGTGCCCCGGTGTCTGGAGGAGCAGGAATTGCATTATTTACAGGAACTGGCGGAACAGGATTTGCATATTCTGGGACTGTGTCGTCCAAATAGGACGAAATAAAAATATCAGCTGCGGTCGGTTTGTGACGTAACTTGATCGGAACTAATGGTGGCGGAAAATTACTGGATGCCTCCGGGGTCGCTTTTGGCAAGCCCTCGGCAAGAAGAGGATACATACCCTTAATGAGGGCATTCCTCTGTCTGTCTGACTGTTCGGTTTTAACTCGTTCACCTATCTCGATTAATTCCCTTTCTTGCGCTCTTTCTAAGGATTCTCTACTTAATTCTGACTTTCTGATTTCTTTTTCGGTTCTTTTATGAGATTCTTTGCGCCATAACTCGATGGCATCTTTCTGTGACTGTCTGGCTTTCTTTTTCCATAATGCTTCTTCTACTCGCATGATGCACTCGGCATCCCACGTACCTGATACGGGCCATCTATACTTTTCTTCTAACTCTTTGGTGTACTCTACCCATAAATCTAGATACAATATGGCACTTATGCCATGCTTCTGATACATAAAGTGACCTGGACTGTCCCTAGGCGGGACAGGAACTGCTGCTTCTAACAGACCTTTTCTGGTTTTTAACTGACGTAGTTTGGAAAACAAAGGCATGACTGAACTGTAATCTAGACACAATACAATACACAATGAACACGATAATTACACCACTTTCATACCACGACATTAAAATACATGAATGACATTTAAAAATAACAGTCTGAACAGAATACTACCTGGAATACTGAAAACAGAATACATGAACTTTCTCGGGAACAGAACTGACTAGAACAGAGACTAGATGCACTGCTGAAACAGTACGAAACTTACCGGTCTCATAAAGAGACACGTCAGGACCCGCATCCACCTAAGTGGACACTTCGTGTTGGATCTGTGTACCACCAAACCCACGGACCAGAGTCAATTAGATTGACCCTGTCTAGATACTACCCCAGCAACGGTACTCACCGGGCAGCAAGAACGGAAGGCCTCGGACTGGACTGGACTGCTTCGACGCCGGACGGACGAACTTCGGACTTCTGTTACGGGTGGGCCTCCGGATACCTCGGACCTTGGACTCTCGGCTTGGGCTCTGGTCGGGACTTGCCGCGTTCCTCCACCGCCTCGTCTGGATGCTGGACCGCATCCTCCGTCTCCTCCGTGGGCCTGAGGGATACTTGAAGCAGAAATATCTGCACGTGCACGGTATGGTTCCGTCACGGCTGCAGAGGATCAGGGGGCATACGTGGCTTCACCGGCGCGTGGGGAAAGGGCAAGTCCCTATTCGGGCGCCATTATGTGGTATATAAATAAATATTACCGGATCTATTTTTGACTGGACATAGTAATAACAGATAGCTCAATAAAATAAGAGTCAAGATTCGAGGTAGTAGGAGTTTGCAGGTTTAATACAGCATAAGGACAGGAACAGGACAACCTGCACAGGAATAGGATGGCAGCGCTGCCGGGGGCAGGATCGGCGTTGGCGTATAGGCGTAACATTTAATAACAGTGCACAAGTATATATACTAAAACAAATGCATTACAATACATATAATAGGCGGAGCAGTGGGTGTGGTCAATAGCAGTCGCGAAAGATAAGGGTGAAAAGAGGTGTAACAGGAGGCGTATACATAGACATGTGATGTAAACGTAACAGAATATGTCATAAATGGGGCGGAAACATGGAGGGGGCTACCTAAGGAGCCGGGACCTCTAACCTAGTGGTGCGCGCAAACTGACAATGACGTGTTACTAGGAGAAGCTGGGGGCTATGACTTCTGCGCTAGGAGCAGAGACTGAAGTCTGGAGAGTCAGGGCGACATGTACCTAAACACTATCTAGTATCTGATGTTTAGAGAACATGTTGATAGAATCCAGAAGTTATCGGGGTAAAGGCTAACAGACTCTAAGACTGGTGCATGCATTATTCTACATGTAGTGCGTATTGAAGAATATGAAATGACCATAAATACAGTATTTCTCTTACATGGAGACGTAAAGGCTAGACGATGACTGAAACTATTGATACGATTCAGTAGCTTAGGAATGCAGAGAAGGAGGGCTGGACTGATAACTAGAATCATAACATACTTTTGGCAGACTAGCAGGCAGAGTCAGGCCGAGCCGGGCACTGTGAGACAGGAAGTAAGTGAAGGGTCAGGAATACAGGTGGGGGCTGTATCGCTCCTCAGCGAGGGCTCAGGAGACAGGAGCTGAATCTGGTGTCCGGGCCCTTTTGAGGCCTAGAAACGGGGACTTTTCAATGGAATAACGTGCACACTGAGAAACGTGGCAACGTAGCTTTACATAGGCCTGATACTCGTAGCTTTCACGAGAACTGGAAACTGGCATACTAGAGATGGACACAACTGTAATTGCGTCTTTAATCGAACATGGGGAATACATATGCATATTAATCATGCACACATAACATAAGATGGGGGACACGTAGGGACACAGAACATGGCAAAATTTACTTTTCCTCATTAGGCCCGCTACTAGGCATGGGTGCATGAAACTACTGTTTCTGTGGAATTGAAACATCAGTTAGGCTATGGATGGCATTGTATTAACCCCTTCGACGCTCATGACGAGCTGAGCTCGTCATGAGTTACGCCTCTCGTACACTCATGACGAGCTCAGCTCGTCATGTAACGCGGGTTTTTGAAAATAGCCGCGTACAGCGGGAAAGCCGCTAGCGCACATGCGGTTAAAGTACAAAATGTGGGTTTTTGGGACAGTATTTTATGTTTTTCTGCAAATAGAATATAGGTGGGGTAATATATTTTTATAGCACAGTTAATTTCTGGTTTTGGAGTTGCTGAATTAATGCTGTTTTCTTTCTCCTGTGTTACCATGCCTCCTTTGTCTGGTCATTGTGTGAGTGTGTTTGCCATAGGTCATCATTTGCCTTTGTTCAACATGCGATGTGGCCAGGGGCCATTTTGTATAGTCAGTGTCAATAGGCCTACATGTGTTCTTTGTTTTCATGCTTTCCTGCTTGATGACCATGTAGCTAGGAGCCATTTTGTGCAGCCACTACCAGCCAGTGTTCTTTTGCCATAGGTCTGCATGTGTTCTTTGTTATGACTATGCCTCCTTTCTGGTTGTTGTTGTTTGACCATGTGGCTGACAGCCATTTTGTGTGGCCAGCCAGTGTGATTTTGCCACAGTCCTGCATGTGTTCTTTGTTGTGGCCATCCCTCCTTGCTGGTCGACGTTGTTTAACCATGTGGCTGGCAGACATTTGGTGTAGCCTGTCAATGTGCTTTTGCCAAAAGCGTGCATGTGTTTTTTGTAGTTGTCATGCCTCCTTGCTGGTTGTTGTTGTTTCACCATGTGGCCGGTGGCCATTTTGTTAGCCAAATAAACAACTAGAGAGTAAGGAAATGGAACAGGTGCTTGTCCCTACTCAGATGCAGATTACAAAGCCCCCAATAGGACACCACAGTCTACTTCTTCTGACGATGGTTCCTCCATCAGCAGTGGATCTAGCAATGGAAGCTACTGAAACAGACAAAGAGGCAGAGGCCAAAACACCAACTGGCAACAACCATGGCCAAACACACATCAAGCTGGCCAAATGAACTATCACGTCCCATACCCCCCAATGTTACAACAATTGACCACAAATGATGTACGGCTGGAACCCCCCATAGGTACAACCGCCAATGCAATTTGGGAACCCAAACCAAAGGTTTAATTTTTTAGGGGCAGGGGGCCTTGGACGAGGGAGAAGACCACGAAGAAACCAAGTCCGCTGGGCGGAAGACTTGAACTCAAGTGCCAATACCTGCAGCAAAGCAAAAGACTAACATGCAGGACCGAGCGGAACCAGGCCCTAGTCACAAATCTGTCTGACCACACGCTCACAGATGCAGAGGAATCAGTACTTAACAAAGGACTAGGCGATAATTTTTGTCTCTAACTTGTTTAGAGACAAAAATTATCGCCGCACATCGGCGATTTTTATCGCAGATAAACCTTGCTATTAGCAAGGTTTATCGCAAATGCGATAAAAAACGCCCGCAATGCATGAATATCGCTGAAAAGTCAGCGATATTCATGCATTATCGAGCAAATGCTCTTAGCCATGTTATCCACCTCCCATTGGATAACATGGCTAAGAACTGCTCAGGGCAGGTGTTAGCTTTTGGAGATATTCGCGCTTAGCGCAAATATCTCCAAAAGTTGGTAATAGGAGATAGCGATGTTAGCGACTGTTTCCAGTCGCTAACATCTTGGCACGCCCACTTTGCATATCATTAGTGATAAATATCACTGACATGCAAAGTGGGGCCCATGATGGTCGCTATCTCCTATTAGCTGTCGCTAACTGGTGTTAGCGACAGCTTGGTAATAGGGAGATAATTTTATCTCCGCTTTCTTGGCTTTTAAAGCCAAAAAAGCGGAGATAAAACCCCTTGATAATATACCCCTAGGTTTCTCACCCACTGTTAAACTTGACAAATTCAAACTTCACTGTAAACTCTCCGAGTTCTTTCGAAAGCTAAAATGAAAGGTCTTTTTTGAAAATCAGCCTCCTTCAAACACCCCGAATGACGATAAAGGAGACACAAATCTGAAACTTAAATCTACCTTTAACCCCCACCACACACAATACCTGTGGAACTAATAGCATTTGAACAAGCCATTTACAAAGAAATTGAGAAGACCGCAGAGGTTCCCATATTCAAAAACACCAGTGCAAGTCAATTTGCTTCTATCAAAAGTTTGAAAAGTAATGTGTTGTATCTTGAGTCTTCCTGCTGCTCAGCTAGAATGTCTGTGTTGTGGAATGTTGGATGGTTGGAATGCTAGTGGTTTGTGAATGTCAGTTGGGTGAGGGCTGAGCAGCAGGACAACTGCTCCTGATGGGGTTATCATTTTATATACTTAACTTAACATCTTAATTAATAAAGTAACTTGAATAATCTATCTTGAAGTATCCATCTCTCATTATTGATTACATCATTTGGCGATGTTGAAGAAGAATCCACGCGTGCAACTTAAAGGATACTGATTACATAACGGAAACTGGACTGAAACAGAGAAGATAAGTCCAAGTGTGTTTGGAACTGAAAGCGGCCAAGTATAGAAAATAGATGAGAAAAGAAAAAACATGAGGTAAATGACTTTTAAATGAAAATAAAGTATGTGTGTAACGCTGTCTGGCACTCAAACCCCATCAGTGACCCTGCCATCGGTCGCCCGGTAACCCAGGTGTGCCAGATCTTTCAGCGTGAAACAAGGGCTTGACAGCAACCGTTCTGTGATTTACTTGTGCTTCGGGGGCCATAAATCGAGCCTCGGTGTGAAATTCTCACAACGTAATGGCAGTTATCTGGTGTACTTTTACAGAGATGATATTTTCCTTGGATTGAACACATCGGATTGTACAAAGTCGGGTACCATGCTTTTGTGCTGCCTATTCTGAATCGTTTTGGCCACCATAAGCGTGGCAGGGTATGCTCAGATGTGAGTCCCTTGCTCACTGCACCATCAGGATTCAAGCAAGCCGGGCTGACGACGGCTGAAATCCCAGAAACCGGTCCCCGGAAGCTTGTTTCCTTTCCAATAAAGAATTGGCTTGGTAGTTTGGTCTGCCCTGTTCCCATGATGCACTGGGCCAGGGACATACTAATTTGCATGTAGCCAGGTTCTGAACTGGGATGGTGCAGTGAGCTAAAAAACGGTGATGGATCAAGCCCTGATCTGTTGACTGGGTAGGAGTGTTCTGCTTAATTCAGATACTCTGTCCATCACCACCCCCTTTTCTGAATCGTTTTGGCCACCATAAGCGTGGCAGGGTATGCTCAGATGTGAGTCCCTTGCTCACTGCACCATCAGGATTCAAGCAAGCCGGGCCGACGACGGCTGAAATGCCAGAAACCGGTCCCCGGAAGCTTGTTTCCTTTCCAGTAAAGAATTGGCTTGGTAGTTTGGTCTGCCCTGTTCCCATGATGCACTGGGCCAGGGACAGACTAATTTGCATGTAGCCAGGTTCTGAACTGGGATGGTGCAGTGAGCTAAAAAACGGTGATGCATCAAGCCCTGATCTGTTGACTGGGTAGGAGTGTTCTGCTTAATTCAGATACTCTGTCCATCACCACCCCCTTTTCTGAATCGTTTTGGCCACCATAAGCGTGGCAGGGTATGCTCAGATGTGAATCCCTTGCTCACTGCACCATCAGGATTCAAGCAAGCCGGGCCGATGACGGCTGAAATGCCAGAAACCGGTCCCCGGAAGCTTGTTTCCTTTCCAGTAAAGAATTGGCTTGGTAGTTTGGTCTGCCCTGTTCCCATGATGCACTGGGCCAGGGACAGACTAATTTGCATGTAGCCAGGTTCTGAACTGGGATGGTGCAGTGAGCTAAAAAACGGTGCTGGATCAAGCCCTGATCTGTTGACTGGGTAGGAGTGTTCTGCTTAATTCAGATACTCTGTCCATCACCACCCCCTTTTCTGAATCGTTTTGGCCACCATAAGCGTGCAGGGTATGCTCAGATGTGAGTCCGTTGCTCACTGCACCATCAGGATTCAAGCAAGCCGGGCCGACGACGGCTGAAATGACAGAAACCGGTCCCCGGAAGCTTGTTTCCTTTCCAGTAAAGAATTGGCTTGGTAGTTTGGTCTGCCCTTTTCCCATGATGCACTGGGCCAGGGACAGACTAATTTGCATGTAGCCAGGTTCTGAACTGGGATGGTGCAGTGAGCTAAAAAACGGTGATGGATCAAGCCCTGATCTGTTGACTGGGTAGGAGTGTTCTGCTTAATTCAGATACTCTGTCCATCACCACCCCCTTTTCTGAATCGTTTTGGCCACCATAAGCGTGGCAGGGTATGCTCAGATGTGAGTCCCTTGCTCACTGCACCATCAGGATTCAAGCAAGCCGGGCCGACGACGGCTGAAATGCCAGAAACCGGTCCCCGGAAGCTTGTTTCCTTTCCAGTAAAGAATTGGCTTGGTAGTTTGGTCTGTCCTGTTCCCATGATGCACTGGGCCAGGGACAGACTAATTTGCATGTAGCCAGGTTCTGAACTGGGATGGTGCAGTGAGCTAAAAAACGGTGCTGGATCAAGCCCTGATCTGTTGACTGGGTAGGAGTGTTCTGCTTAATTCAGATACTCTGTCCATCACCACCCCCTTTTCTGAATCGTTTTGGCCACCATAAGCGTGGCAGGGTATGCTCAGATGTGAGTCCCTTGCTCACTGCACCATCAGGATTCAAGCAAGCCGGGCCGACGTCGGCTGAAATGCCAGAAACCGGTCCCCTTAAGCTTGTTTCCTTTCCAGTAAAGAATTGGCTTGGTAGTTTGGTCTGCCCTGTTCCCATGATGCACTGGGCCAGGGACAGACTAATTTGCATGTAGCCAGGTTCTGAACTGGGATGGTGCAGTGAGCTAAAAAACGGTGATGGATCAAGCCCTGATCTGTTGACTGGGTAGGAGTGTTCTGCTTAATTCAGATACTCTGTCCATCACCACCCCCTTTTCTGAATCGTTTTGGCCACCATAAGCGTGGCAGGGTATGCTCAGATGTGAGTCCCTTGCTCACTGCACCATCAGGATTCAAGCAAGCCGGGCCGACGATGGCTGAAATGCCAGAAACCGGTCCCCGGAAGCTTGTTTCCTTTCCAGTAAAGAATTGGCTTGGTAGTTTGGTCTGCCCTGTTCCCATGATGCACTGGGCCAGGGACAGACTAATTTGCATGTAGCCAGGTTCTGAACTGGGATGGTGCAGTGAGCTAAAAAACGGTGCTGGATCAAGCCCTGATCTGTTGACTGGGTAGGAGTGTTCTGCTTAATTCAGATACTCTGTCCATCACCACCCCCTTTTCTGAATCGTTTTGGCCACCATAAGCGTGGCAGGGTATGCTCAGATGTGAGTCCCTTGCTCACTGCACCATCAGGATTCAAGCAAGCCGGGCCGACGTCGGCTGAAATGCCAGAAACCGGTCCCCTTAAGCTTGTTTCCTTTCCAGTAAAGAATTGGCTCGGTAGTTTGGTCTGCCCTGTTCCCATGATGCACTGGGCCAGGGACAGACTAATTTGCATGTAGCCAGGTTCTGAACTGGGATGGTGCAGTGAGCTAAAAAACGGTGATGGATCAAGCCCTGATCTGTTGACTGGGTAGGAGTGTTCTGCTTAATTCAGATACTCTGTCCATCACCACCCCCTTTTCTGAATCGTTTTGGCCACCATAAGCGTGGCAGGGTATGCTCAGATGTGAGTCCCTTGCTCACTGCACCATCAGGATTCAAGCAAGCCGGGCCGACGATGGCTGAAATGCCAGAAACCGGTCCCCGGAAGCTTGTTTCCTTTCCAGTAAAGAATTGGCTTGGTAGTTTGGTCTGCCCTGTTCCCATGATGCACTGGGCCAGGGACAGACTAATTTGCATGTAGCCAGGTTCTGAACTGGGATGGTGCAGTGAGCTAAAAAACGGTGCTGGATCAAGCCCTGATCTGTTGACTGGGTAGGAGTGTTCTGCTTAATTCAGATACTCTGTCCATCACCACCCCCTTTTCTGAATCGTTTTGGCCACCAAAAGCGTGGCAGGGTATGCTCAGATGTGAGTCCCTTGCTCACTGCACCATCAGGATTCAAGCAAGCCGGGCCGACGACGGCTGAAATGCCAGAAACCGGTCCCCGGAAGCTTATTTCCTTTCCAGTAAAGAATTGGCTTGGTAGTTTGGTCTGCCCTGTTCCCATGATGCACTGGGCCAGGGACAGACTAATTTGCATGTAGCCAGGTTCTGAACTGGGATGGTGCAGTGAGCTAAAAAACGGTGATGGATCAAGCCCTGATCTGTTGACTGGGTAGGAGTGTTCGCTTAATTCAGATACTCTGTCCATCACCACCCCCTTTTCTGAATCGTTTTGGCCACCATAAGCGTGGCAGGGTATGCTCAGATGTGAGTCCCTTGCTCACTGCACCATCAGGATTCAAGCAAGCCGGGCCGACGATGGCTGAAATGCCAGAAACCGGTCCCCGGAAGCTTGTTTCCTTTCCAGTAAAGAATTGGCTTGGTAGTTTGGTCTGCCCTGTTCCCATGATGCACTGGGCCAGGGACAGACTAATTTGCATGTAGCCAGGTTCTGAACTGGGATGGTGCAGTGAGCTAAAAAACGGTGCTGGATCAAGCCCTGATCTGTTGACTGGGTAGGAGTGTTCTGCTTAATTCAGATACTCTGTCCATCACCACCCCCTTTTCTGAATCGTTTTGGCCACCATAAGCGTGGCAGGGTATGCTCAGATGTGAGTCCCTTGCTCACTGCACCATCAGGATTCAAGCAAGCCGGGCCGACGACGGCTGAAATGCCAGAAACCGGTCCCCGGAAGCTTGTTTCCTTTCCAGTAAAGAATTGGCTTGGTAGTTTGGTCTGCCCTGTTCCCATGATGCACTGGGCCAGGGACAGACTAATTTGCATGTAGCCAGGTTCTGAACTGGGATGGTGCAGTGAGCTAAAAAACGGTGATGCATCAAGCCCTGATCTGTTGACTGGGTAGGAGTGTTCTGCTTAATTCAGATACTCTGTCCATCACCACCCCCTTTTCTGAATCGTTTTGGCCACCATAAGCGTGGCAGGGTATGCTCAGATGTGAATCCCTTGCTCACTGCACCATCAGGATTCAAGCAAGCCGGGCCGATGACGGCTGAAATGCCAGAAACCGGTCCCCGGAAGCTTGTTTCCTTTCCAGTAAAGAATTGGCTTGGTAGTTTGGTCTGCCCTGTTCCCATGATGCACTGGGCCAGGGACAGACTAATTTGCATGTAGCCAGGTTCTGAACTGGGATGGTGCAGTGAGCTAAAAAACGGTGCTGGATCAAGCCCTGATCTGTTGACTGGGTAGGAGTGTTCTGCTTAATTCAGATACTCTGTCCATCACCACCCCCTTTTCTGAATCGTTTTGGCCACCATAAGCGTGCAGGGTATGCTCAGATGTGAGTCCGTTGCTCACTGCACCATCAGGATTCAAGCAAGCCGGGCCGACGACGGCTGAAATGACAGAAACCGGTCCCCGGAAGCTTGTTTCCTTTCCAGTAAAGAATTGGCTTGGTAGTTTGGTCTGCCCTTTTCCCATGATGCACTGGGCCAGGGACAGACTAATTTGCATGTAGCCAGGTTCTGAACTGGGATGGTGCAGTGAGCTAAAAAACGGTGATGGATCAAGCCCTGATCTGTTGACTGGGTAGGAGTGTTCTGCTTAATTCAGATACTCTGTCCATCACCACCCCCTTTTCTGAATCGTTTTGGCCACCATAAGCGTGGCAGGGTATGCTCAGATGTGAGTCCCTTGCTCACTGCACCATCAGGATTCAAGCAAGCCGGGCCGACGACGGCTGAAATGCCAGAAACCGGTCCCCGGAAGCTTGTTTCCTTTCCAGTAAAGAATTGGCTTGGTAGTTTGGTCTGTCCTGTTCCCATGATGCACTGGGCCAGGGACAGACTAATTTGCATGTAGCCAGGTTCTGAACTGGGATGGTGCAGTGAGCTAAAAAACGGTGCTGGATCAAGCCCTGATCTGTTGACTGGGTAGGAGTGTTCTGCTTAATTCAGATACTCTGTCCATCACCACCCCCTTTTCTGAATCGTTTTGGCCACCATAAGCGTGGCAGGGTATGCTCAGATGTGAGTCCCTTGCTCACTGCACCATCAGGATTCAAGCAAGCCGGGCCGACGTCGGCTGAAATGCCAGAAACCGGTCCCCTTAAGCTTGTTTCCTTTCCAGTAAAGAATTGGCTTGGTAGTTTGGTCTGCCCTGTTCCCATGATGCACTGGGCCAGGGACAGACTAATTTGCATGTAGCCAGGTTCTGAACTGGGATGGTGCAGTGAGCTAAAAAACGGTGATGGATCAAGCCCTGATCTGTTGACTGGGTAGGAGTGTTCTGCTTAATTCAGATACTCTGTCCATCACCACCCCCTTTTCTGAATCGTTTTGGCCACCATAAGCGTGGCAGGGAATGCTCAGATGTGAGTCCCTTGCTCACTGCACCATCAGGATTCAAGCAAGCCGGGCCGACGATGGCTGAAATGCCAGAAACCGGTCCCCGGAAGCTTGTTTCCTTTCCAGTAAAGAATTGGCTTGGTAGTTTGGTCTGCCCTGTTCCCATGATGCACTGGGCCAGGGACAGACTAATTTGCATGTAGCCAGGTTCTGAACTGGGATGGTGCAGTGAGCTAAAAAACGGTGCTGGATCAAGCCCTGATCTGTTGACTGGGTAGGAGTGTTCTGCTTAATTCAGATACTCTGTCCATCACCACCCCCTTTTCTGAATCGTTTTGGCCACCATAAGCGTGGCAGGGTATGCTCAGATGTGAGTCCCTTGCTCACTGCACCATCAGGATTCAAGCAAGCCGGGCCGACGTCGGCTGAAATGCCAGAAACCGGTCCCCTTAAGCTTGTTTCCTTTCCAGTAAAGAATTGGCTTGGTAGTTTGGTCTGCCCTGTTCCCATGATGCACTGGGCCAGGGACAGACTAATTTGCATGTAGCCAGGTTCTGAACTGGGATGGTGCAGTGAGCTAAAAAACGGTGATGGATCAAGCCCTGATCTGTTGACTGGGTAGGAGTGTTCTGCTTAATTCAGATACTCTGTCCATCACCACCCCCTTTTCTGAATCGTTTTGGCCACCATAAGCGTGGCAGGGTATGCTCAGATGTGAGTCCCTTGCTCACTGCACCATCAGGATTCAAGCAAGCCGGGCCGACGATGGCTGAAATGCCAGAAACCGGTCCCCGGAAGCTTGTTTCCTTTCCAGTAAAGAATTGGCTTGGTAGTTTGGTCTGCCCTGTTCCCATGATGCACTGGGCCAGGGACAGACTAATTTGCATGTAGCCAGGTTCTGAACTGGGATGGTGCAGTGAGCTAAAAAACGGTGCTGGATCAAGCCCTGATCTGTTGACTGGGTAGGAGTGTTCTGCTTAATTCAGATACTCTGTCCATCACCACCCCCTTTTCTGAATCGTTTTGGCCACCAAAAGCGTGGCAGGGTATGCTCAGATGTGAGTCCCTTGCTCACTGCACCATCAGGATTCAAGCAAGCCGGGCCGACGACGGCTGAAATGCCAGAAACCGGTCCCCGGAAGCTTATTTCCTTTCCAGTAAAGAATTGGCTTGGTAGTTTGGTCTGCCCTGTTCCCATGATGCACTGGGCCAGGGACAGACTAATTTGCATGTAGCCAGGTTCTGAACTGGGATGGTGCAGTGAGCTAAAAAACGGTGATGGATCAAGCCCTGATCTGTTGACTGGGTAGGAGTGTTCTGCTTAATTCAGATACTCTGTCCATCACCACCCCCTTTTCTGAATCGTTTTGGCCACCATAAGCGTGGCAGGGTATGCTCAGATGTGAGTCCCTTGCTCACTGCACCATCAGGATTCAAGCAAGCCGGGCCGACGACGGCTGAAATGCCAGAAACCGGTCCCCGGAAGCTTGTTTCCTTTCCAGTAAAGAATTGGCTTGATAGTTTGGTCTGTCCTGTTCCCATGATGCACTGGGCCAGGGACAGACTAATTTGCATGTAGCCAGTTCTGAACTGGGATGGTGCAGTGAGCTAAAAAACGGTGATGGATCAAGCCCTGATCTGTTGACTGGGTAGGAGTGTTCTGCTTCATTCAGATACTCTGTCCATCACCACCCACTTTTCTGGATCGTTTTGGCCACCATAAGCGTGGCAGGGTATGCTCAGATGTGAGTCCCTTGCTCACTGCACCATCAGGATTCAAGCAAGCCTGCCCGACGACGGCTGAAATGCCAGAAACCGGTCCCCGGAAGCTTGTTTCCTTTCCAGTAAAGAATTGGCTTGGTAGTTTGGTCTGCCCTGTTCCCATGATGCACTGGGCCAGGGACAGACTAATTTGCATGTAGCCAGGTTCTGAACTGGGATGGTGCAGTGAGCTAAAAAACGGTGATGGATCAAGCCCTGATCTGTTGACTGGGTAGGAGTGTTCTGCTTAATTCAGATACTCTGTCCATCACCACCCCATTTTCTGAATCGTTTTGGCCACCATAAGCGTGGCAGGGTATGCTCAGATGTGAGTCCCTTGCTCACTGCACCATCAGGATTCAAGCAAGCCGGGCCGACGACGGCTGAAATGCCAGAAACCGGTCCCCGGAAGCTTATTTCCTTTCCAGTAAAGAATTGGCTTGGTAGTTTGGTCTGCCCTGTTCCCATGATGCACTGGGCCAGGGACAGACTAATTTGCATGTAGCCAGGTTCTGAACTGGGATGGTGCAGTGAGCTAAAAAACGGTGATGGATCAAGCCCTGATCTGTTGACTGGGTAGGAGTGTTCTGCTTAATTCAGATACTCTGTCCATCACCACCCCCTTTTCTGAATCGTTTTGGCCACCATAAGCGTGGCAGGGTATGCTCAGATGTGAGTCCCTTGCTCACTGCACCATCAGGATTCAAGCAAGCCGGGCCGACGACGGCTGAAATGCCAGAAACCGGTCCCCGGAAGCTTGTTTCCTTTCCAGTAAAGAATTGGCTAGGTAGTTTGGTCTGCCCTGTTCCCATGATGCACTGGGCCAGGGACAGACTAATTTGCATGTAGCCAGGTTCTGAACTGGGATGGTGCAGTGAGCTAAAAAACGGTGATGGATCAAGCCCTGATCTGTTGACTGGGTAGGAGTGTTCTGCTTAATTCAGATACTCTGTCCATCACCACCCCCTTTTCTGAATCGTTTTGGCCACCATAAGCGTGGCAGGGTATGCTCAGATGTGAGTCCCTTGCTCACTGCACCATCAGGATTCAAGCAAGCCGGGCCGACGACGGCTGAAATGCCAGAAACCGGTCCCCGGAAGCTTGTTTCCTTTCCAGTAAAGAATTGGCTTGGTAGTTTGGTCTGTCCTGTTCCCATGATGCACTGGGCCAGGGACAGACTAATTTGCATGTAGCCAGTTCTGAACTGGGATGGTGCAGTGAGCTAAAAAACGGTGATGGATCAAGCCCTGATCTGTTGACTGGGTAGGAGTGTTCTGCTTCATTCAGATACTCTGTCCATCACCACCCACTTTTCTGAATCGTTTTGGCCACCATAAGCGTGGCAGGGTATGCTCAGATGTGAGTCCCTTGCTCACTGCACCATCAGGATTCAAGCAAGCCTGCCCGACGACGGCTGAAATGCCAGAAACCGGTCCCCGGAAGCTTGTTTCCTTTCCAGTAAAGAATTGGCTTGGTAGTTTGGTCTGCCCTGTTCCCATGATGCACTGGGCCAGGGACAGACTAATTTGCATGTAGCCAGGTTCTGAACTGGGATGGTGCAGTGAGCTAAAAAACGGTGATGGATCAAGCCCTGATCTGTTGACTGGGTAGGAGTGTTCTGCTTAATTCAGATACTCTGTCCATCACCACCCCATTTTCTGAATCGTTTTGGCCACCATAAGCGTGGCAGGGTATGCTCAGATGTGAGTCCCTTGCTCACTGCACCATCAGGATTCAAGCAAGCCGGGCCGACGACGGCTGAAATGCCAGAAACCGGTCCCCGGAAGCTTATTTCCTTTCCAGTAAAGAATTGGCTTGGTAGTTTGGTCTGCCCTGTTCCCATGATGCACTGGGCCAGGGACAGACTAATTTGCATGTAGCCAGGTTCTGAACTGGGATGGTGCAGTGAGCTAAAAAACGGTGATGGATCAAGCCCTGATCTGTTGACTGGGTAGGAGTGTTCTGCTTAATTCAGATACTCTGTCCATCACCACCCCCTTTTCTGAATCGTTTTGGCCACCATAAGCGTGGCAGGGTATGCTCAGATGTGAGTCCCTTGCTCACTGCACCATCAGGATTCAAGCAAGCCGGGCCGACGACGGCTGAAATGCCAGAAACCGGTCCCCGGAAGCTTGTTTCCTTTCCAGTAAAGAATTGGCTTGGTAGTTTGGTCTGTCCTGTTCCCATGATGCACTGGGCCAGGGACAGACTAATTTGCATGTAGCCAGTTCTGAACTGGGATGGTGCAGTGAGCTAAAAAACGGTGATGGATCAAGCCCTGATCTGTTGACTGGGTAGGAGTGTTCTGCTTCATTCAGATAGTCTGTCCATCACCACCCCCTTTTCTGAATCGTTTTGGCCACCATAAGCGTGGCAGGGTATGCTCAGATGTGAGTCCCTTGCTCACTGCACCATCAGGATTCAAGCAAGCCGGCCCGACGACGGCTGAAATGCCAGAAACTGGTCCCCGGAAGCTTGTTTCCTTTCCAGTAAAGAATTGGCTTGGTAGTTTGGTCTGCCCTGTTCCAATGATGCACTGGGCCAGGGACAGACTAATTTGCATGTAGCCAGGTTCTGAACTGGGATGGTGCAGTGAGCTAAAAAACGGTGATGGATCAAGCCCTGATCTGTTGACTGGGTAGGAGTGTTCTGCTTAATTCAGATACTCTGTCCATCACCACCCCTTTTTCTGAATAGCCTATTCTTTGTTAAGCAAAATCGGACCTTGTTTGATGTATTGACGTTGAACAGCGAGGAGGAGTGTGCATGAGTTTTGAGCGTAGACAACGCTGTGGTTCATGGCAACATGCCATGAAAGTTAAACAATGGAAAAAGGAAATAAAAGTACAATTATTTCTTTCTTTTGGTAGTCATCGATTTATTACAAAAATGTTGTCTTTCATTGGTTTTCACAGTTACCTTAAGCAAGGAAAAGATAACGGTTACTGTTTTCTTTTAAAATCTGCACGAGACTGACATTCAGAGTTTACCTCATCAGTGGCCTTCAACGTCTTGCTCTGTGACGAAGCAACACTCCATGTATGTCTGACGCTGGCACAGCATTATTTGGGGCATGTGCGTACCGTGAACCAGCCGATCCTACGTCAATGTGCGTGCCTCCATTTTGGAAAATATGAAATCGTCAAGCCAGGATATTGACGCAGTTGTGGACGTAGTGTGGTTTGCCGTGAATGTCGCTGTACTAGGAAGAGAACCAGGTACTGACATTGACCACGGAGGTGAATTACAAATGTGCAAACATGTTCTGGTAAGTTTTCAAAGTGAACTGCTGTGAAGTTTTCTACTGACCGTAGGTTGTCACCCACAAATCACGCAATGGTTTGGATTATTGCTTAAGGAATATCGGGAGTGGGTTCAGAGCTATGACGTATTTTCAAGAAGTTTTGGTTCATGGAAGAAAAGCAGAAAACTTTTATGGTTGGCTGCACAGAGGATTTATAAGTGGGTTCAGAGTTCAAATGTCACAGCCTGGGAGCCAAGAAGTGTCTGAGAAGGGACATTGGTCACAAGAATTGAGGCGACGAACTGAGCAATGTCCAGGGTCAAGGAAGGCTAATAAGCATGAAGACGTGGAAGAAAGGCCAACATCGGAAATGAGTTCCCAGAACTTGAGCACTATGGGGTGTACCATCCCTAATTGTTGTGTTTTTCTTTTCTTCCACTCATTTTCTTGAGTGGTGTAATGTTGTTAGTCCACTTAAGGGTTGTGTGTGAGTTGTGTCAGGATGTTAGGCAACTCATTAGCTTGTGTTTGAGGGGGCTATGTGTATGTGGTCACCCCTTGTTGGTGTTGTTTGGTTGTAGGTGTTTTCATCACCCAGAGCTGTTCCACAACAAGTGTTTTGTGTGAGTTGTGTCAAGTTGTTAGACAACTCATTAGCTTGTGTTTGAGGGGGCTATGTGTATGTGGTCACCCCTTGTTAGTGTTGTTTGGTTGTAGGTGTTTAGGTCACCCAGAACTGTTCCACAACAAGTGTTGTGTGTGAGTTGTGTCAAGTTGTTAGGCAACTCATTAGTTTCTGTGTGTGGGAGCTATGTTGTATGTGGTCACCCTGTATATGAGATGACTATGCTGTATATGGTCAGTCTTTATTGGGTATTGTGTAGTGTTATTGACACAAGAATGAGCTGTGTGAGTGCTTGTTCTTTGTCTGAGGTGTGCACGTTGTTTCCCGGCGCATGAATGAGTTATGTGAGTGCTTGTTCTTGGTCTGAGGTGTGCACGTTGTTTCCCGGCGCATGAATGAGTTATGTGAGTGCTTGTTCTTGGTCTGAGGTGTGCACGTTGTTTCCCGGCTCATGAATGAGTTATGTGAGTGCTTGTTCTTGGTCTGAGGTGTGCACGTTGTTTCCCGGTGCATGTTCTTGTTGTACTGGTCTGGCCAACTGGTATGATTTGTGGCATATGGATGTAGGATGTAGGATTGTTGTTTGTTTCAGGAAGTAATGTGATGCCTGTTCAGACTGTAGTGCGCGAGATGAGATAAATTTGTTGAGTGTGGTGTTTTAAATTTATTGACTATATGTATCATTTATTTGGTCTTTATCTTGATTGTTTTATCCATTTTATTGCACACTGCAATTGTTCCCATAACGAAGGGAGATATGTTGTATCTTCAGTCTTCCTGCTGCTCAGCTAGAATGTCTGTGTTGTGGAATGTTGGATGGTTGGAATGCTAGTGGTTTGTGAATGTCAGTTGGGTGAGGGCTGAGCAGCAGGACAGCTGCTCCTGATGGGGTTATCATTTTATATACTTAACCTAACATCTTAATTAATAAAGTAACTTGGATAATCTATATTGAAGTATCCATCTCTCATTATTGATTACATCATAATGACACGATCATTATAAAACCAGCAGACAAAGGAGGAGGCATAGTCCTGCAAAACAAGAATGCGTACCACACAGAATGCCTCCGCCTCCTTGATGACACCAAAAACTATCAGAAACTTGACCAAGACCCTAGCAGCACCCTCAAAACTAAAATACACATACTGGTACATGAGGCTGATTCAAATGGAGATATTAGTAAACATGAAGGATCATTCCTCACTTCAGGCGGTACAAAGATCTCGTACTTTTATACAATCCCAAAGACTCATAAAAACAAAACACCCCCTCCAGACCGTCCCATCGTGTCTGGAATAGGTTCACTACAAGAACCTCTCTCCAGCTTTTGCAATTTCTTTCTGCAACCTTTGGTACAGGCAACCCGACTTATCTAAAGGACACAAAAGATCTACTATGTTACCTAAATAATGTTAAATTCAATCCTGTCACCTCAATCCTGGTGAGTATCGATATCGAAAGCTTGTATACAAGCCTACCCAAAGATGACACACTTGAGGTCCTTTGCTCCACATTGAACAGTACTGAATGGAATTATATGGCACCTAAATCTTTTGTCCCTCAATGCGCAGTACTAGCATTAAATTACAACTTCTTTGAATACAAGGGCACCCTTTTTTTACAACAATATGGCACATCAATGGGCAGTACGTTTGCGCCGAGTGTAGCCGGACTCTATCGGCCACATGCATCAAACGATTTTGGAGTCGCAAACGGTGCGAAAAAGCAAATTCGGCCGTTTGCGATTCCAAAATCACTTTTTGGTATGCATGAAACAATTTTTGAAAAACCGCAATTTTTTGCAATTCCTAAAAATGCGATTGCATTTAAGGAATCGCATTTGTGCGATTCCTTAAATGCAATGCATGAATGTTTAAAGAAATGCGAATTTGCAAATAGGAGGAGCAAATTAACACGAGGTTGACCCTCGTGTTAATTTGTGAAATCTTTCAAAAAAGCATTTTTGAAAGTGTCACGTTACACACACACATGTCCTTTGGACATGTGTGTGTGAAACATGCACTTAAAAAAACATTTCAAGGGTACAGGGGGGGGGTCCTTTGGACCCCCCTCAGCACCCTTGAAATGCATCAACAAATTGTGTTTCGCAAAATAAAATTCGCAAAAAGCTAATGCCTTTCTGTGGAAAATTAGTACGGTTTGGTAAACATTATCTGCGCCATCTTGCCTTTTCCCCTGATGCCACACTTTTTGTCGTGCGCACCCGCCATTTTAGGTGCCTCGATCAGAACCACCCTCTGTACGCCACTGGCCCCCAGCACAGCCCTTCGCCCTCACAAGCCCCCCACGCACTGGCCACCCCCCCGCTCTCACATGCCTTGGGTCATAAACCCCTCTTCAGCGCAGCTCTGCCTCAGAACCCCATCCTGTTCCCAGCGCGACACCTCCCTTCGTTCCTTTCATGGTCCCAGACCCTTTGATACAAACCCCCTTTTCCTGTGTGCCCGTTTGTCTTCCTCGTTCCCAGGCTGCCACCTGGCCCTGCGGATACTGTTTATTGCCCCCCCCCCGTACAGTAGGAAGCTTCCCCCATTAAAGGACCCTCAAATTGATCAAAGCCCCCACCCTATGAGATCCGATCAACCCCACACATTCCGTGAATCGGCGGAATGTCCAGCTGCGCGATAATCATCACCTGTTGTGACCGGGGTGGGGACTTCAACTGTAAATGTGTGTGGGAACGGGCCTGAAGGGGAGATTCCGAGGATGTCCTTTCATACTTCAAAGCATTGCAAGAATGTGTTACCTGCAATAACATTCATAAACTTGTGTATAAGAGGCCAGGCCTCAGAGATGCGGTTAGAGCACCTCGTGACGATACTGGCTGTCTGAACTGATGTGTTCTCCTCCGGAGAGAATAAACCTTGTTTCCTGCCTTCCAGTCTCCAGCGCCTGCCGCCTCTTCATTGATTAATATTTTGTGGGTTAAAGAGGCGATACCGCCGGGCAAATATTGGTTGTCCCAGACCTGTTTTTACAATTGGCGTCCCAAGCGTGGGGCCCATCAGTGACTCGTGGATCCAGTGGGAGAGGTCCTGACGACAGAGTGAACGACTGCAACGATCGGGAGAGCTCTTGCCCAATAGACCCTCGTCTGGCAGCCGATCATCCGAACTTCACTGGTTCCGAACAGACCTCTCTCGAGTGATCTACGGTCCTGACTGGGAACCATCAGGAGTGCCGCGAGGAATACGAGGAAAAGAGGACGATCGGGCGCTGGATTCGGAAGATAAGAAACTGTCCATACGGTCCGGGTAAGGTCGTGTAAACACGACGAATTGCGAAATGATTGTTTAATTGATCGGAAAATACTAGTATTACTCTTTGTTGACTTGTTTGGAGATTCACTGTCTGCAAACGGAGAAACAACAGGCTCTCTCTCTTTGCAAACAGTGAAGGATAGGTAACGCAGCCATCGTGCCTATCTTTCTCCCCCACTGATTGATTGTTTTGAACTCTCGGGAGATTTCCCTCTCCCACACTGATTAATTGTTTTTGACCCCGAACTACTGTTCGCGGATTATTTTCTGGAGATTCTCTGTCTGCAAACAGGAAAGAACAGGTTCCTCTTTGCAGATAGTGAAAGGGTAGAGGACGCAGACCTTTTGCGGGCCTACTTATTCTCCCCACTGATTGTTTATTGACTTTTTGATATTGGTTCATGAGGTATTCACTGCCTGCAAACAACGTAGAATAGAAATATTCTGTCTAGTCTTTGCACGCAGTGATAAGATAGGCAGTGCTGACTTTTTGTCCTCGTTGTGAGCCGTCATGTCTGTCTTCTCCCCACTGATTGGTAGTTGGTTCAGCCCGGACCGTTTATTAGAGGTGGACCATCTAGCTCCGCTGGAAGGCACCCCTAATAAAGACATGTTCACAAAGTATGGATTAGTTACCATAGCCTATAGTAAGCTGTGGCACAGGTATACCAAAGAAAATCAAGAGAAACAGTGGCCACTGATAGGATCCTTCGATCTTGATAAAATAGAAACGTTAGAAATAGCCCTTTGTAGTAATAAGACAACGCCTATTATGCTCGACAGTCTCGGTATGTGGCGCAAAGAAGCAATGCAACGAAAGAAAAGAGACGAAGTCAGAGTAGGTAAAGGAATATATCGACAGGACAACCCCAAGACACAACGACCCGAAAGTAATCCCCCGACACTACGCACAGGACGACCAGACTTAGGGCAAAACCAATGTGCTTTTTGTAAATTTTCCGGGCACTGGAAAGCCCAATGCCCGACTCTACTGAACGAGGGTAAGAGCAGAGGGCCGACAGAAATAACAGGCCGGCAGAAAGGGAAAAGGCGTGAGACAAAGATGAATCAGACTGACGCGGACAGGCCAGATAGAACCACCACGTTTGATTATGCCCGATGGCACAGATTTCGCCAGACCGATTTCAGCGACATGTTTGAGTCCTCATAGATCGAACAACGCTAAGACGGGAAACCCAGTCGAGCTCTAAGTTACCCGGTGACGAACCCCGTACTACCGCTACTGTTCCCTAACACAAAAAAGCCACCCTTTTCGGATAACCTACAGAAACAATACACAGAGTAGTCTCGGACAGATTAGTATACATTCCATTAATGAACTCAAACTTCGAGTGCAATGGGACTGATTACTCTCTGCTGCCCCCCCACTCTGTAAAAAAAAGGAGCAATTACAGGCCTGCATAGACAACCCCCATTACCCAGACATGCCTGTCCAAACAAAATACCTACCCCCACTCCGGAAGTTCCCGAAATGCCGCAGGTCACCGGTCACGCCCATCCGGAAGGTGAAACACACGGCACGTGTGGGGCGGGGCCTGCTGAAAGCCATCGATCGAAAAGATCGCCAGTGGGATGTCCAGGAGGCACCACGGGCCCAGCATGAAAAGGCCGTCCCATCCTCTTCTTCGTGGGGTGGCGTCCCCCGGGCCACGAGTAGGGAGGGGGCGGATGCAGATGACCCCCTCCCTCGTATCTCCTGGTCCGGCCATCACAAATACCTCCGCTGAAGAATTGGTACGGGGTGGGCTGGGAGGGAGAGGCGACGCGAACGAGCCTCTCCCACCTCCTCGGATAGGAGGTTTCCCAGCCCCGGTCCGGCCATCACAAATACCTCTGCTGAAATTGGTACAGGGTGGGCTGTGAGGGAGAGGCGACGCTGACGGGCCTCTCCCACCTCCCCGGATAGGAGGTTTCCCAGCCCCCGGCCCGGCGCCGAAATCCTCCAGCCAGGCGGCGCCCATACTTGCGCAGCACCGGACATGCAACGGCGGCGCCCATACTTGCGCAGCACCGGACATGCAACGGCGGCGCCCATACTTCCGCAGCACGGGACATGCACCGCAGGCGGCCATACTTCCGCAGCACAGGACATGGGATGGCACCGGCCATACTTGCGCAGCACAAGACATACGATGGCCCTCAAGTGTACTTGTGGAGCACGGGATGTGGGGTGGCCATCATGTATGCCCGTGAGAAGGGGCGGCGTGGGGTGCACTGGGAGAGGGAGACGGCGCGAACGAGTCTCCCTCGCCTCCCCAGGTGGGGGCACCACAGCTGCACCCTAGCCAAATGTCCTGCTCCTACGGCACGGTGTTCCATTTTTTCACCCCAAAGGGTCTCTTCCACTCTTGCAGACTCGACGAAGGGCGGCTGCTGCAGGGTCTCAAAATGGCGTCTGGGCCCCCTGGAAGGCGGGTCTAGGCCGCTAGAGTAACTTTGACCAGCAATGTAACTCGGACGCTTGCCCACCGGGGCACGAGCCCCCACCTCCGACAGCATCCCCACAGCCTTGAAGATTCTACAAAAGTCCCCGGAGCCCTTGGCCCCTACAGGCTTCCGATGAGGAACAACTGCCTTGATCGCTAACGAAATAACCACGACATAGCCACCCCTTCTGTTAGCACGAGTTTTTTGAACTGCCGAAAAGGACTCTGGTCCAACCGCCGGTTGTGGGAAACATTTTGTCCCTGATGCTACTTCCGGACTAACCCGGCCCCGCCCAAAATGGCGCCGGCGTCAATGAGAACTTACGAACACCTCGTGGTGTTTTTTAGCTAATAAGACTTGATGTTCTGAGATATGTATATGATCCTTTGTACACTTGACGAAAAGGAGGGAGGGGTCACTCGACGAACATGTAAAAGGACCCTGTTAAAAATGTTGTTTTCAATGTACGATTTATTATGATATTATTGTAACTGATACGTGACCTCGCTTGTGACACACGTCCACGGTATGCATTTAGGGAATTTTATTGCAACTAGTCTGACTGTGCTTCCAATTATGAAATGAATGCCCCTTGATCCCTCACCTATTGATAGACCTTTTTAGTTTCCTGCAAAATGACTAAATAAACCCGTTTAAATGCTTTTAATGCTGCAAAATAGCCCCCCCTTACTGTACGTGCTTCAGCCATCGCCGTGTCCGGCCAAATACGATTGCACCCTCATATCTACATGCTGAACGATTGTGCAAATAAAGGTTTTCGAAACTATGAACAGGTATTGCATGCTTTTTTAAATGTGGGATCAGCGGGAGAGTTTTTTTTCTGTGCACCCTGCTTTGTTCTCTTTTTAAGGTTATTAGAAGATGGTTGCTCAGCCCCGGATGGAGGATCGAATCTAAGACACGATACTCGGCCTCCAAGTATGCGACTGGCTCAGGAACTAACGCATGGAGAAGGACCTCGACTTCCGAGGACGGGTAAAAGTGAAGCGGTGTAAATTATAGAATGTTATAAAGGTACGGCACTCAAAGGTACTAGGGAACAGAGTTGGCCGAAGAGCTGATATGCCTTAAAACATCACAGCGTTGGAAAAGATTTAAGGACCCCGATAGCTAGATACCTCTACCAACTAGAGACCTCGCACTAAGTACCTCTGATTTTTTTAACGTTTCCCTATACACGGCCTATAAGGACACACTGCCCCCCCCCCTGGCTTCAGAAACCAAGACCCCAGGGATTCTATCCCGAGGAGATAAGACGAGTATGTGGTAAGTAAAGGACTTTCGTGCCCATGCATTTGATATGCTCGAATGTTGTCCCCCTCCTTTCCCCTCTTTTCCTCCCTCTACAGGTTACATTGGAATCACGACTGAGGTATGGTGAAGATCTGAAGCCTCGCCATGTCTGTTACATGAAACGGACTAACGCTGCAAGGTGGCACCTAAGCACACCCACAAACTGCTCTTGTAACGAAAGAGCCAATAAGTTGTATGATATGATGAAACACGATCACCCCTAATCCGTGTTGCGTGAATGGGCACATGTCACGTATGTCTGAAACTATGAGAAAATGTTTTTTATGCGACTGAAGCGTTGACTTAACTAGTCAAAGGACCGAGAGTGCGAGAAGTGCGACACAATGGTGCCTTTTACTCAATGCATGTCCCCTGTACCCGGCCTAATGCTCGTCCGTCCCAAACTGCATGCTTTCAAAATTCTAACACAGACCCGTAATGTCTCATGTTGTGTAATGCGCTGAATAGCCTATCTTAATACACGGCCACTCCCCATGTCGCACGTGTACTATTTAGCCTATTGTTGCACATCTCTCTCTCTCTCTCTCTCTCTCTCTCTCTCTCTCTCTCTCTCTCTCTCTCTCTCCTCCACACTCTCACTCTTCTGAACGACTAGCACCTAATTGGCAAACCGCCACCCCTGGTGCACCACCCAATTGGCTCCAGCTACCGCAAGTATTTGCGAAAATTTGTCTTAAATAAAAATCACCTTGATGCCGTGTCACTACCTCTCCTTTCTGCTAAATATTGATGAAACCTAGAATTGGCCAAAAAGGAAAGGACAGGTAAGACGACTGAGGTTCCCTAATCTGACCCGTAATAAGGGAACTACATGTCAGTGGCTTCTATGATAAAAAAAATGCCTCAGATAACGCGACCTTCCCCGTCCCGAATTGTCTCAATACCCAAACAGTAAAAGTGATCGAAACATCCCCATCTTCCCAGAACGCCCTCAGTTTTGTATCAGCTGCCCCGGACGAGAGTTTTAAAAATGTCCCTCACCCCCGGTTGTAAGAGATGGTCGACTAACGACTAACACAGGCCAGCCGTTGTTCCTAGAAATGATTTGTTGATGAGCAAGCTACAGAGTTTAGAATTCGAGAAATGTCACTGAACGCTTACCAACTGAACTGTGGCCCTCTGCTAGATAACGCCCTCATGACACAAAGCAAGACGATAGTGCCTCACCACAGTTTGCTATGTTCCTAGTTGTTTTCCATAAGACCTCGGTTTTTTAATGAAGTAGTCAGGTTGTAAGAGACTATGTAGGAATTAGAATGATGTTTGCAAAGTTAAGATTAGACCAAAATGAAGAAATTGTTGCAATAAACCCTGTTAGAAGTAAAATGTTTAGCTGAAAGGTAGGATGCATTGATCGAATGGAAAATTGTTTAGCCTATGTTCGTTCCTCAGAAAGATACCTATCAGACCATGGTGATAGCACGTTGCACTTTTTCGTAAAATATAAAGCCCTGGAGAACGGTATAGCTTCGTAAGGCTCGTACTAGGAAAGTGGGTCTCTGCCAGAAGAACTGATGTGACTGTAATAAACAAAATGCAATGAATAGGTACAAGATCTCGTACCACGACAATGAATGTAACACCAACAAACACCAAAGAAATAGTTACGAAGGAAAGTTATAGGAAATCCAGCAAGCCCATCATCAATTATTTATATGTTGGTTGTGAACCCCAATGTAACGAATGTTTCTCATTTGCTTGGAGCTGGGAGAGAAATAGACTTATGTGATTACCTTCCTCTGCCAATTCTCTAAAGACTGTCTTTTCAAACTCATTTAAGGGTACCACTGTCGGAGGAGAGAGAGACCGGATGTGGGAGCACGCGGCCTGACTACAGATCGTGGAACATCTGCGACATTGGCCAAGGCGAGACCGCAACAGTAAGGAGTCGCAGGACGAGGCACTGTTTCCGACAAAATGAGAGGAAAGGGCTGACCTGATGCCCCTGCTCAACGATCAACGTGCCGAAAAGTCCCCGCTCTCTGAACTCGGTCATGGACCCGCCTACCTAAAATTTTCTGTCCCCCTGGTCTGTTCCCGATCTGGCCCTGCTCCATCCCCCTTTTTCTCCGACCTACCCTAAGGACTACTCACACACCCCCCTTCTTCCACCTGAACTCTTTGACAATCGACTCAAAAGGACTCAGGGCGAAAAGGACCTTTTTGACCAGGAAAGCGAGGAAAAGGTCATGCCCTGCAACGCCGGACCTAGAATAGAGCTGGACACATAGCTCCACCGCCGGTGCTCCACAGTGCCAACAGAAGACGACAAAGAATGCTGAGAACTCACTCATAATGGTCCATGACAATAGGACTTCCCCTTCGAACAATGACACCTCTGATTATCGTTTTTTGCTACGTCTCATTTCTCTCCCAGCCACCATTGTATTGATTATGCTCCAACCGAATACAAAAAGAACTCACACATGTAATAACCTATCCGTTCATATTCCGAATGATTATAAGCATCTATGAAATGTACCCAACGCTCTCACTACAGAATCGTTTTTGTCCGATATTGCATTACTATGACTTTCCTGCAAACGAGCTTATCGATAGGCCCGCCTCCTAAGACGAAAGATTTTAAATGTTATGTTTATAGCTCCTTCACCTGGGTTCCTACTTCTTTACTTATGACCGCCACAGTAGACATGGATAGGAAATAGGCCAGCAAGATGTCTTGGAAATGTTAAAGGGAGGACTGTGGAAAATTAGTACGGTTTGGTAAACATTATCTGCGCCATCTTGCCTTTTCCCCTGATGCCACACTTTTTGTCGTGCGCACCCGCCATTTTAGGTGCCTCGATCAGAACCACCCTCTGCACGCCACTGGCCCCCAGCACAGCCCTTCGCCCTCACAAGCCCCCCACGCACTGGCCACCCCCCCGCTCTCACATGCCTTGGGTCATAAACCCCTCTTCAGCGCAGCTCTGCCTCAGAACCCCATCCTGTTCCCAGCGCGACACCTCCCTTCGTTCCTTTCATGGTCCCAGACCCTTTGATACAAACCCCCTTTTCCTGTGTGCCCGTTTGTCTTCCTCGTTCCCAGGCCGCCACCTGGCCCTGCGGATACTGTTTATTGCCCCCCCGTACAGTAGGAAGCTTCCCCCATTAAAGGACCCTCGAATTGATCAAAGCCCCCACCCTATGAGATCCGATCAACCCCACACATTCCGTGAATCGGCGGAATGTCCAGCTGCACGATAATCATCACCTGTTGTGACCGGGGTGGGGACTTCAACTGTAAATGTGTGTGGGAACGGGCCTGAAGGGGAGATTCCGAGGATGTCCTTTCATACTTCAAAGCATTGCAAGAATGTGTTACCTGCAATAAAATTCATAAACTTGTGTATAAGAGGCCAGGCCTCAGAGATGCGGTTAGAGCACCTCGTGACGATACTGGCTGTCTGAACTGATGTGTTCTCCTCCGGAGAGAATAAACCTTGTTTCCTGCCTTCCAGTCTCCAGCGCCTGCCTCTTCATTGATTAATATTTTGTGGGTTAAAGAGGCGATACCGCCGGGCAAATATTGGTTGTCCCAGACCTGTTTTTACATTTCCATTGATTCCTATGGGCCTCTAGGCCCATAGGAATCAATGTAATGCCATTCCTTAATTGCGATTCGCAATTAAAGAATCGCAAATACAGAAAATTAAGAAATCGTAAAAACTTTTGAGATTTCTTGATGCATAGGATTTTGCAATTCCTAAATTGCGATTCCTTAATTTTCGCAATTTAGGAATTGCAAAATCCTACAATGATGCATGTGGCCGTATGTGTATAATTTTGAAAAATCACAGATTTTAAATCCCATGTCACCATTCTTTAAGGAGATAACATTCTACAAGAGATATAGAGATGACCATCCTTATATGGGAAAGTACAGAGGTCAGATTATTGGAATTTCTTAACTGGGTCAACACCTTGGACCCTACCCTGAAGTTCACCCACTCAACAAGTTGGGAGAGTATCACCTTCCTAGACCTAGACATAGAGGCACACATAGGTATTCTTAACTCCACAACACACTTCAAACCAACTTCAAAAAACTCACTACTGCGCTTTGAAAGCTTTCATCCCAGACCATGAAGGGAAAACTGCCCTATGGCCAATACCTCAGATTGAGACGCATTGCAGGGAAGTCAAGGATTTTAAATCCCAATCAGATTCACAAACCAAAAAACTAAAGAACAGGGGTTATCCTGACAAAGTGATCAACAAAGCCCAAAAAAGAGCCAGAAACCAGAACCGAGAGAGTCTACTAGAGAATGTAGACAAAACTGCATCTGCTATCCTACTCACCTGTGTAACCACTTATAACTCCATTTCAAACAAAGTTACCAAAATCATCCAGAGCAACTGGCGAATAGTAACATCTGGCAAACTGCAATGGGGAAAGCCTCTTTTCTCCTACAAAAGAGCACAAAATCTACGAGACAGTTTGGTATCTACACGCCTCAAGCAACAAATTACCACAAACAACACGGTCCTAAATGCATGGGGTCTACCTAATATCACTGGCCACTTTCCCAGCATGTGCCACCTCACCAAAGTGACTGAAACTTTAAACCTTGAACAAGGAAAAACATGGCACATCAAAAGACACACAAACTGCAATTCAGCCAATGTGGTATATCTTAGCACGTGCCCAAGTAATCTCTGATACGTGGGTATGACCAGCCGAAAGATAAAGACCAGGATATGCGAACACAGGAGCAATGTCCGGTGTAAGTGTAACACTTCAAAATGGCCGATCACTTCCTTACTGTTGGGCATACGACCAACGAAATGGCACACATGTTATGTTAATTAAACCAACCCTATTAACATTTCACACTATCGCCTGAGACGATAACACACGTCACAGTCAAGAGCATAGGCTCTCCTAGTCAAGTAATTATTGTGCCAAAACCGACCATCTGACATAATCCCCACAAATAACTATTACTAAACGCCACTCTGACACTTTAAAATATCCCCTTGAATACCTACTGAACGCCTACTGCATAAGGCTACTCTACATATTTTGCTGATATTGCCGATATTGCATTAACATTAATCCTTATATTGCGATATTAGTATTTACATAGCATGAAGTCAGGAAATATATTAAAATCACAGCTGGAAGGCAGTCTAATATTGCAAATAGTAAGGGTACACTACGCGACTAACTGTGTATAAAGCCATAGCCTGAAGTCCACGTATGACATTCACAACTCGAAGTCAGCTTAAAATGTCTATATATGAGGCTCTTTTCACCACTATAATCCCCTTCACACAGTATGCTCATTACAGCTAGCATATCATGGGTCTCGCATGCGCATTACACACACGTCTAAATCACAAGCTCCGCAAGGGACACAACACTAACTGAGGTTACTGTTCTAGCCCTATCCTCACGGAAGCACGTCACGTGACCTAGCGTGCTAGGCCGTGACCACACCCCTTGATGCAACTACAAATTCGGACACACGAGATACACGCCACACCGGCGGGATCCTGTCCACACCGTAGGTTGCAGCGGAAGCTATTCTAAGACAAAAGTAAGTAAAAGCGCCCCGATCCCTAGCACCTACTTTGCGGTATGCAAAATACTTTTGACGGTGATCTTTTTCACTGCTAATTCAACTCCCCAGGGTCCCAAAACAGGAAGTTCCACTGTGTGACAGGATCCATGAATCCAAGCACACGCAGAGTTTAACCCCTTAATTGCTGCCGTCGGCCAACGGTCGTCACGGCCACTACCTCCCCAGTGCTGCGCACGACCGTTGGACGTCCATTCAGCACTAGTTCCAATGGACAGCGCAGCACTGGGGAGGTTTATTTACAAGCTCTAAAGGGGTTAAGTAAGCCTGCATATATATGTTGTTTGTCAGTGTGTCCCATGTGTCACCGCAGTCATGTTTTTTGTTTTCTTTTTTAAAACCACACGCAACAAAAATCACTGGCTAAATTTTTTAATCATTCTCACCAATTGTGCCAAAAAGCGCCACCTTTGATGCAATATAGGCCACAACCGATAACACGCATAGTGACAAAGAAATAGTTTGTGTAATAACTCACACATGAACTTAGTTGTGAGCTCTCACTGCACATTGTAGCCATGCACAGTTATTTTCTAGAGTAGCCATCATGCATGCCTTCACGAATTCACATGCATGATGTCCTCATTTCATTTTATAGCCATGCCACCACGGGCTGAACTACACTACGCATGGAGGAGCACAGATACGTAAGACGTGCATGACAAATACTACCTGTTTATAGATATCAATGTCTAACTGTACCTTTCCTTTTCAGATATTCAACGCGCAGGATCTGTAAGTAACAAGATCCCACCACACTCACAGCGCACTTTAGGGTGTGCGCTGATATATACACCCGGAGTGGCCTTCAAGTTTTTTTCTGGCCACACTCACTCTCATGGTCCTGATGAAAGTCTCACGAATATAGTATGAAGGCTGAAACTAGTAGACCTACACTCTTTAGGGATATTGAGGCACATTTTCTCCTCATGTATATCCCGACTATCGGGCAGATTTACAAGCCCCTTGCGCCACTTTTACATAATTTTTAACATGGGAAAGTGATGCAAAAGTGGCACAAGGAGCTCGTAAATCTGCCCCTATGTTTTTACTCATGTCCTAGAACCCTTCTATTAAAACTTTTATACGGGCATTTCCTAGAGACATTTTTATCACTTACTCGCACTTCACATAGCACTTCACTTTTCACCAATTAACCTGCTCCGCTGTAATTCAGGCGTTGAAGCACATCTGGATTGCACTCGGCATTCCAGCTGGACCCCGAAGATGATGCATGCCATCTACTAGGTAGGTGGGTGAGGGGTTTCCTAAGCCAACCACTGGTTGTCTGCGTTCCTCTATCAGAGTGAAGGTCAACAACTATGACCATAACCCGTTAAGAACTTGTCCACGTTGTTTTATGCATTTTGTTAGCCAGCCAATGTGCTTTTTGCTGTAGGTCTGCAGGTGTTATTTGTTTTTCATGGCTCCTGGCTTGTTGTTTAACCATGTGGCCATTTTGTGCAACCCTCCTTTTTTCAGTTTTCAAAGACATTTTGTATGTAGAGGCCTAAGCCTTTTTGTTTGTCCTAATTATTTTTACTTTTCTCTGTTTATTAATATGCTTGAGGCCTAGCTGCTTACAATAAATGTACTGTATGAACAGTGTTTTATATTATTATATACTTATTTTGCATTTTTTACCTGCACCACTCTCTGTCTTCAAAATCCCAATGAGTTTCCCATTGTAGTCCCCTAGTACATCAGCAATTATTTATTTTTATTTTTAAAAAATTTGATCATTTTTCCACATGATTTTTTAAAATTTACTGTCATTTTGTATTTATTGTCATTTTTTTTAAAGTAAATTCTTTTTTATTTGTTTTTTTAAAAACAGTACTTTTGACATTCACCCAAAATCCATTAACCCCCTTTCTTCCACAGGCGCACAGCCGCACAACGGTATTCATTTTCTAATGATTATTCCATTGTCACCTGCACCTCCCTTAGTACCACATCCCAACTTTTGTCCCCTCTAAGTGGGAAAGATATGCCCAGATGTGGGTCACCTGCTTACTGCACCACTGGATTCAAGCTAGCCTGGCTGATGAGGGGTGATATCTCAAAACCTGTACCAAGATGCTTGTTTCCTATCCAGGGAGGACTTGGTTTGGCCGTTCGGGCTGGACTGTTTCCATGAGGAGCAGGGTCAAAACTGATTTGCATATGGCTGGGTACAAACTGAGGTGGCGTACTGAGCAAAAAAACGATAGATTAAACCCTGATGTTTGTGACTTGGGTGAATGTTTGCATTGTTCAGCATTCCATTCATTATTTGTTCTTTTTCTCTCATCCCAACTTGATGCACATAAACAAACAGGCACATCTTTATGTTGTTGCTCATTCTTATCCTTCCTGATTGTAAATGAAACTTTATGTTGGTGTGGTTTTACTTTTGAATGGATACACTGTATTGTTGTTAATTATTTATAACTTAAGTAACCACACTAAATGATATTGTTTGTACTAATTCAAACTGAAACAACGCCACATTTCACTAATATTTTTCTTGCTTGTTTGCTGTTAGATGCACTCGAGAAGAGACATCACCCATAGTACTGCCAGATAGAAGGCCTGTGCACATGACTCGTGACCACAAACACGTGATGTCAATACTAACATCTCTTCAGCTTGTGAAGATAAGAGCCACTGACAGCTTCAAGATGGCCCCAAAGCAATAAAGAAGCAATGTGATTTAACACTGCCCGTCCCTGGCGATGTTGTGTCGCCCCCTTCGATCGCCGCTACTGACTCCGCTCCACTGGTGCTCTTGCTGGTGGTCCCGGCACTGGTGGTCTGTGTGGCTAGAAAAAACATTGTACATTTTAGAAGCCAGATATGCCTCCCCAAATATCTTGTTTTTAACAAAATACAACCACAATACATCACTACAGTTCGGTAGCAGTATCTTCTATCAAAATATCATGTTGGGCATTTTGTTGATTGGCAATGTTTGAAAAGCTAGGTAATCAAGCCAACCAAAAACTATTTGTAATGGAGGGGAAGAGCTAGGATGAACCCGAGTCATTTAAGTGTAACGGGTAGAATAATTGGTTAATGAAGGACATATGGTCTTGGTAGGTAAATGCAATGGGGCCGTCCTCATGCTTCCAGTCATGCTGCACTGTCATCAACTGCTGATATACTGTGATAATAATACATACACAACATTGCAGGGTCCACCATGACCATGGCCACTCTCTTGTTTTACTGTTTAAGCATGAGCAAGAAAAAGAATGCCCTCTCAACAAACGTGCGTAGAATACCTTACTTGGGTATGCAATCTTCACAGTAGAGTACCTGACCTAAAATGGGTT
This sequence comes from Lissotriton helveticus, assembly GCF_964261635.1. NCBI lineage: Eukaryota > Metazoa > Chordata > Amphibia > Caudata > Salamandridae > Lissotriton > Lissotriton helveticus. The sequence continues at coordinate 1,076,906,839 of NC_136072.1, forward strand.
CTCTGAGTCTTATAGTACCAGTCCCCAAGATATATAACGGAAGAGGGAAAGCTTAATGACTAAGCAGAAGAAAGAAGGAAAAATAATTCTAAATGTGGAGCGGTAAATGTTAGGGAAATTATAATTATATTTACAGGAGTACTTAGTGGGGCCAGCACATCATCTGCCATGGCATTTATAGAATTGCAAAAACCTCAGTTGATGGACAGAATGTAGAACAATGTCTTACATTCACCCCAGTACAAAGATCTGGGCCTAAATCCATCGTTTTTTTGCACTCCACACCACCCTAGGTCAGACAATGGCTATGTGCAAATCAGCCTTGACCCTGTGCCTCATGGGAACAGTCCAGCCTGAACTACCAAGCCATGTCTTTCCTAGACCGGAATCAAGCATCCAAGGACCGGTTTCTGGCTATCAGCCTTCTTCAGCCTGGATAGCTTGACTCCAGTGATGTGGAGAGCCTGGGACTCCCGTCTGAGTATACCCAGCCCACTCGGGGTGAAAATTGCAATCACCACCCCCTTATGTACCGCTTTTGGCCGCCATAAGTGTGGCAGGGTATGCTCAGACGTGAGTCCCTTGCTCACTTTGCCCCTGGATTCAAGCAAGCCGGGCTGAAGACGGCTGGAATGCCAGAAACCGGTCCTCGGAAGCTTGTTTCTGGTCCAGGGAAGACATGGCTTGGCAGTTCGGGCTGGACTGTTCCCATGAGGCACAGGGTCAGACTGATTTGCATATAGCCATGTCTGAACTGGGGTGGCAGAGTGGGCTAAAGAACGGTGATGGATTAAACCCAGATCTTTTGACTGGGTGTGAGTGTTTGATTGATTCAGATGCTCCGTCCATCACCACCCCCTTTTGTACCGCTTATGGCATTTATAGAGGCTCCCCAAGCTTCCTCTCCAACCTCCACGGTTCCAGCCCTCTTCTAGCTCCTGGATGCTGACATAAGAAATAAAGAACATAAAATAAAAAAGATTAGTCATACAGTTAATAATCTCCCCAAAAACATTTTGACGGGGTAAAGGCAAAAACAATAATATTGAACTTTTCTAAATCAGATGTCCGATAGGGCTTGTGTAGTGGACCTTTTCATAATTTTCTGAACCTAACCTTATTTCCAATTTCCTAAACTACAATTTGGAACTACTAATAAATTGCAGGAGATGATCTTTGCTTCTCATCTCATTCTCAATCTCTGAACCCCCCTTGAATGGGCAACTCAGTCTGCATTTATTTCAATGCATAGATACATGCATACTACCCATCACTAGGAGATTGCTTGCTACAAAACGAAAAGGCACAGAGAAGTGAGAGAACTCTATCTCACTAATACTATTAACTACCATTATCTTAGTGACAGGCCGGAGGAGTCTGAATGACTTCTTAAATAATCAGCCCAAGCGAGAGCCAATGATTAGGATTAGGTAGCCCAGAGGACCTGGCTAGATGATGATCAACTAATATTTGTAATGTAAACTTAACATCTCCAAATGACAGCAGCATGCTTGATATTTGGAAAAAAATATTAGCATAGAGCCCAACAAATAAATAATTATTGCTCACCGAGTCCCGCAACTCATTGCCCAGCAGGTTAAGCATGTCTTGTCCCTGTCAAGTACATTGATCCACCGGAGCATCAACTGCTGTTGGGTGCGCCGGGCCCCAGAGCTGTGGAGCACCCACCGGCGCACCCTCTCCCACTGCTGCCGACGCTCCCGGAGGACATACCCATTGCCAGGTCTGCTGCCAGGGTGGAAAGGAGGTGGCGCTGCACGTAATACACTCTTGCAGCCAACTCATTCTCAGAAACAAATGGTACAGTAGGCAGCTGGTGCTGGGGGTGGTTCGGGAGGGCCTGGCACTGCAGCTCCTTTGCTCTGCCATTGCGCTGGGTGGAGGGGGATAAGAAACAGAAAAAGGAAGGAAGGAAGGAAGGAAAAAAATGAGGCAGTAAAGCAAAAAATGTAAAAAGTACAAAAGTCACGAACAAACTCAAATAAACTTACAAAAAAGATAAAAATACACAAACATAAAGAAACACTAACATAATAAATAAAAAGGAGATGGAGATAAGTTTGATAGGGGGAGAAATAAAGAGATGTAGGAAGGATTGCAATAAGCCCAGCACCATAAACAGAGCAAAAGGCAAGATGGCCGCCCCTGCGTGGTGCTGGTCACATACGATTACTGGTGGGGGAACGCACTTCAAGCTACATAAAGCATAATACATGACTCGAATGGAACTCAGTGTAGTGAGGTGGAATGTTTGGGCCACTTCGCTGAGTTCTCCATAGCGCAACCCCACCAACTCGGCCTAGGCCTAATCTTCACAAAATAGTTTGCCACTCATTTCAGCAGGTTTGGAAAGTTTAGAGATGATTCGTCAAGTGGGGGCCGAGAAAAAAGAGGGGTTCTAAACCAATTTTTCACGTGCAATTTCCCATAGGGATTTGGAACACGACAACAGCCTGAACCACGGAACTGAATTACACCAAATTTGGTAGAAAGCTAGATATTGATGCAGAAATGGTGCTTTTTCTAATTTGGTGTAAATCAGTTGAGTAATTTTGGAGTTATTAAAGGAAAAAGATTTATGTCTATCTAGAGACGCGGAGGGTCCGCAGATCCAACAGATCTCATGGTGAGATCTAATTGGCTGCCACCTCTTCAGCCAAGAAGTGGTGTCAAACATCTGATGACTCTGGACTCAGCCTGAGTCCAAAGAAAAATGAAAAAAAAACACAATGGGCAGGATAGGAATACCGTGACCCCCTAAGCCTGTAGTGCCCAAAAAAAAAAACGCAGTCTCCTGGACTTGTTTTTTTTTAAGCACCCTGGGTGGTACAGGTCCCGGGGAAGGGATAGTGGTTTTATTATTATGGGAGAGGAGCGCCTACTAGTTCCCCCACTCCAGTTCGATGGTGGCCCCCGGAACCCCAAGGCCTGACAGATATTGAGCAGGAAAAGGGGGGCCAGGGGGCTACCATCCCAAGGCCGATTTCAACCCTAGGGCCCCAATCCCCGGGTCATGGCCCCATTAAATGTGGGAGAGGGGATGGCCCTCTTCCTGGGCTGATTTGGTCCCAGGGACCTCATCCCTTGGCCAAAGCTATAAACAGGGGAGGGAGGCACACAGTCTCCCTTCCCAGGTCGATTTGAGCCCCATGGACCCCATACACCTGGGCCCAGCCATTCCAGTAATCGGGAGGGGGGCAGTGTGGCACCCCTCTCTGCTATGTCCTGGGGTGCCCACCCCCAGAATATAGAGGTTTCTGCAGGCAGGAAAACCTGTGTTTGCTCTCGCTTGGCGAAAGCAATTTAAAGGCTCCTGTCAAGTGAGAGCAAACACAAAGTCTGCTCCCAGCTGGCTGGAGCATTAACAATGCTCTCACTAGCTGGGAGCATACTTCAGATCTGTTTCCCTTCCTGCAGTAAAGCGAGCAAGGAAACATATCTGAATATTCCTCCTGTACGCAGGGTACAGCATTTTTAGCTGCTCCCTGCAGGCGGAAGCAATGCTGGCTCCTGTTGGATGTGGGGAGACGGCTTGGGCGGCGTGGGTATTGGGCCTTGCCTCGCAGCCCCCAAGCAGAATAGGGTAGGTGCCCTGGGTGGGCACCAGGGTATTCACCCTGCTTTAGCCGTGCCCTGGAAGATAGGGTTCCCGTAACCAAAACCAGCCTGGCAAGGGTGGCTGAACGGCCCCACTTCCCCTTTAGACATTGGCCGGGCCCTGGAGTATGGGGCCCTATGGACCAATATTAGCCCTTGCAGTGGTGCTGCATGCCGCCCTCCCCATTTAAAAAGGTGTCGGGCCCTCGGAGTTGGTGTCCTGGGGCTAAAATCGGACCAATGGAGGGGGCTGCGTGCCCTCCTCCCACATAAATTTAATGGAATCACCTACACCCCTTCCCTAAAGAAATTTGCTAGGTCCCAGGGGATGGGATCTCCAGGGTCACAATATGCTTTGGGAGGGGGACATGTACCCCCAACTCCTACAGAACATGTATAATTCTAACTTTTTTCACCCATACGGATCCCATCTGTAATTTTCCTTGAGAGGAGCCGGAACTCACCTAGGAGAGCAAGTACCTAGGTTTAACGACATGCTCCGCCACTTTTAAAATGCAAGGCTGCACCATATTTACAAGAATGTGGTGCAGCTTTGCGTTTCCCTCTGCGATGGCGCCAAGTTTAACCCCTTTCGGTGCTCATGATGAGCTCAGCTCGTCATGGCATATACCTCTCAGGTGCTCATGACGAGCTGAGCTCGTCATGACCACACCCGTTTTTATGATGGCCCAGCACAGCAGGAGAACAGCTCCAGCAGCCAAGGTGTTAACAACTTGGCGCCAACGCAGGCACCCTTTCACCAGAGTGGAAGGGTGTCTGTGGGCAGGGGAGGATTGGTTACGTGTAGGAAGGTGTCCCCTCCTGCGCGTAAACAATCCTAAATCCTAAAATGCCATTTTGTAACTTTCATATGTGCTGCTTCATGCATTTTTGGCATTTTTCTAAAAGGTTTGTTTCTGTACAGGAAGGGACACCTTCCTGTACATAAACAAACCATAGCATTTTGCTTTTTCCATGTGTGAAATAATGCATTTCTCCTTGTTTCGCCAACTCAAGACTAGGATTTTGCTGGTCTTAATTCTGGCGCTGCCTCCTATGTATGCCACCCTTGTACATAGGGGACAGTGTCAAATACAATGGGTGTTGCGGTGGAAATCCAACCACAACACCCACTGCATGCCCCTTTCACGCTAACCATAGCATGAAACGGGGCCTTAACGTTAAGTGGCTTAACACTGCCTTGTGAGACCCTTACAAATTTAAACCACATTATACATTCCTCAAAATATACCAATAAACAAAGTAGTTATATCAAATTTATAAATTTTATTACATACAGTACAAAAGATAATTTACTGGTAACAGTGCCACTTGACAGTTTAAAAAAAAATTGTGTTCATACACAACAATGCTAATAAAATGCAATTTATCCACAAACAGATAAAAGGACAATTACACAAAAGACAAAATTAAAAACAAGTTGTCGACGCAGCGTTTCGGTTTTTGTATTTACACCTTCATCAGGACAAGGTTCTCACTAGAAAAAAACTTTTCATAATATTTGTAATATGTTCCTCTATTATCAATTCGAGGGGCGTTTCATTAGCCTTCTGGACACCTTCTTCTATTTGGGTCTAGTTTTTCATGGGGCAAGATAGAGTTATCTCTTGCAACACAGATACCTCAGGTTTTCAATGGAATCTTTTGTTTAGAGGTCAAGGGAGCCACCGTTTTTTTCAAATTTCGAAGTTCTCTTCTCAAAAGCAGGGAGTCAGCCTAGGGCACTGCGCATGACTGGATTATGCAATGCTTTTGTTGTGTCCCTCAAAAGTTCTCAAGAGCGGTCTTTCTCAATTCACCGGCTCTTTTAGTCTTAATTCGGCCTCCCTGCTCCTCTTGCACCTCGTACGTCTTGTACCTCGTATCGTCGGGTTTCCCTCTCTCGAGAAACGCCTGCCTTGATAATAGGGTGTTAACACCTCCAACCACATTTTACATGTGGTTGGACGTGGGAACGTCCACCCTGCATCCCATTAGCGTTATCTATCGCCCCCAGCGCGGGGCGATAGATAACGTCAAGAATACGTCTCTAACTCAGGTTAGAGACGTATTGGTAATAGTGCGATGTGAAAAGAAATGCGTTAGCGACTTTAAAAAGTCGCTAACTCATTTCTCGCGGGCTTGGTAATATGCCCCGAAGTTCGTAAATCTGCCCCAAAGTATTTGTGCAACAACACAAAGCTGATATCAGTGGCATAGCAATAGCCCCAGTAGCTCCAGGGGAGCCTCCTCCGGCACTGTGCACGGGCGCGCCTAAGAGCTCCTGACTGAGTCCAGAGGATGGGGGCCCCCTACATGCACTTTGCACGGGGGTGGGGCACGAAAGTTTTGTTACGCCTCTCTGTGAAATTATCCTATTAGATCTGCCAGAAACAGCAGGGATGGCATCAACATATGTCTATGCACAGCACCAAAACAAGGCACAGTGCATAGAACATGAACTTCCAAATAGCCTGGAAACTGAAACAAGCACTAGTAGACAAACTTCAGTATTACATTTTTTTACAAGTTTACATTGGCAACCCTTGTTTGTCTTGTAATGCCAATAAAGTACATTGTACTGTGCAACAAGGACAAAACCAAGTACCAGTGATATCAATCTGCTCCCATTATCATTCTACACCTCATAGCCCACTATTACTAATGGCCCATTTAATTGTTTTTTTTGTTGCTTAGCTCCTGTTACCACACACATTTCAACGTCTCATCAGGGGTAGTAAGCGCTATATAAAATGCATATCGCGAATAGGCGTTTGATGACTAAGGACGCAATCCTGCAGTCTTCCATCGATAACTTTTTACAGGTCAAACCTGCTGAAATACATCAGAAAAAAAGATGAAATACCTGACAACTTGGCTCCATCTGCCACTGTCCCTGGCGGATAGAATAGCCCTGGTAAAAATGGTCATGAATTCCAATCGAAGCTCATGTTAGATGTGAAGACATCTAACATGGGCTTCGATTGGAATTCCATAGAGCCTATTATCAAGCCCATTATCGCCGCTTTATCGGCAGTTTTCGGCCGATAAAGCGGCGATAATTTTATCGCCCAGGCTTGATAATATGCCCCTAAATATCAATGTGCAAAGAGTGGGATCTTGATTATATACTTTTAAGTTTGCACACTATATTGACTTATGAACACTTGACGTGAATGTAATTGTAAGGATAGCTAGTGCCTTTGCAAGCCTGTATGTTTCTTTCCTTTTTTGTATGTTGCTTTTCTTTTTGGATCAATAAAAATCCTCTTGGGGGGAAGGAGCTTCGCGCGTTTCCATGATGGACGCGTGAGCTTAGGGCTCCCGAGACCCTTTCTGCCTACCGCGACTATCCTGTGAAGGATCCTGATTATGACGACGGGTACTTTTCGTTGATGCCCTGCTGATGTCCACGTCCTTTTCGAAATTCGATTTGGCCGCCGGATGCCGGACTTACCTCTACTTTGAAGATTGCGGCCTACATCGTATGCCAACCGGGGGCTTGAGTCCCCGAGGTACCCGGGTGGCAATTGAACAACAACGGCTGATGTGCCACGCCCTCTGCCCCTGGTGTACTTTCGGTTTCGTTTTTGGTCGCTGTTGTGCACGCCCTGCTGCCGATCGGCGCTCCGGACCTGTTATTGCTGCCGACCTTCAGCCAGCGCTTGGTCCATACTCTCTCGCCGTTTCGAGCTTGCCACAACGGACAATATTTTGATCAGACCCTACTGATCCTGTTGGAGTTGGTTGCCCGTCATGGCGGGCAGGGCGGTTATCGAGAAGCGTACCACCAGAGGCCCGTCCCGGGGGGGGGGGTCGCCCAATCCCACACTATTGATCGATTTACTCGCCCGCGGGGCTCCCCGGGCGGGTCGAGTGGTACCCTAGAGGAAGCTGGTGATGGTTCTCCTGAGAACGAGGACCCGACCCTGAAGGACATTATGGGCGCCATTGCGAGTGTTCAGTCCAACATGAGCCAGCAATACGAAACCTTGGCGGCTAAGATCGATACGGTGGCGATTGATGTCACCCTCATCAGAGCGGACTTGGGGAAAACTAACGAACGTGTTAAGTCCCTTGACATCAAGACTGCTAGCTTGACCACGGATGTCTCGGATCTCCAGACAACAGTCCGCAATCTCCGGACTACCTCTGATTTGCTTGCCAGTCGGCTGGAAGATTTCGAGGGCCGGGCCAGGCGCAATAACGTGCGCATCGTCGGTGTCCCGGAGAACTCTGCTGACCTGCCTGTTGATATCCTGGTGGAGGACCTCGTATTGAAACATCTGGCACCAAAGGGCCTTAGTAAATTCTTCGCTGTGGAGCGTGCTCATCGTGTTCCGGGTGGGAAGCCGAAATTGGGAGCCGCTCCACGACCCATAATTGCCAGGCTTTTCAATTTTCGTGACAGGGACGCTATCCTGCAAGCTTCACGAATGAAAGGCCCCACTAAATTTGAGAATGCATCGATTAGTTTCTATCCAGACTTTACTCAGGCGGTGCAGAAACAACGAATGGGCTTTACGGGAGTGAAACGGCGCCTTCGAGACTTGGGACTGAAATATGCCATGCTTTTCCCGGCCCGCCTACGTATCGAACGTGAAGATCGGGCGATCTTCTTTGACCGCCCTGAGGTGGTTAGTGACTGGTTGGACACTTTGTCGATGCGCCAGGAGGACCCGGAGACCTCGAGGAGCGCAGAAGGTGGCTTGGAGGACCAGGAGCAGTGAGTCTACATCGGCGACCTTGAATCTGCGGCAGTGGCTCAGAGACTTTGTTCTGTTATGTTGTGAATGCCCAGGGGTGTGGGGGGGTTTAGGGAATCTTCCTCCTCTGGGGATTTTTTCTCTCTTCTTGTAGGTTAGGTAATGGGGCGACAGGCACACTGCAAGTTGGGGTGGCTTTCAGGTCTACCGCAGGGGTGCAGGGAGGGGGGTTTGTGTTTGGTGGGTTCACTGGGGGTGGTGGGGGGTTCTTTCCTCTTTGTTTGTTTTGAGGCTGCGCTTTGTTTCATATTGGCTGCTATATGATTGTTCCAGGGTGGGGGGGGCAGACTGTTTTCTTCTGGGATGGGGGTAGGGGGCTTAGGGTGTTGAGCTGGAACGTTAACGGTCTCGGGGACAGGATAAAACGTGGGATAGTACTGCAATATTTGAAAAGATGTTCCCCGGATGTGGTCTTGCTCCAGGAGACTCACTTGGTGGGTCATACATGTCATGCGCTGAACAGACGGGGCTACCGTTTGGTGGCCCACTCCGGCTTCACCACCGGATCGAGGGGGGGCGGGTATCCTGGTTAGAAACTCCCTCCCCCTGGAGATAGATGGCACGGTGTTGGATGACAGAGGCCTCTAAGCAGCTGTTATGGGGAGGTGGGAGGGAAAGTTGATCTCCATATTGTCTGTTTACGTTCCGCCTGGTCTGCAGTCTACTACATTCACCGACTTGGGTGGGGTAATTCTGGGGTTGCCTGATGGCTTGCTGGTGGTGGGTGGGGACTTTAATTCCGTGTTAAATGGAGAGTGTGATCGTAGCCCCCCCAGGCTCCTCCCTGCATCGCAGCTATGGCTGGGGAGATTTCTGGATGCTTTTGGGTTGGTGGACTGTTGGAGACAGCTGCACCCTGGCCGGCTTCAATATACCTTCCACTCGGGAGCTCACAGAAGTCTCTCGAGACTCGACTATATCCTCGTGCCGGTGGTGCAGTTGGTCTCGGTGCGAGAAGTTAAGCACTTGGCGAGGGGGATTTCCGACCACTCCCCGCTCTGGCTCCACATAGACGTACATCCGGGGGCTGGGGGCCGGATTGCCCCGATCAATCCATGGCATCTTCAGACCCCAAAATTAGATCGGAGGTGGTCAAATGTATGAACTTTTACTTCGCTGAAAATGAGGGATCTGTGTCCTCCCCGGTCTCCCTATGGGAGGCCTATAAAACTGTGATCCGTGGTCAAACTTTGTCACTGGTGACTGGCGAGAGGAGGCGCAAGAATGAGGAGGTGGTGAAGTTGGAGTCTGAGATTGCCGTGTTGGAGGAACGTTTGGAGTCCGGGGTTACACCTGAGAGATTGCACTTCTTGGCTTTTAAGCAATCTGACTACAGGGCCTTGGTGACTGACGCGGCTGAGGCAATGAATCGTGTGCAACAAGGGCGTCTGATGATGTGGTGATAAAGCGGGGAAGTTGCTTGCTTGGCTGGATAAGCGTGATAGACTGAATCGTGTGGTGCCTGTTGTTGAGAAAATTGATGGAACGCGAGTCATGGACCCTGTCGAGATAGTCGATGTGTTTGCCCAGCATTTTCGGGTTGTGTATGCGCCGGTCTCGACTATGCCGGAGGAGGATTCGCACTTGTTACTTCGTGATCTTGTGCTGCCTTGTCTCTCTGAGTCGGACAGGGTGCTTATGGAGGCGTATTTTTCTATTGACGAGGTTGCGCTCGCTATACGCTCCCTTCGCTCGGGGAAGGCCTCTGGTCCTAACGGTATACCAGTTGAGTTGTATAAGCTATGCCCTGATAAGATGGCGCCGTATCTGCTTCGTATGTTTGCGGCATCGCGAGACCTTGGGTCCCTTCCCCGGGACCAGAGGCTGGCCTCCATTGTGGTTATCCATAAGGATGGCAAGCCACGCGAGAGTTGTTCCTCGTATCATCCGATTTCACTCTTAAATGCGGAACCCAAGATATTGGCAAAACTTTTGGCAAACCGCCTGGCCACGGTGATTGGTGAGTTGGTTCACCCTGATCAGTCTGGTTTTATTCCCCGACGTAACACTGCACTCAATCTTCGTAGTCTTCATGGCGTCCTTGCAAGGGCGGGATCTCTCAGCGAGCCGGCCATCTTGGTGTCTCTTGATGCCTCGATGGCCTTCGACACGGTTGAGTGGCCATACTTGTGGGCTACTCTAGCCAAATTCGGTTTTGGTCCAAAATTCATTGCGTGGGTCAAACTTCTGTATGAGCAACCGTTGGCACAGGTTGTGGTTAATGGTAGAGCCTCGGAACCCTTTGTTCTTGGGCGTGGCACGAGGCAGGGATGTCCTTTGTCGCTGCTCCTATTCGCACTTGCGTTGGAACCCCTCGCTGCTTGGCTCCGCTGGGAGCCTTCCCTGAAGGGTATTTGGTGGTCCCCTGATTTCGAGGATCGTGTGTCACTATATGCCGATGACATTTTGTTGTACCTGACGTCTCCCCGTAAGTCGCTAGGGGTCCTTTTTGATGTCTTGAGTTCTTTTGGACGTAACTCCGGTCTGGTCATCAATTGGGCCAAGTCTTGTATCTTCCCGTTAACCGATGACTCCCTCTCTTTGCCCGGAGTGTGCCCGATCCCGGTCTCTAGGGATGGCTTTAAGTACTTGGGGATTTATATTTCGCTTGACCCTGTGGTACGCTATGAGCGGAACTTGTTTCCTCCACTTGCCCGGCTTCGGCCGGACGTTGCGGCGTGGCGTAATTTACCCCTGTCCCCCCTGGGACGGGCAGCTCTGTTCAAAATGATGTCTCTTCCCCGTTTTCTATATGCCGTCCAAAATACACTTAATCTAGTGCCGGCTAGCTATTTTCGTGAAATCGAGGGCCTTCAGAGGAAGCTCGTGTGGGCTGGCCGGCCCCGTATTGCGTTGGCCAAGCTGACGTTGCCCTGGTACGATGGTGGCATAGCGTTGCCTGATATTAAACGATACTACTGGGCATCTCAACTGAGCGCCGTGAACCATGCTATGTATGGTCCGGTCCCGAATCCCGCATTTGAAATGGACCGGTTGCTCTTGCCCGGGGGTGATTATTACCGGGCGCTCTATTCTAGCGGCGCCAGAAGGAACTTGACGGGGCCCACTGGAGTAGCGGTGCGAGTGTGGGGCAGCGCGACTGCGGCTACCGGATGGGTGGACAGACTGTCCAAGGCTACCCCTCTGTTTGCTGCGGAACGGCTCGGTGAACTAAGGACGTCAAAGGGTTTCGATAGGTGGGATCTAATTGGAATTAGTAAAGTGGGCGACCTCTGGGTTAAGAATAGGGTTAAGACCTTCGCTGAATTGAAACAGGAATATAATCTGAATGACATGGAATATTTTCGCTACCTCCAGATCCGTCATGCCATTGAGTCGGTTTTTCCGGCTGGTTCTGATATCCCAGAGTGCTCCCCCCTGGACGATAGAGTGCTGGACGGACATGTTCCGGACAGCACTATCTCTCTTATTTATAAAAAACTCATCAACGATAGATCGGACTTGCTTGTTCAGCTTCGTAGTACGTGGACTGACGATGGGCTGGAACTGGATGATGAGGACTGGCAGGCTGCGATATCCTCTCCCAAAGAGGTTGCGATTCCGGCGCGTCTGCGACTTGTTCAGCTGAAGATTCTGCATCGGGTCTATGTCACGGGTCCACGATTGATGCGCATGGGTTTTTCAGCGGATGGGCTGTGTCGCCGTGGCTGTGGTATGCTTGCTACCTTCCTCCATATCATATGGGAATGTCCGGATGTAGTGTCTTTTTGGACTAGAGTGCATGCGGTGATGGGAGAGGTAACGGGTGTTGAGTTGCTGCCTGAGGCCAGACGCTGCTTGTTAAACATATGGGAACCTTTTCCTGGAAGTGCTCCTGCTTTTTCGTATTGTTCTTTGATTGCCTCTCTCCGTCTCCCATGGGACGTGCACCATAACCCTAGGTACAGCCTCGATCTTTCTTCTCTTTGGTTATGTTTCTTTGGTCGATTGTATAAAAAATTAAACCTTTCCATCTCCTACCGTTAAATATTTGGTTAATATCTTGCACTATTGCTGCCGGACCCTCGGTTGTCGGCTGAAGAGCTGTGTAGCACTATATTACTTTTATTATGTGTTGTTGGCCGGCCCTGGCGGTTGTAGGCCTGTAACTGTATTTTTTCTTGCTAATAAAGGTTTAAAAAAAAAAATCCTCTTAATAAAAAAAAAATATATATATATATAAAAAAATACCTGACAACTAATGGGACATGTGGATTTTTGTGCATTAGGAATCAATATTTGCATGTTAGTCCCCATTATCCGAGTAGAATTGAGAGGTATTTATTGGACCAGCAGAGGTGTATTTTATCAGGTCCGATAAATGTCATCCCAAACTGCAGCCCACTCATAATGAGGGTCCATGTCTTCCATCCTAACTGGTGCTTACTTATAAAGTACATTTTTATTGGTGACTCTACGCATATGTATATTAGGATCATGCAATTGATTCTTAACCACACTACTCCCTTCTTTCCTCATTTTCTCTATTTACTACACATGATCCATCCTTAATGTTGTCTGAACTCATTTTCACATTCATCATCTACAATACTTCTTTTATACAAGACTACCTGGTCAGTATGTCATTTCCTTCCATACTCATTTGTAACAGTTGTGTCTGTACAATGTTTTGCTATTTACTTTACAAAGTGCCCAGTGCAATTCTCCTTTTACCAGTGCATCCTCCGTCATTTTTATAATAACTTCTTCTTAAGTGCCTTAAGTTCATCAAAGTGGACTTGATTACCGTCATCCATTTTCCTAATTGTATTCCCTTTATGCAACCAATCAGGAACCATAACGTAGAATGTTTCCTGTCTTTTAAGCGATCAAAATGTAATTTTCCTGCATTAATATTTTGGGTTGTCGTGTCTGAACAAAACAAGACTTGTACTGCATTTTCAAAGTTCTCTTCAGGTCTCCAGTCTTTGGATGGATGCCTGTGTGAGCCATTTTACTTATGCGCTTCACTGCCCTGTTGCTTTTGGCCTGGTATTAGGAAACGTGATTGATCCCGTTGCACTTTATGTATTGTTATGTTTGTTTATTTAAATTGCTGGACACAGTTTAAAATTGGTAACGTCACGCTCTGATATTTTCAAAACTCATGGATGCGCCGTATTAACAAAAATATGGAGCACCTCCGTGTTTCCCCTAGCGCTGGCGCTAAAGCTGGCTAGTGCCAGCACAGGCACCCTTGAGCCATGCTGCAACTGTGCCTGTGCTTGCAGGGGCGATTGTTTATGTGCAGGAAGAGACACCTTCCGGCACATAAACACTCTTGAAAGGCGATTTGCTCTTTCTAGTGTGCTGCATAATGCAACACACATGGAAAGAGCAAAAAACGAGGAGAAATTAATAATTTCTCTTCATATCGCCAGTCTAAGACCAGGTATTCCCTGGTCTTAGTTTTAGGCGCTGCCCCAACCTTGTAAATATGGGGCAGCGTCAAAAAGCAATGGGCATTGCGACAGAAAGCCGACTGCAACATCTTTTGCACACCCCTTTCAGGCTAAGTGAAGTGTGAAAAAGAGCCTCATTTATAAGGCGGCGTTAAGCCACATAAAGTGGCTTAACGCCGCTTTGTAAATAAGGAGTTGGGGATATCGCCACCAGATGGCACATCTGCCATCGATGACCTTAGATTTGTGAGGTAACTAATAACACCAAGTGAAAATAGAGAAACATAAACAATTAATATCATGATAAGAAATTCAAAATTAAGAACTGTAAAAATCAAGATTTTTTCATTTGGTATAATTGGGATATGCGATGGACAGGTGGCTATTGCCAGCTAGTAACTACACGAGGGCCTTATATTCTAACATTCCAAGATGGACTGACAGGACCCACTCACCATGCAGATCAGATATGGCACATGGCACAGAAAAATATGGGAAGGGCAAAGACTGTAACACTAGCCACCCAACTATGGGACTCAGAGCAGCTTGGATACCTTTGCAAAAAGAAAGAATTTGCGGAGTGGGACACTATCGGGATATCGCAGGTAGGAAACCTTTGGAAAAAGGGAGAGGTAGTAACCTTTGAGATGTTACAGCAAGAGTATGAGCTAGCAGAGAGTGAGAGATTCAGAGATTTGCAGCTGTGGCATGCATTAATCGCGCAATTGCCTCTTGGGAAACCGTTTCCAGAGGCCTCGCCCCTTGAAGATCGACTTTTAGATGGGTACATGTAGCGCAGGGCGATCTCACTAACTTATTCCAAATTGATTAACAACTCCCCGGATCCACTTCAACAGATCCGGACAAAGTGGGAACAAGAACTACTAGTTAGACAAAGAGTAATGACGTGAGGCCTTAGCGTCACCCAGAGAGGTGGCGATATCATCGAAGTTGAAAGTGCTACATAGAATATACAATACAGGACGCACATTAGTTAAGATGGGCTACAAGGAAGACGCCAGTTGTAGATGTAATTGTAGTAAATATGGTACGTTCCTAAACATATTATGGGAATGCCCACTGATAGAGAAATACTGGGAGGCAGTCCTCAAGTGCATCTGGGACGTATTGGGGACTCATTTAGAACTAAATCCAAAGTTGTGCCTTTTGAATATTTGGGAACCAACAGAAATAGGAAAGAGAAGCTGTGGGTGACCCTAAGGGGAATTGTAGCAAAGAGAAACATTGCAAAAAAGAGGGGCGTGCAGGAGACACGAACAGTAAGGGAATGGATTGAAGATATGGATTGGTGTCTGTTCCGAGAGAAAACAGTGTATGTGTCCAGGGGATGCCCCAAAAAGTGGATGCAAATATGGGGTAAGTGGAACTCTTATAGAGGAGATATATGTGTTATGCCCAAATTGCCAGATCGGACCTCACTGGAGGAAGTGGAGATGCAGGGGGACCTTACCAAAATATCGTTGACCTATTGATTGCAAAGGAAATAATGATATGCTATCAAAGCCAAAGAAATGCGATGATGATAATGCCTGTAATACTGTATTGTTTATTGGTTATTATTTGACTATAATAAAAAGAATTTTTAGGTAAATGGCTAATTACCTTTAAGTGAAGGGGGGTGCTTTCTCCTCATAACCCTCAGCCATTTTTTGGGGTAATAAGGTTGAAAAGAGAAGCAAGATGGCAGCGGATCTGATCTGTGAGAGAGGTTGACTCAGAATGAACACAAAATGGTTGACAACAACTTCCTATGATGTATTTCCTGTCTCCCACTGCCTGTATATAATTCCCTGTATGAAAAAATTGGTTCTCCTTAGTTTTCGGAGATTACGGGACGAATATGTATTTTCCGGTTGCGGATCGTCGGGTCCGCATGTGAGGCACACGCTCCGCAGACGGAGAGTGCGCAGTTGTGGCGGAAGTTGCGAAAATGGACCGGAAACCATACCTTCATACAGGAAATGACATAAAGGAAGTAGTAGACAGGAAACACATTACAGGAAGTAGTTGACAGCCATTTTGTGTTCATTCTGATTCATACACCATCACAGATCAAATCCACTGCCATCCTGTTGTTCTGTGCTGGAGAAACCTGAAATGACAGTATAAGATAAAATCATAGGCATGATACAAAATGGAGAACAGACCATTAAATGAGATTTGGGGTGATATAAGGGGGGGTCTGACACAACATCAAACCCCAGTTTAGTTTTGTCCTCCTTTGCAATATGGTACATGTAGTCCATATTTAGTGCTCAACACAAGAGATGTCTGTTGTGTTACGGAAAATTGGGGGGAAGCAGTGCTGTGTATCCCAGATACATAGTGCCAGATTCACCCATAACATCGTCACTCACGTTGTGGGCCCATTATTTGTGGGGGAGTCAAATCTGTTGGGGGCAAAAACTCTGACAATGCAATAGTTAGGCCATTTTGTGATTCAGAAACCCATACTCATAAGGTACGGGAAGGCCTCTAAGAACACATACATCTTTTCCTCTAAGTCAATAGATTCCTCAGGGACATCCACTACACTGATTGCTGACATGGGCACATGACTGATGGATGGTCAATCTTTTGATTACTGTCAACAGCTGTGGTTTACATACAGTTAGTGTTGCTTGCAAAGCAGTCTCAGGATGGAATTTTTGGACAGAGTCGTAATAATCCAACTTTCATCAGTGATAACAGACTGCAAACCACATTTTGTCCATGACACAACAAGTTGGTCATGTGAAAAATGCGGCAACCAGCTTATCACGGACTTGCCCTCACCTCTGTTATGTGCAATGACCGGGTTTCCAGGATTCAGAGCTAGCCGAGGTACAAGAGGTATGTGTAAGCCATGTGTTAAAGCTATGTTGTACAAAACACAACAGGCTAATTCAGGGGAGTACATCAGCACACCCCTGTACGGTCAAGATATCTGAATCGCGACTTCAACAGAACAAAAAGTGCACTCTATGATGGTTCAAGTTCATATGTGTGCCCTATTGTACCTACGCTAAGGTACAGTGATTGGATGTCTGTAAGGTGTGAGGAGTTGTGGGGAGAGTGCATACCCAGCATCGCCTGAGGAAGGAAGAAAGGGCAATTGGTTACATTTCCCTCTTAAATTTACACAGAACATGATCTATATTTTGGTACATGCAGTGACTGTTGAGACTGTGTATGTTGCTTGATGATTCTTGTTGTGCAATGGTTGTTAATGTAAGGTGGCATTCATACATTTCATTTACACATATCCCTCATTTTGAGTGCGTTGTACTTACCCAGTAGCCACATGTTGCCAAATTCTCCTGCAGCCATCTGCCGGGCAAGAGGTGACATGCGGAATACATAGCTGTCATGGGTACTGCCTGGAAACACTGCATGCACATCAATGAATCTTCCACTGGCATTACAGACAGCCTGCACATTGATGGAATGCCATCGGTGTCTGTTGCAGAAGATGTGTGCAATGTGGTGGGGTGGCTGAAGGGCCACATGGGTACAATCAATTGTACCCAGCACACGTGGGAAGGAAGAAATGAGATAGAAATCTCTAGCTGCCCTTTGTCTCATGTCCAGTATATGGGGCATCCGTTTGTGATGGTGGGCTCTTGCATTGATGCAGCTCAGTACCCGATGCAAGCACCGCGACTGGCTAGCCTGAGAGATGCCCACAAGGTCTTTGGAACGAACCCGTCACAAAGAAATGGAGAGCAGAAAGTATCATGAGATATGTTGGAATATCATGGGAGCTGCAGGTCACAGAGTCAAGTTCTTGCTCCCACTCACATACCATCTCTAAGATGACTTCTGGAGGGAATCAGTATCTGGCCTTGATATCTTGGCTGGACATCCCAAATAGGTTTATCCTTTGTCTGAAGATCCTCTCTACTCACATCCTCCTCCTACTCCTCAAGTCTTCTTGCTGCATGACAAGGGGTAGAGCAACAAACACATTTAGCGACATGTTGAAAGAGTTTGTGTGTATCTGCTCTGCTTTTATACATGCTGCAGGGCTGGGATTGGCTGCTGGGCTGCAGTGTGTCAGCTGATGCATGGTTGGGATGGTAGGCACTTGGGCAGGTGTTTAACATTGAGGAAACTTATCAACCGGCTGGAGTGCGGGTATTCCGGCACGGAAGCGGAGATTCCGGCACGACTCCGGAAATTCCAGCACAGGTGCAGGATTTCCGCTACTGGTGTGGAAATTCGGCTCCGGTGCGGAAATTCCAGCCCGAGTGTGGATGTAAGTTAAGAGTCATAGGTGATTTCTGTGAATACAAAAAATCGTGAGTGCCTTCTGTGAATACCAAAAGTAGTAAGTTTAGAATTTTGTCTCAGATTAGTTTGTGAGTCGGACCCATAGTTCATATAATTATCGGAACAATATTACACGGAGATCTCTCCACCATGAAAATATTCTCAAGAAAAGAGATTACGGTTGGGTAATAAGTTAAATGGCCCTGAAAAAATCCAAGGCCAATTTCTCTCCAGATTTTTTTTAGGAAGAGGAACTGGAAATAAAGGTTTTGTTGAAGTTCTCCAATGTTTTTGATAGACTACACTCTGTGGACACTTATCACTAAAGATGGAAATGTATTTGTCTGAACCTGGCTACCAATAAATTTGCCTTAATTTCTTGCAAGTGGCAGAAACACCCATGTGTCCTTCATGAGCAATTCTAATAATTTGTCCCTTAGGTGGAACAAACAAACCATTCCTTAAACATATGTTGTTCTCACATGGAAGTTCCCCCTATTACAAGTTGTCAATGCATCCACAAGAGCCACTATATATTCTGTGTCATGATCGTCATACAAATCATCACCATGAGGTAGTGGCAGATGAGACAGGCAGTCTTCACAAATATTCCTGCCCCTTAAATATATTTGACAACCAAATCATATTCTTTCAACTTTGACAACAGGCAAACCATGTAAGCAGATGCCTCGGCCAAGCCATTTCCACTTAAAAGATACACCAACGTTTATGGTCTGTGTAGATGTCACAAGTAGTACCCCAAATATGTCTTAAACATCTGCACTGCTCAGATACATGCAATAGCCTCTCTTTCAATGGTGCTGTAATTGCTTTCAACATCAGAAAGTGTTCTGGATGCAAATGCAACAGTATTCCCCTCCACGTTGACCCACTGTCCAAAAAATGCTGCAAATCCCTTAAGAGTGGCATCAACAGTGATAAAAGAAATACCCGTGGGGACAAAAGATTGCAAAGCAGGATCATTGAGTACTTCACCTTTTATGTCCTCAAATGTTCTACTCATTTGGAAACTCCATTCAAACATGTCACCTTTATAGCTCAAGCATTGACAGCGCTTTCCTTGTCCGCAAGACCTGTTGTATCCTCTTCTATTGCCTTTACACACACCCACCTATTGCCATTGGTTGTTTTCTGTGGCATTCAGAAATGCTAGCATGTTATTGGTATTTGTCAGTGTTGGTCCCTCCTTTTTGTGTCTGTTACCGGCCCATGGTGATTTCAGTAATGGTTTCCTTAGGTCGGCTAACGCTCCTCCATAGCGCATGATGGCCCCTACTCCCGTCTAGGCATTCTTTGCATCATAGTTTTCAGCTGCAGAGGTGCATGCCCTGTCTTGTTTTAACCTCCTGCTCCTTTAGTTCCACACCCACTCTGGCCGCTCTCCTGCCCTGCGCATCGCTTTGCTTTTCCGCTGTCATTTTTTGCCCTCATTGCTTTTGTTCCCCTTTAGGAGGGCTTTTCATGAGCATGGTTTTAACTTGCACCTTTCCTGCATAGGTTGAACAAAGTGCTGCACCCCATAGGTATAATTAGGTCTTACAGCTGTCCACATGCACTAGGGCTGAATATCCTTTCACAGGAGTTTAACTGGGAGAAACGCCACTGCCACGTAAGGTGCCTTGAGGCAAAAGTAGTGGAAGAGAAGGTAATAGGGAGCTAATACAATGTGCACATTGGCCATATTTTTTTCTGACACGTTCTAGTCTTAATAGAGATCAATATCGGTTTTTTTTCTCGCCCATGTGCTTCTTCTTTCTCTGTGCTCCCTTCGCCGCCCCAGTATTGCTCTTTCCTCCGTGTCCCCGCCAAACCCCTGCTCAATTGCTTTAATGTTTTCCCCCATTCCAATGTTTATTTTCCGCAGTATTATGTAGCGCCAACCTTAAGGTATTGGAGTGCTTTTACATGAGCACTAGTTACATTCATTTATTGAGGAATGGGGAGATTCATTCATTTGCTAAGAATCACTATGTGTTGGGCAGACTCTGAGACTCCAACTTGGTTCCCCAGCCGGCAGCTCTGAAGGGTCATATCCTCTCTCCTGTTGTTTATACATTCTCTTTACCCCCACCGCAGGGTGTGTAATTAGATTCAAGGCATCAGCTATAAAAACAAAGCACTCGGGTAGCAAGCAATGACAAAATGTGGTGAACGGTTTCATGGGCATTTTGTGAATTACAAATGTAATGCAAATGGGGAACTATTAAAGAATGAACAACATCCATAAATACAAACTCAAGAGTACACAGCATCTTCACGTTGATGGCAATGAACAGAAGTACTGCAGATTTGCTGCTAGCACATGCGCAGCTCCTCGCAACACGTGTGGTGGAGCTTTTTGTTCCAATTAAAATATCCTTCTTTAACAGGGGCATTTAAGGATTTGGGGGGCCCTGAGCCAAACGTATTTTGGGGAACCCTGTTCAGAACAGCTTTGACTTTATGATCCAGTTTCAACTCTTTCATCCCCTCTTTGGCCAGGTCACTGACAGTGCACAGGCACACACAGTATATTTTATTTGCAGTATTTGTGTAGCACAGATCTAGCCATGTAAGACAGTGGAATGTATTACACAGCACAGTAAACATACAATATTATAGTGTGCATGTTAAAAAATAATGATCACATGTTTTTATTTGAACACATTATTTTCAACATTTTGATTTGCCACCATCCTGTTTAAAAGCGTTTGTCAGCACCGGCTTCTACTAGCAGTGCCAGAGCAGAGTGTGTTTAAGAGGTTGCCTTAATAACAAGCCCACGTCAAACACGTGGTCACTGGTCACGTGAACGTTGCAAGATTGACTTCTTTGAATTCTTCAGCTTTCCCGATCTTTCTCCATTTCTCTTTGTACCTGTCTGTAAATGTCTCTCAATATCTTTTCCCTTGTCTCTCCTTTCACTTCTGTTTTTTCTGTGTGTATCTCAGTCTGTCCTTGCATCTCAGACACTCTTAATCTCAGTGCAAGTCTCTCTTTCTCTGCCTCACTTCCATTATTTTTTCACCTCTGTTCATCTTTATTTCACCTGTCTCGCCCTTTCTGTGCGGTTGTCCTTTCCTTTCTTTGCAGTCTTTTCCCTGTCTCTCCTACTTGCCCTATATGTGTCAGTCTCGCTGCACCTTTCTGTATACCTATCTCTCACTCTCACTTTCTCTGCCCATTCCTACTCTCCTTCTCTCACTCTCTTCTCTGCCCTCTCCCTCTACTGAGCTAGAATAGTAAGGGAAAGGCTCCCTAGCGACCAACAACCCCAGCAGTTTTATCAATGCTTTAATTTTGAACGGGTGCCAGAAAACCGTTGCCATTCGTGATTTGCATGACTCTGATATGCCATTGCCCAAGACATGACTCACCCACCTGCATGGCTTAATGTGCAGGATGGATCTCAATAGATGGCACCTTAGGCGTTTTGCAGTTTATTTTTTTGTTCTACCAGCCAGTAGCTCCACACCTGACTCAGTTTCTGCAGTGAATAACCAAAGGGAGGGGGAGCTGGATACATTTTAAGCCTTTAATTTTCAAACGATTTTCTAATATGCTGATTTTATGCATTGGCTGCATTCTCTACAGCTTGCACAATCTTAAGAAATTAAGGGGCTCATTTAGCCACTTTTGCGCCAGCGGTGCATCACTTTTTGTGACGCACCAGTGGCGTAAAACATGCGCCATGTTGGCCATATTGGCCATATTTATGAAGCCATGTGCTACATTATACCTGCGTCAGGTTTTAATGTATGCAGGGTGGGCGTTCCCCTGCAAGAAAGGGTCGTAGGAGTGGCGCAGCGAAATCTATGACATTTCGCTGAGCCACTTCTAGGAAGCCAATGCGTCACAGGCCCTTTCACATTGGGCTTGCCCCATCTGAAAGGAACATTGCTGGAGTTGCGTCAGGCTTTTGACACAACTCTAGCAATGAGCCACTTTTTGCACAGACAAATACGTCATTTATACTGACATGTCTGTTTTTCCTTGCGACATGATGCGCCATATTGTAAATATGACGCATTATTGGTGTCGCAAGGAGGGTACACTGAGATGTGGCGCATCGCTGCTTTCACGCAGCGATGTGCCACGTCCGTAAATGAGGCCCGAAATGTTTTGTTGATCTATGAAGAAGTATTTCATGGAAATTAGAAACATTGATTGACAATCCATGCCTTCCTGGTCCATTTCATTAACCGTGCTTTTTTCTGTCTCGCTCTACCTTCATTTGTTATTTTCTTCTCCTTTTTCTATTTGTTCATCTCTATTTCCTGCTTTCTTTACTTCATTACTGTTTGGAAATTTTTGCTTTCTTTTCTTCTCTTTTTGATCATTCTATATTTATTGTGCCGTTTCCATTTTCCCCTCTATTTTCTTTGCACCCCAGTTGTCCCATTTCCTCAGATTAATTCCATCTCCGTTTCATGTTCCTCCTTTCTCTAGCATCCTTTCTGGTTCTATTTTCTTTTCTCTTTCACTCCTTTGGTAGGTAAAAGAAACTGTAATTTACAATGCCTATACCTCTAACTCTCACAAATGCGAGACCAATTTGCATTGCAAACGCTTGTTTAAAAAGTGACCTCAAAGGTTGTACTGGCCATATCATAACCAGGCATAAATCGGGCTTCATACGCACAGAGCCCAACAAAAGAATGCAAGGCATCCTTGTCAGCAGGCAGAGGAGCACTCCTTATGGCTTCTAAATTACAAAACTTAGGCCTTATGCCGTGCTCAGAAATCATGTGACCCAAGTGCTTTACCTCTTGCACTAATAGTTTACATTTATTAGGTGTCACTGTGATGCCCCTGTTTTGTAATACCTGCAACCATTTTTCTAACACTTGTATATGTTCCTCTTTGATTCTGGTAAAAACCAATATTTCATCCTGGAAAGCCTGCACATGGGGCATATCTCAAAACAGGGCATCCATCGTTTTCTGGAAAACACTTGCTGTAGATGCAGATCAATCATGGAGAGATATTTTGATCCCCCAATATTGGCAATCATCCCATTAATGTGAGGTAGGGAATGACAATACACCAAAATATTTTGATTTACAGACCTCAAGTCAACACATAATCTCAGGTGTCCAGATCTTTTTTTAGTCAGAACGAGCAGAGAGACCCGCTCAGAAGAATTAGGTATAGCAATGATCCCCTCAGATTTCAATTTATTCAGTAAATCCTTTAAGTCCTGTCCGCTCAGTGGTACAGACCTAACCTTGTGCATGACTGGTAAAGCATTTTTCTTAAGTTTGTTGCAATACTCAAACCCTTGAACAATGCCCACAATATCTTTGAAAACATTAGGAAATGTTGTGATCATATGATCCATACCTTCACTTTTCATATTCCCTGACAACACTGGCGCATCCTCTAACAACTCAGGCAAATCTCCCAAGACAATGGGTATATCAAGCCATGGGGGCAAGATTATTCCCAATTTGGCCAAATCCTTTCAGCCCACAATGTACCTTCCGTTAATTGCCACATAAACTTTGGTGACAGTATATCTGGTTAAGCTCTCCAAAGATGACCAGAAAAAACAATGAGATCAATATCCTGCTCACCAAAGGCTTAAGGGTTAATTTCGGGATGTACCAATTTGAAAGATTTTGACTTTAGCTTGTAGAAAGTGTGATCAGCTAAAATGGTGATAGAATGCCCCTGAATCAGCCATGACTGTCAGATATTTACTGTAAATGATTGCTTCGCACATTGGCCTGTAACGTGCTTCTGTGCCCATGGACCACGAGCATCATGCATATTGGCTGTCAACAACACCTTAGAGAACTTGTTCACACATTCCTGTGTCTCATCAGGTGAGTATATACATCAACTAACAGCTGGTTGCCTCGTGGCTGGACAATACCTTTGAGGTAATGATTGGCCTCTCTTTGCCTTTAGTAACATCAATGGTCTCAACCAGTGTTGGCTTATGACAAGAAAACAAACATTTTTGAACTTTCTTTGAAAAACAATGAAATACAAACTGATCTCGTATGTAAATATCCACATTATTTCCAAAATCACACTTGGATGGTAACACTAGTAAAGTAGCAATGCATTCCTCCACTGTTTCATCTCTTATTGTTTACACAAGACAAAATTGAATCTTTCCAAAAGGACACTTGACTCATCAGAATATTGCTTTTTAATCCTCTTTTTTCCTACCAAGTAGACATTCCATGGACCATCATAATCCAAAGGTGCAGGAATAGTAGGCAAATTGTCAAACACTCTTTGACTGGCTACCCCCAAATGATTAGACAAAAGTGTGAATTTCCTGAGAGATTCATATCCATTTGCATCCATAGCCATCAGATAGTTCTTTAATAAGTGCAGAAGCTCACACCATTTCATTATGGGCTTGCCAGCTGTTTGCTAAAAAAGGTGGTGGTTGGACAGCTCCTTGACTAGTTGCCATTGTAAAGGATAAACTCAGAGATGCAAAAAAGAAACTGAACTAAGGCAAATATACAAGTGATGCAACTGAGGCAAGTAAGCAAGAAATGTGCAAAATTGACAATTATTACTTAAAGATAAATTGGAAACTTTATCACCGGAACACCCCGAGACAAGACATAACAAAGCATCCGATATGGTCGTATTGTCATACGGCAGTCATTAATTCATGGCGAGCTGTGCTTAAAAACACTACGCTGCAGCAGTTACCTGAGAATATCACATGCGGGGCAGCAGAGAAGCACAAGTCCCAGATGACTCTCGCACAAAACTGAGCTCGTAACCATTTCGACACAGTACAATTTGCCTGACAGAATGCAAAATGGCCCCTTGTTACTTGTGTGGCGCTGTGATGCCACACTCTGGTGCGGGCCATTGTATAGGGTTAATCCCACAATGAACATTCAAGTCAGCCGTTGTGACATCAGCTACTCCTGCACAGCTGTGAACTGCTCGTCACATCAGAACGTCGCTCAAGGGAATCTCGCTCTGATTCTCAAAACTCTTTGGTGTACGCCAGCTCAGAAAGTGCCGATCTGCTGCTGTTGCCCAGGTAACCTGAACAATAACCGTTGGTATTTCTGTCTTACTCCGATACAGAAAAATTATAGATTTCCTCAGAATTTCCAAAGTTCCTCAAATTTTCAGCCACATAATTGGAATTTCCAGAATGTAGTGACAATGGTGAGTAAAATGCAACTGAGCCACTGTACAACAATATCGGTGGATCCTTAAGGTGAAATGGGGAATCATCTCCCCACTCCTGGTACCAAAATGTAGAAAGGCACAATCCTGAAGAGAAAAGCTTGGCAATAATCCATGGATAGGTCAGAAGATTTAGCAGTTGATCTTGAAGTGAATTCCTTTATAACTGGACCGGTCTTGAGACCGGTCTTGAGATGACCAAGCCACTGACACTAGTCCATGCATTCCAGACCCAGCCCAGTGCTCAATGTCATCATGGCTCCAACAGCATTCCAATTACATAACAAGCAAGGTAATGAATAGAGACAAGAAATAAACCCACCACATAAATCTACCTATAAAAATGCAAGGTAGCAGTTCTTCTTGCAGCAGAACACCCATAGCAGTTCTTCTGAATCTTCCACAGATTCAGAGGCGTACTGAAGAGTTGGGTCTAAGGGTCCAATATTTCAACATAGTGTCAGGTTTGGTTTAGGAGAAAGTTCTGGAGGTTTCCATTTCAGGGCTGTTTGGACTTTTTGTCTCTCTGCCCTGGCCCAAGCTTGTCTGGGGGCATAAAAGACAATTGAATTCAAGTCTCTTAACAATATGGGCCCATCACTGCTGACAGACTTTTTAAAGTAATATACCCCAGCCAGAGCCCTCAGATCTGCCGAACTGGGAAATCTAATTGTTCCTCGAGTCAATAAGGCTAGATGGAGTAGCAAGAGTTTCACTGCTACAACTGCTTGCCTATGTAACTCTCTGCCTCCCTCGTTGAAGAAAGAACCCAGGGCCATATTACCAAGGTGAAGTATCGCCGACGAATTGTGCCGAGAAAGCGGCGATACTTCTAGCGCCCTATTAACAAGGGCATGCTAACGCCTGCCTCAAGCCCACTTTGCATGTCAGCGAGAAACATCGCTAATGACATGCAAAGTGGGTGTTCTCACGTCCAATCACATGTAAAATGTGGTTGGAGGTGGTAACACCCTATTACCAAGGCAGGCGTTGGGAGAAGAAGACCTGCGATAAACTTGTTTATTGCAGGTCTCCCTATGCCTGCTCTGATCAGGTGTTAAGCATTGATAACATGGGGGTGTGGATCATAAAGCTGTATCGATCCCCCCATATTATCAAGGCACACATTAGCGCATGACAACAACGCATGTTTTCACGCACTAATGTTGCCTATCGCCAGATTTAATATCGCCTACGTATTGCGCGTTGATAATGACGCGCTAACACGGCGATAAAATCCGGCAATAGCCGGCGATAGGGAAATGTGCGATGTGCATTTTTTAACGCACATAACGCACATCTTGGTAATATGGCCCCCAGTAGAAAGGGCCTTAAAACGTGGTTCTTTACAGCATACTTTTACCCCTCTGTCCACACTGCTCGGTACTTATCAAACTCAGCGTCAAGACACCCCAGGGTAATTGTCGCACTCTATAAATCTCTCATCATCATCACCATCTTTGTGAGTGTGCTGAGGCAGAGGCTTTGTGATGTGCAAGTGTGGTAGGTGACAGCTGTGCCCACCTATCAATTCAAGGATGGCACATCCTGCCAACACTTTCCCCCCTTTGTCTCATGATCTGGGAGCAATTGGCAAAGACTAACTGCCATTTACACATTGTCATGTGACCCAGGATACAAGCTGTTGTCACCAAATGATTGAGACAAGAAAATGTCATCTTTATAAAAGTGGAATTTTCAGAACTGTGACTTAAAATCTTACTTTACCATTGAAGAGGGTTTAAAATTACAATTCTTTAAAGACTTCACTTGACTTTCCAACCTGCTCCCAATTGAAACTCATCACTTAGTAAATGAAATAAGGTAACCCAATGTCATCCTAAGAGATAGTCAGGTCTTGAAGTAGTGAAAAGCAAAGTTATGGGTTTTTCACTACCAGGACACGTCAAAGTAAAAAGTACATGTCCAACGTTTTAAATGCAGTGCCCCCTGCCTTATGGGCTGTTTAAGGCCTACCCTAGGGGTGACATATATGTATTAAAAAGGAAGGGTTAGGCCTATTTTGAAAAATCTAAATGGCAGCTTGAACTGCACACACAGACTGCTATGGCAGGCCTGGGACGTGTGTAAAAGTCTACTTAAGTGGGTGGCAGAATCAGTGCTTCAGTCCCACTAATAGCATTTAATTTACCGGGTCTTGGTACATGCAGTGGCACTTTACTAGGGACGTACAAATAACCTAAATGTGTCAGTTGGGAGTAAGCCAATGCTACCATATTTAAAGGAGAGAGCACAAGCACGTTAGTACAGGTTAGCAGTGGTACAGTGTGTAGCGTCCTAAGGACAGCAACAATTAAATCGGCAACAATAGGAGGATTGAAGGCAAAAGGTTGGGGAATGACCCTGTCGAGAGGGCCAAGCCCAACATTAAAGCAATTTGTTCAGAAACTTTAAAAAAGTTGTATTATGTTAACATTTCTATTCTGACTGCAGTTCTACTATACTAGAATTTGACTCAATCCTGTTGAGTGAAGATGTTTTACATAAAGTGGCCCTTCTGCTTCACAGCCAAGCTGAAAATCGTCTTAAAAGAGAACATTTAGACACAACTGGACACCTGAGTCAGGTTTTTTACAGTGTAGCTTCATGGGAGCCATGCATGAGGGATTGCATTGCTGGTCAGTGGTTGAAAAAGAACATGCAGGTGTGGAGGCGGTTTAGGATGAGCTTTAGCTCTAGTGGCGCCTAATACAACAATCTTTACTACCTCCACCTCCTATGACCTCGTTTTCCATGGATTCCCTCACCTCCAACCTCCAACAGTGCCCCCCATCATAATTGTCAAGGTTTGAGACTATTGGTGAGACTTTCTCGCAAGCAACATCAAGCAATGAAGACGAGGCAAAATATAAATATCAGAATTTACACCCATTGGAGCAACGAGCAGCTCTAAGAAGATCTTACTAACGCTGCAAAGCACCAGAAATTATCATAGCTGTCAAGTTTTAGATTGCTTATTTGTGACATATTTATGGTACAAGTGCACTTATGAGTGACTTTCAACTGCCCAATGTGCGACACTTGGAGTGACACTTTCTTGTGAGTAATGACAAGCTATAAAATTAATATTAAAGATAACTACATCCTTGGAGCAATGAGAATCTCTTAAAATATCTTGAAACTGCAACAAAACACCTGAAACTGAAGGTTAACACCTTGCTTTATAATGAACCCTAAGGGGCATATTAACAAGTGGCAGCTATAATTATCGCTGACCGCTGTTAGCGTGAGAAAATCTATCGCCGGCTATCGCTGGCGGTAATCTCCATGTTAGCGCTGTATTAACAATGCTTAATGCCAGGGAGATAAAAATCCCAGCGATAGCGGGGATTATCGACGTTTTCAATGCACAAGCAGGCGTTAGGAAAGTAGCGTTAACTGTGGTTAGCGCTACTTTTCCTAACGCTCTGCTTGTTAGCGTACAGCTTGATAATAGGAGAAATGTCGTTAGCGACATTTCTCCTAATATTTTGCTCTGGAACTCCCACTTTGCATCTCATTAGAGTTGTTGAAAGGCTCGCTAAATCAGCAAAACACGCAATAGTGTGTCTTTGCTGATAAGGCGATGAAATTATCGCTGCTTTTTGGCCGAAAACGCAGCAAAAGCGGCAATAGTTTCATATCGCCACCTTGGTAATATGCCCCTAAATGTCTGTACATTTTTGTCAGCCTTTTTGATATTGCATGTAATACAATTTTTTTTAAATTGCATAATCACAGTGCTTTAAGTCATAGGCTATTCCCCACTGCACCAATCGGGTCTCAATTCTGTTCCTGTTTACATACAATCCCTCTGCAGAGAATGCATTCAGCAATGGGAGTATCATAAAGTGAATGTAAAGTTAGGCATATTAACAACGGCCAGCGATAATTATCGCTGGGCATGCTTAGCGATAATTATATTATCGTAGGCTATCTCTGGTATTTACTGCCCTGGTAGTGCGTAATTAACAACGCGTTACTCCAGGGCGATAAAAATTCCAGAGATGGCGAGGTCATCAGCCTTTTGCAGGGATCATCCCTGAGGGTCGTATCAGCATAATCCACCCCTATGTTAGGGATGGCTAAATCGGGATTTTAGCAGACATTAGATTTTGGCGAAAACGGAGGTGCTAAAATCATGTGTGCTGCCTTGTAAATATCGCAATGTAAACATCAGCAATATTGGCAAGGTAGTCCATATGGAGTACGCCCATTAACGCCCACTTTGCATCTCATTGGAGATGCAAAGGGAGGTGTTGGGAAAAAGGGTGCTAACACGCGATTATGCATGTTAGCACTCTCTTGTAAATAGGGTGCTGGTTTCATCTCCACTTTTTTGGCTTTGTAAGCCAAAAAAGCGGAGATAAAGCCCTTGTAAATATGCCCCGCTGTTTCTGCCCAATTTATTTCATTTGTTTGAGTTTTCATCTTTAATTTAGGTGTGTGGTTATTTTGTATGAGGTTACTCAAAAACGAAATGATTATAGATTATTTTATCCTTGTTTCTCTTTTTTTTGTGAGACCTTGGCTGCTAAAGCCATTAGATCCCCTATGACCACTGCAGTGTCATATTTCACCAGATGTTAAACGTGCTTTAGTGTGACATTTGATGTTAAAGTATATGGGGATTCAACAGTAGAATATTATTAAAATCCACTCAGCACAGGTTTTCCAAATGGAGACATCTTTGTCTGAAAGCAATGTATGATTAGAATAGAACAAGAGGGCAATCACAGGAATGTGCTCAAGAAGCATCAGGCATGCAGCACTGAAGTTTTCCAGGCTGGGAAGGGAAAAACTTAAACGGAAATACATTATTTACACTGACGTTATGATACCTCCTTTTCTTGGTGCATTGTCTGCAGAGGTTTTGTGTGTAATCAGAATCAGAATTGAGACTTGATTGACGCAGTGGGGAATAGCCTATTGACTTAAAGCACTGTGAACTTGGACATTGTTTTTAAATTATATTACACACAGTATTAAAAAGGCTGACACAAAATGTACAGACATTTATCGTTCATTATAAAGCAAATGTTACCCTTCAATGTAAAGTGTTTTGCAGTAGTTTCAAGAAGATATTTTTAAAGATTCTCAATGCTCTGAGGGTGTAATTTTGGGTATTTATCTGTTATATGCACTTTACTGCTTGGCTTGTCACACTTTTGGCATTTGAATGTCACTCATAAATGCACTTGCATCATGAAACACCTATGCAATCTGAAAACCTGGCACCTATGTCTCGTGCTTTGCAGCAGTTTTAAGGTCTTCTTGGAGGTTCTCATTGGTCAAATGGGTATAATTTCTGATATTTATGCTTCCCTCGTCTTCTATGTTTGATTTTTCTCGCAAGAAAGTGTCACTCATAGTCGTTGTATGTCACTCATAAGTACACTGAAATTATGAAAATGTCACGCATAAGCAATCTGAAAGCTTGGCAGCTATGCACCACCTGGCCTCCATCTTCCCCTTGCCTTGCGCTCGCTCCGTCCACACTCAGGCCCGGACTGACCGTTGCAGGCACCGGGCAATCCCCCGGTCGGCCGCGAGGGTGGGGGCCAGTTTTGGGCCCCAGGGGGCCGGTTTTGTTACAGGGTCGTTTTTTGCAGCATAGCTGCAAAAACGGCACTGTAACAAAATCGGCCGAAAACCGGCCCTAGCAAAGAGCGCGGTCGCACCCCCCAACCCCCCGGGGGGGGGGGGGGCGGCCGAGCACTTTGCCAGGGCCGGTTTCGGTTCCCAGTCCGGCCCTGTCCACACTGCATATCCGGCTCACATAGCTGTACCCCAAGGCAAGCGGGGCAAGCAACGTTACTCAAGCAGTTTGTGAAGATGAGAGCGAGGATTTCAAGCTGAGTGCATACATCTAGACGGGACTCCTCTTGAGTCCCCGATACTTATAACGCAACAGCTCAAGAGAAAAAATCCAGGAGAGAATTGTAAGGTGAAAACTCAGAACAAGAGTGTATTATTTATTGCCCTTACGCTCACCTGCCATCATCCGCTATTATCCATCACTATCTGTCACGCCTTATTCGTCCACAGTGTATATATATAACCAAACCCCCCACCTAGCAGCCCCAGGGTATATCACAGAGGGTTGTGCGATGTTGTTGCAAATAAGACACCGAATAGATTTAAATTCAACAAAGGTGCCACGTGCCAATATCTGTCAGCACATTGTCCCCCGTAGGACAACTCTGGTAAAAATGGCGCTTTTTAAATGCCAAAACCATATACTACTCACGCTTTAGAACCTCCCAATTTTATCATCGCTATAAAGCAATAGTGTCCATTACGAGGAAATATGTGGCCTTGAAGAGTATGCACTTGAGAAGGAATAAGAAGCTCCATAAGCATGTGAGGGAGGGTCTCCCTCTACACAGAATGAATGAATGAATGAATGAATGAAATAAAATGTATAAAGCGCGATGGCTACCCGGAGGCCTCCCAGCGCTGCAGACAGGTACAGGAGACAGAAGAGTAAGAGGTGACTACAGATCTAGAACAGGCACGTTTTTAAGAGTTTTCGGAATGAGAGCAGATTAGGCTCTTTCCGCAGTAGAAGTTGGAGGGTATTCCAACCAATGGCACCATTATATGAGAAGGAGCGACCACCACATCTGGCTCTCCCTATTCTGGGTTGAAGGACCTCTACCTCAGGCAAAAGATAACTCATCAGTTTCCAGTACAGCAACATTATTCTGATTGTAATTCGGCCTCCACTATGATGGCTTTGCAAGCATCCACAATTCTACTACAACCTGCACCACTGCCATCTAACAATCAAGCAGACCCGAGACCAAGGCTAATGACAGATACTGTCTTTAGTGTGGGCAATTAATACCCGTCTTGCAAGATCTTCACATCTCCGGACTTTTAGCTCATTGGGAGCCCCCAATATCTCACTGATAAGGAGCTCATATATTTTAGCACTAATGATTCATGGAATTATCTCTCTCAGTCCAAGGCTGAAATTAATAGGTCACAGCATGCAAATTATGGGAAACATCCTTTACAACGCAACTATAACAACGCACTCAAGATAAAGCACTAGGATGGTTACAATCGTTCCTAGCGGATCGAACCCAATCAGTTCGCTTGGGTGACTATACATCCCCTCCGCGACCTATAAAATACGGAGTTCCCCAGGGGGTGTCGTTGAGCCCAACTCTGTTCAACGTGTTCGTCTCCTCGTTGGCAACCATCGGCAAAAAGTGGGGTGTCGAAATGTGCTCCTATGCAGATGACACCCAGCTGATGGTCACCATTGATGAAAATGACGACTCTAAAACTAGATTGACGAACTGCCTGACTGAACTGGCAACTTGGATGCAGGACCGTTGTCTTAGACTAAATGCTGACAAATCTGAAATTCTATTGTTCGGCAGAGGCACACAGGTCTGGGACAACAGCTGGTGGCCGAGCGACTTGGGCTTGCCTCCCAATCCGACTACAAAAGCTAAAAATTTAGGAATAACACTGGATAAGGACTTATCCATGAAATCCCATGTTTCCATAGTTTGCGGCAGAGGCTTCGGCCTTCTGAAGATGCTTAGACGACTCTTCCCTTGGGTTCCGACAGATTGCAGGAAAACATTAGTCCAATCACTATTGATGAGTAGGTTGGACTATGGTAATTCACTGTTTGTGGGAATGGCAGACTACCTCTTTTCCAAATTGCAGATGGTTCAGAATGCCGCTGCCAAAGCCATCTGTAATAAAAGAAAATACGACTCAGCCAAAAACTGCATGCGTGAGCTTCATTGGCTTCCAATGCGACAACGTGCCATTTTCAAACTGTTGTGTATTTCACACAAAGTACTCCACGATACAGGCCCCATCATCCTACATGACATGATCAGATTTCATAAACCCTCTAGAAACCTACGATCTATGACGTCAGGAAGAGCATCTATCACCCGAGCTCGGACTGTCAGGATGGGAGAGCGGGCCTTCTCTCACATTGCCGCTACAAAGTGGAATGAGTTACCCCCTAAAATCAGAACAACTGACTGCTTCCTTTCATTTAGGAAACAACTAAAAACATTCCTCTTCCCCAGGCCAGATCAATAATTCTCAACTAGTGCTGCCGTCAAATCACTTGCAACTTTTCCTCAGCGCCGTGATGTCCTTTCAGGATGAATGTTAGCGCTTTACAAATAAAATAAATACAAATAAAATAAATACAAATACTCCCATTACAACAAAACTTTTACAACGCAGGATCCATAACAACGCATGCTTTTACAACGAATGCCATTACAACGCAGCTGCTATTACAACGCATGCCGTTACAACGTAAGTGTCAGGTTTTAACTCCACGGGATCCAGTTGTTGAATAAATGGCTCCACCTCCAAATGTCACCAACACACTGATGTTTTATACAAGGTGTTCGAGTCATTAGGCGAGGGAAAATAAGAGAAGAAAAGAAAGGAAGGGAAGGGAAGGGATCAGCAGGGAAGGGATACCTGAAACGACAAAAGACACCTTCATAAACACTAGGATGATATACAACGCTACTCTCATGAATTCTTGCTAGTCTGCACTCTTATATACCTGCATAAAGAAACGAACCAGACCTTCTGCAATGAGCCTTTCTTCACCTCCAATACTACCTTTGGATTTCCTATAGAAACATAAGCAATATGTAAATATGTCCTTCACACAAGATAGAAAAGGCAAGTAAGCTTTAGAGTTCTATTAAACCACATAGAACATAACATAGAGCAGCATAGAGGGAGTAAGGTAATTTGGAGTCTGAGATATCACATAGTAATGAGTGAATGAAAGAAAGATCCTAACCAATATCCAACAATGGAGAGCACCGGATACGGTGGTGTGTAGGAGGCAAGAACCACAACAATCCGCTCCGCGACAGCTCTGTTGAAAGGTCCACTTGGCCAGTATCCCATCAAATTATAATTAAAGAAACAAAACAGTAACACGTAGTTGCGACCACTACCGCGTTCTGCTCCCTTCAGTCTTATATCCAAAACAACACACGGTAACGCGTAGAGATATTCCCCACAGCGTTCCGCGTTATAGAACGATCAGTCTTTACCCCTGAAACACGGCAACGCGTGGTTTCGACCACCACCGCGCTCCGTGTTATTGAACACCGCCTCCAGCGCTGGTTGAGCAAAAACAAATCAAGGTCAAATATATTTCTCCTTGTTTAAAAAGGAGGAAAACAGGACGGATACACGCAGCAGCCTGCTGTCGTGTTCCGAGCAGAGGATCAATAAGGGAAAGTCTGGAAACGCCAAAGGCGCTTACCGCTGCAAAGCGCGCCGGCACTTCCCCGCGCAGCGAATCCTACCTCGGACACCAAGGAACTTCGACAAACATCCAGCGAAAAGAAACAGGAAAAGAAAGACGTGCAGAGCAGGAACGCTCTCACGCCAGAGACGAATCTTGAATAACACGCAATAGGATGCATGTCTATCCCGCTGAAGTACTTCCTGGAAAGGACAGAGTGAACCATGGGAAATGTAGTTTTCAATGTGACGTAGGCGCAGTACGACAGATTCTGACAGTAAGTATGGTTACGTATTTAATTTAATTTTAACCCCTACACCATCCAACACTTACCCTACAATTACGCCCCCTTGGAGTTAGAATTGTCATTTTAACCCCTACACTATCAAACACTTACCCTACTATTACTCCCCCCTGGAGTTAGAATAGTAATTTTAACCCCTTACACTATCCAACACTTACACTACTATTACATTCCCATTAATTAAAAAAAAAATACTTACCCAAACTTACGCTGTAATGGCATGCGTTGTGATAGCAGCTACGTTGTAATGGCATGCGTTGTAATGGATCCTGCGTTGTAAAAGTTTTGTTGTAATGGTATGCGTTGTGAATGTATGCGTTGTCACGTCATACATCCGCAGATTATGATTCCTCCAACTGGTATGAGCTCTCAGAAGCCCTAAATGGAATGATCTCAGCCTTCTCCAAGCAAATCATGATCATGGAAAAGCAGTTAATGGCCATCCTCGTCTTCAATTCTCATGTGGAAATGATTGATGAAAGACTTCAAGGTCTAAATGCATAATCAATAATACCCAAGCAGCCATACCTCCTCCACAATTGGTATATACTCAGATTCATGTCAAGCAATTATAGTTAAAGCAGAAAAGGTTCCAGCCCTCCCGAAGTTAATCACAAACGATTTCAAAGGATGTATGATGTTACAACGCAGGCTATTACAACGCCTGCCTTTACAACGTGGTTTTTACATCGCATACCATTACAACGCATAGCGCTTTTGGGTGTTGGATAGTGAATAGTTTAATTTACTATTCCAACTCCAGTCCCCGTGGACACTAGGGAAGGTTATTGGATAGTAAATTAACCTATTCCCTATCCTAGAGCGCCCCCCAGCTCAATGCGTTGTAATAGTTTGCGTTGTAATGACCGCGTTGTAATGGTAGTGCGTTGTAAAAGTTTCGTTGTAAGTGATGTTTCCCGATTTCAAAGCAAGGAAGCCTCTTCTTTCAAGTAAGCAGTAGAAACACCTCCTGAGCAAAACCAGCATAGATACCCAAATCAATGTGGCTATTACCACAGCTGATGTGCAAAGCAGGTTACCACAGACACTCTTTCAACTGGCCAGACATCCTGACTAAATGGTAGAAAAAGGAGGGCGATCTGGCAAGCCAACTGGTGAACACACATAATTATCTTCTTGGCCTCCCCTATGTCCTGAGCCTACCAAAACAGAACCCCTCACTGATGATGTGCACCATGCCACAGAAAGTCCATCATTTTAAGTTTGGCAAAGTGAGGTTCTCACACTTCCAACAAACAGAGAAGTTAAAGATTATCTCTTCAGAAAATGCAGAGCTAAAACCAAAGCTCAACACCCTCCACCTCCGATTCAAATACTAAAGAACACTTTATACCAGTGTTGTCTAAAAAATAATTGTAAAAGACTAAGGAAATTGAACAACAGTAGCAAAGGTGTGTTGCCCTTTGCCAAAATTGAGAAGAAGGTATATCTACTGGTTGCAAAAAAGTCAGCTGCAGTAATAAATATACCGCCATCTCTGCAGGACAACATGGTCGGCTCGCCGCCGTCATCTGTTCTGCATAATGCAAACATTGATGGCAGGGCACAAACAGGGTCCTACTAGGATAGTGACATAGAAACTCAAAAAATGACACACTCACCACAACCCCCGCCATTCTCCACCGCTTCAGTGCTGTGTTTGTCACCGACCCGACCACCATCAGCCAACTCAGGGAAAACACAAGAAGTTAGAACAGCAGGCACTCAAACCTATCACCTTAGTACATTCCCCAATGGGGTAAAAAATGAGGCTAGCAGTCTTCAGAGGAGTACAACGGCTGCAAATGACAGCTCCAAGTCCTAGAAATCTCAGACCCAGGAGCCTATAAATAATAGTAACAACTTGAAGCTTAGTAACATGAAACAACTCCAGTCTGGAGATCCTGACCGACACATAAAATACTGGAGAGGCAGCACAGAACGGGGCGTCAGCTACATGCCTTCATTGCATCCAAGCTCAACCCGAGCTCAGCAGGCCAAATTTAAAGATCAGTTTCCATCAACTAGAGCGGGCCAACGCAGGAGGACATGGATACACAACAAGAAGCAGTAATCCTGCTAAAACCTCAATATCCTTGCGTGCCCCCCAAGATTTTCTTAAGCATTCTTAAACTGCTAAAAGCCCTCCCAACCAACTTTTCATTTTCAGCCCAGATGATCAGCAAACTGGCTTTCTTACCAAGAAAAGATGGCAAACTAAATGAGACAACCAAATTAATGCTCTGTTCAAAGGAGGCAGAAACCACTTCCTGGAACAAAAAGAGGTGCTTCCAAGGTGGGGAATAGAACCTACCTACCTCGAACCAGAGAGATACCCAGATATTTTTAAACCATCCATGAATTTCCTCCAATACCACCCTGCACCAGCGGTTAATGACACTCAGGAAGAAGGCACGGATTTAATTAGCACCTATCTGTCAATGGTCCCTCAAGCTCCTGTTACCCACACAAGTGGATGCTCTTCTCTGAGGGGTATCCGTCCAAGAATATCTAACATGGTAAAATGTGAGGAGATCAATGTAACTGTAGGCAACCATGGCAGCCGCTCCTGTGTTAAAAAATTGTCTGAAACTAAACTCAGACTAAACCGAGTTGCTACTTTTCAGCAATCCCCCTTTGTTTTGGTCTCCCAAATGGTGGCCTCAGCAAATGGGAGCTCTCCCAATTCCTGTTCCCAAAGTGAAAAACCTAGGAGTCCAATTCGATGAAAAGATTTCATTTGTGGGACATGCTAATGCCATCACTTCTTCGTGCTTTTCGCGTAGGAAGGTTTTTTCCTTCATTCCATTGGCCCGTCGCAAAGCAGTTATCACTGCACTAGTCCTTTCTAAGCTAGAGTACAAGAATGGGCTTTTCTTGACTGCCCACAAGAAGGCTCTGCATAAGCTTCGGATGCTCCAAATTGCACTGGTCAGATTGCTTCTAGGGATACACAAACATCAGTCGGTCTCCCAATCTCTCCCCTTACTTCACTGGCTCCCGGTGAGAAAGCGGGTAATGTTCAAGTCTCTGTGCATAGCTTTTAAGGCTCTTCATCTTGATGGCCCAGAATCCATCAGACAGCTTTTTCAACAATACACCCCTCCCAGGATTTTAAGATCTTCCTCCCAGGCCAATCTTCTCATACCTAAAATCAAGAGAGCCACTTGGGGATGCAAGAGTTTTGTAGTGGCCACCGCCAAACTTTGGAACTTGATGCCTCTTAAATTAAAAACCACAGAAAATGTGCTTATCTTTCGTAAGGCTCTCAAAACATGGTTGTTTAATAATTAGCACAGCACTCACATTGTTTTCCTTACGGTCTTCACGTGACATCTGGTTTTACTCACAACCTTTCCTGGGAGTTCAGCGCCTAGACACTCACGGGTAGTAGTGCTGTGAGAAGTTGGCCTGATATATGATGTTTCCAATTCTGGAACTACCTTGTATCAGTCCAAATATCCCCTTATGGTGTCTGGTTGTAAGTCAACCTTATAGACAAGCTATCTTAAGGGTAGCATAGACTAAGCAGCCTTAAAGGCTTAACTCAAGAGGTCGTGTTAAGCGAGCTGTTTTACCAATCACAGTCCTGTAATATCAAATGAAAGGACACCACACAAGTATATATTATAAACATATATGTATTTATTACTTAAAATAATCCCCAGTACTCTTTATGACTAAAGGGACACAAGCGTTAAATCAAAAGCACAGTATAACATACAAAGTTGCACAATTATGGATGAGGGCGAGGGGCCACTCAAACAATATACTAAACAAGTGGTATAAGAGATACCAATCGAACAGTGGCTAGGCCTAGGGCCTAGGGAATCGCTGGGCGCAGTCGGGACAAGCAATGCTGAAGTCGGGAAAAGCCCGCGGGATTCGGGTGCAGCGCTGAAAGCGCACGCATGCACCAATGTTAGTCAATGGTGCGTAAAAGTTACACAAATAGAGTTTAAGGACACTTCCGCGGAACCTAGAAAGATAAAACTTAAGACACAGACCCTAGAGGTGTGTACCAGTGTGGGAACACTGGAGTTGCAGTGTTACCTCACCCACAGGAAGCGGGTGCACAGGGTCGAAGTAGTGTCGGGTTTCGTCACGCTGGTTCTTGGTGCTTGAAGCTGAAGAGGCTGCAGGCGCTGGGAAGGAAAAGTGGCCGGTGGGATCCAAGGGTGGATCCAAGTCGAAAAGTACCTGAAAGCAGAGGGGACAGAGTCTGGGTCACTCAGCAGTGACCAGGGTGGAACCAGGATGGAACCAGGCAATGTCGGGCGCAATCAGGTGGTTGTGGAGGAGCTTCTCTCCGCTGTCACGTGGGCTCTGGAGCATCTACGAAGTCCAGGAGCAGGTCATGATCTGTCCGACAAAGGCTCTCGCCGTCGGCGCTGTTGGCTTCAAGATTGGAGCAAACAACACTTGGCAAAAGCAATCCACGCGGAACCAGAAGATTGCTTCTCACTTGGACCAGGAAGGTCTGAGTGGGGGCTCCTTTTCAGGGGAGCTGGTGTAAGTCTGGAGCAACTAGAATCGCAAGTCGTTTTTCAAGTTTCGTCGGCACAGGGGCCACAAGCCAGCTGGCAAGGGACTGGCCAATGCGTTGAGCCAAAAGAAGCAGAAGGGCCCCACGCAGCACTCGTCGAGTGTGGAGGGCTGAACTTCGGTGCAAGAGTGGCTCAGGATTGGGGCTTCTCAAACCTTGGTGTACAGCTTCAAGGGTCACTCGTGGGCTGCACGGTCGGCGTCTCGTGGTCTTTCCAAGATGGCGTGCCCCACGCTTCCGGTCGCCTCCACGGGTCTCAGCTCTGCAGGGACTGTGGATCGGGCTGTTAGAAGGCAGACAAGCTTAATCTCGTTGATCTCTGTTGCTCGAGTTCCGGCGGGAACTGCAACAAAGCAGATGTTGAGGTGCTGGATGGTGCCTGTTTGCACAGGGTGGTCACTCCTTGACCACAAGGGAGATTCTTCAGTCTTCTACGTTGAGTAGGATGTCGAAGGGTCCAGAGTTTCATTTCTTATGTTTCATCAGGATAATCTGAAGTGCTTTGGCACTGCTCCCATTCTTATACCAATCTAGGGGGCTGGATTACCTGCTAGGTCCCCTCCTATGGGTGGGACCCAGGAAGGGGGTGGATACACCCCTTTCCTTTGATCCAGGGCGCGCTGGGACGGGGGCTGGTGTGACCCAGAACCGGTTTGGCCGGATTATGCAAGGGGCAGCCTTGTGCGCCCCAAGCAGTGTCTGGTTTCTTTCAAACCTCCCTGCTACAATCCACTATCTCCTGTCTGGGGGGGTGTGACACCTCCCTGCGACAGGAAACCCTTTGTCCAGGCTCCCTTGGGCTGAGTTTCGGTCAGCTTCAGGGGGTCAGACTTGTGTCTGTGGCAGAAGCATCCATTTTGTGGATCTGAGGCACTATTAGAAATTAACCGCATTTAAGTAAAGTAACATGTCTTCAACCTCTAGAGGGGTGGAATGCTATCCCCGTCACTAGGACTGGCGAGGGGATAGTATTCCAAATCGTATGACACCTTACACGACATGTTTTGATAAAGCCAAACCAAAGTTGCTATATAACCGCGAGGATTATAATGCACTTAAGAGTATATGGTATGGCATTATCCTGAAACAGCTTAGGGATTTGTTCCCGACGGCTGCAGACAGGCTCAGCTCATGCTAGAGCTCCATCTCACATTA
This sequence comes from Lissotriton helveticus, assembly GCF_964261635.1. Lineage (NCBI taxonomy): Eukaryota > Metazoa > Chordata > Amphibia > Caudata > Salamandridae > Lissotriton > Lissotriton helveticus. Next base: position 1,076,947,343 of record NC_136072.1, read on the forward strand.
AACCACGCACTCTGCCTCCAGGATTGATGAGGCCTTCCATAGGAGTGGCTCACAGGTTTATATGTGTCCAGATATAGGTTTAGATATAGGTATACTATACCTAAGCAAGGGGTGATTACACCACCTTGCCCCAGCTGAGTGATCAGCCAGTTGTGTCAATTTAAGAACCAGCCAGGGGTGGCAAAAGATATGCTGCAGCCCCTGGTAGGCCTTGGTGGCACCTATGCCCTGAGCACCTATAGTGCATGGTACAGGGGCTGACAAGGAGTCCATTTCCAATTGTGGTATGTACCTATAGCACATGTATTATTAATTTAGAGAGAGAACAGCAGGCTGGGGGTCTGATTAGCAGGCCCACTGCCTCAGTTAGTCTAAAACCGGTGAAGCAAAAAGCAAATATTTGGGGTGACTATAGGATAGCAGAGCCTACTCTCCTACACAACCCCCCCCCCCAAACGCAGGGACATTAAACTAACCTTGACCAGATAAGTCTTCATGTTCTAAGTGGAAGTACCTGGAGAGACCATCTGCATTACCATGGTCAGTCCCTGGGCGGTGCTCCACTGTAAAGTCCATCCCCTGTAGGGAAATGGACCACCTGAGCAGATTGGGATTTTCACCCTTCATCTGATTTAGCCACAAGAGGGGCTTATGGTCTGTCTGAACTAGGAAGTGAGTTCCAAACAAGTAGGACCTCAACTTCTTCAGGGCCCAAACCACAGCAAAGGCCTCCCTCTCAATGGCTGACCAATGTTTCTCCCTGGGGGTCAGCCTTCTGCTAATGAAAGCAATGGGCTGGTCTTCACCATCTTGATTAAGTTGTGAGAGCACAGCTCCCACCCCCAACTCAGAAGCATCTGTCTGTACAATGAACTGTTTGGAGTAGTCAGGACTCTTCAGGATAGGTGCAGAGCACATGGCCTTCTTCAGGTCATCAAATGCCTTTTGACAGCTAACTGTCCACTGAACCTTTTTTGGCATCTTCTTGGATGTCAAGTCATTTAATGGTGTCCCAATGGACCCATAGTTCTTCACAAACTTTCTCTAATACCCAGTCAGGCCCAAGAAGGCTCTGACTTGTGTCTGGGTAACTGGAGGAGCCCAGTCCTGTATGGTCTGGATTTTGCTCTCCAGTGGCTGAACCTGACCTCCACCTACTAGGTCGCCCAGGTATACAACCTTACTCTGCCCTATCTGGCACTTGGTAGCCTTGATAGTCAGGCCTGCCTTCTGCAGGGCCTCAAGAACTTTCTTCAGGTGGATCAGGTGATCCTCCCAGGTGGAGCTAAAGACAGCAATATCATCTAGATATGCTGCGCAAAAGTCATCCAATCCAGCAAGGACTTGGTTCACCAACCTTTGGAAAGTGGCAGGTGCATTCTTCAAACCAAAGGGCATTACCACAAACTGATAATGTCCACTAGGGGTAGAGAATGCTGTCTTGGCGTTTGACTCTTCAGCTAGTATGATCTGCCAGTAGCCAGCTGTCAAATCAAATGTGCTCAGAAACTTGGCAGAAGCCAATTTATCAATGAGCTCATCTGCTCTTGGAATGGGATGTGCATCTGTCCTAGTGACAGCATTGAGACCTCTGTAGTCCACACAAAATCTCATTTCTCTCTTTCCATCTTGGGTATGAGGTCTTGGCACAAGGACCACTGGGCTTGCTCATGGGCTCTCTGATGGCTCAATCACTCCAAGCTCCAACATCTTTTGCACCTCAGCCTTTATACAATCCCTGACATGGTCAGGTTGCCTGTAGATTTTATTCTTGACAGGCAGACTGTCACCAGTGTCCACCTCATGGGTGCACCAGTTAGTTTGACTGGGTGTGAGTGAAAACAAATGTCTGTGGGCTTGCAAAACCTGTCTGCAGTCCATCTGTTGCTGGTCAGTGAGGCTGCCTGCCAAGGCTACTCCATCCACTGAACCATCATCAGGGTTCTGGGAAAGTAGGTCTGGGAGAGGGTCACTCTCTTCCTCCTGTTCCCCATCTGTGGCCATGAGCAAGCTCATGTCCTCCCTGTCCACAAATGCTTTCAAACTATTTACATGGAGCACCCTGTGGGGGCTCCTAGGGGTTCCAAAGTCAACCAAGTAGGTGACTTCTCGCTTTTTCTCAATGATAGGGTAGGGTCCAGTCCATTTGTCCTGGAGTGCTGCTGGGGCCACTGGCTCCAACACCCACACCTTCTGCCCTGGCTGGAACACAACCAGAACAGCCTTTTGGTCATGCCAAGCTTTCTGTAATTCTTGGCTGGCCTCCAGGTTTTTGGATGCTCTCTCCATGTATTCAGCCATCCGGGAGCGGAGACCAAGTACATAGTCCACCACATCTAGCTTAGGCTTTTTGAGAGGTAACTCCCATCCTTCCTTCACCAAGCATAGTGGACCCCTCACAGGGTGGCCAAACAAAAGTTCAAAAGCGCTGTAGCCAACGCCCTTCTGTGGGACCTCTCTGTAAGCAAAGAGCAAGCAGGGTAAAAGGATGTCCCATTTCCGCCTAAGCTTCTCTGGTAACCCTTTTATCATTCCCTTGAGGGTCTTGTTGAATCTCTCCACAAGCCCATTGCACTGTGGGTGATAGGGTGTGGTAAACTTGTAGTTTACTCCACATTCCTTCCACATTGCTTTCAAATAGCTAGACATGAAGTTTGTACCTCTGTCTGACAATACCTCCTTTGGGAAGCCCACTCTTGAGAAAACTGCAATGAGGGCTTTTGCCACCACAGGTGCTGTGGTGGTCCTCAGGGGAATAGCTTCTGGGTACCTGGTGGCATGATCCACTACCACCAGCATAAATCTGTGCCCAGATGCTGTTTGAGGATCCATGGGACCCACAATATCTATTCCAACTCTTTCAAAGGGTACCCCCACCACAGGTAGTGGTATGAGGGGGGCCTTTGTTGTGCCACCTGACTTACCACTGGCTTGGCAAGTGACACAGGAGCGACAAAACTCCTTGACATTTTCTGACATATGAGGCCAGTGAAAGTGTGAAACAAGCCTGTCCCAGGTCTTGTTCTGGCCTAAGTGTCCTGCAAGGGGAATATCATGGGCCAAGGTAAGAAGGAAACCCCTAAACTTCAAAGGTATGACCAACCTCCTGGTTGTACCAGGCTTGGGGTCTCTAACCTCTGAGTAAAGGAGTTCATCATCCCAATACACACTATGGGTACCTTGAGCATTCCCTGCAGCCTCAGCAGCAGCTTGCTGTCTGAGGGGTTCAGGTGAAGGGCAATCTAATTGAGCCTGCCTCAGGTCTGCCCTTGAGGGTCCCCCTGTCCCCAGAAACTCAACCTGATCAGGCTCCAGTCCCTCAGAGACAGTCTCCTCTTGGACTGCAGAATCAGTTTCCTCTGAAATCTGATCCTCAACCTGGGGCAAGGGGGAAGACATAGCCTTTACCCTTTTGCTCCTTCTCTTGGGTTGTGGTTGGTCTATTGTTCCAAGATCCACCACTGGTTCAGGAAGGCACTTCTTAGCCCGAGTCCTTGTCACTGCAAGGACATGTGCTGAAATCCCTAGCATTTCTGCATGAGTCCTGTACTCCACTTCTGACCAAACTGAGATTTCAAGATCATTGCCTAACAGACAGTCTACTGGAAGGTCTGCACTCACAACAACTTTCTTTCGGCCATCTACCCCTCCCCAGGAGAAGTTCACAACTGCCACACTATGTGTAGTAGTGGAGTTGCTTGCATTGGTCACTAGGTAACTTTCACCTAGTACAATCTGTCCAGGGTCCACAAAGTCAGGTGTCTCCATTGTGACACTGGCACATGTGTCCCTGTAGGCCTGAGCCAGTTTCTCATTTATCAAAGGCGTCTGCCTATATTTGCCCAGGTTACTGGGACTCACTGTAGTGGACAAAGCTAGGTCCACATCATATAGGAGAGGAGAACTGCCTGAGTAGGGATTCTGACTAGGCCAGATCCTACTTCAGTACCCAGGGTTAACCCTACTACACCCTTTGGCTGTGTTCCACCACTGCTAACTGTACTAGGGGGTGCAGGTGCTTTAGGAGCTGCAGTGGTGGGGACTGGATTTTTCTTGGTGCAGTCACTGCCCCAGTGTGAAACTGATTTGCAGGTATTACAACAAGGTTTCTTTGGGCCACCGTTCTTCTTTTTCTTGTTTCCATTTTGGGAACCACCCTCCTTATTATTAGTTTGGGGGTCTGAAGACTTCTGGTCCTTTTCTTTTTCTTTCTGATTCCCACCCTTCTGGTCTGTTTTCTTCTGGTCACCACCTTGGTTCTGGGGTTTCTGCTTAATCCTTGTTCTGACCCATTTGTCTGCCTTCTTTCCCAATTCTTGGGGAGAGGTCAGATCAGAGTCAATAGGGTATTGATGCATCAGCTGGTTTGTACAGTTATTAAGGATCTGTTCTCTCATGATAAGATTGTACAATCCTGTATAGTCTGAAACTTTACTTCCCTGCAACCAACCCTCCAGAGCCTTAGTGGCACAATCAACAAAATCAGTCCAGTCCTGAGTCTGTGCTTTTTGGGTGTCTCTGAACAACAGCCTGTATTGCTCAGTGGTTAGGCCAAACCCTTCAATAAGAGCACTCTTCAGGACAGAGTAGTTTTTGGCATCCTCAGGTCTAACTATGAGGAGCCTATCTCTCCCTTTCTCAGAAAAGGAGTACCATAAAATTGCAGCCCACTATTCCTGAGGAACCTGCTGTACCATGCAGGCTCTCTCAAGTGCAGTCATCCATTTGTGGATGTCATCCCCTTCCTTGTAGGGGGCCCAATTTTTGTCAGGTTTCTATTATCATAGCTCCTGTCTTTTTCTCTAGGAATATTGCTGCCACCAGTGGCATCTAAGCCACACAACTTTCGTTCTCTTGCCAAGGCAAGTCTAGCTTGAGCCAAGGCTACCTCCTCCCTCTCTATCTGGAGTTTGACAGCCCTCATTCTGGCCCTATGCTCTATCTTCTGAGAGGAAGTCATTCCTCTCTCAGATTCCCTTGAGGCACTAGAAATATGAGAGTCCCCTGATGGAGATCTCACCCTTCTGTTGCCTGGGAGAATGTGGTTATGGGGTCTGGGGAGGTGCTGGCCCTCTCCATTCCCCAGTAGGTTTAAGTTGGCCTGGCTAAGCCTGGCAACAACAACCTGGTTACCCCTCTGATCCTGATTCTCTGGGTCCTCTACATCTGAGTCCTCCTCCTCCTCCTCTTCTACTTCTTCCTCCTCTGGAGTGGTATCAGTTACAGGGGGTTCACTCCATCTTCTAAGTCTAGGGGAGCTATACTCGCCTTAGCTAAGTCATCCTGTTCTAGAATGGCTATCAGAGCTGGAATGGTGGGGCCTCTGCCCCTTTTTAGTCCTCTTGATATGCACAAGGCACACAAGTCTTTGTGGCTAAGTTTGTCATAGCTGGAAGTTGCCTTGGTAAGGTCAACTGTCACAGGTAGAGAGCCTGAGGCAGCACCTGTGCCAGACATGACTGCTAGTGAGGTGTAAGTGGTGCACTTACCTACACTAAGCGTTTTCCTACTGTACCTTGCTAGTGAGTTGTAGTCAGGGTGTTCTAATCCCTTTAATCTACAACTACTAAGTTCAGTAGAACTTAATATGCTAAGCTTTTGATTTATATGTACCTAAGGTACTTGATGTGATCTTTCAATTTGATAAAAAGATTGCAATGGTAAAACAAACAGCAAGCTCAAATCCGCACCGCTGCTCACCAATGTGAGAAGTTGGCCTGATATATGATGTTTCCAATTCTGAAACCACCTTGTATCAGTCCAAATATCCCCTTATGGTGTCTGGTTGTAAGTCAACCTTATAGACAAGCTATCTTAAGGGTAGCATAGACTAAGCAGCCTTAAAGGCTTAACTCAAGAGGTCGTGTTAAGCGAGCTGTTTTACCAATCACAGTCCTGTAATATCAAATGAAAGGACACCACACAAGCATATATTATAAAAATATATGTATGTATTACTTAAAATAATCCCCAGTACTCTTTATGACTAAAGGGGCACAAGCGTTAAATCAAAATCACAGTATAACATACAAAGTTGCACAATTATGGATGAGGGCGAGGGGCCACTCAAACCATATACTAAACAAGTGGTATAAGAGATACCAATCGAACAGTGGTTAGGCCTAGGGCCTAGGGAATCGCTGGGAGCAGTCGAGACAAGCAATGCTGAAGTCGGGAAAAGCCCGCGGGATTCGGGTGCAGCGCTGAAAGCGCACGCATGCACCAATGTTAGTCAATGGTGCGTAAAAGTTACACAAATAGAGTTTAAGGACACTTCCGCGGAACCTAGAAAGATAAAACTTAAGACACAGACCCTAGAGGTGTGTACCAGTGTGGGAACACCGGCGTTGCAATGTTACCTCACCCACAGAAGCGGGTGCACAGGGTCGAAGTAGTGTCGGGTTTCGTCACGCTGGTTCTTGGTGCTTGAAGCTGAAGAGGCTGCAGGCGCTAGGAAGGAAAAGTGTCCGGTGGGATCCAAGGGTGGATCCAAGTCGAAAAGTACCTGAAAGCAGAGGGGACAGAGTCTGGGTCACTCAGCAGTGACCAGGGTGGAACCAGGATGGAACCAGGCAATGTCGGGCGCAATCAGGTGGTTGTGGAGGAGCTTCTCTCCGCTGTCACTTGGGCTCTGGGGCATCTACGAAGTCCAGGAGCAGGTCACAATCTGTCCCACAAAGGCTCTCGCAGTCGGCGCTGTCGGCTTCAAGATTGGAGCAAACAACACTTGACAAAAGCAATCCATGCAGAACTGGAAGATTGCTTCTCACTCGGACCAGGAAGGTCAGAGTGGGGGCTCCTTTTCAGGGGAGCTGGTGTAAATCTGGAGCAACCAGAATCGCAAGTCATTTTTCAAGTTTCGTTGACACAGGGGCCACAAGCCGGCTGGCAAGGGACTGGCCAACGCGTTGAGCCAAAAGAAGCAGAAGGGCCCCACGCAGCACTCGTTGAGTCTGGAGAGCTGAAATTCGGTGCAAGAGTGGCTCAGGGTTGGGGCTTCCCAAACCCCGGTGTACAGCTTTGAGGGTCACTCGTGGGCTGCACGGTCAGCGTCTCGTGGTCTTTCCAAGATGGCGTGCCCCACACTTCTGGTCGCCTCCACGGGTCTCAGCTCTGCAGGGACTGTGGATCAGGCTGTTAAAAGGCAGGGAAGCTTGATCTCGTTGATTTCTGTTGCTCGAGTTCTGGCGGGAACTGCAACAAAGCAGACATCGAGGTGCTGGATGGTGCCTGTTTGCACAGGGTGGTCACTCCTTGACCACAAGGGAGATTCTTCAGTCTTCTACGTTGAGTAGGATGTCGAAGGGTCCAGAGTTTTGTTTCTTATGTTTCATCAGGATAATCTGAAGTGCTTTGGCACTGCTCCCATTCTTATACCAATCTAGGGGGCTGGATTACCTGCTAGGTCCCCTCCTATGGGTGGGACCCAGGAAGGGGGTGGATACACCCCTTTCCTTTGATCCAGGCCGCGCTGGGACGGGGGCTGGTGTGCCCCACAACCGGTTTGGCCGGATTATGCAAGGGGCAGCCTTGTGCGCCCCAAGCAGTGTCTGGTTTCTTTCAAACCTCCCTGCTACAATCCACTATCTCCTGTCTGGGGGGGTGTGACACCTCCCTGCGACAGGAAACCCTTTGTCCAGGCTCCCTTGGGCTGAGTTTCGGTCAGCTTCAGGGGGTCAGACTTGTGTCTGTGGCAGAAGCATCCATTTTGTGGATCTGAGGCACTATTAGAAATTAACCGCATTTAAGTAAAGTAACATGTCTTCACCCTCTAGAGGGGTGGAATGCTACCCCGTCGCCAGGACTGGCGAGGGGATAGTATTCCAAATCGTATGACACCTTACACGACATGTTTTGATAAAGCCAAACCAAAGTTGCTATATAACCGCGAGGATTATAATGCACTTAAGAGTATATGGTATGGCATTATCCTGAAACAGCTTAGGGATTTGTTCCCGACGGCTGCAGACAGGCTCAGCTCATGCTAGAGCTCCATCTCACATTAAACCACGCACTCGTGTATCGTCCAGGATTGATGAGGCCTTCCATAGGAGTGGCTCACAGGTTTATATGTGTCCAGATATAGGTTTAGATATAGGTATACTATACCTAAGCAAGGGGTGATTACACCACCTTGCTCCAGCTGAGTGATCAGCCAGTTGTGTCAGCCAGGCGTTTCCCGGGCGAAGCCCGGGCCAAGGGCGGGCCCATCCGCACCCATCAGCGTCCGACAGAGGCCGGGCTGGGCTACCCCCATTTTTATCGTCATCATGGGTATTTGTTTGCTCTCAAGATCAGGGGGGGTCAAGGCGAAAGTACCCAGGAAATCTGCTAGCATCATTTCCTACTTAACTTCGCTGTGGGGGTCTTAAACAAAGAAATTTCTAATGCAGGAAGAGAACTGGGGCTGGACACAATTGAAGAGCCAGCTGTTGGGCTTATTACACCTGACCCCGTGGTAATTAACCCAGTTCCATTGGAGCCACTCGTTTTCTTAACATCCCCTACAGGCAACCCTGGACTTACCTGTGATGATATTGAGGTGGGGAGCTCAGTGAACGCAACCATAACCCCCTCTCCAGCCCAAGCATTGGTCCCTTTAGGGTTGCCTCCTAGGCAAAACACTGTGAAAAAGAGAACTTCCAGTAGACCACCTAAACGGTACAGTGGCCCTAAAAGTATTAATTTGACCCAAGGGACTGATGCAAATAAATCCTTAGATGTGACTGTGCGGGATATGGTGGAGGAGATTTTTACATCTCGTTTGGAGTCCGTTTTGACCAGCGTCGCAAAAGATATTATTGATACAATGAACATTTGTGTAGCTGGCATATTGGAAAAATGTGAACGTATTAACTCCTTTTTAACTGCTTCAAATTGTTTACATGATTCGGCTAAATTAACTGTGCACCCTAAGCCAAACCAAAACACCAGTGTGTGTATGGACGAGGATGTCAGAGATCCTCAATCTATTTCCCCACTAGAATGGAAATTGGATTTACGGCCCCCAGAGTTAGCGGCTGGCGGGGTGTTACCAAGAGTGGGGGGAATTCCAGCAGTATTAATACGAACCCTGAGGATGCATTGGACCATGCTCAAATTGAGGTTAGTAGGGACTGTATTGCCCGACCAGAAAGTAGTTATAAAGCATACAGCTAAACAACTTAGCATCAATCTCCCCCCAGATGCAGATCGTTGGTTGAGGTCCTCGTAAGGGTCCCACCATTGGGTACAAGAGGGCAAGAGTCAACTGCAGACCTGATAGCAAAAACTAAAAAATGGTGTGATTTCTACTGTTCGGGCAATACAGAAATTTCTCCTACCATTATAATGGCCAGGTGGGTAGGGTGGTTAGGGAATTCCACAAAGCAAGTAGTATGGGACTGTGTTACAGTCAATTTCAATAAGCGAGGTATTGCTCATAGATTACTATGGGATGCCTCAGAACTAGAGAGGGGGGAGGGGGGAATCAGGGCCCTGCCACTGGGATTATTTTACCCCCCTCCTCGACGTCCAAACGCAGCCTCTAAAACCCACCCAGACCTGCCATGGAGGAGACTACCTCAGTCTTCCCAAAGAGCTGTTAAATATAATGACACTGTAACCCCACTTAATTGGGCTAATACCAGAGATATATTACCTCATCAAGCCCCTGGTATCCAGACAAATCATCGAGAGGAGAGTTTGGTTTTATCTAATAGGTTTTCTCCTTTGGCCCAGTTAGATGAAAATGACTGACTAGAGTCCCCACATGTCAGCCCTCAGGCATCTAGGCTTAACCTACATAATATTGATTTTGATGCTGGTCCCAACTGCAGTATAACCAGCTGGAACATTGAGGCGCTTAGATCAAAAAGAAAGGACTCAAATTGGTTAAAATTAATCAAAAATCACCACATCATAGCACTACAGGAGACTTGGGATAAGGAGAATAATTTCTGGCTAGATGGATTTAAATCATATTTTCTACCAGCTCGCCCAATGCCGGCAGGCAGAGCTAAGGGTGGTCTGATGTACCTCTTTTCACTAAAGCTGAAAGTGTCAGTAAAGCTGCTGGAGGGAACTTCCTATAACTGTCTGATAGCTGAACTCACTACCCCTAACCATCCTAAAGTATTGTTAATTAATTTTTATAATTCAGGGAAATGTGATTGTAGCAATGAGCATCTTCTTTATCTGAAATGTTTTTTAGATACGTACAGTTCACTGCAAACCACTTTTTTTTACACCATATTCATGGGAGATTTTAATACTCACTTGTGTGATCTTAATTGTCAAATTAATGAGTCCTATGGACCTTCCTACTCGTCGCCACCTCATTTTGAACATACACCTAAAGGGGAGGCCTTGGAGGATCTTCTTCTGGGTGCCAACCTCTACGAGCCAGGTTTCCACGACCCAAGTGAGAGGGTATCAACTTTTAAGGCGAGGGACAGGGAGACCATAATTGATTATGTATTTGTATCTCCATTCGTGTTAGGGAACATACTTTTTTATAATGCAAAATTGTCCTTTTTTAGCGATCATAACCCTGTCATCCTTGTGCTAGACAAGGGCCTAGACCTCTTATGTGTCTCAGACAAGGTTGGGACGCCTAATCCTGTGACAACTAAAGACCAAAGAAGGAGACTAAAATGGTCTAAGGTAGTTCCTGATCTTTTCTTTGCTAACCTATGCCTGAAGGTAAAAAATGACATTGCTAAGTGTGTCAATCACTCTACCCCGAGGGATACAATTATTACTGCTTTTGAAGCTATCTGCGGCCAGGTTGCAATAAATCTAACCACTGATAGTAAGCCCAGACCCAATTTAGGGGAAAGGTGGTTTGATTCTAATTGTTCTAGGGCCCATCAAAATCTAATTAAAGCTTTGAAAATAAAACCTAGAAATAGGGAACAGATAGCTAGACTCAGAAAAGAATACAAATCAGTAGTCCTTACTCGAAAAAATGAGATCAACTCAGAGGCCTGGGACTCGTTAATGTCAGTTGAAATTCTAAAGGACAGCTCAAAGTTTTGAGCTATTGTTAATAGCCCCTTCTTTTCAGGCCTGGAGAATGGTATTCTGGAAACTAACATCGCAGAGGATCAGTGGTTACTTCATTTTGAGAGCATCTATGGGTCCAACGAAATATATGAGTCCTTTTCTGCACCAGACAGTGGCAACGCTTTGCCCTTGTTGGTTTTCAAAGAAGACGATGTTGAGAGGGCAATTATGGATTGCTCTAATAACAAGGCACGTGGTCCGGACGGCGTCCCCGTTGACCTCTATAAAGGTAACGCTAAATTTTGGGCCAAAATGTTAACTAATGTCTTCAACTCTACAGTTGTCCAGGGGTTCCCTGCTTCATGGTCCCAGTTTACTAACATTCCAGTTTTTAAAAAGGGGCAGAGAGGGGACCCTAGGTGCTATAGGCCCATTTCATTGTTAGATTCGGTGGTTAAAGTCCTAGGTAAGGTTATTCTGGTTATGATTACAGATTGGGTTACTGAAAATGGGGTCTTATCAAACCGCGTTAATTGTTGAGAGAGACCCCTTAACACACCAGGAGATATGAGTACTTACAGAAAGTGAAAAAAAAGGGGGGGAAGATCCCTTGGTGGCCACACTTGTATCAACTACTTGGTATACTACTTACACCAATATTAGCCCATGTATTAGAATTAGCCTCCAACACTATGAAATACACATTTGATAAATTCTATGATTTCTTTTTCTTTTTTGATTAAAACCAACATCCTAGGTATTACAAATTTTAAAAACAGCGTATTACAATCCCGTTAAAACATGTACAATACAATCACATTTGTATCCATATATATTTCATCAATCTATTACACACATAATATAAAAACCTTCATAAATCTTGTATCATCAAAAGAGAGACAAACAACAGACACTACTATTTGTCATAAGTATACACATCAGGGAAAAACAGGTTATCAAAGCTAATCCTGGACACACTTAACTTTTCATGTCTACAGAATAGGCTATGTTCCTTGATTGTGTGGATGTAGGCGTCGACGCGTTTCGATGGTTTTAAAAGGGATAGACCATCTTTGTCAAGACAAATTGATAAGTCTCTCTTATAAAGGGCAATGGGATATGTGGCCGACCTGGTGAGTTTGGTCCCCTTGGTTTGCTGGATAAAAACTTGGCTTAACCCTGAACTCACATTGAACCACCAGATCATAAGGGACTGTGTGGCCTTAGACAAAGCTAGCAAAATTGAATGGCTGTCATATGTCAAGAATATGTTTTTTAAACTTGGGCGCCCAGATATTTCTCTAGCTCCAGAAGGAATTAAGAAAACTGACCTGAAATGGATTAAATCACAGTTCCACAGTTTACTGGGGCTGGAACGGGAGGCTGAGGAAATGAAAAAACCACTGGTTAGGGCTCATTACTTATTAATTTTATCGCCATCACTAGAGCCCTATTTAAGAATCGTGACAAAGCCCCTCCATCGTTGGCTTTTGACCAGGTTTCGCTTTAACCTGATACACTTCTCGTTGGGAAATTTTACAGGATGGTGTAAACCTGAAGATTCAGCCCCGTGTAACTGTGATAGCTTTTCAAACCAAGACACTATGCACTTTATAATGTTCTGTGATTTTTATACTGAAATTAGGAAGAAGTTTTTAATTCCGCTTTTGAGGGGTAAGGGATTTCTCCAGGTCAGACCAGCCCTAATGTACCTACAATTGTTAGATAACACTTGGAACATTTTTAACATTGTTAGTTTTCTTGTTGCTCCTGTTCGTCTTAGGAAACAAAGATTTCCACTGATGATTGAACCGTGTATTCCTCCTGATTTTTAAAATACCATGAATCTTTTTTAATTGATTTATCTTTTTAGCTTTACATTATTTATATATATTTGTGTACTAATGGTTTACAGTCTCATTGCTTAAATGTATTGTATCGCCCAGTGCTTTGTATTCGTACTTTTATGATTTTTATTAATCAAATAAAGTGGTTTGATGATGATGATGGTTTGTTTACTTTACCTTACTACGCTATTGTAACTGATGTAACTTGTAACGCAATGTTCCTCTGGTAAAGCGCTCTGATACCTCCAGGTCTAGCCAGCGTTATATAAAACTTTTTAGATAGATGAAGAGAGACATAGAACCCGCTTTGATAAACCCAAAATCTTGTTCCCCGAGAATTAACAATCAATTGCTATCCATTATGCAATAGGCTGAAGACATAGTACTGTTAGATTTTTCAGCCATTGGGCTGCTGTCCTCACTCAAAAACCTGGCTATTTACTGTGACTCCAACGGGCTAGAAATTAATCCAGAAAAAACAAAATTGTCACTTTTATATGGTCATGTAAGCGGCATTCCTGGTCGTGAAAATTTGGAGATCATATCATAAAAAAGACAAATTTCTATAAATATATCGACATCGAGTTTCAGTCCTCAGTTGCTCCAAGTCTCCACATGGGAGCCCTGCATAAAAAGGACCACAAAGATAGCTGCAGGTATAATTAAAGTTTCATCTACCTTACAGGCCCCTCATTATTGCCATTATTGCAAGTCATAAAAGCTAAGCTTCTGCCCTGGCTGGCATGTGGACTGGAAACGTTTCCTAATAAATTTGGGCAGTGGTTAAATCAGCAGCAATCAATGCTATTCTCGCAAATCTTTCAACTCCCAACTTTCTCCAGGGAATCTCAGATCCAATTAGAATTCGGCCTCATAGACCAATCTCTGGCACAGAGAGACAATTTATTGAAACTGTGGTTAAGAAAGCAGATGCTGGCATCTTGTTATGTTATGTAATATTTATTTCTAAAGTGCATGTTTACCGGGAGGTGTCATGGCGCTACTTTGACTGAAGTCTGAAATGAGTGCTCACTGCGACCTAAAGAGCCATGTTTTTAGAGCTTTGCTAAACGAAAGCAAGGAATTCATCAATTTTATATCAGTGGATAATGAATTCAAGGTTTTGGATGCAGCATAATACGTTTTCCTCCCCAGGAGGAGAGTCTAAATGTTGAGACCACTCAGTTTTTTGCTGAGGAGGAGCATAATGTCCTAGATGGTGCCTAACATTGAAATTTTCTTTTCAAATAATCCGGACTGATACCGTGAAGAGTCTAAAAAGTGATGATAAGTGCCTTCAAAATTAACTCTTTGCCTAGCTGCCAACCAATGCAGTGTATTTAGTGCCATGGAGGTTGATTTGAACTTTGGAATTCCCTACATCAAACGTGCAGCTGCATTCTGCAGGATTTGCAATTTATTTCTGGACATGACCATAGAGTTGACTACTGTCTTTTGCAGATCTGCTGGGATGTAAGGAAGAATTTTCTTTAAGGTTTTTAGGGTGTAGAAAGAAGCAAAAGAAACTGCATTTACCTGGGACTCAAAGGTAAATTTGTCATCAACTAGTACTCCCAAGCTGCACACTTTTTTGACCGGGTTAGGGAGTAAATCCAGTTTATCGGTCCAGCACAAGGGGGACCAGATGGAAGTTTGGGACCAAATAGGATGACTTCTGTTTTCTCTGAATTAAGCTACAAGCAGTTCCTTGTCATCCAGACGCTTGCATACAGTCATTGAATGGGAGACCCTAGCGTTGCTTTATATTTCACATTGGTCAAGAGATGTTTAATTTGTCCTCATCACCCTGGCAAGTGGTCATTCGGAAGACTCTGATCGATCTACGAAAGACCCTTCCTTGGGCTCTGAACATTTCATACAACTTATTCGACGGTCTCTTGTGAAGACTTATCAAAAGTCAGTAAGCATAAAAAGACATTCTCATACTACAAGCTAAGTCTCATAACTGGTTTATAGTAGCGACTTATGGTGAGTTGAACCCTCAAAGCTACCTGATTCTCCCTTTGTCAAACCTTAGAAACTTAGGTTCCTACGATTACAGATGGGCCTTTTTGATGTAGGGGAAATAGCCCAGAGATGGAAATCGCCTTACCACTCTGCCCCTACTGGAAGGATTCATTGGCCCGCGTACTGTGCGTCCGTCCTGGTTTTGAGTGGGAAATGCGATTCTGGCTTAAACCATTATTTCGAGAACTGAACATTGGCCTATGTCGGGAGAAGATTTCCAGGATAGGGACTGCAGGCTCTCTGCATGCTTTGTCAAGTTCATGGACAGAGTGGTTGCAAGATCTGTTTGAACTCTGGGATTACCCCAAGCACAGCATGTCTGTGACTTTTTTCGAATACACATCTGGCATTCGCACTTTTGATTAACTTTTAGAGTTTGTCATCGAAGCTTTAAAGATCTCATATATACTTTGGTTTTATATGGGTATTCTTCTGTAAGATATGGAATACACTGGTTTTATAAAGATTTGAATTCTTTTAATTAACTATCAAATAAAGATACTTATATACTGGAGCGGAAGGTTCACAAAATCACCATGGACAGCCCACATTCAGGGGCTTCTTGGGGCTCCAGCAGTAGCATCAGTTCCTTCTTCATTCTTTATTCTTTATTCTACACAGAAGACAACCAAGTTTCTTGTGTTTGATAACCAGTTTCAAGTGAAACTGCCCTCCAATACTTGAGCGTTGCAGCTCAGACAGTTCTGTACAGCCGACTTGATACATGGGTGGGGTAGGCAGGCCCTCAGAACTGTAAGAGGTGCGCTTCTTGGCTTCTGTTCGGTCCAAAGTCATTGTTCATGCACAAATCTGGGCCAGCTCACATTCTGACCTACTGGAACTATTTGGACTAGGGCCTTTATATTCCTCCAGGAGTGTGTATTTCAGCAAGCCAGACAGTTCCCCCTGGCTATAGCAAGAGAGGTAGGACTAAGTCGAGAAGATTAGGTGCACATGAAGTGAGAGAGGTAGAAATCAGGTGCTGGCTACCACGAAAAGTACGAGCACCCTAATACTCCAGGGCCTCCATATATTGGCGAATAACCAGGCTTGCCAACTTGGACATCACATGTAGCCGACAACTCGAAAGCATACTTACCTACAAACAGAGGAAAAGATGATGTCTGTTAATTACCTACTGTACCATGGAGATCCAATAATGAGGTCAGGTCAAACGGCCTGTAACCCACTACTATATTCAGCTGCCACCAACTGTGAGTAATGTCATGGCCTGGTCATGGGAATGCTAGCCACCTAAATCAGTTTAGATCTGCAGACATTTCACTGAAGGACAAAGCCCAACTCACTTTCTAAGCCAGTGTTTGCCCCACGGTCATTCAGGATTTCTGTTTTTACTGGGTTGGGGCCTCTGTGCCCTGCTCTCCTTCCCACCCTGCCAACAGGCATTGTGCCACCTATAACTGCAACACTGTTTAATTAGGAAGTGCAGGCAGCGAAATGCCCGCCGACCAAATTAGCGCTTGACAAAGTCTTCCTACCATCAGTTTAGCACAGTGTTAGGGACAAATTTACCAAGATCATGTAAAGCACAAGTCAGAAGACTGATGGGACCTGCCTCCTGCAGAAAAACTATGCTCGAGACTTTCGACCCTACAAATAGAGAAATATTTCTCTGGATAGTCCCAGAACTGTAAAGTCATGGAGCCTGAACCACCAGTTACTTCTATTGCGTCAAAATCCGCCGTTCTAAACCGATGGATTTTATTAGGCAGAAAAAAAAAGCACCATTTTTTTCATTATTCTTTTTCGCTTCTCCGCTGGCTTTGTAATTCTGCGAAGTAAACTAACTGTGAGTAAGAGCTCGGTCTTCATATGAACAACAGATCACCTTTTTCCTCTCCACCCACCCATTTGTGATGGATTGTAGTTTATTGGTGGTGGAGAGCTTCCCGTTTCTCTAGCGGTAAATATAACATATACTTCTTGTTATTTCCTATGAATTATTTAGGGAAGCAAAGAAAGTGCTTCTTCAGTTCAGACTTTTATTGTATGGCAGCGTCATAAATCTTCATCCTCTTGTGGAGGAGGGTTTATTATGGTAAGGGGCTCTTAGTCGCTCAGCCCTCCTCTTGCAGGCACGGGGTCCATTAAGGTCTCGTCCTCTGATAGGATTCTCTGACTTCACACCTCCTTCTGATCTAAAGATTTTAGCAGGGGTAACTGCAGTGACAAAGACACAGCTAAAGCACATTATGTATGACTGTGTACATGTCATTTATTGTGAGAGTGGGTGAAACTGAATTCACATGTCCCAGGCACCTCCCACCTCAGACGGATGTATTGACATACCATATACACAAGACCAACTGCTAAGTATAGATTTACTATTCTTAACTCTTTGAAGATATCTATCGATCTATCTATCTATCTATCTATCTATCTATCTATCTATCTATCTATCTATCTATCTATCTATCTATCCATCCATCAAATATGTTTAGCTAAAGTGGAGTAAAACATAGAGAACCTATACTTATCTACATATACTTGTATTGATGATATTTTGGAAGGCAGTATTTTTGCTGCTATATTTTCTACAGGGCGATATTAAATCCACAAATGAGTGGCCACAAATGAGAAGAAAAACCTCTGTGTACACCATTGCAGAATCATAGCACAGCATGCATAGCTAAGGTGACCCAGCCAATCAGCCTCCGGGGTAGTCCATGCTAGATCTGGAAGTAATGCTGTAGAGAGGTATTGTATCATAGTTTTATTTGTAAAGTGCGTTCTGTCCAAGGCAAAGCTTAGAAGCGCTCTAGCAGATGGACAGCTTGGTTGGAGGGGTGTTGAGTTGCAGTGTGGTCCATGTGGGAAGCGGTTTGGTGTTGTGCTGCAGAGCCCACAGTGCTCCTATCCTGAATAGGGATGCTGTGCTGAATAGTAATGTGTGTGTGGTAATGCCGACACCGCACATTTTGCCACTACCAATGAGGTGCAAATGAGGTTAAATGTCTGTCTGTAAAAATGTCTTTACAATCTGCTCATTCCACTCCCTCTTTGCTTTTAAAGTTTATTTCTGTGCATATTTGACTTTCCTTCTCCATTTTTTCTGCCCATCAGGTCCTCATTGTTTTTTGCCGTGAATACGTTTCTATGAAATCACCCAATGCCCATGTGTTCAAATGTGTTCTTTGTGCGCTGATTAATTACATTTATCATTTGTTGTACAAAAACATTGCTTCATTAATAACACCCTCCACATCATTTCGTTTACTCACCAGCCCCTCCATAAGTGCAGCCATTTACAAGTAAAAGCATAACTCATACTTTGAGGCCCTCATTCCAGCTTGGGCAGTAAAACAAGTGGCGATAATTGCATATTTATTTAAGTACAAAGGTCTACCACATATGCTAGTGGTTAGAGTTATATATATACAAATAGTAAAATCCCTCAGGATTACATTTTAACAGCGATTAGGCTTGGACAAATATATATTACATATTTACATATATATATATATATTTATGAGTTACAGAAGCATTGCTCAGGCATAGGGGAACAGAAGGCAAGGGGAGAGAAATTCAGGGGAGAGAGGAAAGGAATAGGGGAGGTAGAAAGAGAGTGAGGGAGGGAAGGGGGTGATGAGATCAGGGGCATCAGCAATATTCACAAACTATGAGTAGATCCGTGGAGAAGATAGACGATCGAAAGGTCGCCCAGCTAGAGACTGGGAGGACCGGAGGTACGGACCAAGGTCGCTAAAATGGCTGATAGGACAGGAGTGTCTTTAGGAGATGGTCCCAAAATGGCGGGTGCATATGAGTCCCTGTGGTAATTAGTAAATGCACAATTACCTCACCAGCCCTAGTTTCCGACCTTGGAAAAGGCACGTTGGGCCATTTTCTAATGTGAGAAAATCGGAAATGGGTCTCTTTTGCCCTTAAGCTTTACTTCAAAAAGATCTTGCGGGAAAATTTCGTGGGGTGAACATTGTGCACGAGAATTTGAACCCTGAATCGGGCACAAACAGGAACTCGCTCTTGATTTGAGATTCGTGCAACATTCACGATTTCTTGACTCAAATGTGAGCTTCTGTGGTTTATGACGGATTTAAGTGAATGAGATGCCAGAGAGATCACAATGAGGGACAGGACATCCCCCAACCAGTGACTGCCCTCCAGTGAGGAGCCATTCAGATGGACTGGTGTTTCTTTTGCATACTGGTGGGTTGAGATGACACTGCAATTCACTAGTTCTAGTAGTAACTGCTTGATGTAAAGATTCATATCGTGTGTGATTGGGTGGACCCCATGGCGCCGTGCATGAAACAGGTAGAGGGTAGGAGGGGGGTGCTGAATCGCCAGTCTTAGCAAATTGAGAGCTGCCTCTCAAAAAAGAAACAATTCATTTAGGACCAGCCACTTCGAACACCATGCAAGCAGAGAAGAGGCACAACAGCGTCTCGTGGTCAACCATGTGATGTCTCCCAGAGATCAGCAGCAACTAAGAAGAACGTGTATGCACTCAATGAGACGACATATAAAGATGCTGTTATTCATCTTTTATTTTCAGCTGTGCAAAGTAAGCAGATGATGAAACCAGCCAGCGCGTTTCACCCAAACATGGGCTTCTTCAGGGCAAAAAGTGTTTAATAGTAGAAATGATTCTACTTATGACCATCTATTTGGCGGATAAAATCGTATAGGTTCTGAATGAGACAACTTATTTATTGTGGGAAAGCGCTCCAGTAGGAGGATTCTCGCAGAGTACAGCTAGAATCCTGTGTCTGTCATGATGGATCTATGGAGCCGTGTCCGGAGTAAGTCTTGCAGGGAGTGTAGCCTGCGCCAAAAAAATAAAAAAGTTTTTTGGGCGCAGGCTACACGGTCATAAGTAGAATCATTTCTACTATTAAACACTTTTTGCCCTGAAGAAACCCATGTTTGGGTGAAACGCGTTGGCTGGTTTCATCATCTGAATACTTTGCACAGCTGAAAATAAAAGACGAATAACAGCATCTTTATATGTGGTCTCATTGAGTGCATACACATTGTTCTATTGCTATATGTTGCCTCTCATCCAATTTGTTTGTGATTCTTTTTTCGTGGTCTATAAGCAGCAGGCTACTTGAGGTGGGCAATATACTATTGTACTTTTGTGACTAGTCCTGGCTGTGCAATCCTCTAAGACCCGGCTGCTTAATTCTTCATTATCCCAGCAACTAAGAAGACATCCCCACCACCAGAGCCACATTAAATGGAGGGTGTTGTCCGTCCACCGGGTGGTGGCCAGCTCTTACTGTAGCAAAGCCAGATTACAATAGATCATGGTTGTCCTTGCACTTGTTGCTGATGTGCTACAGCTTTCTTGATCACTTTATCCAAAATGGATTAATGTGTTATTGAAGGGGACGCTTTGCTGCATCTTTTTGCTACCTGCTGGGGCTCGGCGCTCTTGGTTCCTCCGTGTCACTCCTTGCGGTACCCGCTTCGCGGGTCCCGCTTCGTAGGGAGTCTTCTGTCTTCAGTCGGACCTGAGGCCATTGGTGGAGGCGGCCATTGGACATTGTTTGGGGGTGTGGAAATTGCAGGCAGGGCTGCGAGCGAGTAGCGGGTCCGGGACTTCAACTCCCAGGAGCACCCGCCAGCCCGCATTACCGGCACCTGGGCCGCTCTCCCTGCTTGCCCCGCCCCTATAACGTGTTTAAAACCTCTAGCCCCTGGACACAACTTGGGACACTTTGCTGCATCTTTTTGCTACCTGCTGGGACTCGGCGCTCTTGGTTCCTCCGTGTCACTCCTTGCGGTACCCGCTTCGTAGGGAGTCTTCTGTCTTCAGTCGGACCTGAGGCCATTGGTGGAGGCGGCCATTGGACATAGTTTGGGGGTGTGGAAATTACAGGCAGGGCTGCGAGCGAGTAGCGGGTCCGGGACTTCAACTCCCAGGAGCACCCGCCAGCCCGCATTACCGCTCTCCCTGCTTGCCCCGCCCCTCTAACTTAGTCCCTATATCTGCATCTGGTCATTCCCGCTGCGCGAGAGCGCCCGGGAGAAGCCCGGGACAATGGCGGGGCCGTCTGTGGCCGTCCGAGGCCGGACGAGGTTGGGTTGGGCCACCCCCTTGATACCGTGTTTTGGTGTTTTTGGTATTTGGAATTCACAGACCTTTGAGTATATAGTATTGGCTTGCACTCTTCTTATTTCTGTTGTAACCACCTGAAGGGCGGTCAAGTGCACAATAACAACATGACCCTGTGTTCCGGTAAGGAAAGGCAGGTTCAGGTATCAACTTCAAATGGGGTGTTTACAGGTACTATTGATCAATTCTTCAAACGAACCACTTGCATTTTGGAAAAAGAAATAGCCATTGTCGAAAAACGTTTATCTGTTGATTTGGTCACTGGAAAGCGCTCTTCTCTAGGGAAAATTGGGCAGGCTGTTTCCCCGGTTCCCCTAACTCAATTAGTTTGTACTGATAGTAATGTTACAACAATAGATTCAGTAGTAATGGACCTTGAACTGGAGGGGGGTTGATACCGCCACTGTACTAGACTCATCACATGATAGCTCTTTATATCGCAATTTAGTAAACATTGAGACTGGTACCTCGGCTAGCCCCAGCACCGTATTAAGCCAAGAACCCAATTCCCGTTCCCCAACTTTGGACAATATGTCCACTCATACATCTAATAAAAGGACCCCTAGGGGTCTTCAACATCTATTAAATACTTTTGGGGCCTTCATGCAAGATCTGGAATTAGTGATTAATGCTGGAAAATCACATGTTATGGCTGTGGGTAATTGCAAGAGTAATCCCAGAACCCTGTCCTGTAATGGATCCGCACTCACTAAAGTTAAAGTCTTTACATACTTAGGAGTGGTGTTCGATGAGAAGGGGACATGGACACCACAAATCCAGAACAAGACTGCTGCAGTAAAACGATCATCTGCTGCTATACTGGGGTTCGCAAAACGCCTTGGCGGCAAACCTCCAGAGGCCTTATTATCCATATATAAAGCTAAAACTCTGGCAATAGCCAGATATGGAGCCTCTATTTGGGGTTATAAGAACACAACCCACATTCAAAGAGCAGAGAATATATTCCTGCGATCCGTCCTAGGCTTACCAAAATCCACACCTGCTTTCTCAATCCACATGGAATTAGGGATGGGTTATATTGAAGATATGTTGTCCCTGGCACCATTAAGGGCATGGATTAAAACTTGGCTTAACCCCAATTTAACACTTAATCACAAGATTATTAAAGACTGCATGGGGCGGGATCGAGTGGCAGAGATTGAGTGGCTTGCATACATTAAAAAAACAGCAGGATATTTGGGCCGCCCTGATCTATACTCTAATCCTGAAGGCCTAAAAAAAGAAGACATCAGCTGGGTAAAATTGGAATATGTAAAGAAAAGAGAAGCTGAAAGAGAATCTTGCGAAATCACAAAGCCAACCGTGAGATCACATTTTCTGACAATTACATCGTTAGCTATCGAATCATACTTGACAATAGTAAACAAACCTTTCCACCGGTGGCTTCTCACTAAATTTCGATTCAACCAAGCTCACCTTTTGCTGGGTGAATATAGTAAATGGTGTAAGCCCCGTGAGAATGCCCCTTGCAGGTGTGATGATTTCTCAGACCAGGATTCTGTGCATTTTTTCTTTTTTTGTCCATTCTTTAGACAGGCTAGAGAGAAATATATTAAGCCTATATTAAAAGAACAAATGTTTATCCAAGTTAAACCGGCTTTTTTGTTCCTACAGCTGATGGAAACACCTTTAATTATGTATGGGGTAGCAAATTTCCTTACAATGTCTATCAGGTCTAGACGAAAAAGACTTCAATCACCAACTACCTGACTTAGTCTTTGTAAAAAACCGTACGCCTTGTCAGGGTAGCACTATAAAATGATTGTATTATAGGCTTGTAAATATCATTATAAATAGATCATTCATTAAACCCTTTAGTACAACCTGTGTAAATGAACTGAAATTTTGTAGGTTACTATAGACAGTGTAAATATAATGTAAATTCTTTGTAAAATCCTTGTAAATATATCTTTGTATTATTAGAAATTTGCACATAATGTCTCTTGTTTTAATACTGTTATATAAAAAAATTCTTTTGTATATCCCTGTGATCAACTTTGAATGTATAGCATACTTTTATGATTTTTATTTAATCGAATAAAGTGTTTTTGACTCTGACTCTGACATCTAATAAAAGGAAACGGGTAGATTCACCACAGAAGGGGGGCACTAAGAAGGTTTCGAAACCAATCATTACCCCCACATCTACAAATATCACTGTAGCCCCCCTGTTAAATCACCCCGCGAATACTAATTCCCTTATAAATGATGATGATGGTATCCTTTTGGATAAAATCGAGTTGCTAATTAAATCTCTTCTTTTGCCCCTATTTGAACGGACAAGGTTATTATACAATAAAATGGAACAGATGGAGGCATTAGTAAGAGAAAATGCGGGAATTTTGAAAAAGCTTGAACAAACAACCGCCCCCATAGGACCAACACCAGTATGTACCCAGCAAAAAACACCTAATAATGGGAATATGGGGCAAACGGCCAAACCTGTATCTTCACTCGCTAGAGTTCCACAGCAGAAGTTGGTCACTGATAGGGCTAAGCGTACACCTGTAAAACCTACATCTAACAAGACAGGCCTAGTTAATAAATCTCAGCCTACCCCTAGAGGATCCCCTAAGCCTAACCGTCCAATGGGTCATGAAAACTTGGTTAGGAAGACAAGTCCCCCCAGTAAGCAATGTGTCAATCTCCCTCCGGAGTCACTACCTTACACTATAATTTTAACGGGAGTGGCGCCCTTGGGGGAGGGAAAGGTGGAAACACACAGAGATCTACATAATAAAGTAAACTTCTGGCTAAATAAGAATCGAGCTCTCCCACCAATGTCGAAAACAAGGATCCTTAATGTCAGGAGAGTAGATTGGGTAGGTTATAGTGAAAAAGACCTTGAGGGGGACTGCATAGTTGTTAGCTTCAGCGAGCCATGGGTGGTGGACTTTATCCGCAGGGAGCCAAGGTTTGGAAGGGTGGGTGACGTCCAAACACTTTCCCTCCACTACTTCTATCCTAAATTAAATATATCTAGCGGTTATCCCCACCTAAAGACGTTCTACCACAATAAGAGACCAAGAGGAAGATATCCCTCTGAAGTGGCTACCTACCCTATGTTCTCTCCCCACCTCTCAAATCGATTTGCTCTGTTAAGTGGCCTGGATGGAGTAGACTGACTTGAGAGGGGACTAGTGGATAACAACACTAGAGTGCCTAGACTGACTCGCAGACACATGTCCCCCAATTCCCTACACTCATTGGAGATGGATAGAAGGGGAAACAACCTTTACAACGCAACTTTTACAACGAACTACCATTACAACGAAATTTTTACAACGCAAAAACTTTTACAACGCATACCATTACAACGCAGGATTTTACAACGCTAGTACTTTTACAACGCATACCATTACAACGTAAGTATTGGTAAGTATATAATTTTTTTAAAAATATTATATGTTTGTGTTTTTGGGTATGGGGTATTTTTAGGGTTCAGGGTAAGTTTTGGGTTTTTTGGGTAAAGGGGTATTTTTAGGGTTCAGGGTCAGTTTTCAGTTTTTGGGTAAAGGGGTATTTTTAGGGTTCAGGGTCAGTTTTCAGTTTTTGGGTAAAGGGGTATTTTTAGGGTTCAGGGTCAGTTTTCAGTTTTTGGGTAAAGGGGTATTTTTAGGGTTCAGGGTCAGTTTTCAGTTTTTGGGTACAGGGGTATTTTTAGGGTTCAGGGTCAGTTTTCAGTTTTTGGGTAAAGGGGTATTTTTAGGGTTCAGGGTCAGTTTTCAGTTTTTGGGGTACAGGGTTAATTTGTAAAAATAAATTAAAGTTATTTTTAAATTAAATTAATTAAATAAAATTACATTACATTTAATTATATTTTAATAATTTAAATTAATTTATATTAAAAAAAAATTATATACTTACCAATATTTACGTTGTAATGGTATGCGTTGTAAAGGTACTTGCGTTGTAAAATCCTGCGTTGTAATTGTATGCGTTGTAAAAGTTTTTGCGTTGTAAAAAATGCGTTGTAATAGTAGTCGTTGTAAAAGTATGCGTTGTAACGTCATACATCCGGATAGAAGCACCCAAAGCTCAAGCAATGTTGCAAAAGTTTTACTAGGGGAAATAGAAGGAGAGGGCCCTCCGGGTATTGATCTGGTAGATGGTAGCGAAAATAACCTTTCATTAGAAGAGAGTAGCAGGGGGCACACCACCTCTATTGCAAACGAACCAGCTGTTCAGGCACATTTTCTCAAGATAGCCTCATGGAATATTGCGGGGTTGAAAGGGAAACTGGAAGGGGCTGAATGGGGGGATTTCATAGAGCAATATGATATCCTAATATTTCAAGAAAGTTGGTCAACTGAGCCAGTTTTTCGTTTAGGTTATCTAAAACCTGCCCTTAAGGGGATAAAGGGACGACCGTCAGGTGGGCTAGTTGTTTGGAATAGACAATCGCTATGCTATAAGCCCCTCATGTTGTTTTCCCCAAATGCTGACATTATGGGACTAAAACTTAGTAGAGCAAACTTTGAGGACCTGTATATAATTAATATTTATGCAAGGGGACTACCTGGAGGAAAGAGCCCTGCAATAATAGAGGACCTAGACATCCTAATGAATACGATTGGCACAGACAGGTGTGTAACAGTGGCAGGGGATTTAAACTGTACGTTTGAACCACTGTCCTGTTTGGATGACGGTTGTTACGGTGAGGTAGATGAGTTATGGAATATCCCCAGCCTTGCCATAGAACCAGTCAAAAAGGTTACTGAGGCCGTATTGCAGTGGCTTGGTTTTTGTTTGGAGTGGGGTTTAAGGGCAGCAAACGGAAGGTCAAAATCTGATTTAGCTGGAAAAGCTACTTTTGATAACGGCTATAGTTCTAGTCGTATCGATTATTTTTAATCAAAATGGATTTTTGGACACTATTAGGGGATATGGAAATCATTAGGAGACCAGAAAGTGATCACAACCCCTTGGCAATTAATATGAAAATTGACGGTGATTTGTTTAGGAAAAACGCAACAAACTGTATTACAGCCGAGACTGTCCTCACTAACGACTGTCGTAGGGTTCGATGGTGTAGGATTTTGGATGCCCCAGCCACCATTGATAAAATTTCTCAAGAGGTGTCGGAGGCGGTTACAAAAACAACGTTAATAGTTGATGAAATGGGGTCACTGGAGCAAATTAGTACAATCCATGAGTCTCTTTTTGTTAAACTAAAAACCCTCTTTTCAAAACCTGGCTTTGTAGTGAAAACTGGTGGAAAATCCTCAGGAGCCAATTGGTACGATAAAACCTGCCGTAATGCCCATAGCGCCCTGATTGCTGCTATTAAAACTAGAGTAACTGTGGATATCCAAGAGGAAAGGCTGAAATAAAAGAAGGTTTTAAAGCGTGCAAAGACCTCATGGGATGATCTTCGCTGGCTGGAACTTTACGAGGCCAGCATGTCCACAAACTAGATTAAATTTTGGCAGGTATTGAAGTGGGGAGGGTCGAGAGACATGCAAACCCCAGCAAACCATGTCCCTGCTGAAGACTGGGTTGAGTATTTCTCTTCCCAGTTCTGCGGCATGGCGATGGGAAGTAATAATGCAGAGGTGTGTAACCTGTTACTCTGTCCGGAAGCAATTAGTGGGCCCCTAGTTTTTAATGAAATTGAGACGGTGAATGCACTAAGGTTGGTCCAAGCTGGTAAAGCACCTGGCATGGACTGCGTTCCAGCGGATCTCTTTAAATATGATTTGGACAATTGGGTTCCCTATATAACTACTCTGGCTAATGCCATCGCCAGAGGTGCCAGGGTACCCGACTCCTGGAAAGGGGCCGAAATCCTTCCTGTATTTAAAAAAGGCGATAAGACCATTCCAGGGAACTATCGCCCAATAAGCCTTATAGATGCCCTGCAGAAAGTTATAGCTAGAATGCTGTTG
The DNA here is from genome assembly GCF_964261635.1 of Lissotriton helveticus. Classification (NCBI taxonomy): domain Eukaryota; kingdom Metazoa; phylum Chordata; class Amphibia; order Caudata; family Salamandridae; genus Lissotriton; species Lissotriton helveticus. Next base: position 1,076,974,216 of record NC_136072.1, read on the forward strand.
GGTAGAATACAGACTTGGATGAACGAAGAAAATATCCTGTCCCCAATGCAAGCTGGCTTCAGGGCATGTACAAGCACTGTCGACCAAGTGCTAAGATTTACTCTGATTTATTGGAAGACAGTGTATTTAGGTGAGGGCGCCATATACGCAGCGTTCGTGGACCTCAAATCCGCGTTCAACTTGGTCCCCAGAGAGAAGATGTGGATGGCCTTTAGGCAAATGGGAATGCCACCGGAACTCCTCGAACTAACCATTAGGCTGCATGACCAAAATTTTGCCAGAGTTAGATGGGGTAGTCAGGGTCAGGTGACTGAGTCCTTCCCAGTGACTCGTGGTGTAAGACAAGGGTGTGTCTTGGCACTTACTTTGTTTTTACTTTTTATATACCAAGTAGTGCAGTTTCTAGCAACTACCTCGACCGATGCGCCAGCTTTGGGTGGGACTAAGTTTCCCCTCCTAATTTTTGCCGATGACACTTTGATCTTGGCAAAAACACAGGTGGGACTTCAGACTGCAATAAACAAATTTGTGCAGTTTTGTAATATAAATGACCTCGAAATTAATGTATCGAAAACCAAATTTATGGTCCTGACCAAGAACAAACCATTAAGGGGTCATGTTACGATGAATGGTACTATTTTGGAGCAAGTAGGGGAGATGACCTACTTAGGGGTGGTTATAGACTATAGGCTGCGCTGGAAGGAGCAGATCGAGGCACTTTGCTTAAAATTTGCCCGTCTATCAGGATGCTTAGTTAAAGAACAGCGATGCTCCCAAACCAAAAGGGTCTTGCCAGCACTTAAAATCTATAACGCAAAAATTAGCTCAGCCATCCTCTATGGCTCGGATTTATGGCGTAGTGTTGACCGTGCCCCCTTAGATAAAATCCAAAATAAGTTCTTCCGTAGCTTGGTAGGACTCCCACAATCAACACCGTCACTTCCCCTTATGTTAGATATGGGCTGCCACTCCATTAAAAATCAGGCTAGTTATAGGATGGTAGCCCTGTGGAGACGTATTTGGTCCACACCAGAACTCTCCATGTTTGCCAATGAGATTCTGGATGTCAGATCGATATTGGGGTCAGGTAACCTACCTTGGTTTAAGACTGTGAAGGCCACACTTTATAAAATGGGTCTACATTTACAGTGGTCAAATCCGGGAAATCAGGTATTCCCGTCGAAAACGGAATTCAAATTACTCTTCTGGACAACTGTAAAGGAGGACTTTGTTTTGCTCTCGCAGACATCCAGTTTGACTGGTCTCTTTTTGCTCCACAAAGTGGTCCCACATACTGAGACTTACTGGGACAATATCACTAAAAGTGCAGATAGGAAACTTTACCACCAATTTAGAGTTGGCACATTACCAGTAAGGGTGTTTACAAACAATTGGCGTAACCAATCATCCATGTTTTGTCCCTGGTGTAGTGAGCTAAAAGAATCTGTTGGCCACCTCCTCTTCCCATGTCCAGCCTACTCCGCACCCCGTCGCAAATGGCTTCAACCCATTTGCAGAAGGATTAATCTACGGGTGTGTGAGGAAGCTTTGGTAGTGTTAAGATCTAATAGTGCAGAGTGGGTGTCCATAGGTATGGCGAAATTCCTTGGATGGGCTTGGATCATCAGAGCCAGGTATCTACTTGGAGAAAAATGAAAAACGAGTCAATTGTAGGAACCAATTGTATTATGTCACCATGTCTTATGATTGATTTGTAAAACAAAATGTTATCGATCCATGAAACGTCTTTCGATAGAATTTAATTGTATTTTTAACGTGTAAATGAATGACTTGTATTTTTAACATCTACTATGCTGCATCCTGTATATATTTTATTGTTGTCTTTTATGAAGAAATTTCGAAATAAAGACGTTTTGAACTGAACTGAACTGTTATTGAAGGGTGCGGGATTACTAAGGTCAAACCATGTGCTTCCAAGTTGGAGTTTTATGCAGTGGCAGAAACAAACCAGTCCTATTCTCCAGGACTTGAAGTCACTTCCTGCCCTCCTCTCCCACACAGTCGTTTTCAGAATGGCAGCCATGAGCATGCAGCCTTCCTCCCAACAGTTTCCAACTACTTGAGGGACAAAGTCTATTGTTATGTGCCCACCTTTAGCCTAGGCACCACCTCAGCCCTTCACTCCCACACCCTTTATATCCATTAGGTGCTGAAGCGAGCCCTTTCAGTGGCCAATGGTCACATCTGGAATACTCCTCCTGTCTCAACACGATGCCACCAGGATCATGGGCACTGCGGAAAATGCCCCAACAGAACTTTTTGGGCAGGACTTTAAGTGAGGCCATGAGGCGTCACAGGGAACATGGTTGACTGAGCCCTCCAACCCCAGGTTCCATGGAGCACAACCCCTAAAGTGTCTAAGCTCTGAGGTCTTCTCAAATCCAAGCATCTTGTGGCCATGTAGGCACCCACGGCGCTCTTCAAGCGTCCTCCTCTTTCTCAGGCTTTCTGGTGTGTAGCGCCAGTCCTGCAGCACCTCACACCAACAGAAGCAAGTACCAAGCAGGCCACCGCTATGGCGGTCAGTCAGGGCTCACCATTGGTCACTGGTGCTGTGTTTGGCCTGCCCATTGGTACAGCTGGCACTGCCCTTGCTACCCCTGTCTCAGCCTCGGAGCCTCAAATATGAGTCTTTTTAGACTATATGGGTGAGACAAGGGGTGAACACTGTGCTGTCACCAGGGGTCAAAGGGCGTGTGATGTCACTTCCACTATGCCTGGCATTTGTGTGATTTTGGAAGTCTTGTAGGGTGGGGCAGTGGCAGTGGGGCTCTGTCCAATGTAGGCTGCTTCTGCCCCAGTCCCACCAGACTTTCATAGGTCACCTGGATATCTCCTGAACTCCCAGTGGAGCAACCCTCTCCCACAGCGCTCCATCCTCGCCTTCGAGCCCACAGCGCCCACCTGGCCCCTCTCCACGCTCACTTGGCGCCCAGTTCTGCTCGTCTTCCTGCTGCTCTGACTGGCGAGGAGGAGGAGAGATGAGGTAATGTCTCCCCTGAGCCACCGACTTGGATTTCAGAGCAGCTCGCGGAGCCCCAGCCAAGCAGCGCGCGGACTCAGTGACTGCACCGCTTTGGACCGCACTCACCCAGCCCTCCAGGCCTTTCTATGTCTCAACCCACCTCCAACTCGGACCTCAAGCGGACCCTCGAGACCAGCCGGGAGACCAACGTCGACGATGAAATCTCGCAGCCCCCGCAGCCCAACAACTACCTTTTCCTCACCATTTTCAGCTGCTTTTGCCCAGCCTACCCCATCAATATCGTGGCCTTCGTCTTCTCGATCATGGTGAGTGAGGGGCGCTCTTTGACCGCCCGTTGTGATGTTTATTGTGAATTGTCCGTTTATTATTTCCTTTTACCGTTATACAAACGCAGGAACTAAAGTGAGAATGAACAGGTGTATTTTTGTGGCAGAGTTGAGACTTCCGCGTTTAGCCTCAAAGAGCGACGCAGAACTTTTTGTAGCATCTTTAGCGCATTTGGACACATTAATGGGCTGAAAAGGACTCTTGCTAGATATATTATGCGTAAAAATGTTGCTAAAGGCGGTCTCCGGGCTGAAAGGGGAGCCGTTCGCAGGGTGGACGGTCCGCGCTCGTGACTGGCAGGACTCCTAATGGGAATGTCAGATGGTCACTCGGACAGCTCGAGTTGCTTCAATCCTCGGCTCCCCAGCTCAGTGCCAGCCACGCCTGCCCAACCCACGAGAGAGCTGAGAGCCACAGACATCTGAAGTGTGCGGGGCGAGGCTGGCAGAGGGGCGTGCGTGCCAGGGTAGGCATGGGGCGTGCGTGCGCGGAGCGACAGAGGGGCGCACGTGGGCGACTGAGGGGCGCGTGGCCCCGGGGCGAGGAGTGAATTCCTGGCATGTGCCTGGGCGCATGCCAAGGGCCAGGAGTTCTACTTGTGCCAGGGAAGACACGCGTGTTGTTTGTATCTGATGTGATAAGTGCATATGTGTGTCGATGGTGGCTGGATTGGCGATTAGTAGAGACGCTAGTGTGTGTACCAGGGGGAATTGCAATGTGTTTGCCCAGCTGGCGGGGCTACGGGTCTGCGTGCCCAGGGAGGACACTGGCTGCGCGTCAAAGGAAAGCCAAAGGAGATGCCAGGGTGTGTAGTCCTTGGGTTAGAAGGCCTGCCCGTGCCACCCACGGGCAAAACGCACATCGTTGAAGAAAGATGACCCTTGTACAAGTGACCGTGTGCTTGGGTGCCAGCGGAGTAACATAGAGTGGTAGGTCCCTGCAGAATGGGACTCCGAAGGGGTCCCGAGACTCCCAAATGTCACAGAAATCCATAGGCTTAAAGGGCTCAGAGGTGTGGCCCTCTGCACTGCGCGCTGCAGCGGCGTGCGTGCCCGTGTCAAAATCATATGGACCGCATGAGCCGTTGGTGGGGGGGGGGGGAGCAGCCGGGGGCTAGTGGGAGAGAGCTCTAAGTGGCGTGCTGTAAAGAACTGTAAAACAGATGGTGAAAAATATCGCGCCACGAATGATATAAAAGCACTGTGGGCCTTATTTATGAAGGCCTTGCGCCGCCGGTGCGTCACTTTTAACATGGAAAAAAGTGACGCACCGGTGGCGCAAGGCTTTCATAAATGAGGCCCTGTGTGCGCAAACGTTAAGAGCGTCTGCATGGAGGGGTAGGGAGGATGAAAGGGGCTGAGAGTCCCAGCCTGCCAAGATGCAGGGAACTGCTGATTCTTGAGCGGCATCTGATAATGACTGTATGTGCCGGTGTATCAGGGCGTGCGCGCCAGGGTAACAAGTGCTGCGCACCAGCCTGTGAGTTTGCTTATATAGGAGCGCGCGCAGTCAGGGTGAGAAGTGCTGCGCGCCACGCCTGGGAGTTTGCCTACGTGCTGGGTATAAGAGCGTGGCGCCAGGGTGAGAAGCCCTTCGCGCCACGCATGTGCTAGGGTGTAAGAGCGTGGCTCCAGGAGTGAGGGCGTGTGCGCCGGGGCACAGGGGCCGTAGGATAAGTGCGTTCCACAGGCGAGAAAGATCTGCGTGCGCTTGGAGTAAAAAGTGTGTCTCAGACTTGAGTAGGATTGTGTGTGCCAGGGGTTTAATATGGTTGTGCTCTGGGGGTCAGAGGGCACAGCCCGCGGCGCGTCAAGGGAGTGTGATGAATGCGTGTGACGGATTGTGTATGTCAGAGGCGAAAGGGGGTTTGCACCAGGGGCTAGAAGGATAGGGCACGTGCCAAGTGTGAGAAATGGACGTGTCCCAGAGCTCAGTGGCTGCAAGGTCTCCGGGAGCCACGAGGGGGATGTTTAAGTGGGCTAATAGCAAGAAATGCTTCAGGTGCCAGTTGTGAAAGTGGGTCGTGTGTGCCAAGGCAGAGGATGACTGCGGTGAGAAAGAAGACACCGCGACCAGTGCCGAGAGGAGTCCCCGGGCGGGGTGACAAGGGGCCATTTGCCCATCAATTCAGGGAACACCATCCGTGCTCTGAACGGCTCTCAGGTTTGCTGGCACGCGCCTTCTCAATACATGCAGATTCGGAATAGGGTCACTGCGCAAGAAGGGAGCATTGCTTCTTGGAAACATGCCACTTGTGTCCCATTTGAACTAGAAATCATTTAAATTGACATCACCCTGATATGCAGCATATGGTTTATGGCATGCAGTGCAGAGGGGGGAACTACTTCGTCATGTGGCGGCAGCAGAAACGCATGATCGCACTGACCCTGGTTATGCTGTATCACGATATTTGTTTGCAAAAACACTTTGTAGAATTTCCTTGGTAACACACCAAGCAGAATAAGTCTAAAAAAATAATAAGAAAAACCCCTCAATATAGAGTAAAACATCCAATGCCCCAAAAAATGTTGGTCGAACAGGTATATTACTCACCCAAATATCGAATTTCAAATTTTGTGACATTATAAAATACTGTGGCCAGAATCTCGACGACCTAAAAAATAGCATGACGGTGAGTACATCTTGATAAGTATCGATGTGTTATTCTTAACTACACATCCGTGGACCTTCCTTGTACCTGGGTGCGGAGTTTCGAACAGTGCATTACACACTGCAGTGTGTACTCGCCTTCGTGATATTTTGACAGGCTAAGATACTTTGTGGTACAATATTTGTGTCCTCAGTATTGTGATATACAACCGGTAAAACAACCTGGGGGCATATTTACAAAGAATTGGCATAAGGCAACGCTGCAAGTTATTTTGCTGCACTGCCCTAGGCCAATTTGAAAGGTCACGAATGAATGCACTGTAGTTACAAGATACAGTGAATTCCTGTCCTTTCAGTCAGCGCGGTGCACAATTAGCAGCCGTGCATCTACGCATGTAACCTTCCACCGTGGTGCAAGGGTGTCTGTGTTGTTGGCATGATTGGTTTTGAGCAGGAAGCGTCGCCGTCCTGCATAAAAATAATCATTGGAGGTGTATTCCTCTTTCTATGTATGCTGCTGAAAGGAAAAAACAAGGAGAAATAATGTTATTTTTCCTCGTTATGCCTCCCCTACACCTCACCTGGGGAGTCGTAGGCTTTTAATGCATTCCCAGCATAACACACATGGCACGCCTGCCCATCTTAGTATGAGGCAACCCAGCAACTTGTGCTGCAGTGCCTCACTCCATATCTACAAGGCCTGAAATGCTCTTCAGGGTGGCTAAACATGGCCTTGTAGATGTGGCTAAGCACTGTGTGCCACCGGAATGTCACAGAAAGTGACGTTCCAGCTGCGCACAAGGCTTGTAAATAAGCCCCCTAGTTTTGTGACTTTCTCGTATAGCCAAATAATACATTTCAGTGCTAAGGGGGGAGGGAGCGGTAGCATCTGGCAGTGTACATAGAGAAATCTGTGTAGTGCTTCTACATGTAGGCATATTAAGGGTGTGGCGGGGAGGGGTAAAGGTGAGTTGACCCTTGACCCTGGAGCTCTTTCTGGGGTGTGCCATCAGCAGACAGCAAACCAGGAACATTCATGTGGCATGTCTGTTGGTGCCAAAAATGATACTAAAAAGTATAGTGCTACAGATGGGTACATTTACGGTGCGTCAAGTCGGGGTGATGGCTCACATCTGGAGAGCCCACTGATGGAGCGAGCTGCTGCATTATGTACTAACTGCAGAGAAGCGTATCTGCCTGGCCCCTCTTCTTGCTCCTGCCTGTTGCTCCCCCACCTCTTTAGTCCACTCTCTTCTTTTCTCCCTGCCCAGTCTCAGCATCCCAGTCCTCTCTCCTCCAGCTGTAGGGGAGGAGGCCCAGCCCTGGCCCAGCAGCATGTAAACAAAGGGTGTTTGCTATAAGGTAAGACAGGTTTCCTAATCTCGGCACAGATAACAAGATGGCTTCTCATTAAAAATTGAAAAATAATCACCAGGCCTGCTTCTCTGTGCTTCTGATAGTTTGTTTCAGTGTTTTTCCACTGTCTGCCAGTGGTCTAGGGCTTGGCAGCTGGATTTCTAGTCTTAGGGTGAGCTTTTCTGTTATTCATTAGGTCTAGCTGCTTCTCTGGGCCCTGTTGGTAATGCCTCATTCTAAGTCCTGTAGGTAGTGCTGCTAGCTGCTTCTCTGGTCCTAGTTGTAATTCCTAATTCTAAGCTCTAATGGCCGCTCGCAAATCCGGAGAAGTGTTTTCCCCTTGACCGCGCTACTGGAGTAGCCTGTACCCAGCGCTGTTGCCGCTTTTGAAATCACCAAGGACTCGGTTGCTGCTGTGGCCGCAGAGGAGGGAGAGGCGCCGGCCCCGGGACTGCGAGGACCAGCATTCACCACCTGCAGCTGGTCCTCTTCCCGTGAGTGCCGCGCCCCCTCCCAGTGCCACGCCCTGCAGAAAGTGCTCAACTACTCGCGGCCCCCGCTTCGCGGGTGCCGCTCGCAAATCCGGAGAAGTGTTTTCCCCTTGACCGCGCTACTGGAGTAGCCTGTACCCAGCGCTGTTGCCGCCTTTGAAATCACCAAGGACTCGGTTGCTGCTGTGGCCGCAGAGGAGGGAGAGGCGCCGGCCCCGGGACTGCGAGGACCAGCATTCACCACCTGCAGCTGGTCCTCTTCCCGTGAGTGCCGCGCCCCCTCCCAGTGCCACGCCCTGCAGAAAGTGCTCAACTACTCGCGGCCCCCGCTTCGCGGGTGCCGCTCGCAAATCCGGAGAAGTGTTTTCCCCTTGACCGCGCTACTGGAGTAGCCTGTACCCAGCGCTGTTGCCGCTTTTGAAATCACCAAGGACTCGGTTGCTGCTGTGGCCGCAGAGGAGGGAGAGGCGCCGGCCCCGGGACTGCGAGGACCAGCATTCACCACCTGCAGCTGGTCCTCTTCCCGTGAGTGCCGCGCCCCCTCCCAGTGCCACGCCCTGCAGAAAGTGCTCAACTACTCGCGGCCCCCGCTTCGCGGGTGCCGCTCGCAAATCCGGAGAAGTGTTTTCCCCTTGACCGCGCTACTGGAGTAGCCTGTACCCAGCGCTGTTGCCGCTTTTGAAATCACCAAGGACTCGGTTGCTGCTGTGGCCGCAGAGGAGGGAGAGGCGCCGGCCCCGGGACTGCGAGGACCAGCATTCACCACCTGCAGCTGGTCCTCTTCCCGTGAGTGCCGCGCCCCCTCCCAGTGCCACGCCCTGCAGAAAGTGCTCAACTACTCGCGGCCCCCGCTTCGCGGGTGCCGCTCGCAAATCCGGAGAAGTGTTTTCCCCTTGACCGCGCTACTGGAGTAGCCTGTACCCAGCGCTGTTGCCGCTTTTGAAATCACCAAGGACTCGGTTGCTGCTGTGGCCGCAGAGGAGGGAGAGGCGCCGGCCCCGGGACTGCGAGGACCAGCATTCACCACCTGCAGCTGGTCCTCTTCCCGTGAGTGCCGCGCCCCCTCCCAGTGCCACGCCCTCCCTCCACGCGGAACTACATAACTTTTACCCACCACGCGCATCGCGGGACGCGCGCGGGTCGGAGCCCGGGGCGAAGCCCGGGCCAAAGGGCGGGCCCGTTAGTGCCCGATAGGGACCGGACCGGGCCATCCCTCTTTCACCTACGGTACTAAAGTAAGTTGCCAGCATGCCAGCTAAAACTAGGAGCAACACTAAGGCCAAATCTAAGCACGCACAAGAGGTAGCCCAAATAACGGGTCCCATTGACCTTTTTATTTCGCGGGCTCACGAAAAAATAAACCAGAGCATTGCACTAATGGAAAAGAGAGTGTCTCTAGACCTCATGATTGCGAACGCTAAACGCTCCTCACTAGGTCCTATTGCAAACGCCACCTCTCCCATTCATCCTACTATTCATAACTGTTCTCTCCCACTGTCTTTACTAACGTCAGACACAATCACTGTTCCATCCACAGTAAATCTCTCTGTAACCCAGTCCGAGTCAGATCCATCTTTTAACTCGGAGGATCTGGAAGTAACCCCTGATTTGGCGATTTGTCACACACAGGATGAATCGCTGACGACCGCCAACCCGTCCCAGCAAGGCATAAGGGAAGGAGCAATCCCCAAACGACTTATCCCGCCAGCTGGGGAAATAACCGCGGCCCAGCCCGTCGACCATGATATAATTCAACTGACTAATACAACTTCACAAAGTACTTTACTCCCCACAGTATCCATACCTTATCAGACAACACTAAATGAGCCTAGCGACCACCTTTGTAAAACCTGTAAAATCACTTCACAGGTTCTCACTACCATCAAAGATCTTTTGTTCCAGCACCTAAAACCCATTCAACTTACCATCAGGAATTTAGAAGCTCAGCTTAACATAATCTCTGCTACTCTCCTCGACACTAGTACGCGCATCGAAACAAGGGGTCAACGGAATCCACCACAGCCGTCAAAACAACGACCCCAAGTACAATCCCACAAAGCTGATGCACGCATCAATCCAGTACCCGTAGCACAAAAAAACTGCACGCAAAATGTCCCAAACCAGAACCCTCCATCCAAAGTGCCCCTAATCCAGTCGAATAAAACCCCGGCTGTCTCCAGGCAGCAGCGGGATAATACTCCAATGTCTACTAACAATACTCCAGGTTTATTTCCAACTAATGATACCTCCAGAATCCACCTGGAAAAAAATCCAGCACCAACCGCTGTGAAACCCGCGGCCTCTCAACCTCCTCCTAAAAATTCTGATAAACAAAAAATGCCAGCAACTAGCCGTCCGGTCCATTTGCCGCCGGAGGCTACCCCCTACACGATAGTTCTCACAGGCGTCCCAGAACTAACTGACGACACCCCGGAAACTGCATGGTCCCTTAAAAACAAGGTCATGCAGTGGCTAAGTGTCAATAGACCTCTTGAGTCCCATCTATCTGGGGGTATCAACACAGTCCGTAGGGTGGCCTGGGTAGGTAAAACAACTAAATCACTACGAGGAGACTGTATTGTAGTAACATGTAAAGATCCTTCTGTGGTGGACTATATCTGCGCATGGCCCTCTCTGGAAAAGAAAGGGGGGATTGATGCTCGGCATCTCTCCTATTTCTACCCTCCAGTGAGACAGAACCGCAACACTCCACCATGGTCTTGGCACCAATTCCCCACAGAACCATGGAACCAAATACCATGGAACTACGTGGAGTACTCACGAGATCGCTCAGCCTGGAGCGGCCCGAGGGAACGTCCGAGAGAACGACCAAGGCACTACTGGCACGAAAGACCCTGCCCAACCTATGAGAGCTGGCAGGGAATTCCAATGCAAAATCGTTTCGACTGTCTGGAGACGGTCGATTGACCACCAGAGAGTAGCCCGAGAGTTATAAGATCTGACAAAATAACACAATCAGTCAATTTCACACAAAACTCAGTACTTCCAGAGTCCTCTACTGATAATCGCAAAGAGACACATCGAGAAACGTCACACTCTCCATTTAATGCTATAAAAACACTTTCTCCTTTTATTTCGTCATCAGAAGCAATAAATCCCTACGGTCAGTGCTACCAATTAACTGCTCCTATCAGTGCTCCAGTCGGATCCCCGCAGGCCAGTCTACGACAACCATTAACATCTGAGGCCACTGTCCACCGGGCAGATTCACTGTGTCCCACGACGGTCTCTGAAAACTTGACCGTTTCCATCATTTTCTGGAACATTGCCGGCCTGACGTCAAAAATAACATCTTTACCATGGCTAGACACAGTGAAGCCTCACCAAATACTGTGCTTGCAAGAAACCTGGTGCACTGCCCCATTACATCTGGCGGGATATAAAACCCTTTTCACTACAGCAGTACCAGGAAACATGGGTAGGCCAAAGGGGGGGCTTACGACCTATATTGCTAACACTCTCCCCGCTAGAGTCAAGCTATTAAAGGAGTCACCCACTTACCAAATTATCCAGTTAATATCAACCAAGGAAAGAACCCACATAATTATTAACTATTATAATAATTCAGGCACCCTGGAATGTTGCCTATACCTAGAGGAAATAGGCGCATACCTAACCACTATTCAAAACGAGAATAGTAAAATCTCAATTTATTTTATTTGGGGGGGTGACTTCAATCTCGCGCTGTGCCCCAAGCACAAAACTGGGACATGCGGGCTACTAGATGACTCAGGGAACTCGATACCCCACTTTGTGCACACACCATGCGGCAATAAACTAAACGAACTGCTTTTCTCGTTAGACATGGATTTCGTTAATGAATTAGTTGTTCCACAGCAGGATTTTCTACCCACTTTCCATGGGCGAGGCTGCTCCACAACTATTGACTATATAATGGCCTCGAATTGTCACAAAGGGGAAATAACGAAATACGAGGTCGGACTTAATCCAATAAGCGACCATTACCCACTTTCTGTGTCAATTATCATGAAACAAACCGGCCTGCACCCTACTAAGTCCGTCACTCTCGACCAACACCTGATTTCCATGCATAAACAGAATGGGTATTCAATCAAATGGGCAAAAATCGATCCAGTAGAGACAATGCAGAGAATCCTTGTAAGCGCTCAACCTTGGCTTCAAAAATGTATGTCTTCTGAGACTTCACCCGAGTCACTTATTGATTCCTTTCAAAACATACAGCAAGTGGTTAGAGACAAGCTATTTGTTAAGTCAAACAACAAGCCCAAGCTCCCTTCGGAGAGATGGTTTGACATCTCTTGCCGAAAAGCTCTCACCGCCCTTAAAGAAGCCCTTCGCAAACAACCAAGGGATCCACAGGAAGTCTCCCAACTGAGGAAACACTACAACATCGTCCGCCAGGATCGCAAGAAGCAGATCAAACACGATCTATGGCTGCGCCTACGTGAAAGTGCTCTAAGCAAAAACAGCACCGTATTCTGGCAGACTGTTAGATCACCCTTCTTGGCCAACAGCAATGACCCAAACCATCTCGATGTGGCGATCTCAGAAGAGGAGTGGGTCTCCCATTTTTCAAAAATATTTGGAACGCCAAAAACTGTCATTCAAAACAATCGAGGTCAAGAAGCTGATCCGGTGAAAATCACGACTTATCCTATCAATATTCATTTTTCTCTAAATGAAGTTATAAAAGCAGTCAAGGCCTCCAAAAGTGGAAAGGCCCCTGGCCCGGACGGAGTCCCAATGGATCTGTTTCTATATGACGTAGATTACTGGTCTAAAATAATCACACGGGTTATGTCAGCAGTAGCATCCACGGGCCTCTTCCACTCATGGTCTACCTCAATATTGTTACCCATTTTCAAGAAAGGTGACCGTAACGATCCATCTTGTTACAGACCCATCTCCCTCCTGGACTCCATGGGTAAAATTGCGGGTCGCTTACTCCTGGACCGGTTACAATCTTGGGCCCGGGCGAACAAAATCATAACTGACTTGCAATATGGGTTCCAGAAGGGGCTTGGGACTGTGGAGCAGGCCCTCAATCTTGTACTCCTGACTGACAAATATGTCCGTGCCAAGGGTGGAAACATCTTCCTTGTATACGTAGATTTAAGCGCGGCATTTGACTGTGTACAGCACGCGAAGCTCTGGGAAATCCTAGCGGACCTTGGTGTGGACCCCCCACTACTAACGTTTTTAAGAGAACTTTATACAAATGCAGAAGGTCGAGTCCGATTTGGCACCAGTGGAGAATTATCGCGCTCTTTTCAGATAACGAGAGGAGTAAGGCAGGGCTGTGTACTGGCTCCCTTCCTGTTCAACCTTTACACAAATGGGCTCGAACAGGTGATGTTGGGAGGGAGCCAGGACCTACCACAGATAAACCATCGCCCGATTCCTACCCTCTTATATGCTGACGATTCAGTCATTATAGCACGGACTTTGAACGAACTCCAGCTTCAGCTTGATAAGTATGTATCTTTCATGGACTCTCTTGGCCTTAAAGTTAACACCAAAAAGACGTTTGCAATGAATATTGGCCCCAGGACGAAAGTTTCAAAACCCATTTCCATCAGCAACCATAGACTGGACAAAACTTCGGTGTACCCATACCTGGGTATTCTAGTAGATGACAAGATGAATTGGAATAAGGCAGTGGAGGCGAGGAATCTCCATTTTCGCCGAGCCACCTCAGCTCTAAAATCTTTTTCGAGGAAACTCGGCAAACCTGCCCCGTCTGACCTGCTATCCATATATTACGCTAAATGCCACAGTGTGGCTACCTATGGAGCGGAAATCTGGGGTTACGGCCGCATCGACCAGCTCCAGATCACCGAAAATGTGTTTATTAAGTACATTTTGGGTCTTCCCCAAAGCTCCCCGATATTGGCATCACACAGGGAGCTTGGGATCGAGTACATCATCGATACCATCCGATGTCAGCCCATCCTACTGTGGCACCGAGTTTGGTGTAACCCTGAAAGTCATTTAACCCGCTCCCTTATCCTTGATTGTCTGAAACTAACAAATTGGCGAAAAATCCCGTGGCTAAAATTCATATATAATTTCTTTAAAGATCTGGACCGTGAACAATACTTCCTTGATCCCCCTTCAGTCGAAGACATCTCAAGAAAACAATTAAAGCAGATGGCGTTAGCCCATCTGAGAGATCTTCGAAACCAGGCCGAGATCATTAAACCAAAAAACGAGAAAATCTGTTTATTACAGACAGGAAAAGCAATCCAGCCTTATCTGACATTCTTTTTATCAAATTATGAAAAGTTTTTAATCACCAGGCTGCGTTTTGATGTTTTTTTCCGTTTGGTTACATTCCCGGAAATACAGAACTGGTCCTCTAATATGATGAAATGCCCCTGTGATGGAGCCTCTATACAGTCCACGATTCACGTTGTCCTTTTTTGTAAGTACTATAATCTCGCAAGGAAAAGATGGATCATTCCGATCCTCCGGGTCAGTGGACTTAGACAATCTTATCCAGCTCTCTTCTACTTACAATCTCCAAAATCCCCACACGAAGCCAAATTCATAGCGTCTTTTCTTAAAGCAACTATAAGAGTTCGTCGAAATATTGTTAGCTAAATGAACATGTCTTGTCAAAGAATCGTAAAAATGATTTTATAACCCCAAAACACCTTTTTTTTTTGTATAGATCTCATATTTACTTAATTTCATTCCATTTTAAAATTGTTATTTGTGTGTAAAATTTTTCTCAAATGTACTTTTTATGATTATACAAATTTTTATAATCGAATAAAAGTTGTTGAAACTGAAACTGAATTCTAAGCCCTGTAGACAGTGCTGCTAGTTGCCACTCTGGTCCTGTCAGCAATTACTCATTCTAAGTCCTCTAGACGGTGCTGCTAGTTTCTTCTCTGGTACCAGTGTTAATTTCTCATTCTAAGTCCTCTAGGTAGTGCTGCTAGCTGCTTCCTGGTCCTAGTGGTAATTCCTAATTCTAAGCCCTTTAGACAGTGCTGCTAGTTGCCACTCTGGTCCTGTCAGCAATTACTCATTCTAAGTCCTCTAGACGGTGCTGCTAGTTTCTTCACTGGTACCAGTGTTAATTTCTCATTCTAAGTCCTCTAGGTAGTGCTGCCGCTGTGTCTCTGTTCATACTTTCACTACACTCCAAACCAAAACACATAGATAAAAGACATTGTCATTTACAACGCCAATAGCTCTAACTCTGACAAATGTGAGACGTATTGCATTGCAAATGCTTGTTATGTCATGTTATGTCAGACATATTTATATTGTGTGCATCCTGCCGTTAGCATAGCCCTATGGAACCATTGGGGTCCAGGTTCCATCTTACCCTGGTTTTGAGGGTTCTGGCGTAGTGAATAATCTGTTTTGGTCTACGTGTTATGACAGTAGTGTGTATATGGTTCTGTTACTGTTTACAATGCTTAGATTAATGAGTTATTGAGTTTTATCGGTGTGGCCAGGGATGTTGCCAAGAGCATTTGGTTGGTGTCTCGTTTAATTGGCTTGCCCATTGCTTGGCATCTTGTTATGTGAATGTGTTGATTGCAGTTCCTGCTGGTGTTGGCGAGCCATGATTTACCGGTCTATACAGGCTATGTGGGTGGATTGAAGGCGTTTGTTTTAACATGTTCTATTGATTGATTGGAGTGTAAATTATTGACCTTAGACTTATGGAGGGATCTCCGAACACTTTATTCTCCTATAGAACAGGTCCATTTTTAGTTATAATTCTGTAAGTGGGGGGCGACCTGTTCTTTACCCCCTTCAGCTCCTTTGTGTATATGTGTAAAATATTGAGACAGGCCTGTACTTTGTGACAGAGTGGTACTAAATCTTTGGCCAACAAGTTTGTTGTACTTTGGCATGGTGATACAAGGAGGTTGGAATTAAAATTACTGGCAGGTGTCTCAGCACCAAATTCTGGTCATTACACTTTTTTTTCTGAAATCATTGTAGCTATGGCTCTGTCCTGCTTTCTCCCTGTCACACAAAGCAACTTTTGTGCCTGTGATGCTTTGCAGGAAAAAATAGTGCATTTGTCTCCCAGTGTTGACCCAATGACTCTTACATCTCCAACATCCTCTGCAAACCATTACACTTTTCATCGTACACAGCTTGTGCCAGACTATCATCAAGCAGTCTCCATTCCACCACCTGTGATAAACTTTCATGCTGATCAGCAGAAACGTGTAAGGCACAAGCAAAGTGGGCAATTGTCCACAGTCCCACATTTCAAAGGCCCCCTAGCAAAGTGGTCATTCTCTCACCCAGTCTCACCTTTGTTGATTTCTCTATCAGAAATTCTGTCTGTTTGCTTCTACCTCTGACTCAGTCTCTCTGCCTAGTTTCAGTTTAAGGAGTTTTGGACATCTTGGCAAGACATATTTCAGATTTTGTGTGCAAGTTTTAAGTATAATTCTGTATTGTTTGGCATAATGCAGACTTGATCTAGCAGAAAATATGTGATGAAATTCAAAGACACTCCGGACAGGAACCCCAAGATAAATCTTGCTCTGAGACCAAAAATCATTAACATGACATTGTTACTCAGCTCTTACAGCCTCTGAGGGATCTTCCAAACCATTTCCCAAGTAACTGGACTGTCCACCTCCCACATTTTCAAACCACTGAGCTGACCCACTCCTACTCAATTACTTAAACTCAGGGGGGCAGATTTACAAGCCCCCTTCGCCACCAGTACGTAACTTTTCATGATGAACCGGTGGCGCAGGGGCTCCTCCATATTTACAAGGAGAGGAAAAGCCACCCTGTGTGACTTTTCCTCTCCTTGTAAATACGGCCCCTTTACACGCAGCACTTTGCGTTGTAGGGGCGTTCCATGGGGGATGTTGTGGGTGTTCCCACGCAACACCCATGGAACCAGACACATCTCCAGATTTATGAGAAATCGTAAATCTGGAGATGTGTCTGAATGCTACGCCTCCCTAAAGGTGGCGTAGCGAGGCGCAATGAGGAGAAATGTCTTTATTTCTCCTCGTGTTTTCCTCTTTAAATGCATGGTGCATTCTTCAGCACGCGTTGAAAGAGGAAAATGCCTGTTGTGATTGTTTTTGTACAGGAAGGTGCCCCTTCTTGCACAAAAACAATCTCCCCATGACACAGGCATCCTTGCACCATGGTGCAAGGGAGCCTGCACCAGCGCATGGCTGCAGTTTATGCGCCAACGCAGGGGGAAGCACAGAGATGCAACATATTCTTGTAAATGTGTAGCATCCCTGTGCTTCAGAAGTGCCGCAGCGTGGCGCAGCCAAAAGACTTGCAGTGCCACGCTGCGGCACTTCCTCGTAGATCTGCCCCTTCAACTTTGGCTTATTACGAAACAGAAAATGTATAAAACGATGCCCATAATTAAAATCACATCAACACAAGAAGCAAAACAATTCAAAAGTAATAAAAATACACATGGTCAATTAAATAGTAATATCGTACAGGCATTAGGATAACCATTACAAAAATAACATCATGTCATTGGTTCCATTCATTTCCTTATATTTCAAGAATTTGAGCCAAACTTTGCTCCTTTACAAGAGCCCCAGGTCAGTGTGCGTGAACCGACAACTTAGGAAACAAAGATGTCGCCTGTTCATTCCACTTCAGAGAAAGACTTTATAAAACTACTCCTAATACAGTCATTCAGAAAATGCAGTAGGCCATTTTCATTTTACTGTAAAAGAAACCAGCATTTGGCTGAAGGCCACTGAGTGCGCCTCGTGCAGTGGAGCATAAGTGCTGTGTGCCAGAGGGAGCTCATTTTAACTTCTAATGGCCCGCACTCAAAGACAATCAGGGATGCAACCAGAGACACAGCGCCAGCATCCTTAAGTGGATGCTGCTGCAGAAGCAACAGTCATTTAGACACGTAATAGCTCAAAGCTTTGATTTTCGGGATATTGCAGGTGCACTTCGCCATATATTGATCCGTTCTTAATCTCGTTATGGACTGTATTGAATTTGTGGGGCATCATCACTGAAAAGGTTACCAATTGTTGACTGTGCATTAAGGTTTGCTGTGTTTATGTTAAAGATAAATTCCCCCAGACATCTTCCGATGCACAAAGAGGGTGGGAAAATTATTGGCAGAGATGTCCGCTTCCACCTGGATGCACGCATGGAAAACCGCACTAGGTGCAGAATTCCAGGCAGAAACTGCAGAAGGTCATGAGACATTCCTTTTGATATACTAGTCCTGTTGTGTGGAGTTACCTACATTACAGGACTCCCAACACTGGGAGTAGGATCCCCCAGGCAAATGCATTTATGCCTCAACAGTGAAAATATTTTTCCATGTGGAGAAACATCTTACCCACACCCCACCAAATCTGGATGTGATTCAATCCTCTTCCCACCCTGAAAATTGACTTATTTCATTACTTGGCTGGAGTAAAAATCTTAAAGATTATAGGGTAGAAAAGGGAATACAAGGAGTTTGTAAAAACACATGTTTGTGCCGGATCCGTCTTTTATTGCTAACCTCGCCACGGAATCCCAATTTCCCCAAACTTTGTGTGGGATTTACAGGTGCTGAGGACTCTTGATGGGGAGCTTTGCACACGTAGATGGGTTTACGCCTGCTGGAGATCTCTTCATGACTTTTTGGCAGATGTTATACAGTCAAGTTTACTTGTACACTTACATTCATGACCAATTGGGGCCCTCATTTTTGTCTTGATTTTTTTAATAATTTTATTGTGAATTCATAATTTTTGTGAGAAGCACTAGCTTCAGCTTTTCACCGCCTAAGTATATAAACGTGTAAAGTTGCAATCGTTACATGTTTTTACAGCTTAGAAGGCATTCTAGTGGCTTTGTAAAGTATATGAATATTTTGCCAAAACTGTGGAAAATCTACATAAATTTAGTAAAGTTTGAATAGTCTAGCCTATTAAAAACAAGCAGACGTTTTATATGCTCTGAATACAGGTTTAATCAGTTTAATCTATGATATAATATTTTATTATAAGTATAATGATTTGCGTGTATTGAATGGTTTTTACTATCAATACGTTTAAATTATTCTCAGAGTCCTTTCTCTGTGTAGTAATTCCATATGAATACTTTCCAAATAGTCCAATTTTATTCCAATTTTAGATGTTATGGGGTCAATCACAAAGACATAAAAGAGATCTCCAGGAGTATGTGTACTTACTTGACTTTGTGAACCAGTCCTCTAACACTGGAATACAATGGGACTATTCAGGCAATAGTCATATACAATCAGCAGAATAGAAAGAACTATGCTCCCTCTGCTCTTTTAAAACAAAAGGGAGTAGGACCTTCTG
This sequence comes from Lissotriton helveticus, assembly GCF_964261635.1. Classification (NCBI taxonomy): domain Eukaryota; kingdom Metazoa; phylum Chordata; class Amphibia; order Caudata; family Salamandridae; genus Lissotriton; species Lissotriton helveticus. Next base: position 1,076,993,322 of record NC_136072.1, read on the forward strand.
GCCCGATTCGCAATGCCGTGTAAGAGTAGGGTTGATTCACAAAGCCAAGATAGATTATGTACAAGTGTACTCCTGTTGTCCTTGCTCACATTTTTTTCTGTGAATAGACCCCATGGGCCCGATTCACAGAATGAACTTAAGACTCAATCCTAAACTTACTACTATTTTGGTATTCACAGAATTAACTTACTACTTTTGGTATTCACAGAAGTTAGGAGTTTGTCTTAAGAAAGACTTAAGACAGACTTAAGACAAAATCCTAACTTCTGTGAATACCAAAAGTAGTGAGTGTATTCTGTGAATACCAAAATAGTAGTAAGTTTAGGATTGAGTCTTAAGTTCATTCTGTGAATCGGGCCCAATGTTTGGAAGTTCAGGCACCCCCGGAGCACTGCAGGACTCCCATGGGACTCCCACTACAAGACCTTTCTTCCCCTAGCTCTGTAAGGCACTTGCAAAGCACAAGGAGGTTTAATAGAGGTATGCAACACATTACAAAAGCTTTATATGAATAAATAAATACTTTCCCATATATATATATATATATAAGCAAATTCTTGGTTTCAAGGGCAGCACTTGCAGTAGAAGCAGGAGCAACCTCACCGTCAGCTGCCAATGTGATGAGTAGATCCTAAGAGTAGCTCCTAAGCATGGGCGGAATTTGCAAATTCGTAATCGCGATTCACAAAAATGTGCCAAATTCCGGGAGCTTCCGAATTTTTTTTTGCGAGTTCGCAAGATTTTTTTACCAGTTCGGGAACGAGAACTTGCGCATGCGGTTGGAACGGTCGCGAACATGTTGTTTCCACTTACCCAGCCTGCTTGCGATGCCTTTTTCCTGGTTTGGGTCGCAATGACGTGTTCGCGTTCGCAATTTCCTGTTTCGGGTCTTAATAACGTGTTCGCGTTCGCAATTTCCTGTTTTGGGTCGCAATGACGTGTTCGCGATCGCGGGCGTCGCTCGTCCAGCTACCAAAATCTCGCAGCGCATGCGAACAGGGAGGAAAACTCATCAGCGAACGCAGAATCATGGTAAGTCAATGCCGCGCGCGCGAGATTGTATTTTTGAAGCGCGAACAAGAAAAAAAAATCCGTCAACAAGATTTTTGGGCAATTTCGCACGATTCACGGATCGCGAAATTGCCAAGAATTAGCAAATTCCACGCGCGCACAACAGACCATGGTTTGATAATTAGAGTCACTGTAATATTCCTTGACTTATCTCTCCTGTCTCTCCTCCACCCTCTCTTTTTCTTATTCATTGGTTAATATATCATTTTCATGAATAATTTCTAAGAATAGCTTTGAAATATTGTTATATTGTTTGGGTACACTGCACCTGGCATTGATATAAAGAAGTGAGGGATAACATTCAGTCAGTTATTTGTCCGAAAAGAGTAGCCCAGACGGCTGTGGTTTTGGCAGTTCAATGAGGTGGGCGCTGCCATAGCCATGCCTGAGCACTTTTACTACTGCACAGAACAGCATGAGACAGATTAATGTATTCATTTTTAAAGTAGCTTTGCTTGGAAAATAGTTCTCTCAATCTGCTTTGGTTTGTCTTCATTGTCAAGATGTAACCTTTTAGTAAATTAAACATACCACAGTGTAAAGGAGCGAGGTGCTGATGAGGGTAAGCCATAAGGCTCATTGTGCTGAAGCAATCTTTCATTTTACCTTGGTCTGAGAATCAGCGTAAGTAACTAATGGCTTTGATGATATGTCAAGTGTGGTCTGGGCAAGAGGAGCAGATGGTATCGTCTAGCAGGGACATGGCAAACATTATTGCTGCAGGTGCAATGTACTGGTACCCCAGGGGTGTGAGGGGCCCACTTCATCCTCCTTATGGAAGTCATATACCAGCCAATTGGTTGGTCCATTTACCATCTTTTTATTAGGGGTCCACAGGTCACTTGCTATGCCACTGGAGTGGCAAGGGACAAGGATGTATTCCCAAAGTTTCATCACTTACTCGAATGCATTGAAGCTTTATTTGTAGATGCTTATGTTAGTTGTGTATAGATTGAATGCTGTGCGATTATGAGCAGTTTCTCCCAAATGTTACAGACTCTACGGAACTTTGGGGCCCATTAGGATGGCGGGGGGACTTTGTCCGCCTGCCATCCTGACGTAAAACGGGACCGCCCGCCATAAGGTCGGCGGTCCCGACGGGGCCATAAGGATGCGCCCGCCACCCACATCGCATTGTACGCTGATGACCTACTGATGTTCCTGGCGGACTCGGCGGACTCCCTGCGCGGAGCTAAGACTCTCCTGCAATCGCTGAGTACGATATCTGGCCTCCGAGTGAACTGGGCGAAGTCCCACCTATTCCCGGCCCGCCCACGGAGAGAATGCCCGCAAATAACGGAAGGCGTGACTTGGGAAGAGAGGTGCCTGCGATATCTTGGCACCTCGATCTTTCATGACAATGCTGATGTCCTTGAGGGGAATATCGGTACGGCGATCAGGCACGCTAAGGGGAGCTTCGACTTTTGGGGCACGCTCCCATTGTCACTCATGGGGAGGGTGGCGCTTCTCAAGATGGTGACCCTGCCGCGGCTGCTTTACTTCTTCGGGACCCTACCGATCTGGATCCCAGCGAGCTACTTCCGACGGCTGCGGTCGATGGTCATCGGCTTTCTATGGGGAGCGGGCAGGCGTAGGGTGGCCCTTGCCACACTTCTCCGCTCTCGGGCAGACGGAGGTCTAGCTGTCCCAGACTATGAGCTCTACTACTTGGCGGCACAGCTGCAGTGGCTGACGCAGTGGGTGGCGCGGGCTAGGAGAGAGGCGGACGGGTCGGGGGAGCCGGCGGGTCCGGTCCAGGTATTATCCCGGATTGTCCTGGGGCTTCCGATGGGGGACTTCCATCTCACGCAGGAGTTTGCAACGGCCAGAAAATGCTGGAACAGATACCGCCGGAGGTGTGGTGTCACGGTCCCGTACGCACCTGAGATCCCACTTAGATTCTGCGAGACATTGCCGCACGGGGGCTCGTGGCACGGGCTGGACGGCTGGGATCAGCGGGGGCTCTCGTCCATGGGTGATCTGTATGAAAACGGGGCGATGTTGCCCTTCGACCTCCTGCAAGAGCGCTTTGAGTTGACGGGGGGGGACTTCCTCCTACATGCGGCTTTAACGGCGGCGATCCGCAGGCACTGGGGGGCGGGCATGTCGGAGCCGACGCTTTCGCTGGGCTGCCAGTACGTCGTGATGAGGTCGGGGACGGTCAGGGCGGTCACGTGCCTGTCTCGACGCATGGTCTCGGAATCCACCGCTCCACTGTTGGCCTTGAAGGCAAAATGGGAGGCTGATCTGGCGACTGAGATCCCCGAGGAGGCCTGGAATGGCATACTGGAAAGGGCCCGGAATGGCACGCGCAACGCGAGATTCCAGCTGGTGCACTTTTATGTCCTACATAGGGCTTACCTAACCCCTGACAAGCTACATAAATACTTCCCGGCCCACCCGGCATCCTGCCCGCGCTGCCCGGCGGACCCAGCGGACTTCCGGCACATGTTCTGGTCTTGTCCTGAGCTGGGGCCCTTTGGGAGGAGGTAGTGGAGGTTCTGAGGGAGGTGACGGGGAGGGACCTGCAACTCACCATGGCACATTGCATGCTACACTGGTTCCCGCACACATCGAAGAACAAAGTCACTAGCAAGTTCCTGGACTTGGGGCTCCTCCTGGCGAAGCGGGCCATTACGTCCCAGTGGAAGGCATCCCGGGGTCCCGTGGTTGAGCGCTGGAGGGCTGAGCTGCTTACATGGGCTAGATGTGAGGGTGAGCTTCGCCTGCGGGCCGCACTCAGGATAGACAATGACATGGCAATGGAGAGAGCCAGGGCGTGGGAGGGGCTGGTCCTCGATCTCATACGCCTGGACGAGGAAGAAGAGGACTCCCCGGTGCATAGTCCGGCTCGGGCGGGGCACCCGCCCGCCGAGAGGACGGCTTAGACCCACCTTGCTGCTTCACTACCCTTGCGTTCCAATGTGATGAACTATGACTGTTCGCTGACAAATCCTGTTGCCATGTCTCGGATCTGGTCCTACGAGAGGAGATGAGAGCTCGGTTAGGTGACTATCTGGCACGCCTGGGGGGGTGGGGGGACCGGAAGGGGGCGGGGGGTGGTCGGGGGGGCTCTGGTCGAGGGGGGCGGGGTAGTTGGGGACGGGGATGTTACGGGGGGAGGGAGGGGGTTTTGTTAGCGGGGGGTGTACGTTGACTCCTGATTCCACTGGGCTTGAGACATGAGAGAGGGTGTGTTAGGACTAAAAAGCAGCTCTGCCATCTCCCATCCAACTGGTGGCTTTAGTTATACACGGATTGTACCAGCGCAATTCCTTTTGCCCGTGACTTTGCCGCTCGACCTCAGGGGTGTGAGCTGAATGGCTGTGTGACACAGGAGTAAGGGGACGGCGCTTCAACTGAACATCAATTGGAATGGTTTGATTATACTGTGTGACTCTCTGATTTTGCTGCAATAAAAAAATATTTACAAAAAAAAAATAAAAAATAAGGATGCGCCCGCCACACTGGCGAGCGCATCCCGCATTTTTAACATTGCGGTGGGCGGTGCTGAAAGCACCGCCCGTCGCAATGCTAAAAATGCACATTGTGCACTTCAATGCTCAACGTGACAGGCACCATGCGGTGCCTGTCACGTTATACAGTGAAGTGCAGGGGGGTACCATAGGTACCCCCCATGTGCGCCCCCACCCCCCAGGAGTCCCTGGGGGCCCGCAACAGGCCCCCACAAGACATTCCCGCATGCTTTTCGGTGGCGGCATGGCCGCCACAGAAAAGCATGTCCCCGCCTTCACCCTAATATGTCTAACAGACACCGCCACCATATGAAACTCTTTTCCGCCCGGTCAACTCCTTGACCAGGCGGAAAAGCGGCGGACGGTCTTTCCGTCCGCCGCGGTCCCCCCGCCGTAGAAATATGGAGGGGGGGAAATGGGTGGCGGGTGGGGAAGGATGTCAGGCAGATCGCCACTGCCGGCATGGCGGTGGCAATCCGCCCGACATCCCAATGGGTCCCTTTGTTTATGTTTTTCTGTATAGAGCATTGCACATTAAGGTATGTTACAAAGTATACAAAGTTATTTGCTCACAATTAATTAATTATTGCACATTTCTGATGCATTAGATTCGAATGCTAAATCATAAAATAATGGCTACAACGCTGCACAGGGTAATGCATAATTCATTTATTGATAATCACCATAACACGTTTCGGCTGTCAGTCTTGGTCACAAGCCAGAGCGCCATCTTAGTAACAGTTTTTATACAACTTTTCTTCCTATATATGAGTAAACAAAATACTATATAAAATCATTAATGTTGTGGAGAGTTACATGCACTTAAAAGCCCTTTAACCAAATACTAAATCCTAAATAATATAATTCAATAATCTAGTGCCCTTGAACAAATTATTGCATTTTTTCGATCACAAATACAATAACGGAGTTCCTTCAAACCTGAAATATAAATGGCACATTCAGTACATAGAATGTGCGAATGTGTGAATTTATTATGTAGCAACTGAGAGCAATGATAATAAACGCCACAAAATATGATATAGCAATCAATCTCATTAATATTTCAGTACCTTTGTCACATACATTATAGTGTGCCACAATCAATTGTGTATTACATATTTAAATAGCATAAATTCATTTTGCATTATAATTTTGTGTGTACTCCTGTAAATCAAAATCAATTACGTTGAAAGACACTGCAGGGAAATAAAAGAATCATGCAAATAAGAAATTCATGAATATAATTTTATGCCCGAGCATGGGGTGCAGGGGAGGCCCCGTCAGTGGAGTCATGAAAGAAAGATTTGAACTGGTGCCGCCGGGCGGAGCAATCAATATATCAGAGCAGGGGCTGCCCACTCAAATGGGAAAAGATATGGGGAGCTTGGGCGAAATATAGGAGCTAATGGACAGTGCTAAGAGGGGTGGCACAAGGTTATCAAGAGAGATTACACAAGTGAGGTGTACCCTGGATCACATTGGTTGTAAAGGCAGGCTATTGGGAGATCTAATATGTGGATCTTACTATATACATTGTACATGTCAATCCACCAAACATGCACAATGTATCGTGTTTATTTGAAGCATATGTTCACTGTTTAATAAAAAAAATATATATATATAATTTTATATACAAAAATTGCTTAATTAATTAATTAATTGAAGGTTAGGTCCGGGATTATAAATGGGAATATAGTTCCTCTTGTATGTTCAAGCCCCCATGGACCTTGGTGTTCAACTCTTATAAGTACTGGGACTCAAATCTCCTCAATCATTTCTCTCTGTTGACCCCTTTACATTCTTTGGCACTTGGGTTACTGGTCACTGCTATTATAGACTTCCTCAAAATGTCGAGCAACCGAGTAGCTATGAACTTTGTGTTTGATTACTAGCACATGCTGTAGAACTCTCTTATGCACCTACAGAATTATCCTTTCCACATAGAGTTTGGGACAGAGGCATAACAAAATAAACACAATATATTCACTTTTACAGTGACAAGCCCCACAGGGGTCTTGGTTAAGGGTGACATAACCTCAGTCTTAATAATACCAGATTTACATGCCATGCGTTTATGGCATTTCCTGAAACCACAGCTGCCTGATAACTAGTAGTTTCAGGATAGCCCATGGCCAATTGTCATGGATTTAGCTCATTTTAACATCATTAGTGGCCTGTTGTGTATCTTGCTTCCAATTATAGGTTCACTTTTAATAAGATGCCAGTGCTTAGCTATATTCCAAATTGCCTGTTTTCTTGGTGAATGCTATATTCTTGCTTAACTCCTGGTCTGAATTTTGGGGTTTCCACTTCCTAGAGAATAACATACCTTCTTTATTTTTAGTGTTGATCTTATGTCTAGCAATCTGAGATCCTTCTTGACCATATCCTCTTTGTAAGAACCTGTGTCCTAATTCTACCTGCACTGTCTGCATTTCCTCAAAGTCACTGCAATTGCGTCTAAGATGCAAATTATCTGTGTAGGTATACCGTACTTAAAGTTATTGGGATGGAAACTGGTAGCATGCAAAATAGTGTTACCTGCTGTGGGTCTCCTGTATAATTTGGTTTGCGATCTCCAATTGTTGAAATATACAGTTAAGTTTAAAAACTGCACTTCCTCAACACTTATAGAGCTAGTGAAATGGAGACTGAGACAGTTGCTATTTTGCTGACGAACTCCATGATGGTACTCACAGTCCCTCTCCAAATGATAAAAAGATCATCAATGAAATGGGTCCACAATATCATACTTCTACTCATTCTACTGCAAATTGGTCTAGAGCACCTGCTCCGCCACCAGCCTATAGTTAAAATTAGCATAGCTGGGGTTGAAGCAGGTTCCCATAGCTGTACCCCTGAATTTGTTTTAGATCTGTTTGTCAAACATAAAGAAAATATTCTGCAAGCACCATGGTATCATGTTCGGTAACATCTGTGTTTGTTTTCAAAGTGTCAATGGTCTTGCGCTAAAAAAGTGTTCTACAGCCCTTAAGCCATCATGGTGTAAAGTGTTGGTATATAGTGTTATAACTTCCACGGTCATCAACACATAATCCACCTCTCAATGCATATCATAAACTCTCTTAATAAAATCACCAGTATCATCAGTATCCTGTATATAGAAGGGTAGGCTTTGGATGAAGTTTCACAAAAATTAGTCCACCTTATTAGAAGTTTTCAGAAATAGGCTCCCAGTAGCCAATAAAATAGATCACCCAGTAGGCATGTTGACATTTTTATGTAGCTTGGGAATGAATTATAAAATAGATGTTACTGGATAATCATTTCTCAGGAATAAATATTCATCTTGCGTTAATAAATAATTCCTCAATGCATCATTCAAGTAAACCAGAATGATATGCAATTCTGGCGTTATTCATGTCTTTACTAGAGGCCATGATCTAACAGGCTCTATCATTTAGTTGTCTGTATGCCTCCTCTTAGTATATTTTCATTGGCCACAAGGCTATATTGCCCTCTTTGTGAGATTGACATATGACCACATTAGACCTCTTCTTCAATTTGTTGATGAGAGCAAAACAGTTCCTTTGCTGAATGGACGGTTTGCCCTTTTTGCAAGCCTTGTTTACATACAAGACTTTTAAGTTTTGCTGCACCACTTTGAAAAAGTTGTCAATGGAGCCACGCTGCGTAGCTGGCTTAAATGTAGAAGTTGGCTTAAAACTTGTAAATATCCCTCCTAATCCTAAACCGTGAATTAAATCTTCTTCAGACATTGTATCTTGAATTCCGAATATTTCCTTTCCTAACTTGTCCAGCTTCGTCACAAGCTTATTATCTGGTACCAGTAATATTCCAGGTATATTGGACCTTATGTGTGACATTATTCTGTTAGTTTGCAAAATATTTGTAAAATTCCGGCTTCCACACAAATCTGAAGAAGTCGATCCAAGTTTGATTATAATTGAATATGGCTGGTACACAGTCTGAAAATCCCAATGATAAGATTTTTTCCTCCTCTTTGGTTAATTTTATACCAGGACAGTAATCCTTACATTCACCTAACATATTTCTTTCTGCGTCTAACTTGTTTGGACTGAGACTAATCTTTTTGATCTTTGCCTCGTGCATTGTCTTTTCCTCCTCCTTTAAGATCTTGTTTTCGATTGCCACTGGGCCTGAGATTGGCCTGTTGGTCTAACTGTAAAAAAAACATAACTCATCCACTTCAGAAGAAACAGGATTCGCCTGTGCTGGATGGGTAGTGTAAGCCATCCCTCAGGAGTTGGTTGGTGCTGGCAACAACTACAACAGTGATCAGACAATCAGAGATTCAAAGTTCAAACAGCAAGGGTCCATAACTTGAGTTGCACAGAGTTAGTGGCCCCGGATGCACTGTGGTCGGCACTGGCACACCGTCATGGGACGGTGACTTGCAGGGCACTGAGGTAGAGCCACGAGAGCTGAGCGGGTCGTCATTGATGTCCAAGGAGAATGTTGCAGAGTGTTACGGGGGACAGTGGAAGGTGTCCTTCCAGGGCATGATGCAGAGGGCAGAAGCAAGAAGAAACAGGCCATATGGAGGAGTTGAAGGCTACAGTCTCCTTTTTACCCCAATGTCAGTATCAGCTACATGATGATGAAGACAACCCCCAGGCAATGTACTCAGATGCCACCAAAGTTCAACCAGAGAGTGTCCATGACTTCCGTGGCACAGAGTCAGTGGCATCAGAGCTGAAAGGGGATGCAGTCTGTGATGAGGCCTGTACAATGATATGAACTCTGCCATGAGGAGATCAAGACTCAGTTCCAATTGTGTGACCTACTCGACCGCAGTGTGTGCCGGAGGCTGTGGTCAACAGTGGCCCACAGCCACGTGTCAGCTCGCGATGCACAGTTAGTGGTAGCAGTGCAGTTGTTGGTAGTGTTCGATCACCTCTGTAAGATCCTTTTTTCCTCTAGACTGAACCGCGTCTTCCTCTTACTCCTCTCCTTGCGTACTGTGATTAACTCTACCATGACAAAATCAAGCCTGGGATGATGCCGTGTCCTGCCTGGTACAGACTGTATTGGATTGGTGTGAGGCCTGCTGGACCGCAGTGTAGCCGAAGGCAGAAGTCAGCAAGGGCCCACAGACATGTGTGGTTGGAATGATATGCACAGAGTTGGTGGCACCACATCAAAGGGAGTATAGTGATATAAACTCTGCCATAAAATATGTACTCTGCCATTGTGTAATCAAGACTCAGTTCCAAATGTGTGATCTTCTTGTCCGCAGTGTATGCCGGTGGAGTACGTCAATGAGAAAGGAGTACTGCGGGCTTTGCTCACAGAGGCTGTGATGGTCTGAGGAGGCTGCCAAGGTCGCAGGCCTCGGGCTTGGAGCTTACACCAGCACGTGGTAGGCCCTCCGTGACACGAGCTGGTGTCAGCAGGTGAGCAGTGAGGCCTGGATGTGCAGGGGCAGATAAGATTGGTTTGGGGACCAGCGCACCGGGGTGCAGCAGGCGCACAGGATCGCAGGCACCACCGCTCACGACGTCAGCCTCGTGGCGGGGTGAGAGGCGCCGGCCTGGCAGACACGTTGGCCATTCCGGTAGAGAACCACGCTCAGGGCTATGTGCTTTTTATTCACACCCCTACGCTAGCCTGGCATATGCCGGGTCAGCCCACTCCGCACACGCTTACAGGGGGGACGTAACAAACTACATTCAGGATCTTCCCCATTGGCTGGGGTAACACGGTTGCATCCCCTGTCCACAACACTACCACTATCAGCAGTATATGTCGACATGGATATGTCTGTGGTCTGTATACTGCAGTCTGTCCAGCACATTCACACGACACTTGGCATTGTGTACATTCTCATTCGTAGGTCACTTGCCTCCTCCGCACATGCCTGGTTCCCACCTCTCCCCACAATCTGCTATTGTGTGGCTGAGGTGCCATGCCGTTGATGGCTTATGTACATGGCTAGCCCAGGTTACCACAGTAAGTTGTGCTGTCATTTGTGGTAGGTGGGCATGCTGTTTGGCATGTTGTATGTGAGTTTGTAACATGTGCATTCCCAGAGTTGCATGATTGTGAGTTGAGGTGTGTGGTGTGTTCATTTGGTACTTACCAACGAGCAGTGCATTTCTATAGGTGCCATCCTGGAAGCGCTGGTTGATGATGTACTGTCGGAAGATGTACGAATCATGCACACTGCCTGGGTAGTTGACGACGACATTGGTGAAGAGCCCCCAGTGGTCCACTATTGCCTGCACATTGATGGAATGTTTGTGCTTTCTGTTGGGGTAATTGTGTGCAGTGTCGGCAGGGGGCACAAGTAGGGCATGTGTGCAGTCAATTGCCCCCAACACGGGCGAGAAGCCAGCTATGGCGTAGAAGCCTTGCTTGGTCTCCAGCTGTTTCTGCGCAGTGTAGGGGAAGTATAGGTCCTGGGGTACCAAGCTGATGATGGCATCCAGGACAGGTGTGAGGAACTTGGATAGGGCTGGCTTTGAGACTCCTCTGACTATGGCAGTTGTTGGTCTGAAGGTACCAGAGGCAACAGGTGCAGCACAGCCAGCAGCTTGGTCTGAGGTGGGATGTTGGTTGTCCGCTGTGTTGGTACCGTCAGCCTGTGGGCAGTGATGTTCAGGATGCGGAGGATGGTTATCCTTTTGAGCCTGTAGTGGGCAATGACATTCTCTGGTGTTAAGTCTGTGAGGCTGGTGAGTTTCCTGAAGGTCCGCTGTCTTTGTCTGCGCTGCCTCTGTGGTGGGGTGGGAGGGTGGCAGGCCTGGGGGTGGTGGCGGTGGGTGTTGGGGCCCTGTTGGGGCTCTGAGCTGCATGATCAGTAGCTCCATGGCATCTGTTGTTCTTCAGGTGTGGCTCTGGGTCGGGCTCCCTTTTCTGGTACAGGTTGTCGTCCGACTTTACACCAGGTCAGAGCAGGTGTTAATTTCCTGCTGCTAACGCGCCTTATTGCCTGTTTTGTGATCTTATCTCAGATCTAGCTGGTCATTGTGAATGTTGCGGTGTGGTGTTGTCGCAGCTTTTTGCACAGAAATGCCTACTCTGCATCTTAGTAGTGATAGTTGCCGGGCTCATCTGTGGCAATGTGTTTTGCGGCTGCTATCGCAGGTGAGCTGGTGATATCGGCTGTTAGCACCAGCTTGTGATTGGGGTGATGAATTGGTGATAAATCCTTGAGAATATGCCCCCCTGTCTCTTTTTTATACAATGCAGGGTCTTGCTTGAAATGCCTGTCCTAGTGCATATTTGTTCCAAAGTGGTATTAATATGATTGATGCAAAAATGATTGGGCAGAATGCTTCAACTATGACTTCCTTGTTGCAAGGAGGGTCCTTCACAAAGCCAGTCATCCTCAGCTAGAGTGATGTCATTGTCCGTTGATAGGTATCATCAGAATACTGTCTCAAGGGCACCTATTAAGTCACCCTCTCTTTGGAACTCTGTAAAGTTTTTACTGTCTGCGGAATCTAAGCATCCTTTTAGGGACTCAGCTTGACTGAACGCATCAGTCAGTGTCATTGCCAGAACGTTCTTGATATCTGGCAGATTATGGTGACCTTGACTGTGCTGTCTAGAAGCGCCACCGCCTGCCCAAGAAGCATTCTCTTTTTCTGGGGCATGCTCTTGATTTTTAGTGGCTAATTCGTCCACTTTCTTGTACTTGTTGTGGACCTTTCACTCCAAAACTTTTTGTCCCCTTTAATACTCTTATAGACTTCCAGTTAGTGGGGATACCACTTGTCAGAAGCTTTGTTTCAGGAGTAATCTTCTTTCTTCGATAATCAGTCCAGTTGCCTGTCTTCTCTTTGAAACATTGAAGGTTCTGATATCTCTCTATTCCTGTGAATATTGTGAAAAACATTGCTGCAATCTGTCACGCATTTTCAAGCTCTTACAGTCCTTCAATTGATAGTCCCAACCTACTCCAGTATCTCTCTGTTAGAAATTGTGGGTTCGAGGTTGTGGTTTTCCACTCCAGGATTTGGATTCTATATTTTTTCTCTCTTGCCTTTTCTCTCAATATATACCTTTGGCTTAAGTTGCAGTATCCGCGTGTATGTGCCAAAGTTTTCACTATCTATCAGTTATAAATTACCAATATTATTTTATGTAGCTTTTTATTTCACTCTAATCTATCTGTATGGTATTAAAGTGCTGACATGACCAGGAGTTTGCAGCTCTTTTAATGGTGCTGAGAGTAATCTCAGAAATTGTCTCAAAGTTTCCACTTTTCTTACATCCCCTTATCTACAGCAGGATATGCACCATACTCCTTTTGAATCTGTTTTAGAACCCCCGCCAGTACAGCTATAGCGAGAGTCCCCAAGGAAGTGGTCTATATCTTATTAAATATACATCTAGTATTGCCATCTTTTCAAAATTAGGCATCATCCTTATGATGAGGCAAATGGCCAACATTATATGCTTTTCTACTGGGATGGTCTGAGGTTACAAGATGTCTGATTGTTTGGTCTTTCAGGTGATCCAGAATGGTATTTGTCCTTCTTGCTTTCAGCTTTTCCCATCACTGCATTTATAGCCTTTGGGTTAATCATTGGTCCAGCTGTAATAGTCCTGCTTATGTTCAGAGTAGTATTTGTCGTTGATGTTATCTACATTCTGCTAATAATTCATGCTAGAAATTGGGTTTCTGGTTGGCAGAGGTATGTTCCCTATCCAAGCAGGAAGCACAGTCCCAGTCAGGGTAAGTCAGATTCATGCCCTAAAGTAACCTGTGCTCTCCCTGTTGTAGCCTCGCACAGAGCAGTCAGGCTTAACTAAAGAGGCAATGTGTAAAATATTTGTGCAACATTTCAAACAGTAAAACTGTGAAAATGGCACACAAAAAGATACCACACCTAGTTAGAAAAATAGAGGTTAATGTATTGAATAAAGCAAGACCAAAACAACAAAATCCAATAAGTATACCCAGAGTTATGAATGGACGATGGAGGAACAGGGGCCCTGATCCTGTTGGTTCTCTCCGCGGCATTTGATACAGTGAGATCATTGTGGGCCGTATGCAGATATTAGGGATAAATGCTATGGCACTAGAGCTTCTCCAATTAATTTTTGGTAAATATACAACAAACGTGTCACTGGGCAATTTTACATCAAGACCGTTTTCTTTACACTGCGGAGTTCCGCAGGGCTCAGCCCTGAGCCCAACACTATTCAATCTTTTAGCGACTCTCATTAAAAACTCTCATTAAAAATTCTAGCTTCTCCCTGGCGCCATACGCCGACGATACCCAAATCGTGGTGTCACTAACAAATGCCGAAGAGAAGACAAGCTCTGCCTTCGGGATTTGCATGAGCAATGCCAGCAACTGGATGGACAAAAACTGTCTGAAAATTGAATGCCACAAAAACGGACATCATTATCTTAATTTTGGATGACAGATTGGTGGACACCTGAGTTAGGCCCTCTTCCTGAACCCACTAATAAAGTGAAGAATCTCTGCTTCCTCTTAGATAATGAAATGAAGCTCAAAGAGCGGGTGAACAGAATTACTTCTGCTTCTTTCTGCTCCCTGAGAAAGATCGTAAAACTTCTCCCTCTGGAGATCCTAAAGACTGTGATCATCACTCTGGCACTACTGCAACAGTCTCTATCTTAATTTTGTAGTAGGTAGTATGAAGAGGCTCCAGGCTCTGCAAAATGCAGCTGCGCGCTTTCTTTTCAAAATACCAAAATATGAATTGGCCAAAGAAGCCATCAGGAAATTTCATTGGCTTCCAGTCAGAAAACAGAGTAAGTTCAAGGCCCTCTGTTTGGCCTACAAATCATTGTATGTATCGGGACCTGATATCTTCAAGGAAAAGAGTTCATGGTATATCCCAGGAAGTACTCTCCGTTCAGGCTCCTCCAATAACCTGATTGTCTCCTGTTACAGAAAGACTACATGGGGTGGAAAGAGCTTTTTTAGGGCCACTGTGGTGCTCTGGAATGGGAAACAACCTTTACAATGCAGTCATCACATCGCACTACATTTACAATGCAGTCATTACATCGCAACATCCTTTACAATGCATGTCACTGCAATGCAACCATTACATTGCATGTCACTACAACGCATGTCACTACAACGCAGACATTACATCGCATGCCATTAAAAATCATACCATTAAAATGCAGAGTACCCCTACATTATCCAACACTTACCCTACTGTTGCACCCCCTGGAGTTAGAATAGTAATAGTTACCCCTACACTATCCAACACTTACCCTACTGTTGCACCCCCTGGAATTAGAATAGTAATTTTTACCCCTACACTATCCAACACTTACCCTACTCTTTCACCCCCTGGAGTTAGAATAGTAAGTTTTACTCCTACACTATTCAACACTTACCCTAATTGCAATGTAATAGTATGCGTTGTAATAGCATAAATGATGAGACCCCCTCAAAAGGTTAGTTGTGGCCGAGGAACAGAGGGGAAAAAGAAAATCAACACTGAAGAGGAATGTTCCAACATAGGCCCTAATCTTTTAACACTGGTATATATCCCATATTCAATTTAGAGAAGGTGACAGATACACAACATACTTTTTAAATTTTCTTCAAAGATATGAAATTTATTGTATTTATTATTTTCAATTCATTGATACTTTTATATTCTTCATTATACTTTCATTTTATAAGAGTCATTTCATCACAAATACAAATTGTACATGATTCACAAAAAGGAAGAAAGAATCTAATACAATAATCCATGAGTACAAAAGAATAGCACGAAATACTTTAAATAAATAAGCCCCTGGAATCAAACGCTCAATCATACACAGACTCCCACTATCATACACATACTTCATTCACAACCATAACGTCTGAAAAAGGAAAAGCTGAAATTTAAATGGCAGTGTAGTCATGCCAAATGATCGGTCTCAAACATGAGAACCCGCACTGGGTCGACGCACGTTTCGGCGGCTCAAGGCCACCTTCCTCAGGACCTCTATCAGGCGGTACAATCCACTTGTCCAGGGGACTTAAAATGTATAAGAAATGTGTTGTAATGGTATGCATTGTAAAAGTATAATGCGATGCAATGGAATGCGTAGTAAATGTAGTTTTCAAAATATTTGTTGTAATGGCATGCGATGTAAATGTATGCATTGTAAGGGATCTTGTGGTGTAAAAACTGTGTTGTAAAGGCATGCGTTGTAAATGTATGCGTTGTAATGTCATACATTCCTCTGGAACAGTTTACCACCAACACTAAAAACTGCCACCTCTTTACTTATCTTCAGAAAGTCTTTGAAGACCTGGCTTTTCTTACAAGACTAAGGGTTAGTCTATTTCCTGCAAGAGAGCTATGTTTCTAATAATTCTGTACATATTCCCTCTTTCAATAGCGCCAAGATGCCATCAGGCATGAGTTTTGCGCTTTATAAATTGCATTCAACTTCAAATTCAGATTTTAAAGAATACATGCAAATGTAGTGCTTAAAAGCATAAAGCGCCAACTGGGGCTATTCGGTTGTGCTAGATTGGATCAAATCCAAAAGTTCAGGCAGACCGTGACAGAGCATGGGTCGGATACAGGGACCAGTCCTGGCCTGCTGAAACAGCACCTGGGTTCGCAGTTGCATCAACGTCGAGAATAAATTGCGAGGAGCAGAGGAGGCAATATGTTGTTGTCCATCCCTTCGTATGTGGGCAATGCGTTGGTTCCCATTTGTGCAATTCGGAGAAGGATCGTCGTCAAACCCCAAGATGTAGGTGATGCGTCATCATTGAGCCACGCAAGTCAAGGATGTGTCGAGAGCTTGAGATGATGCGCCACGCAGACTGCAATGTGATGTCTTCGGCAGAGGACGATACTTTGCTGTGGAGGGAGATGCGTTGGTTCTGAGCCATGCAATGACTGTAATGCTTGAGTTTTTACTGAGTAGTAAGTTTACAACGGGGTGTACCCTAAAGACATCCTGACCTGGGTCAGTTAAGGTAGGTATGTGTACAGTGGTCTGTGTCTATTGATTAAGGCCAAGAATTCATCATAGAAACCTTCACATGGATGAATTATTCAGAAATTCTGTGTAGTACAAGAAATGTATTCAAATATTTTCAGTAGTTAGTACTCATAGTGATGTTTTAAAATGAATGCCACAAGTTATACAACATGCAAGATATCAATTACTTCATTGAGTCAAGCAGAGTCCAGCGGACAGAAGTCTCAACAGAGTTGGTTTGAAAAAACCTTGTGGGTTCATATACAAATGATAACACTTCACAAATAATAATGCAATATTAAAATGCGCTCGAAGTGCAAAGGAAAGGAGACAGTTAGGAGGGATGGGTGTGGTTGGGTGACGGTGAGGACTGGGTAAAGGATGTTGTGACTATGTTACAATCACAGTTAATGCAACCTTTACAGACTAATTTTGTTCATTAGTTCCATAGAAAACTTTAACATAGGATTTGTATTTATCAAAGGGTTGCTTCCTATGTTAAGAAAGTGAAAGCAATCCGGTCTGCGTTTCGACCCCTGGATTAAGGGTTGATTGAAGCCTCATGCTGGGGTCTTCTTCAGGACTTGGGAATACAGGAGCGCCTACAGGTGATGCAATTCAAAGATGGAGTGTATCAGAAGTTTACTTACAATGCAACATTGTACTACAGCTTATTCAGTAGGAAAGACAAGAAAAAATATCCTTACTTAAAGGCGGGCCGTCCAGTGGCCTCTAAATAGTGGACCGCAAACGGTTCCTCAGTGGTGACCAATAATCTAAAAATAATTAAAAAAAATGGAGAATGTGGGTTTTATAACCCGGTTGAAGAGCTAACCCTATTAATTATGTATTCGGCGCGAAATCAAAGGGGACACTTACTGGGGCATCCGGGGCTTTCCAATCTGTCAATATAATTTCCATCGGTTGTGCTCCTCCAGATGTATAGTTTCTGAAGATTCAAGAAGGGCAAAAATCGTATCAGGTTTTTATTCTTAGAAGCGTGGTTTATTGACATTGTGTAAGCGAGGGTCAGGAGAGTGCCCAAGGAATTAGCTAAATCGTGCGTTATCCTACAGGCACGGGTTAGGAGAGAAAGTTAATGCAGGGATATCGTGTCTTGCAGGCGGTCGGAAAAGTCACGTTTAAAAAATACATAACCAACTCGAGTGCTCCGCCGAGCGTGCCTTACAGCCATTAATCACGGCGTGTGGAATCCCTCTATACGGGGATAGTTACTGTCGCTTAGCCTTAGAGAAAGTTAATGCAGGGATATCGCGTTTTACAGGCGGTTAGAAATGTCATGTTTAAGAAATACATCAACAACTCGAGTGCTCCGCCGAGCGTGCCTTAAAGCCATTAATCAGGGCGTGTGGAATCCCTCTAAACGGGGATGGTTACCGTCGCTTACCCTTAGAGTGAACTCAGCGCGGGTTTCTCAGGGGACGCTGCCCAGCCGCGAGTGATCTGAGCGCGAGGTGCAGGCGCTGGATACCTCCTGGGGGCTCGTCTTCAGCAACCAATAGCGAAAGAGCCACTGCGTCATATCTAAGGGAGTGTGTAAAAAGCTGCTACGGGGGATACAGAACATCCTGATGAAAAAATCCCTTTTGCAACTCGTTGGATCTGGAAAGTAGTTATTTCAAAGCCACTCGATGTGTGTGACAACGTATGCTGGTGTAATATTGCATCAAAAGATAAACGGCCACGTTATAACTCAATAGTACATAGTACACACAAGCGTTTTGAGAGTTAGTAGATAGTGCATATGGGTTCATAGACCCCGGAGTGGCCCAACGTGAGTAAACCAAGTTAAATGGTTTAGTATGATACTGCAAAAAAGTACTTGTGAAAAGCCATACTATTTACACAGTACACTAAATCATGAGGATACCCTAATTCTGCACAAGCCATCGTGTTAAACATCATATGTTCAGTGTAATGGACGCAAGAACTAGTCCCCAGGGGGCTCACAAAGTCGTTTTTAGCATAACATCACAACATATGGATATGTATAACAATGTGTTAGAAAACATCAGCAGTACATATAACATGCGACGGATGCTCAAGGTCAGCCACCTTATTCAGTCATGATTAATCAAAGCCATTTGAGAAAAAGTGACATCCATCTCGTTCAATCCATTTTGCACAGAATCAAATCGCTGCATCCATTTACATTCTCTTGTGTTTAGGATGGAGTCTAGATCCCCACCTCTAGGTCCCAGTGATATTTTCTCAATGACCACCCATTTGAGTGAATCAGGTGTGTGGGCCTTTGTCAGAAAGTGGTCAACTAAGGGTGCCCCCATGGTTAGACACCTAATTCTGCTGCAGTGCTGCAGTATTCTGTTTTTAATCTTCTGTTTAGTTTGACCTATGTAAATCAGCCCACATGGGCAAAAGATGGCATATATCACTCCATTGCTGTTACAGTTTGTAAATGTTTTTAAGTCAATGGTGATGTTGTTGTGAGTTATGGCCTTCGTTTCCATGCACAGTGCACAGGCTTTGCAGGTGCTGCATTTGAAATTTCCAATTATGTTGGGTAGGTTCCACATTGTTTGTATCGTGGGAGCTGGTGGGGTGTCCAACATGGAGCGGACCACAACGTCTCGGATGCTCTTGGCCTTCTTGAAAGCATGCATGGGGGGGTCTGGTGATTCGATCACATCTGATATGATGCTCCAATGGTGGTTGATTATTTTACGGATCTCGTTGCTCTTGCTACAGTAAGTGGTGACACAGACCATCCTGTTCTCTGGAAGTTGGCGGTTCCTTGGTGTAAGTAGTGTCTCCCTGTTGCTGAACCATGCTCTTTTACGTGCTCTTTTAACCAATCTTTTGGGGTATCCTCTTTCCAGCAGCCTACAGATCAGTCCATCCGATTCAGCAAAGTAATCATCCTTCATGGTACAATTCCTCCGGATGCGGAGGAACTGCCCAAAGGGTAGATTATCCCGCAGGGCCCGAGTGTGGTGGCTTGTGTATCTTAGTAGAGTGTTCCTCTCACTAGGTTTTCTGTATAAGGTGGTGTATAGCACTCCCTCCTGCTCCCTGATAGTGATATCCAAGTAGTCAATGGATTCATTGCTGCAACTTGAGGTGAATTTGATGTCTTCTGATTGCGTATTCAGCCATTCAGTAAATGTCTCCAGATCTTGTTTTGGTCCTGTCCAGATCATCAAGATGTCATCAATGTATCTTCTGTATTCCGATATGTTGTTGAAAAAGGGATTGTTCGGTGTGAGGATATGATGTTTTTCAAAGTCACTCATGTAAAGGATCGCTAGGTCCGGGGCAAATGCAGCCCCCATCGCCACCCCTTTCGTTTGCATGTAAAATTTGTTTTGGAATATGAAAAAGTTTTTGGTCATTGCGATCTCTAGGAGATCGATCAGAAATTCAGTGGGTACTCCAGTTGGTTGGGGCCTTGTTGATAGGGCTCTCCGTATAGTTGTTAATGCGGGGACTTGAGGAATACTTGTGTACAACGACACGATGTCCATGGTAACCAGTAATTGATTGTCTTTGTCAAAGGGTTTCTTATCCACTAAGTTATTAACCTGCATGGTGTCCCTCAGGTAAGTGGGTGTTGCTTCAGCCAGAGGTTTCAAAAAAATTTCCACATATTTGCAGAGTGGTTCCAAAAGGGAACCACATCCAGATATGATTGGCCTTCCCGGTGGCTTGGTGGGGTTCTTATGGACCTTAGGAAGGACATAGATCGTAGGGATGCGTGGTTGGTCCACATTCAGATAAGTGTGCTCCTTGTCTGTAAGGAAGCCCGCTTCTTTCCCTTTTTGGGTGACGGCAATGATTAGCTTTCTGATATCTGAGGTTGGATTTGTTCCTATCAATCGATAACTCACGCCATCATTCAGCTGGGAGTAAATCTCTTGTTTGTAATCATTCACATTCATGATCACAATTGCCCCCCCCTTGTCAGCTGGTTTGATGACCAAGGTCTTGTTCTTCTGTAGGCTATCCAGGGCAATCCGTTCATTCTTCGTGATATTATGCTTCACATAGCGTTTAGTGCCACATAGCTTAAGCACATCTGCTAGGACCAGGCTTTCATATGTCAAGATCCGGTGGTTTATCATGGCAGTCTGGGGAGTGAAGGTGGAGGGTGGTCGCAAATTGGTAAACGCTCTAGTTGTACTCGGAGCCTTATGTAAAAAGAAGTTCCTGAGGCGGATCTTGCGGAAAAATTTAGTCAACTCCGTTTTGATATTAAACACATTCACATGGGATGTAGGCACGAAGGACAGGCCCTTGCTGAGGATCCCAATTTCGTCCTGTGTCAATGTTTGATCGGAAAGGTTCATAATCGGGTTTTCTCTGCTTACCAGCGGTAGGTCTTCCTCCTGGTGCTGATCTCTCCGTGATTGTCCTGTTGGAAACGGACTTGTTTGCTGCCGTATCCCTGTTGTCTCGAGTCGTCCCAATTCTGTGGGTTTTGGCCCCTGGTCGGTCGTCTGTTCCAGCCCCCACCCCTGCCACGGGGGGGTCTCCAGGTGCTGTCCTCTAAAAAAGGCTGCTGTTGTCTGTTCTGAGCCTCTTGAGGGGGTTGATACCATTGTTCTTGATCTCGATAACTGCTACTAGTTCCCGCTCCTTCGTTGTCACTACTGCCACTGTATGAAGAGTCAGAGAAATTTGTGTATCTTCTACCTCCTCTTTGGCCACCCCTGTATCCACCTCTCCCCCTGTTGTAGAAACGGCCCTGATTGTCCTGTTTAAAATAATCCTCCGCCAAGTATGGGTATGTTTTCTTTTTGTTGTATTATTGGATATCTTTTGCCAATTTTTCAAGTTTCTTATTTTGTGACTCTACGTCAAAGTCCTTAAGAGTTTTGTTCAAGCGTTCTAGTGTTTCCTTCGCACTGGCAAAGGCTGAGTGGCTTGCAATTTCTTCTTTGAGGTCTGTTATCTCCTTTGTTAATTGTTCAAACTGGTCCTTTGCGGTTTCCACCCCAAGGACCATCCAGTGGCGAGAACAGTTATTCGCCACAAAACTGAACCCCTCCTTAAATTTAGGGTTATCCACAAATATCGCCGGTTCGTTGCGGACTTGCAAACCAGTAGGAATTACATTTGCTCTGAGATAGCCAGTTAGTAAGTGGCCATGCAGTTTAGTTCGTACTAATTTCTTCTCCAAACGTTCAAGTTTATTTATCTTCTCATTGAGTGAGAAATCAACTAGGAAAGCAGACCCAATTTCGCCCCCAATGAGATCTCTAATGTGTTCTTCACTATAAGAGAGGGTTTTCAATCGGAAACCCTCTCTTATAGTGAAGAACACATTAGAGATCTCATTGGGGGCGAAATTGGGTCTGCTTTCCTATCAACCAACACTACCTCAGTTGATTTCTCACTCAATGAGAAGATAAATAAACTTGAACGTTTGGAGAAGAAATTAGTACGAATAAGTCCGCAACGAACCGGCGATATTTGTGGATAACCCTAAATTTAAGGAGGGGTTCAGTTTTGTGGCGAATAACTGTTCTCGCCACTGGATGGTCCTTGGGGTGGAAACCGCAAAGGACCAGGTTGAACAATTAACAAAGGAGATAACAGACCTCAAAGAAGAAATTGCAAGCCACTCAGCCTTTGCCAGTGCGAAGGAAACACTAGAACGCTTGAACAAAACTCTTAAGGACTTTGACGTAGAGTCACAAAATAAGAAACTTGAAAAATTGGCAAAAGATATCCAATACTACAACAAAAAGAAAACATACCCATACTTGGCGGAGGATTATTTTAAACAGGACAATCAGGGCCGTTTCTAAAACAGGGGGAGAGGTGGATACAGGGGTGGCCAAAGAGGAGGTAGAAGATACACAAATTTCTCTGACTCTTCATACAGTGGCAGTAGTGACAACGAAGGAGCGGAAACTAGTAGCAGTTATCGAGATCAAGAACAATGGTATCAACCCCCTCAAGAGGCTCAGAACAGACAACAGCAGCCTTTTTTAGAGGACAGCACCTGGAGACCCCCCCGTGGCAGGGGTGGGGGCTGGAACAGACGACCGACCAGGGGCCAAAACCCACAGAATTGGGACGACTCGAGACAACAGGGATACGGCAGCAAACAAGTCCGTTTCCAACAGGACAATCACGGAGAGATCAGCACCAGGAGGAAGACCTACCGCTGGTAAGCAGAGAAAACCCGATTATGAACCTTTCCGATCAAACATTGACACAGGACGAAATTGGGATCCTCAGCAAGGGCCTGTCCTTCGTGCCTACATCCCATGTGAATGTGTTTAATATCAAAACGGAGTTGACTAAATTTTTCCGCAAGATCCGCCTCAGGAACTTCTTTTTACATAAGGCTCCGAGTACAACTAGAGCGTTTACCAATTTGCGACCACCCTCCACCTTCACTCCCCAGACTGCCATGATAAACCACCGGATCTTGACATATGAAAGCCTGGTCCTAGCAGATGTGCTTAAGCTATGTGGCACTAAACGCTATGTGAAGCATAATATCACGAAGAATGAACGGATTGCCCTGGATAGCCTACAGAAGAACAAGACCTTGGTCATCAAACCAGCTGACAAGGGGGGGGGCAATTGTGATCATGAATGTGAATGATTACAAACAAGAGATTTACTCCCAGCTGAATGATGGCGTGAGTTATCGATTGATAGGAACAAATCCAACCTCAGATATCAGAAAGCTAATCATTGCCGTCACCCAAAAAGGGAAAGAAGCGGGCTTCCTTACAGACAAGGAGCACACTTATCTGAATGTGGACCAACCACGCATCCCTACGATCTATGTCCTTCCTAAGGTCCATAAGAACCCCACCAAGCCACCGGGAAGGCCAATCATATCTGGATGTGGTTCCCTTTTGGAACCACTCTGCAAATATGTGGACATTTTTTTGAAACCTCTGGCTGAAGCAACACCCACTTACCTGAGGGACACCATGCAGGTTATTAACTTAGTGGATAAGAAACCCTTTGACAAAGACAATCAATTACTGGTTACCATGGACATCGTGTCGTTGTACACAAGTATTCCTCAAGTCCCCGCATTAACAACTATACGGAGAGCCCTATCAACAAGGCCCCAACCAACTGGAGTACCCACTGAATTTCTGATCGATCTCCTAGAGATCGCAATGACCAAAAACTTTTTCATATTCCAAAACAAATTTTACATGCAAACGAAAGGGGTGGCGATGGGGGCTGCATTTGCCCCGGACCTAGCGATCCTTTACATGAGTGACTTTGAAAAACATCATATCCTCACACCGAACAATCCCTTTTTCAACAACATATCGGAATACAGAAGATACATTGATGACATCTTGATGATCTGGACAGGACCAAAACAAGATCTGGAGACATTTACTGAATGGCTGAATACGCAATCAGAAGACATCAAATTCACCTCAAGTTGCAGCAATGAATCCATTGACTACTTGGATATCACTATCAGGGAGCAGGAGGGAGTGCTATACACCACCTTATACAGAAAACCTAGTGAGAGGAACACTCTACTAAGATACACAAGCCACCACACTCGGGCCCTGCGGGATAATCTACCCTTTGGGCAGTTCCTCCGCATCCGGAGGAATTGTACCATGAAGGATGATTACTTTGCTGAATCGGATGGACTGATCTGTAGGCCGCTGGAAAGAGGATACCCCAAAAGATTGGTTAAAAGAGCACGTAAAAGAGCATGGTTCAGCAACAGGGAGACACTACTTACACCAAGGAACCGCCAACTTCCAGAGAACAGGATGGTCTGTGTCACCACTTACTGTAGCAAGAGCAACGAGATCCGTAAAATAATCAACCACCATTGGAGCATCATATCAGATGTGATTGAATCACCAGACCCCCCCATGCATGCTTTCAAGAAGGCCAAGAGCATCCGAGACGTTGTGGTCCGCTCCATGTTGGACACCCCACCAGCTCCCACGATACAAACAATGTGGAACCTACCCAACATAATTGGAAATTTCAAATGCAGCACCTGCAAAGCCTGTGCACTGTGCATGGAAACGAAGGCCATAACTCACAACAACATCACCATTGACTTAAAAACATTTACAAACTGTAACAGCAATGGAGTGATGTATGCCATCTTTTGCCCATGTGGGCTGATTTACATAGGTAAAACTAAACAGAAGATTAAAAACAGAATACTGCAGCACTGCAGCAGAATTAGGTGTCTAACCATGGGGGCACCCTTAGTTGACCACTTTCTGACAAAGGCCCACACACCTGATTCACTCAAATGGGTGGTCATTGAGAAAATATCACTGGGACCTAGAGGTGGGGATCTAGACTCCATCCTAAACACAAGAGAATGTAAATGGATGCAGCGATTTGATTCTGTGCAAAATGGATTGAACGAGATGGATGTCACTTTTTCTCAAATGGCTTTGATTAATCATGACTGAATAAGGTGGCTGACCTTGAGCATCCGTCGCATGTTATATGTACTGCTGATGTTTTCTAACACATTGTTATACATATCCATATGTTGTGATGTTATGCTAAAAACGACTTTGTGAGCCCCCTGGGGACTAGTTCTTGCGTCCATTACACTGAACATATGATGTTTAACACGATGGCTTGTGCAGAATTAGGGTATCCTCATGATTTAGTGCACTGTGTAAATAGTATGGCTTTTCACAAGTACTTTTTTGCAGTATCATACTAAACCATTTAACTTGGTTTACTCACGTTGGGCCTCTCCGGGGTCTATGAACCCATATGCACTATCTACTAACTCTCAAAACGCTTGTGTGTACTATGTACTATTGAGTTATAACGTGGCCGTTTATCTTTTGATGCAATATTACACCAGCATACGTTGTCACACACATCGAGTGGCTTTGAAATAACTACTTTCCAGATCCAACGAGTTACAAAAGGGATTTTTTCATCAGGATGTTCTGTATCCCCCGTAGCAGCTTTTTACACACTCCCTTAGATATGACGCAGTGGCTCTTTCGCTATTGGTTGCTGAAGACGAGCCCCCAGGAGGTATCCAGCGCCTGCACCTCGCGCTCAGATCACTCGCGGCTGGGCAGCGTCCCCTGAGAAACCCGCGCTGAGTTCACTCTAAGGGTAAGCGACAGTAACCATCCCCGTTTAGAGGGATTCCACACGCCCTGATTAATGGCTTTAAGGCACGCTCGGCGGAGCACTCGAGTTGTTGATGTATTTCTTAAACATGACATTTCTAACCGCCTGTAAAACGCGATATCCCTGCATTAACTTTCTCTAAGGCTAAGCGACAGTAACTATCCCCGTATAGAGGGATTCCACACGCCGTGATTAATGGCTGTAAGGCACGCTCGGCGGAGCACTCGAGTTGGTTATGTATTTTTTAAACGTGACTTTTCCGACCGCCTGCAAGACACGATATCCCTGCATTAACTTTCTTTCCTAACCCGTGCCTGTAGGATAACGCACGATTTAGCTAATTCCTTGGGCACTCTCCTGACCCTCGCTTACACAATGTCAATAAACCACGCTTCTAAGAATAAAAACCTGATACGATTTTTGCCCTTCTTGAATCTTCAGAAACTATACATCTGGAGGAGCACAACCGATGGAAATTATATTGACAGATTGGAAAGCCCCGGATGCCCCAGTAAGTGTCCCCTTTGATTTCGCGCCGAATACATAATTAATAGGGTTAGCTCTTCAACCGGGTTATAAAACCCACATTCTCCATTTTTTTAATTATTTTTAGATTATTGGTCACCACTGAGGAACCGTTTGCGGTCCACTATTTAGAGGCCACTGGACGGCTCGCCTTTAAGTAAGGATATTTTTTCTTGTCTTTCCTACTGAATAAGCTGTAGTACAATGTTGCATTGTAAGTAAACTTCTGATACACTCCATCTTTGAATTGCATCACCTGTAGGCGCTCCTGTATTCCCAAGTCCTGAAGAAGACCCCAGCATGAGGCTTCAATCAACCCTTAATCCAGGGGTCGAAACGTAGACCGGATTGCTTTCACTTTCTTAACATAGGAAGCAACCCTTTGATAAATACAAATCCTATGTTAAAGTTTTCTATGGAACTAATGAACAAAATTAGTCTGTAAAGGTTGCATTATTACTGTGATTGTAACATAGTCACAACATCCTTTACCCAGTCCTCACCGTCACCCAACCACACCCATCCCTCCTAACTGTCTCCTTTCCTTTGCACTTCGAGCGCATTTTAATATTGCATTATTATTTGTGAAGTGTTATCATTTGTATATGAACCCACAAGGTTTTTTCAAACCAACTCTGTTGAGACTTCTGTCCGCTGGACTCTGCTTGACTCAATGAAGTAATTGATATCTTGCATGTTGTATAACTTGTGGCATTCATTTTAAAACATCACTATGAGTACTAACTACTGAAAATGTTTGAATACATTTCTTGTACTACACAGAATTTCTGAATAATTCATCCATGAGTTTTTACTGAGGCAGCACTCTATACCCACTTCCAAAGGCCCAGGACTAAATTGCCACCACTTAGCAGGGCAAGACTCTCAGATGGCAGAGTCGAGGTGCTGTAGATGAGTGGATTGAAGTCTTTGAAGTCCCTGAGACTTCTAACAGGAGGCAAGCCAGTAAGCCTTTGCAGCCACTTTGGTTCTGGGTTGTAGAGATGCAGGTCCTGTCTTTCCCACTCCTAGGCAAGGAGGGCAATGAGTCAGCCCAGCATAGCAGGAGTACAGCAGAGTTTCAGTGCCTTTAGCAGCACAGCAATCTTTCTTCCTTACAGAGTATCCACAGGTCCAGAAGTATGTTGAAGTGGTGGTGTCAGAGTTCCGGTGTTTATACCCAGTTGTGCCTTTGAAGTGGGGAGACTTCAATGAGAGAGTTCTTTGAACTGCGCAGAGTCCCTGCCTTTCCTGCTCTGGCTCCAGATGAACTACAGGGGGGTATGCAGCCCTTTGTGTGGGAACAGGACACAGCCCATTTAGTTGTAAGTGTCAGCTCCTCCCTCCCATCCTGCCCAGCAAGGGCCACCAGGATGTGGATGGCCCATCAGTCTCACGTAAGTTCCCTATGCGTGTGGCTGTCAGGAGGGAATGCACAAAATGCAGCTGTCACCAACCCCAGACGTGTATTTGGATACAGCCAGAAGGTACCAAATGGCTACTGTAAGAAAATACAAACTTATTAAAAGTGGTATTTTCAGAATTACAATTTAAAATCTAACTTCAAGTTAGAATTTTAAATTGCGATTCCAGAGACAACAAACGTGGGGGTCCCATCTATTCCCAATTGGAAATTACCCTTATAAAATGTAATAAGGTAATCCCAATGTTAATCTATGGGAGAGATAGGTCTTGCAGCAGTGAAAAACTGAAAAAAGAGTTTTCACTACCAGGACAGGTATAACTTTAAAGTATGTGTCTTTTTAAATACACTGCGCCCTATCCTTGAGTTGTCCAGGGCCTACCGTAGGGGTGACTTATATGCATTACAAAAGAAGGTTTGGGCCTGACATGAGGGTTAACTTTCCAGGTTGACATGGAAGTTTAAAACTGTACACACAGGATCCGCAATTGCAGGCATGAGACATGTTTAAAGGGCTACTTGAGTGGGTGGCACAATTAGTGCTGCAGGGCCACTAACAGCATTTCACACACAGGCCCTGGGCACCTGTGGTGCACACTACTAGGGACATATAAGTAAATTAAATATGATAATTGTGGATAAGTCAAAGCTACAGTGTTTAAAGCAAAGCGCATAGCATTGGTCAGCAATGTTGAAGTCCCCACAATCCTTAGGCCTACTAAAATGAATTCAGCAAAAAAGAGGAGGAGGAAGGCAAAACATTTAGGGGTGACCCTGCAGAAAGGGCCATTTCTAACAATTCAGTTAACCTGTCTTTGACCAGTGCTGCTCTTAGATTTCCATGCTGTGGGCGAGGCTATATCCAGCTCTAACTGGCCAAGTTGCCCACAGTAGCAGAAATGGTCCCATTCTAGTAAATCCTATTATAAGAGTTAGTTAAAAATGTATATTTTTAATACATTTTTTAATATCACATAACACAGACCCGTAGACATCTAATACTCTTTCATGTATTGTGTCTGCATTTTACTAGTGCACATCAAGTAGAAAAAATAACATAACACAATTATAATCATGTGTCCTCTGCTAGACATTCAATCTGGTAACACATTTCTTGTGCCAGAGCTCTTTCCATCAGACTTGAAGCTACTAAAGGCTATCCATCAGAGTCTGTACAGTGGAGGTCCTCCCAGCTTGATCACTGCTGTCGTGTATGTAGCAGCAGTGAAATATATGGCTATGGTTTGCCTATGGAACTAATCAGTGCCCCCCTCAAAGTGTTTTTTTTGTCTGGCAGAAACCTTAATGGCCTGGTCACCTCATGCCACAGTTCCCAGTCATCTACAACCTTAGGGTTGGTTCGGACCAGTTTAATTCATCATCTTTTAATCACCCTTCTACTTCTGGGGCTCTGTTTAACAAGAGATAATTTCTCATCAAAATATTGATTATTAGTTATTCAATTGAAAACCAATATTGTATTGATCATCTGAAACATACAGCTTCGGGGATCTATAGAGTTGTACCTCACAAATATACCACTTACAGGGTCCATTTGTAGAATATTTCTTTTATGTTTGGAGGACTAACCAACACCACTAATATTACTCCACCTTGTAATGGGGAACTCTTGCGACGTTAAGTGATTACTCAACTGGCCCTGCACATTATCCCTTTTCATAATGGCCACTATGTGCAACAGATTCGAAATTGATTCATAATTGTTAGATCAAACGGGGATTTCCTATTGATAGTTAAACTTAACTAACCCTAGGGAGGAGAAGGGAAGCTCCTTTTCTAGCAAAGGGAGGTCATTTTGGTACTATATTTGGCTGTTTTGGGTTTTTAGCCCACAGTAGTGTCGCATGACTCACATATATTCTCCATTTTAGATTCACCCCCTTAGGTTGACATCTCTTCCTCGTGGTGTGCTTTGCCACAGTTTCTGCTAATGCGTGAATGTGCTGTATTTGCATCTCTGACAGGCACCAATGTCCTGTAGTCTGTACAGTTGGTTCCAGGAACATACACGAAGAACACAATGCCATTGTTTCCTTTATTTCTGTGCTTGTTAGGAGGCACTTCATTATAGCTAGACAAAATCAAATTAGCTGCTCTACGCATCTGCCACAAATGAGAAGAACAGTACTTTATTATATAAACTGTTTCCTTGCTAAAGCTCTTTCAAAGGAGCATTTCCATGCTGGGATTATCACAGAACTGCTGCGAACTGCGACTGAGATGCAGACCTGCTGACTCCGACCTCCTTCCTGTTAAGGAAGATAACCTGTGCAGTGCGACCCGTTTCCTTACAACTAAGACCAAGGTATGGGGGTTAGGCTATCTCAGCTGATCTGGCAGAATGGTGCTCACACTATGCTCTCTTTAGTATAGTACTAGATATGAGTAGGCAAACATTAGCAATAATTAACATGTTGAATTGTTCATATTGTTTACCATTCTAATAAGGCTGGTTACAGTAACAACGTGCCTCATCTTTCTAATAATTGCAGCTCATGCTTTTTATGCAAGAATATGATAATTTCAATAAATGTTTGAAAATGCATTGTCATATCTTTTTTGTGTTTACCTTGGGCATGCACGAGGATCGTGGCCAGGCAACATGTCCGAGACAGCTCCTGCCATATATCCTGCCTGAATCCTGTTCCATCTCGGCCTAGATCTCCCCCTTACGCCCTGTGGTACAGGAGAACTATCCTACCCCCCAAAAAGTCCTATGTGGCTGATACTGGGAGCACCGATGGCACGCTAAGAGTGGGCAGCCTAGATTAGTCCTGTGAATCAGTGGGCCTGCAGGGCAGAGTCATGAACTGTGGAGCTTGCATGAATAAACACATACCATACCTGCACTGCTGGCCTGGGTCAGTGGGGAGGAACTGGTGACCTGACCTGGAGGGATGCTCAGCCCGTGGATGTTGGGTTCGGGTCCCTTCGGAGAGAAGAGCAAATGGTGCATCCTTCCGATGTGGCAGCAACCACATACAGTCTCCAGAGAGCAGTGCATGTGGTGGTGGTGTTGTGACCGGTTACGGAGGTCCACTGACTGCAAATGGATGGAGCTCCTCCCAAAGCATTAAGGTGAGGGGGAAACAGAATACTTGCTGCCTGAGATCCCGGTTCACCTGTGGTTGGGGGCAGGCTGGCGAAGGCTGGTATCGAGACCTGGGGGTGGCTCCCCTGTGCCCCTGCTGTCCCTCCCTAGAAGAATCCTTCTTCCTGTGACTGGAAGTTCCTAGGGGGGCTGCCTGGAGGGCCCCCATACGGTGTAGGGACCCATGTTACAGTCTGCCCTCTGGTGCCAGCCCTGAGCAGACATTGATGACTTGGGCTGGCAGTGTGCCCTCCCGGCATGGCAGCACCCCTGTAAAACCTGTAAAACCTGTAAAACCTCCAGAGGGTGGGGCATGCAGCGGGGGCTGTGGGACCTGATGTGTAGGAGCCCCCGGCCATATATCGATGAAAACCCCCTCCCACATTGTTACAGATAAGGAAAATGCTGAAATACTTGCCACCGTGGACTGTTGATGGACTGGAACTGCGTCGCAGCCAAAGAGGCCGACTAGATTCCTTTGGGTGGCTTTCCCTGTGGTCCTCACCCCTCCTTCCTAGACTAATACTGCGCCTGATCCGGCTGGTTGTCCCGGGGGGCTTCCTAGAGGACCCGTACGTAGTGAAGGATCTTATGCTGCCTTTTGCCTTCTGGTGCTGCCTTTTGCCTTCTGGTGCTGGCAGATCTTGGAGCCTCGATTAATGACTCTAGTTCTCTGCTGTCAACTGTTTACCTGCAGGTGCGTATGTGCGGCTGGGGAGCCCTGGTGATGCCTGGCTTGCCTGGGACTGTTCAGGTAGGGGTTGCCCCTCTGTTCCCAGCAGGTGCACCATCATGACTCTGTGCCATCTGCCCACTCCCCCAAGCTCAGTGATACCCTCCATTGCCTTGCATGATTGTGCAAGACAAGGTGCCCAAGGGTGGGCAGACTAATAGAATTGTCAAATATATGGTCCTGGGACCAGGCCCCCACCTGGAAGACCAAGGAACCTGCCCTGATCCTGACCACTACTGGCAGCCATACAAGACTCTAGAACAGCGCTCGAGACTAAGATGGATTGCATGGCCATGGATATTAATCACCTCTGTCTGGATTTGCGCACAGTGGTGGATAGGGTGATAGTCAATGAGGGGGAGGCCACTATTTTGTGGCACTAGGTTGAAGGTCAAAAAACATGGACCCCCTGCTACTACTTTATGTTCCTAGGGCAGGGAAATAACACAATTGAGAAAAAAGCCCCAAGCAACTATAGGTCTATGAAAACTTTCCAACCTAACGAAACAATAACATGATATTAGGTACTCAGTGTACACAAAAATCCACTGAAAGTGCATTTATTTAATACATTTTTTTTAAACATTCTTGCACATCAGTTTCCAAATGTAGAACCATGACCACATTTTAATATAAGAGTTAAATAATTACGTAAGAACTTGGGCCTTAGGAACTATCTCGAGGTGTTTAGATTTTCAAAATATGATACATCCTTTTTGATGGCATTTGTCACTTCCAGGTTTCTATACTCTATGTGGTGTACTAGGAGTGCAAAGATCAAATCAACAGGAAAAGGGAGATGCGTTGAACCTGCCTCCCCCTTACACACCTGAAACGTGGGACGTCTATCAGTTTTACCTGTTGGTTAAAGTCTAAGCCCATAATACTGTAATCACCTGACTATTTATATGTCAGGTGACATATAGGTAGGTTCTCACTTCATTTTAGCACATTTTATCTGATGCTTTTAAATTTTATAATTAATTTGTTCGCGATTCAATTGTGATATTTTTTGTATTTAATGTCGCTTTTTATCCCTGTTGGTCATGGAAAATCCTGAATTTTGTCTTTCATTGAAGTTTTTGTATTGCTTTTATGGCCGTAAGGCTGATAATAAAGTTTTCTTGACTGACTGACAATATAAATGACAAAATAGAAAAATACAATAGACAAACATGTAAGGGAAAATCAAGGGAAGGATAACATTGACATATTTTCAAAGAACGTTTTTCATCTATGAAATAGGGAAAACAGTCAAATAACTATATGATGGATCTTATAATACATGCTCGGAAACTGATTTATATCCAAAGGATAGGTACAAAAATATGATGGCTACGTGATGGATCTACGAGCGTTTCGGCGTGCACGACGCCTTCATCGAGAATTCCACAATGATTCCTAGGTCAAATATTAACATGAATGGGCACAGCAAAATGAAGGAAAGGCAAATAGCCAGATTTGATGGAAGTCTAAACGTTCATAGGCCGGTGGAGCACAATGCTTGAGCCCAAGCTTAGAGATATCGCAGTTGCTTCGGTACTTCGGAGTAGCGAACAAGCCCGACGTCTGCGCTGGATTGACTAATGAAGGAGTTGTGCATGCCAAAACACGCGTAGAAGATCCACCACGGGTCCAAAAGGTATCGATCTGGGTCATCAGCGGATTCTTTCCACATGATGAGGCACTGTACAGCTCTTTCACCATTTGGACGGAGGTTCTGTCCTGTATTAAGCATGTCACTGGCTGTGACATCCCCGGGTGGATTCTTGGCTGCCTATGAGTGCGCCTCCCCGATAACCGTAAAAATCTCTGAATAGGAGGTACGTGTAGATGAGGCTCATCGTGGCAAAGCAGAGAACAGCAATTAATTTAATTAACCCCTATCCTGGAAAGTAGAGGCTTGGAAATGGGACCTTATTGAATGGTCAGTGCTTAAGAGGTACACATGGAAAAAAACAGCAGAGACGAGAAGGCTGCTAAAGCCCTGCTGGTCTGCGATGCTATGACACAAATACTGCTAGAACCCTCAGATGAGCCTGACACATTGGAGCTTATTGAAATGGAGGGGGAGGGGTGGGTGACTCACATAATCCAGGGGCCTCATTTATGAAAAGTGACGCATCGCTGCGTGAAAACAGCGATGCATCACTTTTCATTGCGCCCTCCTTGCGACACCAATGATGCGTCATATTTACAGTATGACGCATCATGTCGCAAGGAGTTACAGATACGTCAGTATTTCTGACGTATCTGTAGGCGCAAAAGTGACGCATTGGTGGAGTGTGTCACAAAAGTAACGCAACTCCAGCAATGTGTCCTTCCGCATGGGGCAAGCCCCATGTGAAAGGGCCTGCGTCAGTCTTACACCTGCTGTGAGGCAGGCGTAAGATTTTGACGCATTTGAGTCCTAGAAGTGGCGCAGTGAAATCTTATAGATTTCACTGCGTCACTTCCATGACCGTTTCTTGCGTCAGAACGCCCCCCTGCATACATTATACCTGGCGCAGGTATAATGTGGCGCAGGGGTTTACAAAGTGATGCATCTACCTAGATGCGTTACTTTGTAAATATGGCGCAACAAGGCGCATTTTTTACGCCACTGGTGCGTTACAAAAAGTGACGCACCGGTGGCGTAAAAGTGACGCGCAGCCTCATAAATGAGGCCCCAGGACTCTGCTCCTAGACTAGCCATGACATATCACAATTGCTTGACTTTTTGGTATAATACAGTGTCTTTTATGGAGTACATATCCTAGTTTGACATTTCTGTATTTGAGCGGAAGCTACGGGGGTGGGTGAGGGTGAGATGGGGGTGTTTTGTTATCATGAGAGTTATTTGGTTCAACGTGTGCATGGGGCACTGCTATCAGCGGCGAGAACCCTATTCAAGCACAGGGCGGGAATGGAACAGTGTCAGTAGGGCTTGCTTGTTTGCCCATATATCCTACTTAGTCATCCTTTCTTGACAATGTGCTTTTATTGATTGATGTATTGAATGTCATCCTGTCATTGAAAATCTGAAAATAAATAAGTCAAGAAAAATATCTTGGGCATGCATGAGTAGCCAAATGAACGGATTAGATCTGTTTCCACAGATTCCTTGGGATTCAGCGTGTCATGTTCTGGTTTGTTTAAGGGTTAGATGTGGTACTGTGAGCTAGTAAAAAACCACCAATGCTCACTGATGGTATATGTGAACTAACCCTGGACATAGCAGGCGTAGTGCCTCTACGTGTATTTCCACAGAGGTTAAAAAAACCTCAGTGTAAATACTCTACGCTCCCTCCCAAAGTCTTTAAAAATGTAAAAGAAGCCACTTACCTGTTGCGTGCTGCCTCTCCTGCCTGGCCGCTCTCAGGCAGAAGGACCCGAGGAGCAGGCCAGAGAGCTGCCAGCCAGGAGAGGCGGCAGACAACAGGTAAGTGGCTTCTTTTACATTTTAAGAGCCTTTGAGAGGGGGGAGGGAGCGGCTAACTCCGCTTCGCCACGGATGCAGAGTTTTTGCCTACTCTGCGTTTTCCACGGAGCACGGAGAAGGCAAATCGCTGCAAACTCCGCTGGCAGGGCGGAGTTCCCCGCCCAGGGTTAATGTAGACTGAGTCCCTATACTGTGACGTTTGTGTTGGTCTAATACACAATGCTGCAACATAGTTGTAGGAACCGTGTAGCAGTAGCTCTAGATTAAGTTGGCTTTTGTAGCCACACATTTGTTAGGTCTCGTTGTTTTGCTTGCCAAAGATTTCAGTTACAGCCGGTCCAGTAGCTTTCTCTTACTATTCTCAACTCCACATCTACTTACCTACTAACAGTTAAAGTCCAGGGATGGTTATGAATTAAAACTATAGCTCGTACAACAGCCATGCAAGCTTTAACTTGCACACCAGCTGCAATGTTCATGCCATCACCCCTAACAAGATAGACGCAACCACAAACTTTATAAATAACCTTACATATTAGATTACATATCACATTACACTTGTCACTTAGAATGAGATAACCATGAATCTAGTAATATTTATTGGTTTATGTACGTGTTGTTATTTAATTATCTTTTTCTTTTTGGTGTTGTTACTTATTAGTATAAATATTGTGAGGTTGTGACTGTTGCATCTGGTGTACAGGTTATGGTTTGCAGGGCTGTTGTAAATTATAAATTGGTATAATTTATAAATAAATAAGTCATACATTGGGATGCTAATGACTACCCGCAAATTTCAGTGTTTTTAACTGTGTTTGTTAAGGTTTAATTAAGCATGCAAAAATGTGTTAAAACAATGCTACCCATAACATAATGTTAACCTATGGTCATTCGCATTAAACTTGCACCAAAACTATTAGCAAATTCATTATTTTTTAACCCTGTCATTTAGCTTTGCTCGCCTTTTCAGACCTGCATGTAACCTGAGATTCCTGCATTGTGATTGACGTGATAAGAGCCTACCAAATTGTATGCATATTCCTTACAGATCTCCAAAGTTATTAGCACAGGAAATAGTTTTTGCCCTCTTTCAACTCTCGTTGATGGATCTGCATGAAACTTTCCATACCGACCTAAGATTGCATGTGCTTAATAGCTAACATATTTCATGTGGATTAGTCACTTGATGCCATAGTTATTAGTAAAGGAAGGCATTTTTACACCTCCTTTTAGAAGATTTCAGAAGAATTCATTATGTCTTTATTTCGAATAAAATTCATAAAAGACAACATACATAATATAACATTAAAAACATCTTAACATAAGCACCCAGTATAAAAGAATGTGTCTCAACCGACATACAGTCATTTCATAATAATTAATTCAAAAGGGTTTTCAATTTCTTTGCACGAATCAGCCATGCCCATCCCAAGAATTTGGCTACACAGATCACAGATTTTTCAATACGTATATCACGTAATTTCAACAGGGCTTCACAATTCCCCCCACAATTCAAGGTTTTGCAAATAGGTTTCAACCATTTCAGTCGAGGCGATCGATATGCTGGGCATGCAAAAAACAGATGGCCAATACTCTCCACCTGGTCAGGGCAAAAAAAACATTTATTACTTGCCTTCTTTGCCCACTTTGCAGTAAAGGAGTTGATCGGCAAAGTCCCCACCCGAAACTGATGATACAGCTTACGGTCTAGGGTCTTGCAGATCAAGTCCCAATAGGACTCAAGGGACGGTGTTACCTTATGTGTCAAAAAATGTCCCGTTAAGCTATTGTCAGACGAAAAAGAGATCAGAGTAAATTTCTTTGCAGCCCAAAAATGATCTTTGAATTCTTGTTTAGATGGGAACCTAGAGCATTCAGGATGTAACCATAACTCGGGGAGGCCCATTGAATACAAAACTTGTTTTACTTCCCGGAGCCATGGAATTTTATGGGCACCCCACAACAATATGACCTCGCCCAATTCGTAAGCAAAAAGACTAAGCTCTGGGGTCGTCCAAAGGCGACGCCAGAAGGCTGCGAGACGATACTGCGCCATCTCATTCAGAGGTCTACAGCCTAGATCTAAAAGCAATGGTTTTATTGGTGATGATTGCGGGAGCCCCACCAAATTCCGCAGAAACCTATTCTGTGCTGTGGTTAGTGCTGACAAATCTTTGTAACCCCATATGTCCGCTCCATACAGGGTTGCAGCATTAGCCTTGGCCTCATAAATTTTAACCGCTGGTATAATGCGTTTGGTCAAGGTTTTTTTTTTGTTCCTGCAGTAAACATCCTGTAAGGCGAACAAATTTTAATTTTAAAACCTCCAACTGGGGGCTCCAAGTAAATTGATGGTCAAGAGTCACGCCCAGATAGGTCATGACCTTGACCTGTTCTATTGGGGCACCATTTAATGTAACCGAACTTTTAATTGGTTTGTTTTTATTAAAAACCATAAATTTGGTTTTATCAACATTGATCTCTAGGTCATTATTAGTACAAAAATCAGCAAATTTATTCAGGGCTGCCTGTAGCCCACTCCGGGTTTTAGAAAGGAGTAGGGTGTCGTCGGCGAATATTAACATGGGATATTTCGAGCCCCCCAGTATAGGTGCATCTGTTTGTATATCACTAAAGAATGCAACCACCTGGTTTATGAACAGGAGAAACAGGGTAGGGGCCAACACGCAACCCTGCCGCACCCCTCGTTGAACTGGGAAGCTGTTGGTCACCTGGCCCTGTTTCCCCCATCTTACCTGGCCGAAATTGTCCTCATGTAAGCGCCTGACTAGCTCTAAAAGTTCAGGTGGGAGACCCATGAGTCTAAGAGCTTCCCATAATTTTGCCCTTGGGACCATGTCGAATGCCGACCTAAGATCAACAAAGGCGGCATAGATGACCCCACCGCCCAGGAGAACCACCTTCCAATACAGCATGGTAAGTCGGAACACCTGATCTAAGGTGCTGGTGCCTGATCTGAACCCTGCCTGCATGGGGGAGAGTATGTTGTTCTGCTCAATCCACCCCTGTATCCTTGCCAGGGCCATTCTTGATACAACTTTTTGAATTGTGTCTATCAGGCTAATGGGGCGATAGTTTTTCGGTAAAGACCGATCCCCTTTCTTATAAACTGGGAGTATCTCAGCACCTTTCCAGGACTGTGGTACCCTTGCACCTGCTGCAATAGAATTTGCTAGAGTTGTGATATATGGAACCCACAGATCAAGGTTCGATTTAAAAAGATCCGCTGGTATGGCGTCTAAACCTGGGGCTTTACCAGACTGAATAGAACCAAGAGCATGTACAGTGTCTGAGGTGCTGAAAATAAGCCTATCCCCAGACGATATTGGTATTAACCCCACTATGGGCTCGATTGGCAGCTCCTGTTCAATATTTGTATCTTCAAACTGGGTGGAAAAAAATTCCACCCAATCCGTAGCTGAAACATGATTTACCGGGGTTTGGGAATCCGAATCCCTGCCCCATCTAACTATCTCCCAGAATTTTACTTGGTTCGACGACTCACAGGCTTTGAGAAGATCTAGCCAGTATGAATCGTCCCAGTCCCTCTTGGCTTCCCAAAGGGTCTGTTTGTAAGACTGTCTAGCTTCCCTAATGTCAGCGGTTATTCTGGTTTTAACAGCTGCTATTAATTTGCTATGGGCTTCTCTACAGTTTTTATTATACCAACTTTTGTGTGAGTTAGCTTTCTGATTTTTGGATGGCATAGTGAGGAGTTTTTTAAGAGCCGCAAAACATTTCTCATGAAGATCAACAATAATAGACTCTACCCCGCCATTGAGAGAAGATGCAGTCCACCTATTTCTTGTACCTAGGACCAGCTTCTCTATTTGACCAATAAGCTCTGAGTCAGCTATGACCCTTGACCATTTGACCCGTCTTCTGTTGTCACACAGGACTAGGTCTGATGTTATACAAGCTGTTTCTATGTGGGGGACACCTAATCCAGGAACCCTGAGCCCCAGGTAGAGAGGATTATGATCACTCTCTGGCCTGGTCTCAATTATCATATCAATTACGTGTGACCAGGATTCTATGTTGACCAATATGTAGTCAATACGGCTTGTACTAATTCCATTATCGAAGGTTGATTTCCCTGCCTTGTCAGACGGACAACGGCCATTCACTGCCCGTAGCCCCCATTCCAAACAGAGCCCCAGCCAATGGAGGGCAGCCTCCGTTCCCCTAACACCCTTAGTTATAGCTAACGGGGGGATATTCCAGGCGGTGTCTTCATCAATCCCCACATCCTCAGCTAAACTCAGGATGGGTTCGAATGAGCAGTTCAGATCACCAGCTACTAAGACAATATGATCAGTTATATACTCATTCAGGAAATGTTCCAGATCATTAAGAATGGGTTGCTTCCTCCCACCCTGACACCCTCGGGCATAGATGTTAATTAGAACAATATCCTTACAATTGTCCTTACTCAGGGAAATACAAAGGAGGTCAGCATTATCCACCAGGATTTCCTTAACGCTGAAGCCCAGGGAATTTCTAATCCAAATAGTAAGACCTCCCGAAGCCCTACCCCTGGGGCCCTGTATAGCTGGTTTATAATAGTTTAGGAAGCCTACCCTGAATAGGGGTTCAATTGACCAGGTTTCCTGGAAGACGATGATGTCATGTGTAGTAATAAAGTTTACCCAATCGTCGTTATCCAGGCGACCCCTCAATCCTGCTATATTCCATGAGGCCACCTTGATTTCATTAACCGGGCTACTAATGATAGTAGACTCTAATTGTCCCTGAACCCATGTCTCAGCCACCTTGGTTTCATTAACCGGACTACTGATGAAAATAGGCTCTAGTTGTCCCTGAACCCCTATCTCACTCAAAGTGGTAATAAAAGCATGGTCTGGTGTTGTTTTTGGACCTACTTGTGGTACGGAACAATCCACACAGGATACTGGTTGGTTGTTCGTTGCAATCGAAGTTGATACCACTAACTGTATCGAGGCATCAATCCCCCCAAGTCAGTCCACCTCATCCAGACAACCAAACATATTAGTAGTAGGGACCCCTTGCCACCAGTTGTTTTGGTTTTGCCAACCATTCCTACGCCCCCCCTGTCTAGATTTTTGGACTGTTGACCAAGGCCCCTCTATGTCAAACCGTTGTCGAGGAGGATAGAAAAAGGTGAGGGGTCTAACAACAACAACAACAGAGGGGTCTTCTTCACAAGGGGCCCATGAACAAAGATGCTGCGCTGTACGGGGGTCTGCAAATGACACCACTATACAGTCACCATCGATGGATTTGCGCGTAGGCCCAACCCATGGTACTCTACGCGCCATTAATACCCGACTTCTTTGATGATTAGGGAGCTGTCTATTTGTGTTAAGCCAATGTATGACCTTATTTTTTAACGACCAATGATTCTCTCTAGTTTGAGGGTCGAGAGTAGGTACACCAGCTAACACTATGACATAAGAACTAGCCTCCGGTGGTAGGTCAATATACCCACCACGAAAGTTTGAACGGCTAGATTCATAAGATGGTAATTTTTTTTATTTGGCAATTGATTAGACTGGTGTACGACAGCTTGTGGCCTAGGTTTAGATGGTACTATATTCTGGGGGGGACAAGCACTGGGGATGATAGGATTTGAAGTGGTAGCAGCAGTAACACCGACTTTGGTACGGGGTTTTGGTATAGGTTTAAGTCTTGGGGGTGTAGGGGCCGGGGATTCTGACTCCTGTACCTGAGGGGTAAGACCCTCACCCTGGGAAAGCCTAGCTTCCATTTGTTTAAGACTAAAGCTCGCCAGTGTAACTATAGTCCTATCCATTTCTAACAAGTGGTTTTCCATTCGGGAGAGCCTAAGTTCCAGGGGGGTAAGTAACTGTTTTAGTGTGTCCCAGACAGTTTTAAGAAATTCCTCATCCCCCCTCCTATCCCCCTCCACCACACTCAACCTACCCTCATTTAACCCTTCCTTGCTCCTTTCTGGGAGAGTTACCACCGGGGGATCAAGCACAACACAGTTTAAATCAAGGGCGATATCATTACCCGGTAAAGCAATTTTGGTTTTGGCTATTTCTTCTCCTACCCCAAATGTGCCCAAAGGTCGTCTACTATTAAAAAACTGAGATCTCGCAATTTTTGCCTTTTTACGAGCATAAGTAGATCTAAGTCTAGCGAGGCATTTCTTATTTTGTGGGGCAACTTTTTTATCATTTACCACTATTTTGGGCAAAGCATTTTTAGATGGGAAGCTTATACCAGCTACAAGGATAGGCGGTGCATGCTCCTCCAAGGGCTTAAATAGTGGTAAAGTAGATTTCAAAGTAGGCTCGGGTAGGGATGTCGCTGGTGGATAATGGATGTCTGCCGATGTTAATAAGGGGCGGGGACCTGACATACGCTCAGGGGTTAAAGCTAGAGCAAGGTTACCTAAAGATGATTTCTTAGAGGAAGCTAGGGTAAGGGAGAGTCTTCGCGCAGCTTCTAATTCTAAGGAGACCCTGTGCTGCATTTTGCTGATTTCCACATCAATGGCCAAATTGGTCTTTGTGAGGAAATCATCTAGGGTCCCATTGGGTTTATTAAGGCCCTTAGCAGTTTTGCTGCGACTGCCCCGTGTACACATAATGGATATTTAACGGAATACTGTGACACAGGTAAAGATTATCACAATAGTCAACAACCAGGGGAAATGGCCCAGCCCAGACCTCTTAGACCTCGAACGGCCTCAAACGGCCCGCTCTTAGCCCGGTCTTCGCCCCGAGCTGCGTCCCGCGCTGCGGGAGTACTGTTCCTAGATATAGAAACCGTGATGGGCGGTGGGCGGGCCAACGGGGAGAGCGGACCGGAAGGTCTGTCAGGGTCACGCAGGGACTCCTGGGCAATGGAGTCCCTGCACACGCTCGCAGCCCCGCTGTGCCTCTCACCCAAGCCCTTCTCCTCAGCAGCGCCAGGTGCAGCAGGCAATGTCCAGCCCCCAGCAAAGGACGACGAAGCGGCACCCACGGAGCGGGTGCGGCGAGCTTCAGCAGCAGGCAGGAAACAGAATCCCAAAGCAAGCGCCAGGTACAAGCGCTAACAAAGATTGTGGCGTCCCAGGGAGAAGTCAGGAGTAAGAGATAAAATACCCTCCAGTGGGCGGTGGGCGGGCCAACGGGGAGAGCGGACCGGAAGGTCTGTCAGGGTCACGCAGGGACTCCAGGGCAATGGAGTCCCTGCACACGCTCGCAGCCCCGCTGTGCCTCTCACCCAAGCCCTTCTCCTCAGCAGCGCGAGGTGCAGCAGGCAATGTCCAGCCCCCAGCAAAGGACGACGAAGCGGCACCCGCAGAGCGGGTGCGGCGAGCTTCAGCAGCAGGCAGGAAACAGAATCCCAAAGCAAGCGCCAGGTACAAGCGCTAACAAAGATTGTGGCGTCCCAGGGAGAAGTCAGGAGTAAGAGATAAAATACCCTCCAGTGGGCGGTGGGCGGGCCAACGGGGAGAGCGGACCGGAAGGTCTGTCAGGGTCACGCAGGGACTCCTGGGCAATGGAGTCCCTGCACACGCTCGCAGCCCCGCTGTGCCTCTCACCCAAGCCCTTCTCCTCAGCAGCGCCAGGTGCAGCAGGCAATGTCCAGCCCCCAGCAAAGGACGACGAAGCGGGCGAGCTTCAGCAGCAGGCAGGAAACAGAATCCCAAAGCAAGCGCCAGGTACAAGCGCTAACAAAGATTGTGGCGTTTCATTGATGAGCCACACAAATTTAAAAATACAAAGAATGAGCTAAACATGATAAGCATGCGCCAAATTGTGCTCAAATTCATCAAACAGCTCTAAAGTTATGGGCAATTTAAAAATACAACTTTCCAAGTATCAGGATCTTTCTCAAACGTAGCCCCTTTCTTCCCAACCTGAGCACCTCTTTAAATGCTATTTTCAAAGTGCTTGCCCTGCCGGTGTAAAGCTCTGACCTGCGCACCTGTCTTCCAAGGGGTTGCTAAATCATCCCTCCCTATTCAGGGCGTGGCATCGATCAGCCATTTTCTGGGCAATGTCCAACTTGCAAGGCAATGTGGACAGGGACAGAGAAAATGTAGAATGCCCCCCAGGTACAGAAAGATAAATCCCTGCTCACTAGCGCCATTTGTTTTTTGTATTGAGAAAACTAATTCTCACTTTGGGAGTTTATTTTCTAAATACAAACAAGTTTGCTTAGCAAGCACTTTGGAAATGATGCCCGCGCACACCTTTAGTGCTGTGAAGGGTGCCTTGATGGTGACGCCTTCCTACACAGCACAGAGATGCCCACTGGACAACCGGTGGTCTGTAAATAAGGCGGCTGGCCCTCTGTCAGGTTGGTGGAGACCATTGCCTTTAGCCCCTTGTAGACAGATGGGCCATCCGCCATGTTCTAAACGACCCCATAAATACAGAAAAATGCTTATTTGATCATCAGTTAAAAGAAAGTTGTATTGGTAAAGGAAACCACCACTGTAGTTCTTGAAAAGAAAGAACCCGTCATTTGCCAATTCTTTGTCCCAGCTGTCAACCTATCACCATTTTCTAACATTTTTATGTCAAAACATTAGAAAACATCCAGCAAGGATGAATTGTGCCATGCAGGAATATAAAGATTCTCGGGTACCTAATAAAATCCAGCCAAACCGGAGAACAGTTTTGTAATGTCTTTAATTGCATCTCTTACCAGATTTCCCCCCAATATTTGAATTGATAGTTGATTATGCATTGTTTGATATCAAGCATTATTGCACAGGAGGCCACGGGTGGATTCTGTCAGCATATTCAGCAATTTGCTGCACAAGACAAACCAGTAGTATAGCTGGAAATCAAGAAGTGATAAACTACCCTGCATTATAATCAGTTTTATCTTTTTATCGCTTTTATAGCACTGCTAATGACCAGTATAAATCTATTAAAAATGGTTTGCAGTTTAAAAAAAGAATTGGATTGGGACATAGTGTCAGTGCTCTGATAAATCTAAAAACCGAGGCAGTATGGCATTTTAATTAAATTGCACTGACCAACAAGAGGCTAAGAAAAGTTA
This sequence comes from Lissotriton helveticus, assembly GCF_964261635.1. Classification (NCBI taxonomy): domain Eukaryota; kingdom Metazoa; phylum Chordata; class Amphibia; order Caudata; family Salamandridae; genus Lissotriton; species Lissotriton helveticus. The sequence continues at coordinate 1,077,037,165 of NC_136072.1, forward strand.
TGGAACTTGTAGGGTTTGTAGTTTGGAGAAATACATTTATAGCCTGGCATTTGCCTGAATTCTTTTGCCCCTTTCTCTATTGCTAGTTTTACTTCTGTTGGTTATGAGCATAGGTCGAAATATTGTCTAGGTATACCAATATGTTTGTGGCATAAATAGTTTGCATTGGATCTATATAGACACTTCCCTATATGAGTGGTTCCATATCGAAATCTCATAACAGTAGCGATAAGGACCTTATTCTAAATGCGTTGAGCTATTTCCCCGTTCACACAGATTAATACAAGTAACATTTTCTATAAAGTGATAAACCATATGATTATGGGTCTAGTAAAACCAATAGATTCTAGAAGGGACCAGATCAAGACTTAAGAGACCCAAATCAAATACTTTTTCATCATCGAGAAATATTGTAGCAATGGTTTTCTGACGGATCTCAGTCTCCACCATCAAGGTCCATCAAGGTCACCAGGTAGTTAGTATGTTCACAAGTACTACACCAAGGTATGAATCCATTTTGTTGGGCAGGGACTATATCTGGTATGATTACTGTCAGTCTGCGGCCAAGAATTTGCCATAGATTGTAATTTTAGCATCAAACACTGTAATTTTTCCATTTGACGCACATTCCGTCTACGGCTTTTTTTCTCAGGAAGAATAGTAGGCATGCTGACTTTTTGGTTGAAAGGGAAGAAGTTTGCATTCTTAACTCTCTAAATTAATTGTAATTATAATTATAAGCTGCTGTACTCACTGAAAAAGGCAATATACGAAGTACATCTTTTCTCCGTGTTCTAGACTGCTGGCTTTTAATCTTCTGACCCAACTTCCTCATCAAGTTTTTATTTCCTGTCGTTTGAGAGTAGAATGTCTCTACCGAGGCTTGTAAATTGTTATTTGAGGCAATATCTGATGATGTACTTTACCACTAATAAAGTCTTTAAATGTACGTTAAAGTGCAAATGGACGCCAACCTTCAGATGGTGTCACAGGCCAACAAAACCATCCAAGTTGGCTTTAAACTAATTCGCATGCTGAGAAAGATCCTCCCGTTACTATCAATTGCCTCACGAGCCTTGGTAGTGAGGAGCTTAGTGCTGAGCAGGCTGGATTACTGCAATGCCCTGTACCTGGGTGCCCCTAAGTACATCCTCCAGGGGCTCCAAAGGGTGCAGTCGGCGGCAGCCAAGGTGGCTCTTAATAGACCATGGAGCTCCTCCACATCCTTGGCACTGAGAGACCTTCACTGGTTACCAATTAAAGAACGGGTCAGTTTTAAATCACTATGCATCGTCTTTAGGGCGGTTCATGGACAGGGTCCTCTACCACTGCAGGAAAAATTTAATTGGTACGAGCCCCCTAGGCAACTACGGTCTGCTAACACTGGCCTAGTCCAGGTCCCTAGATTTAAACGGTCTAGAATGGGAGGCAGGGCTTTCAGTGTGGCAGCTGCACAGTTATGGAATGGGCTGCCACAGGACCTCAGGGTGGCTAGTTGCCTGTTGAAATTCAGGAAGGAATTTAAGACCTTACTATTCCCTAGGGGCTAGTTCATTTTCTCTAACCTGGAACTATAGGATACTCGTTGATTCTTGTCTGAGCGCCAAGATACCCGTAGGGTGATAGCAGCGCTATATAAGAACACAATACATACATACATACATTAAATAAAAAAAAATAAAAAAAAATGGTCTATCATTTATGTGAAAACGTTTTCAGTTTCTGCTTTCACAAGTTGTGGGAGCCCCGCTGCCGTCCCTGCCATAGTGATGGTATGCACCAAGACACCGCTGGTTGAATTGGGGAGCCTGCCAATGACCCAAAACAAATGACATTCTTAAGAGGCTGGAAAGGTAACAGATAGACACAGGAATGAAGGATTAAATTCGATAACTTCTTGCTGATGCGCACATATATGAGTGGAACAATGATGAAATGTGTTTAACAAAAGTAAAAGACGTATATAATCTGGCTTTAGGGGCAGATTTATGTTAACTGGCGCATCCCCAGGGATGCGCCAGTTAACATGCGCCACAGTGCGCCACAGCTCCGCCACCCATGGTGCGCCGCATTTATGATGCGGCGCACCATGGGGCAAAAACGGCACAGATGCGTGACGCATCTGTGCCGTAAAGGTGACGCATTGCTGGAGTTGCGTCGCAAGCGCGACGCAGCTCCAGCAAGGCTCGGGGGTGCCCCATCTCCACAATGCTGCGTCAAGACCTACGCCTGCTTCAAGCAGGCGCAGGCTTTTGACGCAGCATTGGCCTGAAAGTGACTGAGTGAAATCTTATAGATTTCACTCAGCCACTTTTGCGAGGCGCACCTGCCCCAGAACGCCCACCCTGCGCCGGAACGCCCACAAGCGGCGCAGGGCTTTACAACGTGACGCATCTGCCTAGATGCGTCACGTTGTAAATCGTTCGTAGGGATGCGCCACGTTTACGCCGCCTTGCGTGACGCAACAGCGGCGTAAACGTGGCGCAAGTGCCTCATAAATCTGCCCCATAGTTTTTAATGTGGAAATATTGAGAGGATTCAGCTCACAAGTAGTTACCAAAATCCCTGAACACATGAGTGAAGCCTCCTTGGAGTGTCTGAGGAACAAAGAGCTCAACTACTGACAGACAGGTTGCAAACAGTGATCCCACATTGTGTGCTGACATTTTGTGACCTGTTTTCGTTTTTCCAATTTGGTTTATGTACTTTAGGTCATGTCACATTATGCTCTGTCGCAAGGGATAGTAGAATAACCTGCCTACTAAATAAAAAACAGTGGGGGAGGTTTACTGTTAGCCACCCCATGTGATTGGCTACAAACACGTACATAAATAGGATTTCGGAAAGTAATTCACCCCAGACCCGCCAGCGATAATATGGTGTCCCGGATACCGCCCTGAGGATGTAGGGGGGGCCATTCGGGATTACCCCACCCCTTCACCCGCAGAGCGATTGTCAGGCCACATAAGAGCATCCTTGCTTGCTTTGCCAAAACTACAACCAGGAAAAAACGGGTCCAATTTTGATAGAAATCCACTGCTTCATTGATTCTGTGATCCAACTATGAAATTGGTGTTATGAGTGATGGGGCATTTGCATGGGGTATATTTCTGCTAAAATGTATTTATTTACAGCATGTATGTGACATGTATAGCATGCAGGCCATTAAAACCATTCTGAGCACTTGCAGCATGGGTGAGCAATACAGAAAAGGGGGAGGTGAAAGAAAGGTGAGGAAAAACATCAACATTGAAAAAAATGGGACCCTTCTAGAGTCTGTGGTAGCCATGCCACCTGTTCCATAATGAAACTTTGTTAAACTAGATGCAAGAACAACTCCCACAAGAAATCTTTAATGTTTATTCGCTTTTCAGAGCCTCAACATAAAGTGTCACTTGCCATGGCTCCCTTCTCAAGGAGGAAAGCAGGAAAATATCATTTGTTGAGGGATCTGCCTTAGTGTGGGTCAGCGCGGGGACAAGGATAGATGTGGTCACTGCTCTAATTGCAGAAATATTCATTATTCATAGCCTTAGGTGTAAACTGCGGTACACTAATGACTCTTTGTCCTTGGAGCTGGGCGCAGCTGCTCAGCATGGCCACGGGCTGGTCCATCCCACCGCATTTTATATCTTGGCAGCTTCCGGAAGCCTCTTAAAATGTTTTTTTTCCAAAAAGCCTTTCACCACCAAAGAAGTACAAATGTTTTGGTTCTTTCACTGTTTTGTCCTGCTTATTTTACCAACATTGTCTTACTCAGGCTTTATCTTTGGTTGCCTTCAGGCTGCCATGCACTTTAAGTGTCATATCTGGAAGCTGGGTCACGCAGTGTTCTTAGGGGCGTAGCTTGGTCAGTAAGATTGGGCGAGGGGGGTGTCATATTTTTCGACAACCACGCTGGCATGTAATGTTAAAATACATTATACAACAAGCTGGGCTCATGAGAGGGGCTAAAGGGCCGATGGCAAGGGAGATGAATACATATTGGCTGGGGTAGTAAGTGAGAGAAAATGCGGGTGCAGATTTACAAGCCCCTTGCACCGCCAGTGCATCACGTTGCGTGACACAACGGTGGCACAGCCTGCTAAGTGATATTTACAAGCAGCACCGCCGTTGCATCACATTGCGTGATGCACCGGTGGCGCAGCCTGCTAAGTGATATTTATAAGCATAGGTAAAGCCACCCTGCGTGATTTTACCTATGCTTGTAAATATCACCCCTGTTCACGCAACACTTTGCGTGTTAGGGGCCTGACATGGGTGTTGCTGTGGGTCTTCCCTCGCAACACCCATGTCCACTGATGCATTTCCAGATTTACGAGAAATCATAAATCTGGAAATGTGTCAGAATGCTACGCCACTAGGTGCAACGAGGAGATTGGTTTTCATTTCTCCTCGTTTTTTCCTGCACAAAAACAATCTCCCCACGACGCAGGCATTCTTGCACCATGGTGCAAGGGTGCCGGCGCATGGCAGGAGTTTGTGCACCAGCGCAGAGGGAAGCACAGAGATGCGACATATTGTTGTAAATATGTTGCATCCCTGTGCTTCGAAACGAACACAGCGCGGCACAGCAAAATGACTTGCTGCACCGCGTTGCGTTAGTTTCTTGTAGATCTGCCCCACAATGTTATGTAAAAGAACCAACATTTTTTAAGAGTTTCAAATAAGAGAAGGATAGAGTGTGCTTGCGTTTTTGTCTGTGTTTATGCAAAAATACCTGGTGAAGTCTGACAGACACTTCACCATACCCAATTGAAAGCACCTGTACCCAACTATTTGCCAGAAAATACATTTAATAGGGGGGTGCACATGTTCTACTTTTAAATATCAACTACTTTGAGGACAACAATATGTACTTAGGGCTGACTTAATAACATTTAAAAACAGGGTTTCTTGACTGTCAGAAAGGGTTATTTTGATAGGTTTGACAGTAGGTTTTTAGGCTGCAGGAGCTTGTCTACAAATGGTAGGACTGAAGCCATATTTCTCAGGCCAAATTTGTAGACAAGACAACAGGTGCAGCAGTCCACAGGGAGCACATACCTACCAGTCCCTGGGTCTATTTTCTATGCCATATAATAGGGATGTCTATGCAAGTTAAATATGTCAATAAGGGGTACACCAATTTCACTTTGTTTAAAGGGGGAGCACAAGCATTTTACTCCTGTTTAGCAGCGGTAAAGTGCACAGAGTTGTAAGTCCGGCAAAACAAATAGGGCAAACATTGTAAGGAAATCACCCCATTTCCTACAATCATACATCCCTTGGTTCACCTGATGGAGGCAACAGTAAGCTATCAGGTCGAGGGCACTGATGGAGGATCATTTTCTAGGCCCCTGGGGAACCAATACAAACATCAGTGCAGTGTTTGTAGTAAAATCGAATGGCAGTGAGCCTCTCCGTGATGGGCCATCAGTAAAAAAAAATGTGACACTCGCGACCTGCTTTTAACAAAGTTGGTAATCCAAATAGCCCTCAAAGGCCCTTACACTGTGGACACTTTCACATTTTTAGGGAGACCGTGCTGCCAAACCATGTTACAATTTTATTTATTTATTTTAAAGGATTTATATAGCGCTACTGGACCCAAGAGTATCAGAGCGCTTTACAAGGTAGGTATACATATCAAGACAAAATTTGCAATGTGCATTTTACTCATATAGGATAAAACATAGCATTCAAATGAGCGATGGGGGCAAAGAAACAAAGAGATCATTAAGGGGACGAGGAATGTTGAAATTTAAGAGAGAGATGGGAGTGTAGAGAGGGGGAGAGGAAGTATGAAAAGTGGGAGACGGGGTGGGTTGAGGAGAGAACAAGAAAACAGGAATGAACAGTGTCAGATTCAGTGACATTAAGTACCCCAATATTTGTTGAGACGAAGTACTTTGAGTCTTTTTTGAAGAGAGGGTAGGAGGGGTTGCAGCAAAGATCCTTGGGGAGAGAGTTCCAAATCGTAGGAGCATTACCAGAGAATGCACGAGATTGGGTCTTTTTGCATTTGAGTCTAGGAGGGATTAGGACAAGGGAGTTAGTGCTCCTCAGGGACCTGGAGCATCCAGCTTTTTGTAGTTTGTCTGAAAGGTAAGAAGGGGTGTTTTGGTGAAGAGCTTTGTGAGTGATACATGCAATCTTGACAGGAGAGATGTGGTCAAATCTTTTACAGTCAGAGATACGTCTGGCAGCTAGGTTGAGAACAGATTTAATCGGTGCAAGGTGGACTTTAGGAGTACCAGCAAGTGTGGCGTTACCATAGTCAATTCTGGAAAGGACAAGTGATTGGACAACGATCTTGAAGTCATCAGCTGGAATAAAAGGTTTCATTTTTTTGTGGTGGTAAAGGGTGAAAAGAGCACCTTTAGCTGCATTTTTAATCTGGGGGATGAGATTAAGATTCAGATCGCTGCTGATGCCTAGGGATTTGACAGAATTGGAGGTGGAGAGGGAGCAATTAAGTGCTTTGATATCATTGATCCATAGTTGAACAGGAAGGGAATTGTTTTTCGGAGTGAAAAGGATGATTTCAGTTTTTTTAGGATTCAGTTTGAGATGATTAAGATGGAACCAGGCTTGGACTTTATTCAGGGTATCATTGAGGTGAAGGATGTCATTGTGGGATTTGATCTTGTAGTATAGTTGGGTATCGTCAGCATAGAGGTGGTAACATATTTTAGCTTGTTTGAGAATGAGGGTGAGTGGTTCCATGAATAGATTGAATAGGGTTGGGGAAAGGATATAACCTTGTGGGACACCAAGTGAGACAGGTTGAGGTTTAGAGAGGCAGTGACTGAGCTTAATTTGTTGGGATCTATTTTGAAGGAACGAGGAGAACCATTTGGGTACAGTGGAGGGCCAGAGGAAGTTTGGGGCATATTACCAACGAGTAGCGATAATTATCGCTAAATAGGCTTAGCGACAATTTTTTTATCGCTGCCTATCGCTGGATATGTTAGCGGAGAAAACATGCTATTAGCAACGTTTTTCTCCATTGTGCTAAAATATCCAGCGATAGCGGCGAAATGAGTGAATATCGCTGAGAATACAGCGATATTCATGCATTAGCGACGAAATGCTCTCAGCCATGTTATCCACCTCCCATTGGATAACATGGCTAAGAACTGGTCTGGGCAGGTGTTAGTATTTGGAGATATTCGCGCTTAGCGCGAATAATTCCAACGCTACGCCTGCCTTGCTAATAGGCGATAGCGACGTTAGCGACTGCTTTCAGTCGCTAACTGGTTTGGTACACCCACTCTGCATGTCATTAGCGATAAACATCGCTGACATGCAAAGCGGGCCCCAAACCGCTCACTATCGACTAAAAGCTGTCGCTAACATCAGTTAGCGACAGCTTGCTAATAGGGCGATAGAATTATCGCCGCTTAGCGGCTGAAAACGGCCACTAAACCGGCGATAATTGCCTATCGCCCTGCTTGATAATATGCCCCTTTGTTTTTTAACAATGCTAAAGAGTTCTCTGGGGCGGTTTCTAGCCTGGTCAAGTTGTGACCAGAGAAAGGAGGCATTTTCATTGAAGATGTGTTTTTTGTATTGGGCTCTGGCATTTCTAAAGAGAACCAGATTATCAGAGGTGGGATGATTCCTCCAGGCACGTTCTGATTGCCTGAGGGCCCGTCTTTCATTATTAAGGTCAGAATTGAACCAGGATTTGGGAGGATTTTTTGTTGTTGTTTGAGTTTGATTGGGGCAATTTGGTCGAGGGCTTCACAAATAGAATTATTGTAATGTTTGGTTAGGTCATTGGTGCTGTGAGAGAGAGGCGAGAAGTGAGCGAGTTTTTATAGTGGATTCCAATTCGCCACGTGGAATAAGGTGAAGATTATGAGTAGGTTTCATAGGTAAACTGCCGATAGGGGTGGGGCGAGTAATGGAGCTATTCAAGGTAAAGAGGATAAGGTGGTGATCAGACCAGTCTACGGGAAGAATCTTTGAGAGAGAGGCCAGATCCTTGCTAGTCAAAATAGCATCAAGGGTGGCCCCTTTGGTGTGAGTCGGGGATTGGCAGAGTTGGGTCAGGTCAGTGATGTCCATGGTGTCTTTAAATAGGGTGACAGCAGGGTCATCGTTTTTATTCTAGTGGATATTGTAATCACCAAGAAAGAGATTCTTGGAGTGGGAGAGCGATGCTTGAATAATAAGATCAGACATTTCTTCAGTAAAGGAGATACAATTTCCAGGGGGGTGGTAAATAGTGTATAACCAAATGGTGGGGGGGTCAGGATTAGTGAGATCAGCGCAAAGGTATTCAAAGGTGGAAGGGTCTTGTAGATGAACTAGCGAGAGATTAAGTTCATCTTTAATGATTAGGGCAAGGCCACCTCCTATTTGCTCGATTCTATCTTTCTTAATGATGGAATAACCTGGGGGAATGAGCAAGTCGAGGATAGTAGTGGAATGGGGGCTAAGCCAAGTTTCAGTAAGGAATGCGATGTCTATGTTTTCACTGAGAATGGTTTCCGCAATCTCAGTTGCGTGTCAGGAGGTGGATCGGCAGTTAATCAACATGCAAGAGAGGGGAGTGGGGTCGGGATATTGGGTGGGGAAACAGGGGAGGATAGGTCTAAGTTGTTGGGGGGGTCTAGGTGATGCCGGATGAAGGGGGAGTCTGCTCATTCCTAAGAGAACTGGGATAGTAGACTGATGGATAGGGGGAATAGTGGACGAGGATGGTGAGGGAGAGACAGGGGAGATCGTAAAAAAGTTAACTCCTAAGGCCGTTGGGCAGGTATCATGTTGTGGAGGGGAGGATGTGTTGGCATTGCAAGGAGGGACAATTTTGGTAAGTTCAGCGGGTTTGGATGGGGTTGTGTAGTTATGAGGGAGGGGTGGGCAAGGTGGAGTGTTGGTGTTGGTAACAACGCAAGGCGGGCAGTTTGTGGGGAAATTGAGAGGAGTGTTGATGTGTGACGATAAGATGACTTGTGAGGGGACCGATGTGTGGGCATGATCTGAAGAGTGGGCTTTAGCAATGAGAGAGACATCAGTTCTAAGAGTGGAGAGTTCTAAAACAAGGGATGAAAGGAGAAGTTCAACATTAAGGAGTGATTGTGTAAGAAGTTAGGAGTGAAGTGGACCAGTAGTTTTTAGGAAGTTTGAAGAGTTAAAGTTATCTAGGAAACGGAGATTGTGGGGAGGAAGGGGAGATAACCTGGGGGGGAGGAGAGGGGAATTATAATGTGGGGGAGGATCCTTTTTGGGGAGAGGGGGGACACAGGAGGTAGACGTAGGTAAGGCATTTGTTGTAGGCAGACAGTTTGGTAAATGGGGCGGAGAGACAGAATGGGTTGGCATACCTGGTATATTGTGGGTTGTATGAGAGAACAAGGGAGTGTGAGAAGGGGGTATCGGTGGAGGAGACGTGGCAGCTGTTGAGAGGGTATGGAGGGCGGTTAAGCGAGGAGGGAGAGGATAAAGTGCATCAGAGGGTGAAGTGATATGGATGTGAGAGGGAGAAAGGACAGTAGAAGAAAGTGCATTATTGGTTTGAGGGGATATAAGGGGGTAGGTGGGAAGGCTGGAGGCGTCGATGAGGAGTTGTATAAGGTGGAGGATTGGAGGGGATTGTTCAAGGGGTGATCATAGGGAGAGGAGTGAACGGCTGAGCATAAAGAATTCGGGGTTAAAGAGGAAGCAAGAGTGAGCGTGCGGTTGACAGGGGGATTAGACAGTTTAGAAGAATCACGAGGGGGTGGGAGAGTCATTGGTCGAGGAGAATGGGGGAGGCATGTACACTAGGAGACTGGGAGGCAAGTGTGTCGTAACAGGTTATAATGTTGAGAGCGAGGGTGGTAAGTAGTGATTGAGAATAATAATCATAATTGGGGGAAGAGGAGGGCGAAATCGTGTGAGGAGATAATGGGGGAAGGGGTGTAGGGAGTCAGTACTTGAAATAGTAATGGAGGCCGGGGAGGTCAATTGAGGTTGGGAAAGGGCAACAGTGTTGGGTGTAAGAGTGGATGATTCAGTGCGGGGGGAATGGGGGCAAGGGGGGATAGTGTGTTGAAGATAGTAGCGGGGTTGAGGGCTCGAGTAGTCAATGGAGATTGGGTATAGACATCAAAGATGGGAGAGGAGGAAGGTAAATCAGGGAGAAGAGATAGGTGGTATGAGACACGCTGGATGATGATGGAACTAGGAGTTGGGGTAAATCAGAGAGGGGAGACAGGGGGGCCGGGGACGAGAAGGGAGGTGATGGGTCCAGGGGTTGAGGGGGTGAGAGGGGTGGGTTCAAGGACTGTGCGAGGGATTGGGATAAAGCACTAAAGTGATGTTCAAAGATGTGGAGGTGATTTTCAGACGCTTGGATGAGAATGTTTCCAGATTTGAAGAAGGAAATATCTATTTCACCCAGGAAGGAAGAAGAGGGAGTAGTGGAGAGTTTCAGACCGTATGGGATCTTGCAGGAATTAGAGATAACTGGAATATAACAAATAACTGTTATCTGTTAATAGCGCCAATATACCCAGCTGGGTGAATGAGTACTCTACACCTACACCTGCTACATTATTAAAATCTCAACATATATCCTCTTCTGTGGCAGTGTACATTTCACTCTGGTGCAGTTTATGATAATGTTACCTTTCAAAATGTTGAGCATTTTCATGCAGTTAGATCCCACTCCACTATATATTTACATTCATATGTATTACCTGCTGCATGTTCACTGCATTTCAATAGAAATCTGGTGCAGTTTCAGTCCAGTTACATTATTATCTGACGTAAGGTGATCTTCAGGTAGATTTCAATTGTAAGAACAGATGCTGCTAGAATTCAGATTAATGAAACAAGCATTGTTAATGCTGATGAGTACGTTCAATGTTACAGTTTCCTGGATTTTCACAACAGTCCCAATGGGAATCTGCAGTTCTTGTTGATTTTCCAAGTGCACTGTTGCAAAAGGTCACACATGTCAGCGGATCCTAGTTGTTGAATCTAGGTGTGCACCATATTTTGTGAATGTGATCAAAGACTTTTGCATGTATGCAGCCTACTCTGTAATTATTGTGGGTTTGAAGTTGAAGGTGCTCCACCCCAGTTAGTTTTCCTTTGGTTATTGGGGGTTGGAATTTGAGGGCGTTCCAACCCACTTAGTTTTCCTTTGGTGGTATTTCAACTGCGTCTGGCATTGGTGCAATTTTTGCTGTTGTATTATTTAAACCTCTTGCAGTTTTCTCTTCACTATAATTCTTCAATATATAAAATATATTATTTTTTATTAATTTTATGTAATATAATGTAATATTTTTGTTTTAATGATGTTCAGCAGTTAAAGATTTACATGTGGGGAGGCATGTCAAGATTAATAATAACTTGTTTTTGCTTTACCACTTGATACGGCAGTTTGCCACTTCCACACATTGTAATAATTAAGGTATTATCTCATTTAATGGCAATCAGTTGATCCACTTTGGACAGATGAAAAGTGGAGTTGGTCTTGCCGTGATTTCAGTGTTTGACCTGCAAGTTCCATAACTGTCAGCATCAGAGACCCTGCCGCCTTACAGCCAAATCGAGTCACTTTTTTGAACATCTATTAATACATTTGAAAGGATTACACAATCACAATTAGATGACTGTGGTGACCTCCCTTTGGATCCTATCCACAAACATTTATCCTAAACTTTGCGCTTTACCTGTCTGCCTTTGAGATGTAATTTACCTGCCTTGGAGATGTGATTTGTGGTAGAAGCTGTGATGTTTTCCAATATGGAATTCAATGATGTATTAATTCGGGAACATAGGGTTTTAAAAACTTAACATGAAATTAGTGAAGCACTTTGTGTGTGAGCAGTCAGCATCTTTTGTCATTCTCAAGAAAGAACTGCTATGGCTGTCTTTGTGCATCACGTCAAGTAGAATCATTTTTTACCACTTGCCATGTAATGGTGTCTTGCTGCGGTGTGCTAGGAAACAGTATTGTAGAATTTACTGATGCTGCTAATTGCAGTTGTAGGGTTGTACAGCAGCAGAAACCTGTTTCTGGGGTGAAATGTCCCAAACAACTATTCCAGGCTCTGGTGCAACTTTGTGTAGACTTTAATACGTTGCAGATTTCTAACAATCTAGTGTAACTTCTACTGTAATTGGATTTCTTTCTTGTGCAGCTGTGATGGTGGTTTTTGAAACGTGAATCAAGCTAGGAAGTAAAACAGAGCTGTAGATAAAATTAGGGCAGTCAACAACTAGGTACATAGCAGCACAAGACTTCCTGGAAAAACTGCCAACAAAAATGGTTGCGTTGCCACAACTCTTGTACTACTTTGCAATGATCTCTATATCCTTGCTGGCAGCAATTTTCTGAGAATTAAACGTAATGCTAGCAGATTTTATGAGAAGCCTGGGTTGTTGCAAATTCTGAGAATGTCCATAGATGAATCAGCGCTGACATGCCCCGTTGCTGGGGCAGCAAGGCACTTTACAAATTCGATAACTTAACATAACATGAAGGAGGGAGAGGCTGAGAGGGCCGGACTTTGAACTTTGTTACCTGGTATCTCAACTTCAACTTGACCATCTGACTCGACCACCACCACTCACCTCAAATGGAGGGGGAAACTCTCCAGCTGGAGCTAAGGGGAGCTGACTTAGCGGCATAGCTGTTGGGACACCAGACACATAGGAGGGGCATGCCCATAGTGCAGTGAGGAGCAAACTAAAGCTGGGACCTGTGCCTCACAATAACAGGTATGACTGAGGCTTACACCCCTGAACTTCCGGTTCCCACCGTAGCAGACAGATCAACAGCCAGATGGACGAGCTTGGTGGCATCGTGACAGACGATGCAGATAGGGACAGGGAGAGAACTATACATGAACGTTTTATTAAAACTTGTACCATCATTGTAGCAGAATATGACACATTGTACAATTTCCTAGTTTATGGCTCATGAACTAGGTGACTCAGAAAAGTTTTGAGGAATGGTGACATGGGACCTCATGCACATGGAATTTGAGGCGCATTAGTCACAATAGGTGTCTATTGTAGCCTGATCACTCAAAGAGAGATGTTAGTGAACTGACAGATAAACTGTCAATAGACCTGGAAGTTGGACTGATAGATAAAATATGTGAGGTGACATTGACGTACACACCAATGGTGTAGAGGAATGCCTGGTTCAAACCTTTTCAATACAGCTACCCACATAGGATGTATCCAACCTCCAGGAAATTTGGGAATAACTCTCAGGTAGCTTTGTATTCCTGTTCTGGATGTCAGGAATTCGTTGAAGATTGTTACCATATGGTATGGGCGTGCCTAGGATTGATTGCATACTCAAACTCAGTGGCCGCCACTCTCAGCTGAAATTACCTGTCAAGACAGGACTATTTCACCCAAAGGTAAGTCACCTCGGGGTAATGAATAGAACAAGGACAAACAGGTCCCACTCACTGCAGCTTCCTGAACCTAGATGTGTGGCTGGTTAATTGTTTAATAGCAATGTATTGAGGTCGACTGTGAACACCACAATCGCATGTTGGTTAGCGGAGGACAAAAGGGGGCTGCAACCAGGGTGCTACATAGCCTTACAGATGCTCTAGAGCACCCTGAAAAACTGTGAGTATGCAGATCACCAGAACAAAAGCAGGACAGTAAAGGGTATGTGCTGAACATTTATCAGTAAGTTATTTGAGTGGTACTGGGCTCACTCAGTCAAAAGGGGGAGTCTTAGTCTGTACGTTCAATGCCTTAAATCTGGTGGTCTGACAACCCTCACTCCATCCCAGAGGCATTTCAAGATGGCTGTGGCACTTCTGAAAGTGCACCCTGGATCCTCCAGTACTGAAATGCATATCAAAAACCTTAGCACTGTCTCTTCCTGCGCTGCACCTGATCACATCTGTTAGTGAAGGGAGCCCAATGAAACCAGAGTGCATAAAATATTAACACAGTAAAACCTCAGAGATGAGGGCGTAGACCAAGTGTGTACAAGTCCCAGTTCATGCTGCTTCAATCAAAATTCGGTATTGACGCTTGACTCTCCGTGGTCCACCGATCCAGGCCACAATTCACAATTAAACTACTACTTTCGGAAAAGGAGCGTCTTCTCAGTACCAACAATTATGGCAATCAATTATTGACATTCGTCCAAAAAACAATCAGCAGGCCAGATTTCAGTTCCAATGAAGTATTCCAATTTTATTCCAGAAATATCAAAAATAGCATCATTTGTACATTATCATGACATCTTGACAGCCTATGTGTTTCGTCCTGTGCTGGGCATCATCAGGGCTAGAGTTTTAGTTCAATAACTCCTTGTTACAATGGGAATCCTCTCTGGCTGTTCCTTAATCATAGGCATCAATTTCTTTTATTTATTGTTTGTTTATTTAACCATTTATCCTCCCATGGATCCTCCTCCAATGAATAATCAATATTGCATTCCAACGAAGCGCCCTTTAGTCATTCTTTATATTGACATTTTGATTGTGACTGTATCTTTACTCCTCATTGATCCCCAATTTCTTGACTGTTTGTATGGCACCAATGATTTCGCCAATGGCCACAATGAGCTCATCACCATGAACAGCCGGTCCGATAAATCCCGCTGCATAAAATATTAGTTTACAGAAAGACCTGCTGATAGTGCTGCACTCTGTTGGGTTTCAAGACTGCACAACCGATGGCAGAGGAGAACTCACAGCAGAATCAGGTTAGGGTTCACACCCCAGCCACGGGGTACAAATTGAGAATGAGTTTGTGAGTGAGAGGTTAAGTAAACAGGACATTTCGAGAGTCTGATGTGTTACCAACAAATAAGATAGTTTGGGGTGGAAGTTTGAGAGAACAGCGTCAGACCTGGACGTAGTTTGCGGAGTTTTGCTACGCAGAACTCTGCGAAGTTACAAACAAACTCCGCAAAGTTCAGTGAGTGGCGGAGTGAAGTGCGAACTGCAGTTTGCGCTTGTATTCCTGCCGCTCGGGTAGAAATTCTACCAGAGCGGCAGCTCGTGCTCGCGAACTTACAGTTCGCTGTTGCAAACTTACCGTTTGCGTTCGCGAGCAGGGAAAAACTGTGCTTCACATCGCGAAGCGGAGTGTGGAGTGCAGAAAACTGTGCAAACTCCGCAAATGGAGCGAAGTTCACCGCCCAGGCCTAAACAGTATTACTCTTGGTCACAGAGAGTAGCACACATACCCCTAGTGGCAAAACGAAACTTGAGCGGGCCCCCCTGCAAAGTACATGGAGGCTCCCCCGGACCCAGTCAGGTGCTCTCAGGCTAGGCGTGAAAAGTGCCGGGGGGGGCATGAATCTCATGGCACTGTGGTGCTGTGGGGACTAATGTTATACCACTGATACTCCCCTAAAACCACATTACACAACTCTGCTGCAACCAGACCAGAATTTACCCATTCACAAATGGAGGTCTGCTTATTTCTCTGGGAGAATAAAACACAGATTTTAAAACAACCCTTCCCTCTGCCCATCATCAATTCTTCTTTTTGGATTCTAGATAAAGAAGCCTTATTCAGCTGTCTATCTGTGGGGGCCACAATCACCTTGGTCTTCTCTTGCTTGCTCTGATTTTATGAACAGAAAAAATCCAGGGCACCTGCCCTACTACTCTGCTACTCTGCAGACCTCAGCACACTTAGAATGAGGTTGCAAGACTCATGGCTCAGTTCCGTCTTAACGCATGGGCATGCTGGGAAATGCCCGGGACCCCACGAGATAGGGGCTCCATGCACACCAGAATTTAACACCAATTTTCTGTTTAACATTTTTATTCCTGTGAGTGGTTGTGCAGGCAGGGTCCAGTGCACTGCTTTGCCCGGGGGCCTATAATGCTGTTAAGACGGCCCTGTCATGGCTCATTGGGTACAATGTTAGTAACAGACGAGCTTCCAGATTGCAGTGGAGAGCCCTAGCATAACTGAGTAGAAGGAGTGCACAGCACAGCGGACTTTAATGGTCTAATATACAACTAGGAAAGAGTTGGCAAATAGTTGGCGACAGGCAGTGGAGTTAGGCAGATGTCATCTATCCCCATGTCTCATGCATGTAGTCCCTTTTTCTCTCATAGTGGCATCCACCCTCTGTGTGGAATATATCTTATTGGTGTAAGAGTTTTGGGCATCGATTTACTAAGGCTTTGCACCAGCACAAAGTAATGCAAATACTGATGCCATGTCTGAACTGGGGTGGTGGAGTGAGCCAAAGAATTAGATGGATTAGATCAGTTGACTGGGGGTGAGTGTTTGATTTACTCAAACGCTCCGTCCATTATCCCCTTTGGTATCGCTTTGTTCGCCCTAAGTTGGCAGGGTATGCCCAGACGTGGGTCCCTTGCTCACTTTGCCACTGGATTCAAGATAGCCTGGCTGATGAGGATTATGAACCCGAAACCGGTCCCAGGATGCTTGTTTCCAGTCCAGAGAAGACATGGCTTGGCAGTTTGGCGCTGAACTGTTCCCATGAGGCACAGGGTCTGACTGATTTGCATATGGCCATGTCTGAACTAGGGTGGTGGAGTGAGCTAAAGAAAGATGATGGATTAAACCCAGATCAGTTGACTGGGGGTGAGTGTTTGATTTGCTCAAACGCTCCGTCCATTATCCCCTTAGGCAACTCAAAAAGGCACATGCTACCTATTTCCAAGCAACGAATTGCGTTTTGTACTGCAAAACTGCCCTTTTCTCAACACAAATACATCTTTATGTTTCTTCGCATCATTCTGCATCCAGAGGGTGTCGAAGTGGCATTGCTGCATCAGATCAGCACCAACACTCATAGGATTTCATGCAAAATCCAGTCTACTAAGATAGTTACACTGGGCTATACATCAACAAACTACCACCTACATGAAGCAGGCATGAACAAGGGGAAATGTGTTCATTTCTCCAAAAAGCAGACACATTGAATGTGTGCTGCAGTGCACAGCACACATCCAATGAATGGGATATGTCTGAGTTTATCTGTGAATATGAATTTTTACTAGAAAGGTATGCTTTGCATACAAATCTTATGCCAGACAACGCTCGCTCACCTCTGCCCCAAGGTGCCAACCTGTGCATTGTGAAAGGCAGCCTTGGTTACATGTTGGCACCATGGACGCCAGCAGCAGCAGACAGGTCACGCTAGATATGGCTCTGGGCTGTGTTCTCTCACTTGCTTGATGCAGTGCTGCTAATCTGGATGAAACTGTGTCACTGAACCAGGTCCATGTAGGCTGAGGAGTCGTTTGTACGTTTGTGCAGTGAATCTACACAGGAGCGCATGTATGAGGATCCCCTCTGAGAAGAGCCCAACCATTTCAAAACAGCATGTTACCATGCACCACTGCATCAATCTGGACTTCCTAGTCCAAGAAAACTTGAATAACTTGAGTGATAAAGATGATTACTTAGTAGATAAGGTGCCACACTGTGGTCTTTATTGTCACAATAACTCCACATACATGTACCTTGATAGTATACATATCTTCAAGGCACGTAGATGTGGAGTTAGGAATAGTAAATGTATACTTCCCTATTTGCACTAACCTTTCGATATTTTGGTCTTCAATATTTTGTCCACAATATTCTTGTATCAAGATATTCATTTTCTTGATATTCAATAGTATAATCCTCCCATAGACATACACAAACATGAGGCCTGGTATGCAGACACCCTCTTAACCACATCTGTAAGAGAAGAGGTCCCTTCAATAGAGAGGCTGAAAGAAGTAAAGCGATTGTTAATCTGTTTCGGTGTAAGTGGCAGTCCAGTGGCATAACACAGAAAGGATGGAGCCCCCCTGCAGAATGTGATGAGAACCCTTCCAGTCTCCCATATCTCATAGATGTTTATTGCCCTTGGTCTGACTAGGGCCCACCAGAAGGGTTTGGAGCCCCCTGCGCTGCAGGGCCTGCACATGATTGGGTTAATTCCCTGCGCCAAACCAAACAAAATTGAGCATGTCTCTAGAATTGAGTAGTACAGGGGAATATAGGGGCATATTATCAACAACTAGCGATATTTATCGCTAAATAAGCTTAGCGAATTTTTTTTATCGCCGGGCATCGCCAGATTTTATTGCAGAGATAACGTGCTATTAGCAACGTTTATCTCCAATGCGATAAAATGTCCGGCGATAGAGGCGAAATGCGTGAATATCGCTGGGAATCCAGCAATATTCAGGCATTAACGCCAATAGGGTCTTAACCTGAATATTCAACTCCCATTGGATATACAGGTTAATAAGTGGTCTGAGCAGGCGTTAGTTTTCAGCGATATTCGCGCTTAGCGCAAATTTTTTTAATCGCTACACCTGCGTTCCTGCGTTGATAATAGGCGATAGCGATGTTAGCGACTGCTTTCAGTCGCTAACAGGTTGGGTACGACCACTTTGCATGCCATTAGCGATAAATATCGCTGCCATGCAAAGCGGGCACCTAACCGCTCGCTATCACCTAAAAGCTGTCGCTAACTGATGCTTGTGACAGCTTGCTAATAGGGCGATGAAATTATCGCCGCTTTGCGGACGAAAACGGCCGCAAAAGCGGCGATAATTTCATTTTGCCTGCCTTGGTAATATGCCCCATAGTTACTGAACTGCCGGAAATTAAGACAGTTTCTCTTTTTCGTCTCCAAATCATAAAACCTGAAAATTCAAAAGGTCTCTTCTCATCAGCAACCAGCCAGTTCTCATAGGCCCTGCATGTGTGCATTCCAGAAACAAAATGATACCTTAAAGCTTTGAACCAAAGCCAGGAAGTCTCCAATTGCAAAAATTCCTGAATCCTGGCACCCTCCAGAGTGCGTTTCTGATCTGTGACATGAAAACCTGCGACAGCGTGGTCTCCCGGAATGTCACCTCAGCGACACATGATACGGCAGGCAGGCTGGGACTGCGTTGCAAGGTTATATTGGTTCGTGAGACACGGGTTGTAAACATTGCAACCCAAAAAGTAATCTAGCGGGGTCTCTGCATGCGATTCCTAAGAATGTGTACATTCATGGGACACAGGACTAGAGACATGCTCAGCGTGTAGGTTTCCTGCTCTGCCGCCATGACCTGCTATCAAATGCACATATATAAATACAATCTTATACATATTGTCATTACAGAATATCAATTTCTGTTCCATGCAGAAAGCGGGAAGAAAAACAATGACAAATAAGTCAATGAGAGTAGAACATTGATTCAGAGGCCAGTAATATTGCTCGCAGTAGCAGAGAGTAACACTTGAAATCCCACTTTCATCTTAGCACGTGACTCCCCATAAAACTAAGCCACAGTCATCCGCAATTTTATAATTCCTCTCTTGATTTCAAAATTCCCATCTCATTGTTCCACCATATCTTGAATAAGGATACTACTCCATACTATTAACAAATATGTATCTTTATTTAAAGGCTGGTGAATCTCTTTTTCGATTATTTAAAAAATCTAGGGGCATATTACCAACGTTAAGCGATATTTATCGCTAACGATGCTTAGCAACGAATGTTTTACCGCTAAGCATCGTCAGAAATTATCGCAGATAAACCTTGCTATTATCAAGGTTTATCGCAAATGCGATAAAAAACGGCCGCAATGCATGAATATCGCTGAAAAGTCAGCGATATTCATGCATTACCGAGCTATTGCTCTTAGCCATGTTATCCACCTCCCATTGGATAACATGGCTAAGAACTGCTCAGGGCAGGTGTTAGTTTTTGGAGATATTCGCGCTTAGCGCGAATATCTCCAAAAGTTGGTAATAGGTCCTAGCGATGTTAGCGACTGTTTCCAGTCGCTAACATCTTGGCACGCCCACTTTGCATGTCATTAGTGATAAATATCACTGACATGTAAAGTGGGGCCCAAGATGGTCGCTATCTTCTACTAGCGGTCGCTAACTGGTGTTAGCGACAGCTAGGTAATAGGGAGATAATTTTATCTCCGCTTTCTTGGCTTTTAAAGCCAAAAAAGCGGAGATAAACCCCCTTGATAATATGCCCCCTAGTTAAGGATACTTAAAAGTTTATACAGTCTTTTCTCTGACAACTTGACAATCTATACCATATAAAATCTGTATAATAATGTTTCCCCTTTCATAATTATGTAATTTCTACACCCTTCCCAGTCTAAAACAACGGGGCAGATTTAGACAGACATTGTGGGGCATATTTACAAAGAAATAACGGGGCGCTGCAAACAATTTAGCAGCCCCATGCTGCATTATTTCAAAAACGCAGGGATGCGCCATATTCACAAGAATACAGTGCACCGCTGCCAAGCGCCAATGCAGCAACCCTTGCGCCATTGTGCAAGGGTGCCTGCGTTGCAGGGATGATTGTTTATGTGCAGGAACGGACACCCTCCTGCACATAAACAATCTTTAAAGGTGACTTGCTCCTTCTTTGTGTGCTGCAGAATGCCACACACATAGAAAGAGAGAAAAACAAGAAGAAATACAGGGACATATTATCAAGGGGGGGTTATCTCCGCTTTTTTGGCTTTAAAAGCCAAGGAAGCGGAGATAAAATTATCTCCCTATTACCTAGCTGTCGCTAACACCAGTTAGCGACAGCTAGTAGGAGATAGCGACCATCTTGGGCCCCACTTTGCATGTCAGAGAAATTTATCACTAATGACATGCAAAGTGGGCGTGCCAAGATGTTAGCGACTGGAAACAGTCGCTAACATCGCTATCTCCTATTACCAACTTTTGGAGATATTCGCGCTTAGCGCGAATATCTCCAAAAGCTAACACCTGCCCCTGAGCAGTTCTTAGCCATGTTATCCAATGGGAGGTGGATAACATGGCTAAGAGCATTAGCTCGGTAATGCATGAATATCGCTGACTTTTCAGCGATATTCATGCATTTCGGCCGATTTTTATCGCTTAGGAGATAAACCTTGATAATAGCAAGGTTCCTAAGCGATAAAAATCGCCGCAGCTCGGCGATAAAAATATTGCTGCTAAGCCAACATAGCGATAATTATCGCTAGTTGTTGGTAATATGCCCCACAATTATTTCTCCTCGTAGCACCACTCTAAAGCCTGCTTTTCAATGGCATTGTTTTTGCCGCTGCCTCAGATTTACAGATCCTTGTAAATCTGGGGCAGCGTCAAAAAGCAATAGGGCTTGCGGTGGAATGCCCACAGCAACACACCCATTGCACGCCTCTTTGAAACTGCTTGATAGGGTACAATATTTACAGTGCAGGGTTAAGCCACTCAAAGTAGCTTAGCACTGCGTTGTAAATATGGAGCAGGGCATTGCACCACCAGTGACACTCCGGCGGCACAATCCCCTTGTAAATATGCCCCAGAGTAGCTACAAAGTCACGTAAGGTGTTACGCAATGCTGTGTAAGGCCTTGAAAAAGTATTTACTTTCGAGAAAAGAAAGTTGCAAGTTGCTCTTGATGTAATGCAAATAGTACATTTGGCTACTTTTCATCTAGGAAGCATTCCATCCATGGGTTATACTTGAGCGTTCCATTGCTACCATCTTTGATTTTGATACAAAGCCAGATCTACAAAGATTGTGAGACCTGCCTTTGAGCCAAAAAATAACAGCTCCTTGAGCCAGGCATGTTTCATTTCTTAAAACATTTAACTTCACTGTACAGCAGACATCCAATGTGTGATATGCAAAAATATGGCCTCTGCATAGGAATTTGTACTGGAAGGACATGAAGCACAAAAACCTATGCTAAACAGCATTCACACACTTTTGTGCTATGGTGCAAGGGTATGCAAGGATATGTGTGTGGCACAAGACTGTCTTAAGGGCATCTGTGTGGGGGAAGAGAGCACCTGCCATATTTAGTCCATATGATTCTGCTCTGCTCTCTCCCTCAGGTGCAACACAGCACAACAACTTTGACCGGCCAGAAGCACCATTACGATGACTGGATTAGAGATTCTCAAATGGACTTGGCCAATTTTTTTTCCCATTCCACAGTAAGCCTGGTCTTGTGGTAAATCTGCAAAACTTTACTGGTTTGCTTCCACCTGCCATGGATGGGAAAAAAGCAGAAGGCAGCCAGCAACCCTGTTGCAAACCATGAACCAAGGAGTTTTTATTCAGGTTATGTAGTTTGTGTGGCTCGTGGTTTTCCGACAAGGAGAACCATGCAAAACAGCTGAAATGCGCCTGTTTCTCTTTTCGGTTCACAATTCTGAAGACTTGTGTCACTCAGGCCTGTCTCAATGTGGGTGGCCGGTGCAGTGTTTCTTTGCCCATCTCCTTGTAACCTGGCAGAGTGGGGTGGCAGGGCCACACCGTGTTTGATAGGTTATCAGCCGGGTTGTCCCCAACCAACTTAAAACTCTTTACCCGAGGCTCTCTAGAGCAACCTTTCTCTGGTGGCTTCCAGGTTGCATGCCAGAGAAAGAAAAAACTCTACTGCTCATTTTGAGGTTTTTACCGTGATCACATCAATGTCTTAAACTGCTGAAAATTCATTTTAAATACTGGTCACTAACTTAGCCATTTGTTCACACCTTTGCACTTACTTCATCTTACTTTAGACCGTAGGTACTTCTTGAGACTTAATTGAGAGGACAAATTAGAGCATGGATTAATGGAAATCCAAGGAAAAATCAGCAATTTAAAATGCATTGCAGTGCAAACATATATCACAAGTATTCTCAGGGTGGCATCACTGAATTGCCACTTAGTCATTCACACATACCCTTTTGAAAATGAGGTCAAGTAGACCAAACAGCACCAGGTGACTCTTCTCAGTAAGCATCTTGTAGGCTACTGAAAAAATTGTCAATAGTTGTGGGAAAATGGCTGTAACCAGAAGTGCCAAAGGACAGATTGGGACATAAAATTCCTCACCTATTTTAGTGTATGGTTTGGCCATGAAGAGCTGAAGGGTGTTCCTGAGAAGTTATGGTAACGGGAAGATTGATCAGATGCTGCCGGGACGGATCACAAAACAGTTGTCAAGGGAATTTGGTTAATTGCTTATCAAGACTTTTACAACATAATTCTGGAATTTTTATTGGGACAACCAGTACTTTAAATGAAATTCTTGGTCTGTCATTATTCTTGCGCAATTCACCTTTACCCAAATTGTTAAATGTGATAAGTTCTATTTATCTAATTCTAGGCAATTCTTTTGCATTGGTGGTTTCACATTGCTTTATACAAACATATTTTGACGTTTCTCTCTTAGGCAATACAAATTGTAAATTGTGTAGAAAAATTATGCAATGACTTTAACACAAACATGTCTATTCCCTGACCTTAGGCCTTATTTTTGCCTCAAGTGATTAAGACAATTGCAAATGCTAGATATCTCATTTTGCTTACGGAACAGATAGGTGGGGATGGAGTTGCCCCTTTTTGAAATCCCAAGCCCAGGATTTTTGCCTGCACGCCTCAATTTTTGCCAAATTCATTTTTGTTGGCTGTAGAATTCTGTGCACATTACCACTGCTAACCAGTGCTAAAGGAGTTGTACTCCCTTCTCAAAACATGGTAGAATAGGCTGATACCCAATTGGCATATTTAATGTACTTGTAAGTCCCTAGTAAAGTGGCACCGCAGGTGCCCAGTCTCTAGAAATTAAATACTACTAGTGGTTCTGCAGCACTGATTGTGCCACCCACTTAAGTAGCCCTTTAAACATGTCTCAGGCCTGCCATCGCAGAGGCTGTGAGTGCTGTTTAAACTGCCATTTCGACCTGGCAAAATAAACCTTTTGACGGGCCCAAAACCTCCTTTTTAATACATATAAGTCACCCCTAAGGTAGGCCCTGGATGGCCCCTACAGTAGGGTGCTGTGTATTTATTAGGACATGTACTTTTAAATTTTAGAGTTACGTTTATAAATTCGTTTTTCACAATTGCATGGGCCTCCCTCTCCAGTAGGATAACAAAGGAATTACCTTATTACATTTTAATAGTGTAATTTCCAAATGGGAAAAAGTAACTGGTTTATGTTTGGTGTCTCTGGAATCCTAATTTAAAATCCTAACTATTGGTGAAGTCAGATTTTAAATTACAATACTGAAAATGCCACTTTTAGTAAGTTGGCATTTTCAATCAATCAATCATACCATTTGTATAGCGCACTACTCACCCGAAGGGTCTCAAGGCGCTTGGGGGAAGGGGTCTGCTATTGCTCGAACAGCCAGGTCTTGAGTTGTCTCCTGAAGGCGAGATTGTCCTGGATCTGCCGAAGGTGGATGGGGAGGGAGTTCCATGTCTTGGCCGCCAGGTAGGAGAAGGATCTGCCTCCGGCGTTGGCTCTTCGGATGCGTGGTACGGCGGCGAGGGCGAGGCTAGTAGAACGTAGCTGGCGGGTGGGCGTGTAGAAGGTCAGGCGGTCGTTGAGGTACTTGGGGCCCAGGTCGTGGAGAGACTTGTGTGCGTGGGTGAGGAGCCTGAACGTGATCCTCTTGCTGACGGGGAGCCAGTGCAGGTCCCTCAGGTGGCCGGAGATGTGGCTGCGTCGAGGGATGTCCAGGATGAGTCGGGCGGAGGCGTTCTGGATGCGTTGGAGTCTTTTCTGTAGCTTGGCTGTGGTTCCGGCGTAGAGAGTGTTTCCGTAGTCCAGTCAGCTGGAGACGAGTGCTTGGGTGACCGTCTTCCTGGTTTTGGTCGGGATCCAGCGGAAGATCTTGCGGAGCATGCGTAGGGTGTTGAAGCACGATGAGGAGACGGCGTTGACTTGTCTGGTCATCGAGAGGGAGGAGTCCAGGATGAAGCCCAGGTTGCGTGCGTGGTCTGTTGGCTTGGGAGTGGTGCCCAGGGCGGGGGGCCACCAGGAGTCGTCCCAGGCGGAGGGCGATGGTCCCAGGATGAGGACTTCCGTCTTGTCTGAGTTCAGTTTCAGGCGGCTGTTCTTCATCCATTCGGCGACGTCTTTCATCCCTTCGTGTAGGCTGGTTCCGGCGGTGTCGGGGTCTCTGGTGAGGGAGAGGATCAGCTGTGTGTCGTCGGCGTAGGAGATGATGTTGAGGTTGTGCTGGCGTGCGATGGCTGCAAGAGGTCTCATGTAGACGTTGAAGAGGGTGGGGCTGAGTGATGATCCTTGCGGGACGCCGCAGATGACTTCGGTGGCCTCGGATCGAAACGGGGGGAGGCGGACTCTCTGTGTTCTTCCGGCGAGGAACGAGGTGATCCACTCCAGCGCCTTCTCTTGGATACCGATGTTGCTTAGGCGTTGAACTAGGATGCGGTGGCAGACAGTGTCGAACGCTGCAGAGAGGTCCAGGAGGATGAGTGCCGCTGTTTCCCCGTTGTCGAGCAGGGCTCGGATGTCGTCGGTGGCTGCGATGAGGGCGGTCTCGGTGCTGTGGTTGGCTCTGAAACCGGACTGCGAGGGGTCGAGGGATCCGTTCGTCTCGAGGAAGGCGGCCAGCTGTCTGTTGACGGTCTTCTCGATGACTTTGGCAGGAAAAGGGAGGAGCGAGATGTGGCGGGAGTTCTTGAGGTCGGTGGGGTCCGCTGTTGGTTTCTTCAGTAGGGCGCTGAGCTCGGCATGCTTCCAGCTCTCCGGGAAGGTGGCGGTGTTGAAGGAGGTGTTGATGATGTTCCGGAGTTGGGGTGCGATGGTGGATTCGGCCTTGTTGAAGACGTGGTGGGGGCAGGGGGCAGTTGGAGATCCAGAGTGGATGGTGCTCATCGTGCGGGCTCTGTCTTCGGTGGCCACTGTGGTCCAGGTGCGGAGGGTAACGGTGGGGGGCGTTGGTTCGACGGTAGGGTGCGTGGATGGTGCGTCGAAGCTGTTGTAGATGTCGGCGATCTTGCGGTGGAAGAACGAGGCGAGAGAGTCGCAGAGATCTTGTGAAGGAATGATGTCGTTGTTGCCGGTGCTGGGGTTGCAGAACTCCTTGACGATGTTGAAGAGTTCCTTGCTGTCATGGGAGTTGTTGTCCAGTCGTTCCTTCAGAGATTTCTTCTTGGTGGTGCGGATAAGCTGGTGGTGCTTGCGGGTGGCGTGTTTGAGGGCGGTCATGTTGTCTGTGGTCTGGTCACGGAGCCAGGCTTTCTCGAGGGTGCGGCAGTTCTTCTTGGAGTCCTTGAGTTTGTCGGTGAACCAGGAGGCCTTCTTGCTTCTGGGTCTGCTGGGAGGTTTCTTTAGTGGCGCGAGGTCGTCGGCGCAGGCGGTCAGCCACTGCGTGAAGTTGTGGACTGCTTCGTTGGGGTCCGTTGTGCTGGCGGGTGGGTTCTGGCTGAGGGAGGTGGTGAGCTGCTCAGCGGTGATCTTGCTCCAGCTCCTGTGAGGAAACTGTTGCGGGTGGTGGTGGGTCGTGGTTCTTCTGAAGCTGAAGTGGACGCAGCTGTGGTCGGTCCAGTGGAGTCCGGTGGCGTGGCTGAAGGTGATGTGCTTGCTGGAAGAGAAGACGGGATCAAGCGTGTGGCCGGCCTAGTGGGTGGGGGTGTTGACCAGTTGCTTGAGTCCGAGGTTGGCGAGGTTGTCCAGCAGGGCGGCGGTGTTGCGGTCCTTGTTGTTCTCCAGGCGGGCTGATGAAGTCCGTGATGTCGTCGCCGAATTGTGTGCGTGATCCCGGGGGTCTGTAGACGAGGGTGCCTCTGAGCGTCGTCTTTGGGTCGGCGTGGATATGGAAGTGGAGGTGCTCTGCAGCGGAGAAGGTGTCGTTGGAGTCGGTCGTGATGCGGATGGTGTTCTTGTGTACGATGGCGATGCCTCCTCCGGTCTGGTTGATGTGGTCCCTCCGGGTGATCTTGTATCCGTCTGGGATGGCGATGGCGATGTCAGGTGCAGAGGAGGCGTTCATCCAGGTTTCCGTGAGGAAGGCGACGTCTGGTGAAGTTGTGCCGAGGAGGTTCCAGAGTTCGATGGCGTGTCTGTGGATGGAGCGGGTGTTGAGCAGGATGCATTTGAGGTGGGTCTTGTTGGTGCTTGGCTTGGTGGGTGCGGTGCAGGTTCGGAGGCAGGTGAACTTGCAGGCCTTGCAGGTGAAGGGTCCGTGGATGCGTCTCGGGGTGGCCCGGCAGCAGGCGGGGTTCCGGCCGGCATTGAGTGCGTTGAGGGTGGCGGTGTTGTAGGTCTGTCGGGTGGTCTCGCGTCGGCGGGGTCCAGGCGCGGACGGGCGCAGACGGGCTTGCCTTTGGCGCGCCTTCGGCGCACAATTGGCGTGCCCGCTGTGCGTCAACGCTGCGCGTGCGTGGGGGCGACATAAGAAGGTAGCCGGGAGGGAGGGTCAGCTGGCAGGCGGGCACAGGAGCAAGCAGGCAGCAGTAGGAGCATGGGGGCGACCAGGCCTGGGTAAGGCACAGCGGTCGCTCCCAAGGTGAAGGAGATGTCTCCTTAAGAAGGTAGCCGGGAGGGAGGGTCAGCTGGGTGGCGGGAGCGGGGCGGCCAATGGGCTGGCGGGGGGCGGGGCTGCAGGGAGGCAGCGGCGGGAAAGTCTGGTGCGGGCGGGCGGCTCAGCGGCGGCTGGGTCGCCCTAGCGAGCAATCAGCAGGCAGGCGGGCACAGGAGCAAGCAGGCAGCAGGAGGAGTGTGGGGTGACCAGGCCTGGGTAAGGCACAGCGGTCGCTCCCGAGGTGAAGGAGATGTCTCCTTAAGAAGGTAGCCGGGAGGGAGGGTCAGCTGGGTGGCGGGAGCGGGGCGGCCAATGGGCTGGCGGGGGGCGGGGCCGCAGGGAGGCAGCGGCGGGAAAGTCTGGTGCGGGCGGGCGGCTCAGCGGCGGCTGGGTCGCCCTAGCGAGCAATCAGCAGGCAGGCGGGCACAGGAGCAAGCAGGCAGCAGGAGGAGTGTGGGGGTGACCAGGCCTGGGTAAGGCACAGCGGTCGCTCCCAAGGTGAAGGAGATGTCTCCTTAAGAAGGTAGCCGGGAGGGAGGGTCACCTGGGTGGCGGGAGCGGGGCGGCCAATGGGCTGGCGGGGGGTGGGGCCGCCGGGAGGCAGCGGCGGGAAAGTCTGGTGCGGGCGGGCGGCTCAGCGGTGGCTGGGTCGCCCTAGCAAGCAATCAGCAGGCAGGCGGGCACAGGAGCAAGCAGGCAGCAGTAGGAGCGTGGGGGCGACCAGGCCTGGGTAAGGCACAGCGGTCGCTCCCAAGGTGAAGGAGATGTCTCCTTAAGAAGGTAGCCGGGAGGGAGGGTCAGCTGGGTGGCGGGAGCGGGGCGGCCAATGGGCTGGTGGGGGCGGGGCCGCAGGGAGGCAGCGGCGGGAAAGTCTGGTGCGGGCGGGCGGCTCAGCGGCGGCTGGGTCGCCCTAGCGAGCAATCAGCAGGCAGGCGGGCACAGGAGCAAGCAGGCAGCAGGAGGAGTGTGGGGGTGACCAGGCCTGGGTAAGGCACAGCGGTCGCTCCCGAGGAGAAGGAGATGTCTCCTTAAGAAGGTAGCCGGGAGGGAGGGTCAGCTGGGTGGCTGGAGCGGGGCGGCCAATGGGCTGGCGGGGGGAGGGGCCGCAGGGAGGCAGCGGCGGGAAAGTCTGGTGCGGGCGGGTGGCTCAGCGGCGGCTGGGTCGCCCTAGCGAGCAATCAGCAGGCAGGCGGGCACAGGAGCAAGCAGGCAGCAGGAGGAGCGTGGGGGCGACCAGGCCTGGGTAAGGCACAGCGGTCGCCTTAGCCGCCTATCTCTTGGTCACATGACTGGGCATGGGCGACAGTTGGGCTTTGTGTATTTCCCCTAGGCAGTCACACAAAATGGGAGCTTAGGTTTGACTGGATGGGCTATCACCGGAAGGATGGGAGGGATGAGCTGAGTACTGCCCCACATACCCTTAAGTAGGCTGTGTCCTGCCTACACAGAAAGAGCTGCATACCCCTGTAGTTAGTCTGGAGCCAGGAAGGCTGGGCATCTGTGAACTTCAAAGGCAAGCCTCTAGAATCTTCTCCCCACT
Source organism: Lissotriton helveticus (assembly GCF_964261635.1). Taxonomy (NCBI): domain Eukaryota; kingdom Metazoa; phylum Chordata; class Amphibia; order Caudata; family Salamandridae; genus Lissotriton; species Lissotriton helveticus. The sequence goes on from NC_136072.1 coordinate 1,077,065,938, forward strand.
TCAAAGGCATAACTTTGTATAAAAGAAGGATCTCAAGCACCACGTCTTCAGTACATTTCTGGACCTGTGGATACTCTGTCAGTAAGTACTGTTGTGCTGCTACAAGGACTGCCACTCTGCTGGACTACTGCTCTAAGGGAACTGGTACTCTGCTGTGGTGACCTGCTACCTGCTGCCCTCTTGCCTGGGGACTTGCATATCCATCTTTAACCCCAGGACCCAAAAGTGCCTCAAACAGTTAGTCTGCAGGCCTCCTGACTGATCCTCAGGGACATAAGAGGCTCCCCAACCACCTCCTGGACTCAGTTGTATCGTGTTCCTGACCCCCAAGTGGTGCCTCTTTGCTCCTGGACTCTTGGTGTGGCTCACAGGCTCTGTAAATCAAGGTTTTGGGCTCTTCACAATCGTTATCATGCCCATTCCTACCAGAACCAAGCCACGCGCACTGAAATTCAGCACGAGCCGCCTCCAGCCTGTCTCTTCACATAGCATACATCAAATGCCCGTGGAGAACCTCCACCACAAAGCTCCAATCCACCCATCCGTGATGCCTGGCCTGCTCTTCACGCCATGCCGACGACTGCCCGCAACACTCTCATTGCTCCCTGCAACTGTCTCCTACGTGAATGGGACTGTAGGCACAAAACATGAGGAGGTAACATTTCTGCTGGACTAATCTGGTACTGCATCCGTCCTACACTCCATCACGGTCGGCCTGAACCTTTGACTTTGACCCAGTCTAGCATGGCCAGACAGCAGCGGTTGGCGCTGTTAGCCGCCATTTTGCAGTTTATTTTTTAAAAATTCATAACTCAGGTTCATCTAATTGGATTTTGTTTTGTTTTGGTCTTGTTCTATTTATTAAATTAGACTCTATTTTGCAAACTTGGTCTGGGGTCCTTTTATTGTGGTTTTTCACTGTATTACTGTTTGAAGTGTTGCACAAATACTTTACACATTGCCTCTTAGTTAAGCCTGACTGCTCTGTCAGTTGAACACTGTTGTGTCTATGTTCCTTTATTTACTGTATTGCTCCCTAAAGACACACATATGCCCACCGTGGTGACCTGTAATCTTTAAACTTGTGTACATACAGATATACGCCCACCGTGGTGACCTATCATCCTCAGCTCACTGTACTGCTACTTCAGCTCTGGCAGGTAGCAAGTTCCATCAATAACATCCCACTTATGAGCGACACCCGAAAGGAATCTCTCTGCAGAACAGATCGATTTGTTTCCTCTCATTATGCACCATTAGCAGAAGACTCGTCTGAAGATTGGTTTATTTTGCTTCCGCTGTTGCCTGCTGAGTTTTAGAACATGGTCACTGCTTCACAAAATCATGCACATCTTGGCACTCAAGAGGAGCGAGAGATGCTCTGTAGTTAATTTTCAAGATGAACTTACATATGCAAATCTGTTTTGAATGTTTCACAGCTTTGGTCCTGTTAGATAAATTTCCATGAAAATTTGCAATCATCTTGACTCCCACCCATAAATTGCAATGGCAATAATTTTAATACAAATCGATAGGTGGGAGCTAATGTAATAGGGAGGGTCCAAAATGTCGGCCAGCTTTTGCTGCAAGCAAAACACTTCCGGTCAGACTTGCATTAGACTTGGCAGGAAAAAAAGGATTGGTCCGACGTGGATTCTAATATTGTTTGATTTCAATCTATTAGATCGTTTTTGAAATATCAGTATGTAAATGTTTATTGGTATCTAGGCTTAGTCTAAAATTTAGAATTTCTACTCAAGTTCAGGCTCTCTTAATTGTCATTGGTGGGCTGATAAAAAAAGATTTTTGCCTAAGCAACAATTACCATGTTCAGTTTGGGATGTAAGTGTACAACATCAATGAAATACAACTCCAAGGGTTTTTGCATCTGTGTCTTGGGGCAGCTGACAGAGGTCTTAGAATTGATCCAGGGCTGGACCAACCCTCTTACCATTGGTAATCCGATGAACTTTTTCCACCAACTGAGAGGTAAAGGGAGTTAGCATTAATCAAGCAATCTGATTAACAGTGTAACCCATTTGGCTACACAATAAAGACCAGGTATCAGTGACTAAAGTTAAAAGGGTTTATTACAAATTAGCAGTCAGGCTAGGGTATATACATCTCAATACCATTCTGTAAAAATACAGAATGAAAACAGGGTAGCCCAACCTTCTAAAGAAGTTCAGGTGCATCAGCATAAGCCCAACAAGAAGCTCAATCACAGCAATACAGAAAAGCAACAGTAGCACTTGATGCTCAGAGAAAAGCCTCAGGTCCTCTCGCCCAAACATGAGTTATATCTAAAGGCATCCAATTCGGAGTCTACCTAATTAAGGCAATTAACTCTGAATGGATCTCAAAAAGTTGGGGAAATGCAGAAAATTAGGAAAAAGCGCGGAAGTGCAAGAAGATGCCAGTATTTCAGAAGCTCGGTCAAGAGTCTTCTAGGGATAAGGGAACAAGTTTTAGCCTAACCTACAGTCAGCATAGTGTCAAAAGGGTAAGCATAGAGGTCTGCATCTCTCAAAATACAAAGCAAAGTGCTCTGACATCAGACAATGTGAGCATCAATTATTACCACAAGAGTCCCCAAAGTAACACTCCTCTATCTGCATCATCAGGGGCTCCATTGTCCTTTTCAGTCTCACATTCAGGATTTCAGCATTGATGAGTTCTCCGAGATCAAACCTGGGAACAATATTGCCCTTGAGTACCTGTGACTTCTCACAGCATTAATGTATAGAGCCTGTCAGTTAACGCTCTGGCTCGCTATGTTCCTTGTCAACGTCTTTTCTTCTCAGTCTCTTTCTATCACTAGAACAGTGTTACATCTATTCTCAAACTAATATACCATGTGAACGTACCTGTAAGAAAAAGACACGCAAGCAGAAAATTGAAAGCAGTATTTCATGCAGAAAGAAATACAGGCCTAGCCATGGTAACTTAACATATTCAATCCATGGTGCACAATTATTTTGTGTGTGCACATACTAATTACAAATGAATAGTAATGAGTCTATCGATCTGTGCCCACATGTTTTGTGCCTGTAGGGGGTGTGGGGGGGAGGTGGGGCTGCGGGTTTGTCTTTGTGACTGAAAAATAAAACAAAATAAAGTAAAAAAAAAAAAGTAACTACAAATGAATAGAGAATACCAGTACTTTAGATTCATGTTACACTTTGCATAAAGGTGAAATAACTTTAAGTACATGGGTCTAAATGTGACTAAGAACTACATTATAAACGCAAATATGAAAACATTAGTGCACACATTACATAAATCTTACTCATTTTCTAAAGTAAATACATTTAATAATGTGAGTGTGTTTTTTTTCAAGTCGCTAAGGAGTATACTTAATTTTTAATAAGGTTAAAGCACACAGTATATACGAGTCTCTACCTCTACAGTGAATGCAATACAGTAATACGTCTTGATGCAACACTTTACATTAATAATGATAGAGCACAAAGAGTACATGTGCTTAGTGCATATATATATTGCGTATTTGTAACGTGTAAGGGTGGAGCCAAAATGATGCTTCTCCAGAATGTATGACAATAGTGTCAACAGAGAGCCGGGTGTGTTGTCTAGATTGATCCAGGCCCATGGGCCTGGGGATCCCTGCCCTCCTGTAATCCAACCTGATTTCCATCTATGCGCCCAAATGTTACATAATCACTGGGGTGTGACAAGATGAAATTACTTGGTGGTGGATGACGGCTTGTCTAACTGTCCGGCTGGAGCGTGTACTGTGTTCCAGTGTTTCATGCACTACTTCTATATAGCACAACATTCACCATTTGCATGTAGACTTTGGTGCTGTTCGGAGCGGAAAAGCCTGGTGATGGATTGATCCAAAAGGAGAGTCCCCCTATGAGGGATTGGCCCTTATGACCCACAGCCTTCCTGGTGTTCGTATTGTTGTATCCCTAGATGAACTGTGCTATCTATACTGAGAGTATCTGTCCATTTTACTTGCTTGTGTATTCATTACTCCTCTTGTGTGAGGCTTTCTAGGCAGTCCTGTGTTCCCACTCTCATTCTACATGTGCTCCCTGGCCATCAACACTATCATCTTAGGAGCTGGTTTTGTGGATTACTGCCAATCAAATGCAAAAGTGATGCTTGCAATGCAATTAAAACTTGTCATTGGGGTGTGGTGTAGGTGGCTGTGCCTTCACAATTGTGAAGTTAGCATATCTGTTGTTGAGCGGGGCAGAGGGATGCTGGTATTGAGAGTTACCACACATAAGGGAAAAGACTGGTCCAGAGAAAGTACTTTCTTACTAGCTCTATTTTAAGCATCAAGAGAGTTGACAAGGAAGTCAGCTTCTACCTCACCCCCCAATCATAAGTCCTTCCCCTTCCTGTCACCACTAGATTGCATTGACCAGGCCATTCTGACTTCGTGTGAGCACGTACTGTGCCCATTCCTATATAGAAACATAGACTATATATAGGTCACTTCTTTGTATGGCACATAATATTCCATAAGACCTTACCCAACCTCATTCCTGGGAATGTGGTGATCCTTGAGTTTTGAATGAAGTTATGGAATGGTTTTGTGCAATGTGTGCTTGGTCTATTGCATTTGTTTCTATCCCCAGTGTTGGTGTGTTTGCACAAATATTCATCAAGGCTACCACCAGGTCCATCCTGCACCCTGTACTTAAAAAGTTGGAAAGAAATAGAGGTGACGGCTGCCATTTGAAAACTCCTTCATTTCCCTCCGAGTCAGGCTTGTGTGATATTAATGTTCGAAGCAGGAACAGGGAGAGGTCCTTTTCTGGGTGTTTTAAGCACGCTTTGTGACTTTTCTCTCTCGGACACTATGTCCAAAACTGTCAACGCTTTAGTTTAATCCTGGGCTACTGGTGAGTCACGTGCTGTCTAGGCCCATCAAGGTCAGTAAATATGTTGGAACCAAGTTACGATATAATACACATTCTAGGGCGTACCGATCTTACTTCTCCACTACAGGATTTCTGGGAAACAGAAGCTGGAAACAGTAAGATGCCCTTCTCAAAGCCATGGGACATACACACACACACACACACACGCACACGCACACGCACACACACACACACACACACACACACACGCACGCACACGCACACACACACACACACACACACACACACACACACACACGCCCCAATAAGTCTCACAACTGGTATAACTCGACCTTAAAACAACAACATCTAGAGCTACGCCAATTGGAACGTAGATGGAGGTGCAACTATCTTAGTGCCGATAGGGAAGCGTACGTGGTCGCACGGAAAATCTACAAACAAACCATCATATCCACCAAGTCTGCTTTCATCTCTGAGAGAATCCTAACAGCTCCCAACAAATCTAAGGAGATTTTCAAAGTCCTTGGCGAACTAACATCCAACGCCAGGACACTTCCCAACCTGCCTCCCTCCGCTGAGTCATGCAATGCGCTAAACTCTATTTTCATTGAAAAGATCACCACAATTAAAAATTCCATATCCCATTCCCCCCCGTTAACTACAGCTACACCTCCCCCTATCAATCCATTCATTCTGGATCGATTTCCTATACTCGATTCTGATTCCCTTGCCAAGCTGTCCTCGCGAGTAAAATCTGGCTCCCCGAAGGACTGCTGTCCCCCGTCCGTGTTTCGTGACATCTGTCACTCCCTTCCCCATTGTGTCCTCCCCCTACTTAACTCTTCCCTCAGTACTGGCATAGTCCCCAGGTCATTCAAGGAGGCCGTATTGGTGCCCCTGCTAAAGAAACCTGGCGCGGACCCAGCGGTATTTGTAAACTATCGGCCCATCTCCCTTCTGCCTTTCCTGTCTAAGGTTTTGGAGGCACATGTTACTACTTGCCTATCACACTTCATCGAGGAGTCCAACTTCCTGGCTTTCAACCAGGCCGGCTTCCGACCAGCCCATTCCACCGAGGCTGTGATCCTCGCCGTACTGGACAACCTTAGAAGTAAGGCGGATAGAGGACTACCCCAAGCATTAGTCCTTCTTGACTTATCGGCGGCATTCGACACGGTGGACCATAACATCTTACTCCACCGTGTCGAGTCCGCCGGAGTCCGTGGGCCTGCTTTGTCCTGGGTTAAGTCCTTCTTAGAGGGGAGATCTCAGGCAGTCAGGCTGGGCCCGTTCAGCGCCACCAGTGCTGCGTCATCTTGCGGGGTCCCCCAGGGCTCCTCCCTGTCCCCCCTCCTCTTCAATTTATATCTTCTACCCCTCCTTCACTCTCTAAGCAGGTGGGACGCTACCGTGTTCAATTACGCGGACGACCTGCAGATTATCTTTCCCCTCACCTCCCCTGACGCTGTGTCCAACTTCCAATCGGCTATGACACACATTCAGCACTGGATGTGCCAAAACCAACTAAAGCTCAATCCGGGCAAGACTGAGCTCCTCCTTCCCGGGAGTAGTGCCACCTATTGGGGCCCTCAGTTCTCGCCCAGTGAGCTTGGTACTCCTCCCTCTCCCGCTGACCGTGTGAAGAGCCTTGGGGTCATTATTGACTCCGGCCTCACTCTTAAGGCCCAGGTGAGTGCAGTAACATCTTCCTGTATGTTCCAGCTATACAGGATTCGGAAGGTCGCCCACTTCCTAACCCCTGAAGCACTGCTACAAGTCATCATAGCCTTGGTGATGTCCCGCCTAGACTTTTCAAACTCGATCTATCACGGCCTCCCCAACTCCTTGTTATCTAGGTTACAACTCATCCAGAACCAGGCTGCCAGACTCGCGCTCAATCTCTCCAGATGGCAGTCGGCCCGACCTTTACTGTATCAACTTCACTGGCTCCCAGTCAGTGAAAGAATAGCTTTCAAGGTCCAATGCCTAGTCTTTAAAGCACTTACTGGTCCATCTCCTGCTTTCCTCACGTCCCTGATCACTCCTTATTGTCCCTCCCGTGCCCTCAGGTCCACTAATCTTCACCTCTTAGTTGTCCCCCGCGTCAAACTCACCAGATCCGGTGGCCGTACTTTTTCTTATTTGGCTCCTAAGCTATGGAACTCTCTTCCTCTCCCCCTCAAGACCTCTGGTTCCCTTCTTGCCTTTAGGAAATCTTTAAAAACCCTGCTCTTCTCCCATTGTCATTAAATTCCTCTGTTATAGTTTTAGGATCCTTGGAGCGCCAGGAAACTCACGGTGACAGTGCGCTTAATAAATATCATATAACATAACATAACATAACATAACACACAGGTACTTTACCTCACATCAGTCCTAAGACTTTTCTCAGTGGTAGAGACTCTACGAAATCAGAATCCAGTGCTCCTGAAGGGACAAACACTGGACCTCCCGCAGTTAAAGAGAGAGGTAGGACTGTCTTTTTTTCAAAGAGCAAGGGAGGGAGAAAGAAAATTTGACAAGGCAGGGCAGGTGCATTTGAATAAACATGTTCATATTATGATAAATAGGTCAAAAGTCAGGAACGGAGAAGCTATCATAGATCTGAAGTGGAAGGATGGGCATTGAAGACATTATTAATTTTGGTGTCTGTGAAGAACTGGCTAGCATCTTCCAAAAACATCATAGAACTGAAGTCAAGTGATGCACCCCATGTACAGATGATCGAAGGTAGTTAGTCGAGAAGGATTGAGAGAAAGCCATCACCTGGATTTGACTAGCAAATTGAACTCAGGCGAATGATTTCTTGTAGAGTTCCGCTTTCGGGAGGGTTCTTAATATCCATAGCAGCCAAGGTTTCAGATTGCTGTGTGACAGTTTCATAATTTCACTGAAATTATGAGTGACAATTCAATGACTATGAGTCAATCCTTCTAAAGAGCAAAAATCATGCAATGAAGATGAGGGAAACTTATACATAACCGAAATTACAGCCATTTAAGCTGTAAGAAGTACTTGAAACTGCTGCAGAGCACAAGAAATGGAAGGACACTAAGCCCCTGTACTGTAAACAAATGCATAACCATGATATTAAACAAGTATTTCAGAAACAGTACTTTATTAAAGTTCTGTGCACAAATGCAGACATATGCACAGTTAAATGCAAAAATACTTACTGGATGCAACAGATTGTTATTTGCATTATGAAATAAACAATATACAGTTAAAGTCCATATGTAAATAATGTCCAGACCAAGCACAACACCTGCCCAACTTGACAAACCTTGAAATAAGAGTAAACACTAAAACCAGCGTGAACAGCCCAGTCAGATCATTCACAGTGTCCAGTATCAGAGGCTGACAGTAACACGTTCCTTACACTAACCTGTATCAGGGTTATGGGCACTTACATCTGAAACCAAATTAACACACAGGCTAAGATGTTATTATGTGCCTCCATGCAACTTATTGTACTCCCATGTCACAGTTCTTGCCTTCTTTTTCACGTTTTCAGATGTAGAATATTTATAACATATTTCACCTCGAGGCCTGTTCACTTAAAACATTAAAATAGAAGACATTGTCCTATTACATGATAAGCTGGGGCAGAATTTGGTTTTATTCTTAGTTATCTTTGAGAACACCCTTTCTTCATCAACATTGCTGTGGGGCAACATAAAGATATGTTTGGATACTTTAGATAGAAGGAAAAACCTGCTTCTCTGAGTGCCAAAAACAGTAAATTCTGTGACAAGGGAATGCCAAATGACAAGCATCTTGTTAGAGACAAACTCACCAGTACCACAGTTTATTTTAATAGCAGCCCTTTCTCTTGCATTTTTTTATATGACCCAAAGTCGGTGACCTGGTAATTTGCAAATTATTGCTCTAAGCAAACTAGGTCCTGCTCTGTAAACTTGAGGTAGGTCGCAAACCGAGAATAGCACACCATCAAAACTATGCTTTTTTTTCTCCAAAAAGTTAAAGACCTGTGCATGCTTAACCGCATGCGTGCGGCCGTTTTTCCCGCGGTATGCGGCAATTTGCGAATTACCGCGTTACATGACGAGCTCAGCTCGTCATCAGCACACGGTAGGTAACGCTGATGACGAGCTGAGCTCGTCATCAGCATGGAAGGGGTTAAGCACATTGTCATTAACGGGAAGGACTTTCAAAGCATACTTTACTCCATTCTGGTGAAAGCTGCGTACTGCTTCCTAGAAAGCTTTCTGGGTTCCTGGGTCATTAGCCCCGCTTTCTAGCATGTTTATTAACATTCCACAGACAATAATGCCAACATACAGACTTAAATTTGGGATCTGGCATTCTTCTGATGTCAAATCAGGTAAACTGGCATCTGGGCTCCCCTTGAATGACAGTACGACAGCTACATGAAACACTCTACTCACAAGCACAACAATTAGTTTGATCATGGTATCATACAGGACGTAAATGACTTTGAAGCAAAAGGTTAAAATTAACAAAAGCAGGTACCACAGCCTGAAAAAATAAACAGTAGACCTCAGACGTAGGGTTCTCAAAGCTCTGAACAAGTCTCCTCGTCTGGCCTTGCCAGTTCTGTCACTGTCTGGTGTTGATAGAAACTATGAACCCAGAGCAGCAAACCGAAGAATCAGTCTATCCAAACATGTAGACATTCCTAACCACCTCACAGAAATACATTTTAGCATCCAGACGTAATCAGAATCAACAAATTGGCAGAATTCAGCATACACATTCTTACATTTTGAAGAATAGTCAAACCAGAAGTAGAAATCTGCAAGCTATATCAAAATGTTTCAAGTTAGAACAGAAGGCAGAAGCTGCATGAGACAGTACTCTAGTTTTAACAGAGTTATGCTTTCCCATATTAACTGAGGCACTATCTATATCAAAGTCAATACAATTTTCCCAAGGAATTGAATGCATTGCCATAACATTAGATACTGCAGTAAATATACCTTCAGCTGTACTTTCCTTGCTTAAACACATGTCAAGAAATTTGCAGCATACCAAACCCTGCTACATATCAAAAATACATACAGTAATGGGGTTCATTTTTTCAATGCCTTGATCATTGCTATGATCAACACACAGACTAAAAGCTGAAGGTGTCATATTAGTCACTAAGTCAACCAACAACTCTGGGACAGTGGTGGCGTAATTTAATACACACAGGTTGCTTTTGTTCTAGCACAAGCATAACCCTGCATGATTTTTGAGTCTGGGAAATATGTCCTTATGAGATTGCCCAAACGATTATCAGCAGCAAAGGGCACATTGTGCTCTGACAAAAATCCTGTGAATTTTATTTCCACCTCTTTGGCAAGGAAATCTTCACTGGAACTCTTCTTTGACATGCAGCCTGAGATGGACTTCATTTTACTCTTTGTGCCCTGAAGAGATGTATGAACTTTACTGCTAATATGACATTTAAGATTAAACTCTCCTTGATGCCCACAGGAGACATTCTTCTCACAAATCAAGCAGCAGTAGGCATATGGATCGGTCTTAACCTGAACAATGATCTCTGCAGTTAAAAAAACCTGCCAAAATTATGATTGTCCCCCATGAGTTTTAACCAATGAGGATTTTAAATTAAAGCACTAGTGCATACAGTGGCTAGGCTGCTCACAAGCACCTACTGACCACCCTTAACACAGGCCGCTATAGTACAACACAACGAAGTGTGTGCTATGAATTATGACATTTCTTGAGGTAGACACTTTTAGGAAAGTACACCAAGCAATTGAGCATATTGAGACCTCCAGTCCACTGACGTGAAATAGAGAAGTCCAGTTCATCATAGTGTAGCACTCCCACAGGAACACACAATGTGTGAGAGTCTTTATTAACATTTTTGTCTCCTAAATACCTGATGCACATAGTAGAAAATATACACTCTCTTCATATAATGAAAGGGAAACAAACATGTAAAACAGTTGGCATTGTGGTGGTTTGAGTCTTAAAACATACGAGTTAACTCAAAACTAAGCCTGGGCAGAGTACGCTACGCGAAACTCCGCAGTGCAAAAAAATCTCTGCCGTGTCGCTGATTTACCTCGCTCGCTCTTACCAACTTAACGTTGATTAATGCAAATGATGAAAAATCTCGCTGGGCGGTGGATTTTCCTTTCTCGAGCTGCCCACACTTGATGTTGATGAGCGTGAACAAGGGAAAAAACTCAGCAGAGCGGAGTTTTTCAGAACTCTGCGAGCTCCACGTAACACGGAGTGCAGACAAACTCTGCAAACTCCTTGAGTGGAGTGGACTTCACCACCCAGACTTACTCAAAACTAATAACACAAAACCCATGTGGCAGCATGGTGTAGCAAAAATAACATACCTCAGATAGTTCTGATATGAAGGCCTAGTGCATTCCAACATTTACGGTCCCAGTGTTTTACCCACTTGAAGAGATGTTGTGGGTCGAGAGGCTACCCGTGCATTATTTGGAAAAAAATGATTTCCAGGGCCCTCGTCATTAGGCCACTGCAGCTTCACCACCCATTGCCCCTGCCAGCTCTGCCAATCGCAGTACTAACACAACTACTAACAGTCACACTCGTTCACGTATGACAATTCAGACTATTCCATGCCGCCAAAGCTATGACAATGGCTTGGGTGGCAGGTATTAGTCTTTTTTTAACATACATTGAATTAACAAACTGTTGGCGTGCTCATTTCTAAATCAGACAGACATTGCCACCATGTGGCAAACTTTCATAATTGATAATGCTAAAAATTAATTGCTGGTACTGAGCACCAGAAGACACAGGCTCAAATTAAGCACCAGAGGCTACACCAAGCTTCCTCGTTGGAAAAATTAATAATGACTTAAAGTTGATCCTTGCTTTATGGTGCTGAACCAAGAGAGTGCTTTCATGGGTGGTTTGACAAATGTGCAAAGTCCATTTACACCTTGGAGGCTTTGTTTTTGAATAAGTGAAGATTATTAACCGGCTTGTTGGGAGGCCTTTACTGATCACGTTACGTAGCCTCAGTGCTCCATGGCCAAGCAAATTGTGAGCTCACTTAAATTGGCGGTTTGAGGGTGAGGAAGAATTATCCAGAGCTTGGACAATTGAATTGTAGCAAGACTTTGAAGGTGAATGACTGTCCGCATCAAAGCTGGTTCCCATTTTTTTGGCCTTGTTTGGGTTTCTCATCTTCTTTAGGGATAGCTTGTTGGGGACTAATGTGATGTTGTGGTAAATGGTCTTAATTGCATAGCTTGGTTCATTGATGGGTATCACTATGGCTACAGCCTCTTTGTATTCTTTGATAAACTCTAACTCATTGACAGCTTTACTAAGTTTACTGGATTTAGGTGCTTGTTCAGTTCTAATATTATAGTGTGGGTGGTGCCACAGATTTAGGAGATATTGAGAGATGAGTATGATCTGTCCATATTTGAGATTGGAGGGCACATTTTGCATTGTTTGATGCAGTGCCTAATGTGAGCCGGTAGTTCCCGGTGCTCTGCACAAGCATCTAATTGGTGGCACCGGCACTTAATTGTCATAACCTGCACTCATGACAGCTGCACTTATAACAGCTGCCACATGTAATTCAATATACATTCAAAACAACTAATACCTGCCAAACAAGCCATTCTTAAAGCTTTGACGGCCTCGTACAGTCTGAATTGTCAAGTTGCAGCTGTGTAATGGTTAGTAGTTGTGTAAGTGCAGTAGCAATGTGTGGTGCAAACTGCGGTGGCCTCCTGACATGCAGTATTTGACAATGAGATCAAGTGTATATCCTGCTTTTTTTTGTAGCCACTCACAACTTGATCGAGTCCTCATGTATTCATATTATTGATTAGGCCTAATAAAGGTCTCTGGTCATGCTTGTATACCAATATGTTGAAGTCACTGATCAGTAAGGCTTCAGATTTAGGGTTTACAAGTGTCGGGTCAGTTGAAGTAATTCTCAAGCAATTTTGAGTTGTATCCTGATGATTTGCATATAGTTGTGACAACTGCAGAACTATTTGAGGTCATTGTGCATTTTGTTACCAAACATTGCAATAATGAATAGTTTGGGGTGGGTTTTCCAGTTCAGCACATTTCAGGTGAGCAAATCAAAGTGAACCCAGCCTTTTATAGACTCTTTGTTTTAGGAATCATTTAAACACAGTGTGGGTAAGATCTCTAAAAATTAGAAACAATCTGCCATTGAGCCAAGTCCCAGTGAATTTGGGTAAGTGTTCATCACTGATGGAAATTAGGGCCTCATTACAATGGTGGTAAGACCGCCACCGACAACTTGTCTCATCGCAATCGTAAGCATGTTTTCCGTACACCCCATTAGGATGGCGGGCAGAGGGGTGGCGGATGGAGAGACCGACCACAACGGATCCGACAGGCTAAAGGAGCCGGTCGGAGGCCACTCTGATACCTACAATGATGGTGCCTGCCAGGCACCGCCGTAGGGATTATTATTTCTGCTGTCATACACAGACTTCTATTTCTGGAACTAGGGGCAGATGTACATAGACTTCCGTTTGCGTTTACCTAATAGCGAATCTTTGCGATTCGCTATTGGGAAATCACGAACAGCTATGTACAACAGTGTATTTTACATTCTTTGTGATTCCTAGTAGGTCGCACATTAACCTGCCTGTTAATATTCATGAGGTAGGTCGCAATTTGCTACTCATTGGGAATAGTTAAAAACACAGGCCAGTGGTCTATTGGCTCTTCTATTTGTGCAATGAAAGTTTTGGGGTGATCCGTCAAGTGGGGGCCTAGAAAAAGGGGGCTTGTCAAAAAGTGCTTTTCCATGTTAATTCCAATAGAGTCTTTAGACACAGCTGCAGCCAGAACCGCTGGACCAAATTACACCAAATTTGGAAGAAAGGTTGATGTTGTTCCGCAGATCACATATTTCATTTTTTGGTGTAAATCCAGTCAGCAGTTTTCAAGAAATTAAAGGAAATCCAAATTTGGATATCTGGGCAGAGCGTAAGCACAGATCTCATGGTGACATCTGGTTGGCTGTCAGCATTTCAACCAGAAAGTGCTGGGAGCCACCTAGGGACCAATATTCATGATAGTACGCAATTGAAACACATTTGAGTGAATGGCAGGTTTTGCGGGTCTCGAAAAGGAGAACTTATAAAAGGGGATAACTGATTTTAGTTACAATATAAATAATTTGTAGCCAATGTGATTTTACCTTGTGGAAAAGCCTTCTGATGGGATTTCAAGAATCATGTTTGAGAGAAAACAGTTTTCTCATGATTTTCCCATAGAGGTTCTAGAAGGTATTCCAGATGTTAAAATGAGGGCATATTTTCTGTAAATTCACACTATGTATCTCAGCCATATGAGAATGAAGTCTGACATTCTCACTAAAACATGTATTTCCAATAGGAGCAGCCTGTCAGTATGATTCCATTGTGTTCTACTGCAGCGTCCCAGAGTGTTCTAAAGAACAACTGGCACGCTAACGGTCTTACTTATGACAAAAGCGTAGGACACCTGAAGCCTTCTTGATAAAACTTGTAAAACGTAAAACATTTAATTTGGAAAGGAACACAACAAGGGGTTTCATTTTTTCATAGAAATTATGGTTAGTGCTGTAGAAAGAAAACATCGGACACATTTTAAGTGATATATCTTCCATTTATATTTCATTAAAACTTTCTGACATGTAGACTGAACACATGCACTTTCAACGCCAGCAGCACACTGCCAGTTAACTCCCTTGTGATCAGCAGTTTACTACAATGTTCTGATGAGCAACTAGAGTGCTAACATTCCGAATTTATGCCAAAAGTGTGGCACATCCGACCGCCATCTTGATGGAATCGAAGTGGAAAACTGAAAGTATTTTCTTCTGAGGACACTGCAGTAAATGAGGGGATTAGGGAGTTTCATAACAAAAAAGTCTCCCAAGATGACCACCAGAGAGAAAAAAAAAAATGTAGCACAAATATATCCCAAATGCAGCCCAAGTATAGCCCAATGACAGAAGTGTGCAAAACACTTAGGGCCCGATTCACCAAGGTGAAATGAGACAAAAGTCTAACTTTACAACTTTCGGTATTCACAAAAAGCATTTACAAGTAGTAAAGTTAGACTTTTGTCTCAGTTACACTTAAGTTTCGGTCTTAAGACTAACTTTTTGATCAAGCTAACGTGGTACATGTGAGGCGTAAACCTCTAACTCAGATTTTTTAAGCCACACAAAGCCCCTTTACATGGCTCTTAGTGGCTTAAAAACTCTGGAGTAACGCAACGGAAATCGCTGCGTTGTGTTACTCTGCCCTGGGTAGGCATTCCATGGGTGCTGCATGGGTGTAACCACACAACTCCCATGGATTTTGATGCATTCCCAGATTTACAAGAACTTGGGGGATGCACCAAAAACTTACACCCTCACACAGGAGGTGTAACGAGAAGAAATATATCTATTTCTCTTCATTTGTTCGTCTTTCTATGTCTGCTGCATTCTGCAGCACACATAGAGAGGGGAATATGCCTCCCATGATTGTTTTTGTGCAGGAAGGTGCCCCTTACTGCTCATAAACTATCCTGCATACAACACAGGCACCCTTGCACTATACAGGCACACTTGCACTATAGTGCAAGGGTGCCTATGTTGGTGCTGGGCTTCCAAAAGGCAGTCAGCGCAAGGGAAAGGCCAGGAATGCACTGTATTGCCTTAAATACAGTGCATTCCAGTCCTTTCCCTGCCACGCAGCGCAGCAACTTGGCTTGCTGCGCTGCGTGATTTGCTCATAAATAAGGCCTATAGGGACATATTTATGACATAGCTGCGCAGCAAGTCACCTTACTGCGCTGCGTTATATGGAAAGGGCAGGAATGCGCAGTATTTAACATAATATGGTGCATTTCTGTCATTTCCCAGCGCTGGAGCACATTATGCTGCCTAGCGCCAATGCAGTCACCCTTGCACCATGGTGCACGGGAGCCAGCATTGCAAGAAGGATTGTTTTTGTGCAGGAAAGGACACCTTCCTGCACAAAAATGATCCCCTAAGGCTGAGGCATTTTCCTCTTTCTACGAATGCTGCAGAATGTAGCACACATAGAACGAGGAAGTAATGAGTAGAAATAAAGCGGTTTATCCTTGTTACACCTCCCTTGGGGAGGCTTAGCAATTTGACTCATTCTCAGGTTTAGCACTGATAGCAAATCTGGGAATACGCCAAAATCCATGGGTGGATGCGTGAGAACACCCACGCTTCACCCATGGAATGCCTCTCTGGGGCAGAGTAACGCAATGCAGCGATTTGCGATGCGTTGCGTTACTTTGTATTTATCATTCCACTCAGGATCAAGCCACTTAGTATTAGCATCGCCCTTGCATCCCCATGTGCAGTGCAAGGGCGACACAAAACCTACATTAATATGCCCCTGAGTTTTTAGTTCAGGATAGGGGAGGACATTTAATATTCCTGCATTATAGTCCATTCAGACTTGCAAAGACAGGAAGAGGAGGAAAAAAGGCACCAGAAACAAATTGTGCTTTGTGGTAGAAGCATATCCTCTGCGGCTTTTAATGCACCCAAATGCCACAGCTCTCACATTTTGGGATTACATATAATTAAGGTTATTGTAAGTTGATGTGCTGCTAAGTGCTGTTTGGGTAAACCATCCTATCCTGAGGGACTGCATTTATGTATACAAATAATGGCATTTGTATGGCACAGGCCTAGCTAAGGCACCAGAGAGTGCTGAGACTGCAATAGGATGAATGTGTTAATGAAGGGTAGTTCATATGAAGACCAGTGTGTAGTGACTATTATCTAAACAGTAAATGTTCTTCCTCTTACAGAAGCCACACCTTTCTCAAAGTCACACACTTGGTAAATATTACCAGGTGCACTGCAGGAACAAGTCACCTTACTCTTTGACGTATGTGTTTACAGGGCCAATAAATCTAAGATGTGTGAAGTAGACAAGCAGTAACACTTCCGGTGAGTGTTATTAATATAACAATGACACTCAACTTTGCCCCTGCAGGCGGTTTATTTCTGGCAATGTCTTCACATCTAACATGGGCTTCAATAGGAATTCTATAGAGCATATTATCAAGCTCATTATCGCAGTTTTATCGGCAATCTCCTGACGATAAAAGCGGCGATAATGTATCGCCCGTCCTTGATATTATGCCCCTAGATTAGTGAAGTAATAGCCATACATGACAAGAACACAAGGTAAGGTTGTATGTCACAATATGGTATACAGAAATATCACCTGAAATACAGATTGGTGAATATTTATTAAGATTTTGCGCTGGGGCAAAGTGATGTAAGGTGACCCAAAGCAACAAAAGTCTTGAAATGGTATTTACCTTTTAGTGCAAAAGCTTTTTGCACTGAAAAGGTGCACTTTCTTGCACCAAAGAGCGCTTTGCGCTGCTTTGCATCACTTTTCGTCAAGGGGGGCGTTACATGGGTGTAAAATGCAAACACCCTTTATTTGGACGCAAAGCCCGATTTACTGAGATAGTCACAATGGGGCATATTACCAACAACTAGCGATAATTCTCGCTATGTTGGCTTAGCGGCAATAATTTTATTGCCGTGTTGCGGCGATTTTTATCGCTTAGGAGCCTTGCTATTATCAAGGTTTATCTCCTAAGCGATAAAAATCGGCCGAAATGCATGAATATCGCTGTAAAGTCAGTGATATTCATGCATTACCGAGCTAATGCTCTTAGCCATGTTATCCACCTCCCATTGGATAACATGGCTAAGAACTGCTCAGGGCAGGTGTTAGCTTTTGGAGATATTCGCGCTTAGCGCAAATATCTCAAAAAGTTGGTAATAGGAGATAGCGAAGTTAGCGACTGTTTCCAGTCGCTAACATCTTGGCACGCCCACTTTGCGTGTCATTAGTGATAAATTTCTCTGACATGCAAAGCGGGGCCCAAGATGGTCGCTATCTCCTATTAGCTGTCGCTAACTGGTGTTAGCGACAGCTAGGTAATAGGGAGATAATTTTATCTCCACTTTCTTGGCTTTTAAACGCAAAAAAAGCGGAGATAAATCCCTTGATAATATGCCCCAATGTTCTTTGCAAAAAAAGAGCAAAAAAATAAAAATGTATGCCTCCTTGATACAGGAGCTGATTTTGCGAAATGTTATTATTTCTCCAAACATGTCATGCATTACATGTGTTGCAGTGTACAACACACATCCAGCGTGGGGAATGTATTAGATTTAGTCTAGGTATAAGAGTTTGTAGTGGAATTATATCAACTTCCTATGCTAGACATCACGTGCATACCTCTGCACCTTGGTGCAAAGCTTATGCATAGTGCTGGCCAGCCTGTTTATGCGCCAGTGCAGGGCATGGCAGCAGCAGGAGGCAATTTTTAATAAATATGTCTCTGCACTGCTTTATTCTCCTCGAGCAAAGTTGCATTGTGCTAAATATTCACAAATGTGCCCCATTGTGTCCTTAAAATCGTTCACAAAATTATTGTCCTCTTCAATGTTGATTTTCAGTTATTAACTCAATTTTTATAAACAATATTTATGTCAGACAATATTCTAACTACAATAGTTTGGTACCATACCTCCGGGGTAATAAGCATTAGGGAATTTGGATTGACAAAATACAAGCCATTCAATCCAAGAGTAAAACTAATGCTACCTTGGAAACATGTCATTATATCTCAGAGGGGAATAGCTCATCCAAGACATGAGCAAGGCACCCAGTGCAAGTGAAACCAGGGTCTCCCTAAACTATGCGTACAGAAAAGCAAACAGCCAATCGGAGCATTTGTTTTAAAATGCCTTGCATACACTCACCATCTCTCTAGTCATCATACACGCACCACCCCACGCCCCCTGCCCATTTAAAAATATAGGTATAATTGTAGCACCGTGTTTCTCACTCCAGCTCTCGGAGTCCTAGGATAAAGTGAGGGGGAGTTAGTCATGTGCAATCCAGGGACACCTGTATGCAGAAGGAAACATGCTTGTCCATCACTAAATACGAACAACAGTGTACTTAGTCATTTAGGTTTCACTCTTGCTCCAAACGTCTTTTCATTGAGGGATCCCCAAGCCTTTTCCTCCATTTCTGCTGGGAAGTGACTTCGAATTCTCAGAATGCTTTGTGCCCAAGGGCTGATAGACTGCACCTGAACTACCCTCTTTGGTGACCCAGAACTTCTGCCTCACTGTTTAGGCAGACAGTGGTCTAAGTGTGTGGTGCCTGCCATGTATTCCTATGGTGTGGGATGTGAGGGCAACAATCTCCCGTTATCACTTTAGCATACCGAAAAACGCAGGGACACTCTTTTTGAGTAGCCATGTGCTATAGAAATGCTTTATTCATCATTCATTCAAAAGGAGCTGGGTCAGCGTTAAGTACCAGTCTACAACTTTATTTTCCCTCCCCAGATGTACATTTGGCCAGCTCTGTGCTGCCTCCCCAGAAACAACACAAAAGCAATGACCACAAGGATTTTATATCAAAATATTGAAATCAAGAATGTTGACCTGCACAAATATCAACTCAACAATCTCAGTTGCCAGCATGGTCAAGGTTAGCCATATAGGTAAGCACAGATGCACTCTTCTCAACTCCATGTCTACCTGCTGTGGTGAAATCTGGGTAGTTGCTATTGGGAATCACAGGTGGATATTTAACCATCATTATTGTGGTAGAAACCACCTTCAGGACAATCCCATTTGTTGCTACTCAATGTAATGATTGTCTTAGTGCCACAGACCCTTCTGCATTTTTTACCAACACCAAGCACTTTTAGGCATTAGAAGCAAGTGGTGTGCCAATGTAACATTAACGTCCATTGTATCTTAGAGTAAATTTGTGGTTTCGACAAGAGTAAAGTACTGAGATCAATACAGCACTTAGCAAACACAAAGAAAACAAGGTCAGCGGAATAAATGAAGTTTGAACAGCAAGCAGTGTTGCAATCTCTTAATGTCAGTCCAGTTCTATAGCTGGGCCTTGGTGAGTCTCAGTAGTGGCTTGTGTCAGGGCAAATTGGTAGGGCAGGGAAAGACGATGAAAATACAAACAAAAAAAATTACTTACCTGCCGCATCGCCGATCTTCTCATCCTCTCTGGCTCCAGTCCACTGCAGGCAAATGCTCCCGAACTCCCCTGTGGCCAATCCAGATGCTGCTCTCATGATGAGAGCAGCGCCAGGTTTGGGCTGAGCGCCCTGGATTTGCACTGCCAGTGAGACTGGGATCCTGTGTCTGCTGTCTCCAACCCGACAACGCAACTTGGGTTGGAGACATCTCAGAGCACATATTGGTTTGGCTGTCCTGAGACAGGCGGCCAAACAGACATTATTACTGATAGCAGTGCCCACCACTTCCCCTCATGACTGCCACGCGATGGCCCCACCTCCAAGACCCGCCCAGGAAAGAAAAGGAAAACAATATTAAACCCGTTTTATTATCGTTTTATTTTTCGAAGTTTTGAGGCTGCTGGCAGGTAGGGCGTGATCCTCCGCCATAGCGGAAGAGCCGCCACTGGTGACTATAATTTATATTTACATTGAAAATGCAAAAAGTTACCAGCATTGTAAACTTTGAAATCCTGCTACAATTTTCTTGTAAAATGTGCTAGCGTGTATTCTGCGGGGTATCACAGTGCAAACTCATTAGTTGTATGAAATATCCTCGCCTTTCTGGGATTCCAGGTCTGCAGTCAAGTTTCTGGTGTGATGCCAGCTGGTGTTGAGGAATACTATCTCAGCTGAATCACCATCGGCAGAAGTGTAGGCAATTGCAAGCTGAGGTTTTCAGAATTCATTGGCTTGGCCTGTGTTAGTAACAGTGCTATGTGCTTATGTCAGCCATGTGTTCACCTCTCGACTGCAAGGATTAGTGTAATGCTGTGTTATCTTATGAGTTTTTGTACAGTTTATTGAGTTTTTGTACAGCACAGTGTTTGCCAATTTCTTTGCATCCTAGCACTGTTGACAGGCAGTAAGGTGAAAATAGTTGTCTAGAGACTGGGTTTTTTCACTGAAGCTGCTTCCGTAGGGAGTTATCTGTTTTTTCAATCTTCCACCTTTGTGTTGTCTGTTGCTGGTGTGTAGCCCAAAAATGAGGGGCATCAAAATGGAGCAGAGGATTTCAGACATTCCGTATGTCTGTGTGAGTTTGTGTGTATACACCCATGCTGCTGTGTGGTTGTGTGTATCTGGCAAATGAGTCTCAGGTTTGGGTGATCAGTGTGTCTGTGGGCAATCCCAAGGTTGAATGCTTTACAGAGCTGGTCTTGCAACCCTCTATGAAACCTGCATGTGTTTGATCAGTGTGTTTGTGGGTGGTCAGCCTGTCCAAGAGCTGTGCTTGGTGCCAGTGAAGGGGGTTAAGAAAGGGGATACGTATTCCAACTTTCAGGTGAACCTGTGTGTGGGATCAGCTACTTTGAGGTTTCTGAGTGATCAGAATTTGGATAGATCCAATGGAGGATGCGCAACAGGGATTGTGATAATTGTTTGTGTCTGAGTGTGTAAGAGACAGAAAGAAAGAAAGAGAGAGGAAGAGAGAGAGAGAAAAATCTATGGGTTGTGAGTAATAAATTATCAGTTATTAATGAAGTTTCTTCACAATGAATATCTCTCGTTCTCAGTTGATGTAGTTTCCCACAGGATACAAGCCTCACACCTGTCCCAGGTGTAGGTGTTTTAACTCCCTCCCTGCAATTTTGTATCTGTTCAGGAGTTACAGTGTTCCCTGTTACAGTATCGGTGTGATACCTCTCCCAGAATGATTGGCGTCCAACTCCAGTGGTAGTGGCTTTGCCTTTTTCCCTTGATCCCATGTCCTGAACACTCATCTAAGACACACAAGTCTGTTTTCCATGTCTGTTCTCAAGTATGTTTGAGTGCAGGTGTTGTTGAAAGTGGTGGTGGGGGGACACCATGCGCCCAGCGCTTCGATAGCTCACATATATTTATTGGCCTTTGGTTAAATAGGGTCCACTGAAGGTTTAGGGGCCCCCGGAAGGATTTGGGAAGAGTTTATATGCCTTGAGAAAAGGACGATGATAAAGGCAACCCCAGTAGACTTCAGTAGGGAGTTGCAAGTTTTTTTTTTTTTTTTTAAATCTTTTTATTAAGAGTTTTTGTTACATAAAGGACACGGCATTATTACAAAAAACAAAATGCAGCACAATAAGAGAGAAAACAAAAAGTACAAGTACAGCAAACTCCTAATTAAGGACTAATCATAGAAAATTAAAGAAATGTTTTTCTACAGTATTCCATACTCTTACTTGTATATCATTTATTCAGACTCATCTGTTTAATCTCAATCTTTTATATCCGACATTATAATACAATACTTTTCTTCAATATCCATATATGATGTCATTGCTAACTCTCATTTCATTCAGATGGGGTTTTTAATCTATTTCACCCTCTTTCCATCTTGTAATAGGGCCCCAGATTAACTTACCCAGCTTCCTGCCCCTTTTCCCTTTCCGAGCATATATCTCTTTCTCCACATTGTATGTTGTTAATAATTTAGCCAGCCAGTTGTGGAAAGTAGGGGGAATAGGATCGATCCATGCAGAGGCTGTGCATAGTCTCATGACTGATAATGCTACAAATAGGAATTCCCTTCCGGTTGATAGTTGTTGACCTTCCTCCATGTTCACTCCTAATAATATGATTCCGGGAGTTAGCACAATTTCAGTTCCTAATATGTTATTTATAAAGCGTTCTATTTCTTATTTGAGTGTATCTAGATTAGGACAAGTTGCAAATACGTGTTTTAAATCTGCATCCCAGCTTCCACACCTGTAACAAGTGATACCCACAGTGCCCCCCCATTGTGCTATTTTAGCAGGAGTATAATATAAATGATATAGCGTTTTATAATGTTGCGCCTGCAATGGTGCCGAGCATAAAAGGGAGTATCCATATTGCAAAGAGGTGCCAAAGCTTTCCCCAATAATATTAAGGTTTGCTTTCCATTTTCCATTCCATTTATCATAATCGTCCTGTTTTGATTTGATCAATTCGGCGTATAGCCTCTTAATAGTGCAATCTTCCCCCAATTGAATCAGTTCCATAATCGGATCTTGCATAAATCCCATTGGGCCTCCCTTTTTGGACTGTAAAAAGCTCCTAATTTGTAAATATTTAAAAAATTGCCTGGTGTGTAGATTAAATCTGCTCTGCAGTTCTGAAAATTGAAGTAGCCCCTGGGGTCCCATTATGTCCCCTATTCTTGTGATTCCCTTTCTTTCCCACTCACCAAATATCAAACCCGAAAAGATCTCTTGTGGGAAATTTGGATTATCTGTAAGTCTAGTATATAGATTATACTTCCCCAAGCCAGCTCTTTTACTGAAGTTTTTCCAAATTGTATTTGCTGGTATAAGCGTCTTGAATTTTGTCTTTTTGTAATAGCTTGCCTCTGTAAATTTCAAGAATACATTCTCCACTTCTATTCCAAGGGTTAGTCCATATATTGCCAGTGTTCCAAATTCACACCAGCCATCTAGTTCTGCCCCTCCCATCAAACCTATCATGCTTTGAATAGCTGCCGCCCAATAGTAGAGCTTTAGTTCTGGTACTGCCCACCCTCCCCTCTCTCTTGGGAGTGTCATAAATCTAAGGGCTCTTATGGTTTTCCCCTTAGCCCAAATAAATCTGTTTATAATGTGCTCTAGTTTTCTAAAAAATTTGAGATCAAATAACAAAGGTATGGCTCTAAATAAATATAAAAATTTTGGAAGGATCAACAGTTTTATTATGTTCGTCCTCCCTACGATTGACATGTGTAAATTATCCCATCTATCTAAATCTCTTTCTACTTTCTTAATTAATGAGGAAGTATTCTTAACTACTAAAGATTCCATATCTGCCAGGATAGTTACCCCTAAATATGTTCCTGACTGCACCACTCGAATATCTGTGCAAATAGTATAGGGGTTTTTAATTATCTGTGTTTTTGATGTGTTTAACTTATAACCCGATATCTTTCCAAATTTTTCCGCCTCGCTTTCAAGGTGCACTATAGATTCAGTAGGATTAGGAGTGATTACAGCAAGGTCATATGCATAGGCTAAGATTTTACAGTGCCCAATAAGAGTGGTTAAAGGTGTAATCCTCACAGACGCCTCTATTCTACGGATTAATGGATCCATATATATCGCAAACAAAAGCGGTGAGCAGGGACAACCCTGTCTTGTACCCCTTTTTATTTGAAATTGTCGCGTATTACCAGCATTCACACGTACAGTTGCTACCGGGTTTAAATATAAGGACTTTATTGCTTTAAGATATCCCTGTTTTATACCTATCCTCTCTAATACACACCAAAGGTACTCCCAGGAGACCCGATCGAATGCTTTTTCAGCATCTAATAACATTACTGCCATCGGGTCTCCTGTGACTGTTGTAACATCAAGTAGAGTTATTACTTTGCGTATGTGATGGGTAGTGCCTCTTCCAGGTATAAATCCATGTTGAGCACAGCTTACTATTTTATGTATTACTCTAGCAAGTCTTGACGCTAGTGCCTTGGAGAATACTTTCACATCTGCATTCATTAAGGTGATGGGCCTATAAGAACCTGGTTCCTCCGGGTTTTTCTCTTTCTTTAATATTACTACCACCTCAGCACTCGCCCATGATTTGGGTACTGAAACACCCAACTGAGCGCCCTGCATAGTCATCATTAAGTCTTTCTCCAAAATATCCCAGAATACTTTATAGAACTCTATAGGTATTTGGTCAGGGCCCGCTGATTTCCCTGAGGGAAGTTTCCATACTGCGTCTTTAATTTCTTTTACCAGCAATGCCCCCTCTAAGCCGTCTGCATCATCCTCATCCAGTATATCTGCCCTGGTCTGCTGTAGATACTCCTGTATATCCTCTATACTTCTCTCTGTGTCTCTCCCTGATAATTCATCGTCATATAGCTTCTCATAGAAAGTCCTAAACACTTCCCTTATTTCATTCGAGTCTGTGTGCCCTCTGCCCGATGTATCTCTGATTTCTCTCACTGTTCCCATTGCTTCTTCCTGTCTTGTTCTTGTAGCCAAAATTCTCCCCACTGACTCACTCAGTTCATAGCACTTCTCTCTTTTAGTAGTGAACATTTTTCCTGCTTTACTAGCTATATGACTCTCTGCATCTCCTTTTACTTTCACCAGTTTTATCAGGGCATTATCGATTGGAGTCCCATTTAATACACATTTTTCTAAATCCTCCTCTGCTTTAAGTACCTTTTCATATAGTTCTGCATTCCTCAGTTGCTCCTGCTTCCGTTTATAAGAATTAAAGCTCTTAGTTTCCCCCCGTACCCCTGATTTAAAAGCATCCCATACCACTCCCTGTTCTGCACTATCCCTATTAATAGCGAAAAAATCACTAACCCACTTATTCATGTGCTCTATGTATTTCTCCTCTTTTAGTAAGTCTCTTTCAAAAGTCCAGTTTGTGTATTGTCTAGCATTAATATTTGTTGCTATTGTATTAAGGGATTATGGTCGCTGAGAATGCGTGGCAGCCTTTCAATATTTACATTCGATATGTTGGTACTTGAAACAAAAAAATAATCTAGTCTTACACAAATTTGGTGGGGGGCTGAATAATACGTGAAACCTTTATTATTCGATCTTTTTTTCCCCCATACGTCTGATAAAGCATTATTCAAGATTAAACTATGTATTGCCTGATTAACCCTCCTTTTTCGGCCTTTATATTTTCCAAAAGAGCCCAATCCTAATCCGTCTGCGCCATTTATATTGAAATCTCCAGCCAATATAATTTTCGGTGCCCAGGTAGCTAATTCCACATCTAAAAATTGAAAAATGTCAGGGTCGTCTTCTGTTGAACCATAAACGCTTACAAGCGTTGTCCACTCTCCATCTATCAAACACTCGACCATAGCCCATCTTCCCCATTTATCCTGTGCCTTTTTCCTGGTCAAGATGCTTTTATCTCTAGCTAAGATAGCTACCCCTCTTTTTTTTACCCCTTGACTTGAATCTACTAATAAATGAAATCCTAGATTTTTAAGAAAATATATTTGTGTAGTGATAACATGTGTTTCTTGAATACATACAAAATCCACATTCATTTGTTTTAGGGCAACCGATATTTTCGATCTTTTTTGGGCATCGTTCAAACCGCACACATTCCATGTTAGACACCTAACACCCATACCTTGGCTTATGATATACCTTTTCCCACAGCTACTCTCCTATTCACCCTATTTATCCACAATCTTATGAGTACTCTATCATCGTTATTCCTTGTCTTTCTTTCTTCAGGTTTTCGCTTGTCAGCGCGTGCTCTCAATTCATTTATTTCTGTTGCTAAGATACTTCTCTCTTTTATGTTTCGTGCCGTGTCCTGTGCCCCCCCAGCTCCCTCCCTGGTCCCTCCCACCCCTTCTCCCTCCCTCCCTTACTGGCAAATAGGTCAATCCTGACCTATATGTGACAGCCGAGCCCGCTGGGGACTCTCCCTCATCCACTCTCCCGTGTTCCCTTTTCTTGTAACCTTTATTCGAATTGTAAGCAGCTCATCAGACTTTTTAGGATTTTACTTTTTTGTTATCGGAGCTACCTGCCTTGTATCCTCAATCCGATTGGCATGAATGTTCCGTTCCCTATGTGTTCTCTCTTCTCGGAGAAAGGACAGATACTCCTGCGCCACTATTTCAGAGAAGAATACTCTGAACTGACCATTATTTCCTACTTTGAGGCGAGAGGGAAACAGCAGATATACCTCACACCCTAGATTTTGAAATGGTACTATAAGTTGCCTCATACGCCATCTTCTCTCTACTGTTGTGTGGCAAAAATCTGGGAGAGCAAAAAAAGTTATGTCCTTATATGTGCGTTTCTTAAATGGTTTTGCCTTCAAAATTACTTCCTCTCTAATCAAGTAATTACCAACATAGACAAGAATAGCTCTTGCTCTTGAACTCACATTACCCTTTTTCTGCGACAGAGGAAATCGATGCGCTCGTTGGACTTCTTTGTCCCAGTCCCAGTTGTCCATCTCTGGAAAGGCTCCTCTTAGTAACTCCACCACAAAAGCTCTTACATCACCGCCCTCTTTCCCTTCCTCCACCCCTAAGAGTCTTATATTGTTTCGCCTCTGTCTGTTTTCAAAGTCTTCCAGTTTCCACAATATATCAGATTCAGTTTTCTCATGCTCCTGTTTAGATTCCTGGATTTTTGCCACCTCGTCTTCTATTTTACCAGTTCTCTGCTCAACCTCCATCAATCTACCAGAAACTTCAGCGTATAATTCATTTACTTTGTATAGAGATTCTTGTATTTTCTTGTTCGCTCGTTTCGCTCTTTTACTTTCGAGTCGTGCTTCCCCTTGTATTTGTTTCAGTGTGGTGAGTAGAAGATCAAATTTATCCGTGGCTTTGTGTGGGTCTGGTGAAGCTTGTTGCTGGTACTGAGCCTGAGCCTGAGGTTGTTCCCGTTCCTTACATATCTTCACTTCTTGTGAATCAACACTCCTTGCACCATCTGGGTGTTTCTGCGAATTGGGTAAATTATCCCAGTCTAGATTTTTTGACCGACCTCTCTGTGCTCTCTGTCCTCTCTGTGACATATCACCTAGTCTACTGAATCTTAAGTGAGTTCTCCCCCTATATTTATATTTTGCCGAGGAACGATCTTCTGATTCTTCAGAGCTGCTTGATGAATAATGGTCTCGAGATGAGGTGAAACTTAGATCCGTTTCATCCGTTTCGTCAGTCTCCTCTCCGCCATCTTTATCATCATCATCGCATATTAAAGAGCCCTCGTCCCTACTTTGTCCCGCAGCGGAAAGTTGTCTGATATTGCTTATGTTCTTATCCCCCTCCTGGTCAAGCTTTCTACAGTCTTGTAATAAGAGATCCTTTGATCTAAGAGATCTAGCCTTTCTAGAGGGGTTCGTTTTTCTATTTTCCTTAGGGATAGCACCAGTACCAGGTTTGATCATATGTTTTGCCGCTATCTCATTTACGGCATATGACAGAGTGGCTGTAATTCCCTTTGGCTGTATGATTGCTTCCCCTTGTTGACCATTATGTGATACTTCTACTTCTACTTCTGGGTCTGCATCTACTACAGCTAGCCTAGAGGGCATTTCCAATCCCTCCTCGGTCAGATCCACCTGCACAGTTAATTGGTCCGAGAGCACAGTTACTTCATACAACCCTGTGTCTGATCTAGCCCATTGCATATCACCTTGCTGACATACACCTGAATGAGTGACAGAGTGAGGGACAGATTGGGCTTGAAGCAGTGACATGTCAGGATTGTTCACCTTCAGAGACAACTCTGTTTCTTTAAGCAAACTGTCTGGCATTTCCTGTATTTCATATATTTGCTTGACAGGTTGTATGCTCAATCCTTCATCGAGCTGCGCACTGAACTGTGCCTCTACAACCTGCTGCTGCAGGCTGTCTAAGTTCAGTTGAATGGTGGTGTCGTCATTAACTCCGCCTCCGCCTCCGCCTCCATTAACTTTGCCTTCAGTAGTGTTGTCACCAGGACCGCCTTTAAAAGACGGTCCAATCGTGCGCTCTGTAACTTCAACTTCAACAAGATCAGGAAGCTCTTTCGCCGCCGTTGCTGTTGCCGCAGCTGCTCCCGTCAAAGCACTGCCTTGAATGCACATCGTAACTGCTGGGGCCGGGTCCGCGGTAGTATCTACCATCTCCGCTCTCCCCGATACAACCGCCGGCTGCGTAGTCTCAGGAGCACTCTCAGGGGCAGTCTCAAGGGCAGTCTCAGAGGCCGACGGGCCCACCGTCAACTCTCCATGATCCTGTGAAAGGGAGAATGCCGTTAGATCCGAGAGCTCGGTTTTCTCAGTCTCTTCGGTCTCAGCCCCCAGCTCCATCGGATCTGCCGGCCTGCCCGCCAACACTGATGATGCTCGCTCCAGACGTGGTGAAAAGGATTCAAATATCAGAGGCTGACGGAGTATGGCCTCTCTGATGGATTCAACAACAGGATCCGCTGAACTTCCCCCAGGTAAGTCTTTGCGGTGGTCTTCTCTTCTTTTCTCGAGACGTTCCAGCTCGTGCTTCATTGCAGCCTCTCTCCGTGCCTGAGCTCTGTGACGAGCTTTTGCCCTCAGATTCGCTGCAGGGATATCGGGCTCACTTTGCACCCTGGGTTCTTCCTCTTTCTGCTGGTGGTCATTCTGTTCTTTCGGTGGCCTCTGCGCCTTAGGAGCCATGATGCACCTAGTAGCCCTCCAGGTCGCAAAAAGGTGAACAAACACCTCCTTTATTATGGACGCTGCAGTTTTCCAGACACCGCCCTGCTCTGTTGGCAATTTCAGCTCTGCCTGCAGCCAGATATGAGGAATCACCAATATAGAAAATCCCTTGACCATCACTGCAATAATCAATTAAATTCTGTAGCAGGTTACTTCCAGCTACACTCCATCCAAGCAACTCCCAATCCTCTCAATCCTCTCCATCCTTATCCTACTCAAATGTCCACTATCATTTTCAGGATAGGAGCAGGGAGAGTGAAACAAAGGCTGCTCTCCCCTACGGAGCGCCGGCGGCCATCTTGCCACTCAAAAGAATTAGGGAGTTGCAAGTTTTTAGCAGTGAGAAAAACAATGACCTCCGTATCTGGCACGCCAAATACGATGATGTGCTAAAAGATTAGTACAAATGGATCTTGTGATTCAAGGTGGTTTGTACCCGTGGAAAAGAGAAGCAGGCCAAGTATTGACCAGAGATTGATAGATAGAGTGTGGTTTTGTTTACATTGGCAACTAAGTGTCAAGATGCTTAGAAGGTGGGCAGCCATATTCGGAACTACCTGCACGCATTCAGAGATGTGTAAAGGGAGACCAAGGTAGGTCAGCTTACCACAGTTGAATCTGACAAAGGCTGCGGCTTGAGTGACTGTTTTGCCGCAAGATTGAGGGAGCAGAGTCAAGATTTTCTATAGGACCCTAAACGCAAGGCTACAAGAAGAAATATTGGCAAGAGGATTTAAGGAGAAATGATAATCACTAGGAAGCATGCATAGCCACCTGGAGTAGGGGGAGTGTCTAAAGATGATGGCCATCAAGAGTGCAACCAGACTGAGTTACTCTCACCAAGTACCAAGAGTTCTGTTTCTTCAGAATTTATTTAAAGATGATTTTCAAACATATAATCAGTCACATCCTTCAGGCAGATTAGGTCTGATTCTGATAAGTGTTGGAAGAGAGTCATCAGCATAAAAAACACAGGGGAGCATGCTTTCCTAGGAGGTGCATAAGGAGAGTGAAATAAAACGTTTTTAAAAAGGGCTTTAGGCAGGGGTCTGTGTGAACCCCCACCCCCAAAAAGCTCAGTGAAAAGACAGATCAAAAGGGTGTTAATTCAATGGCTTGTTCTCCAAAGATAGCTGCAATATTGCATGGCGTTAAATCTCATCTCAATGTCTCAGAGATGAGCTGCAAGGATGGGGTGAGAGATGGTGTCAAGCATTAACGAGAGGTCAAGGCGGACCAGAAAGGCTGTTTCTTCCATCGTCCAGAGTGACTATCAAGAAAGGGTCTGTTCCTTGGCCTGGTTTTACACAGCCTTCCACAGAATCTAATGAAGCGTTGTTGATAAAATAAGTGTAATGTTGGCTGTTAAGTGCCACTTTTGTGATTTTAGAAGGGCAAGGAAGGAGAGAGATGGGTTTGTTGTTTGGATGATGGGCAGGATGGCGTTCATCTTTTCAGTAGAGGAGAGACAAGACCTCTCTTCTAGGTCATAGCATTTACTGAATTAGAGAGCGAAAGGTGACATACTGTGGATAATAGTATTGTAATTGCAGTTGAAGAACTTTCACTGTACAGGGGTCCAGTGGGAAGCTTGAGAATATTGAGAGAATATTGGTACTTGCCATCTTCAGGGATATAGGAATAAAGGCACAAAACAGTTTGTGGATCCGTTGCAGAGAGATTCTCAGGGTAGAAGGTACAATCTGCAGGGGGAGATAAGTTGCGAAAAAACAGAGTAAATGGAATTAAGTATAACACAGTCACATTTTCTTCAGAGACTGCAATAGGGGACTAATTGGAGTTCTGGGACATAGTGCTGTACTAATTTGAAAACTATTGTTTTAGAGCCATTAGAAGCAGAGGCGATTCAAACAGAGTAGAGTGACTAGCATGGAGTGTTGTTTACAGATAGTCGTTTTAAACAAATTTCGAGTTTTAACATATCTCTGCTTGTCTTTGGAGCTCAAGATCTACCTCCAGTCACACTGTTGTTTATCAAACAAGCATGAAGTGTTTTAAGTCAGGGGTACACCAAAGGGCACAGAGACCAGATCTTAAAGATTGACTGCAGATATGCGCCAAAGTGTCTAGGGTAGTAGCCATCTGTAACCAGTACACCCCGTTACACCATCTAATTGTAAAAAGGCAGTATTTGCCCTAGAGAGCATGGGCTGGGGGCAGTCACATTAGTAAAGATGTTATTAGGTGAAACTTAGGTCTTGTAACAGGGAGGGATAGCAATGGGAAGAGCATTGTTCATGTTATCGAAAACTTAATGGACACAAGCGAGTGGTCAATCCAGTTGGAACGTAGTAATCTTTCAGTCAGCGTAGATGTGTTCCAGAGTATGGGATCAAGGGCATGACAGCAAGGTGAGTACGATCAGGTACCAATTAATGCATATACCATAGGATACCTAAATCTACTATATTGGAAGTCTCCCAGCTGTAGGCGCCATCAGCCTCAAAAACTAATATCACCTAAAAGATGTGAGATATGGACGTGCCAAAGTTAGAGGCTGGCCAAGGTGAGTGATATACCCAAAAGGTTAGCGTGAGAATTACAATTTGCTTGTGAAATTCAGTAATCTCAAAAGAGGGAGCTAAGAGGGACATAGGAGAAAACCATGTCCTAAATACCTACAAGCCCTGCACCCTGAGATGATGCCAATCACCTCGTAAGGTGTGGTAGTCGTCATCCATGACAAGGGCAACTTCAGGTGCAGAGGTTTCATTAAACCAGGTCTCAGTGGAGAACAACAAAGAAGTCATTGCTTATAAGATTGTGAACGTTTGTTTTAAGTGTGCACAGAGAGAATATTAAGAGGGCACTACAGACATGACAGAATTGGTCAAAAAGCACAGAGGCGACAAAGGAGCACACTGCTGAGTGGTGCCAAGGGCCTGGTAAGGGTAATCCCATGTAGATGAAATATAATGGGATAATGAAGATGAGATAGTCCTTCTTCTACCAATATGTAGAGAGAAATTCAAGGCCCAATTTATAAGTTAGCGGTTGGGTAATCCTTTGCCCATGTATTTTACTATGTCACCCTGGCAGAGATCCTGATTGGTAAATTTAGAAATGCCCGTTGGGCCGACAGACATATCTAGCATTCGGAAGAACCGCCATAAAGGCGGTTCCTGCGAATGTATTGCATCTGTGACAAAACTCGAATGTGCAATTTTGATTTGAAAATAAAAAAAATGCCAATCTAACCGTCGCCAAGGGGGCATTTTTATATTTTTACTGCACTTTACCACCATGGTTTTCCTGGCGGAGACGGGTAGTAAAACAACTGCTTATTCCATCCTGCTGCCGAAGAAGTTTGGCCACAGTAGAGATGGAGTAGTCTCCTCAGTCACCAAACTATGGTCTGCCCACTTTTAAATTTGGCGGGCAGACCTTTATGTTGGCGAGAAGGGTATATTCCTAGCCATTGCGATAGAGTATCATCTCTGCCAACATATGAATCAGCTCAGAGTAGTATAATTCTTCCCTCATATATTGAGTAACAAGGATGTTGGAATTGAAGGAGCCCAAAATTCCAGCATGACATGCCCAGTGCATGGTCAGTACGCTGATGGGTGTAGACGGGCATGACTTTGGTCCAACATTTGCATACCACCTGCTGTGTGTCCGCGTATGTGGCAATTTGAAATAGTCCGGCATTTGCTTAGGGGAGGAAGGCAGCTATCAAGGCACCGGCCATGCAGTTACAACATTTTAAAAGAAAAGAAAGAATGATTACATTTAAGCAAACTGGAGCCCAGATGCTCCTAGTGCACATGGAAGCATTTCAGCCACCACGAGTACTGGGAACGAAATGGTAACCTTAATGATAATGTGAAACTGAAACCGACATAAAACAAAGGGTGAAATACCACAAACGCGCACCTGCATAAAAATAAAAAATCAAACTAACCCAAGGAAGCAGGAGGGACTTTATAAAACAATAAATAAGAATTAAATATAGGTGCATTGGTGCTAGTTGACCCACAGCACTTGTAACATATGCAGGTTATATTGCAGACAGTGCAGGTAGAATACAGACATGGTCAGCGACTAGCTGCCGCCTCCCCCCCAGACTGGCACCCAACACCCAGAAACGTGGACACGAGACGTTTTTACTTTTTGGAAGGCGGGCGCTAGTCGCCCGGCCGTATTTATTAAAGTATGAAATTAAAAAAGGTTTTTTAATTGCATGATCAACAATTTATACAAAAATCAGCAGGACATTATATACAGAATTATTGTCAACAAGTTTGAGAGCCTGACCTTAACAAAACTCTAATACATGTTGTTTCCTAACCGAGTCTAAAACATCCTCGTCTTGATTTTTGTACATTTCTGGCCATATGGCAAGGTCACTACCGGTGTCAGGTCCTACAAGCTGCGCCTCCCCCTGAGACGTGCGCATGCGCAGTGTTACCCCGGGAATTGCCCGGTCTACGCCCTGAACTCCATTTACCCACTAAAGGAGGGCCCTTACTCTGCGCCGGTGGCGTCATGAGTCCACGCGCGCGGGGTGGCTACCAGCCTAAGGAAAGCGTGAACTACTCCTACCCGCGCTCCTTTGCTTTGCAGCATCCATTACCTTGCCCCTGGAGTTCTAGGAGTGGCCCGCAGGCCCCTCCCCCTGGGCGGGAACCTCCATAGGATGATGCCCGCCCCCTCAGACCTCAAATATGTGCTCACCGATAATGACCTTACCGCATGTCCCATACCTAATAAACACGACGACCTATGGGAAAAAAATTCTAAAGGACAGCTACACTGGCTAATAAATAATAGTATCACAGTACAGCTACAAAGGGAAAAAAGGCCTAACAACTTGGCATCACAGAAAATTACTTCACACACAGTTTGCTAAAAGGGGAAAAAATTCCTAAACAAAAGCATCATCACAATATACCAACAGAACCATTTTTATTACCATGTAAGACATGTGAACAGTCCCTTCAAAAAACTTACCATTATACCAGACATAATGCATGCCACAAGACTTTTGTTCCAAGGGATGGTGGGTGGGAAAACAAAGAAGCCCCGAGCGCGGGGCACACCGTAATGCGGGGGAGCGTCCAGGAACAAGGGGGCTCCTGGGCGCTCCCCGCCTCTTTATTCCCGAGGGGCCAGGCGGGGGGGGGCACGCCCCCCCCGGCCCGCCCCTCCTGTAGCCCGCCCCCCCTGACCCGGACCTTCTACCTTGCATCCGGGTCAGGGAGGCCGCCGGCCAATCGGTGGTGGGTCGCGCCCCCAGGGCCCGCCCCCACCACCGAGAGACACCCTGGAGTGAGGGGGGGCGATGGTCGCCGCGCCGCCATGCGTGCGGGGGGGCCGAGGGCCCCCCCTTTTCATAAGCGAGACCTACAATCCGGCTGTCTTGATGAGCTATTCAGAGTTCACTGGATTGCCCTGTGATAGTGTTTAGAAGAAGTACAGGGACCCCCCTAGGGTCAACACCTCTTAAGAAGGGCCTTATATTATTTTGTGATCAGGCATTTTTATATTGGGGGTGAGCCCCATTGCCCATTAATAATAAATGGATTCCTGCAGAGGTTTGGAAATGCCAGCATTAGATATAAATCAATATACAATTCAGACTGTTTAACTTAAAGTGCTGCTATATTTCCAACCAACATGTGCTTCCCCTCTGATGGCAGGCAGCCTCGCAGCTATCAAATTGTGTAGCATCATACCACCCATCATGTGAAACTTCGTAGTCACTTAAAGTAGCCATTTTATTGCATTTTCTGACTTTTCCCTTTCATAACCCATGGCTGTGCCATGTATTTTAATGCGACGTCACCACGGCTACCCTAATAATAAAAAAGATAATGTAATGCAGAGCCCAATTTCATATCTGTGGTCACCCTACCAACTACTGGTAAAACTGGAAACTGTTGGTGAAAGTTGTTATACAGAGCTTGGCACAGCCTTTTGTATAAATATATTTGTGTTTGTTTATACTACGGGTGGGCATGACTGGCGTAATTCTCTCTAGCGTAATTTCTCATAATCACTGCAAAATGAGTCATTTATGTGTCATTACATGAAAAGCGTAATTCAGCATTTAGCACTATTTTCTTAGTGCAAAAGGCACCCTTGTGTCCAAAATGGGCCAAGGGTGCAATTTGAGCTACAAAAAATAACACTGAGTACTACATATGAATAGCAGTAGCTAGCAGCTGCTCACACTCTTTTAGTTTGTTACTCTTGTGTGCCAGTAGTCCGATTTTTGCCCCAAATTGCTCTTAATTACTGAAAGCTGCACAATCACGTAATTTTGGTAATTTCATATCACAAGAGCAGTGGGTAGTTATTGAAATTGCTCCAGCGTAATTAAGATTGCCCCCGGCCTAGTTCATACATGCTTGGGTGAACATTCATATAAGTTTTCACTTTGAAAAAAGTCATTCATGATGTCATCAAAGATGTTATTTGAGATGTCATCAGTGATGTCATAAATTAAGTCATAGAACATGGCATGAGTGATGGGATATGTGAAGTCATAAGCAGTGCATGACATGGGGGAAAATATAGTTAGCACTGCTAACTATAACTGGTGAAATTCTGTGGTTAATTTTCTCACTGACATATACACCTAGATATCACAACACTGTAACTTTTGTTTTTTTCCTTGAATTTCTAAGGTTTTTTCTAAACAAAAACAGACCTTTTTTCACATCTAACTATAACCTTTACTTAAACCTTGGTTTTTTGTTGCAGTGTAGTTCTAGGTTTTTTTTAAATGTAAAGTAATATTTTATTACATATGTTGGAAATGGGATCCCCGGCTGACCAGGGCTTTCGCCAAAGTCAGTCAGAGACCACCACCCCCAAGTCAGGGCAAGGGAGTTACACGCCAAGATAACCCCTACTCACCCTCTAGGTAACGTGGCGCGAGCAGCAAGGCTAAACTTGGAGGCGATGTAGGCTAAGTATTTGCGCACGCACCCCAGCAACAACAACCAAAGGCCCACCACAAAGGAAACTCCACACAAGGTTATATAACAAAAGCCTTTGTATTACACCAAAACACATTAGATAAAACACACACTTTACAATGTGCCAGAGGCACGGGCAGAATTTACAGGGGATATTTACAAGACAGGGCCACCTGGGCCACTGTCAGGAATCAGAAGTAGCACTTTCAGAAATAGCACTTAGAACATAGAATATAAATGTACTTTAGCACAAAATAGCATACAACCAGTAATCACTGGTAACCAGGACCTCACTAGCACCACCTGTACTAGGGAGAAAACAACCACCTATGTATCACAATACCTGTAGGGGTGTAAGAACATACACATGATGCAATGCATGACATTCATTCAGAGGTGTAAAAACAATAACAATGGCGCCCAACTCACAAGTCACCACCTGTGACTGTCCATAGGCAGGAACACCAGAACTGTCCCAATGTCAGGGGCCTAAACGTGGCAGCTGCCCACAAAGTGCTGGGCAGCTGAAAGAACAATGATGGGGCCAACGCTGGAGCCTCGCAGGCTCTGGCCAACTGACTGTCCCCTGAGCCCCTCTGGGCTCTAAACGAGGACTGGCCCCTCAGGAGCCTCTCAGGCTCAAGAAAGCTGATGCCCCTAGAGCCCTCGTGGCTCTAAATAACTGTTTGGCACTTCGAGCCTCTCACAACTGTGGCGCCTTTCTGTGGGAGTCACCCCCTCTGGGGGACTCGAGAACACTGGCCCGTCGTTGGAGTCCCCCTCCTGGGGACTCGAAGTGAAAATGGGGCGCCTAGAGCCTCTCAGGGCTCGTGAAATAATTGCCCCCTTGAGCCTCTCGGGCTCAACTACCAAATTATGCCCTGAGACTCGCAGGCTCTGAATACCGGAGGGGGGGGGCGCGAGCACCGACAATGTGCCCCGACGTCCCCCCTCTCTCTCAACTGCCCTGGACTTGGAGCTCCCGCCCAGCCGGCTTCACTTACCGGCACTTCTGCAGGCGGGGGCTCCTTCCGGCGGTTGCTGCAGACTTCCTCTGTTGCTCCGGTGCGGAGCAGGCTACACACTGGGTCCGGAGGAGGCGGGGTAGGCTCTCGTCCTCCTCCTTGATGGCGACGCACCCTCGGCCGTCGGCGGGGCTCTCCCAGGCCACGGGAGCCCCGCGGGACCAAAATCACTTCCGGGGTCGTCCTGTTGTCCCTCTGCCTCCTGGGCAGCACGTGCGGCCGGCGCCCCAGCCGCAATTAGGCCGCCATTTATCCGACGTCCTCGAGGACGCTCCTTCCGTTGCCGGGCAACCCTCCTGGCCAGGCTGATACTCGATAGGCTGGCAGGACAGCCAATGGCAGCGCGGCCCTGCAGACGAGCCCCCAGGCTCCGGGTCGCGCTGCTGGGCAGGCAGGAACTTCTTCTCGCCGCAATCCGGGGTAGCCTCCCGGGAATTCACAATTAAAAGCGAGGTGGCACTCGCTTGGGCGGCAATGTCCCTGGCAGGGTGGGCACCTGCCAGGGGGCTCCCAGATCAGCCCAGATCGGGGCGAATGCCGGGTGGGCACCGGCTCTCCCCAATAAAGCGCTCCTAGCGCTAGGACGAAAATAACGCGCTCTCAAGCGCTAGAGGCCCAAACAAAGCGCTCCCAGGCGCTAGGAAAATCAGGATGCGCTCACCAGCGCTAGGGACAACCAAGTCCAGCAAAAGTCCTTCCAGGGGGGGCAGGGGGCAAGGCTGGGTCCAGAGCCAGCTCACTGGGTCTCCAGGCAGGGAGACACCCCAAGTGGCGGTCCTCTGGCCCAGCAGCAGCAACAGCCCCCTCAGGATCCTGGAAGAGAACAACCTCTGTGGGGACACAGCCCCATTTTTATACAGTGCATTCCTTTGTTCAAGGGTGTAGAGTGGGGGCGGAACCAGTCGCAGCTGGTTCTTGAGTACTCTGTTTACCTCAACCACCCTCTCTATTCACTGGCAGGGCTTGGGTCATTAGACACACCACAGGGGGGCGGAGCCAGCATTGTGTGGGGAAAACCCAGCCCATCCAGGACACAGGTACACTCCTCCCACACATCACTCATGCTAATCTCCCACTCACCACCGGGCAGACCCATCCAGACTTCCTGGAGCCTGGCATGCCAGCCAGCTCCAGCCAATCACACGCCAGCACCCTCACAGCACACGTACAGCCATGTCTAGAAATGGCGCTTCCCTACTAGACACATACATGCTGCATACACCGTTGCGCAGCATTCACTCACACGAGTTCACACATATCAGACTCAAGCCTGTACACCCCACGCATCAGGAACTACCAGGGACACATACATTCCCCATGCATTCCTATGGGCGGGCAGGCCTAGCTCAGCACATGCACTCAGAGTGCGCACGCACTTTCCACTGGGACACAGTGAAAGTGCGCAGAATCCCAAAAATCACCATTGCCAGGTCACCATTTCACGCAAAAAGTCTAGGGGTGAACCTGCCCTAAGGGCCAAAGTCCAACATAACCCCCTTCCAGCCAAAACGCAGGGGAGACCAATCACCACCGTGATGGACTTCCCTGCTTGGGGCGATAGAACACGGACGCAGGCCCGCAACTGCAAGGACACCCTCCTGTTCTACGCCACGGTGAACCCATGGGATTCCTTCTCAACACACTGTCTGGACCAACTGGGCTACCCCACTGGTACTCCCAAGTTGTCCGCGGCCAGGACCAGGCCCTGGGCCACCCAGGTGCCACTGGTCCTTGCCAATTCGCAGAGCGGGGGGCAGTAACCCCTGGCACATAGCGGCCATTTTCCACTCTTCCTGTCTGCAAGACAGGACTAGACTGCCACTGGTTCTCCAGCCTGGGGCCTACAACCTCAGGCGGACCAGGAGTCTCAGGGAAGGCTCTCCTCCCCTTACCTCTTCTTCTAGGGTTCCTCCTCCCCCCGCGAGGGGTACCCTTACAACGCCATTCCAACCCAGGGTTTAACCCCTCAGGTTGCACCGGGGTCAGAGGTGGGCTCTCCCACCCTCTGCACCCCCTTCCAGAGGTCTGCCCTCTCCCACCTGGAGAAGTTCCTCTGGAAGAAGAACCGGTCAGGACACTGGTTACAGTCGTCCTACCCTTCAGGTCAGGCTGATCCTGAACCTGGCCTTCCAACCTCTGGTCTACAACCTTCGGTGGAACAATTGCCTGGCACTCCAGGACTTCTGGGGACTTACACTCCATCCCCCTGAGGCTAACAAATGAGACATATGTTGTGTGACTGTCTGTCTGGCGCAGATCTCCCGTCCCCTGTCCACCTGACAGTGCGTGACGATCCCCCAGACTAGAAGTGGCGCCACCCGGGTCCCCCCAAGAAGATCTAGCCCAACTGGCTAGTCCCTGGTCCACTGGTGCATCCACTGGGAAACTCATCCCCCAATCACTCCTCACGCTGGACTCCTGTACCCTCCCTACCGGAGCGGTACTGCCAGCCTCTAGAACCACAGGAGCTCTGGTTACAGACGCTCCAGGTCCTCTACTCACTAAGAGATCTTCCTCAAGTGGACTAACAGGACAGCCTAGGTCCCCAACCTGGTGTTCCCTACAGAAACCATCCAAGTCCTGAGGCAGGGCTTCGGGCGTCCGGGGAACCTCGGTCTCCCCCTCACTCCTGCTCCACTGAGCCAGGCAGTGAGCCCCTACACCCTCCTCGCTATCCTGGGACCTAGCTGGGCTACACTGAGCCTCCTCCACCACGCTGGGCTGGAAGATACCTGAACCACTACTTTTGGAGTCACTCCCTAATGACTCTAGAGAACCTTTAGCACTCTCCCAGCGCTCTGCTTCCTCAGCAAGCGCCCAAGGACTAAGGGATTCAGACTTCAACAGGTGCTGGCGCAACTCTGGACAAACAACACTGAGCAACTGCTCCTTGAGAAACATATTCAGTACTCCGTCTTTCTCATCATCCGAGCTAGCCGCCAGCCAATCCCACATTGCATCAGAACAGTCATCCATAAAAAAACCCCAACTCTGATGAGGCAGTTTCCTACTGCCCCTGAACTTCAACCTTAACTCCTCCTCTTGGGAACAAGGGACCATACGTTGGGCACGGGGTAGGGGACTTTCTGCACTGAAGTCTAAACAGCTGCCACCACTGGACTCAGCCCTCCCTGGGGAATCCAGAAAATTAAAACTGCGCGCAGGGGATAGTCTATCCTCCAGAGCTACTTTGCCCCTGGTGGAGGCCCTCTCAGCCTCCTCTATCCTTTCCTGCGCTAAGACCATCTCGGTCTCTAGCTGTTGCTTCCTAAGCTCCAGCTGCGCCATAGCCTGGGCATGCTCCAACCTGAGCTTTTCTAAAGCCAGCTGGTGCTCCCTTTCTCTCCTCCTATCTTCCAGCTCCTCTGGGGACAGGGAAAGGGATGAGGCGCTGCCTCCTACACTGGACCCAGCAAGGGACTCCCTATCTATGGGGTCCTCACTCTCTACTGGCATCCAGGTGCTGTCATCTTCTTCCTCCTCTTCTGAATCTTCAGGGCTCCCCACAGACCCACCACCCTCCTGGTGTGGGGCTCGGGCCCTTTCCTCACTGCGCTCAAGATCCCATTGATCCTCTTGCCATTTGACCATGCATCTCCTAAGTGCATACCATCCTGACTGATCCGCCCCTATGCCTCTCTCTTCACAGAACTTTCTCAGCTCCCACACACCGTATGTGGCTAGATCATTGAAATCAAAAACCAGCTCCATTCTGGCAGACGTTCTAGAGAAGAGATCACACAGGGAACCTAGGGGTCTGAGCTAACACAGGAGTACACAATTCACAAAGGTATCAGCAAGCTCTCTACCCCAGAGAACTCACACTCACTTGCCTAGTGCCACACACCATTCATCCACACACAACCCTCCCCTCGGACTGGTAAGGCAGTTTCTACCACCCCTGATTCCTCAACCTGACCACAAGTGACACAGGTACCGACTCTGGGCGCAGGGTAGGGGACAAATGTACTGACACAATTGCACAATGATACCTTCAGGAGAAGAAAATATGAAACTTCCAAAAAAACAATCCCCTAAAATGTGGTCATCTAAAATGCAGAGTTTTGTGGTATGGCCAGTTACTACTAAGGTACAAGGCAAACACAAATCCTTATCCCACCGCTTGCCGCCAATGTTGGAAATGGGATCCCCGGCTGACCAGGGCTTTCGCCAAAGTCAGTCAGAGACCACCACCCCCAAGTCAGGGCAAGGGAGTTACACGCCAAGATAACCCCTACTCACCCTCTAGGTAACGTGGCGCGAGCAGCAAGGCTAAACTTGGAGGCGATGTAGGCTAAGTATTTGCGCACGCACCCCAGCAACAACAACCAAAGGCCCACCACAAAGGAAACTTCACACAAGGTTATATAAAAAAAGCCTTTGTATTACACCAAAACACATTAGATAAAACACACACTTTACAATGTGCCAGAGGCACGGGCAGAATTTACAGGGGATATTTACAAGACAGGGCCACCTGGGCCACTGTCAGGAATCAGAAGTAGCACTTTCAGAAATAGCACTTAGAACATAGAATATAAATGTACTTTAGCACAAAATAGCATACAACCAGTAATCACTGGTAACCAGGACCTCACTAGCACCACCTGTACTAGGGAGAAAACAACCACCTATGTATCACAATACCTGTAGGGGTGTAAGAACATACACATGATGCAATGCATGACATTCATTCAGAGGTGTAAAAACAATAACAATGGCGCCCAACTCACAAGTCACCACCTGTGACTGTCCATAGGCAGGAACACCAGAACTGTCCCAATGTCAGGGGCCTAAACGTGGCAGCTGCCCACAAAGTGCTGGGCAGCTGAAAGAACAATGATGGGGCCAACGCTGGAGCCTCGCAGGCTCTGGCCAACTGACTGTCCCCTGAGCCCCTCTGGGCTCTAAACGAGGACTGGCCCCTCAGGAGCCTCTCAGGCTCAAGATAACTGATGCCCCTAGAGCCCTCGTGGCTCTAAATAACTGTTTGGCACTTCGAGCCTCTCACAACTGTGGCGCCTTTCTGTGGGAGTCACCCCCTCTGGGGG
Source organism: Lissotriton helveticus (assembly GCF_964261635.1). Classification (NCBI taxonomy): domain Eukaryota; kingdom Metazoa; phylum Chordata; class Amphibia; order Caudata; family Salamandridae; genus Lissotriton; species Lissotriton helveticus. The sequence goes on from NC_136072.1 coordinate 1,077,108,054, forward strand.
ACTCGAGAACACTGGCCCGTCGTTGGAGTCCCCCTCCTGGGGACTCGAAGTGAAAATGGGGCGCCTAGAGCCTCTCAGGGCTCGTGAAATAATTGCCCCCTTGAGCCTCTCGGGCTCAACTACCAAATTATGCTCTGAGACTCGCAGGCTCTGAATACCGGAGGGGGGGGGCGCGAGCACCGACAATGTGCCCCGACGTCCCCCCTCTCTCTCAACTGCCCTGGACTTGGAGCTCCCGCCCAGCCGGCTTCACTTACCGGCACTTCTGCAGGCGGGGGCTCCTTCCGGCGGTTGCTGCAGACTTCCTCTGTTGCTCCAGTGCGGAGCAGGCTACACACTGGGTCCGGAGGAGGCGGGGTAGGCTCTCGTCCTCCTCCTTGATGGCGACGCACCCTCGGCCGTCGGCGGGGCTCTCCCAGGCCACGGGAGCCCCGCGGGACCAAAATCACTTCCGGGGTCGTCCTGTTGTCCCTCTGCCTCCTGGGCAGCACGTGCGGCCGGCGCCCCAGCCGCAATTAGGCCGCCATTTATCCGACGTCCTCGAGGACGCTCCTTCCGTTGCCGGGCAACCCTCCTGGCCAGGCTGATACTCGATAGGCTGGCAGGACAGCCAATGGCAGCGCGGCCCTGCAGACGAGCCCCCAGGCTCCGGGTCGCGCTGCTGGGCAGGCAGGAACTTCTTCTCGCCGCAATCCGGGGTAGCCTCCCGGGAATTCACAATTAAAAGCGAGGTGGCACTCGCTTGGGCGGCAATGTCCCTGGCAGGGTGGGCACCTGCCAGGGGGCTCCCAGATCAGCCCAGATCGGGGCGAATGCCGGGTGGGCACCGGCTCTCCCCAATAAAGCGCTCCTAGCGCTAGGACGAAAATAACGCGCTCTCAAGCGCTAGAGGCCCAAACAAAGCGCTCCCAGGCGCTAGGAAAATCAGGATGCGCTCACCAGCGCTAGGGACAACCAAGTCCAGCAAAAGTCCTTCCAGGGGGGGCAGGGGGCAAGGCTGGGTCCAGAGCCAGCTCACTGGGTCTCCAGGCAGGGAGACACCCCAAGTGGCGGTCCTCTGGCCCAGCAGCAGCAACAGCCCCCTCAGGATCCTGGAAGAGAACAACCTCTGTGGGGACACAGCCCCATTTTTATACAGTGCATTCCTTTGTTCAAGGGTGTAGAGTGGGGGCGGAACCAGTCGCAGCTGGTTCTTGAGTACTCTGTTTACCTCAACCACCCTCTCTATTCACTGGCAGGGCTTGGGTCATTAGACACACCACAGGGGGGCGGAGCCAGCATTGTGTGGGGAAAACCCAGCCCATCCAGGACACAGGTACACTCCTCCCACACATCACTCATGCTAATCTCCCACTCACCACCGGGCAGACCCATCCAGACTTCCTGGAGCCTGGCATGCCAGCCAGCTCCAGCCAATCACACGCCAGCACCCTCACAGCACACGTACAGCCATGTCTAGAAATGGCGCTTCCCTACTAGACACATACATGCTGCATACACCGTTGCGCAGCATTCACTCACACGAGTTCACACATATCAGACTCAAGCCTGTACACCCCACGCATCAGGAACTACCAGGGACACATACATTCCCCATGCATTCCTATGGGCGGGCAGGCCTAGCTCAGCACATGCACTCAGAGTGCGCACGCACTTTCCACTGGGACACAGTGAAAGTGCGCACAATCCCAAAAATCACCATTGCCAGGTCACCATTTCACGCAAAAAGTCTAGGGGTGAACCTGCCCTAAGGGCCAAAGTCCAACAACATACGTAAAGCCAACCTCTCGCTGTGCGTGGCATTTGGCCTTGCACAGCAGGGGGATGACCGCAGGGCCTGGCCTGTGGCCAAGTACTGCAGCCAACTCCCCCTCAGGCAGCCAGCCCCAAGCTGCGCACTTGCACTTGGTCCCACTCACCCTAAAACCAGGTACTGCAGGAAGGGAGATAGTCCGTTCTCTCACCAAGTGTTTAACCCTACACGCTGACTATTGAACAGCGGTGGGTGGTAAATCATCAGGGGAAAAAGTGCAAAATAGGGAAACAAGGGGAGGATTCTGTATTCCTCGATGTAGCTCAACACAAGGTAGGTGCCCAGGCTGGGTTTTCCCGCCGTCAAGGAAGGTGCTTTGGGAATGTCTCCCACTCCATAGAATGCAGTCACTCAGAAGACACCCAGGGCCAGATGTAGGTCGGTCGGTAACGGCCGAAAATCGGTATTTTCGGCCGTTACCGACCGGTAATTAAGATTTGGTATGTAGGGCCCTGAATTTTACAGATTCGGTAAATTTACCGATCGGTAAATTTACCGAATCTGTAAAATACAGATTCGGTATTCATACCTATTCGGTATTTTTGCTATGTAGGTGGGACTCTTCTGAGTCCCACAACCCTTACCGATTCGGTATTTTACCATCAAATATATTTGATGGTAAAATACCGATTCAGGTGTGCATGCACATGTGTGCATGCACACCTGTGCCATATGACAGGCAGACCTGCCCTTAGGGCAGGTATGCCTGCCACATGGCCCCCGAATCTTTTTTGGGGGTGCTAGAGGGTGTCAAAGTGACACCCCCTGCACCCTTGTCAAAATCTGTATTTACCGATTCGGTAAATACCGACCGGTAATGCCCCATTCATTCCTATGGAATGAATGGGGCATTACCGGTCGGTATTTACCGAATCGGTAAATACAGATATTTACCGATTCTGTAAAAGGAACATCTGGATGTTCCTACATCTCCACCCCTTAGATTTACCGATTTTTAATTACCAAATCGGTATGATTCGGTAATTAAAAATCGGTAAATCTATTTTACCTACATCGGGCCCCCAGTTATTAAATAACATCAAACTGCCCTGAAAACGGCTCCCTTAATCCATAGGAGTGGGTCCAATCATATTTCCTATTACTTTCATAGGGAAACATAGAGAAGACGAATAAATGGCCCCTCTGTAGTGGAAATTCACAATAAGCAATCAATGGAGAAAATATTAGAATCCCATTTATAAACAAAACAAGGAACAAAAAGGGTGTGGCCAGAAATCCTCCAAGATCTGTTCAGAGAAGTATAATCCCAACAGAAAACGTAGATATCTAGGTTACAGTGCACGGTCCTGATATAAAAAAGGAATTTCAGCGGTACCAAAAAAAGGCAAAAGATACAAAGAGGAACAGGCTTACGTGTCCTGGCGTTTAGAGATGACAGAATATGAATCCAGCAACTGTAGAGGCAAGCACCACGTAGGCTTTGTAGGAGAACAGAATCCAAGATAGGAAATGGGCAGCAGGTGGCCAACCCCACACCACACACAACCTTTGATCATGCATTGTGTGAGGTTGGCGGCAAGGCCTTGCTTGCAACCAGGCCCTGAATCGAATTCCCCCGCAGGTAGCCAACACCACTCTAGGGATAGCCTTTGGTGCGATGTGGGATTGACCTCAGGGCTTGATTGAAGCCAGGTCCTGTGGCCAAACCCCTAGCAGGCTCCCAACCCCATGGTGTGCACGGCCTTTGGTGTGCGTAACATACGGTATGCCTTCCTATATATTAAAGAAAATAGCAGCTGCCATTTTCATTTGTTTTTGCCGCAATCCTGTGCCATCACGGTAAAACCTGTTGATTGTTTTATATTTCTTGGGGGCCCGTGGGGTGGGTGGAACCCTCTGGGTCCCCCTTTTTAGGTCTCGCCTAGGCAGCAGTTGCGCTGTCTCTTCAAGACATGCTGTATTTAGAATATGAGGTTTAAGCACCTCCCATCTTTCTAATTGGCTCCATTTACTGTCCTTCATAAATGGCTGCTTTTCATTGGTTAATAAGCTCAGTAGTCCCTCCAATTCTACTTTTGTTACTTCCTATAAGGACTGCCCCTGTCACATGTGCCGTTACTCGTTATGTTATATATTAGTTCTGGAGCACTCTGTTTTCCTTTTTGCTTCTTTAAGCTCAGGAACTGCACATGGTCACACTTGCTCCCTCTCACTTCCTCTCTTCGGCTGTAGCTGCCTCCTCCTCCCTCCTGCTTTTCAAATGCACTGCCTAGTGTCCCCATCCCTGCCCTCTTATAGCTGCTACCTCCTTCGTCTCAGAGCTGAATTGAGTTTGCAATCTGTGGTTCTGACAATACCAGGTTTTCTGGTGTATAATCGGTAATTAAGTGCGCAGGTCCAATGCGCTGGCCGAGTTTGCTTTTGATACTCTTATGGCTGCTTGAGCAGCAGAAAGCAGGCATGGCAGGCATGGTAGGGAGATCAGGGCAGCTTTGCCAGAGCACACTGGCCGACCTCAGGTGTGCTGCTCTCTTCCGGAAAGTCTTCAGGGAGCTTGGCCTGTCCCCCGTCGCACACTGGCCTCCCCCCTCTGCTCTGCTGTGATTAATGGCAGCGGTTCAACTTACACGGCTCCAGATGAAAGCGATTCAATGGGGGGTGGGGGGGCTTTTGGGCACTGCAGGCATACAAAGGAGCACACCGTGTACCCCGTGACATTTATTTAGGCACTTTTTCATTTGCCCATGTAAATAATGCCATGTGAATGCCATGTAAATTATTACGAGCAATGTTACTATTCCAATATGTTATAAATAGCTTTATAATAAGATGTAAACATGTGCATTGTAGTTAGTGTCATGTTAAAATACTGACATCCATGCAGTTTAAAAAACATACGCTGTAGCATACTTAACTTTAATAAGCCTCTCTACTGTTTCTATAGCACTCTTTCTTATCTCTCTTTCCCATCCACCTGCCCCTTTACTGTCTTCCCGCCCGCCCCTTCACTCTTCCTCTCTCCCTCCCACTCTCTCCTCCCCTCCCCATTCCTCTTCAGGACCCATAAAATGCTGCAGTTTACTTTGTCTGGCATCTATTTTCTTTCCTTATCATTTTTCGGTGTGCCCGGCAGTGGTTGATTGCACACTCATAGATAAAGGCACATTTCATGTCTGCAGGGGAGGGTATCACCTAAAAAGGATACATTAAACCCAGTATGTGCATCATGATTAGTGAAAGCAACAAATGGGTCGTTGAGCTCCTGCCCAGCCCACTCTGAACAAACTGGCAGTAACAAGGCTTGCAAGTTATTATGCATTCCTGAACGTCAGGCTGCATGTCAGGAGACTCGCCCTTGCTTGCGCACTGACAAATGAAAATAGATTATAGTTTCATCCACATAACGACGCTAGGAATTTTTTTGTAAGGTTTCCGCACAAGATAGGCTTGATCATGACGCTCTTCAAAATTTCTGACAAGTTAGTGTAGTGGTTCTCTGGTGACTCCATCTAATTAGCTATAAGAAAACAAGTGAGCAAATTTAAGGGCAAACTATGCAACAACATCCTTTAGAAGGCTGTATTAAGGGTGCGGTACCTTATGTTGCTAATATTGGTCCTTTTAAAACTCCAGAAGGACAACCCGTAACAACCTGTGGTTATGCACTCTTTCCTTGATTCATGAATTTTCTTTTATAGCTGATTCTGCTCTTGGGATATATTTTAGAAAAAAACATAACTAAGAAACATTGTCATTTGCAACCCCAAAAGCTCTAACTTTCACGAATGCGAGACAGATTACATTGCAAACACCTGTCTTTTTTTTTACTACAGGACAGGGCCCTAAGTATTTTCCAAAGTTGCTGGTAGCAAATTTTTAAAAAAATGTTGCTGGCAGCCAATCAGAGTTCTGGCTCCCGTGGGAGTCTGACTGCCGTGGGAGCAAATCATCCCAAGGGAAAAGAAGCTCCCTGGGCCAATCTGAACGCTCTATTTTTAAACTGGCGCTCCTGCAAGATTCTCGCAAGACTCTCATGGTTCGAACCGATCAGATATGCAAATATTTTTAACCTTAATTTCTCAAAAACTACTGAACAGATTTACACCAGATCATAAAAAGCAGGTTTTATGGACCAAGTTCTTGGTATAATTCCGTTAGCAGTTTCTGTGGCAGTGCTGTCTAAAATAGTCTATGGAAAATGTATGGGGATTTTGTATTTTGGGACCTTCCATTTTCTCGACTCTCGCTTGACGGATCATTCCAAAACTTTCCATATACAAACTAGACAAAAAAGATCACTTTTTTGGAAGGTTTTGTGAAGATTTGCCAAGCGGAGCCAAAGCTATAAGCACATGACAAAAATTGATGACATATTTATAATATGGAATGCAGGAAGTAGAAATTTGAAGGAATTTACAGCTTATATCAACAGTATCCATCCTACAATAAAATTCACCGCCAGCAATACTAATTTGAAGCATCATCTCCCTTTTCTGGATATGCTTCTCACCATTTATGAACAACAAATTATAACTGATCTGCACCAAAAGCCTGCAGATGCTGATTTGTATCTAAACTCAGCTTCATGTAATCCACACCATACTAAACTCAGCATCATCTACAGCCAAGCACTCAGAATAAGACGCATCTGCAGCAGTGAGGACACCTGTAAAGAACATCTACAGATGCTTGCTAGATCATTTTATACTGCATATCATACAGCAACAAATTGACAAGTCTTTGCTGTTACCTAGGGAAGCACCTATTTTGAATACCAATAGCACAAACAAAGTGAGAGATTTCCATTTGTGAAGGTTTTTCCTAAACCGCCAGTCACTGCTTACCACAGAGCTCCCAATTTATGATCTCTTGTTGTGAGAGCTGAACTCAAGCAAGCTGTAACAAATGCAGAGTTCATTGCTGTAATTCTAAAAGACCTATGAAATAAGATGGCATCTTATACGCCACTCAACATGCATTATCTATGTGATTCAGGGCCACAGCTGTAAACAAATATGTAGGCCAAATAGTGAATGACCTCCATACACAATTCAGGAACCACAAATCCGCAATAATGAGTAAGAAACTTCTCCAGCTTGTAGCCAATCCTTTTAACTTTGTGTACCATTTGCTATCAGATTCGAAGATTATTCCTGTGGAACATGTTTAAAGGAAGAACTACTGGGTTCTAGACAAAATTATTGTATGTATCTTTTAAAATCATCACATCCAGATGGAATGAACATCACTGATAATACCACCTGATTGCTGCAAATCTCAAGAGATTTCACGACTGCATTGATTCCACATTCCAAATGGAATCTTCACTCATGATGCTTTTTGAAAATCCAGCAGTGTCAGCTGTGCAGCCACCGATCAAACAATCTTGTACTATCTGAGGAAGGAATATATTTTTGTTCTTTATTGAGGCAATCTTTTTGAGTCACTTCTTTCTTGGGTATTTCAATTAGTTGTGACTCATTGTATACTTTGGAATCCATATTTTTGCCCTTGCTATCTGTTGTTTCATTGTGATCCTTCATCTTCTAGTGTACTGTTTTTGGGATTGCTCAAGCCAGAAGCAACCACCATGTCAAGAACAAATCTACATCCTAGATATGCACTGTTCATCAAGGAGAAAATCAGTAAGTGGCAATTTACAAAAGCACATTTACAAATCTATAAAAAACAACATCACATCTAGCCCATGTTGTTTGAGATTAGGTCTAAGCCACCATTTAAACTAACTAACTCTGTATGGTCTGCTCTGTGGAATATTTGACTGCATAACACACCAGTGACTCTACTATCAGCATCTGTTAAAGTAACCAAAAAGTGCAGAACCTTAAAGTGACTGAAGTGGTACACATACTACAGAAGAGTGCAGAAGTAAAAAAGATGACAGCCAGGAATGCTTTTAGAATAAAATCTGCAAAACTAAAAAGAAACATGTTAAGATTTTATATGCCTTCTCTTCCAACTCACCACTTTATAAGTCAATCTGTTTCTGGAGATTCTCTTTTCAGTGCAAGTCTTGTGAGTAAACAGCATAAAAAGATCAAAGGTTTATGAGACAAAAAAAACTGCAACGCATCAGCCAGCTACCACCCTTCCAGACATCAGACACAGTTATTGACTTAACTGGAGGGCTCCTATTACCATGTGAAATAAACCTTTTGAGCAACGACCTCTACCTAAGGACCATAATATGACCAACATGATGAAAGACCTAAAAAAAATTGAGAAGAAATACAAACTTACAGAATACTTTAACGATAATTTCAATATTGATCTATCAAGCTACCATCCAGATCCAATTAGGAAGTTCCGCCATCCCAAATCATGGACTCAGCAATGTGGTAGAAATCCTGTTCTTGATACATACATTTTACAAATCAACAAACTCATCGAGAAACCAACACCTAAAATTGATTTTTGCATTGCACATGCGAAAGAGAAGCCCAGCACCACCTTCATCAGAGAATGGATGTCATCATAAACCGGCAGACAAAGGTGGTGCAATGGTTGCCAGGAAAGTGATTATATTGAGGTGGTAATGAGACAACTAATGGATACCAACACTTACAAATCTTTAGAAACTGATTCCACAGAAGACTTGACTAAAGAAATTAAGAACATAGATGTAAAGTACAAAGGATTAAATCTAATTGAAAAGCAGATATACTTGTTCACTCCTAACCTAGGCCTGTGAGATTTCTATTGAGATATATCCCAAAATTGACAAAATTAACAATAGTGGCTGTCCCATCATCTCTGGCAATGATAGAGCCACTGAAAGACTATCTTTATTTGTTAACCTGCACCTCCAGCCCATTGACCAGGAGCTTCCATCATTTGTTAAGAATACTCGTCACTTCCTTCAGATTATTGAACAATGAAACCAAACCTAAACATTTGATGGTAACACTTTTCTAGCTACATTTGAGGCTACATCATTATACACCACATACCACATGAGGATGGTCTTATGCCATTATCTGAAGCTCTTAATATAAGAACTGAGAAAAAGAAATCAACCAATGTGCTTACCAATTTTGTAAGAGTTATCCTTAAATCCAACAACTTTCAATGGTAAACACTATCTGCAGATAAAAGGGACATCCATGGGCACTCGGGTGGCTCCACCTTATGCAGATATCTTCATGGGCAAACTAGAGGGCTATATTGTTGCTACTTCTAGCATCAAACGACTGGTATGGCTAAGATAATGCAGATAGTAACACATTGGAAGAAGTTATAGCTTATATCAACAGTATCCATTCTATAATCAAATTTACCAGGAGCAATTCTGAACAGAAGCATCATCTCCCTTTTCTGGTGAAATAATTGTTAATTTACTAATTATGTTGCCACTGTATCAAAATGCATGGAAGGATTGTTTTTTTATTGGTATGTCAAGTTTTGTGCCAATCCATCAGGGGCACATTTAAAGTGGGTTGGGCAATAAAATCAAACTTTGCTTATAACATTAGTTCTGTTTGATAACTTTGCATCAAATGTGGCTTGGAGGGACATGGCTGGACACTTAATGATGTAGGAAGCCTTCCTGCTGATAAATCTCCATCCAGCGCCATCCTGTAACTACTAGCTGGCTCCGGGGACCCAAAACAGTAGTGATGAGTCCCCCGACACCCATGACCTCCGTATGCATTGTGGAGCTTGGCGCTTGGGGATCCTTCACGCCAGCAGAGGGAGGAGATATCACTGCGAGGCAGTGATTTCATGATGGCGGCCACGGGCTGCTGAAGGCCTATTAAGCCGACTATGATGGCGATTGGCCACCAGCAGCACCTACTGACACGTGAAAGATGAGGGCAGCCCTTAATCACAGCGGCAGAGCAGGTCACTGCAAAAAGAGGGGTAAAAGGGATCATGCCCGCTGTAGCCCGGGTGATTCCTGCACTAGGCCCGGAATGGCATGCGACTGACAGCATGAAAATGTGATGAGGACTGACAAAATGAGGCCAGTGGGAGGCGGCATGGAACTAAAGTGCTAAAGACTATGACCCTATGCTGGGAGCCCACCTGAGATGCCCAAGCGCTTTTCAAGCACACCAAACAGTGAGTGAAGTCTTCAGGCACTGCCATTCCCTGCCTTCTCTACTGAAGCTTTACAATACCTTGGTGGTGAATCAGACCACGACTGGAACCTCTGCTACTATTGGGGTTCCCCCTTCTGGATTCAGTGCTGTGAGCGCTGCGGGGGCCTGAGTGGTGTGGCCTAAGGACAGGCGTTTCAGGAGGCGTGGACCGGCAAACTCCCATCATCTGCCATGGGTCCTGTTGGAAATGGGTCCTGCATGAACTACATGAGAGGAGCAACGGGCGCGAACACCATTGCTGAGCTCGAAGGAGGGGACAGCAGAGAGTGCAGGAGAACAGATGGTTCGGGTTTAGGCCCACTGCATTACAGTCAGGCGGCGGGGGTACAGAAAGCTGCAGCCCCACATTGTCAGTCACGAGTCTTATGTAGCCACAAGACCTGACATAACTGGACCAGGAAAATTAGAAATCCTGAGGGGAGAATGGTAGTGAGGACTGGCTTGGAACTGGGCCTGCACCAACATGGGCATGTAGTGGGGGACAGCGAAGAAATGCAGGCAGACCAGTGGAGGACTACCGCTGTGGAGGACAGAGAAAATGCACATACCAGATTATAAGTACATCACAGCTCTTGTAGGTGCCACTGAGAAGGCTCACAAAACTGTTGTCAGCAGGCTACCCTGGTATTCTGATGGCTACTGGCCTTGATATTTAGGAAGTGAATAACATACTCTGGAAGAGTGCTAAAGAGACCTAAATATAGGACATACATTGCATCCCTTAAATATACAATTAGTACATAGAACACCACTGACCGACTTGCCCCTGTCTCCCTCCCCCTGCTCCTTACCGGGAGGGACATAGAAGCAACACTGGACAACCAGACGCAATAGAAGGTAGACACCACCTACTGTGATGGGAGATATCTATTCCCACAGGGAATATGGGGAAGTTCGCCCATAGAAAAGACCAGGAGGTGGGAGGAGCACCTGCGGAGGAGATTGTTGAGTCTCCATGAGCTGATGAAAGCCAGACCTCTATACCCTACCCCCCCAGATGCCCCACCCTCCAAGATATATTACAAGCGATTAGAGCCTCTTGAGTGGTGCTTCAGGCCAAAATCGATACATTGGTGACGGATATGGAGATCCTGCGCAATGACCATCGCCACCTGGCAGAAAGAGTCACCACGACAGAAAAAGACCTGACAGAAGTATCTCCCATGCTGTCCACAGTGACTGAGTGACCATCCAGCTTGGAGGCAAAGATACGGACTTTGGAAATGAGAGCAGAGTATTGAGGCAGCAAATATGTGATTTATCTGGGTGGTGTTAAGAGGCGAGCAGCAATCAGGTTTTTTTTTTTTCCCCTGAGCCGCAGAAGCCTCACTTATGTCAGAAGCTGGATGGGGAGAATCTGGCAAGGACACGATACGCCAAAACGCTTTGTAAGTGTTGCACGTGGGTCCTCCAGCAAACTCCTGTTGATTGTTTGAACATTTGGATGGTGGGTTGTTGCCTGCTTGTCCAGGGGAGTGAGAGTTGGGCAGAATGTTGTTTGTTGTTTAAATGGGAATGCATGAGTCATAACCTACTTGCTTTCTTTTCTTTGCTTTGCATTGGGCTACTGTTCTCACTCGGTTGGACGAGACTGTGGCAGAAGCGACCATCTGGAAATTGTAATCTAGAATAATGGCTGCCCACATGACTATTAAATAATCTCTTTGAATATTAGAAGAATGCAGACACTGACAAAATGGTATAAAGTATTTTCCCATCTGAAAAGGAGAGGGAACCATGTGCCACTGTTACAAGAGACACAAGTCATGACTAAGAAGGGGGCCTCACTTCACAGAAGATGCAGAGGTCACGCCTTCTATACCACATACTCGCCCTACGCCAGAGACACAGCGATTTGGATCTGATCTGGGGTCCCTTTCCAACATACAGGTGGCCTGATAGACCCAGAGTGTAGATACATAGCGGTGAAGGACCACCTAGAAGGCCAAGACATAGCACTAGTTAATATATGTGCCCTGAAAGTGGACCAAGGAGCTGACATAACAAGTGGTAGGTCTACTGGCCCCATGCCACCATCATAGAAGGGCACTTTAACTGCATAGTGGACTACAGGCCGATTACTCACATCCCCCACTAAGGGACTCACTGCTACCCAGGACGACCAAGATTTTTGCGGAATGACAGACCCAATGGGGGCTAATAGACTCATGGCGCCATATGCACCTCCATGAGCCGGATTATTCTTTTTTTTCAGTTTACACGACCTCCACATACGACTGGACACTACTCCTCTGCACCCCTGTTGTTCATTGTCTAGTACACGAGGTAGAATATCTGGCTTATGATATCGTCTCACAATCCAGTACTGTTACACCTGAGATGGGAGAACCCCAAACTACACATCCCTACGTGGCGACTGCAACCTGAATCATTATAGGATCCGTTATACTGTGAGGTAATTGGGGACCCACGTTAAGCAATAGCTTGTAGACAAAGGTGGCACAGCATCTTCTCCCCTCATACAGTCAGATGCATTCAAAGCAGTGATTAGGGGAAAGTGCATAGCAGAGTAAGTGGGTGTCAGTGGCACGTTACTGCGGGAGGTCACGGAGGTGGAGTAGGAGTTGAGGGAGGTGGAGAGGCACAGACTGGAATGACAGCAAACTCTAATAGATGTTACACATAAGGTGGAGGGCTCGTCGTGAGGCTCCTGTGTTTTGACTATAACCAATACATGCTGCTGGCACATGCTGAATGCAATTGGACTTGATCCCTATTGGCCTAGATGGCTAACCCGGCGAAGAGAGACTCCGTAATAGTGGAAAATGAAATTGAGGGGGGCTGCTGAGTATCTCAGCAAGAGGAGATCAACTGCTGTTTCTTATAGTACTATTCTGAGCTCTAATGAAGAGTTACACAACACGATGAGGGAGCATTAAAAGCCTTCCTTGTACCGCTGCCCCTAACGAATCTCACGCAGGAGATATGGGCCATGGTAAAGGCGTTAGCCCGGGGTAAGACATCGGGGAAAAATGGGCTCCCAGTCAAGTTTTACACGACATATATCCGTGAACTGGCCTCTAAACTAGTGGACCTCTACAAGATAGCTATGGACACAGGCTGCATGCCAAACTCCACTCGGGAGGCACTAGTAGTGCCCCTATTGAAACCGGCAGACAACTGTAAGGCCTACAGGCTGCTGTTGATGCTTAATATTGACCAAAAAATCCTCCGCAAGATTTTGCCCACTAGGCCCAAGCTTGTGCACCCTGACCAAGCGGGATTTATCCCCGTATGTAATACGGCACTCAATATCCAACACCTGATGACGGTGTCGGAGACCGATACCTTTGACCATGAAGAGGTGACAGTGTTTGCAGTCAAAAAATATAAAAGCCTTTCAACAGCCTGGAATCGGGTTTTCTATCTGGCATAATGGACCAAATGCAGATTGGGCACAGCTTATGGCATGGACCCAGATGCTAAATGCGAATCCTATTACCAGAGTCCGTACATGCCAAGCAATCTCAGAGACATATAGGGTGATACACGGGATGGGACGTCCCATGTAAACCCTGCTGTTTGCCCTGGCGATGGACAATGCAAATACCAAGGACCCCCTGTGAATCTTCTAGATCTCCTAGAACAGGGTAATAATACAATAGAGAGCAAAATTCCTAGGCAGTCAAATGGCTGATCTATTTAACAACTCATCATCACAAAAACAACATGATAAGGAGAACTCAGTGTGAATGCAGTCAAGCTATATTAAAACATATTGTAATTTTATTTGATACATTTCTAAAAAGACTTTCATTCAAAAAAAATTTTGAACAGTACATAAATATGATACAACATAATTTCAGTGAAGTACAAATCACACAAATGTCACAAAACCAAAAGTGGTCTAGGATAAACAGAACATTACTACATGTACATAAACATAATGAAAAACAACACAATAGCGAAAAAGGGCAAACGATGTGAGGCGGCTAAAAGATGGAACTTCTTAAAACACGTTTTGGCACAAAAGCGCCTTCATCAGGAGGGCCACAACTCTTTCCCACAGAACAATAAAAATTCAATAAAACAACGTTCTTTAAAACACACTGAGGGCCATATTATCAAGAAAGGGCGATACAGTATCGCTTTGTTTATCGGCAGGAAACTGCGATAATGGGCTTGATAATATGCCCTTGTGAATTCCCATAAAGCCCAGGTTAACACCAGAACCTGGGCTTCTATGGGAATTCACAAGGGCATATTATCAATCCTAATATCACAGCTTTAGTGGCAGTTTCCTGCCGATAAAAGCGGCGATAATGTATCGCCCTTTCTTGATAATATGGCCCCAGGTTCTATGATACAGTAAGTTCTACATTGACCAAGAGTTGCCAAATGTGGGACTTAAAGAAGAGTAAAATGGGATGGAACTCAAGAAAGAATCAAACGTCCGGATAAATACCATCACCTTAGATTCAGAGTTGACAGCGTTAGTCACCTGCGGTACAGATGGTGTAAAAAAGTGATGTTTACCGACGCTGAAAGGTGAGGAGATAGAATCAAAAAGAGAGAGTAAAAATAAAGAAAGCGAGGAGAAGAAGCAGAAAGGGAAGAAGAAAAAGGAAAAGAAAAAGAAGAAAATGAAAAGAGAGACACTGATAAAGTATATGGGTCTATTTAATTAATGTGAATAGCTGTGTTGCAAGGGTGACAGCAAAAACTTAATCCTCAGGTGGCTGCCCAAGATGCAGCTAGAGAGGGTGATGGACCGTGCGCCGAAACCGAAAACGACTGCCTTCCGGATTGAAATACCGCCAATCACCCTGTGATGGCTGCCTGTGGATCGGAGATCTGACCCAGGACAAGCAGATCAGGACTTCAGCCTCATCACAGGCTCCGGCTGCTTCCACAATATTCCGTTTCGGCACACCGACCGTCACTTTTTGTGGCTGCATCTTGGGCAGCCACCTGATGATCGGGGCTCTGACCCGGGTCTCACACCTGCCTTCAGACCCCTGACCTTCCATCTTGAAGAACACCTACGCCCCTTCCAGATTCCACTGGGACTGGACGTGCTCCCCATCCTACACCACTCCCCACCTCTCCGGTCTACATCCATTGATTGGCATTACCTCACAGGGGACTAATTTCCAGCAGAACTTTGCCTCCTAGTTCTTTGGGTCTTATCCGCCCTTCCTCACCTCCTCTTCGCTCATCAACACCCATCCCCCCTGCAACTTTGGCATTCTTCCAGTGGGTTTGAGCCTTGCTGACCCATCCTTACTCTCCCCCTTCACGTGACACCTTCGCCGTCCACCTTTGAATGTCACGAGCACTTGCGTGCACAAAGTTTTTGGGTTACTAGCGTATTAATTGCTTACAGTGCTGATACAACTGTTTCCAATTCTTCCTAAACCCTTGTTTCTTTTGTTCTGCAAATGACTTGCATTCTTTCAACTATATGATGCCTTGAGCACATCTAAAAAACCTATGAGTTTCCCTACCTTACTTTCTTGTAATGTTTTGTGCATGCTTGACAACCAGTCCTCTAAATAATTCCGGTTGAGATATTGTGGCATATTACCAAGGGAATTTTTCCCGCTAAAGCGGCGATAATTTAATCGCCCTATTACCTAGCTGTCGCTAACACCAGTTAGCGACAGCTAGTAGGGGATAGCGAGCTTCTAAGGGGCCGACTTTGCATGTCAGCGATATATATCGCTAATGACATGCAAATTGGGCGTGCCAAGATGTTAGCGACTGGAAACAGTTGCTAACATCGCTAACTCCTATTACCAACTTTTGGAAATAATCGCGCTAAGCGCGATTATCTCCAAAAGCTAACGCCTGCCATGTTATCCAATGGTAGGTGGATAACATGGCTAAGAGCATTTGCTCGGTAATGCATGAATATCGCTGACTTTTCAGCGATATTCATGCATTTCGGCCGATTTTTATCGCTTAGGGGATAAACCTTGATAATAGCAAGGCTCCTAAGCGATAAAAATAGGTGCAGCACGGCGATATAAATGTAGCCTCTAACCAGGCTTAGCGATATTTTTTGCTTAAGCTTGGTAATATGCCCCATTGTTGTTTGCTTATACTTCCTCAGCTAGATCTTAACCTGGTCTATGGGTTTACTGCTCTTGCTTATACTTTCTTTGGTCTTTCTAATGGGGGCAGATTAGAAGAGGGGGACAAGAAATTTGATACATTTGTGCCAAATTTCTCAGAGTTTTGGAAGGTTTAACTTTTTGTGGATATATCAAGTTTTAAGCACTTCCATCTGGGGGGCAAAGATAAATGGGGCAATAAAATGTTTATTCTATTTTCACTAATAACATTGGTGCTGTTTGATTATTCTGCTAAAGGTTTGACAGATAGCAAATTAAGCGCAGTGCAAGGCCAAGGAGGCCCCTTGGCAAACCCCCACAGCATATGGCCAAAGCGAGTTGGGTTGCAGGGCTGGGCAGACGGTTGTGAGCAGAGCATGATTGATACATGGTAGTTAAATGTGGTACACCATTAAAAAAAGATGAAATTGACTGGAAAAAAATCAAAGCACTGGAATGTGACACTTATGGACATGCTATGACTCCCCCTCTTCCCCACCATGCTCAGTATACACCTACGCTGAGGGCATGTATAAAGCAAAGTCTGTCTATGAAGAGCAAAACATGGTGTAGGGCACGAGTTATGGTGTCCAAACCTGTGACTATGTGGAAGGATGCATTAGTCAACTGAGCCACCAGACTCATTTAAAACAATTCTGCACTACAGAAGCCCATGTCTATATTAAAGTGCAAAGTCCTGTATTGTTAGGTCAGGAATAGAAGACTTTCTTCTCAGTTCCAAGACCTACAATCAGCCATGGAGTCCCGGGACATGAGGATTATTGAAGCGGCTTTCACAATTATTGCACAGAAAAACTATACACGTTGTTTTAGGAGAATCCAGCGATCAGTGCAGTTGACCAAGGTCCACAAGGCAGATCTATTCTTTAAAAATGGCCTTTTTCTTTTAATATAAGGTATGCGAAAGAAGGCAAAAACCTATGAATTGTTTAATCGGATCACTGACAAAATATAGAATACAGAAATATAAAATACCCAAAATATCGAAGATAAAATATAGAAAGCAAAAATATCGAAGTCCTATCTACAAACAGGTAAGTACAAAAATATCGAATCAAAAATATCGAAAAAAATATATAGTTAGTCAAAATATCGAATTTTTAAAAATGTCTTAAAAGTAATTTAAAATTAATGAAAAAATACCTATATTTAACTAAAACATACTTAAAAATACTTAAATAAATTTAAATTATTAAGAAATTAATTTAAATAAAAAAAAATAAACATACAATTTCATTTTTTAACACACATATATATATATATATATAGATATATATATATACATATAAATATTAAAAATATTAAAATAAAAAAACTAGGAAAAGCGTTGGATAGCATAAGGGTAAAAAATACTATTCCCACTCCAGTGAGTGCAACAGTAGGGAAAGCGTTGGATAGCGTAGGGGTAAAATTTACTATTCCCACTCCAGTGAGTGCAACAGTAGGGAAAGTGTTGGATAGCGTAGGGGTAAAATTATTATTCCCACTCCAGAGGGTACAACAGTTGAGAAAGCGTTGGATAGCGTAGGGGTAAAAACTACTATTCCTACTCCAGAGAGTGCAACAGTAGGGAAAGCGTTGGATAGCGTAGGGGTAAAATTACTATTCCCACTCCAGAGAGTGCAACAGTAGGGAAAGCGTTGGATAGCGTAGGGGTAAAATTACTATTCCCACTCCAGATAGTACAACAGTAGGGAAAGCGTTGGATAGCGTAGGGGTAAAAATTACTATTCCCACTCCAGAGAGTGCAACAGTAGGGAAAACATTGGATAGCGTAGGGGTAAAAATTACTATTCCCACTCCAGAGAGTGCAACAGTAGGGAAAGCGTTGGATAGCGTAGGGGTAAAAATTACTATTCCCACTCCAGAGGGTACAACAGTTGAGAAAGCGTTGGATAGCGTAGGGGTAAAAACTACTATTCCTACTCCAGAGAGTGCAACAGTAGGGAAAGCGTTGGATAGCATAGGGGTAAACATTACTATTCCCACTCCAGAGAGTGCAACAGTAGGGAAAGCGTTGGATAGCGTAGGGGAAAAAATTACTATTCCCACTCCAGAGAGTACAACAGTAGGGAAAGCGTTGGATAGCGTAGGGGTAAAAATTACTATTCCAACTCCGGAGAGTGTAACAATAGGGAAACATTGGATAGCGTAGGGGTACAAATGACTATTCCCACTCCAGAGAGTGCAACAGTAGGGAAAGCGTTGGATAGCGTAGGGGTAGAAATTACTATTCCCACTCCAGTGAGTGCAACAGTAGGGAAAGCGTTGGATAGCGTAGGGGTAAAAATTACTTTTCCCACTCCAGAGGGTGCAACAGTAGAGAAAGCGTTGGATACCGTAGGGGTAAAAATTACTATTCCCACTCCGGAGCGTGCAACAGTAGAGAAAGCGTTGGATAGCGTAGGGGTAAAAATTACTGTTCCCACTCCAGAGAGTGCAACAGTAGGGAAAGCGTTGGATAGCGTAGGGGTCAAAATGACTATTCCCACTCCATAGAGTGCAACAGTAGGGAAAGCGTTGGATAGCGTAGGGGTAAAAATTACTATTCCCACTCCAGAGGGTACAACAGTTGAGAAAGCGTTGGATAGCCTAGGGGTAAAAACTACTATTCCTACTCCAGAGAGTGCAACAGTAGGGAAAGCGTTGGATAGCGTAGGGGTAAACATTACTATTCCCACTCCAGAGAGTGCAACAGTAGGGAAAGCGTAGGGGTAAAAATGACTATTCCCACTCCAGAGAGTACAACAGTAGGGAAAGCGTTGGATAGGGTAGGGGTAAAAATTACTATTCCCACTCCAGAGGGTGCAACAGTAGAGAAAGCGTTGGATACCGTAGGGATAAAAATTACTATTCCAACTCCGGAGAGTGCAACAGTAGGGAAACGTTGGATAGCGTAGGGGTAAAAATGACTATTCCCACTCCAGAGAGTGCAACAGTAGGGAAAGCGTTGGATAGCGTAGGGGTAAAAAATACTATTCCCACTCCAGTGAGTGCAACAGTAGGGAAAGCGTTGGATAGCGTAGGGGTAAAAATTACTATTCCCACTCCAGTGAGTGCAACAGTAGGGAAAGCGTTGGATAGCGTAGGGGTAAAAATTATTATTCCCACTCCAGAGGGTACAATAGTTGAGAAAGCGTTGGATAGCGTAGGGGTAAAAACTACTATTCCTACTCCAGAGAGTGCAACAGTAGGGAAAGCATTGGATAGCGTAGGGGTAAAATTACTATTCCCACTCCAGAGAGTGCAACAGTAGGGAAAGCGTTGGATAGCGTAGGGGTAAAATTACTATTCCCACTCCAGATAGTACAACAGTAGGGAAAGCGTTGGATAGCGTAGGGGTAAAAATTACTATTCCCACTCCAGAGAGTGCAACAGTAGGGAAAACATTGGATAGCGTAGGGGTAAAAATTACTATTCCCACTCCAGAGAGTGCAACAGTAGGGAAAGCGTTGGATAGCGTAGGGGTAAAAATTACTATTCCCACTCCAGAGGGTACAACAGTTGAGAAAGCGTTGGATAGCGTAGGGGTAAAAACTACTATTCCTACTCCAGAGAGTGCAACAGTAGGGAAAGCGTTGGATAGCATAGGGGTAAACATTACTATTCCCACTCCAGAGAGTGCAACAGTAGGGAAAGCGTTGGATAGCGTAGGGGAAAAAATTACTATTCCCACTCCAGAGAGTACAACAGTAGGGAAAGCGTTGGATAGCGTAGGGGTAAAAATTACTATTCCAACTCCGGAGAGTGTAACAATAGGGAAACATTGGATAGCGTAGGGGTACAAATGACTATTCCCACTCCAGAGAGTGCAACAGTAGGGAAAGCGTTGGATAGCGTAGGGGTAGAAATTACTATTCCCACTCCAGTGAGTGCAACAGTAGGGAAAGCGTTGGATAGCGTAGGGGTAAAAATTACTTTTCCCACTCCAGAGGGTGCAACAGTAGAGAAAGCATTGGATACCGTAGGGGTAAAAATTACTATTCCCACTCCGGAGCGTGCAACAGTAGGGTAACGTTGGATAGCGTAGGGGTAAAAATTACTGTTCCCACTCCAGAGAGTGCAACAGTAGGGAAAGCGTTGGATAGCGTAGGGGTCAAAATTACTATTCCCACTCCAGAGAGTGCAACAGTAGGGAAAGCGTTGGATAGCGTAGGGGTAAAAATTACTATTCCCACTCCAGAGGGTACAACAGTTGAGAAAGCGTTGGATAGCCTAGGGGTAAAAACTACTATTCCTACTCCAGAGAGTGCAACAGTAGGGAAAGCGTTGGATAGCGTAGGGGTAAACATTACTATTCCCACTCCAGAGAGTGCAACAGTAGGGAAAGCGTTGGATAGCGTAGGGCTAAAAATTACTATTCCCACTCCAGAGAGTACAACAGTAGGGAAAGCGTTGGATAGGGTAGGGGTAAAAATTACTATTCCCACTCCAGAGGGTGCAACAGTAGAGAAAGCGTTGGATACCGTAGGGATAAAAATTACTATTCCAACTCCGGAGAGTGCAACAGTAGGGAAACGTTGGATAGCGTAGGGGTAAAAATGACTATTCCCACTCCAGAGAGTGCAACAGTAGGGAAAGCGTTGGATAGCGTAGGGGTAAAAATGACTATTCCCACTCCAGTGAGTGCAACAGTAGGGAAAGCGTTGGATAGCGTAGGGGTAAAAATTACTATTCCCACTCCAGAGGGCGCAACAGTAGAGAAAGCGTTGGATACCGTAGGGGTAAAAATTACTATTCCCACTCCGGAGAGTGCAACAGTAGGGAAACGTTGGATAGCGTAGGGGTAAAAATTACTATTCCCACTCCAGAGAGTGCAACAGTAGGGAAAGCATTGGATAGCGTAGGGGTAAAAATTACTATTCCCACTCCAGTGAGTGTAACAGTAGGGAAAGCGTTGGATAGAGTAGGGGTAAAAATTACTATTCCCACTCCAGAGGGTACAACAGTTGAGAAAGCGTTGGATAGCGTAGGGATATAAACTACTATTCCTACTCCAGAGAGTGCAACAGTAGGGAAAGCGTTGGATAGCGTAGGGGTAAACATTACTATTCCCACTCCAGAGAGTGCAACAGTAGGGAAAGCGTTGGATAGCGTAGGGGTAAAAATTGCTATTCCCACTCCAGAGAGTACAACAGTAGGGAAAGCGTTGGATAGCGTAGGGGTAAAAGTGACTATTCCCACTCCAGAGGGTGCAACAGTAGAGAAAGCGTTGGATACCGTAGGGGTAAAAATTACTATTCCAACTCCGGAGAGTGTAACAGTAGGGAAACAATCGGATAGCGTAGGGGTAAAAATGACTATTCCCACTCCAGAGAGTGCAACAGTAGGGAAAGCGTTGGATAGCGTAGGGGTAAAAATTACTATTCCAACTCCAGTGAGTGCAACAGTAGGGAAAGCGTTGGATAGCGTAGGGGTAAAAACTTACTTTTCCCACTCCAGAGGGTGCAACAGTAGAGAAAGCGTTGGATACTGTAGGGGTAAAATTTACTATTCCGACTCCGGAGAGTGCAACAGTAGGGAAACGTTGGATAGCGTAGGGGTAAAAATTACTATTCCCACTCCAGAGAGTGCAACAGTAGGGAAAGTGTTGGATAGCGTAGGGGTAAAAATTACTATTCCCACTCCAGAGAGTGCAACAGTAGGGAAAGCGTTGGATAGCGTAGGGGTAAAAATTACTATTCCCACTCCAGAGGGTACAACAGTTGAGAAAGCGTTGGATAGCGTAGAGGTAAAAACTACTATTCCTACTCCAGAGAGTGCAACAGTAGGGAAAGCGTTGGATAGCGTAGGGGTGAACATTACTATTCCCACTCCAGAGAGTGCAACAGTAGGGAAAGCGTTGGATAGCGTAGGGGTAAAAATTACTATTCCCACTCCAGAGAGTACAACAGTAGGGAAAGCGTTGGATAGCGTAGGGGTAAAAATTACTATTCCCACTCCAGAGGGTGCAACAGTAGAGAAAGCGTTGGATACCGTAGGGGTAAAAATGACTATTCCAACTCCGGAGAGTGCAACAGTAGGGAAACGTTGGATAGCGTAGGGGTAACAATGACTATTCCCACTCTAGAGAGTGCAACAGTAGGGAAAGCGTTGGATAGCGTAGGGGTAAAAATGACTATTCCCACTCCAGTGGGTGCAACAGTAGGGAAAGCGTTGGATAGCGTAGGGGTAAAAATTACTATTCCCACTCCAGAGAGTGCAACAGTAGGAAAAGCGTTGGATAGCGTAGGGGTAAAAATTACTATTCCCACTCCAGTGAGTGCAACAGTAGGGAAAGTGTTGGATAGCGTAGGGGTAAAAATTACTATTCCCACTCCAGAGAGTGCAACAGTAGGGAAAGCGTTGGATAGCGTAGGGGTAAAAATTACTATTCCCACTCCAGAGGGTACAACAGTTGAGAAAGCGTTGGATAGCGTAGGGGTAAAAATTACTATTCCCACTCCAGAGGGTGCAACAGT
This sequence comes from Lissotriton helveticus, assembly GCF_964261635.1. Taxonomy (NCBI): domain Eukaryota; kingdom Metazoa; phylum Chordata; class Amphibia; order Caudata; family Salamandridae; genus Lissotriton; species Lissotriton helveticus. The sequence goes on from NC_136072.1 coordinate 1,077,130,510, forward strand.
AGAGAAAGCATTGGATACCGTAGGGGTAAAAATTACTATTCCAACTCCGGAGAGTGCAACAGTAGGGAAACGTTGGATAGCGTAGGGGTAAAAATTACTATTCCCACTCTAGAGAGTGCAACAGTAGGGAAAGCATTGGATAGCGTAGGGGTAAAAATGACTATTCCCACTCCAGTGGGTGCAACAGTAGGGAAAGCGTTGGATAGCGTAGGGGTAAAAATTACTATTCCCACTCCAGAGAGTACAACAGTAGGGAAAGCGTTGGATAGCGTAGGGGTAAAAATTACTATTCCCACTCCAGAGGGTGCAACAGTAGAGAAAGCGTTGGATAGCGTAGGGGTAAAAACTACTATTCCTACTCCAGAGAGTGCAACAGTAGGGAAAGCGTTGGATAGCATAGGGGTAAACATTACTATTCCCACTCCAGAGAGTGCAACAGTAGGGAAAGCGTTGGATAGCGTAGGGGAAAAAATTACTATTCCCACTCCAGAGAGTACAACAGTAGGGAAAGCGTTGGATAGCGTAGGGGTAAAAATTACTTTTCCCACTCCAGAGGGTGCAACAGTAGAGAAAGCGTTGGATACCGTAGGGGTAAACATTACTATTCCCACTCCGGAGCGTGCAACAGTAGGGTAACGTTGGATAGCGTAGGGGTAAAAATTACTGTTCCCACTCCAGAGAGTGCAACAGTAGGGAAAGCGTTGGATAGCGTAGGGGTCAAAATTACTATTCCCACTCCAGAGAGTGCAACAGTAGGGAAAGCGTTGGATAGCGTAGGGGTAAAAATTACTATTCCCACTCCAGAGGGTACAACAGTTGAGAAAGCGTTGGATAGCCTAGGGGTAAAAACTACTATTCCTACTCCAGAGAGTGCAACAGTAGGGAAAGCGTTGGATAGCGTAGGGGTAAACATTACTATTCCCACTCCAGAGAGTGCAACAGTAGGGAAAGCGTTGGATAGCGTAGGGCTAAAAATTACTATTCCCACTCCAGAGAGTACAACAGTAGGGAAAGCGTTGGATAGGGTAGGGGTAAAAATTACTATTCCCACTCCAGAGGGTGCAACAGTAGAGAAAGCGTTGGATACCGTAGGGATAAAAATTACTATTCCAACTCCGGAGAGTGCAACAGTAGGGAAACGTTGGATAGCGTAGGGGTAAAAATGACTATTCCCACTCCAGAGAGTGCAACAGTAGGGAAAGCGTTGGATAGCGTAGGGGTAAAAATGACTATTCCCACTCCAGTGAGTGCAACAGTAGGGAAAGCGTTGGATAGCGTAGGGGTAAAAATTACTATTCCCACCCCAGAGGGCGCAACAGTAGAGAAAGCGTTGGATACCGTAGGGGTAAAAATTACTATTCCCACTCCGGAGAGTGCAACAGTAGGGAAACGTTGGATAGCGTAGGGGTAAAAATTACTATTCCCACTCCAGAGAGTGCAACAGTAGGGAAAGCATTGGATAGCGTAGGGGTAAAAATTACTATTCCCACTCCAGTGAGTGTAACAGTAGGGAAAGCGTTGGATAGAGTAGGGGTAAAAATTACTATTCCCACTCCAGAGGGTACAACAGTTGAGAAAGCGTTGGATAGCGTAGGGATATAAACTACTATTCCTACTCCAGAGAGTGCAACAGTAGGGAAAGCGTTGGATAGCGTAGGGGTAAACATTACTATTCCCACTCCAGAGAGTGCAACAGTAGGGAAAGCGTTGGATAGCGTAGGGGTAAAAATTACTATTCCCACTCCAGAGAGTACAACAGTAGGGAAAGCGTTGGATAGCGTAGGGGTAAAAATTATTATTCCCACTCCAGAGGGTACAATAGTTGAGAAAGCGTTGGATAGCGTAGGGGTAAAAACTACTATTCCTACTCCAGAGAGTGCAACAGTAGGGAAAGCATTGGATAGAGTAGGGGTAAAATTACTATTCCCACTCCAGAGAGTGCAACAGTAGGGAAAGCGTTGGATAGCGTAGGGGTAAAATTACTATTCCCACTCCAGATAGTACAACAGTAGGGAAAGCGTTGGATAGCGTAGGGGTAAAAATTACTATTCCCACTCCAGAGAGTGCAACAGTAGGGAAAACATTGGATAGCGTAGGGGTAAAAATTACTATTCCCACTCCAGAGAGTGCAACAGTAGGGAAAGCGTTGGATAGCGTAGGGGTAAAAATTACTATTCCCACTCCAGAGGGTACAACAGTTGAGAAAGCGTTGGATAGCGTAGGGGTAAAAACTACTATTCCTACTCCAGAGAGTGCAACAGTAGGGAAAGCGTTGGATAGCATAGGGGTAAACATTACTATTCCCACTCCAGAGAGTGCAACAGTAGGGAAAGTGTTGGATAGCGTAGGGGAAAAAATTACTATTCCCACTCCAGAGAGTACAACAGTAGGGAAAGCGTTGGATAGCGTAGGGGTAAAAATTACTATTCCAACTCCGGAGAGTGTAACAATAGGGAAACATTGGATAGCGTAGGGGTACAAATGACTATTCCCACTCCAGAGAGTGCAACAGTAGGGAAAGCGTTGGATAGCGTAGGGGTAGAAATTACTATTCCCACTCCAGTGAGTGCAACAGTAGGGAAAGCGTTGGATAGCGTAGGGGTAAAAATTACTTTTCCCACTCCAGAGGGTGCAACAGTAGAGAAAGCGTTGGATACCGTAGGGGTAAAAATTACTATTCCCACTCCGGAGCGTGCAACAGTAGGGTAACGTTGGATAGCGTAGGGGTAAAAATTACTGTTCCCACTCCAGAGAGTGCAACAGTAGGGAAAGCGTTGGATAGCGTAGGGGTCAAAATTACTATTCCCACTCCAGAGAGTGCAACAGTAGGGAAAGCGTTGGATAGCGTAGGGGTAAAAATTACTATTCCCACTCCAGAGGGTACAACAGTTGAGAAAGCGTTGGATAGCCTAGGGGTAAAAACTACTATTCCTACTCCAGAGAGTGCAACAGTAGGGAAAGCGTTGGATAGCGTAGGGGTAAACATTACTATTCCCACTCCAGAGAGTGCAACAGTAGGGAAAGCGTTGGATAGCGTAGGGCTAAAAATTACTATTCCCACTCCAGAGAGTACAACAGTAGGGAAAGCGTTGGATAGGGTAGGGGTAAAAATTACTATTCCCACTCCAGGGGGTGCAACAGTAGAGAAAGCGTTGGATACCGTAGGGATACAAATTACTATTCCAACTCCGGAGAGTGCAACAGTAGGGAAACGTTGGATAGCGTAGGGGTAAAAATGACTATTCCCACTCCAGAGAGTGCAACAGTAGGGAAAGCGTTGGATAGCGTAGGGGTAAAAATGACTATTCCCACTCCAGTGAGTGCAACAGTAGGGAAAGCGTTGGATAGCGTAGGGGTAAAAATTACTATTCCCACTCCAGAGGGCGCAACAGTAGAGAAAGCGTTGGATACCGTAGGGGTAAAAATTACTATTCCCACTCCGGAGAGTGCAACAGTAGGGAAACGTTGGATAGCGTAGGGGTAAAAATTACTATTCCCACTCCAGAGAGTGCAACAGTAGGGAAAGCATTGGATAGCGTAGGGGTAAAAATTACTATTCCCACTCCAGTGAGTGTAACAGTAGGGAAAGCGTTGGATAGAGTAGGGGTAAAAATTACTATTCCCACTCCAGAGGGTACAACAGTTGAGAAAGCGTTGGATAGCGTAGGGATATAAACTACTATTCCTACTCCAGAGAGTGCAACAGTAGGGAAAGCGTTGGATAGCGTAGGGGTAAACATTACTATTCCCACTCCAGAGAGTGCAACAGTAGGGAAAGCGTTGGATAGCGTAGGGGTAAAAATTACTATTCCCACTCCAGAGAGTACAACAGTAGGGAAAGCGTTGGATAGCGTAGGGGTAAAAGTGACTATTCCCACTCCAGAGGGTGCAACAGTAGAGAAAGCGTTGGATACCGTAGGGGTAAAAATTACTATTCCAACTCCGGAGAGTGTAACAGTAGGGAAACAATCGGATAGCGTAGGGGTAAAAATGACTATTCCCACTCCAGAGAGTGCAACAGTAGGGAAAGCGTTGGATAGCGTAGGGGTAAAAATTACTATTCCAACTCCAGTGAGTGCAACAGTAGGGAAAGCGTTGGATAGCGTAGGGGTAAAAACTTACTTTTCCCACTCCAGAGGGTGCAACAGTAGAGAAAGCGTTGGATACTGTAGGGGTAAAATTTACTATTCCCACTCCGGAGAGTGCAACAGTAGGGAAACGTTGGATAGCGTAGGGGTAAAAATTACTATTCCCACTCCAGAGAGTGCAACAGTAGGGAAAGTGTTGGATAGCGTAGGGGTAAAAATTACTATTCCCACTCCAGAGAGTGCAACAGTAGGGAAAGCGTTGGATAGCGTAGGGGTAAACATTACTATTCCCACTCCAGAGGGTACAACAGTTGAGAAAGCGTTGGATAGCGTAGAGGTAAAAACTACTATTCCTACTCCAGAGAGTGCAACAGTAGGGAAAGCGTTGGATAGCGTAGGGGTAAACATTACTATTCCCACTCCAGAGAGTGCAACAGTAGGGAAAGCGTTGGATAGCGTAGGGGTAAAAATTACTATTCCCACTCCAGAGAGTACAACAGTAGGGAAAGCGTTGGATAGCGTAGGGGTAAAAATTACTATTCCCACTCCAGAGGGTGCAACAGTAGAGAAAGCGTTGGATACCGTAGGGGTAAAAATTACTATTCCAACTCCGGAGAGTGCAACAGTAGGGAAACGTTGGATAGCGTAGGGGTAAAAATGACTATTCCCACTCTAGAGAGTGCAACAGTAGGGAAAGCGTTGGATAGCGTAGGGGTAAAAATGACTATTCCCACTCCAGTGGGTGCAACAGTAGGGAAAGCGTTGGATAGCGTAGGGGTAAAAATTACTATTCCCACTCCAGAGAGTGCAACAGTAGGGAAAGCGTTGGATAGCGTAGGGGTAAAAATTACTATTCCCACTCCAGTGAGTGCAACAGTAGGGAAAGTGTTGGATAGCGTAGGGGTAAAAATTACTATTCCCACTCCAGAGAGTGCAACAGTAGGGAAAGCGTTGGATAGCGCAGGGGTAAAAATTACTATTCCCACTCCAGAGGGTACAACAGTTGAGAAAGCGTTGGATAGCGTAGGGGTAAAAATTACTATTCCCACTCCAGAGGGTGCAACAGTAGAGAAAGCGTTGGATACCGTAGGGGTAAAAATTACTATTCCAACTCCGGAGAGTGCAACAGTAGGGAAACGTTGGATAGCGTAGGGGTAAAAATGACTATTCCCACTCTAGAGAGTGCAACAGTAGGGAAAGCATTGGATAGCGTAGGGGTAAAAATGACTATTCCCACTCCAGTGGGTGCAACAGTAGGGAAAGCGTTGGATAGCGTAGGGGTAAAAATTACTATTCCCACTCCAGAGAGTACAACAGTAGGGAAAGCGTTGGATAGCATAGGGGTAAAAATTACTATTCCCACTCCAGAGGGTGCAACAGTAGAGAAAGCGTTGGATAGCGTAGGGGTAAAAACTACTATTCCTACACCAGAGAGTGCAACAGTAGGGAAAGCGTTGGATAGCATAGGGGTAAACATTACTATTCCCACTCCAGAGAGTGCAACAGTAGGGAAAGCGTTGGATAGCGTAGGGGAAAAAATTACTATTCCCACTCCAGAGAGTACAACAGTAGGGAAAGCGTTGGATAGCGTAGGGGTAAAAATTACTTTTCCCACTCCAGAGGGTGCAACAGTAGAGAAAGCGTTGGATACCGTAGGGGTAAAAATTACTATTCCCACTCCGGAGCGTGCAACAGTAGGGTAACGTTGGATAGCGTAGGGGTAAAAATTACTGTTCCCACTCCAGAGAGTGCAACAGTAGGGAAAGCGTTGGATAGCGTAGGGGTCAAAATTACTATTTCCACTCCAGAGAGTGCAACAGTAGGGAAAGCGTTGGATAGCGTAGGGGTAAAAATTACTATTCCCACTCCAGAGGGTACAACAGTTGAGAAAGCGTTGGATAGCCTAGGGGTAAAAACTACTATTCCTACTCCAGAGAGTGCAACAGTAGGGAAAGCGTTGGATAGCGTAGGGGTAAACATTACTATTCCCACTCCAGAGAGTGCAACAGTAGGGAAAGCGTTGGATAGCGTAGGGCTAAAAATTACTATTCCCACTCCAGAGAGTACAACAGTAGGGAAAGCGTTGGATAGGGTAGGGGTAAAAATTACTATTCCCACTCCAGAGGGTGCAACAGTAGAGAAAGCGTTGGATACCGTAGGGATAAAAATTACTATTCCAACTCCGGAGAGTGCAACAGTAGGGAAACGTTGGATAGCGTAGGGGTAAAAATGACTATTCCCACTCCAGAGAGTGCAACAGTAGGGAAAGCGTTGGATAGCGTAGGGGTAAAAATGACTATTCCCACTCCAGTGAGTGCAACAGTAGGGAAAGCGTTGGATAGCGTAGGGGTAAAAATTACTATTCCCACTCCAGAGGGCGCAACAGTAGAGAAAGCGTTGGATACCGTAGGGGTAAAAATTACTATTCCCACTCCGGAGAGTGCAACAGTAGGGAAACGTTGGATAGCGTAGGGGTAAAAATTACTATTCCCACTCCAGAGAGTGCAACAGTAGGGAAAGCATTGGATAGCGTAGGGGTAAAAATTACTATTCCCACTCCAGTGAGTGTAACAGTAGGGAAAGCGTTGGATAGAGTAGGGGTAAAAATTACTATTCCCACTCCAGAGGGTACAACAGTTGAGAAAGCGTTGGATAGCGTAGGGATATAAACTACTATTCCTACTCCAGAGAGTGCAACAGTAGGGAAAGCGTTGGATAGCGTAGGGGTAAACATTACTATTCCCACTCCAGAGAGTGCAACAGTAGGGAAAGCGTTGGATAGCGTAGGGGTAAAAATTACTATTCCCACTCCAGAGAGTACAACAGTAGGGAAAGCGTTGGATAGCGTAGGGGTAAAAGTGACTATTCCCACTCCAGAGGGTGCAACAGTAGAGAAAGCGTTGGATACCGTAGGGGTAAAAATTACTATTCCAACTCCGGAGAGTGTAACAGTAGGGAAACAATCGGATAGCGTAGGGGTAAAAATTACTATTCCCACTCCAGAGAGTGCAACAGTAGGGAAAGCGTTGGATAGCGTAGGGGTAAAAATTACTATTCCAACTCCAGTGAGTGCAACAGTAGGGGAAGCGTTGGATAGCGTAGGGGTAAAAACTTACTTTTCCCACTCCAGAGGGTGCAACAGTAGAGAAAGCGTTGGATACTGTAGGGGTAAAATTTACTATTCCCACTCCGGAGAGTGCAACAGTAGGGAAACGTTGGATAGCGTAGGGGTAAAAATTACTATTCCCACTCCAGAGAGTGCAACAGTAGGGAAAGCGTTGGATAGCGTAGGGGTAAAAATTACTATTCCCACTCCAGAGAGTGCAACAGTAGGGAAAGCGTTGGATAGCGTAGGGGTAAAAATTACTATTCCCACTCCAGAGGGTACAACAGTTGAGAAAGCGTTGGATAGCGTAGGGGTAAAAATTACTATTCCCACTCCAGAGGGTGCAACAGTAGAGAAAGCGTTGGATACCGTAGGGGTAAAAATTACTATTCCAACTCCGGAGAGTGCAACAGTAGGGAAACGTTGGATAGCGTAGGGGTAAAAATTACTATTCCCACTCTAGAGAGTGCAACAGTAGGGAAAGCATTGGATAGCGTAGGGGTAAAAATGACTATTCCCACTCCAGTGGGTGCAACAGTAGGGAAAGCGTTGGATAGCGTAGGGGTAAAAATTACTATTCCCACTCCAGAGAGTACAACAGTAGGGAAAGCGTTGGATAGCGTAGGGGTAAAAATTACTATTCCCACTCCAGAGGGTGCAACAGTAGAGAAAGCGTTGGATAGCGTAGAGGTAAAAACTACTATTCCTACTCCAGAGAGTGCAACAGTAGGGAAAGCGTTGGATAGCATAGGGGTAAACATTACTATTCCCACTCCAGAGAGTGCAACAGTAGGGAAAGCGTTGGATAGCGTAGGGGAAAAAATTACTATTCCCACTCCAGAGAGTACAACAGTAGGGAAAGCGTTGGATAGCGTAGGGGTAAAAATTACTTTTCCCACTCCAGAGGGTGCAACAGTAGAGAAAGCGTTGGATACCGTAGGGGTAAAAATTACTATTCCCACTCCGGAGCGTGCAACAGTAGGGTAACGTTGGATAGCGTAGGGGTAAAAATTACTGTTCCCACTCCAGAGAGTGCAACAGTAGGGAAAGCGTTGGATAGCGTAGGGGCCAAAATTACTATTCCCACTCCAGAGAGTGCAACAGTAGGGAAAGCGTTGGATAGCGTAGGGGTAAAAATTACTATTCCCACTCCAGAGGGTACAACAGTTGAGAAAGCGTTGGATAGCCTAGGGGTAAAAACTACTATTCCTACTCCAGAGAGTGCAACAGTAGGGAAAGCGTTGGATAGCGTAGGGGTAAACATTACTATTCCCACTCCAGAGAGTGCAACAGTAGGGAAAGCGTTGGATAGCGTAGGGCTAAAAATTACTATTCCCACTCCAGAGAGTACAACAGTAGGGAAAGCGTTGGATAGGGTAGGGGTAAAAATTACTATTCCCACTCCAGAGGGTGCAACAGTAGAGAAAGCGTTGGATACCGTAGGGATAAAAATTACTATTCCAACTCCGGAGAGTGCAACAGTAGGGAAACGTTGGATAGCGTAGGGGTAAAAATGACTATTCCCACTCCAGAGAGTGCAACAGTAGGGAAAGCGTTGGATAGCGTAGGGGTAAAAATGACTATTCCCACTCCAGTGAGTGCAACAGTAGGGAAAGCGTTGGATAGCGTAGGGGTAAAAATTACTATTCCCACTCCAGAGGGCGCAACAGTAGAGAAAGCGTTGGATACCGTAGGGGTAAAAATTACTATTCCCACTCCGGAGAGTGCAACAGTAGGGAAACGTTGGATAGCGTAGGGGTAAAAATTACTATTCCCACTCCAGAGAGTGCAACAGTAGGGAAAGCATTGGATAGCGTAGGGGTAAAAATTACTATTCCCACTCCAGTGAGTATAACAGTAGGGAAAGCGTTGGATAGAGTAGGGGTAAAAATTACTATTCCCACTCCAGAGGGTACAACAGTTGAGAAAGCGTTGGATAGCGTAGGGATATAAACTACTATTCCTACTCCAGAGAGTGCAACAGTAGGGAAAGCGTTGGATAGCGTAGGGGTAAACATTACTATTCCCACTCCAGAGAGTGCAACAGTAGGGAAAGCGTTGGATAGCGTAGGGGTAAAAATTACTATTCCCACTCCAGAGAGTACAACAGTAGGGAAAGCGTTGGATAGCGTAGGGGTAAAAGTGACTATTCCCACTCCAGAGGGTGCAACAGTAGAGAAAGCGTTGGATAGCGTAGGGGTAAAAATTACTATTCCCACTCCAGAGAGTGCAACAGTAGGGAAAGCGTTGGATAGCGTAGGGGTAAAAATTACTATTCCCACTCCAGAGGGTGCAACAGTAGAGAAAGCGTTGGATACTGTAGGGGTAAAATTTACTATTCCCACTCCGGAGAGTGCAACAGTAGGGAAACGTTGGATAGCGTAGGGGTAAAAATTACTATTCCCACTCCAGAGAGTGCAACAGTAGGGAAAGTGTTGGATAGCGTAGGGGTAAAAATTACTATTCCCACTCCAGAGAGTGCAACAGTAGGGAAAGCGTTGGATAGCGTAGGGGTAAAAATTACTATTCCCACTCCAGAGGGTACAACAGTTGAGAAAGCGTTGGATAGCGTAGAGGTAAAAACTACTATTCCTACTCCAGAGAGTGCAACAGTAGGGAAAGCGTTGGATAGCGTAGGGGTAAACATTACTATTCCCACTCCAGAGAGTGCAACAGTAGGGAAAGCGTTGGATAGCGTAGGGGTAAAAATTACTATTCCCACTCCAGAGAGTACAACAGTAGGGAAAGCGTTGGATAGCGTAGGGGTAAAAATTACTATTCCCACTCCAGAGGGTGCAACAGTAGAGAAAGCGTTGGATACCGTAGGGGTAAAAATGACTATTCCAACTCCGGAGAGTGCAACAGTAGGGAAACGTTGGATAGCGTAGGGGTAAAAATGACTATTCCCACTCTAGAGAGTGCAACAGTAGGGAAAGCGTTGGATAGCGTAGGGGTAAAAATTACTATTCCCACTCCAGAGGGTGCAAAGTAGAGAAAGCGTTGGATACCGTAGGGGTAAAAATTACTATTCCAACTCCGGAGAGTACAACAGTAGGGAAAGCGTTGGATAGCGTAGGGGTAAAAGTGACTATTCCCACTCCAGAGGGTGCAACAGTAGAGAAAGCGTTGGATACCGTAGGGGTAAAAATTACTATTCCAACTCCGGAGAGTGTAACAGTAGGGAAACAATCGGATAGCGTAGGGGTAAAAATGACTATTCCCACTCCAGAGAGTGCAACAGTAGGGAAAGCGTTGGATAGCGTAGGGGTAAAAATTACTATTCCAACTCCAGTGAGTGCAACAGTAGGGAAAGCGTTGGATAGCGTAGGGGTAAAAACTTACTTTTCCCACTCCAGAGGGTGCAACAGTAGAGAAAGCGTTGGATACTGTAGGGGTAAAATTTACTATTCCCACTCCGGAGAGTGCAACAGTAGGGAAACGTTGGATAGCGTAGGGGTAAAAATTACTATTCCCACTCCAGAGAGTGCAACAGTAGGGAAAGTGTTGGATAGCGTAGGGGTAAAAATTACTATTCCCACTCCAGAGAGTGCAACAGTAGGGAAAGCGTTGGATAGCGTAGGGGTAAAAATTACTATTCCCACTCCAGAGGGTACAACAGTTGAGAAAGCGTTGGATAGCGTAGAGGTAAAAACTACTATTCCTACTCCAGAGAGTGCAACAGTAGGGAAAGCGTTGGATAGCGTAGGGGTAAAAATTACTATTCCCACTCCAGAGAGTGCAACAGTAGGGAAAGCGTTGGATAGCGTAGGGGTAAAAATTACTATTCCCACTCCAGAGGGTACAACAGTTGAGAAAGCGTTGGATAGCGTAGAGGTAAAAACTACTATTCCTACTCCAGAGAGTGCAACAGTAGGGAAAGCGTTGGATAGCATAGGGGTAAACATTACTATTCCCACTCCAGAGAGTGCAACAGTAGGGAAAGCGTTGGATAGCGTAGGGGAAAAAATTACTATTCCCACTCCAGAGAGTACAACAGTAGGGAAAGCGTTGGATAGCGTAGGGGTAAAAATTACTTTTCCCACTCCAGAGGGTGCAACAGTAGAGAAAGCGTTGGATACCGTAGGGGTAAAAATTACTATTCCCACTCCGGAGCGTGCAACAGTAGGGTAACGTTGGATAGCGTAGGGGTAAAAATTACTGTTCCCACTCCAGAGAGTGCAACAGTAGGGAAAGCGTTGGATAGCGTAGGGGTCAAAATTACTATTTCCACTCCAGAGAGTGCAACAGTAGGGAAAGCGTTGGATAGCGTAGGGGTAAAAATTACTATTCCCACTCCAGAGGGTACAACAGTTGAGAAAGCGTTGGATAGCCTAGGGGTAAAAACTACTATTCCTACTCCAGAGAGTGCAACAGTAGGGAAAGCGTTGGATAGCGTAGGGGTAAACATTACTATTCCCACTCCAGAGAGTGCAACAGTAGGGAAAGCGTTGGATAGCGTAGGGCTAAAAATTACTATTCCCACTCCAGAGAGTACAACAGTAGGGAAAGCGTTGGATAGGGTAGGGGTAAAAATTACTATTCCCACTCCAGAGGGTGCAACAGTAGAGAAAGCGTTGGATACCGTAGGGATAAAAATTACTATTCCAACTCCGGAGAGTGCAACAGTAGGGAAACGTTGGATAGCGTAGGGGTAAAAATGACTATTCCCACTCCAGAGAGTGCAACAGTAGGGAAAGCGTTGGATAGCGTAGGGGTAAAAATGACTATTCCCACTCCAGTGAGTGCAACAGTAGGGAAAGCGTTGGATAGCGTAGGGGTAAAAATTACTATTCCCACTCCAGAGGGCGCAACAGTAGAGAAAGCGTTGGATACCGTAGGGGTAAAAATTACTATTCCCACTCCGGAGAGTGCAACAGTAGGGAAACGTTGGATAGCGTAGGGGTAAAAATTACTATTCCCACTCCAGAGAGTGCAACAGTAGGGAAAGCATTGGATAGCGTAGGGGTAAAAATTACTATTCCCACTCCAGTGAGTGTAACAGTAGGGAAAGCGTTGGATAGAGTAGGGGTAAAAATTACTATTCCCACTCCAGAGGGTACAACAGTTGAGAAAGCGTTGGATAGCGTAGGGATATAAACTACTATTCCTACTCCAGAGAGTGCAACAGTAGGGAAAGCGTTGGATAGCGTAGGGGTAAACATTACTATTCCCACTCCAGAGAGTGCAACAGTAGGGAAAGCGTTGGATAGCGTAGGGGTAAAAATTACTATTCCCACTCCAGAGAGTACAACAGTAGGGAAAGCGTTGGATAGCGTAGGGGTAAAAGTGACTATTCCCACTCCAGAGGGTGCAACAGTAGAGAAAGCGTTGGATACCGTAGGGGTAAAAATTACTATTCCAACTCCGGAGAGTGTAACAGTAGGGAAACAATCGGATAGCGTAGGGGTAAAAATTACTATTCCCACTCCAGAGAGTGCAACAGTAGGGAAAGCGTTGGATAGCGTAGGGGTAAAAATTACTATTCCAACTCCAGTGAGTGCAACAGTAGGGGAAGCGTTGGATAGCGTAGGGGTAAAAACTTACTTTTCCCACTCCAGAGGGTGCAACAGTAGAGAAAGCGTTGGATACTGTAGGGGTAAAATTTACTATTCCCACTCCGGAGAGTGCAACAGTAGGGAAACGTTGGATAGCGTAGGGGTAAAAATTACTATTCCCACTCCAGAGAGTGCAACAGTAGGGAAAGCGTTGGATAGCGTAGGGGTAAAAATTACTATTCCCACTCCAGAGAGTGCAACAGTAGGGAAAGCGTTGGATAGCGTAGGGGTAAAAATTACTATTCCCACTCCAGAGGGTACAACAGTTGAGAAAGCGTTGGATAGCGTAGGGGTAAAAATTACTATTCCCACTCCAGAGGGTGCAACAGTAGAGAAAGCGTTGGATACCGTAGGGGTAAAAATTACTATTCCAACTCCGGAGAGTGCAACAGTAGGGAAACGTTGGATAGCGTAGGGGTAAAAATTACTATTCCCACTCTAGAGAGTGCAACAGTAGGGAAAGCATTGGATAGCGTAGGGGTAAAAATGACTATTCCCACTCCAGTGGGTGCAACAGTAGGGAAAGCGTTGGATAGCGTAGGGGTAAAAATTACTATTCCCACTCCAGAGAGTACAACAGTAGGGAAAGCGTTGGATAGCGTAGGGGTAAAAATTACTATTCCCACTCCAGAGGGTGCAACAGTAGAGAAAGCGTTGGATAGCGTAGGGGTAAAAACTACTATTCCTACTCCAGAGAGTGCAACAGTAGGGAAAGCGTTGGATAGCATAGGGGTAAACATTACTATTCCCACTCCAGAGAGTGCAACAGTAGGGAAAGCGTTGGATAGCGTAGGGGAAAAAATTACTATTCCCACTCCAGAGAGTACAACAGTAGGGAAAGCGTTGGATAGCGTAGGGGTAAAAATTACTTTTCCCACTCCAGAGGGTGCAACAGTAGAGAAAGCGTTGGATACCGTAGGGGTAAAAATTACTATTCCCACTCCGGAGCGTGCAACAGTAGGGTAACGTTGGATAGCGTAGGGGTAAAAATTACTGTTCCCACTCCAGAGAGTGCAACAGTAGGGAAAGCGTTGGATAGCGTAGGGGCCAAAATTACTATTCCCACTCCAGAGAGTGCAACAGTAGGGAAAGCGTTGGATAGCGTAGGGGTAAAAATTACTATTCCCACTCCAGAGGGTACAACAGTTGAGAAAGCGTTGGATAGCCTAGGGGTAAAAACTACTATTCCTACTCCAGAGAGTGCAACAGTAGGGAAAGCGTTGGATAGCGTAGGGGTAAACATTACTATTCCCACTCCAGAGAGTGCAACAGTAGGGAAAGCGTTGGATAGCGTAGGGCTAAAAATTACTATTCCCACTCCAGAGAGTACAACAGTAGGGAAAGCGTTGGATAGGGTAGGGGTAAAAATTACTATTCCCACTCCAGAGGGTGCAACAGTAGAGAAAGCGTTGGATACCGTAGGGATAAAAATTACTATTCCAACTCCGGAGAGTGCAACAGTAGGGAAACGTTGGATAGCGTAGGGGTAAAAATGACTATTCCCACTCCAGAGAGTGCAACAGTAGGGAAAGCGTTGGATAGCGTAGGGGTAAAAATGACTATTCCCACTCCAGTGAGTGCAACAGTAGGGAAAGCGTTGGATAGCGTAGGGGTAAAAATTACTATTCCCACTCCAGAGGGCGCAACAGTAGAGAAAGCGTTGGATACCGTAGGGGTAAAAATTACTATTCCCACTCCGGAGAGTGCAACAGTAGGGAAACGTTGGATAGCGTAGGGGTAAAAATTACTATTCCCACTCCAGAGAGTGCAACAGTAGGGAAAGCATTGGATAGCGTAGGGGTAAAAATTACTATTCCCACTCCAGTGAGTATAACAGTAGGGAAAGCGTTGGATAGAGTAGGGGTAAAAATTACTATTCCCACTCCAGAGGGTACAACAGTTGAGAAAGCGTTGGATAGCGTAGGGATATAAACTACTATTCCTACTCCAGAGAGTGCAACAGTAGGGAAAGCGTTGGATAGCGTAGGGGTAAACATTACTATTCCCACTCCAGAGAGTGCAACAGTAGGGAAAGCGTTGGATAGCGTAGGGGTAAAAATTACTATTCCCACTCCAGAGAGTACAACAGTAGGGAAAGCGTTGGATAGCGTAGGGGTAAAAGTGACTATTCCCACTCCAGAGGGTGCAACAGTAGAGAAAGCGTTGGATAGCGTAGGGGTAAAAATTACTATTCCCACTCCAGAGAGTGCAACAGTAGGGAAAGCGTTGGATAGCGTAGGGGTAAAAATTACTATTCCCACTCCAGAGGGTGCAACAGTAGAGAAAGCGTTGGATACTGTAGGGGTAAAATTTACTATTCCCACTCCGGAGAGTGCAACAGTAGGGAAACGTTGGATAGCGTAGGGGTAAAAATTACTATTCCCACTCCAGAGAGTGCAACAGTAGGGAAAGTGTTGGATAGCGTAGGGGTAAAAATTACTATTCCCACTCCAGAGAGTGCAACAGTAGGGAAAGCGTTGGATAGCGTAGGGGTAAAAATTACTATTCCCACTCCAGAGGGTACAACAGTTGAGAAAGCGTTGGATAGCGTAGAGGTAAAAACTACTATTCCTACTCCAGAGAGTGCAACAGTAGGGAAAGCGTTGGATAGCGTAGGGGTAAACATTACTATTCCCACTCCAGAGAGTGCAACAGTAGGGAAAGCGTTGGATAGCGTAGGGGTAAAAATTACTATTCCCACTCCAGAGAGTACAACAGTAGGGAAAGCGTTGGATAGCGTAGGGGTAAAAATTACTATTCCCACTCCAGAGGGTGCAACAGTAGAGAAAGCGTTGGATACCGTAGGGGTAAAAATGACTATTCCAACTCCGGAGAGTGCAACAGTAGGGAAACGTTGGATAGCGTAGGGGTAAAAATGACTATTCCCACTCTAGAGAGTGCAACAGTAGGGAAAGCGTTGGATAGCGTAGGGGTAAAAATTACTATTCCCACTCCAGAGGGTGCAAAGTAGAGAAAGCGTTGGATACCGTAGGGGTAAAAATTACTATTCCAACTCCGGAGAGTACAACAGTAGGGAAAGCGTTGGATAGCGTAGGGGTAAAAGTGACTATTCCCACTCCAGAGGGTGCAACAGTAGAGAAAGCGTTGGATACCGTAGGGGTAAAAATTACTATTCCAACTCCGGAGAGTGTAACAGTAGGGAAACAATCGGATAGCGTAGGGGTAAAAATGACTATTCCCACTCCAGAGAGTGCAACAGTAGGGAAAGCGTTGGATAGCGTAGGGGTAAAAATTACTATTCCAACTCCAGTGAGTGCAACAGTAGGGAAAGCGTTGGATAGCGTAGGGGTAAAAACTTACTTTTCCCACTCCAGAGGGTGCAACAGTAGAGAAAGCGTTGGATACTGTAGGGGTAAAATTTACTATTCCCACTCCGGAGAGTGCAACAGTAGGGAAACGTTGGATAGCGTAGGGGTAAAAATTACTATTCCCACTCCAGAGAGTGCAACAGTAGGGAAAGTGTTGGATAGCGTAGGGGTAAAAATTACTATTCCCACTCCAGAGAGTGCAACAGTAGGGAAAGCGTTGGATAGCGTAGGGGTAAAAATTACTATTCCCACTCCAGAGGGTACAACAGTTGAGAAAGCGTTGGATAGCGTAGAGGTAAAAACTACTATTCCTACTCCAGAGAGTGCAACAGTAGGGAAAGCGTTGGATAGCGTAGGGGTAAACATTACTATTCCCACTCCAGAGAGTGCAACAGTAGGGAAAGCGTTGGATAGCGTAGGGGTAAAAATTACTATTCCCACTCCAGAGGGTACAACAGTTGAGAAAGCGTTGGATAGCGTAGGGGTAAAAATTACTATTCCCACTCCAGAGGGTGCAACAGTAGAGAAAGCGTTGGATACCGTAGGGGTAAAAATTACTATTCCAACTCCGGAGAGTGCAACAGTAGGGAAACGTTGGATAGCGTAGGGGTAAAAATTACTATTCCCACTCTAGAGAGTGCAACAGTAGGGAAAGCATTGGATAGCGTAGGGGTAAAAATGACTATTCCCACTCCAGTGGGTGCAACAGTAGGGAAAGCGTTGGATAGCGTAGGGGTAAAAATTACTATTCCCACTCCAGAGAGTACAACAGTAGGGAAAGCGTTGGATAGCGTAGGGGTAAAAATTACTATTCCCACTCCAGAGGGTGCAACAGTAGAGAAAGCGTTGGATAGCGTAGGGGTAAAAACTACTATTCCTACTCCAGAGAGTGCAACAGTAGGGAAAGCGTTGGATAGCATAGGGGTAAACATTACTATTCCCACTCCAGAGAGTGCAACAGTAGGGAAAGCGTTGGATAGCGTAGGGGAAAAAATTACTATTCCCACTCCAGAGAGTACAACAGTAGGGAAAGCGTTGGATAGCGTAGGGGTAAAAATTACTTTTCCCACTCCAGAGGGTGCAACAGTAGAGAAAGCGTTGGATACCGTAGGGGTAAAAATTACTATTCCCACTCCGGAGCGTGCAACAGTAGGGTAACGTTGGATAGCGTAGGGGTAAAAATTACTGTTCCCACTCCAGAGAGTGCAACAGTAGGGAAAGCGTTGGATAGCGTAGGGGTCAAAATTACTATTCCCACTCCAGAGAGTGCAACAGTAGGGAAAGCGTTGGATAGCGTAGGGGTAAAAATTACTATTCCCACTCCAGAGGGTACAACAGTTGAGAAAGCGTTGGATAGCCTAGGGGTAAAAACTACTATTCCTACTCCAGAGAGTGCAACAGTAGGGAAAGCGTTGGATAGCGTAGGGGTAAACATTACTATTCCCACTCCAGAGAGTGCAACAGTAGGGAAAGCGTTGGATAGCGTAGGGCTAAAAATTACTATTCCCACTCCAGAGAGTACAACAGTAGGGAAAGCGTTGGATAGGGTAGGGGTAAAAATTACTATTCCCACTCCAGAGGGTGCAACAGTAGAGAAAGCGTTGGATACCGTAGGGATAAAAATTACTATTCCAACTCCGGAGAGTGCAACAGTAGGGAAACGTTGGATAGCGTAGGGGTAAAAATGACTATTCCCACTCCAGAGAGTGCAACAGTAGGGAAAGCGTTGGATAGCGTAGGGGTAAAAATGACTATTCCCACTCCAGTGAGTGCAACAGTAGGGAAAGCGTTGGATAGCGTAGGGGTAAAAATTACTATTCCCACTCCAGAGGGCGCAACAGTAGAGAAAGCGTTGGATACCGTAGGGGTAAAAATTACTATTCCCACTCCGGAGAGTGCAACAGTAGGGAAACGTTGGATAGCGTAGGGGTAAAAATTACTATTCCCACTCCAGAGAGTGCAACAGTAGGGAAAGCATTGGATAGCGTAGGGGTAAAAATTACTATTCCCACTCCAGTGAGTGTAACAGTAGGGAAAGCGTTGGATAGAGTAGGGGTAAAAATTACTATTCCCACTCCAGAGGGTACAACAGTTGAGAAAGCGTTGGATAGCGTAGGGATATAAACTACTATTCCTACTCCAGAGAGTGCAACAGTAGGGAAAGCGTTGGATAGCGTAGGGGTAAACATTACTATTCCCACTCCAGAGAGTGCAACAGTAGGGAAAGCGTTGGATAGCGTAGGGGTAAAAATTACTATTCCCACTCCAGAGAGTACAACAGTAGGGAAAGCGTTGGATAGCGTAGGGGTAAAAGTGACTATTCCCACTCCAGAGGGTGCAACAGTAGAGAAAGCGTTGGATACCGTAGGGGTAAAAATTACTATTCCAACTCCGGAGAGTGTAACAGTAGGGAAACAATCGGATAGCGTAGGGGTAAAAATTACTATTCCCACTCCAGAGAGTGCAACAGTAGGGAAAGCGTTGGATAGCGTAGGGGTAAAAACTACTATTCCAACTCCAGTGAGTGCAACAGTAGGGAAAGCGTTGGATAGCGTAGGGGTAAAAACTTACTTTTCCCACTCCAGAGGGTGCAACAGTAGAGAAAGCGTTGGATACTGTAGGGGTAAAATTTACTATTCCCACTCCGGAGAGTGCAACAGTAGGGAAACGTTGGATAGCGTAGGGGTAAAAATTACTATTCCCACTCCAGAGAGTGCAACAGTAGGGAAAGCGTTGGATAGCGTAGGGGTAAAAATTACTATTCCCACTCCAGAGAGTGCAACAGTAGGGAAAGCGTTGGATAGCGTAGGGGTAAAAATTACTATTCCCACTCCAGAGGGTACAACAGTTGAGAAAGCGTTGGATAGCGTAGGGGTAAAAATTACTATTCCCACTCCAGAGGGTGCAACAGTAGAGAAAGCGTTGGATACCGTAGGGGTAAAAATTACTATTCCAACTCCGGAGAGTGCAACAGTAGGGAAACGTTGGATAGCGTAGGGGTAAAAATTACTATTCCCACTCTAGAGAGTGCAACAGTAGGGAAAGCATTGGATAGCGTAGGGGTAAAAATGACTATTCCCACTCCAGTGGGTGCAACAGTAGGGAAAGCGTTGGATAGCGTAGGGGTAAAAATTACTATTCCCACTCCAGAGAGTACAACAGTAGGGAAAGCGTTGGATAGCGTAGGGGTAAAAATTACTATTCCCACTCCAGAGGGTGCAACAGTAGAGAAAGCGTTGGATAGCGTAGGGGTAAAAACTACTATTCCTATTCCAGAGAGTGCAACAGTAGGGAAAGCGTTGGATAGCATAGGGGTAAACATTACTATTCCCACTCCAGAGAGTGCAACAGTAGGGAAAGCGTTGGATAGCGTAGGGGAAAAAATTACTATTCCCACTCCAGAGAGTACAACAGTAGGGAAAGCGTTGGATAGCGTAGGGGTAAAAATTACTTTTCCCACTCCAGAGGGTGCAACAGTAGAGAAAGCGTTGGATACCGTAGGGGTAAAAATTACTATTCCCACTCCGGAGCGTGCAACAGTAGGGTAACGTTGGATAGCGTAGGGGTAAAAATTACTGTTCCCACTCCAGAGAGTGCAACAGTAGGGAAAGCGTTGGATAGCGTAGGGGCCAAAATTACTATTCCCACTCCAGAGAGTGCAACAGTAGGGAAAGCGTTGGATAGCGTAGGGGTAAAAATTACTATTCCCACTCCAGAGGGTACAACAGTTGAGAAAGCGTTGGATAGCCTAGGGGTAAAAACTACTATTCCTACTCCAGAAAGTGCAACAGTAGGGAAAGCGTTGGATAGCGTAGGGGTAAACATTACTATTCCCACTCCAGAGAGTGCAACAGTAGGGAAAGCGTTGGATAGCGTAGGGCTAAAAATTACTATTCCCACTCCAGAGAGTACAACAGTAGGGAAAGCGTTGGATAGGGTAGGGGTAAAAATTACTATTCCCACTCCAGAGGGTGCAACAGTAGAGAAAGCGTTGGATACCGTAGGCATAAAAATTACTATTCCAACTCCGGAGAGTGCAACAGTAGGGAAACGTTGGATAGCGTAGGGGTAAAAATGACTATTCCCACTCCAGAGAGTGCAACAGTAGGGAAAGCGTTGGATAGCGTAGGGGTAAAAATGACTATTCCCACTCCAGTGAGTGCATCAGTAGGGAAAGCGTTGGATAGCGTAGGGGTAAAAATTACTATTCCCACTCCAGAGGGCGCAACAGTAGAGAAAGCGTTGGATACCGTAGGGGTAAAAATTACTATTCCCACTCCGGAGAGTGCAACAGTAGGGAAACGTTGGATAGCGTAGGGGTAAAAATTACTATTCCCACTCCAGAGAGTGCAACAGTAGGGAAAGCATTGGATAGCGTAGGGGTAAAAATTACTATTCCCACTCCAGTGAGTATAACAGTAGGGAAAGCGTTGGATAGAGTAGGGGTAAAAATTACTATTCCCACTCCAGAGGGTACAACAGTTGAGAAAGCGTTGGATAGCGTAGGGATATAAACTACTATTCCTACTCCAGAGAGTGCAACAGTAGGGAAAGCGTTGGATAGCGTAGGGGTAAACATTACTATTCCCACTCCAGAGAGTGCAACAGTAGGGAAAGCGTTGGATAGCGTAGGGGTAAAAATTACTATTCCCACTCCAGAGAGTACAACAGTAGGGAAAGCGTTGGATAGCGTAGGGGTAAAAGTGACTATTCCCACTCCAGAGGGTGCAACAGTAGAGAAAGCGTTGGATACCGTAGGGGTAAAAATTACTATTCCAACTCCGGAGAGTGTAACAGTAGGGAAACAATCGGATAGCGTAGGGGTAAAAATGACTATTCCCACTCCAGAGAGTGCAACAGTAGGGAAAGCGTTGGATAGCGTAGGGGTAAAAATTACTATTCCAACTCCAGTGAGTGCAACAGTAGGGAAAGCGTTGGATAGCGTAGGGGTAAAAACTTACTTTTCCCACTCCAGAGGGTGCAACAGTAGAGAAAGCGTTGGATACTGTAGGGGTAAAATTTACTATTCCCACTCCGGAGAGTGCAACAGTAGGGAAACGTTGGATAGCGTAGGGGTAAAAATTACTATTCCCACTCCAGAGAGTGCAACAGTAGGGAAAGTGTTGGATAGCGTAGGGGTAAAAATTACTATTCCCACTCCAGAGAGTGCAACAGTAGGGAAAGCGTTGGATAGCGTAGGGGTAAAAATTACTATTCCCACTCCAGAGGGTACAACAGTTGAGAAAGCGTTGGATAGCGTAGAGGTAAAAACTACTATTCCTACTCCAGAGAGTGCAACAGTAGGGAAAGCGTTGGATAGCGTAGGGGTAAACATTACTATTCCCACTCCAGAGAGTGCAACAGTAGGGAAAGCGTTGGATAGCGTAGGGGTAAAAATTACTATTCCCACTCCAGAGAGTACAACAGTAGGGAAAGCGTTGGATAGCATAGGGGTAAAAATTACTATTCCCACTCCAGAGGGTGCAACAGTAGAGAAAGCGTTGGATACCGTAGGGGTAAAAATGACTATTCCAACTCCGGAGAGTGCAACAGTAGGGAAACGTTGGATAGCGTAGGGGTAAAAATGACTATTCCCACTCTAGAGAGTGCAACAGTAGGGAAAGCGTTGGATAGCGTAGGGGTAAAAATTACTATTCCCACTCCAGAGGGTGCAACAGTAGAGAAAGCGTTGGATACCGTAGGGGTAAAAATTACTATTCCAACTCCGGAGAGTACAACAGTAGGGAAAGCGTTGGATAGCGTAGGGGTAAAAGTGACTACTCCCACTCCAGAGGGTGCAACAGTAGAGAAAGCGTTGGATACCGTAGGGGTAAAAATTACTATTCCAACTCCGGAGAGTGTAACAGTAGGGAAACAATCGGATAGCGTAGGGGTAAAAATGACTATTCCCACTCCAGAGAGTGCAACAGTAGGGAAAGCGTTGGATAGCGTAGGGGTAAAAATTACTATTCCAACTCCAGTGAGTGCAACAGTAGGGAAAGCGTTGGATAGCGTAGGGGTAAAAACTTACTTTTCCCACTCCAGAGGGTGCAACAGTAGAGAAAGCGTTGGATACTGTAGGGGTAAAATTTACTATTCCCACTCCGGAGAGTGCAACAGTAGGGAAACGTTGGATAGCGTAGGGGTAAAAATTACTATTCCCACTCCAGAGAGTGCAACAGTAGGGAAAGTGTTGGATAGCGTAGGGGTAAAAATTACTATTCCCACTCCAGAGAGTGCAACAGTAGGGAAAGCGTTGGATAGCGTAGGGGTAAAAATTACTATTCCCACTCCAGAGGGTACAACAGTTGAGAAAGCGTTGGATAGCGTAGAGGTAAAAACTACTATTCCTACTCCAGAGAGTGCAACAGTAGGGAAAGCGTTGGATAGCGTAGGGGTAAACATTACTATTCCCACTCCAGAGAGTGCAACAGTAGAGAAAGCGTTGGATACCGTAGGGGTAAAAATGACTATTCCAACTCCGGAGAGTGCAACAGTAGGGAAACGTTGGATAGCGTAGGGGTAAAAATTACTATTCCCACTCTAGAGAGTGCAACAGTAGGGAAAGCATTGGATAGCGTAGGGGTAAAAATGACTATTCCCACTCCAGTGGGTGCAACAGTAGGGAAAGCGTTGGATAGCGTAGGGGTAAAAATTACTATTCCCACTCCAGAGAGTACAACAGTAGGGAAAGCGTTGGATAGCGTAGGGGTAAAAATTACTATTCCCACTCCAGAGGGTGCAACAGTAGAGAAAGTGTTGGATACCGTAGGGGTAAAAATTACTATTCCAACTCCGGAGAGTGCAACAGTAGGGAAACGTTGGATAGCGTAGGGGTAAAAATGACTATTCCCACTCTAGAGAGTGCAACAGTAGGGAAAGCGTTGGATAGCGTAGGGGTAAAAATGACTATTCCCACTCCAGTGGGTGCAACAGTAGGGAAAGCGTTGGATAGCGTAGGGGTAAAAATTACTATTCCCACTCCAGAGAGTGCAACAGTAGGGAAAGCGTTGGATAGCGTAGGGGTAAAAATTACTATTCCCACTCCAGTGAGTGCAACAGTAGGGAAAGTGTTGGATAGCGTAGGGGTAAAAATTACTATTCCCACTCCAGAGAGTGCAACAGTAGGGAAAGCGTTGGATAGCGTAGGGGTAAAAATTACTATTCCCACTCCAGAGGGTACAACAGTTGAGAAAGCGTTGGATAGCGTAGGGGTAAAAATTACTATTCCCACTCCAGAGGGTGCAACAGTAGAGAAAGCGTTGGATACCTTAGGGGTAAAAATTACTATTCCAACTCCGGAGAGTGCAACAGTAGGGAAAGCGTTGGATAGCGTAGGGGTAAAAATTACTATTCCCACTCCAGTGAGTGCAACAGTAGGGAAAGTGTTGGATAGCGTAGGGGTAAAAATTACTATTCCCACTCCAGAGAGTGCAACAGTAGGGAAAGCGTTGGATAGCGTAGGGGTAAAAATTACTATTCCCACTCCAGAGGGTACAACAGTTGAGAAAGCGTTGGATAGCGTAGAGGTAAAAACTACTATTCCTACTCCAGAGAGTGCACCAGTAGGGAAAGCGTTGGATAGCGTAGGGGTAAACATTACTATTCCCACTCCAGAGAGTGCAACAGTAGGGAAAGCGTTGGATAGCGTAGGGGTAAACATTACTATTCCCACTCCAGAGAGTGCAACAGTAGGGAAAGCGTTGGATAGCGTAGGGGTAAAAATTACTATTCCCACTCCAGAGAGTGCAACAGTAGGGAAAGCGTTGGATAGCGTAGGGGTAAACATTACTATTCCCACTCCAGAGAGTGCAACAGTAGGGAAAGCGTTGGATAGCGTAGGGGTAAAAATTACTATTCCCACTCCAGAGAGTACAACAGTAGGGAAAGCGTTGGATAGCGTAGGGGTAAAAATTACTATTCCCACTCCAGAGGGTGCAACAGTAGATAAAGCGTTGGATAGCGTAGAGGTAAAAACTACTATTCCTACTCCAGAGAGTGCACCAGTAGGGAAAGCGTTGGATAGCGTAGGGGTAAACATTACTATTCCCACTCCAGAGAGTGCAACAGTAGGGAAACGTTGGATAGCGTAGGGGTAAAAATGACTATTCCCACTCTAGAGAGTGCAACAGTAGGGAAAGCGTTGGATAGCGTAGGGGTAAAAATGACTATTCCCACTCCAGTGGGTGCAACAGTAGGGAAAGCGTTGGATAGCGTAGGGGTAAAAATTACTATTCCCACTCCAGAGAGTGCAACAGTAGGGAAAGCGTTGGATAGCGTAGGGGTAAAAATTACTATTCCCACTCCAGTGAGTGCAACAGTAGGGAAAGCATTGGATAGCGTAGGGGTAAAAATTACTATTCCCACTCCAGAGAGTGCAACAGTAGGGAAAGCGTTGGATAGCGTAGGGATAAAAATTACTATTCCCACTCTAGTGAGTTTAACAGTAGGGAAAGTAAAGATTTAATATATTAATAAAAATTAATTAAATATCAATACCAATAAAAAAATAATTAAAATAAATTACCAATTTAAAATTATGTAATAATTAATCAATTAAAATACAAATCAATATTAGTTAATAAAATTATTTTCCTATTAATGCAAATCAATTACCAATTAACAATTAATTAACAATAAATTCAAAATATATACCAATAAATAAATAAAAATGATTTATTTCATTACAATTAAATTACTTCCCACCCTATTTCCCTATAAACACACAACCCACTATGGAAAATAAATTCATAAAATTAACATAATTATCAATTAATCAATTAATAAAAATGAATTACCAATTAAAAAATAATTTATTACAAATTAATAATTAATTAACAATGAATTCAAAATAAATACCAATAAATAAATTAACATATTTAATTAATTACAATTAAATTACTTCCCATCCTATTCCCTTTAAACCCACAACCCGCTACAGAATTAAATAACGCAAATAACATAACATAAAAAAACACTTAAAAAAATTCGATATTATAAAAAATTCTATATATTTTAATACCTATATTATAAACTTCGATATTTTAACTTTCTATATTTTAAAAATCGATATTACATCACTTACCTTCAATTCGATATTTTTCACCACTATATTCTGTACATTCGATATTTTGTCCATTCTATATTTTGACTTCGATATTAGTGCTATTCTATATTTTGGAATTGATATTATGTCTGTATACCGTTTCATCAGTGTGCATGCCTGTCTCGGGGATCGGGCATCCCCATGCAAACCACATCAGTAGCTGGCAGGTAATTCTCTGTAGCAAAGAATTTGGCAAGCAATGGACACTTACATGACTTTACTGTTGCTAAGTGTTCAGATATTTGAAGCCAGCTCCTGTCCATGGCATTCTGCCTTGCCTGTGTGCTTGCATGCGTGCATATGTTTCCAGGAGTGTGACTGCATGTGCGCATAATATAATCAATCTCAAGGGGGTGGCCTACAGCTATGGGAACACAATAACACATTGGGCCACATGCATCAAGCAAAATGCGGTTGCAAAAGGGCCGAATCGCAGAATCGGCCCCTTTGCAACCGGTATTTTGCCCTTTGGGATGTATCAACCCAAAGCAATTTGCAAAATAGGTAATTGAAAATTTTGAGATTACCTATTTTGTAAATGCAGTTAGGGAACCAAATGTGATGCATTATGCATTCACAAATTGCGTTTTCGCAATTTGGAATCACAAATTACCATCAATGTCAAGTTGATGGTAATTTACAATTCCTTTGAAAATGCAAAAAAAAAAACATTGTGGTGGCTTGATTTAAATGACATTGCAAATGACATTGCCTTTAGTCTTAATTTACAAAGTAGAAACTGTCCCTTGTGTACAGTTTCCACTTTGTGAAGATGTATTACCCCCAGGTCCCTTATGTCCTCGGCCCATTCATTACTAATGGAGATTACTATCTCCTGACAGAAAATAAAAACAAGAGGAATGCTGGGATATACCTACTGCCCCTCCCCCCGGGAGTATAAAGGTAGTATCTACCCAGCAGCCCTCCTGTTCTTTTTTCTGTCTTCGACAGAATGGCTGATGGATGCTGTTGGTGTGGGGGGACTGCACCTGCTCCTGCTGGGCTTGAGTGGCGTTCGGTCCTCCTGTGGCTCCTCCTGTCCGGCTGCCTGGCTTCTCGGGCAGGGGTGAGATTCCTGTTGTGTCTCCCCCCCGGCCTGCCGGGCTTGCTGGGGGGGATTGACTTCTTCACGGCCGCTGTTTCCGGTTTGCCGGCCCTTTGCGGCTGGTGCGCCGCCTCCCGGTTGCTTCCGGGTCGCTGGGAGCGTCTCCCCGAGCCTGGCCGGGTGGGAGACGCGCTGCATTTCGATTCCCGGATCCGGCTGTGGGTGTGTGGGGGCCTTGCTGGTGCTGCTCCGGCCCCCGCTCCGGGTGAGTCCCGCTTTGCGGTGTTTTTCCTCTTGTCTGGTGTTTCGTGGGGGTCGTTGCAGTTGGGTTCTGACCCCCAGCTGCACGAGAGTCCTCTGCTTTCCGCATGATGGCAGGCTAGCCTTCTGGACATTGCCTAGTTGCAGTGCGGAGTCTCCTGGAGATGCCGGGGATTGTCCCCGTGGCTTCATACATGCTAATGCTTGCACACTTGCCTGGAGCGCTTCTGTTCCTCCCTTCTGCCTCGGATGTCTAGAGGCTGCCGCTGCTGCTGAGGCCTGCCTGGTGTGACTTTCTGTCCGGGGTGCGCACTGTACTGTTGTTATGCCTTGTGCTGCCCCGCTTCTGTGGCTCTGCGCTGTTGGGAGCGCAGTTGCTGCTACTGTTGCGTGACAGCTGGGCCGGTGCTCTGCCCCCTACTCTCCTTGGGGTTGGGGGGTGGGGGGGGTGTGCTTCCTGCCTCTGTGGTGGGGCTGCTCTGTCCCTGTCGCTCTGCCTGTCGTGCCCTTTCGGGTTGGTCGGGCGACTTGGCGGTGGGTGGTCCATGTTCTGGTCTCGACGGGGGCGCCCTTCCTCCGGTGTTTCTCGGCGGTTCTCCTTTTCTCGGGGTTCCTTCCGACTGGGCAGGGTTCCTCGGAGTCTGCGGGTGCTTGTGTTCTGTGGGCTGCCTCTGGAGTCTTTTGGGCTGCCTCCCTTGGTTCGTGCCTCCCTTCGCCTCTCCTCGCTTCTTGCTGGGTCGCTGGGCTTTGGGTCTCGGTTTCTGGGGTGCTTTCCTGGGCCCGGGTCTGGGGAGTGTGTGCGCTGCTGCCTGCCGTGGTGGCTGGTTGGGCTGTTCCTTTGGCCCCTGTTTTGTTCGGGGTCTGGTGGCTCTGTGGTCCTCTTCCCTTCTGGGTGTGCGGTTTCCTTTGCCCTTCCTGTGCACTTGTTGTGCGGAGGTCGGTGCGAGTGGCTGTGCGGTGTGCTTTCCTTGTTCTCTTTGCTACCTGTTCCGCTGCGGCTGGGTGTGGGTCCCTGTCTCCTTGTTATGGGCTCCTCGCTGCCGTGTTGCTGCTCGTCCGCCTTCTGGGTTGCCTTGGCTGGCGCTTCCTTTTTCTGTGTTGATTGACGCTTTGGCCTCTGTCGGTCCTCCGGTCCCCTGTGCGGCGTTTGGTTGGCCTCCGCTCTGGCGGTTTTGCGCCTCTGTTCGGGGTCGGGGCTTGCTTGTGGGCTCTGTGCTGCCTTTCCTTTTGGGGTTTCCCTTCTTCGGGGGTTCCCCTGCTCTTGACGCCTCTGGGGGTGTTTGCCCTTTCGGCTTCTGGCTTGGGTTCCGGTCGCCTCTGTGGTGGCTGGTTCTTTTTGCTGCTCCTGCCTTTGCTTGCTCGTGGGTTCCCTGTGTGGTTGGGGTTCCCCTGCCTGCTGGTTGGCGCCTTGCCCTCTGGTGCTCTGGTGCCGGTGTGTCTTCTTTTCTGCTTCGGCGGCCTGTTTGGGTTGCCTTTGGCTCCGGCTCTCTGCCCCGTCTGGTGGTGGGTCGTTGTTCCTGCTTCTTGGGCCGCTGCGCGGTGGGTCCTGTGGGCTCCCCTCGTGCGGGTTGGCCTGCCGTCCTGTTCTTCCTCGGTGGTCTTGCCTCCTCTGCGGGCTGGCTGTGGTGGCCTCTGCCCTGCTTCGGGTCCTGGTTCTTCCCTTCCGGGTTCCTGGTCCTCTCCCTCCTTTGCCTTGGCCGCGCCTGGTTCCTCTCGTGGGTGCCGTTGGTTCTTTGGGGTGCTCTCTCCCCTCTGCCTCTGCTTGGGTGGCTTTTTGGCTGCCTTGGGTGCGGCGGTTCGGCTCCTCCCGGCCTGCTCCTGTTGTCGGGCGTGGTGCGTTGTGGGGGCCTGCTTGGTCCTTCTGGTGCTGTGGCCTTCCCCTTGCTGGCTGTTCCTGGCTTCCCCTCCTGTATCGGCTGTTTTGGCTGCCTGGGGTCTCCTGGCGGCTGCGGGGTCCTGTCATGCCTCCTTGTCTCGGGGTTGGTGTGTGGTCCCCACGCTCCGCTGTCTGATCGGTCGCTTGGTCTGGCCTGGTGGTTTTCTGCCTGGCCGCCTGGGGCGGTGGGGTGCGATTGGCTGCTTCCTGGGGGTTTCTCCGCCGCCTCTTCTGGTTTTGGTGGTGGTGCGGAGTGGCCGTTGTTGTTGCATCTCCTGGGCCTATGGATTCTTGTCTCACTGGATGTCTGCTGGGTCTGCCTCCCGGCCTGCCGGGCTTCCTGGATGGCATGGCTTCCTCCTGGCCGGTGTTCCGGGTTCTCGGCCCTTTGGGGCGGGGGCCCCGACTCCCCGTTTTCTTCGGGGTCGCTCTGCGCGTCTTCCCGTTGCTTGGCCGTGTGGGAGGCGCGCTGCGCTGGTTGCTGTGGCCTGCGTTTGCTTCTGCTTGGCTTTCGGCCGTGGCTTTCTGTGGGGGCCTGTTGCCTTGGGCTTCCTCCCTGTTGGCTCCTGTTCTGGGCTGGTCTGCCTTCTGTTTGTGCGTCCTGCTCTGGGTGCCTGGTTGTGCTCTTTCTGCGGTCCTGGACTGCCTGGTGGAGTGTCTTCGGGGAGTTTCATGGGTGGCTTGGCGCTTCTTTGCGGGTGCCCTGTATGCCTGTGGGGTGTCTGGTCCCTGCGTCGTGGGGTTCCGGTTGCTTTTGGTTGTGGTGTGTTCCGGTCTGGTTCTTGTTTCTGGCCGTCACACTGTTGCCTTCTTGTTTACCCTTCTTGCCTCTTCTGGGGTTCGTTGGGGCTTCGGCGGGGCTGTTGGCTCTCGGGCCTGTGCTCTGTTGGGGTCTTGCCCTGTTTGTCCTTCCCTTGTTTTGGGTTGGTTCTGCGGGTTGCTTTGGCTTCGGCTTGGGCTTCCTGCCTGTATCCCTGGTTGCGGCTTTCGCCGTGCGGGGTTCGTCCCCTGTGCTGGCCCTGCCTTGGGTCTTGCCGGGCTGTGGGTTGTGGTTTGCTTGTGCTTTCCTCCCTGGCTGCGGTTGCTTCTGTGAGGTCCTCTGGGGTGGTTTTGCCTCTGTCTCTCTGGCCTCTGGGTTTCTGCCCCGGCCCTTTGCTTGGGCTGTTTGGGGTCTTTGTGCCTGGCCTTTTTCTGCTTTGGCTTGGCTTGGCTGTGGTTGTTGTGTCCTTAGTGGTTCCCTTGCTGTTGTCTTGGGTCCTCCGGGCCCTTGGCCCGTCCGGTTGCTCTCCTGCTTTGGTGTTCAGGTTTGCCTTCTTCGGGCTGTTGATTCCTGCTCCCGTTTCCTCCGCTTTGACTGGAGTTCTGTTTTGGGGTTCCTGGGGTTCCTTCGGTTCCCTTTCCTCTTTTTCCGGGTCTCTTGTCCCGGTTGGTTGCCCTTGTTGGTTGTTCCTGCTCGGGTTTCCTGGAGGTGCGGGTTCCCTTTGCCTTGTGTCCTCGTCTTGCGGGTCCTGGTGGCTGGGCTTCCTCTGGTTTGCTCTTCGTTCCCTGGTGTCTGGGGTTTCTCTCTTTCCCTGGCCTTGGGCTCGGTCTTGCCTTTCGGGTCGGGTTCTGGTGGGCTTCCGCTGTTTTTCTTGGTTGGGCCATTTGTGCCTCTGGTCCGCTTGTCTCCTGCCGGTTCTGGCGTGGGTTGTCTTCTCCTTCCCGTTTCTGGCTTTTTGACCTGGTGGTTCTTGGCCTTTCTCTTCGTTTGGCCTCTCTTCTGCTGTTGTCCCCTTGCCTGTGGTGGCTTGGGTGTCTGTGTTCGCCCTGTCGCTGGTTGGCTGTCGGGTGTTCCTGCGGTGGGCTGGTTGGCCTCTGTGGTGGCCGGTCTGGTCGTCTGGCTGTGCGCCCTTGCTCTTGTTGGGTGTCTGCTGGTCTGGTAGGGGTCCCTCTTGTCGGGGGCTCTGCCTGGGGTTTCCCCGGTTCTTCCTTTTTCCTTCTGCGGTTGCTGCCTTGGTGTGGTTTCCTGGGTTGGCTTCTGTTGGGTTGGGAAGGCCGGCTTTTTACTGCTTTGGTATTTCTCCATTAGTAATGAATGGGCCGAGGACATAAGGGACCTGGGGGTAATGCTACATTACTTGCCGGTAATCCTCATTACTCCTGGTCCCGTTGTCCTCGGCCCATTCATACGCCCCTCCCTCCCTCCCGGGCGGCCGGCCTTCCTGTCTGGGCTTGTTTGTACAGGAGGGCTGCTGGGTAGATACTACCTTTATACTCCCGGGGGGAGGGGCAGTAGGTATATCCCAGCATTCCTCTTGTTTTTATTTTCTGTCAGGAGATAGTAATCTCCATTAGTAATGAATGGGCCGAGGACAACGGGACCAGGAGTAATGAGGATTACCGGCAAGTAATGTAGCATTACCCCTTTTCAAGTGTTTATAGCCAATGAATGCTTCGAAACCGCGACTGTGGTCCCAAAGCATTCAGCCGTGGCCCGTGCAGGTAAGAGGGGGTGGCCGGGTGGGGGGATATTGACAGACAATAACGAGAGAAAATTAAATACATGGTTGATTTTCCCTTGTCATCGTCCTTCGAAATCCCGCCCACCGGGCCCCACCGGGCCCCACCACCCCATCACTCTTAAATGCACGGACCGCGGCTGAAAGCATTGATACATATCCTTGCAAATCACCAGAAAGGGACGGACACCATGTTTAATGAGCCTCAAAGTGTACATTGAAAGCAACAAATACATTTAACAGACTCAAATTGTGCATTTCGTAGATTGCTGCCTTGACTTTGTGACAGCGAATCCGATAATTTTGCAATGTGCAAGGTTTGCCGCCTTTGTATCTGGCCTTTATATCTGGTGGATATATTTGATATGCAAAGAAATAGAATAGGAAGGAAGATTGCTACAAACAATTCCAAACTTAATTTAGGTTTTCAAAGAAAGCAAGATACAATGACTACTAAGTACATTCTAGCTGCAATGAAGGGCACATCTTTGCCACCATACTGTGAAAATGGACTGGCATAACAAAGTTAGCATTCATTTGACAAGCTTCCAGCACCATGGGTGGGCATCCTTAGGGACATATTTACGAGGAAGTGGCGGAGTGTGGCATTAGCCACCTTGGGTTAACCCCGTGCTCCGCCACTTCCAAAACGCAGGGCTGTACTTTATTTACAAGAATACCGGCAGCCCTGCATTTCCTCCTGCGCTGACGCTAATTTTAGCTGCCTAGTTCCAAAAACAGACACCTTTGCATCATAGTGCAAGAGGGGCCTGCATTGTAGGGGAAGATCGTTTATGTGACAATCTGAAATGGCTTTTTAAAAAATTCTATGTGTGCTGCAGCACACATAGAAGTTGCAAAGCGTATTTTTCTTTTATTGTTTATGTGCAGGAAGGGACACCTTCCTGCACACAAACAATCAATGGCCTTTTGCTGTTTCTATGTGTGCTGCACAATGCAGCACACATAGAAACAGCAAAAACTAGGAGAAATGAAACATTTCTCCTCGTTCCACCTGTTTAAGACCGTTTTTCCCCTGGTCTTAATTTTGTCCCATATTTACACTTTCTTTGCAAATATAGTGTAGCATCAAAATCAATGGGTGTTGAGGAGGAAAGCCCACCGCAACACCCATTGCCCACCCCTTTCACGCTAAGTATCATGTGAAAGGGGGTCTTATTTACAAAATGGCATTAAGCCACATTAAGTGGCTTAACGCTACCTTGTGAATAAGGTGAAGCCCCTATCGCCACAACAACATCAGAAAAAGTGATATTGTGGTGGCCATAAGGGCTTGTAAATATGGCCCACTGTGCTTTGGTTTCTTATTTTCTTTCACAAAACCTATTAAGAAATTAAGCAATATTTCGAAAGATTAAACAAAACCATTCAACTTACTTTGAAAAATATTTGAAATATTTAATGTAAGTAAATACATTAATTTAAACCATGTTTACTGTGAATAAAATAAAAATAAAAGTTAGCGGGTGAGTAACTTTTTTTATTATTGTTTAAAAATAATATTTTTACAATAAATTAATGTTTATCTTATCTTAATATTTGTGTGTATCTTGATATATATTTACATGTTTAATGTTTTTGCATGAGGAGTTAAGTAGTGTAAACCTATGGTTATCTATATAAACTTACCTTCATGAGACTCAACATTCTTGACACAATATTTTGGCCCATTGAAATTCTGTTCATGATATTCTGGTGGACTAACATATTATACACTAAAATATATTGACTTTTTTGTACTTTTAAATAGTATACTTTATTAGTTTTTCCTATATTTTCCCATAGGGAGATCTCCACCTTAATGATGGAGATTCTCCATCAAAAGGTGAAAAGTTACCAATAGTAACTTTACACTCATACCTTCTCTTTTAGGAGGGTTCACCCCCTCATTTAAGTGGGGAAAGGCATGTAAGTCTACACCTAGATTTAAATCTCCACTCGGAAATTCTGAATATAAAAAATGTGGAGAGTTACACCTGGTAATGCATCTGTATATGTGAATTGGGCCCAGATGTGCATCAGCATTCCGCCATTGTTCTAAAATGAATCTTTATGCTTGGTGACTCATGTGTCATCTCCCTGAATGCATTACATTTCCAAAGCAACCAGTCCTCTGCCCGACACATCTCAATCAACCAAATAATCAGACGTACATTTAAAACTGTAAGATCTCCAATATCTTAACATTCAGCAGAATCCACCTCCCACTGTAACCTTTGTTTTTTTGTCCTTTTAGGGGGCATTATTAAATTTTCTTTGTGCTCATAGAGCAGTTTTTATAATTGTGTTCTTTCTTCTAATGACTTTAACCCTCACATTACATGCAGCACACTCAAAATGAGTCATTTTCATGTTGGTCTGTTTCATAAGCTAAAATAATGTAACTTTTCTCCGCCAGTCCACACTCATTCTGGTGCACATTGACCGTTATTTCACGCAATGCGGTGGAGCAGAGGAACTTGTTGCCCTGTGTTGCATGAAAGGGAGGGAGCAGAAATGCTCCCAATTTAGAGCTAATGCAGGAGAGGGCCTGCCTCTCTCACACTAGCTATGTTACACTGTTTGTCAATACAAAAGAGTATTCAGCTCAAAGCTCTTTGTATGGTCCAGCGTGTGATGCACAATAAAGGGCCGTAAATCCTACAGCATCTGACCTGCCCATACCAACTCAGGAGAGAGCTAAGATCCAGCAACCTTAGTTTACTGTCCATTCCCAGAGTCCCAGAGTGAAGAAAGCCAGGAGTGGGAAATGCTCGTTTGCATACTTAGCCCCCAAACTATGGAACACCTTACCCCTAGCCCTCAGGTTGAACGACAAACTATTCAGCTTTAGGAAACAACTCAAGATACATCTGTCTACTTAAGAACATGACACACGAGAGGTTGGATGGCCCATTACCGCTGGGAAGCCCGTTGGGTAGCCATGCACTCAAGACATCCCTTGAATATAAATATGAATATATTTACAAAAATATGGTGCATTTCGGCTCTCTTATTTTGCTGGACACTGTGTGCTTCCTAGAGCCATGGGAACGCTCATGCTCCACCCATGTAACGCATGCCTGATGCAAAGTGACACAAGGCAGTCCTATAAATATGCTGCTTTGTGTTACTATGTATTTACTAAATTACGCAAATTGGCTGCATAACTTAATAAATCCCAAAACAAATTCTGCGTTGGGGATGCGCCACGCAAGTGAAATCATAGTAAGTATTGGCCTTTATGTTTCAAGCAAAAGTGCAGGAATTGCTGCCTTGAATACATGGTCAGAAACCCAAATCTTAACATCTAAAAGTGTTTCTTAATAATGAGGCATGTCACATCATAGGTCTGAAGCTAACACTAATTACATCACCACAGCACTGATGTCTCTCCACTGGCTCTGGGTTCGACAAATGGCTCAATACAAGACCTTAAGGCTTGTGCATGAAACCCATTATTGGCTAATTGGCTAGATACCTATGGTAATCTACATCCTATGGGATACACATTTGTGGAAGCAGGACGTTTAGTGGCCTAGTCACAAAACAAATTAGAGAATCTACTCTGGGATATTTATATTTTTAATTGAGTGTAGATTTTACACTTTTTGAAATTCACAAACTCATCAAGGTATCCACAAGAAAAGCTGCACCTGACACATATTTCCATGTAGATTATGTGGGATTTCCTTGTTGGGAATACATTCCCTCTGTATAGAGTTCTCATGATGGAGAACTCCACGCAAGAGGAATTAATTACCCCATTTAAATGCAAATTATTTTATTTCTCAGTCCGAAAGGTATTTTTCCCAGTCGAGGAACCCCTTACGCAAGGCGCCCAACCAAAGTTCCACTCAAAAGAGTACTTACGCTGGCCTTTGGCTGAACTCAACTTTTTTGCTGCATCAATCAATTAAAATGAATGAATTGTCAAGAAAAGCTAATATTCAAAATGTATTTATTTATTTTTATTTGAAAAGTTTTATATAGCGCTGGCTAGACGCTGAGGTATCAGAGCGCTTTACATGAGCATGAGGACGAGCATTGTTTCATAGCATATTTACAAGTTACATCGTTACAAGATACACAGTTTCAGAGCATAGCTACCAGTTGCTGAAGCGCAGTTTCATGTGTTAAAAACAAATACCTAAGGGAAAAAGCAGGCAAGGGGAGAGACTCAGGAGAGAGAGGATAGGAGCAGGAGAGGAAGACCAAGAATGAAAGAGGGAAAGAGGTGGCAGAGGGAGAAGGAAACGTAATCGGGAGACACGGAAAAACAGTGTCCACCATCCGATGTGCTGTGATCCCAGTGGGAAAGTTGTAGTTCCCACACCTCCGCTGTGTGTGGCTCTCTATATGCTGTGGACTCTCTCAGAGGGGTCTCTGAGACTCCAGGGCATAAATACTGTATCCCTCCCCAACAAGGGGATAAGGAGTGCTTTGGCAAGGGGCGCCATTCCCACACCTCTGCTGTGTGTGACTCCCTTGACGCTGTGGACTCTATCAGAGGGGTCTCTGAGATTCCAGGGAATAAATGCTGGACCCTCCCCAACAAGGGGAGAAGGAGCCCTTTGGTAAATGGCACATGGATAACAATAGTTACAAGATACACAGTTTCGTATGGTACCAGAGTGTTGTTGTATAATAATCTAACTTACAAAATATATGCCTGACATAAATATTGTGTCCTAAATATAATTTACATAGATATTGCCCTGTTGGAGTGAATATTAGAAAATCTGCACCCAATGGAGTGATATTTGGAAATTATATTAGTCCACAATTTTGATATCAGACAATATATTTGTTATTGCTATTCTAACAGACATCCATACAAAAAGTTAATTAGAAACGTCATATCAAGGCGTGATCGGATCTGAACCATATGAACCAATTATTGATCTGACACATTCAATAAGCTTCAAACACAGAAAACGGGATGGTAAGAATGCTTGCAAACCGCCTAACCACTGGCAGTCGCTTGGGGTAGCATTCCAACCTGTTGTTTTATGCCCATCCTGCCAACTGAGTATAGATCCAGCAATATACAGATCAGTCATGTCCCTGTCCCTGCCAAGTAGGAATAGCCTATCCTGAACTGCCAAGCCAGCTCCTCTGAGGAGATTACAAGCAACTGAAGAACAGGGGGAAAGCCCAAGGGTAGGACAATATGCTAGAGGAGACAACCTGAACATGATGTACCCTGGGCCAATACAGGTAGACTAACCACTCACCTTATCAACATAACGTGGAAACACCATTGATGTTGCTTATGGAACAATATTTGGTTACTGCATGGAAGATACATGTGGGGGTAGGGGCGAGCGTTATAGGGTTAATGCCGCATGGTTATATGTTCTTCACTGGTTACCTGCAATTTGTTTTAAGTGTAAATTATTTGACATAATGGATATTGTTGAGTTGGTTTGGTGAAATCCTGTGCCTGTATACTCCAAAAAAACAACAACAATACAGCAATGGAAAAAAAAGAAACTCAAGAACAATTTCAGCCTTTCTTGGCGTCTTCAATTGGATGCAGCTTGCTGCAGAGTGAGCATTTGGGGCCTGGTTTGGAGGTCATTAAGATGATGGGTTGGAAGGCTATCACAAGCGATTGCCAGGGGTTTGACTATTTGCAGGCATTCCTTCCATCAGCTGTTATGTGTTTTGCTCATTCAATAAGATTGCATGTATCCTGTAAGATTGACAATACATGTTATGATGCTACTTTTTATAATTTTTCATTTTGGATACAGTTTCTAATAACTATCCCTTTTGTGTCTTGCAGGCTCTAAACAGCTACAATCAGGGAGACATAGAAGGTTCACGACGGTTAGGTCGAAATGCGCTTTGGGTTTCTGTTGCATCCATCATCATCGGCCTTTTAATGATAGCCATATACTGCACAGTCCATTTCACAACGGTAAGACCACTATACATCTACATGATCTATCTGCACGAAAACTGAAGTAAATTGAAACGAGATTTTGAGAGACACTTTTCTAAGTATGTGGAAAACATGGTATTTGTGTTACAAAGTGTCTGTGCAGCTAAATCTTCATTGTTCTTAACTTCCTCTGCTATTTGGAGTCTGTCATCCTGCTAGTGGGCTGAGCCAAACTTGGCATTACTGAAAGGAGATTGGGGTGCATATTCTCAAGCCCCTCTCGCCACCACAACCTCACTTTCAGTGACGTTGATTTGGTGATAGGAGCTTAGCCCTATTCACAAGGCAGCTTTATGCCACATTAAGTGGCTTAAATCGGCTTAAAGCTACCTTGTGAATAGGGCCCCCTTCACGCTGTTTTTAGCGTGAAAGGGGTGTGCAGTGGGTGCTGCGTGGGCATTCCACCGCAACACCTATTGAGTTTAACGCTACCTCCTATTCTCAAGGGTAGCATAAATAGGAGGTAGCGCCAAACTTAAGACCAGGAAAAATCTGGTCTTAAGGTGGCGAAACAAGGAGAAATGCTTTATTTCTCCAGGTTTTTGCTTTTTCCATGTGTGCTCCCTTGTGCAGCACACATGGAAAAAGCAAAATGCCATGGTCTGTTTATGTACAGGAAGGTGTACCTTCCTGTACATAAACAAACCTTTTTTTAAAATGCCGTTTTGTAACTTACATGTGTGCTGCACGCAGCAGCAGACATGGTGCAGGCTAGCGCTTCCGAAGTGGCGGAGAGAGGCGCTAATCCAAGAAGGCTATCGCCTCTCTCTGCCACTTCATTGAGAATATGGCCCTGGGTTTTTTGATGTGCAGTGTTAAACAGTATCTGTGGTTCTTACTTTTAGAAAGACTGAACTGACTTCTGTGGTGGGCGGGGCTAATGGGTAAAACAAGCATGCCAGAATATGACTTCTGTAAAACATTTTATGACTACATCGTACACTTCACTGTGTCTCAACAGTTCAAATTGAATATAAACAAAAAGAAAATAAGCATTGGAAATGCAATAGGTCTCGCATTAGGAAAGTTTGAGCGATTGGTATTGTAAATGACACTTTTTTTATTTATGTGTTGGTTTTGAAAATAGCAAAATTAATAGCGTTGTCAGTTAAAATGTCAATAGTTTTAACTTTCGCAAATGTGACACCTATAGCATTTGTAATGCAATGTGTGTTGTATTTACTTGACTGAGATGTATTGATATTACAAATAACAATGGCTTTTAATTTTGTAAATAATGTGGTGGTGGTGGTGGATGTGGTAGAGGATGTGGCGGTGGATGTCATGGTGGATGTGGAGGTGATGGTGGATGTGGTGGTGGATATGGTGGTGGATGTGGTGGTGGATGTGGTGGTGATGGTGGATGTGGTGGTGGATGTGGTGGTGGATGCGGTGGATGTGGTGGTGGTGGATGCGGTAGATGTGGTGATGGTGGATGCGGTGGTGGTGGTGGATGCAGTGGTGGTGGTGGATGGGGTGGTGGTGGATGTAGTGGTGGTGGGTGTGGTGGATGTGGTGGTGGTGGGTGTGGTGGATGTGGTGGTGGATGTGGCGGTGGATGTGGTGGTGGATGTGGTGGTGGATGTGGTGGTGGATGTGGTGGTGGATGTGGTGGTGGATGTGGAGGTGGATGTGATGGTGGAGGTGATGGTGGATATGGTGGTGGTGGTGGATGTGGTGGTGGTGGTGGTGGTGGATGCAGTGGATCTGGTGGTGGTGGATGTGGTGGTGGAAGTGGTGGTGGATGTGGATGTGGTGGTGGATGTGGTGGATGTGGTGGTGGTGGATGTGGTGGTGGTGGGTGTGGTGGATGTGGTGGTGGATGTGGTGGTGGATGTGGTGGATGTGGTGGTGGATGCGGTGGTGGTGCATGAGGTGGATGTGGTGGTGGTGGATGTGGTGGATGTGGTGGTGGATGTGGCGGTGGATGTCATGGTGGATGTGGAGGTGATGGTGGATGCGGTGGTGGTGGCGGATGCGGTGGTGGTGGTGGATGCGGTGGATGTGGTGGTGGATGTGGTGGTGGTGGGTGTGGTGGATGTGGCGGTGGATGTGATGGTGGATGTGGTGGTGGATGTGGTGGTGGATGTGGTGGTGGATGTGGTGGTGGATGTGGAGGTGGATGTGGAGGTGATGGTGGGTTGTGGCGCTCAGCAGCAGCAGACAATTGCTACCTGATAATAGCACCAGCATGTTTCCTTTCAAATTAAGCAGTAGAAAAACACTGCAATTAATACAGTTTACATTTTTAGCTTATATGCTCTTTGTTCTGCTAATTTTAAAAAAAAAACAGGCTTAAAAAACAGGGATGCCTAAAATGTTGGCAGGGAGGCAGCCTGCATCCTGAATCTAGGCCGAATTAATGTTACTTCATTGTTTAACTGAAATAAAAAAGCTCAACTATAATCAACTCCTAGTCATCGCTGCAACAACATTCTGCCAGCTAAGCAAGCTGAGGAAGAAGGGATGCAACCACTGCAAATGTATAACAAGCTGGCTTTTTTGAAGAAGGTCATGCAGCGCTGGTAGTGGAGCAGATGGTCCTGTTTATGACCTGCAGAGTGCTTGTCAAGTGGGCGCGGATGAAGTGGCTGGGGATGAAGGGGTGTGCAGCCTGGTGTGCTGAAGCCTGGCAGCAGGGGCGGCGTGCGCGAAAGAAGTGGCCCCAAGGTAAATGCCCAGTGGAATGAAAGGCCTGTGCTCATACAAACCGGAGTGGGTTTAAAGGCATTGCTGTCCTCAAAAGTGTAAACAAGGTTTTACCGTCAGAGAACGCCACAGTAAAGCATTAACACAGAAAGTGTGGTCAGGGATGTTAACACCACAGAGCTTAAACGGCTTCATGACGTTCATCACTGGGGACTGAATCATAAACATACTGTAGCCTGGGCAAGAAGAGCATCACAGTAATAGGACTTGAATCTTCATTCAGCATCAGACACCTCTATTGCTTCATGACGGACGCAAACCAGTTAGCGCTGTTTACGGAGTGAGCGAGCCAAAAGATATCTTCATACGAATGTGCATTTTTTCCAAAACTCAGAAGAGCCCTTAGTTCCCATACCAAAGGAGTAGCTTGCAAGGGGTAAACACAAATAAAGTCGTACAGCAGCCCAATTATATATCGACTTACGGTTGGCATGCAGGCTTTATCACAAATTGTTTGACAAACCATTTGGCGGTGGTTAACTTCGCAATAGCTCTACCTAGAAGATTATTGAAGCATCATCCTCGGTAACGGTAAATTATGTTGTAATGATTCCTGCAAAAATGACATGGGGGGATCGGATAAGCGGGACAAGATGGGCAAGAAAAATAAAGCATGACGAGAAGTCCAGTGAAAAGTAGTAACACAGAAACCCGGGAAACTGAAAGCACGGCCGGCTGGCCGTGAAAGCCTTTGATCCGGCATGAAACTGAAAGCACGGCCGGCCGGCCGTGAAAAGCCTTTGATGCGGCAGGGTGTGGAGCGGCACCAGGCTGGGCAACAGATGGCTGGCGATTTGATGCTGTGCACGCGCATTTTAGGTCAATGCACTTGCGCATTGACCTAAAAGCGCACGGGCACAGCATCAAATCGCCAGTCTAGTTAAGGTCTGCTTAAGCCCCTATAGTCTCGCTCCGCTCAATGCGCATCTAAAAAGTGGGGAATTGAGTAGCAAAAAGTGGGATATTCCTAGAGTACTCCTCCCTAATTCCTTAAAAAATATCTTTCACAAAGGAAGTTCTGAGAAATAGTTTTGCCATAAAGCTCAATTTATTGAACATCAATGTTTTTCCACACTCAGATTTTCATTTATTGTACAAACTTATTATTATCATTTTGAAACTCAAGAGCGCTTTGTGAGTAAGCGTATACATATAGCATTTTACAGATGTATTATATTAGTAGAACATTATCTGAGTATCAAATAGGCAGGATTAAAAAAGACCGCAATATGACAGAATTTCGCTGTTTGATAAAAATCTAGCGATTTATGCTCCATTGCGGGTTAGTGGGCCAGTAATTCTACATTACTAACCCAAAGGAAACCACATCCAGCAAATTAACAAGCATGATACCCTTCAACGAAAGAAGCCCTTGTTGAGCGGTGAAGACATTTCGAAGTACTAATTTAAAAGAGCACATTTGAATACAAAGTTCATAACCACCATAAATGCCAAACCTTTCCAATTAAATTAAATGAAATATTCATTCATAAAGGCGCACTACTACCCTGGGGTGTTTAGGCACTAGCCTCAGAAGGTGACTGGCTGAATTGACTTGAAAGTTACAGTTGGAAAAGTTGCATTTCAAGTGCCTTCCTGAAGGTAAGTAGGTCAGTTTCCTTTTTTATAATCGGGGGGGAGAGTGTTCCAAAGATGTGATGCACTTCCAATAAAGTTTCTTCATCCCCATTGTGCTTTCTTGGCTCTGGGAATGGTCAGATTGAATGCTGTTT
Organism: Lissotriton helveticus; assembly: GCF_964261635.1. Classification (NCBI taxonomy): domain Eukaryota; kingdom Metazoa; phylum Chordata; class Amphibia; order Caudata; family Salamandridae; genus Lissotriton; species Lissotriton helveticus. The sequence goes on from NC_136072.1 coordinate 1,077,171,766, forward strand.
ATGAACGCAAGGGTCTGGCTCGGATGTACCAAAGAAAGTTTTGCCTGAAAAAATCTGGGCCTTCTCCGTGGCAGGCCCTAAAAGCGATAGATTGAGCCTTAAAATGGATGCGTTTCTCCATAGGTAACCAGTGAAGCAGGGGAAGAGTGCTCGCAACTGATTCTTTTTTAGGAACTTTAACAATAAGCGTGCTGCCACGTTCTGCTCAGTCTGCAGTTTATTGAGGCTTTTCTTTCGGATGTTAACAAAGAGGGCATTGGCGTAGTCAATTTTTGAGAGCACCAGAGAGAAGGTTACCATTTTCTGCAGGTCTTTAGGTATGAACGGCAATACTTCCTTAGGAGCTTCATAGTGAAAAAAGAGGCTGAGGTAATAGAGTTGACATGTCCTTTAATGGTGAGTTGATTGTCAAAGACTACTCTTAGATTTGTTTACATTATTAACTGCGATAGGGGGTAACCTAATTCTGATGGCCACAAGTCTGTGGACCAGAGGGTGCAGTTTCTTCTGAAAAGGAGAACCTCAGTTTTACCCGAGCTAAGCTTTAGACAGCTTTGAGCCATTCAGTTCACTATCTCCTGCATTGTGCTGTGAAACCACCTTGCTATGTCCTCTGGAATGGTTTATACTGAGACCACTATTTGGGAGTCATCTGCTTATGCTACTGCTGAGAATCCGAAGGACCTGATGAGTTTGGCCTGAGGTGCTAAATATGTATTAAAAGAGTGTTGGGCTGAGAGACTACCCCTGGGTGACACCACGTGGCAGGAAAAAGGGTGGAGAGGTTAAATTGTCTGCTGCAACAAACTTGGGCCCATATTATCAAGAAAGGGCGATACATTATCGCCGCTTTTATCGGCAGGAAACTGCTGCTAAAGTGCTGATAATGGGCTTGATAACAGGCCCTTGTGAATTCCCATAGAAGCCCAGGTTAACACCAGAACCTGGGCTTCTATGGGAATTCACAAGGGCCTATTATCAAGCCCATTATCGCCGCTTTAGCTGCAGTTTCCTGCCGATAAAAGCGGTGATAATGTATCGCCCATTCTTGATAATCTGGCCCTTCTTTCTTCCAGATAGAAAGGATTTGTAAACTTTGACCTTTATTTCAATGGTGGCAAGCCGATCCAGTAAGATGTTGTGATTAACAGTGTCGAAAGCTGCAGATAGGTCTAATAGAATGAACACGGCATTGCCACCACCATCTAATGCTTGTCTCATTTGTTCTGATTCGCTGACCAAGGCTAGTTTGGTACTGTGTTGTTTCCTAAAGCCATACTGGCAGGGATCTAGATGGCTGTGGTCCTCAATGATGGAGGTTAGCTGAGGGTTTATTGTTTTTTCAATTATCTTAGCTAGGAGAGGAAGACTTGAAATCGGCCTGTAATTGTTGGGATCTGCGAGATTAAGGTTAATTTTTTTAAGCATAGGGAGAATGGAAACTATCTTCCAGTCACTTGGAAAGTGCCCGAGTTTAATCATTTGATTGGAGATATCAGCTAGATGACCAGATATGATTTCTAGTGCTAGGTGTGTTATTTTAGAAGGGCATGAATCGAGAGGCCATCCAGACTTAGGGGCTGATTAGGATGGCAGGGAGACCGCCACCGACTGCCTGTTGGTGGCGGTCCCCCCTCCATTCTAAGCAACTTTCCCGCCCACCAGATCTTGATGGCAGGCGGTGAGCAAGCACGACCGCCACGGGTCCGACGGTAGCGATCCTTCTGATTGCCTGTTGGACCACTCCGCATCCCCAGAATGGTGGTGATTCCTACCAGGCACCACCATAAGGAAACAATGTCTCTCCCCGCCAGCCTTTTCATGGCAATTCACCTGCCATGAAAAGGCTGTCGGAATGGGACTCACCTTCTCCCCAGACATGGGACCTGGAGGGCACCTGTGGTACCCCCTTACATATCCCTGTACCATGTGACAGGCACCGCATGGTGCCTGTCATGTAGAGCAGGGATATGCACAACATCCCTTTTTTAAATTGTGGCGGGTGCTGCAGCGAGCAGCACCCCCCGCAATGTAAAACATGGGCAATGCGACTGCCACTGTGGCACTATGGGTTAATACCGCAAATTCACAGTCCTGGGGGATCTGAACCTGTATTTCGACAAACTCAAGGACACTGATATGGCTAATCTGGTGGCCGATTTCCCTGCTTGCCAGTTGGTTCAGCTGGTCTCGGGTCCAACACATACTGCAGGGCACTTTTTAGACCCAGTCTTTACTAATATATTAGCTGTTACTGTGCATGCGCCTATTACGATGGGATGGACAGACTACTTTCTGGTCTCGATGTCACTTCATGGCCCATTTTCCGTGCTGTCTGAGTATCAGACGACCTCCCTCAAACGCCCCTGGCACAAATTTAATTGGGAGCAATTTGTTGCCTGCCTCTCGGCTACCTGTCCAAGTTTGCCTGAGGACTCTAATGAATCCCATAGGGTGTTCTCTGAGTGGATAAACCAGCTGTTAGACAGCCTAATCCATATGAAATGGTTTGTCAACCGCAAATCAAAAACGCACCCATGGTTTAAAAATTAACTTGCCATTATGCGCAAGGGATATAAGAGACTGGAGTAGATATGGAGAAGGGACTTTAACCCTGATGCTAAGGATATCTATCGGGTGGCAATTAAGAGATATCATAAGGCTATACACTCGGCACAAGCGGCCTTTTAGGCGAATCAAATTCGTGAGAATGATAATCCATCTAAAAGCATCTTCTCAATACTCGACAGCTTGCAATCCCGCAGACCACCGCTGGGTTGACCATTAAGTCTAATGAGCATTGTGAGGACCTTGCCATCTTTTTTGTTAAAAAGGTGGATGACATCTATAGGTCCTTTCAGGCTGCACACAGTAACGTGCCGGTGGCACGGTGCTGTCAAAAAGATAATACTTTAGATACATTTCCACCTATCCCGGTAGATAAGATGTTAGCACTTTGCAGTAGGAAAGAAAGGATCCCCCGCCGACCCGCTTAAGTCTTACCAATTCAGGAAAGTACTTCCTATTATTCTACCTTCTCTGAGGCAGGTGATAAACAGTTCTCTGCCACGGCCACCATGCCTAGGGCATGTAAACAGGCCAAGGTAATTCCTCTGCTTAAAAAACCTGCACTTGATCCGGCCAAATAAGAGAACTACCGCCCTATTTCCCTGCTTCCTTGGGAGGCCAAGATCACGGAGGCATATGTGAACTCTCTCCTGTCAGATTTCCTGACTTCTAATGACATCCTGGATGCCTCTCAGAATGGCTTTCGACTTGGTCACAGCACGGAGTCTGCCCTCCTGGCTGTGACAGAACATCTCTGGTCAGCATTGGACGCAGGGCAAACATCGGCACTGATCCTGTTGGATCTGAGCGCCGTGTTTAAGACACGGTGTCTCATGATATACTGCTGAGACGTATGGAGGAAATGGGAATCACCGGCTCAGCCTTGGAGTGGCTTGCTTCATTCCTTCGTGAGAGGTCATTCTCGGTAATAGCCCCCCGTTTACCTCTGGCAAACACTCTGTTAAACAAGGGTACCACAGGGCTCCTCCCTTAGTCCCCTGCTGTTTAATATCTAAGTCCAACTGTTGGCTGCAGTCGCCAACAGCAGGGGTCTGACCATGGTGTCCTACGCTGACAATGCACAGTTGGTGGTGGCACTCTCAAATAACATCGAGCGGGTCGCCCTGAAGTTTCAGGGCGACCTTGCAGCAGTGGCCGGGTGGATGACCGCCAACTGTCTCCAGCTGAATTCCAACAAGTCAGAGGTATTGTTAGTGGGAAAGGACCATGGTCAGTGGAGTGAACTCTGGTGGCCAGCTGGTCTGGGCATGGCCCCCTCCCGTAAGCAGGCAGTGAAAAACTTAGGAGAATGGCTGGACTCATCTCTTAACTATTGAGTCCAAAGCAAAAAGACAGTAAGGACATGCTTTGGAATCCTACGGGGGCTCAGACCCCTGCTGGGCTTCTTTGATGCACCTACACGTCAGGTTATCATTCAGGCGTCTGTACTGTCCAGACTTAATTATGCCTGTTCTCTTTATCTGGTGTCTAACAAGGTGGAGGTTCGGAGGCTGCAAAGGGCACAAAATGCAGCAGCTAGAACCTTTTTAGGTGTGTGTAGACCTTGCTCTGTGACTGTGGCCATCCGCCATCTTCATTGGTTACCTGTGGCCAGGCGCATTGAATTTAAGGCCTTATGCATTACCTTCAAGGCTTTGAAATTGACCACTCCCGCTATTCTGGCCAACCTCCTTCTGCCTTATGTCCCCTCACGATATCTCCAAGCACAGGAGCAGCACTTGGTGGTAGTTCCCCAGATACTCTTTTCGTAGTAGAGCAGCTATCCTTTGGAACGCTCTTCCTAGGCCTATTCGTGGCCTCAGTAATTATATAGGGCCCGATTCACAGAACTAACTTAAGACAAAATCCTAAACTTACTACCATTTTGATATTCACAGAAGGCACTTACTCATTTGCAACCGTTAGAACCCGTTAGAACGCTCAGGTGCGGGGCTAATTCCCCCTCCTGTGCTGGGCATTCCAAAGAACGGGTGTGGTCATGACGAGCTGAGCACACGAGAAACGTGGCTCATGACGAGCTCAGCTCATCATGAGCACCGGGGCGCTGTCCGTGCCCCCCCCTTCCCCCAGCACAGCGGGGGGAATCGGCCCCGCAGCCAGGGGGTTAAGCATAATATACAGATCAATGCTTTGCCAGTATGTTAAGTCTGCCAGGTATTTGTTTCTTTTTACTGCCCTTTTTGTATTTCACAACATGTTGCCTGTGTTCCCTGTGTGGGAGCAGAAGCCCTTTCTGGGTGGGTATGCCATGTGTGGACAAATAGACTGCCCTGTCTAGACAGAGAGGTTGCCCTTTGTTAGTGGATAGATTTGTATAATGGTGTAGCCCTTCATGGGCAGAGAGGCCCTGTGTGGGGGAAATACCCTCAGAGGGTAGAGAGAGTGCCATATGTGGGTGAAGATGCCCTTTGTGAATGAGGTGATTCATATTAAGGTGTACTCCTGTGTGGGAAAAGAATCCCAAGTTGGAATTGGAATTGGAAGTGGATTTGTAAAGCGCGTGGCTACCCAGGGGCGTCCCAGCGCTGAGCTCATGGAATTAGCTAGGGAAGGATGTGACCTAGGGGAAGAGCCAGGTTTTCAAGAGCTTACAGAATTGTAATAGGTTGGTTTCCCTGCGAATGTTGAGGGGGAGGGAGTAGTGTGGATAGATTTGTCAAGCAGAGGGGATGGAGATGCTTTTGTGTGTAGATTGATTGTAGTGGTGTCCTGTAAGGATGGGGGGACTGGAAATGCCCTCTATGGTTCTGAAAAGTATAGAAGTATAGAAGGGCTGTGTGGGAGCAAAGATTTGGGACGTGTCCTGTGTGGATAAGGCACCTGAGAGTATTTGTTTTGGTCTGGGTGAATGTAGTGTTGCTGAATTTGAATTGGCTGTGTTGTGGCTTACTTCTTATTGGTGTGTTGGTTGTTTCTCTGGTGTATTGGTATGTTTTTTTGTTCTAGCGCTGGGAGTGTGTAGGCACTGAAATTAGAGCCCTGGAGTTCAGAAGGTGAATAAGCTGTAATGATGACTTTACATTTTGTTTTCATTTTGTTATATTTGCTGTGCGTTCAAGGACAGAAGTTACATATCAGGCTATGTCGTCTGACAAGTTGCTGCATATGCATTTGATATTCAAATTGTTTTGTAACTTTCTTGTTGTGACTGCAAAGTGGATGGATTGTGTAAAATTGAACAATGCCACAATTTTGCTGGGGGATAGGAGTGTGTAAGGAAAGCTTGTATGATGTCAATTCTTTTCCTGACACATAACAACATGTAAATACCTGTAAATGAACTGTACAAATATTTCAAAGTATAGGAAAGCATAAATGAAGCACATTTTCGTAATTCTGAAGTTTGATGGAAGCAAAGACATTAATGGGATCAATACAAATCAAGATACTATACTTGGTTATGTGTAAATGACAAATACTAACTGAAACATGACTTCTACACATTATGATTTGTGGGCTATATAGTTCTATCAATAGAACTGCATATCTGTGCAAATTTGGTGAAAACTTCAATGGAAAATGTCTAATCTGTAAATGACAGTGTGTTGCCAGTGATGTATTTGCGAAATTGTGCTTCAAAATGCACCACGAGCTACAGACCACACTCTTACCCCTCTCCTGCTGAAAAGGTGTGGCTCATTTGTTACAATTGTTCTCTGGATACCGTTTAGATTTTTCACAATCCCTATGACTTCAGCTATGTACCATTGATGGCAGCACCCCACACATCCTGTAAATTGTTCTAACACAACTGTGTGTAGTATTTCTTGTTGGTACTGTGAGGGTAATGTATTCTGCTTGTGTTGTCTTTTTGGAAAGAAGGAAGCTGTGTAGTAGTCTGTGGTCCTTTTACTAAGTCTATGTGTCTCCTGTCCTTGTACTTACAGTATGTGGCACTGTAAGTGGTCCATGCTTGAGTGCTCTCTGTAAGGTTAGTTGGGAACATTCAGTCTAACCTTGGGCCTTACCAATTTGTTAAGATGAACCGTTTTATGCAGCACAGGAAGAAATTACCTGAATAGGACTTTCATAAACTTCATTAATAACTTTTCAGATAATAAAGATAACTTATTTCTTTGCCTTCTATATTTACAAATTGCTGACCAATGAACCTTAAGCAAAATATTCTTCAGCGGTGTCGGCTGGCGAACTTTCAAATATGTGTCTTATAAATACCCTGTCCAGATTGTAGCTTGTGAGCATTTATGGAAAGTAACATGCTTATATTTCAATCAAACAATCAGATTTCTTTTGAAGCGCTACTACTCTCCCGTAAGGGTCTCAATGCGCTGTGGGGGATCTGCGGTTCAGTTGAAGAACCAAGTCTTGAGGTCCTTCCTGAACTGAGGCAGTGACCATGATTGCCTGAGATGTAGAGGCAGGGAGTTCCAGGACTTTGCAGCGAGGTAGGAGAAGGATCTTCCTCTAATGGAGGTCTTGCAGATCCGTGGGATGGTGGCCAGTGCAAGTTGGGCAGAGCAGATATGTCTGGTGGATGTGTAGAAGGCGAGGCGGTGGTTGAGGTTTGCAGGTCCGGCATTGTGGAGGGCTTTGTAGGCCTGCGTAGGGAGCTTGAAGGTAATTCTTTTGTTGATCGAGAGCCACTGGGGGTTTCTCAGGAGACAAAATTTGGTATTTTCAGAAAATGAGTGGCGCGGTTAATGAAGCCAAAGTCAGTACATTTACTCATACTGACAAGATGATATTTTGGGACAAATGGTGTGTTTTCGAGGTGGCATGTGGGGACAGTCATGCTTGTTTACAATTTGGTGGCAATATTTATGTATTTCCAGAAAATAACAAGCTGTTGTTTGGTTAAAAAAAAAAAGGTGGCCCGGGCTCTGGTACTGATTTCAGGGAGGATAGGGTTAGAACCCATGGTAGGAAAAGGAAGGGAATGAGGTGTTGAGTGAGGCAAAGCACCTGAGTACAGGGGCTACAAGAACATATAAGAAACCCCAAACACCTTTAGTATCCAACACAATGCAACTTAGATCAGAGTCAGAGGGCTTGACATAGGGTTTGCTGGAACCCCGCAGTGAATTGGTAGAGCATCAGCAACACCAGGCTTGCAGTTCCCCTGCATTATTTAATGGTGGCAGGAAGCTGCTGACTGACCACCAGTGGAACCTTTGGTGGTTCCTCTTGAAGTCATTCAGCGGTGGTGACCACTCCACCAAAGGTTATTGGATGCACTGGGATCTCTCGATGAAATATGCAGTCCTCTGCTGTGGAGACAGTCCTCTGCTGACCCAATGGTTTTGCAGACTGCCAGTTGCCCTCCAACTCAGTCCCATTATATGCAAAAATGTTTACTTTGCAAACAGAATCATCTTATTTTTCAAACGCCCCAGCAATTAGCTATTGCTGTGGAGGGGTAATCAAACTGGGTTCAATAGAAATGCAATCAACCATTTCATATCAAATGAAATGTAGCACACCTACATTAACTAACTTGGGGGCATATTAACAAGGGCAATATCGCCACTTTAGAAGCACTTTTTGCTGCTAAAGCGGCGATATTTGTATTGCCCTATTAGCAAGCTGTCGCTAACAGCAGTTAGCGACAGCTTTTAGGCGATAGCGACCGGTTTGGGGCCCGCTTTGCATGTCAGCTATTTATCGCTAATGACATGCAAAGTGGGCGTACCCAAACTGTTAGCGACTAAAAGGAGTCGCTAACACAGCTATCGCCAAGGCAGTCTTAGCGATATAAAAAGTTGCGCTAAGCACGATTATCGCTATAATCGAACGCCTGCTAAAAACATGACTTACCTGTTTATCCAAAGGGAGGTGGATTGTCAGGTTAAGTCCCCATTGGCGTTGATGCGTGAATATCGCTGGATTTCCAGCAATATTCACAAATCTCGCCGCTATCGCTGGATATTTTAGCACAATGGAGAAAAACTTTGCTAATAGAATGTTTTTTCTGCTAACATATCCAGCGACAGGCAGCAAATAAAAAAATGCGCTAAGCGCATTTTGCGATAAATATCGCTATTCCTTGCTAATATGCCTCTTTATTTGAAAAGGACCTCATTCACCTTTGATCGCTTGGAATACTTCAACTCTTTGCTCCAGATAAAACAAGATGAGATCTTTTTACTCATCAGGAAGAGGAGAGAGAATGCAAATAATTTGATATTTTCAGATTTCGCACCCATAACATAACACATGCCACCGAGTGAAGAGATCAATTGTGGGGTAAGTATTAAAAGAGATATTGCAAACCAACCTAACGATATGTAAATAAAGGTTGTGTAAATGACGGCTCCAATGAAAGTACGATGAATCAAGCAGGAGACTACTACCGTTATATTTGATGTCCGTCGATGCAGAAGTAATAGCATCTGTAAAAAGACCAAACCATATCCACAAATGCTAAATGCCAGTCCTAAAGTGTATGGTCCATGTACATCACTCCTTGTAGTAAAATACATTACACGTGGTCCTTACACAAGTAAGACAATCATATGTGAGAATCAGCTGTTCAGGGTATATGTTCGTATTGCTTTAAGGGAAATCCAGAAGCGAGGGACGATGCAGAGAGAAAATTTAATAAATAATTAGTTTTCCCTCTGCCCTATATAAAAATATATAGATGAGCAAATACCAGGGGCTATATTTCCCTTCAAATATGTTTAATGTGGTGTGCTTATTCAAACATACATGTGGCAAGTGATAACGTTCAACCAACAATAACCAATATACAGTATGTGGCAAGCATAAGGAAATACACACGAAGTAATATTTACACATCACTTCTAAGTCACGTGCAGCGTGTGTATTTGAACATGTTCTTTAATAGTCTCACCAACACAGAATTCATTCCTCAAACAGTCGACTCTTTCTAGTTATTAAACATGAGCAGTTCAATTTATTTTTATTAAGTCACACAAAAGAGCAGTGGCAATGCCTCTTAAGTGTTATAAGATTTAAACGTGACTCAGCAGCACTTTAAGGATTACCGAAACAAGTGACTATTCAAGGAAAAAACTACGGCCCTTATTTATGAAAACTGTCGCATCGCTGCCGTTTTCACTGTGCCCTCCTTGCAACATGATGGATGAGTTATATTTACTGTATGACGCATCAGGTCACAAGGAATGTCAGTATTACGGACGTATCTGTTGGCACAAATCTGACACATTGCTGCAGTTGTACCAGAAGCGTGATGCAACTCCAGCAATGCCGGGGGGAAGGCTATGATTGCAGCACTGCGTCAGTCTTATTTATGCCTGCGGTGAGGCAGGCGTAAGATATTGGCGCAATGGTGTCCTAGAAGTGGCGCACAGAAATCTCATAGATTTCAATGCGCCACATCTACGAGGCTTTTTGTCGGGGAATGCCCACCCTGCATACATTATACCTGGAGCAGGTATAATGTGGTGCAGGAGTTTAACAAGGTAACGCATCTGCCTGGATGCGTCATTTTATAAATAGGGTGCAAGATGGTGTCTTTTTTAAGCCGCCAGTGCATCACAAAAAGTGACACACTGGCGGCCCAAAAGCACCTCAAGGCCTAATAAATAAGGCCCTGCATTTTGTTATATCTATGCCACAGAGAAAAATATGCAAGACAGTTCTAAAGTTTCTTTAAGAGGAAGTTAGTTTAGTTTTAAGTCATTTCTGTTGAACTGTAGTGTCGAGCCTGCAGTGTGCATCCGAAGTTGCGGAGACAATGTTATGAATAATAATATGAACTCTGCACAGTGGCAGCATCTGGAGAGCGTGTGGTAGCTATCTGGACCATGCCTACCACCTGCGGTAGATTTGTCTCCAGCAGCTGGATTTCCTTGAGGAGGTGAAGACCAGCCTGAGGCTACTCCAGAGATTTCAGTAGATCCTGAAGAAGGGGTCTGGCACATCCTCACATGAGGGTTTCCTTTGAGCCACTTAAAGCTGCTGGTTGGATCCCTGAAGAACACAGGAGCTTCAAAGAATGCCACAGTGTGCCACGCATAAAAAGGGTCAACTGGCGGTACAACCAGGGCTCCTCTACCATGCAAAGGCACTTTCATTCACACATGATTCGATCCACCCAACTGGACCGTGCAGTGGAGGAAAAGCGGGTGCTGGATTCCCTGATTCTGTAGTAACAAATCTCCATTACAGGTGGATGACTACTGCAAGTCACTGCCGCAGTCTCATAGCCTATGTGTGCAAGGTAGTGATGCATGACCTGAAGGGGAAATGTCCTCTTTTTCCAGGGGGAAAGGCACCATGCAAATTAAGAAGCACTATGCCTGTGTGATCTCGCCATGAGCTTAAAGGCAAAGAGAACACTGGAAGCATGTTGATTTTGCACCATATAGTCAGTGTGCCACCCAAGTGTGCTCCTTTAGAGGGGTGGAAGGAGGTTACAGGGACACCACCCTGCCCTTAGGCATCCCAATGCAGGCATGTGCACTCACTCACTATACCTGCCTGAAGTTGGATCTTTGCTTCCCTTTTAAATGCAGGCTGCATACGACCTGCAGGGTGAAAGGCAGACTGGCGACTTCAAACAGCTGGCCCACCTTTGACTAATGTGCTGCGTCCAGTGTAGGCATGACCAGTGCACTCACTGTTATAGGGAGCATTGGCAGTCTCTGCACACAGTGCACTCAGTTAAAGTGCACCAGTGCACAGACCAGGACTGTGTGTGCTTTCTGTCATATGGACCCTAGAATTCCCTCCCATTTCTCCTGTATGCCAAGCAATCTCATTTGGTCTTTAGGATATTAGAAGCCTCCATCTCGAACATGCTGTATGGCTTTCATTTTTCTCACGAGGTATGTTTTCTGATCAGGCTTCTTCCTGCATCAAGCCAGCTTGCATTTGCATTGCATTTCCATTTCTACAGAATATTGCAAATGTTGGTGTAATGTCAAAGCACCTTAGGGGGCACATACAGCAGAAAGCATGAATGGATGTCAGGGTGAATTTTATTGACCCTTATGGATCCTGCGTGCAATTGAATGCATACAACTGATAGGCAGTAATCATGTCTGAATGGTCTTGATGCAACAAAAGGCACAAAGGGTTATTGACGGGAGTTTTTGAGAGGGGCTTGTGTGCAGAGAATAAGTCACACAAGAGGGACTCAGGGGCATATTACCAAGGAGGGCGATATGTGATAATCGTAGCTTTAGCGGCCGTCTACGGCCGTTAAGCGGCGATAATTCTATCGCCCTATTAGCAAGCTGTCGCTAACAGCAGTTGATGACAGCTTGTAGGCGATAGCGAGCGGTTTGGCGCTCGCTTTGCATGTCAGCGATATTTATTGCTACTGACATGCAAAGTGGGCGTACCCAACCTGTTAGCGACTGAAAGCAGTCACTAACGTCCCTATCGCCTATTAGCAAGATGGCGATGGAAATATTCGCGCTAAGCGCGAATATCTCCAAAAACGCCTGCTCAGACCAGTTATTAGCCATTATATCCAATGGGAGTTGGATATTATGGCTAAGTCCTCATTAGCGATAATGCGTGAATATCGCTGGATTAGCAGCGATATTCACGCATTTCGCCGCTAACGCCGGATATTTTATCGCTTTAGAGATAAACGTTGCTAATAGCACGTTATCTCTGCGATAATATCTGGTGATGCTTGGCGTTAAAAAAATACTTGCTAAGCCCATTTAGCGATAAATATCGCTAGTTGTTGGTAATATGCCCCTCGGTGTGTGATTGACCGAGATGTGCTCCCAGTGTGGGACAACAATCTAGAAGCAGCAATTTGTATGACTGTGACTCATATGCATTAAAAGCAGAGGAATGGAAGAGGCTGGTTGTAGATGATTCTAAAAAAGGTAATACTGAGACATGAAGTCTGTGCGTACTTACTGTGCTTAAGGCCTAGAGATGTGGGGCCATATTATCAAGAAAGGGCGATACATTATCGCCGCTTTTATCGGCAGGAAACTGCCGATAAAGCGCTGATAGTGGGCTTGATAATATGCCCTTGTGAATTCCCATAGAAGCTCAGGTTCTGGTGTTAACGTGGGCTTCTATGGGAATTCACAAAGGCATATTATCAAGCACATTATCGTCACTTTAGCGGCAGTTTCCTGCCGATAAAAGCGGCGATAATGTATCGCCCATTCTTGATAATATGACCCCCTGTCCCTTAATGGTGCAACAACATTTGATGTTTAGAGGGTTTGCAGCTCCTACTGTTAAACCCAATTCATTATTGCTTCAAATCACTAGGATATCATTATGTTTTTTAATAAGTTCCAAGCCAATTTCCAGCAGGCAGTTCTCAACAAAAAGCTGCAAGAAATCATGAAGCAACGTTTTTAGGCAAGAGAAGGAAGAAGGGATCACATGGATTCCAATAAAGTTGCAGTGTTTGGTCTAGAATCCAAGTGAACGGGGAAGCTTAGGCCCACGGTCAAACTTTAATGAGAATGTGATCAATGAGCGAGCAGTTATGTCTTTGTTGTGACATTCTGTGCCATTAATATTAATGGTCACTTATCTCCGAAGCGCTCATCAAAGTACCAGGATACAAGGGACAATTTTTTATTTTGTTTTGGGTCTTTTTGAGATAAGGCCCTCCTTCTCTTGTGTATTCCCTTCTGAGCAACGGCCAAAGTGAACAGCATGCCAATTTCAGCAAACACTGCCCCGGTTCTACCCAAGGCCTCCCACATCCTGCCACTCACAACCCCATTCTATTTCTGCATTCTTGACTGAGTTACAACACAACTTATCATAGGTGCAGCCCATTTCAGCTCCCAAATCAAACTAAAAAGTTGCGTGATAATGAAATGAGGGGTATGACTAGGCAGAATATCCGCCTTTATTCAAACAAAGTAGTTATAACCATATATTCCAAAGTCCAAAGAAAGAAAAAACTATTGCTCATATCACACCATCACATTAATGATTTTTTTTTTCTAACAAATTTTTATTGCCTTTTACACGTCATGTAACACACCCCTTCAGGGTCTCAATGTACAATAGACAGGAAGAAAGAAACATATCCGAGTCGCTGTATTCATCGTTACCCTTGCTTGGTCCCATTTGTACATGTTAACTATAACGGTCATTTTGCTGTCTCCTAGCAGTACACCATATATGCAAGATATTCCCACCTCCCCTTCTCCCAACAATAAAACAATGAACCAAAACCTCCACCGCCCCCTCCTCTCGACTACTATTGAGCTCGTTTAGCAGGCTCTCTTGCGATCGAGGTGTGCGTAATGGTACTGTGCCGGGACCTTCCTTGCGACCCCCTTACTCTCCTGTGTGCGTCGATGCCGTGGAACGCTCCCATTCTCCTGACTCTACTGAGTTGTTATCACATTCATGAATGTCAACTATAAGGGTAATATGGAAATATTATCTTACAGTTTAGCAAACGTAATCACTGATCTTATAGGTAAATAAAAGACCAGTATTATCAACAGGAGAACATTGCATGCTAATGCTCATTATTTTGTAAAAACTTTACACTTGGTATAAAAATCATACACCCTCATTTGTGACCTTACTGCATGCGGAAAAGCATTTGACATGGTGCACTGGATTTTTTTAATCTGGTAGCGGATATTTGGGGTATACCACTCCCCGTTGAACTATGAAGACCCAGGTGTTAAGCTAAATGTTAATAATTGTATTAACTGATTGCCAACGGAATATGTGTTTTTTTGGTGTGGAGGAAATAGCGACCACCTCTCCCATTTCATTTTTGTCATTTTCATTGAACCACTAGCTAGTGCTATATATGAGAGTAACCAAATCAAAGACTGCTTATTTGATGATAATTTAAAAACGAGATGTTGCCTTTGTCTGATGAGAATAATAATGTAGAAATTGCACCAGTGTTAGTCAATACATTTGTGGCTGCCTCGTTTTACACTGAGAACTTTGAAAAAGATGAGGTTATCATTATATGTGATCAGTACTTGGGGAAGAGCATAATGCTGAAGCCATCAAGATATATTTAGGTTCAAAATTAATTATTGGTTGGTATGAGCACAATTACCATGTAATTGTTTACCCCTGACAAGGCGTTGATGCGCTTTTCGGCGAGTAGCATGCTACTCTGGCACCCAATGTGCTAATAAACAAAGTTGACTCAAACTTATCAGTGCGGTTCAACCGCCATCTCGCAGTTATCGACAGGGTCCATCTAGTAAGAATGATGATTCATCTCCAAACTGTAGGTTTATTCAAAGCAAGATCATGTGTGTTGCTTCAAGGATTCGTTCAATCATTGAATATCTTTCCATCTTTTGATACAATAATGTTTATTTGAGGGGAACAAACATAGTAGATTAAGGTGACAGCTTCTATACATTGGTCTAGCTTTACCTGTTATGAGAAAATAATATTTGTTCTCCATGATGGGACATATAATAAAAGGCTTGATTACACTCTAAGTTAGATCATAACAATGATGATACCACTTTCACTATAAGTTTATTTCTATTTAGAGTCGTAAGTACTTTTAAAACCTTTATTTAAATACTTGCATCTGATATGTGTACTTCGGAACAACATCGGAGGTAAGTTAAATAATCAGAAATTACATTAGCACTACAGATCTGTGGATTAGTTGGATGAGATATTATAGTTGGAAAATTAATTAACTTTACTGCAATTAAATATTTTCAAACCTTTAAAATACACTTATCTAACGACTTAGTATTATGTTTTAATAGCTGGAGAAAGAGAGCTGTTTGGGAATGTATTTTGAACAGTTTGACCCCGGGAACGAAAAAGATATCAAGAATACAGAACACACAATCTGGGGTTAAATGATAAACATTTGAGTGGATTAAAATAATTAGAAATAATTTGGCAGTGAGTGTGAGCAATGCTGATTACAATATGTATATACCGTTTCTACCATATGCCAGCCAGATTCTGACACATTTAACCAAGAATATACCAAAGGTTTCCATATTATATAAATTCCTCTTGAAATTAGAGTACTTTTTTGGTCCTTTCAGAAAGTATTTAGATTCTGGACAGGAGATTTGAATGAGATTTTCAGGATTTAGCGGCAAATATAGATTCTTCCTCAAAAGTGACTGTTTTATGGGCCCTGGACTCAATGCCAACATAGGTAGATTAGGTGGCAATTGTACATTGATTGCTACCTTGATGGCTAGAGCTTTGATTTAGCGTTATAAAGTTCTGAAAGGTAGTGTCCTTACTGTGTAAACCGGGATCTGATAATCATAGATCCTGAAGAAAGCCAACCAACCTAGCCGTAAAATGGCTGAAGAAATCCAACCAATCTACCTAGTCATAAAATGGCTGAAGAAAGCCAACCAACCTACCTAGGTGTAAGATGGTTAAAACATGTAGGCTGCTATGGTGAGATGTGAAGGACTGATACAATATCCTGAATACATCCCTTTGTGTTTTTTAATCTTACCCCATTCCTCTTTTGTGGCATTTTTGAGGGATAGGAGGTAATTTGTAACTACCCTTGCAGATCTGAAAAAACGTCTATACCCTGAAACTCTTCCTCCTGAAGGAGGTGTTACCTACCTGGACTACCCCATGCCCAGATAGGCGACCCGATGATGACACAATCCCCTAAAAGTACATGAGTGAATATCATATGCACCAGTGTTAAAAACTAGTGGGTGAGAGTCTCCAAAAATCTTCTTTATGAGACATTGGTATCTAGAATGGTGTGTTTTCACTCCCATTTTGATTTTCTAGGATTGATTTAGGAAACAGAGTGAACCCCTTTATGGACCATTAGTTGAACTAGTTGATGGTGAAATGACAAAAAATAATCTTCTTACATTTGATGAAATGACCACAGACCGGGGAAATATTTTAAATTTTTATCTAGATTAATTTCATGTGAAGCACTTACTAAGTACAGTACAGTCTCTGTCACTCATAGGAAGGAAGATTCACTTAATCAAAAATCAATTATCAAAACACATACTTTTATCCCTAGCAATGACTTACGGTCAGAAAGGAGAGGATAGAGAGAAAAGAAAATTAGCACCATCACAGAAAATATATTACCTAGGATGTTGTGAAAACCAACCCCCTGGCCAAGGAGCTGGGAAGGGTCCCCTGGGAAAGATCAGGCGACAAAAGCTTCAGGACAGGAATCAGGACAGGACAGATGACCTCTCTACCACCGATGCTTGCGTAGCACCCCTCTCTGACACTCTCTTCCTCCTCGAGATTCTTCTGCAATCTTCTTCTAAGCAAATTAATTTAGGATAAATGGTTCTGCTTTCGATTCTTCATCAGCATTTCTTGTCACTCCAACAGCATCCCGAGCTCTGCAGTATTCAGCAAATCTCCGTCTCTGGTTCACTCAGACAGCATTCCGATCTCATGCTCTCAGCATTGACGTCTTTCTAACCAACTAAGAACTACCTCAATTATACTCTACAATATTCATGTACCTCCCAATAATGTTTCAATATAATGAAACTACTAACTCTGATTGGACAGGCAATGGGGGTGATCATCACACCATGCTTATTTTTCAATTTAGTCTTTCAGTTCATTGTTAAAAATCCCACCCCTTAATTTTTGTTCATAAATCTTTATTTCCCACCCATATTCACATCATGTTTGAAACAAGTGTAAAATTGCTCATGTATTTCTATTCATCCAGAAGACTTGAGTACTGGTTCCTAGGGCATGTATCTCTTTCGTGCTTGGACTGTGTTCAAGAGTCACATCATTTCTTCCGGCTCAGTCACACCACGCATGTGCGAAGATCAGGTGGTTAACAGACTTTAAACTCATACGAAAGGCCCAACATATGCACTAATAAAAGAGTCAAAAGGACATATGTTAATTTCACAAATAAATGGTTTCACTGTACACCACCTATCTCTACTCTAATCCCATTCATTTATTAATGTTTTCCCTGCATTAGCATTAGTAAAATAGCTTGTGTTAGTTTCGGCAAAGCAGATGCTAATCATGTGAGCTATCAAGCAGCCATTTTAATAGCGTCTGCGCATGCGCAAGAAATTCCCTCCAAGCGACAGCCTGTCACACTGCGTAGATGCAGCTGACGCATGTGCAATGAACATTTCCCGTTAGCAGCCATTTTCAGGATTTCACTAGAGTTAATTATTAGTAATACATGTAGGCAAGCTTCTCTCTCTTTCATGTTCAATGTTGTGCATATTAATTTACACAATACATGGTTAATACAATATTAGAAATTAAATGAGAGGATTGTCTTCAAGCAAGTCTCTTTTCTACGAGTCCTTGCTCCATCACCACCACCAACAGGACAGTTGTAGTAAGGTGGTGATGACCGTGCCCCATAAATCTCTGTAGCCCAGCCTGTGTTGCATTCTGTCTGGAACAACACTGTCACGGAGGCAGAGAACAGCTCTTAGCTCAGCTTGGACCTCCCTCCCTGCTGCAAGTGTTGGTGATTGGCACTTTATTTACAGCTGAGATCCAGGCTTTTAGACTTTCAAAAAAGTGTATTAGAGATTATTTCGCACCCCTATTGCATTACCGATGTTATTAATGACTCAGGGGGTTAGTCATTTGACTTGTGCCTACTGTGTAAGCTTTTATTATTACCTATGGAACAACATTATGACCTATTAAACAGAGAGATGTTTGTACAGTGCCCATCCTGATCTGAATTATTTCAAAGGTTACTTCAAATGTGATGATCATGGAAAAGGAGGCACTGTGAAAAAATTGATTGTCACACAGTTTGGTCAAGCTAGGAGGTTGAGATTAAATCCAAGTTGCCTTGTGTTACTCTAAATTTAATTATGCCATGCAGAGCCATACAAGGTAGTTTTGCATGACTTAGTAAATACCACGTAAGCCCCTGCACTGCCTTGTGTGACACAATAGACACACAAGGGCTTAGTAAATCTGGCTCTGAGTGCGAAGCAAGACAACATGCTGTGCTGCAGCAAATGAGAGGGCAAGAATGCACCATATTTACCATTCCTGCTCTCTCTCAGTGCTTGTGGATTGTGTGCAGCCTAGCACTAACATAGGCATAGCTGCGCCATGGTGCAAGGGTCCCTGAGTTACAGTCAGGACGGGAACCCTCCTGCACAAAAGCAATTCTCAGAAGCATGTTCCTCTTTCTTTGATTTGTATAGCGCACTAATCACCCAAGAGAGTATCCCAACTGCAGTAGGGCATTCCTTCCTTCTCTTCGCAGGTGGTGCCATATCTTGCCCTAAGCTGTGCTGCCCCTCATCCGGGTGGCACAGCTCCACTACCAGGTAAAGCTTGGGAAACATGGATTAGGACAAATAAAGTAAAGGCACTTCTATGGCTGATAACTCCTTGTTCCGGAAGATCTGGTTTAAGTGGTGATTCTTACTATGTTTTTTAATAATTTGAAAATCAGCAATTACATATGAGGGGGCTTACAAATGCTTCTGAACAATTGTGTGGGAGTCTTTTAGGTAAGTTGTATTGAGTTGGCTCAAGCTATTGGGGAGGGAGGTGTGAAATTGTGAATATTGTGGAAATGATTGAAGCTACAGCACTTTAAATTCCAACTCTCTACCCTAGACAGCTGGTTTAGAAGCTAGTAGTGTAGGTTTGATCTAGATTTGTAATGTTTAGCATGGTTCAGGCACTCCTGGCTGTGCCTGGAAAGGTAGTTGTGTATGAAATTATGGCAACTGAATTCAGGTGCACTGGGTTTAAAGTTATCAATTTTACTACTAGGGCACGTCGCCTCCAACAACTCACATGAGGCATGAGGAACACTACACTCCTCAACAACGACAACGTAGATAAAGATTTGCGGGGTCTTTTACAACCAGGCATAAATGGTGTTTGCTAAAAACGAGCCATGTCAACTGAAATTCACGCCAGGAACATATGTCTATGCGATTTACACCTAGGTGTTATGTAATGAAACATAACTTGCTCAAATGATGTTTGCATCCATATTGGATGCATTATCACTTCCAGGCACATACCTTCAAGAAGGCCCTGGTGGTACTTGTTATAAAAACACTAAATGCCAGATGTATCAATATTTGATGCAGCTCAAAACAGCAAAGAACTTGCCTCACCGGGCCAAATGGAGCGGGCAAGAATGCACCCAGTTTACTAATAGGTAGCAAATTCCTGCTCTCTCGCTGCGCTGGCGCGTAAGATGTTAAACAAGCACCCAATTGAAATTCTTTGAAAAAGATGTCTCAAATCTTTCAGAAAAAAACTGCTTGTCCTTTTTGATTAAGATCGACCCTGTTTTTTCACCTTTTTGACTCTGAATAGATTATTTGGCTAAGCGCTGGGAAGCCTTTTGGGGTTTCAGTGCGCTCTATAAAAGCTAATACGCGGTTTTAGACTAGCGGCTGCGTCAAGATGACTCCATTAGTGACTCTCTCCGTGTTGTTTGCTGAAAAAACACTCATTTACTGCTTACAGAGCCTCAGTTCTTTCCCTCTTTTAAAACTGAAGGGGGAGGTGCTCGAGTACAAATTGAGAAAATGTGCAGGGTCAGCACACGAAGAGGAAAATTAATAAAAAAGACTTGAGGAAGTTAATGGATGCAATTCTCTTAGTTCCACTCGCATCCGGCTCTAATGACCCATCGGCTCTGGGAGCTACACGCTGCACTGAAGGAAACCAAGCTGAGTGCCAGGAAGAGCATCAGCGCCTTCACTTCAGCTGCTTTCAGCCTCCCCCAGAGAACTGGCTGTGTTAACCCCGTAATGCTCGGACAGTTTGCTGTGGTCTTTCAATACACCTCACTTTTTTCACAGTGAGGGTCTTATTTATCAGAGGGTTGCATCACGTTGCACCACGCAACGTGGAGCATGTGTGATGCAAACCTCTAAATCAGATTTTTAAGCCAAGCCACTTTAATTGGCTCTGATTGGCTATATCAATCACACAAAGGTGTTGATGGGTCTAAAGAGAATTGATGTCTACCGTGATATGCAACCTGACTACACTTAAGTGTCAAACCTAGAAAAAATCTATGAAAAGATACCCAGACCTCCTAGTGATCAGAAAAGGATACCCATCAGTCACCACACGGAACCGCCCTTCATCATTTGGGAGTCCTTATCGACCATCCACCAAGAAACCCACCGGTGACAAGGGAGGACCAGATGGAACGGCCTCCAAACACCAAATGGGTGCCTGTATGGTCTAAGTGCTGATAATCAGTACATATGAGTGGAACAAATGAAAGGTGACTGATTTGCAGTGCATGTGATAAATATAGTGGTGAAATAAAATTGGGCGAGGGAGCAATATGAAATTTTATTCTGGTTCTACCCACTCCTCCAACATTAAAAAAGCAAAAGCAGTTTGTAGCAAATAACTGCCTAGGTGTACGTAAAGGTCAACATGTTTCAGCAAATGTATTGGACAACTGTGTCCTTGCCTTCTTCAGGACCTAAAAAATGCTTGTGCTACTGCAAAGTGAGAAATGATAATACTAGACGTGACTGCACATAAATCTTACTGTGACAAGGAAAAAGATCACCTGATTTCCTAGGTGTCTTCTCAACCTGTTCTAGGTAGAGTATGCATGTTGCTATTGAAAAAAGAAGAGGCCTTTCTGATTGGATATATACATCTAGAGAAATGCAACGTAGCGCCATTAACTGTGCTGCATTACTTTGCCCGGGAAGGTGTTCCATGGGCGTTGCGTGGCTGTTCCCACACAACTCCCATGGATTTTGATGCATCCCCAGATATACAAGAACTTGTAAATCTGGGGATGCGCCACAATCTTATGAGGCGTAACTGGGAGAAATGTCTCTATCCCTCCTTGTTTCTTTCTCTTTCTATGCGGGCTGCATTCTGCATCCAAATCTAACCAAGGCAGAAAGGCCCTCGTGGAGGGCTTGCAGGAAAGAAAGCAAGGCTGGCATGGACCCAAGTACAGCCCACAGCTTAACTCTGTTGACACAATCAAACGCTGAACTAAGGTCCATGAAGGCCAAGTGGATTGACCCTCCCCTTGCTCAAGTATACATGTTTGTCAGCAACATAAGGTCAAGGGCCTGATCCACTGTGCCCCTACTAGGCCTCAACCTGTATTGAATCTCTAAGAGAATGTTCCCCTCACTAGCCCACGATGCCAAAAGATCCAACAACACCCTCCCCAGGACTCCCCTTCTTAAAAACTGGTACTATGAAGGAGCTTTTCCAGCTAGTGGGCATCTACCCGCTAACTGCTGTGAAGTGCTGCGTGAGCAGGGAGGCCAACAGATCCACCTCAGACTTCAACAAATCCCCCAAAATGTCATCTGGGCCTGGGGCCCTTCACCTTGGGAATGACTCGGACAGCTTTCCTAACCACCATCTAATGAAAGTTCAAGCCGGCTCCCCCCCCCCCCACACACAATGCAGGACCACTGCTCTCTTCCTAGAGATAGATAGCCCCAAAGTGCTCCCGCCACTTGTGTGGAGGAATGATCAAGGCCTGAATACACACCTGACCCTTGGCAAAGATGGGGTGATTCACAATATGCCAAAACTCAGAAGAATCTCTCAAGGCACAGGCTTCCATTAATTTCTCCCATAGTTCTAACTTAAGGAATGTCTTCCTATTCCTTGCGCGCCACCCGATAGCAAGCTCTTGCCTTCCTGATTCCCCCCATCCCTGGGACTTCTGTGTAAAGCAGACATAAGGGCTCTGTCGGCCCTACTACAGTCCTTGTCAAACCACATACAAGGTGGTGCAGGGTGAACTGCAGATGGTATGAGGGCGGAGTTTGAACTCCCAGCTAT
The DNA here is from genome assembly GCF_964261635.1 of Lissotriton helveticus. Classification (NCBI taxonomy): domain Eukaryota; kingdom Metazoa; phylum Chordata; class Amphibia; order Caudata; family Salamandridae; genus Lissotriton; species Lissotriton helveticus. Next base: position 1,077,194,041 of record NC_136072.1, read on the forward strand.
GTTTTCAAATGCCTTCAAAATATTAGACATAGGGGCCACTTCATCTAGGCTAGTATTGAAATCCATACTTATGAAACAGGGAGTGACCCCACAACCCAAGAGAAGGGGTGCCATAGGTAAGTAAAGATTCAGAGTACTCTTGGGATAACCAAAAGGTTCTCAACGTACCTTTTACACATATACTTCTCAAACTTCAGTGAGACAAATACACAGAAACCTCACATACACCATCCAAAAACGGACTCTATTAGGCAATTATAGTACAAACACTAGTAACTACCAAAGTGTATCCAAATATATATAGATTTATTAAAAACAGTGTTTTTTTTTTAAATAAAAGAAAAAGGAATCATAACCTAATCAAAATCATGACAATGCATAAAAAACACAATTATACAAATATAATAAATGAGAGACAAAGTAAAAAGTGCAATCTAATAGTCACATCATGGTTGGATTGTTCCCCATGGAATTCATTTCATTTGTTTGTTCACATGTCCATCAATACAATCATTTATTGGGCATGAGCAGATTCCTTGGATACAATCAGATGAATAGAAAGATGCGTCAACGCGTTTCGGTGGTGTTCCTCTGATAGCAACCACCTTCTTCAAGACAAACCAAATAATAGTCTCCCTTGTTTATTTAAAACATATTAAAAACCTCATCAGATCCAGAGGTGGGTATATAAGTGTTATCCTTAGTTCTCTGTAGGTGGGGCTCCTTAGGGCTCCACACAATCAGGGAAAAACTTTTTTCTAGTAGGTGAACAGAAGTTGCACCTCATATGTCTATGTTCCAGTAAACCGTCCAGTCCTTGTATTATATATTTGGTTCCCAGAAGATAATGCCTGTAGGCAATATATCCTTCCAAGTCAACAATGAATGGGAACCAGGCTTGTACCAAAAGATCACCTACTTGTGAAACAGGCCCGTATAAGTTATTTGATGGCAAGGAAGAATAGATTAAAGAATCTGAAAGTAGAAGCCTTGGAAAAATTATTGGCTGCATCTGTCACAAGTAATGTAAGGGATTTTTGGCGAACGATTAACGCCCCATTTTTTTAAATCTAATGCGGAGCCTAGTTTGGATACACATGTGGATGAGTACTCTTGAGTGACGCACTTCACTAACATCTTTAATGTACCTCCAGCAACCCCAGGGCCTATGGATGTAAAGTCTGTCCCATCTTCTATTAATACCCTCACTTTTGATAACTGGGAGGTACATATAGCCCTGGCTCAACGTTCCAGCAATAAGGCGCCCGGTTTTGATGGTGCTCCAATAGATTTTTTCACAGACTGCCCTGACCTTTGGAGTCCACTGCTTTAATAGCAAGAGAGGGACCTTCTGGCTTAAAGCCATTTTAGTTCCAATTTTTAAAAAAGGTGACAAGGAAGACCCCAGGAATTATAGACCTATTTCACTTCTAGATAGCACGGCAAACCTAGAGTCAGAGTGCTATTAAATAGATTGGAGATATGGACATCGACAAACAATATGGGTTTCAAAAAGGGAGAGGCACACAAGATCAAGGCCTGAATTTGAGCCTGCTCATAGCAAAGTATACTCATGCAAAGCAAGGCAATTTATACCTGGCCTTTATGGACCTCATTGCGGCCTTTGATTGTGTATCTCACCCACAGCTTTGGAGAATTATGAGGGAAATGGGGGTAGACCAGTCAGGGATTACCTTTATTAGACAATTGTATTCACGGGCTGAAGCATGTGTTAGGTATGGGTCAAAGGGAGAATGCAGTAGGTGGTTTCCAGTAACAAGAGGAGCTCGCCAAGGGTGCGTTCTCGCACCTTTTTTATTTTCGCTGTATACTAATGGGGTGGAGTCCAAACTACTAGAAACAGCGATAGATGTGCCCAGAATAAAGAAGTTGCACATCCCAATTGTATTAGATGAGGCAGTTTTAATTGTACGAACGGGAAGATCCCTCCAGACAATGTTAAACACTTATGTGGATTTTATGAAAGGTTTGGATCTCCGTACAAATGAATCCAAGTCATTTGTTTTAATTGCAGGGCAAAAATTGAGTAAACCACCATCCTTTTTTATCTCAAATCGTAAAGTGGCACAGACTGAGTCTTTCAATACCTAGGAATCGCTTTAGATTATTAGTCATCTTGGAGGAGTATGGTAGAGAACCGTGGGATTATGTTAGAAAAGAGCACTAATGCTATTCGCTCATTCTCAAATAAGCTGGGAACAAGAAACCAGACATTTTAAGAAAGGTCTATGGGGCTAAATCAAGAGCAGTAGCCACGTATGGTGCAGGGGTGTGGGGCCATGTTGACGCAAAGAGGATCCAAACAATAGAGGATTTGTTCTGGAAATCAATGATGAGTCTCCCTACCGGTTGTCCCCATTTGAATATACATGAAGTACTAAGAATCCCTTATATAACTGATTGGATAAATGTTGCTCCCATCCTCTTATGGCACTCAGTTTGGCGTAGAGACACAGTGTCATTGACCCAACAAATAATACAGGATTGCCTATCCCTTGAGTATAAGGAGAACATTTTATGGCTAAAGTATGTGAAAGATACTTTATACACTCTTGATTTAGGTAGCTTATTTGAATCGCCAGAAAAATGTGGCACTCTCTCGAAACAAGTAGTAAAGTCCTGTTTTATGATCGCTGCTAAAGAAGGGAGATTGAATGTACAGCGTAATTAACCTACCGTAGAGAATATATTGAAGGGCCATTGCAGACTGAGGGGATATCTCCTATCTGGACTTTGTAACAATCCCACGGCACATGTTTATTTTTGCTAAGGTTTCGGCTCAATTATATCCCTTGCATGTTGGGCCACCCTGCTGGTATCTTTTCTTCGAACAACCTCCCTTGTTGTCCATGTGATGACACTTCATGACAGTCTGATTTGCACATCTTTTTTTTCTGTAAATTTTATTGTAACCAACGGAAAAGGTTTTTAATTCCACTTTTAGGTAAGCACACTTTTAGACAATGTCGTGTGGCTCTGTATTTTTTACGTCTGCTGCCTGATCCATTAAACTGTTACAGTGTTGCCTCTTTTTTATGTATGTGTCTCAAATCCAGGAAATAATTTATTGACTGATACTTATGAATTGCTTCTTTTAGCCTTTTTAACAGTGATGTATACATACTTTTATGATTAACTTGTATTAATCGAATAAAGTAATGTTGATGATGATCACACAGTCACCTGCAAGAGATTTAGGTGAGTGCGCCAACCAGCCTAATATGTGCACCATAATAATATCTCTTGCTCACACATGATCAATCCGAACTTGTTTAGAGAGCCAATGCAAAACTTTATTTTTCAACTGGGGATAGGTCTCCAATGTTGAGGATTTTAAAGGGGGACATTGACCAGGACTGCTACATAGGGAGCTGCTGCTGCTGCAGGAGGGAGCTGGATTGTAACTTTGCTGGAGACAGAATTTGGGTGTGAGGCCAGGGAATTCGCCTTGCTCTCCCCCTGATAGTGAGTGTGGGTTTTTTGTTTCATGGGAACAAGTACAAAGAGGAGGTAAAGCTAGAAGGGAGGGAATATCCTCTGGCCGCCTAGGTCCTTGCCTTTCATTAGCTCAATAGAGACGGCCCACCCCCTGCCCCTCTCGTGAGTCCAAGCCATCAGACAATCAATCCTGCTCCCCCCCCCCCCCCCCCCCCCCCCCCCAGAAACCTTATACTCGTTATGCGGGGTCAAAACAGAAAGAAGTTTGGTTGTTTGGTCCTCTAACTGACGAATGACCGTCTCCACATTCTCCAATCAAGAAGAGAGAGCATCCACTGCGCCAGTTGCAAACCCCTTCAACTGATCCATAATGTCAGAGAGGCAGGGCTGAAGGCCTTGTTCCAACCAAGTCAGATCTGTTTGAGTGCCCACATGAGCAACTCAAAGTCCTTACCTAACCGCACCCCCTTCTTTCTTCTTCCCACTGTTCTTTAGGACAGACTTTGGGCTGGAGACAGACCCCTTGTCTACTAACCCAGTTGCTGAGATTGCCCTCCTCTTACTTGTGGAATTCAGAAGCAAGGATTCTACCTTATTCCTCTTCTGAGTGCTGGCTGGCTGGCTTGTGAATAGTAGTGCCTGACGGAGTGGCAGGATCCTTCTGTAGCCTGGTGGGGACAGGGGGGGAGAGACAAACCTGGCCTTCCCAGACAGGGAAAGTCTCCTTTCCACTAGATCATTTTCCTTAAATACTATGCTAACCGCGCAAGTCAGAAACCCCTCTATGGTCGTTGTACGAGGTGTCACCTGCAGGTACGTAGGAATGGGCCCAACCTTTTTCTTTGTCCCCAAGGCTAACAAGGACTCACGCCCCCTCACCTAAACACTAGCTTTTTCCATCAAGATCAAATAAGCTATCCCACTACTACAATACAAACAATATTAGAACATTGGAATGTTGGGAGCTCCATTGAAAACAATGGAGTGCTCTGGGCTTATAATGGCTGGTATAAGCCCGGAGCTCCAGCATTCCAATGTTTCTTTTATTCACAGCTCTGGCTGTGAACAAAGGCTTTAGGGACCTCGCTCTCCCTGAAGGCTTTGTTTTATTTGTTTGAACATTCTGCCCTCTAGTAGCAGAATGTTCTAATAGCCTTATAGCCCTTCATAGCAGGGCTATACTGGCAATTAAAGACTCCCTGCTTTGGTAAAGTCCCTCACCTTCGGCTCAGGCCTTTAACGCTGCAGCGAGCCTTTAATAGCCGGTATAGCCCGCTACGGCAGGCTATATTAACAACTTCAGGATTCGAGGATGGAGTAAAAGTACAAGACTCATGACCAGAAATGGCCTCACTTCTAGCAGGCTGCTAGGGATTTCAGGATGTACAGAGAGAGCCGGGTCGAGGAGGAGAACTGGCCATGCACCTAACCACCAGAATATAATGATGACAAATGAACACAAAGCCACAAATCCAAGGTGGGTGGCTACCTCTTCCTGGCTTCGAGGGCCACAGGCACTGCGGGAGCACAATTCACCAATTATAGTAATGTTGGTCGGACTCCGATGTGCAAAGTACAGATTGTGGAGAGCTACTTTTCCCCTGGTGCAGGGCCAGTGCTTCTGAGTCTTCCAATGACCCTCAACAAAGACCACCTGTACAAGTCTTACTAGGTGACACTGACTGGTTCCCTCGGTATAAAAAGAGATGAGAGGGCAGGTAAGTACTCAGTACCCAATTTGGTGATGAGGGGAACAGGGTTTTGTGGTATCAAGATGGGAAACCTGTGCAACTTAGTTTGGCTTTCCGGCATTGACGTTGTGCAGACCGTGCACAGGTTCATCTGCCGATCAACCATGAGAATCGGTGAAAATGAAGTTTTAACAAACAAGAGGCATGCCATCTCAAACTCTACGACTGCCCACTACTATTCTATACTCTACGGCAGTTTGGTAACCGCTTGCAGCTCTCTCCTCGAGTCTGCATCCCAGCACGCACCTGCCAGTGCCGCGCTCCTCCCGGAGAGCGGCTGGCAATAGTGTCCGATAGGCGGTGTTCTGGCCTCTTCCATTTTGATTGTGTAGAGGTCTCCTTGGTTGCTCTTCCCATCCACGGGATGCTACGGCTGTTCTCTCTCCTCTGGCCCTTGGGGGGTGCTCGTTTCCTGATTCAGATCGCTCCCATTAAAGACGTGCTGCCACTCGGAGTCTTCATGGAGCAGGCAGGCATTGGTGAATATATGGTTAATTTTTCATCTGCAACATAAGCTGCTTGCCACTTCTGATGAGTATGGGCAGGGCACAAGTCGGGGGTACACGCAGGTACACAGCGTCCACCCACTATTTTTACATGGTGGACTCTGTCCCCCCTGCCAAGATGTTGGGCCCCACAGAAATATGCTGAACTTATTCAGGTGTAATTTTCATACACCGGAACACGTTCAGCAGCGCCTGTAGTTGTCTGCTTTCAATTCCAGTGTGGTGCAACTGTGTAATGTGAGTGAAGGTGAATGCTAAAAAATACCTCTGGGAATCCTTGCCTAATGTTTTATTGTTGGTGGCCCAGGGTATTATTTTAAAATTATGTGATGCAACTACTCTAGCAATAATTATCCTGTGAGTTGTCTAAAGTGATGCGGTCTACATGTTTCAGCCCCCTCAGGGTTACTTATGGGGCTTTTTTCAGGACCAAGGGTGAAAGGATGAGTGACAAAAACGACAGTGGCCACGTAAAACAGTGTTTTTTCTTACACACGCGCTAAGGTGTGTAGTAAAAATTAGAATTAAAAAGGGGTAACAGTGTTGGCGTACTTAAGGACACTGTTCGGTAGCGAAAAATTCAATGCTACACTGGAGTATGGCAGTTTTACGGGGCTCGGGGAGGAGGCACAGCGTGTTGCCAATTTGGTGGTGCTATGTCCTCCGTGGTAAACCTGATTCTGGTCCTCCGGCATCCCGGCATTGAATTTTTCGCTACCGAACAGTGTCCGTAAGTACGCCGACACAGTTCCCCCTTTTTAATTCTAATTTTTACTACAGACCTTAGCACGTGTGTAATAAATAACCCTGTTTCACGTGGCCACAGTTATTTTTGCCACTCACCCTTTCATTCTTGCTCCTGAAGAAAGCCCCATAAGTAACCCTGAGGGGGCTGAAATATGTCGACCGCATCACTTTAGACAACTCACAGGATAATTATTCCTAGAGTAGTTGCATCACATAATTTTAAAATAATACCCTGGGCCACCAACAATAAAACATTAGGCAAGGATTTCCAGAGGTATTTTTTAACATTCACCTTCACTCACATCACACTGTTGCACACACCCGGTCCGCTGTAGTCAGGCGTCGAAGCACAACCAGGTGACACTCGGCCGGCTGGTTGGGACCCCGATGATGAAGCATGATACCAAACAGGTTGGTGTGTGAGGGGTCTTTTAATAACACCGAATCGGTCCAGTATCTAAGCCGCAACTTATGGTGACTAAAGACAAACGCATACACATAGCGGGCTAGTCCACATTGTTTCTACATATTATTATTGGGGACAGGACGCGCCCTACATACCCTGGCTCTTCGACTGATTTTTTTAGATGCTTTCAATTCCCAGCAGCAACATGCAGGCTGGGAGGGAGCTTTTTTCACCTCCGGCTGGGCCAAAATTAAGGGGCCATCAGGCCTCCTTTTGTTTGAATATCCTGACTGGAGGCAGCCTGGAACCTCACACGTAAATGTAAATGTGAAGTGAAACAAAGGCTCACAGCTTGATTTCTCTTCACAGGTACTTAAGAGAGGCGTGCTTTTGCCTTTGTTCAGTCCCTGTATATAAGAAATGCATGCACTATAAGAATGTAAGAAGCATTGGCCTGTCTCAGTATTTACACAAATAACAATTTCAATAGCACTATTTTATTCCTTTTATAGCGCTATGCAATCCAATGCAGGGTGTCAGAGTGCTTTATGTAACACACACATTATACATTGACAATAAATCATGTACATGTGTAAATCAATGTACAAGAAGAGTTACGCGAGACAAGGTTAAAAGTTGTAGGAGTCACATGTCCTCCATAGCTCACTGTGCTCTATTACAAAGATTACAATTTATGATCTACAGTTAACAAAACTGATAACTGTGTTATAAGCAGTAACCCTCTTTACTATCTACAGAAAATAAAAATCTCCCATCGGCATGTTATGTGATGTGCTTTCCAGGAGTCACATTAACCGTACACTACTTTGATTCAAATCTGGAACTTCACAAAACACAGATCTCTCCAACAAATGCGTTAAACTCCAGAGTTATCTCACCATTATTACTATTCGCTGAGATTTACTAGGCACTTTTACAGCAGATGCCTTAACACAATAACATATTTTAAAATATAGGCTTTGCAACCAATTAAGCATAACAGATCTACAGTCATGCTTGTCCTTGTTGCCAATTTCTTTGTGGCAGGGTTTAAAAAAATTAATGTATTAGTTGATGCCCAGATTTTGCGTCTGGATGGCTCCACTTTTTTGGCGAAACCCTTATGCCAAATCTCATTTGCTAAATCTCATAATGCGCTTAAATGTACTCATGATACAGCTGATAAATATATGTGTGAGGTCTTAATATCTGACGTCACTTCTTGTGATGTCACTTCTAGTGAGGTCACTTCCTGTGATGTCACGTGCAATGTCACACGTTGTGACATCATGCACTGTGATGGCACGCGTCATGATTTCACTTGCATACTGCCCAACCTGGCTAGTCCCCCCCACTTCTTTTTTTAGGGCTTGTGGCCTCTGTGTGGGCCAGGGTCCAGGCTGTCTCAATTCTACTGTGGAAAGTCGAATAACAATGGTAGGTCAATGTGAATATTTTAGACGCTTTCCGAATGATTTTTCAAATCTTTAATAATCTGCTCAGAAAATATTGTACCTTGAAAATTATTTCTAAAGACACTTTTAAAGCAAAATGACAAGAGATCAGTTAATGAAACACTCCAGTTTCTTTCTATGCAGGAATCTGACTCCATAGCTTTGGCTGCTGGGTGCTTTTTATTATTATTTTTTTTAATAAAGTATTAACAGTTCAGGTAACAATATGTTGACTATTAAGATTTTATGGTGCTTTTGCAGTCAATCTGTGATAAACCTAGTTTTAAAGTTGTGTGTTTGAGGTCCAGACCACCAGTATTTTGTTATTTTGTAAAAATAAGTATGAAATATGTGTAATGAGTTTAGCAAATCTCACAATAAAATTATTTAATTCAGTACCAAAATATTGTGTAGCTATATATGTAGGTAAGAATACTTACCTATACATCAGTGTACATTGTCGATACACATATAATAACAAGCTACGGGGAGGTGGAGGTAATAATAGTGAACCTGTATGTACCAATTTGTACTTATAGACTCAATATTTTGGTTCCCAATATTAAGCCCATTATTTGCTTGTAGGATATTTCTGTTCTTGCCATTCTGACATACCGCCACTATGATGAACTGGGGGCCTTATTTACGAGGTCTTGCGTCAGTTTTGCGCTTCCGGTGCGTCACTTTTTGTGACGCATCGGCGGTGTAAAACATGCCTCTTGTTGCGCACTATTTACAAAGTGACGTATCTAAGCAGATGCGTTACTTTGTAAACCCCTGCGCTACATTATACCTGCGTCAGGTATAATGTATGCAGAGGGGGAGTTCCCCCGCAAAAAACCTCATAATAGTGACGCAGTGAAATCTATGAGATTTCACTGCGTCACTTTTAGGACGCTGTTGCGTCAAAATCTTGCGCCTGCCTCACAGCAGGCGTAAGACTGACGCAAGCCTTTTCACATGGGGCTTTCCCCATGTGAAAGGACACATTGCTGGAGTTGCGTCACTTTTGTGACACACCCCAGCAATGCGTGACTTTTGCGCTTACAGATACATCAGAAATACTGACGTATCTGTAACTCCTTGCGACATGATGCGTCATACTGTAAATATGAGGCATCAATCATGTCGCAAGGAGTGCGCACTGAGAAGTGACGCATCGCTGCTTTCACGCAGCGATGCGTCATTTCTCATAAATGAGGCCCAAGGACTTTATCTTGCACTGGTAACATGACTCTGATTGGCTCAGCCACACATGCCTTTGCCCTGCCCCTTTCCAACATGTACCCACATTTGAGGAAGAGCCCATTCTCAATTGCAGGGTTCCGTGCAGCTTCATGTTTCTCACAAAGACTGTTTAAGAACACCTAAGCATACAATAACTCTTGCAAGACCAACTTTCTGAAACATGAACCAGTTATGCAGCATCTATATCGCATAGACACCAGGGGTGGCTCCTCCTCGAGAGCGGAGGAGTGTCGCCCCACCTGCTGCAAGTGCAGCAGGCACACACAAATAGGTAAAATGTCATGTCAATACCATTTTACTTACAAGTGCAGTGTGAGTGCAGGGGGCAGGGCTTAATCCTTCAATTGTAGGATTACAGCTGCACCTGCAGTGTGCATGTCAGGTTGGCCGATTGGTTTGCTACGGCAAGCCCGACATGCGCAGTGCACACCCAGCAATCCCATGGCTGCTAGCAGAGGCCCCCAGCCTCAAAATGAGCCCTGGGTTAGCCTGCGCCCACCAATTCAGGAGCTGCTCTCATGCTGAGTGCGGCTCTAGGCATTTTCCTCTTTCTATGTGTGCTGCACACATAGAAGGAGGAAAAAGTGAGGAGAAATAAAAATATTTCTCGGTGTTATGCCTCACCTAGGGAGGAGTAGCATTTTGAAGCATTCCCAGGTCTACCAGTAATAGTAAATCTGAGAATGCACCAAAATTCATGAGTGGGTGTGTAGGAACACACACCCCCCACCCATGAAGTGCCGCCCTGGGGCAGAGTAGCGCAGTGCAGCGATTTGCGCTGCATTACTCCAGATGTATCAAGCCGCTCAGGGTCATGCAAAGCGGCGTTGCACGGTTTGATAAATCTAATTTAAGAGTTTTGTCGCTCTTGCACCCATTGCGTGGCACAAGGGCAACACAACTCTTTGATACATTTTTCCCTAAATGCAAGGCCCAAAGTTTTGCTCAGAAGTCAGCTTATGGTGCTACTGAATGCCGACGTGCAGGGTGCTAAGGCTGCGTAGTCTTGATTCCACCTCATGCCTCTTTAATCCACCACCAGAAACTCCCTGGGCCATATTATCAAGAACGGCGATAACATTATCGCCGCTTTATTAGCAGGAAACTGCAGCTAAAGCGGCGATAAGGGGCTTGATAATATGCCCTTGAGAATTCCCATAGAAGCCCAGGTTCTGGTGTGAAGGACATCAAACCTGGGCTTCTATGGGAATTCACAAGGGCATAATATCAAGCCCCTTATTGCCTCTTTAGCGGCAGTTTCCTGCCAATAAAGCGGCGATACTGTTATCGCTTTTCTTGATAATATGGCCCCCTGTCTCTATCAAATCAAATCAAATCAAATTATCTTTATTCGGTTTTTCATAGTTATCGAAATACCATAAAAGTTCATAAAATACGTTATTTACATAGTTTCTTTTAAAAACAGATAAAACCAATTTGACATTATTGTCTGTAAAAATCTAGTTGTACATATATTTACAGTTTCATGGGTAGGTTATAAAACATCGTATGAAGTACAGTGTCAATTACGCTTACGCTTGTTAGTTGTATTACAACTACTCCAACCTGATCAGAGTCATCACAGTTCATAAAAGCTGTACATTTGTCAAAGATTGGTACGATGTCTAATACAGAATTTGAGAAAGTGGACTATAGATTTCGCTATAAGTTCATTTTCTAAGTACTGGAGAGCCAAAACGGCTGGGCGACACTGACGCATCCCCAGTTCTTTCAGAAGCGGAACTATCCATTGTCTGCGTGATGTTATATAAAACTTGCAAAAAAAGAGTACATGTATAGTAGATTGTGGGGAAATAAAATCACAGGGACAAGACGACAAATTTGAGGACCAATCATTTTGGGAGGGAAAAGAAATCATGCGATGGAACATATTAAACCTAAAACGGGTCAACATAAATTTTCCATACTGATTTATATTATACTGTAAGTATGGCTGGATAGTAAAAACAGTTTGCGCTAGCAAGATTTGTTGGACAGAGGATTTCCCTATCTCGTTTAATAAACGCAGTTGTCCCAGATGTGTCAAACAGGCTGTCTTTAATTCTTTCCTTGAAAGGTCCAATATTGTTGTTGGGTCGGTAAAAAATCTTGTAAGACCTATATCTTTTAGAAATGCCTTAACATATGCCAACTATTTAATCTTCCCCAGGTTTTCAAGCTTCATACAGTCCTGCACAATCAATCTTGTCAAGTGACATTGTTCCGTAACCCAAATACGGCGCCACAACATAACTGGTTGGTTTCTTATGGTGTCTGATATGTAATCCAACCCCAATTCAAGATGACACCCGTATGTTGTGGTACTGTTCGGCACTGCCAGCAAGTATCTTAGGAATGAGTTTTCAATTTTCTGGAGCTGGTCAGCGTTTACACATCCCCAAACCCCTGCTCCATAGGTTGCAGCACTGACACATTTTGCGCTATATATCTTGAGCATTTCTGCTGGTGGTCTCTTTCCCAGTTTCTGCGCAAATGCTTTTGATGCAGTTGTGGCCCTTAGGAATACTTGTTTTCTTGAATTAATAGCTTCCCTCCACTTAAATGCGTCGTCAATTAAAATCCCTAAATAGGGGTATGTTGTTGTTCGATCAAGGGCAACATTATTCCCATAAATATTCTTAACTTTTCTACGTTTTAGGCCAGCATGCATCACATAGGTTTTTCTTATATTTACTTTAAGATTCAGACTTGCCATAAACAAACAATACTTATCCAGAACCCGTTGGAGCTGGACTGGGGTTCTGGCAAGAATGACCGCGTCGTCGGCGTATAATAAAGCTAGTATCTGCCGACGACCAATTGCGGGAAGATCTTCACTGCCCTCAAGCATGGCAACTTCAAGTCCGTTGGTATACATGGTAAATAGGAAGGGGGCCAGCACACACCCTTGTCTGACCCCCTTCTCCACCACAAAACTATCCGTTAGTTGGCCTTTGGTCCCAAATCTTACTCTTCCATTAGCTCCTGTATATAATTCTCGCAGGAAGTTGACAACTGAAGGGTCTATTCCCATTTGTAAGATGATTGTCCACAGCCTTGAATGTATAACACAGTCAAATGCTGCGGACAAATCAACATATACCATGTGTAGGGAGCTTCCCTTGGCCTGGACGTTCTTTCCTGCCAACAAAGTCAGGTTCAAGGCCTGGTCCACCGTGCTTAATCCTTCCCTAAACCCATATTGTAAGTCTGAGATTACGTTCTGATTGTTAGTCCACTCCTGGAGACGGTCGAGAAGAATGCATCCAGCCATCTTCCCGAGTGAATCCAGGAGTGAAATGGGTCGGTAACAAGATGGACTATTTCTATCTCCTTTTTTAAAAATAGGAACCAGAGTTGAGGTTGACCAAGATTCGATTAAGCCAACCTCTATAGCAGCATTTAACACATTGGTAAGTATCGGGGACCATAAGTCTGAATTTTATTTGAAGAGGTCCACTGGGACTCCGTCCGGTCCAGGAGCCTTTCCGGATTTAGAGGTTTTTATTGCGTTTACTACTTCTTTATGCGAAAACTGCAGGCCTAGTGGGTATTGGACTTGGATCAAAGGTTCTGAGGGGTCTATTCCATGCCCTTTCTCCTGGCTAAATACTTGGGCAAAATACTTCACCCATTCTTTAGCATCAATTGCAACATCTAAAGATGGTGAGTCTACTTTCTCATGTAAAAAAGGGGACCTCACTATTTGCCAGAAGGCTGCACTATCCTTTAGTGTACTACTTTTCAGGAGTTGACTCCATAGATCAGCTTGTACCTCCTTTTTTCTAATTTTTAAGGCTAATGCATAAGCCTTTCTTAATCTTTTGACCTCCTCCCTATCTCTCTTTTCTCTGGCTAGGGCCTTTTTTAACTTCGTGTACGCTTTTGTACATGTTGAACTAAACCAACCCTTTTTAACTTTTTTATTTTGTTTACAGTTTCGGGTTAGTTCTTTCTTTATATTTTCGACAATCCCACTGTAGCTAGCCAAAACTTGTTTCGGGGTGGCCAAAGGGTCAAGGCACTTTTCTATGGCTTGCTTGCTTTGTCGAACTATTTTAGTAGTTACAGATTCCTGGTAAAGTTTCCCCCATTTTAACGCAAATCCATTTAACTGGTCTAATGTTAGCTCCTGCTGATCTAACAGGTTTAACTGAGAAATTTCTTCTGTACTTTGGACTTCCTGTAAGACAACACTTATGGGGAAATGATCACTGAGCACATTGTTGACAGTTTCAAAGTTATCAATGTATAAAGCCTTACTAGACGAAACTAAAACATAGTCTATTAGGCTTTTCAGACCCCTTCCATTAAATGTTGGAAAAATATAACTGGGGGGGGTCTTTAGCTCATTAGCAAACCCCATATCTGTTTCAACCATTATCTCGTTCATTTTATTGCCCTCTACCGTATGTGTAAAATGTGTTAAACCATTTTCCTCATCGTCAAAGATCCCACAATTAAGGGTGTTACTCTTTTTGCATAGATGTAAGTTAAAATCACCACCCCAAACTAGTGTAGGGGAATCGTTTATATACTTTATTCGTAGATCCTGCAGCAAGAGAGAAATCTCATTTATCAACAATGTTACTTCGTCTGAGTTCAAGTTATTATAAAAGTTTACGAGAATATAAACAGCTTGTCTATTTCTTCGTAGAATTATTAGTTGGTACTTTTGCTCTAGCTTTAGAGGGGTAATTTCCTCGCAGGTCAGGATATTTGAGACATATGTGATTAGACCACCCTTACTTCTGCCAGCGGTCGATCTTTTTGCTGCAGAAAAATATGTCTTATAGCCCAATAGGTGGATCGGATCGTTAAGCCACGTTTCTTGAAAGCAGATTATATTGCTCAAATTTACCAGATTCAAAAAACTATTATCAGTGTGTTTTGGGGCTAGACCCGCTATATTCCAAAACATTATCCTTAATTGTGAGTCAGGTGTTTTGGAAAAAAAAGGCATGTGTTGAGGCTGCAAGTTATCTTGTGTCACTCTCTTGGTGGGGTCTCTTGTTATTGCTTTATTTACTGCTTTGGAGGGGGATCCCAAACTGTATAGGCTATCTTTTTCAATACTATAAATTCTGTAAGTATTCTCTAATGCTACTAGCTCTTCTTCTTGTTCAGCTAATGTGTTTGATTTAATAAATGACTTATTGGATAGAATTGGTGTGTCAATTGATATAAAAGTTGTCTCAGGAGATCGGTCATTTATAGAGCTTTCAGATGTTTGAGTAGGTTTGACATCGTGATTCCTTGGACCTACACAAACCTGCCCAGAACATAATGATGGTCAATCAACCATCTCTAAACAGTTGTATCTATTAGAAGTTGGTATACCACCCCAACCTTCCCTAAACACTAAATCTCTCCTGTCATTGCCTGACCAGTCTGCCCGTTCACTTCTCCCATACCTATTGCCTACTTGGTTCCAACCCCTATCCCAGTTACCTGCTTGATTCCAGGACCAATCCGGTCCTTCGATGTAGCGGGCTACTGGCGGGTAGAAGAAAGATAGGGGTTTTGTACTTATTCCATCCTTTTTAGGTCTCGCGCCTGCGCCATATGCGCATCGCGCAGGCGCGATACTATAGTTGCCGGGTCTGCTTCCCAGGAGACAGTAGACTGGCACGCGCACGCTCAGGAAAACGATCGGAGCCGGCCGCGCGCGCGCGTTCCCAATCTCCTGTCTCTCTGGGAAGCACACAAGCAAGCCCAGCAAGCCCCGCCATGGAGCCTGGTTCGCTACCCTCGCTCCTTGTTTAGTATATCAGCGGGCACGCCTTATGTTTTACTTTTCAGTTATACCCAGAACGCATACCAAGCTTTATGAATAACACAGGTGCACACTTTTAACAATGCGCCCATGGCTCGCAGCCCGTCACCCCCATCTCGCCCCCAGGCGCTGTGCTTAATGTGTCACTCGCCCGCTTCCTCTGCCGCCTGTTCGGAGGTAGGCATACTTATTGTGAGACTCACAGCCTTGGCAGCTGCTGCGATGGCGGGCGCGGGATGAGACACAGGCAGGAGAGGAATAAAACCGTGCAGCCCTCGGCTGGGCAGCTCAGAGAGCGAGAGTGCTGCCGGCTCCTGTGACATCACTGGCAGAGCACTCCTTGTGTGGGCAGCAGAAGCAGCTACTTAACTTGCCCCTCTGTCGGGTCGGCGAGGGTGAGGCTTGCGTACACACCTCCTTGTCTGAGCAGCAAGACTCAGGTACACAGTTCCCTGTCCGGGTTCAGCCAGTGACAGGTACACCGCTGTCTGACCAGGCACAACACTCCTCCCGGTCCACAGAGGTACAGGGACGGCTCCTGTGGTGCACAACTCCCAGTCAGAGGGTAAGACGGTCCAAGCAGGGCACAGCCACCCCGGGGGTTTGTCCCACAAAACTGGTGCAGGGGTGGGTGTCCATCTTTAAGCAGAAGGGCTGCCGGACCACAACGCGGTGTAGGGCTCGGTGCGCGGCCCCTGTCTGTGCACTGGTCCAGGTGTGTCCCCCGTGCAGTGCCGGTTTCAGCACTGCCCGAGGCGTATTAGTATCCAGGCAGGGTGTTGTGCAGCTGCGAGTCGGGCCCTACTACCTGGACTGTGGCTGTGTTCCCGACCCTCTGTGGCCTGAAAGAAATAATTGCTGGCAGTCGGGCCTCTCCTTTCACACTCACACCCGAGGCCATTCGTGTCGGAGGTCAGTGCCTGGTTTTTGAGCACTCATTCTCCAGGCGCTGTCTGCAAAAGTGATTCCGCTGACAGGCTTCACGCCCCTTGGCCGGATCTTCTCAGGGCATCTCTTAACTTAGTCTCTGATTTCCACTGTTCTTAGGAGTGCAAATGCAAAGAATTGGCAAGATCATTGGAAACAAATTCCAGCATATCGTGGAAAATCACCATTGAACATTTTCAGGAAATAATGCCAGCTAAAAAATACATACTCCATTACATTTATTACAAAACTTGCCAGTCAATAATAGCTTCATGGAAACATATAACAGTTTGAGGAATCGTATCTGACATTTCGCTTCTGATGCTGCTTAAAATATGACATGCTCCATCTTAGTCCGAAGCTGGAAAGAACTGGGCAGTACAGTATTTGTTTGCTATTTGCTTTGTGTTTATTGTTCATATTTGTTATTTCGTTCTTAAAACTAATTTCAATATAACTTGTATCAACATTCCCGTAAAATTGAAATTATTCCCGAATGTATTGACATGCTAATCTGAGTTTCGGGACCGTTCTGATGTGTATAGCGCCCCCTCCTTTTGGATGTGCCTTTGAGCTCAGCTCTGTGACCTAAATCATTCTAACATGAATTCCAAATTAATTACTGGCACATTCAAGATAATGGAAAATCTAACCTTAAGTGCCCTGTTTACTTGCTGAATGTGGAGTCTTGTTGATTCCGCCCACTTCGACCACTGGGTTTGTAACATGTAAAGTAAGTGGCAATAATTACGTAAGATGTTATCGTATCATTTAACAAGCCTTTGCAAATGTAACAAAGAGATTAAAGAATAAAAGAAAAAGCAAACGGTAATTTTCCTTATCGTACTCATGGGGAACGTGCCATGTTTTGTTTTGCGCGATAGTCTATGCCTTTTCAGATCCTGTCAGTGCTCCATCCCCAGACCTATATCTTCAATGTCTAGTTTAATTTTCTAGGATCAAAGTAAACAAGCATTTACAATGCAATAGGTCTCGCATTTGCTAGCGTTTAAGCTATTGGTATTGTAAATTACAATGCTTTTTTATTTGTGTGGGTTTTGAAAACACATAAATAAAAGGCATTGTCATTATAGTGCCAATAGCTTAAACTCTGGCAAATGCGAGACCTATTGCATTGCAAATGCTTGTTTTCCAAGGAGCCCCATGAGCAGATATGATCCACCACACGGGGATCCTCGAAATTGACTATAATACAGTCACCCGAAGTTCTTTTCAGTTCGTGGCCAATCCAGGTAACCCTACGGACCGTGATAATCCTGCTGACACAATTTTGTGGCAGTGGTCTATTGATATTCATCCAATGGTGAACCTTATTTTTTAGGGACCAACTGGGTTCCTCAGTGTTATAACTTAGCTCAGGAACCCCCGTCATAATAACTACAAATGGACTCGCTTCGGGCGGAAGATTTATTGGAGGGTTTGTGGGCTGGCTCCCCCCTCCCTTAGCCCGTTCCCCCATGTGGTTATGTCTCGAAGGATGGTTACTTAAGACAGCATTTTTGGGAAGATCTTTAGTGGGGTTGTTTATTGGGGCTTGATTTTTTTGTGATTCAGGAGCCTTTTTAGTCGAGTCTTGAGGAGGCTTTGCTTTTGAAGCTGTAAGTCCGACAGGAATACTTTTGGTACATTGCCCTGACGTGGTATTGGCAGTCTTATTTTTTGTGCCCCCTGCAATAGCCATCCCTAAACCCTTCTGGTTGTTCGGGTTCTTCGCGGTTAGGGTCATTGCTGCTAGTTGTTTCTCGATAGTGGTGAGGCTCACTTGGATTGGCTGTAGTTGGATCTTAATTATTTCTTCTATCCTGGCCAATAATTGATTGTTGACCTCACATACTTTGCATCCGCCACCCGTGTCACCACCCGTGTTATCAGCCTCGGTGTTGTTATCAGTAGCATTGGGGTCTACAATACTTAAGAGGGGATTAGTTGTATCATTTTCAATGTTCCGTTCATTCGGAGGGTTACTCTGCTCCCTTGAATCTGATGTAATTCTTCCCACCCCCTGAGTGTGAGACAGTGTCTCATCTGCATTTTTATGCATTTTTTTACTTGTTTTTTTACTTGGTCTCCTCCGCTTCGGGATTGCACCTTCCCTTATCCCTCTTGGTTGAACCTGTATAGGATCCACCCGAACTGGGCTAGCAAAGATGTCGGGCGTTGTTTCAAGAGCCCGACTCAATTGCGAGTCCAGCAGATATGGACGCCGACAAATCCACCAAGTTGGGCATACCATGGATGTCTAGGCGTGTTTCCAGTACAGCAACCTTCTCTCGCTGATGAACAGGAGTTTGCGCTAGCGCCAAGGGACCTAACGAGGATCGTTTTGCTTGAGCTAGGTCTTGCGATACTTGTCGGTACAGGAGTATTATACCCTGGTCTATTGCTTCATTAGCCTTGATAATGAATTGGTCGATCAGGCCAGTAATCTGAGCCAAACTTTGTGTCGTTTTGCTCTTGCTACCTCTAGTTGACATATTTCACAATACACAGTAGACCGGTTATTAAAAGAGCGAACAAACAGTTTTTGCTCCAGAAAGCAATGCGGTAGTGCAAACAAGCAAAAATGAAGTCGCAGTCAATAGATATAAGTTGAAACGTTAGAAAGGTGGCCCAGTCCAGTCTTACCCGGTCTTTGACGGGCTTGGACGTGCCCGCCCTTGGCCCGGGCTTCGCCCGGCGTCCCGCAAGGCGGGGCTTACGCTCTTTTTATGCGCCTCCTGGTGCGGTTTGTTGAAGGGCGGAGCGCATGGGGTGATGGGAAATGTGGTCCCAGCCCGCACTCCGCTCGGCGGCCACACTAGACAGATGACAAGCACTAGAGAGGCGGCGGGAGGCAGGCGGGCAGCTCCGGTGTCTCACAGATGGTTTAAAGGGCGAAGCTGCACTATGTCCTGATGGCAAGGCAAGGCAAGAGTTTCTCCAAAATTAAGCAGCAAACAGGAGTTCCCCACTCGCCAGGGGCTTACGCTCTTTTTATGCGCCTCCTGGCGCGGTTTGTTGAAGCGCGGAGCGCATGGGGTGATGTGAAATGTGGTCCCAGCCCGCACTCCACTCGGCGGCCACACTAGGCAGATGACAAGCACTAGAGAGGCGGCGGGAGGCAGGCGGGCAGCTCCGGTGTCTCACAGATGGTTTAAAGGGCGAAGCTGCACTATGTCCTGATGGCAAGGCAAGGCAAGAGTTTCTCCAAAATTAAGCAGCAAACAGGAGTTCCCCACTCGCCAGGGGCTTACGCTCTTTTTATGCACCTCCTGGCGCGGTTTGTTGAAGCGCGGAGCGCATGGGGTGATGGGAAATGTGGTCCCAGCCCGCACTCCGCTCGGTGGCCACACTAGGCAGATGACAAGCACTAGAGAGGCGGCGGGAGGCAGGCGGGCAGCTCCGGTGTCTCACAGATGGTTTAAAGGGCGAAGCTGCACTATGTCCTGATGGCAAGGCAAGGCAAGAGTTTCTCCAAAATTAAGCAGCAAACAGGAGTTCCCCACTCGCCAGGGGCTTACGCTCTTTTTATGCACCTCCTGGCGCGGTTTGTTGAAGCGCGGAGCGCATGGGGTGATGGGAAATGTGGTCCCAGCCCGCACTCCGCTCGGCGGCCACACTAGGCAGATGACAAGCACTAGAGAGGCGGCGGGAGGCAGGCGGGCAGCTCCGGTGTCTCACAGATGGTTTAAAGGGCGAAGCTGCACTATGTCCTGATGGCAAGGCAGGCAAGAGTTTCTCCAAAATTAAGCAGCAAACAGGAGTTCCCCACTCGCCAGGGGCTTACGCTCTTTTTATGCACCTCCTGGCGCGGTTTGTTGAAGCGCGGAGCGCATGGGGTGATGGGAAATGTGGTCCCAGCCCGCACTCCGCTCGGTGGCCACACTAGGCAGATGACAAGCACTAGAGAGGCGGCGGGAGGCAGGCGGGCAGCTCCGGTGTCTCACAGATGGTTTAAAGGGCGAAGCTGCACTATGTCCTGATGGCAAGGCAAGGCAAGAGTTTCTCCAAAATTAAGCAGCAAACAGGAGTTCCCCACTCGCCAGGGGCTTACGCTCTTTTTATGCACCTCCTGGCGCGGTTTGTTGAAGCGCGGAGCGCATGGGGTGATGGGAAATGTGGTCCCAGCCCGCACTCCGCTCGGCGGCCACACTAGGCAGATGACAAGCACTAGAGAGGCGGCGGGAGGCAGGCGGGCAGCTCCGGTGTCTCACAGATGGTTTAAAGGGCGAAGCTGCACTATGTCCTGATGGCAAGGCAGGCAAGAGTTTCTCCAAAATTAAGCAGCAAACAGGAGTTCCCCTGTCTCTATCTTGCAGGTTCTTTTTCATCCCTGCTTTTCATGTCACTTCGTTCCGTTATCTCTTCCTTTTCCCCTTGTATGTTTTTCCCTCTCTTGCTCTGTGTCACAGTCTGATCAGGCAATATAAGTGCTGCTCTCCAAAAATGAGTGCCATAGGGCAGCACCAGCAACTACTGGCTCGAATTAAGTACTGCCACTTTGAAAATGGAGATGTGCTCCAGGTCATGAGAAAATCAGTTTTCAGGGAGAGAAATAGGAGGGAACTAAATAGCTCCCAGAGGACAAACACAAAAATAGATAATCAGTATAAATGCAAATGAGTGTGACATTTCCGCATACAGAAGTGTGAACTTTCAATATTTTTGTTGTGTATGAATAAATGGCTAGGCACATGTCTACTCCTGCAATTTTGCAAATGACTTTCAGGAAAGTCAGAACTTTGCTATAAATTTAGGAATTACCCTTCTGGAGCAGGCACCCAAATTCTCCCTTTACTTTTGTGCCCTGGGTTCATTGTGCCTAATCTATTCCTCATGTTCAGCACTTCAACTGTTTTAGCGCCTCATGCTCTGTGGCATCCCTCTGGGAAGCATGCACCGAATAAGCAAAAACAAGAATAGCATAACAGAACCTGAGTATCTATGATGTGCTCAGGCGATCATCGGACACCACTGAAGCTGTCAGCTGGCATCATAGCTTGACCCTCTGTAAGGCTCCAGTCTAGTCCATCTCTTACATTCTTTCACTGTCTGCACTATCCCTGTATGACACTCCAACGCTACTGCACCTCAGATCAATCCAGTGGCAAATGTTTTGTACTGAAACCACACATGCATTTCTTGCTGCCCAGAGTCTACCTCCTTCTCACACAGTTCAAGCTTGGAGAAGCCATTTATCCCACTCTCCCCCTCACGGGCTGATCGCTTGGGCCCATCATAAACTGCATGACATCCCCACATGCAACTGTAGAAACACTTAGGGGCATATTTATAAGGCCCCTGTGCCACCGGAGCATCACTTTGTATGACGCTCTCGTGGCGCACAATGCTGAGTCATATTTACAAGGCCACGCAAAGTCACCCTGCATTGCTTTTCATTGCCTTTTAAATATGGCCCCCTTTTGCGCATTACTAAGCGTGAAAGGGGCGTTCGATAGGTGTTACTTTGGATGTTGTCAAGCAACACCCATGGATTCTGACATTTTCCCAGATATACAAGTTATTGTAAACCTGGGGAGGCATTAAAGTGGTGCAACGAGGAGAAATACCTATATTTCTGCTCATTTTTTGCTCTTTCTAAGTCTTCTGCATTCTGCAGCACACATGGAAGGAGGAAAAAGCCATCAGTGATTGTTTTTGTGTAGGAAGGTGTCCCTTCATGCACAAAAACAACCATCCCTGCAACGCAGACCCCTAGCACCGTGGTACATGGCTGCCTGCATTGGTGCTAGGCAGCCATTTCTGCACCATTGCACAGGAAAGTCCAGGGACCGGTCAAGTTGGTGTAAACATGACGTATCCCCGCAGTTTCCTAATGACACAGCTTGGCGCAGCAAGATGGCTTTCAGCACTGTGCCATTTTCTAGTAAATACGCCCCTGGGTGTATTAAGAATCGATTCACAAAAAGATGGTCACCTATTGCACGCCGACTTTTTGTGAAGAATTCTGACATATGTACTATTGGGTCGGTTCACAAAATCACCTTTCCATATTTTGCCTCTCTCTACTCTGCCCCCGATACTCTGATACCACGGTATTCTTATGTTCAATATTCCATGGTACAATCCATTTGCAGGGGTTAATAAAACAACCTTAATATTTATTATTAATTAAGCATGTTGCAACCTCATATGAGTTGTTACAAATATAGTGATGGTGCCTTGCAAGACACAGAAGACCACCATCCAAGTGTTTACATTCCTAAATGGAACCCATTCTTTTTTTTTTATTAAATAATTAAAAAAGCAGCCTGGGCTCCTTAGAGGAACTAATGCTGGTATAAAAAGAATATGTTTCCTGTTTGGGAAAAATCAGTGAGAGGTGGCAGTCACTGTTTACTATGGCTAACAGGGCCGGACTGGCCGTAGCGGGCATTGGCCTTTCCCTGTGAGGCCGGAAGGGTGAAGGTCGGTTTTGAAGCGGTGGTGGTCAGTTTTGCAGCGGCACTGCAATCTCCGTCCCCAGTAACAAAAGCAGCAGTGCTGGGGGCCAGTTTAATTATGCAGCAGTGCTCCACACTTGCCCTCTCGCCCACCTCCTGCAACCTCCCCCCTCTGGGAGGCCGGTCTGATAAAATTGCCAGGGTTGCTTTGGGTTCTCAGACCGGCCCTGCTCGCTAAGCCTGCCAAAACGATTCCCAAAGACGCCTTCCCCTTTGCAAACCTCATGCCACCGCTTTTGAGGAGTGGGTAACTGGGATTGGGGTCACAAACCATTGACACATACCATACTGAATCATAATTTGAAAAGAACACCCCTCCATTGACCCTTTCACACCCATTCAAAACTGTGATTCCGTATGGGTAACCAATCCAATCCAAAAATTCTTTATTTCGGTCATATAGACCATAAAAGGGACAGTAAAAAACAACACATACAATAAAATACACATTATATTTAAGATAAATACATGTTATAAAATACTCCATCCCGGCGTGGGAATAATTAAGACACTAAAAGTTCAAGAGGGTTCAGCAGATATTTTTTTCCTGATCAACCATATAGCCATAAGAAATTTCGAGACGGCAAACACAATGTGACCCAAGGTGCTGGTTTTCAGAATCCTGTATGCCTGTGCATACTCTCTGAACCCTAGGTTTTTACAAAGTGGTGCTATCCAGCGTTTCCTGGGCCTTTGGTAGGCGAGGCACACAAACAAGATGTGAAGGTCGTCTTCCAAGTGGGTTTTACAGCAGGGACAAGATTTATCGGCCTGTTAGACCACTTGGATGTAAAAGTTTTAGTAGGAAGTGTGCCAAGCCTCCATTGGACAAAAAGTTTTCTCGCCAGGATGGGAAAAATAAGATCCATAAAAGGTTCAAAAATTTATGAATTTTTGGATTCTAAAAATCGCAAAGTAAGGGTGCCACTGTGTTGAGCGTTTACCAAAAGTGCAAGGGACCTGTCCTTAAAAATTTTTGACAGGGCTTTGCGCGAGATTGCTTGGCAGCCTCGTGCTGGGTCCTCCCAAAGGTCATGGAGATTCATTGCAATCAGTTCGTTTTTCACAGAGACAAGCCAAGGAATTTTTCCACCACAATTAAGGCTCATGACGTGGGTAAGGTCCTCCCTATAATGGTGCAGTTCATTCGTAGACCAGAGCCTGTGCCAGAACTTCACTGGTTTGGACACAAGCTCCTCTGCAATAGGGGGGAGCCCCTATAAGCGCCTTAAAAAACTGTTTTCAACTGTAGACAAGTCCTTCGCCGCTTTATGCCCCCAAAGTTCACTGCCATAGATGGCCGCTGCCTTGGCCTGGGACCTGTAGGTTTCGAGGGCCGGGCTCACAGGCTTAAAGGACGAAGAATTGGCCACCTTCAGAATTGCACCGGTCAGTTGAGACAGTTTTACCCTTGAGCGTGCTATCTGGTGGTCCCAAGATAAGTGTTCCTGTAATGTTACCCCCAAATATATGAAGGTGGACACCCTCTCGAGGCTGACCGTCCCCAGGGTAGGATTAGGCCTTGTTTTAGTGGGTGGATTAAAAATCATGTACTTTGTCTTCTCTGTGTTTATCTCCAACCCGTGCTGAGCACAGAAAAGTCCAAATCCATCCAGGATCCTCTGAATCCCCATGGGAGATTTGGAAAGAAGGAGGGTATCGTCGGCAAACATAATTGCCGGTACCCTCCTTCCTGCCAGGCAAGGGGCGTCGTTGTTATTGACATTTTCCAGGTGGGAGATGACATGGTTGATGTACAAACAAAACAGGGTTGGTGCCAAGACACAACCCTGCCTCACCCCTCGAGAAACGGGGAACCTAGATGACAATTTGCCATCTTTCCCACACCTGACCTGCGCATAGTTGTTCTCATGCAGCCTGACTAAAATGTTAAGTAGCTGGGGGGGAACTCCTAGCTTTTCCAGCACCTCCCACAGCTTTCTGCGCGGGACTAGGTCAAAGGCTGACCTCAGGTCCACGAAGACCATGTACAGTCTTCCCCCCTCGATCATCACGGTCTTCCAGTA
Source organism: Lissotriton helveticus (assembly GCF_964261635.1). Lineage (NCBI taxonomy): Eukaryota > Metazoa > Chordata > Amphibia > Caudata > Salamandridae > Lissotriton > Lissotriton helveticus. The sequence continues at coordinate 1,077,218,806 of NC_136072.1, forward strand.
GAGGAGGACGAGGCGGAAGATCTGGTCCATGGTCGACGTGTTCTTCCTGAAGCCAGCCTGCAGAGGACTCAGGATGTCATTGTCCTCTACCCAGTCTAATAGATGGTTCAAAATAAGACGCGCAAAGAGCTTTTGGGGGACATCTATAAGGCTGATTGGCCTATAATTTGTTGGGTTCAGAGGGGAGCCTTTCTTGTGGATTGGCACTATTTCGGCCCCTAACCAAGAGGGAGGAACCACCATACCTCCTAGTATAGCGTTAAATAAAATGAGAAGGTACGGGCCCAGATATCGGGATGGTGCCTAAACAGATCACCGGGTAGCTTGTCCAACCCCGGTGCCTTCCCCAAGGCCAGACGCTCCAGTGCTGTCTTCACCTCACCTAGAGGAAATTCCAGGGTCGTATCTGAGGGACAGGGAAACTCCGCCACCAACCCTTCAGGCCATAGTGTGGTTGCATGGTATAATGCTCCGAAGTGGGCCTCCCAAATAGAGGGGGCAATATTAGGCTCTACAGCAGACGTGAGCACCCCTGTACCGTTATTAACCAGAGCCCAGAACTTCCTAGAGTCTCTGCACTTCAGGGCTTCAAACAGTTCCTGCCAGTGGTTCCAATCCCACTCAGCCCTAGCGCTGGCCACTGCTGACTTGTACTCCCTCCTCAGGGTTGCAACCCTCTCCCTATCACTACCTTCTTTGATGGCTGAAAGTAGATCGGATTTAATTTTCCTACAGGTAGGAGTGTACCAAGTCGCAATACGGGTAACTTTCCTTCTTGAGGGCACCACCGGGTTAAAAACATCTGCAAGGTCCCTGACCAGAGTCTGATGGATGCCGGAAAGTCTCTCATTATAGTCAGAGAGTCTGGGTTGACTAATGAGAGCATCCACCTCCTGAAACATGGGGAGTGCTATACCATATAACTTATTCATGGCATTTTCATTATTGACCAGCTTCCCCCATTTCACCCGTCGCCTACTTGTAGTGAGGAGTATGTCCCCCTGGTCACCTCCGGCGTCAATGGTTGCCAGCCCTACAGCGGGGGTTGGGTGCTGAATTTCCAAGAAAAGAGAATTATGATCGCTATCTGTTCTTGATACCACTTTGAAGTCTTGCACTTTAGGCCATAAGGATATATCAATAAAAATATAATCCAGCCTGGACTCGTGCCCCTTTCTATTAAATGTGCACACCGATGGAGTATCGGAGGGAGTGCGCCCATTACACGCCCTCAGTGCAAAGTTCAAGGTGAGGGAGGTGAGTTGTATTGCCAACGGTGACCATGCTTTGGGGTGAGGTGAGGAGGAGGGGGGAACTCCCCAATAATCATCCTCAGCTGTGAATGGTCCCTCCATTAGACCCTCGAGTGGTTCAAAGTGGCAATTGAAGTCCCCTCCCATCACTAATTTCAGGTCAGCTGGTAGTTGACCTAGAAAGGATGAGAGTTCGACTAAGGTGGAAGATTCATTGCCCACAGCAACTGGTCGAGAGTAGACATTTACAATTGCCCAGGACCCTTTACCAGGCCAGTTGAGGAGAACACACTGGATGTCCTGGGAGAGAGTATCCATACTTTCCACCTGACACCCAATGTGGCTCGCCACCCAAATTGCCAAACCGCCCGAAGGTCTCCCCCTGCCATTCCACTTTGCCGGGATTTCATAAATATCGTACCCCCTCATAAAATGCGGTTCCCTTGCCCACGTCTCCTGTAGTAGAAGAATGTCACTCCCATCGACCAGGGTCTCCCACTCCGGAGTACCCACCTTATTCATAATACCCGCCACGTTCCATGACAGGATAACCAGCCCTGAGCCTCGGGGTTGCAGGGAGACTTCACTTAGTGCTAAGCCTTGGGGTTGGAGGGAAACTTCGCTTAGTGCGGGCACAGTATCGCATATGTGCATTGCCAAAACGCCCAACCCGGGTGTGGTGGGCGGCAAGATGGATAGTACAGCACGCTCCTCCTGTTGCGATATGGGGACAGAGCTTAAGTAGAATGATTCCTGTACTTGCACTTGGGTACATCCCCCAGAGATCCCCCCCTCATTGGGAAGAGCCTGGGTCTTTACCTCAGCTACAGGGTGGGGAAAGTCCGCCCCTCTAACTGAGACCGCCTGGGGAGATTTTACAGAGTGTTTTGGTATAGCTCCCCATTGTGGTCAATCTACATGGTCCAGGCAAGAAAATCTGTTCTGGTGAGCAAAGTTACCAAGGGCGGGGATTGAGTTATGCTTGGGTCTGTACCGTGAGCCATCAATTGCGAAGCCCACTCTAGTCCAGCTCTGCTCCCTCCCCGTGGGTAAGTTGGTCACATGTGGATAGAAATCTGAGAGGGACACTAGATCTATATTGGACTTATCCGGCCTTGCCAGCCAGTTGCAGATGTAGGGAGCAACTAGTGGGCTTTTAAAGCTAATTATAACACAGTCCCCAGCCCTATTCTTGGGAGTGACTCCAATCCATGGAATCCTTCTAACCATCTCCTTTGATATTGGGGGGGAGGGGTCTGTTAATATTGAGCCAACTAATTACCTTATTACGAAGTGAGTCCTGTGGCTCTCTGGTGCCACCAGTGAGCTCAGGAACTCCCACCATTATTGCCGTATAGGGCACTGCCTCCGGGGGCAGATTAACCACCCTACGCCTGGTATTAGGACTGGTAGTGTAACCAGAAGGTACATTAGTGTCCCGCCCCACACTCCTTGGTTCAGGTGCTACTGGTGGCTTAGATCTTCTTGGTGCGGGGATAGGGGGCCTACGGGTTTGTGAAGGAGGAAGTGGGGGGGCCTGGTTGACTGTAGTGCTATGTAGTACCCCAGTCTGGGACTGTGTGCATGTTTCAGCAGTAAGAGGACCATTCCCCCCAGGTTCTCGAGGAGCCAACTGTGCGCTTGCACCCACCCCCCCACCAGAAGTGTTTCGCATATGCGCATTTTCTATAGCTGTGAGTCTCGCGTCTATAGAGTCTAATTTTATAGATAACGGTTCCAACAAGTTCTTGAAAATGACCGTAAGTGAACTAATTAGAGCATCTGAAGGGTTGGGTGGGGGACCCCAAATATAAATGGCCCCAAGCACCCTGGTTCAGCTGTGACATGAGGTGAATCTGGTTGGTCAGACTCAAAGCCCAAACCAATACTGTCGGAAGATGCCGACATATCCGTGCTGGCATCCAGTATTGGAGTAGTCGTATCCACTTTAGCCCTTTTTGACCCTGTTGTCTCTCTTGACCTTTTCCTTTTCGGTGGCTGAGTCCTTCCAAGACCTACAGAGTCTGTTGCCGGTAAGGCCTGGCCCTCCTCCATTGACTCAATTGATTCCACACAGTTCACATACGGAGTGGTTTCCACTACCCCGGAAGGACACAAGGGTTGACTGTCCCTTGGTTGAGTTGTCGGGGTCCTAAGTTGTTGGAGCACTGACTCAATTGTCTCATCAATGCTATCCAGGAGTGATAGATGAGTGTTATGGAGGATTATTGGAGTACTGGCATCATTTGACGGAGAAACCAGGATTTCCTGAGACAGATTTTCTGTATTCGCCTCAAGCAGTGTGTCTGGCACTGTGGAACTTTTCTTGGCCGCAGCGCTAGCCTTGGGGAAGAAATTTTCAAGAGTGTTAGCATGCTGTTGGGCAGACTTACTCCGGGATCCTCTGCAAGCCATGGAGGGGATTCAAGTAGGAAGGGCAAACTTAGCAAAGCAAGGGCAGGTATCGGAAGAGGCCAGGAGTCAGAGGGATAGCCCGGTCCGGTCTCTTCCCGCCTCTAACGGCCTAGAACGGCCCGCCCTTTGCCCGGGCTTAGCCCGGCGCCCGCCCGCGCGCGTCCCGCGTTGCGCGTCTAAGGGCGTGGTCCTATAGCCAAGGGTCTATGGAGGCGTGGCCAGCCGGGAAGAGCCACCAGGTGCGGCGTGTTAGGAGCCGCTTGGATTCCTGGGACTCGCAGTCCCGCTGGTGCGCCGGTGGTGAGATTCCGCCTGCCAAAAGCCCCGCAGCCTCCTCAGTGGGTGTAATCCAGGTCAGTAGGGGTCAGAACAGCTTGCTCCCAACTTCGAGCGGCACCCGCGGAGCGGGGGCCGCGAGTCGCGGTTTTAGCCTCCCAGGCAGGAGGCGCGGCCAGCCGGGAAGAGCCACCAGGTGCGGCGTGTTAGGAGCCGCTTGGATTCCTGGGACTCGCAGTCCCGCTGGTGCGCCGGTGGTGAGATTCCGCCTGCCAAAAGCCCCGCAGCCTCCTCAGTGGGTGTAATCCAGGTCAGTAGGGGTCAGAACAGCTTGCTCCCAACTTCGAGCGGCACCCGCGGAGCGGGGGCCGCGAGTCGCGGTTTTAGCCTCCCAGGCAGGAGGCGCGGCCAGCCGGGAAGAGCCACCAGGTGCGGCGTGTTAGGAGCCGCTTGGATTCCTGGGACTCGCAGTCCCACTGGTGCGCCGGTGGTGAGATTCCGCCTGCCAAAAGCCCCGCAGCCTCCTCAGTGGGTGTAATCCAGGTCAGTAGGGGTCAGAACAGCTTGCTCCCAACTTCGAGCGGCACCCGTATGGGTAACAGAAAACATTTTTCGACTCGCATGATGGCTTCTGTACATTGAAAATATCCATATTGCAACCACAAACCCTGTGATTTTTCGAATTGTAGGGTTCGAGATTGCAAAATTGATTAGTACAAATTGTTCTAACATCTTGGGACCCATACTCACGGCTAAGCTGGGACACAGAGTTAAGCTGGTTCTGCAGAGTTGAGGAGGCATCGCTACACACTGCTGGTAGAGAGACGGAGATTCGAGTCGGTGACATAGAGCGTGAGCCCCTGATTGCTCTGCGATCACAGGTAGCTCATCTCCGTCTGCCTGGTGCTGCATGGTCTAACTGGTATAAGTCCTGGCTGAGGTGTAACTGCGCCCGGATAGTCTGCAATTGCTGTGTCGCTATCAACTTGCCCTTGGTGGCATTAGAGGTGTACTTCAGGATGTGACATTGTGGTGGCGATTTGTGAGACCCCGGGCCCGGGCTCTGAGCTGCTGGATTGCTCTGGCCGTGTGCAGCCGTCAGGACCTGACACACGCACGTACGGTGGGTGGCCAGGTGTGGGCCTTGGGCTGCTGCCAAGATGGGCAAACAAGATCCGAAGCAACCCAAACTGAACTTTGAAAACAAGCGTTCCACAAGACACAATCAATCAATCAATCAATCAGTCATTTGTTAAGCGCACTACATACCTGTGAGGGTCTCAAGGCGCTGGGGGAGGTGGGGGCCGCTATTGATCGAACAGACAGGTCTTTAGTGTCCTCCTGAAGGTCAGCAGGTCTTGGGTCTGTCGTAGGCTTAGTGGGAGGGTGTTCCATGTCTTGGCAGCGAGGTGGGAGAAGGATCTCCCGCCGGTGGTTGTTCTTCGGATGCGCGGGACAGTGGCGAGTGAGAGGTCGGCGGAGCGTAGCTGGCGGTTGGGGTTGTAGAAGGAGTGCTGACTGTTGAGGTAGGCTGGGCCGGTCTTGTGGAGTGCCTTGTGTGCGTGGATGAGGAGCTTGAAGGATATCCTCTTGTTGACGGGGAGCCAGTGCTGGCTTCTCAGGTGGGGGGTGATGTGGCTGTGTCGTGGTACATCGAGGATCAGTTGTGCCGAGGCGTTTTGGAAGCATTGTAGTCAATTGATGAGCTTGGTCGGGGCTCCCGCAGAGAGGGCGTTTCCATAGTCGAGTCTGCTGCTGACGAGGGCCTGGGTGACTGTCTTTCTTGTATCTGTTGGGATACATCTGTAGATCTTGCGGAGCATGCGGAGGGTGTTGAAGCAGGAGGAGGAGACGGCATTGACTTGCTTGGTCATTGAGAGCATTGAGTCAAGGATGATTCCCAGGTTGCGTGCGTGGTCGGTGGGGGTCGGGGCTCCCCCAGTGCTGTTGGCCACCAGGAGTCGTCCCAGGCTGACTGGTTGGAGCCGAGGATGAGGACCTCCGTCTTGTCCGAGTTCAGCTTCAGAGGGCTGATCTTCATCCAGTCGGCGATGGCCTTCATTCCTTCATGGAGGTTGGCTTTGAATGAATGAATGAATGAAATTTTATTTGTAACGCGCAGCTATGCCCAGTGGGCGTCAAGGCGCCTACACCAAAATGTAAAGCTGTTAGCAGACAGAAACAGAGCCTACTGGTATGCCTTAATAAAGAGCCAAGTTTTCACTGACTTCCTAAAGAGATCAAGGGAGGGAAGTCGTTTGATTTCAAGGGGGAGTGAATTCCACATCAGAGGTGCCAGTATGGAAAAAGCTTTGGACCCCCATCTGGCCTTCTTGGCTCTGGGGATTACCAGTTGGTGTTGCTCGCTGGATCGTAAACATCTGCTCGGAACATATCTGGTAAGTAATGAACCAAGTGCATCAGCCGAGCCTGCAGTTAAAGCCTTATATGTGAGGCAAAGAAGTTTGAAAGTGATCCTTGACGGAATGGGGAGCCAGTGGAGGTTCTTCCTCGCTAGGGTCATAGATGACAACCAGGGCAAAGCGAGAGCAAACCGCGCTGCAGCGTTCTGTATGACCTGTAGACGCTGGAGCAAGCCCTTGTTGGCCCCGGCGTACACTGAGTTACAGTAATCGAGCCTTGAGCCAACAAGGGCAATCACCACCTGTTTCCGCGCCTGTGGGGACAAATAGTGCACAATCCTTTTCAGGGTCTTGATGACACCCCAACAGGTCGCCACCGTTCTATTCACCTGTAGCTCCATGGAGAGCTGGGTGTCAAAGATGACACCTAGGTTTCTAGCAGATTTGGTAGGTATAGGGCAGCTGCCTAAAGAAGGGGGCCACCAGTCATCTGACCATATGTCCTGGTCCTTGCCAAAGACCAGGACCTCTGTCTTGTCCCCGTTCAACTTTAGGGAGTTGGAGACCATCCACTCTGCAACAAGTTGCATGCAGGCCCTAAAGTTAGAAGCAGTTTCACTGACAGAGTGGGTCAGGGATACCATGATCTGCGTGTCGTCCGCATACGACACTACCTCCATCCCCTGAGATCTTACAAGTCTTGCAAGGGGGGCCACGTAGATGTTGAACAGGGTCGGACTCAATGCCGACCCCTGTGGCACCCCACATTGCAAAGACTTGGCAGGGGAGAGGTATTCACCTAGCATGACACGTTGCTCTCGATGTTGTAAAAAGGAGCTCAGGAGACTGAGCGCTGGTCCGACTACCCCTGCCTCCCTTAACCTAGATGTTAAGGTCAGGGGAGACAGGGTGTCGAAAGCTGCAGAAAGATCAAGCAGCACCAGTACGGTGGAGAGACCCAAATCTACTTTTCTGCGGATGTTAAGAAGGTGGCGAGGAAGTTGCACAGGGCTTGCGACGGCGGGATGTCATTGGTGTTGGAGCTGGGGTTAGAGAGTTACTTCACGATGTTGAAGAGCTCCTTGCTGTTGTGCGCGTTGTTGTGGAGGCGGTCTTTGAAGGAGGTCTTCTTGGCAGCCCTGATGAGGTGGTGGTGGTTGCGGACCACGTCCTTATGTGCTGCGTGGCTGTCCGGAGTTTGTTCACTGTGGCAGTTTCCAGCAGACTTGCTGGGAATCTAGGAGTTCTAGGAGTTCTAGGAGTTCTGCGGTGAACCAGCTGGCCCTCTTGCTGGTGTCTCTGTGGGGGCGTTTCTTCAGCGTGGCGAGGGTGTTGGCGCAGTCCTTGATCCAGAGTCTGAGGTTGTGGGCAGCGACGTCGGTGTTGGAGGGTTCGGTGGGTGGGCTGAGAGCGAGGTTTGCATGTAGTTGGTCTTCGGTGATTTTGCTCCAGCTCCGGCGGGGGATCTATTGGGTGCAGTGGTGTGTGGTGGATTTCTGGAAGGTGAAGTGGATGCAGCGGTGGTCGGTCCAGAGGAGTTCGGTGGTGTGGCTGACGGAGACGTGCGGGCTTGAGGAGAAGACGGGGTCGAGCGTGTGGCCGGCGGAGTGGGTGGACGTTGTAACGAGTTGTTTCAGTCCGAGGTTGGCGAGGTTATCGATCAGGGATGTGGAGTTGTTGTCGTTGTTGTTCTCAAGGTGAAAGTTCAGGTCTCCGAGGAGGATGTAGTTGGTGGAGGTCTAGGCGTGCGTGCTGATAAAGTCGGCGATGGAGTTGCTGAACTGGGGGCGGGATCCGGGGGGTTGGTAGACGAGGGTGCCTCTGAGGATGGAGTTGGAGTCTGTGTGGATCTGGAAATGCATGTGTTCGGCGGTGCTGAGCGCGTAGTCGGTGCTAGTCGAGACCCTGATGCTGTTCTTGTGGACGATGGCGATTCCTCCTCCGACTCTGTTGGTGCAGTCTCTGCAGGGGGTCTTGTAACCGTCTGGGATGGCTATGGCGATGTCGGGTGCGGAGCAGTTGTTCAACCAGGTCTCTGTCAGGAAGGCGACGTCCGGGGAGGTTGTGTTGAGCAGATCCCAGAGCTCGACGGTGTGTTTGCATGCGGAGCGGGTGTTCAGTAGTATACATCGGAGGTGGTTGAGGTCTTTCTTGGCGGGTGGTTCGTCGGCTCTGTACCTGGTGTAGCTGCAGTTCCGGCAGGTGAAGGGACCGTGTGTGCATTTAGGGGCAGCCTTGAAGCAGTTGTGGGTCCGTCCGGGGTTGAGAGTGAGCAGAGTGCTGGCGTCATAGTTGCGGCGGTCGTCATGGCGGGTGCGGGGGCCAGGGGTGCTAGCGCTGGGCGTGGCCCAGGCGCGGACGGGTGCAGATGGGCTTGCCGCACGCCAGCAGCACGACCGCGCAGCGGCCGGCATGTATGGGGAGGTGGGAGTGAGGAGCATCTGAGAGGCGGGAGGCGGGGGCAGCGAATAGGCAGTCAGGGGGGAGGAGCCACAGAGGACGCAGTGGCGGGGGTGGTGAGGGGCGACAAAGGAAACAGAAGGCAAAGGGCACAACAATTGAGGGGTAAACGAGTGGCACAGAGGGCAGAAAGGTCACAAAAGGGCAAAAGGTCACAGAAAACGGGGGAAACGAGTGGCACAGAAGGCAAAAGATCACAAGAAAAGGGCAGAAAGGTCACAAAAAACGGGGGGGAAATGAGTGGCACAGAAGGCAGAGAGGTCACAGAAATGCAGGGGCAGCTAAGCAACAGAAGGGAAAATCGGGCAGAGGGACACGGGGGCCGCAAGGGGAGCAGAAGGGAAACCGGGCAGAGAGACACGGGGTAGCGAGGGGAACAGAGGGAGAGAACGGGCACTGACCACGTACAGGCAGCGGGGAGACAGACAACAGCAATCACAGACACAACAATGAAAATGCAGTCACTACAACGGGAGCAATGAAGAAAATACAGGCAATACAATGGAGGATGAGCAAACCTAGGGCCTACCACTGGCCACCAGGGATGAGGCGCAGGTGGTAGCCTGCGGGTGGAGGAGGGCGTCAAACTTCATCAGCAGCGGCAGCTGGGGCAGGAACACACAGGCGGTGCTGTGTGGAGGGGGAGCGACCTACCTGGAAGGGTCAAGGGTCGCTCTCCTCACAGCGCAGCGGCCGGCCTATATGGGGAAGTGGGAGGGAGAAGCAGCTGGGAGGCGGGAGGTGGGGGCAGCGAATGGGCAGTCGGGGGTGGGGCCGCAGGGGATGCAGCGGCGAGGGGCGACAAAGGAAATAGAAGGCAAAAGGGCACAACAATTGAGGGGGAAACGAGTGGCACAGAAGGCAGAAAGGTCACAAAAAGGGTAAAAGGTCACAAATGTACAGGGGGAAACGAGTGGCACAGAGGCACAAAGGTCCCAAGAAAGTGCAGAAAGGTCACAAAAAATGGGGGGAAACGAGTGGCACAGAGGCACAAATGTCCCAAGAAAGGGCAGAAAGGTCACAAAAAACGGGGGGAAACGAGTGTCACAGAGGCACAAAGGTCCCAAGAAAGGGCAGAAAGGTCAGAAAAAATTGGGGGAAACGAGTGGCACAGAGGCACAAAGGTCACAAGAAAGGGCAGAAAGGTCACAAAAAACGGGGGGAAACGAGTGGCACAGAGGCTGAAAGGTCCCAAGAAAGGGCAGAAAGACCCTGAATCAGATGCCCAGGGTGCTGGTCATAACGAGTCGATGGCGGACGATCAGGGGGAAGACCTAAGAACTCTGATGTTGGAGATGCGCTCTAGTTTATGCAACATAGACACCAAGTTGGATACTCTAACTACGCAACTGGATTCTGTCAAGACCACCCACAAGACCCGTTTGGATGGCCTTGCAAATCGACACTTTGAGTTCCAAGAGTTCCAGGTGGAAACAAAAAAACAGCAGCTGCATATGGATAAACTGTTGGGAATCATTAGGGCCAAAAATGATGATTTGGAGGCGAGGTCTAGAAGGAATAACCTCTGCATTACAGGCATTCCGGAGACGACCGCCATTTCCAAAATGGAGACCTTTGTTGCAGACCTACTACACGAGCTGTTCGACCCTCACTTATCATCATTCTTCGTGGTAGAGAGGGCCCACAGATCTCTGGGGCCGAAACCGCCTATTGGTGCGACACCTAGACCGATCCTGGCCAAGTTGCTGAATTATCAGGACAGAGATCTGGTTTTACCCCTAGCAAGGGAAAAAGGTCAAATATCCCATAAAGGTAACACTATTTCATTTTATCCCGAATTTACCCCGGCGGTGCAGGCGGCTCGCCGGGAATTCCTCCCCACCAAGCGTATCCTCATGCAGGCGTAGATCCCTTACTCCCTACTCTATCCAGCTAAGCTGGTCCCACACGACGGCACTGCTCACTATTTCACGGATGCGAAATCCGCTTTGAAGTTTGCCAAGCATGTAGGTGGGAAGAAGGCGAAAGCAACGGACGCTGCTGGTGGAACACCGGCTGGCCATCTTAGTGATAATGACTAACTCTGTTCTTCTGCCTTCGAGCGACATTCCGGTGTGCGGTGGTGGACCGGATGAGGCAATATTTATCATTTATCCATGTTCCTTTTCGCCGTCCAATTCCCTTGTTTTGCTGTGGGGTAACCGGGGGCCCGGTGGCCTGTAAACGCTTCTATATATCCTTCAAGCCGTACTTGCCGCCTGCTCTTCTGCAGTACTTTCGGTCACCCTGTGCAGATGGGGTAGTTTGCCGGTGTCGCCTTGCCCTCATGAGAGATCTCCCGTCATTGCTTTATATGTTCTTACCAGTTAAGTTTGGAATGGGTATGCTGCAACCTAATTGGGGGGTTGGAGTGGATGGTGGGTGGTGGGTAGGGTTTGTTTCATTGTTTTTGGCCAACATGCCGGTACGATGTGGATTGAAACATGTGACTGTTATTGGGTGTCTACGCCTTGCCTAGACTCACGTTTTGCATGTGAACAATTTATGCCGGACCACACACTGATGCACTGAATTTTTTTACATGGAATATAAGGGGGTTAAACGACAATAGTAAGGCCAGGTTGGTGCATGCCTATCTAACCAGACACAACATTGATATATGTTTCTTACAGGAAACTCATTTAAATGTCACACCGTACCAAAGATTGCGCCACAATAGGTGGGGATCAGTGTACTCTTCTATCTATTCCAATTATTCTCATGGGGTAGCAATTTTGATAAAGAAGGGGGTGGACTGGCAGGAGGACGCCATCCTCATGGATCCTGAGGGAAGGTTCATACTATTACATGGTAAACTGGGGGGTGTAGCGGTGATCTTACTTTTTTTTTAGATATCTGGTCTAGGATCAGAACTACTGGTTGTAGTATGATATTTTGGGGTGGTGATTTCAATGCTATATTGGACGCTGACCTAGACAGACGGGGCATGTCTCACGCCCTACATCCACAAGCTAGTGCTGCGTTACAAGCTGTTATGTCTGATGGTGACTTACTTGAGGTGTGGCGTGTCCATCATCCATTACTCGGAGAAGGGACGTGCATTTCTAGTCACGATAGCGCCTGGTCCCTCCTGGATTTTTGGTTGGTCTCACAGGATGTTGCAACCTGGGCCTCAAAGGTCCTCCACTTGGCGCGCTCTCTGTCAGACCCCGCCCCATGTATGCTTAGGGTACGACTCCCAAATGCACCCCGTGCTTTCACTTGGCGTTTGCCCCCACATGCTCTCCTAGATGAGACATTTAAAGAAGAAATCCGCTCTGATATTACTGACTACTTCTCTCTAAATGCTGGCTCAGTGGTTATTAGAGGTCAATGTACAGCTAGACAGGCTTGCGCATTGAAGGCTATTAGGGGGTACCATCTCTACCCTGGAAGCTCAGATAAAAGATCTTGAAAACCGGTTTTACTCCACAAATGACCCGGGCTCTGCTGCACTCCTGAAAGCTAAACTATTGGAATTTGCCGAAGAGTCCCAGCGCGAGGTAAAATTCCTGGGTAAATATGCTGAAGCGCGGAGGTATGGTGAGGGAGACAGACTAGGCTGCACGCTGGCTGGCATGATCCGCCCAGCGAGATCCACCATGTATGTACACAAGCTTAACACCGCTGATGGAGACGTTATTAGGGGTCAGTCGGATGTCTTGGACGCCTTCTCGACATTTTACTCTAATCTTTACACTACCACCCAACAGACGAGCCCTGAGGGTTTGCAAGACTTTCTGGACTCCATAGCGATAGTTTGGTTCAATAATGTTCATAGGCAATATATGGACCTCCCCATCACGGCGGAGGATGTAGCTCAGGTCATAAAGAGCTTACCACTCGATAAGGCCCCTGGGCCTGACTGCCTGACTACTTCATTATTTAAAACATATGTGGAGGAATTGGCACCCAGACTATTTGCGTCTATGAGGAAGCCCTTGAGGTGGGTGTCCTACCCCAATCCATGAGGGAAGCTATAATCATCACCCTGTTAAAACCCGGGAAGGCAGAAACAGAGATTGATTCCCATCGGCCACTATCCCTAATAAACGTGGAAGTCAAAATCCTCGCTAAGCGACTTGCGAATAGGTTGCAACTTCTGCTCCCTATGATTGCACTCCCAGACCAATCTGGGTTTATCCCTGGGAGGTCGACCTCCCACAATCTGCGGACACTTTTCTCCGTCCTACATTATCTCCATCCAGAGGTGCATGCTGCTGCTATATTCTTAGACGCCACAAAGGCGCTTGACACGCTTGAATGGCCCTATTTGTTGACCATTTTAACACGTATGGGTCTGAGCCCGCTCTTTATTAATCATATCCGACTATTATACACTCTGCTGATGGCTCGGATTAGGGTTAACGGATTGCTTTCTGCTCCATTTCCCATAATGGATGGCACTAGACAGGGATGCCCCTTTTGGCCCCTGCTTTTTGCCATAGCTATGGAGCCCCTGGCTGCCCGGATCAGATAGCACCACACTGCCCAGGGTATTGGATTTAGTACCCGGAGTCTACTGATCTCGCTGTATGTGGACGATGTTACCCTGTACATCGTCCACACCTCAGGAGAACCTGAACCCAATCCTCAGGGAGTTCATTTGATTTGGGGGTCTTGCTGGAATTTCCATCAATTGGGCAACATCAGTGGTGTTTCCGTTGACTGATGGCACACCCCAAATAACATCTGAGTTCCCTTTGAGATTTTTGAGAGTGGATCTCTGGTGCCCTCGACTCTCTGATCCCTATGTGTTGGTCCAAGTGTCGTCGGAAGGAGCCGAGCCCATGGTATGATAGTGCCTTAGCATCTCTCAAAAGAGCCTGCAGACAGGCCAAGAGATTATGGAGGAAGTCGTTCGACCCTGAATTGAAGGCTTGTTATCTTGCTAAGATCAAAATCTACCACAGGGCGGTGTGTCAAACACGAGCCTCCTTCTATGCCCACGAGTTTCAGAATACTGCAAACCCCTCGAAACTCATTTTTAAGGTATTAAAGGACCTGATGGCTAAGAGAGCAGCCGCGGCGGAAATATGTTCGGACTCCCACTCTGAGGGCCTGGCCTCCTTCTTCCGCGAAAAAGTGCAAGCCATCTATCGTACTTTCCCAATGGACTCCCCTACTCCAGAGCGGGTTGGTCGCACTTTGGGAGACAGTGAGTGTCTTACCATCTTGCCCTCCCTATCTATGGAGGTGTTTGACTCTCTCAGCCTTAAAATTAAGTCAGGATCTCCGGCAGATCCGCTGAAACCGGCCCAACTTAAGACTCTGGCGCCGGTCTGGTCTCTGATCAACCTGTCCCTTTCCTCCGGAGTAGTTCCCGTCAGATGGAAGCAGGCTGTAGTCACGCCAATTTTGAAGAAGGCGACCCTTGACCCCCTTAAACCTGAAAACTACCGCCCTATCTCCTTACTTCCTTGGGCCACGAAAGTCGCGGCGGCCCATGTGAATGCCACCCTCTCAGACCATCTATCTAGGGCCAATATTCTTGACCCTACTCAGAACGGGTTCCGTGCAGGTCACAGCACGGAGACGGCCCTTCTTTCCATGGTCGAACATCTGCGGTCTGTGCTTGATGCGGGTCGGACGGCGGCACTATTGCTATTAGATCTCAGTGCCGCCTTCGACACGGTCTCGCATAGGATTTTGCTTCAGCGACTCGAGGAAGTGGGTGTCTCTGGCCTCGCCCTATGCTGGTTTCGATCTTTTCTCACTGATAGGTCATTCCAGGTGGCGATCCCGCCCGGTAAGTCGCCATCTTACCCGCTAGATCTGGGGGTCCCACAGGGGTCATCGCTGAGTCCCACTCTTTTCAATCTTTATGTGAGACCGCTGGCTGCGGTCGTCAAGCGGTGGGGCCTGACAATGGTCTCTTACGCAGATGACACGCAGCTGGCGGTCACACTGAGTGGGGACTCAGATTTGGAGGCTCCCAGGTTCCGCGATGGCTTACGTGCAGTGGCTCACTGGATGAATTCCAACTGTCTCCAGTTAAACACCAAGAAGACTGAGATTATGGTAGTTGGTAAACAGGTGGCATTGTGGGGTGACAAGTGGTGGCCTTCGGAATTGGGTGTGACTCCTTCACCAGCATCAGAGATAAAAAATGTGGGTGTCTGGCTTGATCCATCCCTCAGTTTCATCTGTCATACCAAGAAGGTGGCGGCTTCTTGCTATGGCATTATTAGAGGACTCAGACCTATCCTCAAATTCTTTGATGCACCCACGAGACAACTGGTGGTTCAAGCATCAGTGTTGTCTCGGTTGGACTATGCCAGCTCACTACTGGCGGGGATTAATCAATCAGAACTCTCTCGGTTGCAGCGAGTCCAAAATGCTGCTGCCCGAGTGGTGACAGGCTTGCCTAGGCGGTGCTCGGTGTCTAAATCCCTGCGCTCCCTCCATTGGCTCCCTGTGCAGCAGAGGATTAAATCCAAGGTTCTTTGCTTAGCGTTTAAAATTCTCAAGGGCACATCTCCCCAGATCTTAGAGAATCTGTTGACACCTTATGTTCCTTCGCGTACCCTCAGATCTCTGGGTCAGAACTTAGCAGTGGTTCCGCGTTTTAAACTGAGCAGAGTTGGTGGCCTCTCCATTCGAGTCCTGGAGGCAAGCTGGTGGAACTCCCTTCCTCTGCAAATCCGGACCATTGATGAGCTCCTTCAGTTCAGACGGGCCATTAAGACCTTTTTATTTGTTTAGCCTTTATGTTGTGTTTCATCTCCCTTCCGTTTCTTTTTAGGGCTGTGTTGTGTTTGCCTTATCAAAGCGCCAGGACGCCCCTTTGCTGGGGCAGCTGTGCGCGGTATAAATAAAAATAACATAACATAACAGATGGGAAGCCAAGGTAGTCAAATATTTGAGGGTGTGGCTGAGCCATGACACACAGGAGCTGTGGAACTTACATTTTGGAAGGGCGATTACCAGGCTAGAGGAGAAGGTTGCACTCTGGTCCAAACTGCCTCTGTCTGTGGCTGGGAAAATAGCTTTGGCGAAAATGGTTATATTACCACATTTCCTTTATTTATTTGTCAATGTGCCAATCCCCCTTACACTACATTTTTTACCACCCTTAGATCGCAGCTGATTTCCTTGGTTTGGCCCGGTAGACAAACCAGAATTTCCTGGGCTCTCCTGACGCTCCCACTGCGGCAGGGTGGCCTGGGAGCCCCAGACATGCACCTATACGCTCTATGTGCTCAGGCCCAATTTCTGCATGTTTGGGTCCACCCAACGCTGTACCAGCCACATGTGGCAGTTGAGATTGATATGGCAGCCCCTGTCCCGATCAAGGTGGCACTATACCAGACGTCATAGTGTCGCCGAGGAGATGTGGACACTGCGGGTACTCTGCGTTGGGAGTGGGGTGAGCTGCAGAAGAGGGCAGATATCCCATTACTTTATGCTCCTTCCATCCCGCTGGCTCAGAATCCTATGCTTCCGTGTATCCTGGATGGTATCAGCAAAACTCAAGCTCACGACATGCACCTCCACACTTTTGCAGACCTGTATCCTCAGGATGAGTTTAGGCCTCCCCCAGTAGCGGCGGCAGATCAGGCTTCACCCTTTGCAGAGCTCTTTTTACATCACAAGTTGCTTACGGCATGCCGCGCCCTATGGGACGGGTTCCCTGCGGCTCCTCCATAATTGCTTGCCTTAGAGAAAATTTTGAAATCCTCTTCCCCCCCAAGCTTTTCACGCGTCTATATACCCAAATGCAAAACACTAACCTGGTGGTGAATATCAAGTCCCTTCAGGGCTGGAATAGCGAGCTTCCCGCGCTGCTGACAGAAGACCAGTGGGAGTTCTGCTGTAGACAGCTCACTGAACTCTCTCCAAACTATAGGCTACACCTGATTCATTTTAAATTTTGACATAGATTTTACAGGACGCCTGTGGGGCTGCACCGTATGAAGCTTAGGGAAGATGAGAGCTGCTGGCGCTGTAAATATACTCCTGCCTCTTTCTTGCATGTTGCTTGGGAATGACCACAGGTAGCCCGATTTTGGATCGAGGTTTTTGCTGTTGTGAAACAATTTATAGGCTGTGTGGATGCTCCTACCCCGGTCCTGGGCCTCTGGGATATGTGAAGGATACACCGCCAAATCACCGTAAGCTGCATGCACTCCTTTTACTTTATGCTAAAAGACAGGCTGCTATTTGCTGGGGACGGAAGAGGGCACCCACAATCAAGGATTGGTTGCATGATGTCACGTATGGCTACACACAGTTGTGCACTTTTTGGGAACTTATGCCCCAAACCTCGAGGCCCCGCAACATATGGGAACCATTTCTAGACTGGGCTCGGAAACAGCCTGAGTCTCCTGTACATGTACACACCGCTGACGATTAGTTGTATGATGCGACTCTGTATTGTTTTAATTTGCTTAAATCACTAGGTATGTTCTGGAATTTCAGGTACTGGAGGGGTGGGTCTGCCTGTGCCTTTTCTGGTCATGCTCCCCCTATGGTTCATCTCATATTCATGCTTACCATGTTTTGAAATGACGATTGTGGTCTAGAGGTCTACACACTGTCTACAGTTGCAAGCGCGGGAATCACCCGTTGCCTATTACCATGCTCTGTAATCCATTGTATTGTGGTGATATATTGCATATATTGATATATTGTCCTGATGACTTTTCTATGTTAGAATTGTCAGCTTCTGTTTTCTTTCTTGAAACTTAAATTAAAAAAATTAAATTTAAAAAACATCTTGGGACCTCATTACAAGAGGCCACCTACTTCTAATGAGGCTGATGGCGACAGTTTTGGTGTGAGAGCCATGGCCACACCGCAAACCGGTTTACTTCACCTAGAGATTCCAGCTGTTTAAAACAAAAGAAATCTCGGGGAAAAGTCTAGGAGAAAGTGTGGCACGTCCGGGAGAATTGGGCCCAGAAGTACAGATTCTCTCGGTAATTCCATATTTCTGACTGAACCCTGATATTCTAACTCATGGGCTGGATTTAGCAGGTACCGCCGGTATAGGTCACTCCTCGGGTAAGGAAATATCATCACGTTTCCTGGGTCACGCTTAATGAGAACTCATTAAGCAAACACTGCACAAGCAATACATGCAACCTTCAATACACACGCAGGAAATCCAGACCCTGACACCAGCCATCCGCTGCTTCTAAGATTAACTGCAGTACTGCAGAGACCGATCCGGCCTTCAAGACTTGCACACCGCACCTAGGGGCATATTATCAACAACTAGCGATATTTATCGCTAAAGAAGCTTAGCAAAAAATTTTTTATCGCCAAGCATCGCCGGATTTGATCGCAGAGATAACGTGCTATTAGCAACGTTTATCTCCAATGCGAAAAAAAAACTGGCGATAGCGGCAAAATACGTGAATATCGCTGGAAAACCATCGATATCCACGCATCATCGCCAATAGGGTCTTAGCCAGAATATCCATCTCCCATTGGATACAATGGCTAAGAACTGGTCTGAGCAGGCGTTAGTTTTTAGCGATATTCGCTCGTAGCGCGAATTTTTTTATCGCTACGCCTGCCTTGCTAATAGGCGATAGCGACGTTAGCGACTGCTTTCAGTCGTTAACTGGTTGGGTACGCCCACTTTGCATGTCATTAGCGATAAATATCGCTGACATGCAAAGCGGGCCCCAAACCGCTCGCTATCACCTAAAAGCTGTCGCTAACTGATGTTAGGGACAGCTTGCTAATAGGGCAATGAAATTATCGCCGCTTTGCGGGCAAAAACGTCTGCAAAATCGGCGATAATTTCATTTCGCCTGCCTTGACAATATGCCTCCTAGAGACACAAAACACATGCAGAATATAGCTCCTCTCGCCATCCCACACCAACCCTCACTTCTTCAGACCTCTATAGACATGTAAACAAGAGCTGTGCAGGATGCATATCCATAACTGTCAAAACTGTGCAGGAACTCAGACACATACCTCCCAGAGCTGAACAAGAACACTCATCCATACCTCCTAAAGCTGTGCAGGAACACACACCCATACCTCTCAGAGCTGAACAAGAACACTCATCCATACTTCCTAAAGCTGTGCAGGAACGCTTTTCCATCTCTCCCAGTGTTTTGAGGAACAGACATCCATACCTTCCTGAGCTGTGCAGGAACACACACCCATACCTCCCAGAGCTGAGTAGGAACGCAGATTGATATGTCCCAAAGTTTTGCAGGAATGCCCACCCATGCCTCCCAGAGCTGTGCAGGAGGGCTGATTCACATGTCCCAGAGGTTTGTAGGTACGCACATCCATACCTCCCAGAGCTGTGCAGGAACACACACCTATACCTCCCGGAGCTGAGTAGGAACGCAGATTGATATGTCCCAAAGGTTTGCAGGAATGCCCACCCATACCTCCCAGAGCTGTGCAGGAGTGCTGATACACATGTCCCAGAGGTTTGTAGGTACGCACATCCATACCTCCCAGAGCTGTGCAGGCACACACACCCATACCTCCCGGAGCTGAGTAGGAACGCAGATTGATATGTCCCAAAGGTTTGTAGGAACGCACATCCTTACCTCCCAGAGCTGTGCTGAAATTCACCTCCATAACACCTGGAGCTGTGCAGGAATACACATCCATACCTCCGGGACCTGTGCAGGAGCACACACCCACACCTCCCAGAACTGTGCAGGAACACACACACATACCTCCCAGAGCTGTGCAGGAACACACACCCATACCCGCCACCCAGAGCTGTGCATGAGCACTGATTCACATGTCCCAGAGGTTTGTAGGTACGTACATTCATACCTCCCAGAGCTGTGCAGGAATTCACCTCCATAGCACTTGAAGCTGTGCAGGACTACACACCTATTCCTCCCAGAGCTGTGCAGGAACACCCACCCATACCTCCCAGAGCTGTGCAGGAAGACACACCCATACCTCCCAGAGCTGTGCCGGCACACACACAGTCATACCTCCCAGAGCTGTGCAGGAATACACACCCATACCTCCCAGAGCTGTGCAGGAGCACTGATTCACATGTCCCAGAGGTTTGTAGGTACGTACATTCATACCTCCCAGAGCTGTGCAGGAATTCACCTCCATAGCACTTGAAGCTGTGCAGGACTACACACCTATTCCTCCCAGAGCTGTGCAGGAACACCCACCCATACCTCCCAGAGCTGTGCAGGAAGACACACCCATACCTCCCAGAGCTGTGCCGGCACACACACAGTCATACCTCCCAGAGCTGTGCAGGAATACACACCCATACCTCCCAGAGCTGTGCAGGAGCACTGATTCACATGTCCCAGAGGTTTGTAGGTACGTACATTCATACCTCCCAGAGATGTGCAGGAATTCACCTCCATAGCACTCAGAGTTGTGCAGGAATACACATCCATAGCTCCCAGAGCTGTGCAGGAACACACACTCATACCTCCCGGAGCTGTGCAGGAACACACACTCATACCTCCCAGAGCTGTGCAGGAACACACACCCATACCTCCCGGAACTGTGCAGGAACACACACCCATACCCCCCGGAGCTGTAATGGAACGCTGATTCATATGTACGAGAGGTTTGCAGGAACGCACATCCATACCTGCCAGAGCTGGGTAGTAATTCCCACCCAAGACATCACACAGCACTGAGAGGCCACACCAGTGTCAGTCAAATGCACTATAAAAATATACATACCATGAAATGAACCTAGTGGTTGCATTTTTCCTGCTCTTGCAGGTATGTACCTCCTACTTAAAGGCAAAATAGCAGCCTCTATATCTGATTGGGCGGCGGGGGGGGAGTGGGGTTAAGGAAATACTGTACGCACAGGTAAGGAAGCCATTTGTGTAGGACACAAAGTAAGCAATAAGTTCTAGCAGCAGCTAATTCAAAGTCTCAAGGGAAGCCATCTTCTAGAGTGGCTAGAAATACTAATAAAAAAGTCTGATCTCACATATCAAAGAACTGGTGAGTGATATGAACTGAAACCTAATGTTGTTATTCAACAGTATATTGAACCACTAATCCAGGAAATAGTTGCTTTAATAGGACTCAGCGCTTAAATAATGCAACTGTCAAGCCTAGGCGATGAATAATTTAAACACTTATTGAATTCTCTCTGTTTGCATTTGCAGCATATAGTATGAAGGCCAAAGTCATCTGGGATTTCCTCTAAAAACCCAAGGAACACGTTGAAGAAAACATACCTTCCCTGTACTGTTCAGCACAGCCCCTCAAGCGTCTCCTGAGGCAAGTGATTGGTAGATGAGCGGAGAGTGGCACGTCAGCGTGTCGGAACCTTTGTCACCAGATTTGGAAGAAAAGGATTGGCTGCAATGAAGTGATCCTCCACCATGGACTTAGGGAGTTTCTCCCTTTGAAAACTACTGAGTACTCTGTTCTGATTGCACTGAGGTTCCTTGGGCTTGGCGGAGCCTTACACATCTAGAGTGTTTACAATAAAATATGAATATGAAACAAAAAAGAAAATCAACAAACTATCCATACAATGGTTGTTTTTCAGGGATCTAAGGTAACCCAAAATCAGTTAGGCACAATGGATCCTCCCCATAAAAAAATATAATTGTCAAAACAGCATGATGATGCATCATCTCTACCATACTTTGTCCTCAGCCAATAGTGTTTACAGATTCCTCCCTCTATTTTTCTATGCTTCATGTCAATCTTACATGTTGTGTTCCTTCTTACACTAACTATGTGATGGATATCTTGCATTTTTGTTTTACTATATTATGTTTTAAGAGCCTACGATTAGGTTTATATCTACCTGTTAACTTGCTGACCTCTTTCTACAAGTACCACGCGGTGCCACACGTGAAGCATCTGGATGGCAGTTGATTCTACACTGTAATTTTGCAAATGTTTTTATTTAAATGACTAGAGCTATAGCAATGAGACAGTGCCTTCTTTATTAAATGTGTCTTAACATTGAGATTGGGTGCACAATGAGGGGACTTCTGCACATATTCTATCTGCTTGGCTCTGTTATTGCTAGTCCTACTTTTTGGGTCTGAAAATTATGTACCATATCTAGTTTAGTTTACAAATACATATTCCAATACCCATATTCAATAACTTTGATCAAATTCAACCAAATCTAATGAGTTCTTCTCAATTACTAATTTCTCTTCTCAGTCAGTTGTATTACTTCAAATCATACTGATGTTCTTTTCAAATTCCATGGTTGGATCCTTTGCAGCGCCTCTTGAGAGGAAGTAAGCACTATATAAATACCCACACCATACCATAACAAAAAGATGTGAGCAGGGCAACTTGAAACCCATAGGCTGAGCAAGGATAATGGCACCTACCGGGCATAGATTTTATCTTTAAACTTCTTACCGGACGCAGCCGGGACACTTAGATTCCTGTTTTGTCTACAATAATCATCATCTTGACTAGGAGTTTAAAGAATAACCATTCTTCAAATTAATATTCACTTTGTGATGCAATACCCGTGAACTATCTGAGCTGAATGTCAGAGACAGTACTCCTATTTAGAATGAAGCCTTTCCAGTATAACATGTGATGCATGACTTATCTGTTGTCCGACATATTGCCAACTTCTTACGTCTTACTATGACTGCATGTGTTACTTTGTGTGGCATGTGTGTGAGTGAATGAGTATGTACATACTTGCAACAGAAACCTGGGGTCAATTTGAAAACTTCTAAAAGTTTCTTATCTGTTTACACCTTGCAGGCAAAGTTTTGGGGGCTATCAGGGTCTTTTTCTAGCAAAGCTGAACAGTGTTGGAGGAAGTTTACTATACTGTTGAGGGAGTTATGCAAAGCAGGCAGGTGGATAACTCCCCCTGTCCATCTGCCGTACATCATATAGGCAGCAAAGTAGGCATTTACTTGGCGAGGAAGTGCATGTTTCTTAGACTGATAACCCTCAACTAATCAATTGTTTTTCTTAAACAGTGACACAAATGGGAGCACACAATTTCAAGTTAGCACTCACCATCCTAAAAATCTAACCCTTAAATATCACTCACTACTGCAATGAAATACTGTCCAGCCAGAGGAAGAGTCAATTTAGCACACACTCACCCTTTGTCGAAACCCAACAGAAACTAACCTAAAAATAACTACAAGGTGGGACGGGTAGCATGTCTAAATGTTGCAAGTGTGCAGGGCTTACATGGTTGTGTGTGTCAACCTTATGGACCTGGTTACACAGTTTTTTCTCAGGATATTCGTGTGTTAGTAAAGGCTTTGCCTTGACCCGTGTATTTACAGGAGGAAGATCTACCAACTCGCAAAGAAAATAACTTTTGTGAATTATAAACCTGCAGCTTTCAGGAGTACACATTTCAGACACCTGGTAATTCATATTGTAGACCCAACTATGGAGTCACACACCTCTTCTCCTGATAAATGCTTTGTAACTCAGACATGGAAATTAAAGATTAATTTACAAATAAGATGAAGGTATGAAAAAACCATTTACAGAAGAAACTTTGTGAATCAGGCCCTATAGGTCTTAAACTGGATATAACTTTTCATCCTTTCTAAATGACATCCATTTTTAGAGCATTTCCTCAGAAGGTTCTGCAGGTTATATTGTAATAAAATGATGGTCACTTTCCTAATTGTTTTTAAAGTTACCAGTAAAACATATATCACAACTAAAGGTGCTGCAACCCAAACCTCCTAAGACCCAAGAGCCAAAGAAGCATAAATCCAACGGTATCACACACATTGCTCTCTCCATTGACTCCCTCAACAGGTATTACTGTGGGATGTTGGTAGACAATTTTGTTTTAACTCTCTCTTTTCAAATATATTTATTATGTATATTGTTGGCACTGGCCAAACTTATTCCAGCTTTGAGAATGTAAATAATAAAATCTGTGGATTTGTACTGCATCCAAGTGTGACCATTTTTTCGAGGTGGTGTTTCAGAAGGCAAACCTGGTTGGTTTTGAGTTACATAGAAAGGGAAACAATGCTTTTCAAACTTTTGGACCATCAGATTGTTTTGTTTGTATTCCAAATTGTCAATAGGATTTGGTCATGGTTGTGAGTTACCTGCAGCTATTTACTGATGCAACATTATTTTGAGCATATTGGAAGGTCCTTGCTAGACTATCTGCTTTGCTCTGTAAAACAACCATCATAAAGATTTTTCAATGAGTATGTGTCTTACGCCCAGCTTACTACGAGTTTAGGGTTAAATTCTGATCCCTGTGCGAACACATGTTTACGCAGAAATCGGAAACACGAGTTGTGTGTTAACAATTACACCGTTGTGGTTTTTCCCTGATAAATTCCTGTTTGTCAAACCTGCCAAGATTTATTGGGGGAAATGGCCCATAACAATAGGTGAAACTTGCCCATTCAGTGGGCTAAGGATCGATTCCTCAAGATATTCCTAGTATTGCTGTTGAAAACTCGAAATAGGAGGTATTTACTAGGTGTGGCAAATACTCTATCCTTATCCGACAAAATTGTATAGAGAGTTCTAATAGCCAAAAACAATTCACACCTTCTGATGGAATAACATTTTGTGAATCAGGCGCTTACAGAGGATTCAATCTTTCTTACAACCAAGTGCCACTGGAAGAAGAATGTCTACAGCCACTACCGGTTCCAGTTATCAAAGGCTTTCACTCAGAATCGAAACACTCACAGAGCACAAAAGTGAACAAATTGTTGCTGAGGATCAAGGAACCAGCATTCACAATATGAAGCATGTTCCATAGATTTTTTTTGTGCCATTGAGACAAAACTTCTCCAAGAATTCATGTCACGTGGGAAGGTGTTAGAAAGTCTAGCAGACAAATATTTTGTTAGTGATGGTGGACATCAAGTGGAACCTCTGGTCAGTATAACACTAAATTTAACAGTGGTTTGTTAAAAGCCCTTAGGCTCAGAGGTATTGTATTGTGTTGTAATTGCATTTATATAGCACTTACTACCCCTGATGAGGTGTGAAAGCGCGTTTTTCAGCGAGTAGCACGCTACTCCGGAACCCATAAAGGGTTAGTATAGTGAAATATTAGAAAATTAAAGGACACTGCCCAAGCTCAGGGACTCAATTTTATTTTCATCCTTCAAAATTTGATTTAAAAAAGGCTGTTGATGATTTCATAGTAGATTGTTTCTCTAAGCTAAGCAGTGCATTAAAATGAAATTTTTTGAATCAAAGATGTGTAATCAGAATGAAGTTACCTTCCTGGTGACTCTGTTTCTCTTTGGCTCCAGGTTGTCTCCCATTATCACTCTGTGGGTAAGATTCCACCCAGCTCTTCCTTACGAGTCAGGAGGCGTGGAAGTACCTCATGGAATTCTGCTCTGCCTGATTCTAAGTAGGACGGATTTTCCACAGTGTGGGAGAACGAGACCCGGTTTTGCTGTGCGGTAATCCCACACTGCAAAATGCTGCAGCCAAGCACCATTCCTTGTCTGTTATTTTCAAACAAGGGCAATTAAACAATGCTCCCCCTGCCAGAAATAACCTTCCTCATCCCTTCCCTACTGCTTCCATGTCCACACCCTTCCCCTCCACCCCACCTAGTAATCCCCACATACATTTACAACATGCTCAAAGCATGTTGTGAATGTATGTGTTAAACCCCCAGAATTGGGAATTGATATTAATGATCAGAAAAATCGCTTTCAAATTGTAATACCCCATTCCATGGGGTTTAACTTTCAATTGCACAGTAGTGAGTCTGATTTATTGCACATTAATGAAAAGTTTGCATGTGGATTTACAGTGTGGTGAATCTGCTCCAGTGCTGTGCAATTCACAATGAAGGCCCTAGTGGTGTATTGTAAACGGCTTCTATACCAGTCTGGTAGCTTAGTGGGCTAATGCGTCCGCTGTAGGGGCCTGTGTTCGACCTTGTATGACACTCCACAGCATGACACTCTACTGTATGCTACTCCACTGTACGCTATTTCAGTGTTGCTATTCTACTCTACGCTATTCCACTGTATGCCACTCCACTCTATACCATTGCCCTGTACACCGCTCCAGTGTACTCTATTCCACAGTATGACACTCCACTCTACCATACTCCAGACCCAGTCACTCCGCTCCATGCCACTCCCCTGTGCACCACGTCACTGTACTCCACTCTACTTTATGCCACTTCACTGTATCCTAATCCACTGTACGCTACTCCACTATATGCTATTCCACTCTACCCTACTCCAATCTACAATACTCCACTCTACGCCACTCCACTATGCGCTATTCCATTCTACGATATTCTACTGTATGCCACTATAATGTACATCACTCCACTGTGCGTCATTCCACTGTACGCCACTGCATTCTATGCTTCTCCACAGTCAGCTATTAGACTCTTCCACATTCCATTATATGTCACTCCACTATACGCTATTCCACTCTACGCCACTCCACTCTATGCCACTCAACTGTACACTATTCCACTCTACTCCCCTCCACTCTACGCTACTTCACTCTACACCACTCCACAATGAGCTATTCCATTCTACGATATTCTACTATATGCCACAATAATGTACATCACTCCACTGTAAGCTACTCCACTGTACGTCATTGCATTCTATGTTTCTCCACTGTATACTATTACACTCTACCACACTCCATTCAACGTCACTCCACTATTTGCCACTCCAATGTATGCTATTCTACTGCATGCCACTCCACTCTAAGTCACACACTCTACACTACTCAACTCTATGCTATTCGACTCTATGCCTCTGCACTCTACCACACTACACTGTACACCAGACCACTTTAAGTCAGTCCACTGTACGCTATTCCACTATACGGTACTCCACTGTACCTCACTCCACTGTACTCAACTCCACTGGATTCCACTACACTCTGTGCCAATCCACTGTATGCTATTTCAATGTATGCCACTCAGGTGTATGCCGCAACAGGGCACGCTACTCCACTCTACTCCACTGTATGCTATTTCACTGTATACTATTCTACTATATGCTATTCCACTGTATGCCACTCCAGTCTACACCACTTTGCTATACACTATTCCACTCTATGCCACTCCACACCACTCAACTGTATGCTAGTCCACTCTCTGCCACTCCACTGTACGCCACTCCATTCTACTCAGCTGTTTGCTAATTCATGTTATGCCACGTCACTCTACGCCACTCGGCCTTATGCTATTCTAGTGCATGCCCTTATAATGTACCTCACTGCACTGTATGTCACTCCACTTTATGCCATTGCACTCTACGCTACTCCACTGTACATTTTTTCACTCTACCACACTCCATTCTACCCCACTCCACTCTTCGCCACTCCACTGTATGCTATTCTCCTGCACACAATTCCACTCTATGTCACTACACTCTCCAGCACTCCATTGTATGCTATTCCACTGTACACCACTCCACTCTATGCCAATCCACTCTACGCCTCTCCACTGTACTCCACTCCTCTCCACTATACAGTACTCCACTGTACACAAATACACTCTATGCCACTAACTCTACCCCACATCACTGTAGGCCACTCCACTGTACGCCACTGCACTCTACGCCAACACACTGTATGCTATTCCAAACTTTGTCACTACAGTGTACGCCACTCCACTGTATGCCACTCCAGAGAATGCCATTCCACTCTACAATACTCCACCGCACACCAATTCATTGTATGCTACTCTACTGTATGCTGTTCTGCAGGGTAAACATCGTTTACCACGAAGATTTTACAACGCGGTACCTTTAGCACGCATCCCTTACAACGCAAGTCGTTACCACGACTTGCGCTGGAGGGCGCTAAAGGATTAAAAATAGTAAATTTACTATCCCAACACCTTCCCTAGGGTCCACGGGGACTGGTGTTAGAATAGTAAATTATACTATTCGAAATCCGCGCCCCCAACGCAAGTCGTGGTAACGACTTGCGTTGTAAGGGATGCGTGGTAAAGGGATGCGTTGTGACGGTACGCGTTGTACCGTCATACATCCGTTCTGCAGTATGCCACTCAACTCTATGTCACTATTGTCATTCTTTGTATATGGCTGGTTTGTGTCTAAAGCAGCATGGTGGGCAAAAGAAAAATGGACTGGAAGGCCGCCCAGAGTAATATCCATTGGCTGATATTAATATCAAGCACTTCACCTATCACTTTTTGTTTGTCTCAATGAAATGCCGTAAGAGCTATGGGCATGCCCACATGCAGGTCCTGTTCTCACTGTGCAATAGGGCTCATGCTGGACACTTGTGGCTAAGTCCAAATAGGTTTAAACCAGTCTGGGATTGCTTTTGCTCCTGTTCCATGAAACCTGGCCTGCCAGTTTGGGCTATTCTGTTCCCATTGGAGGAGGACAAAGACTGACCTGTATACTGCTAGGTCTTGGCTGAAATGGCACCGTGGGCAAAATAAGGATGAACTGGGATGTTGCCCAGAATACGTACCACTGGTTAATTCAATAATTCCAGCCATCACTTTTTTTGTTTATCCTTGTCATGAGCAAGGCAGTGTTTCTGCCATAACCCATTGACAATACCTGCTGTGTATATAGTAGACCAATAACAACGTTTGAAGTAATTTCAATGGGGGACCAGCAGTGCTTAATTTGTGAAAGAAACAGCGCTGGTGCCCAAAGCTCTGCTCAGAAGCCCGCAGCTAGTGCAATTTAACATTGATGCACCAAATACCAAGGCTGGTAGCCTTAACTCCATCTCATGGCTCTTTAATCCACTACAGACACTCCTTGCCCATTTATGTCATTCTTGCAGGTTCCTGCTTTCTCCATTTGTGACAGTTTTGCCGTCCTTCTCTTACCCCGTCTTTACAATTCGTATATGTTTCCCTCTCTTGCACTAGGTAACCATCTGATGCAGAAATATAAGTACTGGTCCCCAAATATGCAATTTGTCCCAACCGGCTTAAATTCAAGCACTGGAGCCCACCCTTGGTTGACTGCTGCACAGGCCTTAAGCCATGTAATGAAGAAGGTCTCTGAGGCTAGATCAGATACTGAGACTGCATCCAAGGGAGACGATTATGGATCAGAAGTTGGAAGTCATTTTTCCATTGGTGGAGTCCTATCACATGACACATTCTTTCAAGTGAAGGTGAAGAACATGGCTATGCAGCACAGCAAGACAGTTGTGGTGTCCCTTCACAAGCATAATATTTACAGCAGAGAGATAGTGGCAGCAAAGCACAGTCCAGATCACATGCAGGTGTCTTGCGGAACACAGAAAGGGGGCTCACTTGCAACCTCTGATGTTTTCCAGCCTGTAATTCCTGCTTTTACTGGAGTTGCTAGATATAAAGTCAATACTGTAATTTATTTTTCACTTTGACTATTTGAAACATCTTATATATGGTGTTCCTTGAGGAAATTATGCAGCAAACTAATTTGCATGCTAATCAGTTTTTGAGGGAGCACTCTGGTGCCTCATTCTAGTGCTTGCCTATAGATTCCCCAGTTTTATTTATTTATTTATTTATAACACTTGTAAAGCGCACTAATACCAACCGGTGTCCTGGCGCTGAAGTGGTACCTCCCTAAGATGTGGGATGTGGGAAGTTGAAAGAATTGTGGGTCCTTGTATTGCTCATGTGGATATTGTGCACACCATTAGCAAAGACTTAGTAGTCTTCTGTCTCAGCTTGGGCAACACCCAACTTCTCACTTGACATGAGCAGTGATTGTTTTAGATTTATGCTGCATTGCAATAATAACTCTACGGCACTGCCAAAGAACCATCCAGACCATGAAAGAATGTTCAAAATGTGGCTTGTCCTGATATATATTTCAGCAAAGTTTTGTGAGGTGTACACACCAGGCAGAATTTAGGCATGGACAAAACTTTAATCTCCTACAGAGTGTAGCCGCTGTTCAGGCAGCATATATATAGTAAGAGCGTTTGAAATGGCATCAAGATTTATATGTTGTGCAAGAATTCCACTAGTTAATACAGCATTAGAGTGTACTAGAAAGAACTTCAGTAGAATTCCTGATGCTTGTTCTTCCTCATTAGGAACTAATATGAAGAGTGTGATAAATAGGGCGATGACCTGGCAAGAAGGTAAATTCGGGACAGTGATAGTACAAATTCAGGATAAAAGGTCGAAATTCTGGACAAAAGGTCATTTTTACAGACACATCTGAGAATGTCACACAATTATAAAATAGACAGCTGGCAGAAGTACAACCAAAAATAGGTTTATGTTCTTTAGTTTATATTACACATTGAAGTATTGACCAAACATTCACACATAGTTGAACGTATTTATAGATGAAAAAACTAGCAAATAGATACATATCAAGCAGAATTTGACAGCCAATTTAAAGGGTAGTTTTCACAGTTCTACCCCGCATCATGAATGATAGTGCCAGAAGCAGCACTGTGTTGCTGAAAGTAGACTTGGTGTTCACAGGCAGTAGCACTACTAGAGTGTGTGGAATGAAAAGATAAATGATAGTGAGACAAGAGGAGAGAGGAATATATACAGAGATGGAGAGACAGATGTTTGGAAAAGTGAGAGTGAACAGTGAGATAAGAGGAAAGCAAGCTAAGATATGCCATCTGAGAGAGAAAAAGAAAGGGTGGAGAAAAGAGGATCACAGAAGAAGTATTGGTAGCGAAAGGAACAAAACAGATACGGAAAGATCCTGAGGGTGACAGAGAAAAGATTGAAAAAAAGAAAAAAGGAATGGAGGGACTATAAAATCTGAAGTAGGGGGAACCGAGAAACACCATGTGGGGGAAAGAGAGAGGAAGAGACGGATGGCGAGGTATGAAAGAGGAAGGAACAGATAGCGAAAAGGGAACTGAGAGAAGAAGAGGTTGAATAAGGAGTGAACATAGAGATGATGTGAGGGTTCACTTTGTAACTTGCATGTCAGAGCTTTCAATCCAAAAGCACCATATTTTTGAAAATTGTGGTGCTGTTCTGCTCCTTCCCTTTCACGCAATTCACTTACTGCGCTGTGTTATGTGAAATGTTAGTAAATTTGCTCCTCAATGACTTCACACCAGGTACCCAGACATAAATCTTAACTTGGACCTTGTACAGTGCTCTGCTGCCTTTTGACTAGGGTTGTGCTACTAAAATAAAATATACATACAGACAGAAAATCACTGTTTGTTATGAAAAGGATATTTTTTCAACAAATGAGGGAGAAATCCATCCAAGGTTCCAGCACAGTGCGGCACTATAAGATTTTGGAATTAGTGCGTACCGGCCAAGTTATGTTAGGCATTCCTAATTGTGTTCTTCATTCCCATTAACTGGAGATGTTGAAATAAAAACTTTACAGAAACAAGGATTACAATAAAATGAAATCCCTCGGTTCATAGACTATGCCTTCCTATCAGTCCAACCTACAATCAGCTTCTGGAGTGCTTTTGCCTCAGGTCCTGGGCACTCCACAGGCTGCACGAATGATAGCTACGAGTAGAGCTGGGCGAGCCAACAAGTTAACAGAACGAGTCGAGCCGGACCCTAGCCACGGTCAGGTTTGGCTCTTAAAGCCTGTACATAATGCGAGCCGTGAAATTGTTTGCAATGTAAATCATACAACAAACATCACATATAAGATGATAAAGTTGACTCATAATTCAAAAATGTGTATTTCTTAACCTGTGGGAGATTTCACATCAATATATCACATTATAGGACTGCACTGAGAAATACTTATTAAAAGTGATAGTGTTTAACACCTTGGCTGCTTAAGATATTCCCCTGCTGTGCTGGACCATAATGGAAACGGGTGTGGTCATTACGAGCTGAGCTCGTCATGAGCACCGAAGGGGTTAAACATGAACTTAGAACCATTACTGCCCCCGCCTCTATTCTGGCGACAGACAATGCCATTAGTGAACAGTTATCATGTGAATCCTGTATGTGACCTAGATTGTTATAGAAAGAGCAACATTATAGTCTATTAAATGAAACACAATAGGTTTTGTACAACTGGTTTTCTAAACTCACTTATTTGAAGGTGCCTTCATATGTAAAAATTGAAGATGGATCGGTAAAATATTTGTCTCAGATCACACATTTTGGTGAAAGAGGAAGCCACAATTAATTTAGGTTTGTGGTTTCACTTTGTACAAATCTCCTTTTTTCTTCAGATGTTAATACTTTGCTTTACCTCTTTGTGCAACACGATAGAATGAGGGTGGCAGACAGGAGCCATATGGAATCTCGGCTCGAGGTACCAATGGGACCCCAAGGTGAACCAGAGCCAGGCTTCAGAATCGAAGCTGGCTCAAGCTTTCATCGGCTTGCCCACCTCTGGCGAACTCCTAGACAAGGCCAACGTTAGTGCTGGTGGTAGCTGGGGTGGCAATCTTTGTTGGCACCCCGCCCCCAGAAAGACCAACTTCTCCATGGATTCACTTCTACTACTCTCCCAGGGTGCCCCACATCTCTACATGGACTCTCTGTCAAGTGTATTTAATTTCTTCCATAGCGCTACACATCCCAAGCATGTAGGGTACAGAGTCGGAGTATGCCACCAACATATTATACAGAGTCAATTACTTATATAAGTGTGCAAGTCAATGTATTGGAAATGTTACTTAAGACAATGAGGACTACATGGTGTAGAAGTTACATGCCTTCCATACTGGTAGGCATTATATATTAAGAGTGCCTTGTCTGGAAAAATAAAAACTCAGGATTTAAAACATAACATAGTGGTTCGGGTGGATGTATGACGTTACAACGCATACTTTTACAACGCATACCTTTACAACGAAATTTTTACAACGCAAATACTATTACAACGCATGTATTTACAACGCATGTTTTTACAACGCAGGTACCTTTACAACGCATACCATTACAACGTAAGTATTGATAAGTATATATTAATTTTTTAATTGTAAATTAATTGAAATTAATATAATTTAATGTAATGTAATTTAATTTCATTTCATTTCATTTAATTAATTTAATTTAATTTAAATTTAAATTTAATTTTACTTTTACCCTGTACCCCTGTA
Organism: Lissotriton helveticus; assembly: GCF_964261635.1. Classification (NCBI taxonomy): domain Eukaryota; kingdom Metazoa; phylum Chordata; class Amphibia; order Caudata; family Salamandridae; genus Lissotriton; species Lissotriton helveticus. The sequence continues at coordinate 1,077,251,504 of NC_136072.1, forward strand.
CCCCAAAAACCCAAAACTGACCCTGAACCCTAAAAATACCACTTTACCGAAAAACCCAAAACTGACCATGAACCCTAAAAATACCCCTTACTCAAAAACCCAAAACTGACCCTGAACCCTAAAAATACCCCTTTACCCAAAAACCCCAAACTGACCCTGAACCCTAAAAATACCCCTTTACCCAAAAACCTAAAACTGACCCTGAACCCTAAAAATACCCCTTTACCCAAAAACCCAAAACTGACCCTGAACGCTAAAAATACCCCTTTACCCAAAAACCCAAAACTGACCCTGAACCCTAAAAATACCCCTTTACCCAAAAACCCAAAACTGACCCTGAACCCTAAAAATACCCCTTTACCCAAAAACCCAAAACTGACCCTGAACCCTAAAAATACCCCTTTACCCAAAAACCCAAAACTGACCCTGAACCCTAAAAATACCCCTTTACCCAAAAACCCAAAACTGACCCTGAACCCTAAAAATACCCCTTTACCCAAAAACCTAAAACTGACCCTGAACCCTAAAAATACCCCTTTACCCAAAAACCCAAAACTGACCCTGAACCCTAAAAATACCCCTTTACCCAAAAACCCAAAACTGACCCTGAACCCTAAAAATACCCCTTTACCCAAAAACCTAAAACTGACCCTGAACCCTAAAAATACCCCTTTACCCAAAAACCCAAAAATTACCCTGAACCCTAAAAATACCCCTTAAAAAAACCCAAACATATAACATTTTAAATATAATTATATACTTACCAATACTTACGTTGTAATGGTATGCGTTGTAAAGGTACCTACGTTGTAAAAACATGCGTTGTAAATACATGCGTTGTAATCGTTTTTGCGTTGTAAAAGTTTCGTTGTAATGGTAGTGCGTTGTAAAAGTTGCGTTATAAAGGTTGTATACCGGTTCGGGTTGTTTTTACTAATAAGTATTATTATTATTGGGGCGTGGCTTGGCGCCGACAGTGATGGCCGCTTGATCCCGCGGCTCCGCCGACCCTATCCCCTTGCCTGCCTACAGCCGTCCATTATCCGTTAGTCCCACGGATCTCCTGGTGTTTGCGGGCTCCCCTGCCTGCGCGGCGCACAGCGGTCCGGCTCCGGCCCCTCTGCGACCTCCGGTTGCCGAGATACGCTGCCTCCCGGAGCGGGCCGGGAGAGGGCCCTGCAGGTGCGAGTCTCGCGGCCGGCGTGCCGCAAAACTTTAGTCCCCGGCTTGGGGCCTGGACTTGCGCCGATCGCGGCAGTTGTAACCCGGCCTCCGCCCCACGGAGTGTGCTGGGAAAGGGCCGTGCGGGACGGAGACCCTGGCCTGGAGCTGGTGTGAGCGCGCTGTGGACGGAGGCTGCTTCCTGACAGGTTGAGGTGCGCCCATCGCTGAAGACACGGGATCTGGCCTGTGGAGGGTGACATTGGAAGTGGGCTCGCATTGGGGCACCGGCGGGCGTTTGGACACAGTGGCGCAGGAGCCTGGTTGGGGGCGGTGACCCACTGGAGTGCCTGGAAAGGTGTGGCGTAACATCCGGACCTGGGGCGGTGCTCAGGCCTCGTGGTGCCTAGGTGATTGCCCGGCTACTTCTGCTGCTTGCTCGCCTGAGCCTGCGACCTCGCTCGGCGGGGGGGTGTGGCCCTGGGATCTGGGCTGGGCCGGTCGCCTCACACTGCCCGACCCTGGGGGCACTCTCTCGGGCGCTGCGCCACGCCCTGCATCCTGACGCCTCTTCTGCCTGCGCCAGCCTGGGTGCACACTGACTTACCCCACAGCTTGCCCCCTCGAATCGAACTTCACCATGAGGCCTAAGCAGGGCCAGGCCTCGCAAGCGAACAGTCTTGACAAGTATACGGTGCAGAGGGGTGCGCCGCGCACGGAGCCGCCCGCGAGCGGCCAGCAGGCTCCGCATGAACCTTCTCTGGCTAGCATCATGACGGCGATTCAGGGACTGGGCACCACCCTTGAAACCAAAATCGACAAGATGGCCATAGAGGTTAATCTCCTCCGGGCGGATCTCAACAAAACGTCGGAAAAGGCCAGGGCCAACGAAAACGACATAGTGGACCTGCGGGCATCCACCAAACGTCTTGAGCAAAGAGTGGACGACCTGGTCCATCAACATCGCCAGATGGCGCTACGGCTGGACGACCAGGAAGGGAGAGCCAGACGGAGTAACATACGCCTCGTTGGCGTTCCGGAGGATCTTGAGGGGCCTAGCGTGGAGCTGTTCGTGGAGGAACTCATTCTTCACCACCTCAAACCAAAGCGTCTGTCCACCATCTTTACAGTCGAACGCGCGCACCGGGCGCCCATCCCGAAACCTAAACCGGGGGCGCCACCACGGACAATTATAGCTAAAATATTGAATTACAGAGACAGGGACGCAGTCCTTCAGGCCGCCAGACAATCCGGGGATCTGCTATATGAGAACGCTGTGATACGTTTCTTTCCAGATTTCACCCTCCAGGTTCAGCGTGAAAGGAGGTCATTTTCGGGAGTGAAAGCGGCACTCCGAGAGAGGGGTCTCAGGTACATGATGTTCTTCCCTGCGAAGCTCAAGGTCCTCCGAGGGGGAAAATCCTTCTTTTTCACGTCGCCGGCGGAGGTGCAGGACTGGCTTGACAGGGAGGTGGCCTCGACGGGAGAGGGAGCGGAGGCCCAGAACTGGAGAGACACGCAAAATGCATCTCCGGGCTCTACGACCGGGAGATCTGATCGAGAGGACCAAAGTCAGCGCGCCTGGAGGTCCCGCTCCGCGAGTCCAAGCTGAGGGTCGAGAGAAAGGACATGTGAGGACGGCTTCCGAGAACTCGAGGAACTGATAAGTGTCACTGTATTATATGATTATGTTGCCCTACCTATTAGACTTTGTTCACTTAGAGGGGTTCGTTCCTAATGGGACTTCACTCATGACTGTGGACGCCACACTTCTGGGACACAGGACTTCGGTACTGTTGGCAGGAGGCGGGGGGGAGGGGGTGGGGGGGGTGACGGGGCCTGCACACGCTTCCCGTGACCGGTCCTCCTCGAAAGGGGGTGGGTTGGTCACTGTTGTAGTTCCTCTTCGGAGGCGTTTTTGGGGCGAAAGGCACTCTGCTAATTGGGGATGTGGGTAGTTTTGAACCCGCGGAGCAGGGCGGCAGGGTGGGGGGGTGTCCGGGGGGAGTTGGGGGGATGAGTGGTGAGGGGCAGGGGTGGGCTTGGGACAGTTGGGTGCCAGTGGGATGTACTCATGCCGTACTGATCAGAAATCGTATTGACACTGAATGTTGGGAGGGCGGCGGGGGGGATGGGGATGTTGGGGATGTTTTACAGTCATGTGTAGTCAGCAATGTCAGGTTTGTTCTCAGCGCCAGTATGCAGAATAGCATCTTGTCACACAGCAATGGTTATGGCTAGCAAATGGGAGAAGAGCCTCAGGGTTTTGAGCTGGAACGTGAACGGGTTGGGGGACAAATTGAAGCGCACCATAGTCCTACGATTTATAAAGCGACACCAGCCGGACGCAGTCCTGCTGCAGGAAACACACCTCATGGGGAACACTTGCCAGGCCCTCAATAGGTGGGGATACACCCTTGCAGTCCACTCCGGCTTCACTTCCGGGTCCAGGGGCGTTGGGGTCCTGCTGCGCCGCGCACTACCCTTCCGCATAGATCACACAGAATCGGACCCGCAGGGTCGTTTTGCAGTGGTGTCCGGTAGGTGGGAAGGCTACCGCCTCAACCTACTCTCGATATACATCCCCCCTGGTTTGCAGACTCAAGCGTACGCTGATTTGGGCACACTACTTCTCTCCCTTCCTGAGGGTCAACTGGTACTGGGAGGGGACTACAACGCGGTGGTGTCAGGGACCCTAGACAGACAACCCCCACGGGTCACACCACAGGGGCAAAAGTGGTTGACTGACTTCCTGGACGCCTTTGGGCTCACGGATGTATGGCGACTAATGCACCCCGCTGACGCTCACTTCACCTTCTTTTCTGGCCCGCACAAATCATTCTCCCGCCTTGATTATATCCTCACAGTGCTGCACCATGATATGGTGATACGAGAAGCTGCACACCTTCCTCGCGGCATATCGGACCACTCGCCGGTTAGTACCCACATAACATTCGGGACTAGACGTGAGGGATGCATTGCACCAATCAGCGCCTGGCATCTGAAAAATGAGGAGCTCAGTGCGAAGTTGTCAAAGTCAATAACCAACTACTTTGAGGATAACGTGGGATCGGTCGACTCCCCCGTAACCCTGTGGGAGGCCTTCAAAACCGTGATCAGGGGGGAGGCGTTGTCAGCCATAGCCGGTGGAAGAAGGGATAGAGAACGGCAGGTTGCGACAGTGGAGGCGGATCTGGCGGAGTTGGAGAGGGAGGCGCGAGAGGAGGGGGCGATTAATGTACAGCACCGCTTGCAGGTGAAGACTCAGGAATACAGGGATTTAGTCGCGCAGGAGGCCAGGACGGCGGCCATGCACAAGATGGGGAGGGTATATGACCAGGGAGACAAAGCTGGGAAACTTATAGCTTGGCTCGACAAGAAACAACAGGCCAGTAGAGTGTTGCCGGAAATACGAACGGCTGCGGGGATAGTAGTGACTGAGCCCCGGGAGATAGTGGCAGAATTCGCCAGGCACTATAAACAAGTATACAGCCGTGAGTCTGACCGGCCGGAGGAGGACTCGGTGGCCCTCCTGGCGGATATCAGACTGCCTTGTCTGTCGGAGGAAGACCGGGCTGCCCTTGAGGGCCCGCTCGAAGCCTCTGAGCTTCAACGCGCTATAGCTGACCTCCGCCCGGGGAAGGCCATGGGACCTAACGGCCTCCCAATAGAGCTCTACAAGCTTAAACCTGATGCCCTTGGCGCGCACCTTAAACGCATGTTCGATGTTAGTAGGGAGGCAGGGGAGCTGCCCAGAGACCAACGCATAGCAACTATAGTGGCGATACCGAAGGAGGGTAGACCTCAAGACGTCTGTACCTCATACAGGCCAATTTCGTTGCTCAACGCTGAGCCGAAGATTCTGGCTAAAACACTGGCAAATCGACTCCAGCCGGTCCTCTCTGCACTGGTCCACCCAGACCAGTCTGGTTTCATGCCCCGCCGCAACACCGCACTGAACATCAGGCGCCTCAACGGCGTACTCGGGCAGCGACATAGGCTACGGGAGGATGCAGTGGTGCTCTCCCTTGATGCCACTATGGCGTTTGACACCCTTGAGTGGCCATATATGATCGCGGTACTTCGCAAATTGGGCTTTGGGCCTAATTTTATCTCCTGGATTTGTCTCCTCTATGCCGAACCGCTGGCCCAAGTGGTAGTCAACGGTAAGGCATCTGAGGTCTTTACTCTGGGGAGGGGAACACGACAGGGCTGCCCTCTCTCGCCCCTCCTATTCGCGCTTTCCCTGGAGCCGCTAGCGGCCTGGATACGGCACGACGTCTACCTTAAAGGGATAGCGTGGACGGAGGGTTGGGAGGACAAGATCTCCCTATACGCCGACGATATCCTCCTCTACCTCACTCGACCAAGTAGATCTATAGTAGCGGCACTTGACATCTTTGAGAGCTTCGGGCGGAACTCTGGGTTCCGGATAAATTGGAGCAAATCCCACCTCTACGTGCTCCGAGGGGACCCTCCGAGACTCCCCGCCACCTGTCCTATTACAGTGACGGCGGACGGATTTAGATACCTGGGAGTCTTCGTCTCCGCGGACAAGTCTCTGCTATACGAAAAGAACCTTCTCCCGCCTCTGCAGAGATTTCAGCGAGATGTCGGGTCCTGGCGACAACTCCCGCTCTCATTGCTGGGCAGAGCAGCCCTCTTTAAAATGATGGCTCTGCCCAGATTTCTCTATGCAGTACAAAACTACCCGGATCTAATACCGAACTCGTACTTTGCTGCGATCGAAGCGGCGCAACGTGACCTCCTCTGGGCGGGGGTGCCTAGGATAGCACTGCACAAACTCACGTTGGGATGGTACGACGGTGGAATAGCCCTCCCTGACGTCCGCAAATACTACTGGGCTGCCCACCTCTCAGCCATAAACCATGGTACATACGGTGATGGGAATGACCCCGGGTACGGGATGGACAGATGGCTACTTCCTGGGGGAAACTACGAAATCGCTCTCTATTCTAGGCCAGGTAAACATCACCTCACGGGTCCGACCAAACACTCGGTACAAGTATGGCATGCTGCGCAGCGAAAAATGGGGTGGTCCGGTGTCCTGACTATGTTCACCCCACTCTGGGCGTCGGAGAAACTGGGTAACTTGGGACGCACTAAGGGGTTCCGTAACTGGGACCTGATAGGGATCTCGCGGGTTGGGGACATGTGGGGCCCCAAAGGAATCCACACATTCACACACTTGCAAGATACGTATGCCTTGGCCCCCACAGAACACTTTAGATACTTACAAGTGAGACATTCCCTGCAAACCAACATCCAGCCGGACACCACACCGCCTCAGGCCTCACCACTTGAGGACAGATTACTTGATGGGTATATCCCTGATCACGCCATCTCTCTTACCTACAAAAAACTGATCAACAACCCCCCCGACATGCTCCTCTCCCTCAAAGAGAAATGGGTTGCAGACGGGCTTGAGATGGACGAGGAGGAGTGGACCTGGGCTCTTGCCTCCCCTAGGGAAGTGGCGATATCTGCCAGATTGCGTTTGATACAATTAAAAATTGTGCATAGAGTATACATCTCCTGCACTAGGCTGCAAGCTATGGGGAGGGGAGGAGAGGGCCTTTGCAGAAGAGGATGTGGCGGGCAAGGCACCTTCTTCCACATACTGTGGGATTGTCCGAAGGTACAAAGATACTGGAGAAGGGTGGTGCAATGTATGGGGGAGGTGTGGGAGACGGAGATCCGTTTTGAGGCCAAGAAATGTCTCCTGAACATTTGGGAACCCACTGACCTGCCTTCTAAAGGGAGGATATGGGTGACCCTTGGGCAGATGGTGGCCAAGAGGAACATCGCCAGGCTTTGGGGGGCCCCTACTTCACCGAAATTTGTGGACTGGCAAAGCGACATGGACTGGTGCATGCTGCAGGAAAAGACTGTGTATATAGCGAGAGGTTGCCCCCGCAAATGGGGTGAGGTCTGGTCCGGCTGGAACGTTTTTAGAGGCAACCTCTGTGAACCACCCCTTGTATCGCGGCCTGGCTCAGAAGACCTGGACTAAACTGTTGGTCTATTGCTGTGAATACGGAACTGTCTTGATTTGTTTCAAATTGTATTTCTGCTGGGGTAACGGACATGAGCTGACTGTAATTGATTGCTATGTTTGATTTCTTTTCCTGACTAATAAAAAGAATTTTCAAAAAAAAAAAAAAGTATTATTATTATCCAAAGGAACCTTAATTAGCAACCTTAGAATAATGAAAGATTCAGGAAAAAAAACAACTCCAAGTAACAAAAGCAACTCTGTGACAACAGCAGTAACCAATGAGTGATCTACATAAAAAACAATCATCTGCATGCTACACCTTGTGTTGTGCAGGAGGCACATTACTTCTCTGTGCTACTTTATCAGCCAAAACTGGGACTAGGCAAATTCATCACCAGAATGAAACTGAAATGTCTTTATTATCGCCTATTGTCATTCTGAATGTGACAATCAGCCAGCAGACAGAATGGAAAGGGGCGACCGCTCGGTCCCCCCGAACGTATGGATGGGTGACCCGAACCTCCCGGGAAGCCATTTTGGGCGGGGTGGGCGTAGCCCGGCTGGTATGCCCAAAGCGGCGTAGCCGGGGCGCGCCTTCCCCCACCCGAGAGGGGTTGTCCTAGACACCTCGACGGAAGACCACGCCCCGTAGGCGTATCGGGGACGGGTACACGCCCTCCCGCAGAAGGATAAAGGAGCGGGAACTCAGAAGGTCGTCCTCTTGTTCCTCGGATCGGAAGGCTGCACCCACTCGTTGCTCGTGAGCCCTCGACGGAACAAGCAGCAATTTTGAACGTGGTAATCCTGTTTTTTATCTTTCAGCTTCGACACAGTTTTCAGGACCTCGTGGATAGACCAAAGGCGGAGGACTCGAAACCATGCCTAGCAAGCAAGCAGGAAAGGGTTCCGAGATGGAGAAGGTGTTACGCCTGTTGTCGAACCGGATGGCTTGTATGGACCGAAAGCTCGGTCAAGTCCAATCGCTCGGTAGAGGTTTGGCGGAGGTGAGGAAGCAATTGGCCGCATTGAACGACCCAGGTCAGCCGAAAAAGGTAATAGGCCCGGCCATGCCGGGAGTTGCCCCCAGGGTTGGCAGGAAGAGGGTCAAAGAGAGGGCGGTTTCAGGGGAAGTCACGGTCCCAGAGGTACCTCCCATCACCCCCCTTATACCGGCTGAGAACCCAGAGTTAGGCCAGCCGATCCCAAGAGTGATCACCCCGGCCGAGGACGATGAGATGCCCCCAGAATTGGCCGCACAGTTGACGGCATGGCTCAAGACAAAGGTGGGGGGCACAGTGACCCTGGGAGATCCGGCCGAAGATGCCAGGGTACTAATAAAGCAGTTACGGCAATCGAGAGATGCCGCAAGGGCGAGTGTTCCTCTTGTTCCCCCACAGGTGGCGCCTGGAGTACCAGCAGCTGGTCAAGAGAAGACGGCGGCAACAACAGCCGATCCGGGTAAGCTTGCATTGCCGATGGGGGGGGAGGGCTCGATACCCTCAAGGCGGGAAAAAGTTGCAAAGCACATTCCCATGGCCACGAAAGAGTTAAAATGGGGAGACAAGTATGTCAACATGTTTTCATTGTTAACGGACCATCGTGAGATGGAGTATGCTAAAACGCAGAAAGATTTGTGGCACCCTGGTGTCTGGCGCGCCAAGATGGCCGAGTTCAGGGTGGACGAGACAGTGACGAACTGGGTTAAGGCCTTCTCTATATTTACCGCAGTTATGGGGGAACGTAAACCTGAGGTTATGACTGAGTTGGTTTGCTATCAGAATCGCATTATGGATTTTTATTCAATGTATGAGGGGGAAGAATGGAAAGGCTATGACATGAAGTTCCGTAAAGCAAAGGAATATGATGGTTCTTTGTCTTGGGATTGTTTGGACTCGGTGTCATGGCACAAGCAACTTCTGCCAGGGGCGATAGGTACGTCCTCGCCAGGCGGGAGCGGGTCCGGAGTGGTCCGCCAAAAGCCTGGGGTGCCCTTTCGAGCAGGGACAGGCGGGGGTTATCAGCCTAGAGTTGGTGGGAATGGCGGAAAAGGGGGGGTCTGTTGGGGCTTCAATCGAGGCAACTGTAACAGACCGCAGGGGACATGCAAGTTTAAGCATGTGTGTGCCGGCTGTGGGAATTCCTCACACCCGGAAAGTGCATGTAGATCAAAAAATGGCGGGACGGGAGGAAAAGGTGGGTCTAAGCAGGAGTGAAGTGGACCTTTGTGACCGATTGCCTACACCCGTTGATCTCATGGTTATGATTCCGTGGTTAAACAAATACCCTGATCATGTATCCGCTGGGGTGTTGAGGAAGGGATTCTTACATGGCTTCCACATCCCGGCGGGGGACTTTCGGGGGAACTCCTTTTGTAGAAACCAGTTATCGGTACGACACAACCCAGGCGTGGCAGAAAAGAAAATAGCAAAAGAGGTCAGTGTGGGGCGAGTGGCTGGCCCCTTTTCTTGCCCGCCGGTGGCCGAGTTCATCTGTTCCCCGTTAGGGGTTGTCCCGAAGAAAGATCCGGGGGAGTTTAGGCTCATACATAACCTTTCTGCTCATAGGGGTTCCTCGGTGAATGATGCCATTGACCCAGAAGTTTGTTCGGCACGATACGCATCGTTCGACGATGCCGTGGCCATGTTGAACCACCTAGGCCCTGGGACGCTGATGGCGAAATGTGATATCGAATCAGCATTCCGGTTGCTGCCGGTGCACCCGCAGGATCAGCGCCTGCTAGGTTTTGCATTTCAGGGAAGTTATTACATGGATAAATGCATGCCCATGGGTTGCTCCATTTCATGTGCATATTTTGAGATGTTTAGCTGTTTTTTGGAATGGGCATTTACCGAGGCTACAGGACATAGACATGTTATGCATTATCTGGATGACTTTCTGTTTTTGGGGGCAGCCGGGGATACGAACTGCGCACAGGCACTGTATGATTTCTGCATTCTCATGAATGAATTTGGTGTCCCATTGGCACCAGGTAAGACGGTTGGACCATCTACTTCACTGGAGTTTCTGGGAATTGAGCTCGGTTCTGTGGAGGGGTGTTTCCGATTACCAGTTGAAAAAGTGATCAAGTTCCGGGCTTCCTTGATGCAATGCCTGGGTGGGGAGAAAGTGACCCTGCACCAGTTACAACAAACAGTGGGTCAGCTTAATTTTGCCTTGAGGGTGATTCCCATGGCCCGCCCGTTTTCGCGCTCTATCGCGCAAGCTATGGGAGGTCTCAAAGAGGGTCACCACCGTACGAGACTGTCTGGAGAGGTTCGCCAGGATATGCGTATTTGGTTGGCATTTCTGGCGGACTTCAACGGTCGAGTCGTCTGGAACTCCCCGCCAGAGTCTTCGGAGGAATTAGGTCTATGGACCGACTCGGCAGGGAGCGTGGGTTTTGGCGCCATCTTAGGTGATCGATGGTCGGCACAACCATGGCCAACATGGTGGCACTCCAATGGTCTCACAGGTAACATTGGGTTCTTGGAGTTATTCCCCATCTGGGTTGCTCTGATGACATGGGCTGACGACTTTAGGGACCGCTCAGTGGTTTTTTGGTCTGACAATATGACTGTGGTCGAGTGCATTAACCAACAGGCAGCACGCTGCAAAATGATCTTGAGATTGTTGAAAGAGATTGTGCTACTTTGCATGAGACTGAATGTACTGTTCAGGGCGAAACATGTGCCAGGTGTACTGAATCATGCGGCTGATGCACTCTCTCGTTCACAAATACAGGCATTCAGGGGTTATCTGCCCACAGCAGACCCAGAGGTAGCACCATTCCCAGAAGCAATGTGGCTAATCGGTGCCTCGGATTACAAGACCTCGTGGCAGCGAGTCTAGCCCCCAGGACAAGGAAAGCATACGAAGGAGCGTTTCGTTCCTATTGCACATATTTAGGTCCCACAGGGAGTCAGAATTGGGGTCATGAGGAATCCTTCCTGGGGTACCTGGTAGCACTACACAGGGAGGGCCGATCAGTGGCAACGGCCGGTAGGCATAGGGCGGCCATTTCCTTCATGGCCCAGGTACATGGCATAAAAGACCCTACAGGTTCTTTTTTGGTGAAGAAAGCCCTCCGCGGCTGGCAGCGCCTTGAGGGTTGCAAGAAAGATACGAGGCACCCGATTGGCTTAGACAGACTGTCTCTGCTTTTAGCAAAGCTGGATGTTATGTTATGTTATGTTATGTTATGTTAAAATGAATTTATATAGCGCACGGCTACTCCGACAGAGTGTCCCGGCGCTTTCCACAAACAGCTCAGTGTGTAGTAACATAACACGAAACAAAATACAGAAAAAAAGAAAAAGACCCACCAAAAGAGCAACTAGACATTAAAAAGCCACGTCTTCAGGCTCTTCCTAAATTGAAACAGATTAGGGATACTGCGTAACGCCAGTGGTAGGGAATTCCACAACTGGGGTGCCTTAAAGCCGAAGGAGCGGCCCCCAGTGCGGGCCTTCCGCACGCGAGGAACCACGGCAGTAAAAAGAGATTCGGAACGCAGTGAACGAGCAGGGCGGTAAAAGATCAGCCTGCGCCGTAAATACCCGGCCCCGGAGCCAAACAATGCCTTGTGCATCAACGTAAGGGATTTAAACATAATCCGCTTACGGATGGGCAGCCAATGGAGCTTCTGTAACAACCCCGAAGCTCGCGATCGCCTATGCAGGCCAAAAATCGCGCGGGCAGCAGAATTTTGCGCCACCTGTAAACGCTGGACCAGGTAATCAGGAAGGCCAAGAAAGAGGGCATTGGCATAGTCCAGCCTAGACCTAATAAGCGCCTGCACGGTAATCCGCCTGTGCTCCGCAGAAAGCAATGGAAGAAACTTGCGGAGCATCTTCAAAATACCGAAGCAAGTTCCAACCAGACCAAGTACATGGGCTCTCAATGACAACTTATTGTCAAGTTTAACCCCGAGATTTTTGGCAACCAAGGATGACTGTGCCGGAGGGCTCATTTCTGCCGGCCACCATTGCCGCCACTCAGGGTCAGTGACACATCCAAAGAATAGAACCTCCGATTTACTGGATTTGGCCTTCAAGTTGTTATGCTGCAACCAATCGAATACTATGCCCAAACAGCCCCGAATACTCTCTCCATCAAATGGCTGTTCTTTGCCACATGTAAAGAGGAGTTGCGTATCATCGGCGTAGGACACGATCTGGGCCCCGTAAGCCTCCACCGCCGCCGCCAAAGGGGACATAAAGATGTTAAACAACGATGGGCTCAACACAGAGCCCTGTGGAACCCCGACCCCCAAAGGCGGCATCTCGGCGGAGCTCCGCGAGACCCAGATCGTCTGGCGGCGGCCTTCCAGAAAAGATGTAAACCATTTGAACACCGTCCCACTAATGCCGATGTCATGGAGCCTGGCGAGGAGCGCCGCATGAGGGACGGTGTCAAAGGCCGCCGACAGGTCCAACATGACTAGCATGGCCTTGCACCAACATCCAAAGTCTCCCTGATGATCTCCGAGACCTCCAACAACGCCGTTTCCGTGCTAAAGTTAGGACGGAATCCGGATTGGGAGGGATGGAGCAAATGATTCGTTTCTAAAAAGCTCGACAAGACGCCATGAACATGTTTCTCGGTGATCTTGGCCAAAGCCGGAAGAAGTGAAATTGGCCTGTAATTGGCCAAGACCTCGGCATCAAGACCCGGCTTTTTCAAGAGGGGGATGACCATCGCCCTCTTCCAGGTGCAAGGCACCCTCCCCTCCCTCAGGGAGGCGTTGAGGATAGGATTAACCAGAGGATTCACCACCGCCGCCATCTCAGCCAAAAATTTGGCAGGGCAGGGGTCAAGTGGCGAACCTGATTTAAGGCTGGCAAGCAGCACCCGCGACGCCTCGCTCGTGACAGCAGGAAAGTCTGTCAACACTGCGACAGGCGTGGGCGGTAGCTCACATCCCGCCCTGGGGCCGCAACCGCTCTCCTCAACGTTCTCCGAGAAAGAGGCCTGAATTGCCTTGATCTTGTTGGTGAAAAAACTGGCAAGAACACATGCCCACGCCTCCGATGATACTGGCGGGGGTGAATGGGAACTGGGGGTCGTGAACTCCTTCACCACAGTGAAGATCTCCTTACAGGAGTTCGCCGCCGCCTCAATCCTCCTAGCAAGGTATTCTTTCTTGGCCCCAAGGATGTCCCGGTGATAGGCCTTGATAGCCGCCCTATAGGCAAGTTTGGCCTCCCCATTGTACTGAAGGCGCCAGGCCCGCTCAGCAACCTTGCACTGGCTGCGAGCCACCCTCAGCGCCTCTGTGAACCACGGCGCAGATTGCCGTACTACCGTGGACCGAGGGACTACCTGTGGGGCCAGATCGTCCAGCCTTTCGATCAACCACGACTGCAAGGCCTCCGTGTCTCTTTCCAAAACACCCGAGAGCTGGCAAGGGTGTTCCACGAGCGCCTGCTCTAGCATATCAGATGTCACTCTATGCAGTGCTCTCGAGGCTGGTCTAGGTAACACGGGAGCAATGTTGTCCGGCCGCCCATTCTCCGATACAGAAAACTTGATCAGCCTGTGGTCCGTCCAGAGCACAGGCAAAGTTTCTACATCAGTAATCGGAACTGATGAAAACACTTGATCGAGGGTATGCCCTCTCTCATGCGTAGGACCAGACACATATGGGGCGAGACCCAGTGGAGATGTTATGTCCAGCAATTTAATGGTATCCGGGTCGCCTGTCACATCAAGATGGAAGTTGAAGTCGCCAGCCACTACGCAATGCTGAGTGGTCAGCGCCAACTCGGAAATGGTTATCTGCAGATCCTCCAGGAAGGAGCCCATAGGGCCTGGCGCCCTATAGACCAGCAGCACCTTAAGTGCTTGGGCCGGGGACAGTCTGAGCGTGAAGGCAATGGATTCCGAACTCCCAATGGGATTTGGAGGGAGAACCGAACAGGAGACATTCTTCCTCACCACCACCGCCACTCCGCCGCCCCTACCCTTCTCTCTGTCCTGCCGGAAGATGTTATAAGCCGGAGGAATAGCAGAGAAAATATCCGGATTTGACGCTTCTCCCAACCAAGTTTCGGTAAGGAGAAGACACAAGGGGTTTTCCCTCACAAGAAGATCAAATAAATACAGGGCATGACAGCCCAACGACCTCGTATTCAGCAACAAGCAGAGGTGCTTAACCCGAGCCTCTAAAGGTCTATGCACGTTGACCGGTGTCCAAGTGGGCGACCAGCCACAGGCCGGGCAGCGCCGTTTGCCATTAAAGCGCCCAGGAAAGACCGAGCGACAAGAGCATGAATAGGTCTGCATGGCACGCAACATCGCCGAGGTGTAGGTGATCATCCTCCCTCCTCGACTAGCCGGGCCGCAGTCCACCGCCGCCCCGGCGCCTCCGGGACGCTGACGGGCGCAGATGGGCAGGACTCCGGCACGACTCAGGCTAAGCGAGGGCGTCCACCTGCGCGTACCGCTGCGCGTAGGGGAGCGACTTTAAATAGGCTCTCCAGTGAGCCCTTGGCGCGCGAGTCCGCTCAAAGATGGCGGCCGCCGCCGAATACCAAGCCCCAAACAAAGATGGCACCCGAAATGGAAGCCCAAGACCCGGACCCGGACCCACCAAAGTGGTGGTGCTTTGGAGGCACAGAGGTGCACTTTTTTACATGCAGTAAGGGGAGCGGGGCGTAAGCTGGAGACAGCAAGTTTAAAAACAGGGGTAAGTTGAACACAAAAGTAACCAAAATAGAAAACGAAGGGAAGGTTAAAATTTACACAGCGCTAGTCCAGCGCGCTTGCAGCAGTGTGGTAGGTGGTAGAGACCCCTGCCACACGAAGGACCGCCTTAAATAGGCTCTCCAGTGAGCCCTTGGCGCGCGAGTCCGCTCAAAGATGGCGGCCGCCGCCGAATACCAAGCCCCAAACAAAGATGGCGCCCGAAATGGAAGCCCAAGACCCGGACCCGGACCCACCAAAGTGGTGGTGCTTTGGAGGCACAGAGGTACACTTTTTTACATGCAGTAAGGGGAGCGGGGCGTAAGCTGGATACAGCAAGTTTAAAAACAGGGGTAAGTTGAACACAAAAGTAACCAAAATAGAAAACGAAGGGAAGGTTAAAATTTACACAGCGCTAGTCCAGCGCGCTTGCAGCAGTGTGGTAGGTGGTAGAGACCCCTGCCACACGAAGGACCGCCTTAAATAGGCTCTCCAGTGAGCCCTTGGCGCGCGAGTCCGCTCAAAGATGGCGGCGGGCGCCGAATACCAAGCCCCAAACAAAGATGGCGCCCTAAATGGAAGCCCAAGACCCGGACCCGGACCCACCAAAGTGGTGGTGCTTTGGAGGCACAGAGGTACACTTTTTTACATGCAGTAAGGGGAGCGGGGCGTAAGCTGGATACAGCAAGTTTAAAAACAGGGGTAAGTTGAACACAAAAGTAACCAAAATAGAAAACGAAGGGAAGGTTAAAATTTACACAGCGCTAGTCCAGCGCGCTTGCAGCAGTGTGGTAGGTGGTAGAGACCCCTGCCACACGAAGGACCGCCTTAAATAGGCTCTCCAGTGAGCCCTTGGCGCGCGAGTCCGCTCAAAGATGGCGGCGGCCGCCGAATACCAAGCCCCAAACAAAGATGGCGCCCTAAATGGAAGCCCAAGACCCGGACCCGGACCCACCAAAGTGGTGGTGCTTTGGAGGCACAGAGGTGCACTTTTTTACATGCAGTAAGGGGAGCGGGGCGTAAGCTGGAGACAGCAAGTTTAAAAACAGGGGTAAGTTGAACACAAAAGTAACCAAAATAGAAAACGAAGGGAAGGTTAAAATTTACACAGCGCTAGTCCAGCACGCTTGCAGCAGTGTGGTAGGTGGTAGAGACCCCTGCCACACGAAGGACCGCCTTAAATAGGCTCTCCGGTGAGCCCTTGGCGCGCGAGTCCGCTCAAAGATGTGGGCCGCCGCCGAATACCAAGCCCCAAACAAAGATGGCGCCCGAAATGGAAGCCCAAGACCCGGACCCGGACCCACCAAAGTGGTGGTGCTTTGGAGGCACAGAGGTGCACTTTTTTACATGCAGTAAGGGGAGCGGGGCGTAAGCTGGAGACAGCAAGTTTAAAAACAGGGGTAAGTTGAACACAAAAGTAACCAAAATAGAAAACGAAGGGAAGGTTAAAATTTACACAGCGCTAGTCCAGCGCGCTTGCAGCAGTGTGGTAGGTGGTAGAGCCGTGTTCCTCCCATTACGAAGCAGTTCTGTTCCGGGCAGCGTTCACATTGGCATTCCATGGGGCCATGAGGGTGAGCGAACTTGTCGCAAAGAACAAGAGAGATATGGAGGGAGGTTTGTGCAGGGATCACATCCAGATAAGGGGTGATTCGATGGTAATCATGATAGCCAGGTCCAAGACTGACCAGGGGGCTATGGGAGATAGTGTTGTCGTGCAGCGCAGCCGTGGGTCCCCCGTCTGCCCATTGAAGTGTGTGGAAGACTATTTGGCGCTAAGAGCGGCCGCTTGGGGGGGGAGCTTGCTCCGACACAGGGATGGCACCCCACTGACGAGATTTCAGTTTCAGAGGGTGCTAGCACTGGTAATCGCTGACGCGGGCATGGACCCGTGCGGTTTTGGGACCCACTCCTTTAGGATAGGGGCTGCTACTGAGGCTACAGCCAGGGGTCAGAGTGCTGAGGAAGTGAAACAATTGGGCCGTTGGTCCTCGAATTGCTTCAAGAGGTATGTGCGCTTGCACATGTTGTAAGTGATCAATTGACATGCACTCACGTTTTCTGTCTTTTGTTTACTTTGCAGTTTCGCGAGCCTGCCACGCAGGGCGGAATTGGAGGTCGACCCAGCATCAAGAGACCAGCGGTCGGAGGTCACCGTCTGGAGAGAGGATGGTATGGGTCGTGGGCCACACATACGTGAGGCGCGCCGGTGACGTATTCAAGGAAGGTGACGCGATTCACGCACCTGGGGAATACGGGTTCAGAGTGGCCTTCCATGGGAAGGGTGGGCTAGTTTTTGACAACTTCGAGTCATTTTTCGAGGGACTTCTAGGGCGGCATAGGTCACCGCCATCTGTAGTCATAGTACACCTGGGAGGCAACGACTTGGTGGCACTGGGTAGACGAGTGTTACTTGAACGTATCTTGTCTGCTGTTAGCTGGTTGGCTAAAAGAGTCCCGGGGTGCACGATTGCCTGGTCCCATATGATTCCTAGAAGGAGGTGGCAGGGGGGCCTTTCGGTGTCAGCTCTGAACCATTCAGTTAAACGGGTCAATAATAAGATTGGTAGATTGTTCCGTTCTGCACAGTTGCATGTCATTCCTCATGGGTGTATCCGGGGTGACCATATGTATCTGAACGATGGGGTTCACCTGTCCAGGGAGGGGAATGATTTACTCATAGGAGACTTTGTTGCATGGCTAAGAGGTTTGAGGAAGCATGACTTATAGGAGGAGTAGGGGGGACCGGATCGTCGGTCAACTATCCGGTCTGTGGCGGTAAGGTCATGATCGGTGAGCAGTAATTTCAAGGTCCCTAGAGTGGGGCGCCACCCACAATGGATGGGAGCGCCCGGGGGAAGACGGCCATTGGCCCCTTCCACGGGGAGGCGGCACCCACTAAGGATGGGGCGCCTATGGGGAGATGGCCATGGGCCCCTCCCAGGGGGGGAGGCGGTTAGATGCCCCTCCTTACTAATTTCCCGGGGGCCGGATATCCGCGACGGCGGATAGAGAGTGTGGGGTTGGGGGGAGAGTCCACGCTGTCCTTCCTACAGAGACCTCATACGGGAACTCGGACGACCCTTAAGATGGCGTCGAGTAGAAAGGGGGCCCCCACCACGACAAGGGAAGTTACAGTTGGCAATGAGGGTAGAGCCCTCTGCGCATGCGCCACTCACACAGTGAGGGCGGGAGTTTGGTAGTAGGGATCTGACACCGGTTAAGACCTTGCCGTTGGCCCTTAATGCTAGGATGTACAATTTGAGTTAGAGTGTATGCATTTTCAGGATGTTAGCCAAAAGTACATGACTGCATCTAAATGTAATAAATGACAAATTGTACATAATGCATAATGATGAAACTTTTATTTAATGTTTTAAATTTTGTTTCATATTTTAATAAATACGGCCGGGAGGGTGACTCCCTCCCGCCTTCCAAAAGTTCAACTATTGTCCGACTTCCCATCCTTGGGGATATGTGTTGGTAGGGGGTGGCGGGCATCCCGGCCATATGGAAAGGGGCGACCGCTCGGTCCCCCCGAATGTATGGATGGGTGACCCGAACCTCCCGGGAAGCCATTTTGGGCGGGGTGGGCGTAGCTCGGCTGGTATGCCCAAAGCGGCGTAGCCGGGGCGCGCCTTCCCCCGCCCGAGAGGGGTTGTCCTAGACACCTCGACGGAAGACCACGCCCCATAGGCGTATCGGGGATGGGTACACGCCCTCCCGCAGAAGGATAAAGGAGCGGGAACTCAGAAGATCGTCCTCTTGCTCCTCGGATCGGAAGGCTGCACCCACTCGTTGCTCGTGAGCCCTCGACGGAACAAGCAGCAATTTTGACCCACCCACCAGCCCCTTATAGCAAATGTCTAGAAGAAATAAAGTTTTGCTGAGTGATGAAAGTATAGGACTTCTTTTTTTTTTTAAAGATTTGGTTTGCATTGGAGAAATGTCTTCTTGCAGGAAAAATCAGTGAATAACACAGTGAGATGATGTGGAATTTTCTTTTTAGTAGGTAAACAACTGTCGTATTTATTTGTCGGGCGGTAAGGTCATGATCGGTGAGCAGTAATTTCAAGGTACCTAGAGTGGGGCGCCACCCACAATGGATGGGAGCGCCCGGGGGAAGACGGCCATTGGCCCCTTCCACGGGGAGGCGGCACCCACTAAGGATGGGGCGCCTATGGGGAGATGGCCATGGGCCCCTCCCAGGGGGGGAGGCGGTTAGATGCCCCTCCTTACTAATTTCCCGGGGCCGGATATCCGCGACGGCGGATAGAGAGTGTGGGGTTGGTGGGAGAGTCCACGCTGTCCTTCCTACAGAGACCTCATACGGGAACTCGGACGACCCTTAAGATGGCGTCGAGTAGAAAGGGGGCCCCCACCACGACAAGGGAAGTTACAGTTGGCAATGAGGGTAGAGCCCTCTGCGCATGCGCCACTCACACAGTGAGGGCGGGAGTTTGGTAGTAGGGATCTGACACCGGTTAAGACCTTGCCGTTGGCCCTTAATGCTAGGATGTACAATTTGAGTTAGAGTGTATGCATTTTCAGGATGTTAGCCAAAAGTACATGACTGCATCTAAATGTAATAAATGACAAATTGTACATAATGCATAATGATGAAACTTTTATTTAATGTTTTAAATTTTGTTTCATATTTTAATAAATACGGCCGGGAGGGTGACTCCCTCCCGCCTTCCAAAAGTTCAACTATTGTCCGACTTCCCATCCTTGGGGATATGTGTTGGGAGGGGGTGGCGGGCATCCCGGCCATATGACAGGTAGGTCGACAGTCGGTGTGAGGTCAGGAAAGGGGCTGCTCTGGAGTTCAGAGGAGGAGTGCGAGCAGCCCCAACTCAGACATCTGCAGAACACCAAGGCTTATTGCAGGGGAACAGCAAAGCTCGCTGCAATCCCCAGAATTATGGATAAAAGGCGTCTGTAAAAGGAATCATAATCAAGGCCGGACTGGCCGTAGAGGGCACCAGGCCGGTTTGTACGCTGGTTTTGGGCCCCTGGGGGCTGTTTTTTTTACCGGGGGACTGCAATATCGGCCCCCGGTAACAAAATCGGCCGAAACCGGTCCTTACAGACAGCAAGGCCGCAACCTCTCAGCCCCCGGGGGGGCCCGCCGAGCAATTTGCCAGGACCGGTTTCGGTTCCCAGTCCGGCCCTGATCATCATGGACAATGGACGTGAGGCCCAAATAAAGGATGGTCTGTGAAATTTACAGACAGGCGGTCACCCTAGTGAGGGACCTTGCTTAGTCTCTTTCATAAAGGTTATAGCCTTTACACAGACAGTTTCTATACAGGAATTTAGCAGTTTAGAGCACTATCCACTGTTGGCACTGTGCCATGTGGAAATATTTGAACCTACCACAAAGGATTCCCTCAGCATTTGTCTGTTAAAAGCTCAAATGCTACAAATGGTCAGTGCTGTACCTTGTGTTGAAATGAACTGCTCACTAAGAAATTCTGTGACAGACTGGAAATCCATGTGCTCACGACAATTCATAATGAGCGCCCTTCTCCTGTCACAAACATTTGACAGAAAGGAATAAGCCCAAATCTGTACTTAATTATAACAAAAACATGGGTGAAGATGATAAAACTGACCAGTTGCTTCAACCATATGATGCAGCACGTAAATCCCAATCTTTGTCAAAGAAATTGTCTGCACATCTGATCCAGTTGGCAATGTGCTTGTTGTCTATCGTTAGACCATCACCATAAGACTGATGTCCTTCCTTGACTGTGAGTTTCCCGCTATCATCAAGCTCACCGGTGAGAAGCAGCAGTCTTCACTTCATCTATTGTGGAGGATGTTGCAAGTCTGATGGACTGACACTTGCTGACCGGGTTCCTGCAACAGTGAAGAGGAGTCAACCCGATTGAAAATGCAGAGAAGGAGGCAGGAAACTAAAAACTAGTGCCATCTGACCATATAAGCCAGGCATGTGCTTTCTGACTTGCTTCACTTCACACCACACACATTTAAAGTTCTGGAAGGCTCAGTTTGAGAGGGTGTGTCATTACAAATGGACATGCATAGATACTATCTTCAATGGCTCTTTTGACCTGCATAGTCAATCTTTGAAATTGTTGCATCTCAATTGTAAAATCGTAGGAAACTTTTCACCAAAAGAATTACCATAATCCACAATTGTTCATATTTATTAATAATATGTAAGTCATTGTATTTGGTGTGATTCAAGTGATTGGGTACACGTTGGTCACACGTGTGGCCTGATTACTAACACTGTGCTTCATTTGGCTAAATCTTAATGGAAATGCATTTTTAGGAATTTAGGAGAGTCTTTCTAGAATTTCTAGGTGTGTGCTCGAATGTAATTATGCTCACAATGTCGAAGGACTGTGTATCAGAGATGTCCTCCAATTAACCCCAACGTTCTACTATGCAGTGCAAGGAGTTGGATTTTTGGGAATGTTGATTGGATTTTTAGCAGTCACATTGCAGGTTATTTGCATATTTTCACTACTAGGAGGGCCCCTGCCAAGTACAATGAGAATGCAAAAGGCACAAGAAAGAAATGTCCTTCTGAGCTTACCGAGGCGTGGGCATCAATAAAGTTTTACCTGCCAACTTGTAGAATTTTAGTCAGGGCTTACAACCACAAAAAGGCATGACGATATAGTCTAAGGTGTCGATTCCGATCCGGTAAAATCCCCATCCGTACGAATCGTATCCGGAGCCGTTTCCGTACGACTCGTACGGACGCCGTACGACCGGACGATTCCGATCCCGATCGGCCGACCAGGACGCGATTCGTACGGTACACGTCGATTCGTACGGAAAAGCGCACGATCACCTACACACCGTACGGCGCGTACCCCCCATGATCGCAGGGGTATGCGCCGTACCCCTGTGATCATGCGGGGTACGTGCCGTACACCCAGCGTACATGGGGTACGTGCCGTACACCCACCGTACATGGGGTACGGTGCGTACCCCATGTACGCTGGGTGTACGGCACGTTTCCCCGCATGATCACTGGGGTACGGCACGTACCCCTGCGATCATGGGGGGTACGTGCTGTACCCGGGGGGGGGGGGCGTTCCGTACCTGTTTCGGCGCGAACTCTGCGTTTACGACTGTTTTCGGCTCCCGTAGGAAAAGGGTCGTACGGTGCGTACCCGACCCGAATCGTACTTGCTGGGTCGTAAAAACCAGCCGCGAACCGTAGCGATGTCGTGTACAGCGGGTTCCGAGTGAGACTCGTACGGATATTTTAGTCGTACGGAGTCCTGTACGACTCGTACGGACTTTGGCTCCTGGTACGGATCGTACTTCGTCGTACGTACGGGGACGTTTACGGGTACGATTCGTACGGGGAAAAATGCTCCGTACGACGATTCGGAGCGCATTTTACCGGATCGGAATCGACCCCTAAGTGTTGCCTAGACTTGATTTTTTTAAGGATCTCATGTATAGGTCGAAGGCAGTAGGCCAAGGTAGGAGTGACACACAGATCACTCACTACACCTGCCTCTATTCACATAGGTAATACTACTAGCCCACACCTCTACAGCCACACACACACGTCTGCCTGTAATCACACCTCACTGGTAGCCATTGTGCACTTTACAAATGCTAGAAAACACAACAAAAGGAAGTTTCCAAGTGCTAGATGTGAGGATCAAATAATTAAACTTACCACGCCCTGTAGGCTAAGGTATTACTTCCTATATAACTTTGGTCACATAGTCAAGACAAGAAAACTGTACAATAAAGAAATGGTGAAGTTTAATGTACACGCCAAAATGGAATTTATGCATTTTCTGTTCTGATTCTCAAACTGACCTGCCTTTTGGTAACATTATATTTATGACGACTAGACACCCAGGGGCCTTCACTGTGGTGTGGCTTGCATGGATCTCACTAGGATTGTTTTTACCCAGAATGCCCTGCTAAAGTCCAAACTATTTATAAAAAATAATTTACTCTCAGTTTCCCTGGGGGAAGGGGGGCTGCAGTATTTGGGCCCCCGTCACCCAGCACCTTGGGGAAACCTTTCTTCCACAGACATTTCTGAAACTAGACACCAGAGGGAGTCCAGGGTGGTATGGTTAGCATGGATCCCACTACATTTCTTACCCATAATGTCCTTCCAACATTAAAACATGTGTTCTGAATACCATTTGCTCCCAATTTCTAAGGGGTTGAGCTTCAGTATTTGGACCATGGAATCAGCAGGCACCTAGGAAAACTCAGTGGAATGCATACACACCACACAGTCCAGAACTCCTCTGGATGTCTAGTGTTCAGAAATGTCTGGGGTTGTTAGAATTCTCTGAGTCCTCAAAGACCTAGGGCCCAGATTTATTGAAATTCAATAGAAAAATCTTCATGTTTCCACGCTGCATTTTGGGCACTTTCCTGTTCCAGATGTCAGGTCCTCCTTCACACTTAGATTACCATTTTTATCAGAAGTGTGAGAATGCTGGGTGGAAGTGTTATTATCGATTCCCTCAGATTCCAGGATTTAATTTTTCACTCACATAAATGTGAGGAAAATCTGTGATTTAAGCCTAAATTTGACATTTCCAGGATATTCTGTGTGAGAAAACGTAGTGAGAGCCATGCAAGGCACAACACCCTGGATACCCTGCATCTCTAGTCGTCAGAAATGTCTGCAGTCGAGAGGTTTCCCCGGGTGCTTGCCAATATAAGGCCCAAATACGGTAGCTACCCTCATCCCCAGAATGATTAAAACTCAAAGAAAATACATTTATGTCTCCATGTTGCATTTTCAGACCTCTCCGGTGCGGGTGGCAGACCCACCCATCTAAGTACCCTACCTTTTTTTTATTGATAGGAGTGTGGGAATTTGGTATGGTAAGAATTGTGTTGATAGCCGCAGATGACAGAAATTGAAATTTTCCAAAATTTTACATTTTCAGGGAATTCTCGGTAACAAAAAGTAGTGGGTTCTTGCAAGCCACACCACCTTAAATTCAGAGGAGTGTCTAGTTTTTTTTAATTGCCTGGAGTTGATAGGCTACCTTGGGTCCATCCAAACCCAGACTGAAATATCCTGGCCATCCCTTTCCCAGGAATCAGTGTAATTTAACTAAAAAATCTGAACGTTGCCTTTGGGTGTTTTTAAATGTAATGATCAACAGGACCATTCACACATGGGAGGGAACTATTTTTGACAGAAGTATGGCAATGTAGAATATTAGAACAATTGTCATTGTCTATTGATTTCTTAACATTTTTGGCTTCCAGATGCAAGACAGTATGCAAAAAAGATACATTCTATATAAATCACCAGACATTATGGATAACCCCAAATTAAAAGTGGTACGAATATCCGTTATTTCTAAACTCAGATTTTTTTGGGCCTTTTCCAAAATGCATAGCTTTCTTCCATACATTTTTTTTGTTCATTAGGTTTTATCTTATTAATTGATGCATCATCAAAAGACAATGAAAAAAATCTTTATATGCCACAGCCTAGTCGATGGCTTTGGATATAACATATTTTTAGATAACGAGGACCCAGACTTACTAAGGGCTTGCATTTCCGTAGCGTCACGCACAGTGACTCAAGGGCAACGCAAGCTCTTAAGTGAGATGTTCTATACCACGCAGAGCCACCTTGCATAGTGCTGCGTGGCATCATAAATCTGGCGTAACGCAAAGCAGAGCACGCTGCTGCCTTACGTTACTCTTCCCTGGAATGGCTTTCCATGGATAGAGATGTTCCCATGCATACACTAATGTTTTTTGGCTCATTCCCAGATTTACTAACAATAGTAAACCTGGGAATGAGTTAAAATGCTACGCCTTCCCAGGGGATGTGTAGCGAGGAGAAATATGCATTCTGCAGTACACCTAGAAAGAGGGGATAATGCCCCAGAGGTTTGTTTTGGTGCAGGAAGGTGTCTCTTCCTGCATAAAAAGAATACTGTCTACGAAGAGGAGAGTGGCCCCACTACTCCAAGAGACAGGCTTCCTTAACCCCTTGCATTCAGCCGCGACTCTGCGCCTGTGCAGCAAAATCGCAAGTGGGCGGGTTTATGACGGCCCCCAGCCGTCATCAGCACACGAGCGCCGTAGTGCATGACGGCTGAGGGCCGTCATCAGCATGCAAGGGGTTAAACCAACAATATGTCAATAGGGAATGATCTCTTGGAGGAATCATCAATCAAACAGTCAAACCATTCACACTCCGCTATCTCATGAAGCAGAAATACATCACTGTCATTCTTAAAGGGACCCAAAAGGCAATTAAATAAAATTAGTTTAATAAAGCATAAAGATTAAAAAACTATTGTACAATTAATAGAATTCATATAGTTAAAAACACTCCAAGTGATAGCATAAAAAGTATTCAGCATACATATTGTTCGAACATCACAAATAGGAGAGACACAACATCCAAGATATACAAATTTGTCATAAAAAACTTGTTAATTTGAAGGAATCAATAAGAGAAAGTACAAAAATATCACAGATTATTCAATGTTCCTCAAATTTAACAACACCCAAGAGAGCGGTGACGCATTTCGGTGGGAAAACAATATAGGACCACCTTCTTCAGGTCAACAATATAAATTATCTCTCTCACTGACTATGCAGTATTCATCTAGATTCTATGGATGTTACAGTAGGGGTGAATGGCCTAATACACCGTCACAAGGCTGGTCAAGAGCATATGAGGCTCTTGTTTAGTTGATGGGTCCCAAAGGTACTGGATGTTAAACCTTTCTAGAAGTCTGTGGGATACTCATAGTATATTCAGGAAAACTTTTTTTCCTCTTCTCCCTATGCAGGACCCCTATATTTCTCTAAGAAGTTATTACTGAGGTCTATCTCTCTCCTAATGGATATGGGTCGAATTATTACATTGAAAACTTGTTTAAAATCTTAATATTCAAATCCTGAATCCGCAACACGAAAATGGGGGCTAATCAGTCCTCCACAAATACATATATAAAACCAGGGAGTCACTACCACACCAGGAACATATCCATTAGTCCTTCTTCCAAAGACTTTTCAAAACTCATTGGAAGGAGGACGCGGGACTCACCACAACTAATGGATATGTTTCTCACTTAGGGCCCAATTAAGATGGCATACGGAAAAGCCCTCCGACCGCCATGGCATTGGGAAAAATCCCCCCGCATGACCCGTGGCATTTCCATTGGTCAAATTACGATGCAATGTATGTAAAATCAGACCGCGGCGGCCGGATGTCACAAAAGACCGTCCACCACGGTCGGAAAAGCTACAAATCCGACCGCGGCTAACGGGGAAAACTGTAAAACAGCTTGAAAAAGTCTGCTTCCGCCACGGCATTACCGCACGGCTAATTACGATGCAAATGCGGAGCTGGCGGACCGAGCACTGGTCCGACCGCCATGCACGCACATAGGCCAAATGCATGGCGGACAAAACCTACTCCACAAAAAGGCTTGAAATGTGCTTGTTCTCCCTGCCACCCTCAATCACAACACACATGCCACAATGATACACCCCAACTTGCTTTTGGTAAGGAAAGTCATGCACAGCATGGAAGAGACATCTGGAGGTCATCACTCATATGGACACACCTACATACCACAGTAAGAAAGCAACCCCTTCCTGGGCCAGCAACCTTTGCACACCACAAACTGAGACAGAGAGACAGGATACCATTGACTCACACTGCACAACATCACACCCACCCATCTCCACACAACCACACTCCCACCCACACACCTCACCCACATCACATATCTCCACAACCACATCGCACCCTGCACCCCTCATCCATTTGCACCATGCACCACAAGAAAAAGCACAAAATTACAGACTCAGAGTTGACAGTGATGATAGACGAGAGAATCATGGGAGAACCACATTTCGGGCATCTGGTCCAATACACCCCACTTGCGCACAATAATCTGATGTGGGTAAGGATCCACAGCAAAGTCAAGGCCGTAGGGACCACCCTACGCACTATGCGTGACATCAGGATGCGGTGGCTCCACCCCAAGGCCTGGCTCAAGCGTCGGGCCCAGAGGAACCATGAGGCAGCCCAGAGAACTGGTGACGGCCCTCCCATTCCGACACTAACCTTCACTGAATTGGAGGAGAAGGTGCCTGCCATAATGCATCCATAGAGTCTCACATGAATTGAGGGGGACTGGAGGCTGGTAAGTACCAACAAAATGATCACACTACAATGCACTGTTGTGCACAACATGTGAGCTCCAATCTCTCCCCCACATCAAACTAATGTTGAATGCATGCTTTGAATATGAATGGATCACAAGGACAGCATTTCCTTAATCAGCTCAACCTCACAGGTAGGTGGTCAGCTCAGGCACCGTGACCTCCCTCCCAAACAGCATGGCTCACCCTCCCCACCTCACACCCATGTGGCAGGTAACTCCATTAAAAGTGCCTCATAAGAGGTAGCTAGCCATCTTACTGGGGAGTGGTCATTAATGCCTGACATCAAGACCACAACTCCCACAAGGCCCTCTGACTCCCCACACAAACAGCATGGAGCCAAATGACCACCACATCCCGCACTTGGTAGCCAACTCTGGATACCCCCATATGTATTTAGGCCGTGCACATACAGCTAATAACTTCAAGAGGTCACATGATTCACAGTGTCACTGATGAAGTCACATGCAACTGAAAGCAGAGTACAAGAACGCAACCACAAAACGCCAGTGTGCAAGTCCCATTACCTCAAAGCAGAAAGACTCGGGTCAACACAACACCTGCATGAAAACTCTGTCAGCCCTCACAAACCACAGGAGGTAAGCACAAAAAGCACAACACAAATCATGAAGTTGGGACATAGTAGTCAGATATACATAGAAAATTCCCAAATGTCCAAGCATTAACTGAATTGGATGATCAACAAGTTAGTACCAGAGGACATGTTCTCGGAAATACAATATCAATACAATGTCTGTACATATGAAATTGGCCCTTTAGCCATGTCACATCGCTAACGAGCAATATAGGTACCCAGGGTTTTAAGTGGGATGAAAAAACGGGGGGGTCTCTCAAAGAGGCCTGGCCAATGTAATTAAGGGCGTGGCCTAAAAATCTTAGCCAAAATTCTGTACTCAGCATATTGGGCTACCCAACTTGAATTTATCTGTCACTGCCATTGCACCCAGATATATGATACAACAAGTAACATGATACCTACAACAATTCCGGACTACCGGCTTTGTCAATGTTTGTCAGTTGCATAAGCAGCTCCAACTATGGCTTGCATCTAACATTGGAAAAGCTTCCACTGAAAGCCCTGGTGACACCACAATGATGTTGCTGCTCATGAGTCTCCAAAGGAGTGAATTCCAGAGACAAAATGAATCCTTAAAGGATTTCACTTCCCTACAACCTTCGCCTGGCATGACTCCATGCCGTAACTTATCCACCAGTGAGAAGTGAGGAGTGTGACCATGCGTCTGCTGTCAATGCATTCAAGCCAAAAGAACGGACTGCCTGTGGCAGGGCACAAAACAGAGCCCGATAGAGACCCGTGCCGAGGCCACCTCAAATAAATGACGGTGCCCAGCACCGGTGGGACCAGGCCCAATTAAAGCCCTGTATGTACCTGAATATCATGTGCAACTGATGACAAACTGACATGAATGCCTAGTAATGCCAGGGTAAAAGTCAATTCAATTATCAAAAAGAGAGAGAGGACTAGAAGGCTAGTCCATATCCCCAGAATTATTATGTGTCATCAAAGAGGACTAGTCTATTTATGCGTGATACAGGACTCAGAACTGTATGAGAGGGGAAGATGAGAAACACTTACATTTCTTTATGAAGCCCTCACCCACCAACCTAGTTTGTGGCATGCTTCATCATAGGGCCCACCCAGTGACACCGAATGTGTCCCGGGTGTGCTACAACGCCTGTATTACAGCGAAGCGGGTATTTTGCTGAGTGTGCAGTGATAACAGCCGCGGCCCGTGTAGGGAGTTCTGTGGGGCGGTAAGGCGGGGCGGGAGAGGGGCAGGGTGGGGGGTACTAAACATCGGCATATGGACAATTGGAGGTAAGTAAACAATTAAATAAATAAAACAAATTTCATTTTATTTATTTAATTGTTTACTTACCTCCAATTATCCATATTCCGGTGTTTAGTACCTTCCACCCTGCTCCTCCCCTGCCCCGCCTTTCCGTCCCCACGGAACTCCCTCCACAGGCCACGGCTGAGTGATAGTGAAATGAGAGTGAAATTTAAAAACTATCCGGTGGTCCCAATACCCAGAGGGTTTTCCTTTAATATATGGGCCTCTGGTAATTATAAAAACAAGGCGGTGGATGTAGGTGGAGAGATAGTTAAGAACTCCTGCATCCAGTTGGCGGTCTACATGTTTCAGCCAGTTCCTATAGATGGGTTCACTTGCCTGTGGCGGAACTAGGCCAATGTGGATACCATCAATGGCTCCCACCACAATTGGGATGCCTCCCAGGCAGGCTCTGCTCCAGGAATTTTAATTTGGGTGGGCCAACGATGCATTGGGTGGGCCACTGCAGGCCTGATTTGTCACTCAAATCTCTCGCCAGGCCTGCTTCAGGACCCTCCTTTATCTCTCCTCAGTTTTACAAGAGCCAGTGAAACACATTCTTTTCTTCCCAGATCTCTGTCTAAATGTTATCCTTCTCAGAAAGTTTTTTTCTGCATATAATGTCCTCTTGATGGGAGGTGGAGGTTTCGTGAGGTGGAGTCTCAGGCAAGTGACACTTCTCAGGCTGTCACTCATGCCCTCCTCCGCGGATAACCTCACTGGCACCCTACTCCAGCAGCCCTCGTCACTTCATAGCCCCTCCCCTTATTGACCTCCTCCTCGGATTCCCACACTGGCACCCTCCTCCAGTGCCCCTCATCTCTCCATAGCCACTCTCTCATGTGCATTTCATTTGTTGTATAGCACTACTGATATCACTGTAGGGTGTGACAGCACTTTACATCATGCACACATTGTACAGAGACTATCAATGATGTAAGTATGCAAGTAAATCAGTCTACAGAGAATGTCGCAAAAGCCAATGAAGATTACAAGGTGTGGGAGTCACATGTCATCCATACTGGTGGGCAGAATATTTTAAGAGCGTTTGGTATGGAGAAGCACTGACTCAGGATTTAATGCGCACACCAGTGGTTAGAGGTTGCCTTTGGTGATAAAAGGTGTATATCTGGCCCAACAAAATCTTTATGGCAACGTTCGAATGATAAAAGACTGGGGAAGTTATGACTGTTAAAACCCAGAAATTAAGCTAAGTTCTGACTATTCGTTCAGGTTATCATGCAGCTCTCTCATGACAGTTCCTAGGTCACTGGCCTATGATAGGATTGTAACTTCTGAACTGCAAGTTACACAAGTATCTCTGAGACAAAGGCAGTAACCCACTGAGCTATCCACATCAAATGCAGTTTATCTGTATTTCAAAACTACCAACAGACAAAGGATTGGCAGGATCATTCAACACCAGTTATCGGGACCTTTTTATTGTTGGGTTACATCCGTGGCAGAGCCTTGATTGAGATACAAAATGTTTAAATGAAGGATACAGGAAGTATGTGTCTTGCTCGGTCTTCCCTGATGATGATGTGTATGGCATATAGTACATTGCTACACCAAGGATGACCTGACCCGTGATTAGATGGCACAGCACTTGTGTTTCCAAGTATCATTGCTGAGTTGCATGAAGCTGCTGTCACTGCACAGCCGCACGCAAGGCTGCCTGAATTGCATGCAGGATTGTTTTTGTGCAGGAAGGGGCACCCTCCTGCACAAGAACAATTCTGAGAGTGTTTTTCCTCTTTCTATCTGTGCTGCAGAATGCAGCACAGAAAGAAAGAGAAAATAACTAGGAGAAATAAAGATATTTCTGGCCGTAACGCCTCTCCTGGGGAGGTGTATCTTTTGGCGCATTCCCAGGTTTACCTGTTCCTTTAAATCTGGGAATGAGTCACATCCTTGGATGTGGTGTGGGATCTCTCACACAACACCCATGTAAACGCATCCCTAGCACAGAGTAATGCAATGCAGAGATTTGCGCTGCACTACATTACTCAAAATGTATGAAGCCACTCAGGGCCACACAAGATGGCCTTGCGTGGCTTCATGAATCTCATTTTTCATTTGTGTCATTCTTGCACCACGTTGCGTAGTGCAAAAGTGACACAAAGGGGCTCAGAAATATGCCCCTTGGTACTTTTACAACCCCTGACGTGAGGGAAAAGGACGCAGATTTTGGACTAGATATCTTTTATGGAAAAAAGATATGAAGGTGTTGGAAGTGGGGGTCCTTATCCCTCACCGCCGCCATCAAATGCTGGAGGCGGGAGTCCATGTCCAACACCGCTGTCGCCAGGTGCGAGATCCGGACCCCTCGTTTCAACATTAGGCTAAGTAAGGACACCATCTGAGATAGACCTGCTCAGCCCCTTAGTAGCTTGGCTCGAGCAGCCAGGCTTATCTCCAAGGCACGAGTGTACAGTATGTGCAACCACACTCACAGCAACCCTATGATGTCACCACAAATAGACTCCACACAAGTTTTTATAAAACGAGCATGGTCTTTATATAAGAAGATATGACCACACAATACAAAACCAACATATAATAATGGGTAGTATTTCTCCGGTGGACTGGTAGGTTCTAATCCCAATCACAGCTTCTAACCAACAGTTAAGCTTACTTCTAACCGTTTCCACAAGGTTAGGCAGGTCGCATTACTAGAATCACACATGTTGCAAAAGAAAAGAAATACTGCAATGCGTAACGATACACTCCTGTACTGTGCAATAGAGAAACAATGCCATACGTGGCGCCAAAGTCATGTACTTTGCAATAGAAGGAATAATGCAATGAGTATCACTACCAGCATGCCCTGTGCAAGGAAGAAACAAAGCAATGCGTCACGCTACAATCATGCACTGTGCAAAGAAGAAATAATGCAATGCGCCACGTTATGATCATGTACTCTGCAAGGGAAAAATAATGCATTGCGTTGTGCACCAAGCATGTAGTTCGTCAGGCACAAATAAGGTCAGGCGTCATACGACAGTTTGATAGTTCGTTAGCAGCAATAATGCAAAGTGTAATACCACAGTGTAGGTGCTCCGTTAACAGTTGCCCCCAACATGGATCAATGATGACACAAAAGTACAGCTTCTCACTCCGGCCCTACCACTGCCCCTCTTTGGTCCAGCACGGGCCTCGATCCAAGCCGAAGTCACAGGCTCGCTCAGCTGACAGAAGCAAGAGGCTGAGAGAGTGTACCTCCGAGTCTGCAGCCCACCCCAAGTGGTGATCCACATTCCCTAGGGGGGCACGGCCCCACTCTTGGGCTTGGGCGACTTGGGCCTTGATCCAGAACTCTGTCGATGGGCACGGCGAGCTCGGGCCTGAATCTCAGCTCCTCTGGGGCTGCCGGTCCGGGCCGCTATTGTTTCACTCCGAGGGCCCAATGACCTGGCCCTCCTTCCGGCAGTCTCAGTGGATACCAAGACCTGCACTCAGCACAGTGGAGACTTATTTTGATTTTGGTGCACACACTACCCAGGCACTCCTCACCAGCACCTCTGGTTGCACCTCGACACGTACTCTGTGTGTCCGAGACTCGCCTCTTCTCTAGTGCACATGATGACCAGGTGCTCTTTAACAATGCCACGGCTTGCACCTTAACATGCACCCTGCGAGTCTGAGTCTCACCTCTTCTCCCAGTGCACACGATGACCAGGCGCTCTACACCAACGCCTTGGCTGCACCACGACAGGCACCCTGTGTGTCTGAGTCTGACTTCTTCGCTCTGTACACACAACGACCAGGCGCTCTTCACCAACTCCTTGGCTGCACCACGACACACACCCTGCGCGTCCAAGTCTCCTCTCTTCTCCCGGTGCACATACCGACCAAGTGCTCTTCACCAATGCCTTGGCTTGAACCACGACACGCGCCATGCACGTCCAAGACTCACTTTACTCCTGTGTGCCCACGATCACAAGGCACAACTTCCGAGGGTCTCAAGCTGCGAAAGCACGCACACACCGTGTTGCTTGGGACTTCTCCGGAAACTTTTATGTTCCTCTGTTTCCGAACAGGGAGCCAGCTCATCTATGGCCCTTGGGGTTCAGGACACAGCACAAAGCACAGTCCTGTTCAAGAAAGGGGTGACACCACCCACTGCAATGTCCATTCAGTCTCTTCCTTAGTAAAACCTACAAACTGCAGGCCAGCCTCAGATCACGAAGCAAGGGTCAGTCCTATCCAGCAGCCTCTTCAGCAACTTCTTCCTTGGCAGAGGCTCTTCTTGACCACGAATGAGGTCAAAGCCTTTGCAGACTCGACCTGTCCATTTTGCCATTCAAAACTACACCCAATTCTAGGGGTTTCAGTTCTCTTAATTATACCCCTTCATGTCTTTGAAGTTTGTTGTGCTCATGGGTCCCTGACCCCTGCCTAAATCAGTTCTGGGTGTCTACCTCCCAGCGTCACCTTTTTTCCTTTGATACTGGGGGTCTGGATCCTTAATCACTCAGCAGGAGATGGGTCAATTGGTTTATAGCACCAGACCAGACCTTTTCATCTCCCTGGCTTCTCCTCCTCCTACTCTCCAGATGCAGGGCAGCCTGGTGCCATCTCAACCCCTCTCTGGGTCAAGAACTCTCCCAGCTCCTCTCACCTCTCTGATCCAGACAGTCAAACCACATTCAGAAGAGACACACAGAAATGCTTAAAGCACAAAACTCAGCCACTTTCTAAAGAAGTAGTTTCTGAACACAGAGTGACAAAAACACTTTCACAGAAAGGTGTGTTATGACACTGTGAGTTCACACATACTAAACTTCACCTCTCCATTTTAAACTTATAGGAAACTAAGCTAACAAACACAACACCCAGCCTCCCTCATTCTGTCCTATGGGCAGGGTGGCCTTTCAGCAGTGAAAAACTAAATGGAGTGTTTTTCACTGTCAGAACATAACACACACCTTAGTATATGCTCTGCCTTTACTTACAGTGCACCCTGCCCAGGGGTTACCGGGACCTACCACAGGGGTGTCCAATGTGTATGAAAAAGGGAAAGTAAGGCCTGACAAGTGGTTGCACTTGTCAGGACAACATGCTAACTTCATCATCATCATCAAAGTCTTTATTTCGGTTTTACTAACTTAGCAAACTGCGCGCAGGCCTTACACTGCAGGCCTGAGTTCCCTCCTCCGCGCGCCTTTGCATTACTTGCCCTGGCACCCACAGTGCACATCATTAGGGACTTTACTAGTAAGGCAAACATATCAATCATGGCCAACCAATTACCATTACACTTTTTAAACAGAGAACACTTGTACTTTGACACTGATCAGCAGTGGCAAAGCACCCAAAGTATCTAAAATTGGCTACTCTAGGCCAGGAAATCGGTCTAGGGGGAAAGCAAAAAGTTTAGAGAACTTCAACTAAAAATGACGAGTCCTACAGAAGGCTTAAGCATGAAATGTGCCAACAGTAAGGAAAAAGGTGGGGTAATTCACAATACTTTTTGGATTAATAACCGAGCAATTCTAGTGAGTTGGCTCTTTGCAAAATATGGGAGCAAAAAATGTATAGGATCTCAAACTCAGGCCTCTACCTACTTGTTCCACATCTACCAAGTGACCCAATGTTAGAGAGAATGTCAATCTAAGAAAAATATGTGAAAAACTATAATGATGTTTTTTAAACACATACTGAAAATATTGAGTACATCAAACTGCACTTGCTGCCTATTTTAATGCATTCACATGTTCCTGGGTGTTTAGAAATCAAGGTGATCGAAATCTTTCAGGACTCTGCCCTCTCGTGCACTAGTTGCTTTAGGTCTCTCTGAGGCAAGGTCTCCATACCCAAGTCCTAATTTATACCCTTTGTTACTAGTAGTGGGCGATAGTTTTTGGGGACAGGTAGTGCTAAATTTGAGCAGCTGGTTGCAGGTGGGGCCACCTCCACTCATTTTTGGTGTCCAGCACGTAATTTTCCTCAACAAACTTTAATTCACAGCAAGAGAAAGAAAAGCACAAAAAGGAAAGAAGGAGAAACAAAACAACAGAAAAAACTGTGAAAAAGGGAGAGTAGGGATGAAAATAAACCTGCAAGAGTGGGATGAAGAGGCAGGGAGTGTCTGATCAAGCATTAAGGAAGCATCAGGTGGAACCAAGATTATGCATACTTGGTATTCGGTACTCTGCCCCTCAATAGAGCCCAGCCGTGGTCCGTGCAGGTAAGAGCAGTGGGATGGTGGGGCCAGGTGAGGGGGATTTCAACCAACAATGGCGAGGGAAAATTAAATAAATAATTCATTTTCCCTTGTCACCGTCTGTCAAAATCCCCCCCCCCCCCCTCCATCCGGCCCCACCACTCTTGCACGGGCCGCAGCTGATAGAGCCGACCTCGGGTTTCTGAGCAAAACTTGGGGCACCAGCACGGTGAACAGGAAAAAAAATGTCCATCATCAGGCCTTGACAAAAAGCAAGAGGGCGAAAGGTAGAACACAGAGAAATAAGAAGGAAGAGAAATGTACAAAAATAGTGAGCAAGGGAGAAAGCAGGACTGAAAAAGATCCAGTAAAGAGTGAGATCTAGAAACAGGGACCCATGTTTTTTTATAGTGGTGCATAACGCTTGCGCGCAATGACACAATGCTAAAGTCAGATAAATAAAGTCATGCAAGGCCACCTTGCATGGCACTGAGCGGGTAACAAGAGGCAGCGGAAATCATAACGTTACGCTACTCTGCCCCAGGGAGGTGTTTCATGGGCGTTGCACCACACATCCACCCATGGATTTTGGCACATTCGCTGATTTACCTTAAGGGGTAGACCTGGAAATCTGTCAAAACGCTATGCCTTCACAGGGGAGGCATAATGAGGCGATTTATCCTCGTTGTTTCCTCTTTCTATGTGGGGTGCCCACACAAACAATCCTTCTTACAAAGCAGGTGCTAGGCAGTCAAATGTGCGCCATTGCTAGGAAAGGACTACCTGGTGTCTTCCTGTGCTGTGCCGTGCTGTGCTGCCTGAATAAATTATAAATATATAACAAGATGTTTAGGGTGGGAAAAAAAAGATTGGAGGTAGAATCAAAACTGGCCAGCTTTGGGATTTGACAACCCCGGCATTTGTCAGTACTGGCGATGGATTCATCAGACAAACTTTGAGTCACAGCAGCTCAACCTCCACCTCTCTGACAAAGCCCAAGGGGCTGCTGACTGCTTTATGCAGAAGAAGTGTGGCCTAGTAGTTTTTACAAACTGGTCCTTTTGGGAGGGGGTCGAACTGATTTGTGTCAGGTGGTTTACTTCCGTGGTGTCCTTCCGTGGTGTCACATGTAAGCTGGGAATGCGTCTAGAAGAATTCCGCTTGCATTAAAAACACTGGCTCACACATTACTACCTATTTTTGTTAAATGTAGCAAAATTTTGACACCTCTAGATTACAATTCTGCAACTTTGTTTTAAAATAGAACAATTGCCTAAAAGTTCTATGTAGTCAAGCTGCTGTGCAAAAATGTATTTTTATCTCAGAAACCAACGAGGCATGCAAGCTCATTTTATCTCCTTTTTCGTGATGCTTGTTTCTGACCATTTTTAGATCTCGCCTACGCAGCGCCCAAGCGCTGCTTAGGAGGGGACCTTTAGCCATCGCTCAGGACTTTTGCCTAAACGCGTGCATGTTTTCCATTGATTTCTATTGCGACTCGTGCACGTTTGGCATTTCCCTTGCGGGAGCGAGCAGCGGCGAAATCTGTTAGCAATTATTGCCCTGCCGATACTCGCTCCCGTAAGGTAACCGCCAAACGTACACGCGTGGCAATAGACAACTGATGGCGCATGGCTGTGCGTCGCTTTAAGTTTCGCAGCCGCAGGGCAGCGCTTGTCATTTAGCATGTGTTATTTGTCTCTCCGTCTCTTTTCCTCACTCGATCCACCGGCTCCCCGTTCTTCTTGCCTCTCTGTCCCCCCCTCTATCTTTCATCGTACCTCTCACCATCCCTATGGCTTCGGTTATGTGTATCCCCCCTCTGCCATTCCTCCCTATCACTGACACTCTGTATCTCTCATTCTGTCTCCCTCTCTGTTCACTTTTGCATCGCTGTCTTTCTCTCCATTGGCTCCCCCTCCCTACCCTCTCACTCTGTTGCTGTCTCCCTCTATTTCTCGCACTCTCCGTCTCTGTCCCTTTATCTCTCCTCGTCTTCTGCTTTGTCACTCCCTCTCTGTGTCTCACAGTCTCGCCGCCTCTCTCGTGCATCTTCTCTCCCGGCACGCGCCCAGCCTTCCTGTATGCAAATTCCCAGCAGCTGAGGTCATCGCTGGCAGACGGGAGGGGTGGCGCGAGCAGCCTGCCAACCGGAGCCACTGAGAGGCCGGACAATGCTCAAGAGATGCCCCCCGGTCCCAACCAGAAGCAGCACAGCAACACTTCCCAGTAGTAGCCAAAAACAACATGTTCAGCGCATTACCAAACACTAAATAAATAAATAGTAAGGGCAGAGGGGAGTCGTGTCCCTTCAGAAACACTCTATTCAGCAGTTTTATGGGTGCAAGGAGGCCTCTGCGAATCATCTTAATGAAGAAATATGTACTGGATTCTGTGGGCTGTCAAAGCGCCAACCGCCCTCTTTTCTATGTGCTAGGGGCCTCATTTATGAGGCCTTGCGTGAGTTTTGCGCTTCCCATGCGTCACTTTTTGTGATGCATCGGCGGCGTAAAACATGCCTCCTGATGCGCACTATTTACAAAGTGACGCATCTAAGCAGATGCGTCACTTTGTAAACCCCTGCGCTACATTATACCTGCGTCAGGTATAATGTATGCAGAGGGGGCGTTCACCCGCAAAAAGCCTCGTAATAGTGACGCAGTGAAATCTATGAGATTTTACTGCGTCACTTTTAGAACGCTGTTGCGTCAAAATCTTGCGCCTGCCTCACAGCAGGCGTAAGACTGACGCAAGCCCTTTCACATGGGGCTTTCCCCATGTGAAAGGAAGCATTGCTGGAGTTGCGTCACTTTTGTGACACACTCCAGCAATGCGTCACTTTTGTGCCTACAGATACGTCAGAAATACTGACGTATCTTAAACTCCTTGCGACATGATACGTCATATTATAAATATGACGCATCAATCATGTCGCAGGGAGAGCGCAGTGAAAAGTGACGCATCGCTGTTTTCACGCAGCGATGCGTCACTTTTCATAAATGAGGCCCCAGGTATGTTGATCGGCACAGTTACTGGAGACAGGGAATGGGGATGGGGGTTCAACTTTACAAGCAAAGTGGAGATCAGTAACTTGAAACACGAGATCAAGAACTACAGTAACTTAAACTTTGAGGCTTTTTATAAGGTACATTTCCATTTTTGTGCCAACCCGCCAGCCATCATTGGTCCCTGTTATGCATTTGCTTCATGATTTCTCCCACTATGCAGATTTGGCCACCAGGCAGTGGACGGAATACTATGGGGCAGATTTACAAGCCCCTTGCACCTCTTTTACGCCGCCGTTGCGTCACTTTTGTGAAGCAGCGGCGGCGCAAAAGATGCACCATGCTGCGGGGTATTTACAATGTGACGCATCTGGGAGATGCGTCACGTTGTAAAGTCCTGCGCCAGAAGTAGGCGTTCCTGCGCGGGGGTGCGTTCCGGCGCAGGAACGCCTCCTAAAAGTGGCTGAGTGAAATCTACAAGATTTCACCCATGGTGCGCCGCATTGTAAATGCGGCACATCCATGGTGGCGGAGCCGTGGCGGTCAATAACTGGCGCATCCCTGCTGATATGAAATAACTGAGTGAAACCTTGTAGATTTCACTGGATTCTGTGGGCTGTCAAAGCGCCAACCGCCCTCTTTTCTATGTGCTAGGTATGTTGATCGGCACAGTTACTGGAGACAGGGAATGGGGATGGGGGTTCAACTTTACAAGCAAAGTGGAGATCAGTAACTTGAAACACGAGATCAAGAACTACAGTAACTTTGAGGCTTTTTATAAGGTACATTTCCATCTTTGTGCCAACCCGCCAGCCATCATTGGTCCCTGTTATGCATTTGCTTCATGATTTCTCCATCTTTGCAGATTTGGCCACCAGGAACCAGAGTTGAATTTTGAATTGGGATTAAAAATCGGCCCGGGCAGGCAAAAAAAAGGTGGCCCTCATTTGCATATTGCCTTTCGCTAAACACTGCTTCTGCGAAATTTTATTTAAAAAGAGGGGGGGGTTTAAAAAAAATGCACGGATTAGTTTACACTGGTGAAATACACTCGAAAAGAAGTGAGGCCACTTCCGCTCAGGCCCCCTGTCCCCGCTCAGTATGCACACATTATTTGTTTGGCCGGCCCAGCAGAGAAAGGGAGTGACAACTTTGCCCTTTGATAACAAGCATTTGCAATGCAATAGGTCTCGCATTTACGTGAGTTTAAGCTACTGGCATTGTAAATAAGAATGCGTTTCATTTATGTTTCAAAAACCAAAACATAAATAATAGGCATTGTCATTTACAATGCCAAATGTCAAACCCGCGTAAATGCGAGACCTGTTGCATTGCAAATGCTTGTTTATGTTTTGAAATGATGTATATTTCTGACAATATTACATTCCAGTTTTTCTGTATCCCTTGCGCATTGGGTGGGACCTGAATATCACACGCCCCGGCCTTCCACTTGTTACAGGCAGAAACAGATGGGGACTTTTAAACTGCTGATCCGAGCCCTGGCCTCAGTTACAGAGCTCTCACTTCTAAGAGGACAGCTGCAGTTTGCAAAACAGCCCGACCCTGTATCCTGATATGTCACCCTAGAGCGCGCGGCTAAATATATGAAACTTTCTGCACCGCTGTAAAACGTCCTGAAAGGTGAATGTTTAAAAAAGACGTGCTGAGTGAAATAAACTACAATTATTGAACACGTGAAAACACGCCCCAGATCATGTGAGAGAATCTCGGGGCTGCAGCAGGAACCACGAATTCAGTGCTTGCAAAAGGTAACAGTCTGAGCTTACCGCAAGGCAGTGTCAGTTCAGGTTTACTAGGGTGCTCTGCCAGCCTGCTCCGCCCCTTTTAGGGAATAACTTACTTCTAGATAGGAACTATGCACTGCCAGTCAAATTATAATTTTGACTGCTTGTGTGCTCCTCAAATGCGGAAAATTGCTATCTTCAGAGCTGTTTTGCAGTTTGGGGTCACCAAAGTGGCTAGCAAACCTTACATTGTGGATAACTGGTAGGATAGCTCACTGAGTTGAGAATCTGCTCCTAAAAAATGGTGATCTACAGTTTGCGGCTTTAAATCCCGGCAAAGAACACTCAGCCTTTAGCTGTGGTTGAGTATCTGAGTACAATTAAATTGGGTAATAATGACACCTATTATGTACAACCCGTAGAAGTAGCAATAAGTGCATAAAGTGCTAAGCAACAAAGACAGTTCCGTCAAACTGTGTCCAGCTGTGGGGACTTCAGGTGAGAAAGAAGCCTTATGGACCCTTTTTTTTAATTAAAAGCCATGCTCAACCATATAATCATGATTCACATTGTTTTTTCACCTGTGCATCGGTATGACTTAATAATAATCCACATTTGTAAAGCGCACAATCACCCGTAAGGGTCTCTAGGCGCTGGGGGCCGTCGGGAAGATTAAGCAAGCTATTGCCCAGAGTCACATCACACACTGAAAAATGCTTTGTGCATCACGCCCGACATGAGAACCAAAACCAGAGGGCTTCATTCACAGCATTGTGTGATCACTTAAGTAGTCCAGGCAAATATTTAGGCCTCAGATGGAACTTGCTCTGAGCAGGTGGTAAATGTGTGTGTTAAACCCCATGGAAAAGGCAGTACTGTGTGGAATACCTCTAGGTCTGTATTGTTATTTCCCATCCAATGTAGAATGTGTCAACTGCAGAATTGCCTAAAAACATATTTAAAAAATAATTTAGCACTTAGAGGTGATCCCAGACAGAAATGTGAGGAAAATGTGATTTGAGGTTTGCAGAGGATTCTGGGTAGGAAAACATTGGGGAATCCACG
Source organism: Lissotriton helveticus (assembly GCF_964261635.1). Classification (NCBI taxonomy): domain Eukaryota; kingdom Metazoa; phylum Chordata; class Amphibia; order Caudata; family Salamandridae; genus Lissotriton; species Lissotriton helveticus. The sequence goes on from NC_136072.1 coordinate 1,077,292,414, forward strand.
CAAGCCATACCTCCCTGAACTCCCCTGGGTGTCTAGTTTTCTGAAATGTCTGGGTTTGGTAGGTTTCCATTGATGGCCGCCGAGCCCGGGACCAAAAATGCAGATTCCCCTTTTCTATCACAAAACAACCTGGTTTTGCAAGGAGGCACCTGCGTTTTAGGTACCGGGTTCAGCAGTAATCTAGGGAAACCTACCAATCCCAGATATTTCTGAAAACTAGACACCTGGAGGAGACCAGGGAGATGTGGCTTGCATGGATCCCTTAACGTTTTCTTATCCAGAATCCCCTGCAAACATTAAATTTAGCACAAAAAAACAATTTTTCCTCACATTTCTGTCTGGGATTACTGTGTCGGCACAAAATACCTACCACCCAGGGTTCCCCTCGGTCTCCCAGGTAAAATGATACCTCGCTTATGTGAGATCCCGTCATGAGCACCAAAAGGGTTAATGCTGCTTTGTAAATAAGGAGAAGGCGATATCACCACCAAAACGTCACTAAAAGTGACGTTATAGTGGCGATATCCCCATGTAATTATGCCTCCTGGTTTCTTATTTTGTGAATTAAGCTTCTGTTTAATGTCATTAACTTCTTGGATAGAATCTTTCTTGATGACATCCAAACATTTGATAGAATGTTCTATTTTATTAGCTATCACTAACACTTAATCCAAAGTGGGTTCATTCTTTTGCCACAATTTGTTCCTTAATTTTTCAGTGTTGCATCCTAGCATGATTTGATCTCTGATTCTCTCTTCCACTATACCTAACTTACCAGATGAAGCACGTTTTCTCAAGTCTGTGATGTAGTCTTCCACAGATTCTCAATTTTTCTGCATCCTCTTACCAAAATGATACCTTTCTAAGATGGTGCTAACTTTTGGTAAATAGTGATTATCCAGCTTTATAATACATAACTCATACTCCTTCAAACTCAAAGCATCACTATCCGATACCCCAGGGGATAGTTGAAATTCTCTTTCCCTTCAGGACCCAAATGCTGTTTTCCTTTCTCAACTTAAAGAAGACCCACACTCTCTAGCATATCTTTCAAATGCATTCTTCCTCTTGCCTCATTTTATGTTAGGGTCTTCTGGGAATGACAAAAAAGAAAGGCGGCGCAGTCACATTCTACATTGATCTACTCAGGAGAAACTAGAACAAAAACAATGCACTGAAAGGATCATTCAAAATCAATTTACATGCAACACACACAAATGTGCCCAAGTATCCATGTGCATAAAACACCACTACTTAACTGCAACACAAAGTGTCCATCAATGAGGTGTACCTATCACTGTGTGAAATAAGCAGGAACTGTTTGCAAACAACATTCTTCTTTTTCCTTCCTTTATAATTTTTTTGCTAATGACAGTGTGCCAATCACCATAATAAATTCTCACAAAAGGTTTGCTCCTCCAATCTGTATGTCCGCAAATCGAATTCAAAATTTTCATTTATTTCAAAGAAAGTTCACAACCACAATGAATTTCCCTGTGAATATCCTGTTTCATTCTGTTTCCAATGTATCATTACTCAACAATAAAAGATGGCGGCCAAGAGCGTCTCACAGCGTCACCTTCAGTAGGAAATCGAACTTGTTTCCTATTCCATGTACGTTTCTTTGAGCACGAGGCTTCTCCAGTAGCCCTAGACCTCTTCAACTCTCAGCCAGGCACTGTACACAGCAGCACAAGGGAGACGAATCGTCTCAGGAGCATGAGGAAACATCACAGCTTGAGGAGTGCACACAGTTAGAAATTGATTATAGTCACTCGAGCCGGCATGAACATGTAAGAAGCAACAGAGACTGCGCCACACACATGATGTAAGGAGCCTTAAGCAACAGTTACTGCTCCCAGTTGTACCTGCACCTCCTCACTTCGATGTTGGGGTGCTTGTTCTCCCCACAAGTCCTTATTCCATCCTCGTCGCCAGTGTAACAAAGTGAAGACTCTTCAAAAGGACAGAAGCAGGTTCAGCAAGAGTTATTAAGTCATGAGAACAAACCCAGCCATCTTCCTCACAGCTGCCTCAGTTCAAAACTCAACATTCTTCTATGGAACAGCTATTACCTAAATACATCCCACTGAATAAGGTGATGTTATCAGAACCCAGATACCACACAATCTAAGAAAAAGATGGTGCATATCGAACAGTAGACTAGCTTAAGACATGTTTTGTCTGCTTAGTCCAATGCCTCAGTTTCAGTGTCTTCTTCTTGGGTGAAATTTATTTCAGCCACTTCCCTCACAGGTAGTTCAAACAGAGGTGATATGGATGATTTAGGGTGGTGAAAGTGAAGCGGTAAACATGGGGCAATACACAGGTAGCAAGGGTGTCATGGGCCATAATGTTGACAAGGAAAATGGACAACTCTTTCCTGTGGTTGGATCACAAAAGACAGCCTAAATTGGTGTAAAATAGGCCCCTTTCCACATCAGGACCCTGATGCCACATCACTTGCTGTACTACTGATAGCTACACGCTTGTTAACATCTGGTGCACTCCCCATAACCTAGGTGGTGCACTAAGGCTGAGTGGATGCCAGCAAAGGCACAAAGGCAAGAAAAGATTGAAACGGGAGAAAGGCAGAGAGGTAGTGAGAGGGGAATAAAGAAGAGGGAAGAAGAGAGAGCAAATCAGTGATATTTGGAAGCAAGAGAAAAAGAACTGTGAAAAGAAGATCTGTAATTCAGTGTTTATTTCCAACATATTTAGTAAAAGTGGTAAAACCAGGAACAGATGTTGAGTTTAGTGGTGGTGCCTACCCACTCCAGGGAATTGCCCACCATGTTAGGGGTGCAATTAAAGTGTTTTTATAGCACTTGCTACCTGTACATTGCCTGTTTGTAAGCACCTCCCCGAAAATGTTCATGTACTGGGAAAAAGGCAGAAGAAGATAGTGAGACATTTTCTTGTATGTACTGGACTTTAGGTGGTTACTGTGCAGTATCTGTAATGGATACTGTTGTTTAACATTGACGTTTCAGGGTTTAAGACTATTTCATTCCAATTGGATGCTGGAGGTAGTCATTTTGTAAACGTGCCTCTCCAACGTTGCTAATAGCAAAAAATCAATGATTGTTCCAGGAGGTGATGAATGGGTTGGATTTTCAAATACAGTATGACAAAGTAATCAAACTCAATAAGTTCAATATCCAGCTGAGTTATGGGCCTGATGTAGAGGGAGGATTATGGAATGAGTCTCCAAATGTGAATTTCATGACTCAAAATCCACCCTATTCCCAAACAAACATATTTTGATGTGTCCATGTACACATCCTGTTGGCTATTCACAAAGATTTACAAGGGAATAAATCTACACATGTAAATTTACTCTTACACCTTGTAGTGAATTTGCTACTTTTGGTTATTTACCATTTACAAGTGTAAATTTACTACAAAGTATAGCCCTACGGGTACAACCTCCTGAAACCAGGTGGTGGAGCCACAATTATAAGTGTAATGTTACTGCTTGTAAGTTTTTAATAATAGATGGAGATCCCCGCAACAGATCTTCCTGTGACAAAGTATAGGGAAGTTGTAAAAAGTTTATTAAACTTAAAAAGAAACTAAAATCATTTTTATGTTAAATATGAATATAAATTAATGTTATACATTTATTTTAACCCGTTGGCCGCGGAGCGAATTTCGCAACGGTGTAGGTGATTTATGGAATGGGTGTGTTTTGGCCGGCACCCGTCCTACGCCCACGCCCACTGTGACCACGGACGGCTAGGGGCCGGCCGACGCACCGAATGGGTTAAATGTAGAATAAAATAAGAAATGCTACAGCACTATTAATATATATATATATATATATTTTTAAAGATTTATTTAACAAACCCTCACCTAAAGTAAAATGTGTTTATTTATGTATTATGGAGTAAAAAGTACTAAAAAGGATGCAATTATTTAAAAAAAGTTACATTTATTTTAAATTAAAAAACGTTATTAAATATTTTATGAAAAAACATATATTTTTTATGTCACTTTTTCAAAATGTTATTACATTCGTCTACCTGTTCAAGAAATCAAAATACATGAATTTATTTTAACATTATTTCCTATGGGTGTTATTTTAAGTCCTGGAAACCATTATTTTCTAAAGGAGGGTGTTGCAGGGTGTTGCAGTACTAGTGGGTGGCAATGTGCAGTGCTGGACTTACTCCATGTTTGAGCTGGAGTTCATTTACTACTGTATTCGATCCTTTTTGGCTGTGTAAATTTCAAAATGCAGATTATGAACAGGAATTGCTTGCTCATTTGTAGGTGGGAGAATGTCCCTCCCTAAAACCCTCAGACTTAGTAGTAAGTAATGCCCAGTTTTCAGCCACTCCCCCTGTGTACATGTGCAGAGATCCTTACAGGCAGGGTGGAGCTCTCTGCACATAAAAGACAGGAGAGTTTTGTGACTAGCATTTTTAAAATGTGAGTAGTACTATTGCTGTACTGCTAAACAGTCAACAAAATGCCATTTGCAAATAGGCCCCAAAGGTGTATACAAATGTGCAAAGTGTCCTGTGAAGTGATAATGGAAAGTTGGTCACCCTGCCATGACCTGCTTTACCTTTCTCAGGCTACAGTTTTCCCTCTCCTTTGCCTCTAAGAGGTCCATTACAAGTGCAAAGGAGAAAAATTACAAATACTGTGGGCAACAATAAATCCCAGCTGGATTACCTTCAGTTACAATATAATGTAATGGATGTAGCTTCCAAGCTGTTCCCACAAGCTTGTTCCCGTTGCATTACAGGTTTCCAACCGAACATGTCACCAGATCTTAGTATATCAGAAAACTAAAAGGGGGCGTGAAGAGGAGGTGCTCCAAGAGCATAAGAGGTGGATACGTCCTTGAACGTAGGAGACACTCGATTTCTGGAAGGACATCCATTCTCATCTGTATGAGGGTGGATCCCTTTGTTTAAACATACCAGATCTTAGTAGGCATAATGCCCTGCGGAAAAGCGCCACACCTACGGTATCTTGATCTTATTGTGGGTGTGGTTGGTAACTTCTGTTACTTGGTCCATCGAAAATTACAGGCAACTTGTAATGAGATCTGAAGGGTCCATTGTATTCAAATGGTATGCCATCAGCACAGCAAATGGAAATAATAGCATCGGTGTGTCGAATTCTATCCTTAAACATTTCCACTTTGCTAACTTTGCACTTCCACAGAGGCAGCACACACATAGATTAAGTTTGGCAAGCAGACAGATTTTCCAGATGTTGCCTGGTCTCCCTCGGTGCAGTGCATATGCTCTGTAGTTGAAGCATTGTTATTTCATTTAACAATATTTGTCTCTTTTACGCCTTCATCACCTTTGAAATGTGGCTGCCCCCTCCCCACCCCCACAATCCCATTATGTCTCTGCTGTAGTTACAATTTCCCGGTCATCCAGTTAGTGATTTCAAACACTTAGAACACAGACATCCACACTCCAAGTGGTAACCTGGCTTCCGCCCAGACACATTAAAGTATTTGCAATGACTAATGAGCTAAGTGCCCAGCCCTGTGTTTCCTCCCACCCTTGTTTCATCAGCCTATCCTCTTCTACAGTTAGAACGTGTGTAGAAGCAGAATCATCATGAAGCCATGCATGCACACTTGGCGTCTGATTATGATCTTGGCGGACAGGGTTACTCCATCACAAATGTGACAGATATGCCGTCCGCCGAAATATAAATCCCATTGTATCCTATGGAACTTGCAATTTGGCTGACGGGATATCGTAATCAGGCCCTTGGTCTAGCGTCTTAAAGGTTTTCTTGTTTGTATTGATGTTTTGGTATTTCTAAAGCACAAACCTAGCTGGCTAGCACCAGAGGGCTGCACAGTGGGCAAGCTCAAGTGGGAACACATTGGGAGCGAGGGAACAGCAGGAGGAGGGAGGGCTAGGGGAAGGATGATAAGTCAGCCTATCTGTGATAGTGTTCCATTAGGTGGTATGTTTTTGGGGCCTCATTTACAAAAAATTGGCGTAGAACAGCATCACAAGCCTTTTTGCTGCGCTGCCCTATGCCAATTTGAAGGGGCAGGAATGCACTGTATCTACGAGATCTGGTGCATTCCTGTCTATTCAGCCGGCACACAATTTGGTGCCAACGCAGGCACCCTTGGACCGAGGTGCAAGGGGGGGGTCTGCATTGTTGGCAGGATTGTTTTTGAGCAGGAAGGGCCACCTTCCTGCACAAAAACAATCCATGGAGGGTTTTTCCTCATTCTATGTGTGCTGCAGAATGCAGCAGACATGGAAAGAGGGAAAAGCGAGGAGTAATTAACTCTTTCGGGACTCATAACGAAAGAGTCTCGTCACGCTGCACGTTGGCGCTGTGCTCACGACGAGCTCAGCTCGTCATAACCGCCATGGAACGTCCACGCGGGGATAATTCCCCTGCTGTGCTGGGCGTTCCATTAAGCGGGCGTGGTCATGACGAGCTCAGATCAGCTCCATCGCGCAGCGTGACGAGCCGAGCTCATCACAAGCACTGCGGCACCCATGTGCGGCAGCCCTCCCCCCCGCGCAGCCCCCCTCCCGCCCCCCATGCCACGGGGGAATTAGCCCCGCGGCAAAGGGGTTAAAACATTTTTCCTGGTTACACCTGCTCAGGGGAGGCAAAAGATTTTGATGCTGACCAGGTTTACATGATTTTGTAAATCTGCAGCAGCATAAAAATCTATGGGTGTTGCATGGAAACAACCCCTGCAACGCCCATGGAACACCTCCTTGACGCAGAATAAGGCAACATAGTGCTTTGCCTTACTCCATATCTATGAGGCCATGCAAAGCCACACAGGGTAGCTTTGCGTGTCCTCATAGATATGACTAAGAGGTCTGCACCATAGGAGCGCTTGTAAATAAGCCCCTCAGTTTTTTCCTGAATTATAAGAGGGTTGATGGTGGGCGTGGCCGAACGATCAGCGAAATGGCCGCTTAGAAAGCGAGCTCCGCCGGCTGTAATATTTATCCTGCCAAAATCCTAGCTGTTTCGGGAAGTAAACATCCGATTTCTAGCTGAAGAGGCTTCGCAAACGCTGGGGCACAATCGACCCGATTTTTGAAGCACTGGCACGCACAGAACCGAAAATATACGCTTCTGCTATCCTGAACGAAATAAGATCGCGACGCGATCCAGCAGCTGTGGAAGTCCGCCCGGGCATCTGGCGTTACTCAAGGCCGGGGTTGTGGAGGCCTGCCCGATCAGAAGGTGTAACAAAAAGGGGTAACCTGGAGCCCACGCACGATAAGGTGGGTTATGGACACCGCTATCGCTGCTGGCGGCTCGCCAAAGCATATCAACCTTGTGGGAATAAGTGACCTTTCCTCGTAAGACTCGCCTGGCTGGGTGGATCGTTAGTGTGTCAAGCCGCCATCTTGGTTTGGGCTGACTCACCGGACAACGCGAATGCAAGTGTGGCCAGACCGCGAATCCTGAGTCCCTGGTACATGCTACGAGGACACAGTCCACCGCATAATCTGCATGGGAGATAGTATTCCGGCACAATAGACCCACACAGCAAGGCACCAACATTGCTCACGCCTTATAAGTGGGTGTCGGAGGCTTAATGAACCGAGCCTGATCGGACTGTAATGGCGCCTGTGAATTAGCGATACAGAAGACAGCTGCATTTGCCCTGCTATACTGGGGGTGCTTCCTGTGAGAAGTGAGGAGGTCTGCTATCCTGCATCTGTGTGGCGCTGATCTCAGTATCATAGCTCACACACACTATCCAACCTGTGGTCTGATCTTCATTGCAGTGGGCTTTTGAAGACGCGGTACCTAAGCTCCCACGACCCTTGGTGACATCTCACACACCTTTCTCCTCTCATGCCCAGCCGCTGCACGCTGGCGCGAGATCTCCCACCAAAGCAGCACCGCCTTGCATACCTTCCCGCTTGGCGGCCCCCACATGCGTGGAGAGACACTGACAGGGGGACAGCTGGGGTGTCTGGCTGACTGGTGATGTCCACATCATGCTGTGCCTCACTCCCAACCCCTGAGGCCGTAAGGTCAGTTAAGATCTAATTCACCAATACTCGGGACATCGTGGGGAACAACTAATCTCGACACCTAACCATGGGTAAGGGAGACCCCCGCCAGCCAAAACTTACGTTCGAACAGAGAAGGCAGACCAAACAATCAGAGCCGGACCCCGCAGCTGCAGGAGGTTCGTCACAAAAGATACCTCAAGAAATGGATGTCACTGCACTAATGCTGGAGCTACGCTCAAGCCTTCGGAGCATAGACGCAAAGTTGGATGCTATGACGACCCAACTGGAAAATGTACGGTCCCAAGTTACAACACATGAAACGCACCTCGATAGCCTTGAAAATCGTCACACAGAATGCTGTGAGTTTCAACAGGACACCAAAACGCACATTACTAATATGGAAAAGAAAATTGAAGCATTGTGCGCCAAAGTGGATGATTTAGAGGCGTGCTCTCGGAGATGTAATGTTCGGATCACGGGAATTCCGGAGACCACAGCAATGGGGAAAATGGAAGTCTTCATTACGGAACTGCTGCATGAAATCTTTGACCCAAATCTCTCTCCCGTGTTCACTGTGGAGCGAGCACATAGAACACTGGGGAAAAAGCCGCCTGTAGGGGCCACACCGAGACCGATCCTAGTGAAACTACTCAATTACTAGGACAGAGACTTAATATTGTGTTTGGCAAGGGAGAAAGGGAGGATAACACACAAGGGGAACGACATTTCTTTTTACCCAGATTTCACGCCACTGGTGCAGGCGGCCCGGAAAGAGTTCTTACCAGCCAAAAGACTGTTGCTTCAGGCGGAAATCCCATACTCCCTCATGTACCCAGCAAAATTAAGGGTCGTGCATGAAGGCGTGGAGTAGTGTGGCTCACTGTGGAGTAGTGTGGCTCACTGGTTAGAGGCGGCAGACCCGAGAGCAGAGGACGGCCCGGGACCAGGGTTCGATTCCCGACGCGGCAGGTTTCTGGACCAGGGTCAGCGGACTCGATAATTCTCTCGCCTCGGTGCCCACTCTGATCAGTGATCACACTCGGCAACTCTGGGCACTAGCTTGCCTCATCTTCACTAACGGCCCCACCAGACCGCCGGGGATGCCTGGTCTCACCCTGGAGATACCCATTAAGGGACCATCTCTCAGGGAAGCCAGGAAGGGTTTCGCAGCGGTCGAAGCGCGGAGGTACCCCTTCGGGAGTGATTCCAGCGCTATATAAGCACATAATTAATTAATTATAAAAAGGCACCACGCACCATTTCCTCGATGCACGGTCTGCTCTCAAATTTGCGAAGCACGTGTGTGGGCCCAAGTCCAAGAAGAAGACCTTCACTGAGGTTGATGTTGAGGGTCGAATGAGTGATAATGACTGAAGTCAAAGTGCCCTTATGTGTTGCTATCCCTAGGTGGGGTTCACCCCTTAAATGTACTGTTATAGATGACCTCCCAAAAATGTCGGTTCGCTCTTATGGATGGGATATATGTCGACACTGCTGTCCAAGTTGAGGGCTGCAGATTGCTTCTCTATTTGTTTCCTAATGCACGTTATTTCAATTGTCATTTATCCTTGTTAGATAGTCCTGGATTTTTTCTTAATGCCGGAGAAACAGCTTACAATAATACAGCCCCCCTGTGCAAACAGGGGTGTACGCCCGGGATGCCGCGCCTCCGAGGGGTGTCTCCCGCAATTCAAAAGTTCTACTGTTCTAACGCCGCTGGCGTGTTAGGGGGGTCTTGACACAACCTAATTGGGGGGTTGGTGTGGGAGGGGGGTGGTTTGGGAGACTGGGAGGTTTGGCGAGTTGTCAGTACTACATGAACGTGCTTGGTTTTTTTTTATGTGCAGTGTTATATTATGAGTCAATCAGTATACACGTACACTACTCTAGACATGATGCAATGGGTGTGACCAAGTTTCTAACATGGAACATACGAGGCTTGAACGATGGCAGAAAGGCCAGATTGATGCACAGCTACCTACTCAGACACAACATAGACATCTGTTTCCTACAAGAAACGCACATAAATTCCACATCATCACCTAAGCTCAAACATTCAAGATGGGGATCCGCATACTCAGCTATTTTTTCCAATTATGCCAGAGGAGTGACTATACTTGTACGTAGAGGTGTCGACTGGAAAGAGCATACGGTGACTAGTGATAAAGATGGCAGATATGTAGTGCTGTACGGAACCCTGCTTGGCAAAAGAGTGGTATTAGCGGCTATATATGGGCCGAACGTAGATGATCCGGAGTTTTTCAGGGAAGTGTGGACACAGATAACAGTTCTAGATTGCCCCACGATTATTTGGGGAGGTGACTTCAACGTGGTGCTAAGTGATTCTCTGGACAGGAAGGGCGCGTCCAGACCGCTACACCCACACGCCAGTCAGGCACTGGGTGACATAATTAATGAGGGCTCACTTATCGATATATGGCGGTCTCGAAACGCACACACCAGGGTGGGCACGTGCATATCTGCTCACCACGCCGCCTGGTCTAGATTGGACTTTTGGCTGGTGTCGCAAGATGTGGCCACCTGGATTGTGGGGGTTGGGATTTTAGCCCGCTCACTCTCAGACCATGCTCCCTGTCTTTTAGAGCTAGAAATCCCAGGGGCCCCCAATGGAGCTTTTATCTGGCGTCTCCCACCGCATGCGCTTCGAAATGCAGCCTTCGCCGAAGAGATAAGGCGAGACATAACGGATTATTTTGCTAACAATGAAGGCTCCGTTGCTACGGAATCAGTCCTGTGGGACGCCTTCAAGGTGGTCATAATGGGGCAATGTATAGCACGCAAGGCAGGGGTTTTAAAGGCCATTAGGAACACCATAGCCGAGATAGAGAGAGAGCTTAAAGCACTTGAACAATCATTCTGTGATGACCCCACACCTGACCTAGCCTCACAAATTAAAGCTAAACTACTAGACTTCACTGAGGAGGCTAAGCGGAGCTACAATTCTTAGGCAAGCAGGCCGAAGCGAGGAGATATGGTGAGGGTGACAGGCCCAGTCGAACCCTAGCTAGAATGATCAACACCTCTGCACCACCCACACACGTGCACACACTCATTAACGCAGCAGGGGACACAACAGCGGGGCAAAGTGAGATATTGCAGGCTTTCACCACATACTACTCCAATTTGTCCACGCATGGTATACCGCAGGACGCTCTTAAGTCATATTTAGAGTCCATAGCGCTAGTATGGTTTAATAATGCACATAGAAAGTACATGGACCAACCCGTGACAATCCAAGACATCGCTAAAACTATTAAGGCCCTTCCACTGAATAAAGCTCCGGGACCTGATGGTCTTACGGCGGCGTTCTATAAAACTTATGTGGAGGAACTTGCCCCACGGCTACATGCTGTATTTGCTGAAGCTCTAGAGGAGGGAATACTGCCGGAATCTATGAGAGAAGACCTAATCATAACCTTGCTAAAGCCGGATAAAGACAGCCAATACCTGGATTCCTACTGGCCCTTGTCACTAATCAATGTGGATGTGAAAATCTATGCCAAAATATTAGCAGATCGATTACAACCTCTGCTCCCAATGGTGGCCCTCCCGGACCAATCGGGCTTCATACCAGGCCGAGCAACCACACACAACCTGAGAACTGTGTTCTCGGTATTGCATTATCTGCATCCAGATGTGCAAGCAGCAGTGATATTTTTAGATGCCACAAAAGCATTTGATTCTCTTGAATGGCCATATCTTTTTACCATACTGGAGCGTATGGGATTCAGTCCGTTGTTCAATAATCAGATTTGCTTGCTCTACACTTCACCCAAAGCTAGGGTGAGAGTCAATGGCATGATATAGGACCCATTTCCTATTTCCAGGGGCATCAGGCAAGGCTGCCCATTGTCCCCACTATTATTTGCAATCGCCATGGAGCCATTAGCGGCCAGAATTAGGCAACACCATACCGCCAGAGGTATAGGATTCAGCACCCGGAGCTTGGTGATCTCGCTATATGCTGATGACGTCACTCTGTATGTGCTTAATCCAGCTGAGAACCTGAATCCATTATTGAGAGAATTTGTTACATTCGGGGGCTATCAGGTGTTTCTATAAATTGGTCTAAGTCAGTAATGTTTCCCTTAACTGACAATACTCCCGAAGTGCACTCTGATTACCCTTTACGTTGGGAAGCTACTAAAGTTAAGTACCTAGGTATTTGGATTAGTCGGAATCTTCAGGATCTCTGGAGTCTAAATTTTGGAAGGGCAGTGTCCTGGCTTGAAAGTAAGGTGGCAATATGGTCGAAACTCCCCCTTTCTCTGGCTGGTAGAATTGCACTTGCAAAAATTATCGTACTGCCCAAATTCCTTTATCTGTTTGCTAACATACCCATCCCACTGACACAGCACTTCTTCACCTGTTTGCGCTCGCATTTACTATCATTGGTGTGGGCAGGGAGTCAGGCTAGACTTTCGTGGGCATTGTTAACGCTACCGCTTAGGCAAGGAGGTATGGGAGCTCCAGACATGCAATTATACGCGCTGTGCGCACAGGCCCAATATCTACTCTTCTGGGCCTACCCCACACCTTATAATAATAATAAAGGGGTTTATAAAGCGCCTGGTGACGCCTCCCGGCGTATCCCCGCGCTGTGGAGAAGGGTCAGAGTACAGGAAGAGGGAGAGGGGCTAAAGGGCAAATAGGTAAGTCTTTAACAGTTTTCTGAAAGTGGATTCATTGTTCGCTAGCCTAATATAGGTGGGAAGGGAGTTCCATTTGTTGGCTGCCAATGAACGGAAAGAGCGACCTCCCATTCTAGATTTTTTTATACGGGGGATCTTGAGAAGGCCCGTTCCCATGGACCGAAGGATTCTGTTAGGCTCGTAAGGAACGGCTAGGTCAGACAAATAAGACGGTGCTTTATAAGAGATGATTCTATAGCACATGAGCAGTGCTTTAAATAGAATTCTCTTCCTAATAGGCAACCAATGTAGGGTAGCCAGGGTAGGTTTAGAAGCAGCTCTTCTAGGTAGTCTCAGCACTAGCCATGCTGCTGAGTTTTGTAACACCTGCAGTCTCCTGACGTTCTTTTCCGAAGTTCCTAGAAGAAGCACGTTGCCATAGTCCATTCGAGAGGTTACTAGGGCCTGAGTCATGGTACGCCTGGCCTCCAAGGGGAGGAGGTCCAGGGTGCGGTTGAGGGTTTTCATGACCCCAAAGCACTTCCCTACAATTTTATTTACATGGCTGTCAAATGAAAGTTTGGTATCCACCCAGACACCTAGGTTCTTCGCTTCCCTACCAGGGATGGGTAGAGGCCCCAGACAGGGTGGCCACCAGTCATTGGTCCAACTAGTGTCCTTACCTCCTATTATTAACACCTCAGTTTTAGAGCCGTTAAGTTTGAGGCAGTGTTGGGTCATCCAATCTGCAAGATCGCTCATACAGGTTTTGAAGTTGTCAGCAGCCAAGGAGGGATCTTGGGACAAGGAGATCAGCAGTTGGGTATCGTCGGAGTAAGAGACTAGCTCTACGCCGTACGATTGGACCACCTCTGCCAGCGGGGCCATATAGAGGTTGAACAGGGTGGGACTCAGGGCAGAGCCTTGAGGTACCCCCTGTTCTAAGGCTATGCTGTCCGAGAGAAAATTGCCTCTCTGAACCTGAAAGCACCGGTTGGTTAGAAAGACTTTCAGCCAACCCAATGCCTCCCTGGTGACCCCAGCTTTGTTTAGACACTGTAGCAAGATGGAATGTGCTACAGTGTCAAACGCGGCACTGAGGTCCAGCATAATGAGTGCCATGGTCTTACCCTCATCTGCTCCTTCCCGTAAAGTTTCGGTCGCTCTCAAAAGCGCTGTCTCTGTAGAGTAGCCCGACCTAAAACCAGACTGGGAGCTATGTAAAGCATTGTGAGATTCGAGGTGGGCCATGAGTTGAGTGTTGGCTATTTTCTCCGCAACTTTAGCTAGGTAGGGTAGCAGAGATATAGGTCGTAGATTCTCTAGGGTGTCCTGGCTCACATTGGGTTTTTTCTTTATAGGTAGTACGATTGCTTTCTTCCAGTCTTCAGGCAGACAGGCTGTGGAAAAGGAAACTTGTAGCACGTGTCTAAGGTGCGGCTCCAAGACAGTTAGACTAGCTACTAATACTTTGGGAGGAGCAGGATCCCGAGGGGAGCCAGATTTAATGCTTTGGCAGGTTTTCATGAAGATTTCCGGGGGAGGGACAGTAAAATTACGTAGGCATGATTCTGTGGGAGCGGCATCTTCCCTCTCAACAAAGTCGTGGCCTGATTTATCAACCACATGTGGCGGTAAAACTAGACACGGTGGCTCCGTTACCCCTGGGGGTCGCACTGTATTGCAAAACTCCCAGTCCAACACAAGATATTGACTCAGCAAACATGCTTCGCTGGACATGGCGTGAACTGCAAAAGCGAGCTTCCCTACCCCTCTTATACGCGCCTGCGATCCCACTCAAGCAGAACCCTATGCTCCCATGTCTGGAAGAAGGTAGAGGAGAAGTATCCATTGCTGGATCTACATTACACACCTTTGCTGATATATGTAAATGTAAATGTAAATGTCAAGGTATTTGTAGAGCGCACTGCCACCAAGCGCTTGCCTGGCGCTATTACTCATACCGCTGTGGAACCCTTCCTGGCTTTCCCTGTGAAGTGTCCACTCCTGGGCACCCCCCAGGGTGAAGCCAGGCATCCTAGCGCTGTTGGGCCAGTGTGGAGGTTAAGCAAGCTATTGCCCAGAGTTGCAGCATGGGGCCCATGATTAGAATAGGCACCAAGGCGAGAATTGTCAGGTCTGAGTAATTGAGCCCAAGACCCGCCGAGGCGGGAATTGAACCCTGGTCCCGGGCCAATTCCGGAGGAGCCGCCACACCTACAAGCACTCCAAAACATACTAGCGAGGGCATCCCGGAAGAAACTGGTGTCAGGCTTGTACAACTCCATGCAGGAGCAATCCCACATTATGGTGCCTAAGTCTGTGCAACTATTGAATGTGGAACTGGAGACGCCCTTAACTGATGACCGGTGGTCATTCTGTTGTAGGCAGCTGTTTGAACTCTCCCCCAACTACAAGCTTCGATTAATACACTTTAAGTTTCTCCACAGGTTCTACCGCACCCCACTAGCTCTCCACCGCATTGGTATTAGGGAAGATGACAAATGCTGGAAGTGTGGGGAGGAAGGAGCTTCCTTTATGCACGTGGCTTGGAACTGCCCGGCTCTGTTTGATTTCTGGTCAGAAATCTGTGTCGCCATAAACCAAATTCTGAATAGAGCAGATGCTCCCTCCCCGCTCCTTGGCATCCTTGGGTGGGTGGCAAACACCGAACCCAAAAGTAGAAAATTGCATGCCTTGTTGTTGTTATATGCTAAACGGCAGGTGGCTATGAAATGGGGGCGTAGAACCCGGCCTAAATTTGCGGACTGGCTGTCGGATGTGACATATGGCCACACACAACTAGATGCATACTGGGATCAGATGCCAACTGCCTCGCGACCAAGGAATATTTGGAAACCGTTCTTACAATGGTCAAGGAACAGGGCGGAGTCCCCCCCACCTGAGCTCGATGGCCCGGAAACATAGATCCGTATGGCTGAGTTGGGGTTACCCCTTAACTGAGTCTGTGCAAATGAACCGCATCCTGCCACGATGGCACTATACTATGCTGTGGTGAGCCTAAGAACATGATAGTCTCCGCTCAAGCCTAACACTGGTATAATATGTGATATGCACTCACTTGTTTCTGTATGTATCGTTATAAGATGGGCGGCCGCTCCTTCTCTCATCTAGGAACTAAGTCTTGGAATGCCTTGCCCGCAACTCTGAAGTTGGAGACGGATCTTTTTCGCTTCCGTAGGGGACTAAAAACCTGGCTTTTCCAGCAGTGATCAGAGCAGTCCTTTCTAGTAGTTTGCTTGGCAGTTCTTTCTTTCTTCAGTCTGTCCCTTGGCGCCGGGAAACCCACTGCGGGTAGCTGTGCGCCTTATAAGTTTAAATAAATAAATTAAATAAATAAGATTTGACCACCACAATGTGTATTGACTCCATGTGATATGCTTAATTATTAGGGCTACCCTACTTTTGACAGGGAATGCTGGCATTAAGAGATATGTTTCATATCTGTACTGACGTGAGCCTGTTTTGTTAGTTACTTACAAAATTCCAAAATGTGCTGCAGCAGAGCCCAAAGTGCTTGACTTTTCTTACATACATATGACATTGTAATATGTAACTGCTGTATTTTACTATGCAATTTTCAATAAACACATTTTGAAAAAATTATAAAAGGGTTGGTGCGTCTCTATCAGTGAGTGTGTTGTTGCAGATTATGGTTTCAAATGTCCAAAAATTGTTCTGTATGTGTGATTAAATAATAGGGATTTGTTACTTCTATTAATGCCGTAAAATGCAGCACACATAGAAGTAGCAAATCGCCATTATTGATTGTTTGTGGGGCACCTTCCTGCACATAAACAATCATTCCTGAAACACAGGCGCCATCGCACTATGGCACACGGGTGTCTATGTTGGCGCTAAGTAGCTAGTTTTAGCACCAGCACTAGGGAAAACACAGGGGTGCGCCATATCCTTGTGAATACAGCGCATCCCTGCATTGTGGAAATGGCACAGTGCTGCCAAATGTGGAGCAGTGGCGCTCTGTACCATTTCCTTGTAAATATTCCCCTTAATTTTCTAACTGTAGACATGCAGCCTTCCTGTTTTTTGCATGAAAAAGCTGCACAAGGGCTGGTTGCCTTTGCACAACCCCACAGTGGGCATGCAGCCAATGCTGGAGCAGGGTTGGACAACCACTCTCTGGTATGCACAGAGAGGAGTCGAAAGAGAAATATAAAAAGTGATCCTAAGGTACAGTGAAAGCATCAAAGGACAAGAAGGAGCTATGATGGCCTGATGGAGACATTTGTTTCAGGCATGAAAACCTGGAGGCTTTGGTCATCAAGTCAGTTTGAACCAAACCAGTTTTTTTGCCATGCGCCAAAAGATACGCCTTCTCAGCTGAGGCATAACGAGGAGAAATATCTTTATTTCTCCTCATTACTTCCTCTTTCTATGTGTGCTGAATATGTCTCTCAGGATTGTTTGTTTTTGTGCAGGACGATGCCCCTTCCTGCACAAAAACAATCCTGCATGCAACACAGGCACTCTTGCACTATGGTTGCCAAAGGGCCCAAAGGCAAGGGAAAGGACAGGAATGTGCAGTGTCACCTTAAATATGGCACATTCCTGCCCTATGCCTGTCACGCTGTGCAGCGCTGCAAGTTAACTTGGTGCGCCGCATAGCATGAGAAGTTCGTAAACAGGCCTGTTGTGATAAGAATCAGAATTACCAAGCAGTCTTTAGTGAGAACGAATGTGTGTGATTAGCCCCTATTACCTCCTCTAATACAGCAGTTCTTAACCTTTTGACTTCTGTGAACCCCCACTGAATCATTACTGGAATCCGGGGACCCCTATTAAGTCATTATTGGAAGCTGTGCACCTCTGAGCAATTTTTATGATTTGAATCTCAAAACAATACACAAAAACAAGTGTATGCCAAACAAATGCTCAAATAATAAAATATTTTGTTTAATTCATAATCAAATATAGAAAAAGTTTTCACATTTTAAATTTTACTTCTTTATTAATATATATCTTTATTAATTCCAATTTATAAATGTTAATATTATTTAATTTTATAAAGTAGTTGTGTACCCACGGATCAGACCTCGTGGGACCCTCCCCTCTCTCCAGGGTCCTGCTCTAATCCATTCACAAACAAATTGCCACTCACTGGTTACTCACTTCCTTATTTCTTCATAGTGTTAAAATCTCTACACCCTTTCTCTCACTCAATACATCCCTTCTGTACATTTATGATCTGAATCTGGTTTCAACCACCTACAGCCTACGAACCATTAAAACTGTCATACTCCCCATATTGACCCCAAAACCTCCACATAACTGAATCAGACTATAGTCTGCAATGAGAAAGTTTGGTAAGTCATACCCACGCGACCGAAAGGCGTGGTGATGCTATACTAAAGGCATATTGTGCCATATACAAGTGCTAAACAACAATAATGACAATACACAGAAACTCAAAGACGATACCAAATGCATGGTGATGATGACCTGTGAACTAAAATACGAATATTTCAACAATTTTTTACAAATATTGCAAAAGAGCTGAAAGAGCACATACTGTGTGTTTTGTTAGCTAAAAATAAAATGGATATAATAGTTTCAACTTGCTTTTTTTCATTAATGACTTGTGAACCAAAATGTAGGATAAAATCATGTAAAGTTAAGTAATTATCAATATATGTCTGTAACATCTACTTCCATAGTTAGACCAGCTACAAGGATATGTAGGACATTGGTGAACCCTTCTGCTGTCATTGATGAGCAGGGCCGCACTTTTTAGAATAATGACATTGCCACATTTATAATGTATTCTCCAAAACACCCCTTACCGGGTTTTCCCAGATGTGTTCAAGCGGATTGACCATGAAGTCCGCTACTGCTATGGGATGGGGTAGTTCTTGAATAGCGCTCTTTAAGCTCTACAGGGTTGTCTAAAACAGTGGATTGGCTGTCCCTGACGTCCTTCGATACTATTAGGGGGCTCAGTCCATCACCGAAAATGACTGGGTGTTTGCAGACCATAGGGACCCAGTGTTTCCAGTAGATCGGCACGCGATGGGACACAGGCGTTATGAGGTGGCCCAGTATAGACACTTAGCGAAGGCTGCCAATACACCCCCAATCCATTGTCTGCATCTGGAAAAAGGCGATGAGATATTTGGGCTGGTATCGGAAGCTGATCATCCAACCCCGCAGTGGAATGGTAACTTAGTGGGCACACAATAGGGAGTCTGATAGGAACTGATCATCTGGGTGATGTGTGGAGAGGGCAGGCAATGGTGACCTTCAACACCTTGTATCAGGAATGCGGGATGGGGGAGAAGGATCACTACCATTATTTGCAGTTGGGTCATGCCCATCGGCGCTATGTCATGGGCGGAGGCAGCTCCACTCGAAGATCTTCTTCTTTCAGCCCCATTGGAGCGCAAGGCCATCTCCATGGCCTACAAGAAGATTATGAACAATCCCCTGAAGTGCTGACTCCTCTGAGGGAGACCTGGGACAGGAATGTGGGGACA
Organism: Lissotriton helveticus; assembly: GCF_964261635.1. Classification (NCBI taxonomy): domain Eukaryota; kingdom Metazoa; phylum Chordata; class Amphibia; order Caudata; family Salamandridae; genus Lissotriton; species Lissotriton helveticus. Next base: position 1,077,311,575 of record NC_136072.1, read on the forward strand.
CTGGATGATGACGACTGGATGGAGGCTCTCCAGAGCCGCACGGAGGTTGCAATACGGGCACACTTTTTTTTATCCAGCTGCGGATATTCCACAGAGCGTACTATTCCATGGTTCTACACCATAGAATGGGCATGGGGGACACACTGCTCTGTCTCCGGGACAAGAGGATACCTTTTTCCATCTTGTGGGTGTGCCTATTGATACAGCTGTACTGGGAGAGTGTACACAGGTAATGACTGAGGTAGTGGTTCAGGCGATCTCTATGGGGCAAAACTACCTATTTTAAAAATCTCAATTGAGGAGGTGTGGCCGAAATACCAGAGGATCTTGTTAACCACTGCGGCAATTGTGACCAAACGTAATGTTGCACATGCCTGTGGTAGGCGACCCACTCTTCGACTGGAGGACTGCAAGTACTACCTCGACTGGTGTCAGAGAGCAGAAAGAGCAGTCTATCAAAGTAGAGGCTGCCTCCAAAAAGGGGACAAGGTTTGAGGCTGTTGGTGTGCCTGTCGAGGCGAGTAACTGAACATTTGGGAACATAAGGGGCATTCGCCCAGGCCCATTTGGATGTTCTGCGTCTGACGGATGTATTGATGGTATATTTGTATGACAATATTTTCTATATAATTGATTCTAATATTGTCTGTATTCTTCCCATGACTGCTGAGAATTGTCCTCATCTCTGCATTTATTGTACTGTGAGCTCATGTTTTCTCTTCTTGTCAATAAAACGAATATAACATATATATATATATATATATATATATATATATATATATATATATATATATATATATATATATATATATATATACACATATATATATATATGGAAAAACAAACAGCTTCTTCTGGAGTGCTGGAACCCAAAGGAAGTTGGCGCAGATGCCGGCGAAGCAGTCCGGTTCAAATAATATATCCAAAGAATCCACAAAATGAATGTCTTGCGCTCTCAGGCAAAAAGGCAAAAGGAGATCCCAAGTATCAGGAAAGCAGTTTAATACGCAACACGTTTCAGCAAAGAAGCCTTGTTCACGTGTAACTTCACATAGAGAACACCAACTGTTAAATAAAGTTTTCATACTACAAACCAATAGTCAACATAAAAGTCGGACTAACGAAAATACATGGCAGACATGTTGGAGTGGTGAAAATGCATGATTCTTGACTTCGTGCCACAAAACACTCGCCTATGTTGTTGATTGTCACAAATTGGCCCCAAAATAGATGGCAATACGTGAAGAAATATCGTATGGCAGATTAAATTAAAATAAATTAAAATAAATCATCTCTGTCAATTAGAGGAGAAATCGGCATAGAGCATTGTCAGTTATCGTGTCTCGAAACTGATAACAGCATCATATATCAGTACATTGAAATGTGAACTTTTGCCCTGTGCAAAAAGTATATATATATATATATAACATATTCTTAGGCGATATTGTTAATCAGCTATATGAAATAAAATACATAGCGCAAATGGACATGCAGTATACATGGTGAGACAACAATAAATTGGCATGGTTTCATGATGCAAGGATCGGGGTATGTCAGTTCTATATCAAATATATCGGTGAAATATATAACGAGTGAAATACATTGTTATACATAGCGTAAATATTATTGATCTACCAACCCCAAGATAAGGTGAAATGACAGTGCTCTAAATCAGGTTGTCTAGTTCTAGATAACGTAGTCATTGTGAAGTACCCAGCGCTAACTGAGATCGTCCTACATATTGGATGTGCCAATTCCAGGAAAGTTCCCTTAGATAATTCTCATGGGGAAAAGCCAGTAACAAGCCTGCTACTGACCAGGTGGGTCATGAGTGCCATGTCTGCCATGAGGTGTATTAGTTCAGGATTTATCAGAAAGTCTCAAAAGTGGGAAGGTCTGACCTTAATAGTCGGTGTCTCAAAGTGTGATACAACCACGAGCAGTGATTCCTGGAGTGCAAAGGTTGGGTACGCCCGTGCAGGTGGAGTCCAGTGATGGGCCCCCTCCTTTCCTCCTGCGGAATGAAACAACAAAATCAAAATGTGAGTTATAAATAATGTTGCATAAAATAAAAACAATAAAGATTGCAAAACTTGAAAATACAATGTCAGAAGAGGATATACACAGTCAGAGCATATTATAGATGTCAAAGGACAAATACTGGATCATGGAAATACATTATTCTCTTAAACGAATTGCTAGTTCCTCATCGATGTTGAGGCCTCCCGGGAATCTGGTTTGAAATTCAATTATGAGTTTGGACTCTCGTTGTCTCAAATTCAGTACCCTGTCACCCCCTCTCGGATGCCTGGGGACCTGTTCCAATATGAAGAAATTTAAATCAGCAATATTGGAATAGTGTTTTTGTTCAAAGTGGCGTGCAACAGCGTATTTGGGGTCTTTGTTGGTAATGGCCCTGAGATGTTCTAGGATTCTTTTTTTGGCAGCGCAACTGGTGCTGCCAATATACCAAAGTTTACAGGAGCATTCAATGACATATATTACAAAAGTAGTACTACAGGTGAAGAAAGAAGTCAGATTTTTGGTAATGTTGTATTCCACAGATCCTCTGTATTTACTATGTTTGCAGGCTTTACAGTGGCCACAGGGGTAGAAACCTACTAGACCATGTTCAGAATCTTTCTTAGTGTATTGGGTGATGTCGTTTCTGACCACTAGGTCACGTATATTCCTGCCTCTCTTGTAAGTAATCATTGGTCGATCTGGGATACTGTTGCCTAAAACAGAATCGGTTTTAAGAATCTCCCAATTTTTTGTGAGAAGTTTTTTGACTTGTTTAACTTCAGAAATGAAAGTCAAAATGAGTCTAGTAGACTCATCATTTTCAGTCGTGTCTGATACCCGATTGTTTTCCAGTGTCTCAGATCTTCCTATTCCTTCTGCTCTTTCTTTTGCCTTTTTGAGAACCCAACTGGGGTAACCTCTACTTTTGAACCTAGTCATGATAGTTTCCTGCTCCCTTAGGTAAGAATCATTGGTATTACAATTTTGTTTCGCCCTCAGCAGCTCCCCGTAGGGAATGCTCCATTTCAGAGCCTCAGGATGGCTGCTTTGAGCGTGCAGTACACTGTTCCCTGCTGTGGCCTTGCGATACAGTGAGGTACAGATTTTTTGATCTCTAATCTCCAGTTTGACATCCAAAAATTCAGTTTGGCTGTTGCTGATGTTGCCCGATAGACAGATATTGTAGCTATTACAGTTAAGTTTAGTGATGAAGTCTTGTGCTTCAGTTTTGGTGCCTTTCCAGACAATGAAAAGGTCGTCGATGTAACGTAGCCACACGACGACCTTCCCAAAGTCTTCCGTCAATGTGATACTGCCCTGGATTTCCTGCTCCCAGTATCCCATGAACAGATTTGCCAGACTGGGAGCAAAGCAAGAACCCATGGCAGTACCACTGATTTGCCTGTAGAGGGCGCCATCAAAGGAAAAAATGTTGTTCGTCAAACAGAAATACATCATCTCCATTACCATTTTGGAATGTTCACGATAACATAAAGGTCTATTTTTTAGAAAATGTTCACAGGCTTCAAGACCATGTTGATGGTTGATTTTGGCGTTTGCTGGAGGTGGTGGCAGCACCTCGATATTTCGCTTAGTGAAGGCGAGCAGACTGCGAGGGTTCTCCTCTGCTCTCTTCTGGTTCCCACTGAATTACCGAGTCATTTTTAGATTACCTGCATTCGATTTTATGAATTGTGTGTAATAACTTCTGTGCTTTTTAAAATAACTTTTAAAAACTGTTACCTCTTATAGCGCTTGAGATTTGGTCCCCCTGTGCCCCGGTCCACCGCGGCTCCCAGGTGCCGATTGATGTGGAGGGCTAGACGGGCGCCATCTTGAGTCAGGCTCGGACCCGGCTGGACCCGAGTTAGCGGTCCAGCGGAGGGAGGGGCTGTGGCTACAAATAGATTTGGAGTAGGTGGGTCTGGGCGTTTGCTGGAGGTGGTGGCAGCACCTCGATATTTCGCTTAGTGAAGGCGAGCAGACTGCGAGGGTTCTCCTCTGCTCTCTTCTGGTTCCCACTGAATTACCGAGTCATTTTTAGATTACCTGCATTCGATTTTATGAATTGTGTGTAATAACTTCTGTGCTTTTTAAAATAACTTTTAAAAACTGTTACCTCTTATAGCGCTTGAGATTTGGTCCCCCTGTGCCCCGGTCCACCGCGGCTCCCAGGTGCCGATTGATGTGGAGGGCTAGACGGGCGCCATCTTGAGTCAGGCTCGGACCCGGCTGGACCCGAGTTAGCGGTCCAGCGGAGGGAGGGGCTGTGGCTACAAATAGATTTGGAGTAGGTGGGTCTGGGCGTTTGCTGGAGGTGGTGGCAGCACCTCGATATTTCGCTTAGTGAAGGCGAGCAGACTGCGAGGGTTCTCCTCTGCTCTCTTCTGGTTCCCACTGAATTACCGAGTCATTTTTAGATTACCTGCATTCGATTTTATGAATTGTGTGTAATAACTTCTGTGCTTTTTAAAATAACTTTTAAAAACTGTTACCTCTTATAGCGCTTGAGATTTGGTCCCCCTGTGCCCCGGTCCACCGCGGCTCCCAGGTGCCGATTGATGTGGAGGGCTAGACGGGCGCCATCTTGAGTCAGGCTCGGACCCGGCTGGACCCGAGTTAGCGGTCCAGCGGAGGGAGGGGCTGTGGCTACAAATAAAAATGCACTTCAAGACGCGCAGCGGCCACGCGCAGCGGGCGCGCCGTCTGCGCGCCGAAGGAGCGCCAAAGGAGGGCCCGTCTGTGCCCGTCCGTGCCTCGGACGGGCCTAGGGCCAACCACTCTGCAAACAAAAATCGGTGGCCCTATAACAGCCCCATGCGGTACTCCTGCGGGTACCTCATGTCGCTGAAAGCCGAATCCTGTATGTGCAATGCCACATGGGAAGTGGCAAACAGTGCGTCCCGGGTCTGCCAGGTGTGTAATTTTCGTTTTCGGCCTACTCTTAACTATCTGTCATTTTTGTCCCGCTGACTCTTCACTGGTTAAAGCCGGTTTGATTAATGCTAGGTCATTGGTCAAACATGCAGCAGATATTTTTGAGCTGCTGAGTGAAAATCAGCTGGATTTACTTTTTATAACGGAAACTTGGCTCAATGAAACCTGTGCCCCTTCTGTTGAACTTGCCATTCCACGCGGATTTAAAATATTTAGATCTGATCGCCCTCTGGGTAGAGGAGGTGGGACTGCGGTTGTCTTTAGAGAACAGTGGACTTTTTCTTATGACTCCCAAGAACAACTGGTTGAAGCTGAGATGCTCCACTTTTCTCTAATATTCAACGCTCACTCATCCATAGGTGGCACGCTGGTTTACCGCCCTCCAGGCTACATTGGTAATTTTGTGCAGGTCTTAGAAGAGATTATAGTCCCTCGGATTTTACGTCATTCCCGGTATCTTCTTCTGGGGGACTTCAATATTCATGTTGATAGTTCGGACCTACCAGAGGCGGCTCGCCTTGCAGAAGCTCTCTCTATGGCCCAGCTAAAACAATGGGTGGTTGCTCCAACCCATCTAGGAGGTCATATTCTGGATTTGGTATGCTCGAATTTTGATATCAATATGGCCCATCCTGAGCCAGTAATCTGTTCGGACCATAAGCTTATCAGATTCTCCTGGCCTTCACTGACTTCTGCTGTGATCCATCCCCAAACCGCCCATACACAGAAGATTAACTTAAATACTCTTTCAGATGGCCTTGCTACTTCTCGCACATTGCTTCCTCCTGATATTGAGGCTGCAGCCAGCGCATTCAATCTATGGGTGGAATGTGCGACTGCTGCATCAATCAAAAGCAGCCGGGTCTGTAGACTCCGTTCTACCCCCTCCAAACCCTGGTTCTCTCATGCCCTCCGCGACCTTAAATCAGGCTGTAAAAAGCTGGAGAGGTTGTGGAGACAAGCTTATCTTCCTGAGGCGAAAAAGGATCTGCGGACTGCGCAAAAAAAGTATTATGCAGCCATCAGATCTGCCAAAAGTAGCTACTATGCTGGTCGTATTAACAAAGCGAACAACAATAGTAAGGAAATCTTTACGATTGTAAAAAGTTTTGTATCTCCCTGTGCGTCACAACCTCTGCTGCCTGCATCGAAGGAATGGTGTGAAGAACTATCTGAGTTTTTTATTGAAAAAATTGTTAAAATTCAGGTGGATCTGCAAAATGTTTGTAATGGCCCTTCATCTTCCCTAACAACTCCGCTTCCTTTAATGCCTCTACGTACCGAGCAATTGGCCAATTTCACCCCACAACTAAACTCTGACATCATTGCTATTGTTGCTGCTTTAAAATCTGGATCTCCTTCTGATCCCTGCCCGGCTAGAGTATTTGCAGGTTTAGCGGAAACAGTGGGAAATGAGGTAACCCAGATCATCAACTTCTCGCTTCTTACGGCTACTGTCCCCGCCTGTTGAAAGCAAGCAAAATTGCTCCCATTGTTAAAAAAAAATAGATTAGATCCGGCCACTCCGTCCAATTTCCGCCCAATATCTTTGCTCCCAGCGCTTGCAAAAATATGCGAAAAGATTGTCTTCAATCAGCTGGATAAATTTGTTGAATCCACGGAGGCCCTACATCCAGCTCAGTCTGGTTTCAGGGCCGCCTATAGTACCGAGACGGCCTTAGTCGAAATATCGGAGGCTATTCGGGAGTGTCTTGACGAAGGTGGCAGAGCGGCTCTGATCCTACTAGACCTCTCTGCTGCCTTCGATACGGTGCCTCACTCCCTTCTACTCTCCAGACTAGCCGACATAGGTATTATTGGCCCCGCATTTGACTGGCTGACCTCATTTTTAAATAACCGTACACAACAAGTTTGGTTGCCTCCCTTTGCCTCTACCCCTAAATTACTTTCTACTGGTGTTCCACAGGGGTCTACTTTAAGCCCTTTGCTTTTCAACATTTACCTCACCCCTTTGATTTACCTTGCTGAACAGTTAGGGGCAAAAATTATGGCGTACGCCGACGACACACAACTTTTGTTTACCTGATCTAAAGATAACTTAGATACGTCGGCGGCCCAACTTTGTTTGTCCTCTGTTTTTCAATGGTTAGCAAGTGCCCAGCTAAAATGTAATGAAAGTAAATCCGAGATCCTGCTGTATGGCTCTTTTCCTGAGGATTTTAGTGAGCGTCTTTGGCCTGCTGACCTACCCCCACCAAAAGCCACATCTGGCCCGGTGAAAAACTTAGGGGTTTGGTTCGGTAAGAACCTTAAGTTTGAGGACCATTTAAAGAAACTCACTGGGGTTTGTTTTTCTACCCTAAAAACTTTATGTAGGTTCTTCCCTTTCCTACCGAAAGAAGCTAAAGAGACTTTCATTCGTGCCTTAGTACTCTCTAGGCTGGACTAAGCGAATGGACTGTTCTGTGGATTGCCGGCATATCTGATCCACAGTCTTCAGGTTATTCAGAATGCCGCCACCAGACTTTTGTTTAATGTCCCAAGGCGTTCCAGTGCTCGTCCTCTTCTCCGAGCTCTTCACTGGCTCCCAGTTGCTCACAGGATTTTGTTTAAAATTTTAGTGCTTGCTTACCGAGCTACCCATCAAACTGGCCCTGTCTACCTGAGGAAAAGGTTCTGTTTGTATGTCCCCAATCGCCCCCTGCGATCGGCCAACCTGTGCCAAATGTCCGTTCCCAAATTCAAATATTGCAGACTTGGCGGCCAATCAATTTCAGTGAGAGCAGCAAAATCCTGGAATGCCCTTCCCCTCTATTTAAAAACTGCATCGACTCTTAGTGCTTTTAAGAAAGGTCTAAAAACCCACCTTTTCAATATTATAGTCTAACTTCCCTATTTCTGTGCTTCCAGATATTGGTTCTCTCTCATACTGCTCAGCCTTCATCGCGCCAGGATACTATTTTTTTAGTAATAGAGCGCGCTATAAAAGCCTTTAATAATAATAATAATAATAATAATAATAATTATAGTATATAGAGACTGGACATCTAATACAATAAACATGAATTCAGGTTCCCACACTATATTTTCAATCTGACAAAGAAAATCTTTCGTGTCTCTGATGTAGCTGGGTAATTGGGTAACAAAGTCTCGAAGAAAATGATCCACATATTTAGAAATGTTTTCACTGATACTGCCGATGGAGGACACTATGGGGCGTCCTGGCGGATCAGTGGCATCTTTGTGGAGTTTGGGTAGTAAATATAAAATGGGTAGTTTAGGGAAGTCTTTTTTTAGATAACGATATTCTTCCCAAACAAGGAGCCCCTTGTCTTTCCATGTTTCTAGTTTCTCCCAAATGTCAGTAATACTTACATTGTAGGCATCAATGTTGACCGGTGTGTAAAACTTGGTGTCACTGAGTTGTTTTAGTGCCTCATTGATGTAGCTCTCTCGATCCAAGATAACGATGTTTCCACCTTTGTCGGCAGGACGTATCACTATATTAGTGTCATCATAAAGGGCCTTGAGTGCCTTTCTTTGAGAGAATGATAGATTGTTTCTAAACCCCCTATTTCTTTGGGTATTTTTCTTTTTCCTTAGGCCCACCAACCCCTTAACAATGCAATCATGAAAAGTATCTATGCAATCGTGTGGAAGTGAGGGCATAAAGGTCGATTTAACTCTGAAATTACTTTTAGCATGTGCATCTTGTGTCAGGTTCATATCATCAAGGCATTGGGTAATGGGGATGGGTCGGTCCTCGTTGGAAATGTCATTGTTCTCATTTAAATCAGACATGACTGCTAGAGTATCAGCATCTCCAATGATTAGGTTGGAGGAGACATTGTTAACACTGTTGTCAATAGTGTTGTATTGACCCAATCTTTTTAGTTTGTGCCATTTTCTTTCTTTCTTTCTTTCTTTCTGCCTTTCATATATCATATATATATATATATATATAGTTTTGAAACAACTGCCAAGTATAAAATACACATTTTCAAACTTACGCTACACAAACAAATAATGGGAAAATCAGTTTAAATTTCTATTTCATATATCATATATATATATATATATATCTCTGTTTAGAGTTTGGTGGATCTTCTTGGTTCCGCTGGGGATGCCCCAGCTAGTTTCACTGGTGGAAATGTTAGACGGATGGTCTGACAGACTTCGGGCTGTTGGTCTTAGTACCTCAGACTGTATGCCCTACTTAGAGCATACGTTCAGATATACTTTTAAGTCCTTTTTTGACCAAGAAAAGCATGGCAGTTTAAAATTCTATTTCATATATCATATATATATCAGTTTAAATTTCTATTTCATATATCATATATATATATGATATATGAAATAGAAATTTAAACTGATTTTCCCATTATTTGTTTGTGTAGCGTAAGTTTGAAAATGTGTATTTTATACTTGGCAGTTGTTTCAAAACTTCCCAGAAAGTAGTAGAAGCTTTGAAAACTTCCCAGAAAATAGGTGCATCAGTGCCTCTGAAGGTACTGTATGTTTACTGAGTGACCGCTATGTTTCATGCCACTCAGCAAATTTTTTTGTTCTTCAAAAAACAAACTTCCAAAGCCGGAGTTTATTTTTGAGAAATAAATAACTAATAGCCTGATACCCTGAAAGTTTTTACCTATGATGTGGGAATCCATTTTTTTCTGCTTGTAACTGCCATGCTTTTCTTGGTCAAAAAAGGACTTAAAAGTATATCTGAACGTATGCTCTAAGTAGGGCATACAGTCTGAGGTACTAAGACCAACAGCCCGAAGTCTGTCAGACCATCCGTCTAACATTTCCACCAGTGAAACTAGCTGGGGCATCCCCAGCGGAACCAAGAAGATCCACCAAACTCTAAACAGAGATGTGGACTGTCAGTTTGGTGGACAGGACACTCTCCCTTGAGCATTAGATTCAACTGTATGGATTGGTAAAAAGTGTGGTAGTATAGCGGTGCTTATGTTTGAGGTGTTTCGTGTTTCATGTGTGTGTATGAGACTGCCTAAACCGTATCACAATAAGCACCTAGCTGCACACACAAATGGATGGTACAACCAACCAAGATATATGCTCTGATGAGTCCACCTCAGAGTGGCAGGGAACCGCCTCTGACAGTAAGCATTTTACAGCCAGTCACAGAAAAAACTCGGATGAGTCTACCATAGAGAGACATAAAAATAACCATTATGACATCGGCCACAAATTATGTATGAGGGTGTTTACTCAGGTGGGAGAGGAATCACTCCATTGGGATGGGCATCATACAACTAATTTAATGAATTTACCTTGGTATGACAGAGGAGTAACATTCACATTGCCATGGGATATGCCTGATGAGTCCACCCATGTGTGGCAGGGAGCTACCAATAAGAATGGGCATTACTTACTGGCCACAGTATGTGCACTCTTGTGCATGGCGTGAAGCAAAAGCGGAGAAACCCATATATGATTTAGCATTATAAATGCTCTACGGAGTTGTGGAAGTTAAATAACAACTCCAGCGTCAAAGTAATCTGCATGTTTATTGCAGGAAAAAGAAACTTCTGCCACTGGAAGCAACTTAGGCTAATCGCCTTCACAGCTCCCCACTCCAGTACAAACATTCCAACATTTCACATGAACAAATCATAACACAGGCCAAAACGAAGAATTCAGAAGATACCAAATGCATGTTTTAATAAATACAACTGCTAACTATACCACATAACCCCCTTCCACAAAAAAGCACAAACCCTAAGGACTAAATATATAATTTATTTAGGATTATTGATTATAATTCTTTTAAAATTCCCAATCCTACCATGCTCCAACTTTACAGCCCCACCAAACACTTTGGTCACTCAATAAAGTCAACTAAAATGTGAAGAGAATTGCTCGATCCCTTTGGTAGTTTCACCTTTACCATTTCCCTCAAGTGAACACCAAAGGAGTTGACTGCTTTACGGAGGTAATATCATTTTTGTTTCACACTGCGTGCATAGTTTTCTAGTTTTTTCAATCTCAACAATCTTGTGAATGAGCCAGAAGTGTTGTACATGTTCACCAAGGGCAGACACATCATAGTACTTGGTTTGAATTTCTTTAGCAATTCAAATGGAGAGATGCCCATTGTAGAGTGAGAAGTAAACCTATATTCCACCACCCTATACTTCACCATTTTTATCCATTCATGTCCTCCAAGTTTTGCAATTTGAATTGTTTCTTTAAGCATTCTATTGAATCGTTCCACCATCCCGTTTGTTTCCGGGTGGTACCAGACACACTTTTGTGTGTATAGTAGTAGTAGTAGTAGTAGTAAGTATACTTGTAAAGCGCACTGTTACTCCATCTCGGAGTGTCCTGTCGCTGTATACCACTGGGGAACCCGTCCTGGCTTTCCTTGTGAGATGGTCCCTCCTGGGCACCTCCAAGGTGAAGCCAGGCATCCCCGGCGCTGATGGGGCCGTTGTGGAGATTAAGCAAGCTATTGCCCAGAGTTACAGAGTGGGACCCATGGTTAGCATAGGCACCTCGGTGAGAATTATCGAGTCCGCGGACATTGACCCAAGACCCTGCCGCGTCGGGAATTGAACCCTGGTCCCGGGCCGATCTCTGCTTCAGGGTCTGCCGCTTCTAACCAGTGAGCCACACTTCCACTATAGTACCTCTCTCTTTCAGAAATGTCTCCATCTCTTTTTAAGTAAACTGCACTGTCTGTCAGTGTACAGTGGGGTCTTCCTTCCTTATAGAATACCTCAACCAAAAAGCTGATCACCAAAGATGTGAAGATATCTTGCACCACAGTGACCTCAGGCCATCTCGAAACCATGCCTATTAGTACCAACAAATACTTAAATGATTGAAAAATACTTTACTTAGGTATTCAAGTCCATTAAACTGTCAAACTACATCATTTATAATTATAACATTAAAATATGACAAGCAAGTGAGCGATGTCTCTTATTTACATTCCAGTCATTTCATAGAAAAGAGTTAAAACAGCGTATGAGGCTCATAGAATACAATTTAATGTCAAAGCTACTGGTAACATGGATAGACATCAATATCATAGCCTGATCTGCTCATGGCATACAATTTAAAGTGTAAGCTACTGTGAACATGGGAGGACATCAATTCCATGGCCTAAACTTCAACTCTGGTGCTGGACTCTAAAAAAAAGGTGAAATACTAGTTCTAATGTAGACCGGTGAAAATAGAGGTAAGGTGCTAAACTCTTAAGAATAAAGTGCTATGACTAGTGCAAATATTTCATCAAAAGGATGAAGAAATACTTAGTCATACCACCAAAGTTTAAAGGTCCCACAATATCCAGCGCTAATTCCTCCCACACAGCTGCAGGAATCTCATGACAAATCAAAGAGGATGATCTGATTTTCTGTGTTTTATCACTCATCCAGCACTCATAACACTCTATTACAATCCTCTCCACCTGAATGTCCATACCAGGCCACCAATAATTGGCTCTTAGTCATTCTTTAGTCTTCCATATACCCTGATGATCTTTGTGTGGAAGCTGCACCTACCGACTTCTCACACCACATGGAGGAACTAACGTTCCACCTCTGACTACCAGCTTGTTGCTAACCGAAATCTCATCCAAAACCTTCATGAAACTCATGAAATCAGTTTCTCTAATTGGAACCTCACTACCTCCCTCAATTGCTTTCCTGATCTTTGAGAGAATTTCATACTTGTCAATTCACTCAACCACTCAGACTCACAAACACCATGAAAAATGCATACTCTGACCTTATCTTCTTTCCCCTATGTATCTTCATCTTCCCCAACACTTAAAGAATCTGTGACAAACCTCCATAAACAATCTGCTGTGTGATTGTAAATACCAGGAATGTAGGACACAAAAAAATGATAATCATGCAGAGCACAGCAACAAACCATCTACATATGGAAAAGAAACATTATTCAACCGTTTCTTGCCAAAAGACCTCTTGAAGGGGTTTGTGATCAGCTTGAACTACAAACTTCACATCCCATAAAGATTTATTGAATTTCCCTACTGCCCAGTATACTGCTAAAGCCTCCTTCCCTATGTTAGAGTACTAAAACGTTGCTCCTTTTAAAGATTTTGAGGCGAATGCAATCGTAACTTCAGTACCATCAAGTCTCTGTCTCAATACGGCACCCAGACCTTTCTAGCTTGCATTCGTCATAGGAATACAAGTCACCCCAGGAACAAAGCTCTTCAAAGACTGTGCAAAAGGTAACCTAGTTCTGATAATAGAAACCTCTTCTTGGCATTTTTCATCCCAATTAACAGGACCCCTTTCTTGAGCAACTGCTGAATAGCGCAAGTTTGACTAACAAAACTGGGGATAAACTTGCTATAAAACTCAGCCAAACCCCAAGAAATGTGTATGTCTGTGTATGACTTCTTTCTTGGAGGGATATGGTAAATCTGCAATGGTTCTGACAAAACCAGTTCTGGGTTTAATACCTTCAGCTGTGTTAACATGACCCAAGTAAGTTATTTCAGGTTGACAAAAATTGCATTTTTTGAATTTCAAAGTAATACATATAAGGCTTAGAGCATGTAATACCTCACTGCCCTTGTCTAGATGAGATTCAAAAGAATAATTGAATGTTAACACATTATCCTGAAAAAACTGCACTTCAGGAATTGTACCCAACACATCTGTCATGAACCTTTGGAAAACAGATGCCACTAAACAAAGACGAAATGGCATACTGTTGAAACAGAAAGCACCAAATGTTGTAAGAAAAGCAGCTAAATCCTTGAAATCTTCACACAAGCAAACCTGATGTTAATCAGAGGTAAAATCTGTAGGAGAGTGGGGTCTGCAATCCTATGGTCACCTCAGATTTTTGCTTTTTGCTTCACTGGTTTACGACTTTCCCTGGCTGTGGGCCTGCTAATCAGACCCACAGCCTAGCTGTTCTCTCTCTAAATTGACAACCATGTACCTTAGGTGCATTTACCAATTGGTACTGGGCCACCTTAGCAGTCCCTGTACAGTATACCTTAGGTATCCAGGGCATAGGTGTACCCAGGGCCTACCAGGGGCTGAAGCATTTATTATGCCACCCCTGGCTGGCCATCTAAAATAGACACAACTGGCTGCACGACAGCTGGGGCAAGGTGGTGTAATCACCCTTTGCTGTAGATATAGTATACCTATATCTAAACCTAAAATGGACACATATATTCCTATCAGTCACTCCTATGGAAGGCCTTATCAATCCTGAAGGCAGAGTGCTTGGAATTATGTGAGATGGTGCTCTGGCATGAGCTGAGCCCGTTTGCAGCTTGCGGAACCAAGTTCTTATAGCTGTTCCATGATAACGCTATACCATATACTCTTAAGTGCATTATAATCCTCGCGGTTAAATGCTAACTCTGGTATAACACTATCAAAACATGTCGAGTAAGTTGTCATACGAATTGGAATACTACCCCCTCGCCAATTCTGGCGACGGGGGTAGCATTCCACCCTTCTAGAGGGACACGACATGGATGTAACTGTGAACCCCGGTTAAAGTTAACTCGAGCCTTGGCATCACAAAATGGATGATGCCACCACAGACACAAGTCTGACCTCCTGCTGCTTGGAGTCCTTCCAGCGAGGGAGGCTTGGACAAAGGGTTTCCTGCCTTGGGAGGTGCTAGCACCACCCCAGACAGGATTTTGTGTATTGGGTAGGATAGGCCTGAAAGGAATGAGACATGCCCGGGGCACACAAGGTATCCTGTGCATGCACCGGTTCAAACCAGTTGCTGGGGCATCCCTGCCCCAGCTCTAGCGGGAAGCCGGACAAAGGATAGGGGGTGTAGCCACCCCCCTTCCTGGTCCCACCCAGGGGAGTGACCTAGCCAGTAGTGAAGCCCCCTTTAGCAGGATAAAGGTAGGAGCTGGTCCCATTCCAAGTTAGATTAAATCCTGAACTACTCTACAAGAAGAAACTCTGGACTTCGACGTTCTGCTCCACAGAAGACTGAAGAAATCTCCCTTGTGGGCAAGGAGTGTCCACCCTGCACAAGCAGGCACCATCAAGCGTCCAGCGGCTTCACTTTGTCGTCTTCCCTCGAGGATCCAGACTTCAGAGCCCGACAAGACCCGGATTCCCAGACCTCCCAGACCTCAACTCACATCTGCAGCGACGAGACACGTGGGACCGGCCATCTTGAAAGAAACTGCACTTCGCTTCCAGCACAACTCCCGAGGTAAACTCGACCAAGTGCTTTGGGGACTGAGAAGCCCCATCCCCGTGCAGCCCCTGCACCGAAGATCAGCCCTCCAGCATCCACGAGATCTGCGTGGTGCCCTTCTGCTTGTTTGCTGCTCGACGCGTTGACTGGTCACTTGCCGGCTGGCTAGTGGCCTCCTAGACGACGAACTTTGAAATCTTTGCTGCTGGTCTGGTTGCTCCAGACTGGCCCTTGCTCCCTTTCAAAAGAGGGGCACCCCGGACTCTCCTAGTCCGCACCAGACGCTTTCTCCACTCACCGCGTGGGTTGCCTTTGCCAAGGCCTGTTGACGCCGATTCCGGATCCAACACCGCCGACAGTGAGAGCCTGCGTGGGACAGCTCTAAGACACCTCCTGGTCCATGTAGCTGCAGAGTCAAGCGTCCACTCTTCACCTGATCGCGACGACGACATCTGGTTCCTTCCTGGTTCCACTCCAGTCACTGGCTAGTGACTGTGAACATTGTCCCCTCTGCTTTCAGGTCTTCTTCTTCACTGATCCACCCTTGGATCGCACCGGACATCTTCCTCCTGGTCGCCTGCAGCATCTTTTCTTTCAGGCTCCATTGACTTCAACGCGAGAACCCGACACGACTTCGCACCTATGCACCCGCAGCCCGTGGATGAGGTAACGAGAGCATTTCGGTGCTCAAGGGTAGTTTAACTACCCTAGTGTCCAGTTCCACAGTCGTTTTAGTCCTACCTAGTCAGGATTGTCCGTACTCACCTTTAACTTGAACTGTACTGTCCATAGACGTTGTTACGCATCTTGCGTGTGAGTTCACACTATGCACACGCGTTCCGTGGGCCTCCTATTACTTACCTAGAGTTAGTGTAGCGTGGTCCCATCGATCCTACAGCCTCTGGACAGCTCCATTCCTTCTATCGACTTTCACATTCCACTTACTTAGTATATGGTTTGTCGTGCCCCTAGGGCACCATTGTAATTTTGTGCAACTTATCGTATTTTTCCTAAGAGATTGTCATGTGCTTAGCCCTCTGACCTCATAAAGAGTTCAGAGGTGTTTGTTATTAATAAATATACTGTTTATTTTCATAACAACTTGTGTGGTGTCCTTTCATCTGGTATTCAAGGGGTTATATTGTGGTAAAACAGCTGGCTTCACATGCCATAAAGAGTTTAGCCTAAGACTGCTTTGTCCATGCTACCATTAGGATAGCTGGTCTATAAGGTTGACTTACAACCAATCACCATAAGGGTTGTTTGGACTGATACAAGGTGATCACTAGAACTAGTGAGCATCATATATCAGGCCAACTTCTCACATTGGTGTGCAGCGGTTGGGATTTGAGCTTGCTGTTGTTTTTACCACGTATAATCTTGAAATATCATTTGAAAGATCACATAAGGTACTATAGGTACATATAACACGCTTAGAAATACTCTGAGTTCTACTGAACCAGCTGTTGTAGTGGAAAGGGCCTAGCACACCCTGACTACAACTCTTAGCAAGGGATCAGTAGGAAAACCCATAGTGTGGGTAGGTGCATCACTTACACCTCACTAGAAAGCATGTCTACCCATGGAGAGACTTCAGAGACTCCCCTAGTGGTTAGTGACCCTCCACAGGTCCTTTCCAGACATGCAGCTCTCAGTTTCCAGGAGATGAGACAATTGCGTACCTCCAGGAAATTGAAACAGGGTTCTAACCCTACCACTCCTTTTCTGTGAGGTCTCTTAGAGACATATGATGCAAGAAGGGCGGCTAACACAGACCCCTCTAATCCAGATAGGAGCATGCCCCCCTTAGAAGTTACTCCTGGTGATCCAAACCTCCCTGAGACAGAGAATGTAGATGAGGAGGAGGAGGAGGAGGAAATCTCTGGGGATGAGGCAGACAATAGGCAACCTTTAGTCAGCAGACTTACAAGAGCCAACTTAGCCCTACATAGGGAAGGATCTGGGGGACCCCCAGTGCTGACCTTAAGCAGGCCTAACTTTGGAGCTAGGAGAGATAGATCTCCTTCTAGGGACTCCAATAGATCTGTGCACTCTCATGCATCTGCTCAGAGGAGAATTACTTCCCCTCAGAGGAGAGAGCATGAAGCAAAGATGAAAGAGGCTAATCTGAGGATCCAAAGGGAAGAACTTGCCCTTGCCAAAGAAAAGCTTGCCTTTGCTAGAGAGCAACAGTTGAGTGGGGTAGTCTCCACTGGTGGCAGCAATATCCCTAGGGATAGAGAAAGGGGTTTTGATACTAGAAACCTGAGCAAGATAGTGCCCTCCTATAAGACAGGAGATGATATCTACAAGTGGATAACTGCTCCGGAGAGGGCCTGCAAAGTACAGCAGGTACCCCAGAGTCAGTGGGCAGCTATATTGTGGCTCTCCTTTGAAGGTAAAGGTAGAGATAATCTCCTCACTGTTAGAGATGAGGATGCTAATGATTACCAAGTCTTGAACAATGCACTGATTGATGGGTTTGGTTTAACCACTGAACAGTACATGTTAATGTTCAGAGACACCCAGAAAACTCAGGCTCAAGATTGGACTGACTTTGTTGATTGTGCCACTAAGGCTTTGGAGGGCTGGTTACTGGGAAGTAAAGTTACTGATTACGCAGGATTGTATAATCTAATTATGAGAGAGCAAATCTTAAATAATTGTCAGAACCAGTTGTTGCATCAGCACTTGATTGACTCAGATCTGACCTCTCCCCAAGAATTGGGAAAGAAGGCAGACAGATGGGTCAGGACAAGGGTCAAGCAGCAGAACCAGAACCAGGGTGGTGGCCAGAAGAAAGCAGACCAGAAGGGTAATGAGAATAAGCAAAATGACCAGAAGTCTTCAACAGGGCCCCAACAACCTAAGGAGGGTGGGTCCCAAACTTCCCAAAAGAAGAAGAATGATGGTCCTAAGAAACCATGGTGCCAATACTGTAACAGTAAGACTCACTGGTTTAGTGAGTGTACCAAGAAAGGCCAAACTCCTACCACTACTGTCCCTAAGACACCTGCACCCCCTAGTACAGTTAGTAGTGGTAGTGTACCTCCCAAGGCTATAGTTGGGTTAACCCTGGGAACTGAGGTGGGTTCTGACTTAGTTAGAATACCTACTCAGGTAGTTCTTGTTTGTACTGGGGACATGGATATGACCCCTACTGTAAGTCCTAGTACTCTGGGCAAATACAGGCAAACGCCTTTGATAAATGGAAAGATGGCTCAGGCCTACAGGGACACATGTGCCAGTGTCACTATGGTGACACCAACATTTGTGGACCCTGACCAGATCATGCTAGGTTCAGACTACCTAGTGACCAATGCTAGCAATGTCACTACCAATCACAGTATGGCAGTTGTTAATTTCTCCTGGGGAGGGGTAACTGGCCTCAAAAGGGTTGGAGTTAGTTCAGACCTCCCAGTAGATTGTCTTTTGGGCATTGATTTGGAATCCTCACTGTGGTCAGATGTGGAGTACAGGACTCATGTAGAAATGCTAGGTCTCTCCTCACATGTCCTTGCTGTGACCAGGTCACAGGCCAAGAAATGCCCAGCTGAACAAGTGCTGGATCCTGGAAGAATGGACCAGACACTACCCAAGAGGAAGAGCAGTAGGGGTAAGGCTGAGCCTTCCCCCCTGCCTCAGGTTGAGGATCAGCCCTCTCAGGAGGCTGACCCCAAGACCCCAGAATGAACTGTCCTAGAAGAGCTTGAACCTGAACAGGGTGAGTTTCTTGGGACACGGGGACCTTCCAAGGCAGACTTGAGGCAGGCCCAGTTAGACTGTTCCCCCCTTGAACCCCTCAGACAGCAGGCTGCTGCTGAGGCTGCAGGGAATGCTACAGGTGCCCATAAGGTATATTGGGATGATGGACTCCTATACTCTGAGGCAAGAGACCCCAAACCTGGTGCTACCAGGAGGCTGGTCATCCCCTTGTCTCTTAGAGGTTTCCTTCTCACCTTAGCCCATGAAATTTCCCTTGCAGGTCACTTAGGCCAGAACAAGACTTGGGACAGGCTTGCCCCACACTTTCACTGGCCTCATATGTCTGAGGACACTAAAGAGTTTTGTCGCTCATGTGTCACCTGCCAAGCCAGTGGCAAATCAGGTGGCACCACAAAGGCCCCCCTTATACCACTACCTGTGGTGGGGGTTCCCTTTGAAAGAGTGAGGATTGACATTGTTGGACTAATGGACCCCCCAACAGCATCTGGGCACAGATTTATACTGGTGGTAGTGGATCATGCCACCAGGTATCCAGAAACTATTCCCCTCAGGACCACTACAGCTCCTGTTGTGGCCAGGGCCCTGCTTGGAGTTTTCTCCAGAGTGGGGTTTCCTAAGGAGGTTGTCTCTGAAAGAAGGTGCAAACTTCATGTCAGGATACTTGACTGCAATGTGGAAGGAGTGTGGTGTAAATTACAAATTTACCACACCCTATCACCCACAGTGCAATGGGCTTGTTGAGAGATTCAACAAGACCCTCAAAGGGATGATAAAAGGATTACCTGAAAAGCTTAGGTGAAGATGGGACATCCTTTTACCCTGCCTTCTGTTTGCTTACAGAGAGGTCCCACAGAAGGGGGTTGGTTACAGCCCTTTTGAGCTTCTGTTTGGGCATCCTGTAAGAGGACCCCTGTGTCTTGTGAAGGAAGGATGGGAGTTACCTCTCAAAAAGCCTAAACTTGACATAGTGGACTATGTACTTGGTCTCCGCTCCAGGATGGCAGAGTACATGGAGAAGGCATCCAAAAACCTTGAGGCCAGCCAAGAACTTCAAAAAGCTTGGCATGACCAAAAGGCGGTCCTAACTGTTTATCATGCAGGACAGAAGGTGTGGGTGTTGGAGCCAGTGGCCCCAGCAGCTCTCCAAGACAAATGGTCTGGACCCCATACCATCATTGAGCAAAAGGGAGAGGTCACCTACCTGGTGGACCTTGGAACTCCCAGGAGCCCTCACAGAGTACTTCATGTGAATAGGCTCAAAGCATTTGTTGACAGGGAGGATATGGGCTTGCCTATGGCCACAGATGAGGGGCAGGAGGAAGAGAGTGACCCTCTCCCAGACCTGCTCACTCAGAACCCTGATGATGGGTCAGTAGATGGTGTAGTCTTTTCTGACAGCCTCTCTGAGCATCAACAAGAGGATTGTAAGCAGGTCCTTCAATCCTTTAGACAAATGTTTTCTCTGACCCCCAGTCAGACAAACTGATGCACCCATGAGGTGGACACTGGAGACAGTCTGCCTATAAAGAGTAAAATCTACAGGCAACCTGACCACGTCAGGGACTGCATAAAGAAAGAAGTACAAAAGATGTTGGAATTGGGAGTCATTGAACCCTCAGAGAGTCCTTGGGCTAGTCCTGTAGTTCTAGTGCCAAAACCTCACACCCAGGATGGTAAGAGAGAGATGAGGTTTTGTGTAGACTACAGGGGTCTCAATGCTGTCACTAAGACAGATGCCCATCCAATACCTAGGGCAGATGAACTGATAGACAAGTTGGCTTCTGCAACTTTCTTAAGTACATTTGACCTAACAGCTGGTTATTGGCAGATCAGGTTAGCTGAGGATGCCAAGGCCAAGACAGCATTTTCTACCCCGGGAGGTCATTACCAATTTGTGGTGATGCCCTTTGGTTTGAAAAATGCAACTGCCACTTTTTAAAGGTTGGTGAACCAAGTTCTCACTGGGTTGGATGACTTTTGTGCAGCATATCTAGATGATATTGCTGTCTTTAGCTCCACCTGGGAGGATCACCTGATCCACATGAGGAAAGTTTTGGAGGCCCTGCAAAAGGCAGGCCTCACTATCAAGGCTACTGAGTGCCAGATAGGGCAGAGTCAGGTTGTGTACCTGGGCCACCTTGTGGGTGGAGGCCAGGTTCAACCATTGGAGAGCAAGATACAGGCCATAAAGGACTGGGCTCCTCCAACCACCCAGACACAGGTCAGAGCTTTCTTGGGCCTGTCTGGTTACTATAGGAAGTTTGTCAAAAATTATGGGTCCATTGTGACACCACTTAATGACCTGACAAGCAAGAAAATGCCAAAGAAAGTTCAGTGGACAGTTAGCTGTCAAAAGGCATTTGATGACCTAAAGCAGGCCATGTGTACTGCACCTATTCTCAAGAGTCCTGACTACTCCAAAACCTTCATTGTCCAAACAGATGCATCTGAGTTGGGTGTGGGAGCTGTTCTATCTCACCTGAATATTGATGGTCATGACCAGCCCATTGCTTTTATAAGCAGAAGGCTGACCCCTAGGGAGAAAGGTTGGTCAGCTATAGAGAGGGAGGCCTTTGCTGTGGTTTGGGCCCTGAAGAAGTTGAGGCCCTACTTGTTTGGAACTCACTTCAAGATTCAGACCGACCATAAGCCCCTCTTATGGCTAAATCAGATGAAGGGTGAAAAGCCCAAACTTCTTAGGTGGTCCATTTCCCTACAGGGGATGGACTTTACAGTGAAGCACAGACCAGGGACTGACCATGGCAATGCAGATGGTCTCTCCAGGTATTTCCACTTAGAACAGGAAGACTCACCTGGTCAAGGTTAGTTTAATGTCCCTAAGTTTGGGGGGGTTATGTAGGAGAGTGGGGTCTGCAATCCTATGGTCACCCCAGATTTTTGCTTTTTGCTTCACTGGTTTACGACTTTCCCTGGCTGTGGGCCTGCTAATCAGACCCACAGCCTAGCTGTTCTCTCTCTAAATTGACAACCATGTACCTTAGGTGCATTTACCAATTGGTACTGGGCCACCTTAGCAGTGCCTGTACAGTATACCTTAGGTATCCAGGGCATAGGTGTACCCAGGGCCTACCAGGGGCTGAAGCATGTATTATGCCACCCCTGGCTGGCCATCTAAAATAGACACAACTGGCTGCACGACAGCTGGGGCAAGGTGGCGTAATCACCCTTTGCTGTAGATATAGTATACCTATATCTAAACCTAAAATGGACACATATATTCCTATCAGTCACTCCTATGGAAGGCCTTATCAATCCTGAAGGCAGAGTGCTTGGAATTATGTGAGATGGTGCTCTGGCATGAGCTGAGCCTGTTTGCAGCTTGCGGAACCAAGTCCTTATAGCTGTTCCATGATAAGGCTATACCATATACTCTTAAGTGCATTATAATCCTCGCGGTTAAATGCTAACTCTGGTATAACATTATAAAAACATGTCGAGTAAGGTGTCATACGAATTGGAATACTACCCCCTCGCTAATTCTGGCAACGAGGGTAGCATTCCACCCTTCTAGAGGGACACGACATGTATGTAACTGAGTACCCCGGTTAAAGTTAACTCGAGCCTTGGCATCACAAAATGGATGCTGCCACCACAGACACAAGTCTGACCTCCTGCTGCTGGGAGTCCTTCCAGCGAGGGAGGCTTGGACAAAGGGTTTCCTGCCTTGGGAGGTGCTAGCACCACTCCAGACAGGATTTTGTGAATTGGGTAGGATAGGCCTGAAAGGAATGAGACATGCCCGGGGCACACAAGGTGTCCTGTGCCTACACCGGTTCAAACCAGTTGCTGGGGCATCCCTGCCCCAGCTCTGGCAGGAAGCCGGACAAAGGATAGGGGGTGTAGCCACCCCCCTTCCTGGTCCCACCCAGGGGAGGGACCTAGTCAGTAGTGCAGCCCCCTTTAGCAGGATAAAGGTAGGAGCTGGTCCCATCCCAAGTTAGATTAAATCCTGAACTACTCTATAAGAAGAAACTCTGGACTTCGACGTTCTGCTCCACAGAAGACTGAAGAAATCTTCCTTGTGGGCAAGGAGTGTCCACCCTGCACAAGCAGGCACCATCAAGCGTCCAGCGGCTTCACTTTGTCGTCTTCCCTCGAGGATCCAGACTTCAGAGCCTGACGAGACCCGGATTCCCAGACCTCTCGGACCTCAACTCACATCTGCAGCAAAGCTGAGACCCGTGGGTGCGACGAGACACGTGGGACTGGCCATCTTGAAAGAAACTGCACTTCGCTTCCAGCACGACTCCCGAGGTAAACTCGACCAAGTGCTTTAGGGACTGAGAAGCCCCATCCCCGAGCAGCTCCTGCACCGAAGATCAGCCCTCCAGCATCCACGAGATCTGCGTGGGGCCCTTCTGCTTGTTTGCTGCTCGACGCGTTTTCTGGTCACTTGCCGGCTGGCTAGTGGCCTTCTAGACAACAAACTTTGAAATCTTTGCTGCTGGTCTGGTTGCTCTAGACTGGCCCTTGCTCCCGCCCAAAAGAGGGGCACCCCGGACTCTCCTAGTCCGCACCAGACGCTTTCTCCACTCACCGCGTGGGTTGCCTTTGCCAAGGCCTGTTGATGCCGATTCCGGATCCAACACCGCCGACAGTGAGAGCCTGCGGGGGACAGCTCGTGCCTCCATCCTGGTCATCGAAGACACCTCCTGGTCCACGTGGCTGCAGAGTCAAGCGTCCACTCTTCACCTGATCGCGACGACGACATCTGGTTCCTTCCTGGTTCCACTCCAGTCACTGGCTAGTGACTGTGAACATTGGCCCCTCTGCTTTCAGGTCTTCTTCTTCACCGATCCACCCTTGGATCGCACCGGACATCTTCCTCCTGGTCGCCTGCAGCATCTTTTCTTTCAGGCTCCATTGACTTCAACGCGAGAACCCGACACGACTTCGCACCTATGCACCCGCAGCCCGTGGGTGATGTAACAAGAGCATTTCGGTGCTCAAGGGTAGTTTAACTGTCCTAGTGTCCAGTTCCACAGTCGTTTTAGTCCTACCTAGTCAGGATTGTCCCTACTCACCTTTAACTTGAACTGTACTGTCCATAGACGTTGTTACGCATCTCGCATGTGAGTTCACACTCTGCACACGCGTTCCGTGGGCCTCCTATTACTTACCTAGAGTTAGTGTAGCGTGGTCCCATCAATCCTACAGCCTCTGGACAGCTCCATTCCTTCTATCGACTTTCACATTCCACTTACTTAGTATATGGTTTGTCGTGCCCCTAGGGCACCATTGTAATTTTGTGCAACTTATCGTATTTTTCCTAAGAGATTGTCATGTGCTTAGCCCTCTGACCTCATAAAGAGTTCAGGGGTGTTTGTTATTAATAAATATACTGTTTATTTTCATAACAACCTGTGTGGTGTCCTTTCATCTGGTATTCAAGGGGTTATATTGTGGTAAAACAGCTGGCTTCACATGCCATAAAGAGTTTAGCCTAAGACTGCTTTGTCCATGCTACCATTAGGATAGCTGGTCTATAAGGGTGACTAACAACCAATCACCAGAAGGGTTGTTTGGACTGATACAAGGTGATCACTAGAACTAGTGAGCATCATATATCAGGCTAACTTCTCACAAGATCCAGCCCCTTGACACCTACGGGCAATTGGTGAGCTTTCTAAATTAAAATCAAATCTAGCCAATGTGGTGAAGAATTTTGCATCCCCCAATGGGCTGACCATATCATATATGTTAGGTAGGGGAAACCTGTTCTCAACTACTTCCTTGTTGAGGTTCCTTAGATCAATGCAAAGTCTAATCTCATCAGAATTCTTGGTGGCAACTACTACAGGTGCCACCAGTGAGAATCTTCAACTGTTTCAATTAGTCCCTTCTTACATATTTACTCCAATTCCATGTTGACTGCACCCTGCAGACTAAACGGTACATTCCTAACCTTGGACACAACATGCACAGCACCCTCCTTCAATTTAATGTGTTGCACATAACTCTCAGTGCAACCCACTTTTTCAGAAACACTTCTGGAAAATCACGTAAAAACATCTCTGGAATGGTATGACTGGGACCTGGAGGTCAGCATTGAGATCAAGATAAATGCCCAAAAGCTTCTGATGAGGACAACTGAAAACAATGTCCCCCTTCACTGGAATATATATGTTACCATTGGTGGTATTACCCCGAAATCTTTTTTCGGCCTCACAATATCCCACTAATTCAACTGGTTTCCCTCCATAACTGAACTGTACGGAGTAACACCAGGCTCATGCAGGATGACTTTCCCACAGATGTACTGTTCATAATCCTTATCTGAAACCAAAGAAAGTCTTGCTTCTGAATCCATCATCATGGAAACAGAGATACCTTTGAGAGTAACTTCATCAGAAGTGTGATCACATTTGACATTAGATTCACAATTTACATCATTAACAGTTTGAAGCACAAAATCTGTTTTTTCAGAACACCTCCAACGCAATTTCCTTATTCATATTGGACTTGCTGCATTTGGCAAAATATCCCTTTTTGATACAGATTTTACACAAAGCTCTAGTGGCAGGCCAGCCCTCGAAATTTGCCAAGGGATTGGGATTACAACATTTAAAGCATGAAAGCTTTGTTTGGTTTCGAAGAAACGGATAGTACAGAATGTGCAGTTCCTTTGTCTTTACGTAATTCTTGTGTGCATAGCATAGAATGTACAACACGTTTAGCAATTACTAACACATCATTAGGCTTGGGATCATTCTTAGACCAAAGTTCTTCTCATATCTTATCACATATACATTCCAACATGAATTAATCCCTTATTCTTTCTTCTGTACGATCTCCAAAATTACAGGAAGAAGCAATTTAAATAAAGTGATTACAAAATCCTCAATGGATTCATAGTCCTCTTGTTTTCTTTTACCAAAATAGTACCTCTGTAGAATCACACATAATTTAGGAAGAAAATGAATGCCCAAGTTCTTGATGGCAATCTATAAATCATTCAAAGATTATGTAGCACCCTTATCCTCACTTTCACCTTCAATATTGGGTAGGTTCCCCAAGATTGCTTGTATTGCCACACCTAAACTATTAACTAGCATAGAAGTTTCTTTTCTGGAGACAAATTTGAACCGCACACTTTTTAATAATTTATAAAGACTTTCTTCCATTTAGATCATGGAAGAACAGGTTCACCCGGTGAAGCCAGAATAAATGGAGTCGGAGAGATATTTTGCATGTTGGAAGAGAGAAGACAAATAATACAAAAAATAGAAAGAAGAAAAAACAATTATAAAATCTAAGGGGCATATTACCAAGAATAAGCGATAATTATCGCTTAGCTTGGTTAGACGCAATAATTTTATTGCCGTGCTTCGCCTATTTTTATCGCTTAGAAACCTTGCAATTATCAAGGTTTATCTCCTAAGCGATAAAAATCGGCCGAAATGCATGAAAATCGTTGTAAAGTCAGCGATATTCATGCATTACCGAGCAAATGCTCTTAGCCATGTTATCCTCCTACCATTGGATAACATGGCTAAGAACTGCTCTGGGCAGGCGTTAGCTTTTGGAGATAATCGTGCTTAGCGCGAATATCTCCTAAAGTAGGTAATAGGAGATAGCGATGTTAGCGACTGTTTCCAGTCGCTAACATCTTGGCACGCCCACTTTGCATGTCATTAGCGATAAAAATCGCTGACATGCAAAGTGGGCCCCAAGATGATCGCTATCTCCTACTAGCTGTCGCTAACTGGTGTTAGCGACAGCTAGGTAATAGGGCGATAAAATTATCGCTGCTCTAGCGGGAAAAATTCCCGCTAAGGCGGCGATAAGGCCCTTGGTAATATGCCCCTTAATGTGTTACACCGGTCACGAACATGTACCCGAAATCCACCTAAAAAGACATTTCATTACATTATTGGAAAAGAAAGCAACCAATGTAGTACCAAAAATAACGTCTTTCCTTACCAAGAAAAACACATTCTCTTCTATTTTAGTTATAGATAAGCTGGGTCGGAATATGAGCTTCAAAGAGGAAGTAGGTAGGCATAAGCTCCAATTGAAAGTTGACATCGGAGTTAAGAAGCGAACTGAGGGGCATATTATCAAGGGGGTTTATCTCCGCTTTTTTGGCTTTAAAAGCCAAGAAAGCGGAGATAAAATTATCTCCCTATTACCAAGCTGTCGTTAACACCAGTTAGTGACAGCTAATAGGAGATAGCGACCATCTTGGGCCCCGCTTTGCATGTCAGTGATATTTATCACTAATGACATGCAAAGTGGGCGTGCCAAGATGTTAGCGACTGGAAACAGTCGCTAACATCGCTATCTCCTATTACCAACTTTTGGAGATATTCGCGCTAAGCGCGAATATCTCCAAAAGCTAACACCTGCCCTGAGCAGTTCTTCACCATGTTATCCAATGGGAGGTGTATAACATGGCTAAGAGCATTTGCTCGATAATGCATGAATATCGCTGACTTTTCAGCGATATTCATGCATTGCGGCCGTTTTTTATCGCATTTGCGATAAACCTTGCTAATAGCAAGGTTTATCTGCGATAAAAATCGCCGAAGAGCGGCGATAATTTTTGTCTCTAAACAAGTTAGAGACAAAAATTATCGCTAGTTGTTGGTAATATGCCCCTGAAGGCGTGATGATGTCATTCAAATGATCCTCCAAATACAGGAAAACATCAGGAGCAGAAGAGCAAGTATGAGGCCAAGAAGAATCCACAGGAGCAGTAGCAGGTGAGCACGATGCAGGGAGAAATCCAGCAATGAAGCAGCAGCGAGCTGGGCCTAGTATGAGGAAGGAGCGAGGCAACAACCAGGAGCGCCTGCGGGCACCGCCGCTATCAACTGAAAAGAAACCAGCGGGCAGCAGGCAGAGGAGCCTGAAAGCCCAGGCGCTGGCACTTAAGATGAAGCAAACGAGCGAGGAGGTTCGCACACACTACCAAGCAGGGGAATCCAGAAGTTCAGAGAACAAAAGTCAGTTGACTGGGAACGTTGAATCCAAAAGGCTTTCAAAAATTAGAATAATAGACGTAAAAAAGCCTCACTCTAACTATAAACACACCGGGGCAGATTTACAATAACTGGCGCATCCCTGCATATCAGTAGTGATGCGCCACTTATTTTGCATGACTCAAACAAACCCTTGCGCCACCATGGATGCGGCGCATTAACAATGCGGCGCCCCATGGTGCAAAGGATAAGCCCTGCGCCAGATGGAGGCGTTCCTGCGCTGGGGGGGGGCGTTCCGGTGCAGAAACGCCTCCTAAAAGTGGCTGAGTGAAATCTACAAGATTTCACTCAGTCACTTTGGGGCCCATGCTGCGTCAAAACCCTGCGCCTCCTTGAAGCAGGCGTAAGGATTGACTCAGCATTAACAAGATAGGGCCCCACAGAGCATTGCTGGAGCTGCGTCGCGCTTGCGACGCAACTCCAGCAATGCACCACTTTTACGGCACAAATGAGTGACGCATCTGTGCTGTTTTTTCCCCATGGTGCGCCGCATTGTAAATGCAGCGCATCCATGGTGGCGGAGGCATGGCGCACAATAAGTGGCACCTCCCTGCTGATATGCAGGGATGCGCCACTTAATGTAAATATGCCCCGTAGTGTTGGAGTTGTGTCGCAAGCGCGACACAACTCCAGCACTTCCCTGAGGGGCCCTATACCTAATATGCTGCGTCACTCAGGCGTAAGAATTGGACGCAGCGGGGACGTATGAGTGACTCAGTGAAATCTTGTATATTTCACTGCATCACTTTTACGGGGTTTCCTTGCGACGGAACGTCCACCCTGCATACATTATACCTGACGCAGGTATAATGTAGCGCAGGGCTTTACAACGTGACGCATCTAACTAGATGCATCACGTTGTAAATATGTCGCATTGTGGTGCATTGTTTACACCGCCGCTGCGAAACAAAAGTGACGCAACGGGTTTGTAAATCTTCCCCACCGTGTTAACAGTACCTTAGAGAATAGGAGTTGCAGCATCAAAGAAAAATCTTTGATGAAGTTTCCAACTGTAGAAACTGTACGTTTATTGCATGAAAAGGTGACTCCAGCCGCTGAAAGCAGCTCAGGCAGTCAGAATGCTAAACGCCTTCACAGCTCCCCACACAAGTACAAACATTTAAATATTCATCAAGCACATACCATAGCACAGGCCAAAGGAGAGAATGCAGGAGTTACCAAATGCATGTTCTAAAAAATACAACTGCTAACTGTGCCACAGGAGTCCACTCAGAATGGGTGCTGTAAAACATCAATGCTATGGAGCTGCAGGGTTCAGCCGGGCAGAGACACAGAGAAGCAACACTTTGGAATGGGCAGCAGAGCATACCCAGGAGAGGCAAAGGGGTGACCCACGTAATTCACAGACACCTCACACACATTGGTCTGAAAGTTCCACCCATGAGTGGTGAAGCACCGCCCATTGCTGTAGTCAAACCAGGTATAAGGACATAAATCAGTGATTATGCAGAAGGAATGCATTTAGGTTTCTGAACAAGAAACAATAAGGGGTGAGGGCCAAGAATGATCTAGGCCTCTGTGCTGGACAGGTTTTGAGAAAAGGGAAAATGGGTGTTTTCAAGTCAATCAGCAGAAAGTTATGAGGAGGAAAAGGAAGTACAAAGGTACATGAGTCAGGGGCCCACTGGAACGTTCGATGGGCAGATGAACCACAGACCAACTAGGAGGAGAAGTACCTAAAACAAGAACACAGATAAAGAAGCCGAAAGAAGCATGGCCACAATTATTCTGATAAGCAATTCTTTGTATAGAGATAACCCATCTAGTGGTTGCAGAGAGCTCACTACTAACCTACATGGAAAGGAGAAACTAAGTCATGTGACACATCAATAGGGTCGCTATGAGGGAAAAGAGACGTGGGATGCCAGATGATGGGCTCAGCTGATAGACATCATTCTGAGCCTCCAGCTCCCCATTGTTATGTATGGCTTTATATCCGTGTGTATTGGTGCCTGTATGTGTTTTGTTCTGTGTGCATGGATACTTGTATGTATGCATTTTTTAATTGGTTTAACCATATATTTGCAGGCGTATTGATAGTGTACATGATCCAAGTGTGCGTCCATACTTTGTGTGTCTCTGTGTGCATATAATTCTCAAAAGCCACGCGTATTAGCTTTGTCAAAGCTTGTTCTGCTAAAGACAACTCTAGAGGGCTCCACTTTTCATGTTTCCCAGTCCTGACTTTATTTCCTGACCCGTGCTGTATGTGGAAATAAAATGCAGTTCAGATGCATAGCTACCATTGGTGCAGCAGGTACAATAGTACCAGAGCCCAACGCCTTGATGGGCTAGTTAAACTCTGATAATTGCTGTTTTTTACTACCCCAACAGTGGTCAAAAGGGCCATAGTTGTTGCTTGCACCAGAGACATGGCATCCTTGCTAAGCTACTGCTGTAGTTTGCGGCATGATGCACGGATATTAAAAACATTTTGGGCCTGATTCTCAAAAGAAGATAGTCACGGTGCAATGTTTTGCATTGCACTGCGACTAGCCTCCCCCTTCCCTGTGCAAGGGATGCTCAAAGCCCTAGCAACACTAACAGTTGCAAAACTCCTGCTTTATGAATATTAATGAGGCACTAAATGCCTTGGACTGCTAGTGAAAAAGTTGTGAATACTGATACAGAGGTCCACATGGGACAGCAAATCTCTATCTCAAAAGTCGAAATTGCAATATGCCATCACTGTGACGCCTGCCCCATAAAATGAAAGGAGTCACATATGTGACAAGTGGCACACTGGGAGTCTGACATCAGGGGGGTGCATCCAGTGGTCCTTGCAATGACTGTCTGGCCCTCAGGAAACCCCCAGCCTTCACAAGAAGAGTGTGAACTGTCAGATTTGGGCATCTTACACTTTGTTATGCTTAGCCTCCACCTCTTCAATAGCTAAACATCCCATGCTTTGCCATTGCAAAACCAGTCGTAAAGCTGCTGTACATACATTTGCAAATCACAAGGGAGGGGAGATGCCAGTTTACCTCCCCTTTTCCCTTGCATTTCGCATGGGTTACAATGTATACTT
Source organism: Lissotriton helveticus (assembly GCF_964261635.1). Taxonomy (NCBI): domain Eukaryota; kingdom Metazoa; phylum Chordata; class Amphibia; order Caudata; family Salamandridae; genus Lissotriton; species Lissotriton helveticus. The sequence goes on from NC_136072.1 coordinate 1,077,342,475, forward strand.
TGTGATTCTCAATTGGAAATTATGCATTGCAAAGCACTTTCGTATACTGTGATTTTTGACTTTGCAAAGCTGAAGTATCTATCTGTCCTCCAGTTACCTTCTAAGTGGCCCCAAATCATGTATAACACCTTCAGCGCACCAGACTTTTTCGCCAATCATTTAACTATACTGGGTATTTTATCCCACAAATTTAGTAAGAAAAGTTAAACTATACATTCTAGTCGTAAAACTGAAATTCCTTAAAAAACACAAGCCTGGCTAATGGTGCCAGGCACGGCAGGAGGCCTTCTTGGCAGTGATACTCCTCCAGACTTTGTAACAGAGTGCCCAAGTTTCCCAGTTTCATGAGCGAATAGCTCGTCTAGTCCAGATATGTAGGCCCGGCCTGGAGACAGCTCATCTTAAAAAAAAAATCACGAATAAAAAAATACAAAATATATATATCCATAGAATGGCTTGGTTGATCCTTGGTCTGTTCAGGTGTCATTTACATTTCACTGTCACCCACTACAGCATACAGCATGGGGCAATTGGTAAGCTCACTTCAGCCATTGGCTGTCTTGCACTGTGATTGACAGTATTTCTCCTGGCCACATGTGCACATCTGCCGAAAAACAAGTGCACTTCAATGCCAGAGTTGGTGTTTAAGGCCTAGATGTAGGTAATTTTATTTTACCACTTCTTAAATACCGAATTTTACCGATTCAGTATTTAGGAAGTGGTAAAATAGAGGGGGGGGGGGGGGGATGTAGGTATTACAGATTCGGTAAATACCGAATCGTTAAGATTCGGTATTTACCGATTCTGTAAATACTGATTTGGTAATGCCCATTGATTGCTATGGGCATTGAAGCCCATAGGAATCAATGGGCATTACCGAATCGGTATTTACAGAATCGGTAAATACCAATTCCAGCAAGGGTGCAGGGGGTGTCACTTTGACACCCTCTAGCACCCCGAATACAGGCATGTGTGCCATGTGGCACACAGACATGCCCTAAGGGCATGTCTGTCTGTCACATGGCATAGGTGTGCATGCACACATGTGCAAGCACACCTGGATTCGGTATTTTACCACCCAATTGGATTGGGTGGTAAAATACCGAATCTGAAAGGCCTTTGGGACTCAGAAGAGTCCCACCTACATCTAGAAGTTACCGAATCGGTAAAAATACAGAATCGGTATTTTACCGATTCAGTAAATTTACCGATTCAGTAAAATTGGCCCCCTACATCCCAAAAACCCATTTACCGGTCGGTAACAGCCGAAATCGGCCGTTACCGGCCGGTAAATGGCCACCTGAGTCAATCTTAGCTTTATTCGATTTCTATATAAGAATCATAAAAGCAACAACAGTACATAAATAGACACCAGTACATTTCATCAAAATTACATATGTAAAAATAAAATCAAGTCGATAAAATAAATCGGCTAAACATTCTAGGGCGAGATAATGAGTCAAATTGATCAGACGCGGAGAGGAATACAGCCACTTGATACAAGACCACACCTGCCCATCAGGTGGTTGCTCTGTGGTTTTTGACATTTCAACTAGACATATAATGATCTAGGGTATAAGTCACTTATGCTCCAGATAGATATAGGACCATCTCCTATTTGAGGCTGCCAAGATTGGAGAAAAGGAACAACGTATTTAGTCCTGAATTTGACAAGTACCAGATCGCCCGCCAAGTCTTTGCGCAGAGGTCCTAGCCAACCCACCCTTCTGACACTTAGTATGGTGCCATCGATGTTGGGTGGTAGAGGTCTATTTTTGGTTAGCCAAAATGTAACCTTGTTTCTTAGGTCCATATGGCTTTCATGTTTCCCCCTCATAAGTTCAGGTACTCCCGAGAGGACGCACACAATAGGGGCGGCCTCTGGAGGCAAATGTAGATGATTGGTTTTTAGCAACATATTGTTGTGATTGACCACTGTTCCCTTATTTTATGTCAATTGTTTGTTTAGCCCTACTCTAGGGCGAGAACTCCGTACAGTTGTGACAGGGGGATCATACATTTTCACATGTGGAGTTACTAGTTGGTTATGAATGGTCTTGCTTTGTATAGAGGTTTCGGGCATTTCTGTGGCGGCTGAGCGCTGTGATTAAGTGGATACTGCCATAGTTTTTACAAGTAATGAATTGGCCTTAATGGCTTCCTCAACGCCCGTGAGCCTGTCCCCTAAACTCGCCATTTTATACATCAACGGGGATATTATAGTCTTAATCATGTTCTCGATCGAAGCCATTAAAGAAGCATGGATAGGTGCATTCGATATAACAATGTTGGGAGTGTTGGGGGATACGGGATAAGGATTTGGTTTCTGTTGCTTGGCCTGTCTCCCCAATTGATTGACCCCATCTCTCTTCCTTTTAGCGATAGTGAGCTGAGGGGTCAATGCCGAATGCGAGTTTTCTATTGATCGTATTAAAGGGGGTGCATCCTGTATACTGTGAGTTGGTTGAGGTTGACTGCGAGACCGAGGGCTAATAGTTGCTATAGCGCAGATAGGGGAATTAATTTGCACATTATCTGATTCCACAGGAGCATACGTGGATTTACACATGTTGTTTAGTTCCTCCAGTAAAGATATCTCTGTGGCAACATCAGCAGTCTGTAAAGGAGAGCCCATAGTGGGTGAACTATCCAGGGCTGGGGATCGCTCTATTCGCTCTAGTTCTCTGACAATGGGGAGCGTTACCCTCTTTAGATAGTGGTCCATCGTTCCTCTGAACAAGTCACTGTGGGCGGAGATATTTCTGGTACCCCCCTTGCAGGTCATGTCATCAGCCATCTTCCAATGTAAACAGTTCAAAAGTACCACTATGATGGCGAATGGGAAGGACCTATTAGTAAGAGGGGGATAGATAAGGGGTAGCAGTACCTTTAATACTTTTTATTCTTCTCCTCGATCCGAACCAAGGGGAATGGCCCCATCCCGGCCTCCTCTGGCCTCTGATGGCCACAGATGGCCCCGTCCTTGTCCCGGGCTTCTCCCGGGCTTCTCCCGGAGCTACCCACGCGCGGTTCCCGCGATGCGGGTGCTGAGTTCCCTTTTGAAGCGCCTCCGGGCGCGGAAATGTAGGTGGCGGTGGCACAAAGGTGCCTGGGGGTTGCAGTCCCCCTCCACATGGCGGCCGCGGTGATGGGATGCTGCGGCGGCGGGAGGAAGACCGGAGGAACAACGATGATTGCAGGGAGCAGGTGAGGGAAAGTTCTGACCCCCGCAGGTGTTTGACAGCGCCCGCTCCGCCGGGGCTGAGTTCCGTTTTGAAGCGCATCCGGGCGCGGAAATGTAGGTGGTGGTGGCGCAAAGGTGCCTGGGGGTTGTAGTCCCCCTTCACACGGCGGCCGCGGTGCTGGGATGCTGCGGCGGCGGGAGGGAGACCGGAGGAACAACGATGATTGCAGGGAGCAGGTGAGGGAAAGTTCTGACCCCCGCAGGTGTTTGACAGCGCCCGCTCCGCCGGGGCTGAGTTCCCTTTTGAAGTGCCTCCGGGCACGGAAATGTAGGTGGCGGTGGCGCAAAGGTGCCTGGGGGTTGTAGTCCCCCTCCACACGGCGGCAGCGGTGATGGGATGATGCGGCGGCGGGAGGGAGACCGGAGGAACAACGATGATTGCAGGGAGCAGGTGAGGGAAAGTTCTGACCCCCGCAGGTGTTTGACAGCGCCCGCTCCGCCGGGGCTGAGTTCCCTTTTGAAGCGCCTCCGGGCGCGGAAATGTAGGTGGCGGTGGCGCAAAGGTGCCTGGGGGTTGTAGTGGCCACCTACATCTGGCCCTAAGTATTTTAATTTTCCAATCCCTTTTACTTTCTATTTTATATCCTTTTTAGGTCAAGCCTGGGCAGCTCATGTGCTGCTCTGCGAGGCATGCTGTATTAGAGTATTCACTTGAAGCTCCACCCACTCTCTGCGCATATTTTTAATTGGCTTGTTTCTTAGTCCTGTGTAAATGCTAGCTTCTGATTCGGTAATCGGCTTGTTAGTCCCTCCTTAATACTGCCTTGTCTTCATTTGTAACCCCCATGCGTACTGGCCCTTTAATTTCTGTTGTTACACCCCTATGTTATTTAGTCTGTAAGCACTATTTCTTTAGTGAGTTTTCTCCTACTGCAGGTATGACGTACTTTGCAGCAACATTCAGCCCGCCATGCACACTTTCACTTTCCAAGTAGCCGGTACAATGGCGCTGCTTCTTTGCGATACCATAGGTCTCGCATTTATGAGAGTTTGAGCTATGGGCATTGCAAATGACAATAGCTTAAACTCTTGCAATGCGAGCCCTATTGCTTCACAAATATATTTTTGGGGATTTTTTTCCTAGCGCCCCATGCTGTGCTTGCACTTAATAGAGGCCACGCCCCTTTCTTTAGACATGGCTCGCCTAAAGAATGGGGCGTGGCCTCTAATAAGTGCAACCGCAGCATGGGGCGCTTGGAAACAAACAATATTTACAATTCAATACGTCTTGCATTTGCGAGAATTTAAGCTATTGTGTGGTGCTTTTAAAGAACAAACAGCCTGATTCATCAAGGTACCGTTTTGCGAGTCTCTAATAGCGATTCATAGCGAATCGCTATTGAGGACTCGCAAAACGGTATTCATGTAGGAATTGCTAAATAAATAGCGATTCCTACATATTCTCTATTTGCGAGTAGCAAATTGCTACTCGCAAATAAGGAATAACTCCCCATTCATTCCTATGGGCCAAAAGGCCCATAGGAATGAATGGGGAGTATCCCTTATTTGCGAGTAGCAATTTGCTACTCGCAAATAAGATAGTGATTTTAAGGGTGCCAGGGGTGTCCAAAGGACACCCTGTAGCACCCCTGAAATGCTAATTGAAACAGGTGTTGCGCACACACATGTCCAAGGGACATGTGTATGTGCAACATGCAACTTAGAAAAATGCTTTTAAAAGCATTTTTCTAAGTTTTTGCTATTTACCGAGAGGTCTGACCTCTCGGTAAATAGCGGCCCAAAATTGCTAATTCGCATTTTTAAATGTGTCATGAATAGCATTTAAGGAATCTCTAATAGAGATTCCTTAAATGCTAATCCTCGCATATTTGCTAATTCTTTATTAGCGATTTTTGCATTTGGGATGATGAATCCCAAATGCAAAAATTGCACTCGCAAAGGGCCAGATTCTGAGAATCTGGCCCTTTTGCGAGCGCATTTACCTTCATGAATCAGGCTGTTAGTGTTTTTCATAAAATAATTATATTGAATACAATCAAGAAACACAAGCATCTGTTTTTTTTTTCATTTGGGAAGCCATATGCTGTTCTGTTGTTTAACTATAATGCACTAGTGTACTCGTACAAAAAATAATTTGTTTTTCTCAGATGCATGGTCAATCTTGTGTCGTTGACATTTAAAGGTGCCAAAAGCTCAAAGTCTCATCAATGCGAGACCTATGGCATTGCGAATGCTTGCTTATGTTTAGTCATTCTTCGGGGTTCGTTCACACAATAGCTTCATGTTACATTAATTAATTCAAGCCAATATTACTATTCTTTTGTACCACTATGTGTAATGTTTTACTGCAATGTGCATTAACATTTAAAAACGTTTCTATACCTGTTTTAAGAACGCAACTGCTACGAAGCACCCTTACACCTCTTTTAAAAATACATGCTAGTCAATATATTTTAACTTAACATTTTTTTTTTTTGCAAGTATATGGCTGGCATACTTAGCATGTTTTCACGTTACTTATATTTGTGCCATATTTCTCCCCTCACCTAGGATATTCCAACCCCATCCTAGGCCCAATCCGATGTCCTACATGCATTAAAACATCCTTAAAACCCGGTATAGCTAACCCTTTACTGGTCCAAGCAGCGCTAATAAATGCCAGATCGCTCCCCAAACACAAAGTAGAAATCGCAGACCTGATCGATGCGCACAAATTGGATCTCCTGTTCATTACAGAGACCTGGGGTGATGAAGCCTCAGGACCTGACTTTAGAGCAGCCACCCCCGCCAACTTCAACGTATGTAGACTGGATAGACCAATAAAGAAGGGCGGTGGTATTGCGATAATTTATAAAGACCACTTTAAACTCACAACGAAACACCTAGCCTGTCCTGAATACGAATCTCTCCTTTTTTCACTATGCCTCTCGACTAAATCTTCCTTTAAAGGCATGTTAATTTATCGCCCGCCTGGCTCAAGAGCCAAGTTCCTAGTCAATATAGGCAACTTAATAGAAGCAGCTGCAGATTCCTCTCATTTTACATTACTAGGTGACTTTAATTTTCACCTTGAAGCTCTTAACAACCACGATACCTCACAGCTACTAACAGACCTAGCAGCTGCTGGCCTGACCCAACTGATAACTTCTCCCACGCACCAGGCAGGCCACACACTAGATGGTCTGTTTACCAACAGTCCCTTAGTAACTGTTACCCAAATTATCCCTCTCATTTGGACAGACCATGCAGCGATCCTCTTTACTGTAGAAACTAACCCTACAAAACCCACATTCACAGCCTCCTCTCAATATTCATATAGAGATTGGAAAAACATCAATCTAGCTCACCTAGCCGAGATGATGCAAGAAAATCACAATCCTTATGAGCATGACCCAACTATAGCGTCTTCCATCTATCTGAGGAACTTAAACAGGGCCTGTAATAAGCTGTCCCCCATCAAAACCTCCTATCGGACTAGGAAAATACCATCAGCCCCATGGTTCAATGAAACCCTACGGATGCAGAAACAACACTGCAGGAATCTTGAAAGGCATTGGCGCCGCAATTATAGTCCTGCAGATAAAACGACCTATAAAAACGCCCTGGCCATCTATAAAAGACTCATAGTTGCTGAAAAAAGTCGTTATTACATTTCTCAAATCGAGCATGCAAAAAACTCAGCAGGAGAATTATATCGGGTGGTCACCACTTTGTCCAACCCCCCTCCCCCGCGCTTAGAAGGCTCTCAGTCATTAGTGGATGCTCTGGCCAACTTTTTTGAGGAAAAAGTTAGATCCATTTTCCTCACCTTTACGCATTCCGCCCCCGCACCCCTTACTGAGGCACTTCCCACTAATACCTCGCCCACCCTATTATCCTTTGACACTATCGATCAGGATTATACTCAACGCCTGGTATCCAGCATAAAATCCGGATCCCCACTTGACCCTTGCCCTCCTGCTATTTTAAACCGCATCCCTGATGCAATCTCTCCTGCTTTGACTACCATCTGTAACGCCATGTTTGCATCTGGCATATATCCCTCAGTCTGGAAGGAGGCTATCATTAAGCCCCTTCTAAAAAAGCCTACCTTGGACCCTCTACTTCCCGCTAGCTACAGACCCATCGCCTGTCTCCCTTTCCCAGCCAAAATTTTCGAAAAGTCTATGAACATCCAACTTTCGAAATTCATCAATGATAACAACCTTCTTGATGAGTCCCAGTTTGGTTTTAGACAGGGGCATGGGACGGAGACAGCACTACTAAAGGCCGCAGATGAAATCAGAGCAACCATGGACATGGGAGGAGCGGCAGTCCTAATACTTTTGGACCTTTCGGCCGCATTTGACACGGTCGATCATGTCACTCTGATCGACCGTGTCTCAGCTCTAGGAATAAGAGGCAAAGCTAAAGATCTGATTGCCTCATTCCTAGCTAACCGCCCTCAGACCATCAAGATGGGCAATTTCACCTCCCAGACCTTCTCCCTCCCATGCGGTGTTCCCCAGGGCTCTTCGCTAAGTCCGACGCTGTTTAATATCTATGCGTCGGACTTGGCGAGGGTGATAAAATCTTACGGAATCGCCCTCACTACGTACGCCGATGATACCCAACTAGTATTATCGGTGCACAATAACGGAGCATCCGTTGCAGCCAACTTTCAGGAGGGAATGAAGGCGATAGGCTCCTGGATGTCATCAAACTGCCTCAAGCTTAACTCCGATAAAACGGAGGTGATGACATTCGGGAGCCTACGTCCAGCATGGTCCCCTCAGTGGTGGCCACCTCACTTGGGGCCCCCCCCCCCCCAGTCGGTGGCAAAGGTCCGCAATCTGGGGGTCATCTTTGACAATAAGCTGACTTTTCACCACCACGCCAATGCCGTTGTTTCATCTGCTTTCTACACCCTCAAAAAAATAAAAAAACTGCTTCCTTACTTACCACAATCAGCTGGCAAAACACTCATCAGCACCTTAGTGTTTTCAAGAACCGATTACTGCAATTCACTTCTTCTGAATGCGCAGGAAGGAGTTCTCAACAAACTACAAACAGTACAAAATGCTGCAGCTAGAACTTTACTATCTATTCCTAAATTTACATCCATTTCCCCGCACATTAGAAAACTTCATTGGCTCCCTATCAGGAGCCGAATTAAATTTAAAGCTATGTGTATAGCTTATAAAACCCTGAACAATGTAGGGCCACAGTTTTTAAAAGAAGCTCTCCGTCCAGTTGAACAACATAGGATTCTACGATCGTCTTCAGCCTTCTTGTTGAAAGTCCCCCGGACAAAAAGGGCAAACTGGGGAGATAGATGCTTCACTATCGCTACAGCCAAACTGTGGAATACTTTACCTCTCCATATTAAAACTGCCCCCACGCTTCTAAAATTTCGTAAAAGCCTCAAGACATGGCTATTTTCCACCTGCTAATTCCCCCGTTAAACATAAGTGAATTCTATGAATTGTAGCGCCGAGACACCCGTATGGGTATTTGTTTGCGCTTTAAAAATTGCAAAAAATAAATAAACAAATAAATAAATATTTCTTGCAATAAAACATAAAATGTGACCATCACATCTGCTTCACTAAACCATACCCACTAGCTTCGCTAGTGCTTGTTTTTTTTGTATTCAAGTGCTTGCAGTTTCGTTTAATATATCATGAAAGCAGAACTACAAGCACCAGAATGCAAAGAAAAGCTTCGACTGAATCAGCTACTCACGCATAGAAGTGGGAAACTTGAGAGCTTTGCAAGGCTTGATAATAAACACAGATGGGCTACCTGGCTCCAGAGATTGACAGGTCTGACTCGCACAACGAGCCCTCACCAACTCTTCCCTCCGCGAGGGAACTCTCTGTGCAGGGGGTGTTTGCAGAAACGAACTGCCCAGCCCTTTCATGATTCAAATCCCAATGCTCCCTTGATGTTCGAGCACAGAAATCACGTTGTATTTATAATGCGTTGAGTCTGGCAGTGGCACGCGCTGTCACAGGCTGGCTGCCCACGATGCTGTCACTGCTTTTCATGTCGGCCTCTTTGGGACATCTCAAATTAGAGCTGGAGACTTCGCAGGTCACGAGGTCAGGCAGAGCAGTGAGGCTGGGCACCCACCTCGAGTGACTGGGCGTTCATTAAATATACATCCTCTCTGTAAAAGAAGAAACACGTATTTCTTCACATGGTCATGAAACAAAGCTCAAACGTAGGAAACTCTTGAATAATCAATATCTATTTTGAATACTAAGAATAATCCAAAATTCTGGTAATTACACTTGGCAGCATTCTATTCCATTGTTTTTTCGCTCGTCTGTGTCATAGCTGGCATGATATACGCATATGCAAACGCAGCAATAGTGTGCCACAAGGGATCCGTCCAGCTAGAACCCGAGGAAACACTCCTGGGGAGACAAGACTGAAAATACATTTGAGCCCTGTTTAGCCCTATTAGTAATGTACAACTTGATTCCTATGCCACAGCGCCACCTGGGGACTTATTCCTGTACAGCCACTCTCCAAAGGGCAAATTATTTAAAGATCAATCATTCTAAAACTCTGGTAGTTACTCTGAGCACATTCTATTCCATTCTCATTTCAGACAGAGACCAACCATATGCAAAATCAGACCCTGTGTTGACACAAAGGAACAGTCCAACCAGAATTGTAGGTCCACATCCTTTGTGAACCCATTTGCGTTTCAGCCTTGTTAGCCTCATCAGTGAGGCACTGCTTGAGACCAATGGGGCAGCGAGCTGAGGTCCCATGCCTGGGTGTCATTAGGTTGAGAGTGGCGGTTCCTCCACTATGGCGGCGGAGCATCGCCGCCCCTGCCAGCCTCAAAATTTGAACCAAAGAACAATAATAAAACGGGTTTATTATCGTTTTTATTTTTTTTCCATTGAATGAGTCTTTGGGGTAGGGCCATCGTGGGGCAAGTCATGAGGGGGAGTGGTGGACACTGCCTTCAAACCGACATGCGCACTGAGTTGTCTCAAACCTGAGCTGCGTTGCCGGGTTGGATACAGCAGGCACAGGGTCCAAGGGGCATATTACCAAGCAATAGAGATAATTATCGCTATTGTTTGGTTAGAGACAAAAAATTATCGCTGACCTGCGGCGATTTTTATCGCAAATAAACCTTGGTATTACCAAGGTTTATCGCAAATGCAATAAAAAACAGCCGCAATGCATGAATATTGCTGAAAAGTCAGCGATATTCATGCATTACCGAGCTAATGCTCTTAGCCATGTTATCCACCTCCCATTGGATAACATGGCTAAGAACTGCTCAGGGCAGGTGTTAGCTTTTGGAGATATTCACGCTTAGCGCGAATATCTCCAAAAGTTGGTAATAGGAGATAGCGATGTTAGCGACTGTTTCCAGTCGCTAACATCTTGGCACGCCCACTTTGCATGTCATTAGTGATAAATATCACTGACATGCAAAGCGGGGCCCAAGATGGTCGCTATCTCCTACTAGCTGTCGCTAACTGGTGTTAGCGACAGCTAGGTAATGGGGAGATAATTTTATCTCTGCTTTCTTGGCTTTTAAAGCCAAAAAAGCGGAGATAAACCCCCTTGATAATATGCCCCCAAGTCTCCCTAGAAGTGCAAATCCAGAGCACTCAGGCCAATCCTGACACTGCTTTCATGCATGAGAGCAGCGTCTGAATTGGCCACAGGGGAGGCTGGGAGTCTGTGCTGTAGCAAGGAAGAAGCAGAAGAGCAGAGTTTCTACGGGCAGCGATGCAGCAGGTATGTTCTTTTTTTAACTTTTTATTTTAGTGTTTTCTTCCTCCATAGTCCCAACCCCACCCCACGGCTCACCACTCCCCTGGCACACCAGCTGCTACTGTAGGCTGACCCACTTAGACAGCACAAAACTCATGGATTGACTATTGATTCTCAATCTGGGACACCAACAGTTACTCTAATAACACAACTCGAGTGATTTACATCCATTACTTCTGTACTGCCTAAGCAAGAGATGATGGTGCCAATTTTCTAATATTTGGTGCAATGCAGCAGGATAACGTGTTGCGCTGCGTTAATTGAGAGGCAGGAATACACCATATCTACTAAGATATGGCTCATTGCTGCTCTCCCGCTGTGCTGGCACACTTGTGGCTGCCAAGTACCACTGCAGGTATCTTGCACCCTGGTGCAATGGCATCTGCATTGCAGGCAGGATTGTTTTGGTATAGGAAGGGGCACCATCCTGGACAAAAACGGTCCTCCAAGGCTTTTTCCTCTTTCCATGTGTGCTGCAGAATGCAGCACGCGTTGAAAGAGGAAAAGCAAGGAGAACTAATAGTATTTCTCCTCATTATGCCTACCCTGGGAAGGCGTACTATTTTAACACATTCCCAAGTTTACTAGTGTTAGTTAATCTGGGAATGCACCAAAAAACATGGGTGGGCATGTGGGAACACCCACGCTCCACCCATGGAACTCCTTCCCAGGGCAGAGTAATTCAAGGCAGTGACTTGCGCTGCCTTGTGCTACTCCAAGGGGATTTTTAACAAGGGCTTTATCCCTGCTTTTTTGGCTTTAAAAGCCAAAGAAGCAGAGATAAAAATATCGCCCTATCAACAGCAGGGTGCTAACATGCAAATTCGCATGTTAGCACCCTTTTTCACTACGCTTCCCTTTGTATCTCTAATGAGATGCAAAGGGGGCGTTCCAGTGCAAAATAATAGGAGAAATGTCGCTAAGCTACATTTCTCCTATTATCAAGCTTCACGCTAACCCTGTTAGAGACAAAAAAAAGCAGCGCTATCCACGGTTAACGCTGCTTTTTTACGTCTGCTAATTTTCAGACTTAGCCATGTAATCCAATGGGAGGTGGATTACATGGCTAAGTCCACCTGGGCTATCAACAAGGATATCCCCATCCTTGTCGTTTTATCGCTGCATTACCAGCGATAACCTCCCAAAATGCCGCTATCGCTGGATTTTTTTATCGCCTAGGCGGTTAGCATTGTTAGTAACGCGATAACCAGGCGATATTACCCAGCGATAGCGGGCTTTAAAAAAATTAACGCCAAGCGCCCATAGCGTTAATGTTTCCTGTTCCTTGTTAATATGCCCCCAAATGTATTATGCCATGCACAGTGGCTCTGCGTGGCATAGTAAATCTCACTTAAGGGCTTGCATTGTCCATGCGTCGCCTTGCATAATGCAAGTGCAATGCAAGCCCTTGATAAATCAGGCCCCATGTGTCCTGACAGTCCGGACTAGATTGTCCCTTTTGGCAGTCCCACACAGGCTAAAACTGATTTCTGTTCGGTTTATGGTCCTACCAAACGCTATGTTCCTACCAAACAGCTGAGATCAGTCAGTAAAAATCTGTTGGTAGTTCCCAGGTTCAAGAGAGTCAGATGGGGGGCAGAGCCTTCTCTGTCGATGCTGCCAGACTCTGGAATTCCCTACCTTCTGCAATTTCTGGACAAGAGTCTCATTCCCTTTTCCACAAGGCTCTGAAGACCTGGCTCTTTACCAGTCTATCAGTATGAGTCCCACATGTACTACGGTCTTATGGCCCTCAATGCAGTGTCTTGATGCCTCTGGGCAAAGTTTGCTCTTTATAAGGCTTATATTCATTCATTCATTCATTCGTTCTTCTCCTGAGTGGCACATGAAAGCTAAAAAACGATGGGAAGGAATGCACCAAAAATAATTATTAGTGGTTCAGCTCCAAACAGGTATCCGCAATGATGCACCCATTCGGCATATCAACGTCAAGGTGGCATCTTGCTTAGTAAGCAAGATGCCACCGTGACGCTGATATGCTGATACGCGGCTCGAATAGGTGCTGATATACAAGTTTTTGAATATCCAAAACACAGCATCATTAACACTGTTGGGCCTGATCATAGAAGATATCATTGTTTGCACAACGTTTCTGAATTACTTTAACCGTTATTGAGGCTACTTTTGGAAGTTATTGACACATTGCAAACTGTTTTCTGGAAATTATCCTATCTAGAGACTAAAAAGGATTCTTTATACAAACATATTGGCCCTGAAGAAGTCCGCAAGAACGAAACGCGTTGCTACTTCGTGTTTTTATGACGTCGTGTTTTAAAAAAAAAAAAAGAAGAATTTTGAATAAAGGAACCATACCATGACCTGCTTCTTCAGTTCTTGAGAATTTGTCTCCTTATATATTTCTCATACTATTAAATGGAGTGCTGGACCACTGTTTTGTGAATTATTGTTGTGTGGATTGCTCCATAAGGGACAGAAGGGTATTGCGTCTCAGGTTCTGGGCACCCGAATCAATTATTATACCTAATTTGGGGATAGGTGCAGTCGTTCTTGCCCCATACCCAGTGCATATTTATCAAATTCATACTGTGGCTTAACACAGCACATGCATGTATGTCTTCATTTGTGTGTATATTTCTCAGCAGGCATGTGCATATGTGCCTGTCTGAAAGCTATCCACTGGCACCTGGCAGTCATATTCCATGGCATCTGATGACCTCCATTTGAAATAAGGTAGGTTTCCCTGACAGAAGGTCAGGGAAACTGGTAAATATGACCATATCTGGTGCAAGGAGGCCTTGCACCAGATGGCTCATCCTGCCAACACCTAGTGCCCTTTTGTCTTGACATCTGGCAGGAATACAAAAAGGCCAATTGCCACTCTATTCATACTTATTGACCCACCGCACACGCTTTAGGCACCAATTAGAGAAGAAAATGGCAACTTTCTAAAAGTGCGTGAATTGGTGGGTTTGCCCTTACCTACAACCGCCTTGGGCCTTAGACACTTGTATACACAAAGCAACATCAGTTGGTTGTGAGATTTAAACCCATCTTTACTTATGCATGAAGTACATTTTACTCATTAATCATGGCCTCAAAAATTGTTTTAGTAATGATTGAACAAAAACGTTTTTTAAACTTTCACATTTGGTGCGATAAAAGAAAGGACAATCCACATTCAACTTGATGGATATACAGTAAAAAAAAATTGAAAAAACGTGTGAAATATAGAAAGGTAAATCAAATATACATTGTGATAACGTAACGTTAATACATGAACTAGGCTAAAATTGTATATTCACCAATCCAAGATTTTACAAGACCAGAGCATAACATTCACAGTGCTCTTAGTACTGGAATGTGTAAAGGCCCAAAGGTATCTAATATGGGCTTCCAATAGTTTTTAAAAAAAACAAATGAATTTATACGTCCATATTGATACTGGTTAAAAAAGGCCTGCCAAACAGTTCATGCGCATTTAGGGAGTGCACAACACTCCTGCTTTGGCCAGCCCTGCCCCGCCCGCCACTTACTGCAATAGGGAAAATAAAATGATGATAACAATATGTTATTATCATTTTATTTTTCCCTTTTCAGCAGTGGTGCAACGCTCCTCCGCCTTAGTGGAGGAGCCACCACTGAATATATAAAACTTAAAAATATATGTCCAACTTTTTAAATACACTGCCCCTGCCCTATGGGCTGTTTAGGGCCTACTTTAGTAGTGACTTATATGTATTGAAAATGGAGGTTTGTGCTTGGCAAAATGTTTATTTTTCCAGTTTAATTGGTTGTGTAAAACGGCACATGGCTGCAATAGCAGGCCTGAGACAGCATAGAAGCATAGATTCATCAAGGTAAAATCCGCTCGCAACGGGGCAGATTCTCCGAATCTGCCCCTTTGCGACCAGTATTTTTTCATTTGGGATGCATCATCCCAAATGCAAAAATCGCAAATTGAGAAATCGCAAAATTGCGATTACTTGCATTTAAGGAATCTCAAATTGAGATTCCTTAAATGCAATGCATTAAAGTTTTAAAAATAGCGATTTCGCTAATAGGGCTCGCGAAAGCAAAAACTTTGAAAAATGCACTAAAGTGCATTTTTCAAAGTTTCATGTTGCGCACACACATGCCCTAAGGGCATGTGTGTGCGCAACATATGTGCACAGATCAATTTGAGGGGTGCAACAGGGTGTCCTTTGGACACCCCTGCCCCCTTGAAATCGCATTCTCAATTTGCGATTCGCTAATTGCGATTCGCAAATTGAGAATTTTTTCCCATTCATTCCTATGGGCCTCTAGGCCCATAGGAATGAATGGGGAGGTATTCCTTAATTGCGACTCGCAATTAAGGAATTTTAAGAAATCGCTATTTTTTGTGTGATTTCTTCATGCATTGCATTTTGCTATTCCTTAATAGCGAATCGTTATTTTTCGCTATTAACACCTTCAGTGCGGCGCAGATTCCTGCGCTGTGCTGAAGGTTCTAATGAGCCTACCGGCTCATGACGGAACGGTTCCGTCATGAGCACAGCTCAACCGACGCTCATGACGGAACCGTTCCGTCATGAGCATCGAAGGGGTTAAGGAATAGCAAAATGGGTTCTTGAAGCATCTGGGGGTTAAAGGGCTACAATAAGTGCTGCAGGCCCACTGGCAGCATTCAATTTACAGCCCTAGGTACATGGGGTACAATTTTAATAGAGACTTGTTAGTTATATAAATTAATTAAATGTGTCAATCATGTGTAGGATAATTGTCCCATATTTTAAGGTGAATACAGCATCTTAGCATTGGTTAGTAGTGGTAAATTACACAGAGTCCTAATGACAACAAGAACAAATTTCAGAAAACAGGACAGCTGAAGGCAAAATGTTTGGGGTGACCCAGCAGAGAGGGTCAAGTAAAACAAACAACACCATATTCGTATGAGCAGCTACCAGTTGGCAGTACCATGATTAGAGCTTGACTCTCACACACCTCACCCAACACCTTTCAAATAGCTCAAACTGCAACCCTCACTCTCTAACAACTATGCACTCCGCTTGGACACCCAGCAACCCTGTGTGTGAATCAAAGTCCTTTATAACCTTGTAACAAAAATGAAGCAATATATAAATGCTATATGCACTACAATATGGAGGAAAGTGTGTGTCACAGAAGCCTGTATAAACTATATGAAAAGAGAGTGGTTACAGAATATCAAGGCAGGAATCTCTAGGAAGCCAAAACACATGGACACAATATCAAAGGATAAAATATCAAAAGGTAAATAAGTATAGATTTTCTTAAATAACTCCATATATATGTACTTTGTTGATATATATATATATATATGATCCACCAACTAGCCCTCGCGCCCTAAGAAGCCACACAGCGCTCTCCCCACTTTCCGTGCTGTTTGCCTCGCTGTCACTCGCAATTTGTCATTCCATGCATTATTTTTCAAAAGTCGACACCGCTGCACCTCTTCCCGGACGCACAGGGGGGCTCTGGTAAATCCAGTAACCCGATGCATACCTCCACCGAAGCAGAATCCAGTTGTCCAGAGCCTACTTAGACAAAGCGGGGGCCTCTTTGCGCGTTAATGGAACCCGCGCTGAAATATCCAAATCCCGCACCTTTTCCGAAATTAAAAGTGAAGAGGTCACAGCAGGGGAACCGTTGGAAACTATTTTATTCCATCACACAGGCAAGTAACAGTCCCACATCACCCGCAATCGGCGAATGCATTTCGGCGTGTTTGCTGCCTTCATCAGCGCCAGGGGTGTAAGTTATTCAGGAAGAGACGTGTATCCCAGATAAAGTATCTAGCCCTTCCTGATAGGTTGTGCAGTGTGCCGCTCCTTAAAGGTGTATACCTAACTCATACAGCCCTGGTAGGTCGTTCTTAGATCTACGCCTACCAGTCCCAGCATGCAATGTCCATGTTCGTGTCTGGAAGGTGCTGCGCGGGGCGGGTACACACTGCCTGAATAGGGTACCTTCCTTGTCCCATGCTCATGAAACACGCTGTCTCCTCAACCCAAACCGCTTTACCCTGCAGTCATGGGGATCGTTTTGGATGGGGGCAAGGCTGAGACTCAAACCTCGCCCAGCGTGAAGCTGAATGGCCTCAACACCGCCGCACCTCTTCCCGGACTCACAGGGGGGCTCTGGTAATTCTGGTAACCCAGATGCATACCTCCACCGAAGCAGAATCCAGTTGTCCAGAGCATACTTAGACAAAGCGGGGGCCTCTTTGCGCGTTACTGGAAGCCGCGCTGAAATATCCAAATCCCGCACCTTTTCCGAAGATAAAGTGAAGAGGCCACAGCAGGGGAACCGTTGGAAACAACATTATTCCATCACACAGGCAAGTAACAGTCCCGCATCACCCGCAATCGGCCTCTGCATTTCGGCGTGTTTGCTGCCTTCATCAGCGCCAGGGATGTAAGTTATTCAGGAAGAGACGTGTATCCCAGATAAAGTATCTAGCCCTTCCTGATAGGTTGTGCAGTGTGCCGCTCCTTAAAGGTGTATACCTAACGCATACAGCCCTGGTAGGTCGTTCTTAGATCTACGCCTACCAGTCCCAGCATGCAATGTCCATGTTCGTGTCTGGAAGGTGCTGCGTGGGGCGGGTACACACTGCCTGAATAGGGAACCTTCCTTGTCCCATGCTCATGAAACACGCTGTCTCCTCCAGTCCCCAACCGCTTTACCCTGCAGTCACGGGGATCGCTTTAGACGGGGGCAAGGCTGAGACTCAACCCTCGCCCAGCATGAAGCTGAATGGCCTCAACACCGCCGCACCTCTTCCCGGACTCACAGGGGGGCTCTGGTAATTCCGGTAACCCGGATGCATACCTCCACCGAAGCAGAATGCAGTTGTCTAGAGCCTACTTAGACAAAGCGGGGCCTCTTTGCGCGTCACTGGAACCTGCGCTGAAATATCCAAATCCCGCACCTTTTCCGAAGATAAAGTGAAGAGACCACATCAGGGGAACCGTTGGAAACAACTTTATTCCATCACACAGGCAAGTAACAGACCCGCATCACCCGCAATCGGCGAATGCATTTCGGCGTGTTTGCTGCCTTCATCAGCGCCAGGGGTGTAAGTGATTCAGGAAGAGACGTGTATCCCAGATAAAGTATCTAGCCCTTCCTGATAGGTTGTGCAGTGTGCCGCTCCTTAAAGGTGTGTACCTAACGCATACAGCCCTGGTAGGTCGTTCTTAGATCTACGCCTACCAGTCCCAGCATGTAATGTCCATGTTCGTGTCTGGAAGGTGCTGCGTGGGGCGGGTACACACTGCCTGAATAGGGAACCTTCCTTGTCCCATGCTCATGAAACACGCTGTCTCCTCCAGTCCCCAACCGCTTTACCCTGCAGTCACGGGGATCGTTTTAGACGGGGGCAAGGCTGAGACTCAAACCTCGCCCAGCGTGAAGCTGAATGGCCTCAACACCGCCGCACCTCTTCCCGGACACACAGGGGGGCTCTGGTAATTCCGGTAATCCGGATGCATACCTCCACCGAAGCAGAATCCAGTTGTCCAGAGCCTACTTAGACAAAGCGGGGGCCTCTTTGCGCGTTACTGGAACCCGCGCTGAAATATCCAAATCCCGCACCTTTTCCGAAGATAAAGTGAAGAGGCCACAGCAGGGGAACCGTTGGAAACAACTTTATTCCATCACACAGGCAAGTAACAGTCCCGCATCACCCGCAATCGGCGAATGCATTTCGGCGTGTTTGCTGCCTTCATCAGCGCCAGGGGTGTAAGTGATTCAGGAAGAGACGTGTATCCAAGATAAAGTATCTAGCCCTTCCTGATAGGTTGTGCAGTGAGCCGCTCCTTAAAGGTGTATACCTAACGCATACAGCCCTGGTAGGTCGTTCTTAGATCTACGCCTACCAGTCCCAGCATGCAATGTCCATGTTCGCGTCTGGAAGGAGCTGCGTGGGGCGGGTACACACTGCCTGAATAGGGATTCTTCCTTGTCCCATGCTCATTAAACACGCTGTCTCCTCCAGTCCCCAACCGCTTTACCCTGCAGTCACGGGGATCGCTTTAGACGGGGGCAAGGCAGAGACTCAAACCTCGCCCAGCGTGAAGCCGAATGGCCTCAACACCACCGCCAAGGTGCAAAGATGAGTAGTTAAAAATAGAAATTCTATATTTCCTCTATAAATACTTACAGGATGTATGACGTTACAACGCATACTTTTACTCCGCAGACCATTACAACGCGACTTTTACACCGCATACCGTTACAACGCATAGCGCCTTGGAGCGCTGGATAGTGGTAAGTATAATTTACTATTCTAACTCCAGTCCCCGTGGACCCTAGGGAAGGTGTTGGATAGTAAATTTTACTTATTCCCTATCCTAGAGCGCCCCCCAGCGCAATGCGTTGTAATGGTATGCGGAGTAAAAGTCGCGTTGTAATGGTAGTGCGGAGTAAAAAATGCGTTGTAACAGGTGTATACCATACTTACATTTCAATATTTTGTCCCTGATAGTCCTAGCCTCGCTATTCCGTAGAACAATCCATAAAAAGCAGTATCTGATTTTCCTATTGCCGTTCAGTTGGGTCATCGCTGCTCATCATTAATATCAAAGTGACATTGCTACTCTACTGTAATAAGTTATTAATAAGTGGCGACTCAATGCCTTCTGTAAGACCCAGCAAACAGAATGAAAGATGGGTTACTTAGCATAATTACAACTGCCGTTTAAATAACAATAGGGATAACAAGATAGATTTTCATCCCTCAATCTCTATTCGTAATATTGATGTCATTATGTGTATTTATTGCACTGCTGGAGATGATTACAAGAAGGCAAGAGTATATCTGCATTTTACCATACATTCATAACTGTCACCACTTCAAAAAGTGACAAATCAAACATATCAGGATATTCAAGCTCAGTTTGGTATTTTACTTATTTATTTAAAGCTCATTTTTATCACTTACAGTCTGTATATTTTATAACATGGATTGTATTTTCTTGCACACTCGTTAAGGTTTTAAATGACCATATACAATAAAGACATAATAATAATAAGATATTCAAGAGGCATTGCTGGGTGTTTATTTTCACCGCACAGGCTCATCTGCAAACACAGTATCTCTTTCACAAAAAGAGCAAAAGTATACTGAATAAAATACCCTACCGTAAGTGGGGGTAGTGTGTCACTTTAGTGCTGTAATTTTATAAAGGAGCAAGTTCGTCCAAATGATTAATCAACTCCAAAGTGACTTGGAACATCCGAGAAGGGATGCATATCCCAGTGCTTAGTTTGTAAAATCATAAATGCCCGGGCCCTGACCAGGAGGCCACTGCAGCCTGCTCCACCCATTGCCCCTGTCATCGCTGCCAAAACAACTACTAACCATCTCTCTCACCTGCAAGTTCAACAGTTAAGATTATCTCATGCTTCCAAAGCTAAAGGAATGGCTGGAAAGACAGGTATTGGTAATTGTGTATGTATATTGTATTCATAAACAGCAGTAGTTTTGCTCCTCTCTAAAGTAGATGAGCAGCACCACCATGTGGCACACTTTCATAAGTGTGGTGTTGACCATTAGGTGGCGATGCCCAGCACCGGAAACCAATTAAGTGCTGGTGCTGAGCACCGTAAACCATTAAGCACTGCTTTAGCCGATCTAGAACTTCAAAAGATCACGATATATTAATAGGCATTAAAGGTACGTGGTGGTATTTTAACTGGGCCTGGTCCAATTTGGCAATGATGTGCTATACCTCAGCCTGAAAGAAACTGGACATGACAGGTTTTTG
The DNA here is from genome assembly GCF_964261635.1 of Lissotriton helveticus. Classification (NCBI taxonomy): domain Eukaryota; kingdom Metazoa; phylum Chordata; class Amphibia; order Caudata; family Salamandridae; genus Lissotriton; species Lissotriton helveticus. Next base: position 1,077,363,244 of record NC_136072.1, read on the forward strand.
AAGCATAGTGGAAACGGGCAGTGAGGTGGTAATAGTGTCTAGTTTACACTTTGAATTGAATCATGCAAGCAGTAACATAACATAAGTATTTGTAAAGCGCATGTTCACCCTTGGGTATCTTAGCGCTGAATAACAGACTCATTTTATCGACCTCAGATGGATGAAAGGCTGAGTGGACCTGCCGGGATTCGAACCTGTGGCCATGAAGTCTAACACAGGCCCCTGCAGTGGATGCCTTAGTCCACTGAGCCACCAGACGCAACCACAGATTGACGAAGTCCAGATAGTATTGGTCAACCATGTATAATATTTAACAAGCATTGGCAATTCAAAGAAATCACCTATAAAAGACAGAGCTACTTACTATACTAGCACCTGATTGCATTGGCTTTATCTAATGCCAAAATGGCTGCAGGGTGTTGCCATGCAAGTGCACGTATGGGTTTTCTGTTCAGAAAACACCATTCCAAGATGGCTACCGATGCATGTACCTTGACACATGCATGCACATGTGTCATAATGGAGCCATTCGAAGATTGCTATCAATGTGTACACATGCATCTTTTTCTGGTCCAGGAACCATAAAAGTTAAGGTATCCAGATTTGATTTTAGAAAATGTTTAAGTACATTGGGTACGTATTTCTAATAGTATAAAATTACCTACAGTAAAGGTATTCAATCATTTTTTATTATTTACCCCTTAACCACAGTTAGAGTAAAGTGAACGGTATGACTTGACAGTCACTGATCATCTAGTAAGTTTATATTTATGTTTATGATTTGGATTTATATAGTGCATGGCTGCCCCAGCTAGAGCTTCCCAGCACCGGGTGAGCATGTTGAGATTCACTGCTGACCCAATGTTGAGTTTAACAAAAATGGTTTTAAGCTGTTTTTGAAGGGAAACATCCTTTACAACGCAACTTTTACCACACAGTGCCTTTACGACGCAACTTTTACAACGCAAACCATTACAACGCATTGCGCTGGGGGGGCGCTCTAGGATAGGGAATAGGTTTAATTTACTATCGAACACCTTCCCTACTATCCACGGGGACTGGAGTTGGAATAGTAAATTAAACTATTCACTATCCAGCGCCCCAAAGCACTATGCTTTGTAAAGGCATGCGTTGTAAAGACAGCGTTGTAAAGGGATGCGATGTAAAAGCATGCGTTGTAATGTCATACATCCGTTTTTGAAAGCTGACTCCTTTGGGAATAAACATAGCTGAAGTGTTAGGGAATCCCATAGTGTACTTATTAGGAACCTAAACAAGCGCTTTCCAACTCAAGCACTTCTGATCCTGGGCACACATGCAAGGCCGAGATTGGCTGATGGCAGGGAAAGCTGGATCAGCCTCCTAAAAAACAGGACCTATATTGTGGAAAGTGTAAACAGAACACAAAGAGTTTTAAGTTTGATTTGATGTGCTACTGCCAACCAGAAGAGACTGGTTGAAGTCTGGGGATCCTCAATAACAGATGGGCAGCCGCATTCTGGATGGTAAAGTAAAGTCCACATTTGTAAAGCGCACAATCACCCGTAAGGGTCTCTAGGCGCTGGGGGCCGTCGGGAAGATTAAGCGAGCTATTGCCCAGAGTCACATGGTGCTGGGCTAACCTGCCGCCGGAGCCGGGGATCGAACCGTGGTCCCCAGATTCCAGCGTCAGTCGCCCTGGCCGCGTCGCCACACCTCTCCCCGTTGCTTCTGCACATTCTTTGCCATGCCAAAGTATCACACATTCTTATGGTCAAGGGAGAGGTGATGATTGCCTGGAACATGTTTTTTGGGTGTCAGGAGGCAAGCCATGGACCACTTTTTTTTTAGTTTTTAAGACTTCTAAGAAGGCCAAAGCGACATGATGACAGTTTCCTGACTTGATGTTCCATCGTCACGTTCTCATGGAAGCCTCGAATCGACTGTCGAGTTTGGGATGTGAAGCGGACCTAGAGTATCAGGTGATCAATCTGTGGTCCACAGATGAGACTGGTTCCCCATGATCATCCCTTCCGTCTTCCTGCTATTTGAATTTAGGTAGTTGGGGCCCATCCATTTGGCTTCTGCTGACAGGCAGTTCCTCAGTTTTTCAGCACCCTTACCGTCCTCTGGGGATAATGAGATGACATCTGCAAAGGTAACCAAAGACAGACCAAAAGAAATAGAATCTAAAAAGAGCATACATAAATATTAAAAAAGGGTGGGACTGAGGGACGACCCATGTGGACTCCACAAGAATTAGGTATGATAGACAAAAGGAAGGGGTTCTCTGGGACCTAAAAACAGTGATCATTCAGAAATGAAGCAAGCCATTTAGGGCTGATTTGCAGGTTCCACAGCTGAGTAATAACTAGAGGAGAAATTATGGGACGTAGTGTCAAGGCATTACGACTGAGTAAAATGACAGCAGCCGTGCCCACCTTGGTACAGAGACCATCTCATGTATTCCGAAACCATTAGCAACCATGACTCTGTATTCTCGTAGGCACAAAAGCCCAAATGCGATGAGTGAAGAAGCTTGTGGGATTCCAGGTCAAAAGAAAGTTGGTGGCTGATATGTTTTTCTAACATATTGCCTGGGAGGGACACCAGAGATATAGAGCAGTAGTTTTCTAGTTGAATGGGGTCCAAGGCAGGTTTTTTCAGAAGAAGAATTACTCCTGCATGTTTCCATAAAACCAGCTCTTGTGCAAGGGAGATTGTAGAGAGCTTGAATCACAGATATACCCTTGATGATAATGGGAGAGTCTGATTTGACAGAGCTCACCAGGCTTAAAAACCCTCTGGTTCTATTGCATCAATGGTAGACAAACTGGGGGGAGAAACAGGGACCGTAGAGGTAAATCAGGTCCCAACCAACAGGATCCAAAACATTCTGGGCAGCTGCTGAAAAAGTCGTATAACAAATTTTGCTTGAAAAAAAGGTTGTTAATTCATTACATCTATCTACTAAAAGAGCTACCATTGGTGCCTTCGCTGATGGGTTAAGAATAGATTTAACCAGCTTAAATACTTCTTTTGAAGAGGTTAAGGCTCTTTAAATTCGTGCAGCAAAATGAAGCAGAGCAAGCTCTTTATATGGCTTTCTGATAATTTCGAATAGACACGCTGTATTTCTTTTTACTGTTGGAATCGTAGTATTTCCATTAGGCCCGCTCAAGTACTTTGCATTTCTTTTTGAGGAGCATTAATTGGCTATTTAACCAAACTGCGTAAGGTTTAGGCTTAGGTTTGATCATCGTGGTAAACGGAATCAGCTTGTCCAGCTTAGAAGTGAGTGATCCATCCCTCAACCAGCAAGGCAGCTTCCTTCAAATTCATGTTAGAGTCTGCTAAATGCCTAATAAGTTGCAAAACTCTGACATTTTGAGTTTAGACCAGTGCCTTGCCATTATGGGGGAGGGGGAGTTGGACAGGGTCAATAATCCATTTTAGTTTGATGACTATAGAAATGGCAAGGTGGTCAGTCCTGGTCAGAGGAAACGGAATGCCAATATTCAGATCTATTGAGTTGGAAAATACATAGTCTGAAATTTGACCTGCAAAATGAGTAGGTGCAAATAAAAATAAAATCGGGTTATCAAAAAAGAATTGCAGAATTCTTCACCCATTGGGAGAGCAGAAAAGCTTCAAGATCTTTGCTCAGGTTAGAGACACACGTGTTAGTTGCACTGTCTAAATGTATGTTCAAATCCCCTCAAATCATGACGATTGCGAGATTAAGGGCATGTGGGGCAATGGTGTCTACAAGGGCCTTGGAGAAACTAGCTTCTGGACCCAATAAGTCCAAATCAATTTTTTAGGGTCAACAGGTTTCTTGCCCTACCACCCTCAAGAACTAAAAAAAATAGGTATTTTCGGAGCTTGTTGGGTATTGCACACTCCATCCAACGTGGAGCAAGCCCCATTGAAGAAGCATGCAACCTCAGTGGATGAGAGTCATTGCATCCTTTTAAATATTAAAGGCGTTCTTTGGACCTTTGACATTCGTTATCTTAGGGTAAATGTGTCCCCCTTCTTACCAAACAGAACGCCACCATGTTCTCTAAATGTATATTGATTTGTGAAGAAGGGTAATGGACCGGCATACAACCTTTTTCTCCCCTATCACATAGATGGTTTTGTGAGAAAGGTCTTTGGAAGAGAAAGCGCTAAATATACATTTCTGTGTCAGTAGAAGAATGTGGGTAACAACTAAGGGGCATATTATCAAGCAGGGCGATAGGCAATTATCGCCGGTTTAGCGGCCGTTTTTGGCCGCTAAGCTGTGATAATTCTATCGCCCTATTAGCAAGCTGTCTCTAACTGATGTTAGCGACAGCTTTTAGGCGATAGCGAGCGGTTTGGGGCCCGCTTTGCATGTTAGCGATGTTTATCGCTAATGACATGCAAAGTGGGCGTACCCAACCAGTTAGCGACTGAAAGCAGCCGCTAACGTCGCTATTGCCTATTAGCAAGGCAGGCATAGCCATGGAAATATTTGCGCTAAGCGCGAATATCTCTAAATACTAACACCTGCCCAGACCAGTTCTTGGCCATGTTATCCAATGGGAGGTGGATAACATGGCTAAGAGCATTTTGTCGCTAATGCGTGAATATCGCTGTATTCTCAGCTGTATTCTCAGCGATATTCACGCATTTCGCCGCTATCGCTGGATATTTTAGCACAATGGAGAAAAACGTTGCTAATAGCATGTTTTCTCCGCTAACATATCCAGCGATAGGCAGCGATAAAAAAAAAAATGTGCTAAGTGCATTTTGCGATAAATATCGCTATCAGTGTATTCCAAGACACAATTGTCTCTTTAATAGGAGGAGAAATACTCATAACTTGTTAAATGGTCGCTCACCAACGGCATTCAGGCAGGGGAACACTCAGATGCTCACACTAGAGCTGCAGGTATGAGGCTAAGGGTTACTTCAGATCTGGACTTTACATTTAAACAATTGTTTCAATAATCCAATAATTAATGTATTTTCCATATCACAGAAGTGAGAATGCATATTAACGCATCACGGATTCTGACCACGATGAGCTAAATGGGTGTAATGGAAACTGGCCCTGATCTAATAAGTGAGCACAATGGCATCGGAGCAAGATGGGGTTGGTAGGCAATAAAGAATACTGTCACGCCCAACTGCAATTGCCAATGATTTCTTGATGCTGATTTTTCTGCACACTAAACACGTGGTGCAGTCATCTAATTCATCCACTCCACAAACAGCATGTTCAGTGACTCCTCTGTACATGCCTGTCTCCCTGATCATGGCTGTGTAAGAAGCACATCTTATCTTGTACAACTCATTGAGCTGTGAAATCCAGAAAGCAACCTGCAGCAGAGCACACAGAAATATAATACCAATATATGTATTGACCTATCAGAGATCCTAAAAGCTGGTACTTACCTCAATCCAGCAAAAGGTGACATCAAAACAGGCTTCTTGTTTTATGCCTCATCTGTCTAGGCTTGGAGGAGGACTTCCATGCAGAGTTATCCTTCGGTGTCACCCTAAATGATCTCTGGTAGTGGCAGGTTTGCAGTCCCCCCCCCCCCATGCTAACAATTCGTTAATTAGCATAAACATGTATAATAATCGATGGGTAAGCATTCAGGCGCATTAGTACACTAATTTAAAGATATCACACGTAACAGGTCCACTCCTGCAGATTCAAGCTATCTCTTAGCTGATCTCTTTGCTTCCGCTTTGCTCTCATCCACCCCCACTTCCATGCTCCTAACGCAACATACCTTTTCCCCACTACCTATAATGAAGTTTCAATTCCACTCCTGCAATGCCCCACTACGCACCCTCGTCAGCTTGAGTTTGGCAGTCACGAGCGCATATGACATTCATGAGTGCATCTTGGAAAATGGCTTCTCCTCACTGGCCATGGATTGGTTCAATTATTCATCAGCACTAGATATAACCAGCCTGTTTTCCCTGAACTACTCCATTTTCACCAACGCCTGAGACAAGGGAAGACGAGATGTGCCTGTTTTAGTCTATTTTAATTCACTTTCACTCAAGGAGAGTTGAAACCCCTTCATGTGACTCATTTGTGTATCTCATTTTCATAATCCCAGACACATCAGGCCCGATTCACACAAAAAAACTTTGCGACTTTCGGTATTCACAAAGGGAATTTAAGAGTCGACAAAAGTCTAACTTTACAACTTTCGGTATTCACAAAGGGCGTTTACGAGTAGTAAAGTTAGACGTTTGTCTCAGTTAAACTTAAGTTTTGGTCTTAAGTTTAACTGAAACCAGGACTTTTGGTCTTAGTTAAACTTAAGGCCAAAACTTGAGTAATGTGCTGTTTGATGTGAGGCATTTATTAGTTTATTTGTTGCGTGGGTGGGAGCCTTTGTTCGAGATAATGGGACTTCTATGGAGGATTTGGTGAATGCCACAAAAAATGGTTACTTCCCCCTCTGGTTCTGTTTGCCCCGTGGAAATAACAGACATACGTGATTTTCAATTACATAAATGTGATGACCTTTGAGTAATTTCATTTTAGCCACCAAACAGACTGAATGATGAATTAAGACGTTTCTCTCAGCTTACTTGCACTTGACATGGGCATATAAAATATACTCATAAACAAAACAACCAATTATCCTTGAACCTACATTCAAAATGATAATTAGAAAGTTATATTGCCTATATGGGATCCATATCCACATACACATTTTATTATTGTTGCCTCGTTTATATAAAACAGCCAATGTGATATGTATACTGGATTTGAAATAAAACAGTACTATGTTTGCCTGTCCCTGTTACATCTGTGCTAGGACCTTACCAGAGGCAGTGGTGTACAATTTTCACCTCGAGAACATCAGGGGTGAAGCAGAAGCAGCCGCGCTCTAGAAATCCTGATTGATTATATGGGTTACTGAATTGACAGGGGAAGGATGTCAGCATCTCTAAAGATGAAACAGTGGCTATCCGTGCGGAAAAACCTTCAGAAGATAGTGACTATCCCATAGATTCATCAAGCATCCATTTTGCGATTCCTTATTAGCGAAAAATAAGGATTCGCTAATAAGGAATAGCAAAATGCTATGCATGAAGAACTCGCTTAAAAAATAGCGATTTCTTAAAAGTCCTTAATTGCAACTCGCAAATTGCGAGTCACAATTAAGGGATTCCTCCCCATTCATTCCTATGGGCCTAGAGGCCCATAGGAATGAATGGGAAGACAATCTCAATTTGCGATTCTCAATTAGAGAATCGCAAATTGAGATTGCAATTTCAAGGGTGCCAGGGTGTCAAAAGGACACCCTGTTGCACCCCTGAAATCTGCAAATGGGTACATCTTGCACACACATGCCCTAAGGGCAGGTTTGTGTGTAAAATGGAACTTTGAAAAATGCAGTTTAGTGCATTTTTCAAAGTTTTTGCAAATTACCATGAAGTTCAACTTCATGGTAATTTGCTCCCCCTATTAGCGAAATCGCTACTTTTTTAACTTTAATGCATTGCATTTAAGGAATATCAATTTGAGAGTCCTTAAATGCAATAGCAATTTAAGTAATCGCAATTTTGCGATTTCTTAAATTGCAATTTTTGCATTTGGGATGATGCATCCCAAATGCAAAAATACCGGTCGCAAAGGGGCAGATTCTGAGAATCTGCCCCTTTGCAAGCGGTGTTTAGCTTGATGCATCTATGCCTATTTCAGTGATAGTTGCATGATGTTCTGAGCCCAAGATGGAGCTCATGTATTTCCTGTGATGTAGTTTCCTTTTTAGGTCATCTATGAGGAGGAACTGACAAGAAATAGATGCCTAACAATGCATTATATCCCATATTTCTTTTTCATTTATTGTCCACTTTATTTAATTTTTATCCTTGATGTTAGATCTACATGGTAGCTGGATTCCTGCCTGATTTCTATTTCCGGAAGAAGTATGCTGGGCTTTTTCTCAACCCTTGTTCAAGGTGGTTTTGGCGCATTGCTTCTTAGCACCTTCTTTCATTCACCATCTACAATCAAGAACTACCAAGATTTTTACTGAATTTCAAGCCGGCCAATCATATAAAGCAATGCACGGTTTCATATATGCTAGGCTGCGTACAGCAGTGCGCTCCCTGTGGTTGGACTTCCCTCAGGAACCGCATGGGTTAAAGGATTTACAAGAGGTGCTAAAACGGGGTGGAAGCAGAGGGCTGATTACCAGAGTATTTGGGGGCATATTACCAATCGCTATTGCTTGGTTAGCGGGGAAATTTTTTTTACCGCTGAGATACCTTGATATTATCAAGGTTTATCTCAAAAGCGGTAAAAATCCTGCGAAATGCATGAATATCGCTGAAAAATCAGCGATATTCATGCATTATCGTGACAATGCTCTTAGCCATGTTATCCACCTTCCATTGGATAACATGGCTAAGAACTGCTTTTAGCAGGTGTTAGCTTTTGGAGATATTCGCGCTTAGCGCGAATATTTCCAAAAGTTGTTAATAGGAGTTAGAGATGTTAGCGACTGTTTTCAGTCGCTAACATCTTGGCACGCCCACTTTGCATGTCATTAGCGATAATTATCGCTGACATGCAAAGTGGGCCCCTAAATGCCCGCTATCGCCTACAAGCTGTCGCTAACTGGTGTTAGCGACAGCTTGGTAATAGGGCGATAAAATTATCGCTGCATTAGCGGGAAAAAGTCCCGCTAATGCGGCGATAATGCCCTTGGTAATATGCCCCATGGTGCTTCTCAATGATGGTCTGATTCCTCTGCGTTAGACAAATGGAATGCTGTCCTGGTGGTCCCCCTGTCCCAGTAAAACTGGGAGGCCTACTGTAAATTGACAGGTCGCCTGACTGCCAATTGTAATCTCCTTATTATTCATTTTAAATATTTGCATCAGATATATTACACCCCGCACAATTGTTAAAATGTGGGCTGCGGAAGGATGCGAAATGCACTAGTTGCCGGCAGGACGGTGCGGACTTAGTCCACCTAGCATGGGGATGCCCTGCTATCTGAAATTTCTGGTAGGGAGTGGCAAAGGTTCTTACAGATATGACAGGGGAAAAAATTGAAAGCTCGCCTGAGTTGTGTTTGCTGGGGCTTCTAAACAGAATTAAGCCATGTAACCGACGTATAGTTGCAATAGCCACTTTGTTTGCCAAGCGTGCTGTGGCCATGCACTGGAACGCCAGGGCAGAGCAAACCGTGGTCAAGTGGATTTGAGATGTATTTTTCTGTAAGGAACAAATGAATGTTTATGCCGAGGAGCTACCGGAGGCCTCTAGGCCTAAAGATTTTTGGGTGCCACTTACCATGTACCTGTTAGCGCATCCTGACCTGGCATAGGCGTAAGTAATTAAGTTAGCCATGGAAGATACTATGCTGCTATATTAATCTGAAATTACACTGTTTACACTGTCGAACATGTGGTATGTTGTTTTCGTTTCCTTACCTGCTCTGCCATGGGGTTGTTGGGATAAGGGTGGGGGGAGGAGGATTGGAGTTACATAATAACACTGCCGTATATTATGTGATTTGTATAACGCTGCTGCAATATGAATGTAATACTTGCTACTGTTTGCATATGGTGATTCAATTACAAATTAAAATAAAAAATAAAAAAGAACTACCAAGATTGCCGAGGTTTTTTCTGTCCGGTTGGGTTATTTCTCCCTATCCGGGTCCCCCTTAAGTACACATTCAACACCTTTCGAGTGTATATTAGGTGCAAGGTGGTAGTATGGCTCTTTCCTCAGGTATCAAAAAGGAAACTTGATAGACCTTCACACAGGGCCAGACTGAGAACACAAATCAGCTCTGGCAATTTTATCAGACCAGACCTGGGGAGGAGGAGGGTAGGGGGGCACGTGTAAAGCACTGCTGCTTAACTAAACCGGCCCCAGCACTGCTGGTTTTGTTACTGGGGGCCGATATTGCAGCAAAACCGGACCCCACCCTTCCAGCCTCCTGGGGAGACACCCGATGCCCCCTACAGCCAGTCTGGCCTTGCCTTCACAGAGACCAGTCCTTGACAGTCCCTGCTATTTAATTGTTAATTCAGTTAATACATAAAGTTTAGAAACCTCCTTTTATACCGTTTAAAAAATGAACACACTCTGGAGCTACCAAGTGCTGTTAGTTAATTAAGGACAAAATTCCTCCATCAATAATTCATGCAGTTTAACACATTCATATTTTTAAATGCCAATTTCAGCCTTATTGGCTACTATTGCTATGTTAATTGGTTGCCTTTTCGTATATGCTTTTCTTTTTCTGTTCTCCACCAAGAAGCCTTACAATGGCTGTGCTCTGCTTGTATCATTGTAAACAAATAAATAAAACAAACAATTTACCAATTTCATTTTTCAATGATGTTTGTCTATTTCTACCATGTTCTTTACACATTTTATTGTATAATTCAATGAATTAAACAACAAAGGGAGGGACGGGTGGCCTATTTTCCACTCGAGAGAGTGGAGAGGTCCAGCATAATGGAGGCTTCAAATAATGTTCTGCATCAATGGGTTTAATGCTGTTCCTCAATCAAAGGTGCTGGTTGGAGTCACAAGTGACTTGGACCCACTGTACCCTAAAAAGAGCATAGGTGGGGATCCATATGTTGGATCATAATGCCCTCACACACCCTTGCAGGTGTCATGCTTCATCATCTGGGCTGCTCCTCGTTGGGTCGGCGGTGCAATACCCAACGGGCTCCCTAAAAAGGGGCTCTTTGTCGGAGATGTTCTATCCAACTGCCGTATGGTGAAGTGCGGGTATGGGGCCTGGACTGTGTAGATGCTGTGTAGTGATGTAAAATAGGACTGGGAGTACCTAGAAGGACAAATTTTGCTCTGGGGGCTCCTGCACACTCGGGTAATATCTTTTACCCAAAATTATCTTTAACCTGCCTGGATCTATCTGTTAGGGGAGAAAGAAAGCGTTAAAGGAGAGAAAATGTGATATTGTACTTGATCACATGTATCACCAGTGTGCAATACTGTATGCCTCTTACCACAAATTGTAGATAGCCGTTTTTCCTTGGGTCCTGAAGAATCGCAGGGTTACTACACCATTAGCGAGAAACATGCTGACCCACGTATTTTAACAAGGACACCAACACGCGAGGATACTCCATTGGTGAGGGCCTTGTACACCTTTTTAATTAGGATAGGAGACCCCCAGAATAAAATGTGTCCTTCTAGGTACTCCCAGTCCTATTTTACATCACTACACTGCGTCTACACAGTCCAGGCCCAATACCCGCACTTCACCATACGGCAGTTGGATAGAAGATCCCGACAAAGAACCCCTTTTTAGGGAGCCCGTTGGGTATTGCACCGTTGACCCAACGATGAGCAGCCCAGATGATGAAGCATGACACCTGCAGTGTGTGTGAGGGCATTATGATCCAACATATGGATCCCCACCTATGCTCTTTTTAGGGTACAGTGGGTCCAAGTCACTTGTGACTCCAACCAGCACCTTTGATTGAGAAACAGCATTAAACCCATTGTTGCAGAACAAAATTCAATGAATCTAATCCTTTTAGTTCCCACTTTTTCACCAACACTTTATCTAGAAAGGCAGGTGTTGTTATAAAGGATACATGACAAGTATTTCCTCATTATTTTGTAGCCACGGTTTCAGAATATAACAAAGTAACCTCAGTTTCACACTGGTGTCTCTTTCAATTGTATTGTTATTTCAGAATATTTCTATGATGCCCACAATATGTTTCTTAAAACAAAATCACTCATTGCTAAATCTATTGAATATTTGCGGTATTCCTAAAATAAATAAGTCTGCCCTCTTTTTTTTACAGTGAATTTGCATGCCTCATTTAACCTGCTATTATTTTTTCAAAATTAGTTTCCCATAATTTGATTCGATCCACCATTTCAAATTTCTTTTTTGTGTGGTCCTCGTTCGCCTTTTGGCGCTCACTGCCTCATTAAGAGGTGTAACCAAAATTGCTGTTACACTATAGTTGTAGCTTCTGCTCTGTTATACAATGTTTCTGTCTGTTTAACTAATGATATGTTTACTAAATGCATACGTCTTGGAAACTATATTGTCGAAAATTATGATAAACCTTTTCTGAAGAAAAAAACAATTACATGCTTAACTAGGTTAAGTGGTTCCATCAACCTGTAAATAAATCCATGGATATATTTATGTCTATCAAAAAAGATGAACCCCGAAGTTGAGTCTTAATTGGCAGGACATTATCTAAACAGTTTATTAACTCAAAGGATCATTGAAAACTTAATATACGTTATAATGAATACCCGTGGAGTCACATTTTCTCTATCTCTCCAATGGTAAGTTAAAATTCCAATTCCTCAATATAAATGAATATGGGGCATATTACCAAGCAATAGCGATAATTATCGCTATTGCTTGGTTAGAGACAAATATTTACCACTGAGCTGCGGCGATTTTTATCGCAGATAAACCTTGGTATTACCAAGGTTTATCGCAAATGCGATAAAAAACGGCCGCAATGCATGAATATCGCAGAAAAGTCACAAATTTTCATACATATTCATGCATTACCGAGCTAATGCTCTTAGCCATGTTATCCACCTCCCATTGGATAACATGGCTAAGAACTGCTCAGGGGCAGGTGTTAGCTTTTGGAGATATTCGCGCTTAGCGCGAATATCTCCAAAAGTTGGTAGTAGGAGATAGCGATGTTAGCGACTGTTTCCAGTCGCTAACATCTTGGCACGCCCACTTTGCATGTCATTAGTGATAAATATCTCTGACATGCAAAGCGGGCCCCAGGATGGTCGCTATCTCCTACTAGCTGTCGCTAACTGGTGTTAGCGACAGCTAGGTAATAGGGAGATAATTTTATCTCTGCTTTCTTGGCTTTTAAAGCCAAAAAAGCGGAGATAAACCCCCTTGATAATATGCCCCTATATGTCTTAAAAAAGACACTTGAATTTCTCTGTCGTTATTCCAGCATTTATATTCTTTGCAATGTGTGTCCAGTAGGCTTAGTTTTTTCTACGTTTTATTCAATATTTCCACTGCTCCCTTTAGGCAAAATGTATGCAAATCTTAAAAATCTGAAGATTGTGAGTTCTCTTTCATCGGGCTGTGATTTCAAATGGAAATGTAGACCAGGTACTCTGAAAAGCATTTTTGGGTGGTAACTAGAAAGTTATTTAAAGCTGAATTGGATTCAGAAGGAGGGTGACTGAAACAAACAAATGATAAACATACATACAAAAATGGTTGAACATTGATCAACAAGAAAAATGGTTTTCAGGTGTGCCAATTAAGTGATCTTTAAAAAAAGGAAACTGCCAAAACTGAAACATTCATTTAGGGTAGTTTAAAGAATATAGTGCAACTCAGAAAATCATTTTTGAGCATGTGGAGTACTTCAGTAGTACTCCCTGTACTCAGAAATGCCTCTGTAGAGTGGTCCCTTGGTGTAAAGCACACACACAGTTTTTAAACATGATTTATTGTTCCGCAAGGGGCTGTGGGTGCAGTGCTCTCATGGCACAAGTGATGTGGTTTCTCTTCTTCCTACTCAGACACAGCATGACCTGAATGCTGAAGTGGCAGGTAAAGTGCTGGGCACTGAAATGCACTTAACATTGTGGAACAGTGCAACTGAGGTAACGTGGGGAAGGTTTGCAGTCAACACACACGGTATTTAGATTCTTATTATCACCCAACTCAGACCTAAACAACAAACTAAAAACAGAAATCAGTGAGCGGGGATGGGGAGTGTAAGCCTTCATTACAGAAAGAAGCTTCCGGAAGGAAGAAATAAATAATGCAGCGACCTGCAAACTAAATCCTGTCCAGCTGATCTAGAGCCCTGGGACTAAAATGAATTAGGATTGCTTAGAGCACATTTACATTGCTGATGTTCTCTTAGAAATCCCAGAGGCCTTAACCATTCTTTGTAAATGTACTCGCAATGCAGATACAAAAACACACGCCCTTCCCTCCCTCCTGTCTCATCCCATCTCATCTGTTTTTCTCATTGGCTGCGAACCTTGAAAGTAGAAAGTGGTCAGTCATAATACTCACGTGCTTAAAAGGAGATCAAATGGTGCATTTTACAGCAAACTTGTGCATAGATTCGGTAAAAAGGTAGAGGTACAAAATATTCCTGTATTTTAAAGCCTCCCTCTTCCCATGGGTGTTCTTGTTTCACCTTTCCCTCAAAACCATTTTAAAATGGTAGCAGAAGGATGCATATTGTAGCACAATTTCCTTACAAATAGCTACAGAGCCAAAGCAATAAAGGTAGTGTAAGGGTTCTGTGTATGAAATATCAGATTACCTTTCTTTTTCAAATATATGTAGATTCTTCCTTCACTTCATTGCCCCCTGAGCCATGGACTAACACCACTACTTTCTTCTTGGCGACCTAAATTTCCACGTCGATGACCCCAATAACGCTAACTCCATCACCGCCCTATAGTACCTGAACAACATTGGCCTCCCCCAACTGGTCACTAAACTCATGAGCAAAGCCGGACACACACTCAACGCTATCTTCATCTCAAGTGACAGAATCAAATTCTCTCACTTCACAGAACTCACTTGGACTGACCACGGCATCATTCACTTCAACATCTGCGATGCCCAGCACACCATTACCATCACCAATCACCACATCATTACCCACTGCAGCTGGAGTAAAATAACCGAGACTCAATGGACACATGAACTCAGCACCTCACAACCCGAAACTTCACCAGACTTTTACTAGGCCATCCAGAACTTCTCCACCTGGATCACCAAGTGTGCTGACACAGTAGCCCATTTAAAGCATGCAAAAGCCAACAAAACCTCTAAACAAGCCAGCGGGTACAGCCCAGAGCTCAGAGCAACTAAACAAAACTGCTACCAACTAGAGAAATGGTAACGCATCACCAAGGACCCCTCCGACAGAGCCGCCACAAAGCAGCCCTCAGCAACTACCACCTGCGCATCAAGGAAGCCAAGAGATCAGCCATCACTGCTCAACTTTGTGTCCAACTCTCATTAAGTAACTCTTCAAAATAGCCAAGGAATTCCCCAATCCGACAGCCACAGAGAACGCCATCCACCCCTCATAGGAATTCTGCAACACCCTCTCTGACCACTTCCACAGCAAGATTGCCACCATCTACAACAACTTCAACTCCCAACCCACCACCCTCAGCCTCAACAACCTCAATCAACTGGCGAACACCAGTCATATGTCCACCACCTGGTCTTCGCTTGTCAAGCAGACCACCACAGCCGTCATGTAATCCATGCACTCTTGGGCACCCACTGACCCCTGAGTAAATTATGCACATTTGCAGAGTGCACGGCTACTGAGCAAGAGTGTCTCAGCACTATAAGTCTACGTCTAACACCAAAAACACCCCAAACCCATGAATAACCAAGTTTTGAGTAGTTTCTTGTGGTGCACAGACATAATATCGACTCCAAAATATCGTTTGGACAGAATATCGAGTCAAAAATATCGTTTGGACAAAATATCGACAGGACAGAATATAGACAGCCAAAATATCGTTTTTAAGGTAAGTGAAGTAATATCGACTGTAAATAATATAGAAAGTGAAAATATGTAAGTATATAATATAGATAGTAAAAAAAATCGTTTTTATTTTTAGGGTTCAGGGTCAGTTTTGGGTTTTTGGGTAAAGGGGTATTTTTAGGGTTCAGGGTCAGTTTTCAGTTTTTGGGTAAAGGGGTATTTTTAGGGTTTAGGGTCAGTTTTCAGTTTTTGGGTAAAGGGGTATTTTTAGGGTTCAGGGTCAGTTTTGGGTTTTTGGGTAAAGGGGTATTTTTAGGGTTCAGGGTCAGTTTTCAGTTTTTGGGTATTATTTTATTATATTTTGTTACTATATATATATATGTTTTAATAAATATGAAATAAAAAAATATTTATTTAACTTTCATTAATTATTTAATTATTATAAGTTAATTTAAGTAATTTTAAGTATATTTTAGTAATTAATTATTAATATTAATTTAATTTAACACTGTTTTTAGTAAATACGATATTTTTTACAACTATATTTTTGTAAACGATATTTTTAACTCGATATTTTTGTACTTACCTGTTTGTAGATAGAAACTCGATATTTTGACTGTCGATATTTTGTCAACGATATTTTTGATGGTCGATATTCTGTCCCTCGATATTATTTCAGTGATCCGTTTCTTGTACCCTGCCCTCACATCTCTTCAACCTCAGAACCAACTCAATCGGCACAGAACTTTCCTGGACAGATAGAAACATGCTGAGGTCAGACCCCTCATAAAAAGAAACCCTCTGCAGACCCCGGCGACCTCAAACATTGCAAACCAATCTCCCTGCTCCCCTACCCAGCCAAAGTACTTGAGAGGGCATAAACCACCAGCTCACCGAATACCTTGAACAAAACCACCTACTGCCCCTCACAATCAGGATTCCGAGTCAACCACAGCACTGAGATTGTGCTGATTGCTACCACAGATGACATCAGACCTCTCCTCGAATGACACTCAATTTATCCTCTCGCTCACCGAGGACCCCATTGATGCCAACCCCAACTTCTGCAGCGCCACGACCAATGTAGCCAATTGGATGAAATACAACTGCCTCAAACTCAACTCCAACAAAGCAGAACTACTCATCTTGGGGAAAACCACCTTTGTATGGCGGCCAGCAAAACTCTGGTCAACACCAACATGGCAGACAACGGACGCAACCTGGGCATCATCCTTGACAGCCAACTGACCATGAAACGACAAGTAAACGCAGTTGTTTCCGTCTGCTTCCATACTGGTTGCACGCACCGCATAATTTTCAAATGGATCCTTATAAACACCAGAAAGACTATCACACAGGTCCTCATTACAAGCCGCCTTGACTATGGCAATGCCCTCTATGGTGGAATTTCCACCCAGCATCTCAGAAAACTCCAGACCATAAAAATACCGCAGCCAGACTCACCCTGGACCTCCCAAAATGGACACACATCACCCCCCTCCTCATAAACGTCCACTGCTCCCCATCCAGAAGAGATGTCAGTTTAATATCCTCATGCAAGCATACAAAGCCCTACACGACCATCCTACATCAACCATCGACTGGACTTTCACCTGCACGCAAGACACCTGAACTGTGCCTCACTCGCCCGTGCACCCCCCGCATCTGCATCACTGTGGGCCATTCCTTCTCCTACATCACCACCAAGTCCTGGAACGACCTGCCTACCCACCTCCTAACTGTACCCTCCCTAGCGGACTTCAGAAAGAAACTCAAGACCTGTCTCTTTGACTGAGACACAGCACCCTCAGCGCCTAGATACCCCTAGGGGTGATTGTGCTGTGCTATACAAATGATGATTGATTGATTGGCTGAATGAAACTATGAGTCAATTTGTTTTCATGATTCGATCCAGCCCACTTGAAGTAGATTCTTATGCTATGACTGAAAATCTGCTTGGAGAGAACAGTATTTCAAAATAAATAAAACGTTGCACAAAGAGATCCGTGAGATCCAAAAGGCTAGTGCAGTAGTGGTGAAATTCAGGTTAATGACATTGTACAGATTCTGTCAGCAGACAGACTCAGACCCCCTGCAACATTGTAAATAGTGCCATACGAAGCTATATTACATTAGATAATGAAATTACTCCACAAGTCATGAAATAAGAGTAACATACATCTAAATGCCGTTTTTTTTTTAAGTGCTTTTCTGACTTCAAGTCAGATATGTTCCATAGATAATAATCAAAATATTCAGACAAACAAATAGGGAAAAAAAGAAAAAGAAAGAAAGAAAAAAACAGCCTATCGTATTTAGAATATTGTCCTGAGCATGAAAATGATAGAAAAGAGCATAATTTTACACATATTCAACTAATAAACACAAATTCAATCAACATTACAGTTTGAGAAATCCCAGCTGAAATCTGCCCAAATTTTCACAGAGGAAAGACCTCCAACTTTTGCCACAGCCAGTTCAGACTCATAAATTTATCGTATGGAAGCCCACCCTTCGACTGGCCTTGATGAGGTAGCAGAAACCCATGAACTAGCAATACACAGCCGAGCACAAACTGTCATTATTGACATTAAACACTTGATACCCCCTGTAATGAATCTGCTTTTCACAAAAAGGACAGTTCCTAACTGCAACACTCCCTTGGGCAGAGGCAAGACCCAGCACTCCCCCAAGGCAAGGTAATAACACCAATCCAAGCGTATAGATTATAACACCTATAAATATCTGAATACACTACTTCAAAAAGGCAGGCCGAATACATTAGTTATGGCAGACTCCCAAATAACAAATGGATAACTGAAATAAATGGTCAAAATAGAATGCAATATACATATAGATATGTAGCAATGAATGGAGAAGAATGGGAAAAGAATAGAAAGAAATAGAAAAGGTTTGGTTAGGAACACCTCACCGACTGATTCAGCAACATCCTGCCAGCCCAAGCTGAGGGGAGTCTGGTTCTGCAGCCCTGGTAGTAGTTCAGTCAGGACACAAGTTCCTTGACCATCCACAGCAATACGTCTATTCTGTGGTGAACTTCCACCTGCCCCGTGGAGGCCCCTAGCTTTAATACCATTACTGATGTCGAGCGAAGGTTCTTGAAAGTTTCACCCCTTCTTCATCGGAAAAAAACGAGATGGCTCGTACCAGTCCGTGTCAAGGTCAAGACAGTGGCTGACCAAGCCCCTGTGTTTTGGCTTTGAGGCGGAGTTGTACATTCCACAGATAATATCCATTCTATCTGGTCAGTGAGGTGTGAAAAACAGGTGAGGAGCAAAACATGCCCTCCCCACCTTGTGAAGCACAGAAAATGGCGACAGTCCAGAAAATGGAGTCAGTTATGCAAGCGCTGCCATTCACATAAAGAAGCTTAAAGCATAGCAAAATTAGAAAGCAGGGTGGCATGAGGCCATGTCAAAGCCAATAGCAAGCCCTGCCGAGAAGCAAGATAAAGTCAGAGAGCAAGATTGGCATGAAGCCATGTCACAGTCAATAGTGAGAGCTCATATCGAAGGGTACTGTTCGACTCCATAATTGTTCTCACTAGGCAGGCATATGTAAGATCATTCTACATTAAGGCTAGAATAAAATAACACACGAAAGTCAGTTTAAGATGGTGATAGTTGATGGTCATCATGGGGTACTCAACCACAAGAGTGGCTCATTCATAATATGCCATCCCATGACCATCGACTAACACCATCAGCATATATCAAGAATAAAATATAAAATAACACAGCAAGGATTTATAACAGTCCATCTCTTGACCAATGGCTACTATAACATATTCGCCTAAAATCAACTATCTGGGGATGGAGCATAGATAAGAGATTAGGCACACACTGAATACAGCTACATAAGGATACTAGAATACATATGGGTAATGCTATACCACCTAAATAGAGCGAAGGTTACCAAAATCTGGCAACCACCCAAACAACCAGTCCCACCACCCCTTTTCGACATCCTGCTTGACATATTTAGCTAACTTGTGTAAAGCATCAATGTGGAATTGAATTGATTTAGAATGATCTGAAAAGTTAAAGCAACACGTTCCCTCAAAATCTGAACATCCATTATCATGTTTTAAAAGCAAATAGTCAATGGTGGCTCTATGGATGAGGTTGACTACATTCGAGGTGACGGGTGCCAGGCTGACCGACAGGGTACAGCCTGTCAGGAAAGAGCAAGTACAGTAAAGAGCGGGACCATGGGTGCTGACTTTGTTCAGTTGTTGGATAAAGATGAGGTGGGAGACTTTGTTCAAGGCTGCAGAAAGATCCAGTAGGATGATGGTCTTGGTGTCACCTCTGTCCATGATCATCAGGGTGTCGTCCATGGCAATGAAGAGAGTCTCTGAACTATGGATGGGCCTGAATCCGGATTGAGTGGTGTGAAGAGGGTGGTTGCCATTGAGGTGGGTGTCTAAGGGTTTATTATCTTTTCTATAACTTTTTCCCAGGAGGGTAGCTGGCAGATAGGCTGGTAGTTGACTAGTGTCTTCAGGTCTGATGAGGGTTTATGGGGAGCGGGATTACTGCAGCATGTTTGTAGACAATCAGGTACGTCTCTAGGATGATTGAGTTATTCAGGATTGGGGTGAGTGCTGCACTGATGGGCTTCAGTCCTTGGAGCACAGGTCTGAAGGAGTGCCAGAGTTTATAGAGTGCAAGTCTATTGCAGTGTCTTGAGTGGGCATGGTAGGCCAGGTGATCAGCGTGGTCCTCTAGGGTGTTGGTAGAGATGGGCAGCAAGGCTGCGAGTGTGGAAGGGTTCGGCTAGGCTTGAAGTTTTCATTGATGTTGGTGATTGTTTTGCTGAAGGATAGGGACAGCTGGGTGCAGCGGTCCTGAGAGGGGGTCACGCTGGTGAAGCTTGCTGCCAGAGAGGTGAAGTCTTGCACTATGGCTAAGATTTTCTTGGTGCATTTGATAGCTCTGATTTGCTGATGGTAGTTGTTAGAAATTGGGTTTCTGGTTGGCAGAGTATGCACCCCGTACAAGCATTGACCACAATCCCAGTCAGGGAAAGGCAGATACGTACTTTAAATTAACCTGTGCTAACCCTCTGGTAGCTTGACCCAGAGCAGTCAGGCTTAACTTAAGAGGCAATGTGTTAAGTATTTTGCAATACAACAGTAAAAGTGTGAAATCACCACAAAAAGACTCTACACAGGTTTAGAAAAATAGATTATGAGTTTATAAATAAAACAAGACCAAAATTACAAACAACCAATAAGTAGAAGTTGAGATATGGGTTAAGTGTAGAAATAGCGCTTAGAATAACATAGCGCTTTAACCCCTTCGACGCTCATGACGAGCTCAGCTCGTCATGAGGTGTACCTCTGGTACACTCATGACAAGGTTAGCTCGTCATGTAAATTGGGTTTTTGAATTTTCCAGCGCACAGCGGGAAAATGCACCGCATGGATGCGGTTAAGAGTTAATTGGGCGCGCTGGATCGGGACAAAGTCTAGAGTTCAGGCTGCCCACAACAGAGCACAGGTTAGCTACAGGACCCATGCCGAGCCCACTGTG
This sequence comes from Lissotriton helveticus, assembly GCF_964261635.1. Taxonomy (NCBI): domain Eukaryota; kingdom Metazoa; phylum Chordata; class Amphibia; order Caudata; family Salamandridae; genus Lissotriton; species Lissotriton helveticus. The sequence continues at coordinate 1,077,384,282 of NC_136072.1, forward strand.
CAAAAGTACCTTGAACTTGGTCGCAAACACGAGATGCTGGATGCATCTATGTCAGTCCCGCAAAGATGCATTGCTTTTCTCCAATGCAATGCTTTGATTCCCTAGCCAATGCGCCGTGTTTCTCCACCCTATTGAAGGGATGCGTTGATCGTCCTTCAGCAGTGGCAGTGTTGCTATGGTCGATGCACGGGTTCTGATAATGCTACTTGGACCCTAAGTACGATGCGCTGTTTCTGTTCCTGCTTCAGCAGTGATGCGTTGACTCTGCTCGTCGCAGCAGAGGATGTATCTGTTTCACTGGAGCAAGCATCTGGAGTTACTTCCAATAACCCAGGCACAGGAGCAGGGTTTACTTTGATGTCCATGAGTCTTTGAAGAACAGGAGGCTAGTCAGCAAGCCCTTAGAGAGGGAGCATGCAGACTGCAGAGAGCACAGCAAGGCAGCAGTCTTCCAGATCAGCAGTGCAGCAGCAGCAAACCTTACCCCACCATTCCTTCTTCTTGTCAAAGTGGTGTCAGGTCCACGAGTGCAGTGAGTTAGCAGGGTCAGTGGTCCAGTACTAATACCCAGTTGTGTCTTTGAAGTGGGGATGCTTTCAAAGAGGTCCCTTCATTCTGTCCTGTCTCCAGACTCACTACAGGGGGTTATGCAGATCTTTGTGTGTGATCAGAGCACAGCTGATTCAGGTGTATGTGTGAGGCGGTGCCCAGCCCCTTCCTCCCTTCCTCCCAGAAAGATGCATGAAGTCACACCCAGCATTCTTTTGTGTGGGAGTGTCAAGACGGAATATACAAAGTGAACTTTCACCCAGCCCAGCCAGTGATCAGAGACCTGCAGCAGACACCAAAGAGCTAAGAGCAGGAAAATGTCCAACTTACTAAAAGTGGCCTTCCTTAGGGGTGACTTATTTTTAATAAAAGAGAAGTTTAAGGCTTGGAAATTGGCTTTAAATGCCAAGTCGAAGTGGCAATGTAAACTGCACACACATGCTCTGCAGTGTCATGCCTGAGCCATTTCTAAAGAGCGACTTGCGTGTGGCACAATAAGTGCAGCGGGCCCATTAGTAGCATTTAATTTAGAGGCCCTACAAATACATTCCCATAAAGATATGCATATGTTGAGAATGCTTTTAAAGGAAAAATAAGGTGATATTTTAACAGTTAGGGTGAGCGTTTTAACTCCCTCAATTGAAGGAATATGATATTCTGAGACTTCAAGATATTCTTTATAGAAGCATGCCACTCCACCTCCCCTGTTTGGTGTTCTATCAAAATATTTAATAGGGTAGGCAGACTGAGAAACTAGGAAAATTACAGGTGCAAAGTACTTTTTCAATCATGTCTCTGTTGCAAAAAACAGTCTAAACTGAACTCTTTAATTATATAGTGGTCTTCAGAACAGCGTTCAACCAAATACCTTACATTAAGAGGTGCACATTTAAGAGATGGTGAATGAGCCTTGGGATACTAACATTGGAATAGTGACCTTTGGACAGTGACACATGAATTGAGCTGAGCATATTGACACTGGGACGCTGACCTGGGGACATAAACTGGCAAATGGACGCCTGGACATGAAGACATGGTCTCTCTTACATGGACATTGCCATTTGGACAAAAATGTGGGGACACTGATACATGGACTGGTGAGTAGTCAAAATATCGAAAAATAAATATCGACCTTCCCTAATATCGAGTTGATAATATGGAAGGGACAGAATATCGATGTTAAGAATATCGATGTTAAGAATATCGACCCTAATGCAAGTAATATCGATTTTTTTTTATATCGATGTAAGTAATGTCGAAGTTAGTAATATCGATATCAAATATATGGATGTTACTAATATCGGTATTTATACATTTATTATGTATTTAATATGTATGTGTTATATTGTTTTTTGTTAAGTGTTTTACAGGTTTTAAAATATATGTATACAATTGTTATATGTTAATAATGTTTTTTAAGTCAATTTTGTGTTTTAGTAACAGCGGGTTGTGGATTTATAGGGGAATAGGGTGGGAAGTAATTTAATTATACTAAATCAATTGTTAATTTTTAGGAATTATAAGATAATTAAAAATAATTTTGTGTTTAAGTTCTGTAGTGGGTTGTGGGTTTATAGGGGAATAAGGTGGGAAGTAACTTAATTATAGTAAATTAATTAACATTTTGTAGGAATAATTAAATATATATTTTTTAAATGTGCGTTTTAGTTCTTTAGTGGGTTGTGGGTTTATAGGGGCATAGGGTGCGAAGTAATTTAATTGTAATTAAATAATAACTTGTTTTAATGTATTGGTATTGATAATTATTGTATAGTTAATCAATTATTAATTGGTAATATATTTTTACTAATAAGTAATTATTTTTTATTAATTGATCATAATGTTAAGTGTATTCATTTATTATTGGAGTGTGTTGTGTGTTTATAGGGGAATAGTGTTGGAAGTAATTGAAATCTAATTAAGTAACTATTACATTTATTGTTGGGTATTGATAATTAATTTATTGGGCATTCATTATTAATTGGTAATTATTTTAAATGATATTTTTTTAGTTATGAAAATTGGTAATCAAATATTATAAATTATTATGTATTGATCTTTGTAATTAATATATTAATAAGTAATTATTCATTAGTAATTATTTTTTATAATTATTATTTTTTGGTATAGAAAAATATTTAATTGTTCAATATTTTTTAATTGGCAATTGCTTTTTAATAATTAAAATGTTTTTGTTTTGAAAAATATTTTATCGTTCAATATTTATGATTTTGTATTTAATTTGTATTAATTACTATTTATTGGTATTTATTATTTATTTTTAATTAATTAATTAATCATTGGTAATTATGTTTTTAATAATTATTTATTGGTATTTGTAAATAATGTATAGTTATTTAATAATTAAATCATTCATTATTTTAAAAAAAATATTTATAAGTATGTTCATTTTTACCCCTACGCTATCCAACACTTTCCCTGCTGTTGCACTCTCTGGAGTTGGAATAGTAATTTTAACCTCTACGCTATCAAACACTTTCCCTACTGTTGCACTCTCTGGAGTGGGAATAGTAATTTTTACCCCTACGCTATCCAACACTTTCCCCACTGTTGCACTCTCTGGAGTTGGAATAGTAATTTTTACCCCTACGCTATCCAACACTTTCCCTACTGTTGCACTCTCTGGAGTGGGAATAGTAATTTTAACCTCTACGCTATCAAACACTCTCCCTACTGTTGCACTCTCTGGAGTGGGAATAGTAATTTTTACCCCTACGATATCCAACACTTTCCCTACTGTTGCACTCTCTGGAGTTGGAATAGTAATTTTTTCCCTATGTTATCCAACACTTTCCCTACTGTTGCACTCTCTGGAGTTGGATTAGTAATGTATACCCCTACGCTATCCAACACTTTCCCTACTGTTGCACTCTCTGGAGTTGGAATAGTAATTTTTACCCTTATGCTATCCAACACTTTCCTTGCTGTAGCACTCCCTGGACTGGGAAGAGTAATTTATACCCATATGCTAGCCAACACTTTCCCTACTGTTGCATTCCCTTGAGTGGGAATAGTAATTTTAAGCCCTACACTATCCAACATTTTCCTTACTGCTGTTTTTTGGGGATTTGGAATAGGTGAATCATTCCCTCCGCTATTTAATATTTTGTGTATTAATTTAGCTAATGTAGTATATAATATATTTTTTAAATATTAAAAGTAAATTTAAATATTTTAATTTACTATAAATAATTATTTAACTTTTATTTATGTTATTGTTTTATGTGTATAGATGTATTTGTAACATATAATATTTTTAAATAGTTTATAAGTTATTAAAATAGTTATTTAAACTGATTATCAAGTATATATATAGATTATATATTATATATATATGTTTAATTGTTTGAATTAATTATATATATTATTTAATAATTTAAACATTATAAAATATTTGTTACTATATTTATTTTATTTATAAGTAGTATTTAGTTTACATAATTTTTTAACAAAAAAACAATATTTTTAATAATGATATTTTTGACATCAATAGTTTTTTTTCTCGATATTTTTGTACTTACCATGTTGTAGATAGGATGTCGATATTCTTGACATCGATATTCTTGCTCCGATATTTTTGTAGGTCGATTTTTTTACTGTGATCCACATGGACTTTGTGACTAATACTGATATTGGGAGACACAAATCGACTCCGACATAGGGATATGAAGGTGCAGACACTCAGGGCATCATTAGGATGGCGGGCGGACATCCTTTCGTAGATTGGGACCGCTTGCCATTGGTGTGGGGGTCCCGTTGGTGACATTAGGATGCACCCGCCACACTGGTAGGCGCATCCTGCATTCTTGACATTGCGGCGGGCGGTGTTCTCAGCACCGCCCGCCGCAATGCCAAGAAGGCATGTCGTGCAGTTCCATGCACAACGTGGCAGGCACCACGCGGTGCCTGCCATGTTGTGCATGGAACTGCAGTGGGGTACCATAGGTACCCTCCATGTGCACCCCCCACCCCCCAGAATCCCTGGGGGCCCGCTACGGGCCCCCAATGGCGAGCCTGCCTTTCCATGGCAGATATGCTAATATGGATGGCGCTGTCTCCCAGACACCGCCACCATATTAACAGCTTTTCTGCCTGGTCAACTCTTCGACCAGGCGGAAAACCGGCAGACAGTCTTTCCGTCTGCCAGGGTTCCCCCCGCCACATTAGCATGGCGGGGGGAACCCTGGCAGACGGAAAAACTATTCGGGTAGTGGTTTTTGGCCGGTGGATCGTCACCGCCATATGGGCGGTGGCGATCCACCCGTTATTCTAATGACCCCCTCAGTGTCACTTAAAATAGCACTGAAAGTTACGCAAGGTCTCTGGCATTGGAAGATGAGGGAACAGAGGCATGAATGCATGGACTCAAAGACTAGGCCTGTGTGATAGACTGGGAGACCATAGACACTTGGAGCCGGGGCATGAGAACAAACAAATCTATAGTCCAAACTAAACAACATTGTTATTTAACAGCTTTTAGCGCCTAGAGTGCATAACATTGGCAATTGTTGTTCATCAGCACAACTTCCTAAATGTTATTGTTGAGACAATAAAGCAGCATAAATTCTTCCAACAAAGGATTCCTCAGCCCTGCCAAAATTGACAAGAACTCTGCCCCATGAGCATTCCCAGAACTTTACAGTTTATAGCACTGCAAAGAGGTCATATGCTTTCTGCTGTCACAATAAAGAAAAAGGGGCTTCAAACAGGCTAAACCTGCAGCATTTAAATGAGATTACAAACTCCTCTGTAATTTCTGTTTGCACCTTCTTCGTCATTTAATTTGCACTACCTGCTACCTGCATAGTCAGTGTAGAGGCAGCCACAGAAAGAAAACCCTACAAAGTGAGTTTCTGCCCCCAGATTGTACCAGTGCCACTCCCTACCAGTGGTTTAGAGTCCAAACAATTCTTAGGGCCTCATTAGGATAACGGTGAATCCGTATCCTCCGGGCCGGCGGAAGCCACCGCCGGCCCGGAGGATGTGGATTCACCGCCGCGGCCACATAAAACACCCACCGCCAGATTAGGATGGTGGTGGGAATGTGGCGGGACCAGCGGTGGACGGCAGGTTCATCCGCCGCTGATCTGCGGGTTTTGCCGGGCCATTTGGTGAGGGTGTCTTCAAGACACCGTCAGCCAAATTAGGAAGCATGAGTAAACATGCTTTTCCGCGGCGGTTTTTCCGCCGTGGAAAAGCATGTGGACCTTTGCTTCTGGGGGGCCCTTGCGGGCCCCCAGGGTAAAGGGGGGATGGGGTTGCACATGGGGGGTACCTATGGTCCCCCCCTGCATTTGCATGCACAAAGCGGCAGGCACTGCGCGGTGCCTACCGCTTTGTGCATGTAAATGTGAAACATGTTTTTTTAACCTTGCGGCGGGTGCTGCTTCAAGCAGCACCCGCCGGAAGGTTAAAGTTCCAGGATGTGACCACCAGGGTGGCGGTCGCATCCTAATTTGCATGGAGGGACCGCCGCTGCCCATGCGGACGGTCCCTCTTCCTCGGGGGTGACGGACGGACGCAGGTCCGTCCGCCATCCTAATGAGGCCCTTAATCTGTAAAGGTATTAGTGCATGCAATGCATGTGTTTATTTGAAGGCAAGCAAAGCATTTCTGAATACCCTTCCTGCCAAATACCAAGGCTGTCCAATTTTGATTCCAACTTGAAACTCTTTCTTCTGCCACCGTACATTTCCTGTGTCATTTGTTTTACTCTTGCAGGTTCCTCTGAATCCTTCCTTTACTATTTTATCACTACCTTCATATATTTCTCTTCCACCTTCGGTATCCCTTCCTATCTTTTGATCAAGGTGAAATTCTGATAGTATAAATTAAGTACAGGGCCCCAAAAAATAGTTCAGGTGACCACCCCCTCAAATCTTCCACACAAATAAAGCACTGGCCCAATGATGTGGGACAACAGATGAGCACTTGCTTGACTGGTGCTTTCTCCTTTTTTTTTTTAATATTTTCATTTTTCTGCAAAGAAAAAGGCACTTAGATAAAATATTACAAATATGCAGCATTACATTTAGTGGGATTGGTAGAGCTACAGTTAAGGATGTCTGTTTTCAATTGTACAGTAGTAGGTATGCAGTAAAATAGTGCGTGTTTATCACATTACAATGTTATTAACAATCTCATTACAATACTTCTTGATCTTGGGGTATTGTTGGCAAGGTGCACAGTACTCCTCAATAGGTGTTCCACCCCTCCCATAGTCGTATCCACTTTTTCGGGCAACCTCTGCGTATATATACAGGGGCATATTACCAAGCATAAGCGAAAAATATCGCTAAGCTTGGTTATCGGCAAAAATGTTATCGCCGAGCTTCGCCTATTATTATTGCTTAGGAGCCTTGATATTATCAAGGTTTATCTCCTAAGCGATAAAAACGGACGAAATGCATGAATATCGCTGAAAAGTCAGCGATATTCATGCATTACCGAGCAAATTATCTTAGCCATGTTATACACCTACCATTGGATAACATGGCTAAGAACTGCTCTGGGCAGGCGTTGGCTTTTGGAGATAATCGCGCTTTGAGCGATTATTTCCAAAAGTAGGTAATAGGAGATAGCGATGTTAGCGACTGTTTCCAGTCGCTAACATCTTGGCACGCCCACTTTGCATGTCATTAGCGATAATTATCGCTGACATGCAAAGTGGGCCCCAAGATGATCGCTATCTCCTAATAGCTTTCGCTAACTGGTGGTAGCGACAGATAGGTAATAGGGCGATAAAATTATCGCCGCTTTAGCAGGAAAATTCCCGCTAAAGCGGCAATAAGGCCCTTGGTAATATGCCCCACAGTCTTTTCCGCCACCATAGCCACATCCATATCTTTACACCATTCTGTGAGTGTGGGGGCGGCGACAGCTCCCCAATGCCTAGCGATATTCTTTTTTAGCTAACATCATTCCTAAGGTTGCCCATGTTTGCCTTGTTGAGTTAAGGTCTGTGGCTTCCCATATGTTTAATAGGCAGCGTTTGAGAGTACTTTCTCCTTTTGAATAGTGGAATTGCCACATTCCCTTGCCAAGCTGTGCTCATGTATCCTCAACAACCTATGCTCATCTTGTCTTTCTGTTCTGCTTTCTGTTTCATTGAGGAGTCTCCTGTAGGAAGCAGGTGCAGTAAGTGCAGTGCTGACAGTGGACTCACATCTTTGTTTACTTCATGTCCGTGTACTCACACGTGTGACAAAGTGCTTAGAGCTGCCTTTAAAACCCATTCAGTTATTATCAATGATTGTTATTAATATGTACCTGAAAATGCTTCATTTGCCACACATTTGCTCAAAGGTGCCTTGATGGAGAATACACAACCCCATATATACTTGCATTTAATTTTATTGTCTAGATGTGCTTTCAATACACCATTTGATACACATTTCCTGAAAGGCTCCCACTGTTCTATCTCACTATGCTTTTAGGGGCATCATTTCCTATTACTTATTACATATAGCTGTCAAGGTAAACGACTTTAAACGTACTGCCAAATGTATTGCGTTGTTTAAATCCCAGTATATTGTATTGTGTTTTTAAAGCTGTGGTAGGCGCAGCCAAATCCCTGTCCACCCGAGACACCTTTCTTGCTATAGTTGTCCTTTGGGGCCAGGACCCCCAAAACCTCTACCCCTGGCTACCGGCCTGTCTGCATATGTCTTATTTTAACATTATCCACTGGCTCATTAAAGAAGTCTTTTTTACTGTGCATTTCGTGCAATGGATGAACAATCTGATGAGACACTGAATTCCACATACAGCTGTGTTGATGCAAAACAATAAAACCCAGCTCCAAGCCAAACAAGAATTAGCTTTATCAATGTTTGTTCAAGCTTTCCTTTGCCACTATTTGTCTGGGCAGAGGATGAGCCACTCGAGCTTTTATTTGTTCTATGTGTGTATTCTATTCTGATCGTTTAACGTATAATACAGTTTTGTTTGGCATCACAAGGGCTTAGAATAACTGAAAATAGATAATAAATATATAGTTGTTTCCAAACAGAGGACCCCAAAATATATCTTGCTAGTGTCCCACAAATCCTTACCATTGCACTTCTTAGACTTTAGCGGGCTGCAGCAGCAGCTGTTCTGGGACAGTTCATCAAAGGTTCCTGGCCACCAGATGAGGTCACAGTGACCCCATCAGCGAAGAAAGAACAAAACCCCCGCGAGTCTCGAGTTTGAACATTTGACATATGCAACAGCAGGTAAAAAGCACCACATGTAAGTGGGAGCTAATGCCATTTATAGAAGTACAGTTTAAATGACTGCATTGTAACATATGCCTCCCTGTTTATTTATTATTTATTTGTGAGTTTTACGTAGCGCAAACTAGACCCGACGGTATCAGAGCGCTTTACAGAGTGAGCACAAACAATAATAACATACGATACATAACGGGTTCATAGAGATATATATAGTAACTAGCTGTACCCGGCCACGCGTTGCTGTGGCTCAGTCTGGGTAAATGGAAGAGAAAGAAAAGTGTAAGCGGACGTTTCTAATACGTCTAATTTCACAATGCTTGTGGGTATACAATATGTTTTTGGGACTATTGTCTCTATGAATCCCTTGTAGTTGTTGTGCAGCAAGCAAAACGATAGGGTCTGTTCGGCCTTTAGTTTAAAAACACGCGCGTATTGTACACGCGCGTATTCGAATCCAATGTTGTGTATATATAAACACGCGCTAATGTTGCAAAGTGACGCAATTCCTCCCGCCTCCCTCCACCCACTTCCCGGTCTGCCATCCTGACACCAACTGTCCATCCTAATATATGTAGACTATTGTCTCTATGCCACCCTTGTAGTTGTTGCGCAGCAAGCAAATCGATAGAGTCTATTCGGCCTTTCGTTTAAAAACACGCACGTATTGTACACAGGCGTATTCGAATCCAACGTTGTGTATATATAAACATGCGCTAATGTTGCAAAGTGAACCAACTCCTCCCCCCTCCCTCCACCCACTTCCCGGTCTGCTATCCCGGTCTGCCATCCTGACACCATCCTAATATATGTATATATAAACATGCGCTTAATTGAATCCAACGTTGTGTCAAAATTTCAAAGCAATCGGTGAAGAACTTTCGGAGATTTGAACAAACGAACATTTACATTTTTATTTATAGATATATAGATGGTAAGAGTAAGCACAACAATAATAGCTTGAGGTACGTAAAGGGTACATAAAAAATAGTAATGGTAAAAAATGCAAATGGTATACAACGGGATATGGAATAAAATAGCAGCACATACCGGGGCTACATAAAGCGCCATACAAAATACACAGCAAGAATTGTATAAAAGAGTAGTCCAAAGGACAGTAGAATACATGAGCGCCCAAAGTCCTGAGGTAGATATGAAAGGGAGTTGCCATAGAAGGGAGAGTTGATGCATAGATTCGCCAGAGATAGTGAAGGTTCATGACATCCTAGAACTAATGTTCCAGGCAACTTGGCGCTATACAAAGTAGGAACGATATCAGTAACACGAGGTACATAAAGAGAAAAAATATATATAGTACACCAGAAATAGTGAGATATCCAAGCAGAATAGCAGCAGTGCCCGAGTTACATAAAAGTGTAAACATCTGTGCAGATAGTAAAACAAAGAAGAGCACGAACAACAGAGTACATAGAAGTACTGAAGGGCATATTACCAAGAAAAGCGTTAAACATTATCGCTGGTTTAGAGGCAGAAAACTGCCGCTAAAGCGGCAATAATGGGCTTGATAATATACCCTTGAGAATTCCAATAGAAGTCCATGTTCTGGTGTGAAAATGGGCTTCTATTGGAATTCTCCAGGGCATATTATCAAGCCCATTATCGCCGCTGAAGCGCAGTTTTCTGCCGCTAAACCAGCGATAATTTTAACGCTCTTCTTGATAATATGCCCCTGAGTTAGTAAAGGAGGGAGGATGCTGTGTGGGGGTAATAGTGGCACAGTTATCCCCGCGATAGTGATATATACACTAACGCGGGGAGTGAAGTGGAACGTAAGTCCAAGATTCGGGTTACATGAAGATAGATATTTGATCCCTATGAAGATATTCCCTTAGAAGATGGATATGTAGACCAGTGAGGCAAGCTGAGTTCTCTATAGCCACTCTGCTTTCCCAGACTATTGCTTTCCTCAGGCTGTTGGAGACTGCGAGTGACTGGAATGTAATAACATTAGGGGAATCAGTGAAATTGGTAGGATATGCATTTCTTTCATCATGTTTCTTTCATCTATGTCTCTTACACAAAGCTGTTCCTTTCCTCCCTCCCCAACTCCCTCAGCTACTATTTCAATCAGTAATACCCTTGAGACTAGATTGTTGCAACTCTTTATATTTTGGTGTTCCTCACTGTGCCCTTTACCATCTCCAATTCATCCAACATGCAGCTGGTCAGCTTTAGCCTTCCCATGTTTGCCCATATCTACATATATGGCTTCCTTATTGGCTTTCCATCTACAAACTGATTGTGCTTAAATCACTCTGCTTGGTTGTTCAAATGACCTCACTCTGTTCCAGTCTGCTCCCTCCGTTCAGTCACACTTCGACTTCTAACTGTGCCCATAGTAAGTCAGTTGTTCTTTTCCTTCATGACTGCCAAAGCTTGGAACTCTGGGCTGCTTTCCACGTATCTCACTGATGGTCATATTTCCTTTCATAAAAGCCTGAAAACTCTTCTTTTCAATATACCTCATGAAGTTTTCAAATTAGATTTTCTTGATGCCACTAATTAATCCATGATTCAGAAAAGGGGGTGGTGATGAACAGAGTGTCTGAATTAAGCAGACCACTCTTACCCAGTCCAAAGATCAGGGCTTGATCCATCACCGTTATTTAGCTCACTGCCCCATCCCAGCTCAGAACCTGGCTATATGCAAATTAGTCTGTCCCTGGCCCAGTGCATCATGGGAACAGGGAAGACCAAACTAGCAAGCCAATTCTTCACCAGAAAGGAGACAAGCTACCGGGGACCGGTTTCTGGCATTTCAGCCTCGTCGGCCCGGCTTGCTTGAATCCTGATGGAGCAGTGAGCAAGGGACTCATGTCTGAGTATACCCGGTAAAGAATTGGCTTGGTAGTTTGGTCTGCCCTGTTCCCATGATGCACTGGGCCAGGGTCAGACTAATTTGCATGTAGCCAGGTTCTGAACTGGGATGGTGCAGTGAGCTAAAAAACGGTGATGGATCAAGCCCTGATATTTTGACTGGGTAGGAGTGTTCTGCTTAATTCAGATACTCTGTCCATCACCACCCCCTGTTATGAACTAATTAATCCATAGCATCAGCATACTATGCTTTGAACTTTCCCAGAGGTTGTACTCTGATTGAGACAGATTGTAATACCCATATGTGTTATGTACCCAGACAACATTAATCCCTGTACTGTAACACTGACACATCTGGTTTGTACATCAGCTACCTTTGCTTCCTCATGCCTTTTCTTGTTTACTATTATTTCGTCCAATTATTCATAAAATGGAAATTACATTTACTTCATCCCCTTTACTTTTTCATGTCTTCATTTTATCCCCTATCCCTACCATTAAACGTTCTCATAATACTATCTGATTCCTTAATTTATTTAAATTTTCATTACATTCTGGGGTCGATTCCGATTCAAGAAAAACCGCTCCGAATAGCCGTACGGAGCGTTTTTCCCGTACGAATCGTACTCTGCAATGTCCCCCGTATGTACGACGAAGTACGATTCCTACCAGGAGCTGGACTCCGTACGAATCGTACAGAGACCGTACGAATCAAACCCCCGTACGAATCTCCCTCGGAACCTGCTGTACGCGACATCCGAACGGTTCGCGGTTGGTTTCTCTGACCCAGCAAGTACGATTTGTGTCGGGTACGCACCATACGCCGCTTTTTCTACGGGAGCCGAAAACATCCCGAGAAGCAGAGTTTGCCTCGAAACAGGTACGGAAGGTTCCTCCCCCCCTGGTACGGTCCGTACACCCCATGATCGCAGGGGTACGGTGCATACCCCTGCGATCATGGGGTGTACGCACCGTACCCCGCGATCATGGTGTGTACGCACCGTACCCCATGTTCGCTGGGTGTACGGTGCGTACACCCTGAGATCGCGGGGTACGGTGCATACACCCCATGATCACAGGGGTACACACCATACCCCTGCGATCATGGGGTGTACAGACCGTACGGTGTGTATGTGATTGTGTGCTTTTCCGTACGAATCGCCCTTACCTGACGTGGACCGTACGAATCGCGTCCTCATACCCCGGTCCGGATTGTACTCGTCGGGTCGTACGGCATGTTTACGATTTGTACAGAGAGGGCTCCGGAAACTAATAGTACGGACTTTTTTTTCCAGGATCGGAATCGACCCCTAAATGTCATTACTAGTAACCCTCAACATAAACCTAACCCTAAATTGAATTAACTATCTTAATGAATTAAAAATAATGATACTTATTTTTACCAATATCTATAGCCGAACCCTACATTGGATTGTATTGCACTCCTAAAGCTAGCCCTATACCTACATCAAATAAATTTGACTTGTATTGTATTACATTCATTTTTACCCTAGCCGTAAACTAACTTATATTAAGTTATACTAATTATAAATATTATCCAAAATCTAGTGCTTACCGGATCTTTATATTTTATTAAATACATTTTGTTAAGTGTAATTAATTTATGGTAATACTAACCCTAAGCCTATCCCTAACTGTAAGTGTGAATATACTATTTTAAATTAAATATACTGAAATTGATAAGTACAGTTACTCTAGCCCTAACCTTTAACCAATTTTCATTAAACTATTTTCAACAATTATCATAATACCAAACCTAACCCTAAAGCTAAATTAAGCAATAGTGCATTGATATAAATTATTTACAAAAAATGTATTGATTGGAAAATAATCATAAATATCTTAAAATGTATTTCTTGTAGTTTGAGGTAAGTCATGGTGTAACTCAGTAAATGTAGGCAAAGTAAAGTGCTGTCAAAGAAATGTCATTAAAAAAAAAGGGCAACCCAATAGACCCTCGCAAGCATGGGTTTGAACTATATTGAAAGGTAAAGCGTTGACAAGGGAATCGCTTATATAAAGGAAATATTGTGAATATTCTGCTACAATTGCTTGTCCCAAAAGGTTATAACATAACTCAATTAAACAAGTAGTTCATAAGCAATCATATTCTCAAAAATGAGAAGAGGTGCATACTAGAGAAAAATTTGAAAAAACTTCATTTTGTTTCAAATCTATGTTTTTTTAAAGGATACAAATCATAAAGTTCCATAATGACATTAATCTTGCAAATCACATTTAAATAATAAACAAATCAGAGATTAATGTCTACAAAGTCCACTCTGAATGATATCAGTCCACCGTAAAAGATAAATCAATACGATGGAGAAGATCCAATAGTTATACTTGGAAGGAGTAGGACGTTTCAGTCTCTATTGTGTAAAGGCTGCAAGACCATCTTCAGGACAACCAGATGTTTAAGAAATATAATAAAGATAAAACGTGATTTGCAAGATTAATGTTGTTAAGGAACTTTATGATTTGTAACCTTTAAAAAAACATATTTATCGAATATAAAGAAGTTTTCTCTTATTTCTGCAGCCGTTACCTCATACATTCGACCCACGGGGGAGGAGTAGCTCATTGCTCATCGTGTAGAGCCATAGGCAATTAGAACACTTCCACCCACTTCCCTCTGTACGCAGCTGCTTTCCATCCCACACTCGGGTGAATTGGTAACATTGCTGCCTGCCTGAGCCCAGAGCGAGCTGAGCCAGCTTCCAAGCCTGCTGCGAGCAGCATGGACTGCGCTGCCAGCTTACTGTAAGTTTGCTAATTTAGCAGCGTTCCGGCTTGTTGACAGCCCAGGAGGAGCTATAAATGAGTGAATGTGCATTTCAGTGTGGTGGTGTGGACCACCACACTGAAATGCGTTAGTCTGACGCCTGATGCATGGTTCTTGGCAGGGCTGATGCAGTGGTATAAGTCGACTGGTCCAAGAAAAAAAGGATAGTGCTGTTCTACAAGGGATTATCAGATGATCAGACTATCAAATGATCTAAAGATGAGGTTGACCGGTAGTCCAAACAGAACCACTGACTGTTTAATTAGTGGATCGAGTAGTACAAATTGTCCAGAGACAAAAATAACCCACATATAAATGCAGAAAAGACAGCAAGATATCCGGCTCATGTTTAAATAGTCAGATTTAGCCAAACCTCAACCACTCACCAGAACCTGAAACTATCCAGGCAGAGAATGTCAAGCAGCCCTGAATGTGTTGAATCACCAAGAATGCATGCTTGTACTTTGGTTTGGTGGGATATTACATCAATAACAGTTCCACTGAGCCTAAGTCAGTTGGAAAAGGCTACTTCCGGACAACTGATGGAGTCAACTAATCAACCAGTCAAGATAACATCCACAGGCTTCTGAAAACCAGTCAACACTTTGCTGTGCTTATCTCACCTTGCCCACAACCTCACCACATGAATCATAAACATGGCCTACTATAGTGATAGAATTGGGGGTAACAAGCAGCTTCTTTACATTTGGTGTGCAAAATACCTGCACACAAAATCAAACAGGCTATCTCTAACATAATTCCTGACAACAGTTTCCCTGTAGTCAGCACATTTTCATCTGGGCAATTTTCTGGCATGCTGAAAATCTGAGTGTTATATGTACAGGAATACATACAAAGCCTTAATTTCTCCTCATTGACATACCACCATTTAAGGCCATAGCAGGAATGTTCTGGTTAATGGAACACAGCCCAGAGACAGACTGGGAGTGCTGCACAGTACCCTTTGGGCATATTTACTACGAAGTGACGGAGCATTGAGTTAGTATCCGTGGCTTAACTGCTCACTCTGCCGCTTCTGAAATGCAGAGCTGCACCAAATTTACAATAATAATTTGCAGTGCTGCGTTTCCCCCTGCGCTGGTGCTAAATTTAGCAGCCTAGCGCCAACGCAGGCACCCTTACACCATAGTGCAATGGTGTCTGCATTGGGGGGAAGATTGGGGGGACATTCCTGCACATAAACAATCTTTAAATGGCATTTTGTAACTTGTATGTGCGCTGCTTAATGCAGCACACATAGAAGTTTTAAAACATAATTTGTTTTTAATTAATGTTTATGTGCAGGAAGGAACACCTCCCTGTACATAAACAATCAATAGCGTTTTGCTGTTTCTATGCATGCTGCACAATGCAGCACACGTGGAAACAGCAAAAACTAGGAGAAATTAAATGTTTCTCCTCATTGTGCCAGGGTACGATCAGGTTTTCCCTGGTCTTAATTATCTCACTGCCCTATATTTACGCCACCCTTGTAAATATGGGGCACCATCAAAATCAATGGTTGTTGCCGTAGAACGTCGACCGCAACACCCATTGCCTACCCCTTTTATTCTAAGTATGGCAGGAAAGTGTGCCTTATTTACAAGGCAGAGTAAAGCCACGTTAAGTGGCTTAATTCTGCCTTGTAAATAAGGCAAAGCCCCTATCACTACCACGTTCTGAAAAGTGACGTTCGTGGTGGCGATAGAGGCTTGTAAATATGCCCCTTCATGTCACCATTTGTAGAGACAATTGTTTAGCACCATCAACTGAGGAACATCCCAGATACATGGTGGCTTCTAACAAAGTCATGTTATCAGGGGTATTTCGGTCCCTGCCATCCCAGAGGAATCTTCTGCAATGTGCTTGGTCAGCAAAAGCAGAATGGGTGTCCCCATATAAAACAGACCAAGAGCCATTGACCCTAATACCCTACAAACACAGTTATTCTTTGACTGATGATGAATCTGTTTTTGAGGACATATCTGTATAAGAACCTCCTCAACTGAGTTATACTAATATCAGATTCTCTAGCTTTTTCTCCATTTTATCTGTAAGAAGAAAGTGGAGCTGCTAGTCTCACCTGGAGTGCCAGTATTATTATATTTGGCTCTTCCTCCAGATTTTATCAAAGACCTCTCAACAACATCAGGGAAAGATTAAATGTAAGGTGACATGCTCAGAAAGATAGATAATTTCTTTAAGGGGTTTTTGCTCAGCCAAAGAAGTGGCCACATTGTTTTCATGTTACACAGTAAAACTACATGGGATTCATGAGGTGGTAATTTTGCCAGAGGTCCTCATTTTGTGGTAAAATTAACTCAGGTGTTTAGCAAACCATTAGGCACTGATTACCATGTGTTGCCTGCATACCAACTGCAAAGAGGCATAAGGAGAGAGTCAACAAAGAGGTGAATCTGTACCTCCATTTTTACACTCAGAGCAGGGAGAATACCTAGTCAGAGTTTCTGAGGTATATAATTCATCGACCAGTACATTATTCCTTGGAAATGTCAACTTTTTATTCTTTGATCTGAAGTTGGTCAACTGCCATCAGTAACCTAACGTGTGTTGCAAATTCTTCTTTTCTGCATATTCACCCCAGATTTGCTGCCTTTTTCTTGTCCCTATTTTGCTGGCTTTAGAACTTTGGAAACTTTACTACTGCTAAACAGTAGTAAAGTGCCTGTGCTTCCCCTCTAAATATTTTGCTGTACAATGGAATTCCTTATATGGCCTATTTAACTTTACTATAAGTCCACTGTATATAGTGCCTTTATTGCATTGAAAGTTAAATGTCAGATGTGGTTGCAATGTAAATTATGACAGATACATGCAGCGGGTGTACCACTGGCACATCAAAAGCAAGCACAACTGTGACCATCTGCGCCCAGCCGCGCCCGCACAAGCAGCCCTTGCTCTCGTCCTACCCACCGATACCCAGCCGTGCTACACCGAGCTTTCAACCACGGCTACAGTTTGCCACGCTGCTACCACACTTCTGCACCCAACACAGAAGGAGTGTTCACATGCACCTCCTGCAAGTTCCCATGCAGTCTCCCACACCCTACACCCACCATTCCTGCACCAAAAGCAACCAGCACCACACAAACCAGCCATCCCTGTGCACACACCAACCAACACCAACACAGCACAGCACACGCACATACATGCTCCTCAACACTTGCTTGCTCACTAAACATGCTATGTTGATATATGACCTACTGCACAAACCATGCTCCAGAGCTGCTCTTTCTCACAGAAACATGCCTAAACTCAATCTCAGCACTGGACTTCGCTACAGCCATTACCGCCAGCTACAAGATAACTTTGTAAAACCATTATCAGAAGCCCAGAAGTAGAGTCGCTATGATATTAAAAGATAAGGTGAGTGGCACCACCCACACAGACACCTCCACTAGTTATACGAAACACCTCACGTTCAAGATATATATCAGAGTCAACTTCTCCCTGGACCAAGCCCTCAAATACAGACCATCAGGACTCTATTTTGCCAGACTTCACAGACTTCATTGCACCCCTCACCATCAACCCCAACACCTTCATCCTCCTCAGAGACCATAACTATCATGTAGAAGAAATTGCACCACCACAAACTCTATGGCGCTTAACCTCAAAAACCTTGGCCTCACCCAACACATTACCAAACTCACCCACACCACTGCACTCTTATTGGATCCCACTTTCTCCTCCATCAGCAACATCACAGTTGGGAAGCCAGCAACCATGACTAGGACAAACCACACTACTCATCAGTTCCAGCATGCTCATGCTGCACCATCACAGACCTATCCCAACCGGACCTGCCCACTACAAGAAAGTGCCCCTATTTGATATGATCACTCCCACTTTTTGCCTGGTATTTGATGCAATTTGACAAAAGTGCACTGGGTTCCTGCTATCCAAGCTCCCAGTGCCGGAACTCTTTCCCTAAAACTGTGCAATTGTTCCCCCAATTGACAAAACCTTTTGCACCCCTGTAAGTCCCTACTGTTTGGTACCCCTGATTCTTAGGGCATGTGTACTAGAGAGTGTCCCTAAGGATTGCAGTATGTATTGTGCCACCCTAAGGGGACCCCTCACCACACGCATTGCAGGCTATGTGAAATGGTGCAGACAAAAATGAAGACACAACATGGCACACCTCCTGTTTGTCATGCCTGCAGACACTGCATGCAATAAATGTATATCACTCCTACAGCAAACCTTACATCGCTATGTCAGGGTGCATTATATTACATGTGACAAACATGTCTGCACGAGCTGATATGCCCCTGTGATCTTCAAGTCGATTCTTAGACATTGCCTGTGAACAGGAAAATCATCTTGAGTATATGTACTGGGCACTGGTGATTACGAATTCCCCAGATACATGATGGTTTCACTGAAACCAAACCCACACTGATTCCGGCGATTGATTTATTAATATGTGCACCCAGAGGGTACCTTAGAGGTACCCTCTGAAACCTACTGTTCCACTAGTGTGCTGGCTGACTGGTCCATTCCTCACTATTAAAGCAAGCAAGTGCCAGATAGGGCAGGGTTCTGTTGTATACTGGGGCCACCGTGAAGGTGGAAGCCAAGTTCAACCCTTACAACCCAAGATCCAGACAATTGTGGACTGGGTAGGTTCACCCACCCAGACTCAAGTCAGGGCATTCCTTGGCTTGACTGGGTACTACAGGAGGTTTGTGAAGGGATATTGCACCCCTCACTGAACTGACCTCTAAGAAGATACTAAAGAAGGTAAGCTGGACAGTGAACTGTCAAAAGGCTTTTGACACTCTGAAGGAAGCAATGTGCTCAGAACCCATTCTAAAAGCTCCAGATTATTCTAAGCAGTTCATAGTGCAGACGGATACCTCTGGACATGGAATAGAAGTGGTCCTATCCCAGAACAAAGATGATGGCCTTGACCAGCCAGTTACTTTCATCAGCAGGAGGTTACTCCCCAGAGAGAAGCGTTGGAGAGCCATTGTGAGTGAAGCCTTAACTGTGGTTTGGTTCCTGAAGAAGTTGAGATCATTCTTGTTTGGTTATCACTTCTTTGTTCACACTGACCACAGGCATCTCAGATAGCTGATGCAAATGATAGGTGAAAACCCCAAACTGTTGAGGTGGTCCATCTTCCTACAGGGTATAGCCTTTCCAGTGGAGCTCAGATCTGATATTGACCATGCACCACTGCAGATTGCCTTTCCAGGGCTTTCCACTTAGATAATGAGGGCTTTCTTGGGAAAGGTTAGTCTCATTCTCTTTCATTTGAGGGGTGGGGATAGGAAAGTGACCCTTTTTGACATGGTCACCCCCACTTTTTGCCTGCTAATTGATGCAATTTTCGACAGAAGTGCACTGGGTTCCTGCTATCCAGGTTCTCAGGGCCAGATCTCTTTCCCTAAAACTGTGCAATTGTTCCCCCAAATGGCAATACCTTTAGCACCGCTGCAAATCCCTGGTGCCTAGGGCATGGGTACTCAAGAGGGTCCCTAAGGGCTGCAGCACAACATTGCACACCTCCTGTGTGCCATGTCTGCAGACACTGCATGCAATATATGTAAGTCACTCCTACAGCATGCCTTACAGCCCTAAGGCAAGGTGTGTTTTATTATATAACAATAATCAGAGGTAACAGTTATAAAGGAGCGCACTGCGTGTGTAAGTCAATGTATATACAGATTTGAGTCCAATTGGTGCTCTAAGTGGAAAGAGTGGGTTACCACTACTACAAATGAAGTCACAAGTGACTAAACATAGACAGTAATCCACCAAGCACTCTGCTTTCAATTAATCAATGAGTCCCAATGTTCATGCTTTTTATTCCTTCTTATCGTCATTCGATTTCTTCATCCAATGAGTTAAACAATAACAGCCAACACGTGTTTCGTCTAGTCAGTCTATGACATATAGACTTCTTCAGGGCTGCAATAATACAATAACCAATAATGCATATCACAAACATGTACCAAATAACAGTACATACCAAAAAAACTCCGAGCAGTGTATTTAGAAAAGAGTAAAACAAGAAGAGCCAATCACCAAGAGAGAAGCCTGAAATATCCAACCGTGAATTAAGTACCCTAGATATCCAAGTAAGAGTACCAAGCAATCGTTATAATAGAAAATCGTACCACGTTAAATCCAATGTTGCACGATACTGGTAAGTAACCTAAAATACCAAATGAGACCCGATCATAAACTATACCGTACGGACATAGTCATAATGAAATGTATTACTGTCACCATATTAACTCACCAATAATGCAAATAACAGATCATGTAGCACGTAAATTTCAAGATCAGTTAATTTCCACAATCCAAAACGAACGAAAATCTATCCTGTGAACAAAACTTGTATTACTATACATTGTCAGATTACATAAGTAAAAATAACACTCGCTATATACCATAATCATACATCAAAGTCTTAGTTCCTTAAGGCACATATAACTCTAAATACTATGCAGTCCATTTGAGCCCGCACTAAACATGAAATTACAACTGTATCTAAAATATATTCGTATACATAAACTCGAGGTATATTACTTATTTGTAAGATACAATCTGAAAATCAAGTTAATTATTTATGAGTAGTCCTGTTATTAATACTCAAAATAACACACACTATACACTTCACAGTAACGTCTCTCCATCAATTGTCAAACCAACAAAGTACCTGGCAAGGGTAAGTAATTCAAAATCCAATTAGTCCGTTTCCATGCGTCTTCAAATCAAATACTCGCATATCAGCGTAATGAAGGTAATACCTTCATAGAGTCAATTATATATTCCAAACTATCCTCGTGTCAGCAGTCTGCAAATGAATTAAAATTCACATCAGTAATTCCATAGTAATGAAACCTGATGTATCACAGCCACAAATTGCGTAAAGCGACTCACCGTATCTCTGCCTCGTCAGTATCCAGGATGGTCGCGTACTACGCGAGCGCCATCTTGAAGTGGCAATAAATAGGGAAAAACAGTGGGCGCCATCTTAGAGTGGTGAAGTTGCCTATCCGTCCTCAATCTTAACATACTCATTATTTAATAGTAAACATGCTTAATAATATCAATACTGGATAAGTTATAATGTGTAGACCAGCCTTATCCAAATTCAGCAGTTTGAATTAATTGTAATTTCCGCCGCATTTAATATAAAATTATTGCCGTTTCAGCAATCCACAAAGTTATCATTACACCTTGCCATTATATACTCCGAACCTAGTGATCGCTCAAAACCGCACTACAATATCTCAACAACAATTGATATATGTGCCATTAAACTACACATCTAAATTATGCAAAACGTCTGACGGTATCCGTGAATGAAAGGGTCTAGATGGCAATTATTGTTGCAGTAAAACTAAACTGCCAAAAGTAAGATCCACATACACAGGAAAAGGGGAGGATAGGCGAAAGGTGAAGAGTACAATCTACCAACAGTTGGGTAACCTTATTCACCCGCAAAATACTACATTTTTATATATTTCATGATATCAGCAATTCATTCAGTTTTAATACAATCATTAATTTCAAATATGCTATAGAGCAAAACTTAAACTACAATGTTCATATACAGTTTATTCCTGCCCTAAATAATATTCAAATTCGTGGTCAATATTTAGGCCACGTTCGACTGCTTTAAGTTTCAACAACCACATCACTTCTCTGCGACGCAGTTGTAACTGCCTGTTCCCACCTCTAACATCACGCTTGATATGATCAATACCATGATATTTAAACACATGTTTCTCTTTCTCATGACAGTTAATAACAATGTGGGAGGCAATAGGATAACGAGTATCCCCTGTTTTCAATGCTCTGAAATGCTCTACCATTCTTTCTTTCAGTTTTCTGATGGTACTCCCAACATAAATCTGTTTACATGAACAAACTATAACATAAACAACAAAAGTAGTATCACAATTAATGAACATATTAATTGAATGTTCTCCAGTATTGTTATAGTTGAAAGTCTTGATCTTATTCACGGCCCATCTGCAGGAACTACATCTCCCACATTTGTGGAAACCTATAGATCGCTCAGTGAGCCAATCAGGAATAATATTCCTCAAAGGGTAACTCGGACTGACGTAATTAGAGAGGGTACGTCCCCTTCTGAAAGTTAGCCCAGGTTTCTTTCCAATGTATGGTATCAGGTCTTTGTCCATGTATAACAAATGCCAATGTCTGTTTAAAATTCTATATAATTTGGCACTATCAGTGCTATAGTTAGTAATCAAGCGGATCAGAACATTTTTCTTCTCACCTGATTTAATCTCAAGAGTTTTAGACCTTTTAAGTTTTTTGGCTCGCATCACAGCATTTTCGACCACTTTGCTCTGATAACCACGTTTCATGAATCTTTGTGATAGATCTGTGAGGTTATGCTCAAAGTCACTATCTGTAGAACAATTCCGTCTTGCCCTTACCATCTCACCATAAGGGATCGCATTTATTTGGCTCACAGGGTGACACTAGATGTGGTATCACTTTATACTAACATCGATCATGAACTGGGTATTCGTGCCATTGACTTCTTTCTGAGTAATAGGAGTGCGGAATACTATGACCACAATCAGATGATTCTAAAGATGACGGAACTCGTGCTTCAAAATAACGTGTTCCTCTTTGATGATCAATGGTTCAGACAGCGCCTTGGGACCGCGATGGGTTCTAGGTTCGCTCTGTCCTTTGCGAACCTCTTTATGGGGTTCTTTCAGGCGGAGAGAATCTGGGGCCCATCCGGTAATAAATGGATACAATATATACATTATTGGGGGCGGTATATAGACGACTGCCTCCTGATTTGGACAGGTTCAATTGATGAACTCAAGGGTTTTTTTGATTATTTGCATGATAATGCACTCAACCTGGCATTTACTACTCATTATGACAGAAATAGCATCAGTTTCTTGGATATTGAACTATTTATCGAAGATGATAAAATTTGCAGTCGCATGTTTCGAAAACCTACTAGCTGTAATGCTGTTTTACATGCTCGAAGTTGTCACCCTGTGAGCCAAATAAATGCGATCCCTTATGGTGAGATGGTAAGGGCGAGACGGAATTGTTCTACAGATAGTGACTTTGAGCATAACCTCACAGATCTATCACAAAGATTCATGAAACGTGGTTATCAGAGCAAAGTGGTCGAAAATGCTGTGATGCGAGCCAAAAAACTTAAAAGGTCTTAAACTCTTGAGATTAAATCAGGTGAGAAGAAAAATGTTCTGATCCGCTTGATTACTAACTATAGCACTGATAGTGCCAAATTATATAGAATTTTAAACAGACATTGGCATTTGTTATACATGGACAAAGACCTGATACCATACATTGGAAAGAAACCTGGGCTAACTTTCAGAAGGGGACGTACCCTCTCTAATTACGTCAGTCCGAGTTACCCTTTGAGGAATATTATTCCTGATTGGCTCACTGAGCGATCTATAGGTTTCCACAAATGTGGGAGATGTAGTTCCTGCAGATGGGCCGTGAATAAGATCAAGACTTTCAACTATAACAATACTGGAGAACATTCAATTAATATGTTCATTAATTGTGATACTACTTTTGTTGTTTATGTTATAGTTTGTTCATGTAAACAGATTTATGTTGGGGGTACCATCAGAAAACTGAAAGAAAGAATGGTAGAGCATTTCAGAGCATTGAAAACAGGGGATACTCGTTATCCTATTGCCTCCCACATTGTTAGAAACTGTCATGAGAAAGAGAAACATGTGTTTAAATATCATGGTATTGATCATATCAAGCGTGATGTTAGAGGTGGGAACAGGCAGTTACAACTGCGTCGCAGAGAAGTGATGTGGTTGTTGAAACTTAAAACAGTCGAACGTGGCCTAAATATTGACCACGAATTTGAATATTATTTAGGGCAGGAATAAACTGTATATGAACATTGTAGTTTAAGTTTTGCTCTATAGCATATTTGAAATTACTGATTGTATTAAAACTGAATGAATTGCTGATATCATGAAATATATAAAAATGTAGTATTTTGCGGGTGAATAAGGTTACCCAACTGTTGGTAGATTGTACTCTTCACCTTTCGCCTATCCTCACCTTTTCCTGTGTATGTGGATCTTACTTTTGGCAGTTTAGTTTTACTGCAACAATAATTGCCATCTAGACCCTTTCATTCACGGATACCGTCTGACGTTTTGCATAATTTAGATGTGTAGTTTAATGGCACATATATCAATTGTTGTTGAGATATGGTAGTGCGGTTTTGAGCGATCACTAGGTTCGGAGTATATAATGCGAAGGTGTAATGATAACTTTGTGGATTGCTGAAACGGCAATAATTTTATATTAAATGCGGCGGAAATTACAATTAATTCAAACTGCTGAATTTGGATAAGGCTGGTCTACACATTATAACTTATCCAGTATTGATATTATTAAGCATGTTTACTATTAAATAATGAGTATGTTAAGATTGAGGACGAATAGGCAACTTCACCACTCTAAGATGGCGCCCACTGTTTTTCCCTATTTATTGCCACTTCAAGATGGCGCTTGCGTAGTACGCGACCATCCTGGATACTGACGAGGCAGAGATACGGTGAGTCGCTTTACGCAATTTGTGGCTGTGATACATCAGGTTTCATTACTATGGAATTACTGATGTGAATTTTAATTCATTTGCAGACTGCTGACACGAGGATAGTTTGGAATATATAATTGACTCTATGAAGGTATTACCTTCATTACGCTGATATGCGAGTATTTGATTTGAAGACGCATGGAAACGGACTAATTGGATTTTGAATTACTTACCCTTGCCAGGTACTTTGTTGGTTTGACAATTGATGGAGAGACGTTACTGTGAAGTGTGCCGCTCGTAGCCGGAGAGTGACAGAGCCTACCAGGAGTTCCTTGAGGCGGGAGAAAGCGGGAGTAAAGCGGCAAGTAGCGCTTTGTGGCAATTTGGTCCCCCAGGATTGTAAGGGGCTGTGTGGACTGTGAGGGCGGGACTGCGAGTCCCAGCAGGAGTAGCGCTCAGGACAGCAGCGCACCTGCGACTCTTCCCGCCCTCCCCCCTCCTCCCTCCTCTGCTTGCTCTTGCTGCATAAAACACTGCTCGCGGCCCCGCTCCGCGGGAGCCGCTCGTAGCCGGAGAGTGACAGAGCCTACCAGGAGTTCCTTGAGGCGGGAGAAAGCGGGAGTAAAGCGGCAAGTAGCGCTTTGTGGCAATTTGGTCCCCCAGGATTGTAAGGGGCTGTGTGGACTGTGAGGGCGGGACTGCGAGTCCCAGCAGGAGTAGCGCTCAGGACAGCAGCGCACCTGCGACTCTTCCCGCCCTCCCCCCTTCCTCCCTACTTAGCCCCGCCCATTAACGCGCACGCGGGACGCGCGCGGGACGAAGCGCGGGGCTAAGCCCGGGCAAAGGGCGGCCGGTTTTGGGCCGTTAGAGGCCGGTAGAGACCGGACCGGGCCTCCCCTCTAACGCCCCCGCTGAATTGCCCTATTACTTACCCCATAATGGCGTCCAGAGCCTTACGGAGTAAGTCTGCTCAACAAGGCGTAAGCACTCTGGAAAAATTCTTCCCCAAGGCGAGTTCCCAAATTAGTAAATGTCACCTAGCCACGGACTCTCACCTTGAGATGGATCCCGAAAGTGTGTTCTTGGACAATGGGGAATCTCTCTCAACTGATGCTAGTACACCCATCCCTGTGGACGTTACCCATATGACATTATTGGACAGCATTGATCAGACTATTGAGTCGGTCCTTCAGCAGCTAAGAACGCCTTTAACGCAGAGGGATCGAAACTCTTCACGGCCATCTGGGACTTCTGACCATTCTGCTATTCTGGATAATATGGGATCAGACACGCCTGAAGCGGGACAGCCGGTCCTGCTTATAGACCCTGCAGATAGTGGGGTGGTACAGCCTTTAAAAAGGAAAAGGCCCAGGGAAATAAAGAGGGCAAAAAGGGCAAAAATTGATATAACTGAATCATCCCTCGAAGAAAGCACAGATATTTCGGTTTCCCCGGAGCTTGTTTTATCTGGGTCTAGGCCGGATCTCATGGCCTCTCCAGTTCCTGTGCCAATATCATTGGCGGCGGGCCCATTTATCTTCGGTGGGGTATCCTCTAATAGTACAGATACAATAATCAATTCGCTTACAGTTATTATTAAGAATCTGTTAACTCCCATCTCAGCTAGACTGGACGCCATAGAGAATCTACTCCAGTCCCTGGGAAACAACCACACTAGGAAAAGCCCTGGCTTAGCTACAAATGCTCCCATAGCTACCGGGGATCCACCTGGGAATAGCTCATTTCCCTCTGTATTGCCCCAGGTCTCCAATAGGGCATCGCTGAGTACAAACGGTGCGTCTGCTTCTCAGGCGCGCACTTTGTTACCTCCAGCGCCTAGGCCCCCTGTTCCGGCTCCCAGGAGATCCAAGCCACCCCCTGCGCCGCAATTGGCGTCGCAAACAGGGGCGGTAGTGGGTTCCATAAATGGCCCGACTGATGGTATCGCTCCCCCCCCTGATAGGCGCAGGGTGGTTAACCTGCCCCCAGAAGCAGTTCCATATACGGCAATTATGGTGGGAGTTCCTGAGCTAACTGGTGGTGTAAGGGAGACCCAAGACTCTCTACGTAACAAGGTCATAAGCTGGCTTAGTATTAATAGGCCGCTGCCTCCAAACTTGAAAGGTGAGGTTCTGATGGTAAGGAGGATTCCATGGATTGGCCCTACTTTAAAGAACAGGGCAGGGGATTGTATCATTCTAAGCTTCAAGAGTCCACACGTTGCAAATTACATCTGCAATTGGCTTGTAAGGCCTGACAAGTCCAAAATTGAACTTGTACCCCTCTCATACTTCTATCCTAGTGATAGCAACACGGTGGCAGGGAGTGAGAAGGGGTGGACTAGGGTAGGCTTTGCTGTAGATGGTTCCCGCTATAGACCAAGGCACTCCTTACCACCTGCCCAGGCTAATTTCATACATCATAACAGGTTTTCCTGTTTGGATCAGGTCGATTGACCACAAACCAGGGGAATCTTGTCTCGTCCGGGGAAGATGGTGGATGATGTGCAAAGACGTGTGGGAGCAGGTATAGTCCCTGTGACTGAACTCACCTGGCAGGATACCGCTAAAGAGCGATTGGTTGACTCGGACGATAGTCTGTGCCAACTGGGACCTTCACCTAACATCGGACCTGCCCATATTTTGCAAACTGGGGCGGCGGAGTTGGCCGGGCCTCCCGCCATCGCGGTCTGCGGCATTGGTCCCCTAGATGCTAATCCACCCATGGTCACTCCGCGACCTCCTACCGGAGGCCAGGGCAACCTGCCACCTGACCCAGGGTTGAGAATTCTCTCCTGGAATGTGGCAGGAATTGCAAACAAGGAAGGTTCTCCTGATTGGGATTACCTAGTAGGTGGATGTGATATACTCCTCTTCCAGGAAACATGGGCGAGGGTCACCCAGTCTAGGAGAGGGTTTGAAGTATTTGAAATCCCTGCCAAATGGGGTGGGAGGGGGAGGCCATCAGGTGGCTTGGCAATCTGGATTGCGAGTCATACTGGGTGCCAGGCGGAACAGGTTTGCACGTGTTCACAGGACATCCAGTGTGTTCGGCTCACATGGCCTGGCAAACCTCCGTGGGCCATTGTTAACGTCTACTCGAGACCAGTGGCCTCGCCAAATGAATCACCAACCCTAAATGATCTGTCCTCTTTTTTGGGTCAACTTCCGGGAGATTTCAAGGTGGTGCTTGGAGGAGACTTCAATTGCCACTTTGAACCTCTGGAAGGTTTACTGGATGGTGCCCTTACGGCCGAGGATGACCACTGGGGGGTTCCACCCTCGTCTTCTCCTTACCCCAAAGCCTGGTCCCCTCTAGCAATACAACTCATGTCCCTTACCCTGAATTGCGCACTGAGGGCGTGTAATGGTCGTACCCCTTCCGATACCCCCTCAGTGTGCACCTTCAATAGGAGGGGCCATGAGTCGAGGCTAGATTACATCATGGTGGACATTACACTCTGGCCAAAAGTCCTCGACTTCAGGGTAATAAATAGGACAGATAGTGATCACAACGCCCTTTGCTTAAATATCTTGTGTCCCTTGCCTCCGACGGACCAATCCCCAGTTGATCAGGGGGAAAACACGGGGGATTTGCTCCTCACAACAAATAGGCGCCGGGTTAAGTGGGGAAAGCTGGTGAGCTCAGAAGAGGCCATTAACAAATTAAATGAGCTGGCACTCCCAAGGTTCATGGAGGTGGATGCACTTCTGGATGAACCGAGAACCCCAGATTATAACGAGAAACTGGGAAACATACACCAGGATCTAGTGAGGGATTTGGCTGAGGTATTCCATCCGGTGGTCCCAACTCGAAAGAAAAAGACCCATGTTCCCACCTGGTACACCCCCGACTGTAGGGCAGCAAAATCTGAGCTTATTGCTGCAATAAAAGAGGGGTCCGATAAGGCCAATGTACGTGACCTTAGGAAGCACTATAAATCAGTGATGGCGACTGCCAGGACCGAGTGGGATTGGAACCACTGGCACGACCTTCATGATGCCCTAAAAGCTAGGGACTCCCGGAAATTTTGGGCCCTTGTAAACAATGGGATAGGGGAATTAAATAAAGCAATTGAACCTAACATAGCCCCCGCGGTGTGGGAGGCCCATTTTGGGGCACTTTATCAAGATACTAATCCCTGCCCGGACGTAGAGTTGCAACTGCCCCTGGGTTCTCAGGATTTTGGCATGGAATTATCCCTGGGGGAAGTGGAGTCTGCCCTAGAGCGTCTAGCAGTGGGGAAGGCGCCAGGTCTGGATAGGCTACCCGGGGATCTATTTAGGCATCACCCGGACATCTGGGGCCCATACCTTCTCATTCTTTTTAATGCCATTCTTGGAGGTATGGCGATCCCTGGGTCGTGGCTGGGGGCAGAGATTGTACCTATCCACAAGAAGGGATCTACTCTGCTCCCCGCCAACTACAGGCCTATAAGCCTAATAGATGTGCCCCAAAAGCTCTTTGCGCGCCTCATTTTAAACCATCTCCTAGACTGGGTCGAGGACAACGACATCATGAGCCCCCTCCAGGCTGGCTTCAGGAAGAACACGTCGACCATGGACCAAATTTTTCGCCTCCTTCTCCTGTATTGGAAGACGGTAACGTTAGAGGGAGGTCGATTGTACATGGTCTTCGTGGACCTGAGGTCAGCCTTTGACCTAGTCCCCAGGGGGAAGCTATGGGAGGTTCTGCAGAAGCTAGGAGTACCCCCCCACCTCCTTAGTATCATCATTAGGCTACATGAGAACAACTTTGCGCAAGTGAGGTGTGGGAGGGATGGAAAGCTCTCGGGCAGATTCCCGGTCCGCCGAGGTGTCAGACAGGGCTGTGTGCTGGCTCCGACACTGTTCTGTCTGTACATTAACAGCGTCATTCAACATCTTGACGCTGTTAAGGACAATGATGCCCCGGTTTTGGCAGGAAGGAGGGTCCCGGCAATAATGTTTGCCGATGATACCCTCCTTCTTTCCAAATCCCCTATGGGGATCCAGAGGATTGTGGACGGTTTTGGCCGTTTCTGTCGCCAACACGGGTTGGAGGTGAACACGGAAAAAACTAAGTTCATGATCTTCAACCCCCCCACCAAAACTAGACCCAACCCAAAACTGGGGGAAACTAGCCTCAAAAGGGTCTCGACCTTTATATATCTGGGGGTATCACTTCAAGAAAACTTGGCATGGGACTCCCAGGTAGCAAGATCTAGGTTGAAACTTTCCCAGTTATCGGGCGCACTCTTGAAGGTGTCCAATAAGTCCACCTTCAAGCCCGTAAGCCCGGCTTTGGAAACGTACAGGTCCCAAGCGAAGGCAGCAGCCACTTATGGTAGTGAGCTGTGGGGACACAAAGCAGGGAAGGTTATGGCAGGGGTGGAAAATTGTTTCCTGAGACGCTTACTTGCTCTCCCGCAAGGTACACCACTCCTCCCCCTAAGACTTGACCTGGGCCTTCCCTCTATTGCGGAGGACCTACGGTCGAAACCTGTGAAGTTCTGGCACCGGATATGGACCACCGAGGAACTGTTTCACTATAGGCAGGACCTTATTCATGTCATGAGGCTGAATGCTAACTGTAAAATTCCTTGGCTGGCATTTATTAAGTCGGAATTGTTCAGCCTGAATTTGCCAGACTTATGGGATGATCCAGCTCAGGGCTGTCGAAGTATCTCGCGTAAAACCCTTGCCCAGCTGTACAAGAATAAAAACCTTGTTGACATGGTCAATGCTCATGATAGTGGCACCCTGACGGGACGTTTTATGGAATCCAAAGATTCTTATATGTTTGAACCTTTTATGGATTTTATTTATCCTCTCTTGGCGAGGAAACTGTTCCTGCAATGGAGGTTTGGCACACTCCCTACTAAAGTATTTACCTATAAATGGTCGCTAGGGGGTGATAAACTCTGCCCATGCTGTAAAGCCAATGACGAAGATGATTTGCACATAATGTTCTGTTGCCATGCCTACCGGAGCCCGAGGAGGCGCTGGCTAGCTCCTCTGTGCCGAAACCTGGGCTTTAGGAGGTACCTACATGCCTACAGGGTTATGAAAACCAACACCCTGGGCCACATTGTGTTTGCGGTTTCTAAATTCTTAATGGCAGCATGGATAATAAGGAAGAAAATGTCTGGCTAAATTACATTACTTTGTATTTCCTAACATTGCAGGTCCAGTAGGATTTTTTATTGTAAATATTGTGTTTTAAATGTATGTATTTTCACTGCATCTTTTATGGCCCATGTGGCCGAAATAAAGAATTTTTGGAATTGAATTGGAATTGGAAATAATGAGTATGTTAAGATTGAGGAGGAATAGGCAACTTCACCACTCTGAGATGGCGCCCACTGTTTTTCCCTATTTATTGCCACTTCAAGATGGCGCTCGCGTAGTACGCGACCATCCTGGATACTGACGAGGCAGAGATACGGTGAGTCGCTTTACGCAATTTGTGGCTGTGATACATCAGGTTTCATTACTATGGAATTACTGATGTGAATTTTAATTCATTTGCAGACTGCTGACACGAGGATAGTTTGGAATATATAATTGACTCTATGAAGGTATTACCTTCATTACGCTGATATGCGAGTATTTGATTTGAAGACGCATGGAAACGGACTAATTGGATTTTGAATTACTTACCCTTGCCAGGTACTTTGTTGGTTTGACAATTGATGGAGAGACGTTACTGTGAAGTGTATAGTGTGTGTTATTTTGAGTATTAATAACAGGACTACTCATATATAATTAGCTTGATTTTCAGATTGTATCTTACAAATAAGTAATATACCTCGAGTTTATGTATACGAATATATTTTAGATACAGTTGTAATTTCATGTTTAGTGCGGGCTCAAATGGACTGCACAGTATTTAGAGTTATATGGCCTTAAGGAACTAAGACTTTGATGTATGATTATGGTATCTAGCGAGTGTTATTTTTACTTATGTAATCTGACAATGTATAGTAATACAAGTTTTGTTCACAGGATAGATTTTCGTTCGTTTTGGATTGTGGAAATTAACTGATCTTGAAATTTACGTGCTACATGATCTGTTATTTGCATTATTGGTGAGTTAATATGGTGACAGTAATACATTTCATTATGACTATGTCCGTACGGTATAGTTTATGATCGGGTCTCATTTGGTATTTTAGGTTACTTACCAGTATCGTGCAACATTGGATTTAACGTGGTACGATTTTCGATTATAACGATTGCTTGGTACTCTTACTTGGATATCTAGGGTACTTAATTCACGGTTGGATATTTCAGGCTTCTCTCTTGGTGATTGGCTCTTCTTGTTTTACTCTTTTCTAAATACACTGCTCGGAGTTTTTTTGGTGTGTACTGTTATTTGGTACATGTTTGTGATATGCATTATTGGTTATTGTATTATTGCAGCCCTGAAGAAGTCTATATGTCATAGACTGACTAGACGAAACACATGTTGGCTGTTATTGTTTAACTCATTGGATGAAGAAATCGAATGACGATAAGAAGGAATAAAAAGAATGAACATTGGGACTCATTGATTAATTGAAAGCAGAGTGCTTGGTGTTTTATTATATGTGAGGACATATCTGCACAAGCAAATATGCCCCTGTGATCAAGTTGATTCTCTGACATTGCCAGTGAACAGGGAAGCAATCTTAAGTATATGTACTGTGCACTAGTGATTATGAGTTCCCCAGCTGCATGATGGCTTCACTGAAACCAAAGATGTTTGGTATCGAACACCTTGTATTAATAAACCCCCACTTATTCCAGTTATGGGTTTATTAATAGGTATACCCAGAGAGTACCTTAGCGAAACTGCCTGAAACCTACTAGTCCATTAGTGTGCTGGTTGACTGGAACTTGTAATTTGGCGGACGATATCCCATCTGCCAAGGCCATAATCAGGCCCTAAGCCTGAAGGTAAAACCTTTGACCAGGACAACCAGCTTGGTGCATCCGTCCACCTTTCAATCCTACTCCAGCACAAACTTTTGTTTTTCGTTAGTTTTTTACTTCTTTCTAGGCATTTTTAGCCTTAAAACTTTAAAAATCCATATCTCCAGTTCTCCGTAACCTATTTACATGGTGCTGGTGTGTTTTTCTCATTATATGTTTCTTTATTTTTCTAAATTAGGTCGGGAATTTTATTGTGTTGTGTTGGTCATTTCGAAATTGTTGACAATGCTTGAACTTAGATTTCAATTCTATGAGGATTACCTGCTGCTTGTCCCATAGCTACCAGGGGCTAAGCAGAGATGCTCTCAGAACTGTGGAGCATATTACCAAGGGCCCTTATCGCCGCTTTAGCGGGACTTTTTCCCGCTACAGCGGCGATCATTTTCTCGCCCAATTACCAAGCTGTCGCTAACACCAGTTAGCGACAGCTTGTAGGCGATAGCGAGCATTTTGGGGCCCGCTTTGCATGTCTGCGATATTTATCGCTAATGACATGCAAAGTGGGCGTGCCAAAATGTTAGCGACTGAAAACAGTCGCTAACATCGCTATCGCCTATGATCAACACAGGCGTAGTTTTGGAAATAATCGCGCTAAGCGCGATTATCTCCAAAAGCTAACGCCTGCCCTGACCAGTTCTTAGCCATGTTATCCAATGGGAGGTGGATAACATGGCTAAGAGCATTGTCACGCTAATGCGTGAATATCGCTGTATTGACAGCGATATTCACGCATTTCGCCTGGCTTTTATCGCTTTTGAGATAAACCTTGCTAATAGCAAGTTATCTCAGCGATAATAACAGGTGAAGGGCGGCAATAAAAATATTACCGCTAACCCTACTTAGCGATAAATATCGCTGTAGGTTGGTAATATGCCCCTGTGTTTTTAGTTTGAGTTGGGAGGAGAGTCACTCTCCCAAAACTAATATCCCAGTTTCTGAAAATGTGCAACAATAAACCAACACACAGCTGGTAGCAAATGATGTATGTCACAAGACTGAGTAACTGAATATCGTCTTGCAATATACTCAAAATAACAACATAATAATGCTATGGTGAGTATATTTAGGTGAGTATAGATGCAGAGGGGACGATTCAAAGAAGTAACTTAAGACAAAATCCTAAACTTACTACTTTTGGTATTCACAGAAGTTAGGATTTTCTCTTAAGTTTGTCTTCAGACAGACTTAAGACAGACTTAAGTTAGGATTTTGTTTTAAGTCTGTCTTAAGTCTGTCTTAAGACAAACTTAAGACAAAATCCTAACTTCTGTGAATACCAAAAGTAGTAAGTTTAGGATTTTGTCTTAAGTTAGTTCTGTGAATCGGGCCCACAGTTCTTAACTCCACTTTTACATACTTTGAAAACGTACTCACATGGATGAGTCGTTAAGTATAGTAAGCCTATTAAAAGCCCACCCAGGCCTTCACCATTGCATCACAACTGATGAATGCAAGTGGTGGATTCCAAAACCTGCCTAGAAATTGTCACAGCCTCAGCACATTGAAGGGGTTCCACAACATTTCTAAGTTTAGAGAAAACAAAGAAAGAAGTTAGTGGTGTGTTCTAAACTGCAGCAAAAGATCCAAGACAAGGGTTAAGGTGTGATATGCAATACAGAGCAAGTATGGATTAGACACACTGAGAAAGCAAACGAGTGGGCATTAGTACAGAGCAGGAAGCGGACCACAGTCTAACTTTGGCACAACAAACAGTGCATTAGTAAGGAGGGCATGGAGTACAGCCATAAAGCACTTAAGCAAAAAGTAATTGCAGAGGCTCAGCACATTTAGGAGCGCAAGAATTTTTTTTTGCTGACAGTCCATCAGATGAGCTTAAATCCAGGTGCTTGGACACTCTGACTGGTGAAATACAATAATCAGAGCCCCTGCCAGACCCAGGACTGGACGTTTCAGGGGCCCAGTAACAGGAAATGGTTCCATACTATAGAAAACTAAATAACGTCTGAGAAAAACATTGTGTCAAAATATTGTGTGCAAAAAACTCACTTCATTAATGTGAATAATTAAAAATCTACAGTAAATTGGGAAGACATTTTAGTAAATTATATTTAGGACACAAGATTTATGTCAATCAATGTTTTTGTCCACTATGTTCTGACATGAAACCTTAAAATATACCAAGGGGCACACCATGCGTGGGAGCTGACCCCATCAGAGGGAGTACAGTGCACGTGACCTGGTTCTAACTTTTGTTCTTCCCTTCACAAGAAGATGAGTTTCTAGCAGCCTTTTTCCTCATATCCCTCCCTCTCCTATGGCTTTCCTTGGATTGTTGGTGACTGACCCGACACTGACACTGGTCTTTATCCTGACCCTACCACCAACTGAGAGAAAAACACCTTGTCCAGTGTTAGGCAGGCATAGGAAACTGTGCGTTATTTGCATAAATGTCAAAGTGCCCTGTTGCAAAGTCATCCTGTGCCCTGGGCCCCACCCAACTTTTTGCTGACTGGAACTGGTGATAACTGACTCTGACTGATCCTGGGCTCTGTTTAACCAGGCCCAGTGCCAGTGCCAAGCTAAAAGGAGAATACAGTTTAGACACCCAACATACACTAGGGTACACTATGGTATGGTTGGGTACCCCTGTAATTGGCATGACCTACCCCATAAGCCCCTAATATTTAATAGGGCAGGGGATTGAAACTACCTAGAAGTCTCCAGGATCCTGGGGCATGGCAGTTTAGAGGCCAGCAGATGTTCTGCCCCAGGATGTGTGCATTGCTGAAGCCTGAGGTCAGTTTAAAAGCAGCACTGGTTGCCAGGACAGCTTTTAAACCTTAAATTATGCCCAAACTTGACTTTGGGGGTAGGGGCCCTTAAAAATAAAAAACCTACCATGTTTTTGCATAGTAGGGACCCCCAGGTCACCCCTGGGTATCCCAGGGGTGGGGGTCAGTTATCTATAAGGTCCACACTTATAAAAATGAGTTTTTATATGCCTGGGTAAAGTGAAATTTCACATTTCACTCTCCACATTGTATTAAAGAGCTGCTCAAATTCGACTTTGATGCTAGAAGAACTGGGTAAGGAGGATCTGCAATATTTCTGCAGATTCAGAACGCCTGAAGTCTCCCCTAGTTGCACAGGGGGTGGGGGTCCTGTAGAGATTAGGGAAATACTTATAAAATATGTTTTTATAAGCCCTGGTGCTAGAAAACAGCCCAAGTCATTTTCCCCAGAGGTTAACATGATAGGAAGTTATTGAAATAATAAATATTGATAGGAGAGGACTAGCCGGACCATTCAAAGACTTCCCAGAATGGTAGTAGTAAATCCAACAATATTATATTGTTGAATTTCTCCTAAAGTGTACATACAGGAAGTTATAACACTTTCTTGTTTGTAAGTCCAAATTCAGCCTTTCAGTGGGCTGCCCTGATTGGTCAGAGTTACGTGGATTAGCCAGGCTGCTTTGAAGAGGTGATAAAGAACCCATCTGCAGGGAGGGCAGTGTGCTGGTCTATAGAAATGCCAGGTCAGGAGGTGGAGTTGTAAACTATGCTCTACAAAGGCAGAGAGGAGGCCTGGGTTTCAGTTTCACTCTGACAGTCTTGATCCAGAGTCAAGGCTAGGCTTAAGGAAGGTATGTGCGGATGGTAGGGGGAGAGTCCATCCCAGGGGGTGTGTTTAGCCAGCTCTTACCTCCTTGCTGGAAAATCAGTCATTATGGATTTGGAAGAATGATGCACTCTGGGACAAAATAATGCCACACTCTACATGATGTGGTCATAACTATGAGGAGTTGCCCTGCTCTCATTGGTCAGAAGTGACCTGGTGCTTGACCCAGAGAATTTTGAATAAGTATCTGAGAGGGGCAGAGCCCTCCAGATCTGCTGCTTGAAACTGAATGAAGCAAGAAGTGCCCTGCTGAAAAGATTTTGCTGTGCCAGGAACTCTAAGGCCTGACCTATGAAGACTGCACCAAGTGAAACTGCAGCCCTGTGGATTACCTTGCTGCCAAAGGACTTAAGAGGGGAACTCCCTGCAAGCTACAGGTTAACAGAGCTCACCTGGACAGCCCCACAAAGAATTCAAAGCCTGGAGTACCAGTGGATTTGTAAGGGTTTTGTTCAAGTGGATTGAGGAATTGAAGTTTCACACTTTCAAGGACCCTCTTGGAGATTCCAGAACCTTGGATTGTGTGTTGGATACTTTGGCACCCGCAATCAGAACTCCAGGAAGGTGTTCTAACTGGATCACGCTTGCTGAAGAAGGCGCCCACCACTGTGGTGAGAAAATTCTTCAGAACAATTTATAAAGGTGTGTCCCTGACAGAGAAAACAAAATGACTAAAAGAGGCACTGTTGGTTTCTAAGCACTAGAAAGTGACTAATCTTTAAAAATCATATTTCTGGATGGGCGTGGCTAGCAGCCAATGCAAATGGCCGCAGCCTAGAGAGGCTCCGAGCTCCCAAAGCGGGCCAAGTCTATCCGTCACCTTTATCCTGAACCCACTCTGCCCAGAATTGCGAGGGGACGGATCGGAGAAAACCCGGCTGCATCTGCATCCAAATCCGGCACGGAGCTAGGCTCCCGGTGGCTGTGGCAGTGAGCGGCATCCGGTGGCCTGCTGCGGCGCGGCAGCCGGGACCCACAGTTGCGGAGGTGTCCGGTGTGGGCGGCCCTGGGATCGGCTCGAGGAGGAGCGGCGGAGTCGGAGGACGGAGCGCTCCTGCCACCCTGCCATCCCCGGGGTGATGCTGCATGCCGGAGTTAATGGCTGTGCCCGGAGGTACGGGGTAGGGATTGATGATGCCCCCGCAACGCTGCCCACAAGAAAATTAGCGATCGAGGCTGAGGTCTGAAGGATTCCCCGCGCCGCCATCTTAGGACCCCTCACCGAAGACTGCCAGGGAGAGGCTGTGCAATGCAAGCTCCATCCCAATAATCACTGTATGCTGCTAGTAAAATTTAAATGTGCGCTGCCCCCCCGGGGATGCCTTGATACCCCATGCTACTCTGTAAGGGATTATCTCCACCATAGCAGTATTGGGTTGTGCGCTGCTTTGGGCTCCTGGGGCTCAAGACCTGCCGTATATTGATCTACCTGCGGGGGCAGTATTGATTTCTCTTCCCCCCCCACGTGCCAAAAGCAGCTGTCTCAACTATCTTACTGGGATATTATATTGCACAGACCTACGTGCGGCGACTTTCACAGGCTGGTTGTGAGCTGAGTCTCTCCCTCTACTGCTGCCATGAGTAATAGAAATACAAAGGGGGTCAACCAGGTAAAGCGCGATAAATATGCATTTACCAAATCACAGGGAGAAGCTCAAGACAAGGATGTTCCGGCGGGGGCAACCGGTGCGCCCCGCATGAGGTAACCCTGCAGGATATTATGACCACCCTCAACAAGGTGGATTCCAGAATCGGGACCCTCGCGGTTGACCTGGCGTTGATCCGGGATGTATGACATAACAACGCATACTTTTACAATGCATGCTTTTACAACGCAAGTATTACAACGCAAACCTTTACAGCGCATAGCGCTTAGGGGTGCTGGATAGTGAATAGTTTAATTTACTATTCCAACTCCAGTCCCCGTGGACACTAGGGAAGGTGTTGGATAGTAAATTAAATCTATTCCCTATCCTAGAGCGCCCCCAGCGCAATGCGTTGTAATGGTTTTCGTTGAAAACCTGCGTTGTAATAGCACTGCGTGGTAAAAGTTGTTTCCCGTTGATCCGGTCTGATTTTAATAAAATGTCTACCAAAATGTCTGAGGTTGAAACAACGAAAAAACAGGTACGGCAGCTGGAGGGGAATAATAAACTCATGATGGCCCGCCTCGAGGATCAGGAGGGGCGCTGGAGATGGAATAACATCCGTCTTATTGGCATTCCGGAAACAGCAGGGGGCCAGGCCTTGGATCTATTTGTAGAGGACCTAGTAACGGCTCACCTCCAGCCACGAGGATTATCAAACTTCTTT
Organism: Lissotriton helveticus; assembly: GCF_964261635.1. Lineage (NCBI taxonomy): Eukaryota > Metazoa > Chordata > Amphibia > Caudata > Salamandridae > Lissotriton > Lissotriton helveticus. Next base: position 1,077,423,204 of record NC_136072.1, read on the forward strand.
TCTGCTGAACGCGCACACCGGGTCCCAGGTGGTAGGCCAAAACCAGGAGCCCCCCCAAGACCGATCCCGGCGTGTATATTCAATTTTAGGGACCGCGATGCAATCCTACAAGCCGCTCGACAGGCCCCTCCAAAACTCATTGACAACGCCGCAATCATGATCTTTCCAGACTACACGGCAGCCGTCACGCAACAACGCAGAGGATTCCTCGAAGTGAAGAACGCTCTTCGTGAACGGGAACTAAAATACTCCATGCTCTTTCCAGCCAAATTGAGAGTGGAAGCAGAGGGTAAAGCATGGTTCTTCTCAACTCCTGAGGAGGCACAGGACTGGCTGGATGGATGGCAGACCGTGCTGCACGCTGAGACGCAAGGCGCAATGAGCAACAGGGAGAAATGGAGCAAGAATGAACACTACTCACTGGAAGCAGTCAATTTGTCTATCAATGTTTGAATTGCTGACCATGAGGGAAAAACCGAGTCATGGCCTCATTAGGACCATATCCTTTTTGACAATGGCTGCTGTGGGTAATGGTTGAATAGGATGCTGTTGCAGCTGTTCTATATCACGGATTGCAGGTACTTTACGTTTTATACCAGGGGAGGACCCAGCGGTGATGATATTCGGACGCCTTTGAAGAGACTGTTCCTCTTTGGCGCTATTTGGCTGTTTCTACTGATGGGCTTTCGGTTACTGAAGGTACATGTGTACTGGCCCGAAGAGGGGCAGGAGCTGATTTCTCTTACCCCCTTCGTTAAAGAACTGGGAAAGGGTAGTAAGCACTCTGCTTTGTTGGGGTGGCGGGTAGTTTTGAGTCCGTCAAGCAGGGAGGCAGAGTGGTGGGTGTGATGGGAAGGGAGGTTTATTCGTAATGTTTTTTGTTTCCTTGTTTTTCTGATCAGGGCATGCTTAGTGTAGAATGTGCAGGTTGTCAATTTATGGGCACACAACATTGGGGCCGCTTTGTACCAATACGCTGCTCATGGCGGTAGAAACAGGTTCACCATGCTCTGCGGATGGTACTGACAACCCTCCGAGGTCCCCGGTGTCTCCCCTAACGTTACTTACCTGGAATGTACATGGCCTGGGAGATAAGATAAAAAGGGGGTTGGTGCTTCAGTATTTAAGACGCAATGCACCAGCGGTGGCATTATTACAAGAAACGCACCTGATGGGCTCCGCGTGTCGAGCTATGGATCGATGGGGTTACAAACTGGTAGTGCATTCAGAATTCACTTCAGGCTCCTGGGGGGTGGGCATATTGATACGCAAGCAGTTCTCACTGATAATACACCAAACCTGGGCAGATACTCAGGGACGTTTCGCAGCCATATCATGTCAGTGGGAGGGGAAGAGTTTTAATGTTGTGTCAGTGTATATTCCCCCGGCCCTCCAGACTTTGGCCTTCCCGGCACTCAGCACATTCCTCTTGGATCTACCCGAGGGGGAACTGATTTTGGGAGGCGATTTTAATACTGTTCTAGATGGCACTAGGGACCGCTACCCGAGTAGGGCTACTAAGGCGGGTGGTTCCCCTCTGAAGGGACTCTTGGACGCTTTGGGTCTCACTGACACTTGGAAGTATAGACATCCAGCCGAGCAGCGCTATACTTTTCAATCCGGGGTGCATTACAGCCTCTCTCGTATAGACTACTTTTTACTTTCAGCTGACAGCCTGCCCCACCTAACAGATGTTGAGATTCGTCCTCGTGGCATTTAGGACCATTCACCCATTTTACTAACCTACACGATGCACATTAAGGTGAGAAGGCGTGTTTTCCCTATCTTCCCAGGTTACTTCCAGGTTCCAGCGATCTGAAAGGATTGAGTTCCAGTCATGAAACACTATTTCCAAGAGAATGTGTCCTCGGTGCAATCCCCTACTATACTGTGGGAAGCATATAAAACAGTGTTGAGAGGACAAGCAATCGCCTCCATCATGGACTATAGACGTCAGGCGAAAGGTGAGTTAGAGGCCCTGGAGGCAGAGCTGACTAAGTCTCAGGCCCAGCACGAGGATAATCCCACCATAGATACAGCACATAATCTTCGCCTTAAGCAGTGCACACTCCAAGAATATCAGCGTGACCAGGTTAAATTGCGGATACAAGCTACACGACACACAGTGTATGAAGTGGGGGATAAAGCGGGCAAGCTGTTGGCGTGGTTGGGCAAGAAAGAAAGAGCACAAAGAACAACAGCACAGCTCCGTACTCAGCCTGGAGAGGTGGTAACCGCCCCTGAAGACATAGTAGACACCTTGGCTGGTTATTTTGCACGAGTATACGCAACTGACTCCCACATGACGACAGAGGAGGCACAAACATATATTAAAGATATTAAGATGCCTGCCCTGTCGGCAGAGGCTGCTCTCTCAATGGAAGCCGATATCACGACTGAGGAACTGCAAACTGCCATCCACTCTCTGCAGTCTGGGAAAGCCATGGGACCCAATGGTATCCTCATTGAGCTCTATAAACGTACTGCTGATCTAACTACCCCACATCTCTTGTCCATGTTTCAAAATAGTTTAGAGGCGGGTGAACTGCCACGTGACCAACGAATGGCTACCATAATCACGGTGCCAAAGCATGGTAAACTCCCGGATGAGTGTTCCTCTTATCGCCCAATATATCTGCTTAACGCTGAGGCCAAGATACTAGCTAAACTGATCGCCATCCGACTAACCCCGCACCTCGACACCCTGATTCACCCGGACCAGCCGGATTCATGCCCAATAGAAGCACTGCGCTTAATCTCAGGAGGGTGCATGCAGTAATGGCGCGTATATCCTGTCTCCAAGAGCCTGCAGTTATCCTCTCTCTCGATTCCCGCATGGCATTTGATATGGTGGAATGGCCATATTTGTTTGCAGCTCTCAGACACCTGGGCTTAGGCCCAAAATTCTGCGCTTGGGTGAAATTACTGTACTCACGTCCACTTGCGCATGTGGTGGTGAATGGGCATATCTCCAAAGACTTTCCATTGGAACGGGGTACGCGCCAGGGATGCCCCTTGTCTCCATTATTGTTTGCGCTGGTGCTGGAGCCATTGGTGGCCTGGATCAGATGGGATCCCATGATCCGGGGATTAAACTGGACAGCGACTTGGGAGGACCGCATTTCTTTATATGCGGACGACGTGCTGTTGTATCTGTCTTCCCCAAGATGCTCAATATTAGTACTGCTAAATATTTTCAAACCTTTCGGTCGGGCATCGGGGTATACCATCAATTGGTCCAGTCGGTGTTGTTCATTCTTAAGTGCCCACCCCCATTGCTTCCGGCGGATTGCCCGCTTACGATCATGGAAGACTCGTTTAAATACCTGGGTATTTGGGTGACGCCTAGCTCAGATGCCTTCCTCTTCAAAAATTTAGAGCCATCTCTTGAAAGATTTCGGCGTGATTTGCTGCACTGGCATGCCCTGCCTCTGACCCTCCTGGGCAGGGCAGCCCTTTCTAAAATGATGACACTTCCCCGGCTCCTCTATATATTAGAAAATACCCCATTCACAGTCCCTTTAAAATATTTTAAAAGTATAGAAGCGATTGTCTCAGGCCTACTCTGGGGAAATAAACCGGCGCGTATTTCAAGGGGTAAATTGATTCGTAGCTGGTATGATGGAGGTATAGCCCTCCCAGATATTCAGTTGTATTACTGGGCAGCCCAATTGAAAATAATTAATCAATGGTTATACACACCCCAAGCGGAACCGGCGTTTCAGGCAGACAGGTATGACCTGGGTGAGGTTGAAGTTCTCTCTGCGTTATATCATAGGAGTGGCTCCTCCTCCCTGTTGGGACCGACGGCGCATACAGTTTCCACCTGGTATGCAGCTCAGACCCATCTAAAATGCGCAAATGTAATCACCCAAATGAATCCCCTCTGGTCAGCACGGCAGCTGGGTAGACTTCGAAATAGTAAGGGATTTGGGGCCTGGGATTTAATAGGCATCTCCACGGTGGGAGACTTATGGAAGAAAGGCGCGATAGTATCATTCGACCAGCTCCAGGACCAAAATGAATTAGCAGCCTCTGAGAAGTTTAGGTATATACAGATTAAACATGCTTTGAAATCTGTTCTCCCACCTGGCACAGATGTGCCTGAATCCACTCCTTTAGAGGACAGATTGCTTACTGAGCATATGCCCAAGAAGGCGACCTCATTTACCTATCGTAAACTAATCAACAACATACCGGACCCTACACTAAAATTACAGCACAAATGGTCCACTGATTTGGGGGAACTCAATGAAGCGGACTGGCAGACAGCACTGTCCTCCCCGAGAGGTGGCTAAACCCTCTAGACTCCGCTTGGTACAGCTCAAGATATTACACAGTGTTTACTATACGAGGGTCACCCTTTACACCATAGGAAGGGCCACACACTGCTTTTGCCTTAAGGGTTGCGGGGAGAGTCTTGCCTCTTCCCGTTGACTCCGAGGGCCGATGACACCCAGCTGGAGGGTGCCTTGCAGTGGGAGCACCATTGTCTCCCCTATCTGGGCACGCACGTCTATCACTCGCCTGCGGCCCTCCTAGACGGTAACATCAACAGGGCAATTCGGAACCTACGGGGTTGCATGGGCTTCTGGCAGACGCTGCCGCTCTCGGTCGCGGGTCGAGTCGCGCTGCTGAAGATGGTAGCGCTTCCCCGATTGCTGTATCTGTTCCGCACTCTGCCGATCTGGATACCCGTATCGGTTTTCAGCAGACTCCGTTCCCTGATGACAGGGTTCATCTGGGGCTCGGGCAGGAGACGGGTTGCGCTGACCACGCTGATGCGCCCCAGGGCGGACGGAGGCCTTGCAGCCCCGGACTTTGAGTGGTACTATCTGGCAGCGCAGTTGCAGTGGCTGACCCAGGCAGTGGCTTTGGAGTTCCGTGGCCCGGAGGACGCGCCAGGCAAATTGTTCCCGAGACATATCATCTCTTTTATAGTTTTGGGACAGAAACTGGACCTAGCTCTGCTCACTTTGGAGGAACGGACGATCCGCAGCTGCTGGCTTCGGGCGCACAAGCGCTCCGGTGCTGTTCGCCCTTACGCCCCAGACATCCCGCTCGGGATGTGCACTGCCTTCCCTCATGGTGGCGACTGGTCCGCCCTAGCAGTCTGGGAGGAACTTGGCCTGCATATGGTCGGCGACCTCTACAGGGACGGCTCGCTGCTCCCGTTTCAGGAGCTGCAGGACTCCTACGGTCTGCCGAGGGGTGGGTACCTGCTGCATGCTGCATTGGTGGCAGGTGTTCGTCGATATTGGAGGAGTGGGCTCACTGAACCCCCGACTTCGGAGTGCTGCCAGTATGTGGTGACGGCCGCTGGCACTTATAAGGCCGTCACGTGCCTTTACCGACGGCTGACGTCTACGGCCTTGCGACCCTTAGACGGGCTACAAGCCAAATGGGAAGGGGACATCGGGCGTCCTATTCCTGACACGGTGTGGCCACAGCTACTGCGCAGAGCATGGAAGGGCACAAGGAACGCCAGGTTCCAAATGGTCCAGTTTTTCACTCTACACCGAGCGTACCTAACACCGACGAAGCTCTCGCAGTATTTCGAGGGGGCTTCCTCGCTTTGCCCCAGGTGCGGAACCGCGGATGCGGACTTCACCCACATGTTCTGGACTTGCACCAAGCTAGCGGGTTACTGGGAGGCGGTAATGTCTTGCCTGAATGCTGTCACGGACCGGCAGATCGATCTTGACATGGGCACATGCCTTTTGTTGTGGTTCCCTCACACCCCTCGCAACCGAGTTACCAGCAAATTTTGCGACCTGGGTTTAATACTGGCTAAGCGGGAGATCTCCATGCATTGGAAGTCAATTCAAGGCCCCAGCTACCTGCGCTGGAAGACCACACTAGAGCGCTGGGCGAAAGCGGAGAGTACATTGCGGCTGCGACAGGCTAGGAGTCTTGACAATGACAAAGCGCTGGAGGTGGCCAGGGCGTGGGAGGCCTTGGTGGTAGCGCTCCAATTGCCGGATGGCGACCAGAGCGAGGATGAGGGGGGGACCCCGGGGTGAGGGTACCGAACTTGGGATTCTTCACACTTCCCAGGGTGCACACACTACTTACACTTACTGCTGGCTGATCTGGGGGTCGGGACTCTCCGTTGAGGGGAGCCTCTTACCCTCCATTGTGGTCCTTATTCAGGACGAGTGCTGATAACACATCATCGACTGGAAGGGAAGAGTACGGCACACTGGCTACGGGGGGGGGGGAAATGTGGGAGGGGGGGGTCAGTTGGGGACTGTTCATTATAAAAGGTGTCTTGTTGGAGCTGTGCCGCTTTATCGCATCGTTAACTGATGCCTGACTTGCTTTATCCTGTAATGTATCTTTCCACCTGATTGCCAATAAAAACCGTTTTTGCAAAAAAAAAAAAAAAAAAAAAAAAGGGTTGCGGGGAGGAGGGAACCTTCTTTCATACTCTATGGCAGTGCCCCCAGATTGCAGCATATTAGGCTAAAGTCATGAGAAAGGTGTCTCAGGTGGTCGAGTTGTCGGTTGACCCTGAGCCCAGATGTTGCCTCCTGAACTTCTGGGAGCTGAATGATCTCACTCACCCCGCTCAGGACTGGGTGACGCTGGCTATGATGTCCGGGCCAGGACGGGCCCAGGGGCCATAAACTCTGGCCGAACTCGTACTTACTCTCCTGAGGCACTTTGGGCTCTAAAGACTGATTCCATCTGTCTAGATGATGGCACCTTGGCTACTTTACAAGCTGAGGCCCTGGTACAGACTACAGGCACAGGCCCCAGGACCTTCCCCACCTTCATTAGTCGCCAGCCACATGGCCTCAGATTGGCAACACTTAATACGCGCTCTCTACAAAAGCACCACCTAGAAGTCTTCTCTCTATTGCTCGATGGAGATATTGATATTCTTGCTCTCTCAGAGACATGGCTCGGCTCTGCCTCTACGCCTGACATCTTGGCTGCCCTACCCCCAGATTATGATGCTATCTGGCATAATCGTCCGAACGATTGTAAAGGAGGGAGTGTGGCCTTTATGTTCAAAAAATGTCTCGTAGTAAAAGAGATCATTGCACAAAATTGTGCAGGTGCGGAACTGTTAGGAATTAAAGTCTCGTCTAAATCCTCATGTATAGCAATATTGGTAGTTTACCGTCCACCACAAAACCTCCCGGATTTCAATGACACCATATTTGAACTTTTGACAGATTTGGCCACCAGATATAAGTCTCTTCTGGTGGTAGGCGACTTTAATTACCACTGGGATAAAGTACCCAGAGACCCCATAGCGACTGAGTTTGAAGCTAATCTTTCGGTGCTCAATCTACAACAGTTAGTGATAGGTCCGACTCACGTGAAAGGCCACACATTGGACCTTGTTTGGTCCTCCCTGTCCAATACAGAAATAATGGAGGTTAGTCCATGTATCTGGTCAGACCACTCTATGATAAAATGCTGGGTTCCTGGTGACCTGGTGAGGGATGCCCCAAATAAGTCACAGAGAAAAATTTGATCTTGGAATAAGGTAGAAGCAGACCTTCTAATTACGACCCTGCTCTCCTCCGCTCCCCCTAAAATGCATGGTACAGATCTGGACCATGATGCTAGGATGTTAAAGACCTGGATACTCGCCGCCCTGGACAAACTTGTCCCTGAGCAGTTGGAGAGCAATAGAACGAAAGGGAAAGGAGCGCCATGGTTTGACGCCTCCTTGAAACAGAAGAAGCAAGCCCTTCGTAAGGCAGAGAGAAGGTGGCGGCTCCACTACTGTCAAATAGAGGCTGAAAATTTCAAAAGTTTGCTCTCAAAATATAAGGCTGACATCCTGGAAAGAAAGGCTGTCTTCTTCGAGGGAAGAATTAGAGAAGCAATAAATATACAGCGTGAGACCTTCACGATACTAAGGGAACTCACACAACGAGAAGGGAAAATCTCAGCGGGCGATCAACCAGACTGTGATTCCTTCCAAACCTTCTTTCTTCAGAAGGTACAGGATATCATCGCGGACATCAATGCACGACCAGCTACAACTATGCTGCCTAGTCTGATTGCCCAGGGTCCATCCATGACTCTGAACAGCTTCCCTTCCATTGACGACAAGGGCCTAATAGAACTAGTCGGACAGATAAAGTCAGGGTCAAACATCGATCCTTGTGCCCCCAATTCTTTTAAAATGGCCCTGCCAGGCATCCAGCCTTAGCTATTGAGTTTATTAAATAACTCATTGGAAACAGGTTATCTGCCAATCCAAATGAAAGAAGCCAGGGTCTCCCCACTCTTAAAAAAAGCAGGAATGGATACAAAAGCCTTAAAAAACTATAGGCCCATCTCGCAGTTACCCTTTCTAAGTAAGATCTTGGAAAAACATGTTCTCAGCACACTAGCCGGCCATCTGGAAGAACATCATCTCCTTCATACCAGGCAGGCTGGATTCCGGCCCCAACATAGCACAGAATTGGTCATGGCCTCAGTTGCCGATGAGTTAAGAGTCAGGGCAGACAATAAACAACCATGCGCCCTGATCCTCTTAGGCTTATCGGCAGCCTTTGATACGGTCAGCCACACCATCTTGCTAGACCGTATTGCGAAACTGGGGATTTCAGGCCAGGTGCTGAAGTGGCTAGAATCCTTCCTGTCAGGCCGTACCCAGAGAGTGCAGCTAGGAGACCAACTGTCTGAGACCTGTGAAGTGACATGGGGAGTGCCCCAGGGGTCGGCTTTATCCCCCCTGCTTTTCAACGTTTACTTATAACCACTGGTGGAGGAGCTGATGCGTATGATCTGCGAAATATTTAACTACGCAGATGATACCCAGCTACTAGTCCGGCTGGATGACTCCAAGGAGGCCCAGGAATCGGTGAGGAATTTGCTCAGTTTCACGGTCAACTGGATGACTAATAATCTGTTGAAAGTGAACGCTGAGAAAACGGAGGTGCTGGTGATCCACAACAAAGAGGACCCCTGGAGTGACCTGTACTGGCCTCCTGAATTGGGAACCACCCCGTCCCCTGGCACTGTAGTAAAAAGCTTAGGGCTCAGGATTGACGCGGATCTTTCAATGGCCCCCCAAGTCTCGGCTGTTGTCGGATCCTGTATTGGTGTATTGAGGCAACTACGTAAATTAGCCCCTATTTTATCTGCCACTACCTTGCAATCAGTCGTATCTGCCACAGTCATTTCAAGAATCGACTATGGCAATGCTCTGTATTTAGGCCTGCCACAGAAGTTGCTGAGGAAGCTGCAGGTAATACAGAATGATGCAGCTAGACTGATTTTCTCCCTGCCCAGAAAATCGCACGCTACTCCCCTGCTTCAGAAGCTGCACTGGCTTCCAGTGAAATTTCGAGTCCAGTTTAAATGTCTCTGTGTAGCCCATAAGGCACTTTTTGGAAAAGCCCCAGAGTACATTAAGCAACGTTTGAAGAGATACATTCCTGGAAGACCCTTGCGCTCTGGAACAATCTCCAATCTAATTCAACCTCGGTTTAAATTAAAAACCAAAGGAGGCAGGGCCTTGTCCGTGCTTCTTCCACAACTGTGGAATGAGCTTCCGTCCATCCTGAAGGAAGAATCACAGCTCCTACCCTTCAGAAAGAAACTAAAAACCCATCTTTTTAGGAAGGCTTTTATGACAGTCCAGGTGGTGTAACAGCTGAAGGTTTTTCAAGGGCACTAGTGTGTTATGTTCCTTCTGTTTAAGCGCTTAGAGACCGGAGGTGATAGGCGCTATATAAATATTCCTAACATAACATAACATAACGTATGCTAAACAAAACATAGACAAATATTGGGGGAGCCGAAGAGGTACCGGCGCTTAAAGATTGGTGCAAAGATTTGGATGCAGCAATGATGGCTGAGAGAGTGGTTTATCTACACCGTGGCTGCCCCCGGAAATGGGAGAAGGTTTGGGGGGCCTGGAACAAATGCAGGGGATATCTATGTGAACCGCCAACGTTGGATGGGGAGAGTGAATCTGAATAGGAGATGGGGGAGGGTGGGACTCAGGGAAAGTACCAATAAGAATGAGTTTCATACCACTGTTTTTGCTGATGAGTATAATGTTGCCGATGATTATTGTACCCTGTGCTACCCAATGTCTGAGCCATATGACTGCTATTTGCCCTGTATCATTTTCAATAAAAACTGTTTTGGTGTCATTTAAAAGATAAAAAATATTACCTATTTTTATAAATTGGTGTGGGATTTTTATTTTATGTTGTGTCTTAATTATGTACTGAAATGGTGTTTTTAAATGCTTTACATACCTGTCTTTGAAGTTAAGCCTATCTGCTCGCAGCCACGTTACCAAGGGTTCAGCATAGGAATCATTTTCTAAGACCTATGCTGAGTCCTATCATGTGTTAGTGGCCTTATTGCCAATGACAGACCTACATGTGCCCCTACCAATAACCCACTTTCCAACATGCCCACACTGCAGAGCAGTCTCTCACTTGAACCCGCTGCTCTCTCACTTTACCTCTCTAAAGACTAACAAAACACACCTGGCCTGAGCACCAACCTTCACTGTGTCTCAACAAAGAAACATATCTATATTTGCTGTGTGCCACACCTATACATTTTAACGTAATGACTCTCCATTAGGGAGAATTCAGTTGTATTAGGACAGTTATGCAATTAAAATCAAGAGTGCTTTGAAAAGAAAGTGACCCTGCTAAAGTACATGGGGTCGTTTTGTTAGGTGGGAAAAATGTCCAATGATATGGACTACATATCAAGACACAGCTCCTGGCCCTGGCCTGTAGAAAAGAAGGATAAAATATGCTTGTAAGAAACCAATTGTGGACAAGATGTTCCATGGTTGATTAATGGTACGAAGTGTCAGTTTTGGACAAACAGGTACCCTAAAATCCAGTGGTACAATAATGCATTCACTATGAAAGACGTCAGAAGTGATACTGTCTGGTCTCAAGGTGCATCTATTTGTATACCTAGAGGTAATGTAAATATCAGTACCAAGGGGCACAGGAATGCAATGATGGTTCTCTCCTGCAAGAGGCAGGAAAATGTGCACGGTTATAATATATGTTGATGCCGTTTGTCTCTTTCTGGCTTCCTAAACATCACTTCAAACCTCACTAAACATACCCAAACATTGGAGATGCTGCAAACAAAGGCAGACAGACTAGCTTTTCCAAGCTTTAGCAACTTAAACAATAGGTTTAGCCAGTGCTTAGTGTGCGATTAGTTAGCAGCACAAGGCGTCAGTGCCAGAGGCTGTTAGTAGGTGTCAGGAGAGTGAGCAGCACAAGGCGTCAGTGCCACAGGCTGTTAGTAGGTGTCAGGAGAGTGAGCAGCACGAGGCGTCAGTGCCACAGGCTGTTAGTAGGTGTCAGGAGAGTGAGCAGAAAAAGACGTCAGTGCCACAGGCTGTTATTAGGTTTTCAGAGAGTGAGCAGCACAAGGCGTCAGTGCCACAGGCTGTTAGTAGGTGTCCAGAGAGTGAGTAGCACAAGGCGTCAGTACCACAGGCTGTTAGTAGGTGTCAGGAGAGTGAGCAGCACAAGGCATCAGTGCCATAGGCTGTTAGTAGGTGTGCAGAGAGTGAGTAGCACAAGGCATCAGTGCCACAGGCTGTTAGTAGGGGCTGTTAGTAGGTGTCAGGAGAGTGAGCAGCACGAGGCGTCAGTGCCACAGGCTGTAAGTAGGCGTCAGGAGAGTGAGCAGAAAAAGACGTCAGTGCCACAGGCTGTTATTAGGTTTTCAGAGAGTGAGCAGCACAAGGCGTCAGTGCCACCGGCTGTTAGTAGGTGTCCAGAGAGTGAGTAGCACAAGGCGTCAGTACCACAGGCTGTTAGTAGGTGTCAGGAGAGTGAGCAGCACAAGGCATCAGTGCCATAGGCTGTTAGTAGGTGTGCAGAGAGTGAGTAGCACAAGGCATCAGTGCCACAGGCTGTTAGTAGGGGCTGTTAGTAGGTGTCAGGAGAGTGAGCAGCACGAGGCGTCAGTGCCACAGGCTGTTAGTAGGTGTCAGGAGAGTGAGCAGCAAAAGATGTCAGTGCCACAGGCTGTTATTAGGTTTTCAGAGAGTGAGCAGCACAAGGCGTCAGTGCCACAGGCTGTTAGTAGGTGTCCAGAGAGTGAGTAGCACAAGGCGTCAGTACCACAGGCTGTTAGTAGGTGTCAGGAGAGTGAGCAGCACAAGGCATCAGTGCCATAGGCTGTTAGTAGGTGTGCAGAGAGTGAGTAGCACAAGGCATCAGTGCCACAGGCTGTTAGTAGGGGCTGTTAGTAGGTGTCAGGAGAGTGAGCAGCACGAGGCGTCAGTGCCACAGGCTGTTAGTAGGTGTCAGGAGAGTGAGCAGCACAAGACATCAGTGCCAGAGGCTGTTAGTAGGTGTCCAGAGAGTGATCAGCACAAGTGTTAGTGCCAGAGGCTGTTAATAGGTGTCCAGAGAATGATCAGCACAAGACGTCAGTGCCACAGGCTGTTAGTAGGTGTCCAGAGAGTGATCAGCACAAGGCGTCAGTGCCTCAGGCTGTAAGTAGGTGTCCACAGAGTGATCAGCACAAGCGTCAGTGCCACAGTCTGTTAGTAGGCGTCCAGGAAGTGATCAGCACAAGCGTCAGTGACACAGGCTTTTAGTAGGCATCCAGGAAGTGATCAGCACAAGCGTCAGTGCCACAGGCTGTTAGTAGGCTTCCAGGAAGTGATCAGCACAAGCGTCAGTGCAACAGGCTGTTAGTAGGCGTTCAGGAAGTGATCAGTACAAGCGTCAGTGACACAGGCTGCTAGTAGGTGTCAGAAGTGTGAGCAGCAAAAGGCGTCAGTGCCACAGGCTGTTAGTAGGTGTCAGGAGAGTGAGCAGCACAAGACGTCAGTGCCACAGGCTGTTAGTAGGTTTGAGCCGAGTGAGCAGCACAAGGCGTCAGTGCCACAGGCTGTTATTAGGTGTCAGGAGAGTGAGCAGCTCAAGCGTCAGTGCAAAAGGCTGTTAGTAGGCGTCCAGAGAGTGAGCAGCATAAGGCGTCAGTGCCACAGGCTTTTAGTAAACAATTAATGGGCATATGCATCAAAATTCGGTAAAACAAGTTCTTATTAGCAAAAAATAAGGAATCGCAAATAAGGACTCGCATACCGCGATGCATCAACAGATTCGGTATTAAATACCGAATCGCAAAAAATCGCTAAATAAATCGGAAAACACGATTGCGAGACTCCAAATTAAAGAATAGCAAATAACGAATTAGCAAATGCCGAATCGGTATTTGCGATTTTGGTATTAGCGAATTCGTTAAAAAAATAAGTTGCATCAGCAGCAGGTTGATGACATCACAAGCAGGAAGTAACACAGCCCATGCTACATTCAGTGCTATTGCACAGACATCCAGGATGGAGACGGATGCACCCCAGGACAAGGACACGCCCAGGAAGAGGAAGCAAAAGTTTTCTGATAAAGAACTTGAGCTACTCATCGAGGGGGTGAGCAGCAAACATGAAAGGCTGTTTGGCAAGCTGTCCCTAAAGATGCCTGAGGCAGAGAAGCGCATGATCTGGCTGCGTATCTAGGAGAGGGTAAATGCTGTAGGTGTCACCCACCGCAGCATTGACGATCTGAAGAAGAGGTGGTATGACCTCAGGAAAAGGGCAAAGGAGAGGATTGCAGGAAGGGTGAAGGATGCAGCTGGCACAGGAGGGGGAACATCCAGCGTCACACCAAACACAGCCCTCGAGGACCTCGTTGAGGCTACCATTGAACCAGAAGCTGTTGTGGGGGTCACCCAATTGGACACTTCCGGCGCTGCAGCAGGAGGACAAGGTATTTTGCATGCCAGTGCAGATACGCAGCGTGTTGTCTACCCCTGCCCATTCCCCCAGGCCAAACACAGTGCACATGCAGCCGTGCCTAACGCATATCCCCTCACCAGAGTGTTGCATCATGGGAGTTATAGTCACATCATGAAAGTGTGCATGTCTGATCCCTGATGTTAATGAAATGAAACCAGCAGCACAGGCCCAAATGTCAGTCCAAATGTGACCTTTATGTAGATGAAAGTATGCAATACAGATACATCCTGACAAAATAATAACAATGCACTGTTTCACACACAGATGCATCACCCCTGGATTCAGATGACAGCGGACGCCTCATCATCTCTGAAACCCCAGTATTGACCGATTCTGAGACTCCGCAGGGATGTCAACCCACGACACCACCATCACCACCACCACCATCACCATCACCACCACCACCATCACCACCACCGCAGACAACCCCACCACCACCACCACAGCGGACAACAACACCAACACCACCGCCGCGGAAAAAAACACAAAGCCGCAGGGCAAATGTCCCCTCCCTGCAGGTGATGGAGACGGAGCAGAGGCCAGCAGCCACAAATGTTCCACGGCAGTCAGTCGTCACTCCGCCAGCTCAAACACCAGCTCGTGTCCGAGTCCGACAGCAGGGTAGGCCCCTGGGTAGAGCTGCAGAGAGATCTGAGGATCCAACACACGGCTACGGAGTGGTTGAGACACGGATGCTGCGTGACCAGCGCCTGCAGGGGAGACACATGGGTGCTATAAACATTAACATATCAAAATTGGCAAACAAAATTGGCACCATGACTGACGCTGTGCGTGAGATGACCACAGCCGTTGCTGAGGGTAACAGAGACATGAAACTGTGCCTGCAGGATCTCACATGTGCGGTCATAGCAGGGCAACTGAGCGAGCGCAGGAGGCATCGGCAGACCATGCTCCGTTCCAATGCCTCCATTAGGGCCATCACTAAGCTGTGCAACAGCACAGCTGTACTATCACGCAGATCTGTGTCCCTGCAGGTCGACTTGGGCCATTACTGTGGAGATGTGGCAAAGTCCTTAGAAAAAGTGACCACTGCAGTGGAGCATCTGCAGTCTGGGACTTTTAGTGCAAGCAGTTTGGGAGTGGAGGAGGGGAGTGAGGCTGCTTCATGCGTCAGCATTGTCTCTGTGTCCTGGAGGCCAGCGAGAGGAGGCGAAGTGCGCGCAGCTCCACAGCCACTGACACACATCGTGGTGATGTGGAGGAGTCACGCAACAGGAGGCTGGGGGTACGTGGGAAGCGCAAATAACCATGTTCCATTGGCTCCCTGGCCATGGTGACGTAACCATGGGCCACCTATACTACCAAAAGATACTCCCGTGATGACAACGGACATGTATCCCAAACTATTTTTTTAATCTGCGTCATGTTGGTGTCTAATTTATATGCACCTGACAAGTGCTCATGTGCATTAAACATTTGCAAACAAGATCATGTTGTGATGGCTCATTCATACATGTCTCAGAAGTGATGTTGTGTGATGTATATCCGCCTCCTTTGGCCTTCAGCTGTGTTAGGCACGTGTGCCTGTTGGTGTTGTGGGGGTGTTGCTGTGCACGTAAGTCGTCCTCTCCATCCACCTCTATTGGTATCCCCCTTCTTGAGGCAATGTTGTGCAGCATGGCGCAGACCGCTATTATCCGGCAGCAGGTCACTGGGTCATACTGCAAGGCACCTCCTGTCTTGTGTAGTATCCGGAAGCGACTCTTGAGGATGCCAAAGTTTCGCTCTACCATATTCCTGGTGCTGATGTGTGCTGTGTTGTAGCGCTGCTCCTGAGGTGTTGCTGGGTTGAAGTAGGGAGTGAGGAGATATTCCCGCAAGGCGTAGGCGCTGTCACCTGCAGGGTGGGGAGCAAAGGGTTAGCAGCATGAATACAATTACATATGTGAGGATAGAGTTAATGATGAGGCATTAGTATGTACCTAGTTAGTGTCCCTCTCCAAATTCACCGTTGATCAGATGCCTGTGGATGCCACTGTGTCTGAATATGTATGCTTCGTGTGTGCTTCCTGGAAATTGGGCTACAATGTCCGTTATGATGTGCTTGGCATTGCACATGACCTGCACGTTGATGGAATGATATGACTTCCGGTTGCGGAAGATGTATTCGTTGGCTGAGGGGGGACAGATGGGGACATGCGTGCAGTCAACGCATCCTATCACATGGGGAAATTGTGCCACCTGGTAGAACTCCTTTTTGGTGCGGGTCAACTGCTGTGGGGTTGTGGGGAAGGTGATGTGGTGATGTATCAATGTCAGCATGGCATCTAGGAATTTGTGGAAGAAGCGTGAAAGTGCGCTTTGCGACACGCCTCCGGCTTCTGCTATGACCCCCTGGAAGCTTCCAGACGCCAGCAGGTGCAGGCTGCATAGGACCTGGATATGGGCTAGGATGCCATTGGTCCTACAGGTCTGGTGCTGCAGTAGTGGTTCCAGGTCAGCAATGAGGCGCATGATCATAGCCCGGTTCAGCCTGTACTTGTCGTAGATCAGTTCCTCTGTCTGGCCCAGCAATGTGATGCGCACCCAGAAAACCCTGTCCTGGATCATCCTCCTGCGCTGTGCAAGAGCGTTGATTCTCCTCTTCCTAGCAAGCATGTAGGGGGTAGCCATTTTGGTAGACATACAGAGTCTCCAGAGGCATATTTGAAGGGTTTCTGATTGTCTGCACGTGTATACTTTTTTAAAAAAAAATTCTTCCTTCCAAAAACTTTACCTCCAGTTTGAGATTCCCATTATTTTGCTCATGCAAAATAGCGATTTTGGCCATTTTTGGTATTTGCGAGTTTTGATGCATTTCGTTGCGATTTTTTAATAGCGATTAGATATTTCCGGGGGCTGATTTCTTTCTGGTTATTACCGATTGGCTAATTTGCGATTTGAGGTTATTTTGCGATTCTTTATTTTTTAGGATTTGGGGTTGATGCATTGGATTTTCAGGTTTTGGGTTCCGTATCGGCCTGTTTTACCGATTCGCTATTTTACCGGGAGCTATTTTGTTTGATGCATTTGCCAGTAAATTAATCAAACGAATTTCCTTCCGTGCCCTGCATCGCATTTTGCGATGCAGGGCACGGAACGAAATTCGTTTTATTAATGTAATTGTTTACTTACCTGCAATCATCCAGAATCTGGTGTTTATCACCCCCACCCTGCCCTTCCCCCACCCACCACTGCCTGCCCGCCCCACCGCAACTCCCTCCACGGGCCTGACGCAGGGTCTAGTTTTTACCCCAGGCCAATTCTGCCCACCCTTGAAGCATGAGACCCCCACCAGCCAGCATAAAAAGGAATCTGTTAAATTGACCCATTTTGTCCCAGCTGCTCTTTTTCTATGAATAGGCCCCAAAGTGTCTCTCTCATACAAATCGTCTCAGTGAGGCCCAGTTCCCCCTGGGCCCCCCACTCCCTCGATCTGCACGTCGTCTCTTACACACACGAAGATGCTGCAAGAATAGCAATACCACAAGAACAGGGATCTTCCTAAGCTAAAAGAGACATCACGCAATACCTGATGATCCACTTGCCGTCTGTCATCTATCATATTAGTGTATCTGTTGCTAGCCATAATGTAACTAAGACATGCGACCAATATCTTTCTAAATGTTTCTCCTTTTTTTTATAAAAATTTCCCTGAAGTGACGCAAATCCTGGTCAATCGGTGTGCAATTTCATTATGATTCACGGTCAAACTTCCTGTGACCTTTTGAGAAACATAGCGTGGGTGAAACTTCTGTGTTCTTAAAAATGTTCCAGACAAGACCAAAATGTGTCATGTCCTGTACAGACACCTGATAATGTCGTCATCCTCATATCAATAGTTCATCAGTAAAAAAAAAAGTATAAAAATCTGTTCCTCAGACCATCCAACAGACGACCTCGTGGCAGTGACCCGTTGGGTCACTGGCGCTTGTGTTGTTTCCTTCAGCCTATCTATGCACCTTTGGCTGAAGCTCTAATTCTTTCTGACACTTTAAAATTGTATTTTTCTCTCTCCTCTGCTCTGTCTTTATTCTAAAAAACTTTATTGCTATTGCAAAGCAATAACGTTGTTCCACCCACACTTGACAGGTACATTAAGAGCTTTGCAGTCAAGAGTAGGTTTCATCCCCTAAGTAATTTAAATTGTGCCGCCGTAATAATGCTGGCCCCTCACATTAAACTATTCAATCTGCAGGAATTATTTTCTTCATGAAGGCGGGTTTCAAGTTCTCTATATGTTCATAGAATGTATTCTGTGTCCTTCTTAAATTCTAGCTCTAACTGATTTAAATGTGATTTCAATGGATCATTCCAGCTTGCCTCACAGCACTTTAGAGGCAAGTTCTATTTAGCATATACTCCTGGCAGAGTGAAGCCAGATTGTCTTAAAGAATATTCACTAGAAATGCATTTTATCGAAATACATGTGTTTTGTGCAATAAAATGTCACCCAACTGTAATCTTTGTTGCTTGTTCCTTATTCCCCAGTGAAGTATTGCGTCGGTGACATGTGCCCAGCGGCTCAAAACCACAGGGCAGGGTGGTTTATGGTTTGTAACTCGTGACCACACCCCTGAGGGCTTCAATTCACCCTTCATCAGCTGGCGCCCGAACGTCCATCATACCACATACGTCTGCAGTGGGTTTGGCGCACACCACAGACAGGTTCCTGAGAGCACCGCCGCCGCTCCTTGGGGCAGAGACCACGGGTAAGACCAGGGGTTTTGTACTTCCTTGGATTTCCTGGGTCTCTGCTGCCTGGGGGTGCGACTGACTCTTTTGTGGACTGTCTCTGGCTGTCACCTGTCCCTGTGGCGCTATCTCTGGTCATGATTTGAACCCAAAATGTCTGTCCCTTTGTGTGGTCACAATTTGTCACTTTGTCAGAGGCCAGTATCGGCTTTTCTGCTGCTTATTAGTTCATACCAGTTGTGCTTTCAAGGTTGGGGGTTTTCCTGTTTTGCACTCTTGTTTGCCCTGCCGGTTCCGGTCCGGAGGGGATGGTTATAGCGTCAGTGGTTCTAGGTTTTTGATCCCTCTCCAGTTAGAGTCTGTGTGCAGGGTGTCCGCCGGAGCCTCTGTGTCCGGGGTCGGAGTTAGAGTCTCCCCTAGTTCTCCATTTTCGCATTATGGTTTGACGTGCGATTGCATTTTGTTCTTTGCCATATTCTAGGTTGATAACACATTACTACTTTGCACATTGTATTGTATTGTATCTTTCTATTTTCTTGTGTGGTCACAGTTTTTTGCCTTCCTGTCAGATATAGCGGCTGTGTGCGGTCCCCTTGTGGCTAGCTCTGGGTAGGACTCAGAACTCCCCCCCACCCCCGCAGCATTGCCTATGGTCACGATTCACGAACCCTCTATGTATCTCAGTGGTCCCGTTTTGAACGCTTCCTTGTCAGGTGCCCTGCTCGAGTGCTATTTAAAGCTCAACGTGTGTGGCTTGTGGCTTGTCGCCTCCCGGCTGGTTCGAGCACGGAGGGAGCGAGTTGCGGTGTAATTTCCTGTGGTATCGACTAACCCCCCTGGCTTCATGATCCCTCTCGGCAGTTCGAGTCTGCGAGATTGGGTGTATTCCGGCAGGTCCGGAATCGGGTTCGAGTCCCAGCCTCCTCTTTTGTGGGGAGGTTCGCGCTTCCCTACCCCAGTTCGAGTCTAGGGGTACTGGGTGTTTCCTGGGTGTGTCCAGGTGTTCGGCTTTGGGGTGTGGTTGACACGTGATTGTGTAGTGTTCGGCTTTGGGGTGTGGTTGACTCGTGATTGTGTTGTCTTGGACACATGCTTTTCCTTTGATGCTGCTTGCCACCACCTACTGTGGTTTTCTTGCTAAGTGCCCTCACTTCATCTATGCTCCTGCTCTACATCTGCTTAAGCACATTATTGCTCCTAAGTGCTGGCTCTCCACTGTACTGTTCCTAAGTGAGGTGGGTCCTGAGAGGTACTTTTTGACCCCACGTTCGAGTCTTGGGAAGTATATATTTATTCACCTGTACAAAATATTTGTATTAGTATTGTATTTTACTCTTGCTACACTGGCTTCCCACTCGCTTCGTGAGCTCTGTGCGTTATTTATTATTATTATTTTGTTCCCATTAAGGTTTTCACCTTGTGGTCTCCGTCTCTGGCCTGTGTTTTCTTTCACGGGCATTCTTCTTGTCTGTATTTCCTCTCTGCGAGGATTGGGTGTCATTATTTTAGCTTTTGTTAGACTGCTCATTCTCTCTCACTGTTTGCACCATCTCCGCAGTGTTGTCGAGCGACTGATAGCCAAGAAGGGGTGGGCACGTATTTAATTAGTCCACCGAACCCCTTGACACACTCGTCACATCCTCTATATTCGTGATAGCCAACACCACCACACATATTATAAATTGCTCTATGCATCTGGTGCATGACGTTCCTGTGGCAATACATAATACCACTTTTAACACAATAAAAAGGCTTGATAGCAAGAGCCGAAAGCGCCTAGCTAAGGCTTGGAACATTCTAGGGTTCCTGTTCACTCCTAATACCCAGGTGACCGTCTCTACTATTTCCATGACTGACGTATTTGCCTGCACACATGCATTTTTCTGCAACGGGCCTAGCCCATCTCAGTCCACTCATTCTATAACTCATTCAGATTATCAGGGTCCATCACACGGCTCAAATTCCATTGTCATCTCTGATGAAGAAGACGCAGAATAATCGGATTCTACGCAGTCTGTTGTAAGTCCACTCATTCGGCACTACTAAAACAAAAAGCCCTATGCAGAATATTCAGGCAGTGTTTGAGAAAGGAACACTACATCGATTCCCCAACTTTCCCAACATCTAGGGTAAAGATACATAAGCAGGGCACACCCAAGCAATAAAATAGCATCTCTCCTCCCAGGTTCACAGTGATCAACATAGATACTAGTGTCCCTATGAATATGATACTGAGTTCTACTATATATAAGAATACATACTGCCTTTCACATATACTTTATCTTAAAAAAATTGAAAGTTGGGAAACACTGCTAATTCTGTCAAGCTGTTGAACATAATACTCACTTCGGTCTAAAATTTCCTATGCCAGTTGTATTGACCAGTACCACCCTGGTTGCTGCACAGAATGAAGGATTACAAGACAGTATATACCCCTGTGTCCTTAAGGGTATAGTAGAGGGACCTATACCAGATCTCAATTATAGCAGCTAGAATAAGAGTGGCCCAGGCAGAATGTGGTTCACACCAGAAACACACCATTGATCTTGCATTTGTACATTTAAGGGGGGGTTTAACATGGAATGCTTCAAGATGGGCAATGAATAGTGGCTGAAGATTCAATGACTCTAACACCAAAGAAATAATATGAGGAATAAGCCTCCCAATGCTGCATGATTTATTTACAAAAAAATAAGCTTTACATATATTGGCAACTTCAAAAATTGTTCCTTCAAAAATAACATTACGTGTTCAGAAAATATCTATATTTTCTATCAGATATATGCTCTCCAATCTTGATATACATACATTAATTCAACAAAGCACAAAATAGGTTTTAATTTCGTAAATTGAGCCACATACTAGAAAGCTACCAGTGGCTCAAGAGCTACTGGTTGGAGAAGCTTGTTGCAATTGCTAAGCAGTGGTGGTTGACATGAGCATGTAGTGTGTTTTTCATTATGGGTCACATTTTGAAGTATTTCCATAGATTTAAAATATTATTCTTTGCACTTGAATGAGGTTGATTTGCACTCCAGAAATGAGCATTTAAATGGATTAATACCCTCGACCCCCCCCCCTATCTCTATCTTTGTGTGGTCACACTTTGTAGTTTTTTTCTCGCAAATACCAGTTATAATTTACAGTACCCGTTTCAGTGGTTCCTGTGGTTTCAAAAATTTGCCTTTCAACTCCGTTACTTTGTGGCGTTACACTTCTGTGGTGTACTCCTGTATATTTAGACTCCCTCAGCAGCTCAAGGATTGTATGGGGTCCAGGGGTTTAATTCCTGGACAAATGATTTGATGTGCCTATACTCAGTGTGATTTCCTTAGTGTAATTTCCTTGTATAATAACTGCCTTACACTCCGGTTTCGTTTCCATTTTTTCATTTCATAACAATGTAATTTCATCTTCATTGTGCTGTCCTATATATAGACATCATTTAAGGGTTTTTTATTCCTCATGCTTTCAAAATTAAACGATGTCCTTTAGGCACCTGGCCTCTCCCAAATTCATTTCTCACCCCTCCTTCCATTGTCGGAAGGACGGCAAGGCGAGACTTACTGCCTTTGTCAGCTTGCAATTTGCGCGCACAAAAAGAGGAAGTGCTCTGTGCTCTGTGTCAACAATTTCCTGCCACAGTGGTTCACTTCGCCGCATGGCACTTCACCCAACACGATATTAAACACCGGTCTTCCACAGTCTCTCTCTCCTTCACATCTGCTGAACAACACACCCCTCTTTCTCTCTCCTTCACTACTAACAGTTCTCTCTCTCTCCAGCTCGTCCCCCAGATGCCCCCTCTACTCTGTGCTGTGCAGCAGCACACGTCATACTTCCATTTTTCTCCCGGGGAAGGATATTACTTTTTTTTGCCTCCATCTAAAAATACGTTTTCCATTGTTTTTGCTTTCTGTCTGTTTATGTGTGTGCTTCATGGTTATCTACAAACTGACTACATGTGCCTTGCCCTTCGCCCACTTCCAGTAAATTCTTTTGCCTCTCATTTTGCGCCTGCAAACTGATTGCCAAAAGAGGAGGGGTGAGAACTGTATTCCATCCTGGCACTTGACTCCCTTTTGCTACCCCCCCCCCCACACCGGTCATGCTCCACCTCTCCTTATCTCCGTAATGTCCAGCACCCCCCCCCCACATATCCTTCATTGCACTATTCAGTTCTCTCACGGTTACCTGAATTAATTCACAATACCGCTACCAATGTATTGGTACATCGGCCCAGTATGAGCGTCTACTTAACGACCAAGATGCTGAATATGTCAAAATACTCCGTAGGTCAGACGAGGAAAGAGCGAAGAAAAATGAGCAGGCCCAAGGTACATTTAAATGTTATGTTAATAACATGCCCTGGATACCCCCACTGGCTGTAGGGGGAGGAAGTATTTTGCAGGCATTAATTGACCACATCACACAGCAACGTTTTTTATGTTTTCTGGTTGCTATTACACCCTATTACACCCTATTACACCCTAATAGTACTTACTAGTATAGTCTAGGTTCTTCAAAGTTGCAGGAAATATTGTGTACCTATACTGGAAGGTGAGTGTACTAAAATGCTTTCAAGCAGTACATAAGCCAGGGACTACAATAATGGGTATGCATTGACAAAGCCAAGAGGGTAACAAATAATTTTGAGACCTACTGAATTTGCCAATGCTTGTTTATTTTTATGTTGCAAAGAATGGTGCCTACCTTATGTTGGGTTGGGTGAAATATTTTTTGCATTCTGTTTTGTGAACATTTTATTTTGAAAGAAAAGAATTATCGGTCTTGCGTTGAAGCTTCTGCAAATATTTGCATCTAATTGGGGCACTGCTGTGAGCAATATGCATAGCATCACATTGCTAAATATTGAAAATAAGTGTACACATTTTTATACTCTAACAAGTATCAAAATTGCAGTCTGGGCTTAAAAGATTTACCTAGAGCACTCATCCTAATAATACAGCCTTTTGCATTAGTGAACAAAAAGAATACAATGTAACACAGGGATGCCAATATAATGTTTAGGCTGTTTTCTTCATTTGGAGCGCCCTTCTTACGTCAGCTGGCAAACATACAGCATGCACCAGTTCAGTAATAGCACATTTATTGAAAGGTCTGTTGCTATTAAAAAGAGTTTAAATTGTAGAATGTGCTGCACACACCTCCTCCAAGGACTGTATATCACGAGGTAACCGGTTGTATGTACACAATGGTTCAAATTGCTTCTTCTCCACATGATATCACGATATGAAGATAGGAGATAATGAGATGTACTATTTCCCTAAAGTCTTTTTCATTGTCTATGACTTATAGGATGTGATCAGATTGTTACTGTGTTTTTCTAAAATGCTGGTACTTAGGTTAAATGCACATGAAATGGACTGCTTCATCTCACCTTGGTGCCGGGACTAATCATAGCCCCCTATTTGAGACTGCAAGTACGTGTTGGTACAACTATCCAAACACTGCAATGTATAAACTTTTTTCCAAAATGCCTCCTGAAGGAGTTCATTCCACACTTTTAAGTGCCTATGCTTTTGTGTTCTGACAATTGACCACCGTTCATCTCACATGTCATTGAAGGGGTGTGCAAGGGGCGAGGAGCTACACAGACTGGATTGATGCACTTCCACTTGCTCTGTTGTCCATGAGTGGCACTACAACGACTAACATTGTTAAGTTCTGAAAGGCCTTCCTGAAGAAGGGACACCAGAAGTCTGGCTAGACAAAGGAGGGCAAGCTCAACTTGCATCAAGAGTGTCATCTAAGGTACCCCACAGGTACAATATGCACTCCAGCAGACCAGCAACGACAAGATGGATTAGAGGAGAGGCAGATCCCTGCTTGCTGCAGGCCAGGCTTCCTCCAGGAAAGCACAACTCAACGGAGGCAGCTCCCTGCTAAACCAGAGCAGGCCAGGCCTCTTGATACTATCATCCAAGGACCCCTACGTTCTCTTCCAGTGCTAGTGACTGACTTTCTTGATCCATGGTTCTCTTACAAAGAAAGCATTGACTCCGCCCCATGAAAAGCACCAAGTGGGGATGTTATCCCAAGATCATCCTGATGGGTTGCATGTGCTACACAGCAGAGGAAGAAAGAGTGTAAGCAGACCCCAACGATACATCACCTAAAGACGTCTGGAACTTCAAATGCCCCAACCCCTCAATCTGCAAGTTGTGACGAGATATCTTTTCCGTCTTCATCACTTTGTTTTTTCATATTTGAAAGTGCCTAGGTAATAGAAGTGCTTGCAAACCTCTCAAATTACCTGAAGACAGGCACCAACGGTTACTTTGTCTGTTTACAGAAATGATCACTGAAGATCTGTTTAATTTTTCAGTTTAAGTTTTGAAAAGACTTAAAGTACAGCAGAAAATAAGACATTCTTCCAACTAATCACACCAACCACACGTACCAACGATTGGAACAATGCCTCAAGACTTTCAGAACAAAGAATAAAAATGATAATGAGTGCTACTAGCAGTATTGAACACTATTTACTGCCATTATAATGACTATAAATGTATTATGATCACAGTGCTATACAGAAGATACTGATTAAATAAGACAGAGATATTGTACTAAAATTGAATAGCCAGCACCACATGTCCGTAGCACTTCCTGCACCTCCTGAGAATGGCAGAATTGAAACGGAGCACGTATAATTTCGTTCTTTTTGAGATGAACGAAAAGGGGGGAGATGACGCAGGGTCTAGTTTTTATCCCAGGCCAATTCTGCCCACCCTTGAAGCATGAGACCCCCACCAGCCAGCATAAAAAGGAATCTGTTAAATTGACCCATTTTGTCCCAGCTGCTCTTTTTCTATGAATAGGCCCCAAAGTGTCTCTCTCATACAAATCGTCTCAGTGAGGCCCAGTTCCCCCTGGTGTAAAGAACCAAAGGTGTCCCAAATCAATGGACCGTATCGTCCTTTTACTGTGTCAATATTGAAAGACAGCACACCATACTATCGGAGGGAAAGGCAGAATTCTATAACCTACTCGTCAAAAAACAGTATCAGCCAGGGACAGTTGCAATCAATTAATACATTGCATATAATTATAACATGAGAGAAAGTAATAAAACTTGTCAAAGTATATGTTGGTAAAAAGTTCGAGTTGAATTTATTACATCATCCACTTTCAATACATATAAAAACAATAGTTTAAAAACATTACAATTCATTAAAATTTTACTCAAAACACATGATAAAACAAAAGGAATCAACAGGATCAATTTTACTCAAAGTGCATGGAAAACAAGAAGAATCAACAAGGTCGACGCGGCGTTTCGGCTTTCTTTTAGTATGCCTTCATCAGGACTGATTCTAAACAAGTGAGACATATGGAAACACAAAGTTACCAGCCATTTTTCCCAAAAGCTTGTGAGAGTTGGTTTAAACTCAAGAGAGGACTGGGAGAAAATCATCAAATGATGGAAACTACTGAAGAATAGGTATGGTATACAAATATCAAAAAATCACCTTCTAGGAAAACCAAAAAGATGTGGAGTGTAGCCTGGTGTTTGGCTGTTTGACAGATCAAAAACAAATATGTAATATCTATTGAGAAATGGCAATAGATCTATGTATTTCATGGTGTACGAAAATGAGGTGACTATTTGAACGTATGGATGTAAGTGATGTGACTTGTCCCGAGCTTGAAAGGAAATGCTCGCTATGCAGGTTCACCTCCTCTTCAGAATGGTGCATATTAAGCAACTGAGGAGAATATCTTGTAAACGGGGGAATAATCCATAGAATAGAAAACTAAGCCCTACTATTTCAAACAAACAAAGAAGACATTAGCTAACATTCGGTAATAACTGGCAAAGTCTGCTGTACCTTCCGATAAATATGAAAAAGATACAACAACACGAGCAAGAAAAGGCAAGGAATCGTGTTTGCATTATTGCCAAATAAACGGCAAAGATGCGGGTCTTTAGATGCTCTGGGCAATACAACTGTAATAGCAACCAATGACAGGATCTTCTACCTTTTTTTAGAAACAATCGAATGAGAAACTATGCACAGAGACGTTCGATAACATATACGACGCTTTTCCGACTTTGAAACTTTGGACCAATTATCCTGTAGTATAAAGAAGCTCGATCAGGGTTTTGTTTTGGTATACGAACCCGGATCAACGTGACGGATACTGACATCCCCTTGGAAACGCGTTATAGATATCATCCAATGAGAATAGCCTCCCTTAAGAAAATGACCCAATGAGAAGGCTTGCAGTCGCGTTCAGTAACCGTGACTACGATATTCCGATTGGACACTGGGGGTCCAATCAGCGCATGAGAAAAAGGCGGCCAATGAGAGGTCAGGTTGCATAAAAACCCAAAACGAACTGACTAGGACTATTCCCTTACGCGTGAAATTGAAGAAACAACAAGCGGAAGTTCTGCCAGGAGACAGGAGCAGGGAGGCCGGTTCGAGCACTCAAGGTAAGCTACTAAACAAAAACTCGGGAAAAACAACATTAGTCTCTATGAATAATAAAACGGCCAGATAGCTAGGCGGAGAATAGGGACCTATAGGGAGTATTTGTTTTTTTAAATACACTTAGACTATCAAGGCAATATTTGAATCATGGTAAGAACGCTAAGACAACATGAATGTTGGAGCGGGATTACAGAGTTGCAGTTACAGGGACTGGCTAGGCCTTGACTGATCTGGGTGCAGTTTGTTTCTGAACGATAATAGCAGTAAGAAGGTAATAATGGTAACTCAACATGGGGCTAAGAGTAGTAATGTATAGGGAACTTAGTACCAATACTAAGAATAACAATTAAGCTTTAGAGATAATCGGTATAATAATAATCAAAATTAATTATATGTAATGAATACTTCCACAGAAAAAATTCGTGAGGTCAACCCCGAATTCGTTCGTTTTGATCCCCGCTGCATGGTTGTCCCAAGTAATAAGAGGCCCCATACTGCAAAGTTGGATCATACAACTCCTATGGTGAGTGAAAGGTGTGAATATAATCCTATCATTACAATTTAATTGCAATATGTGAATACTGGTAATTTGAACATCAATTCTCAACCTTGTAGGAAGAAGATTCCATACTACCTATACATAAAAACGGTGGCTCCTCCTGGCAGACACATACATACAGGATTATTTATTACTAACAGGTTTGTCACATGATAATTTTGAAGCCCTGGTGGGATGGTGTCTTAACAAAGCAAACAAGGGTGGTAAATTCCCCTCTTATATTTACAGACATAAGAGAACCCGTTCCTACATACATAGATGGGATCAAAGAAACTGGGTACATATCCATCTCGATAGAGGTATGCAAAGACAACGCCCCATAAACGTATAATAATAACAGCGATTAATTAGGACTATATTGTTAATGCCCTAATTTCTTATCTAGAAACAGCAGGCACTTGCGAAATTGAAAAAAAGCACCCTGCGGCCGGACACCAGTCCAAGAGTCCATAAGACTTATTGATCGACCTAGTGATTTCGAGCTAGGCGCAACCTGAAATAAGGTATGTTAGTGCTCCATAAAAATATGCACTACTACTGTGTCATTACTGTAAGGATACAGCATTGTATCAAGATCCGAGGGAGAGGCAACCAACATCATGTATAACCAATTGCTAGTGCAATTAATCTACAGCGTGGTATTGAGTTGAGTTAAAAGATATTAGAATCTGAACATATGTATTTAGATGAATATAGAATCCTGACAATATATTATCTTTTTGAAAACATTTTTACGCTGTTTTTGTAATAATAGTACAACCGTGGGAAAAGATATCAGTTTTGTGTAGAAAAGAGAGACTAAACTTGTGCAAGCTTTTGGGAAAAATGGCTGGTAACTTTGTGTTTCCATATGTCTCACTTGTTTAGAATCAGTCCTGATGAAGGCATACTAAAAGAAAGCCGAAACGCCGCGTCGACCTTGTTGATTCTTCTTGTTTTCCATGCACTTTGAGTAAAATTGATCCTGTTGATTCCTTTTGTTTTATCATGTGTTTTGAGTAAAATTTTAATGAATTGTAATGTTTTTAAACTATTGTTTTTATATGTATTGAAAGTGGATGATGTAATAAATTCAACTCGAACTTTTTACCAACATATACTTTGACAAGTTTTATTACTTTCTCTCATGTTATAATTATATGCAATGTATTAATTGATTGCAACTGTCCCTGGCTGATACTATTTTTTGACGAGTAGGTTATAGAATTCTGCCTTTCCCTCCGATAGTATGGTGTGCTGTCTTTCAATATTGACACAGTAAAAGGACGATACGGTCCATTGATTTGGGACACCTTTGGTTCTTTACACTGCGTTTCTTCCCCCCAGTCCCTATAAAATCCTGTGAGGGGTCCTCCTTCCTTTTCATTTTAATTCCAGTTCCCCCTGGGCCCCCCACTCCCTCGATCTGCACGTCGTCTCTTACACACACGAAGATGCTGCAAGAATAGCAATACCACAAGAACAGGGATCTTCCTAAGCTAAAAGAGACATCACGCAATACCTGATGATCCACTTGCCGTCTGTCATCTATCATATTAGTGTATCTGTTGCTAGCCATAATGTAACTAAGACATGCGACCAATATCTTTCTAAATGTTTCTCCTTTTTTTTATAAAAATTTCCCTGAAGTGACGCAAATCCTGGTCAATCGGTGTGCAATTTCATTATGATTCACGGTCAAACTTCCTGTGACCTTTTGAGAAACATAGCGTGGGTGAAACTTCTGTGTTCTTAAAAATGTTCCAGACAAGACCAAAATGTGTCATGTCCTGTACAGACACCTGATAATGTCGTCATCCTCATATCAATAGTTCATCAGTAAAAAAAAAAGTATAAAAATCTGTTCCTCAGACCATCCAACAGACGACCTCGTGGCAGTGACCCGTTGGGTCACTGGCGCTTGTGTTGTTTCCTTCAGCCTATCTATGCACCTTTGGCTGAAGCTCTAATTCTTTCTGACACTTTAAAATTGTATTTTTCTCTCTCCTCTGCTCTGTCTTTATTCTAAAAAACGTTATTGCTATTGCAAAGCAATAACGTTGTTCCACCCACACTTGACAGGTACATTAAGAGCTTTGCAGTCAAGAGTAGGTTTCATCCCCTAAGTAATTTAAATTGTGCCGCCGTAATAATGCTGGCCCCTCACATTAAACTATTCAATCTGCAGGAATTATTTTCTTCATGAAGGCGGGTTTCAAGTTCTCTATATGTTCATAGAATGTATTCTGTGTCCTTCTTAAATTCTAGCTCTAACTGATTTAAATGTGATTTCAATGGATCATTCCAGCTTGCCTCACAGCACTTTAGAGGCAAGTTCTATTTAGCATATACTCCTGGCAGAGTGAAGCCAGATTGTCTTAAAGAATATTCACTAGAAATGCGTTTTATCGAAATACATGTGTTTTGTGCAATAAAATGTCACCCAACTGTAATCTTTGTTGCTTGTTCCTTATTCCCCATTGAAGTATTGCGTCGGTGACATGTGCCCAGCGGCTCAAAACCACAGGGCAGGGTGGTTTATGGTTTGTAACTCGTGACCACACCCCTGAGGGCTTCAATTCACCCTTCATCAGGCCGCAGCTGACCACAGACTGTTAGTAGGTGTCAGAAGAGTGAGCAGCACAAGACGTCTGTGCCACAGGATGTTAGTTGGTGTCCAGAGAGTGAGCAGCACAAGGCGTCAGCGCCACAGGCTGTTAGTAGGCGACCAGGAAGTTTTAAGTACAAGCATCAGTACCGCAGGCTGTTAGTAGGTGTCAGGAGAGTGATCAGTACAAGCGTCAGTGCCAGAGGCTGTTAGTAGGTGTCCAGAGAGTGAGTAGCAAGAGTGATAATTGCCACAGTCTGTTAGTAGGTGTCAGGATGAGGAAAATTGAATTTTGCCTTGCCATATGTGCCTACGTGTTCCCCATCCTATGTTATATGTGCATGATCGATATGCATATATCCCCCTATGATCGATTAAAGACGCAATTATAGTTGTGTCCAACTCTAATATGCCAGTTTCCAGTTCTCGTGAAAGCTACGAGTATTAGGCCTATGTTGCCACGTTTCACAGTGTGCACGTTAATTCACCGCATTGTCCCCGTTTTCTAGGCCTCAAAGGGCCCGGACACCAGATTCAAGCTCCAGTCTCCTGAACCCTCTCCGAGGAGCGATACAGCCCCCACCTGCATCCCTGACCCTTCACTTACTTCCTGCCGCGCAGCGCGGTGCCCGGCCTGGCTCTGCCTGCCTGTCTGCCAAGAATATGTTATGCTTCTAGTTATCAGTTCAGCTTTCCTTCTCCGCATTCCTAAGCTACTGAACCGCATAAACAGTTTCAGCTATGGTCTAGTCTTTCTGTCTCCATGTAAGAGAAATACGGTATTAATATTCATAGAATATTCCTAGCACACGCAATACATGTAGAATATATGCATGCACCAGCCTTAGTGTCAAGTAGCCTTTGCCCTGATAACTTTTAGATTCTATCAACATGTACTCCAAACACCAGATACCAGATATGCTATAGGTACATGTCGTCCTGACACCGCAGACTTTAGTCTCCTCTTCTAGTGCAGAAGTCATAGCCCCCAGTTCTCCCTAGTAACATGTCATTGCCCGTTTGCGCGCACCACTAGGTTAAAGGTCCCAGCTTCTCAGGTAGCCCCCTCCATGTTTCCGCCCATTCATGACACTTCTATGACGTTTCTCATCACATGTCTCAGTGCACGCCCTGTGCACGCCTTCTTTTGCGCCCATGTGTTCTTATCTTACGTTTGTCACAAGTTACGCCTACTGTATGTAATGTATTTGAAATGTTTTACTATATATATGCTGCACTGTCGATGAAATGGTGCAGCTGCCTTCCTTCCTATTTTATTTCAGGCTGTCCCGTTCCAGTCCCTTCCCTTTTGCCTGAATAAAGCCTGTTCAACTCGGACACATCGGATCCTGCCTCTTATTTATTGAGCTATCTGTTATTGTTAATATATTCAAAAATAGTACCGGTAATTAATTATTTATTTACCACATAATGGCGCCCGAATAGGGACGAGCCCCTTCCTCACGCGCTGGCGATGCTACGCAGGCCCCCTGACCCTCTGCAACCGTGACGGAACTCTACTGCGCACCGGCAGATATTTCTGCTTCAAGTCTCCCTCAGGCCCACGGAGGAGACGGAGACTGCGGTCCGACATCCAGACGAAGCGGTGTGGAATGCGGTTCGTCCCGACCAGAGCCCAAGCCGAGAGAGCAAGGTCCGAAGTATCCGGAGGCCCACCTGTTTCCGAAGTCCGAAGTTCGTAGTCCGACGTCGTAGCAGTCCAGTCCAGTCCGAGGCCTTCCAGTTTCTGCTTCCCGGTGAGTACCGTCGCGGGGGAAGTATCTAGACAGGATCATTAGTTTGTTCCTGGTCCGTTGGGTTTGGGTACACAGATCCAGTCCGAAGTATTCACCTAGGTGGATACGGTCCGACGTGTCTCTTTATGGGACCGGTATGTTCTGTACTGTTTTAGCAGTGCATCCAGTAATTCTAGTAAGTTTCGTTCTCGAGAAATTCATGTGTTCTGTTTTCAGTGTATCAGGTAGTATTTCTGTTCGAACTGTTATTGATGTATTTTTATGTCGTGGTATGAGTGCTTTGTTCGCTATTTAATTACTGTGATTATTGTGTATTGTGTTCCAAGTGTATTACCGAAATGCCTCTGTTCTCGAAATTATGTCAGTTAAAGACCAGAAAAGGGTTACTCGAAGAAGCAGTTCCTGTCCCTCCTAGGGACAGTCCAGGACATTTTATGTATCACAAGCATGGCTTAGATGCCATAATATATCTAGACTTATGGGCGGACTATACTAAGGAACTAGAAGAGAAATATAGATGGCCCGTATCAGGTACATGGGATGCCGAGTGCATCATGCGAGTAGAAGAAGCATTATGGAAAAAGAAAGCCAGACAGTCCCAGAAAGATGCCATCGAGTTATGGCGCAAAGAATCTCATAAAAGAACCGAAAAAGAATTCAGAAAAACAGAATTAAGTAGGGAATCCTCAGAAAGAGCCCAAGAAAGGGAATTAATTGAAGAAGGTGAACGAGTTAGAGCAGAACAGTCAGACAGACAGAGAAATGCCCTTATTAAAGGTATGTATCCTCTTCTTGCCGAGGGCTTGCCAAAAGCAACCCCGGAAGCACCCTGTAATTTTCCGCCGCCAATGGTCCCGATTAAGCTACGTCATAAACCGACCGCAGCTGACATATTTCTTTCGTCCTATTTGGACGACACAGTCCCAGCCTATGCAAATCCTGTTCCGCCTGCTCCCGTTAATAATGTAATTCCTGTCCCGCCAACTACTGTTCCCGGGGGCCAAGTTCATGTTACGGCACCCCCGGACCAGCCCACAGTACATGCACCCGTTATGCCAGTCACTCTACCAGCCCGTACAGTATTCACCGATGATTCTAGTTTAGGAGCCGCGGGGGGAGGTTCTCCTCGTACCCCGCCTCAACCAAGACGTCTGACGCTACATGAACTAGCGTTACAGCGTACGCCAAAAGTGTCTACATACGTAGATATCATGCGAGGTCTTACTGAATGTCGTTATGATCCAGTTCCAGGCGAGGATCACATGGTCATATATTCATTACGTTTAAGACGGGTTGCCAGCTATTTGGACACCCCGCCCGATATGGGAGAACATCTAGACAGAATATATCGTTTTATCCGTACAGGAGAGAATCCAGGAAGTATTCACGAAGCCATGGTTCAAAGAAAAGTCGAGACTCAGCTCATGATTTTAAAGTTTTTGATTAACTGTTTAATAAGAGAGCAAGATTGTCCAGATAAAGATCAAGAAGAACTGAAAGTCCTGACTAGGTGGAGTGACAATATAGCCGATGGAAAACACAAGACACAAGGTTGTATAGAGAGTATGTACAAGAAAATTTGTAGGGAAATCATAACTATACACGAGAAACGAGAAGCAAAAAGAGCAACCGAGAAAGAGTATGACTCTTCTACTGAAGAGGTAGACGGCGAGAATCCCGACAGAATAGCGTATGTAGGTAGAACTAGACTTCCCGACCGACATTCACGCCTAGATTACAAGAAAGCTTTTCCTCCTCCAGCACCAGAACAGTGTTCTCTTGAGCAAGTATTCCAAGCTACCGATCACATCCTGAAATCACGAATAGGGTATAGCGAGCTTAGTACAATGCATGAACAAGAACTAGCCCGATCAGCAGTCCGATGGACTACTGATTCTACCACTTTTCCAGACGAAATAGTGGCACAAACGTTTCTGAAACTGCCCCCAGCCGAGCAACGTCTGGTGGGCACATATATGATTCAGCACCTCATTACACTGTATGAGGAACAACATTCTGATCCAGGTCCGTTACATGATATATTGAACAAGTTACTCCAGTACAGATGGAAAGGTCTAGGTACCGATGTAATTAGTGTCATTCTAGAACAGCGCCACAAATACCGAACGTTTCTGAATCCACATTTTGTTCACGTCTCACCCCCAGAAAGTAAATCATTCTACATAGACAGACAGAATCCATTACGAGAAGTACATCCAGTCAAGAAAGAGGGTGGTGGTCTAGAACGAGTATTTGTTTACACCCCTATCACGAAAATAGAACTCTTGGAAATGAAAAAGTTAATTCCCTGTCATGATAAAGATCCAGCAGGGTTTCACCGTGAATTAAAGGACATGCTCCGTATGGGAGAATACACGTATCCTGATATCATTAAAATGTTAAAAGTCCTGTTGCCTGCGGGCATATATGAAAAACTCAAAGAAAAAGAATGGGAGGTGGGAGAGAAAAAGATAGATTGGACAGCATTAGAGACTGAAGATAATACACGAGTTCCAGGTACCGGTCTTGGGGATAAAGCTAAAGCTTTGCCTGAATTGTTAATACAAGTCTTGCCAAGATTACTAGCCACGAAAAAGGAAGATTGGGATGCCATCTCAGCCTGTAAACAGAAACAAGACGAAGACACTAGTGATTTTTATTCTAGATTTGAGAAATGTTTTATTATTAATAGTGGTCTGAAAACAAGTAGTGAATCGTACCCTCATCTTTTTGTCACCAAACTAGTCGAGAATTCAAGTCCACAAGTTAAAAATCGAGTACTGAAAGTCGAAAGTACCTGGCAAGCTAATACTCCATCACAGATGCTCCAGATGCTCCAGTATCACCAGAATAGAATCAGGGAAGAGCAGGAACACGAAAAGAGACGTATGAAAGACACGAAAATGAAAGTATTGGTTGCACAGTCTGTTCCACAAGACAGTCAGAAGAGGGGTCCGAATCAAGCCAGTCATCCTGCAGCTCCCGTTAAAGGGACATGCAATTACTGTAAACAGCCAGGTCATTTTATAAACGAATGTGCAGTTCTGAAACACAACATAGCTACTGGTAAGACGAAAGAAAGACCACATCCGCCTAGACAAGAACAAGTCCCACAGACTTCCCAGCCACCACAGAATGCACAACAGACAGTTACAGCACCGCAGCCTATCGCTGCAACACAACACGTTACACAACAGATGTACCAGTACGCACAGTCAGAATATCCAGATTATCAGCCGTATTCATGAAACAGCCTAGAGAGGGTCCCTATGTACACAGTCAAGTATTAGGGAAATACAGAAAGTTTCTGATTGATACAGGGGCAAGTAGGACTACCATCAGTCATGACGAGGTTCCAGGGGCTCCACTCTCAGGCTCTAGAAATGTTTCCCTTGGATTTTCAGGAAAGCCTATTGTTAATGAAATATCGAAACCAGTTACTCTAGAAGTTGGTCCATTGTCCCGAACTACAGATTTGTTACTCACGAAATCTTGCCCAGAGAATCTGTTAGGCATTAAAACTCTTAAAGAATTAGGAGCAGTCATATGCTGCTCCCCAGAAGGGGTCCGTTTGTTTCTCCGTGATTTCAAAGGTCATTATGTATTACGTGATTTTGATCCAAGATTATTGAATGTACCACAGCATTTATGGGCGCAAGGTCCAACTGATGTAGGTTGTATGCATATCACACCCCATCGTGTCACTCTGAAGCAAGGTGTTGTATTACCACGAATCAGACAGTACAAATTGCCACCTGAGGCTGTAGCGGCCTTATCCAAAATTATTGACGAGCTTATTGTTCAAGGAGTGGTTGTAGAAACTGACTCCAATGTATGTAATTCTCCTATCATTCCAGTCCTGAAACGTACTGATCCCAATGCACCTCCAGTTTATCGATTAGTGATTGACCTTCGAGAACTTAATAAATGTATCATACCCCAGTACCCAGTGGTCCCTGATATTTCTTCCCTATTGACAGCCATTGATTCTGAAGCCACATTCTTTACAGTTATCGATCTCAAGAACGCATTTTTCAGTGTCCCCATTCATCCAGACAGCCAGTTCCTTTTCGGATTCTGTTTAAATGGAAGAAGCTATAAATTTACACGAGCTCCTCAAGGTTTCACAGAAAGTCCTAGTATTTACAGTCAAGCACTGAAAAGACAACTAGACAATATTCACATGCCAACTGACACTGCCCTGCTCCAGTATGTCGATGATCTACTGATCACAGCCCGTTCTGAACGTGACTGCGAACGTGCGTCACTTACAGTCCTGTATTTCCTGGCCGAGATGGGGCACAAGGTGTCCCCTTCCAAATTGCAATTCTGTGTCCAGCAAGTGGTCTACTTAGGACACTTACTGTCCAAGAGGGGTAGGCAGTTGACACCTGACCGTATCCAGTTAATAGCACATCTTCCACAGCCCAAGACACAGAAGGAGGTACGAGCTTTTATCGGCCTCACTTCTTACTGCAGACAATGGATTCCTCAGTATGCATTTCTAGCCAAGCCACTGATACAGTTAACGACACAGGAGGCAGCCACATCGACTGTCCTCCCTTGGACCCAGGAACATACACTTGTTTTCAATGAGTTAAAGAAAGCTTTATGTAATGCACCTGTTCTAGCAACACCGAACTACAGTAAGCCTTTTACACTTTTTGTTACTGAACGTGATGGTACTGCATTATCTGTTCTCACACAAGATCAAGCAGGACAATACAAGCCCTGTGCTTATTTTTCTAGCACATTAGATCCAGTGGCTCAGGCTCTGCCTGCGTGCCTCAAGTCAGTTGCAGCCACAGCTCTAGCTATCAGACAAAGTGATTCTATTGTGTTAGGACACCCCCTGACAGTACAAGTTCCACACTCCGTAGAGGTTCTTTTAAACAGAACCCAGACTCAGCACTTGACAATTGCACGTTTAACAGGTTATGAACTGACATTGTTCCAGCCACACATAGAAATCAGACGCTGCAACATTTTAAATCCAGCTACACTGTTACCGTCAGTTACTTCAAATCCTGCCACACATGACTGTGTGGAAGTTGTTAACACCATGACAAAGCCAAGACAAGACTTGACAGACATTGCATTACCTGATCCCGACCTGACACTTTATGTGGATGGTTCATGTATGAGAACAAGTACAGGAGAACTAGTAGCCGCGTATGCAGTGACTACTGACACTGATGTTATAGAAACACATCGTATTGACACCCTGTCTGCTCAAGCAGCAGAGCTTGTCGCTCTGACCCAAGCCTGTATACGTGCCAAGAACCTGAAAGTTAACATATACACAGATTCACGTTATGCATTCGGAGTCGTACACGACTTTGGAGTGCTCTGGCAAGAAAGAGGTTTTATGACTTCTCATGGAACCAAGATTCAGCATGGCCCCCTCATTCAAGCTCTGTTAGATGCAATACATTTACCGACAGCTATCGCCATCATGAAGTGCAAGGCACATACGAAAGTCACTGATATCATTTCCCAGGGTAACGATCTAGCAGATCGAACAGCCAAGCTTACAGCTCAGACTCCAGACATTCCAGTTAACACGACACAGACACTCACTTCAGATCAGACTACTTGTATGACAGTTAAGGACCCAACACAAGATGTCATAGACATACAGTCACATGCTACTCCCGATGAAATAAAGAAATGGTCCGAACAAGGAGGGGTCCAGACAGATCAAGGATGGTTGACGAAGGGAAAAGCCACATGGTTTCTCCCCGACTCTATGGTTCAAGTCATTATTAACACCGCACATAGTCCAGCACATTTAGGAGAAAAAGCCATGTTAGACAGTATCCAGAACATTTGGTTCAACAAGCATTTACGAGCGGCAGCCAAGCAGAAAGTGCGTACCTGTATGATATGTTGTCAGTTCAATCCAGGTAAAGGTGTCCCGGTGGAACAAGGTGGATTCCATCCTCCTGACCACCCTTTTGAAGTCCTCCAAATGGATTATATTCAGATGGAGCGATGTCGAGGTTTCAAGTATGTCCTCGTAGTCGTATGCGCTTTGTCCAGGTGGACTGAAGCATATCCAGTTCCAGATTACACAGCTGCGACCACTGCCAGGCAGTTGGTTCGTGAGTTCTTTCCCCGCTATGGATTACCTAGGGTCGTGTATTCAGATAACGGCCAGCCATTCTCATCCGAACTCATGAAACAAGTTTCCCTTCTGTTAGGGTACCAGTGGAAGTTCCATTGTGTACGCCATCCTGAAGCAGCCGGTCTTGTAGAGAGACATAACCAGACCCTGAAAATCCGCATCGCTAAAGTGTGTGCAGAGAAAGGTGTAGATTGGATAGTAGCACTGCCAGTCGCCCTTTTCTATATGAGAATGGTCGCTCACTCCCGTTCAGGTCTATCCCCGTATGAGATAGTGTTTGGACGTCCTCCGAATATGTGGGGTACACCTAGACCCCGTACCATTACAGATGTTTTTTTTTTTTTTTTTAATTTGTAAGACCTTTATTAACATAAAGCACATTACACTGCATGAGCCTACAACCCTGAGGCCGGCTCGCCATTTTAATACGTATGTCCAGTACACCAAATGTAATGTTGTAATAATTGTGCAGATATGGTAGGCAGATCCGTCTCTTACACCCTACGTAGAGCTCTTAGCAGTCAACCGGTATGAGTCTTACATTTTGTAATTACAAAAACAGAACTATAACATTCCCCAACCGTAGACCTTACAGTGCATTCTAATACAACCTGTACAGTGAGTGGAGCAGTATCCCGGTAGTCCCCAATGCCGCCCTCCGATATCTCTAATGCATTCATCAGTCGTCCACTCTCCAGTCATTCTAGTGTATCAGCTATTCCTCCTCATGTTCCTGCAAAGAATTCAGATAGTCTGATAAAAATCCCCACATGTCCTTCGGCTTTGATTTTGCAGGCAAGCCCTCCTCATAGGTTTGTATTTTATCCCGGCAGACGGACATGTCATGTAGCCACACTGTCGTAGACGGTATTCTACGGCTGTGCCAGCATTGCGCCACCTGTCTCTTTGCTAGCAGTAGTGCAATCGCACAGAATTTGCGTTTTAGTGCTCTGAATTGAGGTATAATCCCCAGCAGGCAGATTTGTGGCGTGCACTGCACCTCTCCTCCCAACATGGCCGATAGTGCGACCGTGACCTCCACCCAATAATCCGCTACCCTCGCACACTGCCACGCCAGATGTACAAAGTCCGCACCCTCACTACCACAGCGCTTACATTTGTCGTCCTCTTGTAGCCCATATTTACGCATTTTCACCGGTGTATAGTAGGCTTGGTGGAGGAACTTGAAATGTATAATTCTCAGATTCCCATTAGGTGTCAACATCTGTGTCAGTGCGCATGTGCTGTACCATTCCTCTTCTGACAGAGGAGTATCAAACTGCGCATCCCATCTCTCCTTAGCTTTCAGTGTGTGACCCGCTATTTCCGTTTGTGCAGCATTATACAACCTGGACACCAAGTGAGATAGATCCCTAGTGGTGATCAGCATTTGTAAGGGCGCTAGAGTTTCTGGTTCCGCTGGAAATGATGGGTAGTGTACCCTCAATGCCCTTTTCAACCTGTAGTATGTGAATCGGAACATAGAAGACTGGTTCCGGATATACTGTAAATTGTCGATGTCTATAAATGTGCCCCCCTGGTACACGTCACACATCCTGTCGATTCCAGCTCTCGTCAGCAGAGACATCCCCACTTGTTCGTTAGTGACTGACAAAGCCTGATGGTGCTGTAATGGCATGTCCGGTGCATACAATGGGGTTTTGTGAGCCAATTGTCCTAGTTTGTTCCAAGCTTTGATTGTGGCGTCTACAGTGTTGATGTCCTGTTCGTGGAGTGGTGGTCTGGTGTGTGATAGTATCGCCGACAGGGGAACTGGATGGGCATCCCCCTCCTCAATGGCCACGTGAGTAAGATAGGGGACCTCATGGTACCAGTATGCCGCGTACTGTGCCTGGGCACAAAGGTAATATAGGAGAAAGTCTGGGACCCCGAATCCACCTTTCGTTATCGGGAACGTCAGTGTTTGTAGGTCAATTCGAGCCTGCTTACCCGCCCATATCAAGGTCAGTACCAATGATTTTATGTGTTGAAAGACCTCTCTCGTAGGTGTGATGGGTATGTTGTTGAAGAGATATAGAAGTTTGGGCAGGATGTTCATTTTAACTATCGCGATACGATCAGCTATTGATAAGGGTAAGTGTATCCAACGACGGACCTTATCGTCCAGTTTGGAGAGTACCACCCCATAGTTTGCACGCATGACTTCGTCTGGATTCCTGTGGAACATGACCCCTAGGTATCGAATCGGGTCCTGCTGCCACTCTAGTGGATAGTCCATCGCAAAGGGGGCAGTGGCATCGGTGAGAGGTATAAGTGAGGATTTGGACCAGTTTATTGCTAAACCCGAGTGCCCTCCAAACCGGATGTACTCTCTAAGCAGCGGGTTCAGATGTGTCTCTGGATCTCGAACATACAATAACATATCATCCACGTAGAGTGATATGTGCAGTGGCCTGGACATGAATTGCAGTGCCGACTCCTTATATTTTTGACGCACTATGCACGCTAGTGGTTCTAAAGCCAGCGCGAAGAGTAGGGGCGACAAGGGGCAGCCCTGTCTAGTGCCCCGCCCAATGTCAAAGGGAGCTGAAACATAACCATTGATTCGGACTCTTGCACATGGCTTAGTATACAGCAAGGAAATCCACTGGACGAACCTTTTAGGGAACCCCATCCTATTGAGGATAGACAGCATGTAGCGCCATTCGATCGAATCGAACGCTTTCGCAGCGTCGAGCATGACAGCTACCGCCTTTACTGAGGGCTTCAAATAGTGTGCCAGCGCGAACAGTGTTCGGGTATTATGCGAGGTGGATCTAGTGGGCACGAACCCTGCCTGATCCGGGAGGACCAGTCGAGTCATCAGTGGGGACAGCCTAACGGCCAGTAACTTTGCGAGTATTTTTGAATCTACGTTTATTAGGGAAAGGGGTCTATAGGAGTCGCAGTTTTCCGGGTCTTTGGATGGTTTAAGGAGTGCTATGATCATTGCCTCCCGCAGAGTGGGGGGGAGCAATGATCCATCAAAGGCGTTACCATACATGTCCACCAAATAGGGGGCGATGATGTCCACAAATTTTTTATAAAATTCGGACGTGAACCCGTCAGGGCCTGGGGCCTTTCCGTTGGGGAGCGAGGCGATCACCTCTGTGACCTCCTCAACCGTGATCGGTCGTGCCAGATATTCCCTATGGGCATCCGACAGCCATCCAATCGCTACCTCATGCAAGTAGTCATATGTTTCTTCAGTAGTAGCTGTTGGTTGGGATTGGTATAGTGTGCTGTAGGAGTCTACAAAACATTCGACTATGTCTGCTGGGTGTGTTTGCAAAATCCCCTCCCTTGACTTGACTCGGAGTATCGTTGAGTGCCCCCGTCCCTCACATATTTTCTGCGCCAGTACTTTCCCTGGTCTACCCCCTTCCCCAAAAGCCCTGGCCTCGTGTTTGCGATCTAGGTATTTGATTTCTGCCGCTGAAAAATCGGCATGTTCTGTGTGTAATTCGCGTAGTTTGGGTAACAGCATGACGTCCTGCGTTTGTTCATACTGCAATTCTAAGTCCCTCATCTGGCATTCGCAGCGGCGAATTTGGCACCGTATGTCTTTGAGTACCCCTATGGTAGTGCTAATGCAGATTCCCCTTATCGTGGCCTTAAAGGCTTCCCACAGGAGGCAAGAGTCATCAGTAGATTGAGAATTATTAGCAAAATAGTCTTTGATTGCCTTAGTCAGGGTGTCTACATATATTGGGTCCGTGAGGGCCTGGGAGTTGAAACGCCATTGGAATGGGGGAGGTGTGTAATGAGGTATGTCCAGTTGTAAGTGAACCGGGTTGTGATCCGATAGCGTGCGTGGTAGTACCTGTATCTTACGCGCCCATAAAGCAACATCCTTGGAACCTAACCAGTAGTCCAGTCTGGACCAACTATTGTGGGATGCCGTGACGTGTGTAGCACCTGGGTCGTCTGTGTGTTTTAGCCTCCAGATGTCTGCCAATTCTAAATCCTCCATCATGTGACCCACCATGAGTCTCGACTGTTTGTGTTGTTCCACTGATTGTGAGGAGCGATCCAGGCCGTCCAATAGTGTCACGTTCCAGTCCCCCCCGCATAAAATGTGCGTGCAAGCATGTTTTTGTAGGTGTCCCCAGATGTCACGATAGAATTCCGGCGCGTCAATATTCGGGCCGTACACGTTTAGGAGCGTGATGTGTTGGCCCCTTAGCGTACCCGTGACAAGTACATATCTACCAGCCGGGTCCTGTGTCAAATGCTCCTCCTCAAAAGTGACCCCCTTCCTAATCAGTATAAGCACCCCCCGGGAATAAGACGAGTATGAAGCTCTGTATGAGGTGCCCGCCCACTTCGACCCCAATGAAGCGTGTGCGTGCGGTGCTAAGTGCGATTCCTGCAGGAAGGCTATATCAATATTCCATCTAGTGAGACTGGCAAATACCTGCCTAATTTTCTGTGGGCGAGAAAATCCACGAATATTCCAAGTGAGGACGTTTAGACAGTTACCGCTGCCAGTTCTAGAACCTGGTGTACACAAATGACGTTATACCACACATATCCGTACACATAAGTACCCTACCCGGATCCTGATCCCACCCTCTACCATGGTCGTAATTTGCAAACACAATCCCCCTCAAGGAATATCTGAATGTCGTGTACATTTGCAATGCAATAGGTCTTAGTAAACAGTTAAACATCCCCCCTCCCCAAAACCCGCCCACTTCAGCATCCCCAACCTGCCGAAGCCATACCCCTTCTGAGCACCACTCCCTCAACCATTGAAACACTAACTCGGTGCCCATGGCAGAACTTGTGTCGGGTATTACCCTCATGGAGGTCCGCCAGTAGCGCAACTCTACACCCGATGTACGGGTACAGGCGATATTTGATAGAATCAGACATAATCGCAATATATGTGTCCATCAATCCACAATTCCATTTCCCCCTCACCATCCTCATGCTGGTAGTAAGTAGTGAAGCAGCACTAGAGGATTTGCTGCAGCGTCCCACAGCAAACACACGTGTGTGGAAAGGCCTAGGTCTAATAGGACCAATGCACAGCCCTCCCCGCATATAGCAAACATTTGGTTATACATCGCACAGGACACAGCAGAGTGGGGGGGCGATGTCACCACCGTTAGTCTACATAGCGCAATGCAAAGTGAGTCATTGTGTACAGTGGTCTGCCACTCCCTCCGCTATCCTGAGTGCAGACCCGAGGGTCCGCGATCACTTTTAGAACAAAGGGTCCTGAGCCATAGTTCGTAGTGGTGGCGTTATTTACAGTTTGACACCATCGTGTGATCAAAAAATTCCGCGGGGAAGGCATAGCAGCAAGGTCAGTTTATGAATATCCATGACAGTCCAGGACAGAGGAGCGGACCTTACCCTGCCATCCCCGCTGATCCCTGCCCTTCCACCACACATTGTCAACATTAAACGCCATACTCTCACCTGTGGTAGCCTCGTGTCCGCACTCCCTGTGCAATGCAGCTGAGGAGGGCCGCAATGCAGCCCCACATTGTCATCCGTGCATCCATTCCCACCACTGCGTAAAGTTGGAAACCCACAGTGACATCAGTCCGAGACTTCGTTTTGGTCGTCCCGGGAGTTCGACCTCGCCT
Source organism: Lissotriton helveticus (assembly GCF_964261635.1). NCBI lineage: Eukaryota > Metazoa > Chordata > Amphibia > Caudata > Salamandridae > Lissotriton > Lissotriton helveticus. Next base: position 1,077,466,771 of record NC_136072.1, read on the forward strand.
CACGTTGTATCCTCTTGACAAAGTCGAGGGCCGCCTTGGGTGTCGCCAGCACTGTCGTTTGCTCCCTCCATACCACTCGAAGTCGGGCAGGATATAGCATAGAATACCCAATGTTCAATGCTCGCAGCTTAGCCTTCACTGTGGCGTACTCTTTTCGTGCCTGCTGTACAGCGACCGTGTGATCAGGGTAAAACTCCAGGGATTTGCCCTGATGGGTGATTTTGCCCTTTTCCCTTGCCAGCCTTAGGATCACGTCTCTGTCCCTGTAATTGAGGATCCGCGCCACTATCGGTCTGGGAGTCGCACCGGGCGGCGGCTTGGGGCCCAATGATCTATGGGCTCTTTCCACAATAAAGATCTGCGATAGGGCCTCCGCCCCAAAGATATCCTTACAGAGACCCTCGATGTAGTGTTCCATGCGTCCTGTGTTGGTGGATTCTGGCAGGCCCGTGATTCGCACGTTATTGCGCCTCGAGCGCGCTTCCAAATCCTCTTCCTTCGCTTTTATCACCGCCAGAATGCGATCAAAACCTGCGCATTTAGTGGTGGACGTATGTGCCTCATCTTCGACGGCAGATATTCTCGCTTCAGCTTCGTCCAACCGTTCGCCCTGTTTATCTTGTCGGGCAGCCATGCCATCCATCCTGCACGTCAGATTGTCCAGCTTGCCATTGATGTCCTGCAGGTTAGATTGGATAGCCATCAAGATCTTCTCAATGTTAGTAGTTGGCGGTGGATCCGCAGAACCGCCGGCCTCCGACATGTCGTCCGCTGGTTTAGTCACCCTTTTGTTGTCGAATGAAAGTTTAAGTTGCTGTTTGTCTGGCTTCCCCATAGCGGTAGCCGGTGATTGCCCTTTCCTCAAGGTGGGTCCAGACGCCCTCGTTACCCTGGTCGCCGTCGCCGTGTTTCCTCCTTAGTGGTGGCCAGTCTCCGCTCGTGGTGGTTGTTCTCCTCCAAGATGTCTTCCGCCAGTAGAATTACGCCAGCGTTTGAGTACCCCGGGGGGGAGCGGTCTGGTCACCCCTGCGGCACGTTGAGGGGAGGGAGAGATATGAGCCCGTGAGCGTGAGGTGCCACAGCACGATCAGCCCGTCAAAGGGTCGCCACCTCGCTCGTGCACTATCTCGCCTCATGCACCTGCCTGCACTATGTATGTAAATGTCACTGCTAGCTGGATCTATGGAGTGCAGGAGGCATGCGTTGTGATGTACTCAATTTCCAAGCGCCTGACGGTGTATCCCGCTCACCGCCCCGTCAGTCCGCCCGCAGTGAGTCCAGTACTCCGTGCAGGAGCCCGCCGGCGCCAAACCACAGGGTCCGCTGTGACGGCAATGAGCGCCGCCATATTGTCAGGCAGCCGGCTGAAGTCCGGGCGCTCTCCGCCCCTGCGTCTTGGTGCCAGAACGACGTGAACGGGCGCGCTTGGCCTGGCTATCCGCTCTCCCCCTCGGGCAATACTCGCTGGGTTACTCGGGCAGTGCGCTGCCTAACCTGTGTCGGTTGCTCCATACACGCAGTCGTCCGCCGGCCATCTTGTCAGGCAGATCGGCGCGCACCGCAGAGTTCTCGGAATTTTAATCGCGCCCAGGGGTTTTTGATCACCTCCACACCTGTCCGCCTCCGCTCCACATGTTCCCACACCGAATGCTGGTCGCGCAGTGTGGAATGATGGGGTTTCAGTGGCAATGGATCACATCGTGTGATATCGCCCGGCGGAGCTGCAGTTCAGGCAGCCATTCCGCTGTGCGCCCCCTAGCGCCTCTCCACCATTACAGATGTTGACAGTAATATACTGACAGATTACCTTGCCTCCTTGATGTCTGCACTACAATCTTGTCGTTCACAGGTTGCCGCTGCATTTCCAGACAACACCGAAGTGAAACCGCATGAAGTCGTCCCGGGTGATTTTGTACTTATAAGGAATTTTGATCGTTCAAGTCCGCTGGAGCCCCGCTGGAAGGAACCCCGTCTTGTTCTTCTCACCACCCGGACAGCAGTGAAGATTGAAAACAGAAAAGGGTGGCTACACGCGAGCCACGTTAAGAAATTCCATGGACTTAAAGCTAAAACTTTTCTCAAAGACTGCCCAGAAACTGAATTTAAACTTCCCCTGATAGAGAAAACTCCGCAGCAGGAGTATAAATCCAAGTTGAGGTCTAGTAAGTCAGCCAGTTTAATTGTCTAAGTCCCTCTCGGGTGAAACGGTTAGACAGGTTCCTGACATGTATAAGACAGACCCACACAGTGAGAGAGTTAGTCAAAACTCTAAGAGAATACGCTATCGAAAGAATCTTTGCAGTAGATGTATAGTTACTCTGTTCTTTTTATTATTCCTGAGTCTTATGGTTACATGCATAAGTTATGCGTTGCATTTATGTTTTCCTATTTCACATGTACATATTTTTCTAATGTTACAGTAGAACACACATTTAGTGATCTGCCTCCTCACGAGTTATCCTATCGTCTTGCTATGCGTAATAATACTTTTATCCGAATGCTGCACTATTCACACCAGACCAGCAATGCCACTAATTGTTGGGTGTGTGGTCGACTCCCCCCTTTCCAGACACCGAAGGGAGTACTGCCACTCTTTCCTTATCCTTTTTCACATAATGGTTCGTGTTGACATGGTCCACGTTAACGTCGTCCTCAACTGATATGTCCCTTCTGAATCGAACATGTTTCCCAGACAAGCAAGGTCTTTCCCATAGAACAGGGTTAGATCTAGAAAATGAAGTATATGATTTAGGTAATTATTCCTCGAATTTCATGGTTTTGAATGTTCAGTCCGATACTACTCCAGATTTGCCTGCTATTTCAGTTCTACCAGTCAAGGGCGAATTATGTGTCAGAAAGAATGGTTCCACACATGTAGGTCATAGTGATTGTACTACTATGGTCGAGTATAGTGACAGTGGGAAATCTATTTTCAAAGCCTCACGTCATTCTTATTTTGTGTGTGGTCAGACCGCATATGTTCGTCTGCCCCTCGATTGGGATGGAACATGTTACATTGCCTTCCTACTGCCACCAGTTTTTCTAGCCCCATCCGATTATCACAGAAACACACATCTAGTACACGTTAGACATAGAAGGGAGACTGAGTCCCCAATTGTCGATCAAACTGAAACTGCTCTAGAACAATATCAAGACTTCAATAAAGGTTTCTTTTTCTTCATAGGTCCTGTCCAGAATAGTAAGTTAATACGTAGGCTAACCAGAACCCTTGAAGCAGTAGTGAATGAGACTACCTCCGCACTAGGTAACTTAACTGAAGAACAATCTGCTATGCGTTTTGTTGTGCTCCAAAATCGTCTCGTTCTAGACGTCATACTGGCCGATAGAGGAGGAGCTTGTAGAGTCATCGGATCTAGTTGCTGCATTTTCATTCCTAATAACGCGCCGTCTGTTTATTCAGCTATAACCAGACTTCATAAAATTGCCCATCAGTTACACCAGAATCCAGGCACCTGGACATGGTCCGGTTGGCTCTGGAGTATCATATCTGCCTGGGGATGGAAAGTATTGTCATTCCTAGGTATAGCAGTAATGATCATATTCAGTTGCTGCCTCTGTTTACAATGTGGCCCTGCGATTTGCGGCATGTGTGCTACCTCTTGTATTCCTAGTCCTAAGTCCCGTTCCAAGACAATTCGAGACGAGCAAATGATGCTATATGAACAAATAGATGGTATCATGAATATTGATGTTACCTGATGGAAACGTAGGGCACAAGGAGGGAATGAGGAAAATTGAATTTTGCCTTGCCATATGTGCCTACGTGTTCCCCATCCTATGTTATATGTGCATGATCGATATGCATATATCCCCCTATGATCGATTAAAGATGCAATTATAGTTGTGTCCAACTCTAATATGCCAGTTTCCAGTTCTCGTGAAAGCTACGAGTATTAGGCCTATGTTGCCACGTTTCACAGTGTGCACGTTAATTCACCGCATTGTCCCCGTTTTCTAGGCCTCAAAGGGCCTGGACACCAGATTCAAGCTCCAGTCTCCTGAACCCTCTCCGAGGAGCGATACAGCCCCCACCTGCATCCCTGACCCTTCACTTACTTCCTGCCGCGCAGCACGGTGCCCGGCCTGGCTCTGCCTGCCTGTCTGCCAAGAATATGTTATGCTTCTAGTTATCAGTTCAGCTTTCCTTCTCCGCATTCCTAAGCTACTGAACCGCATAAACAGTTTCAGCTATGGTCTAGTCTTTCTGTCTCCATGTAAGAGAAATACGGTATTAATATTCATAGAATATTCCTAGCACACGCAATACATGTAGAATATATGCATGCACCAGCCTTAGTGTCAAGTAGCCTTTGCCCTGATAACTTTTAGATTCTATCAACATGTACTCCAAACACCAGATACCAGATATGCTATAGGTACATGTCGTCCTGACACCGCAGACTTTAGTCTCCTCTTCTAGTGCAGAAGTCATAGCCCCCAGTTCTCCCTAGTAACACGTCATTGCCCGTTTGCGCGCACCACTAGGTTAAAGGTCCCAGCTGCTCAGGTAGCCCCCTCCATGTTTCCGCCCATTCATGACACTTCTATGACGTTTCTCATCACATGTCTCAGTGCACGCCCTGTGCACGCCTTCTTTTCCGCCCATGTGTTCTTATCTTACGTTTGTCACAAGGTACGCCTACTGTATGTAATGTATTTGAAATGTTTTACTATATATATGCTGCACTGTCGATGAAATGGTGCAGCTGCCTTCCTTCCTATTTTATTTCAGGCTGTCCCGTTCCAGTCCCTTCCCTTTTGCCTGAATAAAGCCTGTTCAACTCGGACACATCGGATCCTGCCTCTTATTTATTGAGCTATCTGTTATTGTTAATATATTCAAAAATAGTACCGGTAATTAATTATTTATTTACCACAAGGAGAGTGATCAGTACAAGCGTCAGTGCCACAGGCTGTTAGTAGGTGTCCAGGGAGAGAGTAGCGCAAGGCGTCAGTGCCACAGTCTGTTAGTAGGTGTCAGAAGAGTACGCAGCACAAGGCGTCAGTGCCACAGGCTGTTAGTAGGTGTCCAGAGAGTGATCAGTGTAGGAGAGTAGGGTCTGCAATCCTATGATCACCCCAGATTTTTGCTTTTTGCTTCACTGGTTTACGACTTTCCCTGGCTGTTTGCCGGCTAATCAGACCCACAGCCTAGCTGTTCTCTCTCTAAATTGACACACATGTACTTTAGGTGCATTTACCAATTGGTATTGGGACACCTTATCAGCCCCTGTACAGTGTACCTTAGGTACCCAGGGCATAGGTGGACCCAAGGCCTACCAGGGGCTGCAGCATGTATTATGCCACCCCTGGCTGGCCATCTAAACAGACACAACTGGCTGGTAAGACAGCGGGGGGAAGGTGGTGTAATCACCCTTTGCTGTAGATATAGTATACCTATATCTAACCCCAAAATGGACACATATACTCCTATCAGTCACTCCTATGGCAGGCCTTATCAATCCTGAAGGCAGAGTGCTTGGAATTATGTGAGATGGTGCTCTAGCATGAGCTGAGCCTGTCTGCAGCTTGCGGAACCATGTCCTTATAGCTGTTCCATGATAACGCTATACCATATACTCTTAAGTGCATTATAATCCTCGCGGTTATTGCTAACTTTGGTATAGCATTATCAAAACATGTCATGTAAGGTGTCATACGCTTTGGAATACTACCCCCTCGCCAGTTCTGGCGACGGGGTAGCATTCCACGCTTCTAGAGGGATAAGACATGTATGTAACTGTGAACCCCGGTTAAAGTTAAACAGAGCCTCAGCATCACAAAATGGATGCTGCTACCAAAGACACAAGTCTGACCTTCTGCTGCTGGGAGTCCTTCCAGCGAGGGAGGCCTGGACAAAGGGTTTCCTGCCTTGGGAGGTGCTAGCACCACCCCAGACAGGATTTTGTGTATTGAGGTAGGGAGGGCTGAAAGGAATGAGATATGCCTGGGGCACACAAGGTGTCCCTGTGCATACCCCGGTTCAAACCAGTTGCTGGGGCACTCCAGCCCCAGCTCTGGCGCGAAACCGGACAAAGGATAGGGGGTGTAACCACCCCCCTTCCTGGTCCCACCCATGGGAGGGACCTAGTCACTAGTACAGCCCCCTTTAGCAGGATAAAGGTAGGAGCTGGTCCCATTCCAAACTAGATTATCCTGAACAACTTTACAAGAAGAAACTCTGGACTTCGACGTTCTGCTCCCCAGAAGACTGAAGAATCTCAAGCCATGAGTATGATTTATTCACTTATTTCTTTAAAACTTCCCAGAAACTACTGCCCATCTACGAATAACGAACAGTCCTTTGGACACCACGAAGGTTAACCGTCCTGCCCTCCTTACAAATAAGCTTGGTATGTAGTTTATCACTTGCTATAGCCTACTAACAAAATTAAGAGGCTTCCATGAATTTGATGAGTAAAACAATCTCTTTGCATCTCATAGATACAAAGATTTAACAGCCCTGATGAGAGACCAGTAACTTTGCACCTGGTCTTGAAACGCGTCGGCAGTCTTCTTTTTTTGGGTGGAACAAACTACCATCTCCAAGATACTAGGACCGGCTGGTCCAGGAATCATTAGTTTATGAGTTATTAATTTGCTTATACTCCCCCAAAATTTGATTTCTCTCATTTGTTGATTGTAATGTTTGTGATATTGATGTTTGTGATGTTTTTATAATTTTTGTAATGTTTGATGCAAAAAATTCATTTATTGTGTAAATATTGTGTGGTTCTATGTGTGTACAAAGCATATATAGATGTGTAAATATTGAAGTGTACAGTCCGTTTTCTGTTGCTAATTTGTGAAAATCCAAAAAGTAAAAAGTGATTGACATGAAATAATTATGTCGAGTGTTGGTATAACAAATTGTTTTCTAACCCTCTAAAAGAATTGTTTAAGTAATTGTGGTCCGGGCACTACGTGTTGTTGCACTTCGCTTCCAGCACGACTTCAGAGGCATCCTCAAGTAAGTGCTTTGGGGATTGAGAAGCCCCAGCCCTGAGCAGCTCCTGCACAGAAGACCAGCCCTCCAGCATCCACGAGATCTGCGATGGGGCCCTTTTGCTTGATTGCTGCTCGACGCGTTGTCTGGTCACTTGCCGGCTGGCTAGTGGCCTTCTAGACGATGATCCACGAAATCCACACCACTGGTCTGGTTGCTCCAGACTGGCCCTTGTTCCCTTCCAAAAGAGGAGCACCCCAGACCCTCCTGGTCCGCACCAGATGCCATTTCCACTCACCGCGTGGGTTGCCTTTGCCAAGGCCTGTTGACTCCAAATCCGGATCCGACACCGCCGACAGCGAGAGCCTGCGTGGGACAGCTCGTGCCTCCATCCTGGTCATCGAAGACACCTCCTGGTCCACGTGACTGCAGAGACAAGCGTCCACTCTTCACCTGATCGCAACAACAGCATCTGGTTCCTTCCTGGTTCCACACCGGTCACTGTCTAGTGACTTTGAACACTGTCCCCTCTGCTTTCAGGTCCTCTTCTTCCTCGATCCACCCTTGGATCGCTCCGGACATCTTCCTCCTGGTCGCCTGCAGCATCTTTCTTCAAGGCTCCATTGACTTCGACGCGGAAACCCGACACACTTTCACACCTATGCACCCGCAGCCCGTGGGTGAGGTAATGAGAGCATTTCGGTACTCATAGGTAGATTGACTCTCCTAGTGTCCAGGTATCCTGTCGTTTTAGTCGTAACTAGTCGTAACTGTCTTTTACTTACCTTTTCATAATTTGTTCTGCCCATTGACTTTGTTCCGCATCTCGCGTGTGAGTTCACACTCTGCACACGCGTCCTGTGGGCCTCCTGCTACTTACCTAAGGTTAGGGTAGTGTAGTCCAGCGATCCTACAGCCTCTGGGCATCTTCATTTCCTCTATCGATTTCCTTATACCATTTACTTAGTGTATGGTTTTTTTCCTTAACAGTCTTGTCATGTGCTTAGCCCTCTGACCTCATAAAGAGTTCAGAGGTGTTTGTTAGTAATAAATATATTGTTTATTTTCATAACAACCTGTGTGGTGTCCTTTCATCTGGTATTCAAGGGGTTATATGTGGTAAAACAGCTGGCTTCACATGCCAAAAGAGTTTAGCCTAAGACTGCTCTGTCCATGCTACCATTAGGATAGCTGGTCTATAAGGTTGACTTACAACCAATCACCATAAGGGTTGTTTGGACTGATACAAGGTGATCACTAGAACTAGTGAGCATCATATATCAGGCCAACTTCTCACAATCAGTACAAGAGTCAGTGCCAGAGGCTGTTAGTAGGTGTCCAAAGAGTGAGTAGCACGAGGCGTCAGTGCCACAGGCTGTTAGTAGGTGTCAGGAGAGTGAGCAGCACAAGGCGTCAGTGCCTCAGGCTGTTAGTAGGTGTCCAGTACAAGTGTCAGTGCCAGAGGCAGAGGTGTCAGGAAAGCGAGCAACACAAGACGGTAGTGCCACAGGCTGTTAGTAGGTGTCCAGAGAGTGAGCAGCAGAAGGCATCAGTGCCACAGTCTGTTAGTAGGTGTCAGGAGAGGGAGCAGCAGAAGGTGTCAGTGCCTCAGGCTATTAGTAGGTGTCAGGAGAGTGAGCAGCAGAAGGCATCAGTTCCTCAGGCTGTTAGTAGGCGTCCAGAGAGTGAGCAGCAGAAGGCGTCAGTGCCACAGGCTGTTAGTAGGTGTACAGAGAGTGAGCAGCAGAAGGCATCAGTGCCTCAGGCTGTTAGTAGGCGTCCAGAGAGTGAGCAGCAGAAGGCGTCAGTGCCACAGGCTGTTAATAGGTGTACAGAGAGTGAGCAGCAGAAGGCATCAGTGCCTCAGGCTGTTAGTAGGCGTCCAGAGAGTGAGCAGCAGAAGGCGTCACTGCCTGAGGCTGTTAGTAGGTGTCCAGAGAGTGAGCAGCAGAAGGCATCAGTGCCTCAGGCTATTAGTAGGTGTCAGGAGAGTGAGCAGCAGAAGGCATCAGTGCCTCAGGCTGTTAGTAGGCGTCCAGAGAGTGAGCAGCAGAAGGCATCAGTGCCTCAGGCTGTTAGTAGGCGTCCAGAGAGTGAGCAGCAGAAGGCATCAGTGCCTCAGGCTATTAGTAGGTGTCAGGAGAGTGAGCAGCAGAAGGCATCAGTGCCACAGGTTGTTAGTAGGTGTACAGAGAGTAGCCTATTCTCATGTGTTTTAACAAATGATACTCAAACTGTCATCGGCAGGAGTGGTGCCTTCAATAGGGCGTTGGGGCACAAACCCACTTAAATTTGGCCCCACTTCACCCCCCAATTAAATATAATACTAAAACTATTGTTTTGCATTAATCTTCCGCAGCCCGGACAGTTAAAGTATTGAGGGCTGAGAAGGGACCGGTAGCAGCCAGTGCAGGCCTGAGGAGGGGGTGATACTTAACAATATTTACAGACTGACACCATCAGAGTTATACAGCGGCAGCGCACCTGGGACCCAAGTGCACATGTTGGGTTGGACTGTTGCAGCTCTTTGGCCAACCAGGCAAGCGCACCAAAGGCCGCTCAGAGCTCTTCACCAGCTCATACTGGATCCAGGGGTGATTCATAGCCACAGCTTCTGGGCTCAGTAATGAGCGTTGAGGTTGTCTGCCCCAGCCAATCCAGGCTCTGTAACAGCAGGTACAGCTCCTGGATTGGATGAGTGATGGGGTACGGTAGTTACAAGGGCCACTGGCAGTGTGTGCATGTGATGTCACAAGAGGCTGTGTTTCGCTTTCTTTCCTCGGAGCAGCACAAAGAGAGGCAGGTCATCATGCTTCGTGCTTCCAATCCACTCACCGGTAAGTTAGTGAGTTGTTTGGAAGGTTAGGATTTCTCTGTCGTGAAGGGCAGGGCCCTCTAAGTGGCACGGGCAACTCTTGCAAACAAATACGGATTTAGATTTAGATTTAGAAACAAATGGATTGATAACATTGTGCACAATTGTTAGGGATATTTCCTCGATTGTGTCCTTGAGTGGTTATGTGTGTGTCTGAGAATTTGAGTTTGTGTGGATATGTGCATGCATTTCTATGTCTATGATTCTGCGTTTGTGTGTGTGTTATGTGCTTGTGTGTGCACCCTGCTGTGTATGATTCCGCCTGTAGGTGCATATTGTCTGTTCTTTGCCCATTATCATAGCTGGGAGGACTTCTGCACCTATTTGACATTATAGAAGAGTTGCAGGGTATGTCCCCATCACTAAACATCCGAAAACTAAGCTACACCTTGAAAATAACAGAGAATTAACTATTTCTACAGAAGGACATCTGCCTAGCTATGTCACACAACTAACCTTTATTTTCAGGTGTTCATTCTCTTTACCCGCTTCCTTCCTCTATCTCTCACACATCATGCATACAAACATTTAGACACCCTGATAGGACAGACACACCATAGCTGTCCCGGCAGAATTCAAGAAATTAAGCTCATGTTCCGGTTTTTAGAGAGGGTCGGCTGAAAACGGTGGGAGGTATATTTTATGTTTTGCAAAGCAGGGATAATTATCAGCTGTTATAAGAAAGTAATTTAATCAACAGGCCTGCTACTGGCTTTAAACATTGCATTTTATGTATGTTCTTACTGCCTCTTCTGTAATTTTCTGCTAAGGAGCACTGTCACTCTGTGCGCTGGGTTGCAGTAAAATTGTAGTCCTTCTTCTATTTTTGGGAAGTGACCCGGTTTTTGGCTTTAAAATTCTGGTCACCCTAGGGACGGGACGAGACCCTTGTTTTGCTCGTTTGGGGGTGGTGGGGGGCTAATTCTTCCAGCTATAGTCAGAGTTGAGATGCAAGGGCTCAAGAAGGAGTGAAAAAACAACAAAGTCTCGTTAGCAAGTAAATAAGTAAATGGGCTTTTAAAGACCTGTGAAGTACTCGGAAGCTGTCTCAGCCCGGGCTGACCTACATGACCCGGCGGGGCGGGGGGGGGGGGGGGGGTTTCATTGCAAGTCTGGCTTCGCCTCAACATCCTGTGATTCCGGGCAAATCACTTACTCTGTCAGCCTCCTCTGCCTGCATGCTGCCTGCAAGGAGAGAGGATGGCTAGAGCTGCCTACTTTGGACCTGGGGATTGGAACCCGGTTCCATTCTCGGCATCACCTCAAGATCCTGTGATTCTGGGCAAATCACGTAGGGGCTTATTTACAAGCCCCTCACGCCGCTAGTGTTCCACTTTTTCCCATGTTAAAAGTAGTGTACCGGCGGCGCAAGGGGCTTGTAAATAAGCCCCTTAATCTATCAGACTTATGCGTGAAAAATTAAATTAATGCATCCTTTTTGTTTTTTTATGATTCTTTTTATTAAACACTTCCGACATATATCACACCCGTCACATTCAGGCCAGTGACCCATCATTTCACATTGTTGACATTGAAATTGCAATAACAATCAGAGTTAATGAGGTACTTAAATCAAGGGGATTCTAGATTGCCTATATCAACTTGTCAAGTCGGTGGGGCACAAATGTCACCTCTATAGTGGTTCCACGCTCACCACACCCTACTCCATTTTCCAGGGCATCCTCTAGCCACATAGACCAATGTTTTCCCTATACATACTCCAGTCTTTCTCCCATTTCCTTAGGTGGGGCAGTTAAAGCGCCCTCCACAACTGCGCAATATTCCTTTTCGCGATCATGTATGCCAGGGTTACCCATTGCGTGGTATTTGTATTCAGACCAGTGGGTTCCCAAACGTTGGGAATACACCTTCGCGCCTCTGGTTGCAAGTGTACCCCCAACACTGCCCGCAGGGTGTCATGTATGTGCTTCCAATATGTTTGTGTGTAATGACATTCCCACAGTATGTGGAGGAACGTCCCTGGTCCCCACACCATCTTTTACACACTGCACTCTCTGTCTTCCCCATCTGGACCAGTCGGGGACCTGTCACATATGTTCTGTGGAGTATTTTAAGCTGTATTAACCGCAATCTGGCCGGAATTGCGACCTCCCGTGGGGATGATAGCACCACCTGCCAGTCCTCCTCATCAAGTTCCAACCCATCACTATTCCATTTCCCCTTGAGGGCCTGCAACGGATCCGCCATATTAATAATTAGTTTCTTGTAGATGAGGGACATGGTCTTTTCGGGAAGGGTTCCGTCCAATATTCTATCCTCCATAGGGGACGCTTCCGAGAGTGTGGCAGTCCTCGGTATCTGAGAAAGTAAGGCATGCTGGACCTGGAGATATCTGTAATGCTCGGTATCAGCCAAATCATACTGTTTTTTCAAAGAGGCAAAGGAAAGGACTGTACCCTCCCCCAGACGTCTTTTATCCATGCTATCCCAATGGTGTCCCACTTATCAAACCCCTCAGTACACCAAAGGCTCCCAAGTTTCTCCAAACCCCACAGTGGTGTAGCCAGAGTGAGTTTATTTTCCCATTGCATGTTCCTATTAACTGCATGCCGAACATGAGTGGAATGAGCAGTGGATCCAGTCATGCGAAAATCTATGAGGCCTGACATACAAAACTCTATTATAGTTACCTCCAGGGAGCAGCCACCTGTCCATAGCATACCCGGGATCATCCGGACGGCCATATCTCTCATGATTGATAGCCGCAAGCTGGGACGCCCAATAATATTTCCTAAGGTCTGGAAGGCTGATCCACTGTCGTACCAATTAAGAGTTAGTTTAGAAAGCGCTATACAAGGTCTACCTTCCCAAAGGAGTTGCCTTTGAAGGCTCTCTACGTCCCTGAAGTAAGCCGCTGGGTCCGGGTCCATCGCATTTTGGAGCGCATATAGATATCGAGGCAAGGCCATCATTTTAAACAGGACCGCTCTTCCTAACAAAGAGAGGGGAAGGAATCTCCAGTGCGCTACATCTCTTTTAAGGCGCTGCACGAGAGGTTCCAAGTTGCGAGTAAATCAGAGCCTTGAGTCCAGCGTCACATATATGCCGAGATACAGAAAGCCTTCGGGCGCAATCTGGATTGGGCAGTTTGACGGAATTTTGGGTGGGTCACTGTGGATGATATAAATCACTGACTTAGACCAATTAACAGTAAACCCAGAGTATCTCCCAAATATAGCTAGTATATCCAGAAGGCCAATTAGCGACAACCTGGGGGAAGTTACGTAGAGAAGGATATTATCTGCATATAATGATATCTTATCCTCCCATTCCCCGGATTACCCGATCTTGCCTGATTTAGGCCGCCAAGGGTTCCGGATCCAACGCAAAAAGAAGTGGCGACAAGGGGCATCCCTGACGTGTCCCTCTCCTGAGCTGGAAATCTGCGGATTTATAGTTGTTAACCACTACTCGGGCCATGGGGCCGGAGTACAAAAGATGAACCCATCCCGTAAACTCCGGGCCAAACCCCAGCTTGCGCAAGACCGCAAATAAGTAGGGCCACTCCACCATGTCAAACGCCATGGTAGCGTCTAACGATATCACTGCAGCCGGCTACTGTATTGTGGGAGCTCTACCGAGCACTCTGTGTAATTTGCGCAGGTTGAGTGCCGTGTTACAGTGTGGCATAAAGCCCGATTCATCAGGGTGCATCAAGGTGCTTATGACTTTGACTAAACGTGTCGCCAGCAATTTCGCTAGGACCTTAGGTTCCACATTCAATAGTGAAATTGGCCTGTATGAGGCACAGCTGGTCCTGGGTTTGCCGTCCTTGTATATTCCAACTATATTGGCAACTCGTTGATCATATGCGAATAGTCCTTTGTCTTTACTTTCAAGCCACATTGCGTGGATATGGGGCGCTAGTTTATTCGGGGCCAATTTGTATAATTCAATGGGAATACCGTTAGGTCCTGTTGCTTTCCCGGAATTCACCCCCCTAATTGCCTGCGCCATCTCATCGTCTGTCAGCGGGGATTCCAAGTATTGGACGTTTTCTTCCGAGAGTACGAGCAACCCTATGTCCCTGAGCAGCTCGCCATTCTCCTCCTCAGTGTATCTCTCCGTTGAGCTATATACCCCTTGATAATATTCTGCGAATGTATCCACTATTTCTTGCGGGTCTGTTGTGGGAATGGAGTCTATTCCATGCACCTCCGGCACCAATCGTGACGCTCACTCCCTCCTGTCCAACCACGCAATAAGTTTCCCAGCTTTATCCCCATGTTCATATACCCTACTTTGGACCTCTCTGCTCTGCGCCCTAGCTCTATCTCTGGCAATGCTGTTAAACTCGTCTTGCCTCAGCTTGAGGAGGTGAATTCTTTCAGTGGTTACTGCATTGGCTAACTCTTTTTCCAGCTTCACCACCGCCTCCTCTGCCTTCTCAAGATCCACCTGTCTGTCTTTCTTTTTCCCCGCAACCAGGGAGAGAGTTTCTCCCCGGATGACTGTTTTGAAGGCCTCCCACAGGGTCCCGAAAGTAATTGTCTGCGGCTTGGACTACGTTCTCACGAGTGGCAGGGTCCTTAAAGTACCAGGGGTTGAGAGGAGCCACCCTACCAACGCTAACCCAATTTTTAGCCACACCGGGGAGTGGTCTGATATGCCGACCTAGGTGCCTTACTTCCCGGATAGTCTGCGCCTGCATCGCCCGAATGAGGACATAGTCTATGCGAGAAAGACTATTGTGCACGCTTGACACATGGGTGTATTGTGACCTAACTGGGTTGTGTGTTCTCCACGCATCTACCAGCTCCATTGTCTCTGTGAAGTTCTTTAACCAACTCAGAGCGGGTCTAAGTGCATGCGGTGGGTGGCGATCAAACTCTCCTGACATTACTGCATTGAAATCCCCCCCTAGTATCAGAAGATCCATTGGGAGTGTGAGGAAAATTGTACTTATCTCTTTGAATGTGTCTGTCTGCAAGCCTGGTGGGACATAGACCGAAATAAATGTGGCCGTCTTCCCTTCCCATTGGCCCGACAACCCGATATATCTGCCTCTCTTGTCTGTCCACTTTGCCTGGATAGTGAAGGGGAATGAGTTTTTAACCAGTATGTCAACCCGCCGCGACCCTGAGGTGAATCCTGCGTGCGCTACTAGCTAATACCCTCCTCTATGTAAGGCCATACATTTATTCCCAACTAGGTGTGTTTCCTGTAAAAGGACTACATCTGGAGTGTGCCTTCTAATAAATTAGCTAACCATGCCTCGCTTAAACTTGTCCCCCAGGCCAATCATGTTCCAAGTAAGCATTCTGACCCCTAATTCTTGTTTAGTGCACATCAATGTATCTCTTGCAAGATCGCAACCAAGCGACCCAACGCCTCTGTAAATGAGAGTCTAGCCCTGCGTTGCTGTTCATTAGTGTCGAAAAAAAACCAAGAGTCAAACATGACTAACATAAACACAAAAAGCGATACAACCCCTACCCTCCACCCCCCCTCCCTGTACCCCTGCACACGGCGTACGCCCATCCCCAACTAGCAGAGTGCCTGTCGCCCTACACACAAAAACTACAAAGCTACTAAAGGTAGTAAGGGGGAGGGTGCCGGCAACCCGTTCCCACCACCCCAACCCTGCACTCAAGAAACACAATCGTCCATCTGAGCTCACATGTCTGGATACAGTTCCGAGCTCCCCGGGAGGATCTTACCAGGCCAGCGATCGTGCACCCATCCAATACCTGACAGAGTACAGACAGTCCATACAATCATATTCAAACTTAATCCTGTTCTTCAACGGCTTCCTCCTCCTCTCGGGCGTGGGACTCAGGTCCATCGGGGGGCGGCTGTCAACCCAGTCTGATACGATGACCGGATTATCAAAAAACCATGCCCTTTCTCCGGCCTCTACCCTTAGATTCGCAGGGAACATCATGGTGTATTTGTACCCCCTCTCTCGCAGTTTTTTCTTGACTGCAAGAAAGTTCCAGCGCTGCTTCTGTACTAGTTGAGTAAAGTCCAGAAAGAAGAAGAGTGTGGCATTCTCGTACCATAGGGGTCCTCCCAGACGGGCAGCCTGCAGGATAGCGTCTGTTATTAAAATTCAGGACCCTGGCGATCATGGGATGCGGGGGCGCTCCGGACCTCAGTCTTCCCCCCGAAAACCTATGTGCTCGCTCGATTGTAAAGAATTTTCCAATCCTCTTGGGCTTGAGATGCTGGAGAACCAACTCTTCCACAAACAGGTCGGGGGCCGGGCCTTCGGATTTTTTGGGCACTCCTAGGATGCGGATATTATTGCGCCAAACCCTACCTTCATATTCATCCAGCTTACGCTCCGCCTGGTCATGAGACAGTTTAAGATCACGCACTCCCTGCTGCAGCATTGGAGGAAGGTACGGAGGGCAGCTCCTAGGCTCCCATACACAAAGTGTTTTAACGTGACCTTGATCTGATTTTAAACTCATTTTCACTTGTTTTGCTTTGTGATTCTGTGCTAATTTTGCGGGGCTATTTCCAGACACTCTCCGGTCCACCGCAACCACTTCGGTGATTGTTTGAGTGGAGAGAGTAGTCTGTTATTTATTTCTTGGGAAAACTGTGCTGGCGGTTGGCGCTCTAGCTGTTATCTCGCCATCACGCCAACACGCCACTCACATAAGTTCCAGTCTCCTGGTGGACGCGCAGCGGACGCGCTTAGCGGGTGCGCCTCTGGCACGCCGACGGCACCAGAACGCCGCCAGCCGCCTGGAAATGCCGTCACCCCCCCATCAGGATATTGGGGAGGGCAGACTGATTTATACAAGGAAGGCTCTTTTGGCCTATAATCCTCCGTCACACTGCATTAGAGACACGGAGCGTTGGATAGAGGAGGGTAAGAGGTCTGAGATTCATGGGTGCATGATTTGTGAGTGGCGACCGGTTAAACAGCTAGCTCCCCCCTCCAATACCCATGCTGGGGGACAGGAGAACTACGGGAGGGTCAGGCGGGGAGGTGCGGGACCGGCCAGGACAACCAGAGATCTTGCCTCCGGGGATTATACTTAAATGCTAGGTCTATTCCCAAGCATGCAATGGAGACCTGGGACCTACCAGAGGACCAGAAGCCCGATATATGTTTTTTTACAGAATCATGGCTAAACAGTGATGTTCCACCCGTCTTAGCAGTGGCTTTCCCTGAGGACTATGTAGTCACTAGACTGGATAGACCGGGAAAACGAGGAGGGGGATTAGCCATTGCCACGCGGCTCCCCTATTACACTAGGACGATTGATAGAATTTCCTTGGCCAGCATGGAGCTCCTTATCTTCAGAGTTGAGTCTAATCTGGCTATAGAATGGACAGGAGCACGAGTATACCACCCACCAGGGAGCAGTAATACGGAGTTTGGCGCCATATTACTAGAGAGTCTGGTTCCACATGTTATTAATACGAAAAGCTTCCTACTGTTGGGGGACTTTAATCATCATTTAGACATGCCTGCTAACTCCGATTCAGCTAGTCTGATTGCCATGCTGGAATCTCTAGGGCTATCCTTGAGAACCAGAGGTCCTACGCACAGGGCAGGACACACACTGGATGCCATATTTTCCAACATATCAGCTCTGGCCGTTGAGCCTCCGCAGGACCTTGTTTGGTCTGACCATATGGCACTGAGTTTCTCAGTAATGTCTGCCCACTCAGCACAGACGTTACAAGGTCAGACGAGCTACCGGAGACCTTGGTCGAGGGTAACCGCCCCTGCTTTTGGACAAGCTAATGTGGCCCCCCCATTAAATCTGGAAGTAGACCGAATGTGGCCTGGGAAAAACTGAAGGTGCCAATTTAGGAAGCCTTAGATATCATAGCCCCTCTGAAAAGAGTTAGTACCCAGAACAGGACAGCCCCGGCTCCCTGGTACTCAGAGACTCTTAGAAACAAAAAGTCTGAGAGCAGAGTTCTGGAGCGAAGATGGAGGAAGTGAAGGAGGGAGCAAAATGAACGGGCCTATCGGAAATCACACAGAGATTACCTGAATAGCTGTAAGGCAGCAAGAAGGTCATATCTGGGGGTACGTATTAGTGAGGCCAAAAATTCCTCTAGGGAACTTTATAGGATATTGAAGGAATTTACAAATCCTAAAGTGAACAATGTGGCACTTCCCCCCACACAAGAACTATGTGAGGACTTAGCATTTCATCAATAAGATCGACCTGATTTATCAGTCCTTTGAGACGACTATGGCAGAATACGGAGAGGGAGATGCTCCCAATGAACCTCGGATGGAAGAAGGCCTCCCCCACATTTTGGATTTCTTTACCGCCATGACCCCTATGCAAGTGGGAAGCCTATTAAGCCGTGTAAAGTCGAGTTCACCATTTGACCCGGTGCCACCATCAGTAATGGCACCTCTTAGCCCAATTCTAGCTGATGCACTATCTAAAGTATATAACATCTCGCTGGAAACAGCTATATTTCCAACTGAATGGAAAGAAGCGCGGGTCAAGCCACTCCTAAAGAAGGCGTTGGCGGACCCATTCGAATTGCAGAACTATAGGCCAATATCACTTCTCCCCTGTTGTGCGAAGGTCCTGGAGTCCCTAGTGAACACACAACTGTCCCAATATTTGAAACAAAACCACCTCCTGTATCCCTCCCAGTCGGGATTTCGTGCATCCCATAGTACTGAGGCTGCATTGCTCGAGGTAACAGATGCCATCAGGATGACACTAGACGGAGGGAGTCCGGTGATCCTCGTCCTCCTTGATCTGTCAGTGGCATTTGATACCATCTCTCACTGAGTGCTGCTTGACAGATTGAGGGGGATTGGAGTGAGGGGCAAAGCTCTGGAGTGGATTCAGAGCTTCTTATCGGGACGTACACAGAGTATCCAGTTGGGATCATTCGTATCACAGCGGGTTGGATAGACGTGTTCCGCAGGGCTCAGTATTGAGCCCCACGCTGTTCAACGTCTATGTAACACCCCTGGCGGATATCATCAGAAGCCACAGGTTTGGGACCATCTCCTATGCGGACGACACACAGCTAATCGTCTCCATTGAGGATGATATTATATCAACTCAACGGAAATTCAGAAGCTGTATGTCTAGTATCACTGTTTGGATGAGGTGAAATTTTCTACAACTTAACTCCTCAAAAACCGAAATTCTGCTTTTCGGAAAGGCCGACACAATCTGGTCCCCTGAGTGGTGGCCACCGAGCTGGGTGAACCTCCGCCACCCAGGAAGTGGTCAAAGAATTTGGGCGTAAGGATGGAAGAACAGGTTAAGATAGTGTCCGGTACATGCTTTGGCACAATGAGGAAGCTCAGGAAAATCTTTCCCTGGATTCCCCTAGCAGCAAGGAAGACCCTAATCTAGTCACTCTTGGTGAGCCGACTGGACTATGGCAACGCGCTTCTGGTGGGCATCCGTGAGGACCTGTTGACACGTCTACAGGTGGTACAGAACACCGCGGCCCGCCTTGCCTTAAATAAGCCGCCTCAAACTCCATCGGCCCCTTTGTTGAATCAATTGCACTGGCTTCCAGTAAGGAAACAAGCCGTTTTTAAGATGCTATGTATAGTGTGCAAATCTCTCCAGGGGAAGGGACCTGGGTATCTGAGTAACAAACTCAGGTGGTATCAGCCAGCGCGACAGCTAAGATCCAGTAATGCCCACCTTCTGTGTACTCAGAGAATACACAGAGTAAGAATGGGTGGAAGAGCTTTCTGCCATCTAGCCCGAGACACTGGAATAAGCTGCCAGTAAATATCAGGGCCTGCAGCGACCTACTTACTTTTAAGAAACTGTTGAAAACCTGGTTGTTCTAGATGACCCTACCACTCTGTGCTTTCTCCCATAGCGCCGAGAGATCCTGTTGTATCTGTGCTTATACCTTTAATGGTTTACTCATTATGTTCCATAGCTCGTGTACTGTATTCTGTTACATCATTCACATTCTTTGTTTGGTTCCAGATGCGAAGCAGTTAGTCTACGTTTCCTGACTTGACGGCATCGCATCTGGATCCTCTTCTTTCTGTGGGTTATTACTTATACTTTTCTTCTTATGAATAAACTCCTGTTCATTCATATATTTGTTTATGTTGATTGATTACAACATAAATATGGCGATGATGGACTGGGATGAACTAATTTTTTGAAAAGGGGAGTTTACTTCTAAAAATTAATTTTAACAGAAATAAGTAAAAGAAACCCACCGAGGAGGACTATTCAACTTTGCAACATTGCAGTAGCGCTACGGACTAGAAACTGGTGGTAAGATTTTTTACCTCTACTTTTGTTTCGGAAGGCCGTGCGTGTCGAGCAGTTGAAAGTTGTTGATTTTTGGATGCAGCCTTTCGACCAGCGCGTATTAAGGAGCGTTTGGAAGCAAAGCGTCATCAAGAAGGTTCATGTGTTAAACAGCGCGTAATAAGGAAAGTATTCTCTTAGCATTCTATCTACGTGAACGTAGCACATCATCACGTGAGGTCTAGTCTACGTGATGCAACGTGGCGGCCATTTTGAAGATCCATACCTTGACAACAACGTAGTTACCACAACGAAGGATATAAAACGAGCGTTGGAGTAACATTTAAGATCGTTTTAAAAGCGTTTTGATGGAGATATAAAAGATTTAACATAATTCAACTTAATATAAAATTTACATTAATTTGGAACTTTTGGAAAAAGAAAAGAAGAAAGGTGAGATATTTGAGAATTAAAAAAAAAACGGTTTGAAGGATTTAAATAATTTTATTTAAAATAAAAAATGGCATATCAAATTCAACCTTACCAAATAAATCCATTTCTACAGAATGCAGGAAAACCTCCTGTTAAATGGCAACAATGGGTTAAATCATTTGAAAGTTATATCGTTGCTATAGATGGGAAGGATTATTCAAAAGAAAGGAAAAAAGCAGTTCTATATGGTGTATTAGGTGATGCAGGAAGAGCAATTTTTGATAATATGCCTGAATCAGAACCTCCTCCAGGACAATTTATACCCTGGGATGACTACACGGAAGCAGTAAAAAGGTTAGAGAAGAGGTTTATTGAACAACCAAACATTATGGTAGAGAGACACAGTTTTAACAAAAGGGAACAATTGGCAGTAGAAAGCATTGAAGACTATGTATCAAATTTACGTATTTTGGCATCTAAGTGTGATTTTGGGGATATGCTTGACATATATTTGAGGGATCAATTAGTTTTTAACTGCTTCTCAAAAAAAGTACAAGAATGTCTTTTAGCATGTAGAAATCCTACATTGAGTGAGGTAATGGACATTGCTATTGGAATTGAGAGGTCTTCAATGTCAAGAAAAGTCATCACAGGAAATGAAGATAATTCAGAACCAATATGTGTTGTAACTAGTAAACCAAAGATCCAAGAGAATGGGAAAGGAAGAGGAAACACTAATTTAAATACAAAGAAAGATTTGATATGTTATCGTTGTGGCTCAAAAAAACATATTGGCAACAATCCAAGTTGTCCAGCACATGGAAAAAGATGTATGAAATGTAGGAAAATAGGACATTTTGAAAGTTCATGTAAATCCAATTTTAAGAATAGAAATGCTTCACGTGTAAATGCAATAGAAGAATTGCAAGATGATCTCAGTAATCTAATAGTTAATGTAAATGTAATTGATTATGATGTTTCATTTAAAGCACCTCTTGGTATTGCTACTATAGAAAATGTACAGTTAGAAGTAATGGCTGACTCTGGATCGCCTATAACCATTTTGGATGATTCTACTTATTACAAATTGTTCAGATCCCCTTGGGGATGATTCACCCGCGCTTAAGAAATTCACAAATTCAATTCAATTCAATTCAGCTGCGCCACGTCCTCCACCGAAATAGTGGTTTTGACGTCCAGAGATTTGACCTTTTCATTTACTTTGGTAAGGTCTGCACGTATTAGGTTTACCTCTATCGACACCGTGTCTAGCTTAGGGGCACATTAGGATGGCACCCTATCGGTAAACGGAACCGCCCGCCTTAAGGGCGGGGGTCCCGACGCCAGCATTAGGATGTACCCGCCACAGTGGCGGGCACATCCTGCATTTGTAGCATTGTGGTGGGCGGTGCTCTCAGCACCGCCCGTCACAATGCTACAAATGCAATTCTGCATTTGCATTAACAAAGCGGCAGGCACCGCGCGGTGCCTGCCGCTTTGTTAATGCAAATGAAGGGGGGTACCACAGGTACCCCCCCATGTGCAATACCCCCCTCCTTCACTCTGGGGGCCCGCAGGGGGCCCCCATAGTGAACACCGCATGCCTTCCCGTGGCGGCATCGCCGCCACGGAAAGGCATCACCCTCAGCCGATCGTAACATGTCTGGCGGTGTCTGCTTGACACCGCCACCATATGAATCATTTTCTGCCCCAGCCGCAATGCGACCGGGCGGAGAAGTGGCGGGCGGAGTTTTGCTACGCCGTGGTCCCCCCGCCATTCTAATATGGCGAGGGGGAACACAGGGAAGGATGGCGGGCGGATTGCCCCCGCCAGGCTGGCGGTGGCTACCGGCAGCCTGGCGGGGGCAATCCGCCCGCCATCCTAATGGACCCCCAAGTGTCCAGCGCTTCCATCTGTTGGCCCAGGGAAAACTTGATCCCCTCTATTGCCGCCATGACATCAAGCAGTGTCAATTCCGCCACCGGGCCCAATGAAACTCCTCCGCCCGCTGTGCCGTGCCTCGAGTCAGATGGGGAACCCTTAGGCATAGTGTAGCGGTCTAACTTATTGGTCTACAGCTGCTTAAGCCCTTTCGCTATCCAGTTTGGTCGCCATATCTTGATCTGTTCGTACCGCTCACTAGCCTCGGTCCGAGGATTGGTTGCATGATATAGCTTTTCAATTCCACCCAGGGCTTGTGCAAATGTCCACCAGTCCACTTAGGATCAATAGCGTGTGACTCGCCGGGGGGGGGCCAGGTGCAAAACCGCGCTGCTTGTATCTCAGGCTTCCAGCATCCCCGGGGAGGCTGACTTGGCTCTTGGTGCACCGCACACCTTCCGCCTTCAGGCGCCTAGCTCCTCCCCCAAAATAAATGCATCCTTGTGTAATGTAACTGGTGCTCGTGTAAAGCGTTACAATATCTTTAGATAGAGCTCGTGCTATATAAAACTGCACAAATAAATAAATAAATCTTTCCCCTTCATAGCCGCGCTCCCTCTGACTTCTCTGGTGAACTTTCATATCACTGGTATTTCTTTACAGTTCAGACATACACAGGAAATCTACAGTCAATATATGAAGTGGCCGACATTTAAGTAAAATTCTTAGCTCTTTTTAAATGCGTGGTGCATAATAAGCGGGCGCCAATTTGCCCCCACATATTTTGCACATCAAGGTCATTTTAAGTCGTCTTGGTTTCTTAATGCTCTCTGCATGATGTTTTTTTTTTAGAACATATGGCTATGGCTACATTTTCCTCTTCAACCCCGGACTCCCTTGCTTCAACCCAGGAACATTTACGTTTAAGGTTCTGGCTGTCACTGGGGGGCAGATTCACAAGCCCCTTTCGCAGCCATTGCGTCACTATTTTTGATGCTACAGCGGTGCAAATAATGCGACCAATTTACAACGTGACATATCTAGGGAGATGCATCACGTTGTAAAGCCCTGCGTCACATTATACCTGCGTCAGGTATAATGTATGCAGGGTGGGCATTCCCATGCAGGAAAGCCTTGTGGAAGTAACGTAGTGAAATCTACAAGATTTCACTGTGCCAGGTCTAGGGCGCCACTGCGTCAAAACCATATGCCTGCTTGAACCAGGCGTAAGGAGTGATGCAGTACTATAAGTATAGGCCTCAACATGCATTGCTGGAGTTGCGTCGTGCTTGCGACACGACTCCAACAATGCATGACTTTTTGGTCAACTGATGTGTCTGAATTTCTGAAGCATCTGTCGAACCTTGCGCCATGCTGCACCGTGTTGTAACTATGGCGTATCCATGGAAGTGCAAAGGTATCGCAGGCTGGCGCAGGGAAACTGATGCATCTCTACAGATCCGTCAGTTTCTTGTAAATCTGCCCCCATGCGTTTATTTCAACATTGCTGTTGTGGAAAGCAAAAAAGACATGTTTCTTTATTTTGATGATTCAAGCCCACATTGCACCCTCGGATCTCTTTTGCTCTGTGCTAGAAGGGGGTTCGGTGTGGATTCCAGACTCTCTTATTTGCTTACCCCTTCAACGCGGGCCCTGCCCATTCTGTACAGTCAGGTCCTTTTCAATTTTTCATAATAATGCACATGTAGTTGAAATATGAGTTTAATCAAACAATTAGAGTTGCAGGACAGGCCCAGTCTCCATTCAGACGCCTGCTATACACCTCACTGTGTCTTCATCCCTCTATAACAGTAGTGCTGATCAAGAAAGGAAATAAATATAGTGTTTCAGCATGTAATGGTTCTGACATGGTTTACGCTTTGTTTTTTATTAGAATGCTGCACAGCAAAAAGTGCAACGCTGATAGTTACAAGGTCAAATGACATAAATCACCTCTAACCTCCTGGTACCAATTACAGCAGCAGATCACGAGTCCCTCTCAACCTATGCCATTATCATATGAAATCTCTTTATTGATGTCATAACTACACCTTCACCATTGCTTTACTAACCTTCTTGCTTTCTCAATTTTGCTTGAAAATGCACAATTTGCCATTTCTATTCTCGAAATGTTCCCAGGGGAAAACTCTCGCCCTCGAAACTCCCCTATGGCATTCGGGCTCGTTCACCACGCTCCAGTGGCGTAATGAACCTTGAGGGGGCCCCCCTGCAGGGTACGTGAAGGGGCCCCCTCCGGACTCAATCTAGAGCTCCCCAGCAGAAGTGCGGTACTGACGGGGCCCCCTGGAGGGTGAGGGCCCCCCCGCACCGCGGGGGCTGCAGGGGCCTGTGTTACGCCCCTGCCACGCTCACTCACCACAGGACACTCTTCCAGAACTTTTACGACTCACCGCTTTCAATTGTCACCAGCCACCACTGGTCATCGGATGTAGTATATTTTGTTGAAACACTCCTCCTAAACAATACCTTAAGCGTCTCCTACTCGTTCATTATGGTGTTTGTTGTGTCCATATCTAGCTCTAGTTATTTGGTAATGGCAGTCAGTATATACGTCTGACATGTTGACCTGACACCTGTCTTCGAAAAATACTATTTATTTATGTTGTGTTATTCTAGATTAGCAAAGACCTGCTAAGTGAAAAGAATTTGTAAAATTGTCAACATTCTTTTGTAACATGGCAATTACCCCTCTATTTGCTCTACTAGTAAAATTGAAATATATCAGGCAGTACTCAAATACTTTTTAACTGATTTCTTTACATGGTTTCTGTTTTAAAGTTTATGTTTCAGAAAGGGAAAATACTGTGTTTCACTGCTGATCACAATATTTTACCAGCCGGGACTTAAAAATACAGACCAGGTGGCAACCCTACTCCTATTTGTTCGCACATGTTGGCATGTATGGATTTTGCGCCTATTTAGTCAGGCACTGAACAGTATTGGTCTTGTGGTGTGACACGTGCCCCGGCGCGAGCTGTACCATCAGGTCCGGGGTTTAGAAGCATGTATCCTGCTGCTTGTGCTGCTATTTGGTTGGTACTGTGTGATGCTGCCAAGTTAATAATAGGATCTAGCGTCTGGCATGCGGGACAAAATTGAAGCTAACAGCCAGGTGCATGTCGTCATAACTGCTGTGGTGTTTGGCCAGATACTACGTTTTGGTGGCGTTGATGGGCACCACCACCCCTTTGAGACACGGGACCAAGGAGCCATCTTCATTATATGTGCTTGATCGAGGGTGCCAATACCCGTCAGTCACACCACAACACTGATGGCAGCACAAAGGAGTGTTGATGTTCTAAAGAATACAAAAAAGTGATAGAATTAAAAATAAAAATTAGTCTCAACCCTACTCCATGTGGAACAGTCCAGCCCAAACTGCCAGGCCAGGTCTACCCCGAACCATAATACAAGCGACCCAGGACTGGTTTTGTTCTGGGTGGGTTCATCAGCCAGGTGCAGCTTGGGTCCAGTGGCATAATGTGCATGGGACCCACATTTGGACATACCCATTCCACTTAGGGCGGCTCACTAAAGTTTATAAAAAAGTGATGGATGAAATGCTTGAGGTAATCTCAGCCACTAGTCATCCCAGTCCATCATTATTGTGCACAAGGGAGATCCTTCCAACGGGCACGCTTGAATAGAGGGCTCACCTGAGAGGTAATGCACTAGACAGGAAATATGCCTACGAGGAGTGATACTGATGCATGGCTGGGTGGTGTCTTCCACTGGGACGCCCGCATGCCCCTGGGGACGACAACATGGCACCTCCTGGTTCGAAACGAATCGGCATCCCCTGTCCCATCACGCGACGACGCTTACACCACGCTCACGCCGTACTGATCTCAGATCCGGGCAGCCGCATGTGCAGCTGCATACTGACCCACCCCATGACACTACAATCCTATTGACATAACTTACTCCCCCCCCCTTTTTTTTATTTTTATTTCTCCCCTTCTCAACACATGAGGCCTTTTCCTCCTTCCCTGTTTGGTCCTATCTGACCTGTTGTCCCCATTGGGGTCTTTGTTTGGAAGTTATTATGGCAGGTTTCAATGACATGTTTGTTATTACAGTGAATATGTTGCATTGGAAGACGGTACCTATCCAACACTTGGTACTCCTAATTGCACACCACATCTGATGCTACCACAGGCTGAATATCAGGTATTATGCAGATGGGAAATGAGGGCCACGGAACATGCCACCTTCCACCAAACTTAACTACACACCACCCTGAGGATACAATGCTTCACACCCTGAGTGATACCATGGCCATTATGGTTGTCTTATATACTGATGACATTGTAACATTCCTGCCGCAGGAGCCGACGCACACAGAGAATGTTTTAATGAATATTGCCATTGTATTGACTTCGTGTATCGATTTAAGCAATGTGTATGATCACTCTCTATTTTCCTCAAAGTTGCATAAATGTGTATCACAACCTGAATGCTTAAACCAATAAAATATATTCAAACAAAAAAAAATTATTGTGCACAAGGGAGAGTCCATGTTCCCTTACACAGGCTGCATCCCGAAATTATGCTGCCACCATAACGGTTTATCACCCCCCACGAGGTGGTCGACCAAGCCCTGCGTATGCATGTGATAACATCTCTGCTGCAGTAGGAAGCACAGTACAGAAGCCGTAATGACGTTTCTGCTGCACTAGGGGGCACCATACAACAGCAGGTTAGCACGATGACCTGTGCCAGACAGCAGTGGGTCAAAGAAGAACTCTGTCTCTTTGCCCAGAGGTCAAGCGCAGCACCATGCACACTCCCGCCAACAGGTGTCGCCCTCCATTGTGGACACAATTTGAACCAATTGAAGTAAGCTGGGAAGCTGAAGAGAACAGCTTCTGAGTAACCCATGCAATCAGCAAGCAGCCAACAATAAAGCTTAGGTCTGCGCGGATCAGCACTGTGACACAGAAGCCAGGGAGAGGGGGCTCTGCACCAGGACACTTCAGCTAGACACACACAGCCTCTTCAGTGAGAGCTATAGGATAACAGAGTGACTTCCATACCTGACATTGAGTTATTTGTTAGATCTGGACTGCCATCAGTGCAGGCACCCAAATGGAAGCTGTGGTTGGAGCGGTTAGACATGTACTTTGCAGCTTCAGCAGTGGAGGGCAAATGGAATCACCCTCTCTTGCTGCACCTCACAAGGGAAGATATTTACAGGCTGTCCTGTAATTTGTCCCACTTTTCCAAGGCAGTGCCCAATTGACCCTTTCATCTACTGTACCCTCTTCGCAGCCCTGAATGTTTATTTCGAATCCATGGCCAACCAAGACTATCAGGTTGATTCATGAAACGAAAATCGGCTCGCAAAGGGCCAGATTCTGAGAATCTGGCCCTTTGCGAGTGCAATTGTTGCATTTGGGATTCATCATCCCAAATGCAATAATCGCTATTACAGAATTCGCTATTGTGCGAGGAATTGCATTTAAGGAATCTCTATTAGAGATTCCTTAAATGCAATTCATCAACCAATTTTAAATTGCTATTTCGCTATATTTGGCCGCTATTTACCACGAAGTCTGACTTCGTGGTAAATAGCGAAAAAATAGATTAAAGCACTTTAGTGCATTTTTTTCTTTTGCATGTTACACACACACATGTCCTTTGGACATGTGTGTGCGCAACTCCAATGTAGATTACATTTCAGGGGTGCTACAGGGTGTCCTTTGGACACCCCTGGCACCCTTTAAATCGCTATCTTATTTGCGAGTAGCAAATTGCTAATCGCAAATAAGGAATACTCCCCATTCATTCCTATGGGCCTTTTGGCCCATAGGAATGAATGGGGAGTTATTCCTTATTTGCGATTAGCAATTTGCTACTCGCAAATAAGGAATGTGTAGGAATCGCTATTTATTTAGCAATTCCTACATGAATACCGTTTTGCGAGTGCTTAATAGCGATTCGCTATGAATCGCTATTAGGGGCTCGCAAAACGGCCCGTTGATGAATCAGGCTGTATGAGAGGTTCGTGCTGCGACACGCACAAGCCGGCCCAGAGGAGTTGATTGACGCTTTGTACGCTCGTTTCAAAGAGATGGCCAGCACAAAACTTTGATACCCATAAAGGCATGCGCGTATGGCCTTTGGATCATTGAAATTGTCATGTCACGTCCGCAGAGCTACAAAAGAACCTAAGCAGCAGTCGAGCAGCTTAGCAGGTGATGCCACTGTTCCACATGACACCTAACCCTTGACCCATAACGAAGCCCCATCTGATTCCAAAGCAGACCTAGTGTCCCAGATCAAGTGCAGATTCTGGATGTGAGCCCCTCTCTAAGCCAAGAGAGGCAGGCCAGCACCTCTTAGCAGGGGTGGATTGGGATACAAAATCGGCCCTGGGCACGCTAAAAAAAAGTGGCCCATATTTGCATATTGCCTTTCCACAAAACACTGTTTCTGCAAAGTTTTATAAAAAAAAAAGGGGGGGGGGGTTAAAAAAATGCACGGATTAGTTCACACTGGTGAAACACACCTGAAAATAAGTGAGACCACTTTTGCTCAGGCCCCCTGGGCCGGGCCAGCGAGAGAAAGGGAGTGACACCTATGCCCGCTGATAAAAGGGAGGTAATGGATGCCCATCTGCCTCCAGAAAGGCCACTCAGGGCCCCACTAGGCCTCTGGCGGCCTCTGAACAATGAAGAAACTGCCCAAATCGGCCCCTCAGGCTGCTCAAAAAAGCAGCCCACGGCTGGAATTCGGATACTGGCCCCTCGGGCATTGCCAGAGTGCCCGCATTCCCAATCCAACGCTGCCTCTGACAACCTCATATTCAGGCCTCTTGAGTGGTACGGCTGCAGCAAGTACTCTCTCTCTCTCTGTCACAGTGAGCACTGCATCTGCTGCTTAAAATGTGCATATTGTTATTTAGAATCTCTGTCAGAGTCAGCAGTAGTAGGTAAACATGAGCATTGCAATACAAATGTAAAAATGTTGCTTGTCATGCAGATAGTCCTAGCAATCCCAGTCTTGTGATAATACAGGAAAAATATCAAACATGGTCTCTGTGGTAGAGAGCTCCTTGGAAAGACGAGGTAACCACTGAATATATCACCTGTCATATTACACAGCATGACAATGTGGCCTGTGCATTAAAAGTTCAAAAAGGTTTAGTTTGTCACCCATAGACCAATTATGCCATTGGTAAAGAAAGCATAGGAATGGAGGGAGCCTGCACACAGCTATTCAAATGGCAAATGCCAGGTCAGCAGGGTCCATTGGTACACGTTGGCACCCCACCCTTGCTTCTGTCCTAAATTATGCAAATGGTTCACAAAATGTCCATCTCATTTTCCTTGTCAGATTAGCAAAAAATGCTAGTCTAACATTTGTTGTTTGGTCAGTGGATACCTCACTGCTGCTGATTCGAGATATCATAGTCCGATGTCAGAACATGCTGTTGTAGGAAGCTGGCTCACTGTATGCTATCTAGACCAAAATAAGGGGAGGAAAATCCTGCTGCCCTTGGAGGGTAGAGAGGTCCTTTCGTAAGAGGATGTAGCGATACATCCTCCCTTAGAAAAATTGTGAGACAATAAGTATCCCTTCCAGAGCGCAACGGCTCCTCGGAAGCTACAGTATGACCACTGGTACGCCACATGATAATACACCCACTATTTTAGGGGTGGGAAGGGAAAATAACAATTTTCTTGAAATAACCCTCACCCACTCTAATAGTGGCATGCTTCATCATCAGGTTCACCCTGACTTCTAAGGGCAGAATGGGCTCAACCATATTCCAGGGGGTACTTATGAAGATAGGGTGTAAGGGGGCATAACTTTAAAGATAAAATTCTTCACTTACTCCTAAAGTATCCTTTATTAATGACGAATTTAGGAGGAGGGGGGCATAGATCTATCGATGATTGGATAAGTCCCACCATCTTCAAGATGGTGGGCACTGAAAAGTGTACTTCATCTCGCATCCAGGACCTGAGTGGTGGAGTTGGCAGGGGGCACACCTCCTATTCTTTTTAAGTTTTCCTGTCTGTCCTCCTGCCTGGGCATTCCATCTTATTATGTTTTCCACAGTTGCAGCTGGTGATATTTGAAAGTGGTGGTGTTTAAAAGTTCAGAATGAGTGCCCGGTGGCAAGTAGGCGTAGCGAGCGAGCTCAATCACAATAAGGGGGTTCGGGAGGGGGGTTCTCCCACTGGGAACATTTTGAAAATGAGAGGGCAAATAGTGCATTTTCAAGCAAAATTGAGAAAGCAAGAAGGTTAATAATGCAATTGTGAAAGTTTCGTTATGACATCAATAAAGAGATTTCATAT
This sequence comes from Lissotriton helveticus, assembly GCF_964261635.1. NCBI lineage: Eukaryota > Metazoa > Chordata > Amphibia > Caudata > Salamandridae > Lissotriton > Lissotriton helveticus. The sequence continues at coordinate 1,077,497,459 of NC_136072.1, forward strand.
AATAGTGACGAAGGTAGAGAGGGTCGCGTGACTTGGTGCTGCAATTGGTACCAAGTAGTTTAGGGTGATTTATGTCACTTGGCCATCTAAATTTCAGCGTTGCACTTTTTGTTATGCAGCATGCTAATAAAAAGCAAAAGCAGAAAACATGTCAGAATCTTTACACACTTACACACTATATTTATTTCCTTCCTTGACCAGCACTACGGTGATAGAGGGCTGAAGACACAGTGGGGCGCACTTTTAACAGGTACCTGAATGGAGACTGGGCCTGTGCTGCAACGCTAATTGTTTGATTTAACTAATATTTAAACTGCATACGCATTTGTATTAATAATTGATTTTGAATCGACTGCACAGAATGGGCAGCGCCAGCGCTGGAGGGGCGAGCAATTAAGAGAGGCAGGAACCCCCACCGAACCACAGAGAGCAATGTCGACTCAATTCGTCAAAATTGAGGCGCATGTCCTTTTTGCTTTCCACACCAGCAATGGTGACCTAAACACACAGGGCCCGATTCACAGAACTAATCTGAGACAAAATCCTAAACTTACTACTTTTGGTATTTACAGAAGGCACTTAGGGCCTCATTTTTCAGGCTGTGCGTCACTTTTATGCCTCCGGTGCGTCACTTTTTGTGACGTACCAGTGGCGTAAAAAATGCGCCTTGGTGCGCCATATTTACAAAGTGACGCATCTAGGTAGATGCGTCACTTTGTAAACCACTGCGCCACATTATACCTGCGCCAGGTATAATGTATGCAAGGGGGGCGTATTGACGCAAGGAAGGGTCGTAGAAGTGACGCAGTGAAATCTATGAGATTTCACTGTGTCATTTTTAGGACACCGTTGCGTCAAAATCTTGCGCCTGCCTCACAGCAGGCATAAGACTGACGCAGGCCCTTTCACATGGGGCTGGCCCCATGTGAAAGGACGCATTGCTGGAGTTGCGTCACTTTTGTGACACACTCCAGCAATGCGTCACTTTTGCGCTTACAGATACGTCAGAAATACTAACGTATCTGTAACTCCTTGTGACATGATGCGTCATACATTAAATATGACGCATCAGGAATGTCGCAAGGAGTGCGCACTGAGAAGTGACGCATCGCTGCTTTCACGCAGCGATGCGTCATTTCTCATAAATGAGGCCCTTACTACTTTTGGTATTCACAGAATGCACTTACTCCTTTTGGATTAAACTTAGTTTACTACTACTAAATGCCTTCTGTGAATACCAAAAGTAGTAAGTTTAACCAAAAGTAGTAAGTGCATTCTGTGAATACCAAAAGTAGTACGTTTAGGATTTTGTTTCAGATTAGTTCTGTGAATGGGGCCCTGAGTGACTGCCAGAACAGGAAAAGTAAAGGGGGCATATTACCAACAGCTAGCGATAATTATCGCTATGTTGGCTTAGCAGCAATATTTTTATCGCCGAGCTGCGGCGATTTTTATCACTTAGGAACCTTGCTATTATCAAGGTTTATCTCCTAAGCGATAAAAATCGGCCGAAATGCATGAATATCGCTGAAAAGTCAGCGATATTCATGCATTACCGAGCTAATGCTCTTAGCCATGTTATCCACCTACCATAATAATAATAATAATAATCCACATTTGTAAAGCGCACAATCTCCCGTAAGGGTCTCTAGGCGCTGGGGGCCGTCGGGAAGATTAAGCAAGCTATTGCCCAGAGTCACATGGTGCTGAGCTAACCTGCCGCCGGAGCCGGGGATCGAACCCTGATCCCCAGATTCCAGCGTCAGTCGCCCTGGCCGCGGCGCCACACCTCTCCCATTGGATAACATGGCTAAGAACTGCTCAGGGGCAGGTGTTAGCTTTTGGAGATAATCGCGCTTAGCGCGAATATCTCCAAAAGTTGGTATTAGGAGATCGCGATGTTAGCGACTGTTTCCAGTCGCTAACATCGTGGCACGCCCTCTTTGCATGTCATTAGTGATAAATTTCACTGACCTGCAAAGCGGGGCCCAAGATGGTCGCTATCTCCTACTAGCTGTCGCTAACTGGTGTTAGCGACAGCTAGGTAATCGGGAGATAATTTTATCTCCGCTTTCTTGGCTTTTAAAGCCAAAAAAGCGGAGAGAAACCCCCTTGATAATATGCCCCAAGGTTCGTAGGTGGAAGGGAGGGGTCCAGGGGTTGAAGAAGAAAACTTAGCCAAACCCACATTTTCTAAAAAAAAAACATCATGCAGGAGGCAGTAAGAAACCAAGGAGCAGGGAAATAACCTGTAAGATCCACTGCGTGCACATAAAATGTTGTAGTTTGTAAATAAATTACTTACAAACGACCTTGATACGTAAAACATGTGAGTGCAAATTGACGCCCGCTTATTATGCGTCACGCACTTGAAAAGAGCTGAGCTTACATTCACTCAAATGTCGGCCGCTTTACACATTGACTGTAGATTTCCTGCGTATGTCTGAACTGTACAGAAATACCAGTGATATGAAAGACCGACAGATAAGTCAGAGGAAACATGGCTATGGAGGGGGGGAACTTTTTTTTTTTGTGTGCAGTTTTATATGGCACAAACTCTATCCGAAGGTATTGTAGCGCTTTACATGAGCACCAGTTACATTACACAAGGACACATTAATTTGTATATTTTAGGCATCATGTCCGCGAGAAGTGATTTGCCCAGAATCACAGGGTGTTGATGCGACGCCGAGAATGGAACTGTGCTCCAATCCCCAGGTCCAAAGTCGGCAGCTCATGACATCCTCTCTCCTTGCTTGCAGCATACAGGCAGAGGAGGCTGACGGAGTGGGTGATTTGCCCAGAATCACAGGATGTTGATCCGACGCTGAGAATGGAACTGTGCTCCAATCCCCAGGTCCAAAGTCGGCTGCTCTGGCCATCCTCTCTCCTTGCTTGCAGCATACAGGCAGAGGAGGCTGACGGAGAAAGTGATTTGCCCAGAATCACAGGATGTTGATCCAACGCTGAGACTGCAGCTGGGTTCCAATCCCCAGGTCCATAGCTCTGGCCATCCTCTCGCCTTGCAGGCAGCATGCAGGCGGAGGAGCTGACGGAGGCGCTGACGGCTGAATGAGTTTCAGAGCAGCGTGATCAGACTCTTTCCTAAAGGCCGCTGGAAGAGCAAAGTTGCTCACATTACTTTTGAGTAGGAAATAAAGGGTAAGGTCAGTGCATTCCCGGTGTTCCAGGCATCAACATGTTGTCATAACATACATCAACCAATAATTTAGAACATGGAAAGTAAGTAAGCTCAAACAAGCACTGGGCCCGATTCACAAAGGTAAACTAAAGCGAAATTCTAACTTTACGAATGTCATTATTCACAAAAGGAATTTAGGAGTTGTAAAGTTAGACTTTTGTCTCAGTTAAACTTAAGACAAAAACACTTAAGTTTAACTGAGACCAAAGTCTAACTTTACTACTCATAAATGAGCTTTGTGAATACCGAAAATAGTAAAATTAGACTTTCATCTCAGTTTACCTTTGTTAATCAGGCTCACTGTCCTTAACAAAGGGTGTCGGCCAGTCCCCCTCAATGGGTGACATTGCTAGATGCTATGAGTGTGGTGAAGAGAGCTGTGAACCACAGATATACATTTACACAGAACGAAGGTGGAATGAAACTACCATGCTGTACTGTCACATGCCAGTGTCCGGATACAGTGTGTCTGTCCTATCAGGGTGAATAAATGTGTATATGCATGATGTGTGAGAGATAGAGGAAGGTAGTGGGTAAAGAGAATGAACAACTAAAAATACTGAGACATCCGTTTAAAAATGTTTGTTGTGTGACATGGCTAAGCAGATGCCCTTCTGTAGAAATAGTTAATTCTCTGCCATTTTCAAGGTGTATCTTAGTTTTCGGACATTTAATGATGGAGACCTACCTAACAACTCTTCTATAATGTTAAATAAGTGCACAAACACTCTCAGCTATGATGATGGGCAAAGAACAGACAACATGCACCTACAGGCTGAAACATACACAGTAGCACGCACACACACAAGCACATAACACACACATACAAATCATACACATAGAATTGCATACACATATCCACTCAAGCTATCCTGGCTGAAGACGGCTGATAGCCAGAAACCGGTCCTAGGATGCTTGATTCCGGTCCAGGGAAGACATGGCTTCGCAGTTCGGGCTGGACTGTTCCCATGAGGCACAGGGTCAAGACTGATTTGCATATGGCCATGTCTGAACTGGGGTGGCTTGGTGAGCAAAATAACGATGGATTAAACCCAGATCTGTGACCGGGGGTGAATATTTTGCCATTGTGCATCATTCCGTCCATCATCTTTTGTGTTTTGCTGAATCTATAGGATTCTGCGCATTCCTGTCCTATTCCCCACAATGGGCCTGCCGTGCGCCACGCAGGCAACTTTGCACCATGGTGCAAGGGTGCATGCCTTGCAGGGATGATTATTTTTGTACCTTCCTGTAAAAAATAATCAGAAGAGGCTTTGTCCTCTTTCTATGTGTGCTGTACGCATAGACGCACGGACAATGTGGTTGGCAATATTGTTTTCCTTCTTGAAGGCAAACAGGGGTGGGTCTCTAAGGCTCTCGTCTAAGTTCTTGACTAAGTGCCAATTTTGTCCAATAATCCGTTTTAGCTGGTTTGCGTTGGGGCAAAAGGTAGTGACACATACCTGTCGCTTAACATTAGCTTTGTCTTTTCGTTCCAGTAATGTTTCTCGTGGGGTCCACCGGGCTCTCTTCATGCAATTCTTTACTAGTTTTTTGGGGTAACCCCTATCGCATAACTTTGCTATCAAATTGTCAGAATGATGATGGAAATCTTCCTCTGAGAAGAATGTACACCTGAAAAAATTCTTTTTGTCTATTATTATTGCAAAACTGTGTCCGCAGAGCGTGGCTTTATGTCTCTTTTTGAAGTAGAAATTGTATATATATGTTTTTAAGATTGTAATATATGTTCTTGTAGTCCTTTCCCTGAATGGTTTGAAAGTTTGTTGAATGCCTGTGATATGTCTGTAGTAGCGAATGATTGATAATTAACTCCTAGTCCTTCTATCTGTACGTGTCCTTTTTTGAATATGTCCCTTTTGATCATTTGAAAAAATACAAGTCTGTTTTTCTAAAATATTGAAATAAAAAGCTATTGAGTAGCAATTCCCGTTCTTGAATTCTTTTTTCGAGTTCTGGTTGGTCCACTGTTTATTTAAATTATTTGTATCAGCACTGGCACCCTATTCTTGTTTTTTGATAATCTGGCTCAGCCTTGCTGATTGGAGCCCACCCGTAGTTGTTTTCTCGCCATTCTTTAAAGGCATCCTTTATTGCCAACAATTCTTTTTCCGTTATTGTGTAGTTGATTTCTGAAGGTGTCAATTTTCGGTACCGATAGGCCACTGGGTGCAATTGACCTGTCTCTTTGTTTCTTTGAGAGAGTACTCCTCCTACCGCATAATCAGAAGCATCTGTCTCAACATAGAAAGGCTCCACTGTATCCGCATGAAGAAGAATGGGTGCCGAGGTGAACTCCTCCTTCAAGGCCTTGAAAGCTGACTCTGCTTCCTCTGACCATTCAAAACGTGTTCCTTTCTTCAACAATCGAGTAAGAGGTAAAATGCGTCGAGAACATTCGCTAATGAATCTCCAGTAGAAATTTGCGAATCCAATGAACGCTTGGACTTCCTTGACACTGCTCGGGGACTTCCACTCTAAAACAGCCTGAATTTTTTGTTTGTCCATATGAATGCCAGTTGGTGATATTACAATGCCCAAAAATTCTACTTGAGTGGCATCAAAGGCGCATTTTTCCAATTTGACAAACAATTTGTTCTCTCGAAGTTTCTGCAGAACTCTTCGTACTTGTTGCTGATGCTCCAGAGTATTGACGGAATAGATCAAGATATCGTCTATATACACTATTACACATTGATCAATGAATTCACTAAGAACATCATTAATAAAGTGTTGGAATGCCGCTGGGGCATTGCATAACCCGTAGGGAATTACTTGATATTCAAATAATCCGAAACGAGTTCTAAAAGCTGTCTTCCACTCATCTCCTTCTCTTATTCGAATGAGGTGATATGCTCCTCTTAGGTCCAATTTCGTAAATATCTTCGCCCCTTTACCTGATCCAACAAAACTGAGATGAGTGGGAGTGGATATCTATTCTTCTTAGTTATTCTGTTGATGGCACGATAGTCAATGCATGTCCTTAACTCGCATTCTTCTTTTTTCGGCACGAAAAATAAAGGCGAGGATACCGGAGATTGGGAGGGTCGAATAAATCCATTCGCCAAATACTTATGTAAATGTGTAAATGTATGAAACTTATATAGCGCAGGACTTACCCTGGGGCATCTCCGCGCTTGCTTAGGGAACCCGTCCTGGTATTCCCCTGTGAGAAACCCCGGCAGGGTATCCACAAGGTGAAAGCCAGGCATCCCGCCGCGAGGGGCCGATGTGGAGATTAAGCAAGCTATTGCCCAGAGTCGCAGAGTGTGACCCCTGTGAGTCGAGTAGGCACCGGAGCGAGAATTGCCGAGGCCGTGGAATTTATGAGCCCGAGACCCGCCGAGGCGGGGAATCGAACCCTGGTCCACGGTCGATCTCAGATTCCGGGTCTGCCGCCTCTAACCACTGAGCCACACTTCTCCACTTATCAATGTACTCTTTCAAATGATTATGTTCTTTCTCTGTCAAAGCGTAGACTCGGCTACAAGGCATATTCGCCCCTGGTTCAAAATCCATTTTGCAATCGTAAACACGATGTGGCGGTAGTTGCTCAGCTTCTTTCTCATTGAACACATCTTCAAAGTCTTGGTATTCCTGTGGAATTGGTTGCGTATTGATAACACACACTGTTGCATCTGCTGAACACAAAGCTTGGGCCGGGTTTTCTTTATTCATTTCCCATTGTTTTCTGAAACAGTTCTCTTGACAGTAACTTGAAGTCATTTCTATTGTTCTGGCCGCCCAATCTATAATTGGATTGTGCTCTGTAAGCCAAGGAAGTCCTAAAATGAGTTGAAACTGAGGAGCATCAATTAAATTAAAATATAACTCTTCTCTGTGTCCATCGTCTCAAATTAACTGTACCAATTCTGTGTGACTGAAGATGGGACCTGAAGAAAGGTTCGTTCCATCAATGGCTCTGACTGGCTCACTCTTAGTTTTTGCGATTGCTCTTAAGCCAATTTTTGCAGCAAATTTCAGGTCGCAAAAATTACCTGTAGCTCCTGAGTCCACCATTACCGTCACTCCTTCTCGGATCTCTTGATGAAATTTTATAGCCATAGATAATATCAAATGTGGCGAAGATGACTGCAAAGTATTTGCTAACTGATGTTCCTGTGGAGTTGATTCTTGACTCGCATCCACCTGTACAATTCCTTCTACAGGTGGTGCTACTAGTTTTCCTTCGGCTTGTATGATCCCTTTGGCTTCTTTGGGCAATTGCGCACAAAATGTCCACTAGAACCACAATACATGCAGAGATTGCTAGCTTGTCTTTTTTCCTTCTCTTCCTTAGTAAGTGGACCCCTTATGGTTCCAATCTGCATTGGTTCGGGAACCGAGGATCCTTCAGCTCCTTTTCCCAAATCATTTCGTGCCCTATCGACCCGAGGTACTGTGCTCCAAAACTCACGTCTTCTCTCTCCTTTTCGTTCCCCTTGACGAAAATCCAATTCTAAAACCAAATCGATTAGAGCTGATATTTCTGTGGGGCGATTCGGTATCTGCGCCAGTCCATCTTTTAACTCGTCTCGTAAGCCCCTATAGAAGATTGCTGTTCTTTTACTTTCCGGCCAATCAGTTTCCATAATTAACTTATTGAACTGGGCCAAATATGCCACCAAATCTCTGTTCCCTTGTTTTAAATCTAGCAGCTCGTTATCCACTGCCTGAGAGATTCGCCTTCAATCAAATATTCGTAAGAACTCTTTTTTGAACTCCTCATAATTCTGTAACAAGGGATCATCTCGTGACACAATAGGCATTGACCAAGCCGCCGCATCTCCCGCATCACTTAAATACGATAAGATGAATGCCACTTTAGATTGCACATCAGGGAAGATAGAAGGGCGACACATAAAATGCAAGGAACATTGTGTGATGAATACTTGTGCCTTCTGTGGGTCACTGCTAAACCTCTCTGGTGCTGCTAAAGGAATCACTGGAGATAAGGAGTGTATAACCTGTGTTGTTAATTTGTTAACCTCCCCCGCTGAAGTGGTTGGATTCTCTCTGTTCCCAGGGTGTGTTTGCCTAATCCTCTGTGCTAGTTCCGCTGTCTCTTTACTAGAATTCATCACTTCTTGCCTCAAATTTTGATTTTGTTCTTTCACTGCTACCAACTCCATTTGTATAGCATCTAAGACCGCCCCTAAGGTCTGCAAGTTAACTCCCTCAACCATTCTGTTCGGGTGCAAGTTTTACTACATGGGCACTTCACTCTGTCAGAACCCAATTGCTTACCGAACTCTGTTTTCTTAAACACTTGCACAGGAACAGAGATGCTTGCTTCCCGACTCCACCTTCCAATCAACCAGAGTCAGAATGACATCATGACTCCCATTAATCAGATAGGGGGAAGGGGGAAATTGGATAAAATAACAAAGATAAACAGAAGAGACTGGTCCAGACTTTCTGGTCTTCTGTCAGGCTCTTCAATCTGATATCAATCAGCCTATCGAAGATTCCTAGAAAACTAAGCATAAGCAAATATTATAAGTCTCCTTTCCTACTCTACTCTTGCTTTCTAAATTTACTCTTTTTCCTTACATACCCTAAGTCCAATGTAGATCTGTCTCTCTTCTTCTTTTCTGAAGTGTACCTCTAGGCGAGTCTAGTTACTTGGTTGTTTTCACCTGCAAAATATTAGATTCTTATTTCCTATTATTTCTTGCCTGTATTTCTAGTTATATTCTCTAATAACATACCAAGTACTTGCTGCACTATGCCTTAGGTCGCCTTCTTGTTAATTAAAGTTGCTGCGTATGTTTTCACTTCTGCAAGATATTAACAAGATAATTACTACTTCTCCTTGCCTTTTACTCTTTTTATTTGCTCTCCCTCTCTCTTGTGACCTACCAGATTATATGTCGTATCATATTTTTATTCTGCTTCACCTTACTTTAAATTAACTTCTTGCTCTTATTTCTTTATTTACAGGTCTTCGGTTTCAGGCTTCTAATGATTGGGCTCACTAGAACATCAAGGTAAGTCAGTTAATAAGATTCTAGGGTATTTAGCTCTGGGTTGTTATAGTCTAACTGCCATTTCTTTATCTTGTTCCTAAGAAATTTCGAAGACATTTAGCACAACACAGGAAACTCAAAATGTCAATAAAGCTGGCCGCTTTCTTAATAAGTTCGTTTCAGTCTTAAACTTAAACTATTGCAACTTAGCTCTCTGTTCGTCGAGCCTTTCCGCTCCGACTTTCATCAGACGCGCTGCTCTCTCTCACGGAGTTGCTGACTGATTCAGGATGCAGGCGAAACTCCGAAATTCGGTTGTTCATGTGATTCTGTTTTCTCCTCTGGTTACCTCGCTACTCGGAATATACTGCTGCTTTCAGAAAATACACTTAATGCTTCCTAACGTAAGAACACTTCCTAAATCCGACTGACTCGACTGAAAACCTTGGTGAAGTGCGCACTTTCACAGTAGCGCGCGCGTCACCTAGAATCTTCTCTGAACCTGGCCGATCAACTAGACCGCCAACTCCAGTTTCATGTCGGCCATCTTTAAATTCCGCGAGTGCCACAATCGGGACCAGGAAAGGTCTCCTTCTCTTCTTTTAAGCTAGTTAGGACGCAACTTGTGGCACATGGGTCTGAAACTTGATTCCACAGTAGTTGGGATCCTGACAGGCTCTGAGTGATGCTGTGGTGGTGCTGAGTGATGCTGTGGTGGTGCTGTGGAGGAGCTGAGTGATGCTGTGTTGGTGCTGAGTGATGCAATTAGACATGAAATGTTGCAAGAGTTTGAAAAGAACTAAGATTAGCTTTCCGAAAATGTTGAGAACGTTTTTTTATTTTTATCTTTGGATACTTTTTCTAAATTCAAGGTGTTAAAGCTTTCTATTTCAGCGCGAGGGGGGGGGGCATGAAAAGAAAAATTCCTCTGCAACAAAGTTAGTAAGTAGGCTGGTGTAATGGATGTAGAAATTATAAGCCAATGACAAATTCATAATCATCTGTTAGGAATTCCTCATTGGCATATAACCCTCGGCTTTTGAGAAAACAAGATAAGCATGTGTAGCAGTCTTAGTGAGATTTCTTCAAAGGTGTAGTGATTTGTTTGTAGTCTTTTCCTTCAGTCACTAAGTCTATGTAACACGGCATATGAGAGTCGCATAAAAGGAGCCAAAAAATGAGTAAAAATGATTTAGAAAACTGCAAGGAGTATGTGTAAGGACCAAACCTATTATGTAACCAATGAATCCGTGCCAGAGAAAACACACTTCTTTCAAATACTAACTTAAGGGCTATGAGGGAATTGCCATCACTGGTATGGGTAGCAGTGTACGAATCCGTGGAGAGCAGCTACTGGCATAGGTTTTTCCAGCAGGTAACAGACACGAAAGGACGCCATTATGATTCTGATCACAAACGGTGAGAACCACTGCATTTGACGGAGCAAATTCCAGCAATGTCACGACTGTTCTGAATTAATGGAGGCATACTGACAAAGCAGACCAGAATTTTGTTACGGTGCAAACCTAACAAGATTGAGTCCGAAAACTTTCTGCACTGATGGCTTGAGCAGCTCTTCCAGGTAACGTATGGCCCTTATGGTTGCTGTGTCATGTCTGGTCGAGGGTAATTGTTTGGGTAGCACCAGGGCACGTCTTAAAAATAATGCAAAGGGTTTTAATTTTGGAAAGAGGTTTGTTAAAATACTCAAAATTAGGAAATGCACACTAAGGGGCCCATTATGATTGCGGACGGACTTGAGTCCGTCCACGGCCATAGAGGAGGAGGGAACCTCCGCATGGCCTGCGGAGTTCCCTCCTGTGCAATTAGGATGTGACCGCCACCCTGGCGGTCACATCCTCTATTTTTACCATTGCGGCGGGTGCGGCTTCAAGCTGCACCCGCCGCATTGGTAAAAATGCATACATTGCATTTGTATGCAGAAAGCGGCAGGCACCGTGCGGTGGCTGCCGATTTCTGCATACAAATGCAGTGGGGTACCATAGGCACCCCCCATGTGCACCCCCACCCCCCCTTCACCCAGGGGGCCCGCAATGGGCCCCCGCAGTGAAGTTACACATGCTTTTCCACGGCGGAAAACCTGCCGCGGAAAAGCATTTTTTTAAACCCATCCTAATATAGCTGACGGTGTCTGAGAGACACCGCCACCATATTAGAGCTTTTCCGCCGCGGTTGTAAGCCAGCCGCGGCGGAAAAGCTGCGGACGGAAACCAGGACCCACCAGCCATCCTAATGTGGCGGTGGGTCTTTGGTGGGTCCGCTGCGGTTTTTCCGCATCCTCCGGGCCGGCGGTGGCTTCCGCCGGCCCGGAAAATGCGGAAAAACCGCAATCGTAATAGGCCCCTATGTTGGGAGACAAATACAAAACTCACCAAATGTACAAGGGGCCTCATTTATGAGGCTGTGCGTCACTTTTACGCCGCCGGTGTGTAACTTTTTGTGACGCACCAGTGGCGTAAAAAATGCGTCTTGTTGCGCCATATTTACAAAGTAACGCATCTAGGTAGATGTGTCACTTTGTAAACCCCTGCGCCACATTATACCTGCGCCAGGTATAATATATGCAAGGGGGGCGTATTGACGCAAGGAAGGGTCATAGAAGTGACGCAGTGAAATCTATGAGATTTCATTGCGTCACTTTTAGGACGCCGTTGCGTCAAATCTTGCGCCTGCCTCACAGCAGGCGTAAGACTGATGGAGGCCCTTTCACATGTGGCTTGCCCCATGTGAAAGGGCGCATTGCTGGAATTGCGTCACTTTTGTAACACACTCCAGCAATGCGTCACTTTTGCGCTTACAGATACGTCAGAAATACTGACGTATCTGTAACTCCTTGCGACGTGATGCGTCATACATTAAATATGACGCATCAGGAATGTCGCAAGGAGTGCGCACTGAGAAGTGACACATCGCTGCTTTCACGCAGCGATGCGTCATTTCTCATAAATGAGGCCCAATATATTTAAGTGCTGATAACTTAAATGTGCCGCTTTTCTGGATTAAATGCAGCATGATGTAACAAGGTTGGAATTCTATTGGGTCCTAACGTAGCCTAACCTATTTAAATATTGGAAATTGCCATTGTCAGCTGTTCCGTAGAGTGCAAAAGGGATAGGTACGAAAACGAAATGGTCTTTAAATGCCTTACTCTGAATGCAGGTAAGTCAACTGAAATCGAAGTGCTGTGAAATCACAAACTTTTAAGGCTGACACTGCTAATCAGAGACTGTCTGTCTTCAAGATATGTAAAACAATATTGGATAACATGCTAAATGCTAACAAGATAAACTAGACTTGAACCAGGTCGTTATCAAGCCAACGCCAAACTATACCGCCACCTCGGGTAAACGCCCCACTTATTCTATACGTAATGAATGATTAAAGGCAAGAAGATGTACCTTAGCGCGCGCTGTGTATGCAGTCATAGAGATAACTATTCATATTTGCAAATTAAATACGTTTGGTGCAAAAAAACACTATTGTAGTGAAAGTAAATAAAGAACGTTCTGGGCGAGGCACTAATGCGATTTAAAAGTAACGCTTTTGCCGCACTGTATTGTCCGAGCTTCAACAAAGCATCCACGTCAATGGCTTGAATGCGACTTCCATTACATGCTCTCTTTTTTATTTGCTGATAACATACATATTAATAAGCAATGCGTGTTTTAGGTTGGATTGGCAAAAAAATTAATGTCTCCTACAATTTTCTTTGTTTTGCTCACACTGAACGCAAAATGAGATTTTCAAAGGATAAAAGCAACGGCGGAGAAGAAACGCACATTCTAAGGAAGGCAGCTGTCGGAACAGCGGGGTCATGGGCAGGGTCGCCGCCTGACACAGAAGGCTGTAATGATGAACGTGCCAAATTCACAAGTGGGTTCGTGTGGCCCCTCTGCACAGATAAGAAAGTTGCAGCTTCGAATGGTGCCTGATTGAGGTGGGGAGGGAGAGAAGTGGGAGTTGTGTGCGCGCGCGGCAAATGCGCCTAGCGCAATCTAAAAAAAACAAGCAGGAGAGATGAGGCGGCAGCTACAGCCCAGGGAGAGAGCGTTCGCATGAAGAGCAGCTCTTCCTAAATCTTTATTAAAGCCATTACAGTGAATGCGAGGCATAGGGTGCTTTATAAAACAAGCTCTCGGCATTGCTGAGGGGGGGGAGCATTCCTTTGAAGACTGCTGCGGCGGGCGGGGGAGCGGCAGCTTTGAAGTCTGATGAGGCACAGACAAATGGTGGTGTGACGTGGCTGGTGTGGCGGGGGGGCGGAGTAGCGGAAGGGATTGCTTTGAAGTCTGATGCTTTGGATGCCTGGCTGGGGGAGCAAATGGGTGCGAGGCTGCGAGGCTGATGGGTTTGACGTGCACGCGCGTCTCACACGAGTGCATCACATGAACTGGACGTAATCCGCACTTGGTAGAGATTTTGTTTTGCCTACTATATACTCGCCTATTAATTCCTGCGGTATAAAACAGGCGAGACCTAAAAAACGAGGAAAAATAAAGATATTTCTCCTCATTGTGCATCCGTTACACCCACCCAGGGGAGGCGTACGTTTTTGGCGCTACATCAGATTTACGATTTCTCATAAATCTGGGGTAGTGTCAAAAGGACATGTATGTTGCTGGTATCGCCCCCAGCAACAGCCATTGCACGCCCCTTTAACGCAGAACACTGTGTTAAAAGGACTGATATTTATCAGGCAGCATTAAGCCAAAAATTAGCACTCATGCTTCTGCGCCACGCAACGTCACAAAAATTACGCTTCAGAGGCGCAAGGAGTCTCATAAATAAGGCCTTTTGTATTATATTTAATTGGGGGCCCAAAATATAAGCGGGTCAACACCCAATGGAGGCTTCACCCCTGGTTTTCCAATGTCTCAAGACTGCATGATGAGCCTGTTAAATGTGATCATGTGTTTCATGCCAGCCAAATACCAGCCAAAATTTGCAACTCTCAAATGATGCCAGAATAGCTTTCAGGAAACATTTTAAGCATAATCCACCTTAATGAAGTCTACGGGCCGGAACGTCCTAGCTTGTTCTGCAATGTAGCTCCAAAACAGTACATTAAATGGATATTGCAAGATTAGCATTACACAATGATAAACCTATTAAGAAACCATGCTTGAGTTTAATTAAATTCAGCATTGCATCAGATAAAAAGTCACTCTTACAAGGCATTCGTGACAGTATAGAAAAGCAGTAAAAATAAATATTGTGGCAGACAAATAAAAAATCGGTTTTCATGCAAAATAAGAGTGAAGTGATAGTGTGAAAACATAAAAGACTTGAAGAAGGAGAAGTGCCTGTCTTCACGCTGCAGGTCGCCACAGTAAGAGGAAAGGTCCACACCCTTTAAGTTAAAATGTACTAAACAGGCCAAAAAACGAGAGTCACGTGATCTGACCAGTCCCCTACATCCCACTCCAAAGTCCTCAACCATGATCGCTATCTCTGGGCTAGATGTTTTACAGGCCCAATGTTGTTGCCTACAGCAAAGACTAGACTAAGCTCTCCGCCTAGATAGGCATCTGGGGCCTCATTTATGAAATGTGACGCATCGCTGCATAAAAACAGTGATGCGTCACTTTTCACTGCGCCCTCCTTGGGACACCAATGATGCGTCATATTTACAGTATGACGCATCATTGTGCAATGAGGTACAGATACGTCAGTATTTCTGACGTATCTGTAGGCGCAAAAGTGACGCATTGCTGGAGTGTGTCAAAAAAGTGACGCAACTCCAGCAATGTGCCCTTTCACATGGGGCAAGCCCCATGTGAAAGGGCTTGCGTCAGTCTTACGCCTGCTGTGAGGCAGGCGTAAGATTTTGACGCATTTGAGTCCTAGAAGTGGCGCAGTGAAATCTCATAGATTTCACTGCGTCACTTCCATGACCCTTTCTTGCGTCAATACGCCCCCTTGCATACATTATACCTGGCGCAGGTATAATGTGGTGCAGGGGTTTACAAAGTGACGCATCTACCTAGATGCGTCACTTTGTAAATATGGCACAACAAGGCGCATTTTTTATGCCACTCGTGCGTCACAAAAAGTGACGCACCGGCGGCGTAAAAGTGACGCACAGCCACATAAATAAGGCCCCTGGTTTTGTTTGGGTCCAAATAAGGGCAAGGCTATTGTAGCAGAAGAGGAAAAGCCCCCTTTATTGAAACATTCAGCAATACTCTCCCTTTAACAGTGCAACACTCATACACCCTCAACTTTGCTAACACGTCATCACACCTCCTGTTTCATCCCACTTCGTCTTTAATGCTGTCCCCTCTCATGCCACCACTGACTTTGAAATGGATCCCATTGGCCCTATACTAATGTCTATAATTTTAAGGGCAAAAGCATTGGTCGATTTCTCCTTAAATGAAACCCCTTTGGTAATCAGTGCATCAAAGCAGTCCCCATTCACATTTCACACTACCCTTCATCCTGCATTCCTTGAGAGTGTCTGCTTATTCCAGATGTTTTTCTGCAATGTCATGCAACATAGGACTCTTGTACAGTGCACATTGTGATCTCAGTCACCTCCAGGTGTCTGGGTGAGCTTAGGTTCTGGGTGGGTGTTTATGACAGTGCACAGAAGAGAGCTCTAGGCTGAAGGCAGTACCAGTTTCTCACATTGCCTGGCAGTGGGCTGTTAAGGTGACAGACTACATGCACATCCAATCTATGGCCTCTCCGCTGTACACAAAGTGATGATCACATATATGCCAGTTGAAATCAAAGCATGCCCATCTGGACGAGGTGAGGCCAAGGCTGTAGGGCTCCTTATTCCCGCATCTTTCTGAACCCCTCCATCTGCATTACTCACGCCATCTCATTTCTCTTCCGCGCCAGCTTTTCACTCTCTCCTTCTGTACATATTTATTTTCATCAGTGCAGGAAACGAGACCGATCAGGGCCTAGATCAAATAAATAAGCTGAATTTGTCCCAGTGTAATTTGCTGACACCGGTACTCATTGCACTGTATCCACCTGTTATCTGCCCACCTTTCAGAGCAGGATCCGCAGGGAGTGAGGTATTTTTGCTTCCAGCTTGGCCAAAACACAAATGCCTGACTTAAAGGGCCTTCAGTCTTCTTGTGCTGGCATCTCATACTGGATGGTAGCAAGTTGGATACTAACACCTAAATGTCAATACAGAGGAGGGAAACAAAAGCACTCAGCTTGTTATCACATCACAGGTGCTTTAGGAGAATTAATGGAAGTCAGGCTTTTGACTTTGCTAGACCTCTGTAACAGATATGCATGGACTGTAAGAATGTCAGAAGTATCTGTCTGTATGAGTATACTAATAACCAGCTAAGCAGCATCTACTAATTATTTGTTTTTCATTTCTTTTAAAGCACTATTCATTTCAAAACAGGATGTCAAAGAGCTTGACAACGCATATTAAAAAGAGATATGAGGCATACAACGGTGTGAATTAATGTAGAGAAATCTATATATATAAAAACTAATGTATGTCAGTCTGTTTGCCCTTTATGCATTACTACACCATTCATCCGATCGCCATGAAACTTTGGGAAGTTGTTGAGTACACTCCCGCGAAGGTTTCTGGCATAAAAAATGTTAAATATCGAAGCAAGATTAGAAGCTGTTTGAATACAAACTGATCACGCCCGTTCTTCTCAAACGAACAACCATCGAGAATCGCTCCGAAGGTGAATTCCTCTAATGTAACCCGGCCCTCCCCGAGCGCAGCTCGGTGCGTTGAGGAGGCTGGAGAAGCTGCCCAAACATGTCGGATCAGTCTTCGTTATGCAGAGACGGAGTGTTGGCGAGATGGTGTGGGATCGGGAATGGACCCGAGTCGTGATGGGGGCGTAAGGTATGAGCGTGTAAGCGCTGTGCTCTCGCGCGCGCGTTCAAAAGTATAAGAAATGCGATCAGGCCTAATCTGGTTCGAAATAGAACCGGAGGGGAAGTAGTCTAGAGTGAAAGACACAGGGGCCAATATCGAGCGCAAGACACAAGTCATTAGAAAGCGTACACAAACCAGAGACAAAAGGTAAAATTTCACCTTAAAAGGCAATTCTGAGGTATTCAGAAGATATATGCCAATCCCAGAAAACATATGAAACTCTTAATACTAACTAACATCCTATTTACATATATACAAGTATCAGATAAACAAAGCAGAGTAAATCAATAACAAGGATGTCGGAGAGATACTTATCTTTCTGAGCAGCAGCAACATTCCTTTCTTCTGAGATCGCAGCAACGCGCGACGGGTAAGCTAGTTTTTACATAAGACAATGAAGGTTTCAAGGTGTAGGAGTAAATATCATCCATACTGGCTGGCGTCCTAGGTTAAAGGTGCATGGTCTGAGGAAACACAAAATCAGGATTTTACACATTGAATTTGTCTGTACTATATAAAAACATTATTACTATGCAAAGGAACCCTCTTTAGATACCACAAATTCACAAAATATTGAGAACAAATTAACAGTGTTCTAAACCTATGCCTAGCAGTTTACATGTAGCTCCTCAGTGCCAGTTTATAGCTCAATGTACTATATTAGAATGACTGCAACTCATGAACTTCAAGTAGCAAAAGGATCTCTATGACAAAAGCAGTAACTCACTGATCTTTCTACATAAAAAACAAATCTAAATTCTGTATGTGACATGTTTTGAGCAGGCACATTAACCAACAGAGTTGTCTTTTTGTTATTATTGTTAGATCCTGAAAATGACTGAACACAAAAAGACCTCTACCTCAGGTAATAAAATAATTTGAAATGTAGCCTGCCTGTGACCAATTAAGCAAGCCAGAAAGGCGTTGTGTCTTATTGCAGTGTTGGATCTCACTCACCTCACAGGGTGGCTACTCAGGTGAGGGTGGCATTGCAGCACTTTAGTGTTGCTGCTAACTGCATGGTGGTGTGGGTCAGGTAATGAATGGGTGGTTGTCACTGAAGTCAATGGTGACGGTGGGTGGTGGGCTGTCGTGCGGGCGAGTGGTAGGGCAAAGCACAGTCTGGCCGACCTGTCCTGCACAAAGATGCAGAATTACAGGCGGGCTGATGCCCAGTTTAAGAGTCTGGCCATCCTTCTCTAGCTCCCAGGCCCTGTCCATCTCTCTCTCTCTCCGGTCTTTCTCTGACACAGCCACTTCTGAGGAATATTCTGGCTGCGAATAGGCCAGCTCTTTTGGTATCTCACCCAGTGGGTATGGTCAGATAGGGTGACCAGATTTGGGACATCTAAACTGGTGCTGGATTAAACTCTGTGGAGGCCCCTATGCAGTCGAAATTTCGAGGGCCCCCTCACAAATTATCTCCTAATACGTTTTTAATTTAACCAACCAACAATTTTAATAAACCAATTTTATTACACAAAGCTAAACATTAACAATTATTAAAGTTATTAAAAAAATAAAACAAATTATTTTAATAAACCCACAAAACTTTAAATATTCAGTTTCCTCAATTTGTTTGTGGTGAAATCTTTCTGGATATCTTGGAATATTAATTTGACCGGTTGTCGCGGGGCCTCTAAAAGAAGATGGGCCCATAGGCCGCTGCCTACTTTGTCTATTTAGCCATCCGGAGCTAATGAAAACCCATGACAGTCCACAAACACAGGACTAGAACTGTCACTTGGGATTGATCGAAGGGCACAGAAGACCTTTATTGTCACCCCGTACCAATATAGGATACAGAAACAATATAAAACTAGAGAGGAATATAAATAGTGTAACCTGTGATAACTAAATTGCTTTCTGAACAGGGCTAATAATTAATACTGCACCAAAATATATGAAAACTTGCCTCCTTCTGTATTGAGTCTACCCTCTCTGAAATCAAGGATGTGCTGAAATTTTCCTAGAAATGTTGTGAGAAAACAGGGCTGTTGAAGAACCGGGTTTTAGAACCCAGCGGCGCCAGGGACACGCCCAAAGTCTTCGGGTTCTCCTGTCTTGACAAACAGAGACACAGAATACTTCTAGGTGGCGTCAGAGATCAAATTTATTAGCTGCAGCTAGTAACAGTAATCTCAGCAATACAACACGGTGTACAACTCAAGAAACTGTTCAATTTTCATAGAGCAAGACATCATTATTTATACACCATATTCTCATTATAAATGCACACCCACTGCGCAAAATTCTGACCAATAGGACACATTTCCTAACTGAGTATCACATTCACATAAACCCAATTTACAGTAACCCAACCCAAAAGTTAATTATTAGGACTGTCCCAAATTCGATCTTTGCAAGCCGGACACATTCATAATTCAAAAGCACAAGCCATGAAATGAAAAGTCGTAAGGAAAGAAACAATTCAGATGCTGATTAGGATAAGATATGTGCAAGGAAACTAAAAGTTAACGATTTCCTGAACATTGATTAGCAATCTCAGACAACGATCAACTAGAGAAACTTGCCTCGCAAAAGATCAGTTTCAGGTGAAGAGGTCAGTTTCTCTGCAGTTCTTTCAGAGTCGAAAAGGGCCTGTTAATGCATACATGAAAAATGAGGCCCATGCAACTTTGTTCGTTCTTTCACCTCTACGGCCTACGTGAGGGCAACACTAAAATGGTGTCTACGAACAATTCAGACAAAATGGAGTCAGGCTCAAGAATCACAGAACCTCAGACCCTCCTTTTGCCATTACATAGGCAATAACCTAAACTCACGTTAATCTGAATCCAGGTCTATATCTATTCTCATCAGGTCATCAAGGTGTTGCTGTAACATCATCTTATTATCCTTCACTTCTCTCGGGACTGGTCTACTCACACAGATTGCAGCACAAAGGCCACAAATGGCGGGACCACACTGGAGGCATAAGCAACACGAGAAAAGGATTGCTAAAGCCATACCAAGAAACATCAGAATCTTCCATCCCCATTTGGACAGCAGTTCCCAAAACCATTCTATCAATGACCAGTTCCCTTCGTCTATATGTATAGACTCAGCAAATGTATGTAACCTCAAGATGCCTTGGTATACTGTCGGGGCATTATCTGGTATGAAAACGCAGCAACTAGACCCGATCAATTTACATACTCCACCTCTATCTGCAAGTATACTGTCTAAAGCAAAGCGGTTCTGTAATGTCATAAGGCGATCCGCTTGAAGCTCGGCTGTAATATTGCTAAGGGCACCTGCAGTCTCATTTATAGTGGCCTCGACCACTCTCGTAAGCTGATGAATAGTCCTACCATTAGCCATAGGACCCCAAAGGGGGCAGGTAACCCTTAAAGAAGTCTCCAAATTCTTGTGCGGCAGTGGCTTTCGCATCGATAACACCTCTACCATATCTTGTCTTATGGTAATTGAAAGCAGCTGTGTATGTAGGGGGAAGCAAAAATGCCACATAACATGTGCCTGAAAAATCAAAAAGCAACCATGTATATGCTCTGTCGTGACAAACAAAATACGTGCCTTTAGCTGGCACGAACGGTGGAGATTTCTGGGACGTATAGACATAGGTGTGAACACACACACTCTTACCAAGCTGAGCTCTCGGATTCTGACCATTACCTTGCAGACAAAAATGACCTGTGCGTGGAATCACCTCCTTCATTATTTTCAGAAAGGAAGTTAAAAGACTACTAATGATCAAATTCATGTCCTAAGTTTAAGTTTAATTACTGGATGTATTTGAGTTTAAGATTTTCATCACAACCCTTGTTGCCTTATATCTGTATGCAGCTCAATACTAGCTGGATGTTGATACGCTTGATCATCCATATGTGTGTTTGTGTTTATGTACATGTGTATACATATATTTATGTATATACATGTATGTATATGCATGTTTCTATTCTGGTCCTATATGTTTGCTATGTATTCCTTTTTTTTTTTCACTGATCTCTATTTCTTTACAAACTGGAAATTTGTTTTTGTTGACTGTAGTCTACTTCATCCTTTAATATTCTTCTACTGTAAAGCGCTCTGATACCCTCGTGGGTCACGTTTGCGCTATATAAAACTCTATAAATAAAATACAATCCAAATAGGGGGAGACCTTTTCTGTCTCTCTTTCTCTGTCAGACTAATGCTATATCTCGTCTTGTTCCAAGCAACATATGCTCGTACCTCATCTTTAGGGATAGCATTATACGCATCAATATCTCTGATCATATCTACTATTCCCTTTATCAAGGCATTATTACTCGCATTATCTTTGACGGAACGTACAGGAGATGCTTCATTCGCATAGCTAAACATTGCTTGGAGTGCCCATACTGACCCATTAGGCGAAAAAGGCAAAACCAAATATGGCATTCCCTTATCTGTCGTATGTGGCATAAGACCACACACTCAACAATTTGTGGCATTTACAACCAGCTGATACTGATGCACAATGGCCAATTACAAGACTGAGTCCGCTATCCTGTCTAGGAATCTAAGAGAGAGAGTGTACCCTACCAGAGAAATCAAAAAATGTAGGAAAAGAGCACAGAATAATAATAGGGAGGGCCTGTTAAAACCCAAAGAAAAGAACCCTCTAGCTATCCAACCCATGACCTGCATGACAACCTTCACACCAGCGTCTACCCAGCTGAGAAGAATTGTGAGACGCCATTGGTCCATACTCAATACTGGATTACTGAATATAGACCAACCGCGGTTTGCTTTTAAGAGGTAAAAAAATATCAAAAACATCTTGATACATACCAGACCCAAGAACACAAGTGAATCCAATCGCCAAGTCACACTATGGAATCTGCCACCAGTTACGGGCCATTATACGTGTGGTGGTTGTGCGGCATGCCCGTTCACTAAGAAATACAAAAGTATTACCCTGACAGAATCCTTTAAGTGGGAAATGAGAGGCCACACTAACTGTAATAGCACGAATTGTATCTATTTGATCATATGCCCTTGTAATTTTTATTACATTGGCATGACGACACGTAACATGAAAACTAGAATATCTGAGCACCGTAGCAATTTCAGGTGCAAAAAAAGCAATACAAAAATGTGCAAGCACTTCCTAGAAATGAATCACACCCCTGTCTCTCTTCAACAGCTTGTCCTGGAGGCAAGCCAGAAGATATCCAAAGAGGGCCTTTTCTACAAAGAACAACGCTGGATCCACAGATTGTCTTCTGACAGTAATGGTTCAAATGAAGATATCCCTTGGACCAGCCTTTAATTAATTTACAGAAACTCTACCAACTGTTTTCTCCTCATCCCTCCCTTAATAAACGTGATATAACACTTCTTAAGAGGGTCCCTACTAGGAGCTGAGAACCTTTTTAACATTCCCCCTCCCAGAACATTAAGAATCTAATGAACCTACCACTTTAAGATGACCGACGCATTTCCCTACCCATTCGCCTATCACTGGCCTACATGCAATTAGCTATTGGTTCACTTACTTTGGGTTTGAATATACTAACACTTTCTCAACTCCTTTAAAATGATAGAGAGGGAGTTGTACCATACTGAGTTAAACCTCTCTTATGCATGGGTTTTGGTGAACTTTGGCTCGATCTAGAGGGTTTGTTTACCTTTTACGTAACACTACAAAATGGCCCCCACGTTCGTGAGCCAATCAGGTCTAGGCTCACACTCCTCAAAGCCGGAACTGACCCCGCCCTCCTCCTCCACCCGGTTCCAGCGGCGAGGGGTAGGTGCTTGCAGAGCAGCTCAGGAATTACCAAGTAAGTGTAACAGTTCCGCGTTGATTACCGCGGCAGTGTATGATCCCTCACATTAGGAGAGACCGAGGCCCCGAATTGGTTTATGGTATGCAGATTAGCGGTTCTGACACAAACAGGCTACACTCCAGTTGGGTAGGAGTTCCCCTAACCGCGCTAAAATATATTAGCGGTAAACAGAAATGATTTGGCCTCTTCCCAAGCAGGATTCTAATTCTGGTATTATTTTTGACATTTAATCAGCGCGCTAAGCATGGTCGGGCATTAGTTCCCCTAACCGCGCTATAATACATTAACGGTAAACAGGAATGATTTGGCCTCATCCCAAGTAGGATTCTAAGTCTGGCATTACTTTTGATAGTTAATCAGCGCGCCAAGCATGGTACCTCACAACAATTAAGAACACGATGTGATACTCAGTCCCGGTGTTCCCACGCACGAAACTAATTTGGCACCAATTTTGGCATTGGAGCTCGCTAAGCAAGGCATCACATACTGATTGGGTTTACGTTGTGACACTCAGTCCTCTATGGATAGCCTCATCACGATCAGCGGGTCTTACCTGGCACCTCCAAACGACTGCTAGTCTGATACTTCCGGGCTTGACACACTAGTGGTAACAATAGTAATTTGTGTCACCGTATACAGAAAGCCAGTAATGGTATTTTAAATGTGCGCGAAAACAATGTACCACATATCGATCATGAACACATCCATATACCCTAGCGGTGTCGTTCTTTTGCAACCACCGAGCCTTCCAGTCCCTATCCTGATATGTACCTGCGCATTACACTGACACATGAGATACAGGGATAGTCTGCATTATGGTTACCACCCTAGGTTTACACCTATCTCATTACATGCTCACCCAGCCTTGATATGCAATTCCAGTAATAAGATAGATCAAAATTATTGGTCTGGGCCAATAAGTTCGCGTACACCTTTACACATCCTACTACTTGGGCTCCCTACTGAAAATCATGGTTACCAGCATATCTGTAGCCACACAATCTAACATATTATACTATGGAAGTTTATACAATTTAGATGAGACTTTAAGACCACCCAGTCACTGTATATTGTTCGCAAGGCACTAAGATCTTTCCCTATACATAGCCTTGCGGTGGAAGAACTACCTGAAGTTTTACCCGCTGGACACTGTCGTTGTTTGACTGTTTTTAACTTTAGGTGAGTTTTGAAGTACTGTGAGCAAACTATACCATATTGGTATTTTTAATCCTTCTATTTTTAGTTAATCGCGTGCCACTCTCACGTATGTTTCACAATTGAGAGTGCATGTTACACTTGTGCAGTGGTGTTGTGACACGCCTGATTCCCACTGGAATGCGAACTGCACAAGGATCACAGGGGTATATTACCAACAACTAGCGATAATTTTTGTCTCTAACTTGTTTAGAGACAAAAATTATCGCCGCACATCGGCGATTTTTATCGCAGATAAACCTTGCTATTAGCAAGGTTTATCGCAAATGCGATAAAAAACGGCCGCAATGCATGAATATCGCTGAAAAGTCAGCGATATTCATGCATTATCGAGCAAATGCTCTTAGCCATGTTATCCACCTCCCATTGGATAACATGGTGAAGAACTGCTCAGGGCAGGTGTTAGCTTTTGGAGATATTCGCGCTTAGCGCGAATATCTCCAAAAGTTGGTAATAGGAGATAGCGATGTTAGCGACTGTTTCCAGTCGCTAACATCTTGGCACGCCCACTTTGCATGTCATTAGTGATAAATATCACTGACATGCAAAGCGGGGCCCAAGATGGTCGCTATCTCCTATTAGCTGTCACTAACTGGTGTTAGCGACAGCTTGGTAATAGGGAGATAATTTTATCTCCGCTTTCTTGGCTTTTAAAGCCAAAAAAGCGGAGATAAACCCCTTGATAATATACCCCACAGTCACTGATGCGTTTGTTTTCAATTTGTTTGTGATATGCTCTCCCTCTTTCCTTAACAGGTATTGACAGTCACAACTAGAAGAAGGGTAATATAGTATTGTTCTCCCTTCACCCATTAGTGTTGTAGCCACATGAGCATACATACACCACACTTTAGGGTATTAATGTAGACAGTTCTATGCACCTTTAGATACTTGCTAAATAGTCACCTGGGTCCTGAAGAATCGCTTGTTAACCTTACAGTAGCGAGAAACATGTTGACCGGACTATAACAAATTCTAGATGATAGCTGGAAACATTATTTTCCATCACTTCTCTAGAAAATCGTTTTTAACTAAAGCAGTGGTCCTTCTGAATAAACAATTCCCGGTACCACTAGCTTTATTTTAACTCACTACCCCACGTCTACCCTCTTTTTCTGGCCCCATACCCGCACTTCATCCATACGGCTGTTGGAAAAAGAACTCCGCCAAAGAGCCCCTCTATGAGGTGTTGCCCGTTGGGTATTGCACCACCGACCCAACGAGGAGCAGGCCCAAATGATGAAGCATGACACCTGAAAGGGTGTGTGAGGGCATTAAATCCAACAAAATGGATTCCCAGGGTTACCCTGCCGTCACCCTGCCTTAATCATCCGCATCACAGACTGTACCATTCCCTCCTCCTCCTCTAGGAACAGCACGGCAATCTTTGTGAAGAGATAAGACCACACACTCAACAATTTGTGGCATTTACAACTAGCTGATACTGATGCAACATCTGTATGAACGAATTGTTTACAAATTCTGATCTTCGTGTCTGTTCATGTTCAGGCAACGTATGAAACTCATGTGGGGAAACAGTAGAAAAAGAAAGAGTAGGTTGGGAGGTAGATGCAAGCGTATGTTGTATGGCATAAACAATCCAACCCACACATCCCAATATAATATTCAAAAGCATCAAGAAACACAATATCAAAAAACATTTGCTACAGACTAATGTACACATTTTCTTTTTAGAGCCAATTTTCTCAACACTCTTATCAGATCTAAAAGACTCCATCCTCTAACGTGCTGCTCACGGCTATTACCTTCTTCACTTAAGTGTGCGCCAAGATCGCACTAACGACCCTGAACCACAGACCTTACGTCAATACGCGGCTCACCCCTTAAGGCTGTACTGCGACCCTGCAGCTGAGTCCGGATGGTGACTCGAAAAAGAAAAAAGTAAAAAAAAGTCTCTTGATCTGACAAGGTGTAATTCACTATATAAAAAAATTCAATCTTTATTTCTCCATTTACGTGTCCTTTTTCGATCTGAGATTGTAGCGCTCTTTGCCAGGCACAGTTTGGTCCTTAAAAAGGAGCTCCGGATTCGTCGTGTCGAGCTTCAGATGTGGAGGCACAGCAGCTTGCAGAACATCATCATCCTCGCGTTCCGACTGAGTCCATGTCAAATGTGCATCACTAAAAGGTACGAATCTAGGAACCCTTTCACACTCGGAGTTAGCTATTCCATCCCTCACCCACTTATCATACGGTAAGGTCAACGGAACTTTTTTCGTATGGGTGGCATGCACCCAGTTCTTTTTACCAGTTACTCTAACAGCAGTTCTAGTGACCAGCAATACCAAATAGGGACCAGTCCATCTCGGCTCCAAATTCTTGGATTGCTAAAAATTCTTCGTCAAGATAAAATCATGGAGGCAAGATGGCCGCTATGCCACTGTAGAGGACAGTCGCATTTTCTCCTTCTCCCGCCCGAGGAATATGAGGCTGGGATTTTTGACTCCGCTATGCTGATTTTCCAGAGGGTCTCTGGCAACAAAAAAAGTATTAGAGCACTACAGGAGGCGCTGTCAGCCATACGGATTTATTTTTGCAAGTATCTGAGAGGAGCGCTCATACAAGGCATCACAGGCATCACACTCGCCTGTGTGATGTCGCAACGTACCGGAGCAATCCCGAAGAATACAGCTATGAGCAAAAGAAGCATTGCAGCGAATACTGCTGCTCAGAGGAGTCTGCCCAAAAGAAGCGAAAAGTTGGATAAAGCTGCCAAAGATAAGGAAAAGGAAAAGGTGGGACCCAAGACAGCGTCGCAAGCGGAGACCCCGGGAGCGAAGGGTCCGCAACAGCAGAGGCGCCTTCACTCTGAGAGCGGAGCACCGAAACACGCAATTATCCTACCTGCTGCCGGTAAGGATCTGAGGCAGCCCACCGTCACGGAGGCTTTCGCGGGCAGGACTCAGCCGATAGTCCCACCGACGAACCAGTCAGCAATCCAGCCAGTCGCCCAACAGGCAGGTCACCCGGCGATCATTGTTACCGGCAGCAGCGCCGCAGCAGAGACGGAGGCAGACGCGGAAGCCGCTGAAGCCGCTGAACGCGAGGACGCAAGCACGGCGGTTGCTAGGCAACCGGGGCTCCAGGCCTGCACGCCTCACGCGGGAGCCGCGGGAGCCGCGCTGGAGGCAAAGAACGCCGAGGAGGCAGCAGAGCTGCCAAGTATGGATGGAGATGTGGGCACAATGGCAGTTATGGAGAGCAGCACCAACAAATCAAGCACTGGAGGGCTCAATGAGGCAGAAGGAGAGCTGGCGAACATTAACAATGCCTTAATGCTGGAAGCCCTAATGCAGGTAAATCTTGCTCCTACGCCTGGGGACAGTAACATACAAATTCAGTCTAACTGGGGGAAGCATGAAAAGCCTGGAGAGCCATACTGCAAGGGGCAGCAAAGGGGGTAAGGGAAAGGGTGGATGCTCCCCAGAGGCAGATAAGTTTTACTCTGTGACGGAGGGCTCTGGTACTGACTCATCTCCATTGGGCTCAGAGGAAGAGGAAGAGGACATTACTACAGATTTGGTATCAGGAAGTGAGTCAGAAGGGTCCCACTCTAATGAACACGGAGGCAAGAAAACACAGAGGAAGAAAAGAAGGACTATGATAAGGCGCGATAGAGACACAGATAGGGAAGCAGCAAGTACAAATAGAAAATTGCTCTGGGACTATGGTAGTATTTCCAAAACGTATCAGGAGCATGACTCAGCTGAGGCATCCGACAACCGCCCCATTAATACCTCCCAAAATACAGCTGAAACGTCCCCTCAAGCAGCCTTAGATGGAATGTGCGCCATGTTGAGACAAATACAACTGGAGGCCAGACTGGAAAGCAGAAGAGCTAGACTAGACACTAAAAAAATACAAGCAAGCATAAGGAAAATGAACAAAAAGTATGAGGAGGTCGAAGAAAGAGTGGTGCAGGTGGAGGAGAGGACTGGTAGATTGGAGGATGAAGTCACAGTCTGGCAGACGGCTAGGACAAAGCAAGGGAAGGTGATCGAGGACCTGCAGTGGAAGCTGGAGGACTTTGAAAACCGCCAGAGGCGGAATAATCTGAGACTCTTGGGTCTGGAGGAAGGGGTAGAGGGGAGGAATCCGAGGGAATTTGTGATTAAATTGCTAAAAAGCGCGTACCCAGAGGCACAGTGGCAATGGGAATTAGAGGTCCAAAGGGCGCACAGATTCCCGCTGACTCAGAAAAAAGCAAGAGGGGCTAGCCAAAATGTGTTGCCAAGGGCGATGCTAGTCTTTTTTGGTAATTTCTTGGCCAGGCAGGAAGTTATGGATACTGCCAGACCAGATAAAAAAATGACAGCCGAAGGGGTAACGTTCTTTGCTAGGCCGGATTTCTGTCATACAACTGTAGAAAGAAGGTGGAAGCTTAGACAGTTAATCACACCATTTCAGCGCCAGGGATCTGAAGCCTACCTGATGTACCCCTCCAAATTGAAAGTCATCACAGGGGGTCATGTCAGAATGTTTTACTCAGAAATAAAGGCAGGCGAATACCTGACAGAAATAACGGAGATCCAGAGGAGTAAAAGGAGTAGAGATACTGAACCAGCATAAGATCCATAACACAGTACTAAGGCAGTACTGGGTATGGTAATACTTTGGGCAGACTGGGTGGGGGAAGGAGGCGACACTACAGCAGCGAGCAGCCACACATAGGTCAGGATTGACCTATTTGCCTGTAGCACAAGGTGGGGGGGAGCAAGGGGGGGGGGCACCTGGGGGGCGGGCGAGGGGGGGAGGTGGGCTAGGGGTGGGGGTGGAGTAGAATTAGGATTATGTACAGCACAAGGTAACCAGATAGGTAAGAAAGGGAAAGTGACAGCAATTCTAAAGAGGGTGAAGGTGAATGTGAATGGATTAGCTCCCAAGACTAGATGGCGTTAAGGGTTGCTACCATCAATATATGTGGACTAAATGATAGTGGGAAAAGGCAGAAAGTGGCAGCTATGTGCAGATTATTGAGACTAGATGTCATATGCTTTCAGGAGACACATGTGAAGGGGAAGGACAAATATATTCTGGATCAGCTAGGCTATGAAGTCTTAGCATGTACACATCAAGATTCAAAAACAAAAGGTGTGGCTATTTTGGCAAAAAAAGGAATTATCCAGGTAGAGAAGAAAAAGGAAGATGTTGGAGGGAGATGGGTTATGGTAGAAGGGAAAACATCTGGGGGTAGATATACAATTGTATCTGTATATGGCTCTAATGAAGACGATCCTGATCTCTTTGATATGTTAGATGTCGAGTTGGCTTTATGGACAGAACCGATAATCTTCTGTGGGGATTTCAACATTAATGGACTTTCAGGGTGGGGTCTGCTGGGTGGGGGGATGCAGGGAGATCGTAAAAAGAGGTCACGGAGGTCTATTGCTAACTTAATGTCTAATAATGCACTGTCTGATGTTTGGTTAGCACATAATCCTACTGGATCTGGTAGTACCTTTTATTCCGCTCCCCACAAGGTCGTTGCTAGACTGGATTATTTCTTAGTCACCAACTCTGTGGTATCAGATGTAAGGATAGAAAGGCTTCCACGGGTCTTTTCGGATCATAACCCTCTAATCTTAACTATCCCACAGAATTTAAGCCCTATCCTCAAAGAATATAACTGGACATTTGAAAGAGGGTTACTGAAAGAGGAAGACTATGTAAATTGGATGAAGACATGGATTAGACAATTTTGGGAGGTGAATAGAGGTACAGCATCGGCAGGAATGGTCTGGGACACCTTTAAGGCAGGGGTAAGAGGCGAAACACTGGCTTATACTCTCCGTAGAAGCAAAAAGGAAAAACTCGAGCTAACTAATAGGCTATATGCCCTAATGGAATTAGAACAACAGCTCATTCAAGCAGTAATGAATCAAGAATCTGTAGAGGGGATCTTATTAGAGATAGAACTCAAAAGAGCAGAAGCCAGTGAAAAATTAGCAAATAAAGCGGCAAGTAATTACTTAACGAAAAAAGAACAATGCTACGAATTCAATGAGAGGGTAGGACATATGTTAGCTGTTCGCATTAGACAAAACTTGGCAGCGGGAGAAATTAAAGAAATTAGGAATAAAAGTGGGAAAGTTGTGACTAAGGTGGATGATGTGAGGGAGGTGTTTAGGGAGTTTTATTCTGATTTATACGACCAAGATCTGGGAAATGTTGAAGCTAAGATAGAGGAATATTTAGCAGGAATTGTACATGAGGAGCTGAGTGAGGAGAATAAAGAGGTACTGGAATCACCACTATCACTGGGAGAAGTTCATAAAGCGGTAACCAAACTTCCCTCAGGGAAAGCAGCAGGACCTGACCAAATCCCGGCTGAGTTTTATAAAACTTTTTGGGATACCGTGAGGGTTGACATGCTGGAGACTCTAATACAAGCACAGAGGGGGGAAAATGTACCTCAATCTTGGGCTGGGGCAAACATCATCGTAATCTTAAAAAAGGATAAACCACGCTTGGATCCGGGCTCATATAGACCAATAACGTTGATGAACGCGGACGCAAAGATCTACTCTAAGGCACTCTCACAGCGACTCAGTAGGGTAATTGAGGGGTTGGTATGTACGACACAGCACGGATTTATACCTGGCAAGGGTACAACGCAACACACAAGGCAGATGGTGACCATATTGGACGCTACGGGGGCCACAGGGGACCCTGCCTCGGCCATTTTCTTGGATGCAGAGAAGGCCTTTGACAGGGTCTCCTGGGGGTACCTGTGGAAGACCATGGAATGGTTTGGGATTGGAGTAGGCTATATAAAGGCTATACAGGCACTATATTTAGACCCTACGGCCAAAGTAAGGATAAACAGGGGATACACTGCGGGAATACATATAAGACGTGGAACTCGGCAGGGCTGCCCGGCCTCACCATTGCTATTTGCCCTATACCTTGACCCTCTCCTACGCAGAGTGCCAGGGAATCCCAACATTTTACCAATAAAGTTACAATCTCATGAATACAAAACACTTGCTTATGCAGACGATGTGGCGGTGGTTACCCCGAATCCAGGGTCGGCTATCTTTGAAATTGAACAAGAGGCTGTAGCCTTTGGGGCAGTGTCGGGTTATTCACTGAATAAAGGGAAAACACAAATTATACAAAATAACTGGGTGCACTTTCATGACATAAGGGTAGCTCCCGAAGTCACCTATCTAGGAATTAAGATCACGGCTGACTTAGATCGGCTCGTTGAAATCAATATGACCCCACTGCTGGGAAAAATTAAATCAAATACGGAAAGGATTAATAATCTGCACTTGACCCTGATGGGCAGAATTAACGTAATAAAAATGACAACATTTCCAAAAGTTTTATTTTTGTTTAGGTCCATTCCGTTATTTTTTGATAACATGTGGTTTAATAAGTTGGAAGCAATTTTGAATAAATTTATCTGGGTTAAAGGGAAGACAAGGAGAGCCTATAGACACTTAACAGTATCTAGAGAAAAGGGGGGATGGGGGGCCCCCGACTTTAGGCTCTATTACTGGGCTGCTGTGTTACAGTATTGTCAGGGGTTAATTGGCGGGGGTGATGCAGATCACACAGCGGAAGCTAGGCCAAGGTTTACTAATGTATATACTACACTACTGGGTGAAGGGGCGGTGAATGGGTTTCTAAACACAACCAACTTTACTTATTTTAAACATACACGGTTTAAGACTCTAAAGGCGGCTTATAGGGTTTGGAAAGGATTGACAAAAAAATTTGGATTAGGCAGATTCAATAACTATACGAGATTATACACAAACTGCTCACTACCAAGGGACATCTTCAGGGATCTTACTATGAGGGTCTGGCACAATAAGGGCATAGTGAAAATAGGGAATTTGCTTGATAATCAGGGGAATATGCTACAGTTTGGGGCGCTACAAACGAAATTCGGAATAGAACACAACAACTTTTACAAATATCTGCAAACCAGAAGTTTTTTAATGCAAAAACAAGGCGGCCCGGCAGGGCTGGGACAATGTAAAATTATGGATTACATAGAAACAACTAGTCTCTGCACGATAAGACAACTGTACGCAGAGCTGAAAGGCAGCAAAACGGATGAAAGAGAGAAATATGCTCAAAAATGGAGGGGTAAACTGGGGTCAGGAATTGAAACTTTTCAGCTATCATTGGATCTTGCTAGGACAGTGTTATGCTCTGCTACCCTGCAATCACAACACTTCAAGACAATATTCTCTCTATACCATACCCCGGCTAGAATCGCCCAGTGGGGCGGCATAACAGGGATAACGTGCCCCCGATGTAATTCAGCGGGAGCAGACATTGTACATATGCTTTCTCAGTGCCCACAATTGTTTACTTTGAAAATGGCTATCGAAGAGTTCTTCGACAAAACACTTAGGATTAAGATTAAAATGACGGATGAACTAATTATTCTGGGGATTGGGGATACGGTGGATGATATTTCTGTAGAGTTTACCTTTGTTGCACTTGCAGTCTATCGTATTTGTATAGCAAGAAATTGGGTGGACAAGGCTCCCCCTTCATTTCAGGTCTGGATAGCAAGCCTTTTATCTACGTACAACTTAGAAAAAGCAATCTATGCGAGGAAAGGCAAAAGAGCTAAGGTACTAGGTAACAGAATATGGCAACCTATTACTAGGTGGAAGAACAGTAGGTTAAACCTAGGGTAGTGTTCAGAAGGCTGTCAAGTTTTTAATGGGTATATAACTTTGTATTATTGAATTTAAATAGGCAATATATAGGTAATATGTTGTCATGCATGGACTTGGAGAATTCGGCAAGTTATAATGTACTATAATAATGGAATGGAATGTATAATATAAATTGTAAACTGTTTTGTGCTGTAACATATACAGGAATGCATGGAAAAATTTGCGGGGAGAAAAATAAAAAATAATTAAAAAAAAAAAAAAAAAAGATAAAATCACCAGGTTGGATCGTGTGCCCTGGATCTGCAGTAGCTGTCAGCAAACTGTCATAGACCTGTTGTTGGAGAACACGTAATTTAGCAGTCAAGTCATGTAAGTAATCCACCAACATAGGGTACTTAAGGTCACTGTATTTTTCAGGACGAGGCACACCCCAAACATTCGCTGGACGACCAAAAACTATTTCGTATGGGCTAAGTCCCACACGAGAATGCACTGTCGTCCTTGTTGACAAAAGAGCCAACGGCAAGGCATCCGGCCATGTAAGACCAGTACTCGCTTGAATCTTAGCGAGTTTCAGCTTTAATGTGCCGTTATAGCATTCGACAAGACCTGCTGACTGGGGGTGAATCGCAGCATGGAACTTCTGCCTGATACCCAAACCAACACATACTTTCTTCATGATTTGACCCACGAATTCACTCCCATTGTCCGACCATACAATTCTCGGCAAACCAAATCTAGGGAAATACTCTTTGAGCAAAACCTTAGCTGTAGACAAGGCAGCATTATCATTTAGGGGGTAGGCCTCTATCCATCTGGAAAA
This sequence comes from Lissotriton helveticus, assembly GCF_964261635.1. Taxonomy (NCBI): domain Eukaryota; kingdom Metazoa; phylum Chordata; class Amphibia; order Caudata; family Salamandridae; genus Lissotriton; species Lissotriton helveticus. Next base: position 1,077,531,026 of record NC_136072.1, read on the forward strand.
GGCGCAAACAACCACAAGGACATACTTCAGATTGTTGCATCTCTCCATGTGAATGTAATCTAGCTGTATCACTTCAAATGGATACGTCGGTGGAGCAAAATGACCAGCTGGAGTTGGAGTTCCCTTGCCAGGATTATACTTCAGACAAATCATACAATGCTTCACAACATTCTCAGCACATTTCGGAATTCCAGCATTCTGCCATACTGGAGCCAACAACTTGCATATTCCCTTTGAACTAATGTGAGCCATTCCATGAGCCATTGTAACCACTGGGAGCACATACGCATCAGGCAACAACCATCGCTGGTGTTCTGACAATTCAACCCAACAACGCGTCGAATCCAACATACCCGTACTCTCTCTCCACGTACACACTTCTTTCTCCGTAGCTTCAGCCTGAATCATCTTCACACTTTCTATTGTGTCTTCACACATTCCACTTTCCACAACCCATCTTGCAGGACCTGCCACATACATACGGCTCATCATGTCTCTCGCCCTTTCCTTCGCAACTTCATCCGCAAACGCATTCCCTCGACCTACATCGTCCACAACTTTCTTATACGCACTACACTTCACAATCGCAATCTGCTTTGGGAGAGCAAGAGATTCCAAAAGTTCATTCACTAACTGCCCATGTTGAATTTTTGTGCCATGGGAAGTAAGGAATCCTCTTTCTCTCCACAAACGGCCAAAACTCTGGGCAACACCAAACGCATACTGGCTATCGGTATAGACATTCACTCGTTTTCCCTCTGACAACATACACGCTCTAGTCAGTGCTATTAGCTCTGCTGCTTGAGCTGAATTCTGTGCTATGTGTGCTGTTTCAACAACTGTATGCAAAGTTGTGACAGCATATGCCGCAGTCGTCTCACCATTCGGAAGCTTGAAACACGAACCATCTACCCATAAGGTACATCAACATCCGTAAGGGGAGTATCCCTTAAGTCAACTCTAGCTTTGGTTTCTTCCTCTGTACGAAGAAAACAATCATGCTGTTCTTGAGCATCTGACTCTGTAGAGATCGGCAACAACGTAGCTGGATTCAACACATTACATCTTTTGATGTGCACATGGGTAGCCAACAATGTCAACTCATAACCTGAAAGACGTGCACTAGTAAGGTGCTGAGTCTTAGTCCTATTCAATAAGGTATCCACTGCATGTGGGACCATCACATCAACGTATTATCTAATACCAAACCAGCAGACTGTCGGATAGAAACAGCCGCTGCCGCTGTAGCTCTCAGACAAATCGGCAACGCTTTAGCCACCAGATCTAACGTCGCTGAAAAATACGCACATGGGCGTTGCTTGTCTCCAAACTGTTGAGTCAACACTGACAATGCACAACCTTCTCTCTCGCGAACGTACAACGTGAAAGGTTTACTATAGTCAGGAGTACCAATACCGGAGCAGAACACAATGCATCACGTAATTCAGAAAAACTTTTCTGACATTCATCAGACCAAGGGAGAGGATACGGAGTATCTTTAAGAGTCAGCGCCAAAAGAGGTTTCACCAACAGAGAGAAATTTGGAATCCACTGACGACAATACAATGTGATACCTAAGAAAGCACGCACTTCTCTCTGTGTGGATGGTACAGTCATTTGAGCAATCGCTTGAATTCGTTCTGGAGTCAACCTTCTTCCCTCCTTTGACAAGAGATGACCTAAGTAGGTTACTTCTTGTCGGCAATACTGTAACTTTGAAGGTGACACTTTATGATAAGGTCAGACAAATATCGTAACAAAGAAAGAGTAGCCTTTTTACAGATCTCTTCGTCATCAGCAGTAATCAGTAGATCATCAACATACTGAATAAGAGTAGCACCAGTAGGCAACACAAAACCATCAAGCTGAGTTTTCAACGCCTGACTATAGATGGAGGGACTTTCACAATAACCTTGAGGAGCTCTCTTAAACCGGAAGCTTCGGCCTCCTAATGAGAAGCCGAAAATATCTCTACTTTCCTCTGCAATCGGAATATTGAAGAAAGCATTCTTCAAGTCGATAACAGAAAACCAGGCTGCCGAAGCAGGAATCAGAGTCAACAAAGCAGTGATATCAGGGACAACAGGAAACTGTGGCACCACAATCTTATTCACTTCTCGAAGATCGATCACAAATCGATACACAGGTGGCTGAGAAGCATCAGTCCGCTTAACGACAGGCAAAACAGGACTGTTACACACATTACCTCTCGTTTCTTCAATTACACCCTTCTCAACCAAATCATAAATAATCGCTAGAAGATCTCTCTCACCATCACTAGATATTTTATATTGGGGAGTACGAGGTAGCCTAGCATTTGACTTAAGGGTAACAACATAAGGTGGAGTCTGCAAAAGACGAACATCATTGGGACCTGTAGCCCAAAGTGTATCAGGAAGAGAACGCAATTCCAGTGGAAGACAATCTTTAGACACATACATCAGAGAAATCACTTTCTTACCTAGGGTAAGATGTACTCCCGAAGGAGAACAATGTAATGTCGCATACAATCTTTTCAGCAAGTCCAAACCCAACAGAGTCTCATTACAACCAGTCATCAAAATAAGAGGAGCTTCCAATTCACAAGGGCCAATAGAAAGGGGCAAAAGATTAGAAATCGGGTTACAAACTGGGGCACCTGAAAATCCTACGGAAACATTGGTCAAGCCAGACAAAGGTGCGCCAGGAAGTTTAGAGTGCATAATAGAACTCTTTGTCGCACCAGTATCCAAAAGAAAAGGTTGTACCACACCTGATGTAGTCACTTCAACATAAGGTCCACTCTGGTCTACTGGAACTGACACTACTCCCTCTCTTTGCCCATGGCTGTCCTAACTATTATTGTAACCAGCACTCTCACTATCGACATAATAATCATCAACGTAGTACTGTGCAGACTGACCACTCAGAACATTCTGTCTGTCAAAATAATTCGCAGAATTCTGAAGGGAAGAGGAACGCTCATTCTGGGGTAACACACCACGTCCCCTACCCCTAGGAGCATGCTGGAAACCACCACGACCTCTCTGACCAGATACGCCATTCGCACGCTGTAAGAAAGCCGGGCAACTATTCTTAAAATGACCTTCCTCTCTGCAATAAGCACACTGATTAGGACCAGGAAAGAATCGCGGAGCATAAGGCTTCTGTAACAATCTCTGAAACTGTGGAGGTTGCTGAAACTGAGGCTGATTCTGACGAGGCGGAAAAGCTTGCTGCAAAAGAACTTTCGTCTTTAGATCTTTCGTTTTCTTCTCTGCTTTATCCTTCTCATCTTTATCCCTATTCTCATAATATTGTGCAGTAGCCAATATCTGGGCCGACGAAGAAACAGCCCATGAACTCTCAGAGTCCTTTAATTTATTGGAAAGTTCGGGAAGCAAATTAAAGACAAATTTGTCCACGAACAACCTTTGACCACCTTCCGTACTCATGTCCTGACCACTATGATCGATAAACGTTTCTTCAAACCTCGTGAAGAAATCAGACACACTCTCGTCTTTCTTTTGTTTGCATGCTGCTAACTTGTCCCAATTCACTGGTAAAGCAGGCATCATAGTTTTCATTAGATTAATAATCCTACCAGGTAATTCTGCAACTAAAGGCTCAGGTTTGGCACCTCCAACCTGTCGACCATCTGCAGCAACAATATTAGCCCACGTATCGCCTAATTCTGCCGCATGATTTTCATGACGAATCTTCGCCCACAAAGGTTGAGGAACTACATTACCCATTAACATATCTATGTCAGCTAAATTCATAATACACGCTTCAACTGTCTGGGACAACTCCTTGTAATAACCAGCAGGATTCTTACGAGGGTCAGGTAAGGTCTGCTTAAGAGCCAAGACCTCTGCTCTCTTCCATGGAACATGTACCCACACTCGCTGAAAATGGGCCGGTGCGGCCACAATACCCAAAACGGCATCAGCCTGAACTGCGTCTCTCCATACAGGGGGAACCTCTCTCATAGGATACTGCTTCACTTTCCTCCTAACAGAAGGATCAGGTTCGTACAATGGCTGAGACGGGAGTCTAGTTCTGAAGGCAAGTATCGTCTCTACAGCATCAGTAACATCAGATTCCACTATCGTCCCTTTAGCAAACTCTGACTGAACATCAAGCACTTCCTGCGGAATCAGACCCAACTCATTATCTTCCCATTCCTGCCGCAGAAAAGCACACATTACATCAAAAACATACCTTTGCTTAGGCGGCTCCCACTGAAAGAAAACATCCATAACTGCTGGCAAACTATAACTGGAAGCATTTAAAATCCATCTACGAGCCAACAAATCCAACACTGTCCGTTCCTCGGTACTAGGAAGCTGACTACTACTCATACTCAGTGACCCAAACAATGGAGACAACAGATTAGCAACAGTCTCAGTCATTCGTTTTCGAGCAGTAGGAGAAGAAGCAGACATAAGAACAGGAGAATAAGTATTTTGAGGCAAAAGAGGTGTAGGAACAAGAGCAGTAGGAGTCAAAGATGCAGAAGTAGAAGGCAAAGGAGTTTGAGGCAAAGCTGGTAGCAAAGCTAGCGACCCTAGAGTGGGTTGCGCCATAGGAGGGAGAACATTCTGTAAAGCAACGGGTGGCTGAACAACAGCAGGGGGCTGAACAACAAAGGGTGCAACAACCGGGGGTAATGGAGGCGCAGTAGCACCCTGCACATAAGGGGGTGGCAATCTCAGTAAATGAGAAATCAAAGGATCTTTTTCAATATCTTCAGTCACTTTTGGAGGAGAAAGTGGCAAGGCCGGATAACATTTATCGATGGCCATGCAACGCTGTCTATCTAAAACTTCACTCGCACGCTCTTCTCCATCTTCCTTAAACTGCCTAGCAGCTTGTAGTACTGACATATTCTTATCTTTCCTATCTCTCTTTGCTTGCTTAATTTCTCGCTGTTTGGCTTCCTTTCGCCAAAGGCGGAAAGAGTCAAACATTGCCGGCCGGGCTTTCTTCTTAAATAGCGCAACTTTCAGATTATCTAAAACATTTACTTCAAAACTACCATGTTGGGGCCATCGTAAAACACCATCCTTCCTTGTATAGCGGGCCCACACTTCATTATAAGTGATAGGACCCACTCCGTGTTTTGAATAGAGCTCATAAGTCGGAGTTCCAACCGGAGGTATCGGACACGAATCCTCCAATCGGGAATCCCTGTTGCAACCACAACTAAACCATTTCCCAATTTTGCTAAAACCAGGGATCTTATAGCTCACTAATCTAGCTTCAAACTTCAAGGGGTTATCAACTATCGATACACTCGTAAATATCCTAGCCCCTCGGCTTCGATTTTTGCAAAAATCAAATCAAAACCAAGAACCAAAACAAAGTCGTGGGAGCGACCCACTTATGCTTAACCAAATATCTGTCACGCCACCAGAAGACCGTCTTGTCTCGCTTTACAAAGGATCAATCAAGGGTCCAAGACAGGGCGACAGTCAGGGCAGCAGCCCTTCGTAGCCGTCGGAAAGCGGGAAGCCTCGCAGAAAAAACCTTTGGTCCACGTCGACATGCAGGGGTCGATGAAGTGGCGGCCTTCCTCCAGAATTTCCTCACGTGGCTCCTCACGATCCTCGGGCTTGGACCAATACCTCTGAAGTCGTCCCACGTTGGACGCCAACTGAAGAACCGGATTTTAGAACCCAGCGGCGCCAGGGACACGCCCAAAGTCTTCGGGTTCTCCTGTCTTGGCAAACAGAGACATGGAATACTTCTAGGTGGCATCAGAGATCAAATTTATTAGCTGCAGCTAGTAACAGTAATCTCAGCAATACAACACGGTGTACAACTCAAGAAACTGTTCAATTTTCATAGAGCAAGACATCATTATTTATACACCATATTCTCATTATAAATGCACACCCACTGCGCAAAATTCTGACCAATAGGACACATTTTCTAACGTAGTATCACATTAACAAAAACCCAATTTACAGTAACACAACCCAAAAGTTAATTATTAGGACTGTCCCAAATTCGATCTTTGCAAGCCGGACAAATTTATAATTGAAAAGCACAACCCATGAAATGAAAAGTCGTAAGGAAAGAAACAATTCAGATGCTGATTAGGATAAGATATGTGCAAGGAAACTAAAAGTTAACGATTTCCTGAACATTGATTAGCAATCTCAGACAACGATCAGCTAGAGAAACTTGCCTCGCAAAAGGTCAGTTTCAGGTGAAGAGGTCAGTTTCTCTGCAGTTCTTTCAGAGTCGAAAAGGGTCTGTTAATGCATACATGAAAAATTAGGCTCATGCAACTTTGTTCGTTCGTTCTCCTCTACGGCCTACGTGAGGGCAACACTAAAATGGTGTCTACGAACAATTCAGACAAAATGGAGTCAGGCTCAAGAATCACAGAACCTCACTGTCACGGCGAATGCAGGACGCCTGGATATGATAACATTCCGACTGCACTCATTCCAATAGAAGGACTGCACTGGCACATTCCACAAACCAAAATAACAGACTACATGTTAGACAGACAAAATCAATGTTTCAGAGCTTTCATCATTTAGTTAAGTTTTACCTAGCCACAGAGATTTTAAGATGCCTCATCAGTAGCTCATCCAGCCTGTTTGCATTCTGGGACTTGTATATTTTGCGTCTATAACCAACATTCTTGGCCCTTAGGATGGGCGAGTGGCTTTCCTTGAAACATCTACCTTTATGGCGGCGCCCCTCAGTCAATCTTGCGTGTAGAGGCTGTGGCAAATCAGATGACTCCCTGGAGCACGTTGCATGTATTTGTCCAGCATTGCTGTCCCTGTGCAGAACAAAGTTGAGGCCCGAGTGGAGCAAATTGGGAGTCCGGACCTGTAGGCAGGGCATCATACATGCAGGGCCGTACTGGCCGTAGCGGGCACCGGGTGTTACCCGGGTGGGCCGCCAGTGTGGGAGGCCGGTTTTGGGCCCCTGGGTGGCTGTTTTTGTTACCTGGGCCGGCAATGTCCGTTCCCTGTAAATAATTGGGCCGAAACCGGGCCTAGCAAACAGCTCAACCACATTCACGTACCACCCCAGGGGGGTCGGCCGAGCAGTTTGCCAGGTCCAGTTTTGGTTCGCAGTCCAGTCCTGCAGACCTGCCTTGAATCCAGAGAACACAGTTGTAAACATTAACTTCACGATTTTTAGCCACTTGGCTTATCGTCACTTCAAGGTCCCACAAACCTCCAATTTGATTAAGTCTTGCTGAGGCACCCCCACTGTTTGTTCCAACTAAAGGTTCACAAAGGCAGAAGTTGTGGGTGCCAGCAGACTGTTCAAACTGTCGTATTGACTTCACGGGGGTGCTGCTACTTTTTCTTCCCTTTCCACAGTGATAAATCTGGCCATTCTACTTTTGAATGTTTTTAAGTATGTTCTTATGAAGAAAATATGTACCATGTGCTTTTATGATTTACTTGTAAATCGAATGAAGCTTGCTGTTATTACATTGCATATATTTTGCATCTATAATAGTAAAAACAGACCAAAAAGCGAATTATTAAACCAAGACTTGATAATAGTAAATATGTGCCTATGAGGTAGAACATGGAGAGATGCCCAAAGACCCATAATACAAATATTTGCCTTTGCTACATTATGGAGCCAAAAAAAACATACTGGTCCTTTTTTTGGAACACGATACAGCATGAAATGTGTTGCAGCTTCTCACAATTCAAAGGAAGACACAGAGTAAAGTGATTCATTAAATAACCCCTCTGCTTTCCGACGTAATGAAGCTAAGGGGAAGCTCGTGAGCATCAACTGAGACTGTCTTCAGGTGCTAATTAGCTCCTCAGATATCCTCCTGAGGTGCTTCAGGGAGACGCTACAGCATAGCACGGGAGTCTTTAAAAACATATTTGTGTCCCTGAAGTGATTTAACCGGAGAGGGCGCGAGGGGGCGTGAAACTGCGCTCTATTTTAAATCTAATGTGTACGTTCACCCGACCCTCTCCCCAAAACCGGGAGATTTTTCACGAAATACTGGGACTGTCTGGGGAAATTCAGGACACCCCCTCCCCTCATCAGAGTCATCGACAGGTCTGATAGCGCAAGCCGCAAGGGCATTGCAGAGAGGTTGGGCCCGATTCACAGAACTAACTTAAGACAAAATCCTAAACTTACTACCATTTTGCTATTCACAGAAGGCACTTACTCATTTTGGTATTCACAGAATGCACTTACTCATTTCGGTATTCACAGAAGTTAGGAGTCCTAACTTTAGGACTCTTAAATGCCTTCTGTGAATACCGAAAGACTTAAAATTTGGATTTTTCTCAACTTTACTACTACTAAACTGAGAAAAATCCTAATTTAAATACTTTCGGTATGCACAGAAGGCATTTAGGAGTCCTAAAGTTAGGACTCCTAACTTCTGTGAATACCGAAATGAGTAAGTGCATTCTGTGAATACCAAAATGAGTAAGTGCCTTCTGTGAATAGCAAAATGAGTAAGTGCCTTCTGTGAATAGCAAAATGGTAGTAAGTTTAGGATTTTGTCTTAAGTTAGTTCTGTGAATCGGGCCCACAGCTTTTACGGGCTTATTTACAAGTCCCTTGCGCCGCCGGTGCGTCACTTTTAATATGGGAAAAAGTGACGTACTGGTGGCGCAAGGGGCTTGGGGCTTATTTACAAGCCCCTTGCGCCGCCACTTTTCCCATATTAAAAGTGACGCACCGGCGGCGCAAGGGACTTGTAAATAAGCCCAATCAGCCTGGGGGCAGGGGCAGTTTGAGGGGCGAGGTCAGCGAGGAGCAGGTGAATACACTTCAAACAAGGCCATCATTAGTATGGCTTCGATGCGCTACATTCACTGATGTCCGGCGACCACTGCGTTAACTTCAGTGCTTGATTCATGTGCCCTCTCCTCCCGTGTGTGGGGCACCAGTCCCTGCTGCTCCTGGGACTGGTGTCGGGGCTGACATGGGGGTGGGGAAGGTCCTTGAGGCAGAGAGAACGGGAGCAGGTGCAGCCAGCTCGGTGGGACGCTCACAGATATCATTTAAGGGTCGGCACGGGTGGAATTTGCGACCCCTGGCTTGCCCCTTGCGACCCCTGCCCTAAGAAGTCACAGAGAGAGTGCCAGGACACTTGTGAAGGCGAACGGAGTACAGTGCGTTCAAACTGAAAATATTAAACTTGCAAAGTGATTCATTTATTGTTGCTGGTTGACAAGAACACAAGAAAGAAAAGAAGACAAACAGGGCAGCAGAGACCCCACAAGTGAGGAAGACAACACAACAGATATGTGAGGCAAAGATGTGTGTATGTGTAAGAGAGAAAGAAAAATAAAGAAACAGCTGAGAGGGGGGAAGAGATAGCAGTTGGAGAGATGAGATGAGAAATGTCCATCAACTGTTCTTTTTGCGAAAGAGAGAATAGTAGACATATGTAAGAGAGGTGATGAGCAACAGATGGTGTAAAAGCACAGAGAGAGAGACATTGAAAGAAAGAGGGGCTACAGATAAGAGAGTGTGGGTAATAAAGAGACAGACTGGAGCGTAAGAAACATCTCAGGTGAGAGAATGGACAGGTGAGGTGTAAGTGATAAAGAAACCGCTGAGGGAGGGGGAAACAGTCTAGAGACAGTTTACAAAGAGATGCAGCAGTAGGAGGCAGCATGAGAGAGGGCAAGTGGAAGGGCACAGGTGCCACAAGGTATGTGATATAGACACAGAGAGGCGAGGGACGAGAAAGTGAGACAGAAGTGTGAGGCAGGCCTGAGCGACAGGTGAGAAAGAGACATCTGAAAAGGGGTGATGGGTGAGCGGGAAGAGGAAATTGGGAAAAACATTGTTCAGAGGGAGAGTAGAAGAAAGTTGTAGGAGGGGAAAAGAGAGACTCATGAGAGAGTGAGAGTGGTAAAGATACAGACATTTCCTATAGAAACGGCCGAGAGAGACAGACAGGAGGGGTATTGGCAGGTGTGTTACAGGTTTCAAAGATGAACGAGAGATGGAGACATAAATTAAAATAGCTGAGGCCGCAGAGAGAGTCGAAGATGTCAGTGCATTGATAAAGAGCTAGACAGATGAGAAGGAAGCAGCTGGAAGGGGGTGGAGAGCTATGGGCAAGGTGATAAAGGCAGAGTGGCTGTTGAGAAGTGTTAGATTTGGGGGTCTCTGGTTGGCACAGGTAAGTACTAGTGACAAGCAGGGACCCTCTCCTCTAGTCAGGGAAAGGGGATTACCCTCTAAAATAACCCCTGCTCACCTTCTAGGCAGTGTGGCGCGAGCAGACCAGGCTTATCTCAGAGCGCTATAAGTTAAGCATTTGTGAACACATACAGTAACTCAGTGACAACAACACACATGGACACTACATCGGGGTTTGTATAAAAATAAGTGGTCTTTATATAAAAGGCTTAGCACAAGATCCAAATAACGTTTAAAAATTAGGCCACAATACTATCTTAGGAAAGGCAATGATTACTTCAAGGAAATGCGTGTCTTTAGGGCCCATGCGCGTCACGCTGATTGTGCAGTTCTTTTTGGGGTAGATCGTATCACAACAAGAGTTAAATAAACGTTGCGGACTCTCTGGTCCAGTGTGCACACAGTCGGAGTGCGACTCTCACAGTACCTTTCAAGTTGTCAGGCGTCCGGCTCGGACGCGGAGTGCAGAAGTGACGGCAGGCTCAGAGGGTGGGCGGCCCCCCTTTCGATGCGGTCCTGGCTTTGTTGTGGTGCCTGGCGGCGCGGCGTAGAGCGGGGGCCTCGGGGGAGCGAGGCGGACGGTCTGGGCGATGCGGCGTACGAGCCGTACCCTCACCAGCGAGGCGGTTCTTGCAAAGGGAGCAGCGCAGCACAAGGCAGCCGGTACGTGTCGTACGTACGGGCCGGGCTCCACAGGTGCGACGCTGCGGGGGGATCTCACCAGCACGTTGCTAGGCGGGCGGTACGCTGCGAGCGTACGGGCCTGGCTTAGCTTTGCGGGGCGCTTCCGATCCCTCAATCCAGCGGCGGGAGGCAGCGAACAGTGCGGCTCACAGGGGGGAAGGGTGAAGCGGCGTGCGGGCAGCCCTTGGCTGACGGTGCAAGCTACGACTCGAATTGGAGCGCGGAAATCATACGGTGGGGGCGGCCAGGCACGGGCTTGGAAACGGGCAGGATTACGGGTCGCACTGAGATCGCGGCTCCAGCGGCAGGACACATCTTGGCAATGTCCAGCGCGCTGTGAAGGCAGGAGGAGTCCAAAATTCCTGGGTCTCCGTTCAGGGGGGAAGCTCACCCACAAGCCCTTGGAGATCTTTCAGAATGCACAAGTAGATAAAAGTTTCTTCAATCTTTTCCTCTCCTCTCGCAGCAAGGCACCCACTACAGGCCAGTCCCCCAGGTCAGGGACAGTACTCCTCCTTGCAGCTTTTCTAGGTCCTTCTCTTCGGGCAGAGGTTCTTCTTGGTTCAAACAGGATCTAATTTCTTAGGAGCAGGGCTCCTATATTCATACTGCAAATCTTTTGTTCTCTCAGGCCAGGGGGGCTGTGCCTAATTCAGTCCAGTTTCTGAGCACTTTGTTGACATGATGCAGGCTTCTGCTTTCAGTGTGCAGGGCAGAGACATCAGACTCTCCGCAGGAGGTGGAGCCAGCATTGAGGTGGCAGAGCACAGCCCTATTCAGAGTCAAGGGACACTCCTCCCACCCATCCTGGTGTAATCTTCCTATTCACCACCTGGCTGCCCAGCCTGTCTCCTGGAATTCCCCAGCCCTGTCACTCACAGAAGCAAGACAGTTGATACACATCAGAGCAGAAGCGGGCTGAAATGGTTAGGCAAGAATATACCAACTTTCTAAAAGTGGTATTTGCAAACACAGAACAATAAAATAAACTTTGCTAAAAGATGTATTTTATTATTCTGAGTTCAGGGATACCAAACTCGAATTTCTACCATGTTCCCCGAGTCTGCTAGGATTATAAAGTGTAATAATCCCAGCAGCCCATTCTGGCTTATGAGAACAGGTAGCCTTACAATAGTGAAAAACGAAAATGGCTGTACTTCACTATTAGGACATGCCACACACATCAGGGCTTGTCCTACCTTATGCTTACAATGCTCCCTGCCCTTGGGCCTACCATAGGGGTGACTCACATGAAGTAAAGGGAAGGTTTAGGGACTGGCAAGTGTGTGCACTTCCCCAGCCAGCATGACAGTACCAGACTGCACGCAGGTTCTGCAATGGCAGACCTTAGACACATTTTACAAGGCTGCTTCTGTGGGTGGCACAACCAGTGCTGCAGGCCCACTAGCAGCATTTGGATTTACAAGCCCTGGCACTCCTGGTGCACTTTACTGGGGTCTGACAGTAAACCAAATAAGCCAATCATGGAACCAATCATATATACACTTTATACAGGGTGCACTTGCACTGTGGCACTGATTGGTAGTGGCACAGTGATCTGAGCAGCTAAGACCAGCAAAACATATGAGGCACAGCAGCAAAAAGTGGAAGGGAAACTCACACCAAGGTGCCAGGTCTAACAAGAAGGAAACAGAAGAGAGAGAGAAAGGAATGTGATAACTGCTGTGAGTGGTGAGTAAGAGAAAGAACGGTGAGAAAGAGATAGCTGAAAGTGAGACAGTTCAAGCGAGACAGGTGACAGGCCGAGGGTTGATAGAGAGGTTAGAAAGAGACAACTGGGAGAGGTTAGATCATAGAAGAGATAGAGGGGTGAAACAGACAGAGAGGTGAGAAAAATATGGCTGAGGAAGTGAGACAACTGGAGAGAGAGGGGAAGATAATGAGAAGGGGAAAAGTGAGAAAGAGACATCTGAAATAGAGCAGGAGGCATCTGAACCTAAGATGTGGTAAATACACAGTGGCAACTAAGGAGGCAGTGGCAAAAAAAAAGAAAAATACAGTTACATTTGAGAAACAGCCACTTGTCAAAAGCAAGTAGACAGGTGAGGAACACAGAAAGGAGGTAAGAGACAGCCGAGAGATAATGAGGTGTAAAGAGGGAGGAAGGTTACTCAGGGACAGGTGGTACAGAAAAAGAAGATAAGAATGGTGCCCAGATGGACGGGAGTTGAGAGAAAAATGTGGAGAGAGCAGGAGAGCAAAGCGAGATGAGAGAGAAATAAAAATAGGCGAGGCAGCAGGGAAGCAGAAGATGTCAGTGCATTGATAAAGATCTAGAAGGATGAGAAAGAAACCGCTGGAAGGGAGGGGAGAGGTAAGGGCAAGGTGATGAAGACACAGTGACAATGTGACAATGCGAGGAACAGAGTATCAGTGAATTTCTAAGGTTTTCCAAATTCTATTTCCTAGCTGTAGCATCGGTGTAAATCCTGGTTATTTTCTTGAATGTTTTAGGATTTATTTTAACTCTATTTCATAAATGTTATATGCTAATATCCTTTGGTTTTTCAAGCAAATTATTAAACATATTAAATTGCTTTCGCATAATGTAACAGCTCTATAACTATTATTTTCAGAGTGAATGTAGAACGTTTTCGTAACTTTTTAAAAATATATTTCTGTATTATCTATATTAGGGGTGTATAACTGATCACTGAATTAAAGGTGTATTTGTGTTACTCCTTCTCATTTCTTTTACTTTAGGAATAATGGGGCATATTACCAAGCAATAGCGATAATTATCGCTATTGCTTGGTTAGAGACAACATTTTACCGCTGAGCTGCGGCGATTTTTACCGCAGATAAACCTTGGTATTACCAAGGTTTATCGCAAATGCGATAAAAAACGGCCGCAATGCATGAATATCGCTGAAAAGTCAGCGATATTCATGCATTACCGAGCTAATGCTCTTAGCCATGTTATCCACCTCCCATTGGATAACATGGCTAAGAACTGCTCAGGGCGGGTGTTAGCTTTTGGAGATATTCGCGCTTAGCGCGAATATCTCCCAAAGTTGGTAATAGGAGATAGCGATGTTAGCGACTGTTTCCAGTCGCTAACATCTTGGCACGCCCACTTTGCATGTCATTAGTGATAAATATCACTGACATGCAAAGTGGGGCCCAAGATGGTCGCTATCTCCTACTAGCTGTCACTAACTGGTGTTAGCGACAGCTAGGTAATAGGGAGATAATTTTATCTCCGCTTTCTTGGCTTTTACAGCCAAAAAAGCTGAGATAAACCCCCTTGATAATATGCCCCAATGTTTTCCTACAAATTTTTTTGTCCACTGCAATGTTGTTGCTATCGTTGTAAAAGCTGTCGCAAACATTGTGCATTTTTAAAAATCTACAAAACACGTATATACATGTTTTATACAGAAGACTTGACACTAGGGGGAACATTAGGATGGCCCACCATCCTGACGTGAAAAGGGACCGCCCGCCATAAGAGTGGGGGTCCCGTGGGGGCCATTAGGATGCTCCCGCCACAGTGGCGGGCGTATCTCGCATACTTAACATTGCAGGGGGGGCGGTACTGAAAGCACCGCCCGCAGCAATGCTAAAAATGCACATCATGCATTTCAATGCACAACGTGACAAGCACCGCGCGGTGCCTGCCATGTTGTATATTGAAATGCAGGGGGGTACCATAGGTACCCCCAGGTGCACCTCCTACCCCCCAGAGTCCCTGGGGGCCCGCAACGGGCCCCCGTAAGAGATTCCCGCATGCCTTTCCGTGGCGGGCATGTGTCCGCCCTCTTCATAATGTGGATGGCGGTGTCTGGTAGACACCGCCACCATATTAAACTCTTTTTTTCCCGGTCGAGTTGTCAACGAGTATGCATACAAAGGCTAACCAAAACAAACTTCTCCGTGTGTCTGAGGATCTATAAACAAAACAAAGCATCCCTCTCAAATAGCTCTACGTTTTGAAGTAGTAGACTTGAGGCATAACGGTGGCATGTTTGGTGTCATTAATTAGAGTGGCCGTACTGTGGAAAAGTAAATTCTGCCATGTTCTGTGTCCCTACGTGTCATCCATCATATGTAATGTGTGCATGATTAATATGCATATGTATTCCCTATGTTCGATTCAAGACGCAATTATAGTTGTGTCCACCTCTAGTATGTCAGTTTCCAGTCCTCGTGAATACTACGAATATCAGGCCTATGTAAAGCTACGTTGCCACGTCTCTCAGTGTGCACGTTATTTCATTGTAAAATCCCCGTTTCTAGGCCTCAAAAGGGCCTGGACACCAGATTCAGCTCCTGTCTCCTGAGCCCTCGCTGAGGAGCGATACAGCCCCCACCTGTATCCTCGACCCTTCACTTACTTCCTGCCTCGCAGTGCCCGGTTCAGCCTGGCTCTGCCTCTGAGTCTGCCAAGAGTATGTTATAGTTTCAGTTATCAGTTCAGTCCTCCTTCTCTGCATTCCTAAGCTACTGAACTGCATCAATAGTTTCCGTCATTGTCTAGCCTTTCCGGCTCCATGTAAGAGAAATACTGCATTTAATGGTCATTTAATATTCTTCATCACGCACTACATGTAGAATAATGCATGGTCCAGTCTTAGAATCAAGTTAGCCTTTCCCCTCCTGACTTCTAGTTTATATCAACATGTTCTCTAAACATCAGATACTAGATACTGCTTAGGTACATGTCGCCCTGACTCTCCAGACTTCAGTCTCTGCTCCTAGCACAGAGTTCATAGCCCCCAGTTTCTCCTAGTGGTACGTCATTGCCAGTTTGCGCGCACCACCAGGTTAGAGGTCCCGGCTCCTCAGGTAGCCCCCTCCATGGTTTCCGCCCCATTCATGACATATTCTGTTACGTTTGCATCACATGTCTATGTATACGCCCTGTTACACCCACTTTCACCCTTATCTTTCGCGACTGCTACGCGTCACGCCTATTGCTCCACCCACTGCTCCGCCTATCATATGTACTGTAATGCAACTGTTTTACTATATATGCTTGTGTATTGTTATTAAATGCTAGCGCGCTCATCCCAGATCCAGCCCCAGCAGCTGCTGGGCCCTGCCATCCTATTCCTATGCAGGTTGTCCTGTTCCTGTCCTTTATGCTGTATTAAACCTGCGAAACTCCTACTACCTCGAATCTTGACTCTTATTTATTGAGCTATCTGTTATTCATTTATACATTCAAAAATAGGGTATTATTTATTTATTTACCACATAATGGCGCCCGAATAGGGACTTGCCCTTTCCCCACGCGCCGGTGAAGCCACGCCGGCCCCCTGACCCTCTGCAGCCGTGACGGAACCATACCGTGCACGTGCAGATATTTCTGCTTCAAGTATCCCTCAGGCCCACGGAGGAGACGGAGGAGGCGGTCCAGCATCCAGACGAGGCGGTGGAGGAATGCGGCGAGTCCCGACCAGAGCCCAAGCCAAGAGTCCAAGGTCCGAGGTATCCGGAGGTCCACCCGTAACTTAAGTCCGAAGTTCGTTGTCCGTCGTCGAAGCAGTCCAGTCCAGTCCGAGGCCTTCCGTTCTTGCTGCCCGGTGAGTACCGTTACTGGGGTAGTATCTAGACAGGGTCAATTTAATTGACTCTGGTCTGTGGGTTGGTGGTACACAGACCCACAAACGAAGTGTCCACTTCGGTGGATGCGGGTCCTGACGTGTCTCTTTATGAGACCGGTAAGTTTCGTACTGTTTCAGCAGTGCATCTAGTTCCTGTTCTAGTCAGTTCTGTTCTCGAGAAAATTCATGTATTCTGTGTTCCGTATTCCAGGTAGTATTCTGTTCGAACTGTTATTTTTAAATGTTCTTCATGTATTTTAATGTCGTGGTATGAATGGGGAATAAGTATCGTGTTCATTGTGTATTGTATTGTGTCTAGATTACAGTCCAGTCATGCCCTTGTTTTCGAAATTACGTCAGTTAAAAACCAGAAAGGGTCTGCTGGAAGCAGCAGTTCCGGTTCCGCCTAGGGACAGTCCAGGTCATTTTATGTATCAGAAGCATGGCATAAGTGCCATACTATATCTAGATTTATGGGTAGAGTATACAAAACAGTTAGAAGAAAAGTATAGATGGCCCGTATCGGGTACATGGGATGCCGAGTGCATCATGCGAGTAGAAGAGGTATTATGGAAAAAGAAAGCCAGACAATCACAGAAAGATGCCATCGAGCTATGGCGTAAAGAAGCTCATAAAAGAACCGAAAAAGAAATCAGAAAGTCAGAATTAAGTAGAGAATCCTCGGAACGAGCACAAGAAAAAGAACTAATCGAGATAGGTGAACAAGTCAAAGCCGAACAGTCAGACAGACAGAGGAATGCCCTTATTAAGGGTATGTATCCTCTTCTTGCCGAGGGCTTGCCAAAAGCGACCCCGGAGGCATCCAGTAATTTTCCGCCACCACTAGTTCCAATCAAGTTACGTCACAAACCAACCGCAGCTGATATTTTCATTTCGTCCTATTTGGACGACACAGTCCCAGAATATGCAAATCCTGTTCCCGCTCCACCAGTCCCTGTAAATCAGGCACTTCCCGTTCCTCCAGACACCGGGGCACCCTTTGCAGCACCTGTTACGGTACCCCCGGTCCAGCCCGCCATACAAGTCCAGCCCGCATTCCAATTTCCCACCCTGCCAGGACGAAAAGCATCAGTTGATGATTCTAGTCTAGGGGCCGCAGGAGGAGGTCCTCCTCGAACCCCGCCGCCACATAAGCGTTTAACGGCAGCCGAATTACATATGCAAGCATCACAACGTACGCCCAGACTGTCTGTTGCAGAAATAAGAAAATCCCTTAACGAATGCTGCTATGACCCAGTCCCAGGCGAAGATGATATGGTTTTATATTCATTACGCGTAAGAAATGTGGCCGAGTATCTAGTCACCCTACCAGATATGAAGGAAGATCTAGACAGAATATATCGTTTCATCCGTACAGGGGATGATCCAGAAAGTATTAGCGAGGCCATGTCTCAAAGGAAAGCTGAGACCCAGCTCATGATATTAAAGTTTCTGATCAATTGTCTAATAAGAGAACAAGATTACCCGTCCAAAAATCAGGCCGAAATGAAAGCCCTGATGAAGTGGAGTAATAGTATAGCCGAGGGTAAGCACAAGACTATCGGTGCTATGGAGAGTATGTCCAAGAAAATCTGTAAAGAAATAATAAAATTACACGAACAACGTAAAGCAGCACAAGTAAACGAGAAAGAAAGTAACTCTGATACTGAAGAGTTAGACGACGAGAATTCCGCCAGAATAGCGTATGTAGGACAACCTAGATTTCCAGATCGCCATTTACGTCTAGAACCCAAGTCTACGTTCCTTCATCCAGTACCAGACCAAGGTTCTCTAGAACAAGTATTTCAAGCTACCGATCACATTCTGAAATCACGAATCGGTTACAGTGAGTTAAGTACTATGCATGAACAAGAACTAGCCCGATCAGCAGTCCGATGGATTACTGATTCTACCACTTTTCCAGACGAAATAGTGGCACAAATGTTTCTGAAAATGCCCCCAGCCGAGCAACGACTGGTGGGTATGTATATGATTCAGCACCTCATTACTCTGTATGAGGGTCAACATTCTGATCCAGGTCCGTTACATGATATCCTGAACGAGTTACTCCAGTATAGATGGAGAGGTCTAGGTACCGATTTAATTAGTGTCATTCTAGAACAGCGCCACAAATATAGAACGTTTCTGAACCCGCATTTTGTTCATGTCTCACCCCCAGAAAGTAAACCATTTTACATAGACAGACAGAATCCGTTACGAGAAGTCCACCCAGTTAGAGGAACGGGTGGCGAAATGCAGCGAGTGTTTGTATACACTCCGATCACAAAGATGGAACTTCTGGAGATGAAGAAATTAATTCCCTGTCATGATAAAGATCCAGCAGGGTTCCATAGAGAATTAAAAGACATGCTCCGTATGGGAGAATACACGTATCCAGATATAATTAAAATGTTAAAGGTTCTGTTGCCCGCAGGGGTGTATGAAAAGCTCAAGGAAAAAGACTGGGAGGTGGGAGAGAAAAAGATCGATTGGGCAGTCCTAGAAGCTGAAGATAAGATACGAGTACCAGGTACCGGTCTCGGAGATAAATGTAAAGAATTACCAGAATTATTAATACAAGTTTTACCTAGATTATTGACAACTAGAAAAGAAGACTGGGATGCAATCTCAGCCTGTAAACAGAAACAAGACGAAGATATTAGTGATTTTTATTCTAGATTTGAGAAATGTTTCAGCATCAACAGTGGCCTCAAGACAAGTAGTGAGTCATACCCTCACCTTTTTGTTACTAAATTAGTCGAGAATTCAAGTTCACCAATTAAAAATCGAGTTCTGAAAGTTGAAAGTACCTGGCAAGCTAATACCCCGTCCCAGATGTTGCAGATTCTCCAATACCACCAGAATAGAATCAGAGAAGAGCAAGAACATGAAAGAAAACGTATGAAAGATACGAAAATGAAAGTACTAGTTGCACAATCTGTTCCTCAAGACAGTCAGAAGAGGGGTCCGAATCAAGCCAGTCATCCTGCAGCTCCCGTTAAAGGGAATTGCAATTATTGTAAACAGCCAGGTCATTTTATAAACGAGTGTGCAGTTCTGAAATACAACATAGCTACTGGTAAGACTAAAGAAAGACCACGTCCGCCTAGACAAGAACAAGTTTCACAGACTCCTCAGTTACAGAATGCACCACAGACAGTTACAGCACCGCAGCCTATCGCTGCAACACAGCATGTCACACAGCAGATGTACCAGTATGCACAGTCTGAGTATCCAGAGTACCAACAGTATTCATGAAACAGCCTAGAGAGGGAGGTAGGCTTGCCTCTCATCGAGATACCTGTAGATCAAGAAGGTCCCTATGTTCATAGTCAAGTATTAGGGAAAGACAGAAAGTTTTTGATTGATACAGGGGCAAGTAGGACCACAATTAGTCACGCCGAAGTTCCAGGGGCTCCGCTCTCAGGCTCAAGAAATGTTTCCCTTGGATTTTCAGGAAAGCCTATCGTAAATGAGATCTCAAAGCCAGTTTCTCTAGAAGTAGGTCCATTGTCCCGCACTACTGATCTGTTACTTACTAAGTCATGTCCAGAAAATCTATTAGGCATTAAGACACTGAAAGAGTTAGGTGCAGTTATATGCTGTTCCCCAGAGGGAATACGATTGTTCCTACGTGACTTTAAGGGTCACTATGTATTACGAGATTTTGATTCAAGACTGTCTAATGTTCCGCAGCATCTATGGGCGCAAGGTCCAACTGATGTAGGTTACATGCAAATCACACCCTATCGTGTGACTCTCAAACCAGGTGTAGTGTTACCACGAATCAGACAGTACAGATTGCCACCTGAGGCTGTAGCAGCCTTATCCAAAATTATTGATGAGCTTATTGCTCAAGGAGTGGTTGTAGAAACTGACTCCAATGTATGTAATTCTCCGATCATTCCAGTCATGAAACGTACTGATCCAAATGCACCCCCAGTATATCGATTAGTGATTGACCTACGAGAGCTTAATAAGTGTATTATTCCTCAGTACCCAGTTGTCCCAGACATCTCTTCCCTATTAACAGCCATTGATTCCGAAGCCACGTTCTTCACTGTCATAGACCTCAAGAACGCATTTTTCAGTGTCCCTATTCATCCAGACAGCCAGTTCCTTTTCGGATTTTGTTTAAATGGAAGGAGCTATAAATTCACACGAGCTCCTCAAGGTTTCACAGAAAGTCCTAGTATTTACAGTCAAGCACTTAAGAGACAACTAGACAACATTCACATGCCAACTGACACGGCCCTGCTCCAGTATGTCGATGATCTACTGATCACAGCCCGTTCTGAACGTGCTTGCGAGCAAGCATCCCTTACAGTCTTGTATTTCCTAGCCGAGATGGGGCACAAGGTGTCCCCTTCTAAGCTTCATTCTGTGTCCAGCAAGTGGTCTACTTAGGACACTTACTGTCCAAGAGGGGTAGGCAGTTGACACCAGACCGTATCCAGTAAATAGCGAGTCTTCCTCAGCCCAAGACCCAGAAGGAGGTACGTGCTTTTATTGGCCTTACTTCTTATTGCAGACAATGGATTCCTCAGTATGCATTTCTAGCCAAACCACTGATACAGTTAACGACACAGGAGGCAGCCGTATCGACTGTTCTCCCTTGGACATCTGAACATACACTTAGTTTCAATGAGTTAAAGAAAGCCCTATGCCAAGCTCCAGTTCTAGCGACACCGAACTACAGTAAGCCTTTTACACTTTTCGTTACTGAACGCGAAGGTACAGCATTATCTGTTCTCACACAAGATCAAGCAGGACAATACAAGCCCTGTGCTTATTTTTCGAGCACATTAGATCCTGTAGCCCAGGCTCTGCCTGCGTGCCTCAAGTCAGTTGCAGCCGCAGCCCTAGCTATCAGACAAAGTGATTCCATAGTCTTAGGACATACCTTGACAGTACAAGTTCCACACTCTGTGGAAGTTCTTTTGAACCGAACACAAACTCAGCACTTGACAATTGCACGTTTAACAGGTTATGAATTGACATTATTCCAGCCACACATAGAAATCAGACGCTGCAACATCCTTAACCCTGCTACACTGTTACCATCAGTTAATTCAAATCCAGCCACACATGATTGCGTGGAAGTAGTTAACATTACGACAAAGCCAAGACAAGATCTGACAGATACTCCGTTACCAGATCCCGACCTGACACTTTATGTGGATGGTTCATGCATGAGAACTAGTACAGGAGAACTAGTCGCCGCGTATGCAGTGACTACTGACACTGAAGTTATTGAGACACACCGTATTGACACCCTGTCCGCTCAAGCAGCAGAGCTAGTTGCTCTGACACAAGCCTGCATACACGCCAAGAACTTGAAAGTTAATGTCTACACGGATTCACGTTACGCATTTGGAGTCGTACACGACTTCGGAGTGCTCTGGCAGGAGAGAGGTTTCATGACTTCTCATGGAACCAAGATTCAGCATGGTCTCCTTATTCAAGCTCTGTTAGATGCCATACATTTACCGACATCTATCGCTATCATGAAGTGCAAAGCACATACGAAAGTTACTGACATTATTTCCCAAGGTAACGATTTAGCAGATCGCACAGCCAAGCTCACAGCACAGACTCTAGACATTCCAGTTAACATGACACACACTCCAGATCCGATTACATGCATGACAGTTAAGGACCCTACACAAGATGTCATAGACATACAGTTACATGCTACTCCCGAAGAAATTAAGAAATGGTCCGAACAAGGAGGGGTCCAGACAGATCAAGGATGGTTAACGAAGGGTAGAGCAACATGGTTTCTCCCCGACTCTATGGTTCAAGTCATTATTAATACCGCACATAGTCCAGCACATTTAGGAGAAAAAGCTATGTTAGACAGTATCCAGAATATTTGGTTCAACAAACATTTACGAGCTGCAGCCAAGCAGAAAGTCCGTACCTGTATGATATGTTGTCAGTTTAATCCAGGTAAAAGTGTCCCGGTGGAACAAGGTGGATTCCAGCCTCCTGACCACCCTTTTGAAGTCCTCCAGATGGATTATATTCAGATGGAGCGATGTCGAGGTTTCAAGTATGTCCTTGTAGTTGTATGCGCTTTGTCCAGGTGGACAGAAGCATATCCAGTCCCAGATTACACAGCCGCGACCACTGCCAAGCAGTTGGTTCGTGAGTTCTTCCCCCGTTATGGACTCCCTAGAGTCGTATATTCTGATAACGGTCAGCCATTCTCATCTGAACTCATGAAGCACGTTTCCCTGTTGTTAGGGTACCAGTGGAAGTTTCATTGTGTACGCCATCCTGAAGCAGCCGGTCTCGTAGAGAGACATAACCAGACTCTGAAAATCCGTATCGCCAAAGTATGCAAAGAAAAAGGTGTGGACTGGCTGGTAGCTCTACCAGTTGCTTTATTTTATATGCGCATGATCGCACATTCCAGATCAGGTCTGTCCCCGTATGAGGTCGTATTCGGCCGCCCCCCAAATATGTGGGGTACTCCTAGACCCCGAAGTATTACCGATGTTTCAAGTAATATGCTGACAGATTACCTAGCTTCCTTGATGTCTGCCCTCAACTCATGTCGTTCAAAGGTTGCCGCCGCATTTCCAGACAATACCGAGGTGGCACCGCATGAAATCGTTCCAGGATCCATGGTGTTGGTGAGGAATTTTGACAGATCAAGTCCGCTGGAGCCTCGCTGGAAGGAGCCCCGACAGGTCCTCCTCACCACCCGTACAGCCGTGAAG
Source organism: Lissotriton helveticus (assembly GCF_964261635.1). Taxonomy (NCBI): domain Eukaryota; kingdom Metazoa; phylum Chordata; class Amphibia; order Caudata; family Salamandridae; genus Lissotriton; species Lissotriton helveticus. The sequence goes on from NC_136072.1 coordinate 1,077,554,169, forward strand.
TTGGAAGGTCGCAAAGGCTGGGTGCACCTTTCTCATATAAAAAAGTTTTATGGACTGAAACCCGTCTTAAAGAACATTTCCCAGGATTTGAAGGATTGCCAAAGCACCATTCTTAAGGACTGTCCCGCAAAAGACAATGTTACTACACCCCCCCTGTTAGAGAAAACTCCGCAACAGGAGTATAAGTTAAAACTCCGGTCTAGTAAAATAAGTCAGTCAGTTTGATTGTCTAAGTCCTCCCCTAGGTGAAACGGTTAGACTGTTTCTGACATGTATAAAATAGACCCCCATAGTGAGAGAGTCAGTCAAAACTCAATCCGATGTATCGTTTTTCTAAGTTTCATATTATTTCTCAGCATTATGATTTCCTGCACCAGTTATGCATTTTACCTGTATCTTCCAGTTCCTCATGTAAATATGTCTTCTAATGCTACTGTAGAGCACATGTTTAGTGACCTACCTCCCCATGAACTCTCTTACCGCCTCGCTATGCGAAATAATTCCTTTATCCGCATGTTACATTACTCACATCAGACCAGCAATGCCACTAATTGTTGGGTGTGTGGTCGACTCCCCCCTTTTCAGACACCGAAGGGAGTTCTGCCACTTTTTCCTTATCCATTTTCACATAATGGTTCGTGTGGAGCATGGTCCACGTTAACGTCATCCTCAACAGATATGTCTTTTCTTAACAGTACATGTTTCCCAGACAAGCAAGGTCTCCCCCACAGAACAGGTTTAGATCTAGAAAATGAAGTGTATAATTTAGGTAACTATTCTTCGAATTTCATGGTCCTGAATGTTCAGTCTGATACTACTCCAGACTTACCTGCTATTTCAGTATTACCAGTCAAAGGTGAATTATGTGTCCGAAATTATGGTTCTGTACATGTAGGACATAGTGATTGTACTACTATTGTCAAGTATAGTGACAGTGGGAAATCTATTTTCAAAGCTTCACGTCATTCTTATTTTATTTGTGGTCAAACTGCATATGTTCGTCTGCCCCTCGATTGGGAGGGAACCTGTTACATTGCCTTCCTACTGCCACCAGTTTTCCTAGCCCCACCTGATTATCATAGAAACACACATCTAGTACACATTAGACATAGAAGGGAGTCCCCAATTGTCGATTATACTGAAACTGCTCTAGAACAATATACAGATTTCAATAGAGGTTTCTTCTTCTTTATAGGACCTATCCAGAATAGTAAGCTAATCCGTAGGTTAACCAGAACCCTCGAAGCTGTAGTAAATGAGACTGCCTCTGCTCTAGGTAATTTAACTGAAGAGCAATCTGCTATGAGATTTGTCGTTTTACAGAATCGTCTCGTCCTTGACGTCATACTGGCCGATAGGGGCGGGCCTGTAGAGTCATCGGATCTAGTTGCTGCATTTTCATTCCAAATAACGCGCCGTCTGTTTATTCAGCTATAACCAGACTCCATAAAATTGCCCATCTGATACACCAAGATCCAGGCACCTGGACATGGTCCGGTTGGTTCTGGAATATAATTTCCGCCTGGGGATGGAAAATATTGTCCTTTCTAGGTATTGCAGTAGCGATCATATTCAGCTGCTGCCTCTGTATACAATGTGGCCCTGCGATTTGCGGCATTTGTGCTACCTCTTGTATTCCTAGTCCCAAGCCCCGTTCTAAATCCCGTTCCAGGATAATTCGAGACGAGCAAATGATACTGTATGAAATGATAGATGGTATCATGAATATTGATGTTTCCTGATGGAAACGTAGTGACAAGGAGGGAATGTGGAAAAGTAAATTCTGCCATGTTCTGTGTCCCTACGTGTCATCCATCATATGTAATGTGTGCATGATTAATATGCATATGTATTCCCTATGTTCGATTCAAGACGCAATTATAGTTGTGTCCACCTCTAGTATGTCAGTTTCCAGTCCTCGTGAATACTACGAATATCAGGCCTATGTAAAGCTACGTTGCCACGTCTCTCAGTGTGCACGTTATTTCATTGTAAAATCCCCGTTTCTAGGCCTCAAAAGGGCCTGGACACCAGATTCAGCTCCTGTCTCCTGAGCCCTCGCTGAGGAGCGATACAGCCCCCACCTGTATCCTCGACCCTTCACTTACTTCCTGCCTCGCAGTGCCCGGTTCAGCCTGGCTCTGCCTCTGAGTCTGCCAAGAGTATGTTATAGTTTCAGTTATCAGTTCAGTCCTCCTTCTCTGCATTCCTAAGCTACTGAACTGCATCAATAGTTGGTAGGGTGTTGAAATATCGATTACAAAAATATCGTTGACAAAAATATCGTTGGAAAAATATCGTTTACAAAAATATCGACACCCTATACCTAAACAGGTAAGTACATAAATATCGACTCAAAAATATCGTTGTAATAAATATCGTTGTAAAAAATATCGAATGTTTAAATTAATTAAAATTACATTCAATATTAAATAAATATAAGTACTATTAACAAAATAAATTACATTACTTTTATTTTTTGACTATTGAAAACAAATTAAATACACTTTTTCATTATAAACTTAATAAATGTGTACATATACATATATTTAACACATTACTTTACATAACAACAATAATACATACATATAATTAAAATATAAAATATATTATTAATTAAAACATTTGATAGTGAAGGGGTAAAAATTACTATTCCCACTCCAGAGGGTGCAACAGTAGGGAAAGCGTTGGATAGCGTAGGGGTTTAAATTACTATTCCCACTCCAGAGGGTGCAACAGTAGGGAAAGCGTTGGATAGCGTAGGGGTTTAAATTACTATTTCCACTCCAGAGGGGATGTATGACGTTACAACGCATACTTTTACCACGCCTACCATTACCACACATTTTTTACAACGCAGGATCCATGACAACGCATACCATTACCACGCATGTATTTACAACGCATATACCTTTACAACGCATACAATTACAACGTAAGTATTGGTAAGTATATAATATTTTTTAATATTTAATTTAATTAAAATTAATATAATGTAATTTAATGTAATTTAGTTTAATTAATTTAATTTAATTTAATTTAATTTAATTTAATTTAATTAATTTAATTTAATTTAATCAATTTAATGTAATGTAATTTAAATTTAATTATATTTAATTTTTACACTGTACCCTTTTCCCAAAAACCCAAAACTGACCCTGAACCCAAAAAATACCCCTTTTACCCAAAAACCCAAAACTGACCCTGAACCCTAAAAATACCCCTTTACCCAAAAACTAAAAACTGACCCTGAACCCTAAAAATACCCCTTTACCCAAAAACTGAAAACTGACCCTGAACCCTAAAAATACCCCTTTACCCAAAAACTGAAAACTGACCCTGAACCCTAAAAATACCCCTTTACCCAAAAACTGAAAACTGACCCTAAACCCTAAAAATACCCCTTTACCCAAAAACTGAAAACTGACCCTGAACCCTAAAAATACCCCTTTACCCAAAAACTGAAAACTGACCCTGAACCCTAAAAATACCCCTTTACCCAAAAACTGAAAACTGACCCTGAACCCTAAAAATACCCCTTTACCCAAAAACCCAAAACTGACCCTGAACCCAAAAAATACCCCTTTACAAAAAAAACCAAATAATATTTTTAATAAAATAATATACTTACCAATACTTACGTTGTAATGGTATGCGTTGTAAAAGTACCTGCGTTGTAAATACATGCGTGGTAATGGTATGCGTTGTAATGGATCCTGCGTTGTAAAAAATGCGTGGTAATGGTAGGTCGTGGTAAAAGTTGCGTTGTAAAGGTTGTATACCCTCCAGAGGGTGCAACAGTAGGGAAAGCGTTGGATAGCGTAGGGGTTTAAATTACTATTCCCACTCCAGAGGGTGCAACAGTAGGGAAAGCGTTGGATAGCGTAGGGGTCAAAATTACTATTCCCACTCCAGAGGGTGCAACAGTAGGGAAAGCGTTGGATAGTGTAGGGGTTAAGATTACTAAATGTATTTACAATGTTTAAAAATTAACAAATCTTTATTTTTATTTAATTAATCATTAATTAAATAATTATTCAATTAAAATGTAATTAATTCACTACTTTTTCACTTAAAAATGCAACTACACACACCTAAAATTAATTAAACAATTAACATAACTAATTTACATAATTATTAATCAATTAACAAATTGAAATTAATTAACTATTATTTATTACACTATTTATATTCAATTAACACATTCATTAATCAATTATTTTATTATATTTACAATGTTTAAAAATTAACAAATCTTTATTTTTATTTAATTAATCATTAATTAAATATTTATTCAATTAAAATGTAATTAATTCACTACTTTTTCACTTAAAAATTCAACTACACACACCTAAAATTAATTAAACAATTAACATAATTAATTTACATAATTATTAATCACTTAACTAATTGAAATTAATTAACTATTATTTATTACACTATTTATATTCAATTAACACATTAATCAATTATTTTATTATATTTAAATTACTTCCCACCCTACTCCCCTATAAACCCACAACCCGCTACGGAACTATTAACACTAAATTCAACATAAAATACGGTATTAACTAATAAAATACTACAAAAAATACTACTGTGACAACCAATACTCATTAAAAACACTTAATTACTTATTATTATTTAAAAAACGATATTTTTGTAAACGATGTTTTTGTAAACGATATTTATTACAACTATATTAATGTTAACGATATTACTTACCTGTCTGTCGATATTCTTGTCAAACTATATTTTTGTCATCGATATTTCTTCTTGTCGATATTTCTGTGACGATATTAATGTTAGTCGATATTTTTACGACGATATTCCCGCTCTGTACCCAATAGTTTCCGTCATTGTCTAGCCTTTCCGGCTCCATGTAAGAGAAATACTGCATTTAATGGTCATTTAATATTCTTCATCACGCACTACATGTAGAATAATGCATGGTCCAGTCTTAGAATCAAGTTAGCCTTTCCCCTCCTGACTTCTAGTTTATATCAACATGTTCTCTAAACATCAGATACTAGATACTGCTTAGGTACATGTCGCCCTGACTCTCCAGACTTCAGTCTCTGCTCCTAGCACAGAGTTCATAGCCCCCAGTTTCTCCTAGTGGTACGTCATTGCCAGTTTGCGCGCACCACCAGGTTAGAGGTCCCGGCTCCTCAGGTAGCCCCCTCCATGGTTTCCGCCCCATTCATGACATATTCTGTTACGTTTGCATCACATGTCTATGTATACGCCCTGTTACACCCACTTTCACCCTTATCTTTCGCGACTGCTACGCGTCACGCCTATTGCTCCACCCACTGCTCCGCCTATCATATGTACTGTAATGCAACTGTTTTACTATATATGCTTGTGTATTGTTATTAAATGCTAGCGCGCTCATCCCAGATCCAGCCCCAGCAGCTGCTGGGCCCTGCCATCCTATTCCTATGCAGGTTGTCCTGTCCTTTATGCTGTAATAAACCTGCGAAACTCCTACTACCTCGAATCTTGACTCTTATTTATTGAGCTATCTGTTATTCATTTATACATTCAAAAATAGGGTATTATTTATTTATTTACCACAGTACAACCATTTCGTTGCATGTTGAGGTCAGTAAATGATACATTAAAGGACATCATTATCCCAAGTCAATGCGGAGTTCGTCTGTCATGAATAATCATCAGGGATAGGTGTGAAGGAAACTCACTCAAGCTGTTCCCACCACACTGTTCCCTACATGCCTCATTTGTCTCTCTCCATATATGCAGACCAAACGATTCAAACGCTTTCAACTTGTCATTCAGTTTGTCAGTTTTTCATAGTTCGCAATCAGCCATTCATCAAATGTGGGAGTGGATTGTTGTCACCAGTGATGTAATAAGCAAAGTTTGGCTGCCACGAGCGATGTAGCCAATCAACTGTGCATGTGGACATTAAGGGCCATATGTATCATCAAACTATTTTGCATTTCCTAAATAGCGAATTTTAAGGAATCGCTATTTAGGAATTGCAAAATGGTATGTATGAAAAAAATCGCTTTTTATTTGCGATTCCTTAAGATTCCTTATTTGCGAATTCGCATTTTGCGAATTCGCAATTAAGGAATAATTTCCAATGCATTCCTATGGGCCAGTAGGCCCATAGAAATGAATGCAAAATAATTCTCAAATTGCGAATTCGCAAATTGCTAATCGCAATTTGAGAATTATTGCAAGGGTGCAGGGGTGTCTCAAAGACACCCTGCTGCAACCCTGACAAGAACATGTGTGTGCATATGGCGCACATACATGCCCTATGGGAATGTGTGTGCATCACATGCCACCTTTAAAAATGCCAAATTGTGCATTTCTGGAAGAATTCGCAAGTTACCATCAACTAAAAGTTGGTGGTAATTTGCGAATTCTTAAACAAAATTCGCAAGCCAAAATTGCTACATACATAGCATTTTCAGGAATCGCAAATTTGCGATTCCCTAAATGCTATGGAAAAATAAGGAATCGCAGAAGTTTGCAATTCCTTATTTTGGGAATGTTTCATACATTCCAAAACATGCAAAACGGCCGTTTGCGAGTCGCAAAGGCCGAAATTCTGCAAATTTGGGCCTTTGCGATTCAAAAACGGCTTGATACATATGGCCCTAAGTCCTATAATGTCTGATATGTTGTGCATTGGTACTAAATGTGAAGAAGGTGGTATTTCGACTATGCTGTGACTGTAACTGTTCCCACACGTCTTTCCAGTATTGAGTCAAGGCTGGACAGGCCCACGGGATATGGTATAAGTCTCAACGTCCTTACTCACTCTTCCAGCAAAGATCGTGTGCCAGAAATTTCAGCCTTTTCAGACTATCTGCTGTCCAATACCATTTGTGTAGAATCTTGAGATACAGGAATTTAAGTTTAGCCTGGCTGATGCCCACTTTTCAGGTGAATATTCATTGCCCGTCATAAAAGTCAGGTAAAGCAGAGGGTGGAACCAGAGTGCTCTGATTTGATAATATCCCAATACAGGCCAGAGACCACAACCTGAAACCATCCTCATATACGAAAGTATTGATTAATGGGTGAGGATTCAAATGTAATTTGAGTGGCGCTCAGCCTAAGTTGGATACAATGCACCAATGGCGGTGTTTCCATCGATCTGAATCTTACTAATGAAATTTTGTTTTTAGATCTGTAAATGATTCAATTTTTAGTTCAACCTATTTGAGGCCGCCAGTGTTCCTGGCAGGCCAAAAGATTTTACTATTCCCTATTTGTTTGGTTGCATTGTGCCACAGTGGAGCTTTATTTATGGAGTAGATGTGGGATCCTATTAATCTATGTACTGTTTTCCAATTGGCTAAAGTCGACTGAAGAATGCAATTGGCTGTTATGGCTCATGGTGTAATACCAACATATACTGGAACAGCTGAGCCTGCTCTGGATAAGCGGTGTTGTTTCAAGGTTATCCTTGATGGGTCATCTTCCAGAGCTAGCGCACAGTACATTATTTGTTATCAATGAGACGAAACTGTATGATACAATATGGGTTACACCCCCACCCACTCTGTAGTAGTAGCGTCCCAGATCTTAGACGCTTTTTGTCTTGGTTTGCAGCCAAACCAGATATATGGTGTGATATCCAAGTCAGTTTGGGTTAGGAGTCTAGTAGGAATTTGCAAATGAAATTCTAGTTAAAGTGTAGAGCTGTTGTTATTCTGATTGTTTGCACATTACCCCATAGTAATGGGTCTGAGCTATTTCATTTTACATAATCGTGTTTACTGTGCATTATCAAGGGTTGGAGTTTGTCTTCTTCTATGCTCTTTAGATACATGTTTATCTGTATGTCCAAATAGCGGAGGCCTTTGGGTAACCACTTCATATTGTAGCCTGAGAGGCTGACTTTGTTGGCACATCGGGACATTGGGAGGGCTTTACATTTGTTCCTATTAATTTTAATGTTAACTATTATATACCTGATCGAACACATAATCGCCTACAACTGTCTAGTCGATGAGGAGCTCAGAAAAGTAGTTTTAATTACATCACTTCTGAACAGATGCCTCTCCTCACCCCCAACAAATCACTCACCAAAGGTAGTCCTTGTATCACAAATGTGTTGCCTGCCATTTTAACCAATGTCTATTCTCCACCTAATTTTTTTATCTGGAGATGCATAGAAATGCATCAATAAGAGACATGACTGCTGGTTTAGCTTCTTTGAGATTGGTCAGCATGAGCAATGTATCATTCTTATAAAGAAGGGCTTGATATATCGCCCATTATGATATCAATACCTTGAACATCTGGGGAAGCTCCACTCTTTGCCAAAAGTGGTTCTAGGGTAAGCAAGAAAAGTAGAGAAGACCAAGAGGCACCCCCTACCGTGTGCCTCATCCAATTTTAATAGTTCTTGACATGTTGCCCTGCACTTAATAGCAGTGGATTAAGTATAGATCAGGTGAACCATCCTGCTAAAATAGGAGCCTAAGCTAAACCAGTGTAGAAGGTCGAAAAGATAATTCCACATTTTACCTGGTTCAACATCTTTTCGGCATTGAAGCAGATGGCCAAGATTTCTCCCGGGTTATCTTTAGTCTGCCTTAGCAAGAGCGCCAATGTACGGAGGTGGATTCTTGATGAACGACCTGGCACAAACCCCATTAGTGAGTCCTGCACTAGGAGAGTTATGACCTTCTGGAGTCTTGTTGCTAGGATTTAGGCCATGTTTTTTACGATCCACTTTTATCAACTAAATGGGACAGTAACGGTAACAATCTAGCAGGTCCATACTCTCTTCGGGGAGAGGTGTGGTCGTTTGTTGGACTGAGCTCAAAGGGAATCATCAGGTTCAGCGTCCCAGAATGCTCCCACTAGAAAGTGGATTAATAAAGGCTTCCCTACTTCATAGAATTCAAATGGGTAGCTATCTTTCCCCGGAAATGTACATGTAGGCAGAGTGAAAATGGCCTCCTCTGTTAACATAGGTAGGATTAGTAGCTGCCGGAAGTCATCAGTTTGGCTGGATTGGCATGAAATTCCTCCATTAGGTCGTGTAGCTGCACTCTTGTCTGTTTTATTGTGTAGCTCACTGTGTTCAGATCTCTCCATTATTTAGTCAGGCACCAGGTTCCTAGCTCCTCCCATGAGTATGGGTGTATGTTCAAATTCTGCGAATAGTCCAGCCAATTGCAAAAAAGAACTGTTGTTTGTCCTCGTTCGGGACACATATGGAGACAAGTATGATAACCCTGGGCACTATCTTCACTTTAAGAAATGTCCAGTATCATCTGTCTTCGTCTTAATGACTCTGTGGTGGAGGTGTTTATTGACAAGTGTTGGACCTGGGCTTCTTGGCAGGGTCATCCCTAAACTTTTTGCCTTCCTCCAATACTCTCTCTGACCTGTTTTTGTTGGTTTAATGACTCTGGGCACTTTACCACTGCTGACCAGTGCTAAAGTGCATATGCTCTCCCTGTGAAAAGTGTACATGTGATTGATGTCCATGATTGGTTCATTGGATTTACTGTTAGTCCCCAGTAAAGTGCACCAGGAGTGCCAGGGCTTGTAAATGCCAATACTGCTAGTGGGCCTGCAGCGCTAGTTGCGCCACCCACAGAAGCAGCCTTAAAATGTGTCTAGGGTCTGCCATTGCAGAACCTGCGTGCAGTCTGGTACTGTCATGCTGGCTGGGCAAGTGCACACACTTGCCAGCCCCTAAAACCTTCCCTTAACTTCATATTAGTCACCCCTATGGTAGGCCTGAGGGCAGGGTGCATTGTAAGTATAAGGTAGAACATGCCCTGATGTGTGTGGCATGTTCTAATAGTGAATTACTGCCAAATTCGTTTTTCACTATTGTAAGGCTACCAGTTCCCTTCTAGGGCAGATGGGCTGCTGGAATTATTACACTCTATAATCCCAGCAGGCTCAGGGAACATGGTAGAAATTAAGGTTTAGTATGCCTGAACTCAGAATAATAAAATACTTCTTTTAGTAAAGTTTATTTTAATATCCTGGGTTTGCAAATGCTACTTTTAGAAAGTTAGCATTTGCTGGCCTAACCATTTCAGCCCGCCTCTGCTTGGATGTGGATCTGACTGTCTGAGTGTGTGAGTGACAGGGCTGGGAGTTGACAGGTGGTGAATAGCAGGATGACACCTTAGTGGGTGGTGGGAGTTTCCCCTGAATGATGCATCAGGCTGTGCTCTGCCTCCACAATGCTGGCTCCGCCCTCCTGGGGAGCGACTGATGACTCAGCCTGCACCTGGCCCAGGAAGGACCGAAGCTTGTCAACAAAGTGCTCAGGCTACTCCTGTCCTCACAATGCCGGCTCCGCCCCCCTGGGGAGCGGCTGATGTGCCTGCCCTCACACTGAATGCAGAAGCCAGAAGTACCCACAACAAGTGCTCAGAGACTGGAGCAGTTATGCAGAGGCCCCCCTGGCTTGCTAGAACAAAAGAAACTGGGTATAAAAGTAGGAGCCCTGCTCCTTGTAAATTAGATCCTGTTTGTGCTACAGAAGAAACTCTGCCCGAAGAGAAGGACCTGGAAGGACAAGGAGGAGTGCTGTCTCTGGCCTGTGTCTGGTGCCTTGCTGCCAAAGGAGAGGAAAGAAAAGACTGCAAGAGACTTTTGCTTTATTGAAACTTTGTGCCAAACTCTGCTGAAAGATCTCCAAGGGCTTGCCTGTGAACTTGCCCCCTGACCAGCGCCCCTGGAACAGTGGGCGCTACCCCCTGACAGAAGAACCACTGGGGGACGCTGGTTTCCTTTTGCGAGCCTCTCCAGGAGAAAGCGGAGCGCGCTGTGACCTTCGCGCTCTTTAGCACCGCTCTGGGAGCTGCCCTCCCTCTAAACAAAGTGACTGCCGCCTGCCTGGCCCAGAAACATCGTGAAGACCAGCCCAGCTGATCCGAGCACCGTGACTGGCCCCGAGCCGCAGCCCGCAACGTGAAGAGAGGTGGCGCCCGGTGCCTGCTTGCACCCCCTTCGTTTCTGGTGCCCCTGAACGCGCCGCCGCTGTCCGTGAAACAGCTGTTGCGTGGGGTGCCTGAGCGTCGCCTGGATTAATAGAGGCCTGCCCCGAGGATCGCCGCCCACTGAGTGTGCCACCTTCTGTCAGAATCCCCGAGGCACTCCGTCCTGGTGACCCGGCCCGCGTTGCTACGCCAACCTCCGAGCCGAGCCGCCGCTCGCTCCAGCCCAGGGAGGAAGACACCGCGACGAGGATCACCGAGCCGACCTGGGACCCTGCTGCCTCGACCCTGGTTCAAGTTTCCTTAAAGGTACTGTTTGCCCCGCGGTACGAGCATTTGACTTGCCCCGCTCGCACCGCCCCTCTGGCCAGCGCAGCCCTCGGAGCTGCGTGTGGAGCGCTCCCAGGGCCCCCGCTCTCTCCCCTGCCAGCCGCGCACAGCCGTGCGGCTCGCACTGAGAAGCGGATGCGAACAAGACCTGCCGCCGCTCCCGCCAGAAGCGTGAGCCCGGGCCGGTCGGGCCCATTTTGAGTACCAGAGGCGCACCAAGGCCTCCGCAGACATCCCGCCTTTTCGAGAACGTTGAACAGGGAAGTCCCCAACAATATCATATTGGGGGAATAAGAAGACATCGCTTTTATAAGACACTGTGACTCTGTTTTGCTACAAGTAACCTGGAACCTGCATTCAAGAAAGTGAACCAAGACTGTATGTACAAGCCTGCTTGAAATTTATATAAAGAGGATATATTTTTACAAAATACAGTTTGGTGTCATTGTGTGGTGGGTTGGTTGTGATGGTGTAATATTGCAAATGTTTAACCCTATATGCCCCAGAGATTAGCCTAAGACTGCTTAAGCCACACTACCTAGAGGGTAAGCAGAGGTTGTCTTGAAGGTAGCCCTCAGCCCTGACAGGGAAGAGAGAGTCCCTGCTTGTCGCCAGTGCTGCACTGCGCCAACTAGAGACTCCCCCTTCCTACATTGGCGGCAGCGGTGGGATTCGCGAATTTACATTTGCAGTGTCTATACCTTAACTACTGGCCATTGCACAGTGATGACAGTCCAGTAACTAAGCCACAGACTTTTTTTATGTTTTACTGAGAGAATCCCCATTTGTTGTGAAGTCATGCCTGGATCAGCAGGAAGCATCATGGATTTTGGTAGAGCCCTGTCGCCAGAGGAGTTGACGGACAGGAAGGAGGCCAGAATACATGAAATGAAGTTGGCGGAGCTGAAATTGAATTGCCAACTGGAGCTAGAATCTAGGAAGTTAGCCCTGGAAGAAATGAAAATGGAGCTTGCGCATGACTTAAGAATGAGGAAACTTGACTTGGAGCTCGAGGGGCGTGAGGCCAGGAGGGCTTCAGCCCAGCAACAGGAAATATGTGTAGCTCAGAGATTGAGCTTTGCTGAGTTGGAGGTGGAGTCCAGCTCAGATGGTGGCAGCAACATTCAGGTATCTAGTGCAGACAGCATAGCGCGCGCACCTAGAGGTATGGCACCTGACTTGGAGGGGGTTAACATACACCAGGAGGTTCAAGGGCATGAGGTAGCTCCAGTAGTGCGCAGCGTCCCTGAAGGGAATAGGGTAGCTGGCGTAGGAGTTCATGGTCCTAGTGGTGGGAGGGATTCCCCCATGGTTGAGGTCCTGGTGGGTGAGTGTAAGGACCGCCCAGAAGAGTGTGGGTTGTGTGACAGAGACAGTTCGCTACTGTCTGGCCAGTCTCAGAAGAATGGTGTGGAGTATGTGTGTGAGGCGCTGGATGGTGAGGTGAAGGATAATTTGGTTAACCCTGCTAGGGGGCTGTGTAATCCAATTGTGGGAGAGCATATTGTAAGTCCCAGTTTTCCAGAGCTATGCCAACACCTGTTTGAGAGTGAGTTCTCTGACCCCAGGGAGCTCACATTGGAGGCAGACCTTGTGGTGGATTCCAGAGGGTCTGGAGAGGCATTGGGGTGTGATCCTGTGGGGAGTGGCTCAGGTATCTTCCAGCCCAGAGTGGTGGAAGTGGCGCAGAGTAGCCCAGCTAGGTCCTGTAGTAGTGAGAGGGGTGTAGGGCCTCACGTCCTGTCCTTAAGGGGAAGGAGTGAGAAGGGGTGTTGTCCCGGTAGTGCCCAACCTCAGTCTCAGAGCCTGGATGGTTCTTTAAGGGAACACCAGGTGGGGAGCCTAGGCTGTCCGGATGAGTCACCCTTTGAGGGGGATCCCCCAGTGGCTAGAGAATGTGGAGGCTCTGTAAGCAGAGCTCCAGTAGTTCTGGTGACTGGCAGTACCACTCCAGTTGGGAGGGTGCAGAAGTCCAGAAGGAGGGGCGAGAGGGGGAAAGAGCCCCCAGTGGAAGAACCAGTGGGTCAGGGGCCAGCCGGCAGGGCTGCATCCCCAGTGAATGACCAGGGGGACACCACTTCTGTCCTGGGGGATCGTCCCGCACTGTCAGAGGGACAGGGGTTGGGAGATCTGCGCCAGGCAGACTGTCGCACGACACATGAGTTATGTGCCACCCTCAGGGGGGGCAGGCGTGCTCCCCGGAAAGTCCTGGTGCGCCAAGCAAGTGTTCAACTGCAGGGTTGGGTCCCTGAGTTGGAGGGCCAGGTTCAGGTGTTGTCTGACCTGGAGGGTGGGACCACTGTAATCAGTGTCCTGACCCATGTCACTTCTAGGGGTACCACTCCAGTGGGGAGTGGGCAGTACTCTGGAAGGGGGTGCAGAGGGAGGGAGTCCTTGCCTCTGACCCCGGTGCAGTTTGAGGGTTTAGACCCTAGGTTTAAGGGCCAGGTGCAGGGTTTCCCCCCTGACCTGGTGCCCCAGTTGCAGGATAGCACCCCTGAACTGGTGGGCGAATTGTGCAGGTCACCTGCCACAGGTGCCCTGACAATTCTGGAAGGGGGTACCACTCCAGGTGGGAGGGTACAGAGCCCCAAGGAGGAGGACCGGGTGTGGGAGAGGCCTCCCCAGTCTTTGGTACAGCCGCCAGGTACAGACCTGGAGCTGGTGGGTCAGTGCCAGGATGACATACCTGACCTGACAGGAGGGAGAGTGGACAAAGGGTGCCAAGCACCTGGGGCTACTGCCCCCCGCTCTCTGAGGCCACAAAGGTTTGAGAGCCCTGAGAGGCGTAAGGCTTGGGTCTCATTCCTGACTACTGTCAGTGGCCACTGTGACATTTTTCTGTCTGCCTGTTGGGACACACCTGTGAGCGAATGAAGGTTCAAGGCTGCACAGGTGGTGTCCACAGAGGAAGAGAAGGGTGCCCCATGGATTAGCTGGGTGGACCCTGAGAGTATGGACAGAGGATTTGAAATAGGTTCAGATTGGCGTAGAACTGGAATGTGCCCCTGCTGTTGCGGGCCAGGTCCATGTTCTATCGCCCAAAGCAGTGAAGACCATCAAGGTAGTGATTGGTCTACCCTGCGTTTTGGCTGGAAGGGGGTTGTGTTGGACCTGGGCTTCTTGGCAGGGTCATCCCTAAACTTTTTGCCTTCCTCCAATACTCTCTCTGACCTGTTTTTGTTGGTTTAATGACTCTGGGCACTTTACCACTGCTGACCAGTGCTAAAGTGCATATGCTCTCCCTGTGAAAAGTGTACATGTGATTGATGTCCATGATTGGTTCATTGGATTTACTGTTAGTCCCCAGTAAAGTGCACCAGGAGTGCCAGGGCTTGTAAATGCCAATACTGCTAGTGGGCCTGCAGCGCTGGTTGCGCCACCCACAGAAGCAGCCTTAAAATGTGTCTAGGGTCTGCCATTGCAGAACCTGCGTGCAGTCTGGTACTGTCATGCTGGCTGGGCAAGTGCACACACTTGCCAGCCCCTAAAACCTTCCCTTAACTTCATATTAGTCACCCCTATGGTATGCCTGAGGGCAGGGTGCATTGTAAGTATAAGGTAGAACATGCCCTGATGTGTGTGGCATGTTCTAATAGTGAATTACTGCCAAATTCGTTTTTCACTATTGTAAGGCTACCAGTTCCCTTCTAGGCCAGATGGGCTGCTGGAATTATTACACTCTATAATCCCAGCAGGCTCAGGGAACATGGTAGAAATTAATGTTTAGTATGCCTGAACTCAGAATAATAAAATACTTCTTTTAGTAAAGTTTATTTTAATATCCTGGGTTTGCAAATGCTACTTTTAGAAAGTTAGCATTTGCTGGCCTAACCATTTCAGCCCGCCTCTGCTTGGATGTGGATCTGACTGTCTGAGTGTGTGAGTGACAGGGCTGGGAGTTGACAGGTGGTGAATAGCAGGATGACACCTTAGTGGGTGGTGGGAGTTTCCCCTGAATGATGCATCAGGCTGTGCTCTGCCTCCACAATGCTGGCTCCGCCCTCCTGGGGAGCGACTGATGACTCAGCCTGCACCTGGCCCAGGAAGGACCGAAGCTTGTCAACAAAGTGCTCAGGCTACTCCTGTCCTCACAATGCCGGCTCCGCCCCCCTGGGGAGCGGCTGATGTGCCTGCCCTCACACTGAATGCAGAAGCCAGAAGTACCCACAACAAGTGCTCAGAGACTGGAGCAGTTATGCAGAGGCCCCCCTGGCTTGCTAGAACAAAAGAAACTGGGTATAAAAGTAGGAGCCCTGCTCCTTGTAAATTAGATCCTGTTTGTGCTACAGAAGAAACTCTGCCCGAAGAGAAGGACCTGGAAGGACAAGGAGGAGTGCTGTCTCTGGCCTGTGTCTGGTGCCTTGCTGCCAAAGGAGAGGAAAGAAAAGACTGCAAGAGACTTTTGCTTTATTGAAACTTTGTGCCAAACTCTGCTGAAAGATCTCCAAGGGCTTGCCTGTGAACTTGCCCCCTGACCAGCGCCCCAGGAACAGTGGGCGCTACCCCCTGACAGAAGAACCACTGGGGGACGCTGGTTTCCTTTTGCGAGCCTCTCCAGGAGAAAGCGGAGCGCGCTGTGACCTTCGCGCTCTTTAGCACCGCTCTGGGAGCTGCCCTCCCTCTAAACAAAGTGACTGCCGCCTGCCTGGCCCAGAAACATCGTGAAGACCAGCCCAGCTGATCCGAGCACCGTGACTGGCCCCGAGCCGCAGCCCGCAACGTGAAGAGAGGTGGCGCCCGGTGCCTGCTTGCACCCCCTTCGTTTCTGGTGCCCCTGAACGCGCCGCCGCTGTCCGTGAAACAGCTGTTGCGTGGGGTGCCTGAGCGTTGCCTGGATTAATAGAGGCCTGCGCCGAGGATCGCCGCCCACTGAGTGTGCCACCTTCTGTCAGAATCCCCGAGGCACTCCGTCCTGGTGACCCGGCCCGCGTTGCTACGCCAACCTCCGAGCCGAGCCGAGCCGCCGCTCGCTCCAGCCCAGGGAGGAAGACACCGCGACGAGGATCACCGAGCCGACCTGGGACCCTGCTGCCTCGACCCTGGTTCAAGTTTCCTTAAAGGTACTGTTTGCCCCGCGGTACGAGCATTTGACTTGCCCCGCTCGCACCGCCCCTCTGGCCAGCGCAGCCCTCGGAGCTGCGTGTGGAGCGCTCCCAGGGCCCCCGCTCTCTCCCCTGCCAGCCGCGCACAGCCGTGCGGCTCGCACTGAGAAGCGGACGCGAACAAGACCTGCCGCCGCTCCCGCCAGAAGCGTGAGCCCGGGCCGGTCGGGCCCATTTTGAGTACCAGAGGCGCACCAAGGCCTCCGCAGACATCCCGCCTTTTCGAGGAACGTTGAACAGGGAAGTCCCCAACAATATCATATTGGGGGAATAAGAAGACATCGCTTTTATAAGACACTGTGACTCTGTTTTGCTACAAGTAACCTGGAACCTGCATTCAAGAAAGTGAACCAAGACTGTATGTACAAGCCTGCTTGAAATTTATATAAAGAGGATATATTTTTACAAAATACAGTTTGGTGTCATTGTGTGGTGGGTTGGTTGTGATGGTGTAATATTGCAAATGTTTAACCCTATATGCCCCAGAGATTAGCCTAAGACTGTTTAAGCCACACTACCTAGAGGGTAAGCAGAGGTTGTCTTGAAGGTAGCCCTCAGCCCTGACGGGGAAGAGAGAGTCCCTGCTTGTCGCCAGTGCTGCACTGCGCCAACTAGAGACTCCCCCTTCCTACAACAAGGATAGCCACTCCACATTTCTTCTAACTATTCCTCAAGGTCATATCAACACCCTGACGACCAGCCATTCAGCTACTACTTGCCACTGTTTCACCCTAGCCTAGTCACGCTTATGTTTCTGAGATCCGGTGAAGGGTAAGTGTGTCTCTTGTATGAGAGCGATGTCTGCGTGCTTAGCATGTGTGTTGTGTAGTATTTTTTTACTTTTACTATAGTGGGACATGCCATTCACATTTAGGGTAATATTTTACGGTTTCCTGGACATCTTTCTCTTCCCAGTGCATAGTTATGCTAGGTAAGTAATACAATTTTTCTAGATGGATTAGTAACATGGGTGTCACTCAAAGGGGGTAAGTAGGAACACATATTAGTGGAGGAGTTCAAGTTATTCACTCCCTACTTGGAGTAGGCCCATGTATAGGTGTAGTAGAATGCTAAACACAGGAGACGACAAACATAATGAAGATGAGTTTAAAAAATAGTAGGGAAAGGGAACTACAGAAAAGTACAGAGAAAAGACAAAATACAGGAAAGAAAGGGGGTAAAAGGGAGGGGAGAAAGTGGAGTGTATCTGAAGGGAGTAGTTAAGAGTAGGGGAGGTGATAGCTGATCAGCAGCCAACTATATCGAGGTTCCTAGCTGGGTGACACAAGTTAAGACATGCACTGCTTGCCTCTGTGCCTTCAGGCTCCAAAATAGCAACACTTGGAGGAAAGGCAAAAACAACCAATCAGAGGTGTTACAAAAAGAGAGTGGAGCATGTGTAGTGAGACTTGGGTGATTTGTAAGTAAGTTATCAATCCGCTCAATAGTTATATGTACATTATGTCTAGACTATGCATTTACACTTGCCCTACTTGTTAGTTATATCAACAAGGAAATAGCAAGTCACATTCATTAGGAAAACAATAAGTGAAGCCATATTGCAGTCAGTATACAGATTAAAGGATAGGAGTTAAAAAAAATATAGAACAGATTATAAATCCAGTAGGTCCGCAAGAGAGTTTATCTGTGGTGGTAAGTAAAATCTATTTGAGTATACATCAACCACCTCTCAAGGCTACTACCTTTTTTCTGACAGAAAGCTTGCTGCACGAGTCAGCTTGTGACTCTGTTTCCTGTAGTAGGTTTTAAGGGTGAACAAGATTTCCATTTCCCTGCCAGTTCCTGTCCTATATGATGCAGGTTGTCTCTGTCCGATCCTTGGTGAGATGATCCAGATGCCCTGACAAGATTCATTTGTGTCGTGAGTCGATTGCAAGGATTGTCGGTAGCAATAGTTTTTAGTCGAGGCTACTGTCGCACTGCGAAGCAGTGGGCGGGGCCGAAGATTTCATGACTTCTACAGTGGGGCTTGAACCCGCCCCTCTTCTCCATTGGCTGACCTCGTAAATGCTGGCCAGCCATTGGAGGAGAGGGGCATCACTCTGTTCTAGCCCCGGCTTGAGCAGATTCGGGGGCGTTTTTCTCTCTTTTTTAAGCCCCGCCCCTTTTCTAGTGGTGGGCTATACACCCTCCCTCTCGCCGAGGTCCCAGTCTGTTCTCCTGTAATGTACCCTTTGCTACCTCTTGTATTAGTATTCCCATCCTTGACACCTACTCTATGTAAATGTAACTAGCGTTTACTTACAGGTATTGATTGAGCGAGGTGCAGAGTGAAATTTTATTCTGACTCGCAAAGTTAAACTTCCATAATATTGTATCCGTATTAATAAGTTTGTGATGAAAAGTATTAACCAACCTAGTTTTAAAATGCATTTACACGACACAAGGGACTAACCTATGTGCTCTATGTTGCAACTGCAAGTACGTGGAAAATAATACACTAATCTTGTCTATTGTCTTTGCCAGTATTAAATGCGGCTGTCTAACTAATGGCATGTGCTTATTTGTGTGCTTATGTTATGTCTATTTGTGACAAAAACGCATAAAAGAGTTCCAGCAGTTCCTAAAGAAGAAGGTAGATATAAAACGCAGCTTTGTGTGCACAGCTAGGTAACATAAATTAATGGGTTAATAATTAGCAAAGGGGGTGGGTAACAGAATGGGTCTCAATTCTCTAATTAATTAATGTTTTGTGTTTGTTTAAATGACAGTTTTCAAGAAAGAGACCTAAGGCCTGTATAGATGGTGTTTGGAATCCTGTCGTGAAGAGCCTTGCACAAAGAAGTGGAAAGTTTTACCACATTGACGTTTGTCAGAAAATTAAATAAAATGAACTGTGCTAAATGTGCTCTGAGAGAGACGGATTCAAGGACAGGAAGCGGCAAGTTTGCCAAGCTAAGGAAGTAACGGACTGTTACTCGTGAAATGTTTCATTTTCGAGGAAGCCAAAAGTCATGAAATAAGATGGACAATAGAGTCAAAGAAAAGGCTCGATTTTGGTTTGGAAACGTGATGACACGTAGTGGTCTGACATCAGTCAGCCAATGAGGATCCTGGATGGCAAAGAAAGTATAATTTTTAGTGGAGATTAGCTAGTTAGAAAGGTATAAAACCTAGCCTCATGGGCAGGAGGGCGCATCTCGCTTTCCGATTCCTGAAGGGCGTGACGTGCTGTTGGACTCTTTGGCACACGTAAGGACAGCAGTCTTTAATGACTATTCTTTTAGGTGGAGCGAGTTTTAGTCAGGGAAATAGAACTTAGGGTATGGAAAACTGTTTAATTTGCTTTAATTCATGCTGATTGATGTGTCTTGATAATGTCAGTCTAATATGCCTTTTCCTCAATTAAATGCTGCTTATTTTGCTAATAAAATAAAGATTTAATCGAAAATGCTCTTTCTTTGAATAATAAAGTAAATAAATAAGATTTTGAAATGACAAGCTGGTCTTGTTTATTCATGGTCTAGTTATCATTAGTTGATCCATTTGCCTTAGTGACTTAATTAAAATGTCTTTTGTTTAAAAACCATGGTAAGAAACGTTAAACTGCAGTTGTATATAAATGTATAAATAGTTTAGTGTATAGATCTGATTAATAAGGTGCACAAGAAGGGTACAAAGTTCCCCGACAAGAGTGTGTGAGACAAGAGTGCGTGCAGCATAGAGGAAAGGAAAAAGGGAAAGGGCATTTCCCTTTTTGGAACTAAAACCCTCACACGCCTAGCAAACTAGATGTCATGCTTCATCATATGGGTTCTGCTCCTCGTCAGACTGGCGCTGCAATGTCTGACGGGCACCCGCAAAGGGGCTCTTTATCGGAGATCTTTTGTTCCGGCCATATGGTGCGTGTGGGTGAGAGGGCAAGTGAAGGTGTAGTCGTGAAGTGGTGGTGAAAATAAAAAAGGTGGGTCAGTCCACAAGGAATTTTATTAGCGTGGCTGACACCCTTGGTTAAAATGGTGGGAGGGGAAATATGTGCCAAGAAGTGTACTCAGCAGAATACCTACGACCCTCTGGTCAGGTCAACATGTTTCTTGCTCCAGTGGCAATTCTTCAGGACCTAAGTGCTCAGTACTACACAGTGAATAAAAATCAATTAAAACTCAACGTACAATCTTATTCCAGGGGGTCAAAAGGAAGGCAGGCCGGCAGGTCCTGCTATTGAGTGGCGACCTACAGAGAATATATAAAAAAAATTGGAAGGGATTAATGCAACGTTCCATTCAATGCTAGGTCGCAACCATATTATGCTGGTAAAAGCGCTCTTGTGGAAAGACACTCAATGGTTAAACACTTAAAATGAAGAGAGGGCTGGACGGTAGGAGAGAAAGTAAAGAGCTTACCCTAAGTAATTCCCTAAGGCGCCTCGCAGTCTGCTCTCGTGGGACCTGCGCCAGTGGTCAGGTACCTACAGGGAAGAATAGATAAGCAGCGAGGCCGCAGTCTTAGGGACGACTCACAGGGGGATGTATGTTATTGCAAGTCTATAATCAAATTGGATAGGACACTTGTTACCGCTTAGCCAGGAGATGTATTACTGGGAAACCCTCATAAACGCCGTGTTATTCGAGTAGCGGTGTATCTTGTTATCCGCCCCACACAAGCGTTGTGGCAATAGTCATAGGGTGTCTCAAAAGTAAAGTGCCAGCCTCACCCGAGGCAATCTCTGGTGTATCATGGCAGTCTCCAGAGATAGGTGGTAACCAACTGGTAGGTATGTACAGTAGCAGATAAAAATAGTCTCAATCTACAGACCAATTTTTATTCAGGTAGTTGAGTGGCTAAATTAAAAATTATTGGGGTATGCTAGTAGGACTGATTAAGGGGTCCTATGCATATCACTTAATCATACGTCGACATGTTTCAGCTCTGCGGCCCGAAGGTCTATGGAGCTTTCGTCAGGACAAGTAACACAAAACACAAAACAAATTAAAATTAAACTATCACTATTTGTGAAATAGTTCATTGGTTTTGAAACCTGGGGTGCTTACCCTCTCTGAATCAGGCTTATTCACCTAGAAAGAAAGATGAGAAGGGGAAAGCAAAGCAATATCTGGCTATTAGCATATACTTGCGGTATGTATATATATTTAATAATATGAAATCTCGAAGTGTCTGTTATAGCACTGAAATTTAAGGCTTGCACCACTATTATCAAATTTAATGCATTTGATAGACTCATTGGGGAACATTCATGGCGAATTAAATAGAAAAATAGCAAGAGTGAGAAACGATTAAAATAGCGGTCACATTCTAGAAATACTCGACATAATCGAGATGCAAGTTGGAACAATCTTATGTTAAACATAGTGCGTACCTTTCAGAAGGGTAAGAAAGTCTTGAACCTGTATTGTAAAGGAGTGCCGGCAGTTAGTACAAAAATGGCGGCAGGCACTTATGTCCGTAAAAAAGGAAAATACCTCATGTGAGGTCTTACCTTATTCGCCCCTCGGAAGGTCTAGGACAAATAGTCGTAGGCTAAGGAAAAGGTAGTGAAAAGACATTACCGGTATTGTTTAGTTGAGCAATTGGGACGGGATTGATGACGAACCCTGTCTTACCCGCGTCGGAAACAATGTCCGCGTCTTGTGCTGGCTCTGCCTTGGGAACACAGAGGACGCATTTCCGGTGAAGCTATATCGGGAAATGGTAGGAACAGAAAGAGGACTGGGCTCCGTGGCAGCAGAAATGAAAATAAAAATAAACGAAATTGCTCCTACTTAGAAGCTGAAACAGAAAATATAACCTATTTCGTAAAAATTGAAGTAAACAACTGATCATGCTAGTTATGTATGTCAGTGATCAGGTTATTTAAAAATTTCTACGTGAGGTTATGAAAAAATGCTTAGGAGTGGCGGTCATGAATTAACACTCAAGATTAGTACACATCATCTGCTGAAGTGGTGCCATGAACTACTTAGAAGCTGAAACAGAAAATATAACCTATTTCGTAAAAATTGAGGTAAACAACTGATCATGCTAGTTATGTAGGTCAGTAATCAGGTTATTTAAAAAAAATTACGGAAGGTTATGAAAAAATGCTTGGTAGTGGCGGTCATGAATTAACACTCAAGAGTAGTTCACATCATCTGCTGAAGTGGTGCCATGAAATGTCATCATTTAATCCTTGTTTATTAGTCATCAGACGATCGACCCAACGTTGTTCCTTCTCATATAGTACTTTTTCAACGTTGGGGATATTCTCTGGTACTCTCTCAATAACTGTCCATTTCAATTCTTCAATGCTGTGTTTGTACTCTACGAAGTGGGAACAGAGTTTTGTTGTGGTTTTTTGAAGGCGAATATTACTCTTGTGTTCTCCTATCCTAAGTTTCACCTTTCTACATGTCATGCCTATATATTTCTTGTCGCATGGGCAGGTCACCATGTATATCAGGTGAGACGAATTACAATTGCTATGTTGTTTTTGGGTCCACTTCAGCGTAGGTGTCAATTGTAGGGTTTTTGATTTGCTTGTGGAAGTGCAGGCTATACACGAGCCGCAAGGATAATGTCCTGTTACAGGCATCATTTGAGAATCCCTTATTGGATGATCAATTCTCAAGTTTGGGGGGCGAGTATGTACCAGGAAATCACGTAGGTTTCTTGATACTAAGGATGTTTCTGCATGGTTGCGCTTCTCCACAGCTCGATACTATCTGTCGGGCCACGACTGCCTGTCGGCTACTCCCTTTAATCGCGCCAGTTAAACCTTTTTGTTTCCCGTTGTGGTCAAAGTTTCCGACCACCGCTATAAATTACTAGCACCAATTTTATTGAATTTATGTGGTCCATTCTAGTCCAAACCCCACCCGGGCACCACCACCAACATGGCCGCCACTACCCGCCGCAGGTTACTGAAACCAGGTCGGTCATGCTCGTTTTTCAGTGTAAGTGTATGACGCATGAGCGGTCGCCCATGCTTGCGGCCCCGCCCACCACCAGCTTGGCGAGGCGGAAACGTGATCATTACAAATACGGCGGTTTTGCGTAATGGAGGCCACCAGTTGCTCTGATGCCCTGACCAGGCTCGTGGGGGTAGGTTGTGACGGCTGTGACCGCGCATTGATCCGGTAAGTGCCTTACGAGCTTAATTCGAGCCCGTCCTCCACCTGATAATGTTCCGGGCTGGGGACGTGGGTTGTTCCATTTTTTGAAAGCTCTTGCTCACTGAGTGTTGGCGAGAACTAATTTCCTGAGTGGAGGGTTTAAGTCTGAGTAGCTGTATGATGCCGGTTGCAATGCATACACGGGGCACCGTTTTGGCCTGACTCCACCTCCGCCAGGTCTCCGGTTGGAATGGGCAAAGGTTCAACGGGTTAGCTTAGTGTATGCGGCGATCCGGTATATTGTGCAGCCCCTTGGACCCGTATCTTGAACGCTCGGCAGTGAATCTCGCCACTCATGGTGTGGCCAATAACTACTTCTCACACGGCCACCTTCACCCATGAGCCCCCCTTTTTGATGTCGACTCGCAATAACATACATCCCCCTGTGAGTCGTCCCTAAGACTGCGGCCTCTCTGCTTATCTATTCTTCCTGTAGCTAAAATGTGTTTAGCTACAGGAATGAAGTGGACAGACGCACTTCCACTTGTTTTGATGTCTTTGAGAAGTACCCCAGATAGAAAAACAGGTTTAAGCCCTCATGAGATACTCATGGGCAGAGTCATGAGACAAGAATTTGTTACAGTTGACAAACTATTGAGCATTAATGATGGTGTCATATTGGAATACTGCAAGAACCTGTCTGACGTGGTGACTTCTGTGTTCCATCAGGTGGGAACTGAAGTGCTTACAAAAGAAAAGGAACAGGCTCATGATCTGTTACCCGGAGACTGGGTGAGGACAAAAGTACACCGAAGAAGAAACTGCCTAGTACCAAGGTGGCAGAAGGCAAGACAGGTGATACTTGTCAAAACAAATGCAGTGAAGTGTAAAGGTTTAAAGAGATGGATTCATGCTAGTCACACCATTCGAGTACCACCACCTGAAAATCCTGACGAAGGTGACACTACAGCAGATTCAGACTCTGAAGAAGAACCTGAAAAAAATCCAGATCCTGAAGATCGACAGGAAGGTCGACATCTGGATGAAGATACTAATGCGTATGAGGCATTGAATGAAGAAGATTTAAAGATTGTGGTACTAGACTCTGAAAATGATGACGATCTGCTAGATCAACAAGCAGAAAAAGAGTCTGATCAAGAAGAGATTCAAGATCAGGAGAGTATTGAAAAGCAGATTGGAAGCACTGGAAGAAGGAACGAAAATTCTGAAACTGGTGGATTGGAAGTAATCGAAGAAGAAGAAGAAGACGAATTACCAAGTATACTACGATACACTCTAGGTATATCCCGCCACAGACGGAGCCACTGCGCTGATGTGACATCAGCCCCCAAAATAGCGTGCCACCGTTCTTGATAGGCATATGAAGGCGGCACATGAGGGTGTTGCAGAATCTGATATATTTTGGAGATCAAGCCCTTCGTTTCCGTACAAGAACGAGCTAGTCGCTCGAACGGGGTAAAAGCCCGGGTAGCCGCCGGGTATGTCGTATCTGCCAACACCCAGTGCCGCAGCTGGATATATTGCATCTCAGCCTCAGGCGGGAGTCGAAATTCCTCCCTGCAGTGGGTGAAAGTTTTAAGGGTGCCCCCGTCGAAGAGGTCTGTAGGACCCTACAATCACCCTGAGACCACCTACGGAAGGCTCTAGTACGGTAAGCCGGCGGAAACCACGGGTTCCCCTCATTTGGGATGTGCGGAGAAGGAAAAGTCGTGAGACCTCTACGCACCGCTACACTGTCCCATATTTCCAACGGATCACTGACATAATATCGACGGACAGAATATCGACTAGCAAAAATATCGATGCCAAAATATCGACAGACAGAATATCGAGTTTGTATCTACAAACAGGTAAGTACAAAAATATCGAGTCCAAAATATCGTTTACAAAAATATAGTTTATTAAAATATCGACTTTATTAAAAACAGTGTTAAATTAAATTAATAGTTAAAATTAATTACTAAAATATACTTAAAATTACTTAAATTAACTTATATTTAAATAATTAATAAAAGTTATAAAAAAAAATTACAATCATATTTGTTAAAACATATATTTATAGAAACATAATATAATCAAATAATATCCAATATTATTACCGTATGATAGCAGAAGTGTAAAAAATACTATTCCCACTCCAGAGAGTGCAACAGTAGGGAAAGCGTTGGATAGCGTAGAGTTAAAAATGACTATTCCCACTCCAGTGAGTGCAACAGTAGGGAAAGCATTGGATAGCGTAGAGGTAAAAATTACTATTCCCACTCAAGTGGGTGCAACAGTGGGGAAAGCATTGGATAGTGTAGGGGTAAAAATTACTATTCCAACTCCAAAGAGTGCAACAGTAGGGAAAGCGTTGGATAGCGTAGGGGTAGAAATTACTATTCCCACTCCAAATAGTGTGACAGTAGGGAAAGCGTTGGATAGCGTAGGGGTTAAAATTACTATTCCCACTCCAGGGAGTGCAACAGTAGGGAAAGCATTGGATAGCGTAGGGGTAAAAATTACTATTCCCACTCCAAATAGTGCAACAGTAGGGAAAGCGTTGGATAGCGTAGGGGTTAAAATTACTATTCCCACTCCAAAGAGTGCAACAGTAGAGAAAGCGTTGGATAGCGTAGGGGTAAAAATTACTATTCCCACTCCAGTGAGTGCAACAGTAGGGAAAGCGTTGGATAGCGTAGGGGTAAAAATTACTATTCCCACTCCAGTGGGTGCAACAGTAGGGAAAGCGTTGGATAGCGTAGGGGTTAAAATTACTATTCCCACTCCAGTGGGTGCAACATTAGGGAAAGCATTGGATAGCGTAGGGTTAAAATTACTATTCCCACTCCAGTGGGTGCAACAGTAGGGAAAGCATTGGATAGCGTAGGGGTAAAAATTACTATTCCCACTCCAGTGGGTGCAACAGTAGAGATGGCGTTGGATAGTGTAGGGGTAAAAATTACTATTC
Organism: Lissotriton helveticus; assembly: GCF_964261635.1. Classification (NCBI taxonomy): domain Eukaryota; kingdom Metazoa; phylum Chordata; class Amphibia; order Caudata; family Salamandridae; genus Lissotriton; species Lissotriton helveticus. Next base: position 1,077,580,606 of record NC_136072.1, read on the forward strand.
CAACTCCAAAGAGTGCAACAGTAGAGAAAGCGTTGGATAGCGTAGGGGTAGAAATTACTATTCCCACTCCAAATAGTGTGACAGTAGGGAAAGCGTTGGATAGCGTAGGGGTTAAAATTACTATTCCCACTCCAGGGAGTGCAACAGTAGGGAAAGCATTGGATAGCGTAGGGGTAAAAATTACTATTCCCACTCCAAATAGTGCAACAGTAGGGAAAGCGTTGGATAGCGTAGGGGTTAAAATTACTATTCCCACTCCAAAGAGTGCAACAGTAGAGAAAGCGTTGGATAGCGTAGGAGTAAAAATTACTATTCCCACTCCAGTGAGTGCAACAGTAGGGAAAGCGTTGGATAGCGTAGGGGTAAAAATTACTATTCCCACTCCAGTGGGTGCAACAGTAGGGACAGCGTTGGATAGCGTAGGGGTTAAAATTATTATTCCCACTCCAGTGGGTGCAACATTAGGGAAAGCATTGGATAGCGTAGGGTTTAAATTACTATTCCCACTCCAGTGGGTGCAACAGTAGGGAAAGCATTGGATAGCGTAGGGGTAAAAATTACTATTCCCACTCCAGTGGGTACAACAGTAGAGAAAGCGTTGGATAGTGTAGGGGTAAAAATTACTATTCCCACTCCAGTGGGTGCAACAGTAGGGAAAGCGTTGGATAGCGTAGGGGTAACATTTACTATTCCCACTACAGTGGGTGCAACAGTAGGGAAAGCGTTGGATAGCGTAGGGGTAAAAATGACTATTCCAACTCCAAAGAGTGCAACAGTAGGGAAAGCGTTGGATAGCGTAGTGGTAAAAATTACTATTCCCACTCCAGTGGGTGCAACATTAGGGAAAGCATTGGATAGCGTAGGGTTTAAATTACTATTCCCACTCCAGTGGGTGCAACAGTAGGGAAAGCATTGGATAGCGTAGGGGTAAAAATTACTATTCCCACTCCAGTGGGTGCAACAGTAGAGAAAGCGTTGGATAGTGTAGGGGTAAAAATTACTATTCCCACTCCAGTGGGTGCAACAGTAGGGAAAGCGTTGGATAGCGTAGGGGTAACATTTACTATTCCCACTACAGTGGGTGCAACAGTAGGGAAAGCGTTGGATAGCGTAGGGGTAAAAATGACTATTCCAACTCCAAAGAGTGCAACAGTAGGGAAAGCGTTGGATAGCGTAGTGGTAAAAATTACTATTCCCACTCCAGTGGGTGCAACAGTAGGGAAAGCGTTGGATAGTGTAGGGGTAAAAATTACTATTCCCACTCCAATGAGTGCAACAGTAGAGAAAGCGTTGGATAGCATAGTGGTAAAAATTACTATTCCCACGCCAGAGAGTGCAATAGTAGTGAAATTAAATACATCATATATTATTTCAATAAATATAAATTAATATCTATAAAAAATTAATTAAAAGTAATTACCAATTTAATATAATATAATTATTAATCAATTAAAATTACAAATTAAAATAATTATTACAATTATTTACCTATTAATACAAATTAATTACAAATTAACAATTAATATTTTAACATTTAAAAATTAATTAACAATTCATTCTAATTAAATACAATTAAATACATTTATTTATTTAATTAATTATAAATAAATAACTTCCCACCCTATTCCCCTATAAACCCGCTACAGAAAATAAATTATTAAAATGAACATAATTAGCAATTAATCAATTAATTAAAATAATTGCCAATTAAAATTTAATTAATTACCCAATATAAATTAATTAACAATTAATTAAAATGATAACCAATAAATAAATTTACATATTTAATTAATTATAATTAAATTACTTCCCGCACTATTCCCCTATACACCCACAACCCGCTACAGAAAATAAATTAGTAATATTAACATAATTAACAATTAATCAATTAATTAAAAGTAATTGCCAATTAAAATGTAATTAATTACCAAATATAAATCAATTAACAATTATTTAAAAATTAATACCAATAAATAAATGTACTTATTTAATTAATTATAATTAAATTACTTCCCACCCTATTCCCCTATAAACCCGCAACCCGCTACAGAATGAAATTACGCAAAAATTAAAAAAACAAATTTCATTAATTAAAATAAATTATAACATAAATACACACTTTTCACACATATAATAACATCAAAAACACTATAAAAAATTAGATATTATTAAAAATTCGATAATTTTAATAACCTATATTATATACTTCGATATTTTAACTGTCTATATTTTTAACATTCGATATTACATTACTTACCTTAAAAACGATATTTTTGATGTCTATATTCTGTCCAGTCGATATTTTGTCCAATCTATATTTAAAACTCGATATTATGTCCATTCGATATTTTGTAGTCGATATTTTGACTGTTTACCATTTCCAACACTGTTTTAGTGGGCACCGTCAAGTAAGCGCTCGGGGAACGCCCTGCCTTATGTTTCCACGCCAAGTCCCAGATGGTATGTCCCGTCACAGCCCTATCCATGTGGAGCCACCCCTTTTCACTCTCTCTGGTGCCCCACTCAATCACAAAGCGTAAATGGGCAGCCCAATAATAGTCCACCAGATTAGGACATGCCAGCCCTCCACGGTCTCGCTGCGCCATAAGGAGTGCCTGGGAGAATCGTGGCCTCTTACCCCCCCAGATAAAGTTGGTTAAGTCTCTCTGCAAACTCCTTATACTATGTAATGGGATGGGGGTAGGTAGGCACTGAAATAAGTAAAGACGTTTGGGTAGGATGGACATCTTTATCGCGTTGAGTCTACTCAGCCACGATGGTACCAGTGATTTCCATCTCCGCAGATCCTCAAGGACCGATCTGCGGCAGTCCCTCCAATTAACATGCGACCAGCCGTCCAACGAAGGGGTCAGCTGCAAGCCGAGATAGCGGATGTGGTGTTCTGTCCAGCGGTAAGGGCACATCTGCTCTAGGGGGGGAATTTCCGTTTTGGGGACGGTAAGGTTGAGTGCCCAGGACTTGCTTTGGTTAATTTTCAGGCCTGAGACACGCTCAAAGAGGCAGAGCGTAGAATGTACCGCTGGCAAGGACTCTCGGGGCTTACTGAGGGTAAGAATGAGATCATCCGCGAAGAGCGCCACTTTGTGGTCCTGGCCACCTAAGGGGATGCCATGAATGTCCGGAGCTCGACGAATCATGTCCGCTAGAGGCTCAATCGCCAAGGCGAACAGTAAAGGCGAGAGCGGGCAGCCCTGCCTGGTTCCTCTCCCTATACTAAACGGCTCCATGAGCTGCCCGTTCACGCGAACCCTGGCCCTCGGGGCAACGTAAGGCGTCATTATTCTAGTGACCATCTTCGGGCCAAGTCCAATCTTGCAGAGGACCGCCCGGAGGAAAGACCAGTCCACCTGGTCAAATGCCTTTTCAGCGTCTAGCGAGAGGAGGCAGGCCGGGATCTGCCAGTGATGAGCCTTCCCCACCAGATGCGCCACCTTCGTACGTTGTCAGCCCCTTGACGGCCGCGTATGAACCCTACCTGATCTGGGTCTATCAGGCCAGGCATATGTGGGTCCAGCCGCCTCGCCAGCAACTTGGTGTATATTTTAAAGTCGGTGTTCAGTAGAGCTATCGGGCGGTATGACGAGCACAGTGTGGGGTCTTTCCCAGGTTTCAAGACTAAAGCAATTTCAGCCAATCCCATATCCGGGGAAGGACCCTGCTCGTCAGTGAAAGAGTTAAAGAGCCGGAGAAGGTAGGGCCCAGCTGAGCCTGGTACATGCGATAGAAGGAGAGCGGGAGCCCGTCAGGCCCTGGTGTTTTCCCCAGGTGGAGCTCTCGGAGAGCCGAGGTCACCTCCTCTTGTGTTATTGACTCCTCCATGAGCTCCGCAAAGTAGGGGTGCAATGTTGCCCCACCATACTGCTCTAACACTTCCTCCACCAGCTCAGGAGGCGGTTTCTCCGCAGAGTAAAGTGAGGTATAGTAATCCCGGAAAGCCTGGCATTTATCCTTAGCCACCGCGACCCTGGACCCATTCGGTAGTTGAACGTTTGCTATGTGAGACTTAGCGGCCCTGGCCCTCAGTCTCCTCGCTAAGAGTCTCCCCACCTTGTCTCCCCCTTCAAAATGTGTCTGTTTTAAAGCCAAAAGGGATCTTTCTGCCCTATTCGTGTGCAACAACCGAAGCTGGCCTCGAAGATTTGCCATGTGGCGCCTCGTCTGCAGAGTAGAGCAGCCCTGATCTTGCGCCTCCACTTTCTTTAGGTCCTCCGCCAGGCCATCCTCTACCGCTCGCACCTCATGCGTTCTCACGATCACAAGGGATGTAATATGTCCCCGTATCGTAGCCTTAAAGGCGTCCCAGACCACTGGGAAAGGCGTTTCAGGCAAGTCAATGCTCTCAAAGTAGGAGGTAATGGCCTCACGTATGTCCTCAACATCCGCTGCATCCCGAAGGATACTTGGCGGCAAGCACCATCTCCGCTCTCGGGGGAGGCACGCGTCCGGATCCTGCAGGAGCAGTTCCACATGAGCGTGGTCAGAGATTGAGATATCAGACATTTCTACTCCTAAGACATCCCGGGCAAGGTCGTGGGACACAAACAGATAATCGATGCGAGAGTAGGAGCGATGAGCACTCGAGTAAAATGAGTACTCACTTTTGTCCGGAGAAAAATAACGCCACGCATCAAACAGCCCTAAGTCTGCAATCTGCTTGCGTAGCGCTGAAGACATTGCTCCAGCACCACTGAAGGAGCCCTCACTCCGATCCATCTTCGGGCACCAGACCATGTTCAGATCCCCCCCCAAAATAAGCGAGGGGCCGCCCTGTGGCACATGATCACGCAAGAGGTCCCGGAGGTATCGATCCTGCGCCTGATTGGGGACGTATACGTTGCACAGTGTAAAACGGCGACGTCCCACCTTAACACTCACCCTGAGAAAGCGGCCATCACCACCCCGAAAGGGCCTGTCTTCCCCCCGCCTGATGCCGGCCCTGCACAAAATCGCCACTCCCGCTGTCTTCGTGTCTGCCGCTGCCCAGAACTGAAGAGGGTACCTAGGGTGTGCCATACGCCCAGTGTCGGCCTTTAGGAGGTGGGTCTCCTGCAAGAATATGATATCCGGATTGTGACGCAGGAGATAGTGCCAAACCTGTTTGCGTTTGTTGGGCGAGTTAAGACCCTTCACGTTGAGGGTCATGACCTTCAGAGGACTAGACGCATTCACAGCCATGCCAGGGTGTCTCAAAGGCTATTATAACCCTCACGAGCAATACAACAAGAGGGGATGCCAATACTGATATGTTCTTTTTAGAACAAATACTTTCTCCAAAGTACAGACAACAGTTCAATACCTGGGGTGGCTATTAAATAGCTATTTATTCAAAATGTATTCAAAAAATGAACACCATTTCAAATTTAGTGCGCCATTTCAGGTTAAATTCTTAACAAGCAATGAGAATTAGGACACAAACAGTAAAAAGTTTCAACCATATCATCACTTTTCAGACATATCACATTCAAACCACTTTCATTCAAACATCCATAAAATACACAAAAGAACTGGAAAAGAATAAACCAGTTGAAAGAATAACGGGTCAACTCTAAAGTTATAAAGCAATTCTTAGAAGTTGCAAAAATATATATACACCACTATCGTTTCATTTTTAGTTATTTAGTTGTCAGAAAAATGTATAACACTAAATGGGTGTATAAGCACGAAACCAAGTGTCAAAAAATTAAACACCAGGATAACACAAGTTGACCCTACACGGTCTACGCGTTTCGAATCCTTATTAATAACAGGATTCTCTTCAGGACCATGGAACGCTCCGTCAGAAGAGCAATCAAGAGTTATTTAGGAAAATGCAGTGGCTCCTCGAAGGGAGTGGTAAATGTCCCTGAATGACAGTTATCCAATCTTCAACATAGGCGCAGCAGGCAGTGGTAACCGGGCGGAGTTCCTGATTTGAATCTGTGGGCAGTTCTGACAGACTTGACTAATGGTGGCAGCGTCGAGGAATAAATCAACACGCCGACTATCGTCAGGAAGCCGAGCCTGACGCCATGGGCGAGCACTTCGTCAGTGACAACAAACGACTGGTTGCACATCCATCCCCTCTTGTTGTATTGCTTCTAAGGCTCAGCCTTACTGATTAGAGCCAGCCCTATTTGTTATTAATTATAACCCTCACAGCAGACATTCCTCTCTCAGCACATTCACCCTCAGTCCGGGGTCGCACGCCCCCACCCTCCACACGCAGCCTACCCCCCTCCCCCTCCCCAAGCCCCCACAAGAGGAAAGGAAAGGAAAATGGAAAGAAAGAGCAGCAAGAAGCAAAGGAAAGTAGAAAGAGATAGAGAGGTAACTAAGAGCCACAAGGGCCATCCATCAGAATAAAACAGTCGCGGCCAACAGGGCCGTAGAGCACTGACCCCTTTACAGGGCATCCTGCACCCGCAGGTTCGGACGCTCTCCGGGATGTCACTCCCTAAGGGGCAGACCAAGAACACAGAGGGGGATGTGACGGTCTCAAAGGGTACACCGCTAGGGAGCCCCCGCCGTCTCAGCAGCCCACAAAGTTGGAGTCAGGGTAAGAAGTATGGAGCCTCCCCGTTCCTCCTCACACAGAGCCAAGCGGGCTCAGGGGCAGCCCCCCCGGCACGGGGGCAGAGAAAGAGACGGCCCATAGGTCAAGGTGGAAGGAGGCTCTCGTCTAACTCTGCCTTATCCCCCTCAAGGGACCGTATGTGGGCTATGATGTCTTGTTTGGCCTGAGTAGGGGAGACCCCCGCTGCAGGGGAAGTACGACGATGCCGATGCACCGTGGTCCAGTCTGGTCCAGCCGGCGTCCTCTTCTGTCTGCGGGGCTGCGACGGGCTCGGCGGAGGGGTGGTTGCCAGGCGAAGGAGCTGCGCCGCCTCTGTGTAGGATCTCACAGTTCTGCGCTTCGACTCCCACTGAAAAATAAGTGCGAATGGGTGGCCCCACTGATAAGCGATGCCCATACTTCGCAGCTTCTCAGTCACCGCTCGAAATGCGCGTCTCCGCTTAAGGGTGTTGGGCGCCAAGTCCTGAAAGATTTGAATCTTGTGTCCGTTATATCTCAGATCCGGGTTCTCACGGGCATTCTTCCAGATTGCCTCCTTTTCAGTGAAAAAGTGGACCCATGTCAGGATATCCGGCAAGAGCCCCGGTCTCCACGCCGGGCCGGCCACCTGATGCGCCCGATCCAATGTTGGGGGTGAGGCGTTCTCGTCCCCCCAGACCTCTTGCAGGAGCTGCGCCACGTAGCCCATGATGTCCTCCCCTTCCTCTCCCAACGAATGCCCCGGATGCGGAGATTGTTGCGCCGACTTCTATTCTCCAAGTCCTCCTGCTTCACCTGGAGCTCGATGTTCTGCTCCTCCAGGGCCGCCAGGCGCTGCCACAAGTGCTCCTGGTCCTCCGTGCGCATGGCCATTCTCCGTTCTAGCCCATCAACCCGGTCTCCAAGGTCCGTCACCTCCTTCCGAAGCTCCTTAACACAGCTGTGAACCTCGGACCTCAGTGAGCCTATCTCTGCTTTCAACTCAACCATGAAGGAGGACATGAACGCCTGAGTGACCGGCAGAGAGTCTTCCGCACCCCTGGATGGGCCTTCACCAGCCGCAGGCGCCCCCGCTTTACCCCACTTGGCCATGACCGTATTGTCCTTGGGGGTCACAGCCGAGTCGGCCTTGCTGCCTTTATTGGAGCGTGTCATCGCTGGTTGTTCTCTAGAGCGGGCAATACAGCCAAATCCCGCACTGAATAGGGGAGGAGGTCAGCTCACCGTAGGCAAGACTAGAGATAGAACAAGGCCACCCACCCACCACCAAAGATTCTGGCCCCACACCCAGGCAGGTCCCCTCCGCCCGCAAAACAAAGGTACGGCCTCCTAGGAGGTCACTCTTCAACAGCTGGGCCCCGGAAGATGATCAGCCAGCCGTGCCACAGTCTAGAGCTTCACCACAACTGACTGCCCCCCACAGTACCAGGCAGGGAAGAGTACGTCAAGCGACCGGCGCAGGGCCCACTCCGCTCAGGCCCAGGGCTTCACGTCAGGTGACTCTAGCGAGGGGCGAGACCGTAACCCCGCAACTCGCCCCCTCACCACTCCAAACACCCCACTGTCCAGGGCTTACCACAGCCAGAGACCCGATGCAGGGCGGGAGACAGATCACTCCCACATCGCCCCTGAGCCCACTACTCGGGACAAAAGGTCTCCCCTGGCAGACCCTCTAGTAGTCTGGAGATGCGGACTGCTCCGTCCTCCTCCGCCACACACGCCGGGACGATACCGCTCACTTTAATGCCCCCGGGTCTCGCTCTCTGCCAGACCGATCCCTGGAGGCCTCCTCTCCTCCACAGCAGCCAGCAAAGGCAGACCGGCACAGGTCCCACGGGCGGGGGGCCGCCGCCGCCGCTCACACCGGGCAGGTACCACCTCGCGGCACGTCCAGGGCCGTCTCCGTCCGGGGCCCAGGTCCTCGCCGCTCGCCAAGAGCCCTCGACGCCACTCACAGATGCGGCACCACGCACCTGCCTTGCAGCACTCCGAGGGCTTCGGAGTTCCGCGGCTCACTCGGGCCGCTCCCACCGATCACAAGATGGCGGGTCGCGGTGGTGCAGAGGTCTCCCGTCCTCACTCCTCTGCCCCCGCTGCTCAGGGGAGCCGCCCGCAGGACTCCCTCGCTCCGCACCACAGGGCTGAGGTCATGAAAGCGCCCGTAGCAGCCAGGTCCAGGCACCCGGACCTCTGTCTCGGCCCTCCAGGCACATCAAAATGGCGGGTCTCCTTCCCCCGATCCACGTCGGGGATCCACCACCACCGCCCGTCAGCCGCTCACCGGGGTATGAATATGGCCACCTGCATCTACCAGGCAAAGTCCGTCCGCGAGGGCCCTCCAGGAATTTACAAGCAGCGCTCACCCTCCAGCGCTCTCCTCCCGGTTGTCAGGAGCGGGATCTATAACGGGCAGGGCCTCCAAAATGGCGGGTCTCCACTCCGAACCTCCGACCGGCGCCGTCAAGGACCACTCATCCGCCGTCCCCCGTCCAGATCGCCAGACAGGACGCCGCTTACAAGCCTGCAGCCCCCTCCAAAAGCTCCGGGGGAGTTTGAGGCCCCTCGACTCCGCTTTAATAGCTTATTAAGGCTAGCTGTCAACAGCGGGAGCTCCGTCTAAGCGCGTCTGCTCACATCGCCGCGCAAGCCACGCCCCCCTGCAGTTGTATATAAATGTATAAATAGTTTAGTGTATAGATCTGATTAATTAGGTCACATGATTCAGTTGCTCAAAAATTGTCTCGTTGATTTATGGGCCTTGGTGAGTGATTCATGATTAATGGGGAGTATTGTGGAGATTGGTAGCGTTGGTGAGACAGTTTTTCATTAGGGGCACTGGATCAGTATAATCAGTAAAAAAACTAAAACAAAAAAAATTAACGCTTTCACGCTTGAACCTACATGCACATTGTTTTATAATTTCAAAAGGTTTCAGTAAATAAATCTTTCAGCTTCATTTTTTGTGTGCAATATTTATTGATGTGTTTCTAGCAGATATATACCTTCGTGGAGTGCGCCCTTTCTAATCGCTTGTTTATTAGGCAAAGTCGGCAGTAGTTTGTCTTCTCTTTCTATGCTTGCCACCTGCAAGATGGCGATAGTAAACGACCGTTTCCGTCCTGAGGGTGCCTTGTGACGTTACAGGAAGTGAAAGCGATTCGGAAGTGTCCGTCTGGCTTATTCCCCCACAGGACGGCAACAATAACATAGGAGGGAGAAGGAGGGCTGAGGTGAGAGGATTCAGGATTGTGTGCGTGTGTGTTTTTTAATGTTGGGAAAGGACAATTTAATAGCACGGGATCTTTGCATAAGAGGGAAATGCCCTCATGTAGTGTTTGCTCAGGAGAAGGGAAACTCAGAAGTGAATGACAGTCTTGGAAAATACATCTGCTTTAAAATTCTTATCGGATATACGTCAAGTTCGGCCATTGGAAAGAGTAAGCAATCTTGTGACGACGAAGGAAATGGGAGTATAATATTTTGGACCATCTTCCCCACCACAGAATATGCTAGAGTCATTGTGCTTTTTGCAGCGCTACATTACTAATGGTTGCTCCAGGGCTAGAGGTCTAACATAATTACATCAAGTGGACCTCATGCCTCATTCTTACACTTCCAGTTTTTGTTAGCACAGTCACTAACAGCAGCAAATCATGCAAATAAAAAAGTATGCATCCAGTTGAAAAGCTTTTCACCTCGTAGAACAGAACTTCTCTAACTGCCAGGCCCTCGCTCGCCAGTTTTAATACTGTCCGTTAGGAAGAACTTTAGAAACGCAAGTGCCTTAAAAATACTTGTTAAATATGTGAAATACGTTTCTTGCCACATTACAGTCTGAGGTACCCAGTGACCTGATGCTCTTTTCTGACGCCCCACCTAGCAGGCATGCTCAGCATGTCTACGTTATCCACTTTTCAGTTTGTGGCATGACAATCATTGAGCCTGGTGCTAGTGACAGCTGGTGGATTTTAATAGTGGCGGGGCGGAAATGTTATGCTGGAGTATAATCAGTGCTTTAAATGGGGGGGAAAAAGTGCAGGTACTCCTCAGATCGAGCTGTGGGCGTAGCAAGGAGGCGGGGCTAGAGGCGGGACTAAGCGAAAAACATTTGAAGGGTCACAACACTTTTTCTTTTGTGTGAAGTACTCCATTAGAGAGTGTGTTTTCAAGCCACCTCCTTTGTGTATGTCTTTCCTCTGCATTCAGTGTTCTGTGTTGACTGACAACTTCTCCCAGCTCCTCACTTTTGCTGTGCTCACCCATCTGCTTTTTCACATCTCCTCACCAGTGTACTCCATGTTGCTTTCCCCCAACCCATGTTTCTTTTGCTCCCACACAGTTAAAAAACACTGGCAAACTCAACAGGTCACAAAAGTGAGGCCTACTGACTTTGCCAATGCTTGCATTCATTGTTGCTTTTGCTGAGGGCATTAGGTCCCACTGCCCGAGACATAAGTAAAATCAACAGGTTCCCCAGGACAGGTCCAGGCCTTGGCCAAGAGTCGCATCTCTAACAGCCTTGATGCATGCATGCGTCACACAGAGAACGTCTGGCAGCCCAACACCACACTTGTTAGACAGCAAAACCTGAGGGAGGATTTACTTGTTTACAACCCTAGCAGGTGTTTGTTTAGGAGGTAAAAGTACACAAATAGAGGATGAAATGCTGCCCCCTCCAGAGGGTACAGTGTGCTTCTCTTTACAAGCCCTTGCTCCACAGTGGAAGTACTGTAATGTGGTAGAGGGGAGAGCCCCTCAAGAGCAGCTACATGCTCTGCCCTAAGGTGTGATAGGATTTTCCACCAGATGCCGGGGGCTTCCTTTGAGTCTTGTGAGATTGCACTGGGCAAGTCCTACAGGGTGCATTCCATGGGGACGCTCGCGCTGCGCATTTTCCCCAAAAAAACAGTGGTCTAGCCTTTAAGGTGCTAATACATATAGATACTGGCATGCAAAAATGAGTGCATACTATTTTTTCCTCCCCTCCTTGCACCCCACCTTTTTCTCTCGTTCAATGGCTGTGCACGGTTTCATTTCATTCTTCAAGCAAAAGTCAGACTGGAGCTGCGGGGGCTCTCTAAGAAGTTAAGAAACACTTCAAAACCTCGTTAAGAAGCAAAAACGTCTTTCAAAGACGTGTGAAGTACTCGGGTGCAGCTGTGTGTGCGCCCGGCAACCTGTCTCAGCCGGGCTGCCACACACGGCGGGGGGGCGGGTTGTACTGAAGTCCAATGGGCATTTCGTGCCTGGGTCACACGTTGCTCTGCCTTGGCGCCATGGCGTTACTGCCCTCCTTGTGAAATTACCAATATGTGAGCATGCGACGCAGTGTAGAAATGCGATGCATGCTCACGACTATGGGTGACTGAGTACCGGTACTCTTATTTGGTAACGGAGAAGTGCCGGTACTCTTAGCGGGGAAAAAAAGAAGTGCCGGTACTCAGTACCGGTGAGTACCGGCTCATTTAAAGCACTGAGTATAATGAGCAAGCGAGTGAAGACTGAAAAAAGACTGTGCGTGGGATTCTTCCGCCGCAAGATTTTTTTTTTCTCAAATGTGTTAAAACGGTGGATATTGTACAGTTCGTTATTGAAAACTTTGCACGCAATGTAAGGCATATAACAACATCACAGTGTGCAGTGTTTTCACTAGGACATAACTGCACACGTAAGTATGCACTGACATAGGAACAGTGAGATCTCTGTACAAAACTTGTATTATTGTATGATACTTTCTGCTAGCAATTGCTTTTTAGAGTTCTACTGCTACTCAAGAGGCTCAGGACAGAAGCAAACAAACAAACCCCCTTCATACTAAGTGGGCACTTTAGTAAGAGAGGCCGCTCACTGTCGGCAATACCTACACATTGCTGTCCTGATATACTGTACCATTTATCCTATTCATTTTCCACCAAACTATATCCAGAAACAGGTCTACTCCGTCTGCCCCGTGGTTTTCGGAAAAACTAAGAACACAGAAACAAATTTGCAGGAATAGGGAGAGGACTTGGCGCAGACTTTATGATGCCGAAGATAAATCTCGCTAGAAGGAGTCTTTGGCAATCTATAAAAAAATGATTACTGAGGCAAAAAGAAAGTTTTTTAGCACTCAAATTGAGAACGCTAAAAATTAGAACAAACAGCTATATGAGGTAGTTAAACAATTAGCGGGAAACACCCCTGCCTTGGTTCCACCCCCTCCCAAGCATTCTGTGATGCGTTGGCTAATTTCTTTTATACCAAAGTCAATGACATCTACTCTGCTTTCTCCGCCAAAGATAACTCCTCTATATTCCCCACTCACGACCCCTCTTCTGAAAGTTCCTTTCCTTGTTTTAAAGAAATAACCGAGCAACAAACTAGGGACCTAATTAATAATATAAAAACAGGATCGGCTTTAGATCCTTGTCCCCCAAAAATTCTTCAGTCAGTTCTGGACTTAATAGCACCAATAGTTATGCAATTGTGCAATACCATGTTCATCGCAGGGTTATACCCCAATGCGTTGAAGAGTACTCTCTTAAAACCTCTCCTAAAGAAACAGCATCTGGCCATGAATGATCCGAAAAATTTCAGACCAATAGCCAGCCTTCATTTTTTGGCTAAGGTGGTAGAAAAAGCCATGAACCAGCAGCTGTCTGAGTACTTAGAGGATCATCAACTGTTGGACAGCACCCAGTTTGGTTTCCGTAAATTCCACGGCACGGAAACCGCCCTCATAAAGGTCGCTGATGACATTAGGCTCATCAAAGATCAAGGGGGCACAGCAGTTCTTATACTGCTGGACCTCTCTGCGGCTTTCGGCACCGTTCGATCACTCCATCTTGATCGACCGTGTCGGACGGATGGGCGTACACCGGAGAGCAAAAAACCTACTAGCCTCTTTTCTGTCTGACAGAACTCAGACAGTTACTTTGGGGCCATTTCAATCAGCTGAGCTTTCTCTACCCTGTGGGGTTCCTCAAGGCTCATCCCTGAGTCCGACACTTTTTAATATCTATGTGTCGGACCTTGCTAGAGTCATCAAGCAATACGGGATGGGCCTTACCTCCTATGCAGATGACACCCAGCTAGTCCTCGCCATTAACAACAATGGTGAAGAGGTGGCGAAGCGATTCCAAGAGGGCATGCAAGCAATTGGAGATTGGATGTCCTCTAGCTGCCTTAAGCTAAACTCCGAGAAGACCGAGGTGGTCATCTTTGGAAAGATCTCACCACTGTGGTCATCTATCTGGTGGCCGTCATCATTTGGAACCGTCCCCAAGCCTGTTGCAAAGGTTAGGAATCTAGGAGTAGTGTTTGACGACCATCTCAACTTCGCCGCGCATGCTAATCAGACAGCAGCATCAGCTTTTTACAAACTAAAACTGATCAAAAAATGTCTTCCGTTTCCACCCGACACTGCAGGCAAAACTTTGGTTAGTACGCTTGTACTATCTTCTCTCGGCTACTGCAACGGCATTCTGGCCAATGCTCAAGTTCGGGTCATCAATAAAATGCAATTAGTGCAAAATGCCGCAGCCAGATTACTATCAAAAATCCCCAAATTTGAACCTATTGCTCACACCATCCGCAAGTACCATTGGCTACCCATAAAAAAGCGGATAGAATTCAAAACACTCTGTCTGGTATTCAAAGCACTGCATCACTGTGGCCCTCAGTTTCTGAGAAACCAGCTTATACCATATCTTCCAGCTAGGCAACTAAGATCAGTGACTCTGCACCAATTAACTGTGCCCCGTACTAAGACTCTCTCATGGGGTGACGGACGCTTTTCAGTTACAGCTGCCAGATTGTGGAATGCACTCCCGCTCCCAATCAGATTAAATCACTCCCTTTATACGTTTCGTAAAAGTCTAAAGACATGGCTATTCACACAGTAAATTAGTCTGGTTTTACACTGCAAGAGACATGAGTTGAGTTTTCAGCGCCAAGACGCCCCCGGGCATACGTTCGCGCTTTATAAATCTAAAAAATAAATAAATAAACTGCACAATGCCTGCCAAGATTGGCAATATAAGTGCCATGGTTCTCCTTTTTTGTAGAAGCCACCTGGGCATTGCCTGCTATTGTACTCATTTTCCTTTTAACTCACCTTTTGCTTAGTGTATGTTTGCTCTTGTTCTCCACTAATGCAGTACACTGCCCACATTAACAACAAATCCATAAACTTGCACACATGCATGTCTTTGAAAAGCTACTGATGTTGCAGTTGTCTCTAACACCACAAGACCGTAGGCGTGTTTTTTCAGACCCTCATTTCTTAAAGTGTTCATTGTTATGTTAAAGGACTTTATGGAGCGTGCATCTGCCCAACGGTGTCATGGTGCTGAGACTGCTGCTGAGGACAAAGAGGGGCCTAATAGGAACATGGCAAGATGTTAAAGAGACACGTTTTCAGCTCCTTTCTGAAAGACGGCAGAGTAGGTGAGGCTCAAATGTATGAGGGGGAGATCATTCCAGAGCTTAGCTGTGGAAACAGTGAAGCTCCTACCTCCTAATTGGTCTTATCAAATCTGGGCACCTTCAGGAGCAAGCAAGGCTCTGGAGGAACAGTGTAAATGGCTGGGAACGTACCATTGCAATAATTTTTTGAGAAAGTCTGATCCAGAGTCACAAAGGACCTTGAACCTAAACCAGCTTCTTACAGGGAGCCAATGAAGGCGTCTGATCTCCACAGAGATGGATTTGAATTTAGGGATACCTAACAACAGTCTGGCAGCGGCGTTCTGCACCATTTGTGGTTGATTGAGAGATTTTTGAGCAAGTTGACATAAAGGCCATTACAGTAATCAGGTTTGGAAAGTGTCAGGGCTGTGATCGCTGTCTTTCTAGTAGATACTGAGATGAACATGAGGATTTTCTAATGATCCTAAGAAGATAGAAGCAGGAGGAGATTGTGGCATTGACTTAGTGGCAGAAGGTCAGTTGGAAAGCTATTAAGACAGCAAGATTTTTAACTTTGGCCACTGGGAGGAGAGGATGGTCAAGGTCATCTGGCCACCAAGTGGAGGTGAGGTTGAAAAGTATTCAATATTTTATTACACTGTGATAAAAGAAACCAAAGATTTAACTTCAGAGGCCACTCCTACATCCACTACTGGTGCAGCTAATGCCCCCTTTATGAATAAATGAAAAGCCTAGGCTGGCTGGGTGAGAAGTTAAGCAATTACATAGACTGTATAGCAGTTATTGATTTTTTTGTTAGTTTTGTTTTAATGCAGGAATGTATTTTTTGATTTCTGTATTGTTTTCAATCAATCAATCAGGGTTTTATAAAGCGTGCTACACACCCCTGAGGGTCTCAAGACGCTTGGGTGGTGGGGGTCGGGTGCAGCTCTGGGTCAGTTGAAGAGCCTGGTCTTGAGGCTCTTCCTGAAGGTGTGCAGAGTAGGGGAGCATCTGACGTTGACTGGGAGCTCGTTCCAGGTCTTTGCTGTGACATAGGAGAAGGCTCTTCGCATGCTCTGGTTCTGCGGATGCGTGGGGTCTCTGCCAGGGCGAAGTTGGCAGAGCGAGGTTCCTTTTGTGTATGAGGAAGGAGGCTCTCTCGTTGAGGTATTTGGGTCCGATTTTGTAGAGGGATTTGTAGGCGTGCGTGAGTAGCTTGAAGGTTACTCTCTTCTCGAAGGTGAGCCAGTGGAGGCCTCGTTGGTTCTGGGTCATGTGCTTGTGTCGTGGGGTTCCGAGGACGAGTCTGGCTGCGGGGTTGTGGATGGTTTGGAGATTGGCTCTATGTGGGTGGCTCTGTATGTGTGTGTGGGTGGCTTTGTGTGTGTGGCTCTGTGTGTGGGTGCAAATGCAATAGGTCTCGCATTTGCGAGAGATTAAGCAATTGGCATTGTAAATAACAATGCCATTTATTTATGTTTTAAAAACATAAATAAAAATGTCATGAGCAATGCCAATAGCTCTAACTTTAACAATGCCGAGACCATTGCATTGTAAATGCTTGTTTTAGGTGAGTTTGAGTCTGCTGTTGCATCCATGGCAGAGTCGCCCACGGTGCCCAGAACGTCTCCAAATCCATGGGATCAAATAACTCTGTAGTTTTGACCTCCATTGTCACTAGTATGTGGACCGGATCCTGCTTGCTGTTTTTCAGATCTCATAGGCAAAGTCTTGCTTGAAAGGTAAGGAGGTTTTTCTGTTTAGTATTAGTATATGAAGAGTAGTTCGCAGAGAAGATTTGGTTGTCTTCATGTATTAGTGGTCCCTTATTATGCCTGGCCGCTGCAAGAATAGCTCTTGTGTTGGTGTCGTAAGACGCATGCAATGATGGGTCTTGGTTTCTCCCACATGGTTCCCAGGAGCATTGTCTAATGTGATGGGCCCTCTGGGGTTTCATATGACCTGAATGCAGCTATAGCAAGAAGCCCACCATATTGTCGTTTCAAGTGTTTTGGGCATTCCATAAATGTGAACGTTCTCTCTCCTTGCCTGATCTTTAAGATCTGAGACTTTGCTTTTTAAAAGTTTTATACTACGTCCCGAATCAGCCCAGGTGTCATACTTGGATTTTACCACCTATAGTCATTTGTCAGTCGGATCAATCCTCCTATGAAAGATGGAGATATCATCTCTCATACATTTTACCTACGTACTCAGGTTTGTGATCTAGAAATCCATGGTGGATAACGTTGCACCAGTGGCTGAAATTTCCTTACGCATGGCCTCCATCATCATAGCAGACTGTTTCTGGTCATCCAGTTCCGGGGTACTTTTCCCTATAGACACTGCTTCAGAAAATAACATTTGGTGTGTAGCTGCTTTGAGTTGAGATCCATGACTGAGGTGTTAAATTAGCTACAAACTGTAAGCCTGTACATAGCCTGCGCGGTGTCTGCCATAGGAGCCCAGTCAAGGAAAACTTGGTTTCGGTTTAAGCAATGTTGTAGTTCCGTCCACATTATTCCGCTTCAAGCGCAGACTGATTTATGTTGGTAGATATCTGTAAAAGGTTTTATCTCAAGTCAATAAGCATGAGTAATCTGACAGATAGAGCTGCTCAAAGTGGTCTGTATTACTTTTTGATAACAGAAACAGTGCAATGGATCAGGTTGAATCTCTCTCCGTGCAGTCCTAGTCATGTAACCATTGCATATATGATCTACAGTGCCTGTGAAATGGCGTTCGTACCCTGACGTAAAATGGGAGAGAGGAAATGGCTCCCCCCCCCTTATTTGGTCACAGTTTAAACACTGAATTATAATGGCCAGGTTATTTGACCAAGTGTAGTATGAGGATTGTCTCGGTTTGCCGTATTACCTCCGTGTGTGGCAATGTTTCTCCCTGGCACAGAGGCCAAAGAAGGCATATGAGAGCTTTGAAGGATTCTTCCTCTCCCGGGAGAGCCCAGCAGTAAATATATAGATGTTGAGGCAGCTGTAGCCTGTCCCTTCACCTCAGCTGCTGATTGAGTCATCCAGTTACCAACACTGACTGCTGTCTTCATGCTCATAGCTCATCCTTCAGTACCGAGTCGCAACTCCACTTATTTCCCAGACGCCAGTGGCCAATATCTTCTGCTGCTTCTAATGCCACACTCCCTGTGTGTTAACAAACAGCCACAGTGGTTGTTCCTCTTCCCCAATTGACCTCTGAAGATTGCAGTCACTCCCGGCCATCCGTGAATTAGTTCTCCAGAATTAGTTCCCCACACTGGGCAGTAACAGGTCAAAAGGTGCAGCAGTCTCACACAGCCTCAGCAGTGATCAGGCATCTTGGTCGCTGCCTTTCTCCAACTCCCCCAATCGAATTTCTAAAAGAACATTGTCTCCTCGCTCCCCTGTTCTGTGTCTGGGTCTCCCCCCTCCAGTTTCAGCAGCATCAGCAGTAGACTTCCGCTGTCTGGCAAAACAATACACCACTCCATGCACAGGATAGGGTCAATGCGTTCCAAAATGGAACCCGCAGGGCTCCATTACACAGGTTTGATCGTACATTTAATGCATGTACCACACAGGTCACATATACACACATCATAACATACAGTTAGGATCTTAGCTGTAGGATCCCAGTTAGCACATAGAAGTGGGGATTTACACTAGAGCAACATTAGACCTCCACTCTAGTAACTAGCATTGGCAAAAGCCAATCGGTTTAGCCAATGGCTCTTAGCAATCCTGTACAGTATCCCGATGCTGTGCAGCATTTTTTTAAACGGGTGGCGGAAGCAACACTAAGGGCAGAAACAACCCCGAAGACTGGGTAGACGGAGAAGAAGCAACACAGGGACACAGATTGGGGGATTGGGGGGTAAGCAGCAAGGGAGCCATGGGTGGAAGGCAGAGAAAAGCAAACTGGCAGGAGCGAACAATGTGGAATGTGGGGGAAGAAAAGCTAGCAGGTGAGAAGGACACTGATGAGAAAGCAATGCAGGGGAGAGAAAAGCACGAGAGAGAGAGAGAGCATTGTGGAGAAGGCAGGGGAGAAGCACATGGGTGACCGAGAGCAATACGGACCACAGGGATGAGAAGTACAGTGGGGGAACAGCTGGATAATACATGGATTTTCCTTGAGTTCTTAAGACAAAAGATACAAGCAGTTCTCTGAAAGTGAGTAGTGGAAGGATACAAGTAAATCTTCACTACTCTAGGGAGGGACATACGCATGATGGACAACGCAAGTTAGCAAAAAGCAATAGGACAAATGAGAGTGACAGCTAAGCCAACCAGTAGTAAGCAAAGGGCAGACTGCAAGCTCCTGTATGATTTTGGTGAGCCCATAATCTGTCTTTCGCAGCTGGACAGCTGTGCAGTCTGTTATGCTCGACCTAAAAATGGCTCCAAACACCGCACCATGCAGCAGCTGCAATCTGATGTTTGCTGGTAGGGACTGACAGTTACTGAAAGCCTTTACAAAATGCTGTCAGAGATCTTTTACTAAGAAGTTTAAAGGCCAATTTACGCTCACCGAGTAGTGGAAGTTTGCACGTCTGTTGGACTGTGTGCCATTCTGCTGCCCTGCATGTGAAGGGTCCACATAGGTGGTGAAGGTGCGCAGGCCAGCGCAGTAGGATAATCCGGGATTTGGAGATTAATTGACAGACCGGAGTTGAGTGGGATTCTCTGACAGAAATAAAGCTGTCAGACCTTAGAAAAATTAGACAGGGCTGTGTCAGAGCTGGCACCTGCGTGGTTGGAAGCCAGTGTGAGCAGCGCAGGATGGACCGGCGGTCATGGACTAGGCCAGGCCTTAACACCCTTCAATGAGGCTGTGTTTGCTGCTGCTACAGACATGAGGATTTGTAGAGCACACCTCTATGGGCCCTGATGTGTTAAATTTTCGTTTCCCCCCACAGATGAATGAAAGGACAAGCTGAACCTCCTGATCTAGGAGCCCATGACATACATTGTTTGTGAAGATTTCCGCTGTGGGGCATCAGCTATTTGCAAGATATTACAGCACGTGCATTACGTTTTAGAGATTGGAAGCTATGACCTGCTCGTTGCAGGTGTATCTCTGCAACTGATACGTTAACGCACCCAGCTAGCTTACTGGTACGGGAACCAGTGATGTACTGGTTTTACTGATCTCTGAAGTCGGCAAATTAACACACAAAGCTGTTGCAATGTGACCAACTCATCTCTGCAACAATGAAATTAATATAGCGAGCTATTTTCCATGGCTTGGGGCATTTAAACTTTAAATTACTTTCAAATCTCTCCAGTGCAATATTAACCCAGGCTGTAGAACATGTATTGGAAACAGTGATTTGCAGAATGCATGCACGTCTCTGCAATAGGTGCATTCGCTTTCTGAGCTATTTTACTGGTACCATTAACTTGTAGAATGCACATAGGGCTCTGCAGCAAGCACATTAACTTCCTCAGCTATTTCACATGGTGACCTAAGGGTTCTCACAATTCTGTGCTAGAGGAGCATTAAGGGCCATAGATGGTATCTGGTGTCTTGCAGGCTACTTCTAGTTCTGCAGAAGGAACAGTAACCACAGACCCATGTAGCCGGATGTGCGGTTTGGTACCTGTGGGTCACAAACATAGCAATTCTGCAGCTGGTGCATTAACAGCATGAGCTGTTTTACATAGAATGAACCAGTGTTTTGCGAAATCATGGGGTTCTGCTGGAGAAGCAGTGAACGCGGAGCTATATGGCTGGAATTGGGACTTGTGAAATGCAGTTTACACTTACTTTATCTCCAACAGGCGCACTAACAACCAGAGCTGTATTGATGGATTGGTTCTTGTGACTAGCTTCAACCTTTATACAAACAGTGGCAGCAGAGCTGTCTAACTGGGATTAGTACATGTAGGATGTATTTCCCCCTCTCCTACAGCAGGCGTAGTTACAGACGGAACTGCATTGGAACAGATAGATTGATGTAGTTTACATAAGAATCTGCAGTAGGACCAATAGCTATGAAGTAATTGTTCTGGAATTGGCACTTGGTATTTGCAGGTTACACTCTCTCTTTCTCCAGCAGGCACATTAACCATCTAAGTTCTCTTGCACAGATTGGAACTGGTAACTTCCAAGCCACATACAGATTTGGAGTAGGATCAGCTTCCACAGTTATTTTCCTGGGACTTCTACTTGTGAGTCAAGTCAAGTCAAGTCAGGAAATTTGTATAGCGCGCTACATACCCATAGGGTCTCAAGGCGCTTGAGGGAGGATGGGGAAATTACTTGTCGAATATCCAAGTTTTAAGTTGCTTTCTGAATGCTAGGTGGTTCTGAGTAAGTCGAAGGTGAGTGGGAAGTGAGTTCCAGGTTTTAGCTGCCAGGTAGGAGAAGGATCTGCCTCCCATGGTGGTTTTGTTGATGCGAGGTACAGTGGCAAGGGCTTGGTTGGAGGATCGTAGCTGACGGGAGGGGGTGTAGAAGGACAGTCGTGTGTTGAGGCATTCGGGTCCAAGTTCGTAAAGTGCTTTGTGTGCGTGGGTTAGGAGGCGGAAAGTAATCCTCTTATTTACGGGGAGCCAGTGGAGGTTTTTCAAGTGACCAGAGATGTGTTCTTTACGCGGGATGTCTAGTATGAGCCTGGCTGAAGCGTTCTGGATGCGTTGGAGTTTTTTCTGGAGTTTTGCGGTGGTACCGGCGTATAGGGTGTTTCTGTAGTCCAGGCGGCTCGTGATCAGTGCGTGGGTGACCGTTTTTCTAGTTTCGGTGGGGATCCAGCGGAATGTTTTTTTGAGCATGCGGAGAATGTTGAAGCAGGATGATGAAACGGCGTTGACTTGTCTGGTCATCGAGAGTGAGGAGTCCAGGATGACGCCCAGGTTCCGTGCGTGGTCCGTCGGGATGGGTGCTTTTCCAAGGGCCTCTGGCCACCAAGAGTCATCCCAGGCGGAGGTGCCTAAGATGAGGACTTCTGTTTTGTCTGAATTCAGTTTCAGACGGCTGTGCTTCATCCACTCGGCTACTTCTTTCATTCCTTCGTGTAAGTTGGTTTTGGCAGTGTTAGGGTCTTTGGTGAGTGAGAGGATCAGTTGAGTGTCGTCAGCGTAGGAGATGATGTTGAGATTGTGTTGGCGGGCGATGGCCGCAAGGGGGCTCATGTATACGTTGAAGAGGGTGGGGCTGAGTGACGATCCTTGTGGCACGCCGCAGATGACTTCAGAGGACTCAGACTTGAATGGTGGGAGGCGGACTCTCTGGGTTCTTCCGGTAAGGAATGAGGTGATCCATTCCAGTGCTTTTCCTTGGATTCCGATGTTTTTGAGGCGCTGTAGAAGGGTGCTATGACAGACTGTGTCGAAGGCAGCGGAGAGGTCGAGGAGGATGAGGGCGACTGTGTCTCCATTGTCCAGAAGAGTTCGAATGTCGTCTGTTGCTGCGATAAGTGCGGTCTCAGTGCTGTGTTTGGCTCGGAAGCCGGACTGTGAGGGGTCGAGGGATTTGTTGGTTTCGAGGAAGGTGGCGAGCTGGTTGTTGACAGCTTTCTCGATGACTTTGGCCGGAAATGGAAGAAGCGAGATGGGGCGGTAGTTTTTGAGTTCGGTGGGGTCAGCTGTGGGTTTTTTCAGAAGGGCGCTGAGTTCTGCGTGTTTCCAGCTTTCAGGGAAGGTGGCGGTGTTGAGGGAACAGTTGATAACATCTCGGAGGTGTGGTGCTATGATGGAGTCTGCTTTGTTGAAGATGTGGTGAGGGCATGGGTCAGTTGGGGATCCTGAGTGGATGCAGTTCATCAGGCGGATGGTGTCCTCAGTGGAGATTGGGTTCCAGTCGTTAAGGATGTTCAAGGGGGGTGAAGGTCCTGCAGAAGGTTGGGTGGGTTGGTCTCCGGGTCGGTTGTCGAAGCTGTTGTGGATGTCTGCGATTTTGTTGTGGAAGAAGGAAGCTAGGGAGTCGCAGAGGGCTTGGGAGGGGGTGATGTCGTTGGAATTGGCTGATGGGTTGGTAAATTCTTTGACGATGTTGAATAATTCCTTGCTGTTGTGGGCGTTGTTATCTAGCCGGTCTTTGAATGCGGCTTTCTTGGCGGACCGGATTAGTTGGTGGTGTATGCGGGTGGCGTTTTTGAAGGCGTCCCTGGTGCTGGTGTTTGGGTCTTTTTTCCAGGCCTTCTCGAGGGAGCGACAGAGTTTCTTGGATTTCTTAAGATCTTCGTTGAACCAGGAAGCGTTTTTGCTGGTAAGTTTGCTTTGGCGTTTTTTCAATGGTGCTAGGATGTCGGCGCTGTTGGAAAGCCATTGGGTGAGGTTAATGGCTGCTTGGTCGGAGTTTGAGGAGTGGGCGGGGGGGTTTAGAAGAAGCGATGAGGAGATCTGGTCGATGGTGATTTTGTTCCAGTTTCTTCGCAGGGTGGGTTGAGGATGGTTGTGGATTGTGGTCTTATTGTAGGTAAAGTGAACGCAGCTGTGGTCCGTCCAATGAAGAGCTGTGGTGTGGCTGAATGAGACATGTTTGCTGGAAGAGAAGATGGGGTCGAGTGTGTGACCTGCGATGTGGGTGGGGGCAGTGACAAGTTGTTTGAGTCCGAGGTTGGCAAGATTGTCCAGAAGGGTGGTGGTGCTGCTGTCGTTGCTCTTTTCCAGGTGGAAATTGAGGTCTCCCAATAGAATGTAGTCCTCGGAGGGGAGGGCGTGTGGGGTGATAAAGTCAGTGATGTCATCACTGAATTGTGTACGGGGTCCTGGAGGCCGGTAGAGGAGGGTGCCTCTGAGTGTGGTCTTGGGGTCGGTGTGGATCTGGAAGTGGAGGTGTTCGGCGCTGGCAAGGTTGGCGTCAGAGCTGGTTGAGATGCGGATGGAATTCTTATGGACGATAGCGATGCCTCCTCCTGTTTGCTTGATACGGTCCTTGCGGATGATCTTGTATCCTTCCGGGATGGCAATAGTGATGTCTGGGGCTGAAGAGTCATTCATCCATGTTTCTGTTAGGAAGGCGACGTCCGGTGAGATGGTGTCTAGTAGATTCCAGAGGTCGATGGCGTGTCTGTGGACCGAGCGGGTGTTGAGCAGAATGCATTGTAGGTGGTTGGTGTCCGGTGTTTGTTTCGTGTTGGTGGTTGAGGAGTTGGTTTTGGTGCCGTCGAACTTGCAGGAGTAGCAAGAGAAGGGTCCATGGGTGTGTCCAGGAGCGGCTTGGATGCAGTTGGGGGAACGGCCGGGGTTCAGGGCTAGGAGGGTGGTGGCATCGTAAGTGATGCGAGTGGGCTGGTCATTGCGGGAACCAGGGGGTCTGGCGCTGGGCGCGGTCCTGGCGTGGACGGGCGAAGACGGGCTTACCTTTGGCGCACCTTCGGCGTGGACGCAGCGAGTGGACGCTGCGCGTTGGGACGTCAGTCTTAAGTGGAGAGTGGGGGGGGCGGGGCGTGGGAGGGTCAGCCGGGAGGCGGGAGCGAGGTGGGGGAAGGGCCAGGGGATGCACCCAAAATGGCAGCAACAACAACAAGCTTTTTTGCAACAACAACAAGCTTTGCAGCAGGGGAAACGGAGGCGCTTTTGAATAACCAAGTAATTCTAATAAGTACAGCCAAGAAGTGCGCGCTAGCGATATGAAGTACTAACAATGCAGGCACAATGGTTGAAACAGAGACAGTGCAGTCAAGCGCTAATAAATGGGAGATGGTCTGCACAAAAGCGCTACGATGTTAAATGCAGGGGTAGAGTCAGGCGCTACAATCACAAGTTAGCAGACAGCGCTACGATGAGATTTCTGCTGAGTTAGGCTCTACGATACCAGGTCTTCGCAGGAGGAGGCAGGGGAGCGGCCGTTCGTGTCCAGGACAGGACGGTCACAGCTTAAGGAGGGTGTGAGGACGTCCTATGGTTTCCGTGGGTGGGAGGGTCAGCCGGGAGGCGGGAGCGAGGTGGGGGAAGGGCCAGGGGATGCACTCAAAATGGCAGCAACAACAACAAGCTTTTTTGCAACAACAACAAGCTTTGCAGCAGGGGAAACGGAGGCGCTTTTGAATAACCAAGTAATTCTAATAAGTACAGCCAAGAAGTGCGCGCTAGCGATATGAAGTACTAACAATGCAGGCACAATGGTTGAAACAGAGACAGTGCAGTCAAGCGCTAATAAATGGGAGATGGTCTGCACAAAAGCGCTACGATGTTAAATGCAGGGGTAGAGTCAGGCGCTACAATCACAAGTTAGCAGACAGCGCTACGATGAGATTTCTGCTGAGTTAGGCTCTACGATACCAGGTCTTCGCAGGAGGAGGCAGGGGAGCGGCCGTTCGTGTCCAGGACAGGACGGTCACCAGTTGCAGATTATACACATGCACGCCCAGTGGGTGCATTAACAGTCTGAGTAGCTTCAGTGGACCGGTAGCGGTGACTTGCAGGTACACACACAGTGGTCTGTCAGCCTGACTCTATTGTCTTCTGCCCCGTTCCCGGAAAACTCCTCATCTTGTGGAGAGGGTGGTTTGATTTCTCCCCACCCCATCTCTGCTCAATAGCCCCAGGGAACTGTGAGGGGTCTTCTTCAAACTTACAATGACCGCATACCTACACTGCCTGTGGGCCGAGCTGGTCGTGGTGGGTTGCCTGCGTGCCTCCTCTTGACATCTAGCACTCAGTGAGGATCGGCTCCCACTGCAGGGCCCTCCACGATGGGGCACTGCCCGCTCACGGGTGTACCACTATCCTTGGGCAATGTATTTGTGTGAAGAGTTTGTTCAGCCATTTGTATTGCCCTTTAATGCCCCACCCCCAACTGTAAATAAAGGGCTCAAAGTACAAGTATGCAAAACAATAAAGCATGACTTTGTGAGCTACTTCCTCCAAGCAACTTATCAGAAAGGCCATAACTTTAGTATTGTGGTACAGTAATTGTATGAGTTTCTGCCATTTATCAACCAAATGTGTCATGGGTGTGTTAGTTGTGTTTGAGTTCACTTGGTCCCAAGTTCATGAAAACGGTGATTTGGGTAAACTGTTGAGGAGGGGGATCCGTTTGACATGCTTTCTCGTAAGAGGCTTTTTTTAGACAGAATATTGTACAGTTTTGGCCTGGTGTGTCCGCACGTGTGCTTTAGGTGTGCGGGGGCCTTGTGCATTAACCTTTGGCCTCGGACTGGTGTCAATCAATCAATAAATCAGTAAATTTGTAGAGCACTATTTGTCACATGTGAGGGTATCCAGGCGCTGGCAGAGTCCAATTGATTATCCGAATAGCCAGGTCTTCAGGAACTTTCAGAACTCTGGAAGAGATGGGGAGGTCCGGAGATGAAACGGAAGCTTGTTCCATGCATTCGCTGCAAGGTAGAAGAAAGACCAACCTCTGCATCTGCTATGTTGGATATTGTGGGTGAAGGTTGGAGAAAGGAGAGGAGGTGCCTGGTGGGCTCATGGTAGTTTGGGCTTTATTTCAAGTAGACGAGTCCATAGTTGTGTAGGGCATTGTATGCATGGGCTCATGGAAGTTCGGGCTTTAGTTCAAGTAGACGGGTCCATAGTTTAGGGCATTGTATGCATGGGTCAAAAGCTTGAACTGGCATCTCTTCTGTACAATGGAGCCAATGGAGATCCCTGAAGTAGGAAGTTGTTAGAACTGGGGGTCTCTAGTTGGCAAAGGTAAGTACCTTAGACCAATAAGGGACCCTTGCTTCTAGTCAGGGTGAAGGAATAACCCTCTGAGATAACCCCTGCTCGCCCTCTAGGTAGCATGGCACGAGCAGTCTAGGCTAAACAGAGGCAATGTGGATAATATTTGCACTTAACACACCAGTAATCCCCAATCCACCACAAACTGAGACCACACAGGTAGGTATATTTTATAAAAATCTATAACTTTATCTAGTTTCAGCAAAATAAATCAAGCAGTTGCACGATAATTACTTCATTATAAAATGTTGCACTTAAACTTAATGGTTGTCCTTGTAAGTAGGAAGTTCTTAATCAAAAATGTCTCAAGTCTCTTCAATCAGCAAGTATAAATAATGCCACTGATTTATAGTTAAGTAGCTCTCAAAACGAGCAAGGAAAACAATGCCAGCGTCTTAAATTGCCACGACAGTCAGCCCCTGGCGTCAGGGACTCTAAGCGCTTCAAGCGCGCCTCACCGGAATGCTGGGGGGGAGGGGGACTCCCTTCCCCTTGCTTGGTATCGCTTCAGGCTCCCAGGCGTGCCTCGCCGGTCAATGCGCACTCGCGCTCCAGCCCGGCCGATCTCAGGACGCTCTCCGCCCGCTCTCGGTCCTCCAGGGAGCAGCGGGGAGCAGAGACGGCAGGCCGGGGGCTGGAGCACTCTGCAGAATCCCTCGGCGAGGTCCGGTCAGTCTTCCCCGGTCCCGGCGGTGATCACGGCCATTCCTCGGCAGCTTCAGTCGAGGCAGCCAATCCCGTCGCGGCTCTCCTGACGAGCCCCTCTGAACGCGAGGCCGCCAACCAATGGCAGCGCGGCCTCGCTGATGACGCTCCGCTCCACCAACCAATCCCGTCGCGGCTCTGGTGAGGGGGCTCGGCTCTCTCACCCAATCAGAGCGCGGCGGGCTCGATCTTCAGAACGCCAACACCGGAAAGATACGGGGCACTTCCACGGGGGTTACTGACCCCGCGCTGCGACGGTGACACGGCCAGCAATTGTTTTTCAGCGCTCCTTGCGCTGGGGAGGCCCACAAGTCTCCGGTCTGCACCACACACGTGTCGATGAACACGTCGATCTTGGCCACGCAGCAGGCTGGGTCAGCGCGGCGCTCTCAAGCAGATTAGAGAGCAGCCGGTGCGCTAAGCAGGCAAACTACAGGGTTTCACGATCTCCTCGCCACACAGCAGCTTCAGGGGGTACAGCAGAGTCTTGCAGTCCTTGGGCAACCTTTATGTCCCTGGGTTGCAGACAGGGGGCCAGCTCCTCTCAGGCCCTTGGAGATTCCAGTTTGTAGACACAGCACACAGCAAAGTCTTGGCAGTTTCAAGCAGGTAGGGTCACAGCACACAGCAAAGTCCCTTTCTCCTCCTCAGCTTTCAGTTGCACAGCAGAACAGGTCAGCCCTTAGAGCACACAGCAAGGCAATCTTCCTTTAGTTCTCCAGCAGTCCTTCTTCCAGCAGAGGTTCCTTCTTGAGTGTAGAATCTTGGAATCTAAACTTCTGTAGTCAGGGGTCCTTTCCTTATACCCCTCAATGTCTTTGAAGTCCTTTGAAGTCTTTGTGCAAGGCGGCCCTGAGCCCGGTCTAAACCAGTTCTGGGGGTTGCTGAAGCACTGAGGTGTTTCTGGTTTTCTTCTTCCTGTCAGCTTCAGGGTCAGAGGTGTCAGTGGGCCGGCAGGAGGGAGAGCCAGCATGGTGGGCAGGCAAGCACAGCCCGGCACTGTCAGGCGCTATCTCCTCCCACCTCCCTGGCAGCAGATGTGGCCTTTGATCCCCGGGCTGACTGCGACCCCCTCCTCCGGGAGTTCTGCAGCCCCCGTCACACCCAGACCAGACAGGCATTCCACACCCCCAGGCACACAGAAAGGTTTAGACAAGAGAACAGCCACTTTCTAAAAGTGCTATTCTCCAACACAGGATTTAAAAACAACCTTCACTTAATGATGTTATTAAATTCTGAGTTCAGGGATATCTTTCACTCATGTCCCATCTTGTTCCTATGGGGAGATAGGCTGGTATCACATGGGGCCAGCCTCCTCCATGTTACTCTATGGAGCAAGATAGCCTTACAGCAGTGAGCACATAAAATGGCTGCTGCCCACTACCAGAGCATGGAACCTGCACTAGTACATGCTCTACCTTATCCATACACTGCACCCTGCCCAGGGGGGTACCCTGAGCCTTCCATAGGGGTGAGTGATGTGCACAGACAGGGAAGGGTTAGGCCCAGCCAGTGGAGACACTGGCCAGGGGGACAGGCAGTCACAGACTGCACACAGGCCCTGCGCTGGCAGGCCTGAGTCACCTTTTTAGGGCGACTCATGTGGGTGGCGCAATCTGCGCTGCAGGCCCACTAGTAGCATCTGTCATCACCAGCCCTGGCACACATAGTGCACTTTACTAGGGACCTCATGGTGATACAAATATGCCAATCAGGTATATTCAATCAATATGGCAATTTACAGAGGGAGCACTTACACTCTGACACTGATCAGCAGTGGCAGAGTGTCCAAAGCATCTAAACCAGCAAAAACGAAATCCAGCACAGCATCAAAAACACATGAGTCCGAGGCAAAAAGATGGGGGAAGAACCACGCCAAAGGTGTCAGGTCTAACAGAAGTGATATGGGTTAGTCTAAGGAAATCCAGGATGAGTCTGGCTGCAGCGTTTTTTGTATGGTCTGTAGTTGTTGGAGGAGATGAGCTGTGATCCCTTCATAGAGAGTGCTGCTTGAGATGAGGACCCAGGTGATGGTGCATCTTGAGCTTTGAGGTAGCCATTTGAATATCTCACAAAGCATGCAGAGGATGAGGAAGCAGGAGGAGGAGACTGAATTGACCTGAGTCGTAATGATTAGCTTGTTGTCCAGAATGATGCCTAGGTTCCTAGCGTGGACAGTGGAGGTAGGAGTGGGTCCGAGTTAGGGCCACCAGGATGCGTCCCATAGGGAGATTTTGTTTCCGAAGATCAGTACCTCGGTCTTGTCCATGTTGAGCTTCAGGCAGTTGACCGTCATCCAGTTGGGCACTTCTGTCATACAGCTGTGAAAGTAGGTCTTAGTGTTGGTGATGTCTTCTGAGAGAGAAAGGATGAATTGTGTGTGGTCGGCATATGATACGATGTTGAGTCTGTGGTTTTGACGATGGTGGCCAGATGTGTCATTTATGTGTTGTAGAGGGTGGGGTTGAGTGAGGATCCTTGGGGTACTCTACAGATGATTCCCTTGAGTTTGGAGGTAAAGGGGAGAAGGCCTAAGTTGTGTAGCCTTGTGAAGAGTGTGTGGTGGGAGATCGTATCGATAGTTGCTGAGAGGTCTAGGTGGGTCAGAGCCGCAGTCTCTTCTCGGACCAGTAGGGCTCGAATGTCATTGGTAGCCGCTATGAGGGCTCTCTGTGCTGTGGTTGCTGCAAAATCCCGATTTGGAGGAGTCAAGTAGACTGTTTCCTTCAAGATGTGATGATAGTTGTTGACATTTTCTAGTACTTTGGCTGGGAACTGGAGCAGGGAGATTGGTCAGTAGCTGTTGAGTTTGCTGTGGTCTGCTGATTGGTTTCCTTAGTAGGTCATTGACTTCTGCGTGTTTCCAGTCCTCAGGGAAGATGGCAATTAAGGTGGTGAGTACGTGGCGGATTTTGGCTTTGCCTTGGTTGAAGATATGGTGGGGGCATGGGTCGATTGGGCCCCTTGAGTGAACCAAGTTCATGATAAAGGCAGTGTCCTGAGGGGCGAGCTGGCTCGATTTGTTTAGTCCGATGTCTGTGGTGATAGCAGGGTTGTTGTGTTGCTTGAAGAAGTCAGTGGCCTTGGGTTGGGGTTTGAAGTTTCTGTAGATGTTGGTGATCTTGTGTTGTAACAGGTTTGCAAGGTTGTGGCAGCGTTCTTGTGAGGGTGTAATGTTGTTTGTTGCAGCTGAGGGGTTGGAGAATTCTTTGATTTTGGAGAATTCTTTGCTGGTATTTGAGTTTGATTTGATATGTGAAGCTAAAACCCTTTTCTTAAATTTCTCTCTATTGTTTGTGGTAGAGGTTAAGGACTGTCTTGAGGGTGGTCTTGTCGGTTGTGTCCTTGCTGGTGCGCTATCTTTTTTCCAGTTGTTTACAGTGTCATTTAGTGGTTATGAGGTCTTCAGTGTAGCAGCTAGCCTGCTTGGCGGACCTTCTGTGAGTGTTGTTACCGATGGGAGCAACTTTGTTGATGCTTTTGGTGATTCAATTGTTGAAGTTTCTGGCAGTCTGGTCTAGGTTGTTTGAGGAAATGGGGTGGGTGGTGTTAAGGGAATTGATCCATGTTTCCTTTGAGACTTCACTTCAGCTGCTGTGAGGAGTGTTGGGCAGAATGGGAACGGAGGTCTATGAGCTGATGATGTTGAAGTGGACGACAGAGTGCTTCGTCCATGGGAGTTCTGTGGTGTGGCTATACCTAATGTGTTAGCTGGAGGTGAAAATGTGGTCTAGGGTGTGGCCTGCAGTGTGTGTAGGGTCGTGGACTAGTTGGGTGAGTCCTATGTTGTTCATGCTGTTAAGGAAGTTGGTAGTGTTGATGTCCTTGTGGTCGCCAAGATGGAAGATGAGGTTGGTGAGGACGTGGTCCTGGAGGACGGTAGACTAGGGTGCCCCCTGATGGAGGTTTTGCTGTCTGTTTGGAGTCTGAAGTTGAGATGTTCCATGGCCGGACTGATATCATCATTTGTTTGGAGTATTGGATGGATTCCTTGTGTATGATGGCGATCCCTCCTCCAGGCTTGTTTATGTGGTTGCAGTAGGTGATCTTGTATCCTTCGGGTATTGCGGTGGCCATGTCGGGCGCAGAAGTGGGGTTGAGCCAGGTTTCAGTGAAGAAGAGGACGTCGGGTGTGAGGGTGGAGATGAGGTCCCAAATCTCGGTGGGTTGTTTGCATAGTGAGCATGTGTTGAGAAGGGCGCGTGCGAGTTGGTGTTTTTTTTCAGATGGTGAGTGTTTGGGGTGGGCTGGTGTGTGTGCTATGTCGGGTGAAGTAGCAGTGGGTGCAAGGTAAAAGGTCCTACAGTAGAGCGTGGGTCGGTGCGGTGACCGTATTTGTTGCTGTGTCCGGCGTCAAGGGTGTAGAGCTCAGAGATGGTGTAACTGCGGGGGCGGGAGGGCCAGGGTTTGTGGTGCTGGGCACGGTGCAGGCAGGCACAGACGTGCTTGCCTTTAGTGAAGGGCTTCTTTAAAAGAGGTGTGGCCTACCTAATTAATGGCGTGGCTTAAACACATAAACTAAATATCTATCATTCCCATAGTGTGGCACCCAACTGCTATTTTGGTTCCTCTCTGATCTTTCTATTATTGCAATCAGATAGATAGCATAACTGACCTACTACTTAAACCAGGCAGCAGGACTATTGGTTTTATCAAAGGTTGTTAGCTGTTTAAGATAAATGAATAACAGCAATAATTTTGTTGTAAATAATTAAAATTGAAAGCATTTCAATTGTGAAAATGTGAAACCCTGAACTAAACATTACTGAGGCATGTGGAAAGGGTAGTGGTCTTCAGAGTGTCTCAATCACTTCTGTTATGCTCACTCTGTTAGACACGTTTGTTATCTTTTTTCTCCGCATCTCCTTCATCTGCATGTCTTACACCTCATCTTTCTCCTCTTCAGCACCCTCTTTTCACTTCCTTCTGAATACACTTCCTTATATCTCCTTCATTTAACCACACCCCAAACACAATGCACCCACTCATCTGTACGCACTGCATTTTATTTTACTTTCGCCTTGTCAGTGGTTTGACAACTGTGTACGTCGTTCACATACATTTACACAGATTCACAATTACTTGCTCTACCTCGTGGCTGGTACAAACCACCTGGTTGGGACTCAGATTAAATTATGCACTATTCAAGAGTAATATGTTGCCTAAAGAAAAAAATAATCTCACACAACATCCGGGAAAAAGCAAACACTCGTAGGTAAAGCAAGATTAAATAAAACATGTGAAATATAAACGGGAACAAAATTAATTTTGCAGAAGTCGATTAGTGTTATTTTCCAGTACAGTTAAGGACATGAACATAGGACCCGTCACGGACCCATTTTAACTGCTGGTTTTCTGACACCTAGGGACCCGGTACACATTCCGCTCTGGGTACAGCAGTAGGGATTTTTTTTTGTACCTGCCTCTTGTTCACTGATCAGCTTTGCGTTTGTGCTGGAGGCATGGGTTTGTGTTTCTACTCTCAGAAATTAAAAGAACACAACTTAACAGCGGATGCGCTGGGAGATCTAACCCCTGTGCACCACAGGCTGCTCCAATACCAGGTCATGAACTTAACATGACTGTAGAAACAGTGGAGTTGTAAGAAGTTGTAATATCCTGATGCCATCAAATAAATGATAAAAGCAACATTAATTGCAGGAGGAAAGCATTGGCATTGACAATAGTTCCCGCCTTTGGGACTTATAAGTGTTTAGCTATGCAACAGTTATTACACCAACGATACTGTGCTGGATAACTAAACACTTATAAGGTCCCAAAGGCGAGACCTATTAGCTATGCCAATTTGTTTTTTTGCAGTTTCATATATTCGACCCGAAGGTGTTGAGGCGTTTTACATGAGCGTCAGTTGCATTGTTGCTTAAGAAAAAGGGCGAAAGGGAATGACGTACAACAGCATGTTCTTAACGCGGGCATTTACAGTTGGAGAGTGGCACTTTAAAGCTCTACAGCGGAAAGACAACAAGCGAAACCGAGCAGGAAAGCCAATAAAAAGAGCCCTCCCCCTTAAACACTCACCCCCTTCCTCTTCTCAGAAGTCATCTGCTCGCGAATGGTATGCAGCGGTTTCAGGGGACTGCAGCAGCGCAGGGCTGCCCGGCCACATGTGGCCGAATAATAGGAAGCCCAGGCCTGCAGCTCCCTCGGCTCTGGTAAGCGTATCACTTCTCAGACACCGGCACAGAACATGCCACAGTAATTGCTTTAAAATTAAAGACTGACATATGCGGTATGCGCTGACTCCGAGCACGGCTCGAGGAGCTGGGAAAAGAAGCGCGACGCGGCTCTTTGGAGTAAAATGCAATTTGTAAAGCTTGATTACACAGGCAGCTGCAGAAAATGCACTTAAATAATGAGTGCAATAGATGCACTCACGAGTACACCACCATCCACGCCACAGTTGTTCTGCACGCTCCTCGCTTGCAGACCGCGTGGTTAACAATGAAGCTGGCACAGCCTAACTGCATCGACGTCTGTGGTGTAGACATGCAGCAACCACCCGGGCACTGTACTGTCGTATGCAAGTGAACACCAGCCATTCGCACAATATCTTGAGGCTTACGGGTACAGACTGCAGAAACGCACCAGCTAATCGGGCACCAGCGCATCTGTGTCGATGAGGGAACAATTCACATTAGGTACCAAGTCTGGTGGAATGCTGTCATTCTTGGGTTCACGCACAAAAGTTGCAAAGAGCCTCGCATTAAAGATAGAAAACGTTGTACAGTGTGCCGCGCAGACACTACCACTAGAACAAGGCAGTCGATCATGGCAGTTTGATTGTGGCTGCTCGTGTCCGCAATCAGGAGTACACTTGGATTCTCCTGCGGTCCGCAAAACAGTAGATCAGCTGTTGCAGGGGAGGAGAGGCGGTGACCGGGCAGTTTTTTCATTAAGGAGAAAGCCTTTTTACGCAATGGCGACAGCTTGTTTATTTTTGCAACGCGCTTCAAAGTGCGATGCAAAAATAAGCGAGCTGTCGACATTGCGGAAAGGCTTTCTCCCTAATGAAAAAACAAAATGCCTACACCGACTAATGAGAGAGTGTCACGCGACCAATAAAAGATCCAGTCCCGGGGGGCGGGGCTAACAGAGGACAGGGTGGCAACCAGGAGTGACTAAAAAGCTGTCAAATGACGCATGCCAATGACAATTGCGGCAGAGCAGAGACACGCGTTCTGGAACCGTATTAATTCCAAGAAGTACTCGCATGGCGAGAGCACCGTATGCGCGCTGCTAACGCCAGGCGAGACCTAAAAAGGGAAACAACAAGGTTGTGGTACCGCGACATGGAGGGCACAAGTGGGGGAGGCAACATGGAGGGCACGGTGAGAAAGAGCAACCTGGACTGCAGGAGGAGAGCACGAGGAAGACCTCAGAAACGCGCACTCTCACAGAGTGCTTAATACTAAAGGAGTGCTTGATGAGCAAGCAGTGGGAGCAGAGGTACCAGCCAGTCAAAGTCATGGTAAAGAATCAATGCTCCATAGGAGGGACAGACTTCATATTAACAAGCTGGACACTAGTTAGAAGCAGGAAAATGAGAATGACCAGGAAAACCAACCATTGGTAAGCAGTGGGTGAGCTCCAAGCCCCTATTTGTTCTTGATAAGCTGCCATACACCTCACCACAGACAAAGCATGTCTAGCCTGTCTAGAAGGCTCAATCTTAAAAGGTCTAATCACAGCTTCTGATTCATAAAGTATGCTTAGTGTGCCCCTTCTGATCACAGGACAGGCCCAGGACCTCAATCCTGTTAAGGGACAAGCCTAGGCTTTTGCAAATACAAACTAGATTAGCATGAGGCTGAAGCCAAAATCAAAAACCAGTGTACAATTTACTCTCAGTCGGGCCTTCGTGCAGAGGAGCATGACTACACCATGTAGGGAAGTTCCTGTCTCTGCAATCACCTTTGTTATCAGAATTTGGTAGTTTGTTAGTGCCACTCCAGCATGAATTTGAATGGTGCCAGGGGTAAAGACCATAGTCTGAACTTGATAAATAATCTCAGTTAGAGTGCTGTGGGTAGAATTGAACGTGATATCCAAGTATAGTTCTCTCTCCCACTCCATTTTTGCAATCTGGTAAATTCAGCCAATATTTGTACTCTGCGTTGTCTTGTATAAGGTGCCTCCTTCCCAAGGAAGCAAACTTTATAATCCTACAGTCTCTGGTTAGTCCTACTCTATTGGAAGAAACACAAGTAGCTCAAACTGTGGCCCTGTAGCTGAAACTAAATGAACTGGAATTAAGGCAAGTCAGGCCTTGGGACGAGTGACCTTATCTTTGGTGAATTGGATTTATAAATGGAAGTACTTGGATTAGACTAAAATCTAAATCAGAATAAGAGAGGCTTAAAATCTGCTCCCATCCCAATATTGTCAATTCCTAGCGCGCTCTGTTTTCAGCAGGTTCAACAATGTTGTTTGCCTTAACTGGAGTAGTGCTGTCAGGAACCTAATTTCTCCTCTATATCACATGGCCCCTCAGTTCTTCTCTGTATAGGCCAGCTACAATGGGTTTGGCCATATAGATTTCCCATTAGTCTGAATGACCTCCAAAGCAGCCTTCAAATTTTAAGACACCGCCAGATGTTCGAGTCAGAATCACTTCACTATTTTCATTCTGTAGTGGCCAGGAGCTAAACCCTATAAACCTGATGCTCCGATATTCTGAAACAGTGACGAGTTTGTTTATCACTTTTGAACTAGAAAGTCCGGTGAAGAGTAGATTCAGATTCAATAAGCTTTATTCGATTTGTAAAAACAGAATCATAAAAGCATACCAGCAATTAAAACATTTAAAAACTTGGTCAATAAGTTAATACATTTAGGATAAAGCATTATTACGAATATGCAATGGTTAAAATACATAAAAGTCAAAAGATATCATACTAAATTACAACAGAACGGAGAAAGAATAAAATATAATCTTAGTCCCTTCAAGGAGTTATAACCATGGAGGTTTTATTAGGGTTGCATCGTGTTCCTGGATCTAACAATCGCCCTCAAAAAAGTGGATACAACTGCAATGGTGTGTGCATTCTCTAAGGTTTTTAATTTATGATGTGCTCCTCTGCATGTTCACAGGCTCCATGATATCAAAAGGGGTTTTAGCAATCAATACCTTGGATGACTATAGAATGTACAAAAAAGTATACAATGGATGTCAGACTGGTAGGAGGTATTATCACATGGGCAGATTCTTTTGTCTCTCGACCAATCATTACACCAAGGGAAGCTAACTATCCTAAAAAAGGTGTTCAAGCGAAAACGTGTCAAAAGCATGCTGTTAAAAGGGGGTTGTTCAATCAAAAGATACAGCTGTACACCCTCAGTAGCGGTGATTGGGTGATGTTCTATGACCGTACTTTTAAACTTCTCTACCCGCCATCTAATATTCTCTAAGTACTGCATAAGGAGTTTTTTCAATGCCTTTCTAGACATGTTCACCATACAGTCTGGGTTGGAGAAATATTCTGGGTGGCCAATGTCTTTCAGGAGATCTTTTACATAGGTTATCCATTTGATGTTACCCACTCCGTCTAGAGCCAAACAGTCCTTTAATACGTCTCTATTCAGAGTGGTCTCTGGATTCACCCACACATTATGCCATAATAAGACTGGGGAAGATTTTATGATATCTGTGATATATGGCATGGCTAGTTGGACATGGGCTACATAGGTTGCAGTGCCCTTTGGGGTGGCCAGTAAGTAGCGAAGAAAACGATTTTCAACGCATTGGATGGAATCCACCCGGTCAATCCCCCATAGACCTGCCCCATATGTGCCAGTCGATGTGCATTTAGTCTTGTAGATCGGAAGAAGTTCTTTAATTGGCCTCCCACCCAGCTTTTTTGCGAAATTACTCAGGGCTCCCGTAGCTCTTGAGAGCGCTAAGCCCCTAGCAATTATGGCCGGTTTCCACGAACCCCTTCTCTCGAAGTTTATGCCAAGATAACAGAATCTATCAGTGAGCTCCGCCTTTCTACCATCCAAAGAAATTAGGCAGGGTATCCTTCTATTCTTGGTTCCGCATGGCATGGTGTATGTTTTCGAAACATTTACGTGGAGACCGCTGATTTTCATGAATACAGAACATTTTTCAACCGCCCTTTGTAAGCCTACCCTTGTCTGTGACAGAATGGCCGCGTCATCGGCGTACAAAAGTATGGGTGTCCCGTTTACTGTAGGATAATCACGATAGGTTTCAGTAAGGTACTGTCCTACCTTGTTAATTTATAAGGAAAAGAGCAGGGGCACTAGAATGCACCCCTGTCTGACTCCTCTGTGAATCCGAAACGTGTCAGAACACTCACCCCTTCTGCCAAATCTGACACGCACGGCTGCCCCATTATAAAATTCTTGAGGATGTGGTTGTCCAGACCATAAGTCCACGTATGTTATGAATACATTTCTTTTTTTGGAATGGATATATTTAGATGTTATTAGGGCCAGATTTAATCCCTGCTCAATAGTTCCCTTGCCAACCCTAACCATATTGTAGGTTGGAAATGACCTCGTGCTCTTCCAACCAGAGCTGCATTCTATTTAGGATGATCCTACCTGCAACCTTCATTAAGCCATCAAGTAGCGACATTGGTCGGTAGCAGGTAGGATCATTCCTGTCTCCCTTTTTAAAAATCGGGACTACAATTGCCTCCGACCAGGTAGGGATAAATCCTATGCAATTTGCAGAATTAAGCACATTTGTCAGCATAGGTGCCCACAGATCTATCAAGGACTTAAATATGTCTATTGGGACACAGTCCGGCACCGGTGTTAGGTAATAAATCCATTAAGTTGGGCAATAAATCCTCCAACCCTCCGCAGAGCGACATAAAGCAAATAAACCACAGCTGCCTCCCAAAACACAGGAAATGTTCTTGCACCTTTGTCCGTTTATTGGCATGCCAAGGCAGAATGCAGACGCAGTGTCACGTCTTGGAACAAGCTTCTTCTGCCCCTCATGAATAGTCACAGCAGAATATATAGGGCAGAAAGTGCAGTCATCAGTAAACTCATACAATGTGCCCAAGGCCAAATATGGTTGTACATATACAAATAGAAGTGCCACGCAGGCCCAGAACATAGAGCAATATATGGGCACAAGGGACCAGAAAGCAAGTTTAAGCAAACCTGTAAGATTCAGAGGCTTTCCACAGCTGTTAACCCATGACGTGTCAATGAGGGCACTACAGGTCATGAGGTCAGGAGTTAATAGATTTCTAAGGGGAGGGGGTGTTCAGGAGCACGGAGCAAGCAGCTTGGTCAGAGCGGTCAGCTCAGTAGGTCTGAGTTAGTGTGGAGGAGAATATGGAATTGAGATATATTTTTCCCCACAACCGGGGCCTTCCCTGACGGAGATTCTTTCAATGCCCTAATCACTTCCTCATGGTTGAACTGGATACCCAGTGGAAAAGAGCTTCTCAAATTATCTTTCTTAAGTGATGCTAGTTCTTTTGAAGTTGTTCCTGGGAGATCGATCTTATTATATAAGCCTTCAAAATGGTTAAGCCATGTTTCAGCCGGGATAGCTAAATCTATTTGGGGGCCCTGGTTATTTTTCAGGAACGGGGCATTTACTGCCTTCCAGAACGCGGTACTATCATTCCTCTCTGAAGCCTCATGAAGGACCAGCCACGCCTTCCTTTTTAACTCTTTTTTTTTTCTTCTCATTATGGCTACCCGATAGAGGCATCTAGCTGACTGAATATTTACACGGGACCTCGGGGTGGAGTGGAGTGCCTTCTTTAGTGCAGCAAGTGCCTTGGTGCAAGACCCGTCAAACCAGCCCTGGGTCTCCTTGGAGGGATCGCAAGAAGCTCTGGTTAGTTGACTTTTTATTGTGGAGCAAATTTTTGTAAAGGAGTCAACTATAGTTAGATGATCGGCTTCATTAGAGAGGCAGATTTGGAACTCCTCATAATTATTCCCAACAAGGATTTGGATAAAATTCATAGGCACCACCTTCTCCCATTTGATACAGTATCCATTTGTACCAACTAGCCTGGGTGTCACATGATATAAGGCATTATTTCTAGAATTTAGAGGAGAAACATCGGGCTTCATAGTCACACAAATGGGATAATGATCGCTAAGGGCGATGTCTACAGTGTCCCAATCTAATACTACCCCTGCATATCTGGATGATAGGAGTATAAAGTCGATGGTTGAGTTGCAACCCCTCCCATTGAAGGTTGGTCTAAAGGTTTTAGGGGGGGTGCAGAGCTCGTGCAGAGCTCGTTAACAAAAGACAGGACAAAATAGGAGGCTATGGAGTTGAAAAGATCCCCCACTTTTGAGTGAAGGAAATGAGACAGAACTTCATTGTTTACATCCTCTATCCCACACACACCCATCGCTCCTCGGGGACAAAGAGGGCAGTTAAAGTCCCCTACCCACAGCAAGGCCATATCTCCTGCCCTCCGCTCTTCAATTTTTACCAGGTCGGACATCATATCTTTCATTACAGACTCAATTAAGGAAGGAGGGATGTTGTTGTAGAAGTTCACCAGAGTCAGATTTTTGAAGGGTCCCCAGGCTGTAACTATTATTTGATAGAAGTCATTTGTAATGAACTTTACGTTTGAGGATCCAACGGTCGATGAAATCTAGGTGGTTAAACCCCCCTTATGTCTGCCGCTTTGACTTTGCAAGGCCGGAGTGTAAAAATTTTTGTAGCCCAAAATATGTAGTTCCTTTTTGGCCCAGGTTTCTTGTACACAGATAATATTGTGTTTTAATACCACTGCTCGCCATGTTTCATTGTTCATTTTATCAGACCGGTACGCCACATTCCAACTGAAAATACTGCCGAGAGGTGGTTGCTCTATCCTGGCGATATTTTTCATAGTACTTGGTATGGTACTATCTGTCGTACACTGAGTTGGTACCAAGGTAGAAGACAATTGGTGCCCCTCGGACTTGGCCACAAGGTTGCCCACTGGTGTTTTCGCTAAGTATGGCTCATTCTCCAAACTAGTGGTAACAATTATTGCAGTGAGATTGGAAGCCATATTTAACAGGGAATTTGTAGTGACCATGTCATTATCGGAGCTTCCATCGAGAGTGAGCTCCATGAAAGGTAATAATGGCTACGACATTTTCCTTGCCCTTCTTTCCCCCGGGCCCACACCTTTGAATTTCCTGTATCCGGGGTTTAGTGATAGCCGTAAGATTACTGTGTTTGACTCGTGAATGAGAGACGCCAGGTGGAAGTCCCTTGGTCATGAATGACGATTTACTGTAATCTCCCACTAGAGAGTTACTAAACATGACTTTGTTGTATCAATCTCCTCCATCCAGACCCATAAGTGGTGTAAAACGGTTTAATGTATGGATGTTAAAACTTAAACCCCCCAAGGTATGCTGGTGTGATTTCATTAAACCGGAGTGCTGGGGTAATAAGGACCTGGGGTAGAAGTAACTCAAATCATGAATTCGGATCCCCTCCCCTCTCTTGATACCAGTCAGTTATGTAAGCAATTACCCTGGGGTCCCTAAAATTGACAATTATGACGTCCCCCTGAATGTCTTTAGGCCTCTGGCCAACCCATCCCAGCCTTCTCACGTGCAAGATTTCACCGTTAAGGTTAGGGGGGAACGGTCTGTTGTTTCTCAACCAATGCATGACTTTGTTTTTAAGTTCAGTGTATCCCTCAATTTTCCCTGTTGTCAGTTCTGGGACCCTCGTCAATACAGCGACATAAGGAGCTGCTTCTGGGAGCAAATCTATTTGTGTCTTGTTAGATTTGAAATTCCTAGAGGTTAAATGCTCCCTGATACTATTCCCCTGGTTTTCTACTGGATTATTTGTGTGTCCCACACAACCTTCTACTCCAGATGTCATATGATGGCTATCTTTCTTTGGAGGGATCGATGTTTTATAATGGGATGATTTTGTAGGATCAAGGGTTTTATTCACCTCACTAGAATTTTGCTCCCTTAATCGCCTAATTATGTTTTTATTCCGTGAATCGTCTGCCACACCCTTCAATACAGCCGTATTTGAGGTAATTGCCTCTTGTATTGCCCCCAGGTGGTCGGCTATCCTTTTCACCCTTTCCACCAAAGGGAGTATTAGTGATTTAACTAAAACTTCAATGTTCCCCGCTAGATCTTGGAATGGGTGTTAGGGCGCAGATGTCTGATCTAGTGGTATGTTCCCTATAGCTTTTTTTTTTTTTAAACTCATTATTTGCGACTGCGTGTCATATCATATTACATTATACATATAAGCATTTCTATCCGCGTGCAGTCTTTTCTTTTTACTCCCACAACAGATCACTCCAGACTTAGAAACCGGTTGTTATGTTTAGTTACTTTTAAGACTCTTCATGTATCCTACGATCTTAAGTTGTAACCCAGAATACTCCATTCATCTATGACATTACTTCTCATATACCATTGCATACTGTGTCTTAGATATGTAACATTAGTCCAGGATTTCTGTAGTCTGACCTTTTCCCATCCCACCCAACTCCCCCCACCCCGTCTCGTACGTCTCCTGGTCTTTTCATGTATCCGGCATCAATCCGCCTCATCCCAGCTAGTGTATGCATACTCAGCTGACTGACCTGCGTGTTTCTGGGCTAATTCGCTTCATGAGGGCCCCACACTTATTCACCACACTTTCACACCTAAGAGTCGTCCGCCTGTGTTGGCTCCCTCTCCATTTCCTCCACCTCCAGTAGCATTCGTTCCCATTCCTGCGCAATTGGGTATTTCCGTTGTCCTCTCTCCTCTTCCCTGCGCAAGACCGTTCCCTCAGCTCTGCCCCACCTCAATAAATCAGATCGCCATACCTCCAGGTCGGGAGGCCTGGCGGATTTCCACCTCATGGTTAAAACTCTGATTGCCAGCAGCAGGGATAAGTCTAGGAGCTTCAACTGGGCCTTATGGTGTTTGGGGCGTTTCCGTTGACCTATCAGGCAATACAGCGCCTCTTCCGGGATCGGGAGCGTCGTGACTGTACGCAGGGCCTGGCATACCCCTCCCCAGTAACCCCGTAGACGTGGGCACGCCCATAGCATATGAAGAATGCCGGCTTCGTCAGCCCTGCAACGGGGACAGCAGTGGGGAGAGTCCGGGAACATCCTAGGTAGCCTCTGGGGGGTGAAGTATGCCCTGTGTAGTACCATAGCTTGTATGCATTTGAACTTAACATTCCGGGACACCTTTCTAGGATGTTCTAGGACAATCTTCCAGGCACCATCCGTCAGCACCTCACCCGAGTCCAGTGTCCAGGAGTCTCGGACTGGATTAAGAGATATGGCAGCGTGTTTCCTGACCCCAGTGTAGAGCCAGCGTACCAAGTGTCCCCCGGTTCCCATGTAATAAAGAAGATGCACTAGTTCGTGCTGTGCGAGTTTTACTCGCCGTGGGGCCCATGTATTTCGTACATAGTGTGATACTGTGGCGTGTAGGATGTAGAGCATCGGGGGTGCCCCAGTAATTTGCAAAAAGGAGTCATGATCTAATAGTGCGTCATTCCCAAAAAGATCTCCCACTGTGTCTACCCCTGCGTCTGCCCAGTGTTGCAATCTACCTCGCGTCAGTCGTCTTTGCGGCGTCGGGACGCCTAGCAGAGGGATGTTGTCAGCATAAGGCGTGGCCTCTGACGTGTACGCTAGTGCTTTCCGCCAGCATAGCAGGGCAGTGTGTAATAGAGGGTGGCAGTCCCGAGGGGTCTTGGCCCCAGGCAGTAGTAAGGAGTGTATCGCCGCGCGCCAATTGGTCTGTCGTGAGGTCAATTTAATGAAGATCTCTACCCGCAATCCATTGTGCCAACCACTGAAGCTGGCTCGCATAGTAGTACCCCCTGAAGTCCAGTACCTCAGTTGTAGTTTCCGGAGACTAATTCTCCTCCTTCCTGTACCCCAGATCAGGGTGGTCAGGAGCGTATGCAATGTGTTAAAGATTTGCCGTGGGAGGAGAACCGGTAGGTTTACAAAATAGTATAGCATACGAGGGAGCATGACCATCCTAGAGACGGCAATTCTGCCCATGACGGACAGGGGCAGAGACGTCCAGAATCCCACACTACCCCTCAGGCCATTAATAGCTCTACGGACATTCCCCTCGATCTGGTCCTCAGGCAATCTATATACGTTAATGCCGAGGTACTTGAACGTAGTCTGCGCTATATGAATCAGGTGTCCGCCAAATTGAATATGGGGAGGGTGCTGTAGTGACCCAAAGTAGAATCCTGTAGATTTTTCAGGGTTAACGGCTAATCCCGACACGGCTTTAAATTGGTCGAGTGTGGACGCCAAGGGCGAATGGTCGCCCTCCAGGTCCCGGAGGTATAGTAAGATATCGTCAGCATAGATCGATATCAAGTTGTGTGTCCCCCTAATGGAGATGCCCACTCTGCCTGCGTGAGCTCTGAGAGCGATAGCTAAGGGTTCTAACGTCAAAACAAATAAGAGGGGCGATAGCGGGCAGCCCTGACGGGTGCCCCTGTGGATGGAGTAGCTGTCTGAGATATATCTGCCAGTACGTGCCCTGGCTGAAGGGTCCGTATATAGTAGTTGTATCCATTTAATTAATGATTCTGGGAAGCCAAAGCGTTGCAGCACTTCGAACATGAACGACCATGCCAAGGAATCGAACGCTTGTCGGAGATCCAATGCGATACATCCTGCCCGGGGTAATTCTGGCGTTGTGGCCGACATGAGGGAATGGAGTCTACGCGTGTTTTGGGAAGTACTCCTACCCAGGGGGAATCCGCACTGGTCTGGGTGGATCAGGGCGGGGAGTAGAGCCTGTATTCTCAGAGCAATGGCCTTACTGAGTATCTTATACTCTGTGGAGAGCATCGAGAGGGGTCTATAATTAGTCAGCTCAAGAATATTCCTGCCAGGTTTAGGTATAGAGGTAACAAGGGCCTGCATCGTCGAGGCAGGTAAATGTCCAGACTCGTACGACGCCTTGTAGACTTTCTCTAAAACTGTTAAAAATAGCAATATGTGTGTACATAAGCGGCGTTCATTTATGTTCACGGTACTTCTTGGTGTAAACAGAATGGATATCGCTAAAACTCTGACTGTGTTGTCCCACTAGCATAGACCCATGCACACACGTACACGACAGCCATTTTAGGTTTCATGGTCTCCCTGTTCACGATCGCTCATCAACGCCACTTCCCTGACCCTGCAAGCATTCCCCCATGCGCCCTGACTGCCCCCGCTCTCTCATGCACTAGTCATGAGCCCTCCCCTCCCATGACTCTGTCCCAGGGAATCGCACCCCGCGCCTGACCAACACCTCCTGCCCCTTCATGAATACCCCTCCTTTGATGACCTCTTCC
This sequence comes from Lissotriton helveticus, assembly GCF_964261635.1. NCBI lineage: Eukaryota > Metazoa > Chordata > Amphibia > Caudata > Salamandridae > Lissotriton > Lissotriton helveticus. Next base: position 1,077,625,220 of record NC_136072.1, read on the forward strand.
TCTGAGCCCGAATGTCTGCACAGACCGCTGGTCATCCCTTAGCCTGAGGATACAGTTCATTGTCCACTACAGTATGTATTCGCCTCTCTTGAAAGAAGCCACTATTGATCATGACCACCCCACCCCCCCCGAGTTCGATCAGGCACACACATTCCAATGGAATCAGCAGAACATTCAGCCGCATGACAGCCCCTCCTATTGCATGGAGGATAAGGGCCCTATTATAGCCACGTGTTGGAATACCTCCATACTATACAATGTGTTGATTGTAATAAAGGATGCCTGTGTGCCACCAACCTGTGTATAAAGGACGAAGCATCCGAGAAACTTGTTAGAGCACCTCCCGAAGACACTATGCGAGTGTCCCAAAGGACAGGCTCTCCTCATGAGAAATAAACCCTGTTCTTGTTTTCCTACTTCCAGTGCCCGTCTCTTTATTTGGTAATTATTCAAGATGAGAATGAAGAGTCGCCCAGCACCAGCAGCCGGGGCATCGGGTGCGATATGGGTTGACCCTTTTACAATAACAGGCACCAGGGTTGCAGAGTAAGTCTGGTAAAACTCCACTGGGAGTCCATCCATGCCCGGCGTCTTACCGCTATTAAGGGATCGGAGTGCGATTCGGATTTCTTGCTGCGTGATGGGTCCGTCCATCCCAGCTTGCTCATCTCTAGTCAGGACTGGGAAAGGTAAGTCTCGTGGGAAGTCTATCATCCCGTCAGTGGCAGTCATGGGAAAGGTGGCGTATAGTGCCCGCAGGTGATCCCGAAATGCCTTGTTAATTTCAGACTGTGTATGCACTAATCTGCCGGACCCTTCTCAGGTTTGTGTGATTAGCGGGGTTTCGGGGCAATCCCGTACTAGGCGGGCTAATAGGGCTCCCGATCTGTCTGATTCAGCCTGCTGACGGCGTAAGTACTCTTTATGGTCTATGACCCGTAGCGTTTCCAACAACTCCGCGTGTTCAATATTGCTTGTCTGTAGCTCCCCTTTCCGGTCGGGGTCAGCGCTTGCCTCACTTTCCAGGGTTTTCAACCGGTCCTCGACCTCGCACAGCTTCTTGTGAATTTCCTGCCGGGCCCCCACTAATTGCCCTATGGCCGCTCCTCAAATTACAACTTTTATGGCGTCCCACACCACCAAATTGGACGTTGCCGTGTCCCAGTTCTCCCGGAAGTAGTTATTCAGGGCCTCTGACAGCGACGTGCGGAAGGGGCCCTCTTCTAACAGCTGTGGGTTGAATCTCCATGTGGGCCCTGGGGACGGCACCCTACCACACTGCAAGTCTAGTGTGAGTGGTCTATGGTCCGAGAAGGTTTTAGCCAGGTATTCCGATGAGGTACACTTGGACAGCAGAGATTTAGTGCAAAGGAATCTATCTAGTCGTGTGTGAAGTTTGTGTACTGGGGAATAGTAAGAGTATTCTTTGTGGGTCGGGTGTAATGCATGCCATACATCTACCAGTCCCCATCCCGCAAGCCAAGTCTGGAACGTTTCTGCCACTCTGTGTATCCCGGTCAGTTGCAGGGGGGGGGGGTGCGATCTGTCTATTCCTACATCCAGCACCATATTCCAGTCCCCTCCCAGGATCCAGGGAATATCCATCCAATCCGCCAAAGCTCGTCCTACCTTGGCAAGGAATGTATCTTGGTCAAAATTCGGAGCATAAATACTACCCAGGACCAGCAGGGTACCGTCCAGTGTGCCCTTTACCAAAACATGCAAAAACAACAATTGATGGACAGAATGCAGAACAATGTCATACATTCACCCCAGTACAGAGATCTGGGCCTAAATCCATCGTTTTTTTGCACACCACTCCAGGTCAGACATGGCCATATGCAAATCAGCCTTGACCCTGTGCCTCATGGGAACAGTCCAGCCCGAACTGCCAAGCCATGTCTTTCCTGGACCGGAATCAAGCATCCAAGGACCGGTTCTGGCTATCAGCCGTCATCAGCCTGGATAGCTTGACTCCAGTGGTGTGGAGAGCATGGGACTCAGGTCTGAGCATACCCATCCCACTCGGGGTGACAAATGCAAAAACAACAATTGATGGACAGAATGCAGAACAATGTCATACATTCACCCCAGTACAGAGATCTGGGCCTAAATCCATCGTTTTTTTGCACTCCACACCACCCCAGGTCAGACATGGCCATATGCAAATCAGCCTTGACCCTGTGCCTCATGGGAACAGTCCAGCCCAAACTGCTAAGCCATGTCTTTCCTGGACCGGAATCAAACATCCAAGGACCGGTTTCTGGCTATCAGCCGTCATCAGCCTGGATAGCTTGACTCCAGTGGTGTGGAGAGCATGGGACTCAGGTCTGAGCATACCCATCCCACTCGGGGTGACAAATGCAAAAACAACAATTGATGGACAGAATGCAGAACAATGTCATACATTCACCCCAGTACAGAGATCTGGGCCTAAATCCATCGTTTTTTTGCACTCCACACCACCCCAGGTCAGACATGGCCATATGCAAATCAGCCTTGACCCTGTGCCTCATGGGAACAGTCCAGCCCAAACTGCTAAGCCATGTCTTTCCTGGACCGGAATCAAACATCCAAGGACCGGTTTCTGGCTATCAGCCGTCATCAGCCTGGATAGCTTGACTCCAGTGGTGTGGAGAGCATGGGACTCACGTCTGAGCATACCCATCCCACTCGGGGTGACAAATGCAAAAACAACAATTGATGGACAGAATGCAGAACAATGTCATACATTCACCCCAGTACAGAGATCTGGGCCTAAATCCATCGTTTTTTTGCACTCCACACCACCCCAGGTCAGACATGGCCATATGCAAATCAGCCTTGACCCTGTGCCTCATGGGAACAGTCCAGCCTGAACTGCCAAGCCATGTCTTTCCTGGACCGGAATCAAGCATCCAAGGACCGGTTTCTGGCTATCAGCCGTCATCAGCCTGGATAGCTTGACTCCAGTGGTGTGGAGAGCATGGGACTCACGTCTGAGCATACCCATCCCACTCGGGGTGACAAATGCAAAAACAACAATTGATGGACAGAATGCAGAACAATGTCATACATTCACCCCAGTACAGAGATCTGGGCCTAAATCCATCGTTTTTTTGCACTCCACGCCACCCCAGGTCAGACATGGCCATATGCAAATCAGCCTTGACCCTGTGCCTCATGGGAACAGTCCAGCCCAAACTGCCAAGCCATGTCTTTCCTGGACCGGAATCAAGCATCCAAGGACCCGTTTCTGGCTATCAGCCGTCATCAGCCTGGATAGCTTGACTCTCCATGCCACTGGAATCAAGCTATCCAGGCTGATGAGGGCTGAAAGCCCGAAACCGGTCCTTGGATGCTTGTTTCTAGTCCAGGGAAGATCTGGCTTCGCAGTTCGGGCTGGACTGTTCCCATGGGGCACAGGGTCAAGACTGATTTGCATATGGCTGGGTTCAAACTGGAATGGCATGGTGAGCAAAAAAACGATGGATATAGGCCCAGATCTCTGTACTGGGGTGAATGTATGACATTGTTATGCATTCTGTCCATCAACTGTTGTTTTTGCCTTTACCAGAACATATCTACCCTGGTCATCCACCCTCCGTTCTAGTTCTACAAAAGGAGTGCTGTGACGTACCCAAATAGTAGCCCCTTTAGAGAAGGCGGAGTAGGAAGTTGAAATTACGGTTCCTCTCCATCTTTTCCGTAAAGTGTGTGCTTCGGTTGCTGTCAGATGTGATTCCTGCATAAAAGTGATTTGGGCATGATGGCGTAATAGGAATGCATGAATCCTGTGCCTTTTCTGAATGGCCCCAAGCCCTCGCACATTCCAGGTTGTCAGCCTATACTTCCCTATAGCTTCAGCCATGATTGGACCCAGGCGAAATCACTGTATGGTGCTATGCATCTCACAGCGCATGTTGTAATTATCTGCCAGGAGACGTACTTCTCCCCACCCAAAACTAACTTGGCACAGCCTAAAAACATTGCTGGACCGAACGAGAAAATCTGCAACATAAACAACCAAGCACTTGTGCATACGCCATTGGGGGGGGGGTGGCCAGGCACAGGTCTATCCCAGTTAGCCATTCGTTTCTGTGCTGCCGGCTCGACGGCGCCGCCAGGGATGTGATTATCAGGAAATTAGTTCCGTATATCTTCTGGGGGATCCCGCTCTAAGAGTGTCCAGTTCACTCGGGACCCTATTTGTAAGGTATGTGTCATTCTCTGCAAGTTTCCCGTTAGCTAGGTGCGTGTAGTCTGTCCCATGCCCATCATGTGTACAGTACCTTGTACAGTTAGCCTCCTGACCACCCTTTCGCCCTCCTCGCCCGTGTAGGTGCTGGCATCAGGCAAATAACAGAAAAAAGGATATCGGTGGTCCTCAGGATATGCAGTTCACGCCTCCCCAGGAGGTCACTCTTGTCCATTGTCCAGTATTTCATTCGCGGCTCTGGGCGTTACAGTCTGGAATAAAACCATGCTGTGTTCCGAGTCTGAGTGGATCGTACTGTCGTCTGTGTCCGTATTGATAGTTGCCCGATCTACTCTGAAGTTGCCTACCAAGGCAACTGCTCCCAGTTGTCCATCTTTCTGTTGTTCTTGTGAGGGTCTCCTCCATCCCGGCTCTGTCGTCGAGGCGAGGGATGATTCATCCGCATGTTCTGAGCACTGTTTGGGTTCACTGGCCGATGCTCCTGGGGTCATGGCCTGGCTGCCCTCAATGTCCATCACCTCCAGCCATTCCTCTACGTCAATGGGGCTTTCGAAGAAGTGCGTCTTTTTATCATACACTTTCTTGAGGCGGGCCGGGAATAGTAGAGCGTAACGTAGCTTGGCCGTCTGGAGTCTCTTCTTGACTTCAAAGTAAGATGATTGTTGTTTCTGTACCACGTTGGTATAGTCCGGATACAGAGAGATGCCCTGGTTTTCGAACTCTATGAGGGATTTTTCTCGGGCCTTTTGCAATAGTATATCTCTATTCCGGTAGTTGAGTATCTGGACAATCAGTGGGCGCGGCGGCTGGCCAGGTCTAGGCCGCCCGGTGGGGATGCGATGTGCCCTCTCCACACAAAAAAGTGGTGATAGTCCCTCAGGGGCCACATCGACGCGGAACCACTGTTCCATAAATTCCGTTGCGTGGGCCCCCTCACTACGTTCTGGAAGGCCAATGACGCAGATGTTATTCCGTCGATTGCGGCCTTCCGCGTCCTCCACGCGGTCCATCAGAGATGCCACCTGTTGTTGCAGCTGTTGAACGGAGGCGGTGTAGTCCGCCACCGTCGGAGTCATATCTGCTATTGCCATGCCCTGGTCTTTGACTTTGTCGGCCAGTTTAGTATGGTCCGCCTTAAGCAAGGAGAGGTTGGTAGTGAGAGTGCCCATTTGCGATTCCATCGCTGCTCTAGAGTCTCTAATCTCCTTTAAAATCAGGTCTAGTTTGTCCATCTGTTGGTCCCCGACAGGGTCCTGACTGAATGTTCCCGGGAGGGCTTCTCCCGTTGCGTTCCCCTGGGTGGCCACAGGTATAGCAGGGCCATCCCGGGCGTCCAGTGGTTTGGTGCCTTTCCGCACCATAGCTATCACAGATCAGGCGTGTCCGGCCTTTTCCAGGGAAGTGCTTACTAGAATGTGGCCAGTGTCCTAGGGCGACTACTCCGGGCACCCCCTCTTCGTCTCTGCACCCTCCGCGTGGTTCGGGGCTCTTCCGGTTTGCGTCTGGGGCTGCGTGGGCTCTACTCCGCTTGGGTGTGTGGCTTCTGGGCCCTCCTCCCCCTTCTCACCGCCATCTCTGCGCCAGCAGCCGTGTACCGAGGGCAGCCCCCTTCAGGGCATCAGGTCTGGTCAGCCCTTCGCGTCGGGGCCCGGTGTGTGGCAGTGTACAGGGCCCCAGTGCGCCCCGGGCGGCCTCAGTGGCTGCGTGACGTCCCGGGCCCGCTCCGCGGTCCCCTAGGGTCGGTGGTAGCAGATGGTCTCGGTGTCCCCTAGTGGCATCAGTCCGTTCAGCGGCGTAATGGGGGGAGGAGAGAAGGAGGGAGTGGAGGAGGGGGGGGGCAAGGCAACGGATATGGCCAGTCTATGTCGCCCCGGCCTCTCCTCCCTACCTTCGGAGCTGTTGCTCAAGGATCGCGTTCCAGCGCGCAGGGCCCACCAGCTTCGCTCTGTGTTGAGTGTGAGCTTCGCCTCCTCCGAGTGGCTGGAACGGCCAGGTCGTGGGGCAGTCCCGCCGATGTAGATCTTTAGGGCGGTCTATTAGGGTGTGAGAAGTTGGCCTGATGTATGATGTCCACAGTTCTGTGGGCACCTTGTATCAGTCCAAACAATCCCTTATGGTGGTGGTTGTAAGTCAACCTTATAGACAAGCTATCCTAGAGGTAGCATGGACTAAGCAGCCTTCAGGCTAAACTCAAGAGGGCATGTGAAGCCAGCTGTTTTACCATATGCAATCCTGTAATATCAAATGAAAGGACACCACACAAGTTATATATTATAAAAATATATGTATTTATTACTAGAATAATCCTCTGTACTCTTTATGAGTCCAGAGGCACAAGCGTTTAAACAAAAGCACAGTTAAACATACACAAGTTGCACAATTATGGATAGGGCCGGTGGCCACTCAAACCATATATCAAAAAAGTGGTATAAGTATCACTTTACGAACAGTGGTAAGGCCTAGGGCCTTGGGAATCGCTGGGACTACACTGGACTAACAGCAGTTAGGACGGGAGTATCCCGCGGGATTCGGGTGCAGCGCTAAAAGCACACGCATGCACCAATGCAAAGTTAATGGTGCGTAAAAGTTATCGAGTTACAGTTTTAGGAGTCTACCGACTGGAATAGTATCAAGCCACTTTAAACTAGGACACTAGAGGTGTAAACTACTACAGGAGCACTGGTGTTAGATAGTTACCTCACCCACAGGAAGCGGGTGCATAGGTGCCAAAGTGTGTCGGGTTTCGTCGTGTAGATCTATGGAGCCTGGAGATGAAGATGCTGCAGGCGGCCAGAAGAGAAGAGTCCGGTTGGATCCAAGGGTGGATCGAAGATGTAGAGTACCTGAAAGCAGAGGGGACAGAGTCCGGGTCACTCAGCAGTGACCAGGGTGGAACCAGGAAGGAACCAGGCAATGTCGGGCGCAATCAGGTGGTTGTCGAGAAGCTTGTCTCCGCTGCCACGTGGACTCTGGGGCACCAAGGATGTCCAGGAGTGGATGACCATCTGTCCCACGAAGGCTCTCGCTGTCTGCGGTGTCGGTTTCCAGATCGGAGTCAACAGGCCTTGGCAAAGGCAACCCACGCAGGAATCGAAGATCGCTTCTTACTCGGACCAGCAAGGTCAGAGAGGTTGCTCCTTTTCAGGGGAGCGAGGGCCAGTATGGAGCAACCAGACTAGCAGTTTAGTTTCAAAGGTTCGTCGGTATTGAAGCCACTAGCCAACGGGCAAGTGACCGGACCAACGCGTTGAGCAGAAAAATGCAAAAGGGCCCCACGCAGCACTCGAGGAGTGTGGAGGGGAGAACTTCGGTGCACAAGCTGCTCAGGGCTGGGGCTTCTCAAACCCCAATGCACTGCTTCGAGGGTGCCTCGGGAGCTGCACGGTCAGCACTTCATAGTTTTTCCAAGATGGCCGGCTCCACGCTTCACGTCGCCTTCACGGGTCTCAGATTCGCTGGGACTGTGGATCGGGCTGCTGGAAGTCAGGGAAGCTGGGTCTTGTCGATCTGTCGCTCGAGCTCCGGCGGGAACTGCAACAAAGCGAACCATTGGGCGCTGGATGGTGCCTGTTTGCACAGGGTGGTCACTCCTTGACCACAAGGGAGATTCTTCAGTCTTCTACGTCGAGTAGGATGTCGAAGGGTCCGGAGTTTTTCATAAGTTTCAGTCCGGATAATCTGATGTGCATTGGCACAGCTCCTACCTTTATTCCAAATCAAGAGGCTGGATTACCTGCTAGGTCCCTCCTATGGGTGGGACCCAGGAAGGGGGTGGTTACACCCCTTTCCCTTTGTCCAGTTTTGCGCCAGAGCTGGGGCTGGAGTGCCCCAGAACCGGTTTGACTGGATTTTGCATGGGACACCTTGTGTGCCCCAGGCAGTGTCTAGTTTAATTCAGCTCTCCCTGCCCCAATCCACTATCTCCTGTCTGGGGAGGTGTAGCACCTCCCTGTGATAGGAAACTCTTTGTCCAAGCCTCCCCTGCCAGGTTTCGGTCAGCAGCAGGATGCCAGACTTGTGTCTGTGGCAGCAGCATCCATTTTGTGATGCTGAGGCTCTGGTTAGGATTAACCGTGTTTTAAGTAAAGTAACATGTCTTCTCCCTCTAGAAGGGTGGAATGCTACCCCCGTCGCCAGAATTGGCAAGGGGGTAGTATTCCAAAGTGTATGACACCTTACACGACATGTTTTGATAAAGCCAAACAAAAGTTAGCAATAACCGCGAGGATTATAATGCACTTAAGAGTATATGGTATGGCAATATCATATAACGGCTATAAGGAAATGGTTCCGAAAGCTGCAGACAGGCTCAGTTCATGCTAGAGCACCAGTTCACATAAAACCAAGCACTCTGCCTCCAGGATTGTTAAGGCCTTCCATAGGAGTGACTTATAGGTATATATGTGTCCAGATATAGGTTTAGATATAGGTATACTATATCTAAGCAAGGGGTGATTACACCATCTTGCCCCAGCTGAGTGATCAACCAGTTGTGTCGATTTGAATGGCCCGCCAGGGGTGGCAAAAGATATGCTGCAGCCCCTGGTAGGCCGTGGATGCACCTATGCCCTGGGTACACTGTACAGGGGCTGATAAGGTGTCCAGTACCAAATTAGTGATGTACCTAAAGTACATGTCTGTAAATTTAGAGAGAGAACAGCAGGCTGTGGGTCTGATTAGCAGGCCCACTGCCACATTAAGTCGAAAACCAGTGAAGCAAAAAGCAAAAATTGGGGTGACCATAGGAAAGCAGACTCTACTCTCCTACATAGGGTGTCCGGGTATCCCGATTGCACCCTCCGGATCAGCCGCAGCACTTCCGGTTGTTGGTGTCCGGAGCCTCCCGGATCCGCTCCTAACTACAGCTCCCGGCTGCTCACGAGGGGGAAGGCCGCAATTGGCTCGAGTGCGAACTCTAGCTGCCGCCCCTCTCCGTGCCTCCAAACAACGTCCCGGAGCTTCCGGATGTCACTGCGGCATAGGAGCTGTACGTTTCAGTCGTTTTGTCGCTCCCAGAAGCACTGTACAGGATGGCAGATCCCCGGCGGCACCGGAGCTCTAGCAGACTCCATCCGCCATCATGGCTCGCTAGCCACGCCCCCCTATGTTCCCTATAGCTATAGTTTGATTTATAGGGAGATGTTTCGTAGTCTTGGGCTGTTTAGCTGGCCTACCCTTTTATCTATTTCCACCCCCGCTTTCTCTTTTGTGTCAGCCCCTTTTGTAGTGATAAAGATCTAGCTTTATTCATTTCAAAAGGCATTACAGGGTTGAGTGTTGGCGCTTCCTCAGAGATTATTTCTAGCGCAGTATCTGTGCTAGAATCCTTATTACTGTGTGTCCTGGACATCTCAGACAAAGCGGTTTCGACCTGAGCGTAAGATGGAGAACTAGAGTCACTAAAAGTGACGTCTTCCTTCTCTGGGATCGGAGTTGGGGTAGTCGCTAACTGAATATGTCCTAACGATGAACGTTTCACCTGGAATTCTGTGGAGAGATGGCGCTCAGTGGCGGCTATCTCATATTCCAACACTGAGGCCGCCCTAGTGATGAATTGATCTAGGGTCCCTCTAACGGACCCTCCCACTAGCGATTTCCTCCCCTTGCTACCCATTAGCACCATATTCTACACTAAATTACGTAAATGCACTAAATTATGAGAATGCTGTCGCAATATTAGATAGCATACAATATGAAGCCTAACTGATATGTGGGTCGGGTTACAGTTTGTATTAATAAGTCCCGGGTTACCTGTAAGGCAAAAAACATGCGAAAACGAAAGGGGGTTTGCCCAGCCCGGCCTCCTCTGACCTCTGAGGGCCACAGAGGGCCCGCCCTTTGCCCGAGCTTAGCCCGGCGCCACCCGCGCGCCTCCCGCGACGCGGAGGGAGTGCCGGTATTTTATGCGCCTCCGGGCGCGGGAATGGACGTTGATAGGCGGGGCTGTCCCGCAGGGGCTTCTGGGACGTGTAGTCCCCCCCCACTCAGCGGCCGCTTGTTGTTAGAATGAGCGACGGCGGGGGGGACTAGCAGGCAGCAAGATGGTGTTTCCCGGCGCTAGAGAACGCGACCCAGACAGCAACAGTAGTTCCGTTATCAAGGAGCAAAAGTAAAGCACCAAGGGCGTCTCCTGCTCCACTCCGGGAGCGCCGGTATTTTATGCGCCTCCGGGCACAGGAATGGGCGTTGATAGGCGGGGCTGTCCCTCAGGGGCTTCTGGGACATGTAGTCCCCCCACTCAGCGGGCGCTTGTTGTTAGAATGAGCGGCGGCAGGGGGCTAGCAGGCAGCAAGATGGTGTTTCCCCGCGCTAGAGAAGCGCGACCCAGACAGCAACAGTAGTTCCGTTATCAAGGAGCAAAAGTAAAGCACCAGCGGCGTCAGCGGCGTCTCCCCAGTAAAGCACCAGCGTCTCCCCGGTGAAGAGTATATTTAGTAACCATCACCATGACTTAAATTTAGTCATAACCAAGTACTTCTCTATTTATTAATTCTGATAGTCCTCGAATAGGGCGTGTAATTCACTTTCTGTTAGAGTCTTCACATTTTGCATTATGTGCAATTGCAGAATAGAACTTGTAGTGTGCCCCATCATTGACACAAATGAGGTAATTGAACGCATTCGATCTGGAAAGTGATTTAAACCTATTGAACAAGGTTCTTTCCACATCGAAAAGTTAGAAAAGTTCTCACTTCTGGCCAAATCTAATTCTTTCGAAATGGCACTTATGGATGTCTGCTAGCTGCTGGACTATGGACTTGCTCTTTCCCGAATGAATGACACCAAAAGATCCTGTTAAAGAAACAAATGAATCTCCGACTAATAAGGCCCAAAAACAAATGCCCCCTAATTAGCTTGATTTATTTTGCATCGAAAACTATGATGCCCGAACCCATATCTCTGTTTTAGATTAACTAGAATATTGTCTAAATCCTGGAGCTTTGCCCACTTTCTGTTTGCTCAAAGCGTTTCTGATTTGAGCCGTAGTGATGGGGCTATATTATTTCTGATGTTTACATGATCAGAAGTTAAAATATTACGGCCAGGGGCGATCCCCCACTTTTTAAGCCAAATGATTAATGTATCTAAAGGGATACTGTGGTAATATTTGTCAGCATTGGGATCATTCTTCGTATACTCCAGCATCCAGAAATTGTTCGAATTTCTTTTTGAAATGGCCTCCTTCGTTGTCCCATGTCTTATCAACTTGTTCAATTTTTACCACTATCCACTTTTTATATCTTTTGAATCCCAAGAAGTTATTTAATGGAAGAATTGGTGTGGTAAGAGAATTGCTTGCATGTACAGGACTTCTGTGGTTAAGAAATAAATGCAGATTAAGCAGGTCAGTGCTTTTAAAATTGAACTATTGTGTTCATGGTCCTGCCTGCACGGCTTCATGATAGGATTGCGTTGCCTATGTTTGGGCATTTGTCCTAAGGTTTACCCTAAGGTTTTCCGCCTTGGGCACATGAAATGTTACCTTTACAAGCTTCTTGAATAGCTCACATAAGCCATTCATATTGCCTTTATGTGTTGTTTGCGTCTTGATAGGTTGTCTGCTCATGACAACCCCACACCAAAACCTCCGAGTGATTGCTTTTCATGATAGGTAAGGTTTCTGGTATTGTTATGCATGCTCTTAATCTGGTGCTCAAGTTGAGTTTTGGGAAGATTGGGGGTGAATGTTATTCTGTTCTGTGGCGTATCTCTCAGAGCCTTTCACCTCCAAGCCAGAAGATTCCTGAGAGTTGTTGGGTCTACCAGCCTATCTGCCAGCATGTTCTGTGGATCATGATTTTGGTTGACGATGGGAGGGTATGTAGGTGTTTATGGTTGGTAGCAGAATGGGTCACTGTGTCCTTGTCAAGTGGACTGTAAGGGAGAAACAATAGATAGCTTCCTAGCACACAGTATTACTCTGGTCATTCTGGCAACAAAGAGGTCTAATAACATGAGAGCAGGGAGGAGTCCTTATTCCTGATCTTCACTGTGCATAGGTTTGTATAGATGGGTATATGTAGATGGGTGGTGAGGTACTTGTTTTCTCTTATATCTTCCCTCCAGAGTTGCATGGTATCCACCCAGCCGTAGATTTGGCTAGGTCGACTCTGCCTTGCTTGTTTGTGAGGGTCTGGGAACGTCGCCTCATTCTTTATTTCCTTTGTGTTCAGATGCGAACTAAGGTGTAACGCGTTATGTTGTGCTGGAAGATGCAGTGTGATGTAAGTAAGAGAAGGAGCTTTATATAGCATGGCAAGTGAGCTGGAGCATTAGAGGAGGGATAAGTATGCAGGTAGAGCTGGGCAAAAGAGGTATTGTCGTGGCCCTGACTGTCCGGATCGTTTACATGTGGATGTTTGTGTTAATGTGTGAGGAGATAAATGATGTATTTAGCTTTTATTTTTCTATTAGATGTATGGGGGGATTGTTAGATGTAGTATAGGATATTTGTAGTATGTAGTATTTATATGGCAGTTCTCTGTTGGATAAAGTGAGCATATGGTGTGTAGTATTAGGCGGTAGGTCATGACGTGCTGAGGTCTATTAGGTAGAAGGTGAGGTGATGTAAGGTGTAAGCTATATGAAGTGATCTATGATCCCTTAGTGTGAAGGAAGGGGACAGGCATGATGTGGTGTAAAATGAACTGATGTGAACATTGAGTAAGTGATGCCTGTGAAATGTGATTGCTTAGGTCCTGCAATAGGTTGTGGTTGAGGTCCTGTGTGATGAGGCATTTTGTGAGAGGTGCCCTGTGATGTAGTCTAACTTTCTTCGGGGTGGTGTTTGGTTTTGTTAAAAAACTGGTATGATGTCGAGTGAAGTGGTCTGGTATGTGTCTCGTGTTGTGAAGTGTAATCAAGGTTTGGTATGTTGAAATGTATTGTGGGGTTATAGAAAGTTCAGTGGAGTTAATGAGTGGGAGTGGATTTGTGATGTGTACAGGGTGTTTTGGTGTGGTTTGAAAGCTGGTTATCGTGGGATGTGCTTAGAAGGGATTTCTAGGTGTAGGATTGTAGGGTGTAGTGGTGTTGAACGGAGTACTGATAATGTAAATGTGGGTGTGTTGTGTGTGGAGTTGTAGCCTCTCGTTTTGGTTACTTGTTATTTGAAGCCTTCTGTTCATTCATTGATACGCGCCTCGCAGCACTCAGCTTTCAAGTTGCATTTTGTGAACCTAGCACGCGTTTGTCAGTGGAGTGGAGTGCTAGGTAGCACGATGTAAAACAGCGAATTTAAATGGTCGTAGGTATTACATAAATACTGCAGTTCACCTGGTGTGTAACATATACTTTTTAGGGGGTGGGGTGTTTATCTCTGTGCTACCAAATGTTATTTCAATTCGCTGGGTGAGGAGGGGGTAGGAAAGCTGTAAAAGGGGAAGGAGATTGAAATATAGTTGGAAAGAACTGTGATGGATGGAACGATCTTGCAGAACAATAAAACACTAGTGTCTCACTAGACGCAACAGAGCATTGCGCTGTAGGTAGGTGGCTCTTAGTGACAGGCAGGATATGTAGGGTTCAGCAGGTAAGTGAAGGCAGTAGATGTCTTGGTTTGAAGAGCACTGGTATAGACAGATTAGAATGGACAGTAAACCGCATACATTTGTTGAGGTTGTGACTGTTCTTACTAGCATGCATCAGTCTTGGGTAGGTTTAACGCTGGTCTGATGTGAAAGCTCTGGGGGAAGCCTTCTCCCACCTGTTTGTAGACTGAATCTAAAGTTAGCTTTCTTGGCGTACCATCTAAAGCAAGACTTGGTTAGATCCTTATGGTGAACTTTAAGCAGTATAGATAGGTGTGTCCTAAAGACATGATGTGCTGACTTTACCTGCTGTTTGTCCGAAATCCTACTGTAAGTGCCAAAAGCACTCACCTGGCCAACAAGAGGGGGGAAGGGCTGAGAGTATTGAATTAAAATCCGCAAGAAAACGACCCTTCTACTGATTCAGTACAAGCAAGAGCACAGAATCGGCGAGGCTGATATGGACTGACTGCTCATAGCAAGCAGTGGAAGGGGCACACTGCTAACCAGGCCCACATATACTGGATTGGATGGTACTCATCACAGGCTGGACCTTGCTCTCCAGCTTGGGAGTCTCCAGTGATTGCAAGTCTGCTGTTGTGTTGGATGGTTTTCCTCTAGAAATATTGGCTCGTTTTACCACTTCTAGTTTTCAGGCATTTCTGACAGAAGGCCATTTTGCTGTCTGTGTGCAGCAGACCGACACATGCAAGCTTTATACACTGCCGTAATGCATGGAAATGCAAATGGGCTAAAATGAGATTTTGTCAAATGAATCCTAAATACAGTTACCAAATGACGTGTAATCTATATCTGAAGCTTGTAAAGCGCATTCAGTCGAATATGGCAATTGCAGCACAAATCCTGGGATGCCGGTGATCGACCCATTTTTCTCATCCGACTAATATTATCCAGTCCAGATTATGTTTTGGGGGCGAGGAATCACAAGTTTAACAGACTGCTTTGAATTTATTGCAACATTGTAATTCTCTGCCATGCGAAGCAAAAGTGTGCTGTCCTAACTACTCCCGGGCTAGATTGGTTTTAAACCATCTTTTCTTACTCGAAGTTGATTAATTGCCTTCCACATATCCTTGATTCATTCTTTTGGTGGCCTAGTCTTCCATGCCTCACTCTTTTCATTTCACAAACAAGTTCTTTAAGGTTCGGGGGGGGGGGGGGTTAGAATGAAAGGAGCAAGGGCGTGTATCCCCTCTATAAAAGTCTTGCTGTTCCGCTTTTAGGAGTAAAGGTCAGCAGTACAGCTCCCTTCACGAGCGCTTTTCTGGATCACCCTCCCAGCTTCCTCTTTTATGACCTTGTGTGCTGCTGTCCCTGTCGATCTTATTTCATCTTATGTGGCTGCATGGTTCATTCTCTAAAAGGTGGTGTTGTTTTTTTCATTTAATAATTTCCCCTGGAACGTTTCCTCATTGCTGCGCTGTATAACACTTGTTTATTTCTTTGTTTGCAAGTCAATCTTATCTCCAGTTAAGTGCTAACTGTTGACATCTGTTGTGACCCGCAGGTCACAAGTTGGAACGAGGGCAAGGCCAGATCTGCTTTACATCTTTGCAAGATCGACAAGTGGAGTACCATTACATTGTGTAAAAAACAACCTATGGTTTATAGTGCTCTGGGAGTTCAAAACTGTGGTATGAAGCACCTTTTAAAAGTAAAGTTATTTTCTCACGGACGGTGCTTCTCAGGTAATGGGAGCATGGATGACAGAAGCACTGAATGAAGTAGCGCCATGGACCACAATAAATACTAAGAGGGCGAAGGCATCAGCACCATGGTTCAATGAGACATTAATAAAAGCCAAACAAAAGTGTAAACCGTTCTAACGCAGATGGCGTAAGAAAATTTACCAAAATTTAGGACGAGTATAAAATAGAACAAAAAATATAGTACACATTGATAAAAAAAAACTTGCTGTGACTTCTATACCGGAAAGATTGAAAGGGCAAAAAACTCCTTAAAAGAAATGTTCGCCCTACTAAAATCCCTAGTCAACTGACAAATTAACGGAGCCACCTATTACCACGGAGGAGTCCTGCAATAAAATTGCTGAATTCTTTGCAGGGAAAGTGGCAAAGATTTACGACACCTTTCCCATGGAAGCTCGTCAGGGCAGAAGCAATGAATGCACTTGGGTACAGTATTTAAGGGAGAAACCCTAGATGATTTTAAGGTGCTAGAGCCAGATGAGATGAGGAAGCTAGCTAGATGAACAGCTCGCCCAGAATTGCTGATGCAGGGAGATAATCACATTATGCCATTCATCTCGGAGCTCATCAATCGCTCCTTCCAATTGGGAGAAGTCCCCTAGAAATGGAAGCAAGCCATGGTCTGCCCACTGAGGAAAAAAAACGCAAACAGACCAGTAGGTGCTAGAGAACCTTCTCCCCATCTCGCTTCTACCCTTTTTTTGCAAAAATTGCAGAAAAAGTAGTAAATATACAGCTGCCAATCATATCGACAGAAACACCCTAATGCACACCTCGCAATCAGGTTTCCGAACTTCTCATTCTACTGAGACAGCTCTTCTTCTGGCTATGGAAACCCTAAGACAGCACGCGGACGAAGGACATACAGCTGCACTGATCCTGTTCGATCTCCGTGCAGCTTTTGACACTGTCTTCCATGGCCTCCTTCTCCAAAGATTAGAGATGTGTGGTGTTAGGGCATGGCCCTATGCTGGATGGTATCTTTCTTGTTGTCACAGGGTTTCCTGGTCACACAAGACGCACATACATCCAAGAGCTTTCCCCTTTTACAGGGAGTTCCCCATGGCTCAATTCTAAGCCCCACGTTGTTCAATTTATACATGGGGCAACTTGCTGATGTAGTGGAAGGTCATAAGGTGTCCATTGTATCTTACGCTGACGATACTCAGCTAATTATAACACTGTCCCAAAACCCAGAACACACTGCCCATCAATTTTCCCAATGCCTGGAGGAGGTAACAGCATGGATGTCCAATCATTGCCTGAAACTCAATGGCAGCAAAACCGAGGTGATGATAGTGGGAAGGACTCTATTTGTCTAGTCATCAGCATGGTGGCCTGAGATGCTTGGCCAACTTCCAACTCCTAAAACAGAAGTAAAAAATCTTGGAGTGTGGCTTGACTCCAAATGGACTTTTGAGAGTCGTATCTGGAAAGTCCCAGGTAAATTCTTCGGGACATTGAAGGTCTTAAGGAAGGTCCTCGACCAATTACCTGTCAATGCCAGGAAAACTATAGTTCATGCTGTGGTCACCTCTCAGATCGACTACGGAAATGTCCTATATTTAAGCTCCTCTAAAAAAGGCTAATGAAGCGGCAATCGATAAAAAACGCAGCAGCCTGCCTAGTGTTGAATCTCCCTAAAAGAATATCTTTAACAAAAGCCCTAGCAGAACTGCACTGGCTACCTGTGGAGAAAAGAATATTTTTCTAAACAATGTGCTACTGCCACCGAATCTTGGCTAAAAAAGGTCTACGGTACCTTCAAACTATGATAACAGCCTACACACCCAGCAGAAACCTGAGATCCGTAGGTAAAGCGCTGGCAAGTGTTCCAAGAATAAGGAAGGCTAGGATGGGTGTTTGGTCTTTTAGATACTTGGCAGCTAAGCATTGGAATATATCACCAGTTGATATAAGTACAGAGCCTGTGAAATGACCTTTCTTAAAAAAGCTGAAGACTTGGCTTTTCCCACCAGTAAATTAGAATACTCTCCAGAGACTCCTGATACTTACCCATGGGCCGAGTGTTTAATTGCTTTACTCTCAATCTTTTGCTATCTGAAAGTCAGCCACTAGCGCGAGGACACACCGGCGGTGTAACCATGTGCTCTATAAATGGATAAATAAATAAATATTATTGGGAGCTTCTGCTATGGGTATCCATCGCCATGCCCTTAGTATTCATGCAGGATTTCTGTATGAGGGAAGCAATGCTTGCAGATAGCTGAATCTCTCCCAATAACCCCAGACCAACTCTCACCTTCAGAAGAACAGTATTTATTTGTCTCCAGTTGAAAGCCAAACCTGAATATAAATAGCACATCAAGTTACACTGAATGAATAACCGAGAATATTTTCTAAAATTTAAAATAAAAATGAGCAAAGCAGTTGGTAACTAGAAAACATTGGGTTAAGATTTATGATCTGTACCAATGCAAGGATAAAATAGTCTGAAATTAAACCGTTGGATGTTTATTTCTAGCGAGATGGAGATTTAGCAGTTAGATTCAGGGCAAGATGTGTGTAAGAACTGGAGTAAACCAGAAGCTCAAGTTGTCTTCACGTTGTGTGCAAAATTTGGGGCATATCCCCACGCGTCTCACTGCTTTTGGGCATACAGAACTAAATTGGAGTAAGATTGTCAAGAATATTTTGTTGACATGAAATACCTAGGGACATGGACATACCAAAGGATTGTGTGAAGTTTGTAGTTGTTGAGGAAAGTGTGTGAAGGTTCTGTGAGAAGTTGAATGCCAACAAGGCTATCCTTGATAAATAGATTGACACCCAGTTAGCCTTTGAGAAGCAGACAGACGGCATGGCTGATTGTAAGAAATAAAGTGACACAAAGACATCCGGTGTTCTGAGATCAGGGACAGCCTGACCACAAGATGACTGCCTGCCAAAGTCTTGTGAGACTGCAGATTATATTGATGGTCTTTTATGAGACAATGGGGCGTCCCTCGTGGGGTGTGGAAAAAAATGCAATAACACAGCCTTCTGTTTAGATTGTATGTGTGCGGGCAGAAGGGTTGGATCTGACAGAAATTGTGATGCTTCATTATGTGTTTCATATTAAAATTGTCCTTAATGCATTGTAATGGAAGCACTCCACAGGAGTCGGAAGGATATGTAAACAACCAATAGCAAAAGGTGAAAAACTAATTCTCCTTTGACTCCCACAATTTGTATATGTATGTATATTTTAAATATATTAGACTAGCAAAAATAAATTATTTAGCGTAATTGATTTGGCAGCTAAGGGGACACACAAAAGGTGATGGGAGGATGCTTGCAATAAGTCTAACCACTCAAAATCGCTCAGAAAGGACCTTGGCTTGGCTGTCGGGCTGAACTGTTCCCGTTGGAGTAGGACCAAGACTGACTTGCATATGGCTAGGTCTAATCTGAGGTGGCAAGGTGGGCAAAAAAACTGATTGGCAGGGGTTACACTTATTGCAAACAGCCTCCCTTCACCTTTTGTGTGTTCGATGTACCCCCTTAAGTGACCATGGTATGCCCAGACGTGGGTCCTTTGCTCGCTACATCTGACTGAAGAGCCCCAAACAGAGCGAAAGCTGTCCTTTGTTGCTTGTGTTCGGTTCCGAGAGGGCCTGGCTTGGCAATTTGGGCTGGACTGTTCCCATTGGAGCAGGACCAAGACTGCTTTGCGTATGGCTGGGTCTAATCTGAGGTAGCATGGTGGGCCAAAGCATGATGAGTTGGCTTGCTACCCGTGATGTTTGCCAATGGTTAGACTTATTGCAAGCATCCTCCCATCGCCTTTTGTGTGTTTGGTGAGCTATAAATGATATCTTTGGACGTACAACTATGTTGAACCATAAGTAAAATAAACAAAAGAAAACTAGTTTTGGTCAAACAGTAATGCTGTGAGTAAGCCTTACTGAAAGTATTTTATCATTTGCTTATGAGGGAAGCCTTATAGGTCTCGGAGAAGTCTGAATAATAGGCTTGCTTTATTAGCGGTCACTATACTCCGAAACGGCAGATCTCACTTACAGATTCCCATTTACAAGGGAATTCTGAAGCAAGAGAGTTCTCAATTGAAACTGCCAATTATTCATTCTTGTTATTTTAGTCTGACGCTGAAGACACATTTCCCGTTGCTCAGACTTGCACGAAGCCAACTGTTACTTATATCTGCCTGTTATCGAAGTTCTTACCAATTACTGTCCTTATTTGAAACCTTGTACAAATCAACCAGCTCCAGGGGGCAATTGCTTTTTTGGTAAATTCAGGTTATTGAAAATACCATTAGTGTAGTACCCACAATAAAACAATTTTACCACACAGAAATAGTACAATACCATCAAGGCGAGGCTTCAAAATATTTATCATTTTGTTCATGCACGTAAGGATCAAAAATAACGTAATTCCCTAAAGTCAGCTTGTGGAGCACATTGGAAGAAAGGAACATAGAAAGTGAAAAAAACACCATGGAAAATCAGCAGATTAGCTCAATGAGGAGCCTGCTCCCGTCACACAACCCCTCCCCCGCCCAGTCCCGCTGAATAGGCTGTTTCCAAAACACCAAAGTTGGGGAGCCTCCACCTGATCAGGGACACTTCACACATTTGACTTTGAAGGAGCAGTATCTGTCTCAGTTTCACCCTTGATGCCAGCTAGGAAGGCCTTGGCTGCCTCCATACTGCATTATCAACCCAGAGTTTCAAACGAAATCCCAGGAATGCTGGAATGTTCAAATTGCTCAGCTATTTTTTCGCTCATAGAAAGGCGGACCAGGTCGCCAAATAGTGGTCAAAGCTGCTTTAGAGAGAACCCATCTTGTGTCCCACCCTGCCATGTAACTGCTACCCGGCCAATCACAAACCACCCTCCCTTTCTGTTGCGCCATTACGAAATGTGAGTTGAATTTTAGCAGTCTGTGTAATGTAATTCATTGAAATGTGGTTTCTTGATGAGATCTTAAGGTCAAGATAATAACATGAGCAATTTAGTCTTAGAAAGGCAGTTGTAGACTGTGTTTTAACATTCAAGGATAAAATACCAAATATTGCTTCCTGATGCAATTTCTTGGTTTTGTTGTTTGTGAAGGAAGGATGCTGAAGTGCATTTCCATCTTTTTAGTATGTTCCCTCTTAGGACAAAAACCAGTAACGAAAGGAGCACTCAGCATTTGTGTAATTATAATTCACTGCAGTCTTACTGATCAGAGAGTAGCCTTTCAGTGAGAGTGTGCCTTGAGTATAAGTGTTAAAAGCTTGTCAGAGTAAGGTTTTGGCTTTTGAAAGGTTTATAGTGTGCCTCCACCAAGCCCCACCCCGATGAGGGCGATGCAAAACACTACGCAGTTAAAAATGTATAAAACCCTTCGTCAGGGGGTCGTGGCCAAAATGGCGGAGTGAGCGGTCGCACATCCCGAGTGCTCCTCCAAGCCTGCCCAGCCCGGACAGTTAATCTTAGCACTTCTCTCCCCTTGAAGTTCTAGCAGGGGTAGCAGTGGCGGCTGGTGACATTTGAAAGTGGTGGGGCGGAAACTGATAATCATACTGTAGCGAGCGAGCGTAGCGAGCGAGCCCGAACCCCCTAAGGAGGGTTCGGGGGGAATTCCCCCCGAGAAAATTTTGAAAAAATAGTGGTAAAATGGTGCATTTTCAAGCAAATTTGAGAAAGCAGGAAGGTTAATAAAGCAATTGTGAAAGTGCAGGTATTACATTATTAAAGAGCTGTCATATAACATAGGTAGCTGCTTATTCAGTATAACCACAGAGCTTTATAACAGACTTCAAGATACAATGCTGAGAACCTCACAGATTGTTTTTATGTAAACTGCAAACAACAAAACAAACAACTTTTTTGATTTAAACTGCAAACACCAAAAGAACCAACTAAAGAGGTCACAAACGATCACCATTCAACATATTTACTTTTTGTATCTAAATTCAGCACGTCTGTCTTTAAGCGCAGCAAATTTTTCAATTACTTGAACGTTAAAGTCAGCAATATTTTGAACAAGCTTGCTCTCTATAGAGAGCATTGCCAACGCATTGAGTCTTTCCTGAAGCATGGTGTTCCTCAGGAATATCTTAATCCTCTTTAAGGCGGAAAAAGATTGTTCTGCCTCTGAGGTTATCATTGGAGTGGTAATTACTATTTTTAGTAAAGCTACTGTCTCTGTAAATGTCTTTTCCATATTAAGTTCATGAATTAAAGACAGCAAAGACCTGGCATCTTTGGCCTTCTGGTACACAGGCATTGAGTACATTACATGCTATTTCTCCCTGAGTGGCTGCAGCATTTCTTTATAAAAATACGTCCGTCCCCCTGACACTGCTGTTTTAGCTTCATGGACACGGTCAGGCCAACAGGACGCCTTGAATTGAATACTGTTACATTGGGTAGTAAAACAAGGTATTTACAGTGTAAAAAGACAGAAGTGTGATAAATTAAAGCACACTATTACGCGGATAAATCAGGCAGAATCAGTTATTTAACATAGCGCCACAAATATCAGGGATGAATTTGAGCTGATTAACAGAACACCCTGATCACTAGGGCATAACCTGCTGTTCAGCCATCCATTCGGCTAAATAATGCTTTATGGAATGTATTTCACAGACAGGCCAGATAAAAAACAACTCATTGCATCTGTGGTATTTAACATGACGCAGACAGCTAATTTTGAACCTACACAATTTTAGAGGGTATTGGAAGAATACACTAATATTTAGCTGAGTTTCCGGTCACATAGTGCAGAATATGCGCTATTTAACAGTACATCCGGAAGAATAAGGCACAAGGCTGCTCTTTTTAATAGCGGTACAAAAGTGGGTGGTGATGGATGGAACATCTGAATCAATCAAACACTCACACCCAGTCAAAAGATCTGGGTTTAATTCATCACCGTTCTTTAGCCCACTCTGCCACCCCAGTTCAGACATGGCTATATGCAAATCAGTCTGACCCTGTGCCTCATGGGAACAGTCCAGCCCGAACTGCCTAGCCGTGTCTTCCCTGGACCGGAAACAAGCTTCAGAGGACCGGTTTCTGGCATTCCAGCCTTCTTCAGCCAGGCTTGCTTGAATCCAGTGGCAAAGTGAGCAAGGGACTCACGTCTGAGCCTACCCTGCCACACTTATGGCGGCCAAAAGCGGTACAAAAGGGGGTGGTGATGGACGGAACATCTGAATCTTTTTAATAGGACATTATGATACATAGATGCTACTATTTTAAGGGGTAATTGGGTGTCAGGAATGGATGCGTCATGTTTATGTGGATTTTAAGTGCTACGCATTATGCAATTACTTATACCAGTTGCCGTCAGTCTACTTATCAGCTGGCTGCTGAGGATTTCTTGGAGTGCACTGTCCGCTCAATCCCAAATGGAAGGCGTACCGAGCCACTGGAATTATGCCACAATGGAAGGATGACAAAATTGTCCGGCAAGAAAAGTCAAATAATGCGGAAAACTGTGGCACAAATCATGGCAGCAATAGTTTGCTATTGTAAAGCAAATTAGAAATGTCAGAGCAAATTTAGGACCTTGCTTGTACTAGTTTAAGACCCAAAATTCGTCCAGCGGCCCTTTGCACTGGGGTGACTGCTACAGAAGGCCATTATTGTTAGTATGTTAGGCCATAGAGTGAGAATTATTTTCACCAGATTCAGTTAATGTTACGCCCTGTATTCATTTTCACCATGGCTTATGCGTTCCTTGGGATAAGCAAAATAACATGTATACACTGCACCGTTTGTATGGCATGCACACCCTAACAAATGAACTGTCGACAGGGACGTCGGTAACACACGCCACAGGTACTCACGCCATCGACCTTGAAAGGATGAAAGGCAGCCGCAGCCTCATCCGTGACTCAAATCTGGGCGGCCCTTCAAACCATGCCCTAACTAGCACGCACCTGAGCCAATAGAGCAGTGGTTTTGCCTGTGGAACTCAACAGCACCACATGGCTACGCGTGCTCAAATGAGGCTTATTACAAATAATAAAAATGATGGTGAGAGCTGGTAAATTTAGAAGTCTGATGTCTGAAAATTAGAAAGGTCTTTCACCACGATGGAGAGTCAGACCAGAAGCCACCAGTTTTCCGCCATTGTCACGGAGCAGTGTGCAATAAACACCATCTGGTACCTTTAGGTAGTGACGTGCGCTGTGAGCCTGTCCCATCCTGGCCATTTGTAATTGTTACCACATAGCAAGACTCGACTCGGTATGAATGTGAGATTATGAAAAAAACTGTTCGTAGCGCATGAAACATGTTTGCCTTTAAAGTATGTGGATTTTTTAAAAAGGTATTAGCTACGTGTAATAATGGGCGGCGGTCGTGTGCACTTGAAAGTGGTGTATGTAAAAAGTATGCGTGCAGTGTGAAGATGTGCGAAAGAGGCGTGAGCGGCTAAAAGATGTGCGTTTTAGGTGAGTTAAGTTTATGTGTGAAATTGGTGTGAACGCCCGGGATCATACGTGAAAGAGGTGTGTGCAAAGTCGCGAGAAAGAAACAAGGGCGAATCATGTCATTGATGAATGGTTTCTCATCTATCCAAATTCAGCAATGTTCTCAGGTAGAAAGGCACTGTGAGACACATAATGAAACTGAATATGCTATGCCTCTTGTCTTCCCTATATTCATGTTCAACAAACCCCGACCTTGGTTTTCAGTCAAACTGGGGCTATAGAAACCATTGCAATAGCATTAAACTCATTTAAAAAACATAGTGGCACTGTGAGGCGAAACAGCAGCTGCCATTATACCAGGTGGACGGTCCCCATTCATCATCAGTGCAGGAGGATTAGCATTTTTAATTGGAGCTCAGCTGCTCACATCAGAAGTCACTGATCAACACACAGTTCAATCTCTATGCAGTGCATTGCCTCAGCTGATGGTGAGTGGCAGGTGTATTGTATGCCTATCCAGAAACCCGAAGAGGGACAGTATAACGGTTTGCAAGCAAATGGCAGGGCGCAAACGTTGTGGACTTCTTGAGTGGGAAACGGCCAGGCTCGTTTGGGCTCTAAGGGCCAAGAGGACTTCGACCTGAGCCAGAGCCAGGCATCTGGTTCAAGCTTTCACTGCTCACCCACCTCTGACGTGGGCCTGTTTATAGCTTGGTGACCCATTATGGAATCCTTTCCTTGATACTACCACGATAATCGCATGTAGCAAGAGTAAATAAATGAACCCTTCGACACCTTGAAAAGCTTTTCTGTATAAGTTCAAAACGACTCTGCGTTACAAATAAGGGCCACATATCAGCGATCTGATTCACTGATTTTACTAAGGTGCCAGGCCCTATTTTCTGTCCCAATCTGTCCTTGGCTAAAGCAGTTACCGTGAGAAAGGGGTCCTTTTATAAACAACAGTCCAAACACTTGAAATGTGGGCATTGTAACAGTAATTGACACCAGTTTAATTAATACCCAGATAGCATTCTTTTTATTTCTTGGATGTTTTTGCTCAGCCCAATCTGAGCTGTGAAATCAATCCTGTGCTTTCAAAAAGAGAACCCTGAAATCCCCAAGTTCAATTGCCGTATGTCTGGGAGCTGTTCAGCTCTCCATGCAGAAGGTTTCGGCTTTCGCCCTACATTCAGATCCTGTTTCATCAGTCCGACAAATTGGTTAAGTAGTCAATAGAGCGTCCCCGCACAATTATCATAGGCTTTTCAAAAGTGCTCCTGATTGCAGTTTGCAAGCCTGGTAATGGCATGGGTTTACCACTCTAGTGGAATAGATCTATTAACAGCCTTATGATCAAATGGGCTCAGGCAAACTTTACAGAAATGAAAAGCTGAGAGTGGAACTTTTCCATGCGTCCAAGGGCATTCAGTGGATATAGGGCTCAGATTGTAACAATCAGAGCCTTTCACCTCTGCCGTCTTCGGATCTTAGCTTGATATTGGCCCCAAAACTGAACACCCAGAGCCCCCTTAAGCACTTGACCCTCAGACTACTGCAGTCGAGTAGTCCAAGTCGAATTATGCAGCAAGGGAAAGAAAATTAGGAGATATGCTTTGAGATTACAGAGATATTATCGAACAATTTCGAAGACATTATCATCTCACTACTTACATTTAGGATGCAATAGACCCTATTCAAATTTTTTTGGGGGCATATTGACAAGGGCTTTATCTCAGCTTTTTTGGATTCAAAAGCCAAAAAAGCTGAGATAATCTTGTTGCACTATTTGCAAGCCGGTGTTAACATGCATTAGCGCATGTTAGCAGCCGTTTTGCCGATGCCTCGCTTTACAACTCTAATGAGATGCAAAGTGAGCGTGACTTGGCGTACCCCTGATGGACTACCTTGTAAATTATCGCGAAATGCACAGCACGATATTTACAAGGTGGCCGCAGGATTTTAGCAGACGTTAGTTTTTGGCGAAAACCTCGTTTTTTGCCAAAAAGTATAGTCTGCTAAAATCCTGACTGTTCAATGGAAAACACCGCTACCGCAGGAATAATTATCCCATTGCGCTATGCGTTGTTGATACAGTGCTAGCATGGCGATAATTTCCTGCGATACCCTGCGATAAAAAATCTATCGCTAAGCGCGGGCAGCGATAATTATCTCTGGCTGTTGATAATATGCCCCTTTGTAGGGAAATTTTTATGATTTTATCGTGCACTGAAACACAAAAGCCCATTATATTAGCACTGTCCTTTACGTTCTACATTCCAAAGTAAAATCTTCTAAGTAAAAATGTAAAACATATACAGTGTTGAAGTCAGCCGAAAACAGACCAGCAGCATGCGCATACTACTAAAAATGTATGGTGTATTACATTTACACTGTGCATCCCAACTATGTCCTAAAGCTTGTTTTCAGTTCTAGGTTTACCATGCGTTCACACCCCAGGGTCGCTTTCCATTAGAAACACCCACGCTATACTACGTGTCATATTTATTATGTACGGGTTTCACAAACAAATACTATTTGATTTAAAAAATGGGACTTTACAAAATGATGAAACATTGGAGAAATTATTCTACAGTCTGAGTGCCCTCTCGCATTACACTTTGCGTTCAGAAAGAAAACATGCATTTATCTCTTGATAAGTGATAAGTGAAACAAAACAGAGAACAGTATTTCCACTTTTTGGAATGAAATCTACGGGCTTCAGGCTGTTTGCTGTTGCAGACAGAAGCCCGTCACCAAACTATCAAAGGGGGATGCCAGCACCAAGTTGGCACCTCCTTAAATGTCCGAATCAACGGTTGCCAGAGCAGCCAACTTCCAAATTTCCCGGAGGGGGCTGAGATGTAAGGTGCAACCTTTGAACCCTGTAACATCATCTGAAGTGACTTTACCACGTCAAATTAGTAACTCCTTGACTCCTAGAGTGCACACAATCAAAACGCACACACACTCGAACACACAAATCCACTCTAAAATCACAGTATAACCAAAGCACAGAATTTCTATCTGTATTTATTAAATGTAAATTATTTAATCCGCTGCTGTCTCCACAATGCCTCGCAAGGATCCGCTCCGCAGACAGTGTCAGCAAAGGAGAACCTGAAGCACTCTCTCTCCATCCTGTGAACTGCTTTATAACAAGCTTTCACATAGGCTTCAGATTGTCTGAGGAATGCCAGCCTGACTAGCGCCGCACGAGCAAACCCCGGACAGCAGATCAAGGCACATAAGTCTGTCTCTCATTTCAATCAATTATGTGTTTAATTTTGGACGTTGGACCACAAGCACCGCACGACTCAGAGCAGACCCCGGACAGCAGATCAAGGCACATGATACAGATTAAAGTGCGTGTCGTCCCCATGGCTTCGTTATCAGTGCGCTGGCGGCACAGGAAAAACTTACGTGGTGGTGGTGGACGGCGCGAAACTCTGCACCAAGCGGTCCGGAACCGACCGTCCGTAGTAGGCAGGCAGGCCGCAGGCACACTGTGGAAATGGCCAATCACCTCGACATGACTGGAATAGCCATATGGTGATTGGCCATACAGTGCAGCCCCTCTGAAGAGCAGCCTACACCCACGCGCGGCACCATCCTGCTGCAGCAGCCAATCCTGGCGCAGCGTTACCAGCAACACTGCGCCAGGATTGGCCCACGAGCAGGATACTATCTGCCCATTAGGCGACCAGGGCCCCCTGGTCCCTGCCTGGCAGACTGTATCTCGAGTGCTATAGAGGGAGGGGGAGGGAGGGGGGGGGGGGGAAGGTCTAACCCAGTATGCGCCTGCGCTGGCACGTCTAAATTTGTGCTACTCCTGGATTCCCCATGCGCACCATTGTTGCGCTGTCTATTCCGGAGTCTCTGACTGCTCTGCCTGTCACTCTCTCCCACAGCCCCGCCCCCCACGGCCCACTTTCATATACAATGCCCGATTCTGTCGGGCTTTTCTCGGCAGGTAACGCCGCGCAGTGCGCTCAGATGAGAGTGAGTGACTGAGATGCATTTTTTAAAAAGCCCATGTGTGGCAGACAGTGCGGGGTCGTCCATGGCTAGTGGGGCAACGCCCCAACGCCCCCAATGGACGGACCGCCACTGAGGGGTAGTAGTCAGAGGTGCAACCCCAGACGGCTTGGGGAGCCGAAGCAATCGCGCCTTGAACGACAGCAACAGTACCTTGGCAGAGCCGGCGCAGGCGGGGTGAGGAGACGGAGGCTGCGGGCACTAGCGGCAAATAGACGGAAGCCCCGGCGGGGTCTGTGGAGGGCCTCGGAGGCAGCGCTGACACCTACATCGCCTGTCGCGGCACTCGGTGACCCCGCAGCTGCCCCGGAGAGGCTGAGGCCGGAGACGGGAGCGGTACGAGGCTCTGACGGCCGTGGCGCACCCAGGCGCGGGTGGCGCCAAATCGAGGCCGGGGACGCGGCCTAGTGCCATGTGAGATCGGGCCGGCCCATAACGAGTTGCTCCACGGGCGGGCCCGCGATACGTCAACTGGGGCTCCGGGGCGCACGGCCAGTCAGCTGAGCGGCGCCCTGCAGGGGAGACGTTAGCGGCGCCCGGAGGGAGAGATCCGGGCCCTGCGGCCACTACAGACCGCCCGACCTCTGCAGTAACTCAACAGCAGACCCACGCCGGACAGCCCGCGGCGTCTGCGTCTAGGGCGCTCCAGATCTCCGGCGGCGCCAAAATCGAGGTCGGGGTCGCGGCCTGGTGCCGGAGGTGGTCGGGCCTTTGCATGGGGTGCGGCCTGATGAGCGGGCCTTCACCGCGTGGATAAGACACGGGAGGTGTAGTGGCGGAGTGACCCGCCCGTGACGATTCGCCCCCCCCCTCCCCCCAGCAGCACAGAGGCGAGGAGGGCCTCGAGGTCACCGAAGGGTAAAGCCAGAAACCGACGCCGACCCGAGAGGCCTACGCCACATGGAGAGAGGACAGCACCCTCCGACCGGACACGCTAAGAGCCCTATTATCCACGGGCTCGGAGCAAAGTTGAGGTGAGGCGCAGCGGGGGGAGCGACAGCTTGGGTGACAGACCCTACATCGACGATACGGGCCGGAGACCAGGGGGTGCCCACCTGCAAAAACCCACACCCCCCGCCAGCAACACCAGACGCCCCGGGGGGACCAAGCGCCGGATACCCCGGTAGAGACTGACAATAGCGGCCGCAAAGACCCTATCACAAACAGCGGAGAGACTGGTGGTCACAGGGGACCGATCCGGGGACCAGGGCCGGAGCTCAAACACCGGAGTGAGCTGTGCCCCCTCGGGAAGTGCCCCATGGCGGGCCAACGCAAGAAGGGGGAGCATGCGATGTTGAACAAAGGACAGACAAAGGTAGACAGGGGACTGGCATCCCCGGGGGCGTCCAAGCAGACTACTGACTCCACAGAGGGCGAGGTGCCCATAACTAAATCCTTCCTTGAGGCTCTTTTTAACTCTCTTCAGGATGACTTTCACGCACTAAAACAAGAAGTCGCCGGGGAAGTCCGTGAGATCAGAAAGGAGGTGGATGGCCTAGGAGAATGGGTGGCCGCCATAGAGGAAACGGACCACACTCGTAGTGAAGAAGTGGAGCAGCTACAGCAGGAGGTATTGCGCCTGAAGGAGCAGCACATAGACCTCCAAGCCCATGCGGAAGATTTGGAGAACAGGTCCAGGCGGAACAACATAAGGGTCAGAGGGGTGCCATCAAAAGAAGAAGGGTCGGACGCGGCCAGTTACCTGCAGACCCTCTTCCGGGAGAACCTAAGGGAATCGACCAACTTTGAAATTAGAATTGATAGGGCGCATAGAGTGGGACCGGCTCGCCGGTCGACCGGCCCTCCCCCAGACATTTTAGCTTTTCTGCCAGACTTTCCCCTCAAGGAGCGCATCCTTACAGAAGCTCGAAAGCAGCAGCCCCTGAGGTTCCGCGATCACCCGGTGGCGCTCTATCAAGATTTGTCAGCAATCACGCTTCAAAAAACGCAAAGCTTTTAAAGTCGTCACGGACTTCCTGAGAAGTAAAGAGGTTCCCTACTCCTGGGGTCACCCATTCCGCCTCATCTTTAAATGGGATAGCGCTCAGCACCAACTGCGCTCCCTTCAGGAGACGTGCGCCTTGCTTGGCATCGACCAGAAGGAGGAGTGCCCACCACTTAAAGCCTCCCGGAAACCCACCGGGGATGGATGGCAGCAAGTCACCAGGCGACGGTCATCACCGCCGAATTTGAAGCCAGACGCACTGACCATTAAGAGAGAGATGGTCAATGCCATTCAAGAGGTTGTCAAGGACACTGCATCTGCAGATTGAGCATCTTCAAGGGGGGAGTTTGTTACAGCTTTGTTCTAGCATGGGTCCGGGGGGACGGATGGAGGGGCGATGGGCAGCAATGTGACAGCGTGTTTTGTAAGTACTTTACCACAGCCCTGCGCTGCGGATGGGCAGGACTGGGACAATGCCGTTTTTCTGGGACATGGAGTTGGGGTTCGGGAGGGGGGAGTAGGGGAGGATTGGGACAAGTTGGGGTAGAGGCTGGGACGAGGGGTGGGGAATGGGGGCAGATGGGGAGGGGAGTTGCAGTCGGGGGATCTGGGAAGGGAGGGGAGGGGGAGGGGATCAGGAGGGGTAGGGGAGGCGGGGAGGGTGGGTAGTCCAGTGCTCCATTTTTGTCTCTTTACTCTAGGTCTCATTCCCGCACAGGCCGATAGGCGTCATCTGGGGAACCCTTTTCCTCCTCCCTGCCAGAGGTCACCTGACCGACTACGCAACCATGCCCTATTCCACTCCACACGATGACGCCCAACACCCTTAAGATACTGACCCTAAATGTGCGGGGTCTTAATAACCCGGTCAAGAGACGGGCGGTCCTTTCCTACTTGGAAAACGCGCAAGCGGACATTTGTCTGCTTCAGGAGACACACCTGTTAGCTCGAGATTGCCATAGACTCCGTTCACGCAAATTCCCGGGACAATACTTCTCTTCTGGCCCTACTAAAACTGCAGGGGTGGCGATTCTGGTGGCACGACACTTCAAGGGAGAAGTCCTTCATAAGAGTGCGGAACTGCGAGGCAGACTGCTGGCATAGCGCGTTGCTTTGGGCGGCCTCACGTTCACGATTGGCTCCTTGTACTGCCCCAACGAGGGCCAGGAACATTTCCTTCACTCAGCCCTCACCGACGTCACAGCCACATCCGATAGGCATATCATACTGGGAGGAGACATGAATATGGTCTTTGACTCGGTCCTTGACCGGTCAGGCCTACGCACTCACCAGGCAGGGACACTATCCTCCACTTGCACAGAGAGACTGAAAGACCTCGACCTTCATGATCTGTGGCGCCTAAGCCATCCACACGAGAGGGAGTGCTCCTACTATTCCAACGCACACAAAACATATGCCCGATTAGATCACTTTTTAGCTACAGGACCGGTGTGCACTCTTGCTACATCTACAGACATGGGGGTCATTTCGCTGCCAGACCACGCACCAGTCATCACAACACTCGCCCTACCACCTGCATCATACCCCCCTAGAGTGTGGCGACTCCGCGATACACTACTACACAGGAAAGACGTAGCAAAACATATTCAGACCGCTATACAAGATTACCTGACCCACAATGCCAACTCAGACACCACTCTCGCGACTCAATGGGCTGCCTTGAAGGCAGTACTCCGCGGGGAATTTATTGCTTTCTCCTCCGCGGAAAACCGAGCTAGGCAAGACAAGCGGGACGAGCTTACTCAAAGGGTGCATGAATTAGAACAAATGCACCAACGGACTGGGGCCCCCAGAATCTGGAAGCAACTTAAGGTGGCATGGCAACTTCTAGCGGCTCTGGATATGGACCGCGCAGAATACGCTGCACTGAGACTCAAACACGCCTATTATACCGGTGGAGATAGATGCTGGCCAATCGGTTGCGGGTGGCGCGGCAACAACAGAAAGTCAAGGAGATATCCCGGCCGGACGGGTCCAAAGTGTCGGACGATGCGCAGATTGCGGAGACATTCCGCGATTTCTATGCCAAGCTATACTCCGGCGGCCCCCCGAATGTGCTGGCCGCGGCGCATTACTTCGCCTCGGGCACGCTCCCTTCCCCCGGTACAGACGGAGTATCTGGAGAGGGATATCCGCATTGAGGAGGTGGTTGCCGCTATTGCCCGGCTCAAAGTAGGGAAAGCACCAGGGCTGGACATTTTTTCCGCAATTTTTTTATAAGACCTTCTGCACCACTCTGGCCCCACTCCTCATCCGCCTTTTTAATACCTTCAACCTGGGAAGGACAGGACTAAATGCAGAGCCTACAGGCCGATCTCGCTCCTCAACGTCGACCTCAAACTATATACCGGCATTCTAGCGGCACGTCTAGCCTCCTATCTACCAGGCCTCGTTGACCCAGATCAGGCGGGCTTTATCCCCGAACGGCAGACAGTGGATAACCCCAAAAGGGTGGTCCACTTGATCAAAAAAGCCTCCCGCATACCGGGGGAGCGTATGATGCTGGCAGTCGACACCGAGAAAGCGTTCGACCGAGTACACTGGCCCTATCTAGAACTGGTTCTGGCCAAGGGTGGGATTGGGGAGAAGTTCTGTACCCTTATCTTTAATTGTTATAGATCCCCCACCGCAGTGGTGCGGGTTAATGGCTACAGCTCGACCGGTTTTGCGATTAAGAGCGGGACGAGGCAGGGATGCCCGCTGTCGCCCCTTCTATTTGCCCTATACATGAAACCACTCGCTCAAAGGATACGTCAAAACCAGGACGCAACCGTAATAAAGTTCAGCAGCAATACACATACCATCAGTCTCTACGCTGATGACATACTGATCTCCCTAGATCACACACGCTCTGCTCTTCCGGCCTGCATTGCCGAGCTTGACGCCTTTGCTGCGGTGGCTGGGTTTAAAATGAACACAGATAAGTCCACTGATTTGGACTTGTCCCTCTCCGCTTCCACCAGGGCTTTTCTACAGAACCTCCTCCCCATTCAGTGGGCATCTGATACTGTTCCCTATTTGGGGATTCAGCTCGCCCCTACACTCGCCAGCATGACGGTGGCGAACTACGCTACCCTCCGCAAGCGGATCCGGGAGGAACTGAACCGCTGGAGACATCTTCATCTCTCCTGGCTGGGAAGAATAGCTGCGGTCAAAATGACCATCCTGCCACAAATCCTCTACCTTTTCCGGGCCCTGCCGCTGCGACCTCCCACTGGATGGATTCGGCAAACACAGGCGGACCTAGCCCAGTTTATCTGGCAAGGCCGGAGGCCCAGATTGAAGAGGACGATTGCCATGCTGGCCCCGGAGGCCGGAGGGCTGGGCATCCCTGATCTGCATAAATATTACCAGGTGGTGCAGCTACGTTATTTAGTAGAGTGGAGCAGGTGGGAATCTGAAAAGCACTGGCACTTTCAGGACCAGGCGGTGGCAGGACATCCACTACAGGAGATCCCCTTCCTTCCGAAGACGCACAGGCCGGCAAACCTCTACGCTTCCCATGTTACCCGGGTCCCCCTGGAGGTCTGGGATGCTACCAATAGCACCCAAGAACTGACCACGTTTCCCTCCCCGCTTACACCACTGGTGGACAACCCGGACTTTACCCCGGGTATGGAGAAAGGTACTTTTGCGCACTGCCGCCCAGCGGGCTGCCGGATCTTATATCATGTCTACGGCCCGGACGGGGTGCTCCCTTTTCCACTCTTCAGACAGGAATACGGCTTCCCCGAGTCAGATACCTCCGGGTGAGGCACTGGTTGCTACAACTGCAAGTCCAGGAGACCGCGGAGAGACGTCTCACACTATATGAACGGTGGCTAATATCGCGCACCTCCGACACCAAACTTATCTTGGACATCTATAAGATGATCCAGACACCACCTACACACATCCACAATCCAGGCGGAGAACGTTGGGAGAGGGAGCTGGGCAGGGCCCTCAGCCACAAAGAATGGGGAGGGATTTCTTACAGAGCGCGTCATTCTGCGTATCATACGGGGCTCAATGAGGCATTCACGAAAATCACCGCATATTGGTATTACACCCCGTGGCGGTTGCATGAGATGGATCACACCAAGGATAGGCTCTGTTGGAGAGGTTGTGGCCAAGTAGGCAACCTGGTACACTTATTATGGGAATGCCCGCACCTCCAATCATATTGGACGCACATACTCGACGAAGTAGATAACCATTTCAAAACTGGCATACCACGCTTCCCCGCATACGTTATGCTGGGTCTCCCCAACGCATTGACATATCCATTGCGTTCTCGTAGGGGACGCCAAATAGCCATTGCATTAGGGTCAGCGCTGCAAAATATCCTCACACATTGGCGCACCACCACAATTCCCTCCACCACATGTTGGCTTCACAGGATATGGCACGTGCTGGGTATGGAAAAATTGTCCCTCACTTTGGCAGGGGATAGAGACCAATTTGAAGAACTTTGGCAGCCATTTCGATCCCTGCTGCTTACGGAATTCACAGAAATCACATGTCCCCGTTACCTTCGTTTATTGCGTCTTACTGAGCCAACGACCACAGACCCTTAAGACGCTCGCCACTGGCAGGACTTCACCGGCCTGGGAATTCAGTCAGCTGGGAGATGATATGAGCACTGGACGGGGGCCGGGTGGGGGTGGGGGAGGGGCTCAGGGAGGGAGGGGGTGGGGTTTGAGAGGGGGGGGAGTTTTCTTTGGGTAGTTACTAAATATGATGTTGCATATTGCTGCTTTCTCCCAGACAGGTCGGACTTTGATAATAACGCCAGGGCCTTTTTGTGCTTTTCGATCTCCTTATTGGGCCCTATGGGCATCGACCTGTATGGTAATTGTGAACAATGTACCTTGTTGCACTGTCTTTCAATAAAAAGATTTAAACCTAAAACCCTTCATCAGTGGGAAATAAAACTTGTAATATACCAGTACCATTAGAACACAGTAATTACTGTGGAAAGGCCATGCAAAATGCAAAGGTTTGTGCTTGCGTCCAGTCCAAGGTGGGATTTGTGGCAGGCCACTCAGTCTGAAATAGCATTCCTTAGCTTCAGTGCTGTTCTCTATAAGGATTGCCTACTTATCCTGAACGTCTGTGGATTAGACCTTGGTTGAAAAGTAAGTCTGATGTCTCTTACAACTTTACATTTTGAGAACCCCATTGTCCTTAAAACACTACACCTACTGTACCAACTGGTTCCCACACAGGCCGTACCATGAATCTCCACACTCTCAACCATGCACTATAAACTGAAATCTTACCAGTACCTAATTTGTAAAAGTATAAGTACCGGGGTCCAAAGTATTGCTCAGAAGCACGCGGCCAGCGCTATCCAAAGGTGTGGTGCAGAATAATAAGGATGCATAGGTATGACGCCCCCTCGTGCTTCTTTAATCCACCACCAGACACTCCGTGCTTTTTTATCACACGCTTGAATGTTCTTTTTCATCCCTGCGTTTTCCTTTTGTCACTGTTTTTCCTGTCCTTCTCTTTCCCCTTTTGTGTTTTTTAGGTGAAGCTTAACACAATAATAATAATTTATACAGCGCAAGCATGTCACCCATTAAGAGTTTCAAGGTACTGGGGGCCGTCTGGGGGATTAAGTGAGCTATTGCCCAGAGTCACATGGTGTTGAGTTGAGCTGCACCCAGCGCCATGATCGAACCTCGAGCCTCGTGGTCTGGAGTCAGCAGCACTGGGCGCTGCGACACACCTCTCGCCCATATTGTGGCCTTCCAAAAAACGAAGCAGGGCTTCGAGCCCACCCATTGCTTACCACTGGCTTGTTTTATTGTCGCTCTTATTTGCTTGTTTTGTGTTCACGGACTTCCTTGTTTCTGCCTATCCAAGTGTGATTTTCTGTCCCATGAAGCATGGCCTCCTTGCCATCTTTGATTGGCTGTCTTCTTTCTGTGCTTCCACTGCTGTCTTTGAGGAAACTACTCTTTTCTTTTTGTAAAGCACTCCAGGAGAGTGCATGTGTTTTCCAGCTGTCTCCCTTGTGCTTTTTCTCCCTAGGCACCCACTTGTGGGTATTTGCTTTTATCATCTGCCACTGACCTTGATCCATGACCTGCAGAATCTGCACTGTCAAGTCAAATACCTCTGCCAATGCAAGCTCTTCGTTCTGTAACAGGCCAGCAACTGGCGACGTAACTTGTAGTTTGCAATTTCCTAAAATGTGTAGATTGGTGCCTTTTTCCCAGTGTAAGAGGTATTTTGAGTACCACTCCAATTGCAGGCGATCAACTTGAATTCAGTTAATGTTGTAGAAATGGTAGTCCTGGTTCCCACATCTCCTGAATGGGCTTGGCCAACATGTTTGTTAATGCTGTTAATTTGAAAGGCCCACAGGGGCCTTAAAAACAAATATAGGTCTGTACATTTATTTATCTTTTCACAATAAGTTTGGCTCTTGCTAATTGGGGCCATTGTAAATCACGTTGGTATGCATCTGCATGTGGTAGGTTAAATACCTTCACAGTAAAATTGCACTTAGGTTCATCTGTCAGAAAATGAAGTACAAATGGTGATTGGAAGTTATAAAAGCACACTTGTTGGTTGGCGCCTGATGTGCTCAATCCCCTGTAGTGCCCCATTTTTTAATACTATTTCTGCCCTGCATTTGTTGTTTAAGAGGCATGTTGTCAAACTGTGCAGAATGCTTTCTGGTCACATGTTCTCGTTTTCAAGCCGCCAGCTGCAACTTGTTTTCTTTTCTTTCAGACCTCAAAAGAAGAGATGGGGAACACAAGCAGTGAACGCGGTGGAATGGAGCGGCCAGGTGGGCAGAAGACCCCCCGGCGTGACAGTGGTGGGGGAGCCATAACCACAAAAGGGGATAGACCAAAAATCCTAATGGATAGCCCCGAAGATGCCGACATGTTCCAGTCTGAAGACGTCAAGGTAACCGAGTTGGTCAGCAACCTTATTTTTTCAGCACTAAGGAGTGCTGAGAGATCAGACTATAGCCTTCTGTGGTTTAATGTCTTTGCCTCGCAGTGGAAGTAATTTATGATGAACTACTCTTTAGATATTGGTGGTACCAATCCTGCTTTAAGCAAACTCCAAATGAGTACCCTTTGCTGTTCAACTGAGATCGTATGCTTGTTTCAAAGCATTGCTTCTGAACGCTTGTTCTCCAACACTTTACATTTCCTCCATATATTTGAAGAGGTGTGTTTCTCTATTTCTGTTAGCTGAAATAGCTTCGGTGCTGAGGTCTAGAGTGAGGAATGAAAGAAGAAAACGGAGGGAGAGAGGAAAGAAAAGGCAAGGACACACCAACTTTGTCAAACACAAAAAAAGACCACATTTTGTTACCCTTTTTGAATGTCAAATGTTTTTTTTTTCTTTTTTTAAATGTAATTTTTAATTATTATACAGTTGATCAAGATACACAGTAGTTGCATAGGTAACGTTTCCGTAGTTAGGCCTTACGCAGGAGACCAATTCTTTGATACATAATCAATTTTAACTAGTTCCACCCTTATGAAGAGCAAGGATAAGTCTAGCTTTCCCACCCATCTTTACCTCCCTCGAAAAAGCCTCAGGCATCCCTCCTGCCCCCCTCTAACAAATCTAATGTAACCCTATATTGCATCCAGTGGCCCCATATTTTTTCAAATGTCCGCATCGCACCTCTGTTGTTTTAAATTGTCTGTTCCGCCTTTTGGCACCAGTCCAAGTCTTACTCCCAGTCCTGTAACTTTGGGGGCCTACTTGCTCCCCAGAGTCGCACAATATTACGTTTTGCTACTACTGCTGCCACACCCATCCAGATACCCACCTTCCTCGGCCATTTTTCTTCTACTGACATTCCAAGTAACAGTCACTTAGCCTCTAGTGGTATTGGTATGCCCGTCACCTCTTTCAGCACCTTTTTGATTTTGGACCAATAGTTCTGTATGACTGGACAGGTCCATAGCACATGAACAAATGTACCCAGCTCCACACAACCTCTAGGACAGCTGGCCGACTACGCCGGCCCGATTTTAAACATCCTTGTCCTGGACATGTACGACCTATGAAGTATATGTAGCTGCACGAGTTGGAATCTAGCCCTTATCCTATTTCTCGCGGGCTCTGAATCGCTTCACTCCAATCTCAGTCGTCTATGTCCCCCAAGTCAACAGTCCATTCTTCGCGTAGCCCACCAAGACTGTGCGGCATATTGTTCATTATTTTCCTATCTGTCAGAGACACCGCTTTACTAGGCATTGGATCTAACAAGAGCCTATCGTCTAAAGGGGAGTAGTCCGGTACCATCTCCCCGTCAGGCAAGTGTTCTTTCAGAGCGTGTTGTATTTGTCTATACCGTAATATCTCTGTCGGTGCCAGCCCGAATTCATTTACTAATGTCTCAAAAGTAGCAAGTGCCCCTGACCGCCATATATCTCCTAGTTTCTCAATACCACTTACATGCCATTTCGTATACATTCTCAATTTCCCGACCACACTTAATAACTCACTATCCCATAATGGGGTTTCAGCCGTAAGCTTCCTATCCCATCTTATGCACCTGTTAGCTGCCTTCCAGGCCTGCAGGACCGCCATCATATGTGGCGGTGGCCGAACACGGCCCCTCCCTTTATATAGGAGTGCCAGATAATCTCTGCCTCCCATGGCCAGTCAGTCGACTCGATATGCTCGTTCATGCCTTTCCCCAAGCACACAGTTGTTTATCACCACCATTTGGGCTGCCCAATAGTAGGCTTTGAGGTTTGGAACGGCTAAGTCCCCGTCATACACCCCTCGCTGGAGTTTTGTGAGCGAGATTCACGCTGCCCGCCCATCCCACAACAGAGTTTTAAGGATACCATCTATTCTTCGCAAATATGGCTCAGGGATCTTAAATGGCGTATTTTGGAAAACGTACAAGAATCCCGGGAGCGTCATCATTTTGAAGTGGTCGGCTCTCCCCATCAGCGAAAGAGGGAGTGCGCGTCAGTGGCTCACGTCCGTCTGGAAGCAATCTATTTGGGGGACAATGTTGCACTCTAGAAACTGGGCTTCTGACCTTGTTATTTCAATGCCCAGATATTTAAATCCATCCATAGCTACCGGTGCTGGACAACTTCTCGGCAGGGACAGAGGGCCCTGGGACAACGGAAAGATCAAAGACTTGTCCCAGTTAATTTGGTAACCCGCATAGTTGCCAAATAGATTAAAAAAAGCAAGATTCGTGGAATGCACATACAGGGTTTGCTAACATATAACAGAATATTGTCAGCATACAGCGATATTTTCTCTTCCCAATTGTTCTCCACTGCTTGTCCCCGGATTAGTGGATCCCCCCGAACACCAGCGGTTCCAAAGCCAGGGTGAAAATCATAGGGGACAAGGGGCAACCCTATCTCGTACCCTTCATTAATTTTCTAGTACGTGACATTCAGCCATTTACCCTCACCCTGGCCGTTGGACCTTGATATAACAAATGCACCCATGCACAGAACTCTGACCCAAAGCCTAATCGTGGCAAGAGGGCAAAGAGGTAGCCCCACTCCACACTATCCAAGGCCATTCTGGCATCAAGGGATAGTACCGCTACATCTGCTGCCCCATATACCTTGGTCAAGTGGATTATCCTGTATAATCTTCTTAAATTTAGGCACATACTGGGCCTTGGGACGAAACCTGACTGATCCGGATGGATCACTGAGGGCAAAACTCCAGCCAGTCTATTCGCAAGGACAGTGGGCAAGACTTTGGGCTCCACGTTTAATAATGAGATGGGCCTGTACGATGTGCACTCTTTCGGTGGCTTCCCTTCTTTTGAGATTACCACTATAGTGGCTCTTCTCTGATCTTCTGGTAAGATTCCCACCTCTCTAGCCTCTAGAAACATTTTTAACAATTGTGGTGCCAGAATCTGAGCTGATCTCTTAAATTGCTCTACGGGCAACTCGTTAGGGCCCGTGGCCTCCCCTGATTGGAGATCACTTATCGGTCCTGCAGATCACTTATCGGTTCTGGTATTTCTTCCACGGTGATTTCGCCTTCCAACAGATCTGAATGCTCTTTAGTTAGAGTATTGAGGTTCATAATTGGGAGTAGTTCTACACACTCCTCCACTGACCAAGTGGATCTTGCTGTATATACCTCCTCATACAAAATCCACCAACACTACCGCTATGGCCTCGTCCCCAGTTAGCCCCACTCCATCCCGGTCAAGGATCTCCGTGACCCAGTTCCTTTCCCTATCCCTCTTCTCCAGCCAGGCAATTAACTTTGTAGCCTTGTTCCCGACCTCATAAACCCTGTGCTGCACTGCCAATGCATGGGCCCTGGCTGCCCCTGCTGATACCTTCCATAACTCCTGCTGTGCCAACTTTAGGTGGTGCGTCAGGGCTTCATCGTGTTCAACTTTTCCAGTCCATTCCGTTTCTATGCTTGTTACTTTCTGTTCAATCTCTCGGTATTTCTGCCTGTCCGCTTTCTTTTTTAACCCTACCAAAGCTTGGTATTGCCCTCTCACCACTGTCGTATATGCCTCCTAGAGTACACAGCTGAATTTAACTGATCCCTCGTTTTCCCGAAAATAATTATCTGTGCCCTCCCGTAATTTACCTACAAACTCTTTATCCTTCAGATGCCTAGGTTCTAGCCTAGGAGGCACAAGAGCCCTTGCTGTCTGCCCTCTGAACTAGGTAACCACCGGTGAGTGGTCTGAAATCCCTCTTGCTAGTTGATGTGTGTCTCTGGAGCTCCCCACATCTCTTCTTAAAGTAAACAAAGTCTATCAGAGAAAGGCTCCCATGTCTTGCCGACTAGTGCATGTATTGGCACGTCGCCCCATTATGGGCTCTCCAGAGGTCTGCCCATCCCAATGCTTCTGCTAGTCCTCTTAAAGGAGTCTCGGTGGTGGAGGCTTCCCTTCCTGGCCAAAGATCATCCGTTAGGGACATCACATCATTCATGTCTCCCCCTAAAATTAGTGTGTCCAATGGTAGCTCTAATAATTACGCCCCTAGTGCTATCCTTCTTTTACTTTGCATCATTGGTGGGACATAGACTGAGCCCAGGTTTAGCTTTTTCCCATCCCAACTTCCTGACTGGAACACCATTCTGCCTAACGTGTCCATCCATGTCTTTACTGGGACATATGTTGCTGTGACTCTGAGAAGGAAGCCCATCCCTTGCGATCCCGATGTGTATCCTGCATGAGCTATTAACTTCTATCCTCCACGTATTCAATGCTTTGTAGTGACACCCCTGCAAGTGCGTCTCCTGCAGTGGGACCACGTCTGGCTTATGTCTCTTGAGGAATTGAAGTACCAATGTACGCTTTATTTTGAAGCCTAAGCCATTTACATTCCACAACATGTTACTACAAACCCCTAAACTCCCCCCTCCCGCCACCCTGCACCTGTAACCCTGAACGAGTGTCAACTGATTTTGATGGTTCGAACAGAAGGAGGAAAACTGTTCAAAGGTACTGTTCACACATTACCAAATTTGTGGCGATGGGTGGAACTTGCCACATTTGTAGCAATGGGTGGAACTTGCAGAGTTTCACTCTGTGGAATTCCAGGGAGTTACATGAAAACGATGCAAGATTCCGTGACGTTCCGCAAGTGGGTGATAATTGGCACATCACATTGATTATTAGCACTGGGAGCTTGTCTCGCGTTGCTAAATCAGACCGAATGGCAGCACGCCAGAGGGCTCTTTGTGGCACCACACAGTGTGCCAGAGGGCACTTCTTCTTTGCTGCTCTGGTACATTTGCTACTTGAGCAGTAGCTTTCTCACCGTGAACGGTCGCAACTGCCCTCGTTGAGAAAATCTCGCCTGGTGCCCAACCAGCACCCGAAAATGGCACTAGTGGATTCCAGATCTCCCTCGCGTCTAATTACCGTTGGTGAGCCGCACACAAGTAAAAACTTGGCCATGCGTGGGTTGGCAGAGTTTGACTGCAACTCTTTGTTACAAGCGTAACACGATGTCGCCAAAACTTTATGAACTCAGCCAGCAGAGCAGATTTTATTGCCCACCCCTAGTTTTTTGTAGTCTGCTCTGCTGAGGCAGGTCATCTTCTCGGATGACCCTTTTGTTAAAAAGGTATGATTTTCTGTCATATGCAATTGTATTTACTTTACAGCTAGAAGAGTGTCAAAGAAGCAAATTTCGATAGGAGAAGAGTTTTGAATGACCTGCCATATTAATGATGGGCTTTAGACTGCCTCATCATTTTTAGGTCTCATCTATCCACAGCTTCTGTGAGTTGCAATGCATTACATGTATTTGGAGTGGGGATTATGCCAGCTCCTTGTTCATTGTGGGAGGGGTGTTTATCTCAGAAACCCTGTCTACTGTGAGATCAGAAAACATAAGTCACATTTGAGGATTGCTGACATTTGTGCTCGCCTCACTGGTTATCCCATAAATGCTTGAAATGGGCTCTGCCTTTAAAGTGGCCATCCATGGAAGAGAAAAGAACAGTTCCCTTAACCGGTCCTGCATTATAAAATCACCAACAGGAAGCCTTCTAGAATGTTGCTTAGGTTGTTGTCAGCTTAGAATTTGAGGCTAATGTGAAATCATTCACCGAATGGCCCTTGTAGGCTCTGAGGAGAAGCTGTGAAAGATGGGTACAGGCAATCATTGCCTAGGTTATGACTTACTTGCTCCTCCATGGCATTTTACCATATAGAAAAGGACTCTGTTCTCCTACTGTGTAAGGAAAGTACTAGGAATTTGTACTAGACTGTAAGGCAGCTGTTTTATGTAGAAATCAATATTGAGTGATATTTGTTGAATGGCAAAGGCAGATACTATCTCTAGCATCTACTAGCTGACGAGTTATTCAGCCTACAAAAACGTACCTCTAATAGTCACCCACCCTTTAGCTGCCCTTTTATTAAACATCGGAGCAATCTTTTTTGTGCAGAAATGTCAATTATTTGAGTAGCTCGTTGCTACTTTAAAAAATAAAAAGAATCTGATAATAATCCGTACATGTTAATGCCCATCTGTTACTCCAAAAGTATTATGAGTAAAAATGACTTTTTCACAGCAGCCACTTTGTTCCTTGTTTGGAAACCTATTCAGTCAGTCCATAATTTAAATGTAAAGTCGCTTTGCGTTCTCGGTTTCTTACTTAAAGACTTAAAGATCAATGCATACTGAACCCTTCATTTATGAATATTGTTGGTGGATTCTAGCCATCTTCAGATAAGGACGAATTCCTGGCTTGGCAGCACGATATGGAAGTGAATGACAAAACGCCTACTCAAGCAC
Source organism: Lissotriton helveticus (assembly GCF_964261635.1). Taxonomy (NCBI): domain Eukaryota; kingdom Metazoa; phylum Chordata; class Amphibia; order Caudata; family Salamandridae; genus Lissotriton; species Lissotriton helveticus. Next base: position 1,077,668,319 of record NC_136072.1, read on the forward strand.
GTCCAACTGTCTTCCGTTGGACAGGTGGCGGCAAGGAGATTTATCTTTCTGGATCTTTCAACAACTGGAGCAAAATCCCTCTCATACGAAGGTAAGACCGTGTTGCTCAGATAAACGTAAGACATCAGTACCTAAAACTGTTATGTATAGAGAGTTGTTCGATTATCTATTGACTGCGCTGCACCCTTGTGCACTCTGTCCATTTGCTCCTCATGATTACTAATCACTGGTTTGCATGACTTCATATTATATAATGTAACCTGTGTCCGCTCCTCTTCTGTCCACCCACTCCTCTCAAACTGTCGGCTTGTGCATGTTATGAATGCAGTAGGCAGAATTAAGTTATTGAATTAATAATAGGTTATATATATGATATACAAAGAAAGAAAGGAATTCAATAAAGATTGGGAGAAATGGAAATTGCAACTAAAGGGAAGATACTGATAGAGGGTCAAGTAATGAGGTGTTACGGATCACACACAGTGTGTTAAAATTAAGATTCTGAGAAGAACAAAAGTGAAAGCTAGAGGAGACACAAAGAGGGAACAGAAAGACTATTGCAAATTGTCCAAGGATGCGTTTGGTGGTCTGGACCAAGTTTAAGTTTCACATGCAGCAGTAAAGAGGGAGCTGCACTAAAAACCGTATTCCAACCACCCCAGTTTGCATAGGGCAATATGTAGCATGTATCCTAATGTGTACGATGGTCTGCATCCTTTTTTGAGTTGTTCGAGTACATCAAAGTTACAGACCTCTTTGAATGAATGAATGAAATATGATTTATAACCGCGCAACTAAGCCCAGTGGGCGTCAAGGCGCCTAGCTCAATATGTAGCTGAGTCAACAGGGTGACAGGAACTTACTGGTAGGCTTTAATGAAACACCAGGTTTTAAGAGAGCTTTCCTAAAGAGATCCAATGAGGGCTGAGATTTGATCTCCAACGGAAGTGTGTTCCATAATTGGGGTGCCAAGATGGAGAATGCCCTACTCCCCCATCTGACCTTCTTAAAATGGGGGACTACCAGTTGATTCAGCTCTAGAGAGCGAAGACATCTGCTAGGCACATAGCGGGTAAGCAGAGACCCAAGAGCATCAGAAGGGCCTGCCATAAGGGCACTATAAGTGAGGCAAAGGAGTTTGAAAGAGACCCTAAAAGGAATAGGGAGCCAATGAAGGCTCTTCCTTGCCATAGTAGCAGATGACAACCATGGAAGGGCCAACACGAATCGCGCAGGAGCATTCTGCACCACCTGCAAGCGTTGCAGAAGGCACTTGTTGGCCCCAGCATAGAGTGAATTACAATAGTCAAGCCTGGAGCCAACAAGAGCGATCACGATCTGCCTGCGTGCCTGGGGGGAAAGGTAATGAAGGATTCTTTTAAGGGTCTTAATAACTCCCCAGCAGGTGGCAACTGTCCTATTTACCTGGAGCTCCATGGAGAGTGAGGTGTCGAAGATGACGCCGAGATTCCTGGCAGATTGGGCGGGAATGGGGCAAGTGCCAAGAGATGAGGGCCACCATTCCCCCGACCACACGTCCTGGTCCTTACCAAAGACCAGGACCTCTGTTTTGTCACCGTTCAACTTTAGGGAGTTAAGGATCATCCACTCTGCAACAAGCTGCATGCAAGACCTAAAGTTGGACGCGGATGTACTCATAGAGTGGGCCAGGGACACCATAATCTGGGTGTCGTCGGTGTATGACACCACCTCCATCCCCTGTGATTTTACTAATCTCGCAAGGGGGGCCACGTAGATATTAAACCGGGTCGGACTCAAGGCCGACCCCTGTGGCACCCCACATTGCAACGATTTAGCAGGGGAGAGGAAATCTCCGAGCATCACTCGCTGTTCTCTCTGATGTAAGAAAGAGTTCAGGAGACTCAAAGCCGACCCTGTTATCCCTGCCTCCCTTAACCAAGATGTCAAAGTAGAGGGAGACAGGGTATCAAACGCCGCCGTGAGGTCCAACAGCACTAGTATGGTAGTTTGGCCAAGATCTACTTTTCGGCGAATGTTATCTACCACCTTGACAAGAGCAGACTCAGTGCTGTGGAATTTCCTAAAGCCATGTTGGGAGCCATCCAAGAACCCAGAGGAGTCCAGGAAGATGGATAAATGAGAGTTCATGTGAGCTTCCAACATCTTTGCTGGAGCCGGCAGAAGGGAAATTGGTCTGAAATTCTTAAGAAGACCAGGGTCCAGAGAGGGCTTTTTGAGGAGAGGCTTCACTATCACCTTCTTCCAAACCGTAGGAAAGGTGCCCTGTTCCATAGCCCCATTCATTATTTCCAACATAGGGGGTAGAACAATATCCTTACATTCCTTAAGTATTTTCAAAGGAATTGGGTCCAAAGGAGAAGCTGATTTAGTTCTATCTAGCAGTCGATTAAGACCCTCCAGGGAAAGCGCTGGAAAATGGGTAAGGGTATGGGTAGGATCTCCAGCCCAGCCCAAGATTCAAAGTGCGCAATTCCAGAGGAATCATTGTCATTCAGGGTATTCCTCTGGGATTGTAGAGCAAGATAGATATCATCTATTTTTTGTAGAAGAAGTCCGAGATGTTGTTGCATAACTCTTGTGAGCTTACCAGGGGTCAGGTGCCTGGAGAGAGCAGAGAGAGTCCACGATCTTGAAAAGCTCTTTAGATGAAGTAAGAGAGCTAGTCAGGCTGGTGAAATATTCCTGTTTTTCCTTAATAACTCTGCTTTTATATTCTCGCAGCTGGCACTTGTATACTTCCCGTTCTGTAGCATCCCAAGATGTGCGCCATCCTCTCTCTTTCCTTCTACAGTTTTGTCTAAGAAGCCTCAATGACTCCGAAAACCAAGGGGCTGTAGGTTTCTGTCGTGCCACATATCCAAGAGAGGTAGGGGCTAACTCTTCAGCTGCCTTGGTGATAGAGTCGACAAGTTCTTGTGCCGCCTCGTCCGCCTCCCTCACAGATGAAATACTAGTGGCTTGGATATAGGGAGCAAGAGCATCATTGGTGAAGTTTCTAAAGCTTCTTTTAAGACATTTATTAGTAGCAGCATGATTAACCTCGGCCCGGGGAGATTCTAAATCCAATGGTACTGCTAGATGATCTGACCATACCAGCGGCAGGGGCAAGCCAACTGATAATCTCGGATCATTGGAAAACACCCCGTCCAGGGTGTGACCGGCCCTATGAGTCGGGCAGTGCACCATTTGGACGAAGTCACAAGCTTCCAATGCGTTAGTCAGGGTATAGGTGTCATTAGATTCCAGATCATCTAGATGGAAATTTAAATCACCAAGAATGGTGAAATGAGATCTCCCAAAGTAAGGCTCCAAGGTTCTAAAGAGCTCAGGGCAGAAATTGGTTCTCGGTCCTGGGGGTCTATAGACAAGAATTCCAGCAAAGGAGACCGAAGGAGAACAAACAATGCAAAAATATAAAGCCTCAAAAGGATCCGAAGGAACCGATAGGGACTTCACAGTGCATAAGAGTGTCGCCTTGAAGAGGATTGCCAGTCCTCCTCCTCTGCGCCGCACTCTATCCTGTCTATGAAGCATATAACCTTCAGGTATAGCCAGAAGGAGATCATGACCTGCGGACTCAGAGGCCCACCTCTCGGTCCCGAAAACCCAATCTGGTTGCCTCATACTCACAAAATCGTGAAATGCTACATTGTGTTTAATAAGAGATCGCGCATTGATCAGGAAGCCCTTTCTAGGTTGAAAAGTCGTCTGTCGTGGGGGGGGGGAAAAGGTTTCCTTTAAGACTGTGTTGTCAATTTAAAAAAGGTTCTACAGGTAGGGCATACCTGAAACTGACGCAAACCCTCAGGAGAAAACCGATGGTGGCACGGCAGTACTGGGGGTCTAAGAGCCAGCAATTCCGAAGATGAATATCCCCAATGCAATGTGTGGGACCTACGAGGAACCCCAGGGTCCAGCCCGTCCTCAGCGCGGACGGGCGCAGACGGGCTGAACTCTGGCATAACTCCGCTTTCAAAAGACAAATTACCTGAGTCTGTCCCATAGTATTAGTTGCATACACTTAGATGCATTGGGCTAAATATTGTTAATTACTTTATAGGCTCAGTAAAGAAATTGTAACAGATCACTCTGGGATGAGAATGGATGTGGTAGACCATTTAAGCATGAAAAGAGCATGGGGTATGATTAAAATGTAATATTTGTGTAAACAACTTTATCCAGTATTGGGGTATCTTTCATAGATTCACATGCCTGAATCATTCCCCGTCGACGAGGCGGGAGTCCCACGGTAAATAAAAAAGCAGTGCAAAAGCACTTTGTAGTAGTAGTAGGCCCTAGGAATAGGCCTGAGGCCTAAATTATAGTAGCCTATCTACCTCATTATGTAAAAAAGACCAAAGTCTTTGCTCCAACCGATCAGCTCACAGCACCCTCCAGAACCCTCTCTGCAGAGCCAGCTCTCCTCAGATTTTCACCGCACGTCGTGGGTGAAGGGAGTCTCCCTGAGCTCTGCTCAGTTTTTTCTTCAGTTTTTACTTCTTTTTGGATTACAAGCTCTTACTTCATTTCTCTGACCCAATTAAGGCGGTAATATGGCAGAATGGCAGTAAATAAGGTAATAGACTATGATTTATGTCTAACCTTTTCCTCAATAACTCTCACGTTCTGAGAGATGAGGCCGCTTTGGGTCAGAGACTTTTACCAGCCACTTCTGAGGAGGAGGAGGAGAGGTAGAAGGGAGAAGTCGCGCCAGGAGCCTACTGAGGGCGCGCATAAAAACCTGCCACTTCTGAGGAGGATGAGGTGAGGTCGAAGGGAGAAGTCGCGCTACTGAGGGCGCGCATAAGAGCCATAAGATTCTCTTTGAGCCTTTATAGGCATTTCTCACAGAGGATACAAATCCCTTTTTTCATCCCTGACGCTACATCAGGGAAGCTCTCTTGCCGGACATTAGGAGTATATACCAAATATCTCCATGTCTAATATTACTGCCTCACCAAAATGATCCTCATCTACGATGATCGTCGATGACGGCCTCCTCCTCGATGGTCGTCGACGATGGCCTCTTCTACGAGGGTTGTTGACGACCGCCTCATCTACGGTGGTCGTCGACGACAGCTTCGTCTACGACGGTCGTCGTTGACTGCAGCGTCTACGACAGTCGCCGACGACGGGCCTCGTCTACGACGGGCCTTGTCTACGACGGGCCTCGTCTACGACGGTCGTCGACGACGGGCCTCGTCTACGACGGTCGACGACGGGCCTCGTCTACGATGGGCCTCGTCTACGACGGTCGTCGACGACGGGCCTCGTCTACGACGGTCGTCGACGACGGGCCTCGTCTACGACGGTCGTCGACGACGGCCGCACATTGATGACGGCCTCATACATGACTGCTGATTTTTGATAGTGTCATCTACAATGGCAATGCCTAGCTACGACGGAAGTCTATGACAACTTTGTCAAGGTAGCTTCATATACATATGGCCTCATTTGTGCATGGTCTATACTACACATGGCTCCATCTATGCATGGTATCATCTATGGCTGACCATCATTCAATTGCCTCATCTATGAGTGCCTCATCTACAGAGGATATCACCTATTTTAACCTCATCTATTATGGTATTGCTATAACTGTCTTCTATGACAGCATCATTCACTAACAATGGCCACGTTTACCAATGGCCACGTTTACCACCAATGGCCTCGTCTACCAATGGCTTCCTCTGTAAAGGGCTGGCTCGAATAATGACCTTGTATGCCAATGGCCTTGTCTTACAATGGTCTCGTCTACCAATGACCTAGTCTATCAATGGCTCTGTCTATCAATGGTTTTATCTACCAATGGCCTCATCTCCTGATGATCTCATCTACCAATGGCCGCATCTACCGATGGCCTCATCTACGAAGGGCAAATGGCCCCATTTGTAACCCTCATCTACGGATGCCCTCACTTATGAATGCCTCATCTTCAATGGCATTGTATATGGCTGTCGTCTGACAGCCTCGTTTGGAAGGGTTGCTCGTGACGATCATCTATGATGTCGTGCTAGTCTGCAATTACCCCGCTTACATGACCATGTCTACGACAAAGTCGATCATGAGATTGGCTGAGATGGCTTCAGCGGTAAGAGCATCATATATATTCTTAACGTAGTGGGCAACAGCTGGGTTTTCACTGCCAACTACAGGCAAACAGAATATATCCTTCATGGATTAGAGGAGGTATGCATCACGAGAGTGGTACGTATAATAGACTAAGTCTATTCCAGCAGTTTCTCTGCACATAGAATAGAAATAATGTGTACCTACTAGCAGCCCATCCAATTTGATAGGCTACTGTTCGACCAGATTCAGTAACTTCACAGACTGCTCATTAGCAATCTAAAATCCTGCAATGCCTATCTCCACACCGCCTTACAAAGAAGGATGTCGTCTGAACCTTAAAAATGATAATAATAAGGATAATAATTTCTCTACTTTGGCAGTGGCCTCTAGTAGAGCGGACAATCTTTTATCCTTGATCGGTTTCTATGACCGTCCAATGTGGTTGACAATAGCGAATTTCAATGACCTCATTCCTGAGGACCGAAAGCGGGATGCAGGAAAGATTCTGTTGGAAAGCGCACGCCAGGAATGGCTTAAAGCCGCTACCTTCAGCCCTGAGCGAAGTTTCTAGGCATGGCCTATGATGAGGAGTTGTCGGTTTGCTAAACATTTGAATGAAGCCCCTTAGTTATAAAACCAGGCATTGATGATGCACGATCATTAAGCACCCTTTAATATGGGCGCGGATCTTTCAAAGAAGCGTGATAAAGGGGTTTTCATCAAGAGGAATACCAAAACCAATCTGATGAACAGTATCAATCTCAGTACAGCCTTGCAGCCAGGCATCTTTCCGTAGATAGTCTGTCTACTTTCTCCCGTCACGAACGAGATTTAAGTATCCAGACTGAGACACTAACAGGAGGCCATGATCACCACAAGGTTCCAATCATTTTATCCTTTTCTCGAGTGGTCCTGAAGGTTTCAGGTTTTTGTTTCCAAGCAACAAGGAACTATATCGGACCAATGTGTTCTAAACCTAGTAACCAATGGCCACTCCATGGAATTCATCAATCAGCCATATACTACTCCGCCCAGGGGCCCCCCTCCCCCTCGTTTTCACAACAATTATGTTATTTAAACAAAGGATATTTTATGGCTTCTCTGGATGGAGAGGGTGCGAATTTCCACATACTTGTCCACCCAAAACAGCACGAATATTTTCGCTTTCACGCGGCTGACGCCCATTTTAGGTGCGTAGTGCTCCCGTTTGGGCTGAGATCGTCACCAAGAGCCTTTCAAGAAGTTCTTGGTACTAGTGGCAGCAACATTGAGATCTTGAGGAATGCAAGTGTTCCCCTGTCTAGACGATTGGCTGCTTAAAGGTCCTTCTGAACACGAAATCAGGATTGCCACAGTAGATGTACCCATCTAATTTTTTCTCTGGGGCTGATTCTCGACGACAGCATATTGCAGTTAGGTCCTCTCCAAGTAAATGTATTTTCTCGGAGCAGGTTTAGGACAATCCACAACAAAGCATTCTTGTCACACGACCACCAGTTGTGTTTTCAAAAATGGGCAAGGTTAACTTCATAAGGTCAGTTTCAGTTCAAATGTTTGTTTCGTTCCTGAAGATGTGCTCTTCAGCGATACATCTCATACCATTAGCATGGCTCAAAATGACACCTTTTCAGATAGAACTACAATTTCAAGATCAATAACCAAAGGGTTCGTTCGATGATACCATCAAGGTTACTCCGTGCATGATCAATCCTGTACATTGCTGGTCGCAGACAGAGAATATTGCCCAGGGCCGCACGTTCCTGCAAACCATTCCAGGGTTTGTTTTAACGAGTGAGGCCTCCATGGAAGGATGGGGAGGTCATTGGCAGACATAGTCTCATAGACAACGACAACAGCAGATCAACAGGCTTGAGCTCCACAATGCTGTTCTGTTCCCCAAGCATTTCGCTTGAGGATTGAGGGTTTGTCTGTGCCAGTACAAACCGCAAACACCATCCGCATGTCTTATATCAATACACAAGGAGAAACTAAATCTGCTATACTCTCGCAAGAGGTTCAGGAATTGTGCGAAGGAGTTGCATTGCACAAGATGTCTTGAGAGCCAAACACGTCTGGGCTCTCCACAATGCTCTGAGCATGTCTCAGTCGGACTGTCACGAGTGGACGCCGGAAAAGGGACAGGTGAACCCAGTTTTTCCAAGTTTGGGTTAATCTGGCACGGGATCCATTTGCATTCAGAGAGAACAAGGACGGCCGATATTATGTCAGCAGGTTTCCTTAACAGGAACCAAGAGGGAATGCCCTGTCCATGCAAGGGTCAGGGGTTTGTGCGTATGAGTTTTTCCCCAATACCATTGGTTCCGAAGGTGTTCTGCAAGATGAAGCTGCAAGGTTACCATCTGATTCCGATTGCACCCCGTTGGCCAATATTGGTTCTCGGAACTTCTGCTATTGTTTATAGACAAGCCCATTCGGCTGCGGCTTGGGCCTACGATATTGTCAGGGGACGGAGATCAAGTGGTTCGTCCGGATCCACAACCATTACTATTGCACGCACAGCTTATCATTTGTTAGAGTTCAAGGGCATCAACGTTTCAAAGAACTGTTGTGAAATTTTGGCCAATTCTCGTGCCCAAGGCACAATCAAGGCTTATCGCCTCAAATGGAAGCGATTTTGCGGTTAGTGTGAGGTGATAGCAATTCACTCAATTACAGTTACTGCAGAACAAGTTCTCCATTATCTGCTCTTCTAGCCAAGTCTGGGCTTAGTTTTTCTTCAAGAAACAAAATGCGTCTTGCTGCTCTTTCCTGAATTAGGCAATGTTAAAGTTTTTCTTTTGTCTGCTCTTCGGCGCTTGTCAGACAGTTTATGAAAGGGCTTTTCCGAGCCTTTCTCTCCAGTGCGAGCACCCTCCCAGAGTGAGCACTCGGCATTGCTAGGGCGGTTAATGCAGTGTACATTTGAGCTGATCCATAAACCAGCTCTCAGATTCCTCACCTGGAAGGTTGCCCATTTACTGGCTCTTACTTTGGAAAAAAGGGTTCGTGAAATCTAAGCTTTCACTATAAAGAACACCTCACTTTTACATTTTCCTCAGAACTATGTCACCCTTTGGTCGAATCCTGGGTTCATTTCTAGGGTACTGACACAATTTCACTCTAAAGAACCGGTAAGATTAAGGACATGCATGTTTTCTTTCCAAATCCTTCAACCCCAGTGGATAGAACATTGCATTCTTTAGACATCAAAAGATGCTTAAACTTCTACTCCAGAGAACCAGGACTTTTAGAAAATCAGGTCTGTTTGTGACTTATGGCCAGATTACATTGGGTATAGCGGTCACTACAGCTACGTTTTCTAGATGGATAGCCTCTGCCATCCAGTTCTGTCACATCAAGGCTAAACGACCATTGACAAGGTCTGTTCGATCTCATTCCACAAGAGCTGTGGCAGCATCTGCAGCTTTGTTTGCAGGGGTGACGCTTGAAAACATGTGTCGTGCTGCGACATGGAAGAATGTCCACACGTTTACAAAACATTACTGCCTACAATCAGCAAATCAGAATGATGCGGCAGTGGGCCAAACCGTTTTTACGCCACATGTTTCCATAGGAATACATTCAGGTTCTAACATTGGCTTATTTCTTAAAAAGTATATACAATTCAATTTGTTGTTTATAATATACAGACATGTGTTATCATATACTGAGTTTCTATGATACTAAGGTTCCTTTCCTGTAGGAAATTACATGATTTCTATGTTGGTTCGGAAGATGACTTGTTAATAGGTCAATCTCTAGCCGATTGTTGGTTGTTAACGGTACATTCATGGGGGTGCACTACAATAAGTCTCCCACTGTCCGCAACCGACTTTGCCAGGTTTACTGCTTACTATTCTGATTCAGGCATGTGAATCTATGAAAGATACCCCAATACTGGATAAGAAAACAAGTTACTTACCTGTAACTACGGTTATCCAGTATTGGTATCTTTCATAGATTCACATGCACCCACCCTCCTCCCCGGAGAGTCAGTTCTCTATGATTGGGATACTTGTTCCCACTTGTGCTACGAAAATCTGAGGAGAGCTGGCTCTGCAGAGAGGGTTCTGGAGGGTACTGTGAGCTGATTGGTTGGAGCAAAGACTTTGGTCTTTTTTACATAATGAGGTAGATAGGCTACTATAATTTAGGCCTCAGGCCTATTCCTACTACAAAGTGCTTTTGCACTGCTTTTTTATTTACCGTGGGACTCCCGCCTCGTCGACGGGGAATGATTCAGGCATGTGAATCTATGAAAGATACCAATACTGGATAACCGTAGTTACAGGTAAGTAACTTGTTTTCTTATTGTTTGGTCTTGGGACAATGAAGATTGTTATTAAAACGATTGTGAACCATGTCTTTATCAGTCTTTTCTTCTTATCTTAAGCCAAAATAACTTTGTAGCTATCTTGGATCTGCCGGAGGGAGAGCACCAGTACAAGTTTTATGTGGATGGCCAATGGACGCACGATCCAGCTGAGGTACTATTTCTGTGAACTCTTTTGCAGTATTGTGCCACTATTTAATTGTAGTGGAACTTCTGGGCATCCCCTGTTTTTTTATTGTCATCCCTATTTGTTTCTGATCTCATGCTATACGGCACAGGAGATCTCTCTGCCCTTGATTTTGAAATGTCTTTCCTCCCCTGGTATCGAATTCATGAACCTTGTCCATCACAGCATCCTTAAGATGTTATTCTTTCATTTTTTTCAGCCCGTAGTAACAAGTCAACTAGGCACTGTGAACAACCTCATTCAGGTGAAAAAAACGGACTTTGAAGTGTTTGATGCTTTAATGGTAGATTCACAAAAGGGCTCCGACCTATCAGGTAGGAATATATTTTGTTTTCAAGTTTGTCTGAAAATGGTCTTTTGATCAGGGGTATGCACAATTTCTGTTGGACAAATGTTTGTTTTCTACTAAGAGTTGGCTCCATTTCATGGTATCACGTAATTTACTACATGGAAATTGACTATGTTTCAGATTTTTCGTTTTTACAAATGAGATAACTATCTGACTGCCTTCCATCATGTTAATGTTAATTCTTACTTTACAGTTTAAGCTTTCGCTGCAGAGTGTGATTCGAGGCGACTTTTGTATGGTTAGATGTTTCAGCTTTGACTTTGTGCCTTCAAACTAGTTGCTGTCCTTTGGAGATACTGCATTTGCTTGGTGTTTGTAATTAGTTGAGAGTTATCGTTTGCTTTTTGTTGTTTGTGCCTGGATGAATTTTCGCTTATTTTGCATGTTGTGTTGGATATACCTGTGGCTATAGGTGGTTTGGATTAAACTCTGGTTACGTAGTTGGGGACCTCATCGGAATTTGTAATTTTTGCTGGTGGAGGCTTGCCCCTGCCGTCTTGGGATGGCTCTCTGAGATGGTATTGGTGTTTGCCATGTGGGTGGTTACATTTTTGTTTGATTATTTACGAGAAAGGAAAACAACTCTGGGTCTTTACATGGTAGTTCACATTGCTGCATGATTAATCTTGTACTTTGGTTTGTATTGGTGATCCCACAGACTGTGCTGATTTATTATGACTGTTTTTATGTTTGTCTTTGTTTCTCTGCAAATGTGGCAATGTTGATAATGCTGTTGAAGTGGGAGAGGGAATAGCCCAGTTTGTCTTAGCTGGAGGGACTAGTGAGGCTGCAGGGGCATTATAGGGTTCTATCCCTCAGAACCATGCAACAGCTTCTTACTGTGACTGTCTACATTTTTTGTTAAACTCATTGAATGGTGGGTGCTGCGCGGGTTCACGCACATTGGGACAGGACCCAATTCTTAATGTGGCATGTTCCTATCAAGGGGCTTCACCCAAGAGCTATCAAAATGAGGGAAATTGATATGAACCCTGCTGCTCAGCCTCCAATCTTCAACTGACACCAAGACCAAGCACTGAAGCATTCCGTGACATCATCAAGCATTCTACTGTCATTCAGGCTGAACAGAAGGCAGAATATAAATGCAAAGAAAGAGAAGAAATCATACCATAACAAACATATGTTAGGTTTGTGCCTAATATGTGTCCGTAAGAAATCCCAAAGTCAGATGTACGTTTTCAATATGACATTCTGTATTTATTTGCTGCCATAAATAAATAAAAACGAACATCCGACACATGTTTCTCCCGTGTGGCCTGTAGGCTAAGGGCTTTCTAAAGGTTGAAAATCTGAGAAGTATATGGTTAAGGAGTCTTGTTTATGAAATTGTTGTTGAAGGAAGGCTTTGTTCGTGCACGAAGGACTAATTGCATGCTAGGGCGAGGAAAGTCGCTGCGGTCAGAAAATGTTAAAGCGCATTTTCACCGTGAATAACTCCCAATTTCAGGCACTATCTTGCCTCCGATCATTACTTCTGAATTGTTACTGAAACAATGGTTTGTGCTGTTAAATCGACATTCGCATTGAGGGCCTGATTTAGAGTTTGGCAGATAGATACCCTGTCACAAATTTGACGGATATCCTATCCACCTTTTTTACAAGTGATGTAGGATATAATACACTTGTAATAAACCAGACAGGAAATCCTATCTGATGTGATGGAGTGACCTATCCACCTAACTATGAATCAGGCCTCTGGGTGCCATGTTAGTAGCAACTCTGCCAGTGACTGTTGCTTACATGTAGGCGAAGAGTCTCTGCTGCTGTGTTTGCGCTAAGTAGCTGTCGCTGTCTGCCACGTTGACATGATCTGTGCTGATGGATGTTGCTGCAGTATTGGAGCTTTTGGTTCGAGGCATGTGGGCTGCTGAATTCATATCTATAGCATAGATCGCCGCCTAGTGTTGGGTCCGGATGATTGCACATTGTTGTCCTGGAAGAGTCTTCGAAGTATCACGAGATAGGTGGCTCCTCCCCTGGACTACAGTGCGCATGGGCATCGACTCCATCCCCAGATTGTTTTTTTCCGCCATTGGGTTCGGATGCATGTTTGATCACTCAAGTTCGGAATCGATAGAAACTTTCTTTTCGGCCCAAAGGCCTTTCCTATAGTGTCGGTATTGTCTTGCGTTCGGTGCCCAGCTCTGTTCCGGCTCAGTTCCCGAGTCGGACATCCAGAGGAGTTGCGTGGCTCTTCGGTGCTCGAGGCCCAGTCAACGCAGCCAGACTTATTCGACGACACATCATGGAACGGAGCCCGTTCAAGAGATGCCCCGTGTGCAACTCGAAGTATCCCCACATCGATGTCCACCCGGTGTGCAACAAGTGCCTGTCGCCGGATCACGATGAAGCCAACTGTATGGCTTGCTCTCGTTTTCGCTCCAAGAAGACGATTCGATTTCGGCACGTGGCGCGCCAGGAGGCCCAGCAGACGGCCCCTGACCCGGTGAACATTTTCGAGGGGGAAGAAGCAGACGAGCAGGAAGATCGAGAGCCGATTGCAACTCCAGCGGCGGAGATCGACTCCAACTACGACGCAGACCTCGAAATGCTCGATACAGAAGACGTCGTCGACGAGGTAGGAGACGACAATGAGGCCTATGGGGCCACGGAAGATAGCTCAGGTGAAGAGCTATGCCCCGTTCGAACAATAACTAAGGCTCAGGTCGAGGGATCGCCACATGGCCTTACCCAAGATCTTGCACCTGGATCCACGGTCTCGCCGCCGGGCCCGGCTACGGACACTTCTACGGAGCTGCCATTGGTCAAATCGAAACCGAAAGTGAAAGCTTCGGCCTTGACAAAACCGAAAGTGATAGAGGCGCCGTCGAAACAGAAAGCGCCTGTCGCCTTGGTCGGCTCCACGTCTTCAGAACTGTCGGTGCAGACGAAGCTACAGAAGGTTGTCGAACCGGTGAAGTCGCTCAAGGGCGTCGAGCCGAAGACTGGGGCACCGAAACCGCTTGTCAAGGCCGCCGACCCGAAACCGTCGGCGCCGAAGGCCGTCGACACAGACAGAGGACTCGGAGTTCCGAAAGCTGTCAATCCTGCACGTCGGCCGGAAAAGGCCAAAAAGTACTGTCGCCCTCGAGTCTGCACATGGTGGTGGATCGAGAGCACCTGTCGGGTCGACGAAACCGTCCGCATCCTTCACGAAGCAGGTGTCGGACTCGTTGCAACGCATCAAGGACAAGGCTTCCGCGGTCGATCCGAAGGATACTTCCACCCCGAAGCCCGCTGCCAAGCCGCAAAAGTCGACGGCGCAGATTCAGTTCACGCTGCCGATGAAAGTGGCGCCGAAGGCGTTCGCGCCCAGGACAGTCGTCGACGCGTCCATGAAGGTGTCCATGGGGCCGAAGCCTACCTCTGCAGTTGTAGGCACAAAGCATCGACAACCCCTACTGGAGGAGCAGTCGGAACAATTTATCGACGCCGACACCGGTAAACTTTCCATCTACAAGCGAAAGATCACACCGGCACAGCCTATGGAGTCCTACACAATTCCTTTGAAGAGGAAAAAGGCTTCTACGGATTCCCCAGTTCTTGTGGAACTGATTACTCCACGGGCTCAGGACACTGTTCCAATCTCGCCCACTTACTCAGATGTAGAGGCTGGGGAAGGGGACGATGAGGAGTACAACTACCCTGCCGACACTGATCCTGAGGATCACCATGACACATGGGCAGATGCTGGGGACCCAGGGGATCCGCAAACTGCCCCGGACACTCAAGTATATACTGTCAAAACCTCCCCTACTGAGGATTCTGCGGCATTTAATGCACTAATTGAGAGGGCAGCTAAAAATCACGACGTCCAGCTGCATGCTGACCCTATTGAAATGGACTTTCTGTTTGATACCTTTTCCACCGCTGAAAAGACTGTCAAGACTCTGCCAATGCTGAAGGGTGTCTTGAAACATGCTGCAGACATTTTTAAAGAACCCACACGTGCCAGGGTTATAAACCCCAGAATTGAAAAAAAGTACAAACCGGCACCTGGCGACCCTACCTACATCAAGGGCCAGTTGCCGTTGGACTCCCTGGTTGTTTCTAATGCCCGGAAGAAGGCAAATTCACAAACTACTGGTGATGCTCCTCCCCCTGAATCTAAGGTGCTAGAAGCATCAGGGAAGACGGTGGCGGCTCAAGCGGCCAATATCTGGCGTATTTCTAACACGCAGGCACTCTTGGCCAGATATGACAGGGCACACTATGATACACTTGAAACCCTGTTACAACACTTGCCAGATGAGTATAAGGAGGCAGCAGAGATGCTCATTCAAGAAGGGAAACTCCTCTCAAATGCTTCTATTAAGTGTGCACTGGACGCAGCAGACACCGCCGCCAGAGCCATTAACACAAGTGTAATGTTGCGGCGTCAAGCCTGGCTCAGAATCTCCGGTTTCAAACCAGAGATACAAACCACCATCCTCAATCAGCCTGTGAACCCTGATCACTTATTTGGACCTGAGGTGGACACCACCTTGGAAAAAATCAAAAAAGACACCGAGACTGTAAAGTCTATGGGGGCTCTCCTGTCCCAGCAGTTCAGGGGTAGTACTTTTCGTCGCTCAAGCAATAGAGGTGTTTCCAGAGGCCAGATGTCCCAGCAAACACAGTACACTAAAAGTGGTGCACAAACCTCTTACAACAAACAGAGTAGAGGCGGCTATCGCGGCAACAGCACCAAGGGCAGAGGTTGTGGAAACAACAACTCCCGATCCTCCGCCGCCAACAAACAGTGACGCCTTGTCACTGCCCCCCGACCATACAACACCTGTCGGGGGGAGACTCCAACAGTTCCTGCCAGTCTGGAAATCCATCACCACAGACAGGTGGGTCAGAAAACGTATCCAGTACGGTTATTGTCTGGAGTTAACGTCTACTCCACCCAACATCCCCCCCAAAGCACCGTCCTATGTCAACAGAGCATTTGCACTTATTGCAGCAAGATGTGCTCGTCATGCTGCAAAAAGGGGAAATCGAGCTCGTGCCAGTGGAATAAAGAGGCTCGGGAGTGTACTCCCTGTACTTCTTGTTCCCAAAGAAGGACGGGTCCCTGCGACCCATACTGGACCTCAGGCCCCTGAACCAGTACATTCTCTCAGAACACTTTCATATGCTCACGTTGCAGCAGGTTCTTCCGTTGCTCAATCAAGGGGATTTCCTCGCAACATTAGATCTAAAAGACTCATATTTTCACATTCCACTACATTCGTCACACAGAAAATACCTCAGATTCACCATTCAGAATCAGCATTACCAATTCAAGGTCCTCCCTTTCGGAGTGACCACAGCGACCAGGGTGTTCACAAAATGCCTGGCGACAGTGGCTGCGCACCTCAGGAGACAAAACGTTCACGTCTACCCTTATCTGGACGACTGGCTTGTCCAAGCAAAGTCGGCCCAGCAGTGCGCTGCCAACATGTCCCACACCATTCACCTTCTTCACGATCTGGGATTCTCACTGAATTATCCAAAGTCGCACCTTCAGCCAGCCCATGTGGGGCAGTATCTGGGCGCGACGATAGATACTCTGGCGGCCACAGTGCAGCCAAATTCTGTGAGGATCAACAGCATTCAATTGCTAATACAGAAATTCAGACCGCAACACTCGCTTCCAGCACGAGTGTTCATGCAGTTGATAGGCATGATGGCCTCCTGCATCTTCATAGGCCCGCATGCGAGACTACATATGCGTCCGCTTCAAGAGTGCTTGGCACGTCAGTGGAATCAGGCTCACGGACAGTTGAAAGACCTAGTGTTGGTGACGGGTCGGGCATACCACTCTCTGCATTGGTGGAATCCACACAACCTTTGCAAGGGCCGACCGTTCCAGGAGCCTGTTCCACAGATCATCCTAACGACGGACGCTTTGAGGTACTGGGTTTTTAAGAACCGGCACAGAACCGGTAACCCAGCGGTGCCAGGGGATCAACACCCAGAGACCTCGGGTTCTCCTGAGTCAGACCTACAGAAACTCAGAGTCTTCTAGGTGAAGTCAAAGATTAGTTTATTGGCTGCAACCAAGGTAACAGGGTCCTAGAAGTACAACACGGGTATATTCTCAGGAGACTGCACACTTTCACGAAGTCAGGCTTCTCTTCTTATACATAATTTTCAGCCTTGGGCAAAACATTCCTTGGATTCGTGGTATTTCATTTATAGTTACTGATTACAAAAGAAAAGCAGAGTCATGATGACATGTACATATTTCACGTCATGCTGCCCATAACAAATCATCCGGCAAGGCCCAACATTTCATCAGATATCGCTGGACCCCTAATAGAAACGGTCACCTCCCCATCATAAAGCAAGTGAAGAAAAGGAGTGGAGAAAGATGTGAGCGAGATATGGCAGGTGTCCGCGCTCAAATGGTTTTATGGCTGGTTGGGCCTAGATGCTATCTTGCTCGGCCGCTGGGAGGGAACTGACCTAACGAGTTCGGCCTGGGGCAATGGTTCTAACTTGTACTGGGGTCAGGGAGAAGTCGATTAAGGAGTATGTGTCCTTGTGGAGTCAAATTCAACTGGATTAAGGCCTATGTAAAGGGCAACATGTAGCTACGGGTTTAGAATGTAAATGACGATTTCGAGGTGAAATCGTCACTCGAATACGCCGAAAATACATGTACTTGATGTACTCGTCATTCTCGGTCTTTTGATACCAAATTCGTCCTATTTCGACGAAGTTTTTAGTCTCGAGTCCAGTACTATTATATGAATCCAGATTTTTCAGAACCACAGACCCTCCTTTTGCCCTTACATAGGCAATTAATCTATCCTCATGTTAATCTGAGTCCAGATCTATATTCCTAAAGTCATTGAGATGTTGCTGCAACATCATTCTAGTGCTGAGCTCATGTCTTGACACAGGCTTCCTTACACATGATGTAGCACAGAGGCCACATATTGCAGGAGCACACTGTATGCATAGACAGAACAGGAAAAGAATGGCTAAGACCATCCCAATGACCATCAGAATTTTCCATCCCCAGGCAGATATCAGTTCCCAGAACCATCCCATTAACGACCAATCTCCTTTATCCACATGAATAGATTCGGAAATCTTATGTAGTTTGGAGATGGCCCCGTACACTGTCGGAGCATTAACTGGAATAAAAATGCAACAACTGGACTGGATCAATTTGCATACTCCACCTCGGTCCGCAAGTATTACATCCAAAGCGACCCGGTTCTGAAGGGTCATAAGTCGATCCGACTGGAGCTCAGCAGTCAGGTTACTAAGGGCACCAGCAGTTTCAATCACGGTGGATTCAACTACCCTTGTCAATTGCCTTATGTTTCTGCTGTTAGCCATAGCTCCCCAGAACGGCAGAAAACCCATTGCAAAGTCACCAAATTCTTGACCTGCAGTGTCTTCTTTACTCAAAACACCTCTAACTACCCTTGTCCGATGGTAATCCGCCGCTGCTGTGTAGGTGGGAGGTAACAGGAATGAAACAAAACATGAGCCCGAGAAGTCAGGGGGCAACCATGTATAGGCTCTATCATGGCAGATGAAATAAGTACCCTTAGCGGCTAAAAAGGCAGGGGAAGTCTGAGATCCAAAAACATACGTTTCTGTACAGACACTCTTCCCTAGCTGAGCTCTGGGATTCCTGCCAATACCTTGCAGACACAGGTGACCTTGATGGGGTACGATCCAGATAGGGGACGATCTTTTGGCTTGCAGTTTCTCACTTAATGTAGTGCCATATCCGGTCACATTCCAACCTACATATGCAAGTATCTCATCATCCGGGTATCTTCGTGAGAAGTTACTTCCTTGATCATGTCAACTATACCTTTGACTAGGGCGCTAGTCTTGAGGTTGTCTTTTACAGAACGTAGGGGTTGGATTTCTCGTGCATATATGAACATTGTCCTATATGCCCATGCTGACCCATTGTGACTAAATGGCAGGACCAAATAGGGGATACCTCTATCCTGGGTGTGGGGCATGAGACCACACACCCAACAATTAGTTGTGTTCATTACAAGTTGGTGTTGGTGTAATAACTGAACGAAGGAGTTATTGATTAATTCTAATCTCCTATTTGATTCGTGGTCAGGCAAAGGGTGGAAAGAATGAGAGGAAACAGTAGGAGGAGGTATGGGTGATGTAGTGGGCGCAAATGTCACATGAAGAGAGAATAAAACATAGCTTATCAAAAGGATCATTACGCTGAATAGCATAAAAATACACACTATTATAAAAAAAAATCTTCGTCATCGTGTTCAAAAGTCTCTGCTTAAAGTTCATTTGTTTGGCAGGCCTCTCCACATCAGGAAACTCCATCCTCTCTAAGGTGCTGCCCGCGGTGGTAGGTTGTTTCTGCTAAAGGAGGCTTCCGTCAGTCTAGGGCAGCTCCCTTGGACCAACCGGAACCAGCGACCTAACGTCGTCAGCTGCACCCAAAAGTCTTTAATCAACCGCGACCCTAGCAGCGGAACCCGGATGGCGGTTCGAAAAAACAGAAATAAGCAAGTTACCTAGATGGGAGATCTGCACTTTCAAAAATCGGATTTTGGGGAAAAACACACATTTTTATTAGTCCACAGGTTTTTCTCTCGGCTCATAAAATAAATCACTTTTACTTTAGTCTGTTTTTCTTGGTCGCAAATTGTAGCGTCTTTTCCCGGGTACTGTCTGGTCCAGAAATAGTAGCTCAGGTTCCACAGAGGTCAATTGTTCTGGTTCACTTTCACAATCAGGATTGGCTTCTTTTACACGTTCATCAGTTGTGCGCTCTGAGTCAGTGCCTCCTTTCCGGACCCATTGGTCATGTGGCAGAGGGAAGGGTATTTTCTTACAATGGATCCCGTGGACCCAATTGGCCTTCCCCTCCACCCTAACAGCCGACCTTGTAGACAGGAGGACGAGGTGAGGCCCGGTCCATCTGGGCTGGTCGTTTCTTGTTCTTTGGAAGTTTCGGACAAGCACCCAGGAACCGGGGTCAATGGAGTGACCCGGTGTCTCAGAGACCGGAGGCAAGGTGTTGTGGACCTGTTGATATAAAACACGCAATTTAGCCGTCAATTCATACAAATAGTCAAGCAAAATGGGGTGTTGCAGCTCGCTAAACTTCGTGGGCCTAGGCACTCCCCATATGTTGGCTGGCCGACCAAAGATTATTTCATAGGGGCTGAGTTTCACTCGCGAATGCACAGTCATTCTGGTGGATAGGAGTGCTAACGGTAGAGCGTCAGGCCATTTAAGACCTGTGCTCGCTTGGATTTTGGCCAATTTAAGTTTAAGCGTGCCATTGTAACATTCCACTAATCCAGCTGATTGGGGGTGATTTGCAGCGTGGAACTTCTGCCTAATGCCTAGCCCTTCACACACTCTTTTCATCACACAACCCACAAATTCACTTCCGTTGTCAGACCAGACCATTCTAGGCATTCCGAACCTGGGGAAGAACTCTTTCACAAGGGCTTTCGCTGTGGACAAGGCAGTATTGTCCCTTAGGGGATAGGCTTCTACCCATCTTGAGAAGGCACAAACAACCACGAGCACGTATTTTAAGTTGTTGCACCTCTCCATGTGTATGAAATCTAGCTGCAAAACCTCGAACGGATACGTAGGAGGTGCAAAATGACCAGCTGGAGTTGGTGTTCCCCTACCAGGATTGTGCTTCAGACATACCATGCAATTCTTGACAACATTCTCTGCACACTTGGGAATCCCTGAATTCTTCCACACTGGGGCCAACAACTCGCAAATCCCTTTCGCGCTGATATGGACCATCCCATGGGCCATTGTAACCACTGCAGGCACATATGCATCGGGTAACAACCATCTCTGTTGCTCTGTCGATTCAATCCAACAACCATTTGCATCCATTCTCCCTGTACTTTCTCTCCACATGCTTAACTCTTTCTCCGTGGCCTCAGCTTGGATGGACTTCACACTTTCTATCGTGTCTTCACATATTCCAACATCACCAGTCCATCTTTCTGGGCTCACAACATACATTCGGCTCATCATATTCTTTGCAGTTTCCTTAGCAGTTTCATCAGCAAATGCATTTCCACGACCAACATCATCAATCACTTTCTTGTGAGCACTACATTTCACGATCGCTACTTTCAGGGGCAACGTCAGTGATTCAAGAAGCTCATTCACCAACTGACCATGCTGAATCTTAGCTCCATGCGAAGTCAGGAACCCACGTTCCCTCCACAATCGTCCAAAACTGTGAGCCACTCCAAAAGCATACTGGCTGTCGGTATAGACAGTCACTTTCATTCCTCTAGATAACACACATGCTCTCGTCAGTGCCACGAGTTCAGCGGCTTGAGCTGAACCATGTGGTATTCGCACAGTTTCAATGACTGTGTGCAAAGTTGTGACAGCGTATGCTGTAGTCACGTTACCATTTGGGAGTTTAAAGCATGAACCATCCACCCATAATGTACCATCACATTCAGCAAGAGGAGTGTCGAACAAATCAACTCTCCCTTTGTTCTGAGGAAACAATCGTGCTGTTCTGAAGCATCCGATTCCTCTGCAATTGGTAACAATGTGGCTATGTTCAAGGTACTGCACCTTTTTATGTGCACATGGCTCGCTAGTAGCGTCAATTCATAACTGGACAGTCGAGCACTAGTTAAGTGCTGTGTCTTGGTCCTATTTAACAATGTGTCTACTGCATGCGGGACCATCACGATTAGTGTATTATTCATTACTAGACCTGCAGATTGTCGAATAGAAACAGCTGCTGCTGCTGTGGCCCTTAAACAACTTGGCAATGCTCTTGCTACCGGATCCAAAGTTGACGAAAAATAGGCGCATGGCCGCTGTCTATCTCCGTATAACTGAGTCAGTACAGACAATGCACAGCCCTCCTTCTCGTGGACATATAATGTGAAAGGCTTACTGTAGTTGGGGTTACCTAACACAGGGGCCGAACATAATGCTGTGCGTAATTCGAGAATACTTTTCTGACACTCATCAGACCAAGGAATGGGATTGGGTGTATTTATACACGTTAGTGCCAATAAGGGTTTGGCTAATAACGAAAAATTTGGAATCCACTGTCTACAGTACGATGTAATGCCCAAGAAAGCGCGTACTTCTCTCTGCGTTCTTGGCACATTCAATTTTGCTATTGCCTGAATTCTTTCTGGGGTCAGTTTCCTTCCCTCCTTCGATAAGAGATGACCTAAGTAGGTCACTTCTTGTCGGCAATATTGAAGCTTGGAAAGTGACACCTTGTGATGTAGATCACATAGATGACGCAGTAATGTCAACGTGGCCATTTTACAGATTTTCTCAGTATCCGCAGCGATAAGCAAATCGTCCACGTACTGTACGAGAGTGGCACCTTTGGGCAAAACCATTGTGTCAAGCTGACTTTTCAGAGCTTGACTGTATATTGAGGGGCTTTCACAGTAGCCTTGAGGAGCGCGTTTAAAGCGGAAGCTGCGACCTCCTAAACTAAAGGAAAAAATATCCCTGCTTTCCTCAGCAATCGGGATACTGAAGAAAGCATTCTTCAGGTCAATTACCGAAAACCAGGAGGCAGAGGCTGGAATCATAGTCAATAATGTTGTAATGTCGGGGACAACTGGGAATTGTGGCACCACTATCTTATTTACTTCTCTAAGATCAATCACGAATCTATACACAGGTGGCTGAGAAGGGTCAGTTCGTTTTAAAACAGGCAGAACAGGACTATTGCAAACATTGCCTCGTGTTTCTTCAATTACGTCTTTTTCAATCAACTCTTAAACAATCGCTAGCAAAGCTTTTTCGCCCTCATTGGATATTCTGTACTGGGGAATTCGTGGCATTTTGACATTCGACTTCAATGTTACAACATATGGTGGAGTTTCTAAAAGACCTACATCATTCGGACCAGTAGCCCAAAGAATATCTGGGAGAAGTGCCAATTCTGCTGGAAGTGCATTTCTCGACAAATACATGGGAGAAACCACTTTCTTACCTAAAGTAAGTTGTACTCCTGAGGGAGAACAGTACAAAGTCGCATACAATCTTTTTAGCAAATCTAATCCTAGCAAATTTTCACCACAACCTGTTGTCAAAATAAGGGGTGCTTCGAATTCACAAGGACCAACAGAAAGAGATAAAGGGTCAGAAATCGGATTTCTAACCGGGGCGCCAGAAAAACCTACGGAAACGTTCATTTCGCCAGACAAAGGTGCGCCAGGGAGTTTGGAGTGCATAATAGAACTCTTTGTAGCACCAGTATCCAACAGAAAAGGTTCTGACACTCCCGATGTAATCACCTCAACGTAAGGTCCACTCTGATCTACTGGAACTGAAACAACTCCCTCTCCTTGTCTAAGGCTGTCCTAGCAATCATTATTCTCCCACTGCTCATTTTCTGTGTAATACTCATCAACGTAGTATTGAGCTGTCCTGTCAGATACGTTATTTTGCTGGTCAAACCTGTTCATAGAGTTTTGTGGTGGAAGGGGACGTGCGTCCTGAGGGGCGTTTCCACGCCCTCTACCTCTAGGCGCTTGCTGACTGCCACGACCTCTTACGCCAGAAATTCCATTTGCACGTTGTGGTAGGGCAGGACAGTTATATTTGTAATGACCCTCTTGTTTGCAATATAAACACTGGTTGGGACCTACGCGGTTTTGAGTGTAATCGAATCTTTGCAAGTTTCTCTGATATTGTTGAGGCTGCTGAAAAGTGTTCTGGTTCTGATTCTGACCATTATTATTTTGATTACCACCACCACGTGGCGGATAGGCTTGCTGTAGCAAAACCTTAGTTTTGAGTTCTCTAGTTTTCTTTTCTACTTTATCTTTCTCATCTCTGTCTCTATTCTCGTAGAACTGCGCGGTAGCTAATATCTGGGCTGAAGAAGAGACTGCCCAAGAACTTTCCGAATCTTTTAATTTCCTACACAAATCTGGAAGCAGATTGTGCACAAATTTATCGACAAACAATCTCTGACCACCTTCTGTGGTCATATCTTGACCGCTGTGGTCAATGAATGTTTCTTCAAATCTGGTGAAGAAATCTGAAACAGTTTCTTCTTTCTTTTGCTTGCATGCAGATAACTTATCCCAATTTACGCGTATTGCAGGCATTATCGTTTTCATGTAATCTACTATTCTACCAGGTAGTTCCACTATCAGAGGCTCAGGCTTGGCACCACCAACTTGTCGCGCATCTGCAGCAGTAATATTAGCCCACGTGTCACCTAATTCCTGGTCATGATCTACATGACAAATTTTTCCCCATAAAGGCTGTGGAACAACGTTCCCGAATAACATATCAATATCGGCCAAATTCATTATACATGACCCAGCAGTTTGCGACAATTCTTTATAGTACCCTGCAGGATTTTTACGCGGATCTGGTAGTGTTTGTTTGAGTGCTAAAACTTCAGCTCGCTTCCATGGGACATGTACCCATACGCGGTGAAAGTGGGGCAGGACAGGTGGGACAGCTGTCGCGTCACCCTCTCTCCACTGTGGGGGAACTTCTCTCATAGGGTATTGTCGTGCCTTTTTCCTACTAGATGCACTAGATTCCGATGGTGACCCAGAACTGCTTCCCTTACTTCGATATGATAATAGCATTTCAACTGCCTTTTCCACATCGGGACCTACAATCATACCCTCTCCAAACTTAAATCGTATACGACACATCTCTCGCGGGATGCATTCTTGATCATTGTCTTCTAAATCCTCGCCAAGAAAGACACACATCTGTTCGAACACATATCTCTGTGTCGCTGCTTCCCATTGATGGAAGACTTCCATGACGGACTGTACATCATATTTTGCAGTGTCCATGACCCATTTCCGAGCTAAACTATTCAGGGAATCTCTCTCTTGATAATCAGGCAGTTGACTTCGCAACTGTCTTCTTCCTATGTTAGGGGTCGTAGCAGGCGACCCGAAAAGAGGTAGAAGAAGATTAGTAACAGTGCTGGCCATTTTCTGCCGAATGGAAGGTGAAACTGAAGGACAAACAGATGAAAAAACGGGGTGAGATAAGGCGGGGGTAGAGATGGCAGAAGAGGTATCAGGAATAATAGATGTGGTACTAGGCAAAATCATAGAGGGGGCATTAGGAGATGTAGAAAGTACAGTAGGCAAAATCGTAGAAAACACAGGTGAAACAGAAGTGGTCGGTGGGCCTGGAGGAGGCTGCACCGAGGAAGTAGGAGCCAGCTGAAGAACAGCTGGCGGGTACTGTGGAAGAGCCAGAGGCGCAGCTTGTGCAACTAAAGGTTGCGGGGTGCTGTAGCATTCTGCGCATAGGGGGGTGGTGAAGTTAATAATTGCGACATTAGTCCTGACGGCGGACGCTTCTCTCCAGGGTTGGGGAGCTCATGTACTCCACTACACAGTGCAGGGACTATGGACGACACAGCAAAGGAAGATGCACATCAACCACCTAGAGCTGATGGCAATCTTCATGGCAATGAAGGCATTCAAGATACATCTGTGCAACAAAGTCGTGTTGATCCGGACGGACAACATGACAGCCATGTACTACATTCAAAAGCAGGGAGGTACACACTCTCCACGGTTGTCTCTTCTAGCTCAGAGCATGTGGAAGTGGGCCATTCAAAGGAACATCTTCCTCATGGCGGAACACCTCCCAGGCAAGGACAATCGGATGGCGGATCTGCTCAGCAGGTACAGCCACCAGATGCACGAGTGGGAGATACATCCATCAGTGCTCCACCCGTACTTCCAGCAGTGGGGTCATCCAGAGATAGACCTGTTCGCCACAAGGGAAAACGCCAAATGCCAAAGCTTTGCCTCCAGGTTCCCGCACCCACAGTCGCAGGGCAATGCGATATGGATGAACTGGTCAGGCAAATTTGCTTACGCTTTTCCCCCAGCCCCTCTAATACCTCTGGTGGCACGAAAGCTAAAGCAACACTCGATGACGCTCATCCTGGTTGCTCCAACGTGGGCCCGCCAACCATGGTACACCACGTTTCTAGAACTTTCCGTGGTACCGCATCAAAGGCTGCACCTCACACCCAGACTTTTGACGCAGAGCCATGGCGACATTCAGCGCCCAGATCCGCAACAGCTCAACCTGGCGATCTGGCTCCTGAGGTCTTAGAGTTTGGCTACCTCAACTTACCTCCTGACTGCATGGATATCATACGGGAGGCAAGAGAGCCCACCACCAGAGCATGCTACGCAGCAAAATGGAAGCGGTTTGTCATTTATTGCGTGGACCACGACATTGACCCGCTTGGCGCGTCCACGCACAACATCATTTGTTATCTGTTGCATCTTTACAAATGCAATCTGGCATATGCTTCCATTCGGATACATTTATCCGCCATAGCGGAGAAGTGTGGCTCACTGGTTAGAGGCGGCAGACCCGTAAGCAGAGAACGGCCCGGGACCAGGGTTCGATTCCCGACGCGGCAGGGTCGTGGACCAGGGTCAGCGGACTCGATAATTCTCGCCTCGGTGCCTACTCTAGTCAGAAACCACACTCGGCAACTCTGGGCATCAGCTTGCCTCATCTTCACAACGGCCCCCCCAGACCGCCGGGGATGCTTGGTCGCACCTTAGAGATACCCATCAGGGACCATCTCTCAGGGTGAGCCAGGACGGGTTCCCCAGCGGTCGAAGCGTGGAGATACTCCTCCGGGAGTCGATTCCTAGCGCTATATAAACCCGCATAGCGGCTTATCTCCAAAACAGGCAGCATCTCTCCCTTTTCCGAGTGCCTGCCATTAAAGCTTTTCTAGAGGGGCTCAAACGAGTCATTCCTCCCAGGACCCCACCTGCTCCTGAATGGAATCTTAATGTGGTACTCACCCGACTGATGGGTCCACCTTTTGAGCCTCTACATTCATGCGAGATTCAGTTCTTAACATGGAAAGTGGCTTTCCTGATAGCCATTACGTCACTGCGACGTGTTAGTGAGCTCCAGGCGCTCACTGTACAAGAACCATTCATACAGATTCACTCCAACCGGGTGGTGCTGCGCACTAACCCTAAATTTCTTCCAAAGGTGGTTTCGCAGTTCCATGTCAATCAGACTATTGAACTGCCTGTGTTCTTCCAAAATCCAGAGACAGTGGCTGAAAGAATGCTTCACACTCTTGACGTCAAACGAGCTTTGATGTACTACATTGATAGGACCAAAGATTTTAGGAAGACGAAACAACTCTTTGTTGCCTTTTCTGCCCAACACAAGGGCAACCCCATTTCCAAGGCAGGTATAGCCAGGTGTATCGTTAAGTGTATTCAAATTTGCTATCAAAAGGCTAAGCGCACTTTAACGATCCCCCCAGAGCCCACTCCACCCGTAAGTTGGGGGCCTCCATGGCTTTCCTTGGAAATATCCCTTTAGAAGACATTTGTAGAGCAGCCACATGGTCTACCCCACACACATTTACGAAACACTACTGTGTAGATGTGCACTCCAAGCAGCTGTAGGGCAGGCTGTTCTAAAGACACTTTTTCAAACGTCTGCAGCTGGCACAGGCGGCCGCCGCTAATGGAGGGACTGCTATATATTCTATGCTATAGATATGAATTCAGCAGCCCACATGCCTCGAACTGAATATGCTACTTGCCAGTATGCATCTGTTCTTGGCATGTAGGGCTGCTGACATTCATATCGCCCACCCTCCTCCCCGGCACCTGTAGCGGCTGCAGAATTTACACTTACTCTTAGCATGGCCATCGCTCACACTGTTACACTCCATCTTCGCCACAATGGCTAAAAACAATCTGGGGATGGAGTCGATGCCTCTGCGCACTGTAGTCCAGGGGAGGAGCCACCTATCTCGTGATACTTCGAAGACTCTTCCAGGACAACAATGTGCAATCATCCGGACCCAACACTAGGCGGCGATCTATGCTATAGATATGAATGTCAGCAGCCCTACATGCCAAGAACAGATGCATACTGGTAAGTAGCATATTCATTATTTGCAGCCATCTCTGCATGGAGTCTTTGCTTCCAGGCCCAGTTACCTTGATTGCACTGAATATATTTGTGTCTCGCTGGCATTGAATCTCTGTCGGTTGCTCTCATGTTATCACTGAATCTCTGGTTATGGCTGTTGAAAATCTGTTCCATATTGAATCACAACAAATATAACACTCTGCCAACCTTGCACTCCCTCTGGCACAGCGTAACGTGCCACATCTGGGTATGAAACACCTAATAAATGATCAAATACATTTTTGGGGCACTAAATGTTGGTCTCTGTCATATGGGCATGGAGTCCGTGCCTCTGATTTGTTGTTGCTTGCTGTATTGACACTTTATTTAGTTTTCTGGTGGTTACTTCCATATGGGCGTTGAATTTCTTCCCGTTAGTACAAAGTAGGCACTAAATTGTCTTCTTGCCATGTGGCCGTCAGATTAAGATTCTTTCACACACAAAAAAGTGTTCCCGTGGCTGGCCCTGCTTGTGCATGCTTGATACCAATTGTGTGCTGCGTCCTGCAGCAACCAGAGGTGTGAGAGATCACACTGTTCACAGGCCAGACCAAAGCTCTTAAACTGGGAATATCTTGTAAAATAAAGTGTACAATTGCATTTAACGTGTTTTCCCACTAACAGCCACCCTTTCCACATTTAACAGGAGTTAGTGGTTAAAGTGAGACATGCTTGCATTCTATATTGTCTTACTTTCCTGAATAACTGACTCTGCAGTGGACAAGCCTTTGCAAATGAATGAAAATGGGTAATCATTCTGTTGTAGTATATTGTACTTCGGCAGATCAGGACATACACATGCTTCAGTTGCTGTCTAGTGAAGCACTTGTGTACTAATACCCCTTACCTTTGTTGTGTTTAAGTTATTTCTTTTCAGTATTTTTAGGTTTTGCTGGCAATGCGTACGAAGTACGCATGCGCTAGCAAAATCCTTATGTTTCTCTGTTGGGTCGGGTATCCCGCCCCCTCCTCGCCCCCTCCTCCCATTGGCTAGCTCCATAAATGGAGGCTAGCCATTGGGAGCCGGATCTGTCCGTCAAAGGCCGGACCAGATTCGGGGGCGTTCCCGAGAATTTTTCCCTTTCTGCTCACGTCATGTAGACGTGTTCACTCGGTGGGCGGGGCTTTTTTTTGGGCTCGTCGAGGTTTGCTTGGTCCATTTAGCGGCCGACCGCCGGCCGAGGAAGTCCAGGTGAGTTGTTCCTTTCCTGTCCCCCCTCCCGCTATCGGTTCCTCCCCCGCCCCCCTCCCCCTCCCGTTCCTTTCCCGCTCCTCCCGCTGGCCGTTCCTTTCCCAACCCCCCCTCCCGCTGGCCGTTTATTTTCAAGGCAAACATAATTTTCCAGATCTGTTAAGGCAGTGTTTGTTTGACTTCGAGAGTGGAAGGTTGACCGCAACAAC
This sequence comes from Lissotriton helveticus, assembly GCF_964261635.1. Taxonomy (NCBI): domain Eukaryota; kingdom Metazoa; phylum Chordata; class Amphibia; order Caudata; family Salamandridae; genus Lissotriton; species Lissotriton helveticus. The sequence goes on from NC_136072.1 coordinate 1,077,697,614, forward strand.
ATGCGAGCGACGTACATTGAGACGATAAAACACCGTGAATATGCAGCGTCCACTATATAAATGTGAATTATTCAATCAGAAGTCTCCGTCCAGGAGGAAGAGGCGGGGGCGAGGGGAGGACCCAGGCATGCGGACAATGCTGCACTCTGGGGGCTGCTCCCGCCCTCCAGGCCTATTATCAGATCTGCGGCGGAGCTGCTGCTTGACTGCCCTCCTCACACGTCCACACCCCGCCCCCCCGGCTGATGGACCACTTGGGACCCGCCCAATACTTAAACCCAGCTGGTGCATGCGGTCGGCTTGGAAGACTTTCCCAGACTCCAGAGTGGATTGTTCCGAGCTCCCTGCGCGTCGGACGAGGGCCCCCCGAGCTCAGAAGCAGGGCGTGCTGCTCCTCAACTGACCCCCAACCGAGGGCTGCCCTCCCATCTACAGCAGGCCTCACCAAGACCCACGGGCCCCCTAGACGTCTACTGCAGAGCCGGGACCCCTGCTCGACTCGAGGGCTGCTGCTTCTCAAGCCAGAGGCCACATCTGGCGTCACATCCGCCCTAGCCAGCTAGGGTCAACCCAACGGCCTTCCGCCAGTCCTAGCTGGGCTCACTATCCCAGCCAAGGCCCCGTCCATCGAGGCTGACTGCACCCATCTAAAGGCCGCCACCTCTGCAGCCAGGGCTCGCAGCCCACCCACCAGGGGTCACTGCGGTCGGACTGACCTCTGGCAGGCAGCTGCGCACCGGTCTGCGGAGTCAGGTTTCCCCAGATATCGAGCCGCGAAGCGTGACGATGATGAGGAGGCAGAGGAAGTTCAACCTCCAGAGACTGTGGAGCAAAGGTATGTTGCTGCCCCCCCCCCCCCCCCCCCCCGACTCCCAAACAGATAAGCTAGGACCGGGGTCTCCCACCTGCAGCCCCTAGTTACACCAATGTATTTAACAGCTTTTGCTTAGTGTATGTGTATATGTGTATATATATGTGTGTATATATATATATATATATACACACAAGTGCCAAGCATGTGTTCGAGACAAACTTATATTTTCAGAACTGCTTAAGCTGATGTTTAGAGAAAGGACTGAATTTCCAAAATTATATTACGGTTGATACTGGAGTGCTAAATCATGCAGCGTTGGGAATACTTCTTATTATTTCCTTGATGCTAGTGACATTGCTGCTATGACTTTTATAGATCACTCACATAGAGACATTGCACTTTTGAGAACTTTTTAACATCACTGCTGGCAGCCGTTCCGGAGGGGCTGGGCTGCTAATGTTGCATATGGTGGCCACTGAGGTAATGTCACCAGCTCAGTCTGCTTTTCGTTAAACATCAGTAGCTCTTTTTACAGAAAAGATTGGAGACACCGTTGGTCTGTTAGGTAGGTATCTTCCTTGGCTCCGGGCAGCAATCGTCAGTTTTAAGAGTTTTTTCAACGAGTCTAAAAAGGGGGTACGTTGGAGAGCTTTCCGACACCTCAGATTTCCTGGTATCAAACATCCTGATGTCTGTAAAACTGATATCTGTATGCCCAGTTTGTCAGTGTTCATAATAGTTGCTATTGTTATTGCTGGCAAAGTTCTGTAAAACTTGCCCCAATCCCGCTTCCGTGTTTTTCCCGCCCCCCCCCCCCCCCCGCTTTCGTGTCTTTTCCGCCCCGCCCCCTTCCCGCTTTCGTGTCTTTCCCCCCCCCCCCCCCTCCCGCTTCCGTGTCTTTGATCTTTGGGTGTCCCAGTAGAAGACTCTTCCCTCTGCTATTTACGGGTGCTTGGTTTTTTACTTGCTAGCAAATTCTGATGTGGGTGTTTGTGTGTGTCATTTGCGAGAGATAAAGCTAGTGGCATTGTAAATGACAATGCCATTCATTTATGTTAAAAAACATAAATAAAAATAATGTCAAGAGCAATGCCAATAGCTCTAACTTTAACAAAAGCAAAACCATTGCATTGTAAATGCTTGTTTTTCTTTGTAGTAGATGCCTGTGTGTAAAATTACCAGTTACACTACAACTACCACTTACATTTCATATGCCAGTGATCGTGTCAGTTCTGGAGAGTCACAGATGGCCCAGCATCGACTTAGTGTGTCTCATTGTTAACCAAAGAACGTTGAAGGAACCTGAGTTGGTCTGGTGGTTACTAAGGGAGACGGATAGTGTTGCGCACTGGCCTTTATATATATTTGGTATTATTTTCCTTAGAAATATATTCTAGAAACAGCAAGTGAAATGAGGAAACACTATGAAAGTATTTAATCACAGTCTAAAATGTGTTATGGTCTCTACGCCTACAGCCTGTGGGGTGTTTTAGTTTTAATTTAGATAAGCGACTCCAATTAAAATGTTTTGGGGTTAAAAAAAGGCAGCGAATTCGGAAAGAGAGCATGCAAGCAAATGTGTAAATATGAGATCAAAAATAAAACATGGAAGGAAATGCAAAAGAAGATGAGGCAAAAGCAAAAACATTAAATAGGCAAATGCTTAAACATGGAATCCAAAACAAAGCATGGAAACAAAATAAGGGCAAAAACATGTGAGGGTCGAAACCGAAAATATAAAAAAGGGGGCAATCACAATTAATTTGTTTTCAAATGGAGATGTTTTCGAATAGAGTTTGTTCTCAGTTCTCAATTCGAATTAGGATATTCCTCATGGAAGTTCTTGTCTGTCAGGAAGAAGCTGCTGGTGCTTTTCTGTAAGGAATTCTGTGGGGCGAAAGGGACCACAGGAAACCGAAAAACTGCACTTCTTTCTTGTATGCATTAGTGACAACACCAGGTTCCCAGTCCTGGACTTTTGTTTCACAACCAAATGCATTCTGGGACTCGTAGTTTTGCTTTGCTTCAATAGAACAATTTTAACTTACAAACCGAGGGCAACAACTTATCCTTTAAATACCTGGACTGGAAACACGGTGTAATGAAGACACTGAGTCACGTGAAACCCCTAGATAGCACGGTGTCACATTATTTCTATATGAATTGCACAGGGATCTCTGTTCATCAGCAATGTGTCATTTAACAACACAACTATTGCCACCGAATACTATGAAATATTTTCTACTGGGGCCACTCATCATATAATCATTATGACATCCTCCACCCGACTGAATCTCAAAAAATATAATATATTTGTATAACATGTGATTATTATTGTGCCAATTGCCATCCCTCTCTTTAAAATGCTGTGTTTAGCACAAATAATTACAGTGCTCTGTCATCTTTTGGTTCAGGTGCCTGTTTATAAAGTTGGAAAATAAATACATGTTGTCTGTCCCCACAGTACAAAAGTTTTGAAAAGAGCAGAAGGTTTCTCCGTAATCAAGCATGTAGAGAGAACTGTATGATGTACTATGAGGGAGAGGTTGAGGTTCAGCGGTGAGAGCTGCCGACTCGGGAGATCCGGACCAGTGTTCGATCCTTGTTGTTGGGCTCCACCTACGCAAAACACTTTAAATTCGAAGAAACGGATACACTTATTAGCAAATAGCTGTGTGTTTTCTCTTTTATCTAGCACGATCTTGACACGAAGATGTTGAGCACCAGTTGCATCACAGAAAGGCACATTATTGTGTTAGGCACGAGGATATGACATGTATTTGCCCAAAATCACAGGATGCTTGAGTGTCTATGCCGAGACTCGAACCTGCTTCTCCAGCTCCAAGGGCGCCCACTCTGAGAGAGGGGCAACTTTCGTTCTACAAGCCTGCCTGTATTGCACCCCACACAATAGTACTGAGGGGTTACGGCAAAGCATGGCTCTTGAAATACTGCATCAGATGCCATCGGGCTGATGTGTGTATTAGGAAAGAAAGTTAAGACATCTTCATGGTGCAAAGCACATTAAAGCCAACCGCCAGGTACCAATGGATCAAGCATGTAGAGAGAACTGTATGCTGCTCTCGGAAGGAGAAATTATGGTTCAGCGTGAGAGCTGCCGACTCAGGAGCTGCGGACCAGTGTTCGAGCCTTGTCTTCGGCTCAGCGCAATTATTAGCAAATACTTAAAATGAACAAATGGATACAATTATTAGCAAATTCTTTAAATTAAAACGTTTAAAAAAATTATACTTGTGCCCTTGCCTCAAAGTAAATAAAACTGGACGACCAAGAACGCAGGGCGTACCCAAAAATACATGGTATAACAACACCTGTAGACTGGCAAAGCGGGATCTCTTAACCATGATAAAAGAGGGGGGCTCAAGGGAGGAAATCCGACTCAAAAGGAGGACCTACAAATCACTCATAACCAACGCTAAAATTGAGTGGGACGTTCAGCATTGGGAGAATCTATCGGAATCCCTAGCTGAAAGGGATTCCCGTAGATTCTGGAGAATCATAAATCACGGATGTGGGGATCTCCCCTCGGCTTTGGAACCAAATATCGCGCCAAATGTCTGGCAGGACTATTTCCAGCAGCTATATTCCTCTGACAACGAGGAGATAGCAACAATAAAACCCTCCACTCATAACACGCAGAGAGCTGTCCCTTTTACCATTAAAGACATAAGGGTGGCATTAGCTGGGCTGTCCTCCGGAAAGGCCCCAGGACTTGATGGGGTGCCGGGCGATCTCTTCAAACAAGAACCCGATGTTTGGGCACCCTACCTGTGGATATTGTTTAATGCAGTCCTGGGGGGGATGAGAATACCGGACACTTGGCTGGGAGCGGAGGTGGTCCCAATATTCAAAAAGGGGTCGCCCCTGCTTCCAGCCAATTACCGTCCAATTAGCCTCATCGATGTGACCCAAAAGTTGTTCGGTAGACTAATCCTTGATAGGCTCCAAATCTGGATGGAGGAGACAGATGTTTTAAGCCCTCTTCAAGCGGGATTCAGGAGGGGAGTCTCAACAGTCGATCAGTTACTTAGACTTAACATTCTGTACTGGAAGACAACACACCTAGAAGGGGGGTCACTGTATGCGGTTTTCGTCGATCTCCGTGCCGCCTTCGACCTGGTCCCACGGGCCAGGTTGTGGGTGGTACTGGCAGATATGGGTATTCCCGGCGATATACTGCATATTTTAATAAGGCTACATACAGATAATTACGCCCGTGTAAGATACGGAAAGGATGGTAGGCTGTCAGATAGGTTCCCTGTCCAACGAGGGGTAAGACAGGGATGCGTGTTGGCGCCGACCCTTTTCTGTCTTTTTACAAATGGGGTAATAGAACACCTGAGAAGGATCCCCAACGTTGATGCTCCACAATTAAACAATAGCAGGGTGCCTGCGATTATGTTCGCCGACGACACCCTGCTGTTGGCAAAAACACCCATGGGGTTGCAGACAGTTTTGGACGGTTTCTTGGACTTTTGTAACAAAAGGGGTCTAGAAATAAACCCCTCCAAGACCAAATTCATGATTCTCAGCAAAAAAAACCAAAATTGCCCAAATCCCCGGCTGGGATCTGTACTTCTAGAAAGAGTTCAAGTAATCGAGTACCTGGGCATTACACTTAATCAGACTCTGACCTGGCAGCAACATAAAGCAAAGGCCACTATAAAATTAATTCAGAGGGCGGGAGCTATTTCTAGAATTGCCAAGAAATCCTATCTTCGACCTTTGACACCGGCAATACATATCTATAAAGCGCAAGCTAGAGGAGGTATTGCCTACGGGGCAGAGTTATGGGGACACACATCACTACAAAATATTCAGGTCGCTGAAAATAATTTTATAAGACAGCTAGTAGCCCCCTCCTCCCCCTGAGAATGGACTTGGCACTCCGCCCAATTACTGAAGAACTGGGCCTAAAACCTTTGACCTATTGGAGACGTCTGTGGAGCAGCCAGGATCTGGGTCACTACAGAAGCGAATTACAGGAGTTGCTCAGGCTAGTACACGTGTCCAAAATTCCTTGGTTAAGGTATATTCGGGACATGTGCACTACACTTGGAATCCCTGAGTTGTGGTGTAGTCCTGAAACAACTGCCACAAACCTCCCAAGGAAAGAACTCTCTAGATTGTTTTACAAATTCATGCTCGAGAAAGCTCTGGGTTCAATCAGAGAAGGATCTCTAAGTGACATTTTTACCAAAGCAAAAGACTCCTATAGACCAGAGTATGTTTTGGACACCATGTCCCCTGTGCATGTAAGAAAGATTTTCCTGCAATGGAGATATGGCTCGCTACCACTGAGGGCCTTCACCAAAATCTGGAACGGTAACCTTGAGCTGGCCACATGTCCAGCATGCAATTACAAGCTGGAAAGTGAGCTTCATGTGGTTTTCTTTTGTAAAGCGTACAGCAAAATCAGGAGCTACTGGCTGGTCCCATACTTAAAGAACTTGGGTTTCCGAACCTATGCCCCAGCGTATAGAGTGCTAAAAACAGACTTATCACCTACAACTGTCTTTGCCATGGCGAAATTCCTGACGGCAATGTGGAGAGCACGCGCAAGAATTATAAAAGACTCCAATATGGCATCTTTTACTAACTTTTAAGCTTAAATCACACATTCTTTTAGAGTTCAATTATGGCTTTTTTTTAAAATAACCTGTACTACAGAAATCATTTTAATGTTTTATAGTATGTTCACGTGTTTATCTTTTATGATCTGAAACGATCGAAATAAAGATTATTTGAACTTTGAACTTTGAAATAAAATTATCGGTGTCGGGGAAACGAACTCGCCACGAGATCAAACTTCTGTCAATCTCACACGCTTGCCTCGAAGTAAACACACTCGGCTCTGTCAAAAAGCAAGGCACATTAAAGAAGCACGAGCATCGTGCGGCAACAGGGGAGGGGGCCTGCAAGAATTCCTTGCGGGAGTGTGCGACCATATGGCGCCACCATATGGCGTCGCGCGCTCCTGCAAGGAAATCGCCAGACGTGCACGCATTGCAAGCAATGCAACGCGTGCACGTCTTTGCAGGGAAAGCTGTGCCGATGACTACAGGTCTCTCTCCTATGGCGAGACCTAAAAATGACTGGACCTAAAACAGTCTTACAAAGAGTGACTGGAGTATGAGTGCATCCTGGAGCGTTTTATTCTCGATGGTTAACAGCAAAATTCCTCCATTGTGACATTTTCTCCATTTATAAAATAGTATACTTTAGACTTTGCCACATTACAATGAAGGATAGACACTTGTTCTTAATTCTAATGCTTCTGTTGTATTCCTATATCGATTCATTTCAAGTTCCAGAATCTACCTTCGTTAGTGAGAGCAAAGTTTTTAAGATACTGGCCAGAAAACCGATGAAACCAGCAAACAATTCGAAGTCTTAGATTTTTTTAAATGATTTAATCAACAATTTTTGCATTTTCCTCAGAGCTGTCCAGTTCACCACCCGGGCCTTACCACCAAGATCCTTATACTTGTAAATTAGAGGAACGCTTCAAATCGCCACCCATACTACCTCCACATCTCCTTCAAGTCATCCTGAACAAGGACACCGGCATTTCGGCAAGTACCAGAGCTTGGGCTATGTAATTCATATCATATTAAAAGGGTGGGCATACGAAGAGTGGAGCATTCACTTGCTTGAGAATGGGGGTTGGGGAGGGAGATTTGCTTGGCAGATGTTTTGGGGTTGGGCGGTGGGATGGTTGGGCTTTCCTCCTATTGGATCAAAAGGGATATTTTGGATCCTTGTAAGTCGTTATCTTTGCAGTATTAGCTAGTATTGGAGAGGGAATTATCAGTTTCAAGCTTTGTATGAGGATATATCGTACATCTTTATCATATATATTTAATTGGCACATACAATACCTCAAAGATACAGTTGTTTACTGGACAGTTTATTTACTTGGGGAATCAAGCCTTCTTCAGTCACACAGGTGAATCTATACATTGCCAATGTGGCTTGCCATGGAAAAGGCCAATCATTCTTCTGAAAAAGCTCTCCAATAATAATCTTGTTTAGACTCTTGAATCGTCTCAAAGGATGCTGCGGATGGTAACCGTGCAAGTGTGAATTTGCAAAGCCTTTTTTTCAGGCTTTTTGATATTGTATGAAAAACTCATTTTCACAAAGGTGGCACATTTTGGCTTTGCCCAAAGCAATTGTTTTGACTTGGATATAATTATGTAATTATTTTTCTTGCAGTGCCATTTTACGTAGAAAATCATGTTTAGAAGCTAAACATGGCAAGAAATATTCTGTGTACATGTTCCATGTTGGCTAGTTTTGATAAGAGTGAAAGAAATGATCTTTCTATGTGGTGAAACTTATGATGCAATGTGGGCAAAAACATTGCATGGATAAACAGGGAAACTTCACAACTTTTGTGAAGGGAGAAAAATGGGAAGTGGACAAAACTTGGCTGGTGAAAAAACATCCGCATTTGTAGCTACATTGTAGCCTTTCTCCTCAACTCCTGCCTTGTGGAACTCTCCTCTGAAATGCTCCAGCTTGCAAGACCGTGCTAAAAACGTATATTTTAAATGGCATCTCTTTTACAACTTGGGCTAGAGTAGTGAGCCCCAACAAGAGGCCCTTCATTTGCTGCAGAAGTACTTCTTTGACATACCAAAGGTTGAAGCGTTAGGCTGGAGATTTGTATCCATTGGCTGTAGAGTGTTTGCTAGGGTTAATTGTCCTTAAAGGATAGTAGAATCCTCCAATAAATGCAAAGTGTGAATACTCAGACCTCTACTGGATGCCTTATCTTTGCCCTTAAAATATCTGATCCGGATTTTGGCATCCACAGCAAACAGAACAGGCTCCATATCAGTGATAGTAGGATAACATAATCCTTCTGCATCAAACACACCCTCCCCACACAGCCTTGGCCATGCCTCAGGAAAGTCTGTGAATAAAGCGACACCGTGGGCCCAAAGCGGATGTCTTCAAGTTTAGAGAAGCAGAACAATATTTTGTGCCAAGAAGTAGGCTCTTTCTCTGAAAGAACAACAGACTAATGGAAATGCTATGTAAGAAAACAATTATTAGATGGGTCTGACTGAAAATTGCATCCTGTATTCTTTCAAATCGCCAACTTACAATGACGAATCTGTACTGTGTTCAGCTCTACCATACGACTCTACCTTTGACTAAGCCCAAGAGAATTAGCAGCTTGCCTAGGTTTTGAGCCACACCTTTGCTAAGCGCTACTAAGTGAAGTCTTATTTTTCCTTTATTGGATCTTGGAAAGTTTCTTGCAGATCCACCAGGTGGGCAGGGATTTTCAAAAACCTAATTACTTTAATCTAATTCCCATCGCGGGATTTGGGATAAGTCACAGAAAAGATAGCTGGGCAGAAATACACCAGATTTGGCATGCACACAGATAACCAGTTCCCTATATGTAAATTTCCATATTTGGTGAAAATCCATTCAGTAATTTTTCAGACGAAACCTCATACTTTGTAAGACAGATGTGAAAGTGTTTATTTTATTTGTATGTTTATCGGAGTGTTCGGTTCACAGGTACCTTGCAGACACTGGATGAGTGAAACATATTTCGACATTCAAACGGTTCTGGTTGGCTGAAATGCCAACGTTTCCTTTTGTGCATTTTATCGTCCGGACCTTCAGTCTGAGTTGTGAACACCAGAAATCAGATACCCTGTGGAGAACCGAAAATGTTTGTTCAGACTGAAATGATGACATGGCTTCTGTCTGCCAAACTATCTTGCATGAAAGAATTAGAGTGATTCTTGTTTAGAGACTTGTCAATAGGTGACCTTCAATGCAACTGCGCCCATTGCTTTTCCATTGGCTATATGTTTTGTCACTCTTAATTTCTTGCTTTCTATTCCATGATTGTATCTGCTTTAGATGGTCCATCTTGTCTTTGTCCCTGCTGCGGAGCATAGTGTATTTTACCAAATCTCTGACTTGCTCCTTGTATCCTACTACAATTTTCTGTTTTCTGGTGTTTTTTTTTTGTTTTTGTAAAAACACTCCATGAGCGTGCATGTTCTCCCCCCCTTCTCTGTGTTTTCCCAATTCTTCCAGCCCATTTATTTTCATAACATTACAAAAATGTAATGTTCGAGGCATATGAGCTGCAGATCCTACACTTTGCATTAGATTGCCACCTGGTGTTGGGCTCGGATGATTGCATGTTGTTGTCGTCTTGGAAGAAGTCTTTGTAGTCACGAGATAGGTGACTCCTTCCTTGGACGATAGTGCGCTTGGGCATCGGCTCCATCCTTAGATTGTTTTTTTCCGCCACTGGGTTCGGATCCAAGTTTTCTGCTCCGGTTCGAAATCTACTTTCAAAGGACTTCGACGTGCACAACTTTATAAAACAACTTTTGATATCAATATCCATAGACTCTACTTCATCAGTTCGTTTCCGGTCATCAACACGGGCCGTTGGGCCTACCCACGTGGTGAGGCCTACAACCCATGGAAAGGACGCCATTCAAAAAATGCCCTGTGTGTGGAGCGAAATTTCCACGCAGCGACCATCACGAGGTGTGTAACCTGTGCTTATCACCTGAACACAACGAGTCGAGCTGCACAGCTTGTGCGTCCTTTCGATCCATGAAGATCATTCGAGATCGGAGGGCCCATCGACGCAACATGCAGAGATCAGCTCCGGAACCGGTGGATATCTTCGACGAAGGTCCATGTGTCCCCGGGGAAGATTCCGATGATCTCCAAATCATATCTGAGGCAGACGACTCCGATGACTCCATACCATCAGGTCAACGCGTGAGTACGACTACCCCTACCCCAGCCCCAACACCTAAACCAAAGGCTAAGGTCAGAACTCCGCCTTCGGGGCCCGGTCGAGACCGAAACATTGCTTCGAAAGCCCCGCCGTCGAGCCCGGCTCTGAAGAAAATACTAAAGCCTTCCTGTAGCTCCATACCGAGCAAACCGCACGTTCCGATACTACCAGCTCCCTCGGCACGGAAACCGAAAGAAGTCCGGTTCCGAAGAACACTCAGAAACCGTTGACTCCTAAAGAAAAAACGGCTCAGAAACCAATGAAGCCTGTTTCCGACACTTCCAAGCCGACCAAAACAGCTTCCAGCCCAAAATCTTCGGTGCCGAAACCTACAAAGCCTGCTTCCGATGCCTCCAAGCCTTCGAACCAGGCCTCGAATCCGAAAACATTACCTTCTGTGCCGAAAACTATGCCAAAGGACTATACAACAACTCCTAAGGCTAAAGACAAGCAGAAACCAGGCCCGGAGCCGAAGAAATCTGCGTCGAAAGCGATTCAAGAAGAAGAGCTTTTCGACATGATCCTTTGCAAAAAAGGATATACATAGATCCAAAACAGGACATGTTTCCACTATGCCACATAGAAAGAGGAAGCTAGATACAGCACCAACTCCAGTGCCTGTCAAGAAGAAGGACCTTGCTACATCACCTATGCACTCTTCTTCTCCTGTACCTCCTCTTTCACCTCCTATTCCTTTTAGCATTTCACCTCAAAGTTCAACTGCTCATCCACCTCAATCTTCACCTCCACAAACACCTCCTCAGAATGATGATGAGTATAACATAGGGGATGGGGAGACCCAGATGAGCCCTTTCCATACCCTAGTAATACACCAGACTGGGAATATCCGAACCCACAAGATGTACTGGATATCCCTGACCCACATACATATCTATCCAAACCATCTCCTCCTGAAGATAATATTGGGTTTGGACATCTACTCAATAGGGCTGCCATCTATCATAATGTAACAATGCACTCAGGTGAGGCAGAAGAAGATTTTTTGTAAGACACTTTTGAACACTCACAAAAGTCTGTTCAGATATTACCTATTATTAAAGGGGTCATTAAGCATGCCCCAGAAGTGTTTAAAGATCCTGTATGAGCTAGGGTCATAAACCCAAGAATAGATAAAAAGTACAGGTCCGCTCCTGGGGATCCTGCTTACATTAAAGGACAGCTACCCTTAGATTCCCTAGTCATTTCAAACGCTAGAAAAAGAGCAAATTCACAGACATCAGGTGAGGCACCACCTCCTGATAAGGAATCAAAAATAATAGATGCTTCAAGCAAAAGGATAGCTGCACAAGCTAGCAATACATAGCGTATAGCTAACACACAAGCGCTCCTCACAAGATACGACAGGGCTCCTTATGAGTAGTTAGAAACCCTTTTACAACATCTACCTGACCAATATAAGGCACAGGCAAATGACCTTATACAAGAGGGTAAGCTAATTTCAAATGCCTTAATCAAGTGCGCTCTTGATGTAGCAAACACGGCATCTAGAGCAATAAACACTGGTGTCCTCCTTAGAAGACATGTGTGGCTACGCATTTCAGGGTTTAAGCAAGAGGTGCTAACAACCATCTTAAATCAACCATTCAACCAACAACAATTGTTTGGTTCAGAGGTAGACGTAGCACTTGAGAAAATGAAAAAAGACACTGATACTGCAAAATCTATGGGAGCGCTACAGTCCACTCAAGCAAGAGGCTCCTTTCGTCGCTCCTTTTACAGAGGAGGCTCCAAACAAACTGGAGCAGACAATTCAACTTTCTTTAAAAACAATACCCAAACATCCTCCAATAGAGGATATTTTAGAGGAGGCTACAGAGGTAATAACAATAAAGGAAGAGGTCGAGGTAATAACAATCGATCCTCTTCCACCACTAAACAGTGACTTCCTTCAGCTCCCCCAACAGCATCCCACTCATGTAGGGGGGAGATTAACACAGTTCCTACCTGTCTGGAATTCCATCACAACAGACAAGTGGGTAAGACAGATTATCCAGTATGGTTACTTCCTAGAGCTTAAGGATACCCTTCCAAATATACCACCCAGACAGCGTCCAATGTCCACAGAACATGCGGCATCTGGGCCAGACATTGTCAAGGCCACTCCCCCAAACTATCTTAGTTATGTTCAGGATAGACCTTGGAAAAGAGGAGGCGGCCTGGCGGTTATATATCATAACTCCATTAAGGGTAGCTTTCAACCAGTTGCATCCGAACTATGTGAAGTGTTGGCTTTTAATCTTATTCTGTCCAATCATCAATCCTTTAAGGGCTGTTTACTCTACAGGCCCCCCCGGTACCAAGACGTCTTTCTTGGGCTCATTGGGAAATATCTTAGAGGAGGCCCTGTGTGCAAAGACCTTTACAGTCCTAGGGGATTTTAATTTTCATCTAGAGAATAGTTTAGACCCTGACACATTAGCTCTCACGGAGGTGATGAACGGTGTTGACCTAAAACAGTTGGTGCTACGCCCTACTCACATTGCGGGTCATACCCTGGATTGAATTTTCACGAATTACCTGGACATAGAGGTCCCTACAATCTTTCCAGTTACCTGGTCGGACCACGCGGCAATGCTTTTCAATATCTCTGCTGCTAAATCCATCAGCGCTAGGTAGGTCAGAAAATCAACTAGGACCTGTAGGGCCTGGAATAAGATAGAGGGAGCCTCCCTCGATGATCTTTTGGATTCATCCATGGTGGCACTCCCACTAGAGGTGGACAAAGCGGCTGTCACTTATTCTAACTGGGTGGACAAAGCATGCACGATCTTAACTCCACCCAAAAGTTGCCACCCCACTCGCATGACCCCTTCGGCCCCATGGTTCTCAGTGGAGCTCAGAGAGCATAAGCTCATCTGCAAGAAACTCGAACGTGCGGGGCGGAAAAATTACTACGAGGCAGATAAAAGCAGACTCAAATTAAGTCTGGCAATATATAAAGACATGATTGGGAAGCCAAAACAAAGTTATTTCACTAACCGTATTAACGGTGCCAGGAGCTCGTCGAAGGAGCTATTTGAAACGGTTTGCAGTCTGGCCACCCCAAAGCCGGCCACTACACCTCCCAGTATGGAACTGTGCGAGGCCCTAGCTCAGTTCTTTTTAAACAAGGTGGAGACTATTTTTAACTCCCTTGAAGTTCATGTCAGGGCTAACCGGCCAGCGGCCAGGCCTAAGACTTCAACTTCCAATGCAAATGAGATCAAGTTTCGGAACTTCTCCCCGGTGAGTGTGGAGATTAAGAAACTGCTTTTAGGCATTAAGTCTGGTTCTCCTCGAGACCCTTGTCCGGCCACAGTGGCAAAACTAGCTGCAGCTCCTATAGCAACCACCTTAGCGGCTGTGTTTAACAACATGTTCGTGGTTGGTGAATTTCCATCTAGCTGGAAACTGGCCTCGATTTTACCGTTGCTAAAAAAAAAACAACCTGGATGTTACTGACTCCCAACAGCTATTGTCCCATTGCCAGACTTTCTTTACCAGCCAAACTAATTGAGAGAACCATGAATAGTCAGCTCAGTGTATTTTTAGGGACCACACAAGCCCTCGATCCATCGCAACATGGTTTTAGAGCAGGTCATAGTACCGAATCTGCCCTAATCAAATCATCTGAGGAGATCAGGAAAGTGATGGACATGGGGTGTAGAGCAGCCCTGATCCTGCTGGATTTGTCAGCGGCCTTCGATACAGTCCATCATACGATCTTGGTGGACCGTTTGGAGGCCTGCGGGATACATGGGAAAGCTCTTAAGATCCTGAAAGCCTTTCTTACCAATAGGATCCAGGTGGTGGCACTGGGGGAGTTCGAGTCTAAACCATTCGCGCTTCTCTGCGGGGTTCCCCAGGGATCCTCCCTTAGTCCCACCCTTTTCAATGTATATGTCTCCTCTCTGGCCCTAGTCATTCGATCCTATGGGTTCGAGCTTACATCATATGCGGATGATAAGCAGATTGTGGTCTCACTGCTACCAGGTAGAGAGGAAGGCATAGCTAGTAAATTCCAAGAGTGCATGTCAGCAGTCAGTGACTGGATGGCTAGGAACTGTTTAAAGTTCAACTCGGCTAAAACGAAGTTTTACTTTTCGGCTCCAGTGACAATTTTTGGAGCCCGAACTGGTGGCCGGAAGGGTTGGGTGTACCCCCCGTTCCAGTGACCAAGGTCAAGAACCTGGGGGTTCTGATTGATGATAAACTTTCCTTTAGGCCACAAGTTAATGGAATGACGTCAGCCATTCATTTTACACTGAAAATAATCCGGAAGATTCTTCCTTTCTTACCCGACGTGTGCAGGAAAACAGTGGTGACAGCCTTGATCTTATCTCGCCTTGATTACTGCAATAGCCTATTTCTCAATGCTCAACAGGGGCTCCTTAACAAACTACAGGCCTTGCAAAATGCAGCAGCTCGTCTTATCACAGGCGTACCAAAGTTTGCCTCCGTCTCCCAGGAATTGGTGAAGCTGCACTGGCTCCCAGTGCGGAAACGGATCTCCTTTAAAGCCTTGTGCATAGTTTTCAAGGCCCTTCGGGGGCTTGGCACGGCATTTCTATCACAGTACTTTCAATGGTACCTGCCGGGTAGACATCTTGGGTCAGCCAATCTGGGGCTGATCACTACCCCTCGGATAAGGAAAGCTCGATGGGGTGGCAGAAGCTTTATCTTGGGGGCTGCGAGGGCTTGGAATGCTCTGCCCTTTGCTCTTAGACAGATCACAGATTTAATGACCTTCCACAAAAATTTGAAAACATGGCTTTTCGTGCAGTAAGTGCAGGCCAGGCTAGGGGAGCTTTCATTCAGCGCCAGGACACCGTTTGGTAACAGTGCGCTCTATAAATGTTATAAATAAATAAATAAACGCTGCTCAAACAAGAGGTTCTCTCATTGCTGCAAAAAGATGCAATAGAGTTAGTTTCATTGCAACATCAAGGAACAGGGTTCTACTCACTCTACTTCCTAATACCCAAAAAGGATGGGACACTAAGGCCAATACTAGATTTAAGGCCTCTCAATCTGTATATACACTCAGATCATTTTCACATGATCACTTCACAACAAGTGCTCCCATTGTTGCAACAAGGCGATTTCCTCACTACACTAGACCTCAAAGACGCCTACTTTCATATTCCCATACATCCTTCTCACAGGAAGTATCTCAACTTTGTGCTAGAAGGACAACACTATCAGTTCAAAGTCCTTCCATTCGGCACCACGAGTATTCACAAAGTGCCTAGCAGTAGTAGCAGCCCATCTCAGAAGACAACATATCCATGTCTTCCCATACTTAGACGATTGGCTCGTAAAGCCAAGTCACTCAACCAGTGTGTTCAACACACATCTCAAACAATTCAGACACTGCACAACTTGTTTACAATAAACCGCACCAAGTCACATCTACAGCCCTCTCATGTACATCAATACCTAGGGGCTACCATAAACACCAATACAGCTCTAGCTTATCCCAGTCCAGCCAGGATACAGAGCATTCAAGCTTAGTTACAAGGTTTCAAAACCAACACTCTCTCCCAGCCAGAGTGTTCATGCAATTAATAGGCATGATGGCATCTTACATTTTTATCGTACCATATGCAAGACTGCAAATGCGCCCATTGCAGGAATGTCTAGCACATCAGTGGAATCAGGCACGAGGGCAACTGACAGACCTGGTGTTGGTGCACAGCCGCACACATTGCTCTCCGCAGTGGCAGAACACCAAAAATGTGTCCAGAGGGGCGCCGTTCCTCGAGCCTGTTCCACAGATAGTACTGACAACAGACTCATCCCTGACGGGATGGGGAGCACATCTGCTCCACCACAGAACTCAGGGAAGACAGACCGCTCAACAAAAGGTGCTTCATATCAATCACCTAGAGTTGCTGGTGTTTTTCCTAGCACTAAAGTCCTTCCAAGTGCACATAAGGAACAAAGCTGTCTTAATCCGGACAGACAACATGACAGCAATGTACTACATACAAAAACAAGGAGGCACACATTCCCTGCAGCTGTCACAGCTTGCACAAAACATTTGGAGATGGGCCATTCCACAAAAGATATATCTGCTTGCAGAACACCTTCCAGGAGTTCACAATCAGATAGCAGATATGTTAAGTCGACAGACACAACAGATTCACGAATGGGAACTACATCTGCAAGTTCTTCAACTATTCTTTCACAAGTGGGGTCATCCAGAAATAGACCTGTTTGCCACACAGGAAAATGCCCAACCTTCACCGCCAGGTTTCCCCACCCGCTGTCCAAGGGCAATGCAATATGGATGAACTGGTCAGGCAGATTTGCGTACGCTTTTCCGCCAATCCCACTAATACCACTAGTAGTACGCAAGTTCAGACAACAGTCTCTCAAACTGATCCTGGTAGCTCCCACATGGGCACGCCAACCGTGGTTCACCACACTGCTGGAACACTCTCTAGTTCCACACCAAAGACTCTCTCACACCATCCGTGCTAACGCAGAACCATGGAGACATTAGGCATCCAGATCCAAGTCAACTGAATCTGGCGATCTGGCTCCTGAAGTCTTAGAGTATGGTTACCTTAACCTGCCACCAGACTGTATGAATATCATTAAAGAAGCCAGAAGACCTACTACTAGAGCTTGATATGCTGCTAAATGGAAGAGATTTGCCATTTACTGCACTAATAATCAAATTGATCCTTTAGATGCTTCCACCCAAAATATTATCTGTTACCTTCTCCATTTACAAAGATGTAACCTAGCATATTCATCTATACGCTTAAATCTTCTAGCCATTGCGACATATCTACAAAACAGACAACATATGTCGTTATTTAGAGTACCGGCAATAAAAGCTTTTATGGAAGGATTAAAAAGAATCATTCCTCCTAGGTTACTACCCTCTCCAGTGTGAAACCTAAACATTATTCTTACCAGGCTCATGGGGCCTCCTTTTGAACCTTTACATCCGTGTGAACTGCAATTTCTCACATGGAAAACAGCTTTCCTTATTGCTATTACCTCTCTTAGGAGAGTTAGTGAGATTCAAGCTTTCACTATACAAGAACCATTTTTACAATTACACCGCAACAAGGTGGCTCTAAGGACTAATCCTGAATTCCTTCCTAAAGTAATTACTCCTTTTCATCTAAACCAATCAGTAGAGTTACCAGTGTTTTTTCAAAACCCGGACTCTGTAGCAGAGAGAGCTCTACACACACTAGATGTAAAAAGAGCTCTTCTCTATTACATCAATAAGACCAAATCCTTTCGCAAAACAAAGCAGCTATTTGTAGCTTTCTCTCTACCACATAAAGGCAACCCCATTTCTAAATCGGGAATTGCAAGGTGGATTGTTAAATGTATCCAAATATGCTATCACAAGACAAAACGCACATTAACAGTTCCTCCTAGAGCGCACTCCACACACAAACTAGGAGCCTCTATGGCTTTCTTAGGGAACATTCCCCTAGAAGTCATCTGCAAGGCAGCAACATGGTCTACAACACACACCTTCACTAAACACTATTGTGTTGATGTGCAAGCTAAGCAGGAAGCTGCAGTAGGCCAAGCTGTCCTCAAAACTCTCTTTCAAACTACTACAACGGATACAGGTGACCACCGCTAGGGGAGATACTGCTGCACAATCGATGCAAAGTGTAGGATCTGCAGCTCATATGCCTCGAACGGAAAGTGCTACTTACCAGTATGCATCTGTTCTTGGCATGTAGAGCTGCAGATTCCTACACGCCCTCCCGGGACCTGTATCTGTTCCAGTTTTATCTTAATTAGAAATACACGCATGGACATCAATTCTTTATTTCTACTAACTCCATCATTTCCCATCATGGCAAAAAACAATCTAAGGATGGATCCGATGCCCATGCGCCTAGGATCACCTATCTCGTGACTACAAAGACTTCTTCCAAGACAACAACAACATGCAATCATCCGAGCCCAACCCCAGGTGGCGATCTAATGCAAAGTGTAGGAATCTGCAGCTCTACATGCCAAGAACAGATGCATAATGGTAAGTAGCATTTTCCTTTCTTGAACTTTGTCCTTTGAGCCGCTCTCCCATCCACGTGGCACTTTGTTTTTAGTTTCCACCCCTCCATGTGGCACTTTCAGTTTTTTGCTTCCACGTTGCACAGTCTCTGTTTGCTTTCCTTCCCACATCCTTGTTGTGTTGCTTCCACCCACTCTCCCTGTTGCTTTCCTGCCATTTGTGATTCTGCCCTACGTGTCTTTTCCCACCTGCATTCTACCCCTCCCGCCCTACCGGCTTGTATTACTTTTGTTTTTTCACTAATCCAACTTGGATCTATAAACAAAAAGACAAAAACACGTTATTTTAAAAGTGCGCATGCTTGGCATGCACACTTACAAAATGACCCAGTTGGGCACGTAGGCTTTTTTTACCCCCTGTTTATTAGGCGCACTAGACAGCATTGTGGATGGTGCTCAGCAAATGGTGTGTCCCAAAACCTAGGCAAGCTGCTAATTCTCCTGGGCTTAGTCAAAGGTCGAGTCTTATGGTAGAGCTGCTGAACATATGGGACTGTAAAATCCACACTTAGTTTGAACTAGATGCTGTGCCTTCAAGCAAATAAAGAGCATTAAAACACAGTGCAGCTGTGTGTACATTCTTTACTGCTCCCCTCCTGACTGAAGTCTGTTATTCTCCCCTTCTTGGTAGGGTTCTAGTAAAGTTAGGTGGTCAGAATGGTACAACTGTCACCTGTGTGCAGCGTTACTCCAGTGAGGCATAACAGTCCTAAATATTCAGAGGCCTTTAGTGCCTACCATCCAGCAGTGAGTAAGAAATAACTTTTAAAAGATCAAAAGTAAAGTTATATTAACAAACTTTTCCTGCTCCATCTCTGTAAAAATATGTTGGGTTAGCCATAGTTACACACCAATAGCTAATTCTCACGTTTTGCACACTACTTAACTGTAGATCTGCCCCCAGACTTGCATCGGACATAGCCAACCTCATTATCGCACTTGATCTAGACCTTCTCATACTCACCGAAACCTGGTTAACAGAATCCTCCTCCCCCTCATTGACATTTTAGTTCCCCCTAACTATCACATCATCAGATTAGACAGGGCCTGCAGGACAGGAGGTGATATAGCATGTAATCACAGGAGTAACCTCTCAGTAACTAGAGCCATCTCCCCTACATTTTCCTCTTGTTAACACATATGCCTCGACGTCAATAGTGAGGGCAATCCAGTATGCTCTCGACATATCATTTACCACCCACCAGGAGACAACCTCAAATTCACTGAACACCTCATGGATATGATCACAACGAACTCGGGTCGACAAAATACACAAATATTCCTTGGTGATTTCAATCTTCACTGGAATGATCACAATGACTCGGTGGTTAACAGTCTCAAAAACTTCCTCAGCACCCTAGACCTCACCCAAATCTGCAACAGCCCCACTCACGACAAAGGCTCTATCCTGGACCTAATCATCTCCAAAGGTGATGCCACCCAACTAGACTCAATCCAACCCTGTGACTGGTCTGACCACCACATTATCACATTCTTCATCAATGAATATGTGAAACTTTGTCCAGCCCAATCCACCAAACCCAAGACCTGAAAAAGAGACCTGAAGAAACTCAATCCCAACTCCTCACCATCCCCCAGCTACAACCTTCTCCTACCCCCCACCGGAAACAACGATGTTCAGGCGCTCACCGATCATTACCTCAAATCAATGACCACGATAGTCAACGAAGTTGCACCCCTTCAGTTAAAGAGAGTCTCCTCCAAAATCTCTAAACCATGGTACGACGGTCTGCTGAACGATGACAGACGAGCTATGAGACTAGCTGAACCTAATTGGAGATCTACCCCGTCAGTTTTTCACCTCAATGCACTAAAGAAAAAGAGAAATACTTACTTCAGGAAAATCAAACGATAGAAAGCCGACTTCTTTAGCCTTCAACTTGACCAAGCAAAAAACCGACCAAAAAAACTCTTTGAACTAATCAAATCGCAATCAAAGGACGAACCACAATGATTACTGAACACATCCAGCACCCTACCGTCCTGTGAAGAATTCTCTACCTTCTTCAATCTAAAAACAACCAACATCAAGAATGATCTCCTCCTTGATCTAAACCTAAACCTATACTCTACCCCCTCAGCAAAACACCCATCAAACTAAAAAAGAATGCGTCCTGGTCATCCTTTGACACCTACACAGAAGATTCCATAGGCAAGATCCTGGGCACCCTGAAGCCCTCCAATCACCTCTCGGACCCTCTACCTGCAAACGCTGTAAAGGATCTTATCCCATGGCTTCTACCGCTCTGGACCAAAATCATTAACAGCTCTCTCCAACAAGGATGCATCCCAGACTCCCTCAAAGTGGAACAAGTATCGCCCATACTCAAGAAACCCACAGCAGACCCTACTGACCTTAATAACTATCGCCCTAACTCCAACATCCCTACCTTAGGTAAACTGTTAGAAAAATGTATTCACCTCCAACTGACAAAGCACATCGATCACTTTGACCTCCTCAACCGACACCAATCCGGCTTCCGCGCAGGCCACAGCCCAGAAACAGCCATGACTCACATAATTGATGACGCACTTCAAATTCTTGACCAAAATGGTACCTGCCTCCTCATCCTTCTCGACCTTTCTTCAGCATTCGACACGGTCAAACACGAGAACTTACTCGATCTGCTGAACACCAGAATGGGTCTTCCGGGAACAGTACTCAAATAGTTCACCTCCACAATCGGACTCAGAAATTCAAAATCAACAACACTTTTTCCAGCCCTGCCCCAGTAACACTAGGTGTCCCGCAAGGATCAGCCTTATCCCCTACACTGCTCAATCTAGTCATGGAGCCACTCACCGCACTGCTTCATGCCTCTAATGTGCAATTCCACATGTATGCTGACGACACCCAACTCTACCTCAAACTACAATCCCCGGATGACATCACACTTCTCAACTCAACGCTTAAGGACACACGGACATGGCTGGCAGAGAACCATCTCAAACTTAATGCTCTAAAAACTGAGTTCTTACTAATAGCTCCCCCCGCCAAAATCCACATCGCTCAGGATTGGCTTAAACACCTCAATGCGTTCAACGTCCAACCCATCATTGTAGACTCAGCAAAATCTTTAGGTAAAATCCTCGACTCCAATCTCAATATGCAACGACATATCAGCAATGCAACGAAGGGAGCTAATTTCCAAATCAACATCTTGAGGAAGCTGAAACCCTTCCTTCCAGCCAACGACTTCCGAACTGCGGTCCAAGCGCTAGTTATCCCTCGGATTGATTATGGAAGCACCACACTCTGCAGCCTCCCCCTATCTACCAATGCTGCAGCAAGACTCATCACTGGATCAAAAAAACGCTCACACATCTCCCCCGACTTAAAATCTCTGAACTGGTTACCCTATGAAGCCAGAATACACCTGAAAATCGCGTGTATTACTCATAAGGCCTTACACCACAATTCGTCCAGTTACATTGCACAGAAATTGACAATCTCAGGAGGTTCAAGAACAACAAGAAGCGCACAAACTCTCCTTCTGAAACCACAAAAATTCCACAAGACAAAAACATACAAACATTCCTTCTCAGGGATGGCTCCCAGGATTTGGAATGCCCTCCCTCCAGAAATATGACTTATCTCATCCACTGCATCCTTCAAAAAGGAAGTCAAATCGATCCTCCTGGCTAAATTCACTTGAACATAAAACTTTGGAAATACTATTTAACTATTTCTCTTTCCCCTGTATTACATTGTTTTTGTCTTCTCATATCTATGTAAAGCGCTCTGATATCTGTAAGGATCTTGTTCGCGCTATATAAAACCTTGAAAATAAATAAAATAAAATAATAAATAAATAGAAAATGTGAGATGTGGACTGTTGCACTTGAGATACCAAAAGACCAATAGAAAGTGGAACTACAGGAACCCTGTGATTTCTCAGCAATCACTTAAGCCTCCATTCCATGTACTGCAGTAATACCCCTCCCAGTATTAATCATACCAAGGTAGTTTGTAATACAGGGTTTGTTAATAATATTACATCAAAAATTATCCCATGAAGGTCCCCTGTGCATGTGGAAATAACGTAACAAAATGTACCAATTTGCACGTTACTAAATAATTGAGGACCTTTTTCCATTGTGGCTACTTTCTTTGGTTCTGAAGGATTTGCCCCTAGAAACCAATACAGTATTACTACATGCCACATAGGTCTGATTTGGGCAGAAACTCCTGTTAAGACCCTCGTTAAAGGTGGTCTGGTAAATAGACTTGATTATCTCGACCCCCTGGGCTACTGACACTGGGGGTAATGGTAACTCCACTGGTGGAGAAATTCTGGTCCATTCATCCCTGAGGGTCTTCTAAGAAATGAGAAAGAACTGGGTAATCTAATTCCGGATCAGATTCACCCACCTACTCAACAGAGCTCGGGAGTCAGGGTATCCCAATCATGCACTCTCATGTTCTTTTTCAAAAACATTTTCAGGACTGGGGACAAAGTACCAGAGTCCACATTTGTTTTCATGTTGCTTAGAGCCAGTTAGAGCGATCACTCTGGAAAAGCCCCCTCAGTCAGTCAGAAGGCTTGATTTGTTTTAAATGTCAGCTTAACGGTCCAGATATCTATACATTTTGCACCTTTGTTTCTCAAAAACCTGTTAACGGATTTACATTAAATCACAAAGATCAAACTTTCTGGAAAAAGATTTAGCTCTCTACCAAGTTTTGTGCAATTCCGTTAAGCCGTTTTGGCTGTATCACAGTCTTACATTCCCTACTGATATTGCATGGAGAAATGGCGTTTTAGGACCTCCCTTTTTTTCTGCCCCTGCTTGATGAGACTATGTTCTGGACGCTGGTTCTGGACGCTGCAGTGAATCAGTTATCTTGGATACTATTGAATTAACCTGTGCTCCTCCTGGCAACTGTTGAATTAACTTGCTTTCTCCTTTCAGTGGCCATTGCTTGCTGGGAGAGTGGGAAGGGGCCACAGCTTTATTGTCACAAGCTTGACTTTACGTCCCTATTCTTGTTCCAATAACTACAAAGACTCGTCACTCGGCTGTGTTTGTCAATGGGGGGGGAAACATGAAAAAGAATTGTTTTCTACGTGCAGAGTGGTCGTTAAATAGTTAATTGGAAAAAAGGGGCGGGGAGCTCACCCAATCCAACATTTCACTGAGTCACCATCTCTTTCCATTTGCATGATCTAATAGAATAACCCTTCGAAATATTAACCATATGAAGGAATTAAATGACTCGAATGCATGTTTGAGGTACCTGCTTGTGGTAATGAAATTGTAGAAGAGTAACAAAAATGAAGATTCTGTCTTGGCTATTATTTTACACCCTCCCTCCCCCCATTCCTCCCCCCCCACCCCCACAACCTAAATCGTCCTTATCTGAGGAGATCTGCTAAATAAGGCTTTAGGATATGTACATTTTGCATTTTATTTTATTTTAGTTGACTTTTATCAAAATATTATGATAATGCAAGAATGGACAGGTAAGATAGGGATTTGTGTAGAGTTATGTAGATATGTAAAAAACTGATCCATGTGAGGGTTTGGATTTATGTTTAGGATTTCGCTAAACATAGCCTTCCAGATGGTTTAGATAGTTTTAAGAAATTGGGATTACTGGTTAAGGGTGTGAAACCCTTCTCAAGCAACAACCTAACTCCTTGTAAGGGTGAAGTAAAAAAAAGCAAGTGTCAAATTAACCTGTGCTCAACCCTCTGGTAGCATGACAAAGCAGTCAGGCTTGAATTAGAGGCAATGTGTAAAGTATTTGTGCTGTACTTTAAACAATAATAAAGTGAAAACACAAAATGAGAAACATCCCACACCGATTTAGAAAAAGAGTACATTTTAATAAATTAATACCATAGAATAGGATATGTACAAGTTTACAGATGACAGTGAAACTAGCGCCAAAAAGCACAAAGCGCCTACTGTGGTGATCCGGTTGTGCCAGACTAGGATAAAGTCACAAGTCCAGGCCGACCATGATGGAGCGTGGGCCGGCTACAAGGGCGCAGTTAGGTGCGCTGACAAGAGTACCTTAAATTCTGGTTGCGAAGAGATGGGTAGTCCTTATAGAGGATGCTTCTCACAGCAGAGGCAATGTGAGGTCCGGCGATGAGATCCGTCGCACAGTGGCGGTTCCATGGAGCTCTAATGTGAAATGCAATGTCCTAGCAGTGGAGATGCGTTGCGACAGTTCCAGTGGACTGCACTGGGCAACGCAATGTCCTTGTGTGGAGATGCATCGTGCAGCGGCTGTTCCAATGGGCGATAGGAAGTCCTTACGTTGGGTAAGTCTGCGCAGCAGATGCGAAGCTTTAGTTCTGAGGACAATGCGTCAATCTGCAAAGGGGATGCGCCGGCTGTGTCAGATGCGCCGTGTTGGAGAAGCATTGGTTCTGCTGAATTCACAGATGGGCTGGTAGAGCACCTCCAGCCCCACGACTGGTAAGGCACCACTTGGGAGGGCAGTACTCACAGATAGCAGATTCCAGGTGTTGGGTTCAAGGTTGTGGGAAGCCTATTCTGTCCCTGAGGCTTCTGATCAGGAATCCAGCAAACTAGTCCTTGGGTCACTCTGGGGTTCTGGGTTGAGAGTTGCAGGTCCAGTCCTTCACACTGAGGCAAAAGGGCAGCAGTCCAGCAGAGTGGCAATACTTTCAGTAGCACAGTATTACTTCTTCCTGGCATAATTCACAGGTCCAGAAGTGTACTGAAGAGTTCCAATATTTATATCTGGTGCCCACTTTGAAGCAAAGGAAGCTTCTTGAGGTTTCCACCCCCCTGAGATGCCGGGCATCTCCTTCCTCCTTCTCTTGGATCCAGCTTGTCTAGGGTCTCAAAAGACCAGCCTTGTGCTGGGCAAGTGTGGTAGGTGACAGCTCCTCCCCCCTCCTTAAGTCAGAGTGGACATCCTGCCAACAGCTATCTTCGCTGTCTGGGAGCAATACACAAAGAACGGCTGCTAGCTACACCAAGTCATGTGTCCTAGGATCAGACTGCAGGCACCAAATGGTTAGGACAAGAAAATGACAACTTTCTAAAAGCTCAATACCTATACTGGTGAATGGGGCCTTCAGCAGTCAGCAAGGCTAGGCCACTATAAATTCAAACCAACACACAATCTGCCAATACGGACTATGAAACTACAAACTTTCATTTTTGTTCAAGATTACTATATTTAATAACAGTGAGCACCTTTTTAATTTCTTTTACTTAATGACTATTTTAACAATATACTAATTTGTACAAAACACATTGAAATACACGTCATACAATGTAAACATCTCATCACTATTCAGTGCAATATATTGTTGCCCACACAAAACAAAAAAAATACACATTAATATATACCAACACACAACAAAAATTAAACAGTTCCAAATTTGAATGCCCCAAGAGGAAATGTTCTTTTTCTTCCCCTAATGCTACCAAATGATTTCCCCCTGAATGGGCTTGTTCAATCATGTGGTACCTAGCTGATTCTAAACATGGGAGTGTCCTTATCACTATTCAGCACTATCCCACCGGCGTTCCAGCGCTCGGTGATATCCTGCACTTTTGGCTGAGAATACAACGTGTTTCGAACCCTTCACGCTTAAAGATTCTCATCAGAACTGACATGAACTGAAAAGAACGTTATAGACATAATCTCCAATCAATCAAAATAGGAGGGTTGACTGAATCCAGAGTGATGTAAGCACCACATGACTAACCTTGTTTCTTTTTCATCTATACGTCATGAACACTTATTCAATGCACTCCTGGATAGACCTTTTAAGATATCCAAACCCCACGTTACTATACTGTGTCCAGTCTTGCTTGAATAGGCTTGGCATTCACTCATGATCTAGGTCCTACTTAATCAAAACAACTGTAATTGTTCTTTGGATATTAATGAATTTAATTCCAGGGTTACATTTGATGGACAGGGTAGACTTTCCACTGAGGGTAGGCGGTTTCTACAATCTGAAATGTATTAATACACCATTCTCACTGATCGCTTCTTCATTTGGCATTTCTACAATTGTTGTTAACCCAACATTACCATTAAATAGTGCTTTTAATTTGAATTCTTTAGACCCCAAACCTCAACCTGCCTACCTGTTCCCAATTGAAAGTTATTAAATGTAATAAGCTAACCCAGTGTATCCTATGGGAGAGGTAGGCCTCACAGTATTGAAAAACAAATTTAATACACTGCACTCTACTCTCTAGGATGTCAAGGGCCTACCCTATATATTATATATATGTATTAAAAAGGCCAGTTTGGGCAGGGCAAAAGGTTTATTTTGCCAGGTTGAAACAGCAGTATAAAACTGCCGGCACAGGCTGCAATGGCAGGCCTGAGACGTATTTAAAGAGCTACTTAAGAGGGTGGCACTATCAGTGCTGCAGGCCCACTAACTAGCATTTAATGTACAGGCCCTGGGCACAGGTAGTGCCACTTTACTAGGGACTTGCCAGTATATTAAATATGCCATATGGGTGTTGGCTAATCCTCCCATTTTGTAAGGAGAGAGCACAAGCACGTTACCACTCGTTAGCTGTGTTGAAATGCGCAGAGTCCTAAAAGCTAACAAAATTGGGCTTAGAAAATAGGAGGGTGAAGGCAAAAAGGTTTGGGGATCACACTGCAGAAAGGGCCAACTCCAACAATAGTCTACTCTTGTGATTCCTAAACAGAAGGGCCTCTGGGGAATCCTTGTGCTATAAAGGTTTAAATCTTTAGAGATTTATGAAAAAAGGTGGGGATCTACAAATAACTGTGTTCATAGCATGTGTGCCCATGGAGATGCATGCTTATGCCGTCTAGTGTTGGTCAATAAGATTACAATTTGTTTTTCCACGATGCGCATGGGCAGCAACTCCACCATAGACTGATAATCATTTTTTCCCCTCCACCATCAGGTTCCGCCGTGGCTCAGAGAACGTAAAGATCCTTGTGACTTTTTCGGGCCTACCTAGTCCACGTTTTAACCTCAAATGACGGTTCTCCTGATGGGAACGTTACTCTACTTCATGCCATAATGGATGTTGCTCTGTTCTTCGACTCAGTCGAGTCTTCTTTGACTCTTTGGTTCTGGCTCTGGAGAATGCTTGCAAAAAGTGGGTAATGGAAGACCCACACCCTTCCAATTTTGCCCAGTATGCTACACAAAGTACCCATGGGTGGACCAGCATGGTGTTTTCAACCTCTTTCTCTCTTCCGTATCACAAGACCTGTGAGTTCTGCCGCACTTTTCAGTGTTTGAAAACTTTGATGTACCAAAAAGAAAAACTGCATCGAGGAGGAAGCGGTGAGTCTCTCCATGATCACAGCAGCCAAATTAGTGCCCAGCTTTGAGGCTTTGTCCTGTAGGGACTCCCCAGAACATCATAAAGATGAGGTGCTCTCTGTGTCAAGCAAGCTCCCAGTTAAGGGCGTCATACCTGGACTCTCTCAGACCCCCTGAGGCACCCCCCGACTGCCCCATGCCCCCCTCCAAATCCCTAAACGAAGCCTACATCGAGAGCACCTGCCAGACTGAGCGCTACATTGCTGCTGAGAGTAAAATAATGTGAGGCTGCCATCCTAGAGAGGCAAGCTGAAGTACTCTGTAGCAGGTAGAAGCGACTCTTTGTACACCCGCAAACCGGCAAGATTTCTGCTACGCCACCCCAGAAAGTCCATTAACCATGCTTCCCCTGATTTGCAAGAAATGGGGGGTGAATTTTCAGGATGAGCTCGTCTTCTATGCACCACAATATCCAATTCCCAAGAAAGACAAGGCAACAATTCCATCACTCCAATTTTCCACACTCTGGCAGTCACCATTACACCCATAATCCCCTCCCCCTCCACTAGAATATTCCGACAAGACAATACATTCTTATTCTCATCCAGGTAGGCCTTATGAGAAGGGAGACCCTACACTCAAAATGCTGGGGTAGTGGATGGGGACAACCAATGGGACAATTACAGTGTCAACCCTGTAAATGACTCATTTGGAACCATACCAGGCTAAGCCATCTCCGCCAGATGATAGCATGGTTTGCCATGCTGTCATTCAGAGAAAGATTCACTACAATAAAGTAGATGTACATATCCTACAGGACAAGGATGACTTTTTGAAGAGGAATCTCTTCAAGGTAGAATGTACCTTCCTGATTCTTCCCAGGCCCCAGATCATTTCAAAGACTTTGTCAGGGCAAAGGTAGTCATGCCATGGGTCAAGTAGCAATTTAAAGCCTTCTCCCGAAGACCCAGTTTACATCTACTTCTGGTCCACCAGACACCCTGGTGGTACACACAGCAAGAAAGCAGACTTCAAGCAACCGGGGACACACCCAAACCTCCCATTCCTGATAAGGAGAGCGAGCACCTTGACGCCACTTGCAAGTGCATGGTGGTTGGTGCAACCACCAGTGGCATATTGCCAATTTGGTTGGCTTACTGTCGAGGCATGGCAGATTTCACTGGAAAGAGATGGAGGTGCTGGTGCTGCACCTCCTTGAGACTTGCAGAAAGAGGGGGAAGAAGAGCTAGTTGCAGAGGGAGAGATTATTTCTAATATGAACAACGGCTGCACTTTGTGCTGCCGGAAGCTGTAGCTGCAGCATTTAAAAGCTCCTTCTCTACCACAAAGCATGACTTCTTATTTTAAAGTTCAGACTGGAGGTCCAATAACACTACCCAGTGTCTTATTCAAGCAGAAACATCTGTTTGGGCCCCAAGTGGCTGAAGTGTTTGAAAAGATAAAGGAGAACACAAACAAATCGTAAAATCCATGGGCATCTTGCAGTCTATCACTGCAAGGCGCGCCTTTCGTAGGCAGTAACCCAGGAGCAGGAAGAAGACCACACCCTCTGTCCAGACACAAACCTACCTGCTCGATCAGCAGGCCTTTCACAAGTCCCAGGTAGGCAGACTATACTCAGCGGGTGGTTACGGGATTAACAGTAATAACAGGGACAAAGGTGGCTCTAGTAATTGAGCCTGCTCTCCAAAGCACTGACTCACCCATGATCACACTACACCTGTCAAGGGGAGACTAAAGGATTTCCACCCTTGCTTTGAGGAATTCACCTTATATGGGTGGGTGTTCACTGTAGTTCAGCAGGGCTACTGCTGAGAATTTTACCGCACCATGGTATCACCTTGCTGACACATCCTCACCCAACATGACTTCACGCTCCTAAAGGAGGAGGACCAGACACTCCTCCAAAAAGCACAGTACAGCTCTCTCTAGGCCGACTAAGGCCAGCAAATCAATACATCCTGTAGGGGCACTTTTATTTGACAGCTTTGCAGCACTATATTCCATTGCTCTGCCAAAGGGATTTCAAGTCGGCTTTAGACCTCAAGGACACCTACTTCAACATCCTGATCCACCCCACCCATCACCAGTATCTTCAGTTCGTGATAAATGGACAATTCTACCAATTAACAGTTTTACCCTTTGGAGACACTACACCTCCCAGGGTTTTTACCAAGTGTCTGGCGGTGGTAGCTGCTCATCTTTGCAGAGCAGGCATCAAAGTCTTCCCATACATTAAGCGCTTAGAGACCAGTGGTGATTTGCGCTATATAAAATAACATAACATAACATACCTAGACAACTGGCAACAATGCTTAGCACACACTCAAGCAGCTATAACCATGCTCCACAACTCTGTGATTCACCATTAATGCAAAGAAGTTACATCTCCAACCCTAAAAGATCC
The DNA here is from genome assembly GCF_964261635.1 of Lissotriton helveticus. Classification (NCBI taxonomy): domain Eukaryota; kingdom Metazoa; phylum Chordata; class Amphibia; order Caudata; family Salamandridae; genus Lissotriton; species Lissotriton helveticus. The sequence goes on from NC_136072.1 coordinate 1,077,728,018, forward strand.
AGCTCTTCCTCAGCTCAATGTTAACCCCTTCCATGCTCATGACGGAACGGTTCCGTCATGAGCGTCGGTTGAGCTGTGCTCATGACGGAACCGTTCCGCCATGGTTCCATAAGCCCAATGGAACGTTCAGCACAGCGCAGGAATCTGCGCCGCGCTGAAGCGGTTAAATGCTGTTAAAGGGAAATTATATCCCAGCCAGAATAGAATGATGGCATTCCTGTAGCTGCTGCCTCTTTTCAAGTTCTCTAACTCTATGAACTGTACTAAAGCTCTTTGGTATGATGGCATTCTGCAAAGCAATTGTGCTACATGGCAAATTAAGCATTCATCCACAGTTACATAGTCTCAAGAGATTCGAGGGACAACAACTTTGTGGACCTATGAAGAAAGATGCATTAACAAGTCCAAGAGTGGGAACACCACTTGCAAGTTCGCCACAGGTACTTTCAGTGGTGGGGAACCTCAGTCATCAACCTCTTCGCTGCCCCAGAAGACATGCCAAAGTTTCACGTTACCCCTGCCAAGTCTGTAGGCAATGCTTTATGGATGAACTGGTGCGAGATATTTGCTTGCACTTTTCTTCCATTTCCACTCGCCCCTTACTTTGTGAGGAAAATGAGGCTCGATGCTTTGGTGTGGAACCTTAGCGTAGCTCTCATATGGCTTATGAAGCCTCCTTTTGAACCTCTCCACTCCCGGAACCTACAGTTTCTTTCATGGAAGGTGACCTTTCTAATAGCCATAAACCAAGTTCTGTAACATCAACGCATTACGGGCACTCACCATTCAGGAACCATTTATTTAGATGCACATGGGCAGGGTAGTCCTTAGGCCAATGTTCCTGCCCAAGGTGGTCTCACTTTTTTCACATTATCCAGATTCCAAAGTGTAAAGGAAGTTACACACCTTAGCCTCCAAGCGGACACTCATGCATACATTGACAGAATTAAGTCCTTTCGCAAAACTAATCCGCTTTTTCAAAACCTCACATCTGATGAGTGCTGTCTTGATTACAATATACACAATTCAGATTTACTCACCACTCCCTCCCCTAATCACCATTTGGGAAGTGCACCTCATGTTCATTCCTACCCTTGAGGGCCGACTGTTCTGCCCTTGCTCAGATTGCATTCATGGCATGTGGTGAGTAGGAGTGCAAAGCTAAAAGATCCAGAGTGGGGGACGTTTGATAATTATCATATCTGTCTCTTTCAGGAAACCTGATCCACATCCCTCATATTTAGATCTGGTTATAACAGTTATAGTGTACAGGCCATTCAGGAGTAGGGCAACTGTCTGGAGGCCTCACAGTTTAGGTAAAAACTTAAGTAAAAACCTTGCTTAACTGTTCATCTAAGCTGATTGATTTAAGGCTTTTGGATGTAATGACTTTATGTACAAGTTCCTTGCAGAGGTTATCTGTGAAGCTATTTAACATTTATAACCAAGACACCTCCAAGAACCACAACTCCTCAACTATGCATCTTAAAGAATATTTATGACTTGAAATCCTGTGCCGAGCATTGTTATGTATTACTGTTAGGTGATTTTAATGTAACCTTTGAGCCACTGAGTCTTATGAGTGCTGTCCTTGGGTAAGAAGATGCGCTGTTAGGTATATCAGCTCTAACAGCTCCTTCCATGAAAAATTGATCAGCTGCAGCTCTTCAGTTGGCGTCCTTTACCCTGACATATAGTCTTTTTTCCTGCAATCGCTGCACTGCGTCAGACAGGACTGGTAGATGTACATTTAAAAGACAAGAATAACACCAGTAACATTGACTATATTTTACTCTGTCTACATTTATAGCATGCTATGCATGATATGGAAGTTGTGGCTAGAATTGATCATGACACCCTTTCTTTGGCTTTGAAAATCTATTTTATAACAGACCTGGCCCTTCCTCAAAACAGTGCTGCAGAGTCTACTACTTTAATAAGCAATCAGTATTTTTAAATGGATCAGAATTTCTGTAAAACCTGATGTAGTTGTGAACATCTACAAAGAAGTTCTGGCAGCTCTGTAGCAGTTTGAATTTTTCTCCTTGACAGATCTCCCAGTGTTAGACATTCACAATTGTTTATTAAAGTCTGTAAGGCAACCTTTCAACTGTAAACTTGAGGCTGTTCTATTTCCTCATAAACAATCTTCTTGATATGAAATGACTTGCAAAACAGCCAAAGCTGATCTGCTAACTGCTCTCAAAAGCCCTAATAGTAGGCAGAAAACAAACTAATTTTAGAAGCAAAAACGGCCTATAAGTCTGCCCTGGCAGCGGATTTGAAAATGTGAGAAGAATCATTTTGGCGCAATCTACTTGAAGTTGAAACAGGGCACATTATTGTCCACTCGACAACAAACTAACGGTCCCCAATAAAATTCGAACAGAGCAAGGAGTGAAACAAGGGTGTGTTTTGGCTCCAACTCTGTTTAATTATTGATGAGCAACTTGGCTCCTACTTTGAATGCTGTTATTAGTGACTAGCCTAAATTGGGTCAAACTCACATTTCCTCTCTTCTCTACGCCAATGACGTAGTTCTTCTGAGACAAACAGCCAGGGGGCTACTAAGACTACTTGATGTTTTATCTTCACATAGCAATATAAACTGTATGACAGTAAATCTAGAGAAAACCAATGTTGTGATCTTTGGATGGAAAAAGAAATAACTAGGCATATCGTACTCCAACAATCACCGTCTGTCTACCGCTTCTATATAGAAGTACCTCGGCTGTTGGTTAGATGATTAGGGTGGGCATTTAACTCCCGAGAACACCCTTAAACCAAAGCGTGTGTCACTACTATTCGCATTCCAATCCATTTTCAAACCTACCAAACAACCATCCTTAGATCCCTTAATGAAAATAGTCCAAGCCAAGCTAATACCCACATTAGCATACAGTTCGGAAGCCTTTCCTGGGAAACTGGGCTCCTTTTTTAACAAATCCCAGAGCCAAGTTTTTAAATTCCTATTTAAACTCTCAAATCATTCTGCAGCTGCTCAAATTAGATTAGAATGTGCATTGTGCAACCAAGTTTTAGCCCAAAAGGCCTATGCTCTTAATATATTTACATGCTATACGTGCTGTGTAAGGAGGGACGCTGAAAAGTTTAGTTTGGAAAGATGTACCTTCAATGAACCATACAGTAGCTCAAAATTCTTGGGTAATTTCCCTTCATGAAGCCCTGAAACTTACAACAACTGCAAGATTATGGAATCTGAATCTTCCACATCAGAAGTGCTAAACAGATTAACACAAACGGCATCATTTGTACAAGATCATTGGATTCTTATGGCTCGAAAGCATGCACTTCTGATACAAAGAAATGACAACAAAAGAAGTATTCGAAAATACTTAACAGATACTTTTGCTGTGCACTATAAAATTAAGTTCGGTCTTATTAGGATGTGAAATTTTACATCACTCGACCTTTTACCCTATGGCCGATAGGTCCAGTATCAACTATGTGTCTGCTATATGCTCAGTCCCAAGAGAACCTATCTCATCTTCTCTGTACCTGTCCGGCTTTATTCAACAACAGCAGGACATTTCTTCCTCAGTTATGGATTTCACAAGGTTCTCGCACAATTCAAACAGCAGTAGATTTCCTGCTCGATGACGCTTACCCACAGGCCATTTCTAATTTGATTCAATTCCTACATAAAACAAAAAAGTTGGTAAGAGCTGCTAATTTGACAGACACTTGCTGTGTATCATTGGCACCTTCCATCCTTTTCCCATATGTGCTTTGGTACCTGAAGTTTGATTGCATGCACTTTAATACTTAATGATTTATACTTTTTTTCCATTAACACATGAATTATTGATCCACTGGCAATCAAATAAGTCTACTCATTTAACGATGGTTCGATCATCAGTCTTTTATATAGAATTTTTTTTTAATCAAATATGTATTACTAATAATTTATTTAAAAGTCAACAGCTTTTGTAATAGATTTAATAATTGTTTCCAAACCATTTTTCGACTGGTAATTTTATTGTATGTAAACACGCTTTTATATATGTGTCATGAATCTAGAACAATAGTTTTTAAATTGTTCTGAAATATGTTTTATGATATGTTTTAATGACTTATCACATTTTGTAATGGCTTTTATTAGCTGTGCAAAAACAAATAAACTTGTAACTTATAGTCCACAGGAGTTTTGGGGAAGTTAAAAAAAAACAGGTGTCTTGCGTTCAACCAAAAGACTGGTTTCAATTTTTCAAATGTATCTGCAGTCACTTCCCGTAAGTGATCCTGCATCATACATTATTTTATAAAGTGCAAATCTTCTTAATAATCCGCCTATTACTGCCACTGAATTCTTGCTCTTAGACACACACATCAATTGACAGCCAGAAAACTGGAAAGGCTCCCAGACTGGACTAGATTCCTGTGAACCTTTTCTGGTCGGGCCATCTATTTGGTCCCTTTATATTAATATTGCATCCAACACTATTTGAGCAGTTGCTCTTGTCACAGAGTCCTGGCAGGGGACAGAAAGTGTTCCCATTTACAAGAAAGCATGTTCCACCTCTCCTGGGAAGTATGGCCCAATTCATCTGACACACATAATTGAAGGACTCCAAAACAAGAAATTTGTTTGAACACTGTTAATGAAATAATTATTCAAGAGAGTGCCATTTCAAGAGAGGTCAAAAGTGGTATAACCTCATACACTCCTTTTTTCATCGCTTTTGTGTTTGTTTTGGTGATCTTAAGAGAAGGAATGTCATGTGAAAAAATTATACATTGACATCCTTGTTCAAATAAGTGGGGCATTAGAACCGTGAGTTTGGTTCTCAAAAAAAGTGTATATATATATATGTATGTAAGTCAAAAGTATGTGTTTTTTGTATATATATATATATATATTCTTCAAAAGCTATCAGCCGATAGCGCAAGTCAGCACTCAACAAAGGATATGTTTTCCCAAAGTTTCACCATTTATTTTCAAAAGGCAGCATTCATCGCACAACACCAACGCGTTTCGCAACGTACTGTTGCTTGATCACGGTAGGGATACAATGTTGCAGTTCTCTTTTATATTTTTAAAAAAAAAACGCCTGAAACCCATCATTCTGATCTCACTTCCTTTCAACAACAGGAAGTAACTTGGGAATTGTAGTTTTTATAAAAACCGAGTGTTATGGTTGGGAACAGCGATATCATTGAAATACTATTGTATTGTTAACAAAGTATATACACTTAATGGATGTATAAACATAATTTGGTAATTGATACGTTTATATACAGTTTACTAAACATTTAAGGGGTGATGCTTATGCTATAAACATCTTTCGCAATTAGATTAGATGATGGGTGTTTTTCTGCCCTCTGGTGGGCAAAGTTATTTTGCCATCTATTATCAGATCAACCTCTCTGGTGAGCATATCTGTCAATTTATACCTTTGTTGAAACCCTCTAGTGGGTTAATGGTCCTCATCTAAAAACCCCTTCAGTTCTAATCCTTGTTATCTAATTATATATAAATCGTGTACAGTTTTTGTTTAAAGCAAGAGACCAATAATTAAGGTCGAGTGTGGTTTAATTAAAAGAAAAAGTTGAACTATACATTGGATTTTTATTGCTTTGTGCGTTTGGCTATTTTTTGGAGATACTCTAAAGTGAAATTATCTCAATTAAACTGTGTAGAGAAGGACTATCCCAAGACTGGACAATTGATGGTATCCAGTCTTTCAATCAGAAAAACGAAATAGTGTTCCGTAGGCTTTACGTTGTTGTTTTTTCTTGTTACATACCCAAAAGCCTATGGGTTATATGGGTGACCCCTGTGTTTTGTTCCAATTCATCTGATTGACAGCTTACAAAAAAGTCTTCAGCAAGCAAGTGCTGGATAAATTACAACTTTGGATGACCGAATCAAAAGTTTTATCCTATTTATAAGCTAGATTTTGCCTCTGTATTAGTACAATTGATCAGGTTTTTTGCTTTGCACTCCTCCTGTGGAAAACCAATAGCAATGAAGCAAAACGCTTATATGCTTATATGCAGCGTTTGTTAACTTACGGGTATCCTTTGACTCTGTTCTGACAGCAGAGCTATTAGAAGTGCTGTCAAATTGTTAAAAATGCACCTGTATTCAAATAACTATGCGCAGGTCTACTGGCGTGAGTGAGGAGGTAACCCCGCCTTCTAGCTTAATAGTGTTGTGTGTGATGTGTGTGCGCATTAGCCCCTATTCTGTTCACAACCTTTATTTTTTTGGGGAAAATCTTTTTATTGTAATAACAAGCTCCATATAATCGCACATTAGTCAGCATCGGTAATTCATTGGCACATAAAAGACAACGCAACGCATGTATTCATCGTTAACAGTGTGACCTGCATACAAAGATCAAGCCCCCCGGTATGCACCCCACCGCTAGCATCTGACTCTGGTAATATATCCACATGAGGAATGCCACCCGACAGTCATCAATAGCAGTTCGTACCCCATGCCACGCCCATGTCTGTAACACGCCTACAGCAGGCAACATCATAATGTCAATAGGTTGAATGAAGGCACTCAACTCATAAAATCATCGCCTTCAATACAATCAGCATTTAGGACCAGAGCACATGCATAACGCTAACCAGTGTCAGACACCGCCTGGGTATCCACTGATTCCCCCCTGTACAGGCTCCACGCCGCCCAAATCTTCTCCCATTTCTTGGAGCATGCTCTGCTTTTGTATATGACTCTCTCAGCTCGTTGGCACCAATCTAGGTCTCGTTCCCAGTCCTCCACTGTCGGCACGACCTCACTACCCCATAGCCTCGCTATATTCCTTTTGGCGACCATACTCGCTAGTGCCAGCCAAATCTTATCCCACTTCGGCCAAGTGATGTCATTTGTTACCCCCAGGATATGCCATCTAGCTTCTAGTGGGACCTCCACGCCCACCATCTCTGCCATGATGTCTGATCACAACCTTTATTAGTGAGGTGATTGAACATTTGCTTAATTACAAAAATGAGTCCCCCAAATTAGTAATCCAAAAGATCCCATAGTTACTTTTAAATGATACCCTGCGGATAGCTAAAATTCTAGTGAGCAAGCTTTCGATCTTATGCAAACTTCACGGCCTAGAAATGAACACTACTAGTATCAAACATATTCCTTTTAATCCCTTTTGGTCTTTCAAGGGTTCATTAAAAATGAGTGACACCCAATTGATATGGTAAGATATTTCTATTATGTGGGAGTTAGATTGGCTAAACCTCTTTCCTGGTTCCTTAAAATTTTGATAAGTCAGTTAACCCTACAACAAGGAGACACTGCCAGTCTTAAAAAAAAAAAAAAGAAGATTAAAACGAAGCAATTGAGATTCATACCTGTATTCATAACTATTCAAATGTACAAAGTCCTATATGGTGCTTAGGTTTGGGGTCACTGCAATATTGATAGTTTGGCAGAAAACTAAAAATTCTTAAAATCTTCATTAAAATTGACACACCATGCTTTCTTGATCTAGGTTTAAAATGTATCGCTCATGTTGCTTACCTCAAGCCTCTTCTATTCTGGCTGCATATTGGGTGGTCTAGATGCCTTATATCGGAAAGCGCTACTCATGGTTAAAGACCTGAGCAAAGCTTCTGCTATTCCATGACTTCGATTTGGAAGGACATGGTTTTATTCACTAGGACTGATGGAGTTTGGGACAAGCTGGAGTCTATACGTGAAATGACTGAAACACAAATATATGGACTTTTGTTATGGAAACGTGGCTTGTCAAGTTACCTAGAAAAGGATTGATTTAATTATTTTTAGGTTTTAAGTGTGCTGTAAAAATGTGAGTTATTTACAGACATTATTACTTCATGTACTAGCCAAAAATCTTTAGCTCAGATTTAGATTTGGTATCTTACTGCTTGCTGATTTTGGTAAGAAGTGGTTAAACTCTAAGTTTATGTCCAACCTTTATCCAGTGTGATCAAGTTCCTGAAACTTAATCCAGACTATTGTTTTCTGCAACAGATATTGGCTCCTAAGGAAGAAATAGATTGCCCCAATATCGGCATCAGACCATATCAAGTTGCTATGAAGATGTAAAAATTGAATACCAAAGGTTTCATTACTTTTAGGATATCTAGGTTTTTGTACACAGCCTGGCGTAGAAGATATAGGTCCTGTGGATTTTTCTAGAGAATGTGAACAACGATGCATTATTGTTCTACTCACAAGCTGGGCTTTATATTCATTTCATAACTTGCATCTTATTATTCTATGTATTTTATGTATATTAGATGGAATTGTATTATTTGGAAAACTTTCACAAAGGTAACACCATTTCTGAGGCATGCATTTCATGGTGGCTTGTCAGATTCATCTAAACGAGCTGTGTCAAAGCTAAACTTTACGATTACGATGCCAGTTTCAAACAGCCTTTCCAAGTCGGCCTGTCCGACACGGAAAGGCTGTCAGAGGGTGACTTTGGGGGGCCCTAGCAGGGCCCCTTTCATCCTGAGGCCTTTAGTTGGGGGCCAAGGACATACCCAAGGGACCCCCTGTAAAACCCTGTACTGTGTGGCAGGCACCATGGGGTGACTGTGACAACTGCAGGGTTTTACACACACACCCCATTTCACCATAGGAGCCTGTGTTGTCGGGCGGAAAACAAGCTCCCATAGGAAAGGATGGGACTCCGACTGATCAGTGTTCAGTCGCATCGTAATCGGTCGGGCGGAACCGCCGAACGCTAGTCAGTTGGTCCCGATTCCAAGATAGTGTCAGGCAGAAAGTTTCCGAACGACATCGTAATCGGCCCCTTAGCAGCGTTTTCAATGCTACTAATTGCAATTTTCATTGAAAAATAAAAACTAAGCGGCCTATTTTCGGGAAGTCCTACAGTGCTGTAGTTCACCTTACTTAAGGCAATACTTATTCCTGTCCTTTCCCCTGGGCTGGCATCCTTTTGGTAGCCTAGCCAGGCACCCTTGCACCCTGGTGCAAGGGTGCCTCAGTTGCATGCAGGATTGTTTTTGTGCAGGAAGGTATCCCTGAGAGGATATTCCTCTTGCAATGTACACTACGGAATGCAACACACATTAACAAGGAATAAACTAGAAATAGTTATATTTCTATAGATATATTTCTCCTTGTTACGCCTCCTCTGGGAAGGTGTAAGATGTTGGCGCATTATCAGGTTAACAGGTACTTTTAAATTTGGAAATGTGTCAAAAACCATGGGAGTTACATGGGAACACCCACTCAGCGCCCATGGAACGCCTTCCCAGGGCAGAGTAACCCAACACAGCGATTTGCGCTGCGTTACGTTACTCCAGATTTGTGAAGCCACTCCGAGCCATGCAAAGGAGCTTTGTGCGGCTTCAAAAACCTGTCTTAAGGTATTCGCTCTTTCACCACGTTGTGTGGTGCAAGAGCGACACAAATAGCCTCATAAATAGGCCCCTACATTTTTTTTTCTTTCAACTAAAGGAAAACGTTACCAAAGGGACCTTGAAAAATAATGGATGTAATAACATTAAGGGGATAAAGTGTGATTCTTAAGCACATACCTTAATGCACGTTTTTAGCTACCTGCCCTAAATGACATTGCACTGCTGTTTTGACTAAGTTTATTGCACACTAAATAAACTCTAACTTTTTTTCAGTGTGATCCTGCCCTCCTGCCAGAGCCCAACCATGTCATGCTGAATCATCTATATGCACTTTCAATCAAAGTAAGTGTAAAAAAATGCGTGTTTTGATTCTTCACGTGTTTCCTCATCCATGCACTAAGATGTCTTAATTCTTTCATAGGATGGAGTAATGGTCCTCAGTGCCACCCACCGATACAAGAAGAAGTATGTCACCACACTGCTGTACAAGCCGATATGAGGCCAGGACTGTATTTATTTACCAAGCACCCTGTGGGGTGCTGTGGAGTGGGAACACATTTTTCAGAGGACAATATATGCGTTTATTCCCCTCTGTTGATCTCCAATATTATTTTCACATGGTAAAGCAATGCATTTCTTTCACACTTGCTTTGTACCACCGATGCCCAGCTTGAGGGGGTACAACAGGCAGCCAGAGCGGTGGAGAAGGCCTAGAGTGTGCAGTTCCTACTTTTCCAAGCCAAGAATAAGTGATCAAAGTGACCCAAGCCCGTGTGGCAGACACACAGAACCATAATGGCATATTTTTGTTTTGCTCTGGACACTGATGGTTTGGGGAGAATGACTCTGGAATGTGGCAAGTATTTATGAAGCTTGTTTGAGAGGGAGTTGTCGAGGTCCACCCTTGGCTTCCTTCCACTGTACACACAATAGAATGGAATACCTCACGCTTCAATTTTGCACACCTGATGCAGAGATGACTGCACTGCTTTCTGTTCGACTCATCTGAGAATCCGTTTTTAGTGTCGGACATATAGTTCCTGAAGTTATGATTATGGGTGGTGGGGCATGGGTTTGGGTTTATAGAACATGTGAAAGTCTTTTGAGGGAGAATGAAGAAGTTCAAAAGACTGATTATGATGTCTGACCCAATAGTTTGTTAATATCTTTGTGTTCTTTTAATCAAAAATAACAAGAGGGACACCACCTGCAGGAGTTTTGCACAACTTGTTTTGTTAAGTCAACTGCATGTCTGTTTGGGGGTGTTTCATTTTATACAGTAAAATAAAGGATTTGCTTGTGCTGATATTTGTGTGCGAGGATGGCTTTTTGTGATAGTTTATTGACACTTAAAGCTCCCTTATCTTAAGCTTAAAGATTTTATTTGATGGATAAAAATAATTGTAACACAATACAGATAATGCAAGATTAATATCCTAAACTAGAAAAGGATGATAATACATCATATAAAAAAAGAGAAAAGGAAAGAAGAAGAAAGGGGGGGGAGAGAAAAGATTGGAAAAAGGAAAAGGGGAAGATATAATAATTGAATAAGCAAAACAGTATTACAATACATTGTTCCTAATGCATTATAGCAGCATACAAACAATAAAATACAAAATTTAAACAACACGGGATGTAAATGTCAAGGTGGTTTGAGTACTTCTTCCACAGAGGGTTCATGCAAAGACATTTTTTTGGTGGATACATTTAAAAAGTAAATGTCTTTAAATTGCAAGCGAGATGGGAAATACATGGGGCCTCATTTATGAGGCCTTGCGTCAGTTTTGCGCTTCCGATGCGTCACTTTTTGTGACGCATTGGCGGCGTAAAACATGCCTCCTGTTGCGCACTATTTACAAAGTGACGCATCTAAGCAGATGCGTCACTTTGTAAACCCCTGCGCTACATTATACCTGCGTCAGGTATAATGTATGCAGAGGGGGCATTCCCGCGCAAAAAGCCTCGTAATAGTGACGCAGTGAAATCTATGAGATTTCACTACATCACTTTTAGGACGCTGTTGCGTCAAAATCTTGCGCCTGCCTCACAGCAGGCGTAAGACTAACGCAAGCCCTTTCACATGGGGCTTTCCCCATGTGAATGGACGCATTGCTGGAGTTGCGTCACTTTTGTGACACATTCCAGCAATGCGTCACTTTTGTGCTTACAGATACGTCAGTATTTCTGACGTATCTGTGGCTCCTTCAGAGATGATGCGTCATATTGTAAATATGACGCATCATTGGTGTCGCAAGGAGGGCGCAATGAAAAGTGACGCATCGCTGTTTTCACGCAGCGATGCGTCACTTTTCATAAATGAGGCCCATAGGCTCTATCTAATCTATGATTGTAGCAGATTCTGTACCACCATGCCTGAAAAGAGACTGCAGAGGTATCTTTCTATGATTCTGTAATTTATTGAAAGACAACAGCAAGGAGTAAATCAAAAATGTGAACCCCAATAGTTTGGGATGACCAATCTTCAGAAATGCTTCCAAGAAAAATATGAGTGAAAGAAAAGGGGATAAGAGTATGAAAAATATTGTAAGTATGTTGCCAGACACGTGTCCAAAAAGTATGAATTAGCGGACAGGTAAATAACATATGTTTGAGGTCTGCGGATAAACTAGCACAGGACCAACAGGTAGAAGGAATGTTGGGGTCAATCTTGTGGAGTTTAGCAGGGGTGATGAGAAGTCTATTATAAACAAAAAACAAAGTCTGTTTTGTATTAGCTGCTCTAGAGGACTTCCATATTTTAGCCCAGATTTTATTCCACAGTAAAACAGAGAAGGATTCAGCTAAATCAGTTTCCCAACTATGTTCAACGTCCATCTTTTTTCGCGAAAGGGGGATATTAGTTAAAAATGTATAAATTTGAGAGAGAGAGGGTGAATTACATAACATTGAAGTTATATGAGGGAATGAAGGTACAGGAGGAGAGTCAAAAGGTAAAGCGTTATAAGAAGATTGAGCTGCTGCAGTCAAAGATTTGTATTTGAGTTGATATGATGAGGGTAGAGAAAAACAGGATTTCATTGTTGAAAACGGGATACAAACACCATCTTCGAAAAGTCCATTTAAGGCCCTGAGCAAACCAATCTTTCCAAAAGATAAACGTATTATTAAGTTTAATGTGCTTGTTCTACCGAAGTTATGAATTTAAAAATTGTGTGCGATCATCCTGAGAAGAGGAGAATAGTGGTAGGAGAATTTTTCGCGCATTTTTAAGAATTGGAAAAGTTAAAGATGGAGGAGTATGGGAGAAAGAGTTACATTCTTCAAAAGATAAAGGGAGAAAAAGAGATTTTTCAACGTACACGCTTATAGGGTGAGGCTTAGTGTTAGAGTGATTATCGGATACAAGAAAAGCAGATTGTTTAAGAAAGAAAGCAGAATGATAAGAATGAAAATCTGGGAAATTAACGCCTCCCATATTTTTAGGCCTTTTAAGTTTAAAAAGGGATATTTTTGCTGTTTTATTTTGCCATAAGAATTTGGATAAAATAGTATACAGTTTCTTGTAAAAGGATTTAGGAATATTGATCAAGATATTAGATAAATAAAACAATATGACAGGAACTAACATCATTTTTATGGTGTCCAGTCGACCCCACCATGATAAATACAGGGGATACCATCGCGAAGTGGATACGGATACTACTGAGAGTAATTCCTTCAAATTTAAGTCAACAGTATCTTTAACAGAGGTAGTGAACCATAAACCAAGGTATTTAATCTTGTTCGAATTCCTATGAAAAGATGAAATGGAAAAATCAGCATGAAAACAAATTATTTAAAGGAAGGATTTCACATTCATCAGCATTTCATTTCTAACCGGAGACAAGGGCAAAATGATCTACTTCTAACAAAAAGGCTGGTAAGTGTGTTTGGGGATTAGAAATACATAATAAAATGTAGTCTGCATATACTGAAAGTTTAAAAAATGAGTCACCATATGGGAAGCAAGTAATAACTGAATTTAATCTGATTTTGATTAAGAAAGGTTCTAGGGCAAGAATAAATAATAATGGAGAACTGGGGGCAACCTTATCGGACTCCTCTATGCAGCGGGAAAAAAAGGGGATACAAGACCATAAGCTAAAATAGAAGATTTGGGAGAGGAGTAAATAAGGAAAAATAATTGATACATTTTGGGCCAAAACCAAACCAGACAAGCGTTTGAAAAATAAAGGGCCAACTGACTATCAAACGCCTTCTCAGCATCTAATGAAATTGCCGCTAATGATTTTTTACATATTTTGGATGTATTTAATACATTAAAAAACAGTTGAGTGTTATCAGATAGGTGACGTCCTTTAATAAACCCACATTGTTCTTTCCCAATCAAACGGGGTAATAAAGAGTCTAAGCGAAGGGCAAGTATTTTTGAAATATCTTGTAATCTATATTAATCAAAGAGATGGGCCTATAATCTTTGCATAAGGTATGGTCTTTGTTTTCTTTTGGAAGAAGACCTATTAAGCATTCTTGAAAGGATCCTTCCGATTTCTGGGAGGAAATAAAATATTGAAATAAATGATCAAGTTTAGGAAAGAGGATCTAGGAGAAATGAGAATAAAATTCAATTGTAAACCCATCGGGTCCCGGAGCTTTACCTTTTTCAATAGAATGTATGGCGGTCAAAATATCATTTATTCGAATATCGTCTTCCAAGGGAGAGAAATCTACTCCAGGAGAAGAGGGAGGGGTGATAGAAGATAAATAGTGAAGAATATCATCTTGGCAAGAGCGAGATTCAGGAGTATACGGGGAATTATAGAAGTTACAGCTCCGGTATCTTAAGTAAACAAAAAAAGAAATTGCAGATATGATCCTACCTGCCAACGTTCCCTGTAATGTGGGCCAAGTACTGTTGGCCCTGACTTTGAGGCTAACATCTCTGCATGCTGAGTCTGTAGGCCCACACATATAGTGTGAAAAGGCAAAACGTAAAGACCCAGAATCCAACGTGTTCTTAACCAAAAAGACAGCACTGGATAAAAGAAACCTTCATAACTTGGAGTTTGTGACTTACAGAAGTACATGGAAATACAATAGTGTTCTAAAATTATTCTGTGCAAGTAAATAAATGATCCTAACTGCAGAGGACAGGATTGTTTTATTTTTGTTATTGAAGGGTAATCTTTTCATAAACTTTGTACTGGCTTATCGAAGTCACCTTTCCTCTAAATGTGTCTGCACACATATTTAGGGAACACACTAATTTGCTTTTCGTGTACACCTATTTGGTATGGACCTCAGTGTGGCAAATTTGCTTCTTACACAGGAGTAAAGCCTAATTATTGAGTAAGCAAAAGTTTGCATCAACAGGTTACAGATCTGGTCATAATCTGTTGGGTGTATTTTTCTCATGGCTATACTTATTTTAGCATGCACTAAAACAATACTGTGTAGTCAAACTGTAAGTTTTCCAAGATACTGCTTTTTATTAAACGTGTGGTGCACACATTCTAGGGTATAAGTATGTCATGTGATGCTCATTTAGCACAGCATACCCTGATAGAAATACTTCACTCCACAGTAGACTATGACTGTGGTACTCAAACATGACCAATGGAGAAATGCTATGAGTCTTTCAACTTTTCATATTTGATAAGGATTCCCAGCGTGAACTGAATCGCACTACAACCCAGAATGCAGTGTAGTTCTTGACTTTTACAGTTGCTCTTCGGATAGAAATACCCTGGGCTAAAAACATGAGCAATGATTCCATTGATCTTTGTGAAATCTGAAATGTACCTTTGTGCAGGATTTATAAACAACCCAAAGAGTGACTGAGATCTCAGGAGACTGTGGTCATAAATTATGTCTACCTTTGTAGAAGGCGTGTGTGTGATCCAAATGAAATCGTAAGAGCTTTCCTGACTTCTGAGGTGAGACGGCTTAATTCCAGAGGCGGACACAAATACTAGAAACCTCCTTATCACCTGCAACCAAAAGAGTGCTCTCCCCAAGAAAGAAGTCAGACTCCGGTAACTGTAGTGTCTTTGCATAGGGAGCATACTCTCTACACCAATAGTTATTGTTTTGGGAGGATTGTGATTCTCTATTTTCTTTAGTAATGTGTAATGACAGGATACAGGTTGAGAACAACTTAACATATTGTATTGTAACTTCATTAGTGCTACATGATCTATTTTAAAAGTGTTTGCAATCAGCTACTGATTGTGATCAGTATATAGTGTTTATACACAGAGGCCCTGGTTTATTACTATATGGTTGCTGCATTCTTTCCATTGTGTTTTTGATTTATGTGCTTTTTACTGTTTTTAATCTTTACTGTATATATATATTGAAATAGTTTTAAATGTTGTATGCTAACAACCCTGGCAGGTTATTTACATTATTAGTAAAATAATGATAATCTTGTTGTCTTGGGCACATATTAAATCCTACAACTTTCTTTGAGGTCAGTTTTTTCAGCTAGATTGTGAATCTGACTTTGAAGGCTAATTTTCCATCACAGATCAATTACACCGTGTCCTGGTTAGGTGTAGCACTTTACAAATTGTGTTGTACAGAACATCTACTACACACAGCCAGTGTTTGAGCTAAGCCATGGTAGCTGCCATAGAGAATATTTGATTTGAAGGCCAATGTTCCATCACCGATATATTATCCAGGGTACTGGTCAGGTGGAAACATCAGTACCTTTGATTGCCCTGCAAGGAATTGGAAGCTTGTTAATTTGGATTCTAATACACAGATAGTTCTTTAAGTGAACATTGCATCTGGGCAGAGTGGTGGGCTGATGTATGTCTTGTAGCTCAGGAGAAGCCTTACTATACTGTTGTGAATCGAATGGAGTCTATGAAACTGATATTTTGAAGATGTGAGTTAGAGGGCATACTTTAAACATAAAAGCATTAGAGCAGGGGACTCTAGGACCCATGTTCGGCAGCACAGTCTTTGCAGTTTGAGACAGCTGCCTTGAAAGTGAATGAGGCTTTTAAGGCCAATGTCAGTCATAAATTAATTACCCAGACCCCTGATTAAGTCATAACCCTGGCACCTTTGATAGTGCTTGTTTGTCCCTACAACTGACTGGGAGGGGCCGGAGGAACCTCTCCTCTGAGCCTGGGTTTGTGTCTCCTCCCGCTGTCATGGATGAAGGTGACACATACACTGTGGTGCTCCGCAGAGCAGCTCAGGCTCTTGACCTTGATCTGCCTACTGTTACCCTCAAGACAAACCTCCTTACTGAAGTGCTTCAGCCGGCGGCAAGTTCTATGGAACCTCTGCTTCTGTTCAATGAGGCCTTGACGGATGTTTTGATGGGCACCTGGTCTAGACCAGCCACAGGGGCTTCTATGGTTAAAAACGTGGCCAGGCTTCATCGCCCGGCACTGGGTGACCCTGCCTTTTTAACAAATCATCCGACCCCGGAGTGCCTGGTCATTCAGGCCTCCACTTCCCAAAGTGCATTCCCTACCGCTCCGCCGGATAACAAATCGAAAAAGCTGGACCAGTTTGGCAAAAAGTTGTTTTTTTCTGCCAGCCTGGGGCTGCAGTCAGTCAACGCCGCATGCCTCTAGGGCCGCTACTCTCACACTGTGTGGGATACGGTAGCGCAAACCTGCCCCAGTACCCGGAGGAGGTTCGGGCTGTACTTTCCCAAGCTGTTGCGGAAGGGAAGGATGCCACGAAGTTCGCCATTTGTGTAGGCTGGACGCCGCAGACTCTTTGGGGAGAGCCATCTCCGCGACGGTGGCCCTGCGTCGCCATGCCTGGCAGCGGTCCACAGGGTTTTCGGGGGATGTCCAGAGTTCCCTCATGGACATGCCTTTTGATGGTACTCGCCTGTTTGGCGATAATGCAGACAGGGCGCTGGAGCGTTTCAAGGTTTCTCAGGCTACGGACAAGTCCTTGGGTCTCTCCACCTCACGCCCGGCCATGTCTTCCTTTCGTTCCTTTCCTGGCCACAGAAGGGGCGCATCTACACGTTTGTTCAGCCAGAAGCCTGCGCAGAACCAACCTCAGCGCAGGCGTGGTGGCTGCCGTGGCGGCACAGGGGGGGGTCAGCGTGCGGGGTCAGTCGACCTCCGCTCCCGCAGCATTTGCCTCAATGCGTCCAAGCTATGGGGTGCACCCCACGCCGGTGGGCAGCAGGATTCAACATCACCTCCCCCAATGGCGCTCTGTCACTTCGGACAGGTGGGTGCTGCAAATCATCCGAAGGGGCTCCTCCCTCCCCTTCAAGTCTACCCCTCCAGCCATGCCACCTCAGTTCTACCGCATGTCGGGGGATCACTTTGCGGTTCTCCAACAGGAAGTCGCTGCCCTCTTGGCCAAGGGGGCCATCGAGCGCGTTCCTGGGCCAGAAGTAGGACATGGTTGTTATTCCCACTACTTTCTGGTCCCCAAGAAGGAGAAAGGGTGCCTGCGCCCCATCTTGAACCTCAGGAACGTCAATCGCTTCCTCTGAAAGGAGAAGTTCAAGATGTTGATTGTGGCTCAGGTCTTTGCTACCCTGGAGACTGGATGGTAGCGTTGGACTTGCAGGACGCATATTTTCACATCCCCGTCCTGCCGGCCCACCGGCGTTACCCGCGGTTCACGGTAGGCCAGCACATTTTCAGTTTGCCGTGCTCCCCTTCGGCCTTACCAGCGCCCCTCGGGTGCTCACGAAAGTGATGGCGGTGGTCGCAGCTCATCTGCGCAGATCGAGGGTGTCAGTCTTCCCCTACCTCAACGACTGGTTGTTGAAGGCGGACTCGCCCCAGGCAGTCGTCACCCACCTTCAGACTACGGCTGGCCGACCTGCATTTGCTGGGGTTCTCCATCAACGTGCCGTAGTCTCACCAGAGTCCCTCTAAAAAAACTCCCCTTCATCGGAGCGGTTCTGGATTTGACGCAATTCGGGTTTATCCTCCCGACCAGCGAGTCTGGGATATTCAGGCTATGATTCTGATCTTTCAGCCTCTATCCCGGGTTTCAGTCAGGATGACTCTTTGGCTCTTGGGCCTGATGGCCTCCTGCATCCTGCTAGTGTAACATGCCAGGCGGGACATGCGGGCTCTGCAGTGGGACCTGAAGTTCCAGTGGGCACAGCATCAGAGCAACCTGTCCGATCATGTCCAGATCTCGGAGAGCACTGCACGACAATTGCAGTGCTGGCTCATGAATTGCGATTGGGTCAATGGCAGATCCCTCCCCCTTCCCCAACCACAGCACACAGTGGTGACAGATCCGTCCCTCCTGGGATGGGGCGGCATCTTGGGAGAGGCAGAGATCAGAGGCCTCTGGTCTCCGGCGGAGCCTCAGCACCATATCAGTCTTTTGGAGCTTCGGGCGATCTGACTTGCACTGAAGGCATTTCTTCCCTCTGTCCGGTGAAGTGTAGTGCAGGTGTTCACGGACAACACCACCGCCATGTAGTATTGCAACAAACAGGGCGCGGTGGGATCCTGGACCCTATGTCTGGAGGCTCTGCGCCTCTGGACATGGCTGGAACATAAAGGCATTACCTTGGTGGTTCAACACCTGGCAGGTTCTCTGAATGCCAGGGCGGACAAACTCAGCCGTCGATGCTTGATGGATCACAAATGGCGTCTGGCGCAAGGTCTTTTTCTGCAGTGGGGAGAGCCTTGGTTAGATCTATTCGCCACCGGAAAGAACGCACAATGTCATCAATTCTGCGTGTTGGCATTACCAGGGCGAAGGCAGCCACTACTGCCTTGGAACGTGGAGTTCCCTTGCAGGACATTTGTCAGGCAGTTATGTGGGCCTCGCTGCACACGTTTACCAAACATTACTGCCTTGACAGTCCAGCCCGGAGAGACGGCTTCTTTAGCCGCTCTGTTCTCCATGACTTTCTGGTGTAATCTTGTTCGCAGACCCTCCACCGGGGTTGGTATTGCTGGGGTATCTAATCTAAGGTTGGGAATCTTTCACTAACGTGTCGCTTTCAGATGCACAGGTTACTATTTGTGTAAAGATATATCTCTAAGAGACATTAGTTAGTGATAGATTCCTTACTGCCCACCCATCCTCCCTGTTCTGCGAACTGATTTCTAGGGTTAAGGTCATCCCTTTCAGGGCCCTAGTTTCATGGCACCAGTGGTCAGTTTCCTGCATTGCTCCGAGTTCCTGGTGCGGAAAGTTGTGTACAGAACTGACGTCGGTGCGCATAGGTGGGGCCTAAATAGTCTCCGTGACGTCATCTCGGTGCTTACGACGCCAGCGACGGACACGGAGCCGCACGACGCCACCTACCGACGTGCAGGAGTACTGCTGTCTAAAAACTCTCCGGATCCAGTTTGACTCCTGGGGATATTCTAAGGTACGGAATCTATCACTAACTAATGTCTCTTACAGATATATTGTTACACAAGTAACTTGTGCATTACTTCTTGAAATGGTTCAATGCATGAAGCAGGTTGACTGGAATAATATGATCATTCTAAAGTCTTTTAGCTGCCCGAAGCCAACTGGTAACCCTAATTTGGAGGTGTCAAACTTGGTGAATGGGATAGAGGTGTGAGTATCATTGGTTGGTCTAAAGTGGCAATTTCCGTGGCATAGTCAAATTCGTATTCTCTTGCTTTTTGATTACGTGAGGAACCAGAGTGTGGCTAAACGATGAGAGGTGGGCTTATGGAATTTGCACATTTTAAAGAGTTCCTTTGAAAGGGAGTTGGTGTCTACAAGATGGGAGGTATAGCATTTTTTCTGTATTAGTGACCGTTAATGTATATATTGTTGGTTGTATAGAACATTGGCCATTGGGGCTGGTACTGTGTTTCCATTTGTGTTTGATTTTGAGAGTATTTGATTGAAGAGCTGAAAGAAAGTACTGTGGCATACAACATAGAGCTTTGATTTAGCAATACCATGTTTGTTTGCCAAGATAGAAAGTTCCATTTAAACAAAGATGTAGGTGGGGCTAAGAACATAAAGTGACCTCTAGGCTGAAGTAATATGGTTTGCATTAGGGCTAAGTGCAGGTGATAAGTGCATTCCAAACAGATCTTTCTAGGATTCATCTCACAAGAGAAAAAATATTGTAGTGGTCAGTCTAGAGGAGAGAGTAGGCTTGATGTGCTTCTCTGTCTTAAGGTGGCTTCCAAGGTATGTCCAGATGTGTGGATAAGTTTCCAGAGACATCTTGATGTAGATCTAGGTGTTCCAGTTCGATAATATTGATATCTCTGTGTTGTGCTCTGGGTGGTCAAACCAGACTAGAGTTGCCAAGGGTGATTAAGAAGTGATGCAATAAGTCACTGAAATAGTCAGGGAATGTTGAGTTAGAAGGGAGGCAATAGACTACCAGAAAGTAGTGAGAAACTGTAAGAGGTTGTTATATCTTGCAAAGAGGGTTTATCATTCAGAGGAGAAACCTGCAGAAGAGTCACATCTAAGAACATGAAGTCTAGAAGAAAATCTTGCACTTAGGTGGAATTTCTATGTGTAATACATCATGCCCACACCACGTCTCAGCAATGATGAGTATTCTGGGTCACAAATCAACAATATGACCGTAATGCAGTAGAATAAGGTGCTTCCCTTCAGTAACACTATGTTGGAGGCATGTGTGGCCGTAGATGCACATCTTGTGCATACTCCTTCGTTCTAGTATAGGGTCCGGATGTGTGCAAGTTGTTTTTCTTCAAGAAGTCTTTAGAGTCACGGGATTTGGGGACTACTTCTCTTGCTGGTAATGTGCATGGGCATTAAGTCCATTGTTAGATTGTTTTCTTCCGCCATCTGGTTCAGACATGTGCTACCGTTTCAGATAGCCATCAGTACTTTCTCGGTTCCCACAGGAAACTCTTAGCCACCTGTATTGTATTTTCAAATGCATTTCCTATTTTCCACCCCTTCTGGGTCGAAGAATACAGCTGCACCCGGGCGATCTTCAGATCGATCTCGGCCCCCACGTGGGACCCTATTTTTCAGGACTTCAAATTGGTTCTATGCCATGCCACGACGGTGATGGAACGAGCGCCTTTTACATATTGTCCTCGGTGCCACTCAAAATATCCACGGACCGACCTTCATCAGATCTGTAACCTTTGCTTTTCGCCAGAGTATAACGAGCTTGTGTGCAACACTTGCTGCTACTTCAGATCGAAGATAACCCTCCAGACCGTCGGGCCCTACGCTTGGAGATGTTCGGGTGGTGCAGAGTCAAATCTGGTGGACCTCATTCGACACTGAAGAGGCCTTCCCACCTGAGAATAGCTTTGGCTCCGACCTGGATGTTGAAGAACTTCCATCAACCCATCAGGTCATGAGTACAGACTTACTCTCATTGTTACCATTCGCAGGCAGTGCAGCCCTCCCACAGTCCGTTTAACCATACTGGAACACCAGAGGCAGGTCGCTGGTCCACCACTGCGCTCAGGCCATGGTCTGAACCGACTGACAATTTCAATCAATACACCCAACTCGACACCAAAAAAAAAATCCCTTGCCAGACGGCCTGGCACTGTCCACATCCGGTTCTACGCCGAGCAAATCATTGGAGCAGAAACCATCAGCATTGAAGACCGCGTCGGTGCAGAAACCCTTGGCACCATAGTAAATCCCCACCACCATTGGTGCTGAAACAGTCGAGCCCCTCCTCCATCGGCTCCAAGAGGAAATAGATAGCTCAACAGAAGCATTTGGCTATCCACCTATAGACTGGCCGGATATCACATGACCACTTAGAACTGCCATACATCTCTGCCCTCCTCTCATGGAAACACGCTAACGTACACGCTAACGTACACTCCACAAGGTCACCTCTTCCATACAGAGTGGACATAGAGGGGGAGGACTCTATTCCCATTTTCCCACAACCAGATCCCTAGGACACCTACGATGAGGTTCTGTGGTTTTCGACTTTGTTCCGTATCTAGCCGCCATTTTGTGATAGCCGCCATTTTGTGTTGCCTTTACTCAGGCTACACGGCGAACATAGTGTTTTTGCATTTCCAGCTGCTATGCGTCTCCTCTGTTAAAAAGTAACCCCTGGTCCTTGTTTACGAAACTGATGTCAGGGTCTGCCCGAGTTTGTTAAATCCATGTCTAGACTGATTGATCCTTGTCTTAGTTGACTGTTTGGGTCCCACCATTCTTCTCTCTCTTTATCTTGTTTGACTGGCCTTCGCTATTCTCTCCTTGTATTCTCCTATTACACAACTATCCTTTGAAACACGCAAATACGTCCTGCCACCTGCAAATTGAATTACATGCACTAGCATTGATTAACTTGAGGGGAGAACACGGGGTCTGAAAGAAGGGCGTATTCGAGATACTCGACAGCTTGTTTTCAAACTTTTCTCATTCGCCAGTTTTGTATGTTTTGGGAGTAGGCATTGTAATTATGTATACTATAAAAGATTGTGCGCCACGCAATTAAGTGGCAGTCTCCTGAGAACCTACCACTGGTGTACTTCTTGGACCACTGTGCTTAGCTGCAGCTAATAAACCTGATTTTCTACGCCTAACATAGTGTCTCGTGTCTCTGTCAGACAAGGCAGGTGAACCGGGGATTTTAGGCGTGCCCTGCGCCGCTGGGCCCATAAGGCCCGGTTCTCCAATTGGCGTCCCAATGTGTGGGCGGCTTCAGTGGTAGCGGTTCAGCCCAAGGATCGAGAGGAGCTTCACAAGAAAATTCTGGAGGAATCGCGAACCACGTCAAGCGACCCCTGTATGTCGAAGTGGACCGAAGGTCTTTTGCAGCACGGCTACTCCTATCCGACGACTGCTGCCCTGACTGCCGCCCTGCCTTGGCGCTCTGGTGATGATTGGTACCGAGAGACGTTAGACGGACACCTGTTGGCGTACGAAAACATTTAGTTAAGTATTTGTGGGTAGCGCTCACTCTTTTGTCTTGTTTTTGTTATTCGACAAATGCATTAGTCGAAGCCAAGGGGTCAGTACGTTTGTACTGTGATTATTGCTTTAAACCCCCTTGAAGTTTGAGAATAGTCCAGTTCGTTACCAAATGCCTGGGCTTAGTAAATTTAGGAAGTTCTGCTGTTTTGACTGTAATAGCGCTGCGAGGCCTCCGGGTAGTTACGCGCTATATAAATGTAATTTTTCATTTCAATAGGGATTCCCGGCTAGAGGATTCTTGTCCGATTCCTCCGGTTGGAACTCCAACTTATGAGCTCTTTTCGAAACATGGTCTTGGTCCCATTATTTTTAATGAAACATGGATCCGATATACAAAGAAAGATGGTGTTCTGCAGTGGCCACAAAACGGTAGCTTTGAGCCTGATATCTTAGATAACTTAGAAACAATTTTGTTTCAAAGAAAAGCCCGGCCGGCAATGTTTGACTCTTTCCGCCTATGGCGTAAGGAAGGCAAACAGAAAGAAATTAAACTGGTAAAAAGATAAGAAAACGCAAGATATGACAACTTTACAGGCTGCCCAACTGTTTAAGACTAATGAGACTGATCAGATGATTGAGGTCTCGGAAAGGCAGCATCGTATGGCAATAGATAGGTGTTATCCTGTGTTGCCTACTTCCGCACATGCTAAAGATCTGGACGAAGATCCCTTAATGTCTCATTTATTGAGATTACCCCCACCTTATGTATTGGGTGCTAATGCACCCCCATTGCAACCTATTGTTCAGCCACCTGTTGCTCAACCGGTTGCTCCGAATCTTCCACAATTGCCTCTTCAGTAATTCCACTTCCACCTCCTTTGCCGGCGACTTCTGTGCCTCAGTCTCCTTTGCCCTCAGTTTCTCTTCTAACTACTAGCCCTTCTCCTGCCGCGCCTAATATATTGTCTCCTGTTTTATTGTCAGATTCTCCTACGGCTCGTCAGCGATTAGTTGATACTGTTTCTGGTCTTTTATCACCTTTCGTCGGGTCCCTTAATTTGACTCCTGCTTCATCTAGAAGGCAATCTCGTAGTCAAAGTCCGGATTCTGACGAACGAGTTAGGTTGGACTTTCTAGCTCACAATTGGATCATGAAGGGTCCACAGTATAATGTGCGTGATATTCTGGATACTTTCCTTCAATGGAATGCACCCTCGCAAAGATATATGTTTTTGATGTTATGTGTGACATTCTTGTCAAAGGATGGGAGGATATGGATTTGGGTTTAGCTCCCCAGGGTCTGTTAGATGTACAGGCTAAATTTGATAAAGGACTTATTGTGGGTTCCGAAGTCGAGGATGCTGTCCAGACACTTGTCACTTTCAGGTCTTCCCTTTTCTCCCAAACTTCTTTTGAACCTGATCCTGCGGTAAGACAAAAAGTGAAACACTATCCTATGCGAGAAGTTCCTCCGATATGGATGGATGCGGTTCCACAGGTAGGTGCTGCCCCGCCTGTTCCTGCTCATTTTCAGCGTATATGGGTACATGTCCCTTGGAAAAGATTGTAAGTTTTGGCGCTTAAACAGTCTACCTGACCCTCGTAAGAATCCTCTGGGTATTATAAAGAGCTGTCCCAGACTGTTGTTGCATGTACCATGAATTTGGCTGATATTGATATGTTGATGGGAAATGTAGTCCCTCAAGCATTCTGGGCTCGGATTCGCAGTGAAGATCACGATCAGGCTTTAGGTGGTAATTGGGCTGCTATTGTTGCCGCGGATGCAGCACAAGTAGGTGGTGCTAAACCTGATGCTATGATTACAGAATTGCCCGGTAGAATCATCACTTTAATGAAAACGATGAAGGTTCTTTTGCAACAAGCTTATCCCCCTCGTTCTGGTCCGCGCCAATCGCAACAGCCTCCACAGTTTCAAAGATTGTTACAGAAACCTATACCTTTTGTTCCGCGACCTTTGCTGGGTCCTGATCAATGTGCCTATTTGTAAAGAGGAAGGTCATTTTAAGAGTAGTTGTCCGATTTTATTGCAGCGTAATGGTGGACTCCCAGGGCCACGAGGCCGTGGTGGTTTTCAGTCAGCACCTAGGGGTAGAGGGCGAGGTGCGTTGTCTCAGGAACAGCGTTCCTTTCCCACTCAAAATACCATGAATTATTTCGATCAGCAGAATTCTCAGTCTGCCCAATACTACAATGACGATTATTGTAGCGAAAACGAAAATTCTGATTTCCATACTAGCTAGGACAGCCATGGACAAAGCAAGGGAGTGGTATCCGTTCCAGTTGATCAGAATGGGCCTTATGTTAACGTTGTTGCATTGGGTGGTTCAGAGCCATTTCTTTTGGATACTGGTGCAATGAGGAGTTATATTATTCACTCCAAACTTCCTGGGGCACCTTTGTCTGGCTTAACAAATGTTTCTGTAGGATTCTCTGGCGCCCCAGTTCGCAACCAGGTCTCTTGCCCTTTGCCTATTTTCATTGGTCCTTATGATTTGGAAGTCCCGCTCATTTTAACAACTGGTTGTGGTGAGAATTTGTTGGGTTTGGATTTATTGGAACGTCTACATGCAACATTGTATTGTTCCCCCTCTGGTGTACATCTTACTTTGGGTGATAAATTGGTTTCTCCTATGTATTTGTCTAAGGATCAATTGCCGCTTGAATTGCGGGCACTTCCTGCTGCACTTTGGGCCACGGGTCAGAATGATGTTGGTCTGCTCAAAATTCCACCTTATGTGATTACTGTCAAGCCTGATGTTAAATTGCCTCGTGTTAGATCTGGGGGTCTCTAGTTGGCAGAGGTAGGTACCACTGTCCAAATAGGGACCCTTGCTTCTAGTCAGGGCAAGGAGATAACCCTCTGAGATAACCTCCGCTCACCCTCTAGGTAGCTTGGCGCGAGCAGTCTAGGCTAACCAGAGGCAATGCGTAAAGTATTTGTACCAACACTCACAGTAACACAGTGAAAACACCACAAACTGACTCCACAACAGTTTAGAAAAATAAAGGTATTTTTAATCTAAACTACACAAGACCAAAACGACAAAAATCCAACATACACAGTTCAAGAATATGGTTTCAAAAGAGTTCTTAAGGTTGCGTTAAAATTCTTCAAGTTGCGGTAAAATAAACCACAGATGCGTGAAAAGTTCACAGTTGCGTCACGTTTACTCACAGTACCTTTAGTTGCAACAAAGTTCCAAAAGCAGAAGCTGGTGCGGTGGAAAACAAGCGATGCGTTGCTCCTGAGACCCTGAGGAGGCGTTTGCGACAGCCCCGCTGCAGCAGCGGGCGTGTTGCGACGAATCCGATCTGTATGGGGAGGAAGGCCACTTGTATGGATTCCGGTGCGTAGGTTCCGTAGGAAGTCTGTTCTCGCAAAGGCACGATGCGACGATCTCGTAGGTGCTGCGACGATCTCCGGGGTGACGATGCGCGGTCCAGCGGCGATCCTTTCTCTCGCAGCTCCTCGATGCGATGATTCTGCGACGACACTCGCAGCAACGTGATGCGGTCCGCAAGCAAGCGGTGCGGCGTTCTCACCCAGCGACGACAGGCTCTGCGACGATACTCGCAGCGATGTTCGATTCTCCCGCACCGGTCTGGTGCGTCCCGCAAACGAAGGATGCGACATCTCTGGCAGCGGCGTCAGGCGCTGCGACGATCTCGACCTCCGTAGCGGCGGGAAACTTCTCGCACTGTCGGGGATGCGCTCCGCAAGCGAGCGATGCGACACTTTTCAGATTCAAAAGTCACTCAAGCTTAATTTCAAGCTTCCCAGCACAGGTCCAACCTCCAGAGGCCCCACAACTGGATCAAGCACTCTAGGAGGGACAGAACTCTCTCAGCAGAGTTCAGGGAAGCTGGGGGTGAAGTCCTTTTGTTCCTGGGACTTCTAAACAGGGAGCCAGCTCTTCTCAGGCCCTTGGAGATTCCTTCAAGACAGGGGACACAGCACACAGCAAAGTCCTTCCCCTCTCCTTGGCAGCAAAGCAACAGGTCAGTCCAGCAGAGCAACAGCAGGACAATCTTCCTTCTTCAGTTTCAGCTTTCTCCTTGGCAGAGGTTCCTTCTTGATTTCCAGGATGATCTAATTTTCTGTTGTCAGGGGTCCTGTACTTATACCCCTAAAGTCTTTGTTCTCTTGGTGCATGTGGGCCCTGAGCCCGGTCTGAACCAGTTCTGGGTGGATCCTGAGCACTTTGTTTTGCTGGCTGCATCTTTCCTTTCAGAGAGAGGGGGGCAGGGTCCTCAGCCGTCCAGCAGGGGGGTGGAGCCAGCATTGTGGAAGGCAGGCACAGCCCTATTCAGCCCAGGTGCTAACTCCTCCCACCACTCCAGTTGCAACTGCAGTCATTCAGCCTAGTGCTGACTCATCCATCCTGCTGGGGAATTCCCCAGCCCCTGTCACTCACAAACCAGACAGTCAATACACAAACAGGCCCAGGCACACAGAAGGGTCAGACAAGAGAACAGCAACTTTCTAAAAGTGCTGTTCTCAAACACAGGATTTAAAAACAACCTTTCCTAAAAGATGTGTTATTAAATTCTGAGTTCAGGGATACTAGATACTTATGTCCTATCTTGTTCCTATGGGAAGAAATGCTGTTAACCACTGTAGCCAGCATCCCCCATGTTAATCTATGGAGCAAGATAGCCTTACAATAGTGAAAAACGAAAATGGCTGTAATTCACTACCAGAACATGTTACCTGCACCAGTACATGCTCTACCTTTTACATGCACTGCACCCTGCCCAGGGGGGTACCTTGGGCCTTCCATAGGGGTGGCTGATGTGCACGAAAAGGGAAGGGTTAGGCCTGGTCAGTGTGGACACTGACCAGGAGGACATGGCAGTTCTAAACTGCCCATAGGCACTGCAGTGGCAGGCCTGAGACACCATTTTAGAGCTACTCCTGTGGGTGGCACAATCAGTGCTGCAGGCCCACTAGTAGCATTTGTCATCACCAGCCCTGGCACACCCAGCGCACTTTACTAGGGACTTCATGGTGATACAAATATGCCAAACATGTATATTCAATCAGAATAACAATTTACACAGGGAGCACTTACACTCTGGCACTGATCAGCAGTGGCAGAGTGTCCAAAGCATCTAAACCAGCAAAAACGAAATCCAGCACAGCATCAAAAATACAGGAGGTAGAGGCAAAAAGATAGGGGGAAACCACGCCAAAGATGCCAGGTCTAACACGTGTTCCCTCCAGCTGAAAGTGGGTAGTTCTCCCCACTTTCTTGGGAGTTCTCTTCACTAAGGCGGAAAAACCTGGACAGACCATCAGCGTTGGCGTGTTCTGTACCAGGGCGGTGTTCCACCGTAAAGTCCATTCCCTGTAGGGAGATGGACCACCTCAACAGCTTTGGATTCTCACCCCTCATCTGCATTAACCATCTGAGGGGCCTGTGGTCGGTCTGAACACGGAAGTGAGTCCCAAACAAGTAGGGCCTCAACTTTTTCAGAGCCCAGACCACAGCAAATGCTTCTCTCTCAATCGCACTCCACCTCTGTTCCCTGGGGAGTAGTCTCCTGCTAATGAAGGCTACCGGCTGGTCTCCTCCCTCCTCAGTGATTTGTGAGAGTACTGCTCCCACACCATGCTCTGAAGCGTCTGTCTGAACTATGAACTCACTGGAAAAGTCAGGTGCCTTGAGCACCGGTGCTGTGCACATAGCAGTTTTCAGGGTTTCAAAAGCAGTTTGGCAGGCGTCAGTCCAGTCAACTCTTTTGGGCAACTTCTTGGAAGTGAGTTCTGTCAAAGGGGCAACAATGGTGCCATATCCTTTGACAAAACGCGGTAATACCCGGTGAGTCCTAAAAAGGCTCTCACCTCTGTCTGGGTCTTGGGGGGCTCCCAAGCCAGAATGGTATCAATCTTGGCCTGTAGGGGCGCCACCTGGCCGCTCCCCACCTGGTGTCCCAAATACACCACAGATCCCTGCCCTATCTGGCACTTGCTGGCCTTGATAGTGAGGCCTGCCCTTTGCAGAGCCTTCAACACTTCGCAGAGGTGTTGCAGGTGTTCCTCCCACGTGGAGCTGAACACAGCAATGTCATCCAGGTATGCGGCGCTGAATTCCTCCAGCCCGGTCAGTACCTGGTTAACCAGTCTCTGGAATGTGGCAGGGGCATTCTTCAACCCAAAGGGCATGACACGGAACTGGAAGTGCCCCTCTGGCGTTGAAAATGCAGACCTCTCTTTGGCCCCATCAGTTAAGGCAATCTGCCAGTACCCCGAGGTCAAATCAAATGTACTGAGGTACTGGGCAGCTCCCAACCGATCCACAAGCTCATCAGCTCTGGGGATGGGGTGTGCGTCAGTCTTCGTGACCGCATTGAGCCCACGGTAGTCCACGCACAACCGGAGTTCTGGAGGGCCACCGGGGGTAGCAGCTTTCTTGGGCACCAAGACCACCTGGCTAGCCCAGGGGCTGCTGGAGGGCTCAATCACCCCTAGCGCCAACATCTTGGAAACCTCTTCCTTGATGCTGGCCCTGACCTTGTCAGCTACCCTGTAAAATTTCTGTTTCACAGGCAGACTGTCTCCAGTGTCCACATCATGGACGCACCAGTTGGTGACTCCTGGGGTCAGGGAGAACAGGGAGAACTGACCCAACACTTGGCGACAATCACTCTGCTGTTCTGGGGTCAGGGTGGGCGAGTGGACCACACCATCCACTGACCCATCTTGCTCCTTAACTGCCAGGAGGTCAGGGAGAGGATCACTATCCTCTTCCATTCCTGCATCTGTAGCCATGAGCATGGTTACTTCAGACCTCTCAAAGTGTGGTTTGAGGCGATTCACATGCAAGACTCTCAGGGGCTGCCTGGGAGTCCTCAGGTTAACCAGGTAGGTTACCTCACTCTTCCTTTCCACCACCTCATATGGCCCAGTCCACTTGTCTTGGAGCGCACAAGGCTCCACTGGCGCCATCACCCACACTTTCTGCCCAGGTTGAAATTCGACCAGAGTGGTATTCTGGTCATACCATCTCTTCATTTCTTCCTGGCTTGCTTCCAGGTTCGCCTGAGCGAGCTTCCTGAAGCGTTGTGTCTGGTTGCGGATGGCCAGCACATAGCTGAACACATCCTGGGGGGTTTTCCCACGGGACTTTTCCCAACCCTCCTTCACCAGTGAGAGAGGTCCTCTAACAGGGTGGCCATACAGGAGTTCAAAGGGACTGAACCCTAAGGACTTCTGAGGCACCTCCCTGTAGGCAAACAACAGGCATGGTAACAAGACATCCCACTTGCGTCTCATGGGCTCCGCTAGGCCCATAATCATGCCTTTCAGGGTCCGGTTGAACCTTTCAACCAACCCATTTCCTTGGGGGTGGTAAGGAGTGGTGAACTTATAAGTTACCCCACACTCCACCCACAGAGACTTCATATACCTAGAGATGAAGTTGGTACCCCGGTCGGAGACCACCTCTCTGGGGAACCCCACACGGGAAAAGATCCCCAACAATGCACGGCCCACCACGGGTGCTGTGATTGTCCTGAGAGGGACTGCTTCCGGGTACCGGGTGGCATGGTCCACCAAGACCAGGATGAACCTGTTGCCTAAGGCTGTCTTGGGGTCCAGGGGCCCTACAATGTCTATGCCAACCCGCTCGAAAGGGGTGCTCACTGCTGGGAAGGGTTGAAGGGGTGCCTTCAACTTTGTTCCAGTCTTGCCACTGGCTTGACAGGTTTGGCAAGATCTGCAAAAGGAACCAACGTGCTTTCTCATCTGGGGCCAGTGAAAGTGGGTGACAAGCCGGTTTAGGGTCTTGTCTTGCCCCAGATGTCCTGCAAGAGGCACGTCATAAGCCAGACCCATTAGGAAGTTTCTGAAGCGCTCGGGTACCACCAGCACACGGGCTGCACCGGGCTCAGCAAACTTAGGCTCACTATACAACAAGTCATCTTCCCAGTAGATAAAGTGATCTCTGGCTGCTCCACCTGCTGCCTGGTCTACAGCCTGTTGCCGCAGACCCTCGAGGGAAGGGCATTCCTTCTGCGCCTGGCAGAATTCCTCCCTGGAGGGACCACCTTCTTGCTGCCAATGGGTCAGCTCAGGCAATTCTCCCAGTTCGGCTACCTGTTCCCCTGTAGGTTCCAGGGCATCCCCCTCGGGTTCTGCTCCTTCCTGGACCGTGGGAACGGCTGGGGCTGGTTTCCCGCGCCCTCTGCCTCTTCCTCTCCTGGCAGGTCTCTGGGCCACTGTTTCAGGCTCCAGTTCTGCTGAATCACCCTTACTGGCTGCCATAGCACGCGTGGTCACGCAGATCCACGCAGGCAGACCCAACATCTCCAAGTGAGTTCTGTGTTCTACCTCCTTCCATGGAGAACTCTCCAGGTCGTTGCCTAACAGACAGTCTACAGGCAAGGCATCACTGACAACTACCTCCAAAAGACCAGAGACTCCTCCCCATGCAAAGGGAACCTTCGCCAGCTTGCAGAGGCGCACTGAGCTGTCAGCTGCCACTACAGGGCGGAGTACACCAGGGATGATTTGGTCTTCAGACACCCACTGACACCTCACGGATGTCACGCTGGCTCCTGTGTCTCTCAGAGCCTCAATCTCCCTCCCATTGATGGTCACCTTCTGCCCATATTTCTTAGTGTTAGAGGGCAGCAAGGTTTCCTGGACCATCTCTTGGTCTCCTAGAGAGACAAGGGTCATGACTGCTAGCTCCCCCCAATCACTAGAAACCAAATCCCCTCCCAAAGCTACACTAGCTAACGCTGGGGCGGGGGCACCAGTGGGTGCTTGCTTCTTCTTGGGACATTTTGGAGCTATGTGGCCCACCTCATTGCAGTGATAGCAGGTAGGGGGGCCCCTGTTGTCTTTATTGTCCCGCCTGCCCTTAGAGGGCCATGGCTGCTTAGGTTTGGGGGGGTTGGGATTCCTTTACCTGGGAACTATTTTGGGGCCCTTCTGAGAACTCCTTTTGGTTACCCTTGTCCCCCCCACTCTTCTGCTGGGGACCCTGCCCACCTTTGGCTGTGGTACCCACAATTCCTCTGTGGACCCTGGTACTGGTCCAGCGGTCCGCCTCCTTAGCAAGCTCAATGGGGTCTGTCAGCTTGCTGTCTAAAAGATGCTGGCGCAGCTCTGGAACACAAAGACTACTCAAGTGCTCCCAACTGATTAAATGCAACAACCCCTTAAAATCAGTTACTTTACTGCCCTTCATCCAACCTTCCAGTGCACGCGAGTACAAATTCACACACTCCATCCAAGTCTCAGACTCTCTCTTCTTGGAGTTCCTAAACTGCAGTCTGTACTGCTCTGGGGTAAGGCCATACCCGAGACATAAGGCCTCCTTCATATTGGGGTAGGTCATGGCACCTGCTAATTCTAAGGGCTCTAGAGCACTCCTCCCAGAAGCCTCAAAATGTTTCCACAGGCCCGCCCCCCAATGCTGATCAGGCACACCATTCATCTTCAATGCAATTTCATACGAAGTGAACCAGGCATAAATATCCTCACCCCTATGGTAATTCTGTACCAGGTCCTTGGGAATATATACTTTACCCCCATGCACTGGCTGCGCGCTGCCACCATTTGAACTGGCATCCACCTCCTTGGCTTTAAGATCCAGTTGTTTCATGCTCAACTCATGAGCCAAAAGCTATTTCTTTTCCTCTAGGGCACGAGCCTCTCTCTTGTCTTCCGTTGCCCTTTCTTTCTCCAATTCCAATTGCCTCAGTTTCATTTTCATGACTTCCAAGTCATATTCTCTCACTCTCTGATTTTCTTGTAACTCTTCTGGGGTGAGGCCCCTACCGGAGTGGTTGCTGCCAGCTCCTGAGCCTACTCTGCCCACTGGCAGATCTTTGCTTTGAAAACTGTTTTCCAAATCCACAACATCATTTCCCTCTTGAGCCTCCCAATGGGCCTTCAAGATTTTCTGCAGCTCCTCCTTTCTGTAGGCGCTTTTTATGGGGCACTCAAACTGAAGGCAGAATGTCCTAAGTTGCTCAACTTTGTATGAACACAAATCCTCAATGCAAAACTCTAATTCTGCTTCTGCCTCCTGACTGGGTGCCTTTCCTTTCACAGACATGATGCTTGGAAGAGTTACTCAAAAATAGAAAAATCAAAACCAAAAACCAGTAGTATGCGGTGGCGTAGTGGTCTGCACTCACTAGTGATGTACACCAATTACTGTGGGTCAAGTACAAATACAAGTTCAAATCCCACCGCCTGACCACCAATGTTAGATCTGGGGGTCTCTAGTTGGCAGAGGTAGGTACCACTGTCCAAATAGGGACCCTTGCTTCTAGTCAGGGCAAGGAGATAACCCTCTGAGATAACCTCCTCTCACCCTCTAGGTAGCTTGGCGCGAGCAGTCTAGGCTAACCAGAGGCAATGCGTAAAGTATTTGTACCAACACTCACAGTAACACAGTGAAAACACCACAAACTGACTCCACAACAGTTTAGAAAAATAAAGGTATTTTTAATCTAAACTACACAAGACCAAAACGACAAAAATCCAACATACACAGTTCAAGAATATGGTTTCAAAAGAGTTCTTAAGGTTGCGTTAAAATTCTTCAAGTTGCGGTAAAATAAACCACAGATGCGTGAAAAGTTCACAGTTGCGTCACGTTTACTCACAGTACCTTTAGTTGCAACAAAGTTCCAAAAGCAGAAGCTGGTGCGGTGGAAAACAAGCGATGCGTTGCTCCTGAGATCCTGGGGAGGCGTTTGCGACAGCCCCGCTGCAGCAGCGGGCGTGTTGCGACGAATCCGATCTGTATGGGGAGGAAGGCCACTTGTATGGATTCCGGTGCGTAGGTTCCGTAGGAAGTCTGTTCTCGCAAAGGCACGATGCGACGATCTCGTAGGTGCTGCGACGATCTCCGGGGTGACGATGCGCGGTCCAGCGGCGATCCTTTCTCTCGCAGCTCCTCGATGCGATGATTCTGCGACGACACTCGCAGCGACGTGATGCGGTCCGCAAGCAAGCGGTGCGGCGTTCTCACCCAGCGACGACAGGCTCTGCGACGATACTCGCAGCGATGTTCGATTCTCCCGCACCGGTCTGGTGCGTCCCGCAAACGAAGGATGCGACGTCTCTGGCAGCGGCGTCAGGCGCTGCGACGATCTCGACCTCCGTAGCGGCGGGAAACTTCTCGCACTGTCGGGGATGCGCTCCGCAAGCGAGCGATGCGACACTTTTCAGATTCAAAAGTCACTCAAGCTTAATTTCAAGCTTTCTAAATTGCGTGACTCTTCATTGAGCAACGTCCCCTAGTCACAGCATAAATCCCTTTGGGGTTGTAAAGTTCCACAAAATGTAGAATTCCAATATTTAAAGTTTTTCAAAACTTCTTTATTTCCATTAAGTTTTTTCGAAGTTAATTCTTCAAGATAAACAATCCAGGCTCAAAGATACATTGATGTTTTGTCCAATGCATTTCGGCTGGGTCATAGCCTTCGTCAGGGACCATGTTCTACAAATTAAATAATCACAATTAAGGATATGCCAGAGGCTATAAATCCCACACATACCATACACTTAACAAGCCTAACAATCTACAATATACTAATTGTGCAACTCAAAATTTCTAATAAATCCCATAGCCCAGATTATCCAGAAGAAAGGTTTCTTGTGAAACGTGCGTTCTAAGGTGCATATAGCGGTAGATGGTCTCCGTGTGAATCACTCACAAGTTCACAAGTAACGCGCGTGTGCTCCTTCACCAGTTCGATAACAGCAAGATTATCGTGAAAATATGATGGTTGAGATCAACCCACCACGAGTGACGTTCATTCCCAAAGTACAACTCGTATACAGTGAGGCGCGCGCTTACCGATTAAGTGTAGGTATAGTTCCCAAACGCCATTCCCCTGAAGGTACTGTTTCCCGATCTATGTCGGGTGTGCCGATTAAAACGCCATGATAGGTCATGGACGTAAAAAACGGCGGCCATGATAGAATGGTGTGAATGCAATAAGTTCATGTGAAAAAAGTTCATGTGAAGAAAGCGTTATAAAGTGCTAAATAACGATGCGCGCAAAAGACTGATGTAGTGCAACTACTGCTGTGAGACTTAAATGATAAACAGTGCGGGATTCCTAGACGAGAACTAAACAGTTTGTTACCATCACAGTATATACATGCAAATGAAAAATTCAACAAGGTAGCAATATAAGACAGCAATATAAGACATCATGCAATCACATATTGTGGTATCCCTCAGGAACTGTACTGCGATCATAGATAACAGCTAAACTCAGTACGATCGTTCATCCCTGCTGGTTTCAGGGTATCTAATTTGAAAATCCAAAAGTTTTCTCTTTGTAGTAAGGCCTTGTGATTGTTTACACCCTCACGTTTCTTCACAATTTCCAAAATAGTGAATCTTAGTTGACTAATGTTATGTGAAGCTTCACAAAAGTGGTTTGCAACTGTGGATTTAGTTTGTCTGTTACGAATGTTCGACTTATGCTCATTGAGACTGATTTTCATCTTTCTCTCAGTCTTGCCCACATAGCCTTGCCCACATGGGCATTTCAAAAGATATACAACATTCGTGGAATCACAGGTTGCTGATACACGTAGTTTGATCTTAAAGCCTTTACTTGGATGGGTGATGGTGTCTCCTCTAATGATACTATTGCAGTGACTGCAGTTGTAACACGGTAATGTTCCTTGAAAAGTTTCATTGATGTTCTCTATTTTTGGTTTGATCATGTTACCCAACTTTGTACCCCTTTGATAGGCAAACAAAGGTGTTTCTTTGAAAATATCATTAAATTCTGTCTCTTGAGAAAGTATCACCCAATGCCTTTTGATGATCCTCTTAAATGCTTTACTTTTCGTTGAATATTTTGATACTACCACAACTCTTGTGTTCTCCTTTTTAGTGGCTTGGATCAATAGATCTTTTCTGTCCTTTTGGGCGCATCTAGATTTGGCATCATCCAATACATTTTGAGGATATCCTCTTTCTCTGAATCTTCGTTCCATTTCACTAATTCTGATCTCTGATATTTCCGGTGATGATACGATTCTTTTCACTCGCAACATTTGCGAGTATGGCAAATGTTTCTTCAAAGGGTCATTATGAAAACTGTTATGGTGCAACAAGTTATTGTGATCAGTCATTTTACGATAGATGTCAGTTTCAAAATGAGATACTTCTCTACGTATCTCCACATCCAAAAATGTAATCTTCGTGGCGTTCATCTCTGATGTGAACTGAATGCGTTCATCGCGTGTGTTTAATTCATTGATGGCAATTTTTAGTTCCAATTCCGTGCCAGTCCATATTATAAACATATCATCGATATATCTTAAGATTGTTTTGGTTTTGGATTTCCATGGTTCTTGATTAAGGATGTGCTTCGTTTCAAAATATTCCAGAGAAGAGTCACGCAATTTAGATAGTTATTCCAGTACTCGGAAGGAGGGTACGCCCTGGAGCACGCAACAACTTTCTAGACTAAAGTCAATTAAGAGTGCAAGCGTG
Organism: Lissotriton helveticus; assembly: GCF_964261635.1. NCBI lineage: Eukaryota > Metazoa > Chordata > Amphibia > Caudata > Salamandridae > Lissotriton > Lissotriton helveticus. The sequence continues at coordinate 1,077,764,671 of NC_136072.1, forward strand.
ACATTACTAATTTAATTTCAAGCTTCCCAGCACAGGTCCAACCTCCAGAGGCCCCACAACTGGATCAAGCACTCTAGGAGGGACAGAACTCTCTCAGCAGAGTTCAGGGAAGCTGGGGGTGAAGTCCTTTTGTTCCTGGGACTTCAAAACAGGGAGCCAGCTCTTCTCAGGCCCTTGGAGATTCCTTCAAGACAGGGGACACAGCACACAGCAAAGTCCTTCCCCTCTCCTTGGCAGCAAAGCAACAGGTCAGTCCAGCAGAGCAACAGCAGGACAATCTTCCTTCTTCAGTTTCAGCTTTCTCCTTGGCAGAGGTTCCTTCTTGATTTCCAGGATGATCTAATTTTCTGTTGTCAGGGGTCCTGTACTTATACCCCTAAAGTCTTTGTTCTCTTGGTGCATGTGGGCCCTGAGCCCGGTCTGAACCAGTTCTGGGTGGATCCTGAGCACTTTGTTTTGCTGGCTGCATCTTTCCTTTCAGAGTGAGGGGCAGGGTCCTCAGCCGCCCAGCAGGGGGGTGGAGCCAGCATTGTGGAAGGCAGGCACAGCCCTATTCAGCCCAGGTGCTAACTCCTCCCACCACTCCAGTTGCAACTGCAGTCATTCAGCCTAGTGCTGACTGTGGAGAAGTGTGGCTCAGGGGTTAGAGGCAGCAGACCCGGAAGCTGAGATCGGTCCTGGACCAGGGTTCAATTCCCCGCCTCGGCGGGTCTTGGGCTAAAAATTCCACGGACTCGATAATTCTCGCCCCGGTGCCTACTCGACTCACGGGTTCACACTCTGCGACTCTGGGCAATAGCTTGCTTAATCTCCACTACGGCCCCTCGCGGCGGGATGCCTGGCTTTCACCTTGTGGATACCCTGCCGGGGTTATCTCACAGGGGAATACCAGGACGGGTTCCCTAAGCAAGCGCCGTGAGACCCCTTTGCGGGGGTGATATGTGCGCTATATAAGTAACCACGTTTACGTTTTTATCCATCCTGCTGGGGAATTCCCCAGCCCCTGTCCCTCACGAACCAGACAGTCAATACACAAACAGGCCCAGGCACACAGAAGGGTCAGACAAGAGAACAGCAACTTTCTAAAAGTGCTGTTCTCAAACACAGGATTTAAAAACAACCTTTCCTAAAAGATGTGTTATTAAATTCTGAGTTCAGGGATACTAGATACTTATGTCCTATCTTGTTCCTATGGGAAGAAATGCTGTTAACCACTGTAGCCAGCATCCCCCATGTTAATCTATGGAGCAAGATAGCCTTACAATAGTGAAAAACGAAAATGGCTGTAATTCACTACCAGAACATGTTACCTGCACCAGTACATGCTCTACCTTTTACATACACTGCACCCTGCCCAGGGGGGTACCTTGGGCCTTCCATAGGGGTGGCTGATGTGCACGAAAAGGGAAGGGTTAGGCCTGGTCAGTGTGGACACTGACCAGGAGGACATGGCAGTTCTAAACTGCCCATAGGCACTGCAGTGGCAGGCCTGAGACACAATTTTAGAGCTACTCCTGTGGGTGGCACAATCAGTGCTGCAGGCCCACTAGTAGCATTTGTCATCACCAGCCCTGGCACACCCAGTGCACTTTACTAGGGACTTCATGGTGATACAAATATGCCAAACATGTATATTCAATCAGAATAACAATTTACACAGGGAGCACTTACACTCTGGCACTGATCAGCAGTGGCAGAGTGTCCAAAGCATCTAAACCAGCAAAAACGAAATCCAGCACAGCATCAAAAATACAGGAGGTAGAGGCAAAAAGATAGGGGGAAACCACGCCAAAGATGCCAGGTCTAACACCTCGCATTCCTCAGTATAAGATTTCTAACGACGGCGAAAGAGCTTTGTTGGCTATTGTTCATGATTTAGTCCAGAAGGGTGTGGTTGAAGAAACAAGAGGAAATGTTTGCAATAGTCCTGTTTTGCCCGTTCTTAAACGTACTGATCCTTCTAAGCCTCCTGTATACCGTTTTGTGATTGATCTTCGCGAGGTCAACAAAATTGTTGTCCCTCAGTTTCCTGTTGTCCCAGATATTACTGCCTTGCTTACAATGATCCCTGCTTCGGGTGTCTGGTTCTCAGTTATTGAGCTCAAAAACGCTTTCTTTAGCATTCCTATTGCTGAGGAGAGTAGAGATCTCTTTGGTTTCTCTCTCGGAGGCCGAAGTTTTCGATTCAAGCTTGCACCTCAAGGCTATTGTGAGAGCCCCTCCATTTATAGTCAGGCTTTGAAATCCCAGCTTGACGCTTTCTCTTTGCCTCCTGGTGCTACTCTTATTCAGTATGTGGATGATCTGTTAGTGGCTGCCGATTCAGAGGATGTTTGTAAAAATTTGACTATCGCTTTTGTACCACTTGTCTGATTTACATCATAAGGTGTCACCATCTAAATTACAATATTGCCGCCAAGAGGTTACCTATTTAGGTCATCTCTTGTCGAAGGAGGGAAGGCGATTGACCCCAGAACGTATTCATGCAATTGCACGAATGTCTGTACCATCACACAAAGGGAGGTGCGTGCCTTTTTGGGCATTACCTCTTATTGTAGACAGTGGATTCTGAATTTTTCTTTGTTGGCTAAACCCTTGTTGGCACTTGCTCTGAAAGATACACCCCAACCTCTTCCCTGGACTGATGAATGTCAGAAGAGTTTTTCAGATTTACGCACTGCTTTCTGTTCTGCTCCTGTGTTGGGTACTCCAGATTATAGTAAGCCTTTCACACTCTACGGTAATAAAAGAGAAGGTTGCGCGTTGTCAGTCTTGACACAGCAATTTGGAGACAAACAAAGGCCATGTGCCTATTTTTCGGCTACATTGGATCCTGTAGCCAAGGCATTGCCTAGTTGTCTCAGAGCAGCAGCGATCTCCATTCGCCAATCTGCTGGATTGGTATTGGATCACACTCTTGTTGCCATGGTACCACATGCAGTGGATACTCTCTTGAACAGAACAAAAACGCAACATCTCACGAGTGCTCGCTTGTCTGGATATGAGTTGACGCTTTTGGCTAGCCACATACATATCAAGCGATGTAATGTTTTAAATCCAGCAACATTGTTACCTATTCCAGAAGAAAAAGATACACAAGAACATCATGATTGTTTTCTTCGTACAGAGGAGGAAACTAAAGGCAGAATAGATTTGAAAGATACACCACTCGTGGACCCGGATGGGATCCTATGGGTGGATGGGTCTTGTTTCAAACTTCCAAATGGTGAGACGACTGCAGCTTATGCTGTTACTACTTTGTATACAGTAGTAGAAACTGCACGTATTACACAGAATTCAGCACAAGCAGCTGAGTTGATTGCACTGACGAGAGCGTGTGTGTTGGCTAAGGGAAAGAGAGTGACTGTTTACACCGATAGCCAATACGCCTTTGGCGTGGCTCATAGTTTTGGTCGTTTGTGGAAGGAAAGAGGATTCTTTACTTCCCATGGGACCAAAATACAGCATGGTCAGTTGGTGACTGACTTTCTCGAAGCACTTGCCTTGCCTATTCAAATAGCGATTGTGAAGTGCAGTGTACATAAAAAGATCACTGATGATGTGGGTCGTTGGAATGCTTTTGTAGACGAGGTAGCGAAAGAAAGAGCGAAAGATGTCAAGAGTCGTATGTATGTTGCAGGTCCTGCAAGATGGGTCAGAGAAGCAGGTATGTGTGAGGATACAGTAGAAAGTGTGAAAATGATTCAAGAAGAAGCAACAGAGAAGTAATTGAGTAAGTGGAGACAGAGTACGGGAATGTTGGATGCGACAGGATGTTGGACGGAATTGTCAGAACACCAACGTTGGTTGTTACCAGATGCCTATGTACTACCTGTAGTTACTATGGCTCATGGTCCAGCTCATATCAGTGCGAAAGGGATATGTAAACTGTTGGCTCCAGTATGGCAGAATGAGGGTATCCCTCAATGTGCGGAAAATGTGGTAAAGCATTGCATTGTTTGTTTGATGCATAATCCAGGAAAGGGAACCCCAACTCCGGCAGGTCATTTTGCTCCCCCTACGTATCCTTTTGAGGTATTACAAATTGATTACATTCATATGGAACGTTCCAACAACCTCAAGTATGTCCTGGTGGTGGTTTGTGCCTTTTCCAGATGGATAGAGGCCTACCCCCTAAAGGATAATACTGCTTTGTCCACTGCCAAAGTCCTTTTGAAGGAATTCTTCCCGAGGTTTGGTTTGCCGCGCATTGTCTGGAGTGACAATGGAAGCGAATTTGTTGGTCAAATTATGCAGAAGGTGTGTGCGGGTCTTGGTATTAGGCAGAAATTCCATGCGGCAAACCATCCTCAGTCAGCTGGTTTGGTAGAATGCTATAACGGCACTCTCAAGCTCAAATTAGCAAAGATTCAGGCCAACACGGGCCTCGCTTGGCCCGATGCCTTACCTTTGGCACTTCTCTCTACGAGAACAACTGTGCATTCTCGTTTAGGACTTAGCCCTTATGAGGTCGTCTTTGGGCGTCCAGCCAATGTCTGGGGAATCCCTCGACCTAAAAAGTATTCCGATATTCCATATCCATTGTTGGTTGATTACCTGCATGACCTTACCACTAAATTACGTGTTATTCATCAACAGGTCCAAAACGCTTTGCCGGAGGCTTCCTCAGATCAAGGTCATTCCATCCAACCTGGTGATTTTGTGTGCGTCAAAAATTCCAGAGGAAAAAGAATATGGAACCTCGCTGGGGGCCACCGCGACAAGTGCTTTTGACGACACGTACAGCTGTGAAGGTCGTCGGGAAGAAAAACTGGGTCCACGGCGTGCACTGTAAAAGGGTACCATTACCTTTACCTTATGACCAGTGGGTCCGAGAAGGTGTGGGTGATGGTGAATGTGAGAAAGTACCCCGATTTGTGCCATTCAGTAGTTCACGCCTGGACTGGACAAGTTCCGAGAAAGAAGATGACGATGTGTTGCAGGAAGCTGTACCACCACATTTGCGCCTGAATACGACAAATCCAGAGACTTTGTTTCAAGACCAAACGATACCTGGCAAGACACGGTACAACCTAAGACCTAGGTTGTTAAAGAACAATTGAACTTTTTTGTGTTTTCCTTTTTCCTTTTGATTACTCTTATTAAAAGACATTTTCTTTTCCACTATCCATCAAGTTGCAGGGTCACGGTATGAGTCTTAGGCTGTGACCTGAATAGTGACTAGGTCAACAGGACTTGCAGTGTCATAGGACGGCTAATAATCACACCTAAGTGATCCAGGAAGATTACCGTGAGCAACGCCTTTAGAGAATGGAAAGTAAAGTGGAAGGGAATGATATTAAGATTGTAAAGAGAAATGAGTATAAGAAATTATTGTTTAATAGATGTGGCGTAGCATTATGTAGTTTAGTAAGTTTATGTATTTTATTAGCCTGTGTGGGTTGGGTTGCCCACACTATGCAGCAAACACCTGCTCCAACTTCTGTTTCCTTGTCTTTTCCTACTACTACCTCCCCGTATAAGTTCTATACACTCCCAGATCATGAGCAAATTAGGCGAACAGAATACTTCAACAATTCATTCATCCAGTTGTTACATCAGCATCAACTCGTAGTCAACACTACTTAATGTTGGGTTTGTGGGCTCATGCCCCATAATGCTGAGAAAGAGATGCCATATTTAGTCCTTCCGTTTTCATATTTATTTATTTAGTAGTTTGTAGAGCGCTCAGCTACCTCCAACGGAGGTGTCCCGGCACTGAAGATATAACCTCTCAGAGGGTCAGTGGGATGATGAGGGGTTTAGATAATTTAGACAAGGGAGAAGAGCCAGGTCTTGAGTTTTTTTCTAAATACCGTCAAGAATCTTAGCTCTATGGGAAGTTGGTTCCACAGTTTAGAGATGATCACAGCGAAGCCTCTTCCTCCCGTACAGGCCAGGCGACACCGGGAGCAGATCATAAGGCGGAGATGGTTGGATCTGAGGTTTCGGGAGGCTTGTGAGTGTTTAATTCTGTGGCGCAAGTAAAGTGGACCTCGACCATTCATCGCTCTAAAAGCCAGATTTAAGGCTTTAAATTGGATTCAGAGTCTTACTGGGAGCCAATGAAGCTTGCTCAGATGGGGGGGAAATGGAGTGGCGGTAGGGGATGTTACAGATCAGCCTGGCCGCTGCGTTCTGGACTCTCTGTAGTTGGTTTATGAGGTACGCCGGGGCACCTACATATAGACTATTTGCGTAGTCCAAGTGAGCTGTGATGAGAGAGTGGATAACTGTTTTTCGCGAGTCTATTGGCAGGTATGGGATGATTTTTTTTATCATGCAAAGCTTTCCGAAGCATGCTGAGGTAACTTTATTCATTTGTGTCTTGCAGGAGAGGGCAGTGTCAAATTGGAAGCCCAGGTTACGGGCTGTTTGAACTGGGTCCGGGGGAGGGTTAAGCTCAGTCGGCCACCAGAGGGTGGAGGGTGTGGGGAATTTTTGATTAAAAAATAGGACCTCAGTCTTGTCCGTATTAAGCTTTAAGTTGTTAGCCGACATCCAGGAGGCAATATTCAACATGCATTGGCGAAAGTTATGGAATGATTTTTTGGAGCGGTCTTTGAAGGAGAACACCAGTTGGGTGTCGTCGGCATAGAAGGTTGCTTTGACGCCCCATGCTTCAATCACTTTTGCTAGAGGTTTTTAATATACATTGAATAAAAGCGGACTGAGCGCCGAACCTTGCGGCACGCCCCAGATCAGTGGTTTCTTGGGAGAAAGGAAAGAGCCCAGCATCACCTGTTGGAATCTATTCGTGAGGAAAGATTTAATCCAGGTGAGGGGAGTTCCGCTTATACCGACCTCTTGCAGACGAGTCAGTAGTGTGTCGTGGGAGAGGGTATCGAATGCTGCGGATAGGTCGAGGAGAACCAGCATGGCCTCCTCTCCCCTATCCGTGCAATCTCAAATCGACTCGGATACCTCAAGAAGAGCTGACTGTACTAAAATCCGGTCGGAATCCAGATTGGCAGTCATGTAACAGAGAGTTGGATTCAAGGTAGTGGGATAGTTGCTCTTGGACTGCTTTCTCAAGCACCTTGGCGGGCTTGGGCAAGAGTGATATTGGCCGGTAATTGCTTAAGCAGGAGGGGGTCAATGCCAGTTTTTTTTTTTTTAATCGGGATGAGCATAGCGTGTTTCCAAGCGGAAGGAACCATACCTGAAAGTAGGGAAGAGTTCCATATTTCCAGGAGGGGGTCAATAATTAGGGGGGCAATTTCATTCATAATTAAGGCCGGGGGCTGGATCCAGAGGAGAGCCTGATTTACATTTTACGGGTAGGTTCAGGGCATGCTCTTTAGTAAGAGGGGTGAAAGCGGTGAATGCACGCTTACTGATGGTGGCAGGTTCCTTGGTAGTATTGGTAGCATTCTGAAGAATAGTTTCCGCAATGATGGATATTATTTTGGAGGAAAAGTCCGATAAATTTTCACTCAGTGTTTGAGAAGGGGGGGGGCTGAGGTGGACATAGCACTGGGATTAGTAAAATCTTTAACGATATTAAAAAGGGCTTTGGAAGAGTTTTTTGCATTTGCAATGGTGTCAGCGAAATAGGAGCTCATGGAGTGGCGTTTAAGTTTACGAAATTCTTTGAGGGTTTGTCTGTAATGCGCTTTGGCTTCTGGGTCATAGGCCTGCCGCCACGGTCGTTCAATCTTTTTTTTTTTTTTTTTTAAACCTTTATTTCAATTGCAGTATTAGATTTGCGAGCCTACAACCACAGGGGCCGGCCGTCGCTAAAACAATAGAGAGCAGTTGGTATTGCCAATTTACACAGCTTTCAGCCGACAGCCCAGGGGCCCAGCAGCAATTCAACGTATCGTTTCGACAGGAGCAGAATAGTGGTGTAGAAAATAGTGAAGGTCTTGCTATTTTAATTATTTTAAAAACAAGAAAAGACAACAACAACACACGAAACAAGAGGCAATGCGGCAAAAATGCTTCTCATGGGGTAGAGTCATATCAAACATACATATAGGAATAAGGATGAAATGAAAAGTGGGAGTGGGTGGGGCCCCTGGGTAATCGGGCACACCATACGAAAATCTAGATGTTTGTAGGTACGTCAGGTCACGGGGATTGTGGCAGTACCGGGGCCCCCGCAAACGGGGGGGTACAAATCTCCCCACGATGCGAATTCCATTGGTCCCAGACCCTACCCCACTTTTTGGGTCTACCACGTGCAACATATACCGTTTTTTCCCTGAACATGCACCAGTCCGTATTTTCTTCCCACGCAGAAGTCGTAGGCGCCCTCTGGGACCCCCATAACTGTGCTATGTCTCTTTTAGCCACCATGTTGCCAAGCGTAGCCCATTGCGTTTGTGCCACAGTGTAGTCATTCGGCTCCCATACATTCAGCAAACAACGGCGGGCCTCAGGCAGCAGAGAAACTCCTGTGACTTCTTCCATAATCACATGCACACGGTTCCAGAACAGAGCCACAGCCGGGCATTCCCATATAATATGTAGGAAGGTACCCAGTGCACCACAGCCACGCCTACACATTCCATCCACAGCGAGACCCATACGAACCAGACGGGGACCAGTTACATAGATACGGTGTAGGATCTTCAGTTGCACCACCCGGAGACGGGCCGGGATCGCGACCTCTTTCGGGGAGGATACCACCGCCTGCCAATCCTCATCGTCCAATTCCAGTCCATCCCCGGTCCACGCCTCACGGAGCTGCAGAAGTAGATCCGTTCGGTCGTTAATAAGTTTTTTATATATGAGAGATATGGTGCTATCGGGAGTATAGCCATCGAGCACTCTATCCTCAAGGGGGGAGGATTCCGGAATGACAGTTCCGGTCGGGAAGACCGAGTGGAGTGCATGTCGGATCTGTATATAGCAAAAATGCTCCCTATTACTAAGAGCATATTCCGACTGCAGCTCCTCAAAGGTCTTGATCCGATCTTTAACCCACAGATCCCCAATCGTGCTGATACCGATAAGGTCCCACCTCCCGAAGCCCTTCGTCGTCCACAGGCTACCCAGTCTCTCCGCCGCATAAAGCGGGGTCGCCCTAGTCAATTTGTCAGACCTTCCCATGGCTGCGTTCGCACTTCTCCACACCCGCACGGCCACTGCGGTGGGCCCTGACAGTGCTGCGCAATTCGATTTAGAATATAATGCCCTGTTATAATTCCCTCCCGGCAACTGCCATTTGTCCATTTCAAACGCCGGGTTCGGCGTTGGGCCATACATAGCATGGTTAATGGCACTCAATTGAGATGCCCAATAGTAACGCCTGATGTCCGGCAATGCGATGCCCCCGTCGTACCAAGGCAGCGTCAATTTTGCAAGAGTGATACGAGAACGCCCGCCCCAAACTAATTGCCTCTGCAGACCCTCCACCTCGCGGAAGTATCGCGCCGGTACGAGATCAAGTGTATTCTGAAGGGCGTATAAGAACCGGGGCAGGGACATCATCTTCAAAAGGGCAGCCCTTCCGAGCGGGGATAACGGCAGGCCACTCCAGGCCGCTACATCAGATTTAAGCCGGAGCAGCGGGGGGAGCAGGTTGCGCTCATAACGTATCGTGGGGTCTAATGATATAAAGATCCCTAAATATTTGAATCCAATCTGCGTTATTTGTATCAGGCAGTTGCGCGGTAGCGGGGGCACATCACCAGTGAGTGCATAGACGCAGGGTTTAGCCCAATTAATCACCAGGCCGGAGTTTTTGCCAAATGAGCTGAGGACATCAAACAGTACTCCAAGCGATTTCCGTGGGGAGGTGAGGTATAGCAGAATATAGTCTGCGTATAACGATAGGCGGTCCTCAAAGTCAGGGGTCCATCTGATTCCCTTAAGTGACGGTTCCCATCGCAGCCAAGCAGCTAGGGGTTCCAGGGCGAGTGCGAACAGCAAAGGAGATAACGGGCATCCCTGTCGTGTACCCCTCCCAAGCACAAATGACTTCGAGACCCTACCATTAACCACAACCTGGGCAAGCGGCTTCGCATACAGGAGTTTAATCCAACCGATAAACCCGGGGCTGAACCCAAACTTCGCGAGGGCGGCCCACAAATACGGCCATTCTACGGTGTCAAAGGCCATCGTGGCATCCAAGGACACCAAGATGGCCGGCTCACATAAGGACCCCGCCCTCGCCAGGACGCCATGAAGACGACGTAAGTTGAGCGCTGTGTTGCGGTGCGGAATAAATCCGGACTGATCCGGGTGTATCAAGTCGCCAATCACCTTTATGAGGCAATTAGCCAACAGTTTAGCCAGGATTTTGGGTTCGGCATTTAAAAGTGATATCGGTTTATATGAGGCACATAAATCCCGGGGTTTACCCTCTTTGTGAATCACAACGATGGATGCAAGTCGCTGGTCCCGTGGGAGTGACCCAATCTCACGCGACTCCAGGAACATCTCGCGGAGATAGGGCACCATTTTATCCGGACGTAACTTGTACAGCTCAATGGGAATACCATTCGGGCCCAGGGCCTTGCCCGAGCGGATAGAGAGGATAGCGAGCGCCACTTCATCATTGGAGAATTCCGATTCCATGAGCTCTTTGTCCGAATCAGACAAACAGGGCAAGGCGATATCCCTAAGCAACAGATGCGAGTCTTCCTCCGGCCCGTCTGAGACTGGCGCATACACCTTCTGGAAATAACACGCAAAGCTCTCCACTATGTCCACGGGGTCAGTCACTCGCATTCCATCAGCACGTTCTATCACAGGCACCACACGACTCGCTCTTTCTTTCTTATCCAACCAGGCAATCAACTTTCCCGCTTTATCTCCCACATCATACAATCGTCCCCGCTGTTCCCGGCTCACAGCCTTGGCAGCATCTGTCACCAGTGCACGGTACTCCGACTGTTTAAGGTGCAGCGCATGTCGTCTTTCTTGTGTCGCACCGGACTCCAACTCTCTCTCCAAGCTACTGAGGTCAGCCTCCAATCTTTCTACCTCCTCATTCTTCCTTTTCTTAGCATCGGCAATCAATGAGAGGGCTTGGCCACGGATCACAGTCTTAAAAGCCTCCCACAAGGAAACAGAGGAGGACACCAACCCCACATTCTCAGCAAAGTACTGATCGATGGACTTGACCATCCCCGCCCTGGTTTTGGGATTACGAAAGTGCCAGGGATTAATCGGGGCCACCCTACCCTCCGCCCCAAACTGAGCATCAATGGAAAGCCACACTGGGGAGTGATCGGATATACCCTGGGCCAGGTGTCTAACCTCCCTAACCGAGGCGGCCTGCGCTGCAGGCACAAGTATGTAATCAAGTCGGGAGAGGCTCCTGTGCGCTCCAGAATGAAAGGTGTACTGTGCCTGCCCAGGGTGCATCAACCGCCAGCAATCCACTAGACCCAGCGTCTCCAAGAAGTTACTCAACCAAGACTGCGATTTCGCAAGGTCTCTTGGGGGGCTACGATCCTCCGTGCCACAGACCACCGAGTTGAAGTCTCCGCCCACAATTAAAATACCCTCTGGGAGTCCCAGTATTATCTCCCCCAGGTCTGCAAATGTCGTAGTTTGTAAGCCAGGCGGGATGTAAACAGAAAGTATGGAGATCGTCTTCCCCTCCCACCTGCCGGAAACAACAGCATATCTACCTCTATCATCTAGAGTGGTCACATCTATTGCAAGGGGGAGGGAGCTTCTGACTAGAATCCCTGCCCCTCTCGACCCAGTGGTGAATCCGGAGTGGGCGACCAGACGATACCCTCGGCGGTTCATTGCACGACATGTTCCCAATCAAATGCGTTTCTTGTAACAACACCACATCAGGGGAGGAACATTTCAGGAATTGCGACACTATACCACGTTTGATGCCATCCCCCAGGCCATTGACGTTCCAACTGATGACCCTCAGCCCCCTACCCCCCATCCCAACAGTAAGGATCGACTCCCCCTGCCAGCGAAGCAGACATCAAAATCAAAATAAATCGTGAAACATTGCCTCTAAACCCAACAAAGCCCAACAAAAGTCCCCAGCCCACCCCCAAGAAAACCCCTAGAACAAATCCCCCCACCCTGCGCTAGTCCAATGAACCACCCCAACTTGCAGTGTGCCTGTCGCCCTCACCAGAAACTAGTCTACAAAAAGAAAGAAACCCCAGGAGGAGGAAGAGTTCTGTACCCCCCGCCACCCCCGGGCTTAGCAAACAAGAGTATTCACATAGGAAATCATCAAACCACTGCTGCAAAGTGCAGTCACTTGGCGTGCCGTGTCGTTCAATCTTTTTACACTTACTTCTGTGTTATCTTAGTTCCTGAGTGAACCAGGGGGCTGACGGTTTTTGTCTGCGGGAGGTGAGGATTTGTAACGGGGCTAATTTCTCAATAGCAGTTGTAAGATCATTGCTAAATGTGAGAACCGCTTCATTTAGATCGTCAGGAGACAGGTTAAGGCTGTTATGGTAATGTTGTTCTAAGTTAGAACATGATATCTTGTGCCATTTTCTGCCTTGTGATCTGATGGCAGACTAATTTTTGACACTTTGAGTTGAGGGTACCTCAAATGGGATTAGAACATGGTCTGACCATGTCAGAGGTAGGCTTTGAAGGGTTTTTTAGTTTTTCGTGGTTTGAAAAGATAAGGTCAAGGGTGTGACCTGCAGAATGAGTGGGGCCCTTAACTTTTTGTATCAGATTTAGGTTTTCCATGGATTCTAAGAAATGGGAGGCACGGTTACAACTGCTTATATCAACGTGTAGGTTGAAGTCTCCCATTTATACAACAAACTACTTAGGGGGGGTCAAAGGGCTGGTTTACCGACTCAGACTAGATACATGCCCCTATCAGGATCATGAGTGTACAACAAAGGGTATCTAGGAGTCTAAAAGAAGTGAAATCTAATCACAAACAAACATTGGCATGAAAAAAATAAGAGACAGGTGGAAACTACATTCATTAATTGCATCACGTGACAAGATGACAGCACATTCACGCGAGGCACATATTCTAGGTGGAAATTTTCCCATCAGTTGTCTAACTGTGCCGCCACTATCACATCATTTGGGTTCTCCTTACCCAGGAGTGTGTGCCCTCACAATCACACCAAACGCAATGGAGGACTGTGAAAGTAAAGAGACCCTACAGATATTATCTGTTAGGCGAACACAGTAGCAAAAAGCAGTGCAAAAAAAGTGACTAGTGGTAATATAAAATTAGGTAAAACTGAGTAGAAAATGTTTTTTTAATAGTTTCTCTCAGCTTCCTAACTCTAAAAAAGGGGTGTACAAGGCAGATTTAACAAAATATCTGCTCAGCGAGAGGTCAGCATGTTTCTGCATCTAAGGAAGTACCCATGCATTCATCAGGACCTAGTTGGTGCTACTGCTGAAAAATAGTGATAAGTATTAAAAGGAAAAATGTCACCTGGTTTTCAGGTTCAAATGCTCCACCACAATCCAATTAGTGTGGGGTTAGCGCCTCACCTCACCTGGCTGCAGCTAAGGTAAATGAGGAGCACCGCTCTCTCCGTCGGTGTCTCCAGGCGTTCCTCTGCGCTAAACTTGGGGAGGCCAAGTTTAGCGCAGAGGAACGCCTGGAGACACCGACGGAGAGAGCGGTGCTCCTCATTTACCTGAGCTGCAGTCAGGTGAGGTGAGGCGCTAACCCCACACTAATTGGATTGTGGTGGAGCATTTGAACCTGAAAACCAGGTGACATTTTTCCTTTTAATACTTATCACTATTTTTCAGCAGTAGCACCAACTAGGTCCTGATGAATGCATGGGTACTTCCTTAGATGCAGAAACATGTTGACCACTCGCTGAGCAGATATTTTGTTAAATCTGCCTTGTACACCCCTTTTTTAGAGTTAGGAAGCTGAGAGAAACTATTAAAAAAACATTTTCTACTCAGTTTTACCTAATTTTATATTACCACTAGTCACTTTTTTTGCACTGCTTTTTGCTACTGTGTTCGCCTAACAGATAATATCTGTAGGGTCTCTTTACTTTCACAGTCCTCCATTGCGTTTGGTGTGATTGTGAGGGCACACACTCCTGGGTAAGGAGAACCCAAATGATGTGATAGTGGCGGCACAGTTAGACAACTGATGGGAAAATTTCCACCTAGAATATGTGCCTCGCGTGAATGTGCTGTCATCTTGTCACGTGATGCAATTAATGAATGTAGTTTCCACCTGTCTCTTATTTTTTCATGCCAATGTTTGTTTGTGATTAGATTTCACTTCTTTTAGACTCCTAGATACCCTTTGTTGTACACTCATGAAGTCACCCAGTACCATGAAGTGGGGATGTTTGATAGAGAGATCTGCGGTGGTTGCCAGCAGTTCAGAGATGGCAGATTGAGGGGTGTTCGGGGGAATTGTATACCAAAATCCCTGAGACAATGGCTGTTGTAGAATCCGTGACCGAGAAGTATAATGCTTCAATGGGTTTTATATTTGCAATTTTCCTGGAAGTGATGTTCACGTGGTTCTTTATAATTACTGCGTTTCCTCCTCCTGTTTTGGGACCTTCGCGGCATAATCCAGTGGAAGCGGTAGCCGGTGGGTAGGGCGAGAGATATGTCTGGGGTGGAGGAATCTTTAATCCAAGTCTCAGTTAGAAATAATGCGTCCCAGGAGGTGGAAGATACTAGTAACCAGATATCACTGGCGTGACAGGGTAAGGAGCGACAGTTCACCAATCCCATGGAGTAATTTTGGATGGGAGAGGGTCGATTGGTTGTGAAGGCCTGGGGGGTAAGTCCAGTGGGGGCGCATAGTGAACTGGCAATTATGACATTTGTATAGAGGTGAGCTGAGAAGGGGGAGAATGCATATGGTGGCGGGGGTGCAAGATCTCTTACCAATGTCTAGAAGCTGTGCCCTAGTCCATGTAAGTCTCCGCGCGGGTTGAGGATTGACAGCATGGCTGGCCCTAGGCACTGGCGCGGACGGGCGCAGACGGGCTTGCCTTAGGCGTGTCTTCGGCGCGCAAACGTCGCGCCCGCTGCGCGTACGAAAGATGCACATAATTTATGGGGAATAAGCGTCAGGGAAGGAGGGGCGTGGCCTCTGAAAAGGGGCATGGTCCTAGGGTGCGCCGGGGATGGCGGCAAGAGTTGTTTGTCTGAATTCCCTCGGCAGCGCTATGATCCGCTGCGTGGCTGTGGTCAAGAGACTGAGTATCAGGACGGTGAGTTTTTCAAATCAACACACACTGTTCAATCGTGACTCTCAGTTTGTTAAAAACAACATAATTCAATCGTGACTTTCAAAGGTTAAAAATGCAAAGTGCTCGCTAGGTTTAGCTCCCGGCTTCCGCCTCTGGAGAAGTAATCTTCATATGAAGGTTCCGCTTGGGCTTATTTGGCTATGTTTTCCAATGCATACCAGAATCAACTTCGATATCCTCCTGTTGGTCCATATAATGGTGGAGCGGATTTTAGTCATAGTCCTTTGATAAAGGGAATAGTGACTATGGCTGAAATTGCAGACATTGGTAAGATTCCCGTAGATGAAATACGAGCATATGATGGTTGGAATGTGACTCGTTACGTTACTAGCCTTACTGATAAGGCTAGACAAAGACGATCTCTACCAATTTGGACCGTACCTCATAAAGGTAACTTATGTCTACAGATAAATGGTCAGAATAATAAGAACAAACAGGAAAAGAGTGTTTGTTCCCATACATACATCTATTCACCCTTGATTTCTTCACCGCTAGTACCATCTCAAGGTACATATTTTGTCTGTCATGATAAAGCCTATACATAGCTTCCTGCCTATTTTTCAGGAACATGTTATGTGGCTTTCCTCCTTCCTCCTACATATACTGCTCCTTTAGGTCATCACAGAAAAAGATATGGCAGAGGGGTTATTGATTCTGGAGACACAGCTGGACAAGAGGGAGGAGACTTTATCAAAGGGTTTCTTCCCTTTTGGGACCCAATGGTCAATAGCAGAAACATTAGACAGCTAGTTCGTGTTGTTGAGGCTACGATAAATGTAACTTCCGGAGCTTAAGTAATTTGACAGCCGAACTTCAGGCGGATCGCCTTATGACTTTGCAAACTCGAATGGTTTTAGACATTGTCCTTGCAGATGGAGGAGTCTGTAAATTGATTGGGTCTAGTTGCTGCATTTACATTCCTGATAACGCCCCTACAGTATACCAAGCCATTTCCAAGTTACACGTGATTTCCGAGTCTATTCATCAGGACGCAGGAGATTGGTCTGTGATGGGATGGTTTTGGGGACTACTGTCCACATGGGGATGGAAAGTGTTAACGTTCCTTGGAATGATTCTGGCCATCATTTTCTCTTGTTGTCTCTGTTTGCAGTGTGGCCCCGCCATCTGTGGTATTTGTGCCACCTTGTGTGTCCCAAAGCCTGTGTCACAGCAAACAGAGAACATCCAAATGATGTTGCAGCAACAGCTCAATGACCTCATGACCATTGACATCGACTCAGACTAACTTGAGTCCTTTGTGTTTTGCCTGAGTAATGGCAAAAGGAGGGTCTGAGGTTCTGTGGTTTTCGACTTCGTTCCGTATCTAGCCGCCATTTTGTGTTGCCTTTACTCAGGCTACACGGCGAACATAGTGTTTTTGCATTTCCAGCTGCTATGCGTCTCCTCTGTTAAAAAGTAACCCCTGGTCCTTGTTTACGAAACTGATGTCAGGGTCTGCCCGAGTTCGTTAAATCCATCCTAGACTGATTGATCCTTGTCTTAGTTGACTGTTTGGGTCCCACCATTCTTCTCTCTCTTTATCTTGTTTGACTGGCCTTCGCTATTCTCTCCTTGTATTTTCCTATTACACAACTATCCTTTGAAACACGCAAATACGTCCTGCCACCTGCAAATTGAATTACATGCACTAGCATTGATTAACTTGAGGGGAGGGGAGAACACGGGATCTGAAAGAAGGGCGAATTCGAGATACTCGATAGCTTGTTTTCAGAATTTTTCCCATTCGTCAGTTTTATATGTTTTGGGAGTAGGCATTGTAAATATGTATACTATAAAAGATTGTGTGCCACGGAATTAAGTGGCAGTCTCCTGAGAACCTACCACTGGTGTACTTCTTGGACCACTGTGCTTAGCTGCAGCTAATAAACCTGATTTTCTACGCCTAACAGAGTGTCTCGTGTCTCTGTCTGACAAGGCAGGTGAACCCGGGGATTTTAGGCGTGCCCTGCGCCTCTGGGCCCATAAGGCCCGGTTCTCCAACTATGCAGAGCCTCCAGGGAATACCGACCATGACTTTTACCCTGATTACTCATCCAAACCCCCCTCCCCCAGACTAGTCCTGCATATTCCAAGAACTCCTCGCCAGGGCAGCAGGATACCATAAAGATCCTTCCCATTCAGAACCAGTCGAGTAGGATTTCCTCTTCTAAACCATTTCCTCCACACAATGCACTACTCAATACTTCCCCATGATAAAGGTTATGTTGCGACACACAGGTGAAATTTTTCAGGATCCAGTGTGGGCTCGGGTAATTACTTCCTGAGTTCACAAAAATATAAGGCATCGCCATCAGACCCTGTATATATTCAGGGCCAGCTTCTTCCAGATACCCTTATAGTCCATACAACGCAAAAAGGGGTCAACTCCCCAAAAATTGAGAGACTCCCTCCCGCACCCCTGCCGGATAATGAAATTAAACAATTTGACTCGGTGGGGAAGAGTAGCAGCTCAGTCTGTTAATCACTGGCGCATTGCCAAAACTATGGGACTCTTGAGCAGATACGGCCGAGCCACCTGGGATAAGATGGGGGAACATCTTCAGTACCTCCCTGACCCACACAGAAGAAAGGGGGCCTGAACTGGTTTCAGAGGAGAAATGAATTGCCAATACATTGTGCCTTTGATGCAGCTGACACTGCTGCTTGGGGTGTTAATCCAGCCTCCTACTTAGACACTATACATGGATTTGTATTTCGGGTTTTAAACCGGAGGTACAACAAAACTTGCTATCCCTTCCTTTTGACGGCCAACATATTTTCGGACCACAGTTCAACCAGATCCTTGAAAAAAAGACACAAATGGCTAAAGCCTTGGGCACCCTTCAGATGCCTACCATTCAGTGGTCATTTCACCATATGCCCTAGCATGGTGGTTCAAAACAAACAAACAGAAACCAGAAGTAACACGAAAAAGGGTCGAGGCAAAAAAGAACTGCACCTGTTAACATCAGTGGCTAGTTATTCTTATGATGGTGCTTGTGAAACCAGGGAATACAATCCTATCTATTCCCTCTTGGGCAAAACCCAAATTACAAAAAAAGTTAAATATGGAATCAGCACCCATCCAGATAGTGTCACAATCAGTCTTAAGTATTAAGTAAATCACAAAGAAAATGTTGCAATGAACAGGTCCGGAATTTGCTGTTGATCGTATTCAATTCTTTATTGGTTGATCCAAACAGATAAAATCCAAAAGTACACGTAATTTTTCTTTTAGCCAACGCGTTTCGTCTCGTAAACGAGACTTCTTCAGGGCTCCATAAACTGTCTGTACTAGTTCGAATACAGAATTGTTAGTCATATAGCCATAACATTGGATTCAAATTCTTTGAATTCTGTCATATTCTGGCTGTATCTTGTGTGAACAGTATATGGCATGGTAGCCAGAGACGATAAACAGCAACCGCGGTTCAGAAACCACCATGGGCTACATCCATCCACAGACAGCTTCGCCCTCCGGTAGAAGTTCCTCCAGAGGATCCTATTGAGGCAATAATTCCAGAGGAAAAGGCAGAGGTCCCTCTTCAAAGGCAGCCTCTCCCACAACCACCAAGCTTACTCTTCCTGCCCCGATCACACAACACCTGGTAGGGGCACCTAAAATGGTTCTTGCCCACTTGACAGACCATCACCTCTGACCAGTGGGTGTTTTACATCATGGTTACTGCCTGGAGCAACTTTCACACCACCTACTACACTGCCCCGCAATCACAAACTCAGACCTCATAAAACTGCTCAAAGAAGAGATATGATCGCTCCACTGCAAAGGCACCATCAACCAGTGCCTTCACAACATCAGGGGTGTATTCTCTTTACTTCCTGATTCCCAAAAAGGACAGGTCACTGAGGCCCATTTTGAGACTAGGGCACCATAAGAACAAGTTACCTTTGGTTATGCATTATCTGACAGAGACAATATCTAGCTGTATATTCCTTACTTTTGAATGTCCCCATGCCTGAAGCTCAGAGCCATGAAGTGAACTGACTTATGGATGTCACAACTAGGGCCCTGAAAAGGAAGCAACCCTATCCCTAACAAATGAGTCCGCAGAGCGGAGAGGCATGGGTGGGGTCTGTAATAAATCTGCAGCTAGATAATTTCTCTAACAAATAATGCATTACCGAAGGTAAGTAACTTGTTCATCTGATAGACTTCTAGCTGCAGATTCCTTACCTTTGAATTAGATACCCAAGCCATACCATCCTGGCGGAGGGCTGCGGACAGATTTTCTACACTAAAAAGTCCTGCAGGACCGAATGGGGAAAATGCCCGTCCCTACCGACCTGACTCTGCAGGCAGTAGTGCTTGACAAACATGTGCAAAGACGACCATGTTGCTGCCTGGCAGATGTCCAGGACTGGGACATCAGAAGCAACGCTGTGGTCGCAGCTTTTCTCCTGGTAGAATGGGCCCGTAAGCCCTCAGGAGGCTGCTCTCTAGCCAGGGCGTAGTAGATCTTTATGCAGATAACAATCCAGCACAAAATGGTTCATTTCTGCAGTGTCCGGACTTTTTTTTTTTAGCTCCCACGTAACCCACAATGACTTGGTCATCCACCCGGAACTCTTTTGTGCGGTCAAGGTAAAATGACAACTCTCTTTTGGGGCCCTTCCTTAGAGGGATGCAGGGGAGCAAAAAAGGTGGGCAGCTTGATTGATTGACCCAGATGGATGGGGTCAACACTTTTGGTAAGAATAAAGCACAGGCACGAAGCACCTCCTTATCCACAAAAGTCATCATGTAAGGAGCCTTGCATGATAAAACCTGCAACTCACTCACCCTCCAGGCAGATGTGATCGCCACCAGATAGGCTGTCTTGATGGTAAGCAGCTTAGGGGACAATTATGTTATTGCTCGAAGAGAGCACACATGGGAAATGTGAGGACCAAATTAAGGCCTCACTGCAGCATGACAAAGGGCATAGGTGGAAACATCTGTTCAAGCCCTTTTAAGAAACTATTTACAATAGGATACTTGAATAAAGAAGGTTGATCCAGCAGCTGCAAGAAAGCAGACTGAGCAGAAAGATAACCCTTAAGAGTACCGAAAGCAGAGCCCTGCTGGGCAAGGGTAAGAATGAAGAGAAGAATAGTAGCCCGAGAAGCAGAAAGAGGGTCAGTAGAACTTTATTTTACAAATTGTTTGCCACCAGCAGGCGTTTACCGTCTTAGTGTAGGGCCGCCAAAATTACATTACATACTTCGGGAAGAAGGTCGAAACCTATCGACTGTTGCTGTTAAATCTCCACACAAGGAGGCAGAGAGGTTCGGGTGGAGGACCCTCCCCTGCTGCGGCAGGAGATCCTTCCGAAGGGGCAGCCTGATCTGAGGATCGATGCTTATTCATAGAAGCTCTAGATACAAGACTCTCCGTGCCCAGTCCAGAGCCACAAGAATGACTTTGGCTCGGTCATTCTTGATCTTCTTGAGAACTCTGGGCAGAAGTGATATGGGCGGAAAAGCATACAGGAAGCCAGAGCTCCACGACGATAGCTGTCTTAAACTCCAGCGTGCAAAACTACTGACATTGTGCGTTCTCTTTGGAGGCGAACGGATCTAACCAAGGCTCTCCCCATTGCTGAAAGAGAGCTTGCGTCACCTCCAAATTGAACCGCCATTTGTGATCCACTAGGCATCGATGGTTTAATTAGTACGCACTGGCATTCAGAGAACCAGCCTGGTATTGAACAACCAGGGTTATGCCTTACTGTTCCAGCCATGTCCAGAGACGCAGGGCCTCTTCACAAAGAGTCCATGACCCCACCCTGCTTGTTGCAGTACCACATGGTGGTGGTGTTATCCGTTAATACTTGCACTAACTTCCCCTTGACGGAGGAAAGAAAAGCTTCCAATGCCAAGCGAATTGCTCAAAGCTCCAACAAATTGATATGTAGCCTCAACTCTGCCGTACACCAGTGTGCCCTTATCTGCACCTCTCCCAGATGGCTGCCGCATCCCAGGAGTGATGCATCTGTCAGTGCTGTGAGATCTGGTTCGGGAAGGGAGAGGGGACTGCCTCTGACCCAACCGCGGTTCGTCAACCACCACTGCAGGTCCTTTGCAGTTCCTTCCGAGATCTGGACTATGTTGGAGAGAGATTCCCCTGATGCTGCGCCCATTGGAACTTCAAGTACCACTGCAGAGCCCGAATACCCCATCTGGCATGATTTAACAACAGGATACAGGAAGCCATGAGTCCCAGCAGCCTCAGAGTCATTCTCACCGAAATCCAGGATAGAGGCTGTACCATCGGTATCTTAGCCTGAATATCCTGGACTCTCTGCTCTGGAGGATAAGCCCGAAACTGCACTGTGTCCAGAACAGACCTGATGAAAGGGAGCGTATGAGAAGGAGCCAGATGTGACTTCGGCATGTTTATAGAGAACACCAGCAAATGCAGGAGGTTTGCCATAGTCTGGAGGTGGGAAGGTGCCTTCAACAGCCAATCACTGAGAACTGGGAAGACGTTTTCCCCTAACCTGTTCAGATGAGCTGCAACCACCACCATTACTTTGGTAAAAACCCAAGGGGCGCTGGTAAGGCCAAAGGGGAGGATGGGGAATTGAAAGTGCTTGTGGCCTACCTGCCCGAACAACTAAGCTTTCCTTCATAGGGTCTTGAAGGAGGGAGAGGCAGGAGTCTCCCATAGTAAATCCGTCTTGCCTTGGTATTTGGCTCAGAAACAGAGTAGGCAAGAGGACGAGGTTGTTGCGGTCTCAGTCGAGGTCATGCATGATTCGCCTCCAAGTCCGAAAGAGCTAATGGGCTTCAACCTTGGAGTCGGGCTAAACCCACAGAGGGGCTGAGGGGCATGGTCAGCGTCGGGCACAAATCTGGTGGTGGTAACCTGACTCAAATCCCGCTCGTGAGAGGAGTCACTTTGCCAAATTGTTTGCCCGCGCTACAGGAGTAGCCTGCATCTGTTCCAGGACACTTTGCCTGCGTGAGGAGGGTCAGGCGTGAGGCCGCAGAGGAGGTGAGAGGCGCGGCCCCGGGACTGCGAGGACCAGCCTTCAACACCCACAGCTGTGTCCTCTTCCCGGGTGAGCCGTGCCCCCTCCCAGTGCCCGCCCCCATCTGAGCGCTCTTTACTCCTCGCGGCCCCCGCTCCGCGGGAGCCGCTCGTGAGAGGAGTCACTTTGCCAAATCGTTTGCCCGCGCTACAGGAGTAGCCTGCATCTGTTCCAGGACACTTTGCCTGCGTGAGGAGGGTCAGGCGTGAGGCCGCAGAGGAGGTGAGAGGCGTGGCCCCGGGACTGCGAGGACCAGCCTTCAACACCCACAGCTGTGTCCTCTTCCCGGGTGAGCCGCGCCCCCCCCCAGTGCCCGCCCCCATCTGGCGCTCTTTACTCCTCGCGGCCCCCGCTCCGCGGGAGCCGCTCGTGAGAGGAGTCACTTTGCCAAATCGTTTGCCCGCGCTACAGGAGTAGCCTGCATCTGTTCCAGGACACTTTGCCTGCGTGAGGAGGGTCAGGCGTGAGGCCGCAGAGGAGGTGAGAGGCGCGGCCCCGGGACTGCGAGGACCAGCCTTCAACACCCACAGCTGTGTCCTCTTCCCGGGTGAGTCGCGCCCCCTCCCAGTGCCCGCCCCCATCTGAGCGCTCTTTACTCCTCGCGGCCCCCGCTCCGCGGGAGCCGCTCGTGAGAGGAGTCACTTTGACAAATCGTTTGCCCGCGCTACAGGAGTAGCCTGCATCTGTTCCATGACACTTTGCCTGCGTGAGGAGGGTCAGGCGTGAGGCCGCAGAGGAGGTGAGAGGCGCGGCCCCGGGACTGCGAGGACCAGCCTTCAACACCCACAGCTGTGTCCTCTTCCCGGGTGAGCCACGCCCCCTCCCAGTGCCCGCCCCCTTAGAAGCTCTGTCTACATCAGCACGGTCAGTGTCGCGTTCCGCAGGACGCGCGCGGGACGCAGCCCGGGGCTAAGCCCGGGCAAAGGGCGGGCCCTCTGTGGCCCTCCGGGGACCGAGGGTGCCGGGCCGGGGCCACAACCCTTGACAAGTCTGTCCCCCACCAGCGCCAGCACTTTGATATATGAGTCAGAAACTGCTGTTGAAAAACTGCTCACGCTCCCCCTTCTAAGCTCTGAATTATACCCCATAATGCCCTCTAAATTGGTAACCATGGACAATTTTTTAATTAAAAAGGTTGCCCAAATTAATAGTAATAGAAGGGCGTCTCTGGGGTTGGAGCTCCCTTCTACAACCACTCTGGAGCTCCCACTTATTCCTATAGAGACTCCCCTGTTAGAGGAACCCCCTGCCCCTGTACGTAAGATAATTACTGCAGTTGCCATGATACATGCGGGCCAGAACGATGAGGACTCCAATGGCCCAGCCTTTCTGGGGACAGGTATAGGCTCTTCTGGAATACATGAGCTTGCAGTAAAGGAATCTCCACGCAGATTTAAGAAAGCTCGAGTGAGACGCAGGGGGAAGCAAGGGAAAAATAGTTATAAAAATCCAGAAGGAGGGGGGGTTGAGTTTGTATCTTCATCAGTTTTTACAGGAAACAGATCAGCCGCATTTGGAGAGACAGGAGATATTACTCTGCCTAAACGACCTGGTGATTCTGGTCTTCTGATTGATTTCTCACATACAGGGGTCGCTGCCAATGGCGAAAGCGTTGCCGATGACCCCACCATGACTAACAACCAGCCATTGTCCAGTACACCTACTAGTGTATCTGTACTGGACCTACTTACTGGGAATGATAGTATTAGGCTATCAGGTTCCCCGAAACTCCCCATTGAGCCATCCCCCATGTCCCCTACATCCCCCCTCATCAGGACAAGTAATGAAAACAGGGGGGGGGAGTCATTGGGAAATCAAGTACATAAAACACGGGAAGAGGTTGAGATTGTATCCCAATTAGAAACTGGCGAAACCCCAGGATGTGAGGCAGCTATGATGGCCAAAATCGTAGATCTTATCAGGGGAGTGATGCAACCTCTTCTAGATAGGACTTCTACGATGTGTGCACATCTAGACCTAATTGAGAAGAAGGTTGAACAGAATTCCCTTCTCTTATCTGACCTGGTAAAGGGGATAGGAAAACCTAAGGTAAACCCGCTACCAAAACCCAATCCACCTGTAAAACCTCTAGTAATAGGTCCCCCTCCACTGCAAGTAATAACAACACCAGCACCAATAATATCGGTGCCTAAGCAAAAACAGAAACCAGTGAAAGAGGGAGTAAGTTCGGCCAGCCCGGCGATTACATTAATCACCCCGGCCCCACCGATGGCCACACCACAACCGGCGGCTCCCGTTACTAAGGAGCAACCGTCTAAGGCAGGGGGAGGTCAAATTAAAGATGGTAGTAAGGACATGGCAACGACTAAGTCAAATAAAGGTAACAATAACCCCACTGCCCCTCAAAAAACTAAAACTAATCATATTATAGACCTAACCCCTGATTCAGCCCCTTATGTTATTGTATTGGCAGGGGTACCGGAACTGCCCGCAGGTAAATGGGAAGATCAGGGAGCGCTACGGAACAAGGTGGTGTTCTGGCTCCGTGATAATAGACCGTTACCCGCCTCAATAAATGGTGAAATCTTAAGCCTAAGGCGTGCTAACTGGGTAGGAGCTAGGCCAAAGGACAAAATTGGTGATGTTATAATCATCAATTTCAAGGATTATAGGGCAGTGAGGCATATCGGGGACTGGTTCGATGTTAGTAGTAGTGATTCAATCTCCACACATCTCCTCTCCTATTTTTATCCCTACGCACCCCCAAAAAGGTTTTAACAACTGGGGCAGGGATAGACAATTTATTAGGAAGCCTGTTCAACAACGTCGGAGGTTTGGAAATGTAAGATTATGGGACATGACTGAGTTGGAGGGAGCACCGCCCCCGTTGGGTAATTATGGTTATGTAAATGGTCAAGGTTCCTCCTTTTACACCCAGAGACCGGAGGACTACTATCCTAGAAATGAGTATCCACCCCACCAACACCCCCTTCTCAGTAATCATTATCCACCACATCTGGAACCCAACCCTTTCCAATGTAGATCAAGGAACAATAGAGAATCACTACCAAACATGTATAATTTACCGATCCAAAATCGATACCAGATTTTCTCTGGTTTGGATGGGGTAGATTGACAACAAGCCCAGTCCCCTATAGAATTCCTGGATGGGAATAAGCCCCCTTCTCCAGCTTCCGAAATGTGCACTAGGGATGGAGTTTCTTCTCCTAATATCACTCCTAATGGTATAGAGGCCCCTAGTGAGCCATTACAAGAACCTTCCATATCAAATAAGACCTGCGCCTTCGATGGGCTGACACCCTGTGACAGTGTTTCTCTGGATCAGGTGCCTTCCTTCGTAGGTGTTAATAATAATGGGAGTAGGGGAAAGATAGGCATTGGTTCAAGGCAGGCGAAGAGTGCTTTCTGTGAACTGCTCTTTTGGAATGTAGCTGGGCTGAAGCAAAAAATCATCAACCCAGCCTGGGAGTCTGTAATGGGAGGCAAGGATATAGTGGCCCTACAAGAAACATGGACCCAGGTCACAATCCATATAAATGGTTTTAGAACCTTTTTTACCCCCGCAGTTGGAGGCCATTTTGGTAGGGCAAAAGGCGGTTTGACTACCTATGTTTCTAACCACCTTAAAACAAAACAGGTCCAATGTCACAAACTCCAAATACTTCCAGCTAATAATTCTAAGAGATCTTAAAGGAGCAAAGGTGATTATTATCAATTTTTATAATAATGTCCCGAGGGATGAAATTGTGGTTGCGATTAAGCAACTTAAGGAGGAAGTTCAATTAGAGGTAGACAAAAATGACAGAGAACTAGTAATTTTATGGGGGGGTGGGGGATTTTAACTGTTCGCTTTGTACCAAAGGGAGTCAGGGCCTATGTGGCCTAATGACAGAGAGAGATGTGAATCTGACCCACTTCGATCACACTTTAATGGGGGATTTGCTGAACGAATTATTGTTTATGTTTGACTTAGAGTTTGCCAATGAATTAGCGTTAAAACCCACACCCTTTGTCCCGACCTTTGTTGGTAGAGGCTTATCAACTATTGACTTTATCATCGCCTCTAGTAACCTTGGTCACAGAGTCGCGACGGTTACAAATATTCCACTGCCCATAAGTGATCATCTTCCCCAATGCCTTAAGATTGCAGATCTATTCCAGGACCCATCTACGGCCGCGCCACTTGTTGAGGCAGCGGTTGATGTGGCTCTTGGGAGACAAAATGGCTACTCACTTAACTGGAGTAAAGTAATCCCCGCGACTTTCTTCAAGGAACTCTGGGAGGCGTGCTCTACTAGTTTTTCGATCTGTCTGGGACATAATTCTAGTAGTGATCAAATAATTGAGCACTTTGGCATAATAGCTGCAAACATAAAAAGCAGCTTAAGGGTGGAGTCGAAGCGTAGAGGTAAGGGCCCCAAGAGCTGGTTTGATAATGCATGCACCAGGGCTCTGAAAAACCTAAAACATGCAGTGCACAGAAGCCCCAGGGTTATAGGTGAAATAAGATCATGTAGGCTGGCATATAATCAGGCCCTTACAGCAAGGAAATCTGCACTAAATAAGGAGGCCATTGATTCACTCTGTGAGGCTTCAAAGTCAAAAAACCCCGCTGCATTTTGGAAAGTAATCAACACCCCTTTCCCCTACGAAACCCATACGGCGCGATTGGAGATCGCTATCACTGAAGACAATTGGGTGGATCATTTCTCCAACCTTTACAATGCACAGGTTAATACTCACAGTAGTGATCCTCAGACCAGTTGGGACTTGGAATCAGGTCCAAATCTGGTTGTTTCACTTGATGAGGTACTGCTTGCCCTAAGAGCTACTAAAGGAGGAAAGGCAGCCGGTCCTGATGGGATCCCCGCGGATATATTTAAAGAAAACCCTGAAATCTGGGGCCCATTGTTGGTACAACTTTTTAATGCGGCCTTATCAAGGGGCCCAAAGGAGTCTTGGTTCACTTCGGTCATTGTTCCCATTTATAAGAAGGGGGATAGAAACAGCTGCGCCTGTTATAGGCCAATCTCCCTTCTTGATTCCTCAATAAAAATCTTGGGTCGAATAGTGTTGGCAAGACTCCAAAGTTGGGCGGAGGAAAACGAAATTATGAGTGACCTGCAATTTGGTTTTCAAAAAGGGATTGGCACAATTGAGCAAGGCCTAAACTTGATGTTACTGCAACACAAATATATAAGGATCAAGTCGGAACGCCTGTATTTTACCTTTGTGGATCTCTCATCAGCGTTCGACTGTGTGTCGCACACCAAACTGTGGGCAGTTATGAAAACTTTGGGAGTGGACAACACCATCATCTCCTGCTTGAGGGACCTGTACAGTGGAGCCACAGCTTCTGTCCGTTACGGCAGGGGGGGCGAATGCTCCAGACAATTTAGTGTGGGTCGTGGAGTGCGCCAAGGATGCGTTTTAGCACCTTTTCTTTTCCTGCTTTACATTAATGGGCTTGAGCATCACCTGTTGCATGAGTGCAGGGATATGCCCAGAGTGGGGAGGAGGGCAATCCCTGCACTAATGTATGCAGATGATGCCGTGCTTATGGCACGCACTCCCCGGGCTCTGCAAAAACTAGTAGTAAGCTTCGAGAATTTTATGCTTAATCTGGACCTGCTAGTTAACTGTAGCAAAACTTTTACAATGAACTGTGGTCCCAAATCAGGTAAACCGATGAATCGGATGATTTTAAATAATGTTCCACTAGACAACACCCCAACTTTTTCGTATTTAGGCATTTTATTCCATGAGTCAGGTTCTTGGACAAGTGCAATCAAGGCGAGAACTCTTTTATTTATGAAAACTATCATGGCTTTAAAGAATTTTGTAAGAAAACTGGGCAGGAAGCCGATAAAAGAAATGATAACCATTTACAAAGCAACATGTGTGTCGGTGGCTATGTATGGCTCAGGCTTGTGGGGGTACTCAAATGTTGATCCAATTCAGGTTGTGGAAAACAAATTCTTGAAGGAAGTCCTTGCTGTTCCACAGTGTGTTGACACTTTTAATTGTCACACTGAACTTGCCCTGCCACACATAACTGACATTATTAAAATTCAACCCATCCTGCTGTGGCACAGGGTATGGACTACAAACGAATGTGTTATGAACCGGGCTCTATTACAGGATACCCTCAAATTGGATCACGTGGAGAGATCACAATGGCTGGGCTATGTTAAGTGCTTTCTGACTGAGATTGGGTGCTATTCTTATTATTCGGATCCATCTACAATGGATAGCATCTCAAGGCGCTCACTGAAGGCCCTTTGCTTGGTTCACCTTGAAGATAAGAGGAGGAGAGTTGAATCTCTAAAACACTCAGTACAGTCACACCTCCTGATTTCATGTGAGATTAAGTCTGTACAGCCATATCTATCCCTGCCTATGACAAACTATGACCGTTTCCTTTTAACTCGATTCAGATTTTGTATATTTTTTAGATTGGTGTCTCTGCCTAAAATGAACTCATGGACACGTACTCTGCCCCTCTGCCCGTGCGATGTCACCTCACAACAATCGGATATCCATATCCTTTTCTTCTGCAGACTCTATAGTGCCTTACGCAGAGAAATCATAATCCCCTTTTTAAAAGAAATGAATTTTACCAGATGCCCCAGCCTTCTTAGAGCTCCAGAGAATGGATTCGGTTTTATCTGTATCTGTGGTTTTAAAATTCCTAAAGAGTGTTTTTAAATCACGGAAATATATGGTAACAGAAATCTGATAAATGTCTATTTCTTTTTACGTCTTAAGAATCTGTCTTTTCGGTCCTCCTTACTGAACCTACTCTAAGAGCTGTAATTATTGTAATCTGTTTTTCATGTTTGTTACTTTCATGGTTACTTGTTTTTAACCGAATAAAGTTCTCTGAATCTGAATCTGACTCAAATCCCCTCGAATGCTTGGGGCCTGTAGGCAGTGGTGGCTGGCATCTATGTGGAGGTGGGGGGGCGCACAAAAATATTTTTTAAAAGTTACCACTTACCTGAAGACAAACATGACTAACTCCGCTCCAGACCTCTTCTTCCTGGAACTGGATGCTGCAACTCCCCTAACCAATTCCGGCGCTGCTCTAACCTGCATGAGAGCAGCACCCTGATTGGAGGGAGCAGCCTCACTCTGTGCTCCACAGCTCTCTGGAGATCTGCACTTGCACTAACCCAGCTGGACATGATTAAAGTGTGCAAATGTTGCTGGCCGCCGAGAGACGGACAGCCAAAAAGACATGCACACTTTAAACCGTGCGGGCAGCCCACTCTCCTCCCTTCTGACGTCACTCAGCAGACTCCATTGTGATGCTCTTTACAGGAAGGGGAATGAAAAATAAAATGGTAATGAATTACCATTACATTTTTTATCTCTGGGGCTTTGGGGGTAATATAAGTGGGGCAGAGCTCCTCTCCAACTGAGTCGTCACACCTGCCCTCATGCACTCCATGATCCAGTAGGGGACCAAATAATCGCAACATGGAATCTCTGGACATCTGGATCTGTTGCAGCATCGCTGATGGGTGAGGGCCGGGGTTGGTTTCAATAATGTAGACCGGTTTTGTGGCCTGGAGGAACTAGGGGCATTGTGCAACGCCATGTGGTGTCAGGAAGGGGAGCTTGTTTTGGATTTTGTGTACTTCGTCTTCGACTTACCTGATGACTTATCTTGAAAAAGAATGATCATAGAATCGGCCTTGAGAAGTTGTCCCCATCCTCAACTTCACTCTAGACCGCTGGCCTTTTGTTGGTGTTCCGCAATGTAGAGCTTGGTCTTGTGGTCCTAGGTGGCCTTCTGGTTCCTCTTCGCACACTTCACACAACGTCAAAACGAGTGATGATCCTAGACACCAGAGACAGACTTTGAGCAGGTCTGTCACTGACATCTATTTGTAGCATTCATTGAAGAGTATAAACCCTGTCAATTTTGGAGGGATTTTAGAAAAAATAGGCTATCAAGCCTGACAGAATTCGAGAAATTAAATTCTAGATCCACAAATGAAAAGAACAGACGTAAGCGTGCAAAGGTGGCGACTAATAGGGGCCCGACATCTCCATATCCAGTCTGATGCCTGGAGGTATTCACAAGGATAGGAATCTGCAGATTGAAGTATCCATCAGTAGCGAAAAGTATTTTAGTTACTCACACACTACTAAATTCTACACATTAAATTACAAATGTGTAAATCAGGTAGATGGAATACCTATGGTGACACCCTCCTATCTCGTCACACCCCTAGTGGGTCCTGAATCGTTTAGTAACAATACGCCCCGCCTATAATAGATGCAACATCACAATATAAGGGGGTTTCATGATCAATAACGCAGGCCTACTGGCTTTGTCAGGGCATCACCACATCAGTCTCTGACTTACCTGAGGGTTTGGAGTGCAAGATGAATCTTTCATGGTAATGGTCTCAACTGCCAGAGTGCGTGCACACCCTCTATTTCAACTGGTAGCAAGACTTCTGCACCTATCTTCAGCGTTCAGTGACTTAAAGTTCGGCTTCACAATCTCAGATCCACTTGGGGTTCAACCAGGCACGGTTGCCACAGGGCTTGGAGTCGTGCCACAACTCGAGACCCAGAGACATACCTCCTAGGGGTCTGTTTGTGGCAGTCCCTAAAAGCCTTAAACCCTGTAGTTTTGGGTGAGGACATGTCTCTTACACACTGGATAAGGAATTCAGAGCAAGAAATGTCTTCAGGAGATGAGGTAAATATTTGGTAGCAGCCTCCCTATCTGTATCTGAGGCACTGAAGAAAAGGAAACTGCTAAAAACTTGGCTGTTTGCATAAAAGTATTGCTTTGTCCAGCTCCTTCCATCGATCTTTTGGCTTCCCCGCCGGGACACTTGAGTAGCCGCGCGCGTTATAAATGATATTAACATAAGATATGCCATTCTGATGTCACATCTGAGAACAGCAAATATTGAGCTGCACAACGTCACCTGCTGGCGAGTAGAGGCAATGCGGAGAAATCTCCAGATCCAGTCTGGCCCCTGGGGGTATTCACCAGGTGAGGTAGCTGTAGTTAGAAGTATCCATCACAACTTAAGTTTGCCAAAGGCATCAATCATTTTAGATTGTGTATGCCGGGGTTGGTCAGAAACAAATTTGGATTCACGTTACTGCTTAAGGCCTGTACGATTTGATTCTCTGGAGAAGGGTGCTTAGTATGAGAATCCAGGACTGGTGACCTAGTGGCTAAC
The DNA here is from genome assembly GCF_964261635.1 of Lissotriton helveticus. Lineage (NCBI taxonomy): Eukaryota > Metazoa > Chordata > Amphibia > Caudata > Salamandridae > Lissotriton > Lissotriton helveticus. The sequence goes on from NC_136072.1 coordinate 1,077,796,069, forward strand.
AGGCAGGCAAGAACATGGTTTCTAACAGGTAGCTATCAACGTTTGTGAGGGTGTTATTAAATGGGAGCTAAAGCTAATATGTTGCTGGCAATGACTGAAAAATATTTCTCAAAACATTTGTTATAGTCTCATTGTAGAACTGCTCTAATTCTAGTACTTCAGCTGCCCACCCAACCACCACGACTGCAAATGAGGCAATCTCTTCCATTAGTGATGTATGTTGCGCATCAAGCTCGCTCAGGGAAGGTACCATGCCCACTGTCATTTTGTAAATGAAGGTATAACGCATCATCAGAACAACAAATGGGAACTGTTCCCAATGTGAGCATAGGCAAGACTGATTTGCATATGGCTGGGTCCAAACTAGGGTGGCATAGTGAACAAAAGAACAATGGATTTAACCCAGATCTCTTGACTGAGGGTGAATGTTTGATTCATTCAGCATTCCATCCATAATTTGGTGCCGCAGCACACTTCACAGTAAATCATCACTAAGTGGAAAAAGACCTGGTAGACCCATTGGGTAGTAGTTGCCTCATCTCTTGAGGGCACCAACTCACCATAAAAATGGCACCCTTAGCGTACATACCTCCGATCTCATTTGTAGTGAAGAGTGGACCATAGAGGGGCTGCCGTTCCCTGGACCCAGCAAACGGGCTGCACCAAGACTGGACTGTACCTGCTGCTTCTTGGGCTAGCAAAAAGAAGACTATGCCTCTGGTTCCTTGCTCAAGGAAATATCATTCTCAAGCGTACAAACGGAAGAGCTGACTCCAAGAGTCAGTTGGCTGACTTCCAATTACAGCTACAGGGCCCCAAAGCTGAAGAAGCCTGCCTTGGTGAGTTGGTAGGGAAGAAACCCTAACTGTCGCTGACTGCCAACATGCAGCTGGAAGACCGAGACCCAACCCACATAGGTTGTACCAGAGTTTGAGGACCCAGGAGAGTCATCGGAGTGCAGATTGACTACCCAAGACGGACGTTATCACCAGTGAATGGAAACCAGTAGTTTTACTGTAACCAGAGACCAGTGGCAACTGGTTTTTGGCTGGACTGCAACCAGACTTTAAGGGACATCGACCCCTGTGGCCAAAGTAGTGGACTGAGTAGCCGCCCCAGGAAAACATCCATCGCTGGATCAGCATCCTGTATACCTTGCATCAGGACCACTCCAACAAAGTCTATGGCAGTTCACCCACAGACCCGGGGACTGGACTGGAGACTGCTTTGACTGAAAGGTAACTATACAACCAACCCTCTTTGGTCACTGTGACTTGGTCCCAGCCAGAGTTGGTCACCCAGAGTGGGAATAGTAGTAGTTTACAACTTTATAAATGTTTTCCAAAGTTTGATCACAAGCATGGTCCATTACAATGATTTATTGCATTGAATGAAAACGCAGAGATTTATTGTTCCTTTAACATTGCGTATCTCCAGAACTCTCCAGTGGATTTGTTTCATTGAGATGCCATTTTTAAGATAAACATACAACCTATTTTGATTCATTTTGTCGGATTTTTATTGTCTTGTTTCTTTCTTAGTGGACTGAAATTTGTTATGAAAGTGGAAAGTTTGTTAGCATTTTTTAAAAAGTTTCCGAAGGTTGCAAAAGTGGCTAGGAAATATGGAGATTGCTTTGGCCACCCTGTTCACCCTCAGGATCAATAGTTTGAGGGTCATGTGGAAGCACAGGAAGATCACCTTAAGGAGCCTTTGCAAAGAAGGAGGATCTCAAGATAGCTCTCATGGCCTGAGAAGAGGCCCGCCGAGTCCAAGTCCTTCTAGAGAATGATATTACCCCAGACAGTGAGGAAGAAGATGATGACAAGAGGGTCATCAATGATGAGGATATGGGGGGTGATGTCACCCTGATCCTTAGCATCTGCCAAGGCCTCCCCTCAATATCTGGTAGTGAGAGGAGCATAACATCAGAAAAGTGGGGGGCAACAGACCACAAGGCCCAAGTTAGCCTATAATCATAGATTTCCCAAAGGAATTGTACTTAAATATTTAGAGAGGGAAGACATATAAATGGATAGCATCTTATGAGAGACTTCCCAGGATGATAAAGCTGGGTCCCCAGTACTGGAGGGGAGGGGGGTGTGGTGTACCAAGGTGTATACTTCTTAAAGGTTCTATAATTTGATGGTTAAAAAGTATATCCTTACAAATTGTTCATCGGAGAAGTTGCACCAGCAGCTGGTAGATTCAAACTGTCTAGTCCCAGAGAGCTGGGCAAGATAACAGCTTCTTGGGTACCCTAACACACGACCATTCATCTACGAATTCCCATGGAGGTGATCCGAAGAAAGGGGTTTGGGCTCCCCTTCAGGGAAAAGAAGAAAGAGGGCAAACAAAAAGTCCTCTAAATAGCCCAAGAGAATGTTGGGGGTACCCCAAGACCCATCCCAGTCCAAGGGGAGGAGGTACCTGGGAAAGAGCAATGACCATCCAAAGGCTGGGGCGTGTTATGGTTATCAGCAGCAGACATGACAGGAGAGGACTCTGTGTGCACCAAGAAGCCTTCTACTGGATGGGGATGGATGTTGTCCCTGGGGATTCCAAAGGATATACTGAGGTCACCCTAGTATCAGTCGGTGGGGTGAAAATTGAGCCTTGGGTGCTTGGCCGCCATTCATGGAAAAGTATAGGCAGTGGCCAAGAATCAATGGGGTTGAAGTCAAAGCTCTGAGGAATACAGGTAGCAGCCTAATCCTAGACCTGGCCAAGCTGGTTTCCCCAGACCAAATTACTCCCAATTAGGTGCACCAGATGGTGAACTCTGAAAATGGCTCAAGGTCCCATCTCATGGCTATGGCAGACTGAGTGGGGAGCAGTTTCTGGCCTGAAGAAGGTGGCTGTGTCCCCTGCCATCCCAGTGGATTGTTGGCTGGGAAATTACCAGGAAACTTCTGCCTGGACAGGTGTGAAAAAGAGGGCTCATGCAGCAATGCTGGGCCTTCTTGAGTATGTGTGTGTAACTACCAGAGTGCAAGCAGCCTTACAGTGATGCCCGGGGCGCCTGGATTCTAAAAGAATGATGCAGCCCCTAAAAACAAGAAAAAGAGCACGAAGTCTGGTCAGCTTCCCAGAATCCTTGGGTCCAGAAGGAGCCTAACCCTGAGGGGATGGGTCTGGTGCCTGAAGAGGAGTATGTCCTCTTGAGTGACCTGCCCGAGTTTGCAGGACTTAGGAGGCCAGGAGGTCCTTCCAGAGAGGACTTCGGCAAACGACTTGTCCCACTCTTAAAGGCCTGAGGCAAGTAGCTGAAAGGCGAGGTAAAGGGGATGACAGTGGTACCCATAAGTTATACTGGGAAGAGAGAGTCATGTGCAGTGAGTCAACGGACCCCAAACCAGGGGCAACAAGGAATCTGTACTCCTGAGGCGGAAAGCCGGGAGCGTCACACGTTTTTAACTTTTGAGTGTCACTTCTGAATAATTTGTATTTTTAAAACTTATCTCACCTTGGCAACATTCCTGGGACAGAAACTTCAATTCCTGGCTCCCGCGCAGCGGATTTATCGCTGGCGCGGACCCAAACAAACAAGCACTTGCTGACGCCATCGCCGGTGTGCAACGAGGCCACGCCCCCTTTTGAGGCCACGCCCCCGCCCAGCTTAAAAGACGCTGAATACGAGCACTGCACCAGAATCTGTACTCCTGAGGCGGAAAGCCGGGAGCGTCACACGTTTTAACTTTTGAGTGTCACTTCTGAATAATTTGTATTTTTAAAACTTATCTCACCTTGGCAACATTCCTGGGACAGAAACTTCAATTCCTGGCTCCCGCGCAGTGGATTTATCGCTGGCGCGGACCCAAACAAACAAGCACTTGCTGACGCCATTGCCGGCGTGCAACGAGGCCACGCCCCCTTTTGAGGCCACGCCCCCCCACCCAGCTTAAAAGGCGCTGAATACGAGCGCTGCACCAGAATCTGTACTCCTGAGGCGGAAAGCCGGGAGCGTCACACGTTTTTAACTTTTGAGTGTCACTTCTGAATAATTTGTATTTTTAAAACTTATCTCACCTTGGCAACATTCCTGGGACAGAAACTTCAATTCCTGGCTCCCGCGCAGCGGATTTATCGCTGGCGCGGACCCAAACAAACAAGCACTTGCTGACGCTATTGCCGGCGTGCAACGAGGCCACGCTCCCTTTTGAGGCCACGCCCCCCGCCCAGCTTAAAAGGCGCTGAATACGAGCGCTGCACCAGAATCTGTACTCCTGAGGCGGAAAGCCAGGAGCGTCACACGTTTTTAACTTTTGAGTGTCACTTCTGAATAATTTGTATTTTTAAAACTTATCCACCGTGGCAACATTCCTGGGACAGAAACTTCAATTTCTGGCTCCCGCGCAGCGGATTTATCGCTGGCGAGGACCCAAACAAACAAGCACTTGCTGACGCCATTGCCGGCGTGCAACGAGGCCACGCCCCCTTTTGAGGCCACGCCCCCCCTCAACCTCTTCGGGACAATAAATATGTGCCTCTGGCGGAAGCGCAGCGGGCGCGCCGTCAGCGCGCCGAAGGCAAGCCGGTCTGCGCCCGTCCGCGCCAGGACGGGCCTAGGGTCAGGTACCCTGGAACTTTCCACCCAACCTACGTTATCATACGCCAGAGACGCTCTACTTCAACAGAACCAGCCCCTCAAGTCTTCCTGCACGACCATCTTTAACGGTGAGAGCTCTTTTACCCATTGCCCTCACTGCACATTTCAACTCACCCCAGTAATGAAAAATCTAGCACCTCGGACCATCATTAAGATGGCCCTGTTAAACTGCAGATCTCTGCCAAAACACAGTCATGACATCTTCATGCTCCTAGAACAAGAGCAACTCAACATCTTATTCCTCACTGAGACTTGGCTCACCCGAAACTCAGACTTTGATGTGGTTCAGGCGCTGCCGCAGGGTTACCTTATGCAACACCTAGACCGAGGAAAGGGAGGAGGAATAGCGACTATCCATAAGCAACAATTTTCATGCAGATTCCAGGATAGTCCTCTGCTTGACTGTGAAAATGTACATTTTAGCATTCAATTGTCCCCATGTAACTCCAGGTGCCCTGGGTCAATTCTGCAGCTCCCTTGTGGAAGTCTCCTCAGCCATGACTAGTACCCTGTCTAACTTGCTAATTTTAGGGGATCTCAATATCCACCTCGACAATAAGGATGATAATGCCGCTTCCGAGTTGCTCTTAGACCTTGCCACCCATCACCTCCATCTTCAGAGCGATCAATTCACGCACAATCGTGGACACTTACTCGATCCCATTTTTTGTAACATCGATACCCTGATAACAAACACCCCTATCCCTCTACCTTGGTCAGACCACATGCTTATTCCCTTTAGATGGGAGTTTCCGACCAACCCTCCTCCCAGTCAACCTCCCGGTAGATTGGCTCGCCCCTGGGCAAAATTAGACGTTAAAAAATGGGAGCAGGCCCTCGATCTCTCCAAGCCTGGACATGCTACCGACCCCGTAATAGCGGATGCGGAGTTCTCTTTTTGGATTGAGAACTCCCTCAACACCATCCTTCCAAACAAACCCCGTCGCTCATCCCGCAAAAAAACTTCCTCCCCATGGTTTACTCAGGAAACCCGCCTTCTGAAGAAGCTATGCAAAAGGGCTGAAAGAACGTGGCGGAAGGACTTCGACCCTAATAGCAAGAAAGAATACAGAGCGGCCATCCTCAATTACAAAAAAGCCTTGAAAAATGCCCAAACAACCTTTTTCCAAGAAAAAATTAACGCTGCATCCTGCTCGTCGAAGGAGACCTTCCGTATTGTAAAACTACTCTTGGAAACCCCAGAGCCCACTTGCTCAACTGTCCTTGCAGACAACCACTGTGACAAGTTGGCGACGTACTTCGATCAAAAAATCCAGAATATTCTTCAGCAACTCCCGCCTATTCCCCCTCTGGTCCAATCTCTCACCCCCCTAATACAGGCCCAGGACCCTCACACGAGACTGAAGATGTTCACCTCTATAAGTAAGGATACCCTAGCCCCCATTTTCCAATCTCTGAAAAGTGGCTCAACGTCTGACCCTGCCCCAGTTAAGATCTTAAAGCAGGTAGCATCTACCATCCTTGCACCTATGGTAAATTTGATCAATGCCTCCCTTACAGACGGAGTGGTGCCCCCCAGTTGGAAAAAGGCGAAGGTCAGAGCCTTATTAAAAAAACCTAACCTAGACCCCCTCAATCTTGCCAACTTTAGGCCTATATCGCTCCTTCCCTGTATTAGTAAAATGACAGAAAAATTTATAAATGCTCAGCTGTCATACTACCTTGAATCGAATGAACTACTTAAACCATCACAGACAGGTTTTCGCCCTGGCCAGGGCACAGAAACCGCAATGGTGACGGTGATCGAGGAGGCCAGGAAGATCATGGACGCAGGAGGATCAGTGGCAGTGATCCTCCTGGATCTGAGTGCGGCCTTCGACACGGTCAACCACCAAATCCTGGGCCAGCGACTGAGAGATCTTGGGATCACAGATGTTGCCCTGTCCTGGCTGAAATCCTTTCTGCATGACCGTTCATTCCAGGTGATTGAGGGTAGTTATACATCCAAGGAGACCCCTATACGTTGCGGAGTGCCACAGGGCTCTTCTTTGAGCCCTACGCTCTTCAACGTATATATGTCCCCGCTGGAAAAAATAGTCACCTCTCATGGGATCAAACTCCTAACGTATGCCGACGACACCCAGCTGGTTGTCTCTCTCTCTCAGCAGAGCAATCCTAACACCAATCTTTACTCCTGTTTGAGAGACATAGTCAGCTGGATGGACAGTTCTCACTTGAAGCTTAACAGTGACAAGACGGAGATACTGGTAATGGGGAATCAGTCCCATTTCCGTCCGGATTCTCTTTGGCCCCCATGCATGGGCAAGCCCCCAACCCCCAAATCCGAGATTAAAAGCCTCGGAGTATGGTTGGATCAAAACCTGAAAATGCATACCCAAGCGAGGAAAACGGCCGGGGTCTGCTATGGGCTTCTGCGATCCACCCGGAAAATTCTGCCACTGCTCCCTTTTCCATCAAGGAAACTCCTCATCCAAGGCCTCATTCTGTCACGGCTGGACTATGGCAACGCACTATATCTGGGCGCCCCTCGGAAAGTTACTACGAAACTTCAGGTAGTGCAGAACGCGGCCGCACGGATCCTGACCAATACCAAGTGTCGGTGCTCGGCTAAGCCAGCCATCAGAGCGCTCCACTGGCTGCCCGTGGTGGAAAGAGTGCAGTTTAAGGCGCTTTGCCTAACGCACAAAATCCTCAACGGGAAAGCACCTCCCATCTTCAGAGATCTGGTGACTGCATATACCACTTCCAGACTTCTTCGATCCACCAACGCCCATTTAACTCTGCCCCCTAAGATCAAGAGAGCGCGATCAGGAGGTCGGCGTTTCTCGTTCAACGCTTCCAGACTATGGAACTCCCTTCCGCCTGATATCCGTGTACAACCCAATCTTTTGGCCTTCCGTAAATCCCTGAAAACTTGGCGGTTTCCGTGAGCCTCCCTCTTCCAACTCTGCCTGTACTTATTCAGCGCTGGGACGCTTACGGGCAGCCATGCGCTCTAGAAATCCGGTAACATCTAACATCTAACAGAGATTTTCTCCTTAACCTAGCCCATGACATCCCCTTAGCTGGTGATCTTGGGCAGACCAAACCTGGGAGAGGTTGGTAAGCCACTTTTATTGTCCCCACATGTCAGAGAAAGGAGTTCTGCCTCTCCTGTCAAACCAGTGGTAAGACGGGGCAAGGCAAAGGCTCCCCTGCTACCTGTGGAGGGGTTCAATTTTGAGAGGATGGGAATAGACATTGCTGGTTCCCTTAACCCTGAGACTGCATCTGGGAACAGGTTCATACTGGTGGAAGTGGACCATGCCACCAGGTAGCCAGAAGCAATTCCACCCAGGACTGTTTATGCTCCAGCAGTGGCTAGGGCCCTACTTGGAATCTCCACCAGAGTAGGTTTTCCTTAGGAAGTAATTTCTGACAGAGGCACCAACTTTGGCTATCTGACAGCGATGAGTGAGGCGTTACGTACACGTTCACCACTTCCTACCATCCCCAAGGTAATGGTCTGGTTAAGAGATTCACCAAGAGCATGACAGGTATGAAAATGGGGTACCTGAGAAACTCGAGATGAGATGTTCTCCTTCCATGACTGGTGTTTGCCTATTGGGAGGTACCCTAAAAAGGAGCAGGCTTCAGCCACTTCGAGTCACTGTTTGGTCACCCTGTAAGAGGTCCACTGAGTTTGGTAAGAGGGGGATAGGAGAAACCCATTAAAGAACCAAAGCAGGACATACTGGACTATGTACTGGTCCTTCACTCCTGGGTGGCAGAGCTTATTAAGAAAGAAAACAAAAATGTGGAGGGCAGCCAGGAGCTTGTCAAGCACTGGCAGGACCAGAAGTCCTCCTAGGTGGATTACCAACTAGGACATTTGGTGTGGGTTTTGGGACCTGAGGCTCCTAGGACCCTCCAAGCCAAGTGTATTGGGCCCTATCCAATTTTGAAAATAAAAGGGGAAGTCCCCTACTTGGTGGACTTAGGTACCCGAACGAATCGTCTTAGGGAAATTCATGTCAACAGGTTGAAACTACACCATAACATAAAAGACATGACTATGCTCATAGTGACCAATGGAGTGAAGGAAGAGGAAAATACACCTCTCCCTGACTTGCTGTCAATCAATGCCAAAGATGTCTCAATGAATGGAGTAGGCTTCTACTCCACTTTAATAGAACAGCAGCAGAGGGACTGTTTGAACGTATCAAAACAGTTTGCTGGTCTTTTCTCCTTGACCACAGGTCTGACAACTTGGTGTACCCATGAGGTGGACATAGGTGACAGCTTGCCTATCAAAAGTAATATTTCTAGGCTGTCCGACCAGGTCAACACTAGCTTTAAGGCTGAGGTTGCCAAGATGCTAGGGGTGAATCAGTTATCCAACAGTCCATGGGCTAGCTCAGTAGTGCTGGTGCTTAAAACCAATACAAAAGGTGGGAAGCCTGAGAAGAGGTTTTGTGTGGACTACAGAGGCTTAAATTCAGTCACCAAGACTGATTCTCACCCGATACCTAGAGTTGATGAACTCATAGCCAAGTTGTGGGCTGCCAAGAACTTCTGATTTTACTTAGGATATTGGCAGATAGTCATCACACAAGAAGCTTTCAATTTAAAGTGATGCCCTTTGATTTGAAAAATGCACCTGTCACCTTCCAGAGGTTGGTGAACAGAGTTATTTCATGCCTGAAAAGTTGCAATGCAGCTTATCTTGATGATAGTGATGTATTCAGTTCCACCTAGCGGGAGCACCTGGTCCACCTTAAGGACATGCTTCAGGCCCTGCTGCAGATATTCCTAACTATTCGGGGGAGTAAGTGTCAAACAGGGCAAGGCTCACTGGTGTCTTGGGCCACTAAGTAGGTGGAGGCCATGTACAACCTATTCAAGCTAATATCCAGACCATCTTTACTTTGGAAAATATCTGATAGAGACTTCTAGCTGCAGATTTCTTACCTTTGAATTTCCCAGGCGTCAGGCCAGATATGGAAACTTTAGCTGAGCAATACACATTGCGCGCAACGTCGGGTGGCTCCATTCGGCTCCACGTGACGACGTTAGCGTCGGTTCTGACGTTGTGGTGCCTATATTGCCGCCACCCAGGCGCGCGGACGTAATTTATTTTCTTTCCACACCAGTTAAGTGCCGATCTGAGAAGAGCTACCACTCTGCTGCTTTTTGGCAGGCTTTTTTTCAACTTAGTGTGCGAGGGATGTCTTTGCGAAGACAGGTTTTAAGTCATGCGAGGCCTCTTCTCGCATGATGTCGGTCACCGATCCTCATCGAGTCAGTCTCTGGTGTCTCGAGCGCAACCACAATTCGGAGTCGTGCTCGGACTGCCGGGCCATGGCTCTGAAGACCTTGAGGGAGCAGGTGAAGAAGCTTCTCGCGGCCCAGCAGTCGACATCGTCCATCAAGACTATGCAAAGGTCCCTGTCCCGATCGAAGAAGAGGTGGTCGCAGGACCGCTCATGGAGCACTAAGTCCCCTTCCTCACACTCGAGGTCCTCGGGACACTCAGGGAAGAAGCACAAGAAGAAGTCCAAGTGGACTTCATCTTCGCCTCAACTGGCGTCCGTCATTGAAGGAGGTAAGCAGCACCAACGCTCTAGGCACGGTTCCGCGAAGCCGGAGTCTACTTTGCGTCTCTCCGCCTTTACAGGAGCCGGAGCAACTCCCACTCAAATAAGAGTTTTATGAGGCCATGTGCCGCGGATTTGAACGACCCCACTGGTGAGCCTTCGAGCTCAATCGGGTTCATTGCCGTCGACTCCGGCCATGGCACCGGTGGGGCCTCAAGGATCCAGTCTCGGATCCGGTTCGACGCCCGTCGTGCCATCGTGACCACCCCGGAGCTGAATCCAGTCAGTGCCTACGACGTCACCAATACCCATCGGTGGCGCTAGCCTAATCCTCCTGTCCGACGACGGAATGACGTCGTTCAGTGGCGATTCCGATGTAGACAGAACCCAGAGGTTCTGTGTTGTTGCCTGAGCACTTTGAGGATGTGCTAGGCTCCGGAGAGGACTAAGAGGGGTCTGGGGCACCATTCCCTATAGGCCGCGCGCGCGCACCTCCCCCCAAGTCAGCGCGCACCACCTAGCATGGAGCGCGCACACAGTACGTTGCTACAGAGTCGCGCCGCTCGCCGCTTTTAAAACGCGAGCAGCGCAAACATGAGCACTTTTCCAGTGGTGGCGGTGGAGCGGGCGTGAGGAATGCAGGTAAGGAGGCCACGGGGCTGGTGGAGATTATGGCGCTTGCGGCTGTGCGAGCGGGGCAGACTGTGGCCTTTTGTTTAAATATTGCTGTGAATCGGAGCCCCTTCACGGGCTCCGATTAACAGCAATACTTAAACAAAATGCCACAGTCTGTCCCGCGCTTTACTAACAAAAGCGTAGACACTTTCCAAACACAGCGCGAGCACACACTGTGTTTGGAAAGTGTCTACCTTTTGTTAGTAAAGCGCGGGGCAGACTGTGGCATTGTGTTTAAGTATTGCTGTTAATCGGAGCCCGTGAAGGGGCTCCGATTCACAGCAATATTTAAACAAAAGGCCACAGGTGCTGGGGAACGAGCGGAACAGAAGGCAAGAGGGCATAAAGGCATGAGTGGGACACAGACAGAGGACAGAAAGGCACAAAAAACGAGTGGGACACAGACAGAGGACAGAAAGGCACAAAAAACGAGTGGGACACAGACAGAGGACAGAAAGGCACAAAAAAACGAGTGGGACAGAGGACATAAAGACACAAAAAACGAGTGGGACAGAGAGCATAAAGGCACCAAAAACGATTGGTACAGAGGGCAGAAAGACTGGGACAGAGGGCAGAAAGGCACAAAAAACGAGTGGGACAAAGAGCATGTTTAGAGAGAAGGATAACAGTGGAAGATTCCCAAACGGACAGCACCTAGATTCCCAAACGGACAGCACCTAGTCAAAAAATTCTCCCAAAAGTTTTTTCTTTTCACCCTCTAGTATCTGGGGCAGTCTGTGTGCACACTTCAAAACACCCACCGTTACAATGTAGGTTCAAAACATGAACTATGAAAAGCTTTTAAAAAAAGGTCAAGGTGCACCACTTCAACGTTTTTAGAAACTGTTAAGTCTGATAAAGTCAGCAGAAATGATCACATCAGCTAATTCTTGTAAACTTGACAGTTCTTTATTCAGGTCAGTTGAAAAGAAAAACTATACACAGGATCTACAGCCGACGCGTTTCGTCCTCAAGGGACTTCTTCAGGGCTGTTACAAAAAAAGACAATATACAAAACATACAGTTAAAACTTACATTAAAATAAAGCGGAAGCAACTAAGCTCATGCAAAGAGAGCCAGACTTCATCAACAGTACATCGCAAGAATATATCTAGTACAGATCCTATATCAAAATTGCCAACAGATTATAGTATCTCTTAAGCTATCCTGATTGAATTTGAACAGAGCATTTGTTAACACAATTATGTTGCTTTCTGTAATTAAAAATAAAATAGATGTTCTTTAAAATATATTAAACGTCATTTGTTGAGCTCTTCTATTAGATTTGGAAGGTGCACAAAAATCCCAATAATAATCCTCAATTACAACGTTATCGTTTTATATCATTATTGTGAGAGAGGAAGATACCACTTTAAATGACAATCTACTACTGATTATTGCATATTGTTCTCCATATAGGCATGTCCCTCTATATTTGGTTGCCCCCACATCATAGAAATGTGGGTCGCCATGGATATTTAAGAGCTGTTAACCCCAAAAACTTATAAAAGTCAAAAGAAAAGATAGTGGGGAGCTAACAATTTTGTATTTAGCACAAAAAAGCAATCATACCAGTATAGTCACTAAAGATGATGTTCTGAGGTCTTCTCTCGTTGTTAAAGAGTACGTAGAAATATTCATAAAATTGAGCTGTTGTACAAGTGGTATCTGAGGGTGATTAATGAAAGATCATTACTGAAAAGGTAACTAGAAGACCGTAAATAAGAGAGCACTCTAAGAGCCAAAGGTAATTCCATTGCATGGAATTAGTTAAAAGAAAACCCTATAACCTACCCCGTTTTTCAGACAAATAATCGTTGAGGATTCCGTTCCGGCAAATCAATTCTTATTGATAGGCGGTGTATGTCTATTCATGGTCAAGTTCAACCGAATCACATAAGTGATAAGCAAAGTTCCAAAGAGCATAAAGGCACAAAAAACGATTGGGACAGAGGGCAGAAAGACTGGGACAGAGGGCTAAAAGGCACAAAAATGAGTGGCACAGAGGGCAGAAGGGCACAAAAACGAGTGAAACAGAGGGCAGAAGGGCACAAAAACGAGTGGAACAGAGGGCAGAAAGGCACAAAAAAACGAGTGGAACATATGGCAGAAGGGCAGAGAAAACGAGGGGAAAACGAAGTGGAACAGAGGGTTAAAAAGGCACAAAAAACGAGTGGAACAAAGGGCAGAAGGGCACAAAAACTAGGGGAAAACGAAGTGAAAAAGAGGGCTAAAAGGCACAAAAAATGAGTGGCAAAGAGGGCAGAAGGGAAGAAAAACGAGTGGCACAGAGGGCAGACGGGCACAAAAAATGAATGGCATAGAGGCAGAATACAGAAATATAGGGCCATCTAAGAACAGAAGGCAGAACGGGCAGAGAGGCCCGGGTGCAGCGAGGTAAACAGAAGGGAAAACTGGGCAGAGACACGGGCAGCGAGGAGTACAGAAGGAAAGACCGTGCAGAGAGAGCATGGGGATAGCGAGGGGAACAGAGGGAAGAAAACGGGGCATGGACCACGTACAGGCAGCGGGGAAGACAGACAACAGCAGTCAGAGACACAACACTGAAAATACAATACAATACATTTGCAAACTGCGCTTAAGACCCTTATTGTGGCTCTGTATGTGTGAAAATGCATCATCTTTTCACTTTTTAAAGTAAAAGTTTTGAGTGCCATTTGGTGCCGCAGACACGCGCGGTTTGGTTCCTGGCGCACATAGCCATGGTTGCAGCGCACAGAGACCCTCCAGTGCCGCACACAGAGGAAAAAAATTTGTGGGAACATTGGTCTGGGGACCCCCTTGAAAACCAGGATGTCTCTGAGGAGAATTTGGACTGGTATGGGGAACATGGGAAGGCCAGTGGACTGGATACTTCCCCAGATACTGGCATGCTCTCTCCGCCAACAGTGGCTACAGAGAAGGGGGCATCCTATGCCATGGTGGTAAAAAGAGCAGCTGAGGTCCTTGGACTAGAATCGCCCTCAGTGCAGGTCAAGACTAATCTCCTGACCAAGGTGCTTCAACCTGGGGCTTCCACATCCACGACCTTCTAGGTACATGGTCCAAACCTAGCACATGCGCTCCTGTGAATAGGAAGATTGCACACCGCCATTGCCCAGGCAACACCCTACCCCAAATAGTTTGGTGGTGCATGCCTCTACGTCCCAGGGCACATTACCTTCCACCCCTCAGGATAGGAATCCAAGAGGCTGGACTCTTCCGGAAAGAAGTTGTTTTCTTCCTCCAGCCTGGTATTGTTGTCGGTGAATACCGCATGCTTATTGGTCCGTTTCTCCAATTCCCTTTAGGAGACTGTTGCGCAAATGCTGCAACAAGTCCTGGAGGAGGCCCGGGCTGTGCTCTCCCATGCTGTCAAGGATGGGAAAGATGCAGCAAAATTCACCATACATAGTGGCCTAGATACGACCGATTCGCTGGGCAGATCGATTTCAACAATGGTAAGGAATCTCCAGCTAGATAGAGTCTCTTCCAAATAATGCGTTACTGAAGTTAAGTAACTTGTTCATGAAAACCCAGTCCCAGGTCAGAGCTTTGCCTGACTGGGTATTATAGAAGGTTTGTGGAGGGGTATGGTACCATTGACAAAACTTAATTCTAAGAAACTCTTATCTGGACTGAGGAGTGCCGAAAGACCTTTGATACCCTAAAGGAGACTTTGTGCTCAGCACCCGCCACAATGATTTCAGTAAACAGTTTATTGTCCAGACAGATTGTATTGTATTGTATTGTAATTGCATTTGTATAGCGCGTACTACCCCATACGAAGCGTTGAATCGCTTTTTCTGCAAGTAGCACGCCACTCCGGGACCCATAAAGAATTAGTGTTGAATTAGTACAGTGAAACATGCAAGTAACTTTTTTAAGTGGTGGATATGTTAGTCAGTTATTTGGATTCGGAAGGATAGAAGAGGAAAGAAGGTTTGTATGCATGTAGCGCTTCAAACCCCTGATGGGGTGTTGAAGTGCTTTTTTTTGGGGCGAGTAGCATGCTACTCTGGAAACCCATAAAGGGTTAGTGGTTAATTAGTATGGTGAAATATGAAAGTAATTTGAGTGGTGGTTATTGGTCAGTTATTTGGAGTGAGAAGGATAGCAAAGGGAAAGAAAGGTTTGCATTCATATAGCACCCGTTACCCCTGATGGGGTGTTGAAGCGCTTTTCTGGCGAGTAGCAGGCTACTCCGGAACCCATAAAGGATTAATGTTGAAAATTAGTATAGTGAAATATGAAAGTAATTTGAGTGGTGGATATTAGTCAGTTATTTGGAGTGAGAAGGATAGCGGAGGGATAGAAGGGAAAAATGTTTGCATTTATATAGCGCTTGTAACCCTGATGAGGTGTTGAAACGCTTTGTTGGCGAGTAGCACACTACTCTGGAACTCATAAAGGATTAGTGGTGAATTAGTATAGTGGAATTTGGAATTAGAGAAGTGAATATGCTAGTCTGTTATTTTGATTGGAAAGAATAGTGGAGGGATAGAAGAGTGAAGGATTTCTTTTTTTTAGGTCATTGCAGTAGGAGGCTTTTGGATGAGTAAAACGGGTTTTCGGAGGGGAAGAGTCAGAGGGAAGAATTTAGAAAGCTTTGTTTTGGAGGATCGGTATAGTAAAAGAGGTGTCAGATGATGCAAGGAGGGGTAGAGTAGGAGAGAGTCCAGAAAGGGTTATTTTGGGGAACATAGTAGTGGTATGGGGTTTGGGATAAATAAGAGAGTGGGTGTAGAGGATATAATGATAGATGTATAGGGTGAGATAGGGTAGTGAATTGGAAAGAGTAGTAAAAGAAGTTGAGATGAGTCAGAAAGTTGGGCTAGAAGATATATTGAGAGAAATATAGACCGAGAAATAGGGTAGTGCATTGGAAATACTAAATTAGAAGAAAGATAAATATATAGATCTATAAGTACATTGAAAGTATATAGATGCATAAAGGAGGTAAGTATATGCAGATTAAAGATATTGATGGAGGTACAGGATGAGAAATAGGGTAGTGCATTGGATATGCTTTTTCAGGAGAAAAGTAACAGACCCACAGATCCAAGTACATGGAGGTACATAGATGCACATTGGAAGCAAGTACATGTAGACCAAAGATGATTTTTTGTTTTTATAACAACATCATTATTGTACATATTTATACAAAGTAATACACAAAGATAGGCACATATCTATAGTGAAAAAAAAGCTTGTATACAGAGGGAAAAATACATAGGGTGGCTATTAATGAATGGGAATATGGGCAGCATTTCTGTCCCCGGTCCCGACCAGTCTTGAACAGGCTCAAACAGGCACTTACCCTTGTCCTCTCCAGCCTTAGCGGAGATGGCCGGGCTGAGATGCCCTAACCCTGGCCTTTTATAGCCCTAGTAATCAGTGGGAACCCTAGCCCTAACACTATCCAATCACAACACTAGCCCTAAAGCACAAGATACTACTTGTGTAACAATATATCTGTAAGAGACATTAGTTAGTTATAGATTCCTTACCTTAGAATATTCCCCAGGCGTCAGACTGGATCTGGAAAGTTTTTGCTTAGCAGTACCCCTGCATGCCGATAGGTGGCGTCATGCGTCTCTGCGTCCGTCACTGGCGTCGTAAGGGCCGGGATGAAGTCACGTAGACTACTTAGGCGCCACCATGCGCGCGGACGTCAGTTCTGTACACGACTTTCCACGCAGAAACGCAGAGCCATGCAAGATACTTACCATTGGTGCATAAAACTAGGGCCCTAAAAGGGGATGACCATAACCCTAGTAATCAGTTCGCAGAGAGGGGAGGATGGGTGGGGTGGTAAGGAATTTATCACTAACTAATGTCTCTTACAGATATATCGTTACACAAGTAGTAACTTGTGCATCTGAAAGAGACACGTTAGTGATAGATTCCTTACCTTAGAATAGATAACCCAGCAATACCAACCCTGGTGGTGGGTCTGCGAACAAGATTACACCAGAAAGTCACGGAGCACAGAACGGTCAAAGAAGCCATCTCTCCTTACCTGACTGTCAAGGCAGTAATGTTTTGTAAACGTGTGCAGCGAGGCCTACGTAGCTGCCTGACAAATGTCCGGCAAGGGAACGCCGCGTCCCAAGGCAGTAGTGGCTGCAGTCGCCCTGGTTGAATGGGTACGCAGCCCAACAGGAGGCTATTTCTTGGCCAAGGAGTAACATGTTTTGATGCACTGAACGACCCACCAGGAGATGGTCCGTTTGTGAACAGCCCGACCTTTTTTGGCGCCCACGTAACCAACAAAAAGCTGATCATCCACCCGGAACTGCCGTGTACGCTGCAGATAGAATGCGAGCGCACGTTTTGGGTCCAGACGGTGGAGCCTCTCCTCTTCCCTTGAAGGATGCGGAGGCAGAAAGAAGGTGGGCAAAGTGATGGTCTGCCCGTTGTGGAAGGGAGTGAAAACCTTCGGCAGAAAAGAAGAACGGGTCCTCAAAACCAACTTGTCCGGATGAACAGAAAGGAAAGGAGGTTTGGAAGAAAGTGCCTGGAGCTCACTCACTCTTCTGGCAGAGGTGATAGCAACCAGGAAGGCTGTCTTCAGAGTGACAAGACGTAAGGGACAGTTATGAAGGGGCTCAAAAGGAGCGCACATCAGAAAAGTCAAGACAAGATTTAAGTCCCACTGAGGCATTATGAAGGGTACGGGTGGAAACGTATGCGTAATGCCCTTAAGAAAACGGTTAACAACCGGGGACTTGAAAAGAGAAGGCTGATCTGGAAGCCGTAGAAAGGCGGAGATGGCCGAAAGATAACCTTTGATAAGGCCCAGAGCAGAGGCCTGCTGGGCCAAAGAGAGAAGGAACAGAAGAACCTCAGAAAGAGGGGCAGAAAAGGGATCCACATCCTTAGCTGCGCACCATGCCACAAATCTGTTCCACCTGTAGGCGTATACCGTTTTGGTGGAGGGACGTCTGGCTGCCAGAATGACATCACAGACTTCGGGAGGAGGATCGAAAGGTGTCAACTGTCGCTGCTCAATCTTCATGCATGAAGGTGGAGGCTGGACAGTTTCGGGTGGAGGACCGTCCCCTGCTGCTACGACAGAAGATCCTCCCGAAGAAACAGATGGATCGGAGGATCGATGCTCATACTGAGTAGCTCGGGATACCATACTCTTCGAGCCCAGTCTGGAGCCACAAGAATGACTTGGGCCCGGTCGCGCCTGATTTTCTTCAGCACTCTGGGCAGAAGTGGTATAGGTGGAAAGGCGTACAATAGACCGCAGCTCCACTCGCGGCGAAAAGCGTCTCAGAGTGAGCGCTGCCTAGGAAATACCAACGCACAGAACTGATGACATTGCGCATTCTCTTCAGTGGCGAATCGATCTAACCATGGTTCTCCCCACTGCAGAAAGAGACCTTGCGCCACGTTCGAGTTCAGACGCCATTCGTGATCCACCATGCACCGGCAGCTGAATTTGTCCGCCCTGACGCTCAGAGAACCTGCCAGGTGTTGAACCACCAAGGTAATGCCCTGATGTTCCAGCCATGCACAGAGGCGCAAAGCCTCCTGACATTGGGTCCACGACCCCACCCGCCCTGTTTGTTGCAATACCACATGGCGGTGGTGTTGCCTGTGAACACCTGCACTACACTTCCCCGGACAGAGGGAAGGAATGCCTTCAGTGCAAGCCGGCAGCTCCAGAAGGTTGACATGGAGCTGGGAGTCCGCTGGAGACCAGAGGCCTCTGATCTCTGCCTCTCCCATGCGGCCTCCCCATCTCAGGAGGGACCCATCCGTCACCACAGTGTGCTCCGGTTGGGGAAGGGAGAGGGATCTGCCACTGACCCAATCGCGATTCGTGAGCCACCACAGCAACTGTCTTGCAGCCCCCTCCGAGATCTGGACGGGACCCGACAGGTTGCCCTGATGCTGTGCCCTCTGGAACTTCAGGTCCCACGGCAGAGCCCGCATATACCATCTAACATGTTTCACCAGCAGGATGCAGGAAGCCATCAGGCCCAGAAGTCGAAGGGTCAACCTGACTGAAACCAGGGATAGTGGCTGAAAGAGCGGAATCATAGCCTGAATATCCCAGACTCGCTGCTCGGGAAACCCGAAACAGCCTCGAATCCAGAACCGCTCCAATGAAAGGGAGCTTCTGAGAGCGACTCAGGTGCGACTTCGACACATTGATGGGAGAACCCCAGCAAATGCAGTACGTCGGCCTTAGTCTGGATGTGGGTGAAAACTGCCTGGGGCGAGTCTGTCTTCAACAGCCAGTCTTCGAGGTTGGGGAAGACTGACCCCCCCCAACCTGCGCAGATGAGCTGCAACCACCGCCATCACCTTCATGAACACCCGAATGTTACCGGTAAGGCCGTAGGAGAGCACTGTAAACTGAAAATGCTCTTGGCCTACCGTGAACCGTAGGTAACGCTGCTGGGCCGGCAGGACGGGGATATGAAAATATGCGTCCTGCAAGTCCAACGCTACCATCCAGTCTCCAGGGTCTAGGGCAGCCATGATCTGAGCCAGAGTCAGCATCTTGAACTTTTCCTTCCGAAGGAAACGGTTGACGTCCCGGAGGTCCAAGATGGGGCGCAGGCCCCCCTTGTCCTTCTTGGGGACCAGAAAGTAGTGGGAATAACAACCACTCCCTACTTCCTGACCGGGAACGCACTCGATGGCCCCTTGGACAGGAGGGCCGTGACTTCCTGACAGAGAAGAGCCAAATGATCCCCCGACATGCAGTAGTACCGAGGTGGCATGGCTGGAGGGGAGGACAGAAAGGGGAGTGAGTAACCTTGGCAGATTATCTGCGGCACCCACTTGTCCGATGTAATTTTGCGCTGGAGGTGGTGGCGGACCCTGCCACCCGCCGGCGTGTGGTGCTCCCTGAAGAACAAGTTACTTACCTTCGGTAACGATATATCTGTAAGAAACAGTAGTTAGTATTAGATTCCTTACCTTAGAATATCCCCAGGCGTCAGTCTGGATCCGGAAACTTTTGCGTAGCAGTACCCCTGCGCGTCGGTAGGCGTCGTCTGCAGGCGTCCCCTGCGGCTCCGCGTCGTCGGCGTCGTGCGCCGTGATGACGTCGCTGGAGTATATAGACGCCGCCTCCTCGCGCTGACGTCAGTTCTTTGCACACAACTTTTCCGTGCCAGAACACGCAGAGCCATGTGAGAACTAACACTGGTGCCATTTGAAACTAGGGCCCTGAAAGGGATGTCCTTAACCCTAGGTATCAGTTCGCAGAACGGGGAGGACGGGTGGGGCGGTAAGGAATCTAATACTAACTACTGTTTCTTACAGATATATCGTTACCGAAGGTAAGTAACTTGTTCATCTGAAAGAAACAGGTTAGTATTAGATTCCTTTCCTTAGAATAGATACCCCAGCAATACCAACCCCGGTGGTGGGTCTGCGAACCAATACAAACCTACACCAGAAAGTCCTGGAGGACCGAACGGCCAAAGAAGCCATCCCTCCGGACTTGACTGTCCAGG
The DNA here is from genome assembly GCF_964261635.1 of Lissotriton helveticus. NCBI lineage: Eukaryota > Metazoa > Chordata > Amphibia > Caudata > Salamandridae > Lissotriton > Lissotriton helveticus. Next base: position 1,077,816,399 of record NC_136072.1, read on the forward strand.
CAGTAGTGCCTCGCAAAGGTGTGCAGCGAGGCCCACGTAGCCGCCTGGCAAATGTCCTGCAAAGGGACTCCCCGGCCCAGGGCAGTAGTAGCCGCCGTGGCCCGAGTGGAATGGGCCCTCAGCCCAACAGGAGGCTCCTTCCGAGCCAAAGAGTAGCATGCTTTGATGCACAGGACGACCCACCGAGAGATGGTTCGTTTCTGTACCGCCCTTCCCTTCTTCTCACCCACGTAGCCAACAAACAGTTGGTCATCCACCCGGAACTGGCGTGTGCGATCCATATAAAATGAAAGCGCACGTTTTGGGTCCAGACGATGGAGCCGCTCTTCATCCTTTGAAGGATGCGGAGGCGGGAAGAAGGAGGGTAAGGTGATGGACTGCCCGATGTGAAAAGCAGAAACTACTTTGGGCAGGAAAGAAGGCCTAGTCCGAAGAACCACCTTGTCAGGATGGACGGACATGAAAGGAGGTTTGACAGAAAGAGCCTGGAGCTCACTCACTCTCCTGGCAGAGGTGATGGCAACCAGGAAGGCCGTCTTTAAAGTGAGAAGACGGAGAGGACAGGAATGAAGCGGCTCAAAGGGAGCACACATCAAGAATGTCAGAACCAGGTTCAAGTCCCACTGAGGCATCACGAACGGAACAGGAGGATACATGTGCGTGATGCCTTTCAAGAATCTCAGTACAATAGGGGACTTGAATAAAGATGGCTGATCAGGTAGCCTTAAGAAGGCGGAAAGGGCAGAAAGGTAGCCCTTGATAGTGCCCAGAGCAGAGCCCTGCTGGGCAAGAGAAAGAAGGAAGAGGAGAACCTCGGAAAGAGGGGCAGAAAGGGGATCCACAGCCTTTGCTGTGCACCATGCCACAAATCTGTTCCACCGGCAGGCGTATACCGACTTTGTGGAGGGACGCCTGGCTGCCAGAATCACATCACAGACTTCAGGAGGCAAGTCGAATGGCCTCAACTGTCGCCGCTCAATCTCCACGCATGGAGGTGGAGGCTGGACAGGTTCGGGTGGAGGACCGTCCCCTGCTGCTGCGACAGAAGGTCCTCCTGAAGGGGCAGGCGGATCGAGGGACCGACTGACATGCTGAGTAGCTCGGGATACCAGTATCTTCGAGCCCAGTCCGGAGCCACAAGGATAACTTGGGCCCGGTCGCGCCTGATCTTCTTCAGCACTCTGGGCAGAAGTGGTATAGGCGGAAAGGCGTACAACAGACCGCAGCTCCACTCGCGCCGAAAGGCGTCGCCGAGCGAGTGCCGTCTTGGAAACTCCAACGCGCAGAACTGATGACATTGCGCGTTCTCTTCTGTGGCGAATAGATCTAACCAAGGCTCTCCCCATTGCTGAAAGAGGCCGTTCGCCACGTCCGAGTTCAGACGCCATTCGTGATCCACCGAGCACCGACGGCTGAGTTCGTCCGCCCTGGCGTTCAGAGAACCTGCCAGGTGTTGAACCGTCAGAGTCACGCCCTGACGTTCCAGCCATTGCCAGAGGCGCAGAGCCTCCTGGCAAAGGGTCCACGACCCCACACCGCCCTGTTTGTTGCAGTACCACATGGCGGTGGTGTTGTCCGTGAACACCTGCACTACACTCCCGTTGACAAAGGGGAGGAATGCCTTCAGTGCTAGGCGAATCGCCCGCAGCTCCAACATGTTGATATGGAGCCGGGACTCCGCCGGAGACCAGATGCCTCTGATCTCCGCCTCTCCCAAGTGGCCACCCCAGCCCTGGAGGGACGCGTCCGTCACAACTACGTGCTCCGGTTGGGGAAGGGAGAGGGATCTGCCTCTGACCCAATCGCGGTCCGTAAGCCACCACTGCAACTGTCTCGCAGTGCCCTCCGAGATCAGGACATGGTCGGATAGGTTGCCCTGATGCTGGGCCCACTGAAACTTCAGGTCCCACTGCCGAGCCCGCACCAGTAGGATGCAGGAGGCCATCAGCCCCAGAAGCCGCAGCGTCAACCTGACCGAAACCCGGGATAACGGCTGAAAGATGGGAATCAGAGCCTGAATATCCCGGACCCGCCGTTCCGGAGGATAAACCCGAAACTGCGCCGAGTCGAGAACCGCTCAGATGAAAAGGAGCTTTTGAGAGGGACACAGGTGTGATTTCGGCACATTGATGGAAAACCCCAGCTCGTGCAGGAGGTCTGCCGTCATCTGAAGGTGGTGGACGACTGTTTGGGGCGAGCCCGCCTTCAACAACCAGTCGTCGAGGTAGGGGAAGACTGAAACCCCTAACCGGCGCAGATGAGCTGCGACCACCGCCATCACTTTCGTGAACAACCGTGGGGCGCTGGTAAGGCCGAATGGGAGCACGATAAACTGAAAGTGCTCGTGGCCTACCGTGAACCGCAGGTAACGCCGGTGGGCCGGCAGGACGGGGATGTGAAAATACGCATCCTGCAAGTCCAACGCTACCATCCAGTCTTGTGGGTCTAGAGCAGCCAAGACCGGAGCCAAAGTCAACATCTTGAACTTCTCTTTCCGGAGGAAGCCGTTGACGTTCCGTAGGTCCAAGATAGGACGTAGGCCCCCTTTGTCCTTCTTGGGCACCAGAAAGTAGTGGGAGTAGCAACCACACCCTACTTCTGGCCCAGGAACGCGCTCGATGGCCCCCTTGGCCAAGAGGGCCGTAACTTCCTCCTGCAGAAGTGTCAAGTGGTCCCCCGACACACGGTGGTTCTGCGGTGGCATGGCTGGAGGAGTGGACTCGAAGGGGAGGGAGTAGCCCCTTCGGACGAGCTGCAGCACCCACCTGTCCGATGTAATCGTGCGCCAGCGGGAGTGGTGATGGCGAACCCTGCCACCCACTGGCGTCACATGGGCCCGAAAGCTCGGACTAGGAAGATTTGGAGGCTGCTGCGGGGGGAGGTGTGGACTGACCCCGCCGCTGCCCTCTACCGCCACCACGGCGGAATCCACGGCCGCCACCGCGCTGGGGAGCGTTCTGCGGCGCGTGGCTGGCAGCACGCGTGGGACCGCCCCTTCCTTGGCCACGAAAGGGGCGAAACGAACCCGGTTGCTGGCGCTGGGTCGAAAGACCCAAGGACTTGGCCGTGACCCTGGAGTCCTTGAAGCGCTCAAGCGCGTTGTCCGCCTTGTCACCGAACAGGCGACTGCCATCGAAAGGCATGTCTCAGCCAAGCATGGCGACGAATCGCCACCGTCGTGGACATAGCCCGTCCCAGCGAGTCGGTCGTGTCAAGACCACACCTGATCGAATACCTCGCCGCGTCCCGGCCTTCAACCAAGGCCTGGTTGAGCTTGTCCCGCACCTCCTGCGGGCATTGCGGCAGACACTCCGCGACCGTGTCCCACAGAGAGTGGGTGTAGCGGCCCAAGAGGCATGCGGTATTACAAGACCGCAGTCCAGCACTCAAAGACGAAAAGACCTTCTTGCCAAATTGGTCATATCGCTTCGATTCCCGATCGGGCGGAGCCGACGGGAATGCGGACTGGGAAGTGGAGGCCTGGATCACCAGACTCTCCGGGGAGGGATGGGTGGAAAGGAAGGCAGGGTCGTCCGAACACGGACGGTGACGCCTGGCAACGTTTCGGTCAACCGGTGCACCGGAAGCGGGCCTGGACCAGGTGCCCAAAAGGACATCCGTCAGGGCCTCATTAAACGGCAGCAGAGGCTCCTGTGGGCATGACTGCGGTTTAAATACTTCGGTGAGGATGTTAGGTTTCACCTTAGCGACGGGGAGCTCAAGGCTCAAGGCCTTGGCAGCCCTCATCAGGACCACCGAATAGGCAGCCCCTGCCTCCGACGCCACAGGGGAAGGCGAGACAAACCCAGGGTTGGGCGACTCGTCCAGACCACTGGCATCACCTAAGTCACCTATCCAGTCCACGTCATACTGGCAGGCTCGTGACAAAGGGTCCTCAGACCCCTCCCAACCCTCTCCATAATCGTCCTCATCGCCATAGTTCGAGTCGACGATATAAACCGGCTCCTCGGAGCCAATGGGCCCCAACGGCGCCGGACTCGGCGTCGGACGATGCCGGTCCGACTCCGCGTCAGGAGTCAGAGAGGGAACGGAACCGACGGCGGAGTCACGGCGCCGCGCGGAGGCGGCACCACGGGTTGCCCCAATGGAATCGGCGCCGGAGAGGCCGGTGGACCAGCCGGCGACGACCCTGAAGGGCCCAGCGGCGCCGGGGCTGGAGCCGCCGGCGGCGCCGGGGCCGGAGCACTCGGCGGCGTCGGGGCAGGTGCACCCGAACCGCTCGGGCTCCCAGACGGGACCGACGGGCCCGCAGGCGCCGTAGGCCCCGCCGGAGGAGACATCGCCCTCATAGCCAGGGGGAACTCCTCAATCTCCTTGCGCGACGCGCCTTCCCCAGGGACCGACGGGTATGGGGCAGACGGCGTCGGCGACCCACGCGGGGCCGCGGGGGTGTGGCCACCCGAACCCCCGGCCGCATCACGCGGGCGTCGGGGAGAGTCGGGGGTACGATGACGACGCCCCGACTTCTTGTGTCGCTTACCTGATGAACCGGAGGAATGGTGGCGACTCCCGGAGCGCTCATGGCGGCTCCGCGATCGTTCCCTCGACCGCTCCCTCGACCTCCGACCGGACCGGGACCGCTCTCGACGCGGGGCCGACACTCGGAGCTCGAGCAGCTTGCGGGACCGCACCCGTCTAGCTTTACTTGTCAAGGCCCGGCAGTCGACGCAGGACTCCACGTCGTGGTCCGCGCCCAGACACCGGAGGCAGAGTCGATGGTGGTCGGTGACCGACATCAGGCGGTCGCACCCGTCGCAACCCGGGCATCCTACCGGCACCTTGAAGAAAAGAGTTATAGTTAACAAAAACTTGGTCAAAAGACCGGAGTACTGCTCTTCGGATCTGCGCTAACTGGCGCGGAAAAAAGAAGAACGGACGTCAGCGCGCGGAGGCGGCGTCTATATACTCCAGCGACGTCATCACGGCGCACGACGACGACGACGCGGAGCCGCAGGGGACGCCTGCAGACGACGCCTACCGACGCGCAGGGGTACTGCTACGCAAAAGTTTCCGGATCCAGACTGACGCCTGGGGATATTCTAAGGTAAGGAATCTAATACTAACTTGTTTCTTTCAGATGCTCGGATTTGGAAGGCTTAGAGGTGGAAGCAGCGGGGGTGGAGGTGGACTGACCCACCCGCTGGTTACCAGACCCGCCCCTGCGGAATCCACGTCCGCGGCCGCGCTGAGGCTGGTTCTGCACAGGTTTTGTGGAGGAGTGTGCTTGGGTGCCTTTGCCCTGGCCACTAAAGGAACAAACCCCAGGCGTGGCAGTGTTCTTTGTGGAAAGACCCAAAGACTTGACCGTGGCCCGCGAGTCCTTAAGGCGCTCCAGGGCATGGTCAGCCTTGTCACTAAAGAGGCGGGAGCCATCAAAGGGCATGTCCATGAGCGAGCCCTGGACATCGGGCTAGAACCCGGTAGATAGCAACCAGGCATGGCGACGCAACGCCACAGTCGTGGAAATCACCCTACCAAACGAATCAGCGGTGTCCAGACCACACCTGATGGCAAACTTCGCCTCATCCTTGCCTTCCGCCATCGCTTGGGAAAGGACAGGACAGCCTGGACCTCCTCAGAACACTGAGGCAAGACCTCGGCCACCGAATCCCACACCGCGTGGGAAGAACAGCCCAATAAGAAGGCGCTTTTAACTGACCGCAACCCCAAACTGGCTGAGAACAACCTCTTGCCATATTGGTCCAGCCGCTTGGAGTCCTTATCCGGTGGAGCTGTGGGAATGGCACTCTGTGACGTTGATGCCTGAATGACCAGGCTCTCATGTGTGGGGTAAGTGGTCAAGAAGGCAGGATCACCAGGCGCCGGGCGATGACGCCTAGCAACGTTCTTATCCACCAGTGCCCCCGAGGCCGGCCGCAACCAAGTGCCCAAGAGGACTTCGGTAAGGGCCTCATTGAAAGGGAGTAGCGGCTTTGACGACGTAGACGCCGTCTGGAGCACCTCCGTAAGGAGGTTGGTCTTGAGGGCCACCGTAGGGAGGTCGAGATGGAGAGACTGCGCCGCCGACGCAGCACCGTAGTGTAGGAAGCGCCCTCCTCCATAGTAAGTAGAGGGGAGGCAAACCCTGGGTCAGAAGACACATCAAGTTCGCCCGCATCTTGAAGGTTGTCCACCCAATCCTGCTCGGAGTCACACTGCCGGGCGAGGGGGTCCTCTGAGCCGTCCCAGTCCTCGTCTGGCTCCGGAGTAGAGGGAGCCGGCCGCGGCGGAAGGGCCGGAGCCAGCGGCGCTGCACCTTGTGGCGCCAGGGCCGGAGCAGAGGGCGCTGGATCCTGTGGCTCCGGGGCCGGCGCCAGAGACGGTACTGCCGGGCCAACAGGATCTGGAAACGGGACCGCGGGCTCGAGCTCGAGGCCTAAAAAGGTGGTCCATGGCAGCAAGAAACTCTTGCATCTGTTCGAGAGTCGCTGATGGGTACGGCGGGTAGGCCGCGTGACTCCCAGGCTCCGGAGGAGCCGCAGGGGTGGAGCCCCTGTCCCCCTTGTCTGCCTGTGAGGAGCGGCGGGGGGACGTCGGAGAGCGAACACGCTTCTTTGACTTCTTTTTATGGCGTCGCTTACCGGAATCTGAAGGCGAAGACTAAAAGCCAGAGGAGAGACGGCTCTGGGTCCCGGGAGTGGTCCCACGAATGGCCCCTAGACCTGGAGCAGCGGTGAGAGGAGTGACGGAACTCCAGCAACTTCCGGCGCCGCTCCCGCAAGGCCTTCGGGCCATGGCTCGACAGTCCCGGGAGTCATGGTCGTTCTCCAGGCAGTAGAGGCAGACATCGTGGGGTCTGCCACCGACATGTTACGGCGGCACGACCCACAAGACTTAAAGTCGGGCATCCCTACGAGCACCAGGAGACAAGAGAGGGAGACAAAAAGTCTAAAAAAAAGTAGTAAAAAAATGACCGAGGTACGTGCTCAATCCGGATCTGCGCTCTCGGTGCAGAAAAAGAAAGAACTGACGTCAGCGCGCATGGTGGCGCCTAAGTAGTCTTACGACGCCAGTGACGGATGCGGAGCCGCACGACGCCACCTACCGGCCCGCAGGGATACTGCTAAGCAAAAACTTTCCGGATCCAGTCTGACACCTGGGGAATATTCTAAGGTAAGGAATCTATCACTAACTTGTCTCTTTCAGATATCTAGAACCAATAGGAGACCAGGACCTTACAACCAATCTTAGCCCTAGTCCAAACACCCAATAGGTTCAAAACCCTGATCTCTACGTCCAATAGCGGCCCTAGCCCTACCAGATGCTTCTGAACATAGGATAGGGGCAGTATTGGCACAGATAAATGATGAGAGCCAGAATCAATCAGTTGCCATTATCAGTAGGAGACTCCTCCCCACAGAGCAGCATTGGAGTGCCATTGAGAAGGAAGCATTTGCGGTGAGAGACTGGAGGGATAAGATGGACGCATGGGGTTAACATGCCAATCCCCGCTCCTTGTGCAAAATGAAGTCTTTGCCTGCCACAACCCTGACTATGCCGGAGGTCACAGTACACTTCTAGCAGTTTCCAGCCTAGGAAGGCTGAGTACTGTTCAGGAACTTTCCCCCGCATTGGCAAGTAGTGCAGTTTACACTACGCGAGCACCAAGCTCTTTCGGCAACAGTGCTCCCGGTTGTGTGCTCTCAGCACGGCCAATGGCTGGAGGCCCTGCAGCCGTGGATGATCCTTTTCTGCTCGCCACCTCACCTAGTATTGAGTTTTGCCACCTCTAAGGGATTCCTGCTGTTCCAGCCCCCTGCCGGATTTTGCTTTGTGAACCCTGCGAGATAGGCCTAAATGACAGGTAGCCATGGCACTCGAACAGCCCAGCAGCGATGATGAAATACCATGGAGGCTGGAACTGCAGCAACGAGGGGGTGACACCAGCTCCCACAGTCTTCAAAACTTCGAAGGTGATCAAAAGGACGTCCAAGTCCCAGAGTGAAATATAGGAGCCCATAAAGCAAACTCACTGATGTTTTTAGCAGTACAGCATTTAGAAGCAAGATTTCTGTAGGAGCTATCATCGAAGGAACAGGCGAAGGGACAAACTCCCCTGGAGTTGATGCATTGATTTACTCTCAGGTAGTTCCTCAGGTGGGGTTTTCTGTAACTTTACTTACCAACCCTCCCCTGAATTCGAGGCAAAAAACGATGGTGGATTTCTTTGGTCTTAAAACCACTGTCTCCTCATTACACCCACCCATCCTCTCGGCAGGATCTGTTGCAAATGATATATCTGATGCATCCACATAGAGGCCTGCAGTAGGGGCAGATTTCAGTACAATAATTTGACGATTCCCACAAAGGTTGGTCTTCAAGGAAGGACATAACAGGCAGGACATCCCCTGGCATAGGGTGTCTAGTGAGACTTGTTCCTGCGAGAGCTGCCATGTTTTAAGAGAAGGGGAAATCGCACAAGAATAAGGAAGGCTTGGAGGTCTTTTTCTCTCTATTATATTTCTACAAAAATGGTGGTCTTGTTAGCTCCGATTCGGATGATGGCGATGACATACAGGTAGGGGACAAGAAAGTGGAGATCACCAGTGCTCAGGCTGGAGGCCAGCTAGAGCACCCACAAAGGCGAAGAGCAACCGGGGCTGTGGGGGTGGGGGCACCAACGATCTCATTACCTGGAGTGCTCCGAGGTGGGTTCACAGAGATCAGCGAAGCAGAACTCGTTTTGGATCCAGAGGGAGTCAAATTGACCCCCACAAATGTAATCAAACCAGTAATCCAGTCTCAGCCTACTCTAACTGGGAGTGGAAATCGCCCTCTGTGGTACAGCCTGTAGATTTTCCTTCAGGTTCCAAAACTGGCAAACAGGTCAAACTATTAGTCAACCTAATGCAGGTGGGAAGGGTTCAGAGTTTAACAGTACAAATTGTCCCTTTCTATCATCAATCTTCTCCAACTCCACAGAGAGAGGTACAAAAAGGACTTGTTGGTTCTCAAAGACCAGCCATTTGAAAACAAGTGGTGCTAAGGAAAATGTCGAACAATATGGACATATTGCAAGGTTGATTGAACAATATGGAATCACAAGCTGCTAGCTTTCACTGAATCAGATCAAACTATTCAATCAGGGTCACCCAGCATGACAGAAACATCAGTGACATGTCTCAGAAAATAGAAAACTTGGAAAATGGTATGAGGAGGAACAACCTTCAGGTTCTTGCGATCTCCAAGGGAAATGAGGGAGATAACCTCAGAGGTTATATTGTTCATCTATTTAAACATGCGTTCTCACAACTTAGTGACTGGGACGTGGACTGTCAGTTCCAGCGGGCTCACAGGTTTCCTTTTCATAAGCAGCTCAAAGGCAGGGTGGCACAGAATCCATGTCCCATACTGATCCACTGGGGAATTTTATCCTGAGGCAACTAATATTTCAGTCAGTACACCAACACAAACTTAGATAAGTTTGCAGGGTGGAGTTCTTTGGTAGGTCTGACTTTTGTCACACAACAATTGAGCACAGGTGGTGACTACGAGAGACAATTGGATCATTTCAGAAACTGAGTGCCATGGTTTCTCTACTAGAACCAGCTACTGTCATTATGGACAAATGGTCTCTTGCCAGGATCTGAGAAAAAACGAATGAACTGTTGAAACAGTGGGAGGAGGGGAAGTTCTTCGTGCTAGCTGATTTTGCACTTTGGATTCATGGCATATATAGAGGTACACTGGGGCAAAGTAGACATGGGTCTTTTTATTTTGGTATGCCTTAAGTTGTTTAATTCTATACAATCTGGCTGAATTATTATGGCTTAAATGGGTCATTCATTTTGTCTGTTTTTTCTCCCCTGGGTTGGAATATCATGTTCAATCTTTTTTCCATTTCTCATCTATTTTTTCTTATTCTTGTGGTCGGCTTTGTGGACCTGGGTGTGGCAAGACTTTATGAACTTGTTTTTCTGGCTATGCTGGTCTCACTGTGGTCACTTATACGATTGGTGGGGGCTGCAGATTTCATGTCCTATTTTGCTGTGGGAAAACAGGAGAGGGTAGGGGGTGGGTGGGAGTGAGGGTTGGCTGCAGCAATCAGGAAGTTCCATAAGTTACAGCCACTGAAAGGAGGCATCAGGGGTTCAGGATGCCAAATAGAAAGCAGGAGATTTCAATCAAGGGTAACTTAGCAGTCAAGTATAGGCAAACGTTTTTTCCTTATGGGTAGTACCCTCTATACCCGAGACCCAGATGTGCATATATTGAGTTGGATCATCAATGGCAGGCACTCATCAGCAAACATTAAGTATATCCAAGAAGAAGTAGCCACTTTAAGTCTCCACATTCTCTGTATTCAAGAGACTCATCTTGCTTTTTGTGAGATCAATAAAGTGCGCATTCTAGGCTATCATTGCAGATCTTAATGCAGAGAACGACCCAGCGAGAAATTGTCCATTTCTACACTGCCTGGCTTTTTTTTGCTCCCACACACTCCACAAAAAGTTGGTTATTCCCCAGGAACTCTTTTATGTGGTCAAGGTAGAACGACAATGCTCTTTTGGGGTCCAGAAGGTAGAGATGCTTCTCTTCCTTATACGGATGGAGAGGAGCAAAAAAGATGGGCAGCGTGACAGATTGACCTAGATGGAATGGGGTCACCACCTTAGGGAAGAAAGAAGCCTGGGTGGAAAGCACCACTTTATCTGCAAAGACCATCATATATGGAGGCTCGAATAACAAAGTCTGCAACTCACTCACCTTCGGGTCGATGTTGTTGCCACTGAAAAGGCTGTTTTAATGGTAAGCAGCTGGAGGGGACAATTATGCAAAGGCTCAAAAGGAGCACACATAAGGAAAGTGAAAATAAAATTAAGGTCCCACCGAGGCATGACAAAAGGCGTAGGTGGAAACATATGTACAAGCCCTTATAAAAATCTATTTACAACAGGAGATTTAAACAAAGAGGGTTGGTTTGGCAGCAGCAAGAAAGCGGCAGGGCAGAAAGCTAACCCTTGAGCATACCCAAAGCAGATCCCTGCTGGGCAAGGGTAAGAATAAAAAGAAGGAAATTGGATAGAGAGACAGAAAGAGGGTCAACAGACCTTTCTGTACAATATGTTAAAACAGTTAGCCTACTACAGGTGTATACAGTCTCAGTGTAGGGCCGCCTGGCCTCCAAAAGCACATTACCACCATTAGGAAGACGGTTGAAAGCTATCTAATGTCGACACTCAATCTCCACTCATGGAGGCGGAGAGTTGACAGTTTCAGGTGGAGGACCCTCTCCTGCTGCTGCGACAGAAAATCCTCCCAAAGGGGCAGCCTGATAAGAGGATCCATGCTTATTTTCAGAAGCTCTGGGTACCAAACTCTCCGTGTCCAGTCTGGAGCCACAAGAATGATTTGGCCCTGTCATTCTTGATCTTCTTGAGAAACCTGGACAGAAGTGGTACAGGCAGAAAGGCGAGCAGTAGTCCTGCGCTCCACTCGCGATGAAAAGCGTCGATGAGAGATAGCCGCCTTAGAAAGTCCAACACACGAAACTGCTGACGTTGGGCATTCTCTTCAGAGGCTCTACCACCCACTGCTGAAAGAGACCTTGCGCCACCTCCGAGAGACGCCATTTGTGATCCGATAGGCCTCGATGGTTGAATGTATCCGTCCTAGCGTTCAGAGAATCTGCCAGTTGTTGAACCACCAGGGTTATGACCTGCTGTTCCAGCCATGTCCAGAGGTGGAGAGCCTCTTGACAAAGGGTCAACGACCCCACCCTGCCCTGCTCGTTGTAGTACCACATGGCAGCGGTGTTGTCCATGAACACCTGCAGTAACTTCCCCTTGACAGAGGGAAGAAATCCCTTCAATGCCAACCAGATCACACGAAGCTCCAAACAATTGATGTGGAGCCCAGACTCTGCCGGAGACCAGTGTTCCCTGGTCTCTACCTCTCCCAGATGGCCGCTTAATCCCAGGAGTGATGCATCTGTTTCCACTGTGTGATCTGTTGGGGGAAGGGAAAGGGGTCTGCCTCTGACCTAATCGCAGTTCATTAACCACCACTGCAGGTCCTTTGCAGTTCCTTCTGAGGTCAGAGAGATTCCCCTGATGCTGTGCCCACTGGAACTTCAAGTCCCACTGCAGAGCCCGCATATGCCATCTGGTGTGTTTTACCAACAGGATGCAGGAGGCCTTGAGGCCCAGCAGCCTCCGAGTCAGTCTCGCTGAAATCAAGGATAAAGGCTGAGACATCTGTACCATAAGCTGAATATCCTGGACTCGCTGCTCGGGAGGATAAGCCCCAAACTGCACTATGTCTAGAACAGATCAAACGAAAGGGAGCATCTAAGGAGGAGTCAGGTGTGACTTCGGCATGTTTATAGAGAAACCAAGCAGACGCAGGAGGTTGGTCGTAATCTGAAAGAGGGAGACGGCAGTCTGGGGCGAAGACTCCTTCAAAAGCCATTCGTCGAGGTAGGGAAAGACTGAAATCCCTAACATGCGCAGATTGGCTACACCCACTGCCATAACCTTGGTGAACACCGAAGGGGAGCTGGTAAGGCTAAAAGGTAGCACTGTAAACAAAGTGCTCGTGGCCTATCTTGAACCGCAGGTAATGCCTGTGGCCCGGCAGGTTCGGGGGATGTAAAAATATACATTCTGTAAGTCCAATACTACCAGCCAGTCTCCTTGGTCTACAGCAGACAAGACCTGAGCCAACATGAGCATCTTGAACTCCTTGTTTTTGAGGTAGAGATTGATGGTCCGAAGATCTAAAATGGGCCTTAACCCTCTGTTCTTCTTCAGCATTAGAAAGTAGTGGGATCAACAACTGCCGACTTCTGAAACCAGGACCCTCTCTAAAGCCCCCTTGGCCAGGAGGGCTGTACTTCCTCTTGGAGTAAAATTAAATGGTCCACCGCCAGCCGTTCTTGAAGTCACGGAATAGGAGGAGGAAAAGAAAGAAAAGGCAGAGAATAGCCCTCCTGAATGATCTGCAAAACCCACTTGTCCGATGTTATTGACCTCCAGTGGGGGAGATGATTTTGGATTTTCCCACCAACTGGAGCATTGTGGTCTTGTAGATTCAAGCTAGGAGTGCTTGGAGGCTGCGACTGCTAAGGGCTCAGTAGCAAACAACGTCTGGCTTTGGCTGTAAATTCGCATTATGTACCTGGCTTCCCTGGTGTAGGTATTCTGGTTCCTTGGGTATCCATAGGTAAGGTGACCCTCGAACCTTCTGTCTTCCACAGGGTTTCTTCAGGGTCCACTGTGAAGGGTCCTTACTCTTAAAAACTGCGACTTTCCCATTGACTTGCATTGAGTACGTGGCAGTGTTTCCACTATGCACACAGCCTCCGTGGTGTTCCCGGGTACTTACATTGGGTGGTCTTTGTGTCCCCAGCTCTTCTGAGTCGTCTGGTCCAAATCTTGACTTTGGTCGCAGTTCACCTTCCACTTATTTAGTATATGGTTTGGTCTCCCCCTGGAGACCACTGTGTATTCATGTATTGTGTTTATATCTCCAGGTCGGCGATATACCAATGTGTTAGTGAGTGTGTATAATAAATATACTTATTTTGAAGAACTACACTGTGTGGTTCTTTTTTCATTTAATCAATACTATATGATTAGTTCTGGTAAAACAAGCTGCTTAACACTCCTTCTCGACTAAGCCTGAAGGTTGTTTAAGACCACTAAAATCACCATAAGGGTTGCCTGGATTAGTGCAAGGTGCTCCACTTAAACAAGTGATCACCATATACTAAGCCAGCCTCCTACAAACCCCTTCCCACCTTTGGTTGATACGTTTTTAATAAGTCTGCTCTGTACTCCTACCTGCGAACAACTGTCTGAGCTCTAGACATCTCTTGGTGTTGATAAGGTGTGCTGTGGGAGAAAGTCTAGGATTCTCCATTGGGTAGCAGAAGCAGTTTTAACCAAGAATCAACGTTCGTCTGCAAGAAAAGACAAGAGACCATATATCCCTCTCACAGAATTTACCCCTCGTTCTTCCCCACACTCCTGCGTTGGGTACTAACAAATATAATTTCTCTTTTATTGAAGACGACATCAGAACGCAACACCACAGTGCTGTCAGTATGCTTTGGGATAATAAAACAATGATAGGAGATATCTTTGGCGGTTTCTGTATAGAATGCACTGAATCATATATAGTATCACACCCAAGGGGCCATATGTATGAAGGCAATTCTGCGATCGCACATCAGCAGTGTCCGATGTATGACACAAACCACCCCTCGCAAAATAAGGAATCGCAAATTTTGCCATTCCCTATTTTGCGATTGCATTTAAGGAATCGCAAATTGCGATTCCTTAAATGCAATGTAAGAAACACAGAAAAAGTGCAATTTGGACTAAAGGAATCGCAAATTACCACCAACTTGAAGTTGGTGGTAATTAGCGATTTCTTTGAAAAATGCACTTTTTTGCATTTTTCAAAGTGCCATGTGACTCGCATACATGCCCTTAGGGCATCTATGTGCGCCACATCTGCACCCATGCTCATCTCAGGGGTGCAACAGGGTGTCCTTATTGGGAATCGCAAATTCAGAATGTCTTCCCTTTCATTCCTATTGGCCTCCAGGCATATAGGAATGAATGGGGAGGTATTCCTTTTTTGCGATTCACAATTAAGGAATATGTAGAATTCGCAAAATTTATGGAAAATCCTACATACATAGCGTTTTGCGATTCTAAAATAGCGATTCGCAAAAAATTGCTATTTGAGAATCGGAAATGGACATATCTGAAAGAGACACGTTAAGGATAGATTCCTTACCTTAGAATATCCTCAGGCGTCAGACTGGATCTAGAAAGTTTTGCTTAGCAGTACCCCTGCGCGTCAGTAGGTGGGGTCCTGTGACTCCACGTCCGTCACTGGCGTCGTCAGCGCCGAGATGACATCACAGAGAGTACTTAGGCGCCACCCATGTGCGCTGACGTCCGTTCTTCCTTTTTCCACGCCAGTAAGCGCAGATCCGGATTGAGCACGTACCGTAGTAACTTTTTGACTACTATTGAGACTTTTGTCTCCTCTTTCTTTCTCCTGGAGCACGTTGGGATGCCTGGCTTTAAGTCCTGTGAGGCCTGCTGCCGTAATATGTCGGTGGCGGACCCCCACGATGTTTGCCTCTACGGCCTGGAGACTGATCACGACTGCCGGGACTGTCGAGCCATGGCCCGAAGGCCTTGAGGGAGCAGCGGCGGAAGTTGCTGGAGGTCTGGCACTCGTCACACCGCCGTTCCGGGTCTAGGGGCCGGTCTTGGGACCGGTGCCATCGTTCTTCAGGATCCAAGTCTTCACCTTCGGACTCTGGTAAGCGACATCATAAAAAGAAGTCGAAGAAGCGTCTTTGCTCTCCGACGTCCCCCTGTCGCTCCTTGGAGGCGGATGAGGTGGACATGGGCTCTGCCCTGCGGTTCCTCTGGAGCCTGGGAGCCCCATGGTCTACCCGCCCTTCCCGGGTCCGTCGGCAACTCCCGAACAGGTGCAAGAGTATCTTGCCGCCATGGACCGCCTTTTTAGGCCTCGGGCTCCCGCTGGCGCACCTTCTGGTTCTGCTGTCCAGTGTCCAGATCCTGTCAGCCCGGCGGCTCCTCCCGGGGATCCAGGCCCGGCGCCGAAGGATCCTATGCCGTTGGCTCAGGCCCCAGCGCCACGGGGTGCAGCGTTGCCGGCTCTGGCCCCGGCGCCGCCCCCGGCTCTACCCTTGGCGCCACACTGGGTACCGTTCATTCTGCCTTTGCCCTGGTTCCAGGACCATTTTGTTCCAGCCTGGGATCCGCATTGGGAGGCAGCGCTGGTACGGCCCCGGCGAACAAGTTACTTACCTTCGGTAACGATATATCTGGAAGAAACAGTAGTTAGTATTAGATTCCTTACCTTAGAATATCCCCAGGCGTCAGACTGGATCCGGAAACTTTTGCGTAGCAGTACCCCTGCGCGTCGGTAGGCGTCGTCTGCGGCTCCGCGTCCATCGTCGGCGCCGGGATGATGTCGCCGGAGTACTTAGACACCGCCCTCGCGCGCTGACGTCAGTTCTTATACACAGCTTTTCCGACCCAGAAACGCAGAGCCATGATAAAAACCAACACTGGTGCCATAAAAACTAGGGCCCAGAAAGGGGGTGACCTTAACCCTAGATATCGGTTCGCAGAACGGGGAGGATGGGTGGGGCGGTAAGGAATCTAATACTAACTACTGTTTCTTCCAGATATATCGTTACCGAAGGTAAGTAACTTGTTCATCTGAAAGAAACAGGTTAGTATTAGATTCCTTACCTTAGAATAGATACCCCAGCAATACCAACCCCGGTGGTGGGTCTGCGAACCAATAATCACACCAGAAAGTCCTGGAGGACGGAACGGCCAAAGAAGCCATCCCTCCGGACTTGACTGTCCAAGCAGTAGTGTCTTGTAAACGTGTGCAGCGAGGCCCACGTAGCTGCCTGACAAATGTCCTGCAAGGGGACTCCCCGACTTTGGGCAGTAGTAGCCGCCGTGGCCCGAGTGGAATGGGTCCTCAACCCAACAGGAGGTTCCTTCTAAGCCAAGGAGTAGCATGCCTTGATACACAACACGACCCACCGAGAGATGGTCCGCTTGTGTACCGCCCGTCCCTTCTTAGCGCCCACGTAACCAACAAAGAGTTGGTGATCCACCCGCAACTGGCGTGTGAGATCCAGATAAAACGAGAGCGCACGTTTTGGGTCCAGACGTTGGAGCCGCTCTTCCTCCTTTGAGGGATGCGGAGGCGTGAAGAAGGTGGGCAAGGGGATGGACTGCCCGATGTGGAAGGCGGTGACAACCTTGGGCAGGAAAGAGGGTCTTGTCCGCAACACAAGCTTGTCCAGATGGACAGAAAGGAAAGGAGGTTTGGACGAAAGAGCCTGGATCTCACTCACTCTCCTGGCAGAGGTGATGGCAACCAGGAAAGCAGTCTTCAGAGTAAGAAGGCGAAGAGGACCGTTATGAAGTGGCTCAAAGGGAGCACACATCAGATAGGTAAGAACAAGGTTCAAGTCCTACTGAGGCATCACGAATGGAACAGGGGGAAACGTGTGTGATGCCCTTCAAAAACCTATTTACAATTGGGGACTTGAACAAAGATGGCTGATCAGGTAGCCTTAAAAAGGCTGAAAGGGCAGAAAGGTAACCCTTGAGAGTTTTTCAGAGCAGAGCCCTGCTGGGCAAGAGAAAGAAGGAAGAGGAGAACCTCAGAAAGAGGGGCAGAAAGAGGATCCACAGCCTTTGCTGTGCACCATGCCACAAATCTGTTCCACCTGCAGGCGTATACAGACTTCGTGGAGGGACGCCTGGCTGCCAGAGTCACAGTACAGACTTCAGGAGGCAAATCAAATGGCCTCAACTGCCGCCGCTCAATCTTCAAGCATGTAAGTGGAGACAGGACAGGTTCGGGTGGAGGACCGTCCCCTCTCTACAGCGACAGAAGGTCCTCCTGAAGAGGCAGAAAAACCGGGGACCGACAGACATACTGAGTAGCTCGGGATACCAGTACCTTTGTGCCCAGTCCGGAGCCACAAGGATAACTTGGGCCCGGTCGCGCTTGATCTTCTTCAGCACTCTGGGCAGAAGTGGTATAGGCGGAAAGGCGTACAACAGACCGCAACTCCACTCGCGACGAAAAGCGTCTCCGAGCGAGTGCCGCCTTGGAAATTCCAACGCGCAGAACTGATGACATTACGCGTTCTCTTCTGTGACGAATAGATGTTATGTTATGTTATGTTATAAAATATTTCTAGAGCGCACTATCACCGATTGGTTGCTTGGCGCTGTGAGCAGCAGTAACATGGACATAGAGGGAGAGAATTATGGGAATGCTTGTCTGAATAGCCAGGTCTTCAAGGCTTTCCGGAAAGAGAGGAGGTCCTGACAATTCCGGGTCTCCACCGGGAGAGAGTTCCACAAGCAGGAAGCGAGGGTGGCAAACCTACGACCTCCTGCACGCTTTAGATTGAAAGAGGGCGACTGCAGGAGGTTCTGATGGAGTGAGCGTAGGTTGCGGGACGGGGTGTATTTGGAAATCAGTTTGTTGATGAATGATGGGCTTTTACAGTATAAGGATTTGAAGATTATGCAGCCCGTCTTGAAGGCACAGCGCTGAACTACAGGGAGCCAGTGTAGTTTCCTAAGGAGAGGGGTGGCTGCTTGGCGCCTAGGTTGGTTCAGAATCAACCTTGCGGCATAGTTCTGTACCATCTGGAGTCGCTTAGCTAGGTAGTTGGGAAGACCTAGGTAGATGGCATTTGCGTAGTCCAGATGGGATAGTACAGTAGAAATCACCACCTGGGTGATTGCCTCGGGTGTGAGAAGGCGACGTACCTTCCGGATTTTCTTCAGTTGGAAGAAGCACTTGGAGACCACTTGACCAACTTGAGTTTTAAGAGATAAGTCACGGTCCACAGTGACTCCAAGTGTTTTAGCTGCCGAGGAGGGTGTAGGGGCTTGGCCTAGTTCGGAGGGCCAGTAGTGCGGGCCCCAGTATTTGCCGCTTTCACCGGTCAGGACTAGCTCCGTTTTACCCGGATTTAATTTGAGCTGGTTCTGATCCATCCAGGTTTTGATGAAGCTCATGGTAGACTGAAAGTGCTGTATGGAGTCTTCGGTGTTGTCGATGGTAAAAAGCAGCTGTAAGTCGTCTGCATAGTTGAAGACTCTCACCTGATTGTCTCTTAAGGTCTGGATCAACGGGAGTATATACAGATTGAATAGATGGGGAGACAGGGAGGAGCCCTGTGGCACTCCACAAGTGATAGCCTGTTTGGTGCCCATTAAGTCACCGAGGCGCAGAGTTTGATTACGGTCAGTCAGGAAGGATCTCAGCCAGCCGGCTGCAAGGTCCCTGACGCCGGCTTGTTCGACACGGTCGACCAAGATGTTGTGGTCGACCGTGTCAAAAGCGGCCGAGAGGTCCAGGAGCACCAGGGCTTGTGGAGAGCGTCTGTCTGCACTGTCGCGCAGGGTGTCCAGGACTGTCGTGACTACTGCTTCGGTAGAGTGAGCAGGCCGGAAGCCTGCCTGATGGGGGTCGAAGCAGGAGGATTCCTCGAGGAAATTAGATAGACATTTGGCCACGTGTGCTTCAAGGACTTTTGCCAGATAAGGCAGCAATGAGATCGGTCGAAAGTTGGCTTTGCAGGCTGGGTCTGCCCCTGGTTTTTTTAGAAGCGGAATGACTGTAGCTTCTTTAAAAGCTGTGGGGACTAGTCCAAGAGTCAGGGATTTATTCAAGAGTGTCAGGGCAGGAGCTGGGTGAGTCAGGAAGCACTCTTTTAGGATGTGGGGCGGGCAACTGTCTGAAGGGGCACCGGATTTTACTCTGGATAGTAAATACCGAAATTGGTCTTGGGTGATGGGTGGAAAACTGCTCAGGGTGTGATGATTCGGCTTGATTGACATACCAGATGTAAGGGGGCACACTGGTTGAGGAATACTGGCTTTGATGTCCAGTATTTTGTCAATAAAGTAAACGTTAAGCGAGTCACATAAAGACTGGGTGGGGATGATCTTGGGTCGAACTATGTCTAGATTTGTGAGTTCGTTGAGGATGGAGAAGATGTCCTTGGACTTATTTGTGGATTCCAGAATTTTAGAGGAAAAGTAGGACGCTTTCGCCGCCAGGATGGCTGTCATATATTCTTTCCTAGCTTTGTTAAAGATCTTTTTTGAGTCAGGGTCGTACTTCCGACGCCACTGACGCTCTAATTGCCGTAAGGCCAGTTTCCTTGCTTTTAAGTCAGTGGAGAACCACCGGTTGGCGTCTGCACGTCTTACAAGTTTGATTTTTTTAAGAGGGGCATAAGAATCCCTGGCCGTGTTAAGCCAGCTGGTAAGCGAGGAAACAGAGGCGTTGATCTCAACTTGAGTGGGTGGGATGGTGTTGGCTAGTGACTCTAGAAAAGCTGGTTTGTTAATTGAATTCCAAATCCTGGCTGACCCTCCTCCGGCTGGTACGGCGGTAGTCGTAGGGAAAATGCATAGATTAAATTGAAGAAGGGCGTGGTCAGACCAGGTGCATGGAAGTATGGATGGGACAGTTGTGCAGGTGGTGTTCGACCAGAGCTGGTCCAGGATGTGGCCCTTGGAGTGGGTGGCAGAGAGGACTAGTTGGGTGAGATTTAGGTTAGAAAGCAGGTCCGACAGTTCGGCTGAGTGGGGGCCCTCTAGGGGATCTTTGTACCAGTAATTTAGGTCTCCTATCAGAAAGATTTTGGGGTGTTCGAGTGCTAGGTTAGCAAGTTGGTCGGCCAGGTTCATAGGAAACGTAGGCATTGGGGTCGGGGGTCTGTACAGTAGGACACACGCGATTGTCGATTCAGGGGTGGTGATTTTCAGCACAAGGTTGTCTGAGCCCTCCAGCGAAAGGCCCGCAAGGGAGGTGACGGTCACGTTGGAGCGAAAGATAACTGCGACTCCTCCCCCCTTCCCACTGATGCGGTCAGCGTGGATGATGTAATAGTTGGGTGGGAGTGCCGCGATTATATCGGGGGCAGAGTTGGGGGTTAACCATGTCTCCGTGAGCAGGAGGATATCCGGTTTCTCTGTATCTAATAGGAGAAAGATGTCCAGCTGGTGTTTTACCAGGGAGCGAGTGTTTAGGTAAAAAATGGTGAGCGGTGGCGGGAGTGGGTCTCTCTGCGTGTGTTGTAGCGCCGAGGTGGTTAGATGACAGCCCTGGGACAGGATGCCGTTGGAGCAGAGACGACCAAGAGTGTCCCTTGGTAACAGGCCCTGTCCTTTGTTTCTGTAACTCAGAAGGACCGACCTCGAGTAGGCGCTGGGACGGGCAGCACGGTCTGCCCCTGGCCCCGACCGGTCGCGGACAGGCGCAGACGGGCTTGTCTTAGGCGCGTCTTCGGCGCGCCGTCGACGCGCCCGCTGCGCTCGTCCGCTGCGCTTCCTGGGGGGGAGGTTCATTAGTAGCCGTAAAGGTGGGAGGGGCCGAGCACTGTGCCGCTCGCCTGCTCCTCACCTGAAGGTGATTTCCGCTAAGGTCCCCGGCAGCGCCTGACGGCTGCGGTGGGGCGGGAACAAGGGAGTGAGGTGAGGCCCAACAAAGGCGTCGGTATCACAATACAGAAAATACACTTCTAAAAATTGTTCTTTTAAAAGCGATCAGAAAATAACAGGAAATACACTTCTAAAAATTGTTCTTTTAAAAGCGATCAGAAAATAACACAGAATACACTTCTAAAAATTGTTCTTTTAAAAGCGATCACGTTTAAAACTATTTTCCGCTATTAGCACAACATCAATCGTTCATACCAGGTCCCGGCTTCCGCCTCAAGACCTCCACGAAACATGCACACTGTCAATCGGTGCTCGTGCTGTGACTGGCGTTTTATATGTCTAAAGGTGGGAGGGGCCGAGCACTGTGCCGCTCGCCTGCTCCTCACCTGAAGGTGATTTCCGCTAAGGTCCCCGGCAGCGCCTGACGGCTGCGGTGGGGCGGGAACAAGGGAGTGAGGTGAGGCCCAACAGAGGCGTCGGTATCACAATACAGAAAATACACTTCTAAAAATTGTTCTTTTAAAAGCGATCAGAAAATAACAGGAAATACACTTCTAAAAATTGTTCTTTTAAAAGCGATCAGAAAATAACACAGAATACACTTCTAAAAATTGTTCTTTTAAAAGCGATCACGTTTAAAACTATTTTCCGCTATTAGCACAACATCAATCGTTCATACCAGGTCCCGGCTTCCGCCTCAAGACCTCCACGAAACATGCACACTGTCCAAGATCTAACCAAGGCTCTCCCCACTGCAGAAGGAGGCCTTGCGCCACGTCAGAGTTCAGACGCCATTCGTGATCCATTAAGCACTGTCGGCTGAGTTCGTCCGCCTTGGCTTTCAGAGAACCTACCAGGTGTTGAACCACCAGGGTCACGCCCCGATGTTCCAGCCACTGCCAGAGGCGCAGAGCCTCCTGGCAGAGGGTCCACGACCCCATCCCGCCCCGTTTGTTGGAGTACCACATGGCGGTGGTGTTGTCCGTGAACACCTGCACTACACTCCCCCGGACAGAGGGGAGGAATGCCTTCAGTGCTAGGCGAATCGCCCTCAGCTCCAGAAGGTTGATATGGAGCCGGGACTCCGCCTCTCCCATGTGGCCTCCCCAACCTAGGAGGGACGTGTCCGTCACAACTACGTGCTCCGGTTGGGGTAAGGAGAGGGATCAGCTGCTGACCCAATCGCGGTCCGTGAGCCACCACTGCAGCTGTCTCGCAGTGCCCTCCGAGATCAGGACATGGTCGGACAGGTTGCCCTGATGCTGGGCCCACTGAAACTTCAGGTCCCACTGCAGACCCCGCATCCGCCACCGGGCGTGATGCACCAGAAGGATGCAGGAGGCCATCAGCCCCAGAAGCCTCAGCGTCAACCTGACCGAGACCCGGGATAAAGGCTGAAAGATTGGAATCAGAGCCTGAATATCCCGAACCCGCTGTTCGGGAGGATAAACCCGAAACTGCGCAGAGTCAAGAACTACTCCGATGAGAGGGGCACAGGTGTGACATCGGCACATTGATGGAAAACCATAGCTGGTGCAGGAGGTCTGCCGTTGTCTGGAGGTGGCTGACTGTCTGGGGCGAGCCAGCCTTCAACAACCAGTCGTCAAGGTAGGAGAAGACTGAAACCCCTAACCTGCGCAGATGAGCTGCGACCACCGCCATCACCTTCGTGAACACCCGTGGGGCGCTGGTAAGGCCGAAGGGGAGCACGGTAAACTGAAAGTGCCCGTGGCCTACCGTGAACCGCAGGTAGCGCCGGTGGGCCAGCAGGACGGTAATGTGGAAATAAGCGTCCTGCAAGTCCAACGCTACCATCCAGTCTCCTGGGTCCAGGGCAGCTAGGACCTGAGCCAGTGTCAGCATCTTGAACTTCTCCTTCCGGAGGAAGCAGTTGACGTTCCGTAGGTCCAAGATAGGGCGTAGGCCCCCTTTGCCCTTCTTGGGTACCAGAAAGTAGTGGGAGTAACAACCACACCCTACTGCGCGCTTGATGGCCCCCTTGGCCTTGGCCTAGAACGCAGAAGTTGCAAGTGGTCCCCCGACATGCGGTGGTATTGCGGTGGCATGGCTGGAGGGGTCGCCTCGAACAGGAGGGAGTAGCCCCTTCGGACGATTTGCAACACCCACCTGTCCGAATTGACAGCGCGCCAGTGGAAGTGGTGATGGCGAACCCTGCCCCGCACTGGCGTCACATGGGCCTGAAAGCACGGACTAGGAGGCTTTTGAGGCGGATGCTGCGGGGGAAGGTGTGGACTGGCCTCAGCGTTGTCCCCGACTGCCGCCACGGCGGTTTCCACGGCCGCCACCGCGTTGGATGTTAGTCTGCGGTGCGTGGCTAGCAGAATTTGTGGGAGCGCCCCTTCCTTGGCCACGAAAGGAGCGAAAGGCACCCGTTTGCTGGCACGGGGCCGAGAGGCCCAAGGACTTGGCCGTAGCCCTGGAGTCCTTAAAGCGCTTAACCTCATGATCTGCCTTGTCGCCAAAAAGGCGACGGGCATCGAACGGCATGTCCATAAGAGTGTTCTGGACATCGGCCGAAAAGTTGGCGGACCTCAACCAGGCATGGCGACGAATCGCCACCGTCGTTGCCATCGCTCTGTCCAGTGAGTCGTGGTATCCAGCCCACACCGGATAGAAAATCGTGCTGCATCTCGACCCTCCGCAAGGGCTTCTGTGAGTTTAGTCCTGACCTCCGCCGGACATTCTGGCAGCACGGCCGCAACCGTGTCCCACAGAGAGTGGGTGTAGCGGCCCAAGAGGCACGCGGTGTTGACTGACCGCAGTCCCAAACTCAGGGAGGAGAATACTTTCTTACTGTATTGCTCGTACCTCTTGGATTCCCGATCGGGCGGGGCCGTCGAGAATGTGGTCTGGGAGTTGAAGGCCTGGATGAGCAGGCTCTCGGGGGTGGGATGGGTGGACAGGAAGCAAGGGTCACCCGGAGCCGGGCGGTGGCGTCTGGCCACGTTCCTATCTACAGGCTGACCTGTAGCGGGCTTGGACCAAGTGCCCAAAAGAACGTCTGACAAGGCCTCATTAAACGGCAGCAGAGGCTCGGCCGAGCTTGACTGCGGTTTAAGGACCTCAGTGAGGAGGTTAGTCCTCACGGCTGCGATGGTGAGCTCCAGGCCCAAGGCTTTGTCTGCCTGCATCAGCACCACACTGTAGGCAGCCCCCTCCTGCGAAGCCACGGTGGGAGGGGAGACAAAACCAGTGTCTGGCGAGGTGTCCAGCCCACTGGCATTCCCAAGCTCACCTCTCCAGTCCTGCTGAGACTGACACTCCCGTGCCAGAGGGTTCTCAGACCCCTCCCAATCCCCCTCGTCACCCATCTCTTGGTAGTCAGGTTCAAAGGATGGGGCCGGTTCGTTGAAGTAAAAATCTCCAAGCGATGTCGAGAGCGGCGCCCAGCCTCTTACCGGAGGATCTTGATCCCGAAGACCGATGCTGACTTCCGGAGCTATTATGGCTCCGACCCCGCGACCGCTCCCTCGACCTCCTGTGGGACCGGGACCTCGAACGGCGCGGGGCCGACTGCTGGAGCTCAAGCCGCTTGCGGGACCGCTCTCGCCTAGCCTTGGACGTCAGGGCCCGGCAGTCGGTGCAGGTTCGGTCGTCGTGGTCGAGGCCTAGACACTGAAGAGACCGGCGATGGGAGTCGGTAACCGACATCAGCCGGCTGCACTTGGAGCATGGTTTAAACCCGGCATCCCTACCGGCACCGTCGGAGTCAATCGACTTGAAAAATGACTAAAGGGTTCTACTTCTACGGATCTGCGCTTAGCTGGCACGGAAAAAAGAACTGACGTCAGCGCGCGAGGGCGGCGTCTAAGTACTCCGGCGACGTCATTCCGGCGCCAACGATGCAGACGACGGACACGGAGCCGCAGATGACGCCTACCGACGCGCAAGGGTACTGCTACGCAAAAGTTTCCGGATCCAGTTTGACGCCTGGCGATATTCTAAGGTAAGGAATCTAATACTAACCTGTTTCTTTCAGATCAGCTCCGCTGTGTGATAGTGTATAGGACCACAAGTTAAGGCGGAACAGCCTACTTTTATTACCAATGGAATTCTTTTCTTAATACATGGTGTATCCAATTCTCTAGCCTTGATCAATAACATTTCCTGTGGCTCCGGAATCTAAAAGAGCTGAAACTTGTATGTGCCTGCCTGACTGTAGGCAAGGCGAGGACCACCAGGACATTCAAATGTGCCACAGAATTATGAAGGGTGTTTGCTAAATAGGCTGAGGTCACAGGGAAGCGCTCTCTCAAATCAGGAACCTCTGTCAAATCAGAAAACTTCAGGTTTTCCAACGTGCCTCTTCCGCTGCTTTATTCACTGGCACTACTGCCTGATTTTTACTATCAGGTTTTTCTTCCATACCTTTGCTTCTGGCTTTACAATCTTTTATGAAGTGACCACTATGGCCAAAATACAGACACTATTTTATATTTCTCCTTTCTTGTTCTTTTGACGAGAGCGGCGCACGGATACCACGGATTTGCATGGGTTCCACTCCATTCATTTTATTTACATCTTCTGTAGGAGGCTTACTTGTTCTAACTATGACGACTCGTGACTTATTTTGTCTTTCGGACAAT
Organism: Lissotriton helveticus; assembly: GCF_964261635.1. Lineage (NCBI taxonomy): Eukaryota > Metazoa > Chordata > Amphibia > Caudata > Salamandridae > Lissotriton > Lissotriton helveticus. Next base: position 1,077,842,026 of record NC_136072.1, read on the forward strand.
CTATGATCTGACCTCATTGCGAGTTTGATCTCCTCAAAAACTCATTGGCTATTTCACTACCTGGGTTAAGACATCCTTGATCCTGCCCCCCACGGTAAAATAAGGACACACTTTTCTCCTCAGGCCATTTGGTTGCCGCCACTAATCTTCTGAAGATGGTAATGTGAGTAAATCCTGCAATCCTTTCTTCAAGGTTAATAAGTCCTTGTCAAGGGACAGAGCGAGATTTGCGTTGCCCCCTAAGTAAAATATGAAGGCTGTCTTTGATTGTTTGTCCAGAAAAGCTGCAGGGTTACAGAGAAAGTGCAACTTACATTGATTTATGAAGATGGAAAATTTCTTGGAGTCTCCATAAAATCGATTGGGGGGAGTGACGGCAATTTGAGGTGGCTGTACCACATGAATAGCTGTTGAGGGTTGGCGGAAAGAGAGTGTTTTGTGTTACGGGGCTGATCTCCCCCCTAAGAAGTGGAAGAGGCACCTGACAATGGTGAATGAATTATGGAAATTCCTGACCCAGAAACTAGTGGCTGCATTGTCCATGGCTTCAATGGAACCCCTTTACTGGAATTCCCCTTTCCTTTCCAAGCTATACCTTCAACCTCCTTGTGCATTGAACTCAACTCCTTTCTTAGTTCCTAATTTCCGCTCTGGAGGCAGTGATTGTGTCCAAAACAGTGCCTAATAGTGTTGTACTATCCATCGCTCAGGCTGGTTTATTAACGAGGGCTCTGCAATCTGTCAGATCGTCTTTTACTTAAAGATACCAGTTGCACTACCCTGGTTTAATACGATCCCAGTTGGAGTGTCGCCCTGAAGTGTAATTCTCCAATGCCCCACTATACTTGACAGGATATACAATTGACTGCTTAACACTGAGAACATTGAAGGGAGCGGGGCTACTTGCAACAAGTGTGGCACAGTATAAACCCTGTCACCTTGGGGGTGACAACCCAGCACACTGTAAAATGTTTTGAAAAAAAAGATGGTAAAAGCAACAGAAAAATGGTAGGAGCAGAACTCCTGATTGGGACTGAAGGGCACAGAAAAATAGGAACTGAAGTTAGTGAGCAAGGGTGGCTCCTATATGTGGCTCTGAGTCCTATTGTCTGGAGGTGGGATGGAGGCACAACATGTCAGTGCTCAGGAGCTATTGCAAAAAGATTTCTGATCCAGTCTGGTGCCTGGGGAATTTCACAAGGTAACTCATCTGCAGTTAGAAGTATTCATCACATTTTTGGATCTATGCAAGATTGCGGAGCATCCCTCTTGTTACTTTCTGACAAAGAAATTAAAGTGACAAGAAAAACATTAACTGGGTAGACATTTCAATCTATCCTGCAAATTAAGTAATCCAGCATCTAATAAGTATTTGGATTTAATGTATATCCCTGATGTAAAATGTCCAGCTCAGGCAAAATGGCACAGCGGTTTCAAGTACAAAGCAAACCTGGGCTAAAGGTAAATGTTTTTTTCTGTAATGGAAACATTCAATAACATTTAATGACAGACAAACAGAAAAGTTGCCAACAAGTGACTGCAATAAGAATTCAGACCTGAATGAAGACATCAGGGACACAATGAATTTAAAAGATCGTGAGATGAAAAGGATCATATAAAACACATGGGTTGCACACGTGAACTTCAGGGGGAGGGACGGGATACTTGATAATGTCCTACACTCCTTATAAGGATCACCAGCGGTCTGTATCACAATCAGAATGGGCCATCCATGCAGAAAGCAAAGAGGACAACTGTCTTAACAGAACCTCCAGAAAAACACATACTTCCAGATAGAAAATTGTGGTTGAAGTGAACATTTATTACATTGGACGCTTTCAATGGGGGGCCTCAAGCAGAAGAACATTAGGTAAGGAACAAATACATAACATACTATGTTTCCTTTTACAGCTGTACATCTCCTGATACCAAAATCCAGTTTCTTTGTTTGCTAAAATCTGAAGCTTTGAATTCTTCTTGGTGTCTTAAAGAAGATTAAGCTCACTGGGCTGTCCACAACCACCATTAAACAAAATGTACATTTTGAAAAATGCGCCGTTTACAATAAAAAAGTAGAAACCAGTTCAATTCCCTTTGTTTACGAATATAAAGTTTCTGGTTAATATGTACAATCCATGAAGTTGTCTGTATAGAAGGAAGCATTTCACAATAGAGACATAACATATACACTTTGGGACTTCTTGGTCAATGACATTCTTGAATGAGTCATGAAAGTGTAATGGCGGACTCCACATTACCCTTCCTGACTGCTTTAAGAGCCTGATGGAAAAATGTTTTGATGCTTTCAGTTGTCTTGTGCACCATGATCTTATTCCTTCTCCAGGCTTCTTTTCCATGCAGACATAATCAATTTTCAGAGGCACTAGACTGCGTAGCTCTGGAAACCCAATGTTTTTGCATTCCAATGGGAAGAAACAGACATTTTAATAAAGTGCTATTTCTGCCATATTTGTAAAAATGTGTCTAAAGCTAAGTGAAGTTAAAGTCCGACTTAAGTCTTGCTTAATTGACTTGCTTAATAAAGACTTTAGCACCTTTTCCACCAAGAAAATCCCCAAAGAAAACAATTGGAGGGTGGGTTTTGCAGAGCCATCTCAAGGCTTGGAGTACTTTACAAGTGAGGTAGCAGAAAAACATCAAGCAACGCAACCAAAAACATGTGAGTACCCAGGTCAATGGCGCAGCCCCATGCAAAGTAATGGCTTTCACCACAGTATGAGGACCAGACATTTGCTCTAGTGCAGCCGGGTAAGATGGCACTAGGTTGCACACAACAATTTCCGCCCTCCCCAATATCCACAACCAATAATGTCATAAAACATCAGTCCATCATCAGCGACAGTACATAGAGAACAAAACTAACGAAATGAAGCAATGGTTAGTTGAAATAAGAGGTTACTGTAAAATTAGGTTTGCGATGGCTATTTTAGCTTAGGGCTACATATAATTGAAAGGCAGGTTTTTATGGCAGGATTGCTAGGTCTTTGTGCATGTTGTGTATGGATTAGGATATTTCTTGTGATATTAACTAAACCAGGTCCAAAGAATGTTTGTGAGGCTGGTGAACCTGGGTGATGACTGTGAATGGAGAATATACCATTGCCACAAATAAGAACAAGGCAAGACAATCAATAGAAAGCCAGAGGGTGAGAGATCTAACTCATGCTGAAGAACAAGTGGTTAATGAGAAAATATCTTAGAAATTCGATTTAGGCATATTGTCCCTTAATTCTTTTATTGCGTTTCAATGTGTACAAGCGAAAGAGCCTAAAGGAGGTTTGTACTACTGATAGTTGTCCCACACGCCCACCACAAAACATGTCTAGTTTTAGATTTGAGCTCCAATAGAAAAACTGCCAACTACTGGCGCCATGTCCCATCGGTTCATCAGTGGCTACAGAAGGATTTTTGTTATGTTTAGTAACAATGTTCCTTTTGATTATGTGACTTTTTCTTTCTCCCCAGCTTGTAATGATAACAAAAATAATTTTTTTTAGACACAACCATGAATTTCATTAGGTTTTTAACAGTGGCCTCTCACATAACTAACTCTCTCCAAATAAGTGCCTTTTCCTATTTTGAAGATGTAAGACGGTTTAAGTCTATGAACAAATACCACATTGCCTTATTAAATAGCAAAGCTGTGGTGGAAAAACAAGGCAAACAGTTTAGATTTTAACTCATAAAGAGCATTTTCTTCCTGAAGCGAAATATTTTATCCACATAAAGGGCTGAAATCCGCAGCTTGCCCTGTACTTTTTTTTTTGAAACAGGAACTTTTTTGGGTGCATTTTCAACCAAATACACACTTATTGTTGAAAACAGAACATGGTGCCTTCCCACCCTGCAAAGGTCACCCCACCCTTTTTATGTTTGCATTTCAGATTACAGTCCCTCATTAGACTTCATGTAACAAGCCAAAGCAGAGATTTGATTTAGAGTAAAACACATTGATCCTGCAAAAGTTTTTTTTAAATTACATAGGCAATTGTGGCCTTTGTATTTACATGTATGGAAGAAGGTGACTATTATAACCTCTAAAATAAGATTATCAGCATACCCATGGAGAAGAATTTGGGCTCTAATTTGTTTTTTTTAAAGGAAGTGTCAGGCGGGGTTTCATTGCATTTTACATTTTTTAATTTTCAACCTGAGCTCAGGAAACCCCTGCAGGGTGGATGTTCATGTAATAGACAAAAGCTTGCATACCTCTGGAGTTTGGCACTATATCATAAACTATACTTTGAGTATGTTCACTCACACTTAACTGGAAAAGATCAAGAAAAGCCTTGTTTCATCCTTTGGGAAAAACATGTTCATGAGACTGGCCAGCAACAAACATTTAAAAAAATGAATAGTGGTGGTATTTCGTCTTGCTGAATTGAAACATTCTTGTTGAAGTTCAGTTCAAAGAGTCAAGATTACTTTTAAAATTAGGTTTTGTCAAATTCTTCTTTAAAACCACTGTGGTGTGTCCAAAAAGTCAATGAGGAATAAATAGGTTAGTAATATCAAGCCGATAATAAACTAGACTAGATAAAGCAGTCTACTAATAGACTGTGGAAAAATGATGGAGTTATGGATGTGCTGAAAAAGTAAAGTACAAAGTGCAAAATCTGGAAGTGCAGGAAGGCGCAAGTAATAGGTCAGCAGGTTTTTCATGGCTGTTGTCTGCAGGGCGCTGATCAGCGGGCCTTATGGCACTGTGCATGTTCTGAAGTATCAGGCACCTAGCCTCCTAGGGCTCTGCTTATTATAGTGGTGAGCAGTACAATATTTACAGCTGGAAATACCTGCCTCTTGCACTGGTTTGCAGCATAGTGGTAGGCAGTCATGGCTAAGTGTGTCATGGTTAAGTGAGCCCCTATTGGCTGCATGTCAAGGGTGTATACCGGTAGACCACTTATCACTTGGTGTTTTGCTGTGCAGCGAGCATCTGGTGGTTGTGTTGGAGAATGACACCAAAAAGCAGAGCCCTTAAGATTGGTATGTGTCGCTTAATAAGCCCCACAAGACTCTGCGTCCCGGTGGACGCTAGGTAGCAAACCACTTATAGATGTGCCTTAGAAGGAACTGCACTCAAAGGAAGAATCAGTGAATGTTCTAGGATCGGATGTCCTCAAGAGGCTTAGGACAGTCACAAAGCATTGGAGGATGCAGACTGCAGTGATTGAAGCCCAAACTTCACGCCTTTGGATGTTTTTTCTGCAGATCGAGATGAGGAGTTTTCTAGTAGAATTTTATACGGACGACTGGTCCCATACCTGAAAATAAAAAGCATAAGATATTGAAACTGCTATGCTTCATCTACAAGACAAACAAGCAAACAGTATACAGAGATCCCCTGCCTCCTTCTCCAGCTGAATCAGATATACCAGGTGAACAATTAAAGTTGTTGGTGCACCTAGTTTGCTGTTGTTCTTTGGGGCTTTATGTGAACGTAGACCTTTACAAAGATTGAGGATACTATATGAATTGGAATATTAGGACGTGGAATTGTAGTATTTAATGTCTACAGCCTCTGTATGCTATGGCAAAAAGTGCTAATTTTTCACAACATTATTGTCTATTAAAAAGGAAATATCTACTTGTCATGACTGGTGGCATCCTCGGTGATCCCCAAGGATCCTTACTCAGCCTCACCCTCTTCAACACTTTTGACCAGCATTGCCAAAACCCATGGACTCGACATAATATCCTATGCTGATAACACAACCCATCCTCTCCAAACACCCCACCAACACCGAGACCACTTCCGCAACTGCCTGACCAACGTCGCCAACTGGCTGAAGGACAACTGCCTGAAGCTCAATACAGATAAGACAGAGGTACTGATTTTCGGAAACAAAAGCTCCCCATGGGACCCATTCTGGCGGCCTACAGAACTCGGACGTACTCCTACCTCCACTGAGCAGGCTAGGAACCTAGGCATCATTCTGGACAACAAGCTAACCATGATGACTCAGGTCATCTCGGTCTCCTCCTGCTTTTTCATCCTCCGCATGCTTCATAAGACATTCAAATGGCTCCTACAAAGTTCAAGATGCATCATCACCCAGGCCCTCATCTTACTGGACTATGGAAATACTCTCTACACAGAGATCACAGCTCACCTCCGACTATAGACCATACAGTACGCTGCAGCCGAACTCATCTTGGATCTCCATAGACAAACCCACATCACCCCCTACCTCAGGGAACTCCACCGAATACCTGTACAGAAAAAATGCCAGTTCAAGATTTTGACCTAAGCATACAAGGCCCTACATAACTGCAGACCTGTCTACTTGGACTACCACCTGAACTTCCATCAGCCCACCAGACACCTCCACTCTGCCTCCCTTTCACTAACCCTCACCCCCACATCCGACGTAGCAGATGTGGAGGTCACTCCTTCTCATACCTAGCAGTGAAGACATGGAACGAGCTACCCTTTCATCTACAGACCTCCCCATCTCTTTTAGAGTTCCGAAAGTCCCTGAAGACCTGGATATTTGGCTAATCAACTGGATCCTGCTAGCGCTTGGATACCATCACAGGTGACAAGAAGCGCTCTACAAATGTAATGATTGATTGATTGATTGATTGAGGTGATGCTGGCAGTTTCTAAAAGGTATGTGCTGTCAGAAGCTAAACAATTACCATTTCAGGATGATGTTCTTGCTTTGGCAGTAGAGTTTCCTTCTCAGGGTTGCGCATGCTCTTGATAAAGTCATGGCTGGATAAAGTACTCTTTTTGAGGATTATGTTACACCTGGTCAAGAGCTTATTCTCGTCAACTTGAACTCTAGACTACTCTATATCTAGGTACAAGACCAAAAGTACTAGCCTCTTACCTTCGGTAACGATGTATCTGGTAGAGACAATTCTAGCCGCAGATTCCTCAACGTAGAATTATCCCCAGGCGTGAGACTGGATCCGGAAAACTTTTTTGCCACAGCATCCCTGCGCGCCGGGGGGCAGGGGGGACGGAGGGGGAGGGACGGCATCACGCGACTCCGCCCAGGCGTCGTCCGCGTATGTGACGTCAAAGAAGGTCACATTAGTCCCACCCCGGCGCACCTACGTCAGTTTTCTTCTGAGAACTTTTCCGCGCCACAACGCGGAACCACCAGACAAACTGTGGGAGCATGGGAACAGTGTGCGAAAAAGCAGAAAAAGGAATGGTGACGAACAACACCATAAGGAGCAGTGCCAACACTGTAGTACCCAAAGGCAGGGAAAGAAGAAAGAACAGAGCACAGCCCTGAGCAGCCACCCTGCCAGCATGTAGACAGCCCCCCCCCGATGCAAGGAATATATGTATAATGTCATGACAACATGTGGCAGGAGTATAACCCCAACCAAGAACACAAAGGGGAACCAGTTCCAAGACAAACAGGGAACGACAAACCTCCAAGGCAACCCCAGCACAGAGTATGACAACCCCCCCAAAGGAACAAGGCAAGGCAAGGCCAGAGGACCCCAACCCATAGATTAGCAGAGGGGCCAGGACCCTTAGTAACAAAGAGGGAGGGAGGGAGGGGAGGGATGAGAGTAAAGGCAAGCCTCAACCCCGGAGCAACCATAGCAGAGGGGCACAGGAGTACCGATAGACCCATCCTCCAAAGTGCCAAAGAGGAGGAGAGGAACAAGAAGCCAGACAAATCATCCTGTCAAAAGAACGAAAGAATGCACTGACAGAAGACATAGCCACCCACCGAGAGGCGAGTGCAGAAGCCAAAGGTCCTCGCAGAACGGGGAGGAAGGGCGGGCCGTGAGGTAATCTGCCAGATACATCGTTACTGAAGGTAAGTAACTCGCACATGTGATAGAGACTACTAGCCGCAGATTCCTTAACATAGAATAGATACCCTAGCCATACCCACGGGGAAGGAGGGTCTGCGAAGGACCCCACCAGCCTGGACATAACAGAGGGCCCCATTGGGGACTAGTCCAACAGACAGGGCGTGGAGCCCCGCCCTCCAGGCAAGGGGAACCTCCACAAGCAGAACACCACCGGCCCCAAGAGGGGCGTGGGAGAAGAAAAGAAGAAGGAGAAAGAGGAAGCCCATTCACACTCAACAGAGTAACCAAGGGCAAGGCAGGGGAAGGCCGAAGCACCCCACGCCCCTACAGAGCCACATAACCTCATCCAACGCCAGGGCAACGAAGAGGAAGAACAACCTAGAGGACCCAAGGAGACAAGGGAAAAGAAGGCGAGCCCACCACAGTCGGAAGGCAACAGACCAGACAGAACTGCGCTGACAGCAATAAAGCAGTCGGAAGCAGGAAGAATAGCCCGGAGCCCCCTGGAAGACCGGGCAGGCGACGCCTGAAGAAGGGGGAGCACAAAACCACCTCAGCCCCCAGGACTGAGAACATGAAGGCGAAGAGGAGCCCGGACACCCCTCAGCGAGGGGTCGAGCACACGACACAAAGAAGCAGAACCAGAGTCACGATGCCAGGTCGCAGGCAGTAGGCCAGACCTGGTGAACCACACTGCGACCCCGGAGAAGGGCACCCAAGGCGTTCCAATCCAGCAAGAGAGTTGCATCTGCAACATACATAAACACCACGGAGAGCAGAGGCCCGAAGGTGACCACAACCCCCTAGCACAGCGCAAGCTATAGAACAGCTACCACTACCCCACATAGGGTACGTTAAGTCCCAAGACATGGGAACCCTCTTTGGAAGAAACTTCCGCAGCTGAGGAAAACGAAACGAAAGAGCAGCGGGGAAAAAAACCTGCAGAAGGCTTGTCAAGCAGCCCAATAGAAAACAGAAGGCCTAATCTCAGGGCCAATCTGCGCAGATAACTCAAGCAAAAAACACACAGCCAACAAGGGCCGCCCAGCAGCCAACAAGCCACAGTCTTAGCAAGGAGGACTCGAGTGGCCATAAAGAACAAGTTACTTACCTTCGGTAACGCTTTTTCTGGTAGATACAATATCTGCCTGTGGATTCCTCACCTTGTGAATATCCCCTTGCGTCAGCAACATTCGCAAATTCTTTTGTAGGTTTGCGCCGACGTGGACGATGTCACAGAGGCAAGCCATCGCGCACGACTCCGTTGACATCACCGACACCATAATAGGCCCACGCCGGCGTGATGACATCAGTTCTGCCCTTTTTTCCGTGCCTTTGAGGCACACGGACGGACCGATGACAGCAGATATATACACAGTACACAAATGTCAAGATAACACACAGTGTGAAGTCAATGCAGGAAAACAAATTGTAATAAACATTTCCTTTGACAATAAAAATATATACATTACAGTAACTCAGGTATAGAAGAGAGGACAACGGGGAGGCGGGTCAGTGAGGAATCCAAAGGCAGATATTGTATCTACCAGAAAAAGCGTTACCGAAGGAAAGTAACTTGTTCTTCTGAAAGATACATCTGCCAGTGGATTCCTCACCTTGTGAATAGAGTCCCACAGCAGTCCCCACTCCCGGAGGAGGGTGTCCACTCTCCTATACCAGAAAGTCCTGGAGGACAGAGCGCGCAAAGTGGCCGTCCCTCCTCACCTCAGAATCTAAACAGTAATGCTTTGCGAAAGTGTGGAGGGAGGCCCAAGTCGCCGCTCTACAAATATCCTCAACAGGTACACCTCTAGACAAAGCAGATGTAGAAGACTTTGCTCTAGTAGAGTGAGCTCTTCTACCCTCTGGAGGTTCCTTACCCACCAGGGCGTAGCAGATTTAATGCAGAGGATAATCCATCTCTAGAGCATGCGCTTGTGCCTTTCCCTTCTTGCAGCCAGCAAATCCAACAAACAGCTGGTCATCCAACCTGAACTCTCCTGTCCTGTCCAGGTAAAAGCTCACCGCCCTCTTAGGGTCCAAGCGGTGAAGTCTCTCCTTCTCCTTGGAAGGGTGAGGGGGAGGATAGAAGGAAGGGAGGGTAACGGACTGCCCCAGATGGAAAGGAGTTACCACCTTAGGCAGAAAAGCAGCCCTGGTCCTGAGAACCATTCTTTCAGCATGAATGGACAAAAATGGGGGCTTTGAACTAAGAGGTTGAAGCTCACTTACCCTCCTTGCCGAGGTAATTGCCACTAGAAAAATAGTCTTAAAAGACAAAAGTCTCAAGGGACACTTGTGTAAAGGTTCAAAAGGCGAACCCATCAAGAATGTAAGAACAAGGTTCAAGTCCCATTGAGGCACAATAAAAGGTGTAGGAGGAAATTTATTGGTAAGGCCCTTAATGAATCGTAATATAATAGGAGATTTAAACAAAGAGGGCTGGTCCGGCAAACAAAGGAAAGCCGATAAGGCCGACAAATAACCTTTGATAGTTGCCACCGCAAAACCCTGCTGGGCCAAGGAAAGTGCAAATTGAAGTATATTGGACAAACGAGCCCTTAAAGGGTCAATGGACTTCTGCCCACACCAAGCAACAAATTTAGACCATCTATAAGGATAAATGGACTTGGAGTCACGCTTGGCCGATAAGATGACATCCACCACATCGTGTGGGAGAGAAAAGGAAATCAGGTTGCCCCGCTCAATCTCCAGGCATGAAGGTGTAAGGTCTGGAGGTGGGTGTGTAGAACCTGCCCCTCCATCTGGGAGAGGAAATCTGCCCTGTGAGGGAGACGGAGCGGAGGGCAAGAGGAGAGGTGGAGAAGATCTGTGTACCACACCCTTCTTGGCCAATCCGGGGCGATCAAAATAACTTGGGCCCGGTCTTGGCGAATCTTCCTCAGAACCCGAGGAATCAAGGGTTTTGGAGGAAACGCGTAAAGGAGTTGAGAATCCCAACTCAACTGAAACGCGTCCCCCAGTGTTCCTTGCATTGGAAACTGGAGACTGCAGAATAACGGGCAGTGAGCATTCTCGTGAGTGGCAAACAGGTCCACCTGAGGAGATCCCCACGTCCGAAAGACATAACAAACTACCTCTGGATGGAGCCTCCACTCGTGGTCGGCTGAGAACTGCCGACTGAGACTGTCTGCACGTACGTTCAGAACTCCGGCCAGATGATTTGCCATCAGACAAATCTGATGGTCCTGAACCCAGGACCAGAGACGCAGAGCCTCCATGCTGAGACACTGCGACCCCACTCCTCCCTGCTTGTTGACATACCACATCGCGGTCGTGTTGTCCGTCAGGACTTGAACTGACTGACCACGAAGGGAAGGGAGGAAGGCCTTGAGCGCTAAACGTATGGTCCGCAACTCTAAACGGTTGATGTGAAGCAGCCTTTCCTCTGGAGACCAAAGACCTTTGACCTCCAGATCCCCCAGATGAGCACCCCACCCTAGAGTGGATGCATCCATTATCACTGTGGCCACCGATAGAGGTATTTGAAAAGGCTTTCCTTGTGACAGATTGCCTTCCACGCTCCACCAAAACAGATCCACTGCAGTTTCTCTCGAGATCCTCACTGACTCCCTGAGATCTCCGCTGTGCTGATACCACTGCCTGCGGAGGCACCACTGGAGTGCCCTCATGTGCCAGCGTGCATGGCTGACCAACAGAATGCAAGAAGCATCAGACCGAGCAGACGAAGGACCTTCAGAACTGGAAGGACCGCTCCATTGTAAAATAAAGGAATCATTTCCTGTATGTCGCGAATCCTTTGAGGAGGAGGGAATGCACGACACACAGTAGTGTCCAGTACCGCACCTATGAACAGGTTGCGCTGGGAGGGCACCAAGTGAGATTTGGGTACATTTATCGAAAAACCCAACCTGTGCAACAACTGAGTTGTCTCTTGCAGATGATGGAGCACTATCTCTGGAGATTCTGCTTTGATCAGCCAATCGTCCAGATACAGGAATACCGGTATCCCCGATCTTATGAGATGTGCAGCCACCACAGCCATCACCTTGGTGAAAACTCGAGGCGCAGTAGTAAGACCAAACGGAAGGACCGCAAACTGGTAGTGTTGCGATCCAACCGTGAAACAGAGATACTTCCTGTGCGACTTAAGGATGGGAATATGAAAATACGCATCCTGTAAGTTGATCGACACCATCCAGTCTTCTTCCAGCAGCGCTTGAAGAACCTGCGCAAGGGTGAGCATCTTGAACTTCTCCTGATTCAGATAAGTAAAGATTCAAGATCCTGAGAACCAGGATTGGACGAAGACTGCTATCCTTCTTGGGGATCAGAAAATACCGGGAGTAGCATCCCTGACCCCTCTCCTGATCCGGAACCACCTCTATCGCACCCTTTCTGAACAGTGCCAGGACTTCTTCCTGAAGGAGTAGCAGGTGGTCCTCCGAACAATAACCCTGGCAAGGAGGGTAATTTGGGGGAAATTCCAGAAAGGGAAGAGCATACCCATTCTCCAAGAGATTGAGAACCCAATGATCTGATGTAATCAATTCCCAATCTCGCAGAAAATGGGTAAGCCGACCCCCCACTGGACCCACATGATCCGGAATGGCGGATCTAGGGCTGCTTTACTGTGTTGGCAGGAGGCTGGGAAGGGGAAGAGGAGGAGGAGGAGCCTTGGCGACTGTAGGAGAGTAGGGTCTGCAATCCTATGGTCACTCCAGATTTTTGCTTCACTGCTTTACGACTTTCCCTGGCTGTGGGCCTGCTAATCAGACCCACAGCCTAGCTGTTCTCTCTCTAAATTGACACTCGTGTACTTTAGGTGCATTTACCAATTGGTATTGGGTCACTCTTGTAAGTCCTTGTACAGTGTACCATAGGTATCAAGGGCATAAGTGCACCCAAGGCCTCCCAGGGGCTGCAGCATGTATTATGCCACCCCTGGCTGGCCATCTAAACAGACACAACTGGCTGGTAACACAGCTGGGGCAAGGTGGTGTAATCACCCTTTGCTGTAGATATAGTATACCTATATCTAACCCAAAATGGACACATAGATTCCTATAAGTCACTCCTATGGCAGGCCTTATCAATCCTGAAGGCAGAGTGCTTGGAATTATGTGAGATGGTGCTCTAGCATGAGCTGTGCCTGTCTGCAGCTTTCGGAACCATGTCCTTATCGCTGTTCCATGAGAACGCTATACCATATACTCTTAAGTGCATTATAATCCTCGCAGTTATTGCTAACTTTGGCATAGCATTATCGAAACATGTCGTGTAAGGTGTCATACGCTTTGGAATACTACCCCCTCGCCAGTTCTGGCGACGGGGGTAGCATTCCACCCTTCTAGAGGGATAAGACATGTATGTAACTGTAACCTCGGTTAAAGTTAACCCGAGCCTCAGCATCACAAAATGGATGCTGCTGCCACAGACACAAGTCTGACCTCCTGCTGCTGGGAGTCCTTCCAGCAACGGAGGCCTGGACAAAGGATTTCCTGCGTGGGGAGGTGCTAGCACCACCCCAGACAGGACTTTGTGTATCCAGATAGGCAGGGCTGAAAGGAATGAGACATGCCTGGGGCACACAAAGTGTCCATGTGCATACCCCGGTTCAAACCAGTTGCTGGGGCACTCCAGCCCCAGCTCTGGCGCGAAACCGGACAAAGGATAGGGGGTGTAAGCACCTCCCTTCCTAGTCCCACCCATGGGAGGGACCTAGTCACTAGTACAGCCCCCTTTAGCAGAATAAAGGTAGGAGCTGGCCCCATTCCAAATTAGATTATCTTGAACAACTTTACAAGAAGAAACTCTGGACTTCGACGTTCTGCTCCACAGAAGACTGAAGAAATCTCCCTTGTGGCCAAGGAGTGACCACCCTGCCCAAGCAGGCACCATCAAGCGTCCTAGTGGTTAACTTTGTCGTCCTTCCTGCCGGAACCAGACCTCAGAGCTCGACGAGACCCGGACTCCCAGACCTCTCCGACCTCTACCCACATCTGCAGCACAGCTGAGACCCGTGGGTGCGACGAGACACGTGGGACCGGCCATCTTTGAAGAAGGAGTAGTTTCTGTCCTGTAACTCCAGTTCTGTAGTAGGGGTATCTCTGTTATAGTCATAATCTAGTGAATAGTCCCGCCCATGTGCGTGGACCCCGGAGCAATCAAAAATAATCTCTTACAGTGTCAAAAAATGCAGAAATGCATAGACACTTAAGAGAGAATTTAAAGACAGATAATGCAGCCAAAAAGGCTACACTGTCCAGTACTTCAACTAGAAATTCCACCACAAAATCCACAAAACAGCAAAGCCTGTACAGATTTCCCTTGCTTAACAGCAAAATCCCTCAGGAATGATAGAGAGAAGAACCTGGACAGACAAGCCCCATAGGCTGCCATTATGTGGCTTAAATAGGATACTGTGCCTTTAAGGAACCTTCCAGAACCTTCTCCCAGTATCCCAGAATGCATAGCAGGTCCAACTTAGCCTCAGTTCTTTTTGAAGGCGTAAACAACGCCAGACCTGTAGCATTATGTACCTGAACAAATCTCCACCGGGGAGGCGGGAGGGCGCTTATGACTATAACAGAGATACCCCTACTACAGAACTGGAGTTACAGGACAGAAACTACTCCTTCTGTAGTAGGGGATCTCTGTGTATAGTCATAATCTAGTGAATAGAATGGCAAGCCCATCCCCACATCAAGCGGCGGTGGAGGGTATGAAAATCACGCCACTATTGTGCGAACAAATTCCGCAGCGAAGCCTGCCCAACCTGAGCGTCTGCCCTGGCATCAGTGTCCAGGCAGTAATGCTTAGCAAAGGTATGGACCGACTTCCAAGTGGCCGCCTTGCAGATCTCTGCAAAGGGAACATTACGAAGCATAGCTGTCGTGGCAGCTTTGCCTCTGGTGGAATGAGCCTTAGGCTTACCCCCTAAGGTCTTATTAGCTTTGCAGTAACACAATTGTATGCAGGACACAATCCACCTCGAGATGGACTGTTTAGAGGTAGCAAGACCTGTCCTGACTGAGCCATAATTAATGAACAATTGGTCTGACCTACGAATATCTTTAGTCTTATCAAGATAAAACTTCAGCACCCTCCTCACATCCAGGGAATGTAAAGACCTTTCCGCTGGAGATGACGGATTCTGAAAGAACGTAGGCAAAGTGATAGTCTGATTGATATGAAAATCAGAAACAACCTTGGGAAGAAACTTAGGGTGAGTACGCATAACAACCTTAGCAGCATGAAACACAGTATAAGGTTCTTGGCAACACAACGCCTGAATCTCACTCACCCTGCGGGCCGATGTAATGGCCACGAGGAACGCCGCCTTCCAGGACAGGTGCTGCAACGAAGCCTTATGAATGGGTTCAAAAGGCTCCTTCATCAATCTGGACAGCACCACATTCAAGTCCCACGAAGGCGAAGGAAGCCTGACAGAAGGGAACACTTTCTTCAAGCCTTCCAAAAAATCTTTGATCACAGGGATCTGGAAGAAGGAAGTCTGTGAAGGGCCTTTCCTGTAGGCAGTCAAAGCAGCCAGATGAACCTTAATGGAATGGACATTAAGGCCCGACTGCGCCAGATGCAGCAGATACGGAAGGATGACATCTTCCTTGCATGTCGTAGGGTCATAGTTCTTAGACTTGCACCAGATGCAAAACCTCTTCCACTTGTAAGCATAAGAAGTCCTAGTGGAAGGTCGCTTAGCCTCCTTCAGTATGTCCATACAATCCTCTGGGAGATTCAGATGGCCATACTGCACTATTTCAGGAGCCATGCCGCCAAACTCAACGACGAGAGGTTGGGGTGTACCATCCGCCCCCCGAACTTCGTGAGAAGGTCCGGCCTGCACGGCAGCTTCATGTGAGGAAGGAGAGAGCGGTGAAGCAGGTCCGTGAACCACCACTGTCTGGGCCATTCCGGGGCAATCAGGATCATCCGCGCCCTGGACTGGGACAGCTTGATGAGAACCGCCGGAATCAGGGGAATTGGTGGAAAAGCGTACAGAAAGCTGTTCGACCAGTTGATCCATAACGCGTTCCCCAGCGTCCCCGGCTGGTAGTACCTGGAGGCGAAGCCTCGGCATTTGCTGTTTTCGGCGGTGGCGAACAGATCCACGCCTGGAGTTCCCCACCTTGCGAAGACTTCTCCTAGTACTTCGTCGTTTAAGACCCATTCGTGGTTTTCTTGAATGAGTCTGCTCAGTTCGTCTGCCTGAACATTCTGCACACCTGGCAGATGGGTGGCCGTTATAGACAGTCCTCGAGCCAGAAGCCAGTGCCAGATCGCCTGCGCCTCCTGCGACAGAGTGCGCGATCTCGAGCCCCCCTGCTTGTTGAGGTAATACATCGTTGTCGTGTTGTCCGTCTGAACAAGCAGAGAGTTGGTCTGAAAGGACGGGTGAAAAGCCTTCAGTGCCAAGTGCACAGCCCTGAGTTCCAGGAAATTGATGTGGTACGTGGCCTCCATCTGGGACCACGTCCCTTGAATTTGCAGGTCTCCGGAGTGCGCTCCCCAGCCCTGGAGAGAAGCATCCGTCACGATAGTCTGTGTGGGAATATCCTTGTGGAAGGGAACCCCTCTGAGGAGATTCTCCTTCGAGCACCACCACTTCAGAGACTGAAGAGCATGCAGAGACAGTCGTATCTTGTCGTCCCAAGATCCTCTCCTCTGGTCCCATGGCGTCAGGAAGATACACGAGGCCATCGATCCCAGCAGAGAAGACACCGTCCTCACTGTCGTGGACGGGGTAGACATGAGAGCCTGAGCCTTCCGAAGGAGTGATAAACGTCGCTCTTCCGAAGGAGACACGCTTGCCGACAGTGTATTGATGGAGGCTCCCAAGTACTGGATGCACTGGACCGGAATCGGGACCGACTTGGACATGTTGATGTGCAACCCCAGCTTGTTCAAGAGAACGCACGTCTTCTGGAAGTGTGCTTGAGCTTCCGAGAAGGAGGAGGCCTTGATCAACCAATCGTCCAGGTACGGGTAGACAAACACCTTGTTCTTCCGCAGGTGTGCTGCTACCACTGCCATACATTTCGAGAATGTCCTGGGTGCAGACTTCAGCCCGAAGGGTAGTACCGTGTACTGATAGTGATTGGTGCCGACTTGAAAGCGCAGAAACTTCCTGTGTTTGCATGCAATGGGCACGTGGAAGTATGCGTCCTGTAGATCTATGGCACACATCCAATCTCCTCGTTGCAGCTGAGGGTAGATCTGATGCAACGACAGCATGCGAAACTTTTCTCTGCGAATCCACTTGTTTGCCTGTCGCAAATCCAGAATGGGCCTGAACTCGTTTTTGTCCTTCTTGCGGACAAGAAAGAACCGAGAGTAAAGACCTCTTCCTCTTTGAGACAGAGGCACGTCTTCGATCGCCCTTTTCCTTAGCAGAATGTCTGCCTCCGCCTGAAGCTCGCGCAGTTGATACTGCGAGCTGACGGGAGGAATCGATGGAGGAGGGCTGGTGAAACGCAGACTGTATCCATTGCAAACAATATTCAGCACCCACTTGTCCTGAGTAATTTTTCTCCACTCTGCCAGAAAAAATTGAACGATTCCCCCCACCGGAGCGGGTAACGGACGAGGGGGAAGTAACAGCTCAGGGTCGAGGCCCGGCCGGGCCCTTGGAAGCGGCAGAGGACTGCTGTCTACCTCTACTCCCCTGGCGTTTCTGGAAGGGCCGTCTGTACTGCTGCTGCTGTTGCTGCTGCTGATGTTGTCCGGCAGACTGCCCTCTACCACGACCCTGCGATCCGAACCACCGTTGGAACTGACGGTAGGGTTTCTTCTCCTTGGGCTTCTCCAAGCCCACCGCCGTCAGGGTCTCCACCTCGGCCTTCATCCTGGCCATCTCGTCATCCGCGTGTTTTCCGAAGAGGGTATCTCCGGAAAACGGGAGATTCGCCACCCGTTGTTGTGCTTCTGGCTTAAGAGACGTCAACTGGAGCCAAGCATGGCGCCTCTGGTTAATCCCGTGGCAGTATCCGTGCGCAGACAGCAAGGAAATATCCGCCGTGGCGCTAATGGCCAGGTTAGAGACCAGCATCCCCTCCTGGACGATCTCCATGAAGTCCTCCTTGTGGTCTCGAGGAACGAGGTCCGCAAACTGCTCCATTGAGTCCCACAGTGCACGGTCGTATCGTCCCAACAACGCCGAGTCACTGGCAGCCTTCATTGACGAGGAGGATGTACCACACGCTTTTCGCCCAGCAGAGTCGATCCAGCGGCTCTCCTTGTCCGGAGGCACCGTGGACGCAGGGGAGGTGGCATGAAGCTTCCGGGTCGCCGTCACAATGACCGAATCCGGCGCCGGGTCCTTTCTCAAGAAGGCTGGGTCCGAGTCCGGAGCTCTGTATTTCTTGAGGAGCCTGGAAGGCGCAGACTTCACAACCGCCGGCGTCAGGAAAAGCTGTTCAGCCGGCTCGAGGAGCCCCGGCACCAGAGGCAGTAGGGGGCGAGACAGGTGTTTCTTGTGTAACGTCTCAAAGATGACAGAAGTCGAAGGCGTAGGCGCTTCAACTTTGATCCCCAACTTCGCCGCTCCGCGCAGGAGAACCTCTTGGAATGTGCCGATATCGTCGATCGGGGACACCCTAGTCTCTGGCGAATCAGACAGCGTGGGCGAGTAAGAACGGGTCCCAGATGAGCGTGACCTGGACCGACGCCTCCTATGGCGATGCCTGGATCTCGATGAAGATCCGCGTCCACTCCTAGACTTGTCCCGTCTCCCCGAGCGAGACCTCGATCTCTTGGGCCTGGGACGGTCCGCCGGCCTCCCCGGTTCCGGAGTCCGAGGCTTCGGCTTCGACTTAGGAGTCTTCTTCGGCGGCGTCGGAAACTTGGGCATCGACACCGCCCGCGGTGGGACCGGGGGTGGGGGAGTCACCGGGGCCTGCGGAGCCGGTCGAGCAGGCAATGGAGGGGGGGTCGGAGCCTTCGGAGGCGGACCCCTTGGTAAAGGAGGCAGTGAAGGAGGCGCTGAAGGCTTCTTCGGGGTATATACCTCGGAATACGCCGTTCCCGGCGAGCCATCATCCTGTCCGGAATGTGGGGAGCCCCCCACAGTCCTGGGCCTGTCTTTTCGACCTCCTGACGCCGAAGATCGGTGCCCAGACGGCGAGCCTGGGTCCCTAGACGTCGAACGGCCCTTCGGCGTCGACCGCCTCTCACTCCTCGACGTCGAAAGGTGTCGACGTCTCGACGTCGACCCCGACCAGATGGACGAGCCACGGAATCTCGACGACGGGCGATGGTGCCCCGACGGCGACCTCGACCTCTTCTGACGTCTCGACGACGACCTGGATCGTCTCGACGTCGACCTCTTGGAACGTTTCGACGTCGATCTCTTTGAATGTCTCGACGTCGACGTCTTTCGCACCGGAGACTTCTTCCGTCTCGACGGCGGCCTCGACGACGAGGATCCCCTCGACGACGATGTCCTCAACGGCGAACGGCGGTGTCGCCTCGACGGCGAGTGCCGACGCCGGGTCCTCCGATGTCGACCACTCGACGGCGACGACGAGGAGATCGACACCGGCTTCGACGGCGGCCGGAACACGTCCCTCGACGTCGACGTTTTCTCAACCCAGAGCCCTGGGGAGACCGGGAACTGGCCGTGGACCTTCCCCTCGACGTCGTGGTCAGCGCAACTGACCCAGACGGAGATCTAGGGCGCGGGCTGGACTTCCTGCCCCTGGGGAGCCCCCCAGAGGCCTCAGCATGGGCAGGAGCCCCTCCTGACCCACCTCGTGCCTTCAATCTTCTTTCTTCAAGTCCCTGAAGTCTGATTTTTCTCCTGTCCTTCAGGGTCCTTCCAGAGAAGCCTGTACAGATCACACACTCCTCAGGGATGTGGGAAGAGGGAAGCCAGAGGATACAGACCTCATGGGGGTCTGACTTGGCCTTCTTCCTGGAGCACTCCGGGCATTTGTCAAATAATGCTGGCATTACGGACAATAAAAGAGTGCAGGAACCCAAGAAGAAAGTCACTAAAGTACTTTAAAAGCACCAAAAAACGAATTTAGTGTAAAACACCAACAAAACCCTTGAAAAGGGAGAGCTCAATGCTCCAGGGTCCTGCTTGCAGGAGCCGGAAAAAAGAACTGAGGCTAAGTTGGACCTGCTATGCATTCTGGGATACTGGGAGAAGGTTCTGGAAGGTTCCTTAAAGGCACAGTATCCTATTTAAGCCACATAATGGCAGCCTATGGGGCTTGTCTGTCCAGGTTCTTCTCTCTATCATTCCTGAGGGATTTTGCTGTTAAGCAAGGGAAATCTGTACAGGCTCTGCTGTTTTGTGGATTTTGTGGTGGAATTTCTAGTTGAAGTACTGGACAGTGTAGCCTTTTTGGCTGCATTATCTGTCTTTAAATTCTCTCTTAAGTGTCTATGCATTTCTGCATTTTTTGACACTGTAAGAGATTATTTTTGATTGCTCCGGGGTCCACGCACATGGGCGGGACTATTCACTAGATTATGACTATACACAGAGAAACCTCCTCTAGACAGATTGGCTTGTGTAACTACCTTCAACTCTTCGTCATCGAAGATCCAGAAAATAATACGACGTAGATGGCGCATTTTGAACAGCACCGGAGAGAATATACCATTGCCTCTGTTTGCGTTCAAAAGAGGTAGTAACCTCAAAGAAGAATTGGTACATACGAGACCACGAATGACGCCAGAGACACCGACAGCTACGTTGTGGGATCTCCCACCGGTCCAAGGGCACTACCCTTGTGGGAACTGCTCAGTCTGTCCACAAACGAGGAAAACTCTCCATGTTGACATTGGCACCGATAAACCGTGGGCACTCAAACGTCATACTAATTGCAATAGCGAGGGAGTAATCTACTTAATCACCTGCCCGTGCAATTTAAGGTACATAGGTATGACTACGAGAAAGATCAAGCTACGGATACAAGAGCATAAGAGCACGATCAGGCGTAACAAACAGGCGACGCGTCTGACCTCACACTTTCTTGCTGCGAGACACCAACCGGATGAACTCCAATGGGTAGTGTTAGAACAACCTTACATACCCCAGCATGTCACAGATGTGTCCCAATTTCTATTAAGAAAGGAGCAGAGATGGGTCCATAAATTGATGTGCGATTCAGAAGGATTGAACGACGATGTTCCGTGGTTACAGCTGTAGTACCATCGACTATGTATCATAGAGAATATGGGGTTCTAGAAGCTTCCTGAAATTTGGTGTTACCCTTATACAGTGTAGAAGTTTGTATCCTATGGGTCTACTATGAGCGATTGAGGTTTGTTTGGACTCAGATTCGGGTGACCACTGGGACTATACAGTTATATGAGCATCACTCTTGACTGTTTCACCGCTAATATTGTGTCACTGGAGGTAGTCCTTTTTATAAGACAGGTCCGCGTAGACATTGCTAACTGCGGCCTGACTATCCTCAGTAAGCGTACTCCGCAAACGTTGGCGCTGTCAACGTATTTTGTACCGGTCAGACTAACTGGGACGGAATCGATGGCGCATCCTGGTATTGGGTCGCTATTAGGTTGGCGCGTTGTCTCCTTCCTTTCCTCCCCTTTCTTTAATATTACTGTCAGTACCTGTATACAAACGTGGCAAAAAGGTCACGCGTGTGATATGGAGGCGAGATTTGGCATTAGGCGAGTGTAGGAGTATGTGATCATCCACTGGCTATGGACACTTAAATATACGCTGTTACACACCAAAACTGTGTGTTGTTTAGTGAACATTGAGTCTTTTTATAGCTGGGTGTGTTTTGATATATGCTGGGCGGCCATCAATGCTGTGCTTGTGAAGTTCTTCTTTTGGCGGCACGTGTACTTTTCCGCTTTGAAGAACAAGAACCAATCAGGATGCTATATTCGATGATGAGGCAGTCCGCTAAGTAAGCGGAATAGGGTCAGCCTTTCTCAGTGTGTTCTTTAGCATTTCCGGTTGGTCGACTTGGTCCAATCAGGTCCGCCGAGGGCTATGTTTTGGGAGCGTTCTGGCTGTTGCGGTTTTCACCGACAGGAAATGCTGAAACATTCACTTTTCATTTCCTGTGTAAAGTGTGAACCAATGGGTTTCCTTGGCTTGTAGCTCTCTATATGGTCCGCCCTGATGCAGGAAAAGTTTTTTTGCATCACGAGCGGTGCAGTAGCCGGCGGATGTAAAGACCGAGTATGATTGGTCCATTCAGTGTGCGCGAACGAGCCAATAGGAGAGGAGACAAGAAGTGTCTCTCTCTGGTCCGCTATGTCCCTTTATTTTCCCTCAGGTGATCTTGGCACACTACCTCCCCCTCGGCTCAGTTTAAGCCAGAGGCAACGACGGAGAGGTAGGTGACCAAACAGGGGTGTTGTGGACAGATTTGCTTTTTCTCTCTCTCTCTCCCCTCTCTTTAGGGGTTTTTTAGACGTTCTTATGGATGTTAACGCTAATATAGAACTTGTCTAATCAAGGAGTCTGTCATGTAAGAGTGCTCTCTCCTCATACATGCCAGAGTTTTTAGCAAACTCTCTATCCTAGATAGGATGTCTGGAGGCAAACCTTTTGCTTGTGGTGTATAAAATTACTGTTTGCTAAAGATGTTGGTCTATACAACAGATGACACAGAAGTTTTATCTATAACTATGTGTGTCATCTAAAAAGAAACCAGGCTGGATTCTGAATAAACACCAGTTATACACACCGCCACGGAGGTTCTATGTCATCCAAATAGATGTAAGGTACATCTAGGTGGAGTGTTTGGTTTGCATATTTTTAAACCACTACACGGTTGTAGCTAACAACTGCCTCAGTCTGCCGCTGCATGTAATCTGGGAAATAGCTGCATATAAGATGAACTAAAATAAACTACATCTTCACTTTGAATACATTTCTTTCAGTGCGTGGCCTCCTTTAGCCTGAGCTGTCGCCAGGTGAGGTGAGGCTCCTGATCCCACAGAGTTGGGTAAGTGAATATACTGAAAATATTGTAAATAATACATACATGCGTGACTGTCACTATTAGGGACTTAAGTTACGTTGTGCATTTTACTTTCTTGTGTATTTTTTTCTTTTTCTCTTTCCCTTAACAGGAGGGGACACACCACCCATGAAAATATTATTTTTCTTTCTTACACGTTATGAAGTAAGTGTTGCAGTAGTGATACATAGGTCCTGACGAAAGCCTTTATAGGCTGAAACATGTTGACCAGACAACATCTTGGGTAAATAGCAAACCATCTTTCTTGCTATTGTCACTCTGTTTTTAACTATACCATCTTGACGGGCACACCCAATAAAGTTTTCTTGTTGACGTCAAGATAGGCATTTTTAGAATCACTTGGATTATCTTCCTTTTTCTCACATTTTTCTTATTTCTTTGAGCACTGCAACTAAGCCCTTTTCAGCCACTTGTGCTGTCATTTGCTCAGGTTGAGGGTTCAACCTTTGGGTCCTAAACTAGCCTCAGTACTAACTGGAGGCAGTGTTTGTTGGACACCAACTTTCTACATTTGAAAATCCCAAATGACGAGCCTCCACTATTGAGTGGGCTGATGGGTACTTTCCTCACTTTCTGTATCCCTGTGTCTATCCTGTTACTCCAGCCTCTGTTGTGGAATACCTTTGAGATTCCCTTAGCATGCCTGGACTGTACCAAAGACCTGTAGCATCTTCCTTGTATTGAATATGTATAGTTGGGGGACAAGGTGCTGGTAGGTCTATAATAATAATTCCCCTTGGGCCCTACTCTACTCTGTAGCTTTGTGTATACACAGAGATCCCCTACTACAGAACTGCACTTCGCTTCCAGCACGACCTCTGAGGCACCCTCGAGAAAGTGCTTTGGGGATTGAGAAGCCCCAGGCCCGAGCAGCTCCTGCACCGAAGACCAGCCCTCTAGCATCCACGAGATCTGCGTGGGGCCCTTCTGCCTGGTTGCTGCTCGACGCGTTGTCTGGTCACTTGCCGGCTGGCTTGTGGCCTCCTAGACGACGAACCTTGAAATCTACACCGCTGGTCTGGTTGCTCCAGACTGGCCCTTGCTTCCTTCCAAAAGAGAAGTACCCCGGACACTCCTGGTCCGCACCAGACGCCATCTTCACTTGCCGCGTGGGTTGCCTTTGCCAAGGTCTGTTGACTCTGATCCTGGAACAGACACCGCCGACAGCGAGAGCCTGCGTGGGACAGCTATTGCCTCCATCCTGGCCGTCTAAGACACCTCCTGGTTCACGTGGCTGCAGAGTCAAGCGTCACCTCTTCACCTGATCGCGACGACATCATCTGGTTCCTTCCTGGTTCCATTCCGGTCACTGGCTAGTGACTTTGAACATTGTCCCCTCTGCTTTCAGGTCTCCATCATCTTCGATCTGCCCTTGGATCACTCCGGACATCTTCTCCCTGGTCCCCTGCAGCATCTTTCTCCAAGGCTCCATTGACTTCAACGCGGAAACCCGACACACTTTCACACCTATGCACCCGCAGCCCGTGGGTGAGGTAACGAGAGCATTTCGGTGCTCATAGGTAGATTGACTCTCCTAGTGTCCAGGTATCCTGTAGTTTCAGTCTCAACCAGTCAGAACTGTCCTTACTTACCTATTTTGTGAATTGTTCGTGCCCATTGACTTTGCATTGAAACCCGCGTGTGTGTTCTAACACTGCACACGCGTCCCGTGGGCCTCCTGCTCCTTACCTAAGGTTAGGGTAGTGTAGCCCCAGCGATTCTACAGCCTCTGGGCATATTCATTTCTTCTATCGTTCTACTTATACCATTTATTTGGTTTGCCGTGCCCCTAGGGCACCATTGTAATTTGTGCGACTTATCGTATTTTTCTGAAGAGTATTGTTATGTGCTTAGCCCTCTCATCTCATAAAGAGTTCAGAGGTGTTTGTTAGTAATAAATATATTGTTTATTTTCATAACAACCTGTGTGGTGTCCTTTCATCTGGTATTCAAGGGGTTATATGTGGTAAAACAGCAGGCTTCACATGCCAAAAGAGTTTAGCCTAAGACTGCTTTGTCCATGCTACCATTAGGATAGCTGGTCTATTAGGTTTATTTACAACCAATCACCATAAGGGTTGTTTGGACTGATACAAGGTGATTACTAGAACTAGTGATCATCATATATCAGGCCAACTTCTCACAGCGACCTCTAGGACGAGCTCTTTGTCTGCCCCTGTACGACTTGTACAGCAAATTTTGCTGCTGCTGCGGCTGTGATTGTTTGTAGGCCCGAAAGGAGGATCTGCCAAATCCTCTGAATCGCTTTCCAAAAGAGCCCCTAGTCTGAAGGCCCAAAGACTTTGCCGTCGCCCTGCTGTCTTTAAATCGCTCTAAAGCAGTGTCAGCTTTCTTTCCAAACAATCCTGACCCATCAAAGGGCAAATCCATCAAAGCAGACTGAACATCCGCAGAAAATTCTGAAGATTTCAACCACGCAGCTCTCCTAGTGGCCACCGAAGAGCCCATCACTCTAGCCACTGAATCAGCCGTGTCCAGCCCACTCTGGATTACCTGCCTTGCCGCAGCCTGAGTGTCAGAAATCACCTCCTGAAAATCCTTCTTATCGTCCTCAGGAATTTTAGGCACCAATTGTTTGACGGAATCCATCAAAGCATGGATGTATCTACCCATCAGGCAAGTAGCATTTGTAGACTTTAGCGCCATGCTGGCTGAGGAAAAGATTTTCTTTGCCGCCTGGTCTTGCTTCCTTTTCCCCAGGAACCTGTGGAAAAGCACCCGCAGATTTCTTTGAGCGGGCAGCCTGCACATCCAAACTCTCTGGCTGGGGGTGCGTTGACAAAATGTCCGGGCCACCAGGTGCCACTCTATACCTTCTTGCAACCGCCCTTGAAACAGCAGGGGCTGTCAGAGGTTTTTTCCACACCTTATAAATAGGCTCGGCCAAAGCATCATTAAATGGGAGCATTGGTTCAATAACAGAGGAAGGCGAGTGAAGGACCTCAGTTAGAATGTTTGACTTGTATTCAGCAGTAGGCAGAGTAATATTCAATAAGTCTGCAGCCTTCTTTATAACAACGTGATAAGGTGTCACATCCTTAGAAGGTACGTCAGATTCAGAGGCCAAATCCCACTCAGGAGACAGCTCAAGACCACTAGCCTCTCTCAGGTCATCAAAAGGATCCTCCGAATCCTGCAGTTCACCTTCCTCCAAATTTTCATCACGATACCTCTCCTCTTCCAAAAGCCTCTGGGCCTCATGCCTCGACCTCTCCTTCATAAACGAAGTTGACGGATCCGGGACCGACTCCACCGGAGCCGGAACCGACCTCGAAGTCGGAAGAGGCAGCTTAACCCGAGGCAGAACCGGATTCGGCATCGGCGTTGAGGGTATCGGCGTCGATGGATTCGGCGTCGAAGGCTTCGGCGGCGCCGGGAAATGCCAATGCGGAGTTGGAGCCGGCATGAAAGGCATAAAAGGCGCAGGAGCATAAGCCTGGGGGACACCCAGGTTAAATGCTAATGGACCCGTGGGACCAACCGGTGCACCATAGGGGTACATTGCCCTGGAGTAAAAACATGGCATTCAGGAACTGAGTAGGATCCTGACCTGGAGCCGGAAAGGCTGGATAAGAGCCCCCAGGTTGCTCTTGAGGGAGCGGAGTCTTCTCGACCTCGGCCTCCACCTCAAGCTGGTGCACCGGGGTCGACGAACCCGCAGGCAACGAAGCCTCGCCCTCTCCTTCTTCTTCACCTTCATCTTCATCTTCTTGACCAGAAGGATGGAATGGATTCGGAGAAGGATTTGGCAACTGCTTCGGTGACACCGGCGAATCCGCATGCGAAGCCTCACCCTCGGAGACCTGTACTTCCGAAGCCGAGGCCACCGCTTCCTTTCGAAGTAACTTCACCTGTGACTTCAGCCTTGAACTCGAGTCTTTTTCAGAGTGATGGCGAGATTCATGACTCCTCTTCTTACGCTTATTCCTCGAAGCATGCGCTGAAGACGACTCCGAGTGCGATCTCGAACGAGACCTCGACCTCGAACGACGAGTTCGTGACCTCAAACTCTTTTTATCCTTTTTGTTTTTCAACTTCGCTACGAGGAGTTTCGTCTCCCTCTCCCGTAGTGCCTTCGGAGTCATCTTTTTACAAGAAGGACAATCTTCGACGTCCTGATCGGAGCTCAAGCACCAAACGCAGCACTTGTGTGGATCAGTGATAGACATCATCTTGCCACATTCTCCGCACGCTTTAAATCCAGCCTTCTTCGTAGACATCACGACAGAAGACAAAGAAAACACCAGTAGAAACCAAAGTAACAAAGTTACTATGCAGCTACAGATGATCCCTTGAAAACCGTTAGCGTCGACGACGTGGAAAAAAGGGAACTGATGTCATCACGCCGGCGTGGGCCTATTATGGTGTCGGTGACGTAAGCGGAGTCGCACGCGATGCCGTGCCTCTGTGACGTCGTCCACGTCGGCGCGAAGCTACAAAAAGAATTTCCGAATGTGG
This sequence comes from Lissotriton helveticus, assembly GCF_964261635.1. Taxonomy (NCBI): domain Eukaryota; kingdom Metazoa; phylum Chordata; class Amphibia; order Caudata; family Salamandridae; genus Lissotriton; species Lissotriton helveticus. The sequence goes on from NC_136072.1 coordinate 1,077,869,295, forward strand.
CTGACGCAAGGGGATATTCACAAGGTGAGGAATCCACTGGCAGATGTATCTATCAGAAACACAATGCACAACAAGGGCGACTCGCCCAAAGGGAGGTCCGAGAACCAGATCAACTCACTAGTCACTGAGGGGGAGAAGAAGGAGGAGGAGGACGAAGCCCCGCCAAGAACCTCTGGATGGCGAAGTCTGCCGGGGCATGCAATAACAGAGTGCCATCAAGGGAAGATCAACTAGCCGTTCCCTAACATTCTCTGGGAACACACCGTCCCAAAGCCAATCATGGCGGCGAAGGGCCACTGAAGAAGCCATGGCATGACCCAGCACCTCCGATATGTCCAGAGCGGAGCGAAGAATAAATGCCGCTAGCTCGCGGCCATCCAACGCATGGTACCGCAAGTCAATCTGAACAGTCTCCTGTGACGTGGCGGATCCCAAAGACTCGGCCGAGTCCCATAAACAAGAGGTGGCCCTAGCCAACACACATAAGGTGTTAAGGGCCCGCAGAGCATGTTGCGCCCCCAAGAGTCCAGCCAGCGGGCCTCCCGGGACGGCTGAGACAACAGGGGCGGCAAGGAGGGAAAGGCAGTCCGCAAAAGTGGACTGGAGGCAGAGGGGTGGAGTGAAAGACATGCCGGGTCACGCAGTGCTGGAAGGTGCTAGTGCAGGAGGTGTTGGGGCACCGGGTCCCCGGTGGAGGGACGCCCCCAAGTCCCCATTAGAGAAGAAAGAAGCAAACCTTCAAAAGGAAGCAGTAGCTCCCTCCCACCAGGGCCCTGGTGGAGAACCTCCAGCAGATGATCTGCGGGGAAAAGGGCAGCCGGATCACCCATGCGCAAAATACCCATAGCCGTGGACACAGCGCGAGCGAAGGCCGTACCCGACTCCGTGGGGCCCTGTGGTGGAGAAAGCAGCTCCTCCATGGACGACGGCTGCAAACTAAGGAGGCTGTCCCCAAAGCCAAGCGGGGCGGGCAAAGGCCAGACCTGAAAAGTAGAAGGAGGGACCAAGGAGTGGGGAACCTGTCGCTCCTCGGGCAAAAACTGCGGCCTGGGGACAGGCGGGGAGCCGCCTTTCGATGACACCGGGGAAAAAGCCACCACTCGGCAGCCCGTCTCCAGTGAGGACGACACCAGCAGGCACCCAACCTCCGGAGAAGAGGGAGCATCCGAAGACTAATCCGCGACTCAACGCCTGTCTGACGCCATAGAGTCCGCCGCCTGAGGCAGGACATCACCGTCCGGCGCCAAAGGAGACGCCGGACAGGCCTCCCCCACGTCACACAGCGCGGGGGCCGAAGAGGCCAAGGGACGGCACCGACTCTACCTCCGACGAGGCAGACGCCTGCGTGGAGATGCAAAAGGGACCCGGGGAGGGACAAGGCGTCCTCCGCCAGCCTCGACCCAGAACGGGGCATAGGGGGTCCGCCAACCCATATGGTGCCGCCTAGGCCGATTCAACCTCCGACTCGACCTCCGACGAGGCAGCCACCTGCGTGGAGGGATGAGAGGGGCCCGGAGGGGAATGAGGGGACCCCTTCCAGGCCTGACCCATAGCGGGACGAGAGGAGTCCGCCGACCCCTGTGGCGCCGTAGCGGGGTCACCTTGGCCGTAGAAAAGGCCTCTACCTGTCCAGAGGGCCGAGAGGAGCTCTGGGATGCGACCCGAGCCTCGACAACCTCCCGCGACACCACAGGGACTCCCGCAGGAGCTTGCGACGAAGCAGAAGCGCCATGGTCCGAAGTCCCAGGAGGAGAAGGAGGAGGAGAAGCCAGCGAGGGCTGCAAAGCCGCCGCATATGTCTCCATCTGGGCTCTTGACGCCGGAAAACGGTGGATAGGAGGACGAGACGCGGGGCTGCATCACTCGCGGAGAGCCCACGCCCCCAACAGGCCGGAAACCAATTTCAAACTGCGACACTTACCCACCGGGGAGCGACGCTCGTGTGGCGCAGGAGAAAGATGGGGACGCCGATGGCGGCCGCTTCGAAAACCTTCTGCCGAAGCTGATCGAGGGAAAGAAGCCGACCTGGAGAGACGTGCTGAGAGCAGTTTCATCCGGCGCTACCGCCGCGACTTCAGCTTCAACTGTTGGCACGCCGCACAATCAGGGGAGCCGTGATCTTCCCCCAAACACCACATGCAAATGAGGTGAGAGTACATCGCCGACATAAGACGTCCACACGACATGCAAGACTTAAAAGCCCGAAGGCATTCGCACACTGTTCCACACAGCTAACACAAAAGAGAAACACAAGGGGCCCAATCAGGCCCGAGCATAGACCGGATCCGCGTTGCACTCGGAAAAGGAAAAAACTAACGTAGGCGCGCCGGGGTGGGATTTATGTGACCTCGCTGACGTCATGTACGCGGACGATGCCTGGGTGGAGTCGCGTGATGCCGTCCCCCCGGCGCGCAGGGTTGCTGAGGCAAAAAAGTTTTCCGGATCCAGTCTCATGCCTGGGGATAATTCTACGTTAAGGAATCTGCAGCTAGTAGTCTCTATCAGATGAAATGTGACTTACCTTCGGTAATGCTTTTTCTGGTCGATACAGTGTCTGCCTGTGAATTCCTCACTGACGCATCTGCCACAACAACAACAGAATCAAAGAAATCTCCTAAAAAATGGGGAGCCTAGAAAAAAACATTGTGTCGACGGCGCAGAAAAAAAAGGGAATTGACGTCAGCTTACCGACTAGGTCTTCTTAAGGGTTTGATGACGTTATGTGGAGTTGCGTGCTGAGCCGTGACATTATGACGTGGAGAGGTATGGAGAAAGGTTTCTGTGGAATGCTGCACATTCAAAAGGTGAGGAATCCACAGGCAGATGTATCCATCAGAATCTGCTTCTGGATACGACAACTCAAGCTGAACGTAACTTGTTATCCTCATTTGTGAGCCCAGTTGAGTAAATTCTTTTCTGATAGCAGGTGAGTGTATCGAATAGAAGAGTATCTTAACTAAGAGTAAGTCTTCTAAGAAGAGGTCAGACATCCATCTTTCAGCAACCTAAGCTGAAGTTACTCTCAAATGGGAAGGTCACTGCTTCCAGGTAGAAACCACACAGAAGTTTCTAAAAGAGTAGGTGCAAAGGCGCATTACAGTTTGCTGGCGATTATGATTACGAGGTTCTTGGTAAGGGTGCTGGGTGTGGGTTGGAGTTCAACCAACCAACAGTTGGTGTTCCAAGATGAGGGGTTCACAGAAGAGCACTACTTCTGTACCATATCTGCCTGTACCATTCATCAGACTGGTGTGAATGCCTACTGCAGTGTTGCTGTTGAGTAGATGCTAATTCTGGTGGATTTTCTGGATGTAATCCCTTAGTCCAACTTGATGGAGATAGAAGTAATCAGGGCATGGCGTATTTTTAAGTATCTAAACACTTCAGAACTAGCCATTTTATATTCTGTTATTCCCTGGTCAATTGCTTAATCCGCCTAACTGTTCTGATAGCTTTGCTTGCTTTATTTTTTTGTGCCAACCTAATTTCTTGTTTACCTGATGCCATATTGCGATTGTTTGGGCTGTTGGACCGGTTGGGGGTCGTGTATAGGGCTCTTATAACGCCGGGACACTCCTGGGAGTAGCCGCGCGCTTTATAAGTGGCCAGTAAGATAACCTCCAGGACCCATGAGTAGTCTAGCCATCTGATATCCTGGTTCAGCGTGGGGGTGATGTACCCATTGGTTAATTACTACTAGTTGGGATGCCCAGTAGTATTGCTCTAGGTTGGGTAGAGCGATCCCTCCATCATAGCATCCTCTCATTAATTTGTGTATAGCTATGCGTGGGGGTTTCCCTTCCCATAGCAGGGTTCTCACAGCGCCCTCGATGCTGTTAAAGTATGAGTCTGGAACTTTAAAAGGTGTATTTTGTAGTGCATACAGGAAGCGGGACAGTGGAAGCATCTTGAACAGGGCCGCCCGACCCAGAAGGGACAGTGGAAGTGTTTTCCAATGTCGCATATCATTTTGTAGGCAGATCAACAGGCCCTCGAGGTAGGTAGTGTACAAGAGGAGCGGATCTGTCGGAATGAAGAGCCCCAGGTAGCGAAAACCTCCATTTGCTACTGTGGCTTCACAGTTCGGTGGTAATATTGGTGTTGGGCCATGGAGAGTAAATATTGAGGTTTTGGACCAGTTTATGGAGTACCCCGAATGTTTACCGAAAACGGAAAATATATAGAGAATCCTATTGATGGGGGCATATAGTGCTGCAACATAAGATAATATATGATCTGCATAAAGAGATATCCTGTCTTCATATTCTTTGGTTCATTTTAACCCTCTAATCAGTGGGTCTCCTCTCACCCATGTCACCAATGGCTCCAGCATCAGCGCAAAGATAAGTGGTGACAGGGGGCAGCCCTGTTGAGTACCCCGAATGTTTACCGAAAACGGAAAATATATAGAGAATCCTATTGATGGGGGCATATAGTGCTGCAACATAAGATAATATATGATCTGCATAAAGAGATATCCTGTCTTCATATTCTTTGGTTCATTTTAACCCTCTAATCAGTGGGTCTCCTCTCACCCATGTCACCAATGGCTCCAGCATCAGCGCAAAGATAAGTGGTGACAGGGGGCAGCCCTGTTGGGTCCCCCCCCCCTTTGCGTAGTTGGGGCCGAAGCCCATTCGTTCCAAGACAGCAAATAGATAAGGCCATTCTATGGTGTTGAATGCCATTCGTTCGTCTAAGGACAATATAGCTGCATTTTCTTGGATTGTCCCCCATCTGCCCAACACCCCATGGAGTCAATAGAGATTAAGGGCCGTTTTTCGCCCGGGCATAAAACCTGACTGGGCTGGGTGGATAATTTTAGTGATGCACAAGTTACTTGTGTAACGATATATCTGTAAGAGATATTAGTTCGTGATAGAACCTTAGAATAGATACCCCAGCAATACCAACCTCGGTGGTGGGTCTGCGAATAGGATTACACCAGAAAGTCACAGAGCACAGAACGTCCAAATAAGCCGTCTCTCCAGGCCCGACTGCCAAGGCATTAATGCTTGGTAAATGTGTCCAGCGAGGCCCACGTAGCTGCCTGACAAATATCCTGCAGGAGGGCACCGCGTCCCAAGGCAGTAGTGGCTGCAGTTGCCCTGGTCGAATGGGCACGCAGCCCCACAGGAGGCTCCATCTTGGCCGAGGAGTAACATGCTTTGATGCACAGAACAACCCACCGGGAGATGGTCCGTTTGTGCACTGTCCGACCCTTCTTGGCACCCACATAGCCAACAAAGAGTTGATCATCCACCCAGAACTGCTGTGTACGCTGCAGATAGAATGCGAGCGCACGTTCCGGGTCCAGACGGTGGAGCCTCTCCTCTTATAATAATAATAATAATAAATGTTATAAAGCGCCTGGTTACACTGAGATCAGTGTGTCCCCGCGCTGTGATGTGGCTAGCTACAGTTAGTCATGCATATCTCCCCTCCAGCTCCTCAGATGCGGACCTCCTCACTCTCCCGCCCGAGGGAAGAGGTGGGTTTTCAGTTGTTTCCGGAAAATACGTTCCGAAGTCTCTGCTCGCATTTCGGGTGGAAGGAAAATACGTTCCGAAGTCTCTGCTCGCATTTCGGGTGGAAGTCTGTTCCAATGTGGAGCCGCTTGAACTCGGAAGGAGCGCCCTCCCATCCGAGCTCTTCTAAACGTAGGAACCTTTATCAGCCCTTTCCCAGAAGATCTCAACTCACGCCCAGGGATATACGGGCTCAGCAGTTCCAAAAGATAAGATGGCCCCTTCCCCTGCATGATACGATGGCTAATCAGCAAGGTTTTATAGAGCACCCGTTCTTTAATCGGCAGCCAATGAAGAGATTCCAGGGCTTCCTTTGCTGACGCTCTTTTGGGCAACATCAAGATCATACGGGCAGCTGCATTCTGTATGCGCTGTAGCCTGGTGATACATCTAACATTAGCTCCCAGGTACAGGACGTTCCCATAATCCAACCTGGAGGTAATGAGAGCATGAACCAGGGTTTTCCTGGCCGAAGTCGGGAGTAGGTCAAGTGTTTTCCGCATATTTCTCAGGATACCGAAGCATTGTCCTGCCACACGTATGGTGTGGTACTCGAAGGAGATTTTGCTATCTAGCCAGATACCCAAATTCCTGACTTGATTGCTGGGAGAGGCCCCAATACCTGCGGCCACCATGCCGATGTCCACACAGATGGTGCGTTCCCCACCACCAGCACCTCCGTCTTGCTTCCGTTTAATTTCAAGCAATTATTGGCCATTCAGGCCGCTGTAGCTTGTAAGCACAGCGAGAAGTTATTGGCTGCTGCCCTGTCAGGTTGAGCAAGAGACACCACAAGTTGGGTGTCATCAGCATAGGTTACAACCTGAACCCCAAACCTTTCAGTGATCTCTGCTATTGGTGTTACATAGAGATTAAAAAGGGTGGGGCTCAAGCTAGACCCTTGGGGCACTCCCTGATTCAGCCTAATACTCTTCGACTTTTGGGATCCCTGAGCTACTTGAAAGCTACAGTTCTGGAGGAAAGATTCCAGCCACTCCAGAGCTCTGCCTCTCACACCCCCTTTTTTCAGACACTGCAGCATGATGTGATGTGCTACAGTGTCGAAAGCAGAGCTTAAGTCCAAAAGGATCAGCGCTGTGGTGTGGCCTTCCTCCACCAGCCTGCGTATGGTCTCTGTTGACAGGAGTAAGGCAGACTCAGTCGAGTAGGACGCCCTAAAGCCTGATTGGGTAGGGTGTAGGAGTTTACATGTTTCGATATGTTCCGTCAGTTGCTTATTAACAACTTTCTCCGCAATTTTAGAGAAATAGGGGAGAAGAGAGATTGGGCGCAAGTTATCTAGCTGCTCCGCGCTAATGTTAGGTTTTTAGGTCTCGCGCCTGCGATGCATATGGCGAAGCCATATGCATCGCGCCAGGCGCGATACTATAGTTGCGGAGTCCGCTTCCCAGGAGACAGAGACTGGCGCGCGCACGCTCAGGAAAGCGATCGGAGCCGGCCGCGCGCGCGCGTTCCCAATCTCCTGTCTCTCTGGGAAGCACACAAGCAAGCCCAGCAAGCCCCGCCAAGGCATCACGAGCACGTCCCAGCCCGGGGTGCCAGCCAGAGCCAGCCCGCGCGAGGACACCCCCTTTTCTTTTCCCAGCTGCCGTCATGGGAGTGGAGATCGAGACCATTTCACCCGGGGACGGTAAGCCGCCAGGCGGGAGGGGGTTACGCGTGCGCATGGGTGCCGAGCAGGGAGGATCCCCGGGGCTGGCTGGTTCCATACAGCGAGGACAAAAGTCATTCGTAACTAGGTTGGTGAGCTGGTTTTTACAGGTCGGAATCGACCTTACACTGAAATTCAAAGTGCATCTTGATGCGTTCATTAGCTCTCAATCGGCAAACATTATCATTATGTATACATTGGCCAACTCTTGAATTGCATTGTAACAGTAGGGCATGATTTGGCAATTGCAGGTTGCATCGTCCTCTGGGGCTGGGTTTCCATTGTTCCGATATTGCATATACATTTATAAATATTCATATAGAGGTTTTGTTATACTACAGGTTAACATTTAGATGGTCTTTAATTAAAAAAAAAAATTTGAAAAATGGGCAGTGACACAAGCTGTAAAATTAGAGTTCTTTGTCATGGTTGGACCGGCAGAATTGGTGTCTCGTTAATAGAGATCCTTTCTACAATGCAAATCTGTGTTATTAGAAATTTAATGCAGAAATTTGCTTAGGTAATTCATAAATGGAGGAATTTTTTTTTAAAGCAATCTAAAAAAGATAGTGTCGCGCACCTGCATGCTTTTGGGGTGAGGTGGATGATGAAGCCTTGGTTTATTTAAGGTTTAGGTCACTATGACATGGCTGGCAATGTGGGTTGGCTGTCTAAGTCTGCTATGACCTTGTGCCTCAAAAGGTTATCGATCAACCTTGATAGGCTGGGGTGACGTTCGCCCTTGCTGATGGTGCATGGGTTGCTCCCACACACGCCAGTATTTTAAAGATGCACTTTTTTTTTTTTTTAAAGTACTTGTCCCTTAGTGAGTAGCCCTGAGAGTTGTGTGGACTTGTACCCCTTCCGCCTGAAGTGCTGTGATTCATCAAACTGAAATGTTTTGTTCAGAAAACAATAAAAGGTATTGGATGCTATTGATAGACGCACAGCCGGTGAATGCATGGTTTACAAAGGCCTAGAAAAAGATTGGAATGTGGTCTGGACATGACTAGACCTCTAGCCTTATCAATTTTTGCTGATTATTAAACAGTAACCTGTTGCTGGCGCCTCAGAAGTGTCATTATAGCAATGAAGTGCATGTAGGTCCTCAACTTTTTTTTTTTTTAAACTTTTTATTAATCCTCAAAATTGTTGTATATACAAAGAGCGTTTATATTGCATCATCCATCCCTTTTTTACAGTTCACTTATCTACCGCTATTAACAAATCTAGGGCCAGGTCAATAATGTTCACCTTGGTACCCTGCTTCCCTCTTACAGTCCTCGATATGTCTGCCATGCAGTCCAGATTTTCTCCCCTTTCGTAAATCGTCAATTCCGCTTGCCAGCATCAGTCCAGATCATTTTCGCATTCCTCCAGTGTAGGTGTGGACATCACCCCCCCCCATTTCCTTGCCACATTACTTTTAGCAACCACAGCCGCCAACACCAGCCACTGCTTCACATGTCGTGGCCAATCCTCGTTTTCTTCTGTTATTAGGAGGAACCATTTGGGCTCTAGTTGGACTTCCATGCCCAATACTACTGACATTGCCCTAGCACACCCCCTCACCCTCACACCCCCTCACCCTAACACCCCCTCACCCTAACACCCCCTCACCCTCCCACACCCCCTCACCCCCTCACCCCCACACCCCCTCACACACCCTCACCCTCACACCCCCTCACCCTCACATCCCCTCACCCCCACATCCCCTCACCCTCACCCTCACATCCCCTCACCCAACCTCACACCCCCTCACCCTCACACCCCCTCACGCCCTCACACCCCCTCACACACCCTCACGCCCTCACACACCCTCACACACCCTCACACCCCCTCACGCCCCCTCACACCCTCACACCCTCACACACACTCACTCCCTCACACACCCTCACACCCCCTCACCCTCACACCCCCTCACCCTCACCCTCACCCCCTCACCCTCACATCCCCTCACCCTCACACCCCCTCACGCCCTCACACACCCTCACCCTCACACACTCTCTCACCCCCTCTCACCCCCTCTCACCCTCACACACCCTCTCACCCACTCTCACCCTCTTGCCCCCTCTCACACACCCTCACCCTCCCACCCTCACACCCCCTCACCCACACTCACCCCCCTCACCCTCACACACTTTCCCACCCTTCTCACATTCACACCCCCTCACCCTCACACCCCCTCACCCACCCTCACCCTCACCCTCACATCCTCTCACCCTCACATCCTCTCACCCTCACAACCCTCTCACCCTCACATACCCTTGCCCTCACACCCACTCACCCTCACTCACCCTCACACACACTCACACACCTTCACCAGCATAGCATAGCATAACAAAACACAACAAAACATAGCATAGCATAATAAAAACATAGCATAACAAAGCATAGTATAACAAAACATAGCATAGTATAACAAAACGCAACAAAACATAGCAGAACAAAACATAGCATAACATAACAAAACATAGCATAACATAATCTAAAACAAAGCATAACAAAACAAAACATTGCATAACAAAACATAGCAAAATACAAAAAAACATAACAAAACACAACAAAACAGCATACATAACAAAACATAGCATTGCAAAGCATAGCAAAACATAGCATAGCATAGCATAACAAAACACAACAAAACGTGTAGCATAGCATAACAAAACACAACATAGCATAGCATAACAAAACACAACATAGCATGGCATAACAAAACAAAGCTTAGAATAGGATAACAAAGCATAGCATAACAAAGCATAGCATAACAAAACATAGCATAGCAAAACATTGCATAGCATAATAAAACACAACAAAACATAGCATAGCATAACAAAACAGCATAGTATAACATAGCATAGCATAGAAAAGCATAGCATAGAAAAACATAGCATAACAAAACATAGCATAGCATAAAAAAACAGCATAGCATAACAAATCAAATCATAAGATAGTAAAGCATAGCATAGCATAACAGAACAAAACATAGGATAGCAAAACAAAACATAGCATAGCATACAGCATCACTCCGCACCTCCACAGCATCACTCAGGGGCAACACAACATCACTATGCGCTACCACAGCATCACTGAACGCCACAACATCACTCGTTCGTCATCACAACATCGCTCAGCGCCACCACAGCTTCAATCTGTGCAACCATTCAACAACACCTGGTTCAAATATGTTCTCTCAATGTTTCAAGCTTTATTACAAATGTAACAAAATGATGTTAATATTTCGCTTCTGTTCTTGGATTTTCATCACAATAAAAAACACTGAACATTCTCTTCACAAAAGTTATTTACAAAACTTTAAGCTATTGCCATTATAAATTACAATAACTTTTATTTAAGTATTAATTACGGAAAAAATTAAAAGCCAATGTTATTTGTAATATCAATACATGTAAATACAACACATATTGCATTACAAATGCTATAGGTGTCACATTGGCGAAAGTTATAACTATTGGCATTGTAAATGACAAAGCTATTCATTTCGCTATTTTCAAAAACAAAACATAAATAAAAAAATTGTCATTTACAATACTAATAGCTCAAACTTTCCTAATGCGAGACCTATTGCATTGCAAATGCTTGTTTCTTGAGCGGGAGTACCACTGCCTCTTTCCACGCTGATGGGACACTTCCTGATCCAAATGAAAGATTCAGCAGATGGCGTTTGTGGGGTTCCAGCGTATTAATACTTTCCCCAGTATTATCGCGGGCGCCGGGTCATTGGGGGAGCCTGATTTAATTTTAGACGCTATGCCAATAAGGATATCCTGCTGGGGTGTACTGAACGATACTAGTAACTCAGTTCCATCAGATTTTACAATGGCCTCTTCTGTCATGCCATCTGTTCTGGCCTCCACCGGAAAAGAGGAATACATTTTCCCAACTTTGTCCGCGAAGAATTGTGCCACCCGATCGCAAGATTCAACCGAGCCTTTCTGAGGTGCGGCGGAGCTGGACAGAGAGCAAACTTCCTTAAACACAGCAAACAATTCTTTAGCTGAATTATCCGCTCTCTCTATTCTATCTTTATAGTAGGAGGTCCGATATTTCCTAATCAGGGCATGGTAGCCCTTGAGCTTGACTTTGTAAGCCACCCTGTCCGCCACAGAGAAACCTTTCCTCCAGCGTCTCTTGAGGCGTTTACATGCCGCCTTTTCCTTAACAAGCTCGGGCCCAAACCATGGTGCAGATTTAGTTTGCCGCCAGGGTCTGTTTTTGGTCCAGGGGGCTGTGTGGTCCAGCGCTTGTAAGATGCGACTATCAAGCGCTCCGCATGCTGCCTCGATCTCTAGACCCACTGGGGGACCACCCTGTTCCAAAAGGTTATCTTATTTAACTCTAGAGAAGCCTGCCCATCTCCTGCGTCTAGTTACGTCATCTGTCTTATGTACTCTCCCACTCTCTGCCTCTATCTGGAAAGAAATCTTGTGGTGATCTGACCATACCACCGGCACTGGGGGATCAAAGGCCAACGACTCCCAATTGGAGAAGATAGGGTCCAATAAGTGGCCGTGACCATGGATGGGGAGTTCTGATTTGAGAGTCATTTGCATCGCTGCTAACTCATTACGGATCTCCAGAGCTTCTGTATTGGTAGGGTCATCAAAGTGAATATTTAAATCCCCCAAAAGTAGCAACCTCTCGTATTTTAGGGCTGGCTGTATCAAATAGTCTATCAGGCTTTCCGTAAATCTGGTCCCTGGACCCGGAGGCCTATAGACTACGAACCCTTTCAGGACCTGACTATCCAGGCCTATAATGGAGAAGAAGCCCGCTTCGCTCTCCTTGATGTCAGCCGACTCCAAAGTGCAGCATATTTCTGATTTAAAAATTATGGCTAGTCCGCCTCCCCTCCCCCGTGGGCCTGTCTATCCTGTTGATGTCATAGCCTGGTGGTAGTGCATTTATTATATCAGGTGCAGAGTCATCATTCAGCCATGTTTCCGTTAAGAACAGGGCATCCAGCTGTCCATCTATCAGTAAATCACGAACCTCCATTTTGTGCTTCCCTAAAGACCTACAGTTAATGAGGGACAGTCTCAACCTCTGTGCAACATTCATCGAGCTTAGCTGCTGAACCAAAGTAAAAGTAAATGGACAGTAATTACATCTTTTTTGATCGGAGGAAAGCGTTATACTGTGGAAACACTTATCTTTGTTTAGCACTATATTCCCTTATGGTTGGAAAACCGTCAGGGGGTCTGGCCCCTAGCCCCGTACGGCCGGGAAGGGGGCAGACGTGCTTGTCTTTGGCACGTCTTTGGCACGCCTACGGCGCATCCGCTGCGCGGTCGCGGAGGCATGGCTCCTTATTCTTAACCGCTCCCAACAAAGAGCGCTACCCTTCGTCCCCGGAAGTGCCTGGCTCTACCTGCCCCGCCCTCCGCGCAACGGTACTTGATACCGCGTCGGACCGGGGCGGTGAGGAAGGAACGCCGAGCTCAGGCAACGGGGTGAGTGCTGTCTGCCCCACAGTCCCTCTTAGCCCTACCTTTGTTTTTTATTTAAAAAATCCTCTAAGATTTGCTGCAACAGTATTTTAAAATTAATAAAAGATGCTGGCTGAGATACTTGCAGGTATTCACTGACTCGCCACAAACAGCTCAGGGGGGCACTGCCACCGCCCACCTTCGCCGTCCCGCGGCCGCCAAGTCCTGCTTCCTTTATTCTTAATCGCTCCCAACAACTAGAGCGCTACCCTTCGTCCCCCGGAAGTGCCTGGCTCTACCTGCCCCGCCCTCCGCGCAACGGTACTGGCTACCGCGTCGGACCAGGGCGGGGAGGAAGGAACGCCAAGCTCAGGCAACCAGGTGAGTGCTGTCTGCCCCACAGTCCCTCTTAGCCCTACCTTTGTTTTTTATTTAAAAAATCCGCTAAGATTTGCTGGAACAGTATTTTAAAATTAATAAAAGATGCTGGCTGAGATACTTGCAGGGATTCACTGCCCTGCCACAAACAGCTCAGGGGGCACTGCCACCGCCCACCTTCGCCGTGAATCCCTCGAAAGATGCGGAGGCGGAAAGAAGGTGGGCAAAGTGATGGTCTGCCCGATGTGGAAGGGCGTGACAACCTTTGGCAAGAAAGAAGGACGGGTCCTGAGAACCACCTTGTCCCGATGAACAGAAAGGAAAGGAGGTTTGGAAGAAAGAGCCTGGAGCTCACTCACTCTCCTGGCAGAGGTGATAGCTACCAGGAAAGCCTTCTTGAGAGTAAGAAGACGTAAGGGACAGTGATGAAGGGGCTCAAAGGGAGTGCACATCAGAAAAGTCAAGACAAGATTCAAGTCCCACTGAGGCATTATGAAAGGCACAGGTAGAAATGTATGTGTAAGGCCTTGAAGGAAACGGTTAACAACCGGGGACTTAAAAAGAGAAGGCTGATCTGGAAGCCGTAGAAAGGCAGAGATGGCCGAAAGATAACCTTTGATAGTGCCCAGAGCAGAGCCCTTCTGGGCCAAAGAGAGAAGGACTAGAAGAGAGATGAGCACCATTGATTTTGTCCTGGTGTCCAGTAGCTTTCGTAAATATGTTGGCAAGCTCGAGGTGGTGGCCAGTCCCGCTAGCGATCATAATCCCCTAATGTTGTCTTTGTTCTTGCCAGTACTAGAATCATCAAAGACTTGGGATCAGTCAATTAAGTACAGCAAGAATCAGGGTGTTAGTTTAAAATGGGGGAAGGTAGATACGATAAAATTGGATGATTATATTTCTGATAATTGTAAAACGGAAATGGAATCATGTCTACTCCCAGCACCTGACCCTCACAAGGTAATTGAGAGTTTTGAGAAACTATGTGGGCACGTAGCTAAGCACCTTAGGAAACCCAAGGGAAAGAGTGGCCAAAAGGCATTTAAATGGTTTGATTCCGTGTGTTCTACCACGCATAAATCCCTAAAATTAGCCCTGCACCTAAAACCAAGAAATAGAGAACTTGTAAAATCTAGCAGAAAGGCTTACAGGGAGGCTATTGTGAAAAGAAAGCAGGACTTGAAAAACATTGCTTGGGAAGACCTCGAAAAGGCTGCAGAACTAAAAGATAGTAGGCTTTTTTGGGAGGTCATAAACCGCCCCCTTTTTAAGAATGACAATAAAGAAACTATAGTTATGCAGGTCACCGCTGATCAGTGGGAACTACATTTTAGTAAGATTTTTAACCCTAATTCCATTTTAATAATGGAAAGATCTGATAGCACAGAGGATCTGGTGATACCATCCTCGGCTTTGACCCTCAGCTCTTCACTTACACTGATAGAGATTGAGGAAGCCTTAGGGAAGGGATTACCACTAAAAGCTCCAGGCCCAGATGCTGTCCCTTTGGACCTTTTTAAACATGATGTTAGTTTGTGGGCCCCCTTATTACTGAATGTATTTAAGGCTGTTGTGGTCGGTCGCATTCCTGGTTCTTGGAAGGAGGCAATTGTAGTGCCGATCTTCAAGAAGGGTGATAGGGGCGATCCATGTTGTTATCGTCCCATATCCCTAATAGATGCCTCATGTAAAATCTTGGGCAGGGTTATCCTAGCTAGACTAGAAAGCTGGGCAGATTCAACAGGTCTTATAGTTGATTCCCAATATGGATTTAGGCGAGGAAAGGGGACTGTCGAGCAGTGCCTGAATCTGGCACTAATCATAGGCAAGCACATGAAGGCAAAAAAGTCTGCAATACATCTTGCTTTCATGGACTTGTCAAGTGCTTTCGACACTGTTTGTAGACATAAGCTGTGGCAGATGATGGATGACATGGGCTTCGAGGAACCTCTGGTCACACTGCTTCGAAGACTACATGCAGCAACAACTGTAGCGATTAGATTTGGTCCTGGAGGCGAAATGACAAAATCAATTCCATCAACTGAGGGTGTGCATAAAGGATGCATCTTGGCGCCTTTTCTTTTTTTGGTATACACGAACGGGTTAGAAAAGTACTTATTAGACCAGGGTTGCGACTTTCCAAAAATTTATGGCAAAAGTATCCCCATGCTTTCCTATGCAGACGATACTGTCTTAATGACCCTAACTGGAAATAGGATGCAAGTATGTTTAGACGCCTTTAATACTTTCATGCTGGACCTTGATTTAAAGGTAAATTTCACCAAATCTTTTGTAATGAGCTGTGGTCCTAAAGGGTCAAACAACAGGAAGTTTATGGTAGATAATCGCACAATTGGAAAGGTGGATAAATTCAATTATCTAGGCAATTTGTTTAATAATAAACTAAGCTGGACTCCACTTATGAAGGTTCGAGCTCAGAGTGCGACCCGGGCAATAGAGGGCATCTTCCGTTTTTGTAGCAAATTAGGCCAAAAACATGTTACGCACCTCAAAACCCTCTATACATCTAAATGTTTATCGGTGGCCACCTACGGGGCAGGGGTTTGGGGGACTGAAACACCAACTGTGATACAGCTGGTGGAAAATAATTTTATAAAAAGGGTTTTTATCAGTCCCCAAAGGCTCCTCAAACATCTTTTGTCACAAAGAAATGGGAATGGTCAGTGTATCTGATACGATCCGTTTGTGCCCTTTATTGTTATGGGGCAAAATATGGCGATCTGAAGACTTGCAACTTACCAAAGATATCATCATGGATTGCATGGCTTTAGAAAATTCAAAACAGATCCCTTGGTTGTCCTATGTTTGCAATATGTTAAATAAGATTGGCTTGGGTTCCTATTATGACAACCCAGAAAAAATAGAGGGAAACCTAAAAACGGACATAAAGACAATGTATTGGAAATCACTGAATCCATTACCTTTGGATGATGTCAATGCTCATGCCAATGTTCATGCTCATGTTCGCAAGCCCCAACCTCAGTTCTATCTAACATTTACTCTAAATGTGCAATGGCGGTTTTTATTAACAAGGTTTAGATTAGATATTTTGCATTTTTTGCTTGCTTTCCCGAAACAAGGGGGTTGGTGTGAGAGGCTGCCCCCTTGCCCATGTAATAACAGGGTTAGCCAAAGCACCACACATGTGGTCCTTTTTTGCTCCTTATATCAAGAGCCAAGAATTCGGTTTATTAAACCAATTCTGAAGGGGCGGCAACCTTGTACTTATAAGGAAGGGTACGATTACTTGTTTTCATTATCCTCTGTTGAAACCTGCTGCGCCATGTTAAATTTCATTAGAGTTTCGCTAAAGATCCGGAAGGGCTATGGCTAGTACTAAAATGCATACAATGTGTACTGTCCAAAAATCTGTATATGTATCTACAATGGTCCTTCTATTATGCCTTTTATAAATTTGTGTAAATTGTGCATTTTTCTTTTATATGAGGTACGATGGCTTATATGTTTTGTACTTTCATGATCCATTTTATGAATCGAATAAAGTTTTTTGAAACGAAACGAATGAAGACTAGAAGAACCTCAGAAAGCGGGGCAGAAAGGGGATCCACAGTCTTAGCTGTGCGCCATGCCACAAATCTGTTCCACCTACAGGCGTACACTGTTTTGGTGGAGGGACGCCTGGCTGCTAGAATGGCATCACAGACTTCGGGAGGAAGATCGAATGGTGTCAACTGTCGCCGCTCAATCTCCATGCATGGAGGTGGAGGCTGGACAGATTCGGGTGGCGGACCGTCCCCTGCTGCTGCGATAGAAGATCCTCCCGAAGAGGCAGACGGATCGGGGGTCGATGCTCATACTGAGTAGCTCGGGATATCAAACTCTTCGAGCCCAGTCCGGAGCCACAAAATGACTTGGGCCCGGTCGCACCTGATCTTCAGCACTCTGGGTAGAAGTGGTATAGGGAGAAAGGCGTACAATAGACCGCAGCTCCACTCGCGACGAAAAGCGTCGCCGAGCGAGTGCCGCCTTGGAAATTCCAACTGGCAGAACCGATGACACTGCGAGTTCTCTTCAGTGGCGAATAGATCTAACCAAGGCTCTACACACTGCAGAAAGAGACCGTGTGCACGTCCGAGTTCAGACGCCATTCATGAACCACCATGCACCGGCGGCTGAGTTCGTCCGCCCTGGTGTTCAGAGAACCTGCCATGTGTTGAACCACCAAGGTAATGCCTTGATGTTCCAGCAATGTCCAGAGGCGCAGAGCTTCCTGACATAGGGTCCACGACCCCACCCCGCCCTATTTGTTGCACTACTCTTCCCCCGGACAGAGGGAAGGAATGCTTTCAGTGCAAGTCGGATCGCCCGCAGCTCCAGAAGGTTGATATGGAGCTGGGACTCCGCCAGAGACCAGAGGCCACTGATCTCCGCCTCTCCCATGTGGCCTCCCCATCCCAGGAGGACGCATCCGTCACCACTGTGTAATCCAGTTGGGGAAGGTAGAGGGATCTGCCACTGACCCAATTGCGATTCGTGAGCCACCACTGCAAATGTTGTGCAGCGCCCTCCGAGATCTGGACATGATCGGACAGGTTGCCCTGCTGCTGGGCCCACTGGAACTTCAGGTCTCACTGCAGAGCCCGCATATGCCACCTTGCATGTGCCATCAGCAGGATGCAGGAGGCCATCAGGCCCAGAAGCCGAAGGGTCATCCTGACTGAAACCTGGGATAGAGGCTGAAAGAGCATAATCATAGCCTGAATATCCCGTACTCGCTGCTCAGGAGGATAGACCCGAAAAAGTGTTGAATCCAGAACCGCTCCGATGAAGGGGAGCTTCTGAGAGGGACTCAGGTGCGACTTTAGCACATTGATGGAGAACCCCAGCAAGTGCAGGAGGTCGGCCATAGTCTGGAGGTGGGTGATGACTGCCTGGGGCGAGCCCGCCTTTAACAGCCAGTCATCGAGGTAGGGGAAGACTAACACCCACTGACCTGCGTAGATGAGCTGCGACCACCGCCATCACCTTCGTGAAGACCCGAGGGGCACTGGTAAGGCAGAAGGGGAGCACGGCGTACTGAAAATGCTCCTGGCCTACCGTGAACCGCAGGTAGCGCCGGCAGGACGGGATGTGGTAATAGGCGTCCTGCAAGTCCAACGCCACCATCCAGTCTCCAGGGTCCAGGGCAGCCAGGACCTGAGCCAGAGTGAGCATCTTTAACTTCTCCCGGAGGTCCAAGATGGGGCACAGGCCCCTCTTGTTCTTCTTGGGGTCAAGGAAGTAGTGGGAATAACAACCACACTCCACTTCCTGACCGGGAACGCTCTTGATGGCCCCCTTGGCCAAGAGGGCCATGACTTCCTGACGGAGAAGAGCCAAATGATCCCCCCACATGCGGTGGTACCTCCATAGGGGAAAACAGAAAGGGGAGCAAGTAACCGTGACAGATTATCTGCAGCACCCACTTGTCCGAGGTAATTGCGCGCCAGTGGTGGAGGTGGTGACGTACCCTGCCACCCCGTGGGGTGCTCCCTGAAGGTCGGATTAGTAAGGCTTAGAGGCAGAAGCAGCGGGGGTGGAGGTGGACTGACCCGCTCGCTGGTTACCAGACCCGCCCCTGCAGAAGCCACGGCCGCGGCCACGCTGGGGCTGGTTCTGCACAGGCTTAGTTGAGAAACGTGCTTGGGAGGCCTAACCCTGGCCACGAAAGGAACGTAACCCAGACGTGGCAGGGGCCTTCGTGGAAAGATCCAAAGACTTGGCTGTGGCGCGCGAGTCTTTAAAGCGCTCCAGGGCATTGTCCGCCTTGTCGCCAAAGAGACGGGAGCTATCAAAGGGCATATCCATGAGCAAGCTCTGGACATCGGGTGAGAACCCAGTGGAACGCAACCAGGCGTCACCTTCGTTGAAATTGCCCTGCCCAACGAATAAGCGGTGTCCAAACCACACCTGATGACAAACTTCGCAGCATCCTTGCCCTCCGCAATCGCTTGGGAAAGGACAGCCTAGACCTCCTCAGAGCACTGAGGCAGAACCTCTGCCACCAAATCCCACACTGCGTGGGAGTAACAGCCCAATAAGCAGGCGGTATTAACCAACCTCAACCCCAAACTGACCGAGGAGAACAACCTCTTGCCATATTGGTCCAGCCACTTATATGGCGGACCCGAGGGAAAGGCACTCTGCAACGTCGAGGCCTGAATGACCAGGATCGCCTAGCGACGTTCTTATCCACCGGAGCCCACGAGCCCGGCTGCAACGAAGTACTCAAGAGGACTTCGGTAAGGGCCTCATTGAACGGAAGCAGCGGCTCCGACGACGTAGACGCCGCCTGGAGCACCTCAGTAAGGAGGTTGGTCTTAAGGGCCACCGTAGGGAGGTCGAGATGGAGAGCCTCCGCGGCTTGCCGCAGTACCATTGTATAGGAAGCGCCTTCCTCTATAGTAGGCGACGGGGAGGAAAACCCCGGGTCAGAAGACACAGAATTCACCCGCATCTTGAAGGTCATCCACCCAATCCTGCTCGGAGTCACACTGCCGCGCAAGGGGGTCCTCGGAGCGTCCCAGTCCTCATTCGGCTCCGGGGTAGAAGGAGTCTGCCTCGGCGGCAGGGCCGGAGAGGGGGTCAGCGGTGCCGGAAGCGGCGCCAACCCGGAGCCGTATCCCAAAGTGGATCCCAGGCCGGAACAAAATGGTATGGGAACCGGGGTATGGGCGGAATAAATGGCACCCAGCAGTGCTGCACCTGGAGGTGCCGAAGCCAAGGGCGCGGGATCCAGTGGCTCCGGGGCTGGCGCCACAGGCAGTGCTGCCGGGCCAACAGGATCGGGACCACGGGGCCCACAGGAGTGCCAGCTGGAGCCCGAGGCCTAGACATGCGGTCCATGGCAGCAAGAAACTCTAGCACCTGTTCGGGAGACGCCGACGGACCTGGGTATAGCGGGTAGGCCGCGGGACTCCCAGGCTCTGGAGGAGTCCCCCACCTCCGCCTCCGGTGAGCAACGGGGGGTTGTCGGGGAGCGAACACGCTTCTTTGACTTCTTTTTATGGTGTTGCTTACCGGAATCTGAAGGTGAAGACTTAGAGTCCGAGGAGCGACGGCTCCGGTCCCGCGAATGGCCCCTAGACCCAGAGCGGCGGTGAGAGGAGTGCCGGACCTCCAGCAACTTCCGGCGCCGCTCCCATAATGCCTTCGGGACCATGGCATGGCAGTCCCGACAATCCCGGGAGTCATGGTCATGCTCCAGGCAGTAGAGGCAGACATCATGGGGGTCCGCCACCGACATATTACAGTGGCACGACCCACAAGTCTTAAAGCCGGGCATCCCTACGTGCACCAGGAGACAAGAAAAGGAGACAAAAAGTCTCAAAAAAGTGATAAAAAAATTACCAAGGTAACGTGCTCAATTTGGATCTGCGCTTTCGGCACGGAAAAAGCAAGAACCGACGTCAGCACGCATGGGTGGCGCATAAGTAGTCTCCGTGATGTCATCTTGGCGCCTACGACGCCAGTGACGGACGCGGAGCTGCAGGACGCAACCTACTGGCGCGTAGAGGTACTGCTATGCAGAAAAACTTTTCCGGATCCAGCCTGACGCCCGGGGTTATTCTAAGGTAAGGAATCTTTCACTAACGTGTCTCTTCCAGATGATAGAAGTCAGTTGTGTATCTAATATTTTCGCCAGGATTTTTGCTTCTGCATTTAGCAACTAAATGGGCTGGTATGAACTGCAGTCTTCCACCGGTTTGCCTTGTTTGTGAATTACCACTATCAAGGCCAATCTCTGGTCATAGGGCAGTGAGCCTTTCTGGCGGCTTTTCAAGGACCTATCTCTGAGAAAGGGTGTTATTCTAGACGCAGTTAGTTTAAAAAAAATTCTATTGGGAGGCTGCCTTCCTTGATTGTACACTCCGTATTGCCTACTGTACTTCGTCCTTGGTGAGGTCTCCCAGTCTTCGAGGGATGAAGTGGTCAGTGGGATGTCTGCTAGTAAGTCATGGGAGTCATCCGCTGTTGTTGTGATTGCGGGTGTGTATGGTTTGGTGAAATGGGTTGCAAAGGCCTATGTTATCTCCTGCGTATCTCTCAAGGTCTCTCCCTGACCTGTGTTCAAGGGCGGCACTCAACGGTGGGTCTGCTCACACTTTTCAAGCCAGGCCAACAGTTTACCTGCTTTGTCTCCCATTTAGTATATTCTATGTTGTGATGTCATGTGTTTAGCTGTGGCTGCCCCTGACACCAACTGCATGTAGTCTAATCTCTGGTTGTTTAGGGTGTGCCTAGCAGATTAGTTGTATGTCTCTATTATCCTCGCCTCCTCTTCTAATATCTCTTCCTCCAATGTTACTATCCTTGCCCTCTTTTCTCTCTTATATCCCACTATGAGTGAGAGCGCTTGGCCCTTGATTACTGTTTTGAATGCCTCTCAGAATGTTAGGGGCGATTCAACTGTTGCAACATTTTTTATTGAAGTATGTGTCTGTGTATTGTAGTAGCTCTTTTTTGACTTGTGGGATTTGCAAGTACCATGGATTGAGTGCGAGAGCTCTCCGTGTGGTAGGCGTGTCCAATGCAATCTTGGCGCGAACTGGGTAGTGGTCTGATATGCCTCACGCCATACATCTTGCCTCCATGAAGTAGTGGATATCATTTGTTAGTGTAAGTATGTAGTCTATGCATGACTGGCTGTTGTGGGCTCCTGAGTGGAATGTGTACTGGCGCACTTGAGGGTTGATGTGACGTCATATGTCCATTAGGTCAAGGGCCGAAAGAAAGTCTGCTTGTAGTGATCGCACATGTGGGTTCTGTCGGGGGGGGGGGGGGGGGGGGGGGGATAGATCGGTCCATCTGGTTGTGTATTGTCATGTTTTGTTCTCCTCACATCAGAAGGACTTCTGTTGGAAGGTCTAGAATGATTTTGCAGATATCAGCTTGGGTTGTTTTCTGCATCGCTGGGGGAATATATGCCGACAAACTAATTGGTTTCCCTTCTTATGTTCCGGTTGCTGCCGCGAATCTGCTCTGAGTATCTGTCCACATTCTCTCTATTATGAGGGGCCAGCTTTTGCGTATGATTATATCCGTCCCTCTGGAACCCGAAGTGAACCCTGCATGCGCGATTAGTTTATATCCCCATCTGTCCAGAGCTTTGCAGGTGTTGCCAACCAGGTGTGTTTCCTGCATCAATACTACTTCTGGTGCCTATCGTTTGAGGTATTGGAGCACTAACCCTCATTTAAGTTTGTCTCCCAGTTCATTTACATTCCGTGAGGATTTGTAGTGTGGCCCCTTTTTTGCTATCCGTCATATATGGTAGGGTATATTTGTGTGTCTATACGCTGGGTTTTACAGCTCCCTTCTGCTCTGTGCGAGTCCTGGTTTACTGGATTGGTTTCCTTAGGTGGTATGTGTGACTGAGTGCATGAGATTTCTCCTCCCGCTGCTGTGAAGACTGAACTGTAACTAAACTTTAAACCCCGCCCCCATGAAACGAACAATCCCGACCCCTCTCCCTGCTGGACGGTGTGCAAACTTTCCGCCCCCCCCATCCCCACATTGCAGAGTGCCTATTGCCCTCCCTTCTAAGAGGGTAAAACGCGGGCCAGTTCCCACCCTGAATCCCATATACAAACATTAGTGAAACATGCAAATTGTCTGATAGTGAACAGATCGCCTGGTCTCAGTGCTGGGTATCTCTCGCTTCTGGTGTCTAGAGTGTGGAGCTGTCCATTTTGTCCCACTCATGGTCAGTACAGTGCACAGGGATAGATTCATTGTCATTGTCCCACTCAGATCTCGTCTAGTGGCTTGCGTTACTCATGTTTCCACCTCTCGTTACGCCCTGTTGCTTTTCCTCAGTGCTCATTTAGGTTCTTGTCTGGCTCATCCTCTGCCGAGCTCTTGTCTCTAATATTGGCTGGAGCCTGCTTTTTTCGGTGCCACCTGTTCTGTGTTTGTTTCCCAGTTGGTGCCTTCCGCTTCTACTCAGTTTGGCCAGAATTAACATGGCATATTTAAGTTCTTTTTCTCTTAAGGCCAGTTTGACTTCCAGAAAACTGCATCGTAGTCTATGTACTTTTAGTTTGAAGTCAGGGAAGAACGTTATGATGCTGTTTTCATAACTGACGGACAGAGCACTGTGAGCTGTTTGTATAATAACGGCTCTATCACAGAAGTTCAATACTGGTGCCAGAATAGGCCTTGGGGGGGCGTGGTTTTGGCCTCCCATCTCGTAGCCTATGGGCTCTTTCAATGTAAAAAATAGTTTGAGAGGCCTTGTGGTTGTAGGTGTTTCATAATTAGATCTACAAATAGGTCTGCCGCTGGTCCCTCCGCTCTTTCTGGCACTCCAAGGTGCCGTGCCCTGCCTTCGTAATCATGAGTTGGATTTCCAATAACTCACTTTTGGTTTGGAAGTCACTGACTTGTTGTTTTAATTGCGCGGTATCACTGGTTAGAGAATGGATTGTATTCTCTGCTTCCATGATTCTGGTTTCCATTTTGCGTATATCAGCTCTGACCAGGGAGACTTCCGTCGAGACAGAGTCCAATCTAGTCTCCAATGAAGTATGCACACTGTTTATGGCAGTCATAATATCTTGGAGGTAAGGTCTCTGCGTTCTATAGGCGATTGGGCCTGTGCTTGGGCTGCGTCCGTCGCTGATTTTTTTAGTTTCTGCCATGCAAATTTGACTAGTTTTGTTTGTAGTGAGGCCTGGCCACTTATTCCTCCCATAACAGTACCAGAACAGGAGTTACCCTGAATGTTCCACTTATTCCTCCCGTCATTTCTGGGCTTAGTAAGCCACGTGGATTCTGTGAGAGGCCTGGATTTGGTCGGGTAGTCCCCACCGCCTGCTCTAGGGTGATGAGCCCTGCCCAGCTTGTCGGGTTTCCCCAGGTGTGACTCCCTCCTGCTGATTTCGGTGGGTTAGTCGACAATTGGGCACAACCCTTTTGTACCGGGGGTAACCTCGGGTGCTGGATTTTGCCTTCCTATCTTTTTGTGTCTTATGGTGTGGTCCAACACCGACTCCCCACTCCACCCACTGGAGTTAGTACTTCTCTGCTATTTGCAGCTGGGGATAGCCTAAGTCAGGTCTGTAGGGCCGCCACACCCCACTATTTCTGTATCAGTGTATGCTGGGTCCGATGTTGCCCCCCTCCTCGTAGGCTTAAAGAACAAGTTAATTACATTTGGTAACAATATATCTGTAGGAGACATATATTAGTTATAGATTCCTTACCTTAGAACTACCCCCAGGCGTCAAACTGGATCTGGAGACTTTTTTCCTTAGCAGTACCCCTGCGTGTCGGTAGGTGGTGTCAGTCGACTCTGCGTTCGGCGCTGGCGCCGTGATCGTTGGGATGCCGCTGTATCTACTTAGACGCCGTCCCTGCATGTTGACGTCAGTTCTTTACACAACATTCCACAACAGAAGCGCAGGGCCATGCAAGACACTGACCACTGGTGCACAAAACTAGGACCCTGAAAGGGAGTCCCTAACTCTAGAAGTCAGTTCGCAGAACGGGGAGGATGGGTGGGGCGGTAAGGAATCTATAACTAATATATGTCTGCAGAGCACGCATATGCCACCTGGCATTATCGACCAGCAGGATGCAGGAGGCCATGAGGCCCAGCAGCCTCAGGGTCATTCTGACTGAAACCCGGGATAACCGCTGAAACTGCGCTGAGTCTGGAACCGCTCCGATGAAGAGGAGCTTCTGAGAGGGACACAGGTGCGACTTCGGCACATTGATGGAGAACCCCAGCAGGTGCAGGAGGTCGGCCATAGACTGGAGGTGGCGGACGACTGTCTGGGGCGAGCCCGCCTTCAACAACCAGTCGTCAAGGTAGGGGAAGACTGAAAACCCTAACCTGCGCAGATGAGCTGCGACCACCGCCATCGCTTTCGTGAACACCCGTGGGGTGCTGGTAAGGCCGAAGGGGAGCACGGTAAACTGAAAGTGCTCGTGGCCTACCTTGAACCGCAGGTAACGCCGGTGGGCCTGCAGGACGGGGATGTGAAAATAAGCTTCCTGCAAGTCCAACGCTACCATCCAGTCTCCAGGATCGAGGGCAGCCAGGACCTGAGCCAGAGTCAGCCTTTTGAATTTCTCCTTCCGGAGGAAGCGATTGACGTCCCGGAGGTCCAAGATGGGGCGCAGGCCCCCCTTGTCCTTCTTGGGAACCAGAAAATAGTGGGAATGACAACCACTCCCTACTTCCTGCCCGGGAATGCACTCGATGGCCCCCTTGGCCAAGAGGGCCGTGACTTCCTGTTGGAGAAGAACCAAATAATCCCCAGACATACGGTGGCACCAAGGTGGCATGGCTGGAGGGGAGGCCTGAAAGGGAAGGGAGCAACCCTTGCGGATTATCTGCAGCACCCACTTGTCTGATGTATTATCGCGCCAGTGGGGGCGGTGGTGGCAGATCCTGCCACCCATCGGCGTGGGGTCGTAGGAAAGGCACTCTGCGATGTCGAGGCCTGGATGATCAGACTCTCAGGTGTGGGATGAGTGGTCAGAAAGGAGTATTAGCAATGCGCTGGCGTCTGGCGACATTCTTATCCACAGGGGCCCCCGTGGCCGGCCGCGACCAAGTGCCCAAGAGGACTTTGGTAAGGGCGTCATTGAAGGGAAGCAACGGCTCTGACGAAGTAGACGCCGTCTGGAGCACCTCGGTGAGGAGGTTAGTTTTGAGTGCCACTGTGGGGAGGTCGAGGTTAAGGGCCTCAGCAGCCTGACGGAGCACCATCGTGTAGGAAGCACCTTCCACCATCATAGGCGGGGGAGAGGCAAACCCCGGGTCAGAAGAGACGTCGAGGTCGCCTGCATCCTCCAGGTCGTCCACCCAATCCTACTCGGAGTCAAACTGCCGGGCAAGAGGGTCCTCAGACCCCTCCCAGTCCTCCTCCGCCTCCGGTGCAGGATGGGCTGGTCGAGGCAGCAGAAGAGGAGCCGGAGAAGGGACAAATGGCGTTGGAAACGACGCTGATAACGGCGCCGTCCGGATCCAGCCTGGGCCGCCTCCCAATGCGGGTCCCAGGTAGGAACGAAATGGTCCTGGAACCGGGAAAAGAGTGGAATGACTTCGGTCCCACGAACAGTCCCGGGAACTGCCCCTAGACCCGGAGCGGCTGTGTGACAAATACCGGACCTCCAGCACCGCTCTTTCAAGGCCTTCGGGGCCATGGCTTGGCAGGCCCTGGAGTCGTGATCAGTCTCCAGGCAGTAGAGGCAAACATCGTGGGGGTCCGCCACATTACGGCGGCAGGCCCGCAGGACTTAAATCCAGGCATCCCTACGTGCACCAGGAGAAACAAGGGGTGATAAAAAAAAGTCTCAAAAAGCAGTTAAAAAGTGACTTAGATATGTGCTCTCCCCGGATCTGCGCTTGCTGGCGCAGAAAAAGAAAGAAATGACGTCACATGGGTGGGTGGTGCATAAGTAGTCTCCATGACATCACCTCGGCGCATACGACGCCAGCGACGGACGCGGAGCCGCAGGACGCCACCTACTGACGAGGGTCTCAGGGGTACTGCTAGCAAAAACTTTCCGAATCAGGTCCGACGCCTGGGGATATTCTAAGGTAAGGAATCTATCACTAACGTGACTCTTTCAGATAATACTCCTGGAAAGACCTAGAACAGCAGGTAACATCTGTGAGACTGCAGGGTAGGCACATGAAGGAAAATGCTACTTACCAGTATGCATCTGTTCTTGGCATGTAGAGCTGCAGATTCGTACACGATGCATTAGATCGCCACCTGGTGTTGGGCTCGGATGATTGCAGGTTGTTGTCTTCTTGGAGAAGTCTTTGTAGTCGCGATATAGGTGACTCCTCCCTTGGACAATACTGCGCATGGGGATCGGCTCCATCCGTAGATTGTTTTTCGCCATGATGGGAAATGATGGAGTTAGTATAAGTGAAGAGAAAAAAGGGATGTCCATGCGTGTGCATCTAAGTAAGATGAGAAATGGAATGGATACAAGTCCGGGGAGGCGAGAGGGCGTGTACGAATCTGCAGCTCTACATGCCAAGAACAGATGCATACTGGTAAGTAGCATTTTCCGTTCGAGGCATATGAGCTGCAGATCGTACACTATGCATTGATTGTGAAGCAGTGTCTCCCCTAGCGGTGGTCGCTTGTATCCATTGCAGTAGTCTGAAATAGTGTTCTAAGGACAGCCTGGCCTACTGCAGCTTGCTGCTTGGCTTGCACATCAACGCAATAGTGTTTAGTGAAGGTGTGTGCTGTAGACCATGTTGCTGCCTTGCATGTGTCCTCTAATGGTATATTTCCTAAGAAAGCCATAGAGGCTCCTAGTTTGCAAATGGAGTGTGCTCTAGGAGGAACTGTTAGTGTATGTTTAGCTTTTTGATAGCATTATTGTATACACTTTACAATCCACCTGGCAATCCCACCTTTAGAAAAATAGGGTTGCCTTTGTGCGGAGGAGAGAAAGATACAAACAATTGTTTTGTCTTTCTAAAGGATTTAGTTCTATCTATGTAGTATAGCAGAGCTCTTTTAACATCTAATGTGTGTAAGGCTCTTTCTGCTACAGAGTCTGGGTTTTGGAAAAACACAGGTAACTCTACAGATTGGTTTAGGTGAAAAGGTGGCATAACACGCTCTAGTAGTGGGTCTCCTAGCCTCTTTAAAGATATTCATACAGTCTGGTGGCAGGTTAAGATAACCAAACTCTAAGACTTCAGGAGCCAGATCGCCAAATTCAGTTGGTTTGGGTCTGGGTGTCTGATTTCTCCATGGTTCTGTGTTAACAGCGAGGGTGTGAGCTTTAACTTTTGATGTGGAACCAGAGAGAGATCTAGTAGTGTGGTGAACCACGGTTGGCGTGCCCATGTGGGAGCTACTAGTATGAGCTTGAGAGACTGTTGTTTGAGCTTGCGCAACACTAGTGGAATGAGGGGAAGAGGCGGAAAAGCGTATGCAAATCTGCCTGACCAGTTCATCCATAGTGCATTGCCCTCGGACTGTGGGTGTGGGAACCTGGCGGCGAAGGTTGGGCATTTTGCATTTTCGTGGGTGGCAAACAGGTCTATGTGTGGATGCCCCCACCATTGGAAGAATGGCTGAAGAACTTGTGGATGTAGTTCCCATTCGTGAATCTGTTGTGACTGCTGACTTAACATATCCGCTATCTGATTGTGAACTCCTGGAAGGTGTTCCGCTAACAGATATATGTTTTGAGGAATGGCCCATCTCCAAATGTTCTGTGCGAGCTGGGACAGTTGCAGAGAGTGTGTCCCCCCCCCTGCGTTTGTATATAGTACATTGCTGTGATATTGTCCGTCCGGATTAAGACAGCTTTGTTCTGTACTTGAAGTTGAAAAGTTTTGAGTGCTTAGAATATCGCTAGCAGCTCCAGATGGTTGATATGGAACAGTTTTTGTTGGTTGTTCCATTGACCTTGAGTAGTATGGTGTAAGAGATGGGCTCCCCATCCTGAGAAGGATGCGTCTGTTATGAGCACTATTTGTGGAACAGGCTCGAGGAACGGCCGTCCTCTTGTCAAGTTTTTGGTGTTCCACCATTGCAGAGAGCGATGCGTACGGCTGTCTACCAACACCAGGTCTGTGAGCTGACCTTGAGTTGATTCCACTGTTGTGCCAGACATTCTAGTAATGGACGCATTTACAGTCTTGCATGTGGCACAATGAATATGCAAGATGCCATCATGCCTATTAATCTCATGGACACCCTTGCTTGGAGTTGAAAAGTGGAGACTAAGGCTTGAATGCTCTGTATTCTGGCTGGACTGGGATACGCTAGAGCTGTAGATGTGTTTATGGTAGCTCCTAGATACTGATGCACGTGCGAAGGCTCTAGGTGCGACTTTGTGTAGTTGATCGTGAACCCTAAGTTGTGCAACAGCTGAATTGTCTGCTGTGTGTGTTGTACACATTGGTGGAATGATTTGGCTTTTATGAGCCAGTCGTCCAGATAAGGGAAGACATGTATCGGTTGTCTTCTGAGATGTGCTGCTACTACTGCTAAGCACTTTGTAAACCCCCGTGGTGCTGTTGTGACACCAAACGGAAGGACTTTGAACTGATAGTGTTGTCCTTGTATTACAAACCGTAGGTACTTCCTGTGAGCAGGATGTATTGGAATGTGAAAATAGGCGTCCTTCAGGTCTAGCGTTGAAAGGAAATCGCCTTGTTGCAGTAGTGGGAGCACTTTTTGCTGAGTGATTATATTAAAATGATCTGATTGTATGTAATAGTTGAGGGGCCTGAGGTCCAGAATTGGTCTTAGTGTCCCGTCTTTTTTGGGAATTAGAAAATACAGCGAGTAAACCCCTGTTCCTTGTTCCTCTAATGGGACTAGTTGAATAGCATCCTTTTGTAGAAGTGCTAGAACTTCTTGTTGAAGCAGAGTCAGGTGATCTGTAGACATAGGACGCTGCCTGGGTGGTATGTTTGGGGGGGTTGCTGTAAGTTCTAGGCAGTAGCCATGTTGGATAATCTGTCTCACCCACCTGTCTGTTGTGATGGAGTTCCAGACAGGCAGGAACTGTGTTAATCTGCCCCCCACAGGAGTGGAATGCTGTTGGGGGAGCAGAGGGAAGTCACTGTTTAGTTGTGAAAGAGGAGCGATTGTTGTTGTTACCACGGCCTCTTCCCTTGCTAATATTGCCTCTGTATCCTCCTCTAAAATACCCTTTGTTGGAGGATGTTTGTGTTTGCGTCTTGAAAGATGCTGTGGTATCTGCTCCAGTTTGTTTGGAGCCTCCTCTATAAAAGGAGCGACGAAAAGAACCTCTAGTCAGTGTGGACTGTAGAGCTCCCATAGACTTTGCAGTGTCTGTGTTTTTTTTCATTTTCTCCAGTGTAGTGTCTACTTCTGGGCCAAATAATTGGTTTTGATCAAAAGGCTGGTTTAAAATTGTGGTTTGCACCTCTTGTTTGAACACTGAAATGCGCAACCACGCATGCCTTCTGAGTATGACACTAGTATTTACGGCTCTATCTGCTGTGTCTGCGACATCTAGTGCACATTTTATTGAAGCATTTTCAATTATTTGCCCGCTTGATTGAGCTCTGTTGCCTGATCTTTATATTGATCTGTTGTAGTAGTGTCTCTAATTGGTCGTAATGAGCTCTGTCATAACGTGAGAGAAGGGCTTGTGTGTTTGCTATGCGCCATATATTTGTAGCTTGTGCAGCTATTCTTTTACCTGACGCATCAATAACTTTGGATTCTTTGTCAGGTGGGGGCGTTTCAACAGAAGTTTGTGAATACGCCCTTTTTCTTGCATTGGACACTACTAAAGAGTCTAGTGGAGGATGTCCTTTAATATAGGTTGGGTCAGAGGGTGCAGGCCTATATTTCTTTTCTATTCTTGGATTTAGTACCCTAGTGCGTAGAGGATCTTTGAATATCTCTGGAGCATGTTTAATGACTCCTTTGATCATGGGAAGAATTTGAGTAGATCTGTGTGATGACTCAAATGTATCTAACAGAAAATCTTCCTCGGTGTCATCAGAGTGCATTGTGACATTGTGGTAGAGAGCAGCTTTGTGTAAGAGGTGATTAAAACCAATGCTGTCTTCTGGAGGAGAAGGTTCTGACGGGTATAACTGTGGATCAGGGACGTCAGGCACATTATGTGGTGGAAAAGTATAGATATCCTCATCTAAAGGATATGTATTTGGGTCTGCATGTGGATCTTTTCCACCACCTATGTCATATTCCTCATCAGTTTGTGGTGAATGTGATGATGCAGGAGAGGGGACAGGAGAGATTTGAGGTGATATGTAAGGAGGGAGAGGAAGGAGATACAGGAGATGGAGGGTGCATAGGAGAAGTTGCACAGTCCTTCCTTTTAGCAAGCACCACAGGTGGAGGTGGTGTTTCTGCTGGTCTCTTTTTATGAGGTATAGCACCAACATGTCCAGTCTAGGGGTTTATGTTGATCTTTTTTTGTTTAGGATCTGGTTTAAACAGTTCTTCTTCCTCTACAACCTTCTTCGGCGTCGACTTTTTCGGTTCCGACAGAGTTTGTTTTGAGCGTTTTGCCTTGGGAGGTGTTACAGCGTCCTGTGGCAAAGTTCTCGGTGCCGAATGTGTTGTTTTCGGCTTTGCAGGCGTGTCCGAGGACTTAGGAACCTCGGAATCAGGCCTTGTGGGTTGTGGCACTGAAGCGGGAGTCTTCGGAGTGGAAGCTGGTTTCGTCGACTTTGTGGCGTCGGACGCTGGCTTTCCGTCTCTAGTTTCCAAAGTCGACGGCTTCGGAGTCGGAGCTTCTTTCGGTGCCTGTACCTCTTTAGGCTTTGGTGTCGAAGGATCTTTCGCTTTCGGTGCCACTGATCTTTCGCTTTCGGTGCCGAAGGGTCTTTTGGCCTCGTTGCCGAAGGCTCTTTGGGCTTCGGTGCGTATGGAGGTGGTGGAATCGGCACGTGTGGTTTGCTCGGTGCCGAAGCACCTAAAGGCGTAGTTGTTTTCCTCGGAGCCGAGCTCGAAGGCTGGGATTTAGGAGGACGTACTTGGTCTCGACTGGGCCCTTTGGGCGGAGTGCTGACCTTTGCCTTTGGCTTGGGCAGTGTATGTGGTGCAGGGGCAGGGGCACTCACGGGTTGACGTGATGGAATCGAGTCGTCTGAGTCTTCTGCCCCTGATATGATCTGGAGATCAGGCGAATCCTCTTCTGGAACGAGCGGAACCTCGTCATCGAAGATATCCTCCGGTGCTGGGGCTGATCTCCTCATCTCGTGTCGACGGGCCCTCCAATCCCGGATGGTCTTTTTCGATCGGAAGGATGCACAAGCTGTGCAGGTCGACTCGAAGTGATCTGGCGATATACAGAGTTTGCAGACCTCGTGATGATCGCTATGTGGAAATTTTGCTCGACATACCGGGCATCTTTTGAACTGAGTTCTTTCCATGTGGTGTAGGCCGCACGGCGTAGATAGGCCCAGCGGCCCACGTCGATGAACCGGAATAGAGTCGGTGGCGTTGAAAGTTGTAAATTCGATGTCGATATTAGTTGTAGGACGTTTTTGTGCTTCAAAGTTGCTGAAAAAGTTTTTCTAGCCGGAGCGGAGAAACTTTCATCCGAACCCAGTGGCGGAAAAAACCAATCTGAGGATGGAGCCGATGCCCATGCGCAGTATTGTCCAAGGGAGGAGTCACCTATATCGCGACTACAAAGACTTCTCCAAGAAGACAACAACCTGCAATCATCCGAGCCCAACACCAGGTGGCGATCTAATGCATAGTGTACGATCTGCAGCTCATATGCCTCGAACAGTATGTGTCCTGCAGATCCAAGGCAACCATCCAGCAGGCCGGATCCAGGGCAGACAGAACATGGGCCAGTGTGAGCATTTTGAGTTTGTCCTTCCCTAGAAAGTCGTTGAGCGGTTGATGGTTTAAAACAGGCCAAAGGCCTGTGTCTTTCTTCAGCACAAGGAAATGGCATTCCTATTTCCAAAGCAGGTGCTCTCTTGATGGACGTTTGGCCAGTAGGGTCTGCAACTCTTGCAGCAAGGTGGATCAGTGCTCCTCTGAAAACTGCTCTAAGGTAGGAGGAAGCTGTGGTTGATCAGAAATAAATGGGAGAATGTTACCCTGCTGGATAATCTGGCAGATGTGACGGACTGCTACCCAAGGGAGAAATGTATGATCCTGCCTCCAACACGGTGGTTGTGTACTGCTATGGGTAAAGTAAAGTGGGTTGGGGGTTCATGCCACAGGGTTGGTGGACTGGGAGGAGCAGTATCAGTGGTGACATGAGCAAAATCTGCTTGATGTAAAAGTTACTTACCTTCGGTAAGGATGCATCTGGTAGAGACGATTCTAGTCGCAGATTCCTTCACGTAGAATTATCCCCAGGCGTGAGACTGGATCCGGAAAACCTTTTGCCACAGCATCCCTGCGCGCCGGGGGCAGGACTACATCATGCGACTCCGCCCAGGAGTCAACCGCGCACGTGACGTCAGCGAGGTCACATAAGACCCGCCCCCAGCGCACCTACGTCAGTTTTCTTCTGAGAACTTTTCCACACCACAACGCGGAACCACCAGATAAAAAAACTGTGGAAGCATGGGAAGTGTACGAAAAGCAGAAAATTTGGGAAGAAACGGTGACTTACACCACCATCACAGTAGTGTCACACCGCAGAACTCAAGGCAGGGAAAGAAGAAGAAGCAGAGCCCTGCGCCACCACCCTGTCAGCACACAGACAACCTCCCACCTCTGTGCCCTGGAGGCAAGGAACATGCATAAGGACATGGTACACGTAGGAAACCCACCACCCCCAACCTGAGCAAGGAAGAGGACTAGTCCCAACACAGACAGGGACACAAACATCCAAGCCATCCCAAAGTAAAGGGCAAAAACCCACAAGGGACAAGGGCAGAACATGGCCAGATGACCCTTAATCAGAGGATAGCAATGGAAAAAAGGGAGGGACGACAGGGATAGAAAGCAATCCCCCCCAAACCTGGAGTAGCCAGAGCAGCAGGGCACCTGAACCCCATCCTCCAAAGAACCAAGGAGGAATAAACCGCCCCCAGACGGAGCCACCCATTAAGAGCAAAGAAGGCACTCACAGGAGACACAGCCCCCACCGGGAGGCGAGTACCGAAGACCAACCCAATGGTCCTTGCAGAATAGGGGAGGAATGGCGGGCCGTGAAGGAATCTGCGGCTAGAATTGTCTCTACTAGATACATCGTTACCGAAGGTAAGTAACTCGTACATCTGATAGAGACTACTAGCCGCAGATTCCTTCAAGTAGAATAGATACCCTAGCAATACCTCATGGGAAGTATTTCTAATAAGAAATGTGTCCACCTTTTGTATTGTGCAATGATGCTCTGGAACTCCTTAGATTAACAGATGCAGAATATGCACATTCATCAGAAGACATGATGTTTCACTGTCCAGCCCTATGGACTGCAGGCATAACTACTATGCGTCACCTACTGATAAAAGTGACCTACAGGATCAGAGCCTCCTGGAAACGGTGAACTTCAGCCAAAGCCAATGCCCTTGAATAAGCATGGGGGTGACAATGGGCAAGAGAAAACTCCTAGCCGAAAAGGTAACAAGTGTCTGAATGGGAAATATGAAAAGTAGGAGCCTGCACGAGCTATGCTGGAAACATGCCCATTTACTAAGCTGGAAAAGAGGGACTAAACTAAGGGTGAGCAGGAATATGTTTTAGTTCTTTTGTAATGAGGCATGTGCCCAGGTTTACAAAAAGCTATACTTTATGCAGTGCATCAATGGTCTACTCTATTCCCTTACCAGACGAGCATCCTACACATCTGGAAGAGTGGAGCTTAACGAAGGAGGATCAGTGGCCTTGATTTATCTGCGTTGAAGTGGATGTTACATTTCTTTGGCTTTGTGCATTACAGACGGTGCACTTGGTTCTCAGGGCTGTGGGTGCTCTAGATAGGATTTAGATTTTTAGATGCTGGGAGCAAATATCTAGAAGATGCAGATGGCATCAAAGCAAGAAGTGGGCGGTCGATCAGACTGATTGGAATGGACAACATCCTTCCTGGGTCTATACAGCTTCCTCAAAAAGGCTGATTCCTCGCAAGGCACAAGTGAAATTCAAGCTGAGCTTTAAAACACTCACATCATCCTATAAACTTGGAACATTGCATAGAAGTAGTGAGGCATCTTGCCCAACACTTGTTAGGAGGCATTTGTTTTAAATACATTCATTTTTCCACAGTTGAGGAATATGGACTGCAGCACATCAGTGAAGGACGCTTCTCAAGTATTTACCTTATTGACCTGTGACAGTGGTGTTCTTATGGCTCCTGCTGGTATACGTCCCCTGTTGCTCTCTTCAAACATGCGGCCCGGTGATCGTTCCCTCCGGGTACTCAGCAGCCTGCCTGGCGATTTCTCTCTCTCTAGTGGCCTTCCTGGAGACTTGTCTCTGCGTAGGTCTGTCCTGCCTTCCCGATACCGGTGTGGTGTGCTTGGTTCCCTTTGAAGGCCTTGTACTTCAGTGGGCACTGGACTTGCTGCTACCCGCTTGGTGATGTGATCGTTGTATGAAGGCGGACCTCTCTTATTGGGACTACTGTATATAATAAAACAATTAACCAAAAAAACATCTAAAGATTAGACATTGCAATAAATCCCTCATAATACATTAAACATCACTATGGAACAGGATTTGAGTGTTATATTTGATGGCCCAATGTAGTTATATATGGCAAGGCTTACGTATGATACCAATGGATGTTACATGCAAGACAGGTCTGACTATGCAGACATGCCTACATTTAATACCAAAGAATGTGTGTAATAAACACTGGACCTTGCAAAGCAGACTGTTTGGTGATGCTAAATGTGTGCTCGATGCCATATTTTTTGTCAAGTAAGTCCATGTTTTGTGACCCCATTCAAATTAACAATGTAGAAAAGCAAAACTTTACACTTCTTTAGTGCACATGTAACTGCAAGGGGAATAACCTTGAGGAGATCACTCTTCGAAGTTAGAAGGGACAGGTAGCATTAGCTACCATGCTTCTGTAAAGGGGTGTTGTTTTGTATCAAAGCAAGAGTCAAGCATCATTGACCCCCCTCCTCGCTCCATAAGACATCATTGGTAATAATGTTGTATAAGACACCTGTGCAGGGATAGACACATGGACTCCCGCCTTCGGAGAAATGCTGAAGGACAGAACTGCAGACTTGATGACAGCATATTGTAAACATAGAAACTGCATGTGGCTTGACATAATAAACGAATGCAACTGTCCATGTTAGATGGCAGTCTATATTCAAACATATGATGTAGCGAACATGCTATTCGTAATGGGTGTGTCATAAAATAGGACTGTGGTTTACTGAAACATTTGCTCTTATTTACATATTACCTGCTGCGTTGTTTATAATAATTAAAATTATTCCGATACACTATTTGCAGATGAATAATGCTTAATGGATAATCATATCAGTAAAATACCACTTGTACTGGGTGTGTACGGATTTTGGAGTACAAGAGCTGGGCCCTGCTTAATCATCTGCAGAAAAGTGATTCTCTGACAGGTTTGTCTGATTTTCAACATCACCTGTGAAACAGACCATACCTCGCTAGAGAGGAGGTGAAACACACCTGCACGTTCCTCTTTTCTCTGCAAAGCACACACTTCCTTTTGGGGCTAAAGGGATCTACCAGGTGTGAACTCAATAATATTGGGGTGAACACAAAATGATTGATTCAAAACTAGGGCAGCCTTGATGCATTCCAGGGCTGACTCCACCTTGTTGCTGAAAAGACGGGACCCATCAAACAGAATATCCGTAAGGACAGATTGGCCATCACCTGAGTATAGCCCTTGGATCATACCAAGGTATGCCTTCTTAGGGCAACAGAGGACCCCATCAGCAAATCTGCAGTGTCTAGGGCCTCTAGTATCAAGGCCTCCCAACTACTTTGCCAAAGTTGTCTTTGAGATTGTAAGACAGACTGAGAACCGCTGCGCCTGCCATCTCTCAGAGTGCGTAGGTATGTTTGGGGAGAAGGCATTTGGCGTTCTTCAACCTCCATGAAAACCCCACAGCTGCGAATACTTTTTAGCCCATAGCCTCCAGCTTCTTTGATTTTCGGAGGTGAAGTGGGAAATGCTCCAGTTTCTGTTTTATGTGTGATGAGGTTTGCACTACCAGGCGATGAGTAGAAAATCCCAGACGCTGATCTGTAATGTACATCTATAAGCCTGCTGACCACCGGGCGGGTTTCTGCTTGCTCCACACTACTTTTATGGGCTCCACTAGCATGGGAGAAGTGACTTGGAGGCCATGGAAATGAGTTGAAATATAGCAGTCAAGATATTTGACTTGGGAAGTGGCGATTTCTGCATCTCAGCTACCTTTCTCAGAACTACCATGAATAAGGCACCTCTGGGGTCTGGCCCCGAAGGACCCTTGTGGTCCTTTTCGAAAGATGTGTCAAATCTGCTGGCACTTTCTAGTGCCAAGTAGTATACAGTGCCTGAGTCACCAGGAGAGAGCAAGTGTGCCACCTCGCTACTATCGTCATCATGTGGTATCACTTAGGGCTCAGATTGGATCAAAATGTGACCCAAACAGATCCTCTATTGTCTGCCACAACTCAAGCCGTCGTGCAGGCCCAGAGTGATGCCCTACTTGTACCTGATTCTTTTACAAGATGCTTTGTCTCCCTTCTGGACTTCAAGAGTCGGCTAGGAAAGGGCTTGGGTGATGGGTTGGGATCACTGCCAACAGAGCTGGAGCTTCAGACAGCAACAGAACAAGAACCACCAGCAGAGTACTGGTTGCCAGAGCACTGCTCACACCACAGAGGCATCTTGTAGTTGGCATTAAAGTGACTGGCACAAAGGGAAATCCCACTGGTAGTACCACAGACAGGGGCCTAAATTGCTCCATGGGTCCCGCAGGAGTGCCAGAGGGCAACACAGCATTTCTAAATAGCACCATCACAGCAAGTAGGAACTGTGTTGGGAATTCTGGGTAAGCTGGGAAGAGCAGATACTTCAGAGCCTGGAATGATGGCTGGAATGAATCTTACAAGAGGGTGGGGACATGACCTGGACTAGGTCCTGTTCTAGGGGACAAGTGTGATGTTAACCATCTCAGAGGAGGAAACAGTGGAAGTGCAGAATGCCAAGTGGGTACTGCCACTCAAGCGTGACCTGTGCTTAGAAGACTCTCCTTTTTCAGTTTCCTCTCTCTTTGATGAGTTTGAGGACGGAGAAGATTGCTAATTTGAACCAGACATGGAACTATCACTACTGAGCCCAGTGTTCATCACATGTGCTCAGATAAAAAAAGATTAGTCTCCTGGTTTTTTATTGATGTGGTACGCATGAGGCCACACTTGTTGCTCAACTTAGAGTTATCCTTCAGCCCCAAAAACGTAAGACAAACTACACGGAGATCTGAAATGGACATCTATCCATGACAAAAGTGACAGGGCTTAAAGCCTAATTATATTTGGGGGGAGACAACCTCAGGCAGTGAATAATTCAGAGAAAAATTTCACAGACAGCTGCTGTGGGTCTGCATTGCAGGACGCAGAAGAAAGGGAACAGATGTTAGGATGCCGGTGCTGTATGGGTTCAGTGACACCACATCTGTGCAGTATGGGACAACACCATAGAACCAGTGCCAAATACTGACTTGGAGAGTGTTTGCAATGTTTCTGGATCCAGGGGATATTAAAAAGTTGAGGAATCTGCAGGTACAAGTAATTATCAAAAATGAAGGAGAAATAGGAGGGAAATTAGGGCTTCAGAGTGATATCAAACCTTTGACCAGCATTATTCTCATTCTTCAAAGGATTACGGCGATAAGAGACCAGATCAAAATAGAGGGGTCACTTTTCCCATGGACCCAACTAGGAAAAGACTTATCCGTAGGGAAGAAGGGGCAGTAGGGGATCAGGACTTCCTATGCAGCACTTTCAAAAGGCAGCCGCAACGATGAGCCAGGATGCCTCACAAAGAGAGGGTTCCGTTGAAGATAGGGGAATAGGCAGCAACCATCCTAGATGTGCAGTGGAAATTACAATAACCAACATGACACTCAAGCCCTTCTTGAACATGGAGAGGACTAATTTGAAACTCCTGATTGCCATTAAAATAAGCCTGATTTGGCTTACAAGGTTCAGTTTCTAAAATAAAGGGTATACTGAGCAGACGATCTCGATTTTCTGGACTCAACTGCCGGATTCTTATGAGGGAGTATTTGCAGAAGGAGACTGTACTTCACAGATTATAATCAACGCGTGTTAGGATAGAGAGTTATAATGGGAGCTTTTTCTTCTCTGATGTTTCAGCCAATTAAGGACTGGGACACTACATATTGTCAACATGTCTCCCGCATTACATGGCAAGAGTAAAACCATTGTAGCAGTAGATTAGTCTCAACATTTATGGGAAAACACTGTAAAGAAAAATATACTCAAGTCCTGTAGGAGGCTGGCTTAGTTTATATGCACACTTATTTAAGTGAAGCACCGTGCACTAATCCAGACAACCCTTAAGGTGATTTTAGTGGTTTTAGACAACCATAGAAAGCTCTCTAAGTGGTAGCTGTGGCGAGCAGCCTTCAGGCTTAGTCCAGAAGGAGTGTTAAGCAGCTTGTTTTACCAGATCAAATCACATAGTGTAGGTTAAACAAAAAAGAACCACACAGTGTAGTTATAAAAATAGGTCTATTTATTACACAACACTCACTAACAGATTGTTATATCTCCTACTAGGAGATATCAACATAAATACACACAATACTTCAATTGTAAATAGGTAAGTAAGCACAATACACCGAGGTCTTCAGAGGAAGACCAAACCATATACTAGAAAGTGGAATGCAAACTGCGACCGAAGTCGGGACCTTGACCAGGAGACTCAGAAGAGTTGTGGACACAAGGAACCACCTAAGATAGTACCCAGCAATCCCATGGAGGCTGTGAGCAGAGTGGAAACACAGCCGCGTACTCAATAGAAGTCAACTGGTGAGTTGCGGTTGCAGTTTTGAAGAAGGACCCCTCCCAGTGGACCCTGAAGAAACCCTGTGGAATACAGAAGGTTGGAAAGTCACCCCATCCGTGGATACCCTAGGTACCAGGATACCTACACCAGGAAAGCCTGGTACACATGTGCTAAGTGATATCGGAAACCGCCGTAAACCACAGCGGAGGACTTCAGTAAAGATGCAGCTGGCGAAGACTGTGCAAGTATCCGGTGGAATCCAAGGGTGGATTCTTGAAGAGAAGAATCTGCAAGCAGGGGGGATAGAGTCAATGCCACTTCGGAGGTGACCAAGAGGCACGGAAGAGCAATGCCCACTGATGACGGAAGATGCAGGCGTGGTGACGGGAGCTTGTCGCTGCAGCTGTGAGGACCCGGCGACTCTGAGGAAGACCAGGAGCTGTTCACAAGCTTTCCCACGTCAGAAGTCAGGAACGAAGGGGTCGGTGGCTGGTGGGAGCACCAACAAGCCGACGCGGTGCACAAGAGTTCAGTTCCAGCAGTTCTGATGAGGTAAACTGGCCTCAAAATTGCAGAGAGGGCAGGTCAGGCCTCGAGGGAGTTGCAGAACCACCACCCATGTTGCTGAGCTTTTCAAAGACCGTGGGAAGTCAGGAGCGGCAGACCGATCCGCTTTGTTTAGGTTCTTGCAGTTGAGTGACTCCTTCACTCCAAGGGAGATTACTTCGGGTGTCATTGATGCCCACAGGTCTGGAAGAAGCACAGACAACGAAGAAGACTTGCAGAACAGCGAGACCAGGAGCAGCAGGAGACTTCCTTGATGCAGCCTTGGTTCCAGGCAAAGCCCAGCAAAGTCCAAGTGTCCAGACGGTAAAAGAGTGACGTGGTTTCAGGCTAGAGGCTTGTCCTACAGTGAATCTGAGGACCCAGCCAAAGGTAAGCCCTTTTATACCCTAAGAAAGGGGTTAGGACGACTCAGGGGTTCCTCCCAGAGCAGGGGATGGACAGATAAGAGGATATTTCAATGTCCTTTGTCCAGTTTTGCACCAGAGTGGGAGCCAAGGGCTCCCAGAACTGGTTCCAACTGGAGTACCCAAGGAGGTCTGATAGCGCTGGCAAGCGCCCCCACCCCAGCCCAATACACTAAGTCCTGTCTGGGAGGTGGCCACACCTCTCTGTGACAGGAAACCCATTGTTCTACCTTCCCCTGCTCGAGCTCAGCTCAGCACCAGGAGGGCAGAATCGTGTCTGTGGTCAGCAGCAGGGCTAGCTTGCTAGCAGACCCTGAAAGGAACTTACATGGAGTACTGGGGTCTTCCCGGCGGAGCCCCCCCAGTGCATGGAATCATACCTCCAACACCGGTAACGGTGTTGGGGTAGGATGCCAACATGTTTGATATGAAACATGCCCAGGTTCGGCAAAGCCACTATACAGTTAGCCGTCTCAGGATGACACATGGCCACTATATATATAAAAATGGCTGACTGCACTTACAAAGCCTGGAGAATCGACTCAGGGGTTTGTAGGGGATGTCCTGCTCATGCAGGGGCACCCTCGCAATTATAACCCAGCAACCTGCCTTCAGGACTGAAAGGCCTGCCTTAGAAGTGACATAGATTTTAAGTGTAGTGACCTCAGATATAACAAAACCTATGTCTGTCATAAGTAGTGTTAGCACCAGCTTACACCGGCTGCAATGACAGGCCTGTTGTCACAGTTTGAGTTGTCTCTCATGGGTGGCATAATGCATGCTGCAGCCCATGGGAGACCCCTGGTGTACCTATGCCTTGGGTACCTGAATACCATATACTAGGGACTTACAAGGGAAAACCAGCAGTCAATTGTGGAAGTAGCAAAAGGACTTATGTCAAATTTAGGGAAGACTCTTATCCACTGTTCAAGGCACGGGGAGCTGCTCCCCAATTAGAAAGGGCGCGTATTATGCAATGTTGCGCTGTTCTGACCCCACCAGGTATTCTCCGATGTCAATTAAGGGGTGCTGTCTGTTCAAAGTGCAGGCCGCAAATTGATGGAAGTGCTACGCAAACAAATGATGGACAGAGTGCTGAATAAGTCATACATTCACCCCCAAACAAGAGATCTAGGTTAAATCCATTGCCTTTTTG
This sequence comes from Lissotriton helveticus, assembly GCF_964261635.1. Taxonomy (NCBI): domain Eukaryota; kingdom Metazoa; phylum Chordata; class Amphibia; order Caudata; family Salamandridae; genus Lissotriton; species Lissotriton helveticus. The sequence goes on from NC_136072.1 coordinate 1,077,910,916, forward strand.
CTCACCACGCCACCCCAGTTTAGACCCAGCCAGATGCAAACTAGTCTTGATCCTATTCCTTACAGGAACAGTCCAGCCCGAATTGTCAAGCCAGGTCGTCCCTGGACCGGAAACAGGCATCTTCAGACCGGTCTCAGGGCATTACCCCATATCAGCCAGGCTATCTTGAATCTAGTGGCACAGTGAGGAACGGACCCACATCTGGGCACACCCATCCTGGAATCTCAGCTCTGGAGGAAAGTCAGGCTGTCACAACCACAATTCAATGTGAGGGTTGTGAGCTGGGGACCATCACTACCACTATGCCCATTTAACTACTACACCCTCAAACTTGTGCTCAACAAACAGTGACAATCTTAGCTTTAGGGAAAGTTATGGTTAGGCAATAGTGGCTAGGGAATGAAGAACAGGCCTAGTGGCCTCAGACACAGAAGTCTGCTTACACTGATCACAGTGTAAGGGCACTAAGACTTAAGCCGCCTGCATGAGCTTTATCGGACTGAAAATCTTTAATATGTTAGTACTTGCTGAATGTAAAGGCTTTTGAAGGACATAATCTCACCGTTTATTTGAAACAAGACGAGGACCTACTGGGAAAAACACCCAGTGAGTCAAGCACGTCCTAAAAAGAATTCTCTTTGACACAATGAGTCAGTGAAGCAAGGTCAGACCAGCTGTTGTAGAGGCACCTCGTGGCAGGGAAAGCACTATCTTGGGTGCCCCAGAGTGGATCAGAGCTAACAGTTTGATGAGGTTTGTATGAGCACCCCAAAAAAATTGTACTTTGTACTATTAGTGTAAAGATTTTGCGTAGAATCCGCATTAGAGAGAAGCAGAATGCAGAGAGTTTGTTGACACAGGAATAGGGTGAGAGATCAAAGTCCATTTGTAACACCAGGTTCTCAAATGAAATTACCGTCACTGGGGCTAAATTCTCCTCTGAGGGCCAGAGGTTTGTTGGAGGAGCATGCCTAAGTTTTCCTACATGGCAAAAGATGACTTACGTCGTTTCACTATTGAATTTAAGTGAGTTGGTGCCCAACCAACTCGAGATGTCATGCACACAACTATGAAAAGAGACTGTTGGTGAATGAGTGGTATGATCAAATGTAAGAGTAAGTTGAGTGTCACTGGCATTATGAAAGAATTTATAAACAATGTGATCTGATCAGGAGAACCAGTGGACTGAGATAAACATTAAACTGAGTTGGGCTGATGGGAGGACGCCTAGGGCACCCCCTGGTCAGCAGGTGAAGCAATATGTGGGCAGGTATATTGGTATATTGCCCACATGTATACTGAGGATGTTATATTTGACCATATCAAAGGCAGTAGACACTGGTCTAGTAGCACTAAGGCTACCTGATGACCCCTGTCTACTGCTATGCAAAGACCATCCAGTACTGCAGTCAAAGCAGCAGCAGTCGCATATAATGGGCGAAACCCACATTGTGCCTGGTCTAGTAGGAAATGAATGATTATCCTTTGAGTTTTGATAGCTTTGTATTAACACACTTTTCTAGCATTTTACCTGAATACAGGAGTGAAATAGGTCTTAAGATGCTAATTACTATGGGGGTAGCAGTGGCTTTAAGAGTGGAAGAACTAAAGACTGTTTCCACGCTCCAGGAACCGTAGCTGATTGGAAGGAATGATTACAGAAAGCCAGGAGTGGGGTGACCAATCGTTCAGCTAGCATCTTTCAGACTATAGGATGGTGGGGATCAGGCGGGGATCCTGACGAGATGGAATTAGTGATGTTAAATAAAGTCAGCAGCCTCCAACTATCCCAAATCATCCAAGTTGTTGGGCAAGTTATTTGCTTGCGGATCAGTGACCTTGGCTGGTTGGGTCAACTAAAGAGGAACCTCAGCATTGCCTCATAAGTTCGAGAGACGCTCCCTTGTGTAGCGTAATCGATCGAAAAGTCACTGAATGCAGTCAATGAATTGATGGAAAAAAGACTAGTACGCTAACCAATATTGTGCAGTAGTTTGTGCAAATAAGAGGAGAAAAAAAATGGCTCACAGTTACCAAATTGCCAATCCGCACCAGACCGTGACCGTAGTCCCGCTGTCTCAAATTCAGTGGGAATGAATGGCGACCGCAAATGAGGTAAAACTACAATTTGACTAAATCATGAAATTTGTTGTAAAAGACAAACAAACAATATTTTTGCATAAAAGCCGCGAACTAATCAAAATTAGTAAAACCTCTGGAACAGACTAAAACAGAGCAGTGGGCATAGAATAAAGTGCAAGTGCAATGAACTATTCCAAGCACCTTGGGATACACCACATTCATTATTCAGCAAACATCTTTAATGCTTATTAAAATTCTAAGCCACTGGTGAAGTTGGATCAGTAATAAATACTTAGAAAAAGTAAGTTTTGAGAAGTTAGACTTTGTCTGCCTGAATCTCCAGTAGGCTAATTTGCATTAGCCTGACAGCAGTGGGTCCTAATCAGTGATTTTCCTTAGCGAGGTGTGAAAACTGCTCCTAGAGCAAAAATAATGGCTTAGGCCTTTTGTTAGGAATACCTGGGTGTGATGTATGTGACTCTTCTCAGCTGAAGAAGGGCAGCTGGGGATGTTAAGGAACTTTATTAACTTGAAAGGTCTGCCCACTCAAATATAAGTGTAAACAGAGACCTGGGGGTGTAACACTTTGGTCCCAGCGCCATCTGTAGCCAACTTGGCACAAGCCAAGTGAGGCGGGGAGCTATTCCTAGAACAGTGTGGTGTAGTTGAGGAGGGGAACTGTTAATTTACCTCGACGTAATCATGCCTGGTACACTAGAAACCTCCAGGGGCAGAAGGCTGCTGCCATGTTGAATTTGCATCAGAATAGTGCACTGTGAGATAGTAAGGGAAACAAGTTGGGCTGCAAAAGTAGAAAGTGTTGCCACTGGGAACTTTTTTTTCATTAGTTAGGGAGTGTCCATGAGTCACTCCACCCACTGACCAGTGAAACCTACAAAAGTGGCACCTCACCTACAGCTCATCAAAATGCATCTGGACCTATGGAAGAACAGTAGAAAAAATTATCTATTGTCTGTGCCCCTTGTGGAGACCTGAGTGGCTAAACGTTCTCCAACTTATACCCAGGACTGAGGAGTGAACTCCAGTGGGACTCTGAAAATATTTGGACTTCCAAGACCTCTGAAGTGTAAGAGGGACCTTGTAACAAAGATGCCCAATTTCGAGTACTTCATTGGATACAGCTTCAGCTTGCCCTGCTGGAGTATTTTGAGCTCCATAAAAAAGACTAAGTCGAAGGCAGAAATCTTCACTGGGCGAAGGCACAAAAAGTATCCGACCTACAAGAGGACTTTGGCAGGTACGAAACATGAATTTTCCTGCCAAAATCACCAAATTCCGACCTCGCCCACCAGTTATCCGACTTTGAGAGGACTTTGCAGGGTACAGCTTGCGCTCTGGCTCTACCGGAGGAATTTTACATCAAAAGAAAATCTTTGACAAGGATGACCTGCTTGGAGTATCCGACGAACACTCTATGTGGTCACCTGCAACCGTGCCTGGGTCCCAGTCAATCACAAACATCGACTTCTTATTTCTACTTTACTTTTCTTGATGCTTTTTGCCCTAAATTATTTAAAGTTCATATCTCCGGGCCACCTCATTGGATTTCAGAATTTCTTTTGGTGTTTTTCCCATTAAAAAGCTTTCTCCTTTTTTTTTTAGGAATTGGTTCGAGATTATTGTGTTGCGTTTTGACTTTTTAATTCTTTTTTCCACAGCTAAATACTTTGCACACTTTTCCGTAAGTTAAGACTGTCTTCTCTGTGCCACAGCTGCCAGGGGCAAAGCCCAAGTTTATTTATTTAACTTGTGTATTGTACCCGACAAGACCTTGGCCTCGTTACTTGGGAAGGACTCACATCCTCCTCAACTATTAAACCATTTTCTAACAAACCTCTTTTACAAAACATCTTTAAACTACCACTAATGCACTGTTTGATCACAGCCCAATTATATTGTAAACTACAGCTAATTCATACCTGCGTGTCATGGATGGAACTCTGTGATGCTCGCCAGTAGATTCCTTGACCAGGTTTCCTTTGCAGCAAATGACTCTAAGCTTGTCCTGGTACACTGATGCCAAATAAATAGCTCCAGATGAGATTGCAGGACCCAGATATCGAGGGTTAGGAATGTCTAAATGGGCCCGGGCAGGTGCACTGAATGACAAACAAAAAAAAAGAACATACCAGGTTATGTCCATACCAGCTCCTATACTAGCTGAACCGATGACTGCAAGTGCTGTGAAAAGCACAGAGGCCCTTACCCAAGAGCTGTACGTCCTTGAATCTCTATCACCTCCAGGGAATTGAAGTGGGTCACGAAGAGATAAGGCTCTCTATATGCTGCAAGCCAAAAAAATACAAATAAAGCCTGCATAAAACCATAGCATATTATTTGACAAACACAGTTCAGTGACAATACGCATTCATTTACAATTGACTGCTTAAAGACTGCAATTCTCTCTTGAACAATAGGCCCACAAAGGTTAGCAGATACCAAGGATCTAAAAAGGTTAACTTGTAAAACTTTCTCTCATGAAAATTGTAATATCTCTTGTTAAATCACAACAATGAAAAATGAGAGAGGTCTAAGTTAAAAGATTGTAAAATAAATTTCAGAATTTTGGTGAGTTCAAATTAAAATATTCCTTAAAATGTATATTTATTAAAATTGGTAATTCAGTGTATCATCCAAGTTACAAAATAGCCGTACAATCTTCTTAATGTATCTGCAAAACATATAATTCTATTATAAATCCTATTAAAACTAAAATACATGTGACTAATTCTGTACTTCCACTACACACTCTAACTATCGCACCATAATTTAAATGTCATGTAATTATCATAAGATAAAAGACCAAGTCAAATCGCCTAAAATTATCAATTGATATGATAATATTATGAATAACAAATTAAAATATCAGTCTCAAAGTCACAGCATTCATCCAAGCATACATACATGCAGGAGAGGGATGTGGGCACATCATAATGTGCAGCAATAAGCCACCAAGGTTGATGAACTACCAAAAAGAACCCATGTATGATTTTGAAACAGATTTCAATCACTTAACATACTACAAATTATTTTAGGCAGATAAGCAAACAAAAATGCAGTAAATCGTTATGCACCCCTCAGCAGTCATCTATACCAATTCACCATTACCATTATAATTTATGAATAACTTGTTTTTACATGGCGCTTCATACTACAGTTCAATTTCTAAGTTTTGCAACAAAAGAAAAAGACTCTAGAAACGCTCTTTCTGGTTTATTGTCTATCTAACCACAGATGCCTCACCTTCTGAATCAAGCCATGTGCTAGACTGGATCAGAAGCTTTTCTAATAATTCCTCTCACATGCCGAGGCAGCACTACCTGACTCCGTGGTGGTTTTGCCCTAACTCCAAAAGTTACAGGATGGAGACATATTTAGTCATTACCCCTGCATGCTGACATCAGTTAACCCTAAAGCATTACGTGCCTCTAGATGTGGAGCGTCAGTACAGATCAACAACTGTGACAGTGTGCATAATCCATCGTGGACCCTTATTAAGCCTAGAAGTCTACTCAACAGAATGAGGGGAGAGGAGGGTTGGAGGGGTGAGCAGAATCTAACTTTAGAGTAGAACACCAAAAAAGAGTGTTGCTAAAGGTAATTACCTGATGGATGTGAATAATTGCAGATTCCTCACTTTTAAAGGTGGAAGATTTGATGAGTGGTATTCACAGCATGAAATCTTGTAGAATCAAGTGGGCAAAATGTCCCTATACTAGAACCTGCAAATCTAGACAGTAATGTCTGGCAGATTTCCAGCAGTATAACCCGAGCCTTAGCTTCTGGTAGAATGTGCTTGAAGACCCTCAGAAGGGCCCTTCTTGGCCAAGGCACAGCAAATTCCTATGCAGAGGACAAACTATTAGGATGAAGTCTGTTTCTAGACTGCCCTCCTTTCTTCATACCAGAGAGCACCACAAAAAGAGGCTTGCCAAATTCACTCTGTGCTCCCCGGTTCAATCAATGTAAAAGTCAAGGGCTCGCTTTTGATCCAAACAAATAAAGATCGCTATTTTAGAGGGATTTGCAGTGGAGAAAATAAAACGAGGAGCATGATAGAATGCCACACATGGAAGAATTACACTATGTTTGGCAGAAAAGATGTCTTGATCCGAAGCAACAGCTTATCGCGAAAGAAGGAGGCATACGGGCAGGTTGTTATGACAGAGCCTGTAGCTCTCTGACATGGAGTGTAGAAGTAATCGCAATGAGGAAAACACCTTTAACGGTCCCAAATCTCAGTGAGCAGCTGTGCACAGAACAGAATAGTGAACACATCAAAGTTAGACTCAAGCTAATGTCCCACTATGGCATAATAAAAGGCACAGGGGTAACACAGATGTAAGCCCTTTCAAAAACACATCACAACTGGAAACTTAAACAGGGAGGGCTGATCTGAAAAACGTAGAAAAGTAGGGAAGCCGATAAATATTTATTGGCATCTATGGCAAGAGTTTACCGGGCGAAAGACTAGACAAAAAAAGGATTTTAGGCAGCTTAGCTTGAAAGTGGTAGACCCAAAGGCCCTCACAGGCGTTGTCACATGGCTCTGCATCAACGTCATTTCACTCCAGAAGTGACGAGTAGGGAAACATAAGCACCACACAGGCACAGGGACATCAGTTTCTTTCAAAGACTTGTCAGTGACTCCAGAAGCAAAGTCCATTGGCAAATAGACTTGACCAGTGGGCAGCTCTCTAGTTTGGGCTTTAAGATGGAAAAATAGTCCATTCCACAGACCAGAGAAAAGGGAGGGTTGGTAAGGAATCTGTGGATATATTGGTTATCTACCAGGAAGGCCATTACCTAAGGTAAGTATCTTGTTCTTCTGATGGATACTTCTAACCACAGATTTCACAATTGTGAACAGATATCAAAGCAGTACCTTACTAGGTGGTGGGTCTGTGGAATGTCTCAGAGAAAAATGTCCCGCAGGACCAAATGGGCACAATGCCAATCCCAACAGACCTGGCTGTCACGGCAAGAGTGCTTTGCAAACGTTGCACTGATGCAAATGTAGTACCCCATTATATATCCAGGACACGCACTTCATGTGCAAGGACAGTAGTAGCAGCCCTGGCTCAAGTGGAATGCTCCATTACTCCTTCAGGTGGCTGCTTCTTAGATAGCTTGTAGAAGACTTTATGTAGATGACTACCTACTTAGAGAGAGTTCTTTTCTGCACTGCCTTGCCCTTCTTTGCTCCTGAAAAACCCACAAAAAACTGATCATCAAATCAATGGGCTTTGGTATGATCAAAGCAGCAACCGAGTTCTCTTTTGTGGTCCAAAGAATGGAGTCTTTCCTGCTCTTTTGAGGGATGAGGCGGGCAAAGAAAGTCAGGTGATAGCTTGCCTGTCATGGAAAAGTGTTTCTACAGTCGGGAGAAATGCAGCTCAAGCTCTTAACACCAGCTTGTCTGGAAAGAACATTGTGGCAGTTTACTCATGCAACGAGCTGACATTATCATGACAAGTAAAACTGTTTTCAGGGTTAATGGACATAATGGGCAACTGTGCATTGGTTCAAATGGGGTGCACATTAGAAAAGTGAGGACCAATTTCAGGACCCACTGTGGCATCTACAAGGGCTTTTGTGGGAAATCTTTCAGAAAGTTAAAGAAGGAAAGATGATCTGGTAACCTTAAAAAAGTAGACAAAGAGTGTTTAACAGTGACCACTGCAAATCCTTGCTGGTCCAATGATAAAACAAACAACACTTCAGACAGCTTAGTTTGTAGCGGGTCAGTCTGACATGTGCTGCATCAAGCTACAAACCTGTGACAGCACTCAGTGTACACCATTTGGCATATGGCCGTTTGGCAGCCAGAATAACATTAACGACCTCCGAAGGAAGATCAAGAGAGACTAGCTGCCACTGCTCAATTTATACGCTTAGAGGAGCAAAGTGTGGAAGCCTGGTCACTGGACCCTGCCCTATTGCTGCAACAGATGATCCTCTTGAAGCAGCAGCTTGATCGGAGGACAGATGCGTTTGCTTGGATTTAAGATCTCATTGCAGAGCCCGTATTTGCCATGTCACCAGCAGGCAATCCCTGAAGCCTCAGACTCATCCGCACTGAAAGCCAGGACAGAGGCAAAGACAGTACGATCATAATTCGAATATCCTGGACTCTCAACTCCAGGGGAAAGTTATGAAACTGTACCACGTCCAGAATGGCTCAGATGAAAGGGAGCACATTGATAGTGAATCACAATGATGTTAGGAGGTCCATTAGGGCAAAGAATGCCAAAAGGGTGATAGCCTGCCAGATATGAAATTGGATGACCATCTTCGGTAGAAAGGAAGCTCGGATCCTCAACACCAATTCATCTGGGAAGAAAGTCATATAAAGCGGATTGTCAGAAATACCCTGCAGCTTGCTCACGCACTTTGAAAAATAGTATTATGATGAGAAAGACCAGTTTCAATGTCAGGAGTCTTAACCTCTTCGGTGCTCAGGACGGCCTCTGGCCGTCAGACGTCAAGGTGGGTGTGTGCTGAGGACGGCCCCCGGCTGTCCGAATCCCGTCCACTTATTAATTCTCCCACACAGCGCCAAAGGGGTTACTGGATAACTGTGCTGTGGCTCAAAAGGGGTGCACATCAACAAAGTGAGAACTAAGTTCAATTCTCACTGAGGTGCCACAAAAGATATTCAAGGAAACCAAGGTTGACTTAAGCAAAAAAAGCTTGATCCAGCAACTGCAAAAATCCAACAAATTCACAGTGCCCAAACAAAGGCCTTGCTGGGCCAGGGACAAAAAAAACCCACAAAACAAACCATTAAAACTTCAGACAACTAGGCTTGTAGTGTGTCAGTTTGTTGGGTGCCACACCAACCCACAAATGTATCCCAATGACTGGTATCCACTGATTTTGTGGTGGGATCCTCGTCACTAGGAAGACATCAATGACCTAAGGAGGAAGGTCGAAAGAAGTCAACTGCGGCTACTCAGTCTCCAAACATGGAGTTGCAAATTGCACAGGACCGGGTGCAGTACCATGCCCTGCTACTGTGGCAGAAGATCCTTCAAAAGTGTCAGCTTGATCGGAGGACAATAATCATGTCCTGGAGTTTCAGGTCCAACGCTCTCCTGACTGAATTCAGTGCCACTAGAAAGACTTAAGCCAAGTTGTTACTGATTTTCTACAGAACTTTGCGTAGGAGAGGAAGCAGTGGGAAAACATACAGGAGTCCCATGAGCCACTGTAGATGAACGGCTTCTCCAAGACAGAGCAGCCTTGGAAACTCCAACGCACAAAAGTGCTGACATTACGGGTTCTCTGCAGTGATGATAAGATCGAGCTGACTGAAAATGCTCCGTGCTACCTCCGGGTGCAACTGCCATTCGTGAACCGCCAAGCATCTGCAGCTGAGTTCATACGTCCTGACTGTACGAGATGCAGACAGGTGGTTTACCAACAAGGACATTTCTTGGTGGTTCAGTCGCTTTCAGAGGCCTACAACCTGCTGACACAGGTCCCGAAGACCAAACTGCGCCCTGTCTGTTGCAGTACTGCATGGAGGTAGTGTTGTTAATGAGAACATGCACCAAATTTCCTCTAATATTAGACTGGGAGGCCTACAGTGCCAAGCGAATCGCTCTACACTCTAACAACTTGATGTGGAGTCGAGTCTCCACCTAAGGTCTCTGATCTGCACCTCTCCTAGATGACCTTCCGAACCCAGAAGGGATACATTCTCACCACTGTCCGATCCGGGTTGGGTAAAGAGAGGGGTCTGCAAGTGACCCAAATATGGTCCAGTAGCCAGCACTGCAGATCTTTTGCTGTCTCCTCTGAAATCTGGATACAACCTTCCCTGATGCTCTGCCCACTGGGACTTGAGATCCCACGGCAGCGGCCGCTTGTGCCAACTGGTATAACAGCAGGATGAATGAGCCAAACATTCCCAAAAGCCTCAGAGTAATTTGCACTGAGATCCAGGACAGAAACTGAAACATCAGGATCATAGCCTGAATGTTCTGGACTCGCCACTATAGGGGAAAGGCATGAAACCCATTCCATATTTATATATGATCTGAGGAACAGGCGTGTCTGCAAAGGTGTCAGATGTGACTGACACATTAATAGGGAAAGGCGTTGGGGTAGGTTCCGAAAGTTTGTCCCACCGAGAACAGGACATCTACAGTGAGGGGTCAACGCCCGGGGAAACCGTTGGAGCAGACGCTTCCACTGACTGGGGTTTCAGCCATGGCGGGACCCCGTGTTTACCCTTTGAACAGTAGGGTGTGAACACTATTCACCTTAAACCCTTTAGTGTAGATAGTTTGGTTCCACCCTGCTGGACAACCTCGCCAACCTCAGACTCAAGCAACTAGTGGGCACCCCCACCCACTACGCCGGCCACACGCTAGACCCCATCTTCTCCTCCAGCAAGCACATCTCCTTCAGCAACTCCACCGGACTACACTAGACAGATCACAGCTGCGTCCACTTCAACTTCAGGAGACCCACGACCCACCACCACCCGCAACAGGTTCCCCGCAGAAGCTGGACCAAGATCACCACCGACCAACTCACCACCTCCCTCAGCCAGCACCCTCCCACCAACACGAGGGACCCCAACGAAGCAGCCCGCAACCTCACACAGTGGCTCACCAACTGCGCCGATGAAATCACACCACTGAAGAACCCTCCCAGCAGACGCGGGAGCAAGAAAGCCTCGTGGTTCACCAATGACCTCAAAAATTCCAAGAAGACCTGCCGCACCCTCGAGAAAGCCTGACGCCACGACCAGACAACAGAAAACATGACAGCCCTCAAGAACACCATCCGCAAACACCACCAGCTGATCCGAACCACCAAAAGGACAACATTCAAAGAACGACTGGATAACAACACCCACAACAGCAAGGAACTCTTCTGCATCGTTAAAGAGATCTCCAATCCCAGCGCCTGCAACGACGACATCACTCCCTCGCAAGACCTCTGCGACTCACTCGCCGCGTTCTTTCACCGAAAGATCGCCGACATACACAACAGCTTCGGCGCACAGACCACGCACCCAACCACCGAACCAGCGCCCCCCACCACCACCCTCTGCACCTGGATCCCAGTCAGCACCGAAGACACCACCCGCACGATGAACACCATCCACTCCGGCTCCCCAACCGACCCCTGTCCACACCAGATCTTCAACAAAGCCGACTCCATCATCGCACCCCAACTCCGGGACATCATTAACAGCTCCTTCGCATCCGCCACCTTCCCGGAGAGCTGGAGAAGACCGTCAACAAACAACTCTCCGCCTTCCTCGAGACAAACGGATCCCTCGACCCCTCACAGTCCGGTTTCCGAGCAAACCACAGCACCGAGACCGCCCTCATCGCAGCCACCGACGACATCAGGTCCCTGCTCGACAACGGGGAAACAGCTGCCCTCATCCTCCTGGACCTCTCAGCAGCCTTCAACACCGTATGTCATCGCACCCTAATACAGCACCTCAGCAACACCGGAATCCAAGGAACGGCCCTTGAGTGGATCATCTCGTTCCTCACCGGAAGAACCCAGAGAGTCCGCCTCCCCCTGTTCCAATCCGCGGCCACCGAAGTCATCTACGGCGTTCCGCAAGGTTCCTCGCTCAGCCCCACCCTCTTCAACGTCTACATGAGCCCCCTCACAGCCATCGCACACCAACACAACCTAAACATCTCCTACGCGGACGACACCCAGCTGATCCTCTCCCTCACTAACGACCCCCCCACCGCCAGAGCCAGCCTCTAGGAAGGAATGAAAGAAGTCGCGGAATGGATGAAGCTCAGCCGTCTGAAACTAAACTCAGACAAGACGGAAGTCCTCATCCTGGGACCATCCCTCTCTGCCTGGGACGACACCTGGTGGCCCCCTGCCCTGGGCACTGCCCCCAAGCCAACGGACCATGCACGCAACCTGGGCTTCATCCTGGACTCCTCCCTCACGATGACCAAGCAAGTCAACGCTGTCTCGTCATCCTGTTTCAACACCCTGCACATGCTCTGAAAGATCTTCCGGTGGATCCCCACCGAAACCAGGAAGACGGTCACCCAGGCCCTTGTCACCAGCCGACTGGACTACGGGAACACCCTCTACGCTGGTACCTCAGCCAAACTCCAGAAAAGACTCCAACGGATACAGAACGCTTCTGCACGACTCATCCTGGACATTCCCCGTCACAGCCACATCTCTGACCATCTGAGAGACCTGCACTGGCTCCCCGCCAGCAAGAGGATCACGTTCAGACTCCTCACCCACACACACAAGGCTCTCCACGACATGGGCCCCAAATACCTCAACAGCGGCCTGAAATTCTACACACCCTCCCGCCAGCTCCGTTCCGCCAGCCTCGCCATCGTCCCACGAATTCGCAGAACAACCGTCGGAAGATCCTTCTCCTACCTGGCAGCCAAGACATGGAACTCCCTCCCCACCCACCTACGGCGGACCCAGGACCATCTCTCCTTCAGGAAACAACTCAAGACCTGGCTATTCGAGCAGTAGCAACTCCCCCTCCTCCCAGAGCCTTGAGACCCTAGCGGGTGAGTAGCGCGCTATACAAATTCGCTGATTGATTGATTGGTTCGGTCCTGAAGAAATGCACTGTATCGCTTTGAATAATATTGCATGAAACATGTCGACCATTGCTATATAGAGTAGGTTACTGCTTCCCTGGACCCGTAAGCCAGAAAACAGCCACTCTCTTTGTTTTTAGTGAGGTGGGTCACCACTTTATTAAAGTTCTATGTGGATAACCCAACCTTTTTTAACCACTTATACACATCTACACCCTTCACTTCTTTCCCTAGGGCCCTCACACCCACGGCACCATATGGCAGGAACAAAAGATCTCCGCTAACGAGCCCCTTTATGGGTGCCCGTCGGGTATTGCACCGCCGACCCGACGAGGAGCGAGCCCATATGATGAAGCATGACACCTAGCTTGCTGGATGTGTGAGGACTCTAGTTCCAACAAGGAGGATTCCCCTCCTGTGTGCCTTCACTAACTTTGATTTCAACTTTCGACAGAGTTTTTTCTCTTTGGGGAACCGTGTAGTCTCCTTTGTTACATTGATAGTGTACCCCCAACGATGATAGGTTTGCCGTCGACTGGAGGTGATTGACGACTGCCTGCGGCAAGCTCGCCATCAGTAGACAATCATTGAGGTAGGAAAAGAATGATACCCTGACCTTCAAAGGTGTTCTGTGGCTACTGCACTGGTGAGGCCAAAAGGGAGCACTGCAAACTGAAGAACAAGTTACTTACCTTTAGTAATGCCTTATCTGGTAGAGACGATCTAGCCGAATATTCTTTACCTTCTTACCTTAGAATTATCCCCAGGCGTCAGGCTGGATCCAGAAATTTGTCATGAGCAGTAACCCGGAGCGCTGGGAGGTGGCATTGTTTAACTCCGCATGGTATAGTCATCCACGCCAGAAGTTATGTGCACGGTGCCTATATATGCGCCACTTCAGTGGACTGACAGTTTCTTTTCGTTACTTTCCACGCCGGGAGCGCGAAGCTCTGAAGAACACTTACCACTGGTATGTCGAACTAGGGGCCTGAAAAGGGAATAGCCTGTTAACTAGAAATCCGTTCACAGACCGGGGATGATGGGTGGGTTGGTATCTGCAGCTAGATAGAATCCCTACCTGATAAGGCGTTACTGAAGGTAATTTGTTCATCTGATAGAGACTTCTAGCCGCAGATTCCGTTACATTAAAATAGATATCCAAGCAATAACTCCTGGAGGATGGTCTGCAAACACTCTGCAGGACGGAACTGACAAAGTGCCCGTCCCAACAAACTTGACTGTTCAGGCAGTAGTGCTTGGTCAATGTGTGAAGTAAAGGCCACGTTGCTGCCTAGCAGATATCCCGACCGGAACTCTGCATGCTAATGCACAAGTTACTTACCTTCGGTAAGAAACAGTAGTTAGTGTTAGATTCCTTACCGTAGAATATCCCCAGGCGTCGGGCTGGGTCTGGAAAGTTTTCGTCACCAGTACCCCCTTGCTGCGGCTAGGCGTCGTCTGCGACTCCGCTTCCGTCGTTGGCATCGTGATCGCCGGGATGACGTTGTCGGAGTACTTAGACGCCGACCTCACACGCTGACGTCAGTTCTGTACATAGCTTTCCGTACCAGGAACGCAGAGCCATGATAGAAACCGACACTGGTGCCATGAAACTAGGGCCCTCAAAGGGATATACCTTCACCCAAGATATCGGTTCGCAGACCGGAGAGGATGGGTGGGGCGGTAAGGAATCTAACACTAACTACTGTTTCTTACAGATATATTGTTACCAAAGGTAAGTAACTTGTGCATCTGAAAGAAACAGGTTAGTGTTAGATTCCTTACCTTAGAATAGATACCCCAGCAATACCAACCCCGGTGGTGGGTCTGCGAACCAAGATCACACTAGAAAGTCCTGGAGAACGGAACGGCCGAAAAAGCGACTTGGTTGTCCAGGCAGTAGTGCCTAGCAAACATGTGCAGCGAGGTCCACGTAGCTGCCTGACCGATGTCCTGCAAGGGGACTCCCCGACCCAGGGCAGTAGTAGCCACCGTGGCCCGAGTGTAATGGGCGCACAGCCCCACAGGAGGCTCCTTTTTCACCAAGGAATAGCAAACCTTGATGCACAAGACGACCCACGGAGAGATGGTCCGCTTGTGCACCTCCCGTCCCTTCTTAGCGCCCACGTAACCAACAAAGAGCTGGTCGTCCACCCGGAACTGGCGTGTGCGGTCTAGATAGAAGGAGAGTGCACGTTTTGGGTCCAGACGGTGGAGCCTCTCTTCCTCTTTCGAGGGATGCGGAGGCTGAAAGAAGGTGGGCAAGGTGATGGACTGCCCGATATGAAAGGCTGTAACCACCTTGGGCAGGAAAGAAGGACGAGTCCTCAGAACAACCTTGTCCGGCTGGACAGAGATGAAAGGAGGTTTAGAAGATAGAGCCTGGAGCTCACTCACTCTCCTGGCAGAGGTGATGGCAACCAGGAATGCAGTTTTAAGAGTCAGAAGACGTAGAGGACAGTTATGAAGCGGCTCAAAGGGAGCGCACATCAGATAAGTCAGTACAAGGTTCAAGTCCCACTAAGGCATCACGAAAGGAACAGGAGGAAACATGTGTGTGATGCCTTTCAAGAATCTATTCACAACAGGGGACTTGAAAAGAGAAGGCTGATCAGGAAGCCTCAAGAATGCTGATATGGCCGAGAGGTAGCCCTTGATAGTGCCCAGAGCAGAGCCCTGCCGGGCAAGAGAATGAAGAAAGACGAGAACCTCTGAAAGGGGGGCAGAGAGTGGATACACAGCCTTTGCTGTGCACCATGCCACAAATTTGTTCCACCTGCAGGCGTATACCGATTTCGTGGAGGGACGCCTGGCTGCCAGAATCACATCCCAGACTTCAGGAGGCAAGTCAAATGGCCTCAACTGTCGCTGCTCAATCTCCACGCATGTAGGTGGAGACTGGACAGGTTCGAGTGGAGGACCGTCCCCTGCTACTGCGACAGAAGGTCCTCCTGAAGAGGCAGACTAATCAGGGGATCGACTGACATGCTGAGTAGCTCGGGATACCAGTATCTTTGTGCCCAGTCCGGAACCACAAGGATGACTTGAGCCCGGTCTCGCCTGATCATCTTCAGCACTCTGGGCAGAAGTGGTAAAGGGAGAAAGGCGTATGAGAGACAGCAGCTCCACTCGCGACGAAAAGCGTCTTCGAGCGAGTGCCACCTTGGAAATTCCAACGCGCAGAACTGATGACATTGCGCGTTCTCTCTGGTGGCGAATAGATCTAACCAAGGCTCTCCCCACTGCCGAAATAGAGCTTGCGCCACGTCCGAGTTCAGACGCCATTCGTGATCCATCATGAACCAGCGGCTGAGTTAGTCTTCCCTGGCGTTCAGGGAACCTGCCAGGTGTTCAACCACCAGGGTGATGCCCTAGTGTTCCAGCCATGTCCAGAGGCGCAGAGCCTCCTGACAAAGGGTCCACGACCCCACCCGCCTTGTTTGTTGCAGTATCACATGGCAGTGGTCTTGTCTTTGAACACCTGCACTACACTGCCCCGGACAGAGGGAAGGAATGCCTTCAGTTCAAGACGGATCGCCCACAGCTCCAGAAGGTTAATATGAAGCCGGGACTCTGCTGGAGACCAGGCCTCTGATCTCTGCCTCCCCCGTGTAGCCCCCCCCCAACCCATGAGGGACGCATCGGTCACTACTACGTGCTCCATTTGGGGTAGGGAAAGGGATCTGCCGCTGAACCAATCGCGGTTCGTGAGCCACCACTGCAACTGACTCGCAGTGCCCTCCGAGATCAGGACATGGTCGGATAGGTTGCCCTGATGCTGTGCCCACTGAAACTTCAGGTCCCACTGCAGGGCCCGCATCCGCCACCTGGCGTGATGCACCAGAAGGATGCAGGAGGCCATCAGCCCCAGAAGCCGACGGTCTCAACCTGACCAAAACTCGGGATAAAGGCTGAAAGATCGGAATCAGAGCCTGAATATCCCGAACCCGCTGTTCGGGGGGATAAACCTGAAACTGCGCCGAGTCCAGAAACGCTCCGATGAAAAGGAGCTTCTGAGAGGGGCACTGGTGCGACTTCGGCACGTTGATGGAGAACCCCAGCGAGTGCAGGAGGTCGCCCGTAGTCTGGAGGTGGGAAATGACTGTTTGGGGCGAGCCCACTTTCAACAACCAGTTGTTGCGATAGGGGGAAGACTGGAACCCCTGATCTGCGCAGATGAGCTGCGACCACCGCCATCACTTTCGTGAACACCTGAGGGGCGCTGGTAAGGTCGAAGGGGAGCACGGTAAACTAAAAGTGCTTGTGGCCTACCATGAACCGCAGGTAGCGCCGGTGGGTCGACAGGACGGGAAGAACAAGTTACTTACCTTCGGTAACGATATATCTGTAAGAAACAGTAGTTAGTATTAGATTCCTTACCTTAGAATATCCCCAGGCGTCAGTCTGGATCCGGAAACTTTTGCGTAGCAGTACCCCTGCGCGTCGGTAGGCGTCGTCTGCAGGCGTCCCCTGCGGCTCCGCGTCGTCGGCGTCGTGCGCCGTGATGACGTCGCTGGAGTATATAGACGCCGCCTCCGCGCGCTGACGTCAGTTCTTTGCACACAGCTTTTCCGCGCCAGAACACGCAGAGCCATGTGAGAACCAACACTGGTGCCATTTGAAACTAGGGCCCTGAAAGGGATGTCCTTAACCCTAGGTATCAGTTCGCAGAACGGGGAGGACGGGTGGGGCGGTAAGGAATCTAATACTAACTACTGTTTCTTACAGATATATCGTTACCGAAGGTAAGTAACTTGTTCATCTGAAAGAAACAGGTTAGTATTAGATTCCTTACCTTAGAATAGATACCCCAGCAATACCAACCCCGGTGGTGGGTCTGCGAACCAATACAACCTACACCAGAAAGTCCTGGAGGACCGAACGGCCAAAGAAGCCATCCCTCCGGACTTGACTGTCCAGGCAGTAGTGCCTCGCAAAGGTGTGCAGCGAGGCCCACGTAGCCGCCTGGCAAATGTCCTGCAAAGGGACTCCCCGGCCCAGGGCAGTAGTAGCCGCCGTAGCCCGAGTGGAATGGGCCCTCAGCCCAACAGGAGGCTCCTTCCGAGCCAAAGAGTAGCATGCTTTGATGCACAGGACGACCCACCGAGAGATGGTCCGCTTCTGTACCGCCCTTCCCTTCTTCTCACCCACGTAGCCAACAAACAGTTGGTCATCCACCCGGAACTGGCGTGTGCGATCCATATAGAATGAAAGCGCACGTTTTGGGTCCAGACGATGGAGCCGCTCTTCATCCTTCGAAGGATGCGGAGGCGGGAAGAAGGAGGGCAAGGTGATGGACTGCCCAATGTGAAAAGCAGAGACTACCTTGGGCAGGAAAGAAGGTCTAGTCCGAAGAACCACCTTATCAGGATGAACAGACAAGAAAGGAGGTTGAATAGAAAGAGCCTGGAGCTCACTCACTCTCCTGGCAGAGGTGATGGCTACCAGGAAGGCCGTCTTTAAGGTGAGAAGACGGAGAGGACAGGAATGAAGGGGCTCAAAGGGAGCGCACATCAGGAAAGTCAAAACCAAGTTCAAGTCCCACTGAGGCATCACGAACGGAGTTGGAGGATACATGTGCGTGATGCCCTTCAAGAATCTTAACACAATAGGGGACTTGAACAAAGATGGCTGATCAGGTAGCCTCAAGAAGGCGGAAAGGGCAGAAAGATAGCCCTTGATAGTGCCCAGAGCAGAGCCCTGCTGGGCAAGGGAAAGGAGGAAGAGGAGAACCTCAGACAGAGGGGCAGAAAGGGGATCCACAGCCTTTGCTGTGCACCATGCCACAAATCTGTTCCACCGGCAGGCGTATACCGACTTTGTGGAGGGACGCCTGGCTGCCAGAATAACATCACAGACTTCAGGAGGCAAGTCAAATGGCCTCAACTGTCGCCGCTCAATCTCCACGCATGGAGGTGGAGACTGGACAGGTTCGGGTGGAGGACCGTCCCCTGCTGCTGCGACAGAAGGTCCTCCTGAAGGGGCAGGCGGATCGAGGGACCGACTGTCATGCTGAGTAGCTCGGGATACCAGTATCTTCGAGCCCAGTCCGGAGCCACAAGGATAACTTGGGCCCGGTCGCGCCTGATCTTCTTCAGCACTCTGGGCAGAAGTGGTATAGGCGGAAAGGCGTACAACAGACCGCAACTCCACTCGCGCCGAAAGGCGTCGCCGAGCGAGTGCCGTCTTGGAAACTCCAACGCGCAGAACTGATGACATTGCGCGTTCTCTTCTGTGGCGAATAGATCTAACCAAGGCTCTCCCCATTGCTGAAAGAGGCCTCTCGCCACATCCGAGTTCAGACGCCATTCGTGATCCACCGAGCACCGACGGCTGAGTTCGTCCGCCCTGGCGTTCAGAGAACCTGCCAGGTGTTGAACCGTC
The DNA here is from genome assembly GCF_964261635.1 of Lissotriton helveticus. Lineage (NCBI taxonomy): Eukaryota > Metazoa > Chordata > Amphibia > Caudata > Salamandridae > Lissotriton > Lissotriton helveticus. Next base: position 1,077,929,977 of record NC_136072.1, read on the forward strand.
AGAGTCACGCCCTGACGTTCCAGCCATTGCCAGAGGCGCAGAGCCTCTTGGCAAAGGGTCCACGACCCCACACCGCCCTGTTTGTTGCAGTACCACATGGCGGTGGTGTTGTCCGTGAACACCTGCACTACACTCCCGTCGACAAAGGGGAGGAATGCCTTCAGTGCTAGGCGGATCGCCCGCAGCTCCAACATGTTGATATGGAGCCGGGACTCCGCCGGAGACCAGAGGCCTCTGATCTCCGCCTCTCCCAAGTGGCCACCCCAGCCTTGGAGGGACGCGTCCGTCACAACCACGTGCTCCGGTTGGGGAAGGGAGAGGGATCTGCCCCTGACCCAATCGCGGTCCGTAAGCCACCACTGCAACTGACTCGCAGTGCCCTCCGAGATCAGGACATGGTCGGATAGGTTGCCCTGATGCTGGGCCCACTGAAACTTCAGGTCCCACTGCAGAGCCCGCATCCGCCATCTGGCGTGATGCACCAGAAGGATGCAGGAGGCCATCAGCCCCAGAAGCCGCAGCGTCAACCTGACCGAAACCCGGGATAACGGCTGAAAGATGGGAATCAGAGCCTGAATATCCCGGACCCGCCGTTCCGGAGGATAAACCCGAAACTGCGCCGAGTCGAGAACCGCTCCGATGAAAAGGAGCTTTTGAGAGGGACACAGGTGTGATTTCGGCACATTGATGGAAAACCCCAGCTCGTGCAGGAGGTCTGCCGTCATCTGAAGGTGGTGGACGACTGTCTGGGGCGAGCCCGCCTTCAACAGCCAGTCGTCGAGGTAGGGGAAGACTGAAACCCCTAACCGGCGCAGATGAGCTGCGACCACCGCCATCACTTTCGTGAACACCCGTGGGGCGCTGGTAAGGCCGAATGGGAGCACGATAAACTGAAAGTGCTCGTGGCCTACCGTGAACCGCAGGTAACGCCGGTGGGCCGGCAGGACGGGGATGTGAAAGTACGCATCCTGCAAGTCCAACGCTACCATCCAGTCTTGTGGGTCTAGAGCAGCCAAGACCTGAGCCAAAGTCAACATCTTGAACTTCTCCTTCCGGAGGAAGCCGTTGACGTTCCGTAGATCCAAGATAGGACGCAGGCCTCCCTTGTCCTTCTTGGGTACCAGAAAGTAGTGGGAGTAGCAACCACACCCTACTTCTGGCCCAGGAACGCGCTCGATGGCCCCCTTGGCCAAGAGGGCCGTAACTTCCTCCTGCAGAAGTGTCAAGTGGTCCCCCGACACACGGTGGTTCTGCGGTGGCATGGCTGGAGGAGTGGACTCGAAGGGGAGGGCATAGCCCCTTCGGACAAGCTGCAGCACCCACCTGTCCGATGTTATCGCGCGCCAGCGGGAGTGGTGATGGCGAACCCTGCCACCCACTGGCGTCACGTGAGCCCGAAAGCTCGGACTAGGAAGGCTTGGATGCCGCAGCGGAGGGAGGCGTGGACTGACCACGACGCTGGCCTCTACCGCCACCACGGCGGAAACCACGGGCGCCACCGCGCTGGGGAGCGCTCTGCGCCGCGTGGCTGGCAGCACGTGTGGGACCTCCCCTCCCTTGGCCACGAAAGGGCCGAAACGAACCCGTCTGCTGGCGCTGGGTCGAGAGACCCAAGGACTTGGCCGTGACCCTGGAGTCCTTGAAGCGCTCCAGCGCGTGGTCCGCTTTGTCACCAAATAGGCGACTGCCATCAAATGGCATGTCCATTAGTGTATTTTGGACGTCTGGTGAGAAGTTGGCAGATCTCAGCCAGGCATGGCGACGAATCGCCACCGTAGTGGACATGGCCCGTCCCAGTGAGTCCGTGGTGTCCAGACCACAACGGATCGAGTACCGCGCCGCATCCCGGCCTTCAACAAGGGCCCGGGTGAGCTTGTCCCGCACTTCCTGGGGGCATTGCGGCAAACACTCCTCGACCGTATCCCACAGGGAGTGGGTGTAGCGGCCCAAGAGGCACGCGGTGTTACAAGACCGCAGTCCAGCGCTCAAAGAGGAAAACACTTTTTTTCCAAATTGGTCGTACCTCTTTGATTCCCGGTCGGGCGGAGCCGACGGAAATGCGGACTGTGAAGTGGAGGCCTGGATCACCAGACTCTCCGGGGAGGGATGGGTGGACAGGAAGGCAGGGTCGTCCGAGCAGGGACGGTGACGCCTGGCAACGTTCCGGTCAACCGGCGCACCAGAAGCGGGCCTGGACCAGGTGCCCAGAAGGACATCCGTCAGGGCCTCATTAAACGGCAGCAGAGGCTCCTGGGGGCATGACTGCGGTTTAAAAACTTCCGTCAGAATATTCGGTTTGACCTTCGCGACGGGAAGCTCAAGGTGTAAGGCCTTGGCAGCCCTCATCAGGACCACCGAATAGGCAGCACCCGCCTCGGACGCCACAGGGGACGGAGAGACAAACCCAGGGTTGGGCGACTCGTCCAGGCCACTGGCATCACCCAGATCACCTACCCAGTCCACATCGTACTGGCAGGCACGGGATAGAGGGTCCTCAGACCCCTCCCAACCCTCTCCATACTCCTCCTCGTCATACCCATATTCTGGGTCGACGATATAGACATCGGGGTCAACGGGCCCCATCGGCGTCGGGTCCGGCGTCGGCCGACGCCGGTCCGGCTCCGAGTCCGGAGTCGGGGAGGAAAGGGGGGTGGCGCCGCGCGGCGTCGGTGCCGGGGACCCGACGCCGGCCGGAGCCGACGGCGGAGTCGCTGCACCACGCGGGGGCGGTACCACGGGTTGGCCCACAGGAACCGACGCCGGAGAGGCCGGGAGACCAGCCGGCGACGAACCAGAGGGAACCAGCGGCGCCGGGGCCGGAGCCACCGGCGGCGCCGGGGCAGGAGCACCCGAACCGCTCGGGCCCCCAGACGGGACCGACGGGCCCGCAGGCGCCGAAGGCCCTGCCGGAGAAGACCTCGCCCTCATAGCAATGAGGAAGGCCTCGATCTCCTCACGCGACGCGCCTTCCCCAGGGACCGACAGGTGTGGGGTAGACGGCGTCGGCGACCCATGCGGGACCGCGGGGGTGGGGTCACCCGAGCCCCCGGCCGCAGCACGCGGGCGTCGGGGGGAGTCGGGGGTGCGATGGCGACGCCCCGACTTCTTGTGCTTACCTGACGAGCCGGAGGAATGGTGGCGACTCCCGGAGCGCCCATGGCGGCTCCGCGACCGTTCCCTCGACCGCTCCCTCGACCTCCGACCGGACCGGGACCGCTCTCGACGCGGGGCCGACAACCGGAGCTCGAGAAGCTTGCGGGACCGCTCCCGCCTAGCTTTTCCAGTCAAGGCCCGACAGTCGACGCAGGACTCCACGTCGTGGTCCGCGCCCAGACACCGGAGGCAGAGTCGATGGTGGTCGGTGACCGACATCATGCGGTCGCACTCGTCACAACTCTTGAAACCGGGCATCCTACCGGCACCGTAAAGATCAATCAGTTAACAAAAAACTTGGTCAAAGACCGGAGTACTGCTCTTCGGATCTGCGCTAACTGGCGCGGAAAAAAGAAGAACTGACGTCAGCGCGCGGAGGCGGCGTCTATATACTCCAGCGACGTCATCACGGCGCACGACGCCGACGACGCGGAGCCGCAGGGGACGCCTGCAGACGACGCCTACCGACGCGCAGGGGTACTGCTACGCAAAAGTTTCCGGATCCAGACTGACGCCTTGGGATATTCTAAGGTAAGGAATCTAATACTAACCTGTTTCTTTCAGATTGTGGAAATATGAGTCCTGCAAGTCCAATGCTACCATCCAGTCTCCAGGGTCTAGGGTCTAGGGCAGCTAGGACCTGAGCCAAAGTCAGCATCTTGAACTTCTCCTTCCGGAGGAAGCCGTTGACGCTCCAGAGGTCCAAGATAGGGCGTAGGCCTCCTTTGCCCTTCGTGGGTACCAGAAAGTAGTGGGAATAGCAACCATGTCCTACTTCTGGCCCAGGAACGCGCTTGATGGCCCCCTTGGCAAAGAGGGCCATAACTTCCTTCTGCAGAAGTTGCAAGTGATCCCCCAACATGCGGTGGCATTGCGGTGGCATGGCTGGAGGAGTCGCCTGTCCGACGTGATGGAGTGCCAGTGGAGGAGGTGATGGCAGACCCTGCCCCCACTGGCGTTGAATGGGCCTGAAAAGGTTGGACTAGGAAGGCTTTGAGGCAGATGCTGTGGGAGCGGATTTGGACTGACCCTGACGTCCGCCGGCACCGCCAGGCGTTTACCACATCCGTGGCCGCGTTGAGGCTGGTTCTGCGGCCTGTGGCTGGCAGGACATGTGGGGGTGCCCCTTCTTGGGCCATGAAAGGGGCGAAAAGCAGAAGTCTGCTGGCACTGGCCCGACAGGCCCAAGGACTTGGCCATAGCCCTGGAGTCCTTGAAACGCTCAAGCGCACTGTCTGCTTTGTCGTCAAAGAGGCGACAGCCATCCAAGGGCATGTCCATGAGCGTGGCCTGGACATCGCCCGAGAAATTGGCAGACCTCAGCCAGGCGTGGCGGCGAACCGCCAGAGTCGTGGAAATCGCCCTTCCCAGCGAGTCTGTGGTATCCAGTCCACACATGATGATATAACGCTGCGCATCCCGCCCCTCCGCAAGGGCTTGGGCAAGCCGGGCCCGGGGCCCCTCCGGCACTGGGGTAGCACGTCCGCAACCGTGTCCCACAAAGAGTGGGTATAAAGGCCCAATAGGGAAGCAGTGTTGATAACCGCAACCCCAAACTCAATGAGGAGAACAGTTTCTTCCCAAACTGATCAAACCTTTTGGATTCCCGATCCGGGGGAGCGGTCGGAAATGCGGTCTGGGACGTAGAATCCTCGTAGGATCACCAGGCTCTCGGGGGTAGGGTGCACGGACAGAAAGCTAGGGTCGCCCAGAACCGGGCGGTGGCGTCGGGCCACGTTCTGATTCACAGGGGGCACTGTGAAGGGCATGGACCAGGTGCCCAACAGAACATCCGTGAGGGCCTCATTGAACGGCAGTAGAGGCTCCGAGGAGCTTACTGGCAGCTGAAGCACCTCAGTGAGGAGGTTAGTCCTCACGGCCGCAGCAGGGAGCTCAAGAGCCAAGGCCTTGGCTTCCCTGCGCAACAACACACCATAAGTGGCACCCTCCTCCATAGCCACGGAGGGAGGAGAGATGAATCCAGTGTCAGGTGATGTGTCCAGACCACTGGCCTCCCCTAGCTCGTCTGCCCAGTCCTGGCTCAACTGGCACTGCTGTACCAGAGGGTCCTCAGACCCCTCCCAGTCCTCCCCTTCATCCGTGTCCTAGTAAACATGCTGGAATGATGGAGTCGGGTCGTAGGTGAAGGCCTCACCCATCGACGCCGGGGAGGGCGCCGAGCGGCATGTTCCGACGGACCAGGGCTGAAACTGGGGCGGACGTCGTCCGAGGACGGCGCCGGAAGCGACACCATGGTGTTCAGCCCCAGCGGAGGGGTCGTAAGGTCAACTGGCGTTGACCGGGATCCAGGCACGAATCCCACGGGGGCCGGCGGCGTCGGGACCGAAGAACAAGTTACTTACCTTCGGTAACGATATATCTGTAAGAAACAGTAGTTAGTATTAGATTCCTTACCTTAGAATATCCCCAGGCGTCAGTCTGGATCCGGAAACTTTTGCGTAGCAGTACCCCTGCGCGTCGGTAGGCGTCGTCTGCAGGCGTCCCCTGCGGCTCCGCGTCGTCGGCGTCGTGCGCCGTGATGATGTCGCTGGAGTATATAGACGCCGCCTCCGCGCGCTGACGTCAGTTCTTTGCACACAGCTTTTCCGCGCCAGAACACGCAGAGCCATGTGAGAACTAACACTGGTGCCATATGAAACTAGGGCCCTGAAAGGGATGTCCTTAACCCTAGGTATCAGTTCGCAGAACGGGGAGGATGGGTGGGGCGGTAAGGAATCTAATACTAACTACTGTTTCTTACAGATATATCGTTACCGAAGGTAAGTAACTTGTTCATCTGAAAGAAACAGGTTAGTATTAGATTCCTTACCTTAGAATAGATACCCCAGCAATACCAACCCCGGTGGTGGGTCTGCGAACCAATGCAATCCTACACCAGAAAATCCTGGAGGACCGAACGGCCAAAGAAGCCGTCCCTCCGGACTTGACTGTCCAGGCAGTAATGCCTCGCAAAGGTGTGCAGCGAGGCCCACGTAGCCGCCTGGCAAATGTCCTGCAAAGGGACTCCCCGGCCCAGGGCAGTAGTAGCCGCCGTGGCCCGAGTGGAATGGGCCCTCAGCCCAACAGGAGGCTCCTTCCGAGCCAAAGAGTAGCAAGCTTTGATGCACAGGACGACCCACCGAGAGATGGTTCGTTTCTGTACCGCCCTTCCCTTCTTCTCACCCACGTAGCCAACAAACAGTTGGTCATCCACCCGGAACTGGCGTGTGCGATCCATATAAAATGAAAGCGCACGTTTTGGGTCCAGACGATGGAGCCGCTCTTCATCTTTTGAAGGATGCGGAGGCGGGAAGAAGGAGGGTAAGGTGATGGACTGCCCGATGTGAAAAGCAGAAACTACTTTGGGCAGGAAAGAAGGTCTAGTTCGAAGAACCACCTTGTCAGGATGAACGGACAAGAAAGGAGGTTTAACAGAAAGAGCCTGGAGCTCACTCACCCTCCTGGCAGAGGTGATGGCAACCAGGAAGGCCGTCTTTAAAGTGAGAAGACGGAGAGGACAGGAATGAAGCGGCTGAAAGGGAGCACACATCAAGAATGTCAGAACCAGGTTCAAGTCCCACTGAGGCATCACGAACGGAACAGGTGGATACATGTGCGTGATGCCTTTCAAGAATCTCAGTACAATAGGGGACTTGAATAAGGATGGCTGATCAGGAAGCCTTAGGAAGGCGGAAAGGGCAGAAAGGTAGCCCTTGATAGTGCCCAGAGCAGAGCCCTGCTGGGCAAGAGAAAGAAGGAAGAGGAGAACCTCGGAAAGAGGGGCAGAAGGGGGATCCACAGCCTTTGCTGTGCACCATGCCACAAATCTGTTCCACCGGCAGGCGTATACCGACTTTGTGGAGGGACGCCTGGCTGCCAGAATCACATCACAGACTTCAGGAGGCAAGTCGAATGGCCTCAACTGTCGCCGCTCAATCTCCACGCATGGAGGTGGAGGCTGGACAGGTTCGGGTGGAGGACCGTCCCCTGCTGCTGCGACAGAAGGTCCTCCTGAAGGGGCAGGCGGATCGAGGGACCGACTGACATGCTGAGTAGCTCGGGATACCAGTACCTTCGAGCCCAGTCCGGAGCCACAAGGATAACTTGGGCCCGGTCGCGCCTGATCTTCTTCAGCACTCTGGGCAGAAGTGGTATAGGCGGAAAGGCGTACAACAGACCGCAACTCCACTCGCGCCGAAAGGCGTCGCCGAGCGAGTGCCGTCTTGGAAACTCCAACGCGCAGAACTGATGACATTGCGCGTTCTCTTCTGTGGCGAATAGATCTAACCAAGGCTCTCCCCATTGCTGAAAGAGGCCGTTTGCCACGTCCGAGTTCAGACGCCATTCGTGATCCACCGAGCACCGACGGCTGAGTTTGTCCGCCCTGGCGTTCAGAGAACCTGCCAGGTGTTGAACCGTCAGAGTCACGCCCTGACGTTCCAGCCATTGCCAGAGGCGCAGAGCCTCCTGGCAAAGGGTCCACGACCCCACACCGCCCTGTTTGTTGCAGTACCACATGGCGGTGGTGTTGTCCGTGAACACCTGCACTACACTCCCGTTGACAAAGGGGAGGAATGCCTTCAGTGCTAGGCGAATCGCCCGCAGCTCCAACATGTTGATATGGAGCCGGGACTCCGCCGGAGACCAGATGCCTCTGATATCCGCCTCTCCCAAGTGGCCTCCCCAGCCCTGGAGGGACGCGTCCGTCACAACTACGGGCTCCGGTTGGGGAAGGGAGAGGGATCTGCCCCTGACCCAATCGCGGTCCGTAAGCCACCACTGCAACTGTCTCGCAGTGCCCTCCGAGATCAGGACATGGTCGGACAGGATGCAGGAGGCCATCAGCCCCAGAAGCCGCAGCGTCAACCTGACCGAAACCCGGGACAACGGCTGAAAGATGGGAATCAGAGCCTGAATATCCCGGACCCGCCGTTCCGGGGGATAAACCCGAAACTGCGCCGAGTCGAGAACCGCTCCGATGAAAAGGAGCTTTTGAGAGGGACACAGGTGTGATTTCGGCACATTGATGGAAAACCCCAGCTCGTGCAGGAGGTCTGCCGTCATCTGAAGGTGGTGGACGACTGTTTGGGGCGAGCCCGCCTTCAACAACCAGTCGTCGAGGTAGGGGAAGACTGAAACCCCTAACCGGCGCAGATGAGCTGCGACCACCGCCATCACTTTCGTGAACACCCGTGGGGCGCTGGTAAGGCCGAATGGGAGCACGATAAACTGAAAGTGCTCGTGGCCTACCGTGAACCGCAGGTAACGCCGGTGGGCCGGCAGGACGGGGATGTGAAAATACGCATCCTGCAAGTCCAACGCTACCATCCAGTCTCGTGGGTCTAGAGCAGCCAAGACCTGAGCCAAAGTCAACATCTTGAACTTCTCCTTCCGGAGGAAGCCGTTGACGTTCCGTAGGTCCAAGATAGGACGTAGGCCCCCTTTGTCCTTCTTGGGTACCAGAAAGTAGTGGGAGTAGCAACCACACCCTACTTCTGGCCCAGGAACGCGCTCGATGGCCCCCTTGGCCAAGAGGGCCGTAACTTCCTCCTGCAGAAGTTTCAAGTGGTCCCCCGACACACGGTGGTTCTGCGGTGGCATGGCTGGAGGAGTGGTCTCGAAGGGGAGGGAGTAGCCCCTTCGGACGAGCTGCAGCACCCACCTGTCCGACGTGATCGTGCGCCAGCGGGAGTGGTGATGGCGAACCCTGCCACCCACTGGCGTCACATGGGCCCGAAAGCTCGGACTAGGAAGATTTGGAGGCTGCTGCGGGGGGAGGTGTGGACTGACCTCGCCGCTGTCCCCTACCGCCACCCCGGCGGAATCCACGGCCGCCACCGCGCTGTGGAGCGTTCTGCGGTGCGTGGCTGGCAGCACGTGTGGGACCGCCCCTTCCGTGGCCACGAAAGGAGCGAAACGAACCTGTCTGCTGGCGCTGGGTCGAAAGACCCAAGGACTTGGCCGTGACCCTGGAGTCCTTGAAGCGCTCAAGCGCGTTGTCCGCTTTGTCGCCGAACAGGCGACTGCCATCGAAAGGCATGTCCATGAGGGCATTCTGGACATCCGGCGAGAAGTTGGCGGATCTCAGCCAAGCATGGCGACGAATCGCCACCGTCGTGGACATAGCCCGTCCCAGCGAGTCGGTCGTGTCAAGACCACACCGTATGGAATACCTCGCCGCGTCCCGGCCTTCAATCAAGGCCTGGTTGAGCTTGTCCCGCACCTCCTGCGGGCATTGCGGCAGACACTCCGCGACCGTATCCCACAGAGAGTGGGTGTAGCGGCCTACGAGGCAAGCGGTATTGCAAGACCGCAGTCCTGCACTCAAAGACGAGAAGACCTTCTTGCCAAATTGGTCATATCGCTTAGATTCCCGATCGGGCGGGGCCGTCGGGAATGCGGACTGGGAAGTGGAGGCTTGGATCACCAGACTCTCCGGGGAGGGATGGGTGGAGAGGAAGGCAGGGTCGTCCGAACACGGACGGTGACGCCTGGCCACGTTTCGGTCAACAGGTGAACCGGAAGCGGGCCTGGACCAGGTGCCCAAAAGGACATCCGTCAGGGCGTCATTAAACGCAGCAGAGGCTCCTGTGGGCATGACTGCGGTTTGAATACCTCGGTGAGGATGTAAGGCTTCACCTTAGCGACGGGGAGCTCAAGGCTCAAGGCCTTGGCAGCCCTCATCAGTACCACCGAATAGGCAGCCCCAGCCTCCGACGCCACAGTGGGAGGCGAGACAAACCCAGGGTTAGGCGACTCGTCCAGACCACTGGCATCACCTAAGTCACCTACCCAGTCCACGTCGTACTGGCATGCTCGTGACAAAGGGCGCTCAGATCCCTCCCAACCCTCTCCATAATCGTCCTCATCGCCATAGTTCGAGTCAACGATATAGACCGGCTCCTCGGAGCAAAGGGGCCCCAACGGCGCCGGACTCGGCGTCGGACGATGCCGGTCCGACTCCGCGTCAGGAGTCAGAGAGGGAATGGGGGTGGCGCCGCGCGGCGCCGGACCCCCGACGCCGGCCGGAACCGACGGCGGAGTCACGGCGCCGCGCGGAGGCGGCACCACGGGTTGCCCCGATGGAATCGGCGCCGGAGAGGCCGGTTGGGGCCGGAGCACCCGGCGGCGTCGGGGCAGGTGCACCCGAACCGCTCGGGCCCCCAGACGGGACCGACGGGCCCGCAGGCCCCGCCGGAGGAGACATCGCCCTCATAGCCATGAGGAACTCCTCAATCTCCTCGCGCGACGCGCCTTCCCCAGGGACCGACGGGTATGGGGCAGACAGCGTCGGCGACCCACGCGGGGCCACCCGAACCCCCGGCCGCATCACGCGGGCGTCGGGGGGAGTCGGGGGTACGATGACGACGCCCCGACTTCTTGTGTCGCTTACCTGAGGAACCGGAGGAATGGTGGCGACTCCCGGAGCGCTCATGGCGGCTCCGCGATCGTTCTCTCGACCGCTCCCTCGACCTCCGACCGGACCGGGACCGCTCTCGACGCGGGGCCGACACCCGGAGCTCGAGCAGCTTGCGGGACCGCTCCCGCCTAGCCTTACTCGTCAAGGCCCGGCAGTCGACGCAGGACTCCACGTCGTGGTCCGGGCCCAGACACCGGAGGCAGAGTCGATGGTGGTCGGTGACCGACATCAGGCGGTCGCATCCGTCGCAACTTTTAAAACCGGCGTCTATATACTCCAGCGACGTCATCACGGCGCACGACGCCGACGACGCGGAGCCGCAGGGGACGCCTGCAGACGACGCCTACCGACGCGCAGGGGTACTGCTACGCAAAAGTTTCCGGATCCAGACTGACGCCTGGGGATATTCTAAGGTAAGGAATCTAATACTAACCTGTTTCTTTCAGATGTCTACTACGGCGCCGGGGCCAAAGCACCCGACTGCGCCGAAGCCACTGGCCCGCCTAGGCTCCAAGTTGGGTCTGCGGGGAGGGAAGTGAGTCCTCATGGCACGAATCTCCTCCGGCGTCGCTTACAGGCCAGGGACCGAAGGGTATGGGCCTGGAGGCGGCGCCTGCGGCGCGCAAGCGGAGTCAGAAGAGCGATGTCGCCTCTTTGACTTCTTCTTGGAGTGCCTCGACTTATCGGAGGACCTGGAGCCAGACGAGTGCTGGCGATGACTCGATGAGCGACGACTGCGACTCCGCGACCGGTCCCTCGAGCGGCGCGGAGCTGACTGCCGGATCTCGAGTAGCTTGCGGGACCACGTAGCTTTCGAAGTCAAGGAACGACTTGTCATCGTGGTCAGCCCGAGGCAGTAGAGACACCGACAGTGGGGGTCGGTCACCGACATCAGGCGGTGACAGGCTTCGCACGGCTTGAAGCAAGGCATCCCTACGGCACAAGGAGTCTAAGTCGACTCGAAAAAGAGATCCAAAATAGATCAAAAAGTTAGTCAAATAAGCATTTGCAATGCAATAGGTCTCGGGTTAATTAAGTTTGAGCGATTGGCATTGCTAAATATTGCAACACCAACTGCAACAAAAGCTATTGGTGTTGCATTATTTAGCAATGCCAATATTTCAAACTTTAATAATGCGACACCTATTGCATTGCAAATGCTTGGAATACTACCCCTATGTATACTACAAGATTGATTGCAATTTGCTGGACTTCAAGTAACCCATTCCTTGTCCGGAACAGCCTGTGACGCTGATGTCCCAGCAGACGCAAAGCTGCTGTACAGCACATTTTAACTCTCTAACCACGAGTTTGTATCTCATTCCCTGTACCCTGGTGCATTTGCAATAGTGACCCATCATTTTCTTTTTAGGAAAATATGTATCTATTTTTGGTCCCCCAGAGAACCCCTCAGCGACCTCGGGCCAGTGAACTTGTCAATCGTGCTCTGTTTGGACGAACCTCCACCTCCCTTGTCTCTTGTCATGACTGGCACCGGTTCTGTTGGCACTGACCAGGACTGCATCAGATGGTCCGGATATGGATGAAGAGAGGGAGGGGGGCAAAGGAGGCCCCCACGCTGGACTCCTGTGACCCGACTTAGCCGCCGTATGGGAGTGGGCAACAGCAGGTGGGGGTATGGGAGAGAAGATGGGCACCCAATTACCTCCACGTGTGAACCCCAGTCAGACACGGGCCACGGCCACTGCTCTGCCACCAACGGATCACCAAGGAGCACCAGGAGTCAGGATATTTGCCACGAAACACTATGGCCCATAGCCACGGCCAGGAGTCCTGGAGGAGGTCCACAATGTGCCCCTTGAGCGGGGGGGGGGGGGGGAGTAGGGGGAGAAAGGCTAAATGCCAAGGTCTGTTCCACCCTGGGTCGCCGGCCACTGTGAAGGTCGCAGCCAATGGCCCCCTAGATAGCGCACACACCGCTCAGCACCCCCTGTAGGCACAGCTCCGCGGCCCGACAACACCGACAACTAATGTTATTAACAGCCCGCAGATAGGTGGGGAGAAAGACTGGCTGCAGCACCTATCAGGAGGAGTGGGCAACAACCTAGTGCCGGGCTCTAATCTCCTCCGATGGTGCTTGCATGACCTGGTCCGGCCACTGAAGCGAGGACTCCCCCAGGCTCTCCGCTAGCCACAAACTGCCCAGCACCCTATCGTTACTGAGGGTGAGGCAGCCAGTACGCACCACAGATAGTCCAGCGCTACCCGTCTCCAGCGGGATCCCCCCGCGCAACCCGACCGGCCGCCGACGCACACCCACTGAGGAAATGGGGGGGGGGAGCGGAATAATGGCACGGTGATCACCTCCTGCCCAGCAAAGACGCCTGTGGACTGCGTCACCGCTCGCCTGCAGACCTCAGTAGCACCTCCACTGCACACCTCTTTGCGGACCGATGTTACCGCCGATTTCCCCCGATGTATGTGCAGGAGGGGGTGAGAAAGAGGGGAAGGAAAGGCACACGAGCTTCCAGACAGTGGATCAAGCGCTGGTAGGAAGCATGCCCCCACTCCCGTATTGCTTAAAAGTAGCAGCCATTAACAGACCAAACACAAAGAGAAATCGTTATCCTCAGAGTCCAGCTCATAACCACTGGTGCTGGCTGACTGCCTCGCAGTGTGCTGGCATTGTGGAGTCACTTTGCGAGAGCTGGGATGGAGGCTTGCTGCTTTACTTTATGCTTCCTACCGATTACGAAATCATTGCAGTTAGCTTATGTGAACACTGTAGGAGAGTAGGGTCTGCAATCCTATGATCACCCAGATTTTTGCTTTTTGCTGCACTGGTTTACGACTTTCCCTGGCTGTGGGCATGCTAATCAGACCCACAGCCTAGCTGTTCTCTCTATCCAAATTGTACTCCGGTACTGAATTGGCACTGGGCCCTCTCCAAGTCCCTGTACCCAGGGCTGAGGTGTACCCAGAAGTCTACCAGGGGCTGAAGCATGTATTATGCCACCCCTGGGTTGACTAACTAAACTGACACAACTGGCTGCACGACAGCTGGGGCAAGGTGGTGTAATCACCCTTTGCTGTAGATATAGTATTCCTATATCTAAACCTAAATGGGCACACAGATCTCCTATCAGTCACTCCTATGGCAGGCCTTGACAATCCTGAAGGCAGAGTGCTTGGAATCGTGTGAGATGGTGCTCTGGCATGAGCTGAGCCTGTCTGCGGCTTTCGGGATCCACCCCTTAGCCGTTTCCATGATATCGCATACCATATACTCTTAAGTGCATTATAATCCTCGCGGTTATATGCCAACTCTGGTATCGCTTTATCAAAACATGTCGAGTAAGGTGTCATACGAATTGGAATACTAACCCCTCGCCAATTCTGGCGACGGGGTTAGCATTCCACCCTTCTAGAGGGACACGACATGTATGTAACCCCTAATCCCGGTTAAAGTCAGACAGAGCCTTAGCATCCACAAAATGGATGCTGCCACCGAGACACAAGTCTGCCCTCCTGCTGCTGGGAGTCCTCCCAGAGCAGGAGATAAGGACAAAGGGTTTCCTGCCAGGGGCGGTGCCAGCACCGTCCCAGACAGGATTTTGTGTATTGTAGGTAGGCAGGGCTTCAGAGGAAGGTGACTGCACGTGGCACCCCGGTGCTCACTGTGCATAGGCTGGCTTGAACCAGTTCCAGGGACACTCCAGACCCTGTGCTGGGGAAAAGCCCGCCAAGGAAGTGGGTGTAACCACCCCCCTCCTGGTCCCACCCATAGGGCAGGACCTAGTCGCGTGCCAGCCCCCTTTTCCCAGATAAAGGTAGGGACTGGCCCCCTTCCAAATCAGATCATCTTTGGAATCAAGACACGACTTTCTGCGAAAGGACATCAAGATTTCTTCTTCAAGATTCTCCCTTGTGGCTAAGGAGTAGTCACCCTGCATCCGCAGGCACCATCGCAAGAACACTGCGGTCTGCTGTAAGTCCTTCCTCCGGAAACTGACTGCCCAGCTCGACGAGAACCGGCTTCCCTGGCACCTCTGACCTCTACCCACCTCTACAGCCCAGCTGAGAACCGTGGGTGCGACGAGACCTCGAGGGACCGGCCATCTGCAAGACTGCACGACTTCTGCACAGCAAGCCCGCCGAGTAATTTCCTGGTGAGTGCTTTGGGGTCCGAGAAGCCCCGACCCTGAGCAGCTCCAGCACCGAAGAGCAGCCCCCCAGCATCTCCACGATCGGCGTGGGGCCCTTCTGCTTTTTGCTGCGCACCGCGTTGTTTGGCTACTAGCCCGCTGGCTTGTGGCCTTCTGAACAACGCCCGACGACATCACTGCTGCTGGTCTGGTTGCTCCAGACTGGCCCTTGCTCCCTTCCCGAAGAGGAGCACCCCGGACCCTCCTGGTCCACTCAAGACGCCATTTTGAGTCCACCGCGTGGGCTTGAATTAGCCAAGGCTTGTTGCCCAATCCCGGGTAACTTCGACGCCGACAGCTTCATCCATCGTGGGACAGCTCGCCTCTCCATCCTGGTCGCCGACAACGCCTCCTGGTCCGTGAGATCTGCAGAGCCAGCGTCGCCCACTCACCTAGTCGAGGTGACTACCATCCGGTGCCCTCCTGGTGCCCACTGACTACTGGCTAGTAGTCACGAACTTGGTCCCCTCTGCTTTCAGGTGTCATCCATCTTCCAGATCCAGGCTTGGATCAACTCGAACTATCTTCACTGGTCGCCTGCCAGCATCTTTCTTCCAGGCTCCTGGTCCGGCAACGAGGATTCCCGACGTCTTTTGAGACCTATGCAGCTGCAGCCCCTGGGCTAGGTAACTTCGGCATTTCGGTGCCCCAGCATAGCCTCACTATCCAAGGGTCAGGATCCACTGTCGTTTTCTCCCTACCAGATCGGGTTCGCCCGTGAACACTAACTTTAGCGTTACTAGCTACCATAGACTTTGTCCCGCATCTCGCGTGAGAGTGCACACTCTGCACCCGAGTCCCCTAGGCCTCCTAGAAGTAATCTAACGATTCCCTAGTCAAGTCCTAGCGATTCCAAAGCCTATTAGTACCGTACTTACCTGCTAGTAATTTTGCATTCCACTTTTAGAGTATATGGTTTTCCGTGCCCCTAGGGCATTTGTATATACTGTGCTAACTTAAGTATTTTCGTAAGAGTTTTGTTGTGTGCCTAGCACCCTGTCCTCATAAAGAGTACAGGGTTGTTGTGATTCTAATAAATACATTGTTTATTTTCATAACACTTGTGTGGTGTCCTTTCACTGGGTGTTCAAGGGGTAATGTGATGGTAAAACAGCTGGCTTAACACGCCCTCTAGAGTCTTAGCCTTAGACTGCTCGTATCCATGCTACTAGGATAGCTGGTCTATAAGGTTGACTTACAACCAATCATCAATAAGGGTTGTTTGGACTGATATATAGTGCTCACTAGAATAGTGAACACTGCACATCAGGCCAACTTCTCACATTGGTGAGCAGCGGTTGGGATTTGAGCTTGCTGTTGTTTTACCACACATATCCTAAGAATATCTTGTGAAAGATCACATAAGTACTAAAGGTACATATAACTTAGCTTAGAATACTCTGAGTTCTACTGAACCAGCTGTTGTAGCTCCTAGGGCCTAGCACACCCTAAACTACAACTCTAGCAAGGGATCAGTAGGCAAACACATAGTGTAGGTAAGTGCACCACTTACACCTCACTAGAAAAGCATGTCTACCCAGGGAGAATCTACTGAGACTCCCCTGGTCAGTGTTGACCCTCCACAGGTCACTTCAAGATATGCAGCTCTCAGTTTCCAGGAGATGAGACAAGTCTGCACCTCCAGGAAACTGAAGCAGGGGTCTAACCCCACCATTCCCTTTCTGATAGGTCTCTTAGAGACATATGATGCCAGGAAGATTTCTCAGTTACATGAGAATATGCCAGCCTTAGAGGGAACCTCTGGGGATCCAGACCTCCCCAACACTGCTACTGCAGTTGAGGAGGAGGAGGATCAGGAGGAACTCTCTGGGGATGAGGTAGACAAAGGTCTTGAGGTAGTCAGAAGGCTAACCAGGGCCAACTTAGACTTACTTGGGCTAGGATCTGGGGGACCCCCAGTACTGACCTTAAGTGGGCCTAACCTTGGAGTTAGGAGAGATAGATCTCTTTCTAGGGACTCCAATAGATCTCTGCACTCTAATGCCTCTTCCCAGAGGAGAAGGAATCCTCCACAGAGGAGATTTACTTCCCCTCAGAGAATGGAGCATGAAGCTAGGATGAGACAAGCTGAACTGAGGATTGAAAGGGAAGAACTTGCCCTGGCCAAAGAGAAGCTTGCCTTTGCTAGAGAGCAGCAGATGAGTGGGCTAGCTCCCACTGGTGGCAGCAATCTCCCAAGAGATAGAGAGAAGGGTTTAGATACTAAACACCTGACTAAGATAGTGCCCCCCTTTAAGCAAGGGGATGACATCCAGAAATGGATGGCTGCTCTGGAGAGGGCCTGCACTGTGCAGTGCATTCCCCAGAGTCAGTGGGCAGCTATACTGTGGCTCTCCTTTGATGGTAAAGGTAGAGATAAGATCCTCACTACAAGAGTGGAGGATGCTAACAATTACCAGGTCCTGAAGAATACACTGGTTGATGGGTTTGGTTTAACCACTGAGCAGTACAGGTTGCTGTTCAGAGACACCCAGAAAACTCAGTCTCAGGACTGGTCTGACTTTGTGGATTGTGCCACTAAGGCTTTGGAGGGCTGGTTGCTGGGTAGCAAGGTTACAGATTACACAGGATTGTATAATCTAATGATGAGAGAACAAATTTTAAACAATTGTCAGAACCAGTTGCTGCACCAGCACCTTGTTGATTCAGATCTGACCTCTCCCCAAGAATTGGGAAAGAAGGCAGACAAATGGGTCAGGACAAGGATCAAGCAGAACCAGAACCAGAACCAGGGTGGTCAGAAGAAAGCAGACCAGAAGGGTAATGTTAAGAGTGAACAAAATGACCAGAAGTCTTCACCAGGTCCCCAACAAACCAAAGAGGGTGGGGGTCAGGCTTCCCAGAAGAAGAAGACTCAAGAAGGCCAGTCAAAAAGGTGATGCCAGTACTGCAAAAGTAAATCTCACTGGTTTAGTGAGGGCACCAAAAGAGAAGGACAAACTCCTGCCACTACAGCCCCTAAGGCAACTGCACCCCCTAGTACAGTCAGTAGTGGTAGTGTACCTCCCAAGGCATTAGTTGGGTTAACCTTGGGTACTGAGGGGTCTGACAACTTAGTTGGCACACTCACTCAGGCTGTCCTTGTCTGTACAGGGGATATGGATATGTCCCCTGAAATAAGTCCCAATACTTTGGGCAAATACAGGCAGACACCTTTGATTAATGGCAAAATGGCTCAGGCCTATAGGGACACTTGTGCCAGTGTCACCATGGTGACACCTAACTTTGTGGACCCTGGACAGATCATGCCAGGTACTGATTTCCTGGTGACCAATGCCAGCAATGTCACTACTAGTCATAGTGTGGCAATTGTGGCTTTCTCCTGGGGTGGAGCGAAGGGACAAAAGAAAGTTGTAGTCAGTTCAGACCTCCCAGTTGATTGTTTGTTGGGCAATGATTTGGAGTCATCACAATGGTCAGAAGTGGAGCAGAGGACTCACATGGAGATGTTAGGCTTGCCAGCACATGTGCTTGCTGTGACTAGGTCACAGGCCAGAAGATGCCCCACTGAACAGGTGCTGGATCCTGAAATTATGGACCAGACACCTTCCAAGAAGAAGAGCAGTAGGGTTAAGGCTTTGCCTTCCCCCTTGCCCCAGGTTGAGGATCAACTCTCTGAGGAGGCTGATCTGAGAGAACTGAGGGAAACTGAGCCTAAAGAGCTTGAACTTGATCAAGTTGAGTTTCTGGGCTCAGGGGGACCCTCCAGAGCAGACCTGGGGAAGGCACAGTTAGACTGCCCTTCCCTTGAACCCCTCAGACAGCAGGCTGCTGCTGAGGCTGCAGGGAATGCCACAGGTGCCCACAGGGTATACTGGGAAGATGGACTCCTGTACTCTGAGTCAAGAGACCCCAAGCCTGGTGCAACCAGGAGGCTGGTCATCCCCTTGTCTCTGAGAGGTTTCCTTCTCACCTTGGCCCATGAGATTCCCCTTGCAGGTCATTTAGGTCAGACAAAGACTTGGGACAGGCTTGTCTCACACTTTCACTGGCCCCACATGAATGAGAATACCAAGGAGTTTTGTCGCTCCTGTGTCACTTGCCAAGCCAGTGGTTAGTCAGGTGGCACAACAAAGGCCCCCCTCATACCACTACCTGTGGTGGGGGTCCCCTTTGAAAGAGTGGGGATTGACATTGTTGGTCCAATGGAACCCCAGACAGCATCAGGGCACAAGTTTATACTGGTGGTGGTGGACCATGCCACCAGGTATCCTGAAGCTATTCCCCTGAGGACCACCACAGCTCCTGTGGTGGCAAGAGCCCTAGTTGGAGTGTTCTCCAGAGTGGGTTTTCCAAAGGAGGTCGTTTCTGACAGAGGTACAAACTTCATGTCAGGATATCTGACTGCAATGTGGAAGGAGTGTGGTGTGAACTACAAGTTCACCACACCCTATCATCCACAATGCAATTGGCTTGTTGAGAGATTCAACAGGACCCTCAAAGGGATGATTCATGGGCTACCTGAAACTCTTAGGAGAAGATGGGATGTCCTGATCCCCTGCCTCTTGTTTGCTTACAGAGAGGTCCCACAGAAGGGGTTGGCTACAGCCCTTTTGAGCTTCTGTATGGGCATCCTGTAAGAGGACCCCTGTGTTTGGTGAAGGAAGGATGGGAGAGACCTCTCAAAAAGCCTGCAACCAACATAGTGGACTATGTACTTGGTCTCCGCTCTAGGATGGCTGAGTATATGGAAAAGGCATCTAAAAACCTTGAGGCCAGCCAAGAACTTCAAAAAGCTTGGCATGACCAAAAGGCTGTTCTGACTGTGTACCAGCCAGGACAGAAGGTGTGGGTGCTGGAGCCAGTGGCCCCAGCAGCTCTGAAAGACAAATGGTCTGGGCCCCACACCATCATTGAGCAAAAGGGAGAGGTTACCTACTTGGTGGACCTTGGAACTCCCAGGAGCCCTCTCAGAGTGCTCCATGTTAACAGGCTCAAGGCATATGTTGACAGGAAGGACATGAGCTTGCTCATGGCCACAGATGAGGGACAGGAGGAAGAGAGTGACCCTCTCCCAGACCTGCTCACTCAGAATCCTGATGGTGTTGTCTTTTGTGGCAGCCTCACTGAACATCAGCAACAGGATTGCAGGCAAGTCCTGCAATCCTTCAGACATATGTTCTCTCTGACACCCAGCCAAACTGATTGGTGTACCCATGATGTTGACACTGGAGACAGTCTGCCTGTCAAGAGTAAAATCTACAGACAGCCTGATCATGTTAGAGACTGCATCAAAACTGAAGTGCAGAAAATGTTGGAGCTGGGAGTCATTGAGCCCTCAGATAGCCCTTGGGCTAGCCCAGTAGTTCTAGTGCCAAAGCCTCACACCCAGGGTGGTAAGAAAGAGATGAGGTTTTGCGTAGACTACAGAGGCCTCAATGCAGTCACTAAGACTGATGCCCACCCAATACCAAGAGCAGATGAACTTATAGATACATTGGCTTCTGCCAACTTCTTAAGTACATTTGATTTGACAGCTGGGTATTGGCAAATCAGGTTAGCTGAGGAGGCCAAACCCAAGACAGCATTTTCTACCCCTGGTGGGCATTATCAGTTTGTGGTAATGCCCTTTGGTTTGAAAAATGCACCTGCCACCTTCCAAAGGTTGGTGAATCAAGTCCTCACTGGGCTGGATGACTTCTGTGCAGCATATCTTGATGATATTGCTGTCTTTAGCTCCACCTGGGAGGATCACCTGGTCCACCTGAGGAAAGTGTTGGAGGCTCTGCAAAAGGCAGGCCTCACTATCAAGGCCACAAAGTGCCAGATAGGGCGGACACAGGTTGTATACCTGGGCCACCTTGTAGGTGGAGGCCAGGTTCAGCCACTGGAGAGTAAGATACAGGCCATCAAGGACTGGACTCCTCCAATCACCCAGACTCAAGTTCGAGCTTTCTTGGGCCTGACTGGGTACTATAGGAAGTTTGTCAGAAATTATGGGTCCATAGTGACCCCTCTTAATGACCTGACAAGCAAAAAGATGCCAAAGAAAGTTCAGTGGACAGCAAGCTGTCAGAAAGCATTCAATGACCTAAAGCAGGCCATGATCACAGCACCTATCCTAAAGAGTCCAGATTACTCCAAGCCATTCATTGTCCAAACAGATGCTTCTGAGTTGGGTGTGGGGGCTGTTCTGTCTCAACTGAATTTTGATGGTAATGATCAGCCTATTGCTTTCATTAGTAGAAGGTTGACACCCAGAGAGAAAAATTGGTCAGCTATTGAGAGGGAGGCCTTTGCTGTGGTTTGGGCCCTGAAGAAGCTGAGGGCCTACTTGTTTGGCACTCACTTCACCATTCAGACCGACCATAAGCCCCTCTTGTGGCTAAATCAGATGAAGGGTGAAAACCCCAAACTGCTTAGGTGGTCCATTTCCCTACAGGGGATGGATTTTACAGTGGAGCATAGACCTGGTACTGATCACAGCAATGCTGATGGGCTCTCCAGGTATTTCCACTTAGAGCAAGAAGACTCACCTGGTCAAGGTTAGTTTATTGTCCCAAAGTTTGGGGGGGGTCATGTAGGAGAGTAGGGTCTGCAATCCTATGATCACCCAGATTTTTGCTTTTTGCTGCACTGGTTTACGACTTTCCCTGGCTGTGGGCCTGCTAATCAGACCCACAGCCTAGCTGTTCTCTCTATCCAAATTGTACTCCGGTACTGAATTGGCACTGGGCCCTCTCCAAGTCCCTGTACCCAGGGCTGAGGTGTACCCAGAAGTCTCCCAGGGGCTGAAGCATGTATTATGCCACCCCTGGGCTGATTAACTAAACTGACACAACTGGCTGCACGACAGCTGGGGCAAGGTGGTGTAATCACCCTTTGCTGTAGATATAGTATTCCTATATCTAAACCTAAATGGGCACACAGATCTCCTATCAGTCACTCCTATGGCAGGCCTTGACAATCCTGAAGGCAGAGTGCTTGGAATCGTGTGAGATGGTGCTCTGGCATGAGCTGAGCCTGTCTGCGGCTTTCGGGATCCATCCCTTAGCCGTTTCCATGATATCGCATACCATATACTCTTAAATGCATTATAATCCTCGCGGTTATATGCCAACTCTGGTATCGCTTTATCAAAACATGTCGAGTAAGGTGTCATACGAATTGGAATACTAACCCCTCGCCAATTCTGGCGACGGGGTTAGCATTCCACCCTTCTAGAGGGACACGACATGTATGTAACCCCTAACCCCGGTTAAAGTCAGACAGAGCCTTAGCATCCACAAAATGGATGCTGCCACCGAGACACAAGTCTGCCCTCCTGCTGCTGGGAGTCCTCCCAGAGCAGGAGATAAGGACAAAGGGTTTCCTGCCAGGGGCGGTGCCAGCACCGTCCCAGACAGGATTTTGTGTATTGTAGGTAGGCAGGGCTTCAGAGGAAGGTGACTGCACGTGGCACCCCGGTGCTCACTGTGCATAGGCTGGCTTGAACCAGTTCCAGGGACACTCCAGACCCTGTGCTGGGGAAAAGCCCGCCAAGGAAGTGGGTGTAACCACCCCCCTCCTGGTCCCACCCATAGGGCAGGACCTAGTCGCGTGCCAGCCCCCTTTTCCCAGATAAAGGTAGGGACTGGCCCCCTTCCAAATCAGATCATCTTTGGAATCAAGACACGACTTTCTGCGAAAGGACATCAAGATTTCTTCTTCAAGATTCTCCCTTGTGGCTAAGGAGTAGTCACCCTGCATCCGCAGGCACCATCGCTAGAACACTGCGGTCTGCTGTAAGTCCTTCCTCCGGAATCTGACTGCCCAGCTCGACGAGAACCGGCTTCCCTGGCACCTCTGACCTCTACCCACCTCTACAGCCCAGCTGAGAACCGTGGGTGCGACGAGACCTCGAGGGACCGGCCATCTGCAAGACTGCACGACTTCTGCACAGCAAGCCCGCCGAGTAATTTCCTGGTGAGTGCTTTGGGGTCCGAGAAGCCCCGACCCTGAGCAGCTCCAGCACCGAAGAGCAGCCCCCCAGCATCTCCACGATCGGCGTGGGGCCCTTCTGCTTTTTGCTGCTCACCGCGTTGTTTGGCTACTAGCCCGCTGGCTTGTGGCCTTCTGAACGACGCCCGACGACATCACTGCTGCTGTTCTGGTTGCTCCAGACTGGCTCTTGCTCCCTTCCCGAAGAGGAGCACCCCGGGCCCTCCTGGTCCACTCAAGACGCCATTTTGAGTCCACCGCGTGGGCTTGAATTAGCCAAGGCTTGTTGCCCAATCCCGGGTAACTTCGACGCCGACAGCTTCATCCATCTTGGGACAGCTCGCCTCTCCATCCTGGTCGCCGACAACGCCTCCTGGTCCGTGAGATCTGCAGAGCCAGCGTCGCCCACTCACCTAGTCGAGGTGACTACCATCCGGTGCCCTCCTGGTGCCCACTGACTACTGGCTAGTAGTCACGAACTTGGTCCCCTCTGCTTTCAGGTGTCATCCATCTTCCAGATCCAGGCTTGGATCAACTCGAACTATCTTCACTGGTCGCCTGCCAGCATCTTTCTTCCAGGCTCCTGGTCCGGCAACGAGGATTCCCGACGTCTTTTGAGACCTATGCAGCTGCAGCCCCTGGGCTAGGTAACTTCGGCATTTCGGTGCCCCAGCATAGCCTCACTATCCAAGGGTCAGGATCCACTGTCGTTTTCTCCCTACCAGGTCGGGTTCGCCCGTGAACACTAACTTTAGCGTTACTAGCTACCATAGACTTTGTCCCGCATCCCGCGTGAGAGTGCACACTCTGCACCCGAGTCCCCTAGGCCTCCTAGAAGTAATCTAACGATTCCCTAGTCAAGTCCTAGCGATTCCAAAGCCTATTAGTACCGTACTTACCTGCTAGTAATTTCGCATTCCACTTTTAGAGTATATGGTTTTCCGTGCCCCTAGGGCATTTGTATATACTGTGCTAACTTAAGTATTTTCGTAAGAGTTTTGTTGTGTGCCTAGCACCCTGTCCTCATAAAGAGTACAGGGTTGTTGTGATTCTAATAAATACATTGTTTATTTTCATAACACTTGTGTGGTGTCCTTTCACTGGGTGTTCAAGGGGTAATGTGATGGTAAAACAGCTGGCTTAACACGCCCTCTAGAGTCTTAGCCTTAGGTTGCTCGTATCCATGCTACTAGGATAGCTGGTCTATAAGGTTGACTTACAACCAATCATCAATAAGGGTTGTTTGGACTGATATATAGTGCTCACTAGAATAGTGAACACTGCACATCAGGCCAACTTCTCACAAACACGTTCTGTCACAGACTGACCACGCGTCATTGCTGCTTCTTCTTCCTGCTTTCCTTATCATTGAGTGAATGTAAATGAATCCGTATAATATGCACTTTATAATGTATTTGTGCAGGATCACTGGCATTGATAAAACACATCATTAACTTTGTTGTGATTTATTCACATTCAGTTGCCTAATTCAAAGGAGGTGACTGACTCAAACAGTTTACAAGGAAGAGTCTGTGTGTGTTTTTAAAATGCAGGAACAAAACAGAGCTGCTCCAGCAACGGGAAGGAGGGGGCCGCTCAGCGAAGCTTTTATCAGCGCCGCGCGCCTCTGCAGACTCCCCCTTCATTCCAGAGAGGCGCGCGACGCGATCCGGTCCGCTCTATGCTGGGGAGAGAAGTGGCCGCGCACAACGTTATCCTATGGGACAACGCGATGCGCTCGTCCAGGTCTTGTAGCCACATTCCAGCTCGTTATGGCCTGAGACGCCGACTATAGTTCTCTGGCGAGAACGCGCTTTCAGTGCGTTACTAGCCGAGACCTAAAAATGACTAAGAGTACTGCTCTTCCCGGATCTGCGCTAGCTGGCATGGAAAAAAGAAGAACCGACGTCAGCGCGCGAGGGCGGCGCCTAAGTACTAGTAGTGGAGAGTGTAGGAGAGTAGGGTCTGTAATCCTATGATCACCCCAGATTTTTGCTTTTTGCTTCACTGGTTTACGACTTTCCCTGGCTGTGGGCCTGCTAATCAGACCCACAGCCTAGCTGTTCTCTCTACTCCAAATTGTACCCAGGTACTGAATTGGCACTGGGCCCTCTCTTGAGTCCCTGTAACCAGGGCAGAGGTGCACCCAGAGGTCTCCCAGGGGCTGCAGCATGTATTATGCCACCCCTGGGTCGACTACCTAAAACAGACACAACTGGCTGCTTGACAGCTGGGGCAAGGTGGTGTACACACCCTTTGCTGTAGATATAGTATTCCTATATCTAACCCTAAAATGGACACATATATTCCTATCAGTCACTCCTATGGCAGGCCTTATCAATCCTGAAGGCAGAGTGCTTGGAATAATGTGAAATGGTGCTCTGGCATGAGCTAAGCCCGTTTGCAGCTTGCGGAACCAAGTCCTAATAGCTGTTCCATGATAACGCTATACCATATACTCTTAAGTGCATTAAGTACCTCGCGGTCATATGCTAACTTTGGTATAGCATTATCAAAACATGTCGAGTAAGGTGTCATACGAATTGAAATACTAACCCCTCGCCAATTCTGGAGACGGGGTTAGCATTCCACCCTTCTAGAAGGGACACGACATGTATGTAACTGTGAACCCCGGTTAAAGTCAGACATAGCCTCAGCTCCACAAAATGGATGCTGCCACCGAGACACAAGTCTGCCCTCCTGCTGCTGGGAGTCCTTCCAGTAACGGAGGCATGGACAAAGGGTTTCCTGTCAGGGGCGGTGCCAGCACCATCCCAGACAGGATTTTGTGTATCCCAGGTAGGCAGGGCTTTAGAGGAAGGTGACTGCAAGTGGCACCCCGGTGTTCACTGTGCATAGGCCGGCTCAAACCAGTTCTGGGGGCACACCAGCCCCTGAGCTGGGGAGAGACCGGACAAAGGAGAGGGGTGTAACCACCCCCCTCCTGGTCCCACCCATGGTCAGGACCTAGTCGCGTACCAGCCCCTTTCTTTAGAATAAAGGTGGGAGCGGGGCCCCTTCCAAATTAGATCATCTTTGAATCCTGAAACTACTTTCCACGAAAGGAACTCAAGACTTCTTCTTAAGATTTCTCCCTTGTGACTAAGGAGTAGTCACCCTGCACCCGCAGGCACCATCCAAGCATCGCGGTTTGCTGTAAGTCTCTCCTCCGGATCAAGACTGCCCAGCTCGACGAGAACCGGCTTCCCTGGCACCTCTGACCTCTACCTGCATCATCAGCCCAGCTGAGATTCGTGGGTGTGACGAGACCTCGAGGGACCGGCCATCTTCAGGACTGCACGACGCTTGCCCAGCACGACCGCCGAGGGATCCTCGAGTGAGTGCTTTGGGGTTCGAGAAGCCCTAACCCGGAGCAGCTCCAGCACCGAAGTCCAGCCCCCCAGCATGCACGAGATCTGCGTGGGGCCCTTCTGCTCTTTGCTGCTCACCGCGTTGTCCGGCTACTTGCCTGCTGGCTTGGGGCCCTCTTGACGACGCACCACGACGACAACACCGCTGGTCTGGTTGCTCCAGACTGGCCCTTGCTCCCCTCCAACAGAGGAGCACCCCGGACCCTCCTGGTCCACTCCAGACGCCATTTTGAGTCCACCGCGTGGGCTTGCATTTGCCAAGAGTTGTTGCCCCAATCCTGGGTCCAGCGACGTCGACAGCAGATATCTCCGTGGGACAGCTCGCACCTCCATCCTGGTCGCCGACAACGCCTCCTGGTCCGAGAGACTGCAGAGCCCAGCGTCGCCCACTCACCTGGTCGAGGTGACTTCGCCCGGTGCCATCCTGGTGCCCACCTAATCACTGGCTAGTGATTCAGGACTTGGTCCCCTCTGCTTACAGGTATCCATCTTCATCGATCCAGGCTTGGATCACATCGAACTTCATCACTGGTCGCCTGCCAGCAACTTCTTCTTTCAGGCTCCATAGACTGCAACGAGGATTTCCGACGTCTTTTCAGACCTATGCAGCCGCAGCCCCTGGGCTAGGTAACCTGAGCATTTCGGTGCTCCAGCATAGCTTAACTATCTAAGTGTCCAGATCCTTTTTCGTTTCAGCTCTATCTAGTCGGATTCGTCAGATAACACTAACTTTACGAAATCTAGCATCCATAGACTTTGTTCCGCATCCCGCGTGAGAGTGCACACTCTGCACCCGATCCCCCTAGGCCTCCTGCTAGTAATCTGAAGGTTCAGTAGTACAGTCCTAGCGATCCCAAAGCCTCTGAGATTAGTTACTTACCTGCTAGTATTTCGCATTCCACTTGTGTAGTATATGGTTTTTCATGCCCCTCGGGCATTTGCGTAAATTGTGCAACTTAAAGTATTTTCGTAAGAGTTTTGTTGTGTGCTTAGCACCCTGTCCTCATAAAGAGTCCAGGGCTGTTGTGTTCTAAATAAATATCTGTTTATTTTCATAACAACTTGTGTGGTGTCCTTTCACTTGGTGTTCAAGGGGTATATGTGATGGTAAAACAGCTGGCTTAACACGCCCTCTAGAGTTTAGCCTTAGACTGCTCTTGTCCATGCAACTAGGATAGCTGGTCTACAAGGTTGACTTACAACCAATCATCAATAAGGGTTGTTTGGACTGATACAAAGTGCTCACTAGAATAGTGAACATTATATATCAGGCCAACTTCTCACAGAGAGGTGTGGCTCACTGGTTAGAGGCGGCAGACCTGTAAGCAGAGAACGGCCCGGGACCAGGGTTCAATTCCCGATGCGGCAGGGTCTTGGACCAGGGTCAACGGACTCGATAATTCTCGCCTCAGTGCCTACTCTAACCAGGGAACACACTCGGTAACTCTGGGCATTAAGCTTGCCTCATCTCTACAACGGCCCCCCACAGACGCCGGGGATGCCTGGTTTCACCCTGGAGATACCCAGAAAGGGGCCATCTCACAGGGAAAACCAAGACGGGTTCCCCAGCGGTCTACAGCGCCAGGACACTCAGGTAGAGTAACAGTGCGCTTTACAAGTATCCAACATTTACACACATTTACTCCGACGACGTCATCCCGGCCATCACGACGCCGACGACGGACGCGGAGCAGCAGACGACGCCTACCGACGCGCAAGGGTACTGCTGACGAAAACTTTCCGGATCCAGCCTGATGCCTGGGGATATTCTAAGGTAAGGAATCTAACACTAACCTGTTTCTTTCAGATGCAGTTGTGCAGCCTTTGCTCTGGTGGAATGAGCAGGCAAGCCCTCTGAATGTTGCTTCTTGGCCAATGCGCAGCAGATCTTAATGTAGAGCAGAATCCATCGGGAGATGGTTCGTTTCTGCACGGCCTTCTCTTTCTTTGCTCTGACATACCCCACGAAAAGTTGGTCGTCCAGCTGGAACTCTTTTGTGCAGTTAAGGTAGAACAACAACGCATTTTGTGGGTCCACCAGTGGAGTCTCTCCTCTTCCTTAGAGGGATAAGATGTAATGTAGAAGGTAGGCAGGGTGATAAACTGTCCTACATTAAAGGGAGTGACCACCTTCGATAGGAAGGATGCTCTAAGGGGTCCTCCCTCAGTCCCACGGTTTTCAATGTCTATGTCACTTGTCTGCTAAAACTCATTAGCAGGTACAGCGTTGATGACAAGTAAATTGTGGTATATATATATATATATATATATATATATATACACACACACACATATATATTTTGACGTGGAAAAGGAAACAATACATTTCTGCTACTGCTTGTCTCACACAGCCAAGTGGATACAGGAAAATGCCTGAAGCTAAATTCAGATAAAACAATAGATTCATGCAATGCCCTGTAGTTTGGCACTCAGAAGTAACTGGTGAAAAAACTCCAATCCCTGCAAAATGCAGCTGCCAGATTGATTTTGAAAGTCCCCAAATTTGCCCCTATCGCTCAGTCCGTGCAGAGGCTACACTGGCTTCCAGTGAGAAACAGGATCAAGTTTAAGGCACTGTGTCTGGTTCACAAGGCCCTTCACCGGACCGGACCAGAATATTTAAAAAAAATCTTCTAATGGCACTCGCCTAATCTTTATAAAAGAAATTTACATTACATTACTTTGCTTCAACCTGCGGCTTACCATAGGTTTAGTTCAATGTTGCTCTTCTTTGCTGCATCCTAACTGATTCTGGTAGCCAAAACGTCCCTTCCGTTTTTCGCTCGGGAGCACTGGCCAAGTACAGTTTGCTTACGCTTGTATTTATTTTCTGTTGGTTTGGAGAACTCTATTTTAACATGCATGATGCCCCTAGTTAGTCTGTTTCCGGTGGATCTCCCCTACCGGGTCTGTCCTCAATAGCCCGGTGATGGAATGGCCATGCTTTCCCTTAGTCCGGTGCTCTGTGGGCTCGCTGCAGCCCCTGCCATACACTGGCTTCAGTCCCCACAGAGAACGACTCTTCCCCCCCCACCCCAACTCTCCATCCCGCGCTTCCTGCTCTGCCTCCCCCTCTCTCCCAATAAGCCTGCAGGCTCCAGCCTGCGCCAACTTCGCAGCAGAGCAGCGGAACCAGGCGGATTTAGAGGGAGGGCTGCGCTGCTGCTAGCATCAAAGCAGGGATCACCAATGTCTGACTTCTCTGGTCTCTCCATATTAGCTCAGTGCTGGAATGGCCATGCTTCCCCTTAGTCAGGTGCTTTGCTCTCCAGCTCTGTGGGCTCTCTGCTGCCTCGGCCTGGTTCTGGCCCCCACAGAGACCGGCTTTTTCCCCACCCCTAAATCCCGCTATCTAACAAACAGTATGCATGTAATTTTTTTTCTATCATTTAGGGTTATTTTATTACCACAGTTCACGCAGTTGTGCAGGCAAAACATGCACTGGAGGTAGATTAAGTTGTTGCTATTATTGTTTTATTCATGTGTTTTAATTGAAAAAGTGTACAGAAGACTAGCTTCCTATTGTTGCAAACAGACAGTGTACAACCTTTGTTTCAGCTTTAAATTGTGAAAGCTTTAAATTGTTTGTGAAATCAAAAATATTGTTGCAATTTGTATTCAAACATTTAGTTGTGTTTCGCTCCCTATTTGGCACTTTCGTTCATCACCAGCCTTATTTTTGCAGAAATCCTTGTGTTTCTTGCTCTGCTCCGTACTTGACATTCAATCTGCTTGCCATTTGTTTTTATTTTTTAGTTACCTGCACAATTGTTTGGATTTAATTTGTTTCCTTCTCATGTTCTAGGACAGAAGCATCTGATGGCCTTGGTGATTTGAGTACAGAGAAATCAAATCAAGCACTGCAAGTCCCAGAATTCCCTGATCTGTAAAAGAAAAGCCCAGAATTTGAGTATTGGTGTGCTCCTGACATGGAAAGATGGCAACTCCCTGGAGGCGTGAATCCAACTAGATCTGTGGTCTATTCCGGACAACTTTGACGCAGGTGGCCTTACAGCGAGTAGTGCATCACACAGAGAAAGCCAAACCCCCACATTTGGTGCATGCCTGTAAGTTGTGCCTAAACGGACAAGTTACTTTCCTTCGGTAACGCCTCATCTGGTAGACACATGATTTAGCCACAGATTTCTTACCTTTGAACTTCCAGGAGTCAAACTGGATCCGGAAGATTTTTCTTAGCAGTACCCCTGCCTGCCAGTAGGTGGCATCGGTCGACTCCGCGTTACGTCGGTGTCGTGTTTGTCGTCGTCATGACGTCCGAGTTGTAAATATAAACGCCACTCCGGCGCGCTGACAACAGTACTTTACACGACTATCCACACCAGAAGCACGAAGCCATGAAGTGACTGACCATGGTGTGTTAAAAAATGAACAATTAGGGCCTAGAAAGGGAACAACCCTCACAGTAAAACAAAGCCACAGTGGGGGGGGGGGCGGGGCGGATGGGTGGGTCGGTAAGGAATCTGTGGCTAGATCATGCCTCTATTAGAAAAGGTGTTACCATTACCATCTGATAGAGACATCTAGCCGCAGATTCCTTACCTTTGAACAGATACCCAAGCAATATCTTCCCCGGAGGAGTGACTGTAGAGAGTTTAGACCAGGAAATCTTGCAAGACAGAGAGACTAAACAGGCCTTCTCTGTAAACTTGGGAATCCAGGCAGCAGTGTGTGACAAATGTGTGCAGTGACAACCACTTGGCTGCTGGGCAGATATCAGAAACAGGGACACCATGCTGGAGGTCCATAGTGGGCGCTTTTGCCCTGGTGGAATGGGCCCTCAGCCCTTCAGGGAGATCTTTTTTCGCTAAGACGTAGCAGATTTTCATACAGAGGAGAACCCAGCGTCATATAGTCCTCTTTTGGATAGCACGTCCTTTCTTTGCCCCCGCCTACCCTATAAAGAGTTGGTCACCCACCCGGAACTCTTTGGTTCGATCGAGACAGAACGATAAAGCTCTTTTTGGGTCCAGACGATGGAGACGCTCCTCTTCCTTGGAATGGTGCAGGGGTGCAAAGAAGGTGGACAGGCTGTCCCAGATGGAAGGGTGTTACCACCTTAGGCAGAAAGGATGCCCTAGTCCACAGTACCACTTTGTCCGCGAAGACCGTCGGGTAAGGAGGCTTTGATGACAGTGCCTGAAATTCACTCACCGTCCTGGCAGAGGTTATCACCACTAAGAAGGTTGTTTAGATGGTGAGCAGCCTTAGAAGGCAATTGTGCAGCGGCTCAAACGGTGTACACATTAGAAAAGTGAGAGCCAAGTTAAGATCCCACTGTGGCATAATGAAGGGTGAAGGGGGAACAAGAACCACTGTACCAGAGGCGATTTGAAAATAGAGAGCTGATCAGGCAGCCGAAGAAAAGAACAAAGGGCCGAAAGATATCCCGTAAAGGTGCCCAGGGCGGAGCCATGCCGGGCCGCCAGGGAAAGAAGAAACAGGAGAACATCAGATAAAGATGCATATAGAGGGTCAATCGACTGGTTTGTACAATATTTACAAAATGTGTTCCATCGGCAGGTGTATACCTATTGTGTGGAGGGACGCCTGGCTGCCAAAATAACCTCACAGTCTTCGGGAGGGAGGTTGAAAGCTGTCAACTGTTGCCACTCAATCTCTACACAAAGAGGCAGAGAGTGGACATGTTCGGGTGAAGGACCTCCCCTGCTGCTATGACAGAAAATCCTCACAAAGGGGCAACCTGACCGGAGGATCGATGCTTATGTCTAGAAGCTAGGGATACCAAACTCTCTGTGCCCACTCCGGAGCCATGAGAATAACTTGTGCCCGGTCACTCCTGATATTCTTGAGCACTCTGGCCAGGAGTGTTATGGGCGGAAAGGCGTATTGAATGCCTGAGCTCCATTCCCGGCGAAAAGCATCGCCGAGCAAGAGCTGTCTTGAAAATCCCAACACGCAAAACTGCTGACACTGCGTACTCTCTTCGGAGGCGAACAGATCTAACCAAGGCTCTCCCCACCACCGAAAGAGACCTTGTGCCACCTCCGAAGGAGACGCCACTTGTGATTCGCAAGGCACCCTTGGTTGAGCTTTTCCACGCTGGCGTTCAGAGAACTGGCCAGGTGTTGGACCACCAGGTAAATGCCCTATTGTTCCAGCCAAGTTCAGAGATGCAGGGCCTCTTGACAAAGAGTCCATAACCCCACTCCAACCTGTTTGTTGGAGTACCACATGGCAGTAGTGTTGTCCGTGAACACTTGTACGAGCCTCCTCTTGATCAACTGCAACAAGGCTTTCAGTGCCGGTTGGATCACCCAAGGCTCCAACAGATGGATATGGAGCATGGCTTCCACCAGAAACCAGAGTCCTCTGATCTCCACCTCCCCCAGATGGCCACTCCATCCCAGAAGGGCCGCATCAGTCACTACTGTGAGCTCTGGGTGGGGAAGGGAGATGGGTCTGCCCTTGAACTAATTGCGGTTTGTTAGCCACCACTGCAGGTCTCTCGCAGTGCCCTCTAAAATCTGAATAAGGTCAGTGAGATTTCTTCGATGCTGTTCCCACTGGAACTTCAGGTCCCTCTGCAGAGTCCACATGTGCCACTGTGCGTGGGTCACTAGGAGGATGCAGGAGGCTGTGAGTCCCAGCAGCCTTAAAGTCATTCTTACCGAAATCCAGGATAGAGGATGAAACATTGGTATCTTAGCCTAAATATCCTGGACTTGCCATAAAGGAGGATAGGCCTGATACTGCACCATGTCCAGAACCCCTCCAATGAAAGGGGCCGTCTGAGAGGAAGCCAGATGTGACTTCGGTACGTTGATAGTGAACTCCAGCGAATGCAGGAGGCTTGCCATAGTCTGGAGGTTGGAGGCAACAGTTTGGGATGAGCCTGCCTTCAACAGCCAGTCATCAAAATAGGGGAAGACTGGAACCCCTGATCTCCGCAGATGGGCTACGACCACCGACATCACCTTTGTGAACACCTGAGGGGCGCTGGTGAGGCCGAAGGGGAGCACTGCAAATTGAAAGTGCTTGTGGCCCACCGAAAACTGCAGGCAGGATGCGGATATGAAAATAGGCATTGTGCAAGTCCAACTCTACCATCCAGTCTCCCAGGTCCAGGGCAGAAAGGACCTGAGCTAGGGCGAGCATCTTAAACTTCTCCAATTTGAGGAAATATTTGAGGGCTCTGAGGTCTATGATAGGATGAAGACCTACGTCCTTCTTTGGGAGCAGAAAATAGCAGGAATACCAACCACAGCCTATTTCTGGCCCAGGAACACTCTCTATAGCTCCCTTGGCCAATAGTCTTGACTTCCTCGTGGAGCAGAGTAAGGTGATCCTCCATCAGCTGTTCGTATATTGGAGGGGTAGTCTCGAAGGGAAGGCAGTAACCTCCTACGGGCAATTTGCAACACCCACCTGTCTGACGTGATGTCCCACCAGTGGTGGAGATGGTGTACTCTGTCACAAACTGGCTGTAAATGATCCTAGAGGATTGGACTAGGAAGGATTTGCGGTGAAGGAGGGGATCGCGGCTTGGCTCGACTTCGGGCCTCCAGACCCGCGGTGTCTGGGTGAACCTAGTCCATGTCCTCGCAGAGGCTGCCGAGCTTGCGGGCCCTCAGGTCGGAATAGGTTTGGTGCGGTAGATAGCCCCTTCTGTAGCCACGAAAGGGGCGAAAAACAGATGCGGCCCGGGGAGTTGTGGTGAAGCCCAAGGACTTGGCCGTGACCCGCAAGTCCTTGAAACGCTTGAGGGTGGCATCTGTTTTTTCTCTGAAGAGACGGGAGCCATCAAAGGGCATGTCCATGAGGTTAGCTTGGACATCCCCCGAAAATCCAGATGTTCTCAGCCAGGCATGGCGACGGACGGCCACCGTCGTGGAAATCGTTCTACCCAACGAGTCTGTGGTCTCCAAGCCACATCTGATGAAAAACTTAGCTGCGTTTCTCCCATCGGAAATAGCTTGGGAGAGTAGAGCCCGGTATACATACACACACACACATATATATATATATATATCCCAAAAACACAGTTCACCAGCCACCGCTCCTCATTGTTGCGGGTGCGTCCCCTGCGCGTGGTGAAACTTGCCAGTCAATTGCACAACTCCAGTTTACAGATTCTAGAAACTGCTACAACGAGTGCACTCCTGAGCCATATATCATTTTCAAAGCAAAAGTTTGTATTTATTTCATTCGTTACAGTGAAAGTTGACAACTTTCGCTGTAACAAATGAAATAAATACTTAGACGCTGCCCTCGCACACGAACGTCAGTTCTGTACACGACTTTCAGAGCTTGGAACACAGAGCCATGCAAGATACTGAACACTGGTGCCTTGAAACTGGGGCCCTGAAAGGAATGACCTTAACCCTAGAAATCAGTTCGCAGAACAGGGAGGACGGGTGGGGCGGTAAGGAATCTATCACTAACTAATGTTTCTTACAGATATATCGTTACCGAAGTTAAGTAATTTGTTCATCTGAAAGAAACACGTAGTGATATGTTCCTTACCGTAGAATAGATACCCCAGCAATACCAACCCCGGTGGTGGGTCGGCGAACCAAGATCAAACCAGGAAGTCCCAGAGAACAGAACGGCCAAAGAAGCAGTGTAGGAGAGTAGGGTCTGCAATCCTATGATCACCCAGATTTTTGCTTTTTGCTGCACTGGTTTACGACTTTCCCTGGCTGTGGGCCTGCTAATCAGACCCACAGCCTAGCTGTTCTCTCTATCCAAATTGTACTCAGGTACTGAATTGGCACTGGGCCCTCTCCAAGTCCCTGTACCCAGGGCTGAGGTGTACCCAGAAGTCTCCCAGGGGCTGAAGCATGTATTATGCCACCCCTGGATTGACTAACTAAAACTGACACAACTGGCTGCACGACAGCTGGGGCAAGGTGGTGTACTCACCCTTTGCTTTAGATATAGTATACCTATATCTAACCCTAAAATGGACACACAGATCTCCTATCAGTCACTCCTATGGCAGGCCTTAACAATCCTGAAGGCAGAGTGCTTGGAATCGTGTGAGATGGTGCTCTGGCATGAGCTGAGCCTGTCTGCGGCTTTCGGGACCCATCCCTTAGCCGTTTCCATGATATCGCATACCATATACTCTTAAGTGCATTATAATCCTCGCGGTTAAATGCCAACTCTGGTATCGCTTTATCAAAACATGTCGAGTAAGGTGTCATACGAATTGGAATACTAACCCCTCGCCAATTCTGGCGACGGGGTTAGCATTCCACCCTTCTAGAGGGACACGACATGCATGTAACCTATAACCCGGTTAAAAGTCAGACAGAGCCTTAGCATCCACAAAATGGATGCTGCCACCGAGACACAAGTCTGCCCTCCTGCTGCTGGGAGTCCTCCCAGAGCAGGAGATAAGGACAAAGGGTTTCCTGCCAGGGGCGGTGCCAGCACCGTCCCAGACAGGATTTTGTGTATTGTAGGTAGGCAGGGCTTCAGAGGAAGGTGACTGCACGTGGCACCCCGGTGCTCACTGTGCATAGGCTGGCTTAAACCAGTTCCAGGGACACTCCAGACCCTGTGCTGGGGAAAAGCCCGCCAAGGAAGTGGGTGTAACCACCCCCCTCCTGGTCCCACCCCTAGGGCAGGACTTAGTCGCGTGCCAGCCCCCTTTTCCAAGATAAAGGTAGAGACTGGCCCCCTTCCAAATCAGATCATCTTTGGAATCAAGATACCACTTTCCACGAAAGGACTTCACGATTTCTTCCTCAAGATTCTCCCTTGTGGCTAAGGAGTAGTCACCCTGCATCCGCAGGCACCATCTAAGAACACTGCGGTCTGCTGCACGTCCTTCCTCCGGAATCCGACTGCCCAGCTCGACGAGACCCGGCTTCCCTGGCACCTCTGACCTCTACCCACCTCTACAGCACAGCTGAGAACCGTGGGTGCGACGAGACCTCGAGGGACCGGCCATCGCTAAGACTGCACGACTTCTGCACAGCAAGCCCACAGAGTAATTTCCTGGTGAGTGCTTTGGGGTCCGAGAAGCCCCCACCCTGAGCAGCTCCAGCACCGAAGAGTAGCCCCCCAGCATCTCCACGATCGGCGTGGGGCCCTTCTGCTTTTTGCTGCTCACCGCGTTGTTTGGCTGCTAGCCCGCTGGCTTGTGGCCTTCCGAACGACGCCCGACGACAACACTGCTGCTGGTCTGGTTGCTCCAGACTGGCCCTTGCTTCCCTCCATCGGAGAAGTACCCTGGACCCTCCTGGTCCGGCTAAGACGCCATTTTAGGTCCACCGCGTGGGCCTTGCATTTGCCAAGACTTGTTGCCCAATCCTGGGTCCAGCGACGTCGACAGCAAGAACCTTCGTGGGACAGCTCGCACCTCCATCCTGGTCGCCGACAACGCCTCCTGGTCCGAGAGACTGCAGAGCCCAGCCGTGCCCACTCACCTGACTGCGGTGACTTCGCCCGGTGCCATCCTGGTGCCCACTTAATCACTGGCTAGTGATTCAAGAACTTGGTCCCCTCTGCTTTCAGGTTTCCTTCTTCCTTGATCCAAGCTTGGATCCATCGAACTTTCCTTCACTGGTCGCCTGCCAGCAACTTCTTCCTTCCAGGCTCCTGGTCCGGCAACGAGATTCCCGACGTCTTTTCAGACCTATGCAGCTGCAGCCCCTGGGCTAGGTAACTTCGGCACTTCGGTGTCCCAGCATAGCCTCACTATCCAAGGGTCAGGATCCACTGTCGTTTTCTCCCTACCAGGTCGGGTTCGCCCGTGAACACTAACTTTACCTTTACTAGCTTCCATAGACTTTGTCCCGCATCCCGCGTGAGAGTGCACACTCTGCACCCGAGTCCCCTAGGTCTCCTAGAAGTAATCTAACGATTCCCTAGTCAAGTCCTAGCGATTCCAAAGCCTATTAGTACTGTACTTACCTGCTAGTAATTTCGCATTCCACTTTTAGAATATATGGTTTTTCGTGCCCCTCGGGCATTTGTGTATAACGTGCTAACTTAAGTATTTTCATAAGAGTTTTGTTGTGTGCTTAGCACCCTGTCCTCATAAAGAGTACAGGGTTGTTGTGATTCTAATAAATACATTGTTTATTTTCATAACACTTGTGTGGTGTCCTTTCACTGGGTATTCAAGGGGTAATGTGATGGTAAAACAGCTGGCTTAACACGCCCTCTAGAGTCTTAGCCTTAGACTGCTCGTATCCATGCTACTAGGATAGCTGGTCTATAAGGTTGACTTACAACCAATCATCAATAAGGGTTGTTTGGACTGAGATATAGTGATCACTAGAATAGTGAGCACTGCACATCAGGCCAACTTCTCACAAGCAGTCTCTCCGGACTTGGCTGTCCAGGCAATAGTGCTTAGTAAAACAGTGCAGCGAGGCCCACGTAGCTGCCTGACAGATGTCTTGTAAGGGGACACCACTTCCCAATACCGCAGTCGCAGATGTCGTCCTGGTGGAATGGGCACGTAGCCCCACCGGAGGCTCCTTTTTAGCCAGAGAATAACAGGCTTTAATACACAAGACGACCCATCGGGAGACAATCTGCTTGTGTACGGCGCGACCTTTCTTGGCGCCAATGTAGTCAACAAAGAGCTGGTCATCCACCCGGAACTGTTGTGTGCGATTCAGGTAAAATGAGAGCGCACGTTTTGGGTCCAGAAGGTGGAGCCTCTCTTCCTCTCTGGAAGGATGCGGAGGCGGAGAGAAGGTGGGCAAAGTGATGGTCTGCCCGATGTGAAAGGCAGGGACAACCTTTGGCATAAAGGATGGACGTGTCCCGAGCACAACCTTGTCCGGATGGACAGACAGAAAAGGAGGTTTGCAAGAAAGAGCTCACTCACTCTCCTGGCAGAGGTGATGGCAACAAGGAAAGCAGTCTTCAAAGTTAACAGATGAAGAGGACCGTTCTGAGGAGGCTCAAAGGGAGCGCACATTAAGTACGTGAGAACCAAATTCAAGCCCCACTGTGGCATTACAAAGGAAATGGGAGGGAAAAGGTGAGTAATGCCTTTGAGAAATCTATTTACAACAGGGGACTTGAAAAGAGAGGGCTGATCAAGGAGCCTGAGAAAGACCGACATTGCAGAAAGATAGCCCTTAATAGTGCCCAGAGCAGAGCCCTGCTGGGCCAGAGAAAGAAGGAACAAAAGGACTTCTGAAAGAGGGGCAGAAAGGGGATCCACAGCCTTTGCTGTGCACCATGTCACAAATTTGTTCCACCTGCAGACTTATACAGATTTATTGGAGGGACGCCAGGCTGCCAGAATGAGATCACAGACTTCAGGAGGCAAGTCAAATGGAATCAACTGTCGCCGCTCATTCTCCACGCATGTAGGTGGAGACTGGACAGGTTTCGGTGGAGGACCGTCCCCTGCTGCTTCGACAGAAGATCCTCCCGAAGAGGCAGTCGAATCTGGGGATCCATGCTCATAATGAGTAGCTCTGGATACCAAACTCTTTGAGCCCAGTCTGGGGCAACAAGAATGACTTAGGCCCGGTCGCGCCTCATCGTCTTTGGCAGTCTGGGTAGAAGTGGTATAGGTGGAAAAGCGTACAATGGACGGCAGCTCCACTCGTGAAGAAAAGAGTTGCAGAGCGAGTGCCGCCTTGGAAATTCCAACACGCAGAAGTGATGACATTGCATGTTCTCTTCGGTAGCAAATAGATCTAACCAAGGCTCTCCCCACTGTTGAAAGAGGCCTTGCGCCACCTCCGCGTGAAGATGCCATTTGTGATCCATCATGCACCTTTGGCTGAGTTTACCTGCCCTGGCGTTCAAAGAACCTGCCAAGTTTTGAACCGTCAAGGAAATGCCTTCACGATCTAGCCATGTCCAGAGATGCAGAGCCTCCTGACATAGGGTCCACGACACCACCCTGCCTTGCTTCTTGCAATAACACTTGGCGGTGATGTTGTCTGTGAACACCTGCACTACTCTCCCCTTGACAGAGGGAAGGAAGGCTTTCAGTGCAAGTAGGATCGCCCGGAGCTCCAGAAGGTTTATATGGAGCCTGGACTCCGCTGGAGACCAGAGGCCTCTGATCTCCGCCTCGCCCATGTTGCCGCCCCATCCCAGAAGGGACACATTCGTCACTACTGTGTGCTCCGGTAGGGGAAGGGAGAGTGATCAGCCGCTGACCCAACGCTGGTTTGTGAGCCACCACTGCAGCTGTTGCACAGTGCCCTCCGAGATCTGGGTCCCCTTGATGCTGCGCCCACTGGAACTTCAGGTCCCACTGCAGAGCCCGCATATGCCGTCTGGCATGATTGGTCAGCAGAATGCAGGAGGCCATGAGGCCCAGCAGCCTCAGGGTCATCCTGACCGAAACCCAGGACAAAGGCCGAAAGATCGGAATCAGAGCCCGAATGTCCTGGACTCGCTGTTCAGGAGGATAAACCCAAAACCGTGCCGTTCCCGAACCGCTCCAATGCAGAGGAGCTTCTGAGAGGGAATCGGGTGCGACTTCGGCTCGTTATTGGAGAAGCCCAGCAAGTGCATGAGGTCGGCCGTAGTCTGGAGGTGGGGGACGACTGCCTGGGGCGATCTCGCCTTCAGCAACCAGTCGTCGAGATAGGGGAAGACTGAAACCCTTGATCTGCGCAGAGGAGCTGCCATCACCATCATCACTTACATGAACACCTGAGGGGCGCTGGTCAGGCCAAAAGGGAGCACAGTGAACTGAAAGTGCTCGTGGCCTACCGTGAACCGCAAGTAACGCCAGTGAGTTGGCAGGACGGGGATATGAAAATAAGTGTCCTGCAAGTCCAACGCTACCAACCAGTCTTGGGGGTCTAGGGCAGACAAGACCTGAGCAAGTGTGAGCATCTTGAACTTCTCCTTCCGGAGTAAGCGAATGACGTTCCGAAGGTCTAAGATAGGATGCAGGTCCTTGTCCTTCTTTGGAACCAGGAAGTAGTGGGAGTAACAACCACAACCTACTTCTGGCGTCAGAACGCGCTCGATGGCCCCCTTGGCCAAGAGGGCTGAAACTTCCTGCTAAAGAAGCGCCAAGTGATCCCCGTCGGACTATCTGCAGAACCCACCTGTCCGAGGTGATGGTGCGCCAGTGGGGGAGGAGATGGCGAATCCTGCCACCCACTGGTGTTTGGTGGGCCTGAAACACCGGACTAGGAAGGTTTGGAAGCAGTAGCGGCAGGGAAGGTGGTGGACTGACCCGCCCGTTGGCCCTGTGATCCACCTCTGCGGGTCCCACATCCGCGGCTGCGCTGAGACTGTTGCTGCGCAGGCCTGTGGCTCTAAAACAAACGTGTCTGGGCGCCCCTTCCTTGGCCACGAAAGGAGCGAAAAGCAGAAGTGGAAGGAGGAAACGCCCTATCTGCCTTGTCACCGAAAAGGCGAGTGCCATAAAAGGGCATGTCCATCAGTGTGTTCTGGACATCTCCGGAAAAGCCAGTTGTCCTCAGCCAGGCGTGGCGGCATAGTGCCACTGTCGTGGAAAACACCCTGCGCAGCGAGCCAGCGGTATCAAGGTCACAACGAATCATGAACTTGGCTGCGTCTCTCCCATCAGCAATAGCTTAG
This sequence comes from Lissotriton helveticus, assembly GCF_964261635.1. NCBI lineage: Eukaryota > Metazoa > Chordata > Amphibia > Caudata > Salamandridae > Lissotriton > Lissotriton helveticus. The sequence continues at coordinate 1,077,970,563 of NC_136072.1, forward strand.
GAGAGCACCGTGTGAGCCTTCTCCGGACACTGAGGCAGCACCAGCGCAGCCATGTCCCATACAGAATGGGAATAACGACGCAAGAGGCATGCAGTGTTCACAGACCGCAGCCCTGAACTGGCGGAAGTAAACAGTTTCTTCCCAAACTGTTCCAGTTTCTTGGATTCCCTATCCGGGGGTGCGGTAGGGAATGCGCTTGAGGACGCAGAGGCTTGGACAACAAAGCTCTCAGGGGTGGGGTCTTGGGAAAGGAAAATGGGGTTGCTCGGGGCCAGGCGATGGGGTCGGGCCACGTTCCTATCCACAGGAGCCCCTGTGTTGGGCCTGGACCAGGTGCCTAAAAGAACGTCTGAAAGTACATCATTAAAGGAAGCAGTGGCTCCGCAGAGGTAGCCGCCGGCTGAAGCACTTCAGTCAGGAGGTTAGTCCTGACGGCCACTGTAGGGCGTTCGAGGTGGAGAGCCTTGGCCGCCCCTCGCAACACTACTGCGTAACTTGCACCCACAGTAGGAGGAGTTAGCATGCCAAGGTCAGGAGAGGTATCAAGACCACTGGCATCCCCAGTTCCTCTGCCCAGTCCGGGTCAAACTTACATTGTGCTTTGAGAGGGTCCTCAGACCCCTCCCAGTCCTCCCCTTCCTCCAAAGGCTGATGAACAGGCTGGAAATAGGGAGGCTGGACATAGGGGTAGAAAGGCCCCATCGGTGCTGGAATCGTTGTCGAGCAATGCCGTTCCGGCCCGTGCCCCCGGACGACGTCGGAGGTGGTGCTGGTGCTGTCGGTGGAGGGGTCACAAGGTCAACCGACGTCGAACGGGATCCAGGGCTGGATCCTTGAGGCCCTTCGGCGCTGTAGCCGACAGCGATGCTGGAGCCAGCAGACAGTGAAGGGCGAGGGCCCCCAGCCGGGCCTGAGTGCCTGACGGCCCAAAGAAGCGGGTCATACTTGACAGAAATTCCTGCAGCTAGGCCATAGTCGCCGACGGACCCGGGAAGGGCAGGGTAGGCCGATGGCGACTGAGTAAGCTCCGGTGGAGCCGCGGGAGAGGCACCAGCCGCATCCTCAACCGTGTCGGGGAAGTCAAAGAACAATGACACCTATTCAACTTCTTGTTATACTTCGTCTAACCTGACCAAGAGTGCGAAGACTTCGATCCCGACGAACGATGGTGGTGGCTCTGCAACCAGTCCCTCAACCTCCCACGTGACCGGGACCTTGAGCGGCGCAGAGTCGACTACCGGACTTCAAGCAACGTTCGGGACTGCTCTGACAAAGTCTTCAGTGCCATGGCCCGGCAGTCGGGGCACGACTTGGGGTCATGGTCGCGCCCCAGGCAGTAGAGACACACGCAGTGCGGGTCCTTCACCGACATCATGCGATGGCAGTCCACGCAGGACTTAAAGCCGGGCATCCCTACGGCACCAGGAGTCGATCGACTCGAAAAATAGAGACAAAAAGGCCTTGAAAATCTCAGTCAAAAAGTGACTGGGGGTACCGCTCTCTCCGGATCTGCACTTACTGGCGTGGAAAAAGAAAGAACGGACGTCAGCGCACAAGGGCGACGTCTAAGTAGCTGCTGCGACGTCATTTCGACGCCAACGACGGACGCGGAGCCGCGCGATGCTACCTTCCGACGCGCAGAGGTACTGCTGATGAAAACTTTCCGGATCCAGTCTGACGCCTGGGGTTAATTCTAAGGTAAAGAATCTATCACAAAGTGTTTCTTCCATCTAGCCTGCCACCACAGACATGTTCCTGACCTCCTGCAGGTGAGAGTCCGTGCTCTCTGAGGCCAGAAATAATGCCTGCTTCGGAGGAAGGTGTTCACACCTCCTCCAGCAGGTTGGAAAGTGTATCTGCATACCAAGACCGGGACTTTAAAGCCACTGCCGCCTTTGATATGCTATCCAGGCTTCCCCTAGACCTAGGAGATGCCACTCCCTGCGCTGAGGCCCATTTGGACAGGCAGGAAATTAGCCATGCTAGGAGGCTTAGTGGACTACCAGGCAGGTCACCAGGCCACACCCCTAAGGTGGGCTCCCTGATGTGCCCCACAAAAAGAAGGGTTCCACCATTTTGATTTTGGTGGATATAAAATTTTTAAGACGGGGTTATGCCCACTGCCCACAGGAAGTGGTCACATAAGGGGTGTAGTGACTCCAAGGGTAGGTAGTCCATTGGCTACTACCCTTCACTCCCCTTAATGTTTCTAAATGGAGTATTTATTTGGCCCCTTGACACCAGGAATGTAGATTTGTTGGCTGCAGAAAGGAGAGGAAGAAGAATAGCCAAATAAGCAAGATCTGCTGGTGAGCACTTGCGCCAAACTCTGCCTGCCTACCTGCTCCTAACCAGACAATTGCGACAACCCAACTTGTCCTGCAGCTGTGCATCCTCCAAAAACCTCGGACGGCCTCCAGCACTTTGTCAAGCAGTCAGCATTTCTCTTGAAGTGGAGGAGCCACTCCCCTGCAGCCTGCAGGTACTGACCGCAACATCCAGTTCACCATTTTGCTGTTCTGCGGGACCACTGATGCAGTAGCCACCCAGGAAGAGGTCCCCACGCTCCTAGAGGTCAGATCCATCCTGCTAAACAAGTGAAAAGACGCCAGGACCAACCAGAGCCACCCTGCACCAATACCCGGGATTACCGAACCCCTTGAAATAACCAATGCTAGGTCCAATCGGGACTCTAACACCACAAAGACTGAGCAGCCGACGAGGGACTTCAGCACCAAGAGCGGCCAGGCTGCACTGTTTTGTCCCCATTTGCAAGTCTAACTGTTACCCGTGGGTGCCTTTGATGCACGAGCACCACTTGGCCACAACCCTCTGCACCCAAGCAAACCAGGCCCAGGTCCACTACAACCGACAGTACTTCCAGGACCCCAATGAACCAAGTCCCCCCCCCACTGGCTGGGAGCTCCTGGACTTGTCCCCAAGTCCCTCCCTGCAGCCGGTTTCTTGGTGGCCTCCTCTTTGCCTAGCATGTAGCGCGCAAGACTACCAACCTGTCCAGCACCTCTGCACCAGGACACTCCAGGGAAGGTAAACTTGAACTGGTGGTGGTACTTTGGTCCTTGGTCCCCTAGCACCTTAAGTCCTTAAGCACACCCCGGAGAATCATTTGCAAATATCCGAATTCAGTATATAACCTTTTCTCCATAGGAAAGCATTATCGCATAAAGACGCATTAGAGTGAACATTCTTTACTTACCTGCAACAACGGATAAACTGAAAAGTACATACTCCATAACGAAGTTCTTGGGGTTTAAAAATAAATATAAAAAGTGCTTGTTATTTTTCCAAATGGGTCTTGAGTTTCTTCTTGAGTGTCTCTCTCATTATTGAGTCTGTGTGTGTTCAACAACAACTCCCAACACTTGTTACCGAATGTCCTACCTCACCCTCCTTCCTTCACTCTCCCTGCCGCTCTAATGTCCCTCTCCTAGACAGTTTGCTCCACTGGACCCTTCATCTCCCCTCCACCTTAACCTTCCCTTAGTATTCCACATTGAGGCCTAGGTGTGATCACTCTGTCAGTCTTTTAAGTGAATTCTGCACCCACACTTTAATCTTCACTCTTGTGCTCTCCCTCGAGTCCTCCTCCATCATTGCAATCTGAGGAGGCCCTGTGTAACAAGCGCTCCTCTAGTCTGGTAGCAAAGTTCTCAGGCCATTAAGTAGGATCATATAAGGTACCAGTGGGAAAGACAAGATATGTAATTTCTTCACATAGCCTGTCATTAATAGTATGCCTTGTGTAAAAGTCCACATTTGTAAAGCGCACAATCACCCGTAAGGGTCTCTAGGCGCTGGGGGCCGTCGGGAAGATTAAGCGAGCTATTGCCCAGAGTAACATGGTGCTGGGCTAACCTGCCGCCGGAGCCGGGGATCGAACCGTGGTCCCCAGATTCCAGCGTCAGTCGCCCTGGCCGCGGCGCCACACCTCTCCCCCTTACCATTGCCAGGTAATTTTTAAATAAAGCACTCCAATTTTCGACATCATTCAGAGTATCTCGCCATAATCTTAGATACACATGGAATTCTGCTGCAGATGTCAATTGCATAGGTAATTTCGCTTAGTTCCACAACAAAGAAGGACATGCACAATTAACATTTTCAATGGATTTGTATCAAAAAGAAAACAAACAGGCTGCTCATACAAAACATTTTGTTACACCATTAGACAAATACTGCAGCAGTGGACAGAACTGTATGTTGGAGCGGCCTAGTAAGGAGGATATTATCACCTACCGAAAGCTAGAGGCAAACGACTCCACTTCAGATCATCTGTTCGGCTTCGCCTTCCATAAGAATCCACAAAAACGCCAAATTCTAAAGAAAGCAAGATGTATAGACATTGACCTTGTTTTTTCACCTAATAATAATCGATGAAATTCAGAATAACTACATTCACTTCACTATACATTACTAGTTTACAGACTTCCTAATGAAAACATAGTGACATTTAATATCATTTTTGCAGCATACACCAAGATTCGGGATATTGCTGAATCATTTAAAAAAAAAACATGCATTTCTCTTTAGGTATCCATAATTTATCATATTTTAACCCTGATGCATTTCAGACAAGGGCACTTTGTCAGGGGATATACTTGACATATTCAAATTAATAATACGCTTTGCAGAAGCTCCATGATTAGTGTGGATTGAACATATTAAGATGTTTGAATGGCGTATACAAGCACTGCTATGCATCTCTGCTCAATAAAAAAAAAAGCCTGGAAATATATCTTGAAGTGAATGTGATTCAACAATTTTGCAGTGTTTAAGCAGTGCATCTGTGGGAATGACTTGTTAGACGACAAGTGGCTTAATGATGGTTGTAGAAGCACTCAAGAACGGAGAGTGCACCCAGATAGCACACTAAACTGGGATGTACGGATTAATAGGGAAAAAGTGCAGTGCGAAATTGGAACTTTTCTTTAGATTTTGGTTTTACGTATGGCAGGACACCACTTTCATTGGCAGGGGCCTGATATGCATTCTACATGTGAGCATTGGCTATGTTTTGCTCAAGTAGGTTGCTATCAGTTATATTTGTGCCAGAAAGCACAGTAAAGCTTGAAGCTTTGTACATCGAATACCCTGACTTACCATGGAAGCACAGCAGGTACTCCTCTCTCTGCCCAGTGGTATTCACCTGCATGATGGCAATTGGAAAACTATTGGAGGATGAAGCGAAAACAGCAGAGGCCAATGAATGGTCATTTTTATCCAAGAATTCTAGATGGGATAAAAAGAAAGATGTTTAGTGAAAAGTTTAAGTTTAATTAATTAATTTTCAGAACATTCTGCAAGGAAGACCAATTACATTAGGTCCTTAACCAGTGGAGCCTCTAAACAGATCTTCTCAAACATGTTGCTTACCTTCGCTAACGATTGTACTGGTGAATACTTTCCAAACTCAGATTCCGCAGCTTTTGAATCCCCCAGGTACCAGAATTAATCCAGATAAACTTCCGCAATAGAGCCAGTGCGCCAGAAGGTAACACTATCTCACTTCATGCAGACTCCGTTCCACTTGTGCATGTGGTGGCACTGAGCTGCATACAGGCCCCACTGCTGGGCATGCGACATCAGTTTATCAATCAGATAACCTTGTGCCTTCAGGCGCAGAGCTAACTAGTTGCTGTGTGAAATCTAACTTAGGACCTTATAACCCAGAATAAAGTCCACTCCATGGGGAGTTGGGTGTGCAGTAAGCCATATGAGTGAATTGTCCACACTGTGGACCTGATCGCTGCTATGGCATTGCCTGATGAAGGTATGGACAATTGCTTATCTAGAACATCTCTAGCCAGGGCTGTATTGGCGGCCTTCACCCTGGTAGAATGAGCGCAAAGGCACTCAGGAGGCTTTTTTATTTTTGCCAGATCACAGCTCAGCATAAGGCAAAGAACAATCTACTTAAAACAGCTCAGTTTCTGGACTGTCTTCTCTCTCTTTGCACCAGCCTACCAATGTAGAAAATAAGCAACCAGTCAGGATCCAACTTAGGCATCCTCTCCTCCACGGAGGGATTTGGCAAAGGGTAGAAAGTGTGGAATGTAATGTACTGTACATGAAAAGGCAACATCACTTTTGAAGAAAGGATGCCTGGGTCTGACGCACTAACTTGTATACAGCAGCTCAACAGATTATGCCTGCAATTCACTGATGCAACATGAAGGCAATAAGGAAAATCATCTTGAGGGTCAAAAGTCTCTGGGTGCAACTATGCATAGACACAAACATCATACTGATCAAAAAGGAATGAACTAAAGTGATGCATCACAACAGGTGACTTGAAGAACAAGTTACCTTCTGTAATGCCTTTATTTAGTAGAGACTATCTAGCTGCAGATTCTTTACCTTAGAATTATCCCCAGACCGGATCTGGAATTTTTTTGTGAGCAGTAGCCCTACACGCCGGTAGGTGGCGTTGTTTGGTTTCGCGTGGCATCGTTTGCGCTGGAAATTACGTTTGCGTTGCCAACATGGGCACCACCCAGACGCGCTTATGTCACTTACTTTTCACGACTTTCCATGCCAAAAGCCATGAAGTACACTGACCACTAGTGTGGAAAATTAGGGCCAAGAAAGAAGAAAACCCGGTCCCTAGAAATCCATTTGCATAGTGTGGAGGATGGGTGGGTCGGTAAGGAATCTGTGGCTAGATAGAGTCTACCAGTTAAGGCGTTAAAGAACGTAAGTAACTTGTTCATCTGATAGCGACGAATAACCACAGATTCCTTACCTCAGAATAGATAACCAAGCAACACTTGCCCAGAGGTGGATCTGCGGACCAATTTCACATGACAAAGTCCTGCAGGACCGAACGGACAAAGTGCCCATCCCTAAGGACCTGACTGTCCAGGCAGTAGTGCTTGGTAAACGTGTGCAGAGAAGCCCATTTTGCTGACTGGCAGATGTCCACGACCGGATCGCTGCGAGGTAACGCAGTGGTTGCAGCTTTAGCTCTGGTGGAATGAGCATGCAAACCCTCAGGGTGTTGCTTTTTAGCCATTGCGTAGCATATTTTGATGATGAGTACGATCCATCATGAAATGGTCCTCTTCTGATCCACCTGTCCTTTCTTTGCTCTGACATTCCCCACGAAAAGTTAGAGGTCCACCCGGAACTCATTTGTACGGTCAAGGTAGAACGACAATGATCTTTTTGGGTCAGGACGGCAGAGTCACTCCTCTTCTTCGAAGGGATGTGGAGGAGCGTACAAAGTAGGCAAGGTGATGGATTGACCTACATGAAATGGAGTGAACCACTTTCGGAAGAAAGGAAGCTCTCGCATGAAGCACGGGTTTGTCGGAGCAGATGTTAAGATAAGAAGGCTTGAATGACAAGTCATCAACCTCACTGACCCTTCGGGCAGACGTTATTGCAACGAGACAGGTTGTTTTGATGGTAAGGAGCCTAAGTGGACAATTATGTGAGGCTCAAAGGGAGCACACATGAGGAAAGTGCGGACAAGATGGAGGTACCACTGGGGCATTACGAAAGGAGTGGGAGGAAACATATGTTGCAAACCTTTCAAACTCATATGTACAATAAGAGACTGAAAAAGGGAAGGTTGGTCATGTAACCAAAGAAAAGCAGAGATTGCATAAAGATATCCCTTAAAAGTGTCCAGAGCAGAGCCTTGCCGGGCAAGGGAAAGAACGAACAAGAGAACCTGAGAAAGGGAGGGAAGAAGGGGGATCAATGTGTCTTTCTGAACACCATGCCACAAATTTTGCCCAACAGCAAACCCAAACTGTATTGGTAGAGGGACCCTGGCTGCCAAGATCATGTAAAACACACAAGATGATGGACGGAATGTTGCACAATGGCAAAACATTCACCCCCAGTCACAGATCTGGGTTTAATCCATCGTTATCTGGAAAGTCTGAGAGGGAGTCAGATGTGACTCTGGCATGTAGATAATGAACCCCAGCGAATGCAGGAGGTCCGCCGTAGCCTGTAGGTGGGAGACAACAGCCCGAGGCCAGCCCACCTTCAACAGCCAGTCGTTTTGATAGGGGAAGACTGGCACCCCTGATCTACATAGATGAGCTGCAACCACCGCCAACACCATGGTAAACACCCTAGGGGCGCTGGTGAGGCCAAAAGGAAGCAAACCGAACTGAAAGTGCTCGTGGCCCACAGTGTATCGCAGGTAACGCCTGTGGGCAGGCAAGATGGGAATGTGGAAATATGTGTCCTGCAAGTCCAAAGCTACGATCCGGACAGGCAGACAGGACCTGAGCTAGAGTGAGCATTTTAAACAACTTCTTGAGAAAAAAAGTTGAGAGAGTGCATGTCTAAGATAGGACGAAAGCCTTCGTCCTACTTGGGCACCAGGAATAACAACCAGGACCCACTCTTGGTGTTGCCATCCTTTCTATGGCTCCATTGGCCAAAGGAGCTGTCACTTCTTGGGGGGAGAAGAGATAGTTGGTCCTCAGTCAGCCTGTCGTAAATAGGTGGCATGGTGGGAGAGGTGGTCTCGAAGGGGAGGGAGAAGCCCCTTCGGGCAATCTTCAAAACCCACCTGCCCAATGTTATGGACTGTCAGCGGGTAGGTGACTGCGAAGCCTGCCACTCACTAGGGTGCCCATGATGGAAAACGGGCAGACCAGGAGGGTTTGGAAGCTGCAGCTGCTAGGGGGTTGGTGGACTGACCCAATCGCTGGCTACCTGACCAACAAGGCTGGTAAAAAGCGCATCTGCGGTGGGTAAAGACGCAGTTGTGCGCACCTTCCGTGGCTATGAGCGAAAGGCGGATCGAATATGACAAGGTGCCATAGAAAGGCCCAAAGACCTATCTGTATTACTGCTGTCCTTAAAGAGCTCCAACACTGAATCTGCTTTGTCTTTTAAAAGATGGGAGCCATCAAAGAGCATGTCCATGAGAGAGGATTGGACATACCCAGAAAAGCCAGCCGTCCTCAACTAGGCGTGGCGTCGCAGAGGCACTGTCGACGAAACCGCTCTGTCTAGTGAGTCGGTGGTGTCTAGTGCACAGCGGATAGTGAACTTAGTTGCATCCTTCCCATTGGCAGCAGCCTGGGAGAGCACGGCCCCGGCCTCCTCCAGGACCGTTGGCAGCACCTGAGCAACCACATGCCACAGAGCGTGGAAATAGCAGCCCAAAAGGCATGCAGTGTTCACCAACCGCAGTGCCTGGCTGGCGGAAGAAAGCAATATTCCCAAGATTTCAAAACTCTTGGATTGACTGTCTGGGGCGTGCGTTAGGGGATGCACTAGGGTTTACATAGGATGTTGAGGCTTAGACTTCCATGCTCTCCAGAGTAGGGTGTAGAGTGAAGAAATTTAGATCTCCTGGAGCGGGCGGTGGCGGCCAATCATCTTGTTCACAGGAGCCCGTGTGTTGGACTTGGACCAAGTAGGACATCATTAAAAGGGGGAAGCGGTTCTAATGGGGAAACTCCCGGCTGAAGCACTTTCTTCAAGACATTACCCTTGACTGCCACCGAAGGCAAGCTAAGGACCAGGACTACAGCTGCCCTTCGTACCACCATTACAAAGGAAAGTTCCCTCCTCAGTAGTCACAGTAGGGGGAGAAAGCATGCCAGTATGTGGTGAAGTATCCAGTCTACTGGTGTCATCCAGATCCTCACACCAGTCCATTTGTTTTTCTTAAGGCTGGTATTCCTCAGGGTCCAGCGACCCCTCCCATTCCTCCCCGAGTCCAAGCCTGTAAAAATAGGGCTTAGGTGCCAGCCTGAAAGGCATGGCTCTAGTTGGCGACAGAGCCAGCGTCGGGATGACACCCCACAGGCTCCATGTCGGAGTCAGGGAAGAGGATGGTGCAGCTGGAGGGCGCTTGCAGCGCGGGGAACATCGCCCTCAGATTTGCAGTTGTGGAAGGTCGAGGTGGCACAATCACGCTGATCCGGATCCATCTGTGGATCCCTGGGGCTCGACTGGTGCCAGAGATGTCGGTGTTGATCCAGTACGGCCCCTTCCTGAACCTGCAGGGCCTAAATGTGCGCCAGAGGGAACGGCCTTCTCAAATATGAAGTACATGACCTCATAAAGTTGGGAGAGGGTTGCTCCGGCTCCCAGAAAGTTGGGGAGGTGCGGGACGAACCAGGCACTGGCTCAACTGCAGAACCAGGCCTCGAGTGGCAACGCTCGCTGTTCTCGTTGGCCAATGGACAAGGTTAAGTTGAAGCACGCTTCGACACCGACTTCTAGTGGGACTTCGACTTACCTAAAGGGCTCGATAACCGGGACTGCAACGATGACCTTGGCCTCCCCGGCCTCTCCAGAGACTTTCCTGTTGATCAGAACCTCGATCGCACATTGAGCCACTATAAGCGTGAGGGATCGCTCCTTCAAGGCATTCGGATGCATGGCACGGCAGTCAGCAGGCCTTCGGGTCATGTTCCTGCTCAAGCCACCAGAGGTAATCTAGGTGTGGATCTGTCACTGACATCTGCCAGTGACAGACGCTGCAGGGCTTAAAACCAGCCTTCGTCGATAACATATTCCGCCACACCAGGAGTTAAACCTAAACAAAATCTTTAACAAAACGTCGTAACAACCTAGTCAAAAAGTGACTAACGGGTAGCTCTTTCCGATGTGCGCTTGCTGGTGAGGAAAGAAAATAACTAATGTCAGCACGCCTGGGTGGCGCCTATATAGGCACAGTGTATGTAATTTACAGCACAGATGACGCCATGCGGATCTAAATGACGCCACCTATCGGCATGGAGGGGTACTGCTTATGAAACATTTCCCAATCTAGTCCGACGCCTGGGGATAATTCTAAGGCAAGGAATCTGCAGCTAGAAGTCTCTGTTTGATTAGAGAGGGCTGATCAGGCAAATGAAGGCAGGTAGAAAGGGCTGGAAAGGAACCTTTAATTGTGCCCAAAGCAAAGTCTTCTTGGGCCAGAGACAAATCTTTCGAACATCATACAACTTGGCTTAAAAAAGATCACTTGTCTGCATGCTAGGTACAAACTTAGACCAGACGCCAGAACAGATGGGCTTCTTAGATGGACATTAAAACACCTCAGATGGAATGATTAAGCCACAGGATTCTGTTTAGTCTTCACGCAGGAAGGTGTGGATTGTGGAGGTTTGCATGCAGAACTGTGCCCTCTGTTGGGTCAAGAGGTCCACCTAAGATGCAGATGAAGTGGAGGGAAGATGCCATATCCAGGAGGTTGGGGGACACGAGTCTGAGCCCAATCCAAGACTAACAACGTGAGCTGGAGCCAGCCCCTTCTGACATTCTTCTAGATTTATGGTATCACAGCAGAGGTGGGAACGCATGAAGGAGGCTGGAACGGTGTAACACACTAGGGAGCAAACTGCCAAACACTGAGCATTCTCACTAGGTTACTGACCTTGTGCGAGAACCCTTGGGGACCAAGAACCTGCCACAGCCTGAGCCTCTAGTCAGAGGGCAAAGGACCCCCTATACCACCCTATGTGTTGCAGTGCCACATAGCTGTCATGTTGTACATTAGGCCGGGCCTCTGATAGAAGGAATAAAAGACTTGCGGGGCAAACATATAGAGCACAACTTCACACCGCTGATATGGTGATGCTGCTTTACCAGACACCAAATGCCTCATTTTCGCCTCGTCCAGGAGACCACCTCAGTCAAAAGAAGGTATGTTGATCACTACAGTGAGGTTTGGATGGGGCAGGCAGAATGGTGCATCGCATGCCAAGTTGGCATCAGCCACGCACCATGCACCACTTAAGATCATGTGCTGCCTCTTCCAATATGCAGATGTTTTCCGAGAGGAACTTCGGGTGTCTGTCCAATGGAAAGTGAAGGCTCCACTGCAGAGCAACGCACATGAAGCACCAGCAGCATGAACAACGCCAGAAGATAAAGAAACCTTGGAACCATTTGGTTCAGAACCAAAGCACAAACCCGAAATTTTGCAATCCTTCCCTGAATGTCCTGAACTCAGGAGGAGATGTAAAGAACTTCTAAGCCACCATGTTCAGGATGATAATTTTAAAGTTATCCTCCACCCAGGCCAAATATGGAATTTCAGCTCACTGATGCTAGACGAAGGGTGGCCACAATGAAACTGTGGTCAAAGACCTACTGAGCCAAGCACTCCCTTAGCAGTCAGTTTCCGAGGTCAGGGAATATATATATATATATATATATATTCCCGACCTACGGAGATGAGCTGCAACAGCAATCATCACTTCTGTGAACACTCATGCGGCTGAGGTAAGGCCAAAGAGCAGGCCGGTGAACTAGAAGTGGTTAGACCCCATAAAAAATAAGACAAAATTACTGTGGGAAGCAGGATCAGCACATGAAAATATAATGTCCTGCAAATCCTAGGACAGAATTCAGTCTCTGGGATTTCACACCAACATTTTTAACTTGTCCTTCTGATGAAGGTGTTTAGAAGTCTGAGATCTAAGATCAACCTAAGCCCGCACCCAGCTTCCACTCTATCCTTCTTCAGGACCAAGACATGTTCTCCTCTCCATCTCAAGAATCACTTTAATCACACACTTGAAAAGCAGCATCTCAGCATCTCTGGCTGTCTTGGAAGCATAATCCATCAATTTCTGGCTGTACACTGTAGGAATGTGGGGAGTGGTAGACAAAAGAGGGGAGCACATACCTAAAGAACAAGTTACTTACCTTCGGTAATGCTTTTTCTGGTGGATGCAGTATCTGCCTGTGGATTCCTCACCTTGTGAATATCCCCCTGCATCAGCAACGTTCGGAAAATTATTTTGTAGCACGCCGGCATGGATGACGTCATAGGAGCACAGCATCACGCGTGACTCAGACTGACATCACTGCCTTCTTATTAGGCCTACGTCGGCGTGATGACATCAGTTCCGCCCTTTTTTCCGTGCCTTCGAGGCACCCGGACGGACCAATGACAGTAGATATATACATATACAGTGTACACAGTACATAATATCCAAAATTACACACATAGTGTAGCCAATGCATGAAAAACACAATATATATACAAATATAAATATATATATATATATATATACATATAAAAACATTAAAATAATGTCACAGGTATAGAAGAGAGGACAACGGGGAGGCGGGTGAGCATGTGAGGAATCCACAGGCAGATACTGTATCCACCAGAAAAAGCGTTACCGAAGGTAAGTAACTTGTTCTTCTGATGGATACAACTGCCAGTGGATTCCTCACCTTGTGAATAGATTCCCACAGCAGTCCCCACTCCCGGAGGAGGGTGTCCACTCTCCTATACCAGAAAATCCTGGAGGACAGAAGGTCAAAGTGGCCATCACTCCTCACCTCGGAATCCAAGCAGTAATGCTTCGCGAAAGTGTGGAGGGAGGCCCAAGTTGCCGCTCTGCAAATGTCCTCTACAGGAACACCCCTAGACAAAGCAGATGTAGAAGACTTTGCTCTAGTAGAATGGGCTCTTATACCCTCTGAAGTTTCCTTACCAGCCAGGGCGTAGCAGATCTTGATGCATAGTATTATCCATCTCAAAAGTGTGCAAATCCAACAAACAGCTGGTCATCCACTCGATAGTCCTTTGTCCTATCAAGATAAAAGCTCGCCGCCCTCTTAGGATCCAAACGCCAAAGTCGCTCCTCCTCCTTGGAAGGGTGAGGGGGAGGATAGAAGGTAAGAAGGGTAATAGACTGTCCTAGATGGAAGGGAGTTACCACCTTAGACAGAAAAGCAGCCCTGGTCCTGAGAACCATTCGTTCAGCATGAATGGTCAAGAATGGGGGCTTTGAACTAAGAGCTTGAAGCTCACTTACCCTCCTTGCCGAGGTAATTGCAACTAGGAAAACCGTCTTAAAAGACAGCAACCTCAAGAGACAATTATATAAAGGTTCGAAAGGGGAACCCATTAGATAAGTAAGCACCAGATTCAAGTCCCATTGAGGCACAATAAAAGGAGTGGGAGGAAATTTATTTGTAAGGCCCTTCAGAAATCTCAAAACAATAGGAGATTTAAATAAGGACGGCTGATCCGGCAGGCAGATAAATGCCGACAACGCCGAAAGATAACCTTTAACTGTAGCCACTGCAAACCCTTGCTGCGCTAAAGAAAGAACAAATAGAAGTATATCTGACAAACGAGCCCTTAAAGGGTCAATGGACTTCTCCCCACACCAAGTAACAAATTTAGACCATCTGTATGAATAGATTGACTTGGTAGAATCACGCCTGGCCGATAGAATGACATCCACCACATCATGTGGGAGAGAAAAGGAAATCAGGTTGCCCCGTTCAATCTCCAGGCATGAAGGTGTAAGGTCTGGAGGTGGGGGTGTAGAACCTGCCCCTCCATCTGAGAGAGGAGATCTGCCCTGAGAGGGAGACGGAGTGGCGGGCATGAGGAGAGGTGGAGAAGATCTGTGTACCACACCATTCTTGGCCAATCCGGGGCGATCAATATAACTTGGGCCCGATCTTGGCGAATCTTCCTCAGAACCCGAGGAATCAAGGGTATGGGAGGAAACGCGTAAAGGAGCTGTGAGTCCCAACTCAACTGAAACGCGTCCCCCAAGGCTCCCTGCATCGGAAACTGGAGACTGCAGAATGACAGGCAGTGAGCATTCTTGTGAGTGGCGAACAGGTCCACCTGAGGAGTTCCCCACGTCCAGAAGACGTGACGAACCACCTCTGGATGAAGCCTCCACTCGTGGTCGGATGAGAACTGCCGACTGAGACTGTCTGCACGCACGTTCAGAACTCCGGCCAGATGATTTACCATCAGACAAATCTGATGGTCCTGAACATCGCAGTGGTGTTGTCCGTCAGGACTTGAACCGACCGCCCGCGAAGGGAAGGTAGAAAGGCCTTGAGTGCTAGATTTATTGCCCTCAATTCTAGAAGGTTGATGTGAAGCAACCTTTCCTCTGGAGACCAAAGACCCTTGATCTCCAGATACCCCAGATAAGCACCCCACCCTAGAGTGGATGCATCCGTTATCACCGTGGCAACCGATGGAGGTAGATGGAAAGGCTTTCCTTGAGACAGATTGCCTTCCACACCCCACCAAGATACATCCGCCGCAGCTTCTCTGGAGATCCTCTCAGACTCCCTGAGATCTCCGTTGTGTTGATACCACTGCCTGCGGAGACACCACTGGAGTGCCCTCATGTGCCAGCGTGCATGGTTGACCAACAGAATGCAGGAAGCCATCAGACCGAGCAGGGGAAGGACCTTCAAGACTGGAACGACCGCTCCATTGTGAAACAAAGGAATCATTTCCTGTATGTCACGAATCCGTTGTGGAGGAGGGAATGCCCGACATACAGTTGTATCCATTACTGCACCAATGAACAGGTTGCGCTGGGAGGGCACCAGGTGAGATTTGGGTACATTTATCGAAAAGCCCAACCTGTACAACAACTGAGTTGTGCCTTGCAGATGATGGTGCACTTTCTCTGGAGATTCCGCCTTGATCAGCCAATCGTCCAGATGAGGGAATACTGGAATCCCTGATCTTCTGAGATGTGCTGCCACCACAGCCATCACCTTGGTGAAGACTCGAGGCGCAGTAGTAAGACCAAACGGAAGGACCACAAATTGGTAATGCTGTGATCCCACCGTAAAACGGAGATACTTCCTGTGCGACCTCAGGATTGGGATGTGAAAATATGCATCCTGCAAGTCGATCGACACCATCCAGTCTTCTTCCAGCAGCGCTTGAAGAACCTGCGCAAGGGTGAGCATCTTGAACTTCTCCTGCTTCAGGTAAAGGTTCAAGATCCTGAGATCCAGGATTGGACGAAGTCTGCCATCCTTCTTGGGGATCAGGAAATACCGGGAGTAGCATCGTTGATCCCTTCCCTGCTCCGGAACCACCTCTATCGCACCTTTTCGTAACAGTGACAGGACCTCCTCCTGCAGGAGAAGTAGGTGGTCCTCCGAGCAAAAACCTTGGCAAGGAGGGTAATCCGGTGGAAATTCCCGAAAGGGAAGAGCATACCCATTCTCTACGAGATTGAGAACCCAAAGATCTGATGTAACCGATTCCCAATCCCGTAGAAAATGGGTAAGCCGACCCCCTACAGAACCCACATGATCCAGAATGGCGGATCTAGGGCTGCTTTGCTGATGAAGGAGGGGGTTGGGAAGCGGAGGAGGAGGAGGCTTGACGTCCTCGAGGTCGAGCTCTTTGTCTGCCCCTGTAGGATTTATATAGTGGATTTTGCTGTTGCTGCTGCTGTTGTACTTGACGGTAGGGTCGAAAGGATGCACGCCCAAAACCTCGAAACCTCTTAGTCGCAGAGCCTCTGGGCTGCAGCCCCAAAGATCTGGCAGTAGCCCTACTATCCTTAAATCTTTCCAAAGCTGCATCAGCTTTCTTTCCAAATAAACCAGTACCATCAAATGACAATTCCAACAAAGCTGCCTGAACGTCCGCAGAAAAGTCAGATGACTTCAGCCAAGCAGCCCTTCTAGAGGCAACAGAAGTTCCCATAATGCGAGCAACTGAATCAGCAGTGTCAAGCCCACTTTGAATCACTTGACGTGCAGCTGCCTGTGTATCAGCCAACACCTCATCAAAATCCTTCCTGCTGTCCTCAGGAATCTTTGGAGCCAACTGCCGTACAGAGTCCATCAGAGCATGTATATATCTCCCCATGAGACATGTGGCATTGGTCGATTTTAGAGCCATACTCGCAGAAGAGAAAATCTTCTTCGCAGTCTGATCCTGTTTCTTGGACTCTTTATCCCCAGGCACTTGAGGGAAAGCACCAACAGACTTCTTCGAACAGGCTGCCTGTATAACCAGACTTTCAGGTGAAAGATGCGAGGATAGAAACTCAGGATCACCAGGAGCTACCCTATACCTCTTTGCAACACCCTTAGCCACTGCAGGAGCTGTAAGAGGCCTGTTCCAAACCTCCAATATAGGCTCAGTCAAAGCCTCATTAAAAGGAAGCAATGGTTCTACACTCAATGATGGGGAATGAAGGACCTCAGTCAATATATTAGCCTTGAACTCAACTGTAGGCAAAGTCAAATTCAAAAGAGCCGCAGCCTTTTTAATAACTACATGGTATGGTGCAACGGCCTTTGAAGGAGCATCAGAAACAGAGGACAGCTCCCATTCAGGGGAAAGCTCTAAGCCGCTAGCTTCCCTCAAATCATCAAAATAGTCCTCCTGAAGCTCACCTTCTTCCATCTCCGCCTCAGACTCTCTATATCTTTGCTCCTCTATAAGACGCTGAGCCTCGCGCCTCGATCTTTCCTTCGCGAGCTGCGCTGTCAGATCCGTGACCGACTCCGACGGAGCCGGCGTTGAGATCGAATCGGGTAGCACAAGCTGCTGCTCACGAGGTCGAGACGGAGCCGGCGTCGATGGAATCGGCGTCGCCGACTTCGGCGGCGCCGAGAAAAGCCAAGGCGAAGCCTGCGCCGGCATAAATGGCATAAAAGGAGCTGGAGCATAGGAGTGAGGAACTCCTAAATTATATGCCAATGGACCCATGGGACCCGAAGATGCACCAGAGGGGTACAAAGCTCTCGAGTAGACTCCATACATCACGTTTAAAAACGAAGTAGGGTCTTGACCTAGAGCTGGGAACCCTCTTGGAGGTTCCGAATTCGCCTCCTCTTCCACAGGCGGATTGACTGGAGTCACCAAGCCCTCTTGTAAAGGAGCCTCTTCTTCCTCACGAGCCGTGGACGGCGCCGTAGAGGGAACCAACACCGGAGCTGGAGAATGCACCGGCGACTCCAAGGGTGAAGCCTCACCTTCTGGAACACCAAGCGAAGGAGACACCTCATCTTTTCTATGCCTCCTCTTAGGTGACTTCGGCCTCAACTCGGAGTCTTTACCGGAGTGATGACGAGATCCATGCCTTCGCTTCTTATGCTTTTTCTTCGCTGACCTTGAAGCATGACCAGAAGACGACTTCGAAGGCGACGCCGTGCGAGACCTCGACCTCGCCCTGCTCGAACACGATCTCGAAGTCTTCTTCTCTTTTCTACTTTTCAACTTCGCCACCAGAAGTTTCGCTTTCTTCTCTCGAAGAGCCTTCGGATTCATCTTCTTACACGAAGAACAGCCTTTGACATCGTGGTCCGAACTCAGGCACCAGATACAATCTTCATGCGGGTCCGTAATCGACATCATCTTGCCGCACTCCCCACAAGGCTTGAACCCGGTCTTCTTAGTCGACATCTTCTGTGAGAAACAAAGAAGCAAGAAACCAAACAGAGAAAAACAGTAACAAAGTTACCAACAGCTACAGAGGTTCCCCAAAACCGTTAGCGTCGACGACGCGGAAAAAAGGGAACTGATGTCATCACGCCGCCCTAGGCCTCATAAGGAGTCAGTGACGTCAGTCGGAGTCGCGCGCGATGCCGTGCTCCTATGACGTCGTCCATGCCGGCGTGCTACAAAAGAATTTTCCGAACGTTGCTGACGCAGGGGGATATTCACAAGGTGAGGAATCCACTGGCAGATGTATCTATCAGAATTGACCAACCTGAAAGACCAATGGGCCACGAGTGGATAACTGCAAAGTAGCGGTGTAGACAAAAACAAATTCTGCTCACTGTGGACCCTATATAATCATGTGTGGGGAAATTAAAGCAATTTGGTAGCAGTTGCAGCAGGCAAGGATGAAGTGGACTGCTGCGCCTCCTGGTTGCCATAGCATAATCCAAATCTCTCAATTTTGAGCAATAAATAGGATGAAAAGTTTTGCGGGCTGTCTATGTTGGTAAGCAAGACCCCTCTAGTAGCCTCAGAACATACAGTGCTCTGGATTTAACTAGCAAATGGGGGAAAGGAACCACAGGAAACAAGTCCTAGACTTGCTATCCGTTAAAAGCTCCAGAACCGAATCGTTTTTCCCACCAAAGAACCTGGCTCCGGCAAATGGTATGCCCATCAGTGATGCTTGGACATTCCTGGGGAACTCTGTAGCCCACATCCAAGAAAGCTGTTGGACATTGATGCTGGTGCTTATAGCACAGCCAACACAGCCCACAGTATGCAGCCTGGCTCATGTCTTCAGCGTCATGTATGGGCTGGGCAATGAAAGACCAAAAATCATCAGGGAGAGCAAGCACGATTCTTCTTGCCAAGTCTCAGTGCGCTTATGTGTATGGCTCAAGAGGCATAAAGTGTTCACTTTCCAGAGAGTCAAACTGACAGAAGAGAAAACTCTTTTGACTGAGGCTTCAATCTTTTTATACTCACTATCTGGCGAACCATTAGGGCAAGCTTTAGCACTCACCTTGTTCACTGAAGCCTGCTACGGAGCCAGAACTCAGCAGTCACACATATCCTTAACCTACCACACCTCACGAAAATCCACTGGCCCCATATAAGCAAGCATGCTCATTTTAAAATCCCTCACACACACATTCAAGATGCTACACAACTTAGGCCCAACCTAACTGAACAGTTGCATCTCCTTCCACCCTGCACCCAAACACCCCCGTTCGGCAGGACTTCTGCTTGCACACATCACACAAATACACAGAACCATATCAGGAGGAAGGACGTTCTCCTACATCACTCCTAAAACATGGACCGACCCCACATACGACATCAGAGCCTAATCTCTTCTTGAATCCCACAAGAAACTTAAGACCTTGCTTTTCAATTAACAACCTACCCTAAGCCGGAGTAGCCGCAGACAAACCCTATTCAGCACCAGGATATTCTCAGGGGTGACACTGCACTTTACAAAAAACAACATAACTTGACTACATAACAGGTGTCGTTCAGGTGTAACACCTTCTCGGAGAGGGTCCGAAATGTTTCCTTATGTGATGACAATCTGCGCTCCATTTCACATTAATTACAATTTAACTAGAATAAAATAACGTGTTCTGTGAATGTATAGTGATTTGTATCCTGGATTTGGTTGTACAGGTGAGTGAATCATTGCTATCACGATCTAACAATAGACTAGATACTGCCTTCTCACTGCCACATTCCGCTGAGTTGTCTGTTTTCACCGTCCATCACCTCTCCCAGATGACCTCCCCAATCCAGTAGTGAATCATCAGGCACCACAGTCTGGGTTGGGAAGGGAGAGCAGTCAGAGAGGTCTAACACAGATCAGGTTGAGCAGCCAGCATTGCAGGGTTTGTGCAATCTCTGCTGAAATCTAGATGACATCCGAAAGGTTTCCTTCGTTCTGGACTCCCTGAGACTTCAGATCACATTGTACAGCCTGCATATTTCATCTGCAAAAGTGGACAAGCAGGATGCAAACAGGCCAAAAAGCCTCAGAGCTACTGTCATCGTAATCGCAAACAGAGGCTGAAACATCAGAATCACAGCCTAAATGTCTTGGACACATTGCAATGAATAAAAGGCCCTGAACTGCACCTTGTCCAACATAGTTTACAAGGAAGCCTCTGTGAAGAAGACAGGTGCAACTTTGGCTTATCGATTGAGATCCTCAACAATGCTAGGAGATTCTTGGTGGTCTTGAGGTGGTTCACACGACTGACTGTGGCGAGTCTACCTTCATCATCCAGTCTTTTAGGCAGGTGAAAATTGGAACCCCTAACCTCTGAAAAGGGGGCCAAAACCGCCATTACTTTAGTTAATATCTGAGGGGCAAGGTAAGTAGTGGAAGGGGAGCAGGGTAAACTGAAAATACTCCTGGCAGACCTAAAACTATAGGTAATATCTGTGGGATTGCAAGACGGGCTCATTAAAGTAAGTGTCCTGCAGGTCTAAGGCTACCATCTAGTCGCCCAGATCCAGGGCAGACAGAACCTGGGTCAGCGTGAGCATTTTGAGTTGTCCAGGCACAGGAAGGCATTCAAGAGGGGTTGGGGAGAGGGGTTGGCCTAACGGCTAAGGCGCTCGACCTCAGACCTGGGGAACTCGGTTCGAGTCTCGGTAACGACGCCAAAAACCCCCTGTGATTCTGGGCAAATCACTTAATCTCCCCATGCCTAAAATGAAAGTGTGTCCTCATGTAACGTAACTGGTGCTATGTAAAGCGCTCTGATAACTGATTCGGTTCGGTTCTAGTTCGCGCTATATAAAACTCTGCAAAAAAAAAAAAAAAAAAAAGAGGGCCTCCATCCTTCTTCAGCATAAGGATATAGCAGAAGTAACAACCTATCAATTTCCGAGGCCAGCACCCTCTCAACGGCTCCTTTGGACAGTGCAGCTCACACCTCTTGCACTAAAGAAGATAGGTGCTCCTCTCAAAGCTTTCTGCTGTGGGCGGAAGCTGTTGTAGGTCGGAAGGAAATGTGAGGGCATAGCCCTGCTGGAAGATTTGGACGACCCACCGCTTTGATGTGATGGATTGCCACCCTGGGAGACACTACTGGGTGGTTGGGCAGGGTTAAGGGCAAATTAAAGCAGCCTGGTGGTCAATGCCACAGGGGAGGGTGACTGAGAAAATTTGGTAGAGGTTGAAAGGTCCAAAGAACATGTCAGAGCCTTGCTTTTCTTGAAGCGCTCTAGGGCTTAACCAACTTTCCGCCAAAATGACAGGATTCATCAAAAGGCATGTTCATAAGAGATGTTTGCACATCGTCAGAAAAGCCTGTGGACCGCATCCACGTGAGGCCACTGAGCACTACACTAGTGCTGACTGCCAAACAAAAGTGTGGCAACTGAGCACCACATTAGTGCTGAATGCCAAACAATTGGTAACATCCAGACTAACCCAAATCGTATATTTAGCTGGATTCTTCTAAATGGTTTGAGCCAAGTTAGCCCTGAAATCTTTGGGGACTCCTGGCAAGATACGGTTCAAACTGAGGTTGCATGGCGTGCCAAATATTGATGGACTAAGATGCAGCCCCAAGTAATTACCAGTAGCTGAGATTAATTTAAGCATTCCATCCACCACAATTGTGTACGGTTAGGGAAGATCTTTCTGACCCTATCCCAGAGTATGTGCATGCATCTGTGTTGACCGGCCTCAGGGCTAGGCTGGCCATAGAAAACATTAATTTTGCAAATGTCTCAATCCTTTTTGCCTCCCTGTCCGGTGGAGGGTTGGGAGCATGAGGGGGTGTGCTGGTCATGAAGAAAGAATTAGGATTCACCTTACTGGTGGAAGATTGGATCAGGGTAGAGTTGCTGGGCGCTTATCTGTGATACCTGGCCAAGACCAAGTGCCCATTAGAGTGTCAGTTAGGACTTTTATGAATTAGAGAAAGGGCTTAGAGGAAGCCAGCCCAGGTTGCAGATCTGTTGTTAGAAAACTTGTCTTTACTTTAACAGAAGTTACCTGTAGGTCCAGGCCCTCCGCAGCACGTCAGATTACTGCAGCAAATGAAGCACTCTTTGGAGGCCCAAGGAGTGAAACCGTGTACTGGGAGAAGTGTCAAGCACACTGGCCTCTAGTAAACTTATGTGCAAATTGTCATCATCATAAATCATACTAATCATCTCCAATGTCATTTCAGAGTAATGATAAGCCCTGTTCCGAGTTGGAACATAAGGCTGCTGGAGTATTTGAAAGCAGATCCATGGCAGTGGAAGTATATTGTCTGAATCGGGTTGAATGGGAACTGGATGCGCTGGAGTGCAACCTTAGTCAGGATAAGGCAGATATGTATTGAGGTTGGACACCAGCAGTGGATCCACTTCAGACGTCAATGACTGGCATTAATGAAAGAGGGGCCAGAGCAGGGCTTGGAGCTGCAATACAAGTCTGAACAAGAGCTGGCGTGTAATCAGTCCCATTTGGCCATCTTGTTTTTCCTCTTCGACTTGGACTTTGACTAAGACCTGTTGAGGGATCTGCAACGAGAGCGGGAACTGGTCTATGCCATCCTCTAGGAGGAGCAGTAGCACTCATGCACGGTCCGTGACTTCTTTCAATGTTTCAAAACATACAGATTTGCTTTATGGTCCCCGATCGCCTGCAGGTGCCCAGAGCCCAATCAAAAAAGGCACACTTTGGGTGGGTCTGTCACAGACATCTGCTTACAAAAGTCACAGTATGGGTTGAACCCTGTAGTTTTCCTTGTGAACATGGTCCTCTGCACAACAGAATTACATTTTTTGACAAATTCATCAATCAACGTAAAAGGGAGTGAAGCTCCGGATCTGTCTTTAACATCGCAGAAAGTGACAGTATCGCTTATATACAGCTCTACTCTTTGGAGGGTTAAATGAAGCCAATAAGGCACAGCATGGCACCACTTACCAATATGCAGGAGCCCTTCTGTGAAACCTTTTAAAGACAGTCTGGCGATCGGGTAACACCTTAAAAGTGAGGAATCTGCAGTTAAAGGTATCCATAAGAAATTGGCTAATTTGCATGTATTTGGCTTTCATTTAGGGCTACATGGGAGGGGAACAGTCTCTATCACCTTCTAACTGAATACCAATTAACAAGAACCCTTAAGACTGTGGTACCAAGTTGCACACCAACAGACAAACCTAGTAGAAGAAAAACCATCAATAACACCACTCACCCTCCAAAGTGTACTGCTTCATCTCAATCTCGTAGAATTTGTTTGTTCCGATGATGATACTGTAACCAGTAAAGTAGATGCAGCTACAAGGCTCAGAGGTTTCAATCTCCTACAGAAAGGATGAATGAGAGGATGTGATAGCACAGCACACAATTCAGTCTCTGTGCACACAGGGAAAGAGGGCAGCGAGGGAACACGAATGACACAGGCAGAACAGCTAAACATATTTCCATTATCACCAGTCTTAGACTTTACATATTTCTTGCAACAACTGAAACACAGAATTCCATATCCCCAAATGCACCAACCACATTCAAGTGACAAAATATCTCTATAATGTTTCAAGGCACTGATCACCATGTGCAACAGAATTTAGCCCACTTGTGTGCACTTAAATTCTTCATAACTTGTTTTGTGGTACTGTGTGTTGTAGTTATCGGAAAAAGAACATAACCATTCATGCCTCATTTTCACCTGTCCCTCTTGTCTGCCACCTCTGCTCATCGGAGTACAACTGCTCTTGTGGACCGCTGCATACAAAAAGCTACAAAATTGTGCTTTATTAACAACTGACGTAATTTATTGATAATGGAGCATATATTTTATTAAGAAAATTTACTAATGTTCACACTTATTTCTAAAAAAATATCTAGTTGCTTCACGAAAAATAATACAAAAGATACAATTAAAATTAAAAACTGCTAAAAGAATTAGCAGCAATGGAAAAAGTAAAAAAAAATGCAACATAAAAGAACAAATAGGGAATTACATGCGGAAATCATGAACCTAAAACTCAAAAGATAGTATTTTAAAAGATGATACAGCAAGTTAAAATTAGAATGTCTTTCCAGTCCAAGAATGCTTGCAGCTAAAGTGTTCTGAAAGAGCGGTAACACCACAGAAAATAATGGTGATAAAAAGCTGTTAAGAACAGTTTTAGCTCAAGTTCTCTTGTTTCGTAGGATCCACTAGAGATCATATGTTTTTGCATTGTTGCACCTTCATTGATAGTCCCAAACACTAGAAAAATTCCTCTCTTACAACGCACACATTATATATATATATATATATATATACACACACACATACACTCCCTGAAAAAACATCAAAGGTTAAAGTGACATACTAGTTGGGTAAAAATGTCAGTTAAAACGTAACGCTTTGAACTTAAAAAAAAAAAAAAACGGAACTTCACCAGTTCTAGTTAACTGAAGTAACTAGAACTCGTGCACTCGTCAGGCACAGTGCTATCAATGATGTTGCAGAACATTTTATGAGTGTTGTAGTATGTGAAGTCATAAGCAGTGCCTGACGAGGGCATGAGTTAAAGTTACTTCAGTTAACTATAACTGGTGAAGTTCAGAGGTTTTTTTTGCGGTTATGAAATATTACGTTTTAATTGACATGTTAACCTAACTATAATGTCACCATAACATCACTTAGACATTTTATTATTTTCAGTGAATTTTTTAGTTTTACTAAAAGTAAAGTAATGAGATGTGATTTTAAATAAGGCAGACCTACTGGCTTTGTCAAAGAGTCAGAACACCAAAATATAAAGAGCTATCCAACTTGCTATAGCATGGGGTCAGTACATCAACCTATATAAAGCAGCCCTATTGGCTTTGTCAAAAAACTCCCCACAATAATTTATCAATAGACATATGCCCAGGCAATCCTTTTAAATACTCGCACCAAAACATACTATTTTCTCAGAAATATTTAAAATAAAGCATTTTATTTCACACAACTTTAAATCTGTGTATGGGTTTATCCTTAACACTCTTCAAGCCACAAAATACAGCAATAAAACCAACCATAAGAAGTCCTCACACACTCCAGCCGAAGAGCATACAGCTCCAGCTCAGAGTGCTTTAAAAATAATGGTAAGCTCTCCTGGAGCCATGCATTTAATGACCCAGGAGACATACAATTTAAAAATAAAAGTAGAAACCTGTGGGTTTGCTGTGCTCCATGCAGCCCCTCACAACACTTGCGTAACATGCTAGTTGTGCTCCTAGCCAGAATGGTGCACCACAAAACAAGAACAAATATGTAAATGATTCCTTTAGAACATTAAGGAACACTCCTCGCCGGGAGTAGTGAATAATAAATGAACATGTCCTTAATTATTCTTTTTTTTGTTTATACATTATGTTTTGGGTGTCCCGGTCCCACCTGAGACATCCACAGTTTATGGTTGGGGGATGTGTGGGAAGCCCCAATGCCCCACACCCTCTGCTGGGTGCCGACAGGAGCCTTTTAATTTGTGCCTGTAGTTGCCCCGTCCCTTCTGTGACTCCCACAACTTTTTAAAATATTGGGGCCCGTGGTGGGAGCTCTACGGCCGCTGACGACTCCTTAGCCAGAACACCCATACTGGGTGCCAACACGAGCCAGCAACAACAGAAGTGCTGCCATCCTACAGGAGCAGTTTTAACTTCTGCTCCCACGGCGGAAGCAACCACTCTTCAGAAAGTAAATGTTAGCCCCAGTCCATTAGGAGCATTTCTGCAGGAGGTGGGAGCTTTAGTACTCTGGGCGCCGGAGAATGGGGTCCCATGGGCCAATAAATGACCAACATGCTCAGGTACGGGGTCAGATACATGCCCCCCCCACACTAAATAAGTTTCTGGCCTGCTCATTGTGAGAGCCCGAAGCACATCTGCCTCCACAATAATCTTATTAAAAAACACAGCTTGCTCTGAGAGGCTTTAAATTCAAGGGCGGGGTGGGAGGAACCAGCTCTTTTTTTTCTTATTAAATGGTATTGTGGATCCGCAGTACTGTTAAAAAACAACAAAATCTGTTTATAGCCCCTCTCTATCAGCCCTAGGGGTCAGGGTGTCCCTACCCCGCCCCTATAGAATTTTTCTATTTTTTCCCTCAGGGGCATTTGTCACCCTGAGTGGGATGGGTCCCATGCTTGCCATGCCTTTGGATTCAGGCTATCCTGGGTAATAATGGGTGATACCCGCAAACCGGCCCAAGGATGCTTATTTCTGGCTCCGGGAGGACCTGGCTTGGCAGTTCGGGCTGGACTGGTCCCATCGGGAGCAGAGTCAAGAGAGATCTGAATATGGCTGGGTCCAAATGGGAATTGCGGAGTGACCAAAGGAACTATAAATTTAGGCACAGATCTCTGACTGGGGTTGAGTGTTTGACATGGTTCAGCATTTCGTCTATCAAGTGTTCTTGCACTTATTCAGAACTTGTGTAGGAGAGGTAGCGGTAAGAAGGTGTACAGTAGTCCTGATCTTTGTCCTGAGCTAAGGAAAAGGTATCTCCGGGAGAAAACCGCCTTCACCACCCCCTTTTTGAATCGTTTTGGCCACCACAAGTGTGGAAGGGTATGCTCAGATGTGAGTCCCTTGCTCACTGCACCATCAGGATTCAAGCAAGCCGGGCCGAAGACGGCTGTAATGCCAGAAACCGGTCCCCGGAAGCTTGTTTACTTTCCAGTAAAGAATTGGCTTGGTAGTTTGGTCTGCCCTGTTCCCATGATGCACTGGGCCAGGGACAGACTCATTTGCATGTAGCCAGGTTCTGAACTGGGATGGTGCAGTGAGCTAAAAAACGGTGATGGATCAAGCCCTGATCTGTTGACTGGGTAGGAGTGTTCTGCTTAATTCAGATACTCTGTCCATCACCACCCCCTTTTTGAATCGTTTTGGCCACCACAAGTGTGGAAGGGTATGCTCAGATGTGAGTCCCTTGCTCACTGCACCATCAGGATTCAAGCAAGCCGGGCCGAAGACGGCTGTACTGCCAGAAACCGGTCCCCGGAAGCTTGTTTCCTTTCCAGTAAAGAATTGGCTTGGTAGTTTGGTCTGCCCTGTTCCCATGATGCACTGGGCCAGGGACAGACACTTTGCTCGCAGAAAAGCGCTTCGCTGGTTTTGCGCTTACCTTGAGAGACAGCACTTTCGAATCTCGCCGCACCCGCTCCGCGGGTGCCGCTTCGACGTGGGACCACCTGCATCTTTGCCTGCCTGTTGTGGGGGAACCCCTGTGCGGACTTCAGGGTCGGTAACGCTGCAGGGCTGCGAGCGTGCAGGGACTACCTGACCCAGGTGTCCCTGCGAGACCGCGTCCAGCTTCCGGTCCGCTCTCCCTGCAGCTCCACCCCCCGCCCATCAGAGGATTATTTTAAGCACCTGGGCTGCCCTTGCCATTGGGACACTTTGCTCGCAGAAAAGCGCTTCGCTGGTTTTGCGCTTACCTTGAGAGACAGCACTTTCGAATCTCGCCGCACCCGCTCCGCGGGTGCCGCTTCGACGTGGGACCACCTGCATCTTTGCCTGCCTGTTGTGGGGGAACCCCTGTGCGGACTTCAGGGTCGGTAACGCTGCAGGGCTGCGAGCGTGCAGGGACTACCTGACCCAGGTGTCCCTGCGAGACCGCGTCCAGCTTCCGGTCCGCTCTCCCTGCAGCTCCACCCCCCCGCCCATCAGAGGATTATTTTAAGCACCTGGGCTGCCCTTGCCATTGGGACACTTTGCTCGCAGAAAAGCGCTTCGCTGGTTTTGCGCTTACCTTGGGAGACAGCACTTTCGAATCTCGCCGCACCCGCTCTGCGGGTGCCGCTTCGACGTGGGACCACCTGCATCTTTGCCTGCCTGTTGTGGGGGAACCCCTGTGCGGACTTCAGGGTCGGTAACGCTGCAGGGCTGCGAGCGTGCAGGGACTACCTGACCCAGGTGTCCCTGCGAGACCGCGTCCAGCTTCCGGTCCGCTCTCCCTGCAGCTCCACCCCCCGCCCATCAGAGGATTATTTTAAGCACCTGGGCTGCCCTTGCCATTGGGACACTTTGCTCGCAGAAAAGCGCTTCGCTGGTTTTGCGCTTACCTTGAGAGACAGCACTTTCGAATCTCGCCGCACCAGCTCCGCGGGTGCCGCTTCGACGTGGGACCACCTGCATCTTTGCCTGCCTGTTGTGGGGGAACCCCTGTGCGGACTTCAGGGTCGGTAACGCTGCAGGGCTGCGAGCGTGCAGGGGCTACCTGACCCAGGTGTCCCTGCGAGACCGCGTCCAGCTTCCGGTCCGCTCTCCCTGCAGCTCCACCCCCGCCCATCAGAGGATTATTTTAAGCACCTGGGCTGCCCTTGCCATTGGGACACTTTGCTCGCAGAAAAGCGCTTCGCTGGTTTTGCGCTTACCTTGAGAGACAGCACTTTCGAATCTCGCCGCACCCGCTCCGCGGGTGCCGCTTCGACGTGCGACCACCTGCATCTTTGCCTGCCTGTTGTGGGGGAACCCCTGTGCGGACTTCAGGGTCGGTAACGCTGCAGGGCTGCGAGCGTGCAGGGACTACCTGACCCAGGTGTCCCTGCGAGACCGCGTCCAGCTTCCGGTCCGCTCTCCCTGCAGCTCCACCCCCCCGCCCTTTCCTACCACTATATACAGCAATTGTTCTCCCGCAGCGCGGGACGCAGCCCGGGGCAAAGACCGGGCTAAGAGCGGGCCGTTTGAGGCCGTTCGAGGACTAAGAGGGCTGGGCTGGGCCACCCCCCCTGTTTGGTACATTGTTCATTTTATCTCATTATATTTTTGTTTTTTTAAACCGTGTTTGTATTTATAGCTATTTTATATTTTCCACAATGTGCTCACGGGGTAGCCGCAGCAAAACCCTTATGGCTGCGAACAATTCGAACAGAACTCTGGATGATTTTCTCATCAAAACTAACTTGGCTATTGATGAGGAAATTAGTAAAATGCAGCACAGGGTCTCTCTGGATCTTGAAGCGGCACGTAGGCTATCAGCACACCTAGCCAACACAAAAAAATCATCCCTGGGGAAAATTGCTTCTGCCCGAACCCCCGAGCAAACATCAGGTCCCCGTCCTTTGTTAACAACGGCAGCTATCCATCCTGCCCCTACCACTGCTTCCCCAATGTCTCCCCTTTATTCTTTACCTACTCCTGTGAAATTCAACCAGGTTCTTGCTCCACCTACCTGCGTGACAGGCACCAGCTTCCCTCCCAAAAGTAACCTACCCCCGATACCAAGCAGGGTTAAGGAAGCTGCCACCTATAAAAAGAAATGCCTTGCTAGGTCCATCTACGCTCGGAAAAAAGCAAAAATGGCTAGAGCCCAGTTTTTTAACAGCAGAAGGGCATTGGCTTCCAATGGGATGAAGGACGAAAGTTTTAAAACTAATTCTTGTTCCTTGGGTGGGGATGATGTCCTTGGTTCGCAGAGTCCAGCGGAAGACCAATCCTTGGATGCCTTCTCCGCCCCGAACAGGGTGAATGAATCTGAGGGTCGGTTGAGTGGATCTGAGAAAGACAGGGGGGGCGACGAAGAATTTCTTAAAATAGTTTGGGGTACATTAAAACAATTACTCACCCCTTTGGAACTTAGGCTGTCTCGTATAGAGAACAACCTGCTAGAAATGGATAGAACCATAGTCACCCTGGCTAGCCTCAGCCTAAAGGAAATGGAAGCAAAATCCTCACGTGAAACCGTCCCAATCCCACAGACCCAGGCGCTGGAACCTATGCGTCTATCCCCACAAATACCCCAAAATATTTCAGCAGTCCCGCCAATACCCAAACCTATACCAAAGCCCCGAACAACTGTTGCAAACCATGTTGCACCCACTCCTAGTTCTGCTGTACAAAGCCCTTTTCCTTTGCAAAGCTTAGCCAACCCCAAACAGAAACCTAATCCGCGTACCACACTACACTACGCTAAAAGGCC
This sequence comes from Lissotriton helveticus, assembly GCF_964261635.1. Taxonomy (NCBI): domain Eukaryota; kingdom Metazoa; phylum Chordata; class Amphibia; order Caudata; family Salamandridae; genus Lissotriton; species Lissotriton helveticus. Next base: position 1,078,000,680 of record NC_136072.1, read on the forward strand.
AGACTTTGTGAACAACTCTCACCGGCCGGCTAGTCGTCCCAATTTTCGTGGCGGGTTTATTGACCTTCCACCGGAAGCTGGCCCTTATGTTATTATATTAGCTGGTGTCCCTGAACTGGGTCTGCAATCCCAGGAGAACCATCACTCCCTGAAAAACAAAGTCATTCATTGCCTTAATTTAAATAAACAGCTCCCCGACCACCAAAGAAGTAGTGTTTTAATGGTACGTAGAGTGCCTTGGATAGGCCCAACACACAAGTCCATAACTGGTGACTGCATAGTGGTATCCTTCGCAGACCCCCACACAGCTCAGCACCTTTGTGCATGGCCCTCCCATGAAGCTAATGCAACAATAGTAGTGAGACCTCTCACTTTCTTCTATCCCCCAAGGCAGCTCCCAGCGAAGGAGGGTTTATGGTCAACTGTCCAGAATGCTAGATGGACCACCCGTAGGGTTGATGGTTATAGCCAGCACAATTGGTGGCAAGGGGCACCGACCTCCAATATGTTTGGGTGCCTGGAGGAGGTCGACTGACTTGAGGGGTCCGTTGATGAAATGTCTACTGTGGTATCCCCTTATCCGCGGGGGATTGCTCTACCCACATCCTTGACAACACCCACAAATGGCCTAACCTCTTTTAAAAGCATAGGTACAGTTTCAGATTCAGATAATATCCCAGCTAAGATCAGGAAAGGGGAAATGGGTTTGGAAATGACATCTTCTGCTTTTGCCAATGGCACGGATAACCCTTTACGAGTGCTCTCCTGGAACATCGCAGGGTTACGGGACGCCTGGACAACGACGATTGGGTTGATTTTATTGACTCCTATGATATCGTTGTTTTCCAGGAAACATGGTCAACTGTCCCCCTTTTTAGACTGGGTTATCTAAACTTTACCAAACCTGCTATTCAGGGCTCCAAGGGTAGGGCCTCTGGTGGCCTAACCATTTGGATCAAAAATAACTTTTCACACAAAGGAAATTCTGGTAGAAAATGCCGACCTCTTAGGTATTACCCTGAGCAAAGCCAACACAAAGGCTTTCCTCCTAATTGATGTTTATGCCCGTGGCTGTCCGGGTGGGAGGAAACAAACTGTCCTGAACGACCTTGATCAATTGCTTAAGAAATTTAAAACTGATCAGCTAGTTATAATAGAGGGTGATATGAATACATCTTTCGAGCCCATCCTTACTTTGGCAGAGGATGTGGGTTCTGAAGAGGATACTGCATGGAATATCCCCCCGCTATCTATCATCAAGGGAGTCAGGGGCACCGAGGCAGCCTTACACTGGTTGGGTTTCTGTCTGGAGTGGGGCCTTCGGGCAGTAAATGGGCGCACACGTTCTGATAGCTCAGGGGCAGCAACCTTTGATAACGGTCTGAGCTCCAGCCGTATCGATTATATATTGATTAATATTGAATCATGGTCATGTGTGAAAGATATGGTGGTGAAGTCCAGACCTGAGAGCGACCATAATCCTCTTCTTTTGGAGATTTTGGTCTCCGGTATGGGAGCCCCCCTTATGGGAACCAACTATCTAACGTCTGATGTAGTTCTGTGCGACAATAGGCGGCGAGTTAAATGGTCCAAGGTCTTAGATGATCCAGTGCTTATTCGTAAGATTGAGGAGCTGGTTCTCAATGTGCGGAGTAGGATGTCATTAATATCCCCCCCTGGTAACATTGATTCTACAATCACCGTTCTCCATGAGGAGTGTTTTTTGGGCCTTAAAAACCTTCTAACCAAACCCTTAAAGCCTGGCATTGTAAAGGCGCAGAAAAAATGGTATAATAAAAGTTGTAGAGACGCCCACAGCAACTTAATAGTTGCTGTTAAAGGCCGGAATACTGATGATATCAGGATAGCCAGGCAGCGCTACAAGCACACTCTTTGGGTTGCCAAGCGGGACTGCGACGATTCTTATTGGCTTGACCTCCTCAGAGCATGTGAATCCTCTAACCAAACCGAATTTTGGTTGATTGTTAGACGAGGCAGGGACTCAGCTCCCCAAGCTCCGGAGAACCATGTCTCAGCCCAGTCATGGGTGGAATTTTTCTCGGCCCAATTCAAAGACTCAGGTGTAGCACTGGATTTATCCACTGCATTGGCACCACAGACCACCCAACTACAATTGGGGGCCAGACTTATGTTTTTAGAATCTGATACCATTCACGCCCTTGAGTCCGTCAAGTCTGGTAAAGCCCCTGGCTTAGATGCTATACCAGCCGACCTCTTCAAACTAAACCTTGACCTATGGGTCCCCTATATTACACAACTGGCTAATAACATCGCTGCTGGGGCTGAGATCCCTAAATCCTGGAAAGGGGCGGAAATCCTGCCAGTATATAAAAAAGGAGACCGCTCCATCCCAAATAATTATCGGCCTATTAGCCTGATCGACTCGATCCAGAAAATAGTATCAAGGATGGTTTTACTAAGAATCCAGGGCTGGATCGATTCGAACAACATACTTTCCCCTATGCAGGCAGGGTTTAGATCTGGTACCAGCACCATAGATCAGGTGTTCCGTTTTTCTTTGCTCTTTTGGAAGGTGGTTCTTTTGGGTGGTGGGGTTTTATACGCCGCATTTGTCGACCTTAAGTCGGCTTTTGATTTAGTCCCAAGGAAAAAACTATGGGAGGCTCTTAGACAATTGGGCCTTCCATTAGAGTTGTTGAGTTTAGTCCAGCGTTTACATGAGGACAATTTCGCCCAGGTAAGGTGGGGAAGTCAGGGTCAGGTGACCAAAAGTTTCCCTGTTCAACGAGGGGTGCGCCAAGGCTGTGTCCTGGCACCCACCTTGTTCCTTCTGTTTATAAACCAGGTGATCCAATATTTTAACAACACACAGTCAGACGCACCCACCCTGGGCGGCCTTAAATATCCCATGTTAATCTTCGCGGACGACACCCTTCTCCTCTCGAAAACTAGGGGTGGTTTGCAAGTAGCCCTGAATAGATTTTCAGAGTTCTGTAAATCAAATGACTTGCAGATTAATGTTGAGAAAACTAAATGTATGGTTTTTTGCAAGAACCCCCCCCCCCCACTTGTTCTGTTAGACTAAACGGCGTTTTAATCGAGCAGGTTAATGTCATGACTTATTTAGGTGTGACCCTGACCATCAACTCAATTGGAATCCCCAACTGGAGACAACCAAACTTAAATTTAATCGCCTGGCCGGTTGTTTGGTCCAAGAACAAAAGAAATCTTTTACAAAACGTATCACCCCTGCCCTAAAAATCTATGATGCCAAAGTCATCGCTGCAACTCTATATGGAGCTGATGTCTGGGGTTACAAGGACTTATCATGCTTGGCCACTGCGCAAAATAGATTCTTACGGAATCTGGTAGGTCTCCCGCAGTCTGCACCTATAAAGCCCCTGTTGCTAGATCTTGGTTGCAGACCTATCACTGAGCTGGCACAGTATCGCCTAGTGGCATTATGGCGTCGTCTCTGGACAACCCCAGAGCTTAGTCTTTTCTCCCGTGAGCTTGATGAGGTAAAATCATTGTGGGGCGCACTAAAGATTCCATGGCTCAGGGAAGTCAAAAATATTCTGCATATGATGGGCCTACCAGAGCTATGGTCTAACCCAGGGGGGTGTATCTTCCCATCAAAATCTGAGTTTAAGGCCCTTTCTTGGGCCTGGAAAAGATCTATTCTAGTATCCCAATCTTCGGATGCAAACTTAACTGGTTTATTCTTGATGCATAAAGTCATTCCTTCTCTTGAGCAGTATTGGGATTTGATCTCCAAGGTATTAGACCGCAAACTGTACCACCAGTTCCGTACAGGTACCTTGCCAGTCAACTCCTTTACAGCGAAGTGGGTAACGAAAGCAGGAAGCAAATGTTTCTGGTGTCCCGACCAGGAAGAAAGTGTTGGTCACCTATTCTTTGGTTGTCCTGCCTATCGATCCCCTCGTAATAAGTGGCTAAAACCCATATGTGCAACCCTGGATTGTTGCGGTCATCGGGATGCACTCACTAAATTACAAGAAATCAGATCAGAAACAGTTGTGGTTTGTGTTGCCAAATTCTTGGGTTGGTCCTGGTTGATTCGAGCTAAGAGATTGAATATGCTTTTAAATTGATTGTTCTAATCATATGCACTTTCTGTATCCTGTTTGTTGTGTATTCTATGGATTACCAGCGGTATTAATTTATGTGCAGGTTGTATTCATTTTATTTGTACTGGGGATCCGTTAGTGGAACCCTTTTATTGTGAATGGTTTGTATGTCGTCTTTTATGAATTTCTTTTATTCGAAATAAAGACAAACTGAACTGAACTAATTTGCATGTAGCCAGGTTCTGAACTGGGATGGTGCAGTGAGCTAAAAAACGGTGATGGATCAAGCCCTGATCTGTTGACTGGGTAGGAGTGTTCTGCTTAATTCAGATACTCTGTCCATCACCACCCCCTTTTTGAATCGTTTAGGAACTCAAATGAGCAGAAATCTGGACATTGGACTTCTCGGCAGTGAAGAAAAGATGAGAACCTGAACAAGCCCCTCTTTGTTGGATGGTTGGATGGCTTTCAGCACAAAGCGAATGGCCTGCAACTCCAACAGGTTGATGTGGAGACCGGTCTCTGCCAGACACCAGATTCTTCTGATCTTCACCTTTCCCAGAACTTAACCTCTCCCAGATTACCTCCCTATTTCAGTAATGTTGAATCTGTCACCACTGTCAGCTCTGGGTGGGGCAGGAAGAGGGGTTTGCCACTGGTCAAACTTCTGTTGCGTGACGACTGCAGATCTTTGGCAGTCTCTCCAAAACATGGATGGAATCCAATAGGTTGCCCTGGTCCTGGGGCCAATGAAACTTCAGCTTCCACTGCAGAGCCCACATATGCCACTTGGCAGTCGATTAGCATGATGTGGGATGCCAAGAAGCCCAAAAGCATCAGAACAACTCTCATGAGACCCAGGACTCAGGCTGGAACATTTGGATCATAGCCCGAATGTCTTGGACACAAGAGGGGGGAGGAAGGCCCAAAACTGCACTGTATCCAGGATGGCCCCAGTAAAGAGGAGCATCTTCGAAAGAGTCAGGTGTGACTTCTGCATGTGAATAGTGAAACCTAATCATGTGAGAAGGTTTGCCATCATCTGGAGGTGATATACAATTGATTGTGGCAACTCCATCGTCAACAGCCAGTTGTCTAGGTATGGAAAGGGTGTGCTACGATCACCAGCATCACTTTCACACTTTCATGACCACCTGAAGGGCACTGGTGAGTGCTAAGGGGAGCATGACAAATCCAAAATGCTCTGGTTCACCTTGAACCACAAGTAGGGTCTGCGAGACTTTAGAATGAGTACATGAAAGTAAGCATCCTGAATACCCAAAGCCACCATCCAGTCACCTTGATCCAGTGCGGACAGAACCTGGGCCAGCGTGAGCCTCTTGAATTTGTCCTTCTACAAAAAGGCGCTCCGAGGTCAGCATTCTGAAATGAGAGCCATAGTGAACATCTTCGATTTTTCCTTCTACAAGAAGCAATTAGAAGGCAGAAGCAAAATTGGATGAAGGCCGTCGTCCTACCTTGGAACATGTAAGTAAAGGAGCAATACCTAGTCTCTATTCCCTGGTCTTGAACACTATGGCTCCTTTGGCTAAAAGAGCTTGCACTTCTTTGAGCAAGAAAGACAAGTGCTCCTCTGAGAGATGTTCGAATGTGGGTGGGAAGTATGGCAGGTCGAAAAAAAATGGCAAGGCATAACCTTGTTGGACGATCTGTAGCACTCATCAGTCCAGATGTTAAATTTTGCCACTCCTGAAGGACGCATTTGATCCAGCCTCCCACAGGATGGCTGTGTGCTGTTGAGGGCAAACTAAAGTGGCTTGGAGGTGAATAACACAGAGGCAAGAGATGTTGGCAACCCTTGATAGCCTGAGCATTGTCTGCTTGATCCCTACTTCAGACCACACTGGGGTGCTTGTTGGGCAGAGCTTGGATTGGGCAGTACACCAATAATCTGTAACAGCGCTTAAAGAGGTGAAATCAGTGAGGATATTGTCTTGCGGGGATACAAAGGCCTAGGGAATGAGTCATGCTCCTGTTTTGAAAGAAGGCCGATTTGGTGTTTTCAAACCGCTTTGGAGAAGAACCCAACCAGGGTTCTGGAGGTACAGGCGGTGCGCAGAGGGTGGACCTGACGGCGACACGCAGACAAGAGGCCTCCATGGGTCCCTGTGGCCTAAAGGCGTGCTGGAGGAGCCACAAGGGAGGCCGAAAATGTGCAATATGGCATCTGTAAATATCTCAGAGTTGCAATGTCGCTGATGGTCCTGGAAAATCGGGATGTTTCGGGATCAGTTGCAGAATAGTCTCTTCAGCACAGGGCCAAGAGCGTGACCGGGAGGTTGGCACAGAGACAGATCACACCACCTACTGGTGTGCGAGAGCAATGCTTTTAAAAACAAATGGATCCAGTCTGGTGCCTGGGGATATTCTAAAGGTGGAGAATCTGCATTTAGAAGTATCCATCAGAAAATATATTTTCTGATTCAGAAATAAGTCAACAAGAAGGACTTCAGAAGAATCCTGAATCTATAGAGAGACAACAAGTAAATCAAAAGTGAAAAACATTCAGATACCTGTCCTTCAAAACTATTTCCTTCACCTCAGGCAAGGAGACAATGTGCATTGTAGCTCTACAAAAACATACCTCCAGATTCCAACAGCACAGAAAGTATCTGATGTTTGCATGAGGAACATCACACTACTAAAATGCAGTGCTTCCACTTTGTCTGAAATATGCCCCTTAGACTTTTCAATATTAATGACGGTAATAGCAGTCCACCTTCAACGTATATTCATTTTCACATATTTTCATATAGCCTTAGACCTCTGGCTGACTAAGGGCCACAGCCATCTACACGGGGAGAAGGACTTTTGAACAATGTCTCCAATACTCAGTCTAGGTCTACAGATTAACATCTGGAAGTCGGTAACATTCCTTGTACGAGTCCTATCTCTCATATAGGGCACCTTTAGATGCAGTGGTGGAAAGAGTATCATTGACAAACATGTTACTTACATTTGGTCATTTTCTTTCCAGTAGAGACTAACTGCAGATTTCTCACCTGTAGAAAACAGCCCAGGCAGAAATGGATCTAGAAACTTTTGAGCAGTAACTGTGCACACCAGTAGGTAGCACCATGCTAATCCATACTGATGCCATTCTGCTCCGGAAATAATGTGCAGTACCCATATAGGCACCATTGCAGCGTGCTAACATCAGTTGTTCCAGGGCTGCCAACACCCTCAGATGCAGAGTGCCAAGAGCAAATTGGCTGTGAACAGTGTGCAGATTCCTAGATGTGGGATCTTATTAGTAAATAGAGTCCAACTCACAGAAGTGGGAAGATGGGAGGGTCATGAGAAATCTGCACTCAGTCTCTACCAGAAAGCGCTTTACCTAAGGAAAGTAACTTGTTCTTCTGATAGACTTCCAACTGCAGATTCCTTATCTTTTGAATAGGCTGATTGAGATTGACACTGCTGTTTCAGCGCTTCGCGCTCACGCTGCTAATTTGCGTTTTTAAAATCCTGTTTAATATTTGCTTTCACTCTTTGTTCTTAGCCCTTGTTTTTAATTTGACCTCTTACCTGCAGCATAATAGGATTACACCGCTGCTCGAGCGGGTCCGGTTCCCGGGGTGGGCTCTTTTTGGCAGCAGACATCTTGGAGTGGGGTAGTTGGTGTTTGTTTGCTCGGGCGCCATCGTCAGGGAGCGCTCTAGTGCGCAGAAGCATAGTTGGGACGCCTACTTAAGGCGAGGTGCTTTAGTGTTTGTCCTGATTGAGATTGACACTGCTGTTTCAGCGCTTCGCGCTCACGCTGCTAATTTGCGTGTTTAAAATCCTGTTTAATATTTGCTTTCACTCTTTGTTCTTAGCCCTTGTTTTTAATTTGACCTCTTACCTGCAGCATAATAGGATTACACCGCTGCTCGAGCGGGTCCGGTTCCCGGGATGGGCTCTTTTTGGCAGCAGACATCTTGGAGTGGGGTAGTTGGTGTTTGTTTGCTCGGGCGCCATCGTCAGGGAGCGCTCTAGTGCGCAGAAGCATAGTTGGGACGCCTACTTAAGGCGAGGTGCTTCAGTGTTTGTCCTGATTGAGATTGACACTGCTGTTTCAGCGCTTCACGCTCACGCTGCTAATGAACAAGTTACTTACCTTCGGTAACGATATATCTGTAAGAAACAGTAGTTAGTATTAGATTCCTTACCTTAGAATATCCCCAGGCGTCAGTCTGGATCCGGAAACGTTTGCGTAGCAGTACCCCTGCGCGTCGGTAGGCGTCGTCTGCAGGCGTCCCCTGCGGCTCCGCGTCGTCGGCGTCGTGATGACGTCGCTGGAGTATATAGACGCCGCCTCCGCGCGCTGACGTCAGTTCTTTGCACACAGCTTTTCCGCGCCAGAACACGCAGAGCCATGTGAGAACTAACACTGGTGCCATTCGAAACTAGGGCCCTGAAAGGGATGTCCTTAACCCTAGGTATCAGTTCGCAGAACGGGGAGGATGGGTGGGGCGGTAAGGAATCTAATACTAACTACTGTTTCTTACAGATATATCGTTACCGAAGGTAAGTAACTTGTTCATCTGAAAGAAACAGGTTAGTATTAGATTCCTTACCTTAGAATAGATACCCCAGCAATACCAACCCCGGTGGTGGGTCTGCGAACCAATACAATCCTACACCAGAAAATCCTGGAGGACCGAACGGCCAAAGAAGCCGTCCCTCCGGACTTGACTGTCCAGGCAGTAATGCCTCGCAAAGGTGTGCAGCGAGGCCCACGTAGCTGCCTGGCAAATGTCCTGCAAAGGGACTCCCCAGCCCAGGGCAGTAGTAGCCGCCGTGGCCCGAGTGGAATGGGCCCTCAGCCCAACAGGAGGCTCCTTCCGAGCCAAAGAGTAGCATGCTTCGATGCACAGGACGACCCACCGAGAGATGGTTCGTTTCTGTACCGCCCTTCCCTTCTTCTCACCCACGTAGCCAACAAATAGTTGGTCATCCACCCGGAACTGGCGTGTGCGATCCACATAAAATGAAAGCGCACGTTTTGGGTCCAGACGATGGAGCCGCTCTTCATCTTTTGAAGGATGCGGAGGCGGGAAGAAGGAGGGTAAGGTGATGGACTGCCCGATGTGAAAAGCAGAAACTACTTTGGGCAGGAAAGAAGGTCTAGTTCTAAGAACCACCTTGTCAGGATGAACGGACAAGAAAGGAGGTTTCACAGAAAGAGCCTGGAGCTCACTCACTCTCCTGGCAGAGGTGATGGCAACCAGGAAGGCCGTCTTTAAAGTGAGAAGACGGAGAGGACAGGAATGAAGCGGCTCAAAGGGAGCGCACATCAAGAAAGTCAGAACCAGGTTCAAGTCCCACTGAGGCATCACGAACGGAACAGGTGGATACATGTGCGTGATGCCTTTCAAGAATCTCATTACAATAGGGGACTTGAATAAAGATGGCTGATCAGGTAGCCTTAAGAAGGCGGAAAGGGCAGAAAGGTAGCCCTTGATAGTGCCCAGAGCAGAGCCCTGCTGGGCAAGAGAAAGAAGGAAGAGGAGAACCTCAGAAAGGGGAGCAGAGAGAGGATCCACAGCCTTTGCTGTGCACCATGCCACAAATCTGTTCCACCGGCAGGCGTATACCGACTTTGTGGAGGGACGCCTGGCTGCCAGAATCACATCACAGACTTCAGGAGGCAAGTCAAATGGCCTCAACTGTCGCCGCTCAATCTCCACGCATGGAGGTGGAGACTGGACAGGTTCGGGTGGAGGACCGTCCCCTGCTGCTGCGACAGAAGGTCCTCCTGAAGGGGCAGGCGGATCGAGGGACCGACTGACATGCTGAGTAGCTCGGGATACCAGTACCTTCGAGCCCAGTCCGGAGCCACAAGGATAACTTGGGCCCGGTCGCGCCTGATCTTCTTCAGCACTCTGGGCAGAAGTGGTATAGGCGGAAAGGCGTACAACAGACCGCAACTCCACTCGCGCCGAAAGGCGTCGCCGAGCGAGTGCCGTCTTGGAAACTCCAACGCGGAGAACTGATGACATTGCGCGTTCTCTTCTGTGGCGAATAGATCTAACCAAGGCTCTCCCCATTGCAGAAAGAGGCCTTTCGCCACGTCCGAGTTCAGACGCCATTCGTGATCCACCGAGCACCGACGGCTGAGTTCGTCCGCCCTGGCATTCAGAGAACCTGCCAGGTGTTGAACCGTCAGAGTCACGCCCTGACGTTCCAGCCATTGCCAGAGGCGCAGAGCCTCCTGGCAAAGGGTCCACGACCCCACTCCGCCCTGTTTGTTGCAGTACCACATGGCGGTGGTGTTGTCCGTGAACACCTGCACTACACTCCCGTTGACAAAGGGGAGGAATGCCTTCAGTGCTAGGCGAATCGCCCGCAGCTCCAACATGTTGATATGGAGCCGGGACTCCGCCGGAGACCAGATGCCTCTGATCTCCGCCTCTCCCAAGTGGCCTCCCCAGCCCTGGAGGGACGCGTCCGTCACAACTACGTGCTCCGGTTGGGGAAGGGAGAGGGATCTGCCTCTGACCCAATCGCGGTCCGTAAGCCACCACTGCAACTGTCTCGCAGTGCCCTCCGAGATCAGGACATGGTCGGATAGGTTGCCCTGATGCTGGGCCCACTGAAACTTCAGGTCCCACTGCAGAGCCCGCATCCGCCACCTGGCGTAATGCACCAGAAGGATGCAGGAGGCCAACAGCCCCAGAAGCCGCAGCGTCAACCTGACCGAGACCCGGGATAACGGCTGAAAGATGGGAATCAGAGCCTGAATATCCCGGACCCGCCGTTCCGGAGGATAAACCCGAAACTGCGCCGAGTCGAGAACCGCTCCGATGAAAAGGAGCTTTTGAGAGGGACACAGGTGTGATTTCGGCACATTGATGGAAAACCCCAGCTCGTGCAGGAAGTATGCAGTCACCTGAAGGTGGTGGACGACTGTTTGGGGCGAGCCCGCCTTCAACAACCAGTCGTCGAGGTAGGGGAAGACTGAAACCCCTAACCGGCGCAGATGAGCTGCGACCACCGCCATCACTTTCGTGAACACCTCTTGGGGCGCTGGTAAGGCCGAATGGGAGCACGATAAACTGAAAGTGCTCGTGGCCTACCGTGAACCGCAGGTAACGCCGGTGGGCCGGCAGGACGGGGATGTGAAAATACGCATCCTGCAAGTCCAACGCTACCATCCAGTCTTGTGGGTCTAGAGCAGCCAAGACCTGAGCCAAAGTCAACATCTTGAACTTCTCCTTCCGGAGGAAGCCGTTGACGTTCCGTAGATCCAAGATAGGACGTAGGCCCCCTTTGTCCTTCTTGGGTACCAGAAAGTAGTGGGAATAGCAACCACACCCTACTTGTGGCCCAGGAACGCGCTCGATAGCCCCCTTGGCCAAGAGGGCCGTAACTTCCTCCTGCAGAAGTGTCAAGTGGTCCCACGACACACGGTGGTTCTGCGGTGGCATGGCTGGAGGAGTGGTCTCGAAGGGGAGGGAGTAGCCCCTTCGGACGAGCTGCAGCACCCACCTGTCCGACGTGATAGTGCGCCAGCGGGAGTGGTGATGGCGAACCCTGCCACCCACTGGCGTCACATGGGCCTGAAAGCTCGGACTAGGAGGATTTGGAGGCTGCTGCGGGGGGAGGTGTGGACTGACCTCGCCGCTGTCCCCGACCGCCACCACGGCGGAATCCACGGCCGCCACCGCGTTGAGGAGCGTTCTGCGGTGCGTGGCTGGCAGCACGTGTGGGACCGCCCCTTCCTTGGCCACGAAAGGAGCGAAACGAACCCGTTTGCTGGCGCTGGGTCGAGAGACCCAAGGACTTGGCCGTGACCCTGGAGTCCTTGAAGCGCTCAAGCGCGTTGTCCGCTTTGTCGCCGAACAGGCGAGTGCCATCGAACGGCATGTCCATCAAGGCATTTTGGACATCCGGCGAGAAGTTGGCAGATCTCAGCCAAGCATGGCGACGAATCGCCACCGTCGTGGACATCGCTCTGCCCAGCGAGTCGGTCGTATCAAGACCACACCTTATGGAATACCTCGTCGCGTCTCGGCCTTCAACCAAGGCCTGGCCGAGCTTGTCCCGTACCTCCTGCGGGCATTGCGGCAGGCACTCTGCGACCGTATCCCACAGAGAGTGGGTGTAGCGGCCCAAGAGGCATGCGGTGTTGCAAGACCGCAGTCCCAGACTCAGAGACGAGAAGACCTTCTTGCCATACTGGTCATACAGCTTAGATTCCCGATCGGGCGGGGCCAACGGGAATGCGGTCTGGGAAGTGGAGGCCTGGATCACCAGACTCTCAGGGGAGGGATGGGTGGACAGGAAGGCAGGGTAGTCCGAACACGGACGGTGGCGCCTGGCAACGTTCCGATCAACAGGTGAACCGGAAGCGGGCCTGGACCACGTGCCCAAAAGGACATCCGTCAAGGCGTCATTAAACGGCAGCAGAGGCTCCTGTGGGCATGACTGTGGTTTGAATACCTCGGTGAGGATGTTAGGCTTCACCTTAGCGACGGGGAGCTCAAGGCTCAAGGCCTTGGCAGCCCTCATCAGCACCACAGAATAGGCAGCCCCAGCCTCCGACGCCACAGTGGGAGGCGAGACAAACCCAGGGTTAGGAGATTCGTCCAGACCACTGGCATCACCCAAGTCACCTGCCCAGTCCACGTCGTACCCTCTCCATAATCGTCCTCACCGCCATAGGTTGACTCAACGATATAGACCGGCTCCTCGGAGCCAATTGGCCCCAACGGCGCTGGACTCGGCGTCGGACGATGCCGGTCCGACTCCGCGTCCGGATTCGGAGAGGGAATGGGGGTGGCGCCGCGCGGCGCCGGTGCCCCGACGCCGGCCGGAACCGACGTCGGAGTCACGGCGCCGCGCGGAGGCGGCACCACGGGTTGCCCCGATGGAATCGGCGCCGGAGAGGCCGGTTGACCAGCCGGCGACGACCCTGAAGGGCCCAGCGGCGCCGGGGCCGGAACCGCCGGCGGCGTCGGGGCAGGAGCACCCGAACCGCTCGGGCCCCCAGATGGGACCGACGGGCCCGCAGGCGCCGTAGGCCCCGCCGGAGGAGACAGCGCCCTCATGGCCATGAGGAACTCCTCAATCTCCTCGCGCGACGCGCCTTCCCCAGGGACCGACGGGTATGGGGCAGACGGCGTCGGCGACCCACGCGGGGCCGCGGGGGTGGGGCCACCCGAACCCCCGGCCGCATCGCGCGGGCGTCGGGGGGAGTCGGGGGTACGATGACGACGCCCCGACTTTCTGTGTCGCTTACCTGAGGAACCGGAGGAATGGTGACGACTTCCGGAGCGCTCGTGGCGGCTCCGCGACCGTTCTCTCGACCGCTCCCTCGACCTCCGTCCGGACCGGGACCGCTCTCGACGCGGGGCCGACATCCGGAGCTCGAGTAGCTTGCGGGACCGCTCCCGTCTAGCCTTACTCGTCAAGGCCCGGCAGTCGACGCAGGACTCCACGTTGTGGTCCGCGCCCAGACACCGGAGGCAGAGTCGATGGTGGTCGGTGACCGACATCAGGCGGTCGCACCCGTCACAACTTTTAAAACCGGGCATCCTACCGGCACCTGAAATAGTTAGAGTTAACAAAAAACTTAGGTCAAAGACCGGAGTACTGCACTTCGGATCTGCGCTAACTGGCGCGGAAAAAAGAAGAACTGACGTCAGCGCGCGGAGGCGGCGTCTATATACTCCAGCGACGTCATCACGGCGCACGACGCCGACGACGCGGAGCCGCAGGGGACGCCTGCAGACGACGCCTACCGACGCGCAGGGGTACTGCTACGCAAAAGTTTCCGGATCCAGACTGACGCCTGGGGATATTCTAAGGTAAGGAATCTAATACTAACCTGTTTCTTTCAGATTTGCGTTTTTAAAATCCTGTTTAATATTTGCTTTCACTCTTTGTTCTTAGCCCTTGTTTTTAATTTGACCTCTTACCTGCAGCATAATAGGATTACACCGCTGCTCGAGCGGGTCCGGTTCCCGGGGTGGGCTCTTTTTGGCAGCAGACATCTTGGAGTGGGGTAGTTGGTGTTTGTTTGCTCGGGCGCCATCGTCAGGGAGCGCTCTAGTGCGCAGAAGCATAGTTGGGACGCCTACTTAATGCTCCCTGCCTAGCGCAGTGGGATCGCGCAGCGGGAGCACCGTCGCTTAGCCGGAGTCGTGCCAGAGTCCTGTCCGTCTGCGCCCGTCCGCGTCACGGAGGCGGTCGGAGTGGCGGGAGTGTAGGACCTGGCGTGCAGACCTATGTTGTTATCATGATCTGTTATTCTGGTTTGGCATTGCGGTCTTTACAGAAGGTACCGGGTGACTGCGTGAAGGTGTTCCCAGGCCGGTATAGGGGAAAGAATAGATGCCCTGGTTGTGGATGGTCGCCATGCAACGCTTCTCTAACACTCCCTGCTCGGGAGGGGCCCCCTGTGAAGCATCTGTGTATGCTGCTTAATACCAGGTCTGTCCGCAGTCATGCTCAGGAGCTTTTTGACCTCCTAACTATGGAAAATCCGCTGTGTCTGATGCTCACAGAAACCTGGTTAGGCTCCTCGTCGAATCCGGATATTGTTGCAGCTATCCCTCCGGATTATTGTATCTACAGACAGGACAGACTGGAAGGAAGGGGTGGTGGTGTAGCACTCGTGGTGAAGAAATCCGCCGTATGTTCGATTATTCCCACTGAGGCTATTAAAGGGTCTGAATCCCTCGCCTTTTCTTTATCTTTGGCGCCACATAAGTCTCTGAAAGTATTGCTGGTGTATAGACCGCCGGGTCCAGCCGGTACTTTCTTTGAAGATCTCCAGTGTGCTATGTCGACGCTGACTTTGAGAGCGGAGCATTGCATTCTGGCTGGTGATTTTAATTTTCACATGGATGCGCCTTCAGATCCTGATGTGACTAAATTGTATGATATTACGGCCCCTCTGGGCTTAGCACCTTTTCTTTTTGAGCCTACACATGATAAAGGCCATACCTTGGATCAGGTCTTTTCCACGGTCCACATTGAAGTGGAGGCACTTCGGCCGGTTCTCTGGACGGACCATCGGCTGGTTAATTTCTTCATATTAGGCAATTTGAAGCCGGTGACTAGTACCCCAAGACAGCTGGGATCTATGTCTCGGGCTTTTCATAAGGTGACTCCAGAAATGTTATCTCAGGCACTGTGTGATCATCCTTGCCTTTTGAAGGGGGTTTTGGAGAGAGACTTGGAGTCTCTACAGTCCTGGTTTGTAGACAGGCTGAACGATCTGGCCCCCTCGGGCTGCTCCAAGGCGGATGTCTGCTCCTTGGTTTACCGGAGCGCTGCTCGCGTCTCGCAGGCAGTGCAAGGTGGCGGAAAGGGCCTGGCGTGCTAAGTACGACCCTGCTGCTAGACTTGAATACAAAGCCTTGGTTAAAACCTATCATCGAGACATTCTCCTTGAGAAGAAAAACTACTTTGCGAGGATGATCGATGATGCTTCTAACTCCAGCAAAGAGATCTTTACAATTGTCAGGGAATTTACTGTCCCTCGGTCTAATGTAAGCCAAGCCACCCCTACTAAGACCTGGGCATCGGATCTGGCACTTTTCTTTACTACAAAGATCAAGTTAATTCAGGACTCTTTTCCGCCTCGGCTGATTTGCGCCTCTTCGGGTTCTGAGGATAGTCCCGCCTCATCGGCGCTCTCAGGTCCAGTCCTTTCTGATTTTCCGCCTCTTTCTACTGCCTCGTCACTGTCACTTCTGGCCAGTTTCAAATCTGGATCGCCATTAGATCCTTTCACAGCTAAAATCTTGGCGAAAATGGCGGAAGTGGTAAATCCGTTGGTTAATCCCCTCCTTAATCTTTCCCTGAGCCAGGGTGAGGTCCCATCGGCATGGAAACAGGCCATGGTGATTCCTCTTATTAAGAAGCCTGGTCTGGCCCCTGAGGTCTTAGCCAACTACAGACCTATTTCTTTGCTTCCTGCGTTGGCTAAGACCCTGGAGAAGCATGTGCACAGCGTTCTCTCCAATTTTTTGGAATCACACGACCTGTTACATCCTACCCAGTCGGGGTTTCGCCCCAATCTTAGCACGGAGACGGCGCTCCTGGAGGCCTCCGAGGTTATCAAGGAGACACTGGACGCGGGTGGCAGAGTCATGCTCATCATGCTGGATTTGTCGGCGGCCTTCGACACCGTCCCCCATGAAGATCTATTGGTCAGACTCTATGAGATCGGTCTGAGGGGGACGGTGCTCAGCTGGTTTACATCTTTCCTGGCTGGTCGTCGACAAACGGTCTGGGCCACCTCCAGCTCTGCTGAGATGCCGCCACTGGGAGTCAGAGTCCCTCAGGGCTCGGTACTGAGTCCGACTCTTTTTAACATCTATATGACCCCTCTGGCGGCTCTGGACGAGTCTTTCGGGGCCCAGATCGTATCCTACGCAGATGACACTCAGCTGCTTTTTACCTGCCGGAAAGGAGAGGTGTTTGACGGAGAGAGCATCTGTGAGTGCCTGAGTGCTGTTTTTAACTGGCTCCAACGGAACAGCCTCAGGTGCAACTCTGATAAATCAGAGGTGCTCTTCTTCGGCTGTCAATCCGATCCTGACTGGCGGGTATGGTGGCCAGCTGATATGTCGCCTCCCGGGCGATCGTCTCATCTTGCTAAGAACCTGGGGATTAAGATAGACAACGGTTTGACCCTCAGATCACAGGTCTTGGCCCTTACTGGTACCTGTTTTGGTCTGCTCCGCATGCTTCGGAAGTTTTTCCCTCTGCTATCCGAGGATCACAGGAGGGTGACCGTACAGGCCTTGATTGGGTCACGTTTGGATTATTCAAACGTCTTATATCTTCGCCTGCCGGAATATCTCCTGCAACGTATGCAGGCGGTACAGAATGCGGCAGCACGCGCCATCTTTGGCCTGCATAGGCGAACTAGAGTCTCTGGCCTATTACAATCGCTTCATTGGCTGCCCATTCGCCAGAGGATAGTTTTTAAAGCCTTAACGCTCGCCCATAAGGCCTTCTATGCAACAGGGGCGAAATATCTGCGGAAGAGGTTTTTTGCTTACTGCCCTCTCCGATCACTGAGGTCTGAATCTTTGTTCTTGGCCACTGTTCCCCGTGTGAGGAAGACGCGCATGGGAGGGCGCTCTTTTAAGCTTCGGGCTCCTCTACTTTGGAACTCTCTGCCCCTAATTCTTCGAAGCACTTCTAATCTGCTCACTTTCAGGAAGGGCCTGAAAACCTGGCTCTTTGCCTCTTAGATCTCTACCCTCCTGACCTGTTTTTAGCTGTATGTTGTGTTAGTGCTGTCAGACTGTCAAACAAAGCGCCGGGACACTCATTTGAGTAGCCGAGCGCTATAAAAGTAAAAAAATAACATAAAATACCAGAGCACTACCTATTAGGATGTGAGTCTGAAATGGCTCAAACTAAATAATCCTGGAGGACTGGACAGGCAAAATGTCCTTCACTGCAAACCTGGTTGTTCAGGCAGTAGTACTTCGTGAAGGTATGGAGTGACGCCCAGGTAGCCACCTGGCAGATGTCCAGGACAGGAACTCTGTGTGCCAACTCAGTGGTAGAAGCTTTGTCCAGGAGCGCAGTCATGCTGGAGACTGCTTTTTGGCCAATGTGTAGCAGATCTAGATGAAGAACATGAGCCAATGGGAGATGGTAAATTTCTGCACGTCCTTGCCTTTTCTCACTCCAGCCAACCCCACAAAGAGCTGATTGTCAATGCAGTCTCATTTGGTACAATCAACGTAGAAGTTCAGCGCCCTTTTTGTCCAAGTGATTAATTCCTTAGAGAGGTGAGGCAGAACATAGAACAATGGCAAGGTGATGGTTTGACCGCCATGGAACAGCTTCATAACCAGTTAGCCGGGGAATAAGGAAGTACATGGCAGGCTAACAGAGAGAGCCTGAAGCGCAATCACTCGCTGCACCGATGCTATGGCAACAAGGGCCGCTGTTTTGCGGGTGCGAAGCCATAAAGGACAGCTGTGAAGTGACTGAAAGGGAGTGTCTATCAAATATGTGAGGACAGAGTTAAGCTACCACAGAGGCATGACAAAAAGAGAGGGAGGAAATGGGTGTGGCAAGCCTTTCAAAAATGGATCACAACTGGTGATTTAAATAGTAGCTGGTACGGCATTTGTAAAAATCACGAAAGAGACAAAATGTACCCTTTACCTGTGCCCAGAGCAAAGCCTTGTCAGACGAGGGACAAATCAAACAACAAAACGTTTGATAACTTAGCCTTAAGGTAGTCAAACCAGAGTGTATCGCACCAATCCGCAAATTTGTCCCAATGACAGGTGTATATCGTTTTTTGTCAAAGGACACCTAGTAGATTTTCTGACCACGTCCAGATCATATTGCCGATTATTCTCCAAGCACAAAGGTGGCGATTGCAAAGGGACGGATGCAGAACCTTGTCCCATTGCTATGACATCAGCTCCTCCTGGAGGGGCAGCCTAATTGGAAGACAGATGCTCAAGCCCAGTAACTCTGGATATTAAACTCTCTGTGCCCAATTTGGGGACACAAGGATGAATTGGGCCCAGTCGGTCCTGATCTTATTCAGTTACTGAGGACAGAATACGTATCAGTGAGAGGTCCACCATAGGCAGAACGCATCTACTAGCGAGAGACCGCAGAACGACAAACCTTGAGCGTTCGATAGATCGAGGCAGGGTTCTCCTCATGTGTAGAATAGACCTCCAGTGGTGCAGACACTCATGATTCACTAGGAATACAGGGTTACGCTTTTCTGTACAGGCATTCAAAAATCTTGCCAGGTGGTCCACCATTAGGAAAATCCCTTGATGGTCCAGCCATTTTCAGAGGCACAGTGACTCCTGAACAGGGCACGAGACCCTAGTTTGCCCTGCTTATTACAATACCATATGGCGATGGTGTGGTTTGTAAGCACTTGTACAAGCCTCATCTTGATGGATGGAAGACTTTCAATGCCCAGTGGATGGCCCCCAACTCCGGGAGATTGATATTGATCCAGGTAACCACTGAAGACCAAGGATGTCTGATTCTCACCTCTCCCAGGTGAGCGCCCCAGCTCAGAAGAGATGCATGGGTCACCAGTATCAACTCTGCATGGGGATAAAGAGAAGGGACTGCCGCTGACCCAATTGCAGTCCAGCAGCCACCATTGCAGATCTTTTGTAGTCTCCTCCAAAATCTGGAAGTGGTTGGAGAGGTCCCCATGATGTTGGGCCCACTGAGACTTCAATACCCATTGCATAGCCCGCATAAGCAACTTGATGTGCTTGACCAGCAGGATACAAGAGGCCATCATCAGTCCCTCAATAAAATTCAGTACAGATGCTGAAAGATCGGGATCATAGCGTGAATGACCTGAACTCTTCTTTCTGGGGCAAAGGCGCACATTTGAACGATTTCTAGACTACCTCTGGTGAAGAGTAGCATCTGAGAAGGAGTAAGATGTGACTTCAGCACATTGTTAGTGAACCCCATGGATGACAGGAGGTTCACCGTAGTCTGGTGGTGGTTTACGACTGCCTGGGGTAAGCCCGCCTTCAACAGCCAGTCGTCGAGGTAGGAGAAGATTGGAACCCCTGACCTCCGAAGATGTGTTGTCACCACTGCCATCAGGGAGTGCCTGTGGGTCTGCAGGATGGGTATATAGATGCAGGCATTCTGCAGATCCAATGCCACCATCCAGTCTTCAGGGTCGAAGACAGACAAGACCTGGTCCAGGGTGAGCATCTTGAATTTGTCCTTCTGGAGAAAGACATTGAGAGGATACAGGTCTAAAATAGGACAATGGCCCCGTTCTTCTTTGGCATCAGGAAGTAGCTGGAGTGACAATCATGACCCACGTCTGATGCCAGCACCCTCTCATTAACCCATTGGGCAAAAAGGGCTTGCACTTTGTGCTCTAAAATGGACAGATGTCCCTCTGTCAGTTGTTGCAGAGATGGTGGAATGTGCGGCACAGCAGAAAGGAAGGGTAAGGCATACCCCTTTTGAACAATTTGAGGGACCCACCTGTCTGATGCTATAGTCTACCAATACAGTAAGAACCGGTGGATTCTGCCGCCTACTGGGTGGCTGTTCTCCAATAAGAACATGCTACACAGGCTTGGCAGGTGGGGCTGCTTAGTATAGTGGGATCAACGGGCTAACTGGCATGGTGTCCCTGACCGTGGGGCCGGTTGTTATCACACACATGGCCACAACAAAGCTGGATACCTTGCTGAGGGTGAAGAGGCTGTCTGTACCCCGGTCAAGACTACAGAAAGCAAAAAGATGGATGCGGTTGGTGTTGCAGAGCAGACAGGTCCAAGGATGCCCTGTGGCCCTCCCCTCTTTAAAGCGATAAAGAGCAGAGTCTGCCTTGTCTTCAAAAAATAGGTCCCGCAAAAGGACATTTCTAGAAGGGATGATTGTGTGGGATCTCTCTTTTGTAAGGGTACGAAGATAGACACGGAAGGATGTGGATCGGCAGCCTTTGCTCAAGGTTGGGGCAGCAGTGACTCGGAGTCAGAGAGTACAATGGGCAACAGCTTGGAGTCTGCACCAGTGTCGACGTTCCGGGAACCATTGTAGAGCCAGTGGTATCCCAGGTGGAGGGCCTCTTGGCTCCATGGGGCCTGCAGAAAAGCCATAGGGAGTCGAAAGGGATCTAAAGAATCTGAGCATGGCCACGAGGAACTCTTGGCTTCGGCTTGGTGTCATGGACGGCCCTATCACACAGGCTGTGCCGGAACAAACTGTGGGATGGGTTCCAACATTGACTGACTTTGAGAGCGCGTTCAAGAGGTACGGAGGGGGCCTTGCGCCTTCTCACATGTACAAGAGTGGCAGGAAGGGGTTGAGTCCTGTCTGTTTTTTTTAATGTTTCTTCTTCACGTTACCCGCAGGTTTGAAGTGTGATGACTAGTGGCCTCGGGATTGACTTCTAGACTTCTAGACTAGAATGGGACTAAAACCAACCCTAGGATCTGGTCCGGTCAGGACGTGGAGTCTTTCGATGCTTGGTGACGTATAACTTCGCCTTGCGGTCTCGTATGGCCTTCGGGTTCCTCAATGCCAAGTCAATGGAAGCCTTCAAGTTATGACTCGACTCCAGCACCACAGAAAAACCTGATGAGGATCTGCTACAGACATATGTTTGTGACAGCCCTTACAGGGTTTGAATCCTGTTGTATTGGGAGGTGACATTCCCCTTTCACACTGTAAACTTTAGGAAGAAAAGGGGGGCGTGGCCACGGAGGCGACCAAGATGGCCGCATCTGCTTGAAGCTCTGCCGGTTGGGCGTGTATGCTTCCTTTTCGCCCGTTGGAGGAGCGATCTTCCACTACCGGACACCGTCCATCAGTGCCCGGGGGTATGCTGTGCAAGACCTGAGGTCCGAAGGAGAGGCATGCCTATGGGTGCCTTGCTGCCCATTTCTGCCCGCACGGCTCCCCTCCCGCTGCTCGCTCCCCGACTGCCGCTCTCTCCGGTCGGGTCCCTGTGCCTGGGGCGGGTTTCGGGCCTCTGCGGCCTGATGCGTGCCTCGGAGCCGCGGCCTGGATTACTGAGGCCAGCGGGGTGGGTCTGCGAGAGGGTCCGGGTCGAGTGTGGGGTCTACGCTGTGGCGGTTCGGGCTGACTGGGCTTCCCCCATCGGCGCCCTGGGGGCGCCCCACTGCCAGTGGTGAGTAGGGGCCTGCACTAGGGGCCTCCCCCCAGTGTATTAGGCCCCGTTCCCGCTCTGGTCGTGGGACTACCTGGGTGCGCTGCTAGCGGTGTTGCCTGGATTGGGTCCCGCGCCGCCCGCTCTTCGCTGCCCGCTCCTGCCCTGCTGTTGTTGGCTGGCCAGCCTCTGCGGTCGAGGCTCCGGTCCTTTGGCTGCGACGACCATACCAGTGCCCTTGCATATCGGACCTTTTCTGGACATTGCAGTTACTCCTGGGTCCCCGGCTGCCCCCAGAGCATCGACATACTTGCCCGTCTCCTGTGCTGTGCCCGGACCCAGCCTAGACCTTATGCTGCACCGGCGCTGTTTGGGGGCCTGCTCCTAGACGGTATCCCGCGTTCTCCGCTCTCCTTGCCATGGTCTGGTGGCGGATACCTGCATCACTCCCTGACGCCCCCTGATTTGGACTGTAACCATCGCTGGCTATAACTGGGGTGTCTCTACTTCCTGTTCGGAGGTTGACTACCGACACTTTTTAGTCGAAGTCTTGCACTTACCTCTCCACGCACGTTAGCCGGCTGAGCCTTTTTTCACCCGCTTAGTTCACCCTCACTCATAGCTTGGCCTGTACAGCGGCGCTCTAATTGTTTGGTTTAGTACTGGTCGCCATCCCACACTCCGTGACAATGGTGAAGAAGGACCCCAGGCAGCCCAAGCTCCAGTTTGATAAAACATCGGGTGCCGCGACGGAGGCCCTGGCTGACCAGTCCGCGGAGGTCCCACTCCCTCAGAACGCTGAGGGCTCGGCCCCCCTGGCCGAGGCCATGCTGGCTGAAATGAGAGAGGGTTTTAAGGCTCTGGATGGCCGGTTTGACGATCTGGATAACAAATTGGCTGATATGAACACGAAAATCCAGGCTCACGACCGTAGACTAGATGTGGTGGAGTCCAGGGTGTCGGACATCGAGGACGGGCCTTCCTCCTCCTTAAAACGTCTGGAACGGGTCGAGAAGATCCTTAAAGATATCGCTATTAAGAACAAAGATTTGGAGGCCAGGAGTCGCCGCAACAATATTCGCATTCTTGGTGTACAGGAGACGACAGCCACTGGCCGCATGGACTCGTTTGTTGAACAACTACTCGCGGACCTCTTTGGCAGGGAATCTTTCACTCAGGGCTTTGTGGTCGAGAGCGCCCATAGATTGTTGGGCCCACGTCCTAGGCCTGTTTTGCCTCCAAGACCCATCATCGCTAGGCTCATGAACTTCCAGGATAGAGACACTGCCCTGCGTGCTGCTCGTGACCGGGGAGAAGTCCAGTGGCAAGGGAGCAAGCTTTCTTTTCCCACGGATTTTACCATCATGGTGCAGGAGGCAAGGCGCAAATTACAAGGGGTCAAGGCAATGTTGAGGAACTTGGGTCTCCGCTATGGCATGCTTTATCCAGCTCGACTTAAGGTGGACATAAACGGCAGGTCACGGGTGTTCGACACTCCAACGGAGGCACAGGAATTCTTCCGAGACTACAAGAAAGACCATATGGCTGCGACTGGGGAACCGAGGTCTCCTTCCCCGCGGATGCAAGGGTCGCAGTCAAGCGTTGACCTCTTCTCCCAACCCGGGACTGGTTAACCGCTCTTCATGTTATTGTGCTCCTTTAATGTGTCCTACTACTGTTTCTCCATTTATCTGTTTGCTCTGCATTACAAAGTATTTGCTTGCTGCTTTGCCGACCGGCGTGGCGTTGCCATGCCCCATGGTGAATACCACTATGGTTTCCTTTATTGTTTGGTTGTTGCACTGTGCCTCCCTTGCTCCTTTTGACACGCTTAGATTTCCATCGCACAAGTGCAGAGTTAGCTATATCTGGGTCTGCCTCTTTAGAGTTTGTAAGAGGTTGGGTGGGGGGTGGTGGTGGGTTCGTTATTTTCTAAGTAATGGTTTTTGCAGATTTCAGATATCTATGGTTATTTCGCGGTTTGGATCAGATGCACACAAAGTTTGGATTGAGTTAATGCAGTTTAGATAGTGCAGCTAGGTAATGTGCCCGGTCCTTCCGGGCTTTCACTAATGACATGGAATGTACGTGGTCTGAATAACAACAGAAAACGTCGACAAGTTCTCAACTATGTAGCTCGACACAAGATTGATGTAATCTTTATGCAAGAAACTCACCTGTCTGGTCCAGATGGGGTTCTGATTGCTTCTAGCTGGGGCCCCCGTAGGTTCTTCTCCAATTACAGTAGATATGCCATAGGGGTTTCCATCTTTATACACAAGAGGGTTCAATTCGCACTCTACAACACGTGTCAGGATCCCGAGGGCCGCTTTTTGATAGTTTCTGGATTGGTGCTGGGACATAAGGTCACCTTGGTGGGGGTATATGGCCTGAACACTGACTCCCCGTCCTTTTTTCAGTCTTAACTGGCCCGTCTCCTCTCGATAGACACCGGGCTTTTGCTCATGGGAGGGGACTTTAATCTTTTGATGGACCTCACTAGAGATATACTGCTGCTTCTCCAGACGCCAAACCCCCGCCCGTCAGGCCCTCAGGGATATATGCGCTCAGTATTCTTTAGTTGATGTGGAACTCCAAATGCATGCTCACCTTCCTACTTTCACTCATTATTCTGGGTTTCACAACACTTGGACGAGGATTGACTACTGGTTAGTTTCCCCTAGGGTGGCTGGCTGGATTGAGACTGTCTTGTCCCTCCCCCGCACCCTCTCAGATCACTCTCCGGTAGTCATGCAATTGAATATTCCCAGAGCTGGGGGCTATGAGAGGCAGTGGCGGTTCCCTGGCCGAGCCTTGTTGGATACCGTTTTTAACGAGGAGGTTAGGCAGGCTATTGAAGATTACTTTGAGCTAAACACCGGTTCGGTTGACACTTGGGCGGTTTTATGGGAGGGCTTCAAGGCCTACATCAGAGGGGTTTGCATCTCAAAACACGCTGGTGTCCTGCGTGATCTCCGCTCCACTTTGTCCTGTGTCGAGCGTGATATTGCCGCTTTAGATCGCGTTGCGCGCATCGCGCCCTCTGCGTCTATTGGGGCGAGCCGGTTGGAGTGGTTATTGGAATTTAGAGAGGCTGCCGATAGAGAGCTGTAGTTTCTTAGCAGGCACCACGTAGCACAGCGATACGGTGCAGGCGAGCGCCCTGGTAGGCTTCTAGCCAACACGCTGCGTCCTCCACGTAGCTCTAACTACATTACTACAATGACAGGCCCTGATGGTTCCCCTTTACACTCCACCCTGGATGTTTGCAACCTATTTCTCTCCTATTGTAAGTTAGTCTGTACGTCTCGTCTGTCCGGTGATTTAAGTGACCAAGGGGATTATTTATCTGAGATCGCTTTGGTTTATTTGGAACGTTATATGCAGGACTTTCTCTTCACACCCATTACTCCAGACAGTATTGTTGAGGCCACTGATGCTCTGCGTGCTTCTTCGGCACCAGGTCTCGATGGTTTTTCAGCCGACTTCTACACGGCATATAAAGACATCCTGGTGCCGCGTTTAGTAGAGGTCTACGCCGAGGCGCTTAAAGTCGGTACTCTTCCCCCCACGTTTCGGGAGGCGGTGATTATTCTCTTGCCCAAACCCGGGAAGGACCCCAAGCTGTGCGGCTCCTACAGGCCATTATCCCTATTGAACCTGGACTATAAAATTCTGGCCAAGGTCGTCGCAATCCGGTTGTCCTTATTGATGACATTTATTATTTCTCCGGTGCAGTCGGGTTTTGTCCCGCATAGGTCTACCTCTCTGAATCTTCGGACATTGTTTACAGTGTTTTACAGAATCGAGCCCTCCACCCTCGCCGCTGCTATACTTCTTGGTGCTGAAAAGGTGTTCAATTCTCTCGAATGGCCCTTTTTCCTGTCAGTCATGCGTCGCATGGGCATGCCTGAGTATTTTGTTGGTACGGTGGCTCTGTTATATACTAACCCCACGGCTAGATTGCGCCTTAACAGCACTCTCTCTGATCATTTCCCCTTGTCTCGTGGCACGAGACAAGGCTGTCCCCTATCTCAGCTTCTCTTCATTTTGGCCATGGACCCTTTAGTTCGACAATTCCAAGAAAAACACCTACACCGTGGGCTGCAATTTCGTACTGGCCCCCTATTAATCTCCTTGTACACCAATGACACCGTTCTTTATGTCAGGGTGCCTCACATCAACCTAGCTCCCCTGATTTTGGAAATTGTTCAGTTTGGAAGGTTTTCTGCACTCAGTATTAATTGGCATGAATCCGTTATTTTCCCCCCTCACGGCAAGCACCACAGCCTGGCATTGAGAGTTCCCCCTGGAATGGTGTGATGACGCGGTCAAATACCTAGAAGTTCACATTCATCTCGACACCACCACTATGGTTCGACTTAACTATGGTAGAACGCTTAGCTCGTTAGAATCGCAGGTCACGAAATGGTTACGTCTGCTTCTTTCCATGGCAGGCAGAGTTGCCATTATTAAGATGGTCGTTTTGCCCCGGTTTCTGTACCTCTTTAACAACATTCCCATCCCACTCACTAAGGCATTCTTTTCACAGCTGCGTTCACTACTGTTACGATTAGTATGGAGGGACTAGACTTCCCGAGTCAGCTGGAAGATTCTCACTCAGCTGCAAGACAGAGGTGGGCTTGGAGTCCTGGATTTTTATTTGTATTATTTGGTTGCGTAGTGCTGCTACGCGTTTGCTTGGTTGCACCCGGACGCACGCATTCCATATTTGAAGCCGGAGGCTGATCTTGTTCTCCCGCGCCAGCTTCTTACTATCCTTCCCTCGGTCTTCCCCCGGGACCCGCGTGATGTTCAAACAGTCTCTACCACATGCTGGGCTTGGGACAGACTATGCAGGCTGTTGGGTTTTGATTTATTATATTCTCCTGCCTTACCTTTGCCTAATCCTTCCTTACTCCCGATTACTGGAGAGGTCTTGGTCCGTCGCACCTTGGAGAAATTCCAGGTGCATACGCTCGGTGACTTGTTTCCCGACGGGCATGCATTTTCAATGACGGAAGAGGCCCGCTTTAGTGAGCGTACATTTATGGACTCCTTTATCCTGACTCGGGTGCGTTCCTCTCTCCGGGCCAGGATTCCCTCTTTTCCCTCGGCCCCTGATCCTATTCCCCCCCTTACGCTGCTGATACAGAGCCCGACTGGGGCACACTTGGTATCCAAACTATATAGGCAGTGTAGCGCGATGAGGCCTTTGGATGATTCCAAAGTTCGGGCGGCATGGGAGGCGGACTGGGGCAAGCCTATCTCTGACGACCAGTGGGAGCAGTGCTGCAGGGCCACCGGTGACCAATCCTTGAACAGCAGACATAAATTACTCCATTTTAAGTTTCTTCGCAGGATGTACTTTACCCCCGCCCATTCCCATAGAATTGACAAATCCAGACCACACCACTGTCAGAAATGCTTGTCAGCCTTTGCGGACTTTGCACACCTCACGTGGACATGTCCCAAGGTTCATCAGTACTGGACGAGTGTGCACTCCACGTTGGGGGACATATTGTCCATGCAACTTATGCCTACTCCTGAGATTGCGCTACTGGTTTATGTGGTTAATTTCCCCAGGAAGGTTCGTAAGCTGGCTGCACTGGGATTCCTTTTAGCTAAACGGGAGATTGCACTTTTATGGGGCAGCAGACGCTCCCCCACTCTTCAATCCTGGTTGAAAAGCCTAGCGTTTTGCAATGTCAATTGTGAGGAATTCAGTACTCTGCTCCCCAGCTAATCCAGACCAGTGGATATCTGGGGCCCATATAGGGAATACATATCCCGGAGTAGGGCGGCACAGAACTCACAGGTGCTGGCTGGCATTACCCCTGAGGGGGTAGGTTGAAGACCTCTCTGTCTATGAGCGGAGATCTGCATGGGGTGTACCCATGGTACCCCGAAGTCGTACTGTTGTCCGATGTGATCCCTCCCACTGGTGCTTGGGTGCTGCATCTTCATTCTTTAATTATTGTGTTATGATGTGTTTCCGTGCCTGGGACATCTTTTAACCTTTGACGACGATACATTACTCTCAGCTGCTATTCTATGTGCATGTGTTTATGTCTGATCTACCATGATGACTCTACACCATTGCTATTCTTCTTCTACTGCATTGTATCATTGCTATTTTGTCTCTGTATAAAAACCGGAAAAATAAAGTGTTAAAAAAAAACTTTAGGAAGAAAAACAGCTCAGAGAGATGAGGTAGCACTGGATCATAGTTGGTGGCGTGGGAAAAAAAGCAACTGGCGTGGCACCTATATGGGCTCACGTGTCATTTCCAGAGTGCAGAGGCATAGCTCAAAAATGTCCAGATCCAGTCTGATACCTGGGGAATATTCAAATCTGAGGTTAGATGTCTCTATCGGCTTCAAGGTGTTCTGCAACAGCCGGAACCTCCAACCCAAACGATTGCAACAGATGTGTATTACAGGATGGGAGTCCAACTAGGAATTCTGTTTGTGCAAGGGCCCTGGTTAGAGAAGGAGGGTTCTCACTGCATCACTTACCTGAAACCAGACACAGTGCATTCAGGTCTCAAGGTCTTCCTACCTTCTCTGACAACAAGCAAGATACATTTTCAAAACGACAGCAAAATGATCATGCCCTACTTGAACAAATAAGAGGGCACAAGATCAAGACCACTATCCCTGGAGTCGTAGAAGATCTAGTTGTGGAGTGTGTGAAAAGACAAACAAAAGGGAATGACCTTAGCAAACATCTTAAACTAACAGGTGTTTTGTGTAAGCCAATTTTACAAAGAAAATCACAAACGGTTTCCAGATGATGCCATTCTTCGGCAAATCTTTACAGAATGAGATTATCTAATGACAGATATCCTTGCAACATTCGAAAAAAATACAAAGTGTGTGCCTCCAAGGTACTGGAACCAGACTCATTGGAAAATGTGCTTTAGATTAACTTTAATCATAACTTTTAATTATTGTATTACCCACTGTCATCCTGTAACTCCGGAATAGCTACACACAAACAATCCTCACTACTTCAGACTGGCTAAAGCAGTGGCTATGCCAGCACCCGTTACAAACTCCTGTCAAGACACACAGGAGTTTGTAATGCAGAAAACATCCTTAAATGTTGCAGCATGGCTCATGATTTTGGATAATATAACCAATTAAATCTCCCCATCATGCATAGATATTATGAAGGAAGGCAAACGTCCTTTAACTGGGCCTTGCTATTTCTTCAGACTGATAGTTTGTTTATGGTGTCAACCAAAAGACTACAATCCTATAATCTGCCAAGAGGAAGTAATTCTACCATAATTACATCTGGCTCAATCAAAACTGCCACCTTCATCTATCAAAGTTCACCTTGCAGCTATTAAAGCTTACAGGAAAGGTCCAAATCAAATATCCTTCTTTAATTTTCCTGTCTTTAAAGACTCTTTAGGTAGAAGGCTGAAGAAAGTCTCCCCTCCCAAAACAACACTTCATTCTCCACCCTTTGAACCTATTCACAGTGCTGAATTGGAGCCGCTTTCTTGGAAGATAGTATTTCTAATAGCCATCTCCTTAGCTCAGAAAGTTAGTGAAAATCAAGCACTTTCAAACTGTTAAAATTTATATACGGTTTCATGCAAACTAGGTGGTGATGAGACCTCATCCTTCCTTTCTCTTGAAGTTTCAGAGTCCCATAGTAGCCGGACAACTAACCTTTCACTTTTCTTTAGCAAGTCATCCTCCTTAGTGGACCATTCACTCTGGATGTCAGGAAAGTTCTACATTTTTACCTAAATAAAACTAAGACCGTAAGCAAATGCAACCAACTATTTATAATCACCAAGGTGTGGCCACTTCAAAAGAGTCTATCTCTTGGTGAACTGTAGCCTTCATATCCTTGTTTCATTAATTGGTTAGTAAACCCCCATCCAGGGAGGCCTAGAGTCAACTATACTAAAGAGAATAAAATTACCACAGCCTGGCTGAGAAAAGTTCCTCTTTTAGACATATGGAAGACAGTTACTTGGAAATCAGTCCACGCTTTCACAAGTCCCTACTGTATTGATTATTATAATACCAAGGCGGATTTGCAGTGTTGGTCAAGCTGCTCTAAAGAGCATTTTTGCCTAACCTTGTACTTGTTCCTTCTGTTTTTCATTTTGGATTCAGTTCTTTATTCCTTATGTCCAAGACCAGCAAGAATTTTAGCTTGCTGCTTGATACAAAGGCCTACTACTATCAATTAAGATTCTACGATGAAGAAGAAATGGTTCCTTACTCGTAGCCCTGGCTGCAATTGAAGTTATAAACACCCCTCCCTAATCCCCTGCTTTTCCTTGGCTTCTGGAATAAAAATATCTCAAATGTATTACTTGACTCCACTATTTGCTTAAAAAAGTACTGATTCTGTGAGGCAACTGTCAGTACAAGGAGTCTGAGGTATTGAACGCTGGACAAAAGAGAAATAACTTTTGTTGTTGTTTTAACACTTAGAAAGTAAGGCTATGAGACTGTACTTTCCCTCATCACTTTGACATGTAGGCAGCAGTATTTGTGAAAAGTGTAGTTTTGATAATGCAGTTTTTAGAACTACATACAATCTAAACTTCAGTCAGTAATAGGCTTTTGGAGGCTGCAAATCTGGACCTGTTAAGCTCTTCACCATATAGATGCTATATAAGCTTGCTACTGTGTATTTATTTATAGTTAGGACCAGGTTTCCATCGGAAATACATTTTAGGGTAAGGAATAACTTTGGCGCCGTTTGACGAATCTTCACAGAACTTTCCACTTTTTTTTTTATCTACCTCAGCTCTTTAACGGAACGTTTTGTGGTGATTTGTTTAGAGGGGGCAGAGAAAAAGAGGATCCCAAAACTCAATTACCCCATGGTATTTCCTACGAACAACGCTAGAGCAAAAATGGCTAAAAGGAATTACACAAAACTTGGCAGAAAGCTAGACCTTTACCCAAAAAGCAAGTTGTTTGTGATTTGGTGTAAATTCCTTCAGTAGTGTTTGAGAAATTAGGGTTCAAAATGAAAGTATATATAGTGACATGGTATCATCGCCGAACCACCATGGAGTAAAGCATGCTCAAACCACAAGGTCTGGTTGGCTGGCCACAATATGAAGAGAAAGTTGCAGCTGCCCTTTTAGAATTCGAGGACTGTCTGTGTGTCATAGAAAACAAATAAAAAATGAGGAATAAGAGGACAGGGTAGGAGTACCCTGACCACTTGGCCCTTGTGGGGGGAGGTAGGGGGCAGGTTCTCAGAGGGACACCTCCTGGTGTCAAACAAAAATCCTTTTTTGTTTTTTGCAGTGCCACTTGTCTACTGCGACACTTAAGGCCCCATGTGATTTTGTATTATCAATGGCGAAAAAAGGGCGGTAATGACCATGTGGGTAGGTCAGCAACGGGATCTTGTGTTGGCCACCAGCAGGGGTCCGGTTGAGGCCCTGGCCTCAGAAACATTGGGTGAGTGAGCCCCAGGGCATTGACCCCATTTTGTGCTCTGTGCGTCCAAAATCAAGAATGACTAGGTTAGTGCAATACTAGCCTTGTGTGGTATCTAAAAGCCATTTGCAGCTCTACGCTGCACCAACCCTTTCTAGCAGGCCTCTCCTGTAATCATAATATGGCAGGTCCCATGCTGCTGTCAGTCTGCGCCTCACGTTAGGCCAAGCATTTCCTACCTGAAAGCCCCATATAGGACACCTCAAAGGTAATGGCAGACGAGTATATGGAAGAAGAGTCCCTACAGGTCCTTCCCCTAGATGATGAATTTTGCAAGGCAGTAGACTCCTCCATTCAGAAGGTGTGGCATCCGGGATGGAGCCTCTGGAGTGCCGCCTGATGGAATAAGTTTACGCAAGGGCGACGCAGGGGTAGATTTGGGTGCTATTGAGTGCCTCAAAAAGGCTTTCCTTTCGTGCTCTGCACCTGCTGCTATAGGTGATGCTTTGATGCGCGTGCTGAACCACCTTTTCCCCCTTGCCCTGACTGTGATAATGATGGGGACTCATCCGATAAAGCAGGCTTTGGCGCCCTTCACTGGTCCCGATTCCCTCAGGGACCTCAGGCCAACAGGACACAGAGGAACCCTCAAATATGTTGGATTCAGAGGATCTCATTCATCCCCGCTCGGCGGACCCGGTCCCTTCGGACAAAGTTGCCAAGTATGTCGCAAGTATGTCGCATTTGGAAACCCTTAGATAAGGAGGTCTGGGCGAGCCTGTAGACTGAATGTCCCTGTTCCTCCCTCCCCAGCAAGGTGGCCCTAACCCCCGACCTAGATAACCAAGATGCCACCTTCTTGCATTTCCAGGAAAAACAAAGATCGGTCCTGGCGCTCCTGCCAGGACAAACTCCTATATGTCAGTGGGCCCCTCACTAAAAATGTCTTGACTTGTTGAATGAGGCGAAGGCTTCGGGGTCCCCTGTCTCCCCAGAGGCTGTCTCAAGCTGTGCGCAGTGAAATTCATAGGGAACGCAAACTGCACCCTGTCCGCTGAGAGGAGCGGCTCCTTTTTGTTGAAGGTCGACCCCCAAGTTGGGGGATGTGACAACAATGGAGGCTGGGGCTGTGGTGCAGGGAAGGCTCTTTGGGGAGCCTTTTATTCAAGAGCTTGGCAAGTTGGTTGTCACATTCACCTCACTGGACAAGGCACAAGAGTCTATAAAAAAGATATTCCACCCCAAAATTTTTGTCGGGCTGGCCGTGGCAAAAGGGCCCTCGGCTGGCTGCTTCTATTCCCTAGGCCCTCACAGACGCTTCAAGACTCAGGACCAGTCCCATCAGAAAGAGTTCTTCGTAACACGCAGAAGACAATAGGGACGTAACTCCAGAGGCTCTTCCAGAGGGCAGTTCCAAACCCAAGCAGGTGAGAGTTTGCCATTCTTCCCAACTAAAGGTGAGTGGCAGATTGGCCCTGTTCACTTAAAATTGGGAGAAGATAACATCCAACACGTAGGTTCTGCAGACCGTCAAGGGCTTCGCATAGAGTTTTATGGGATCCCAGTTCAGGATTCACAGCCAGGTATGCTGGTTTTTGCAGGTCAGGCAGCCTTGCCAGATCAGGTCGTCACGGATTTGCCCTGAAAAACAGGTAATTACCCGAAACCACATCCACCCTGGGGGTTTCCTCAGTAACATCTTTTTAGTGAAGAAGGGAGATGGTGGGCAACGGCCAGTGCCACATCAAGATGGAAGGAATCCATGTCTTGCACGGTCTGCTTTACCCAAACGACTTGATAGTGCGCTTAGACTTAAATGACGCGCATCTGACGGTCCCCATATTACCTCATCCTCCCATGTTTCTCCAATTCCAGTGGTGAGAGCAAGTATACAAGTTCACAACCTTCTATTTGGTCTTTCCTCTGCCCTTTGGTGTTTCATCAAGGTGGTAAAAACGGTAAGGGGGAACCTCAGGTCTCTGGGATT
Organism: Lissotriton helveticus; assembly: GCF_964261635.1. Taxonomy (NCBI): domain Eukaryota; kingdom Metazoa; phylum Chordata; class Amphibia; order Caudata; family Salamandridae; genus Lissotriton; species Lissotriton helveticus. The sequence continues at coordinate 1,078,033,791 of NC_136072.1, forward strand.
CCGTCTAATAATATATTTAGATGATCTACTCCTTCTAGATCAATGTCCAAAGAGATTGACAGAACAGTTGCAGATGACAATTCACATATTGGAAAGTCTGGGCTTACTCCTCAACAAACAAATCGCTTCTGTTTCGGTCCAAACAGACAATGTTTCTGGGTTTCGTCACTGATTCTGTAGGAAGGACCTTAAATCTTCCCTCCCAGAAGATAGCCAAGATTTGTAGAGAATTGAGAAGGGCATTGTCAGGCCAACAGCCCACCTCCGGGAGATGGCCTGTGCAGTTGGTCTGCTATCCTCTTCCATTATACAGTCCTCCAACAGGTCAAGGCCTCCCATCTAAGCAAGGGTTTACAGCATTCAGAATAGATTCCTCTCAAAGAGGAGGTCTGGGCTGAAATGCGATGGTGGCTGGTGCACAAGGAGGCTTGGAATGGGAGGGCCATCTTAGGCTCTGAATCAGATACAATTACTGAATCCGACGTCAGCAAGTCGGGTTAGGGTGCTAGCTGTAGGGACTCCTTTACTGGAGGAAAATGATCCGCAGAGGAACAGCTCCACATCAATTACTCAGAACTCATGGCAGGGCCCTTCGCGATCAAATGCTGGACGAAGCACAGAGGGCACTGCAGTGTGCTCCTGAAGATGGACAACATCTCAACGGTCCGCTATATTAACCATCTGGGGGGGTATCAAGCCAAGGCTCTGGCAAACTTGGCTAAAGACTTCTGGGACTTTTGTCTGTCCAACAACGTTTCTGTTACAGCAGAATATCTTCCTGGTGGCTCCAATATGGTGGCATATTGGTGCTCCAGATAATGACATGAGTCTGTGGCAATTGCATTCCACTGTTTTCAGAAGGCTGGAAACCTTGTCGGGCCGCTTCACAGTGGACCTCTTTGCCCCCGGATTAGATCACCAAGTTTCCAGATATTTCAGCTGGAAACCAAACCCTCCGGCAAAGGATGCCTTCCTACAGGATTGGTCACTGGAGACGGAATATGCGTTTCCCCCATTCGTGATGATCATGCGGTTATCTTCTCACATGAGAAGACAGAAGGCGAAAGTAGTCCTGGTCACTCTGGGCTGGAAGTCTCAAGAATGGTTTCCAGTTCTTCTGGAACTTTCTTGGGATTGTCCAATCCTTCTACCCCACGTTCCAGATCTCTTCTAGGATACCCTGGGCAATTATCTGTTAGTGATCTAGAAGTAAATTTATTTATGTGTTTTGTAAAGCGCCTGAATCACCCCCAAAGGGGGGACCGTTAACCTAGGCCCATTTTGACCAAAACGAGCCTAGGTTAACGGTCTGGGAGCGTGAGGAGAGGAAACTCGCCTTCCAGTGAAGGGCTAGACCTCTGAGTCCAATTTCTTCCAGTCTCCTGAGCAGAATCTGGTGGGAGACCGTGTTGCATGCGGCTGAAAGGTCAAGCAGCATGAGTAGTGTGGAGTGTCCGCTGTCCAGGGACAGCAGCTGTTGTCTGTGACAGCCACCAGTGCTGACTCGGTGCTATGCTTGGGCCCAAGTCCAGATTGAGAAGGATCAAGGCCACCGGTAGATTCGATATGGCCAGACAGATGTTTACTGATGTACTTTTCCAATAACTTACTCAGGAGGGGTAGTAAGGAAAGGGGCAGAAAGTTGGAGAGGTCTTCCATAGGGACCTTGGTGTTCTTGTGAATAGGAATGACCTGTGTCGCCTTCCATTCAATGGGGGAGATAACCCTCTCTTATAGAAAGACTGAGAAGTGACCAAATAGGCACGGAAAGTTGTTTAGAGAGTGAAGAGGAGATTTTAGCTGGAATAATGTCAAAGGGGGAGCCTGATTTTACAATACGTAGTAATAATTCCACGTCTTCACAGCTCAGAGGAGGGAAGTTCTCCAACAAAATGCGCCGCTTGGCTTGGTGGATTACCGGCAACATTGAAGAGTCCCAGGATTTTCGCAAGAAGCTGAGCGAATGCTGGCTGCAGCCTGGGCGAATGGCACCAATAAGCACTACAGGTCCGCATGGTCCTGTAGTGCAGATGGGGGCATTGGTGTGTTCAAAACAGTCAGGATCCCATGGGGTGTGAAGTGGTCCTCATCATCATGAATTTATTTGGTGTCTCTAGATTCCCAGGTATTGGTTTATCAAACAATAAACTCCTATAGATTGGCCATTTCCGCAGGTCACTGTCCCATGCAGGAGTCTCCCATGGGAGAACATCCGATGGTATGTAAACCTATGAAGGGGATACGCTTGGTGCTGCCAGTAGAACCCCATATTCATCCTTTTGGGATGAGAACAAAGTTCTCTATATTTTTGGCTCATGGCAGAGGAATGAATACTTGTCATGTAAGAAGCTCTCAGTGAAGCTTACCATGTTGCTATGTTTGTTATCCTGTCAACAGGTGTCTGATGTCCAAGCCCTAGACATCACAGGTCGGATTTTTACCCCCCAAGGGGTCACCTTTCATATCTCGAGACGCACAAATTAGAATTAAAAGGTAGTGTCTTATCTGGCTTTCAATAAAAAACCCAAATTGTGCATGGTTGTAGGAGGATGGCTTAGTATATAGTGAGCACTCATTTAAGTGATGCACCTTGCACTAATCCAGACAAACCGTACGGTGGTTTTAGTAATTTTCGATAACCATAGAAAGCTCTCAAAGTGGTAGCTGTGGGAGCAGCCTTCAGGCTTATCTTGGAGGAGAGTTAAGCAGCTTGTTTTACCAGTTTAATTTTATAATGTAAGTTAAATTAAAAAGAACCACACAGTGCTTATATAAAAATACTTCTATTTATTACACAACAATCACTAACACCTTGGTATATTTCCTACCGAGATATACCAACACAATACACCAAAAATACTTCAAATGCATCAGGTAAGTAGCACAAAAGACAGTGGTCTCCATGGAGAGACCCAAACATATACTAAGGAAGAGGAATGCAAACTATATAGGGGGGACAGGACCTGGACCAGAAGACCCAGAGACGGGGACACAAGGAACCACCACAGATAAGTACCCAGAAACCCCACAAAGGCTGTGTGCAGAGCGGAAACACAGCTGTGTGCCCAATGAAAGTCAATGGACAAATCGTGGTTGCAGTTTTGCAGAAGAAGGACCCTTCCTAGAGGACCCAGAAGAATTCCCTTGGAGGATGGAAGATTGGAGAGGCACCCCACCCGTGGATTAGATTTGGTTTGTCATTTATAAAGTGCACGAATGCCCGGGGGACGTGGATGCACCGGGAACCAGGTTACCTACACCAAGGAAGCCAGGTGCATGGGGTGAGGAGACCTCGGATACCTTCCTAGAAGACAATGCAAGACTTGGAAGAAAAGGCCTCTGGAGAAGTTCAGGAAGAAGTCCGGGGGCTTCCAAGGGTGGATTCTGGAAGTGAAAAACCGGAAAGCAGAGAGGACATTCTATGCCACTCGGAGGTGACCAGGAGGCATGAAGACACAATGCCCAATAATGTCAGGCGGTTCAGAAGAGTCAACGGTGACCTGGTTGCTGCAGCTGTAAGGACCAGGAGACGCTGAGGAAGACCAGGAGCCGTGCACGAGCTGTCCACCGTCAGATGTCGGTGACTAGGTGGTTGGTGTCCGGCGGGAGCACCAACAAGCCTTTGTAGCGGCAACTGGTGTAGAGAACGAAGACGGTGCAACATTGGGACCTGTTGGGGACAGCAGGTGAGTCAGTGCAGGCCCCAAGCAAGCAGGGGAGCCCACTGAAGCAGTAGAAGACCCTCAAGAGGACCAACAGGCCAAAGGCACTGGTAGCAAGAGCACCTCGAGCAGCTCACCAAGAACAAAGGCCCTCGGTCAAGAGGATGCGGTGAGGATGCTGACTTTGGAGGGAAGAGATGCTGGAGCTTCTTGTAGCCTGAATATCTCTGGAGTGGAGAGCCAACAAGTCTTGGCAACAGCAAGTCGATGCAGTGCACAGGGGTTTGGTCTCAGCAGTTCCGACGAGGGATACTGGCCTCAAAATTAGAGAAAGGTTTGGTCAGGCCTCGAGGGAGTTGCAAACTCCCCACCTGTGTAGCTGAGCCTCGGAAAGTCCGTAGGGCAACAGGTGCAGCAGAATGGTCAGCTTCATTGCGGTGCCTGCAGAGGCAGGGGAGTGACTCCTTTACTTCAAGGGAGATTACTTTGGGTGTCCTTGGTGGCCACAGGTCTATTGAAGATCCTGGAAGAAGCATAGATGACGAAGTGGACTTGCAGAACAGCGAGACCAGGAGTAGCCGGAGTCTTCCTTGGTGCAGTATCGGTTACAGGTGAAATCCAAGTGCACAGATGGTCGAAGAGTGACGTGGTTTTATTCTTGAGTTCTTGTCCCACGATGAAGAAAACAAGTTACTTACCTATAACTTTGGTTCCCCAGTATTGGTACTTTCATAGATTCCCATGCTTTGTATCATTCCCCAGTTGTTGGAATGGGAGCCTCGGTAATAGATAAATACCATAGCAATAGGTACAAAAGTGAAAGACAGGCCTTGGCCTCATCTCATTTTGTAGTCTATCCACCTCTTTTTGTAAAAGAGACCAAAAAATTGCAACAACCAATCAGAGTAGCCTCACCCCATAGAACCCTCCTGAGAGAGCCTCAGAGCCTCAGATTTTCGTAGCCGTTGTGTAAAAGTAATTACATTTGCTGAAGGCTGAGCTTTCCCAGGGGAGGCGGGTGGGCGCATGGGAATCTATGAAAGTACCAACACTGGGGAACCAAAGTTACAGGTAAGTAACTTGTTTTCTTGCCCCAGTATTGGACTTTCATAGATTCCCATGCTTTGTATCAGAGTAGCTAGCAGTAATCTGCAAATGCACATTTTGTTACCTGCATATCAGCATACCACAGTATAAGTATTATCATAATTGGCCCAAAAACTTCGTAACAATAAATACGTAATATTATCAAATACAAAATGTGCAATAAAGGAAGGAGGGATAGAAGGGAAAGCTCACCGCTCACTGGAATAAATTCCTCAGGACTGCTTGTCCGACTGCTGTATCACTCCTTGTGGAAGAATCCAAACAGTAGTGTTTCGTGAATGAATGGGCACTGCTCCATGTAGGAGCCCTACAAATGTCCTTAATAGGGACACCAGAGAACAGAGCCGTAGATGATGACACTGATCTCGTAGAATGAGCTTTGATCCGTCCCCTCAGCGTTTTTCTCGCTGCTTTATGACAGAAATGAATTGTGCTGGCAATCGAACGTGATATCCCCTGCTTTGACAGGGGCAACCCTTTCCTTGGAGCGTTAAAAGCGACAAAAAGTTGCGAAGTTTTCCTGAATTCTTTCGTACGTTGAAGATAAAACTTCAGGCATCTTTGGACATCCAAAGTGTGGAGAGATCTCTCCGCCAGAGATGAAGGTCGAGGAAAGAAAGTCTTTAGTACTATAGGCTCATTTAGGTGAAAATCCGAAGGAACCTTTGGAATAAATTTAGGATTTGTCCGTAAGATCAAAGATTCTTTCTTGAACTGTAAGAAAGGCTCAACAATTGTGAGAGCTTGAAGTTCTCCAACTCTCCTGGCTGATGTTATCGCCAGAAGAAAAGCAATCTTCCAGGACAGAAACTTCATGTCCGCTCTATGTATTGGTTCAAAAGGAGCCCTCATGAGATGGACAAGGACCAGGTTGAGTTGCTAAATTGGAGGAGGAGGTCTCACCGGAGGGGAAACCCTGAATAGACCCTTCAGGAATTGCTTGATCACCCTCGCGGAATAAAGAGAAGGGCCAGAGGTTGTTCGTCTGAACCTCGAGATCGCTGCCATGGAAGAGTGTTGAAGACCTGATTTGGCCAAAGACAATATGTACGGTAAGATTTTATGAGGAGCCGAAGTAAAAGGATGAAGATACTTTTTTTGGCACCATGTACAAAAACGCTTCCATTTTGCTCGATAGGTCCTGTTTGTACTAGGAGCCCGAGCTTGAGCTAAAATGTCCTTGCAATCTTGAGGGATATCTAAAGCATTGAATTCTCGGTCCATCGTCGATGAGAAGGGAACAGGTACCTTAAACGTCAACGAAGATATCACTGCAGCCGCCGTCGACGAAGCTGCCGTCGACGGAGCTGTAACAGAATCCAAGTGAATTTTGGATGTCGTCGTCGATCCACCAGATATTTGCGTCGTCGATGGACGAGATTTCCTATCCGATTTTCCTTCCTGGGGGACAGTAGCAGGTTTTTGGAATACCTTCTCCTTTTCAGATGGTTGGAGAAGCAATAGAAGGGGTTTTCTGTACCTTCTTTGATGACTGTGTCTCCTCAGTCCGTCCCAGCCTCTCCTTTACACCTCGGTGAGGAGATTGTTTGGGACTGGGCCTCTCAGACCTATCAGAGGTCACTTGCAGGGCCTTAACAGGGGGCTCAGAAGATGTTGAAGGGGAGGACCTACCCCTTTTCTTGGATCTCCTGGAGGACGCAGCTGAGGAAGAATCCTCACTGTCGGATGATAGAACCTCCTTACGAGACTTCATTTTCTGCAACCAGGTTAACAAGCGGCCTTCCCTGTCTCTCAAGGTCTTCGTAGAGAAAGTCCTGCAGATCTTACAATCTGTGGCCTTGTGATCCGGGTACAAGCAGTATATACAGTCCTTATGCTTGTCATCAATGTATAGCCTCTTCTTAGAGCAGGTAGCACAAGCTTCTTCTCCTTATCAGACATATTACAGTTGAAAAAGAAGAAAATTCCAAATCTGAAGCGAAATCTGAGCAGAGCTCAGTGGAGACTCCCTTAGCACAACATGCAGTAGAAAATCTGAGGCTCTCTCAGGAGGGTTCTATGGGGTGAGGCTACTCTGATTGGTTGTTGCAATTTTTTGGTCTCTTTTACAAAAAGAGGCGGATAGGCTACAAAATGAGATGAGGCCTAGGCCTGTGTTTCACTTTTGTACCTACTGCTATGGTATTTATCTATTACCGAGGCTCCCATTCCGATGACGGGGGAATGATACAAAGCATGGGAATCTATGAAAGTCCAATACTGGGGCAATCTGAGGACTCCACCCACAGTTAAGCCCTTAAGTACCCTAAGGGAAGGGTAGAACAACTCAAGGGCCCTTCCCGAGAAGGGGCTGGACAGAGGGGAGGATTCTCCTATGTCCAGTTCTGCGTCAGAGCAGGAGCCAAGGGCTCCCTTGAACTGGCTTAAACTGAAGTATGCAAGGAGGGCACCAAATTTGCCCTTCAAAGCAGTCTGGTGGCACTGGCAAGCGCCCCCTCCCAAGCCCAGTGCACTAAGTCTTGTCTGGAAGGTGTTCACACCACTCTGTGACAGGAAACCTATTGTTCTACCTTTCTCTGCTCGTGCTTGGCTCAGCAGCAGGAGGGCAGAATCATGTCTGTGATCGGCAGCAGCATTAGCTAGCTGTCAGACAATGAGAGGCTGTTACCAGGACTACAGGGGGGTACCCCAAGGGAGCCCCTGGTACATGGAATCCTACTTCCAACACTGGAATCGGTGTTGAGGTTTGATTCCAGCATCTTTGATACCAAACAGGACTGAGTTTGGTGCAGCCACTATATAGACATCTTGTAATGACAATGTCCACTATATGTATGAAAAAAGCTAACCGCACTTATAAAGTCTGGAAAATCGACTATGGGTTTTGTAGGGGTGTGCTGCTATTGCAGGGGCACCCTCACACTTATAACCAAGCCTCCTCCCCTCAGGACTGAAGAGCCTGCCACGTGGATGACTTATAGTTTTTAAGTGCAGTGACCTCAGATATAAGGAAAATTATATCTGTTGTGAGAGGTGCAAGCACCAACTCACAAAGGCTGCAATTGCAGGCCTCTATTCACAGTTTAAGCGGACTCCCTTGGGTGGCACAATACATGGGAGGCCCCTGGTGTACCTATGCCCTGGGTACCTTAGTACCATATACTAGGGGCTTACAAGGGTACATTAGTAGCCAGTTGTGAATGTACAAAAGTACTTACCATGGTCAATTTAGGGATAAAGCACAGTGACTGGGATCCTGCTAATTAGGACCCCAGTCACTGTGCTTTCTCTCTAAATTGAACATGGTCAAAAACATAGTCACACCAAGGAAAAAGTGGTGGTAACCATGAAAGCAGATCCTACTTTCCTACAGTGGAGTGCTGCCTAAAGGCACATGAGAACATGACGGAGGAACTTAGGCCTCCAGGAGAACAACAGTTGCTCTCAGAAAACCTTTCAAAGCGGTCACTCCTGCCACCATAGCTAAATGGATCAGCTAGGTCATGCAAGAAGCGGGCCCAGATGTCTCGCAATTTGGTGCCTATTCTGTCACAGGAGCAATGGGCTTTAAAGCTTTCTCCCTAGGGCTCGATTAGTGGATATCATTAATGCAGCAGGCGGATCTTCAAACTTTATATTTAAACTTTTTTATTTTAAACCGTTCTGGAATCTTTGGTGGTGAATAAGCTTTGTATGAGAATAATCCTCGCCTCAGGTCCCGACACAGAATGAAACATTTCCTAGTAAACATTAAGGAAAGTTTCAATTCTATTAAGGAGTTGAGGATTGTGAGAACTCTTCCTGACCCAAGTGAATATAGTGATTAATTCACTTTTCTACAGATGTTGAAAGGTCCAAGTATCTTGTTTCAAATCAAGGTCGGGGGAGGAGTAGGGTTATCAGTTATCCTGTTCCATCTCCAAGAATGTCGATTTAGTTCATGAGTTAAGTATATTCTAGAATATTATTACTTGATCCGAGTTAGGAAGTACAGGTTCCTGGTCTTTGTATTTGGTTTATTTCAGGTTCCAATGTTACTAAAGGAGAGAAATATAAAGAGATGGAAATGCTCCTGTCACATTCAAGAAAGAGCAATATATGCAGGGGATGTCAGCCTATATGGGAGGAACAGAAGACTGATTGGCTGGACTGCTATAGTTCTTTTCCCTTTGCCTGATGGGAAAGTATGTCTTTTGATTGTTTGCTGAAGTCTGCTGGAATGGAATAAATGAAAGAAAGCAGAGACTAATCCTCACCAACCTGTCATTAATAGAATTGAACATTTCCTTTAAGTTTACACGGAAATGGCTCATTATTCTTCAATCCTGCAGGACTCTTCTGGGTGTAAATGGGGAAGGGTGGGGGTGGGTGGGAAGCTGGTTCCTGCAAGAGTCCCATGGGATCGCGGCAACCCAAATATAATATTTTTTATTTGCCCCCTCCCCCCACAATTGTTGTATGTTGTCCATTGATCACAACTGTCGTAGATGAGATGGAGGCCTTTTAAAATTGGCGTGTTAACGGTGTACTCTCTACCCCAATTGTCCTTAAGGAAGGGGAGATACTTGTAAAAGTTTGCAACACGACGTACATTTGTTGAGAAAAAATATATAAAAAACTGCCTAAGTGGACCAGGTCATTGTTGTTTGAGTTGAGGGCGACCTGTGTCCTGTTCTTCCCTCTGTGCTCCTTATTGTGTTTATCAGGGTAGTCTTAACCTGCCCTCTTATAAGTCCCCCCCCCCTCTTCATTTTCAGGGCACAGGGACTAAGATGATGTGTCCTTTAACAGCTGTCGTGGCATTTCACTTCATGTTACAGCCAGCCAATCAGAGCGTGAGCTCCTGCCCGCGCAAGTCAGCCAACAGGAGAAAAGCCTTCTTGACTAATCAGATATCTAAACACTTTGAACCTCAATTTCTCAAAAGCTACAGAACAGTTTTAAACTAAACCACAAAAAGGATGCTTTCTGGGTAAAGGGCTAGCTTTCTGCCAACTTTGGTGTTATTCATCCGTTTTAGTTGTAGAGATGTCAAAAAATGCCTATGGAAAAAGCATGGGGAAATCGCATTTTGGGTCCCCCTCTTTTTCACGTCCCATGCTTGACGGATCATCCTGAAAACTAACTGAAGATTCCTCACCCTGTGAACAAACAATAACTCCCTGCTAGTGGGTTTGTGGAATGGCTCACACCCAGAAATTCTTCAAGGCTGCACAGGTAAAGTGCCCTTCCAGCTGGACTTTGGTTTCCAGGCAGGAGTGCTTTGTTAATGGTTGTGCTTACGCCCACGTCGCAGGGTGGTATAAGCCAAAACAGGCAGTCCACATGCCAGCATGGTGATAGCAGCAGCTTTGTCCTTGGCACGTTGGCCCTCTTGGGGGCTGTTTTGTAGTCCATCCAAAGCAAATCTTAATACAAAGCTCAGTGCATCTGGATATGGTCTATTTCTGTACTGCCTTTCCTTTCTTTATTCCATAGAACCCAAAGAAGAGTTGATCGTTCACTCGATGTTAACCAGTGCGCTCAATGTAAAAGGTCAGCTCTCTCTTAGGGTGTAAGCGAGGGAGTCTTTTCCTACTCATTTGACGGATGAGGAGGGGCATGAACGCCAACAGGGTAATAGATTGCCTGATATGGAAGGGCATGCCAACTTTTGGAAGGAACGCTGCCTTAGTCTGTAGCAGGAAATAGTCCGGGAAGTAGGTGGTGTACATAGCTGAGCAGAGAGCTTCTTCAGCTCACGCAACATACTGATGTGACTGCTCTGAGGAACAGTTCCGTCCGTGTTTTTAGTCTCAGAGGGCAACTGTGCATCGGTTCAAATGGGGTAAACATTAGAAGTGTGAAATAAATTCAATCCTATAGTGCCATAACAAAAGGTTTTGGTGTTAACATGTGAGTCAGCCCTTTTAAGAAGTGCTCATTTAAACAGATGATCAGGTAAGAACAGAAAGGTCAATAACCTTTAACCATATAAAATATAACCTTTAACTGTCAGAAGAGCAAGCCTTGCTGGTTCAACAAAAGTGGGAAAAGAAGGACATCAGACAACTTGGCCTGCTGGGGCTGGATATGCCTGAAAGAACCCCACACAACAAATGTCTCCCAGTGTCCCTCATAGATGGCTTTGATGAACGGAGCCCTGCCTACTAGAATGACATTCACTACTTTGGTGGGAGGACAAAATCAATATTCCAAGCATGGAGGAGTAAGCTGTGCAGGTTCAGGTGCTGGACCTTGCCCAAAAGTTGCGACAGAAAGTCTCCTGAAGTGACAGCTGGATTAGAGGGCAGATGTTCATAGACAGACGTTGTGGGTACCAGACTCCCCTGGCCCAACATGGAGCCACAAGGAAGAGTTAGGCATGGTTGTTCTTGATTTTCACAAAACTGGGCAGGAGAGAGAGAGGCAGGAAAGCGTATGGAAGTCCCAGAGGACCAGTCCAAATAAAAACACCACACAAAGAGAATTGACATTTGGAAAACCAATGGCAAAAGCTTCTTGGGAGTTACAAAAGTATCAAGACTGGGTGCTCCCTGTTGATGGAAAATTCACTGTGCCACCCCAGAATGTAAATTCCATTTGTAATGGGCTAGCTCAAGCCAGCTGAATTTGTCCACTGTGGTGTTTAAAGATCCTGCCAGGTGTTCTATGACCAGGGAGATACCCTGATGAATCAACCAGCTCCAGAGGTGTACAGCCTCTTGACAGAGGATTGACTCCACCTCCGCTATAGCACTACATGGCAGTGGTGTTGTCCGTAAGAACCTGTACCCATTTCCCCTTGATGTATGGGAGGAAAGATGCTAAAGCCAACTGAATCACCCACAACTCCAAAAAGTTGATATGGTGGCAGGTTTATGCTGGAGACCATAGTCCTCGGTGCTCCAGCTCTTCTAGATGTCCTTCTCAACCTAGCAGGAGGAGGTACGAAACTTCCGGCACAACCGTTAGTCCTGGGTGGGGTAGGGAGGTGGGTCTGTCAAAGGTCAAATTGTGGTCCAGGAACCACCAATGCAGATATTTTGCAGTCTAATCTGACACCTGGATGAAATCCAAGGGGTTTCCTTGGTTCCAAGCTCGCTAAGAGTTCAGATCCTACTGCAGAGCATGCATGTGCCTACTGGCATGGTCTACTAGCAGGATGCTCTCACCAAGACCCAAGCCAAGGATAGCATAGCAGGCATTTTTTGCTTGCTCGCGGCCCTCAACGTCAAGTTGGCGAGCGAGCAAAATAACATACCGCTGAGACTTTTTCCGCATTCGTGATAAGCCACATCAAGTTGCTGATCGCGAGCGTGGAAAATAAACCTCCCGGCGAGATTCTCATCCTGGGGTGGTCAGGTTTCTCATTGCGACCGCTCACAATGAGAAACTACCAGTCCGTGTTGAGAAAGCTGCCGCTCGAGTACAAATCTACTCGAGCGGCAGAAAACGACTGCTTGCACTGTGCACGATGCGGTTTGCAATGATTGCACAGTGCGGACAAGCATTCGGCACTGTGTAATCAGGGCGAACAGCATTTTGCCCAGTGCACTACGCGTAGCCACGTGTAGCTTGCGAAGTGCACTTCGCGCAGTTATGCGTAGCGCTACTACGCGATCTACGCCCAGGGTTAGTTAAAACATCAGGATTATAGGCTGAGTGTCCAAGACTCATAGAGGTGGTGAAAAGGCTTGAAACAACACCACAGAGAGAATGCAACGAATGATAGGAAGCCTCTACGAGTGAGGCGGTTGTGACTTCAGCACATTGATAGAGAATACCAGTAATGTAAAGAGATTAGTCGTCATCTGGATGTAGTCTATAACCATTTAAGGCAAGCCCCATTTTACTAACCAGTCACTGAGGTATGGAAAGACTGGTATTCGCAACCACTGGAAGTGGGCAGTGTCCATCACTTTCGTGAACACCCGAGGGGCGCCGGTAAGGCCAAAGGGGAGCAGTGAGAACTGAAAGTGCTTGTGGCCTACTTGGAACTGTAGGTATTTTCTGTGGGAATGCATGATGGTAGATGTAGAAATAGTCACCCTGAAGGTCAATGTGACTACGCCATCTCCTGGATTCAGGGCAGACAGAACCAGTGTGAACATCTTGAACTTGTCCATAAAGGAATCACAAATTAATGAGTATTACTTTTTTTTTTAGTTGGTCTGCTTTTGCTAGTCCTGTTCATTATTATACCTCCTCTTCCTGCTAGAAAACATCAAATTCAAGTTTGATAAGGAAAGTAGTGGGTAAAGCAAAGACATGGGAGTTACATCTTCCTTTTACGATCTGCAGGACTTGCTAATCTAAGGTTTACCCCCTACTTTCCTCTCTCAAAGCACTTTATCGCCCCAGGTCTAGAAATTAGTGTAAAAAGATAAGGATGATGAAGCAGATTCAAAGTTTGATTTAAGAAAGATAGATCTGCAGAACAGTGATTACTAGTCCTATGTTGGACGTGCTATGAAACTGCTAAGATGATGGTTTAGTACACCGAGTGAGATCAATGTGTACATTCATGGGAAGTCAATGAAGACTTTGGACTGACATAGTCCAGAAGACTACCATGTTCTCAAGACTCATCTGTAAGTCATCCGCCCTCTACTTATCCCCCCACCCCTAAAAATACCACTTGGTCAATCAAATGTCACATACGTGAGCTTAGACCAAACACCCAGTGAAATATTACAAAGTCAAGCAAAACCTTTAAACCCATGAGTTGGCTTCTAAAACTCTAGTATCCAATCCTGAGGAAATAATAGTGTTTGCTGCCACCAGCGAAACTTGGGCGGTTCCAGCGGTGACAATCTCACCTTTTGGAAGAGAAAAAAATCATACTTTGTGGCACCTCCCTAATTGTCCCTTTGTGACACCTTTGGGCTACCATTACTGAAACCTTCTCAGTTTCTTACAGGGACCATGAACAGGCTTATTTGATCTTTTTTCCCCAGCACCACCGCAACCTGAGGCAATCACACATAAAGGGAAGGTTACCTGGAACCACACAATGTTATCCAACAAATTAAGTGCCTGTAAAATGCCCAGAAAATGTTTCCGCTGATGTCCAACAGGAGTTTTCTTTTGGCCTTTCTTCACCAGCCACTATATGGCACCATATGCATTGTGCTTTTATAATATACAATAGGAATGACAAATATTTCACTTGAGAACAAGTGTACATAGTACGGTAATAAGGAGTCAACATTTGGGTCTTCAGAGCTTATACGCTGACAAATGCCATAAAATGAAAGATACTCATCTAACAATACATTTACACAACAGTAATACCATATTTGATGTCAAACTGTTTATTTTGTACAGGTTCCACAGCCTCACCTTTCTGATACAGAACTTGCTCAAGCTCTCGTTGTACCGTAGAATGACTACCTTGCTTGGCAAAGCTGCACAAATGCAGAGACCATTTTCAATCTACAAGAAAGAGCAAAATAAACTTGGCAGGTAGAAAAACATACTAAACAATAGGTAGCATGTTTATTATACATTGTACACTTTTTATACGTTTGCTAGTGAGATGTTTGGGAGAAAAGACAAGTGATGACAGTCAGGTGTGTTGATGCATTTCATTTGGGGAATCTGTCCAATGCAATTAGGTAAACATTTCTGCCCATAACCACATGCATACTCGGCTTATGGTCAGCTTTATTGTTCTAAATTTAAATGATGTGACATTGTAAGGAAACAGGATTTTTGCGGGTTTCGCTCCCAAATAATGCATCTTGACCAACAGGAACTGGCGTAATGATGTTAAAAGGCCCTGAGCCGTGCTAATTAGAAGTCATTGCATGTGCTTTGACCCTTAAAAAGGTACATGGTTGAATGGCTTATACCCAATTGGCATAGTCTAACTTACTTGTAAGTCCCTAGTATATGGTAAAAGGGGTACCCATGGCCTGTAAATTATAATGTCCCCTCAAGGAATGCAGCAGTGATTATGCTTCGCTCAATGGAAGGAGGGAAAACACTTTTCCCATTCTGCCACTGCAGACCAGGAGAGGAGTTTAAAAGAGCTATCCTACTTTGCCATTTAAGGTAATGGCAAAGCCCATTCCCTCATTTTTAATACATACAAGTAACCTCCAAGGTAGACCTGTTGAACCAGAAAGCAAGCTACTTTGTGTTAAAAGGTGGCACATGCTTTAACACGTTCCAACAGTAAAACCCCATAATTGTCGTTTTTACTGTGGAAAAAGCTAGAATCCCCATTGGCAAGTACAGGGTACAGGCTGACATGTCAGCCGTGCTTACTTCTTAATGTGACTACGGAAGTTCTGTAAACTGTCAGAAGCAGTAATGTAAGGAGTCAAAAGAAACAATGTATTAAATCCAATCTAATAGTTAAATCGAATTTAAAGTCACTGGTCGGCAAGGTGCAACTTTAGAAGTTGCCACTTTGGTTGCTTGGGAGTCTGTCCCCAAGACAGCTTTCTGTCCTTCCGGGGAGACGTGCAAATGACTGAGGAAAGGAGACAACAGAAACCTGCATGGGAGAGAGGTGTTACCTTTCTCTCGCATAAAAGACGAGCGTCAAAGGAGAAGCCACCTTTGAAGGGCAAATGGCCAACACTTGGGAGAGGGGCTGCTCTATTGTTTAGGTAGACAGGCTGTCAACTATGGACAAGGAAGAGGAAACCAGTTGCTAAACTGGATTTCCAAGGCTGTGTAGCCCCCTTGGTAGCTACACTGCTGGGATGGGCTACATAGAGGTTCTGCCATGTTGGAAATGGGCAGAATGGAGCATTCTGGGATAGCCAGATAGCACACATCACAGGAAGTGGCCATCAGGAGGGAGAGAACCTGGGAGCCCATTGGGTACCAACTGCATTCTACCCTGAGGGCAATTTCTGAGCATAAAAAGGGGCACCCCTGGCATCCAGAACTAAGATCTCAAATGGACTGAACGATGGACTGAAGAAGGACTGCACTGCTGCACCATGTACCCAGCAAAGAGAGGCTGCACAGACAGGTACTGCACCTGATAGCTAGCAGAGAAGAAGGCTCCTGCTAGTGGAGGAGATGTTTCCAGAGCCCAGATGAAGAAAGAGACTCCAAGGGTCAGTTAGCTGATGATCTGCTCGCAGCAGAGCTAAAGAAGCCTGCTGGGGCGAGCTGGTAACTGTAAACATCTAGCTGCAATTCATCACTGCTGTGCAGCACCAAAGAGCATGAATCGACGCTCCAAGTTGCATCCAAGTCTACTGGATCCAGGAGAGTCATCAGAGTGCAGCCTGGTCACCCAGACGGCGAGGTACCGCCCATGGAAGGATTTGCTTGTAAACGCGTTATCGGGCCAAGTGGCAACTGGATTTCTGCCAGGCTCAAGAATACTTCGAGTGGCGTCGACCCCTGTGGCCTGAACAGCCTTATCAAGCCTGTGGACCAAGGAGTAGCCACAGGAACACCCCCGTTGATTGCATCGCATCCAGAGCACTCTTGAGCATCTTCAGCATCCTGTGTCCCTAGGAGTCTATGTCAAGGAGACAGAAGTACCTGGGACTAACTGAAGACTGCTTCTGCTTTTCAGGTGACTGCGCGTGAAGACCTTGCTGGTCCCCCTGACTGGCTCCCCAACGGAGTTGGTCACCCAAAGTAACTAAGTAACAGCAATATAACTAGTCAAAAGTTTTTCCTCAAAACGTTTGTGTCAAACTCATTGAATTTGCCAATGCTTGTTCGCAGTTAAGTAAAAAGTGCAGATGTACTGTACCTTGTAAAATTTCCATCTCTGAAACCCTCAAGTGTATCTTTTTCATTCTGGGGTCCAAAAATACATAAAAGTAAAATATATTCATAAAAAGGAGTGTCCGATTTCTTGAACGCCTCATGGAACGGCTCAGGTATCAGCAACTATTGTTTCGAGACTTGACTATGGCAACACGCTTTAAGTCGGGCTACCCCAGAAACTTACTAACAAGCTGCAGGTAGTGTTGAATGATGCAGCCAGGCTAATCTTTAGGCGGCCCAGAAGAACTCACTCCACTTCCTTGCTGTGCAAGTTGCACTGGCTGCCTATTAAGCAAAGAGCGAAGTTTAAGGGGTTGTGTAATACTCACAAAGCTCTACACGGACACGCCCTAGGGTACATAAAAGAACGTCTACTCCAATAAGTGCCAGGGCGCGTGCTGCGCTCAGCGGAAGCCGGTCGGCTGACCTGCCCACGATTTAACATCACATCCAAAGGAGGTCGGGATTTCTCGGTCCTTCTGCAACAACTTTGGAATCAGTTGCCTGTTAATCTCCGTAAAGAACCCAGACTTCTCCTCTTCCGGAAACAACTAAAAACTATCCTCTTTAGGGAAGTATTAAATACGGCTTAAAGTCCTTTTAGTACCTGGAGACATTCCCGCCTCTGACGGTGTTTCTCCTCTTTCCAAAGCGCTAAGAGACCTGTCGGTGTACATGCGCTATACAAGAGCAAATTAACATAACATAAGAACAGACATGGGGCCTTCTACAAGACAGGGCCTGAAGCGATGCGGAGTGGACTGGAGTCAAGCGACCCAGGGACTGCTCCCACATAGCCCTGGGGTTCATGGTGTGACAGTCATCACAGGCTTTGGAGTCATTGCCTAGCACCAGAGGCAAACCAGATGGGGCTCTGTCATAGTCACCTGTCTGTGACAGGAACCACAAAGTTTATATTCCACAGGTTTTTTTGAGTGTCATCCCAGGCACACTGGGAAATAAATACCTAAAAAATGTTGACGCAATGTTGAAAAATTTGCCCAAAAAAAGTAGACGGAGGTAGCTCTCTCTAGATCTGCACTGTTGACGTGGAGAGAAAAGAAGTTATGTCAGCTCGCTGGGGTGGCATCTATATCAGCACCATGCATGGCACTATCAGCGCAAACAGGCCAAACAGAATTACGCCACCTACTGGTGTGCAGAGGTACTGCTCAAGAATGTTTGGATTCAGTCACCTGGGGAATAGTCAGAGATTTCTAGCCCCTTTTTTCCTTATCTCAATCAGATATTACAAGAAATATGATAAAAGGCCAATAGTGCAGTAAGTGGGCATTCCTGCATGCTGCCCTTGTCTTCATAGTAAGAGCCATGCCGGCGGTGTAGACATATGTTTCAGAGCACATAATCTCCACAGTCCCGTTGCTTATTCCACTGGCACAAAAGGTGAAGCACGGTCAGTGGTAACAATGAGGAAAAACTCAAAATTCAGCGAGAGAAAAAGATCCACTAAACTAAATCAAAATAAAGGGAAATAAGTCAACAACAAAAATCTTCCACTGAAACACCAACATAATACTTTACCAATGACTAGGATAAGCACAATGTCTGCATGTTTATTGACAATATTCATTGACAATGGTTTATACACCGTCAAATCTACTCTTAATGAAGCATTTGGATAGGGAAGAACCAGCATTTGCTGCAAACAGTAGAGTCTTCCAAGAAAGAAGGTGGTTATGGGCATGTTGAACCATATGTTGATTCAATTGTGAGAAGTTGGCCTGATGCACAAGTTACTACTTGTGTAACGATATATCTGTAAGAGACATTAGTTAGTGATAGATTCCTTACCTTAGAATATCCCCAGGCGTCAGACTGGATCCGGAAATGTTTGCGTAGCAGTACCCTTGCGCGTCGGTAGGCGTCGGCTGCGGCTCCGCGTCCGTCGTCGTGGGCGCCGTGATGACGTCGGAGTACTTCGCCGCCTCCGCGTGCTGACGTCAGTTCTTAGACACAGCTTTTCCGCGCCAGAAACGCAGAGCCATGTTAAAAACCCACATTGGTGCCATTGAAACTAGGGCCCTGAAGGGTATGACCTTAACCCTAGATATCGGTTCGCAGAACGGGGAGGATGGGTGGGTCGGTAAGGAATCTATCACTAACCAATGTCTCTTACAGATATATCGTTACACAAGTGGTAACTTGTGCATCTGAAAGAGACATGTTAGTAATAGATTCCTTACCTTAGAATAGATAACCCAGCAATACCAACCCCGGTGGTGGGTCTGCGAACCAATAATCGCACCAGATAGTCCTGGAGGACGGAACGGCCAAAGAAGCCATCCCTCCGGACTTGACCGTCCAGGGAATAGTGTCTTGTAAACGTGTGCAGCGAGGCCCACGTAGCTGCCTGGCAAATGTCCTGCAAGGGCCCTCCCCGGCCAGGGCAGTTGTAGTCGCCGTGGCCCGAGTGGAATGAGCCCTCAATCCAACAGGGGGCTCCTTTTTAGCCAAGGAGTAACATGCCTGGATACACAAGATGATCCACCGAGAGATGGTCCGCTTGTGCACCGCCTTTCCCTTCTTAGCGCCCACGTAACCACAAAGAGTTGGTCATCCACCCGGAACTGGCGTGTGCGATCCAGATAGTAAGAGAGCGCACGTTTAGGGTCCAGACGGTGGGGCCTCTCTTCCTCTTTCGACGGAGGCGGAAAGAAGGTGGGCAAGGAAATGGACTGCCCGATGTGGAAGGCCGTGACAACCTTGGGCAGGAAAGAGGGTCTTGTCCGCAGCACAACCTTGTCCGGATGGACAGAGAGGAAAGGAGGCGTGGAAGAAAGAGCCTGGAGCTTACTCACTCTCCTGGCAGAGGTGATGGCAACCAGGAAAGCAGTCTTCAAAGTAAGAAGACGGAGAGGACAGTTATGGAGCGGCTCAAAGGGAGCACACATTAGGTAAGTAAGTACAAGGTTCAAGTCCCACTGGGGCATCACGAAAGGTACAGGGGGAAACATGTGCGTGATGCCTTTCAGAAAACGAGTTACAATAGGGGACTTGAACAAAGAAGGTTGATCAGGCAGCCTTAGAAAGGCTGAAAGGGCAGAAAGGTAGCCCTTGATAGTGCCCAGAGCAGAGCCCTGCTGGGCAAGAGAAAGAAGGAAGAGAAGAACCTCAGAAAGAGGGGCAGAAAGTAGATCCCCAGCCTCTGCTGTGCATCATGCCACACACTTATTCCACCCGCAGGCGTATACCGATTTTGTGGAGGGACGCCTGGCTGCCAGAATGACATTACAGACTTCAGGAGGCAAGTCAAATGCCCTCAACTGTCGCCGCTCAATCTCCAAGCATGGAGGTGAAGACTGGACAGGTTCGGGTGGAGGACCGTCCCCTGCTGCTGCGACAGAAGGTCCTCCTGAAGAGGCAGATGAACAGGGGGATCGACGGACATACTGAGTAGCTCAGGATACCAGTACCTTCGTGCCCAGTCCGGAGCCACAAGGATGACTTGGGCACGGTCGCGCTTGATCTTCTTCAGCACTCTGGGCAGAAGTGGTATAGGCGGAAAGGCGTACAACAGACCGCAACTCCATTCGCGACGAAAAGCGTCTCCGAGCGAGTGCCGCCTTGGAAATTCCAACGCGCAGACCTGATGGCATTGCGCGTTCTCTTCGGTGGCGAATAGATCTAACCAAGGCTCTCCCCACTGCTGAAAGAGGACTTGCGCCACGCCCGAGTTCAGACGCCATTCGTGATCCATCATGCACCGACGGCTGAGCTCGTCCGCCCTGGCGTTCAGAGAACCTGCCAGGTAATGAACCACCAGGGTCACGCCCTGATGTTCCAGCCACTGCCAGAGGCGCAGAGCCTCCTGGTAAAGGGTCCACGACCCCACCCCGCCCTGTTTGTTGCAGTACCACATGGCGGTGGTGTTGTCCGTGAACACCTGCACTACACTCCCCCGGACAGAGGGGAGGAATGCCTTCAGTGCTTGACGAATCGCCCGCATCTCCAAAAGGTTGATATGGAGCCGGGACTCCGCCGGAGACCAGAGGCCTCTGATCTCCGCCTCTTCCATGTGGCCTCCCCAGCCCTGGAGGGACGCGTCCGTCACAACTACGTGCTCCGGTTGGGGAAGGGAGAGGGATCTGCCGCTGACCCAATCGCGGTCCGTGAGCCACCACTGCAGCTGTCTCGCAGTGCCCTCCGAGATCAGGACATGGTCGGAGAGGTTGCCCTGATGCTGGGCCCACTGAAACTTCAGGTCCTACTGCAGAGCCCGCATCCGCCACCGGTCGTGATGCACCAGAAGGATGCAGGAGGCCATCAGCCCCAGAGTCAACCTGACCGAGATCCGGGATAACGGCTGAAAGAGTGGAATTAGAGCCTGAATATCCCGAACCCGCTGTTCGGGTGGATAAACCCGAAACTGCGCCGAGTCGAGAACCGCTCCGATGAAGAGGAGCTTCTGAGAGGGGCACAGGTGTGACTTCGGCACATTGATGGAGAACCCCAGCAGGTGCAGGAGGTCTGCCGTCGTCTGGAGGTGGCTGACGACTGTCTGGGGCGAGCCCGCCTTCAACAACCAGTCCTCGAGGTAGGGGAATACTGAAACCTCTAATCTGCGCAGATGAGCTGCGACCACCGCCATCACCTTTGTGAACACCCGTGGGGCGCTGGTAAGGCCGAAGGGGAGCACGGTAAACTGAAAGTGCTCGTGGCCAACCGTGAACAGCGGGTAGCGCCGGTGGGCCGGCAGGACGGTGATGTGGAAATAAGTGTCCTGCAAGTCCAACGCTACCATCCAGTCTCCTGGGTCCAGGGCAGCTAAAACCTGAGCCAGTGTCAGCATTTTGAACTTCTCCTTCCGGAGGAAGCCGTTGACGTTCCGTAAGTCCAAGATAGTAGTGGGAGTAGCAACCACACCCTACTTCTGGCCCAGGAACGCGCTCGATGGACCCCTTGGCCAAGAGGGACGTAACTTCCTCCTGCAGAAGTCGCAAATGATCCCCCGACACGCGGTGGTATGGCTGGAGGGGTCGCCTCGAAGGGGAGGGAGTAGACCCTTCGGACCATTTGCAGCACCCACCTGTCCGATGTGACAGTGCGCCAGTGGAGGAGGTGATGGCGAACCCTGCCACCCACTGGCGTCACATGGGCCTGAAAGCGCGGACTAGGAGGGTTTTGAGGCGGATGCTGTGAGGGAGGGTATGGACTGGCCTCGCCGTTGTCCCCGACCGCCTCCACGGCTGTTCCCACGGCCGCCACCGCGTTGGATGTTTGTCTGCGGCGCGTGGCTGGCAGCATGTGTGGGGGCGCTCCTTCCTTCGCAACGAAAGGCACCCGTTTGCTGGCGCGGGGCCGAGAGGCCCAAGGACCTGGCCGTAGCCCTGGAGTCCTTAAAGCGCTCAAGCGCATTTTCTGCCTTGTCGCCAAAATGTCCATGAGTGTATTGTGGACATCGGCCGAGAAGTTGGCGGATCTCAACCAGGCATGGCGACGAATCGCCACCGTCGTTGCCATCGCTCTGCCCAGTGAGTCGGTGGTATCCAGCCCACACCGGATAGAATACCGTGCCGCATCTCGGCCCTCCACAAGGGCTTGGCCGAGTTTAGCTCGTACCTCCAACGGGCATTCTGGCAGCACGTCCGCGACCGTATCCCACAGAGAGTGGGTGTAGCGGCCCAAGAGGCAGGCGGTGTTGGAAGACTGCAGTCCCAGACTTAGGGAGGGGAATACCCTTTTGCCGTACTGCTCATACCTCTTGGATTCCCTGTCAGTCGGAGCCGACGGGAATGCGGTCTGGGAATCGGAGGCCTGGATAACCAGGCTCTCAGGGGTGGGGTGGGTGGACAGGAAACAAGGGTCGCCCGGGGCCGGGCGGTGGCGTCTGGCCACGTTCCTATCTACAGGCGAACCTGTAGCGGGCCTGGACCAAGTGCCCAAAAGAACGTCGGTTAAGGCCTCATTAAACGGCAACAGAGGCTCAGCCGAGCTTGACTGCGGTTTAAGGACCTCAGTGAGGAGGTTAGTCCTCACGGCCGCGACTGGGAGCTTAAGGCCCAAGGCCTTGGCCGCCCGCGTCAACACCACACTGTAGGTTGCCCCCTCCTCCGTAGCCACGGTCGGAGGTGAGACAAAACCAGTGTCTAGCGAGGTGTCCAGACCACTGGCATCCCCAAGTCCACCTGTCCAGTCCTCCTGGGACTGACACTCACGTGTCAGAGGGTCCTCAGACCCCTCCCAATTCTCCTCATCACCCATCTCCTGATACTCAGGGGCGTCAAATTATGGGGCCGGTTCATTGAAGTAAAACTCTTCAAACGGCGTTGAAAGCGGCGCAGTTCCGACGCCGGGACTGGATCGAGGGAGGCATCGGGGACGGCGCCGCCCGAAGACGGCGCTGGAGGAGACACCTGATGGACCGGCGCCGGTGAGGTCGTCAGGTCAACCGGCGACGATCCGGACCCAGAGGCGGATCCAGCAGGGCCCTGCGGCGCCGGTGGCGTCGGGGCCGAAGCACCCGCCGGCGTCGGGGCCGAAGCCCCCGACCCGCTAGGGCCCCCAGACGGGTCCGTTGGGCCCGAAGGTGCTGCGGAACCCGTCGGAGGAGTGAGGGACCTCATGGCCATGAGGAAACGTTCGATCTCCTCCAGCGTCGCGTTTGGCCCAGGGACTGGAGGGTGTGGGGCCGGACGCGACGCCCGCGACTCCGGCAGAGCCGCGTGGGCGGTTTCACCCGAACCCCCGGCCGCGTCACGCGAGCGTCGGGGGGAGTCGGAATAGCGATGACGTCTCTTCGACTTCTTGTGCTTACCTGACGACTTCGACCCTGAGGAGTGATGTCGACTCCCAGAGCTATGATGGCTCCTCTCCCGCGACATGTCCCTCGACCTCTGTCCAGACCGGGATCGTTCACGGCGCGGGGTCGACTGCCGGAGCTCGAGTCGCTTGCGGGACTGCTCCCACCTAGCTTTCGAAGTCAGGGCCCGGCAGTCGGAGCAGGTCTTGTCATCGTGGTCGACGCCGAGACAGTGAAGCCACCGGCGGTGGAGGTCGGTGACCGACATCAGTCGGACGCAATCCTCACAGGGCTTAAAACCTGGCATCCCTACCGGCACCGTTCGGAGTCGAAGACTCAAAAATGATCAAAAAGGATCGTAAAAAGTTTAGTCAAAAAATGACTAAGGTACCACTTTTTCCGGATCTGCGCTTGCTGGCGCGGAAAAAAGTAGAACTGACATCAGCACGCGGGGGCGGCGTCTAAGTACTCCGAGGACGTCATCACGGCGCCCACGATGCCGACGACGGACAAGGAGCCACAGACGACGCCTACCGATGCGCAGGGGTACTGCTACGCAAAAATTTCCGGATCCAGTCTGACACCTGGGGATATTCTTAAGGTAAGGAATCTATCACTAACGTGTCTCTTTCAGATATGTGATGTCCACTATTCTAGTAGGCACCCTGTATCAGTCCAAACAACCCTTATGGTGATGGTTGTAAAGTCAACCTTATAAACCAGCTATCCTAGTGGTAGCATGGACAAAGCAGTCTTAGGCTAAAACTTCAGAGAGCATTTGAAGCCAGCTGTTTTACCATATGTAACCCCTTGAATACCAAATGAAAGGACACCACACAGGTTATATATAAAATATATATGTATTTATTATAAACACAACCCCTCTGAACTCTTTATGAGGTCAGAGGCTAAAGCACATAACAAGAAGCACAAGTTACTACTTGTGTAACGATATATCTGTAAGAGACATTAGTTAGTATTAGATTCCTTACCTTAGAATATCCCCAGGCGTCAGACTGGATCCGGAAATTTTTGCGTAGCAGTACCCTTGCGCGTCGGTAGGCGTCGTCTGCGGCTCCGCGTCCGTCGTCGGCGTCGTGGGCGCCGTGATGACGTCGTCGGAGTACTTAGACGCCGCCTCCGCGTGCTGACGTCAGTTCTTAGACACAGCTTTTCCACGCCAGAAACGCAGAGCCATGTTAAAAACCAACACTGGTGCCATTGAAACTAGGGCCCTGAAGGGGACAACCCTAACCCTAGATATTGGTTCGCAGAACGGGGAGGACGGGTGGGTCGGTAAGGAATCTAATACTAACTAATGTCTCTTACAGATATATCGTTACACAAGTAGTAACTCGTGCATCTGAAAGAGACACGTTAGTATTAGATTCCTTACCGTAGAATAGATACCCCAGCAATACCAACCCCGGTGGTGGGTCTGCGAACCAATACTTACACCAGAAAGTCCTGGAGGACGGAACGGCCAAAGAAGCCATCCCTCCGGACTTGGCTGTCCAGGCAGTAGTGTCTTGCAAACGTGTGCAGCGATGCCCACGTAGCTGCCTGACAGATGTCTTGTAAGGGCACACCCCTGCCCAGGGCAGTGGTAGTCGCCGTGGCTCGGGTAGAATGAGCCCGCAATCCAGCAGGGGGCTCCTTCCTAGCCAAAGAGTAGCATGCCTGGATACACAAGATGATCCACCGGGAGATGGTCCTCTTGTGCACCGCTTTCCCCTTCTTAGCGCCCACGTAACCAACAAAGAGTTGGTCATCCACCGGGAACTGGCGTGTGCGATCCAGATAAAACGAGAGCGCACGTTTTGGGTCCAGACGATGGAGCCGCTCTTCCTCTTTAGAGGGATGCGGAGGCGGAAAGAAGGTAGGCAAGGTGATAGACTGCCCAATGTGGAAGGCCGTGACAACCTTGGGCAGGAAAGATGGTTTGGTACGAAGCACCACTTTGTCCGGATGGACAGAAAGGAAAGGTGGAGTACAAGAAAGAGCCTGGAGCTCACTCACTCTCCTGGCAGAGGTGATGGCAACCAGGAAAGCAGTCTTCAGAGTCAGAAGGCGAAGAGGGCAATTGTGAAGTGGCTCAAAGGGAGCGCACATCAGAAAAGTTAGAACCAGGTTCAAGTCCCACTGAGGCATCACAAACGGAACAGGGGGAAATGTGTGAGTGATGCCTTTAAGAAATCTGTTCACAATAGGGGACTTGAACAAAGAAGGCTGATCAGGTAGCCTGAGAAAGGCTGAAAGGGCAGAAAGGTAGCCCTTGATAGTGCCCAGAGCAGAGCCCTGCTGGGCAAGAGAAAGAAGAAAGAGAAGAACCTCTGAAAGAGGGGCAGCAAGAGGATCCACAGCCTTTGCTGTGCACCATGCCACAAATCTGTTCCACCTGCAGGCGTATACCGACTTTGTGGAGGGACGCCTGGCTGCCAGAATGACGTTACAGACTTCAGGAGGCAAGTCAAATGGCCTCAACTGTCGCCGCTCAATCTCCAAGCATGGAGGTGGAGACTGGACAGGTTCGGGTGGAGGACCGTCCCCTGCTGCTGCGACAGAAGGTCCTCCTGAAGAGGCAGACGAACCGGGGGATCGACTGACATACTGAGTAGCTCGGGATACCAGTACCTTCGAGCCCAGTCCGGAGCCACAAGGATGACTTGGGCCCGGTCGCGCCTGATCTTCTTCAGCACTCTGGGCAGAAGTGGTATAGGCGGAAAGGCGTACAACAGACCGCAACTCCACTCGCGACGAAAAGCGTCTCCGAACGAGTGCCGCGTTGGAAATTCCAACGCGCAGAACTGATGACATTGCGCGTTCTCTTCGGTGGCGAATAGATCTAACCAAGGCTCTCCCCATTGCTGAAAGAGGCCTTGCGCCACTTCCGAGTTCAGACGCCATTCGTGATCCATCATGCACCGACGGCTGAGCTCGTCCACCCTGGCGTTCAGAGAACCTGCCAGGTGTTGATCCACCAGGGTCAAGCCCTGGCGTTCCAGCCATTGCCAAAGGCGAAGAGCCTCTCGACAAAGGATCCACGACCCCACACCGCCTTGTTTGTTGCAGTACCACATGGCGGTGGTGTTGTCCGTGAACACCTGCACTACACTCCCCCGGACAGAGGGGAGGAATGCCTTCAGTGCCAGACGAATCGCCCTGAGCTCCAACAGGTTGATGTGGAGCCGGGACTCCGCCGGAGACCAGAGGCCTCTGATCTCCGCCTCTCCCATGTGGCCTCCCCAGCCCTGGAGGGACGTGTCCGTCACAACTACGTGCTCCGGTTGGGGTAGGGAGAGGGATCTGCCGCTGACCCAATAGCGGTCCTTAAGCCACCACTGCAGCTGTCTCGCAGTGCCCTCCGAGATCAGGACATGGTCGGATAGGTTGCCCTGATGCTGGGCCCACTGAAACTTCAGGTCCCACTGCAGAGCCCGCATCCGCCACCTGGCGTGATGCACCAGCAGGATGCAGGAGGCCATCAGCCCCAGAAGCCGCAGCGTCAACCTGACCGAAACCCGGGATAACGGCTGAAAGATGGGAATCAGAGCCTGAATATCCCCGACCCGCTGCTCGGGTGGATAAACCCGAAACTGCGCCGAGTCTAGAACCGCTCCGATGAAGAGGAGCTTCTGAGAGGGGCACTGGTGTGACTTTGGCACATTGATCGAGAACCCCAGCTGATGCAGGAGGTCTGCCGCAGTCTAGAGGTGGCTGACGACTGTCAGGGGCGAGCCCGCCTTCAACAGCAAGTCGTCGAGGTAGGGGAAGACTGAAATCCCCAACCTGCGCAGATGAGCTGCGACCACCGCCATCACCTTTGTGAACACCCGTGGGGCGCTGGTAAGGCCGAAGGGGAGCACGGTAAACTGAAAGTGCTCGTGGCCAACCGTGAACCGCAGGTAGCGCCGGTGGGCCGGAAGGACGGGGATGTGGAAATAAGCATCCTGCAAGTCCAACGCCACCATCCAGTCTCCTGGATCCAGGGCAGCTAAGACCTGAGCCAGTGTCAGCATCTTGAACTTCTCCTTCCGGAGGAAGCCGTTGACGTTCCGTAGGTCCAAGATAGGGCGCAGGCCCCCTTTGCCCTTCTTGGGTACCAGAAAGTAGTGGGAGTAGCAACCACACCCTACTTCTGGCCCAGGAACGCGCTCGATGGCCCCTTTGGCCAAGAGGGCCGTAACTTCCTCCTGCAGAAGTCGCAAGTGATCCCCCGATACACGGTGGATCTGCGGTGGCATGGTTGGAGGAGTCGCCTCGAAGGGGAGGGAGTAGCCCCTTCGGACGATCTGCAGCACCCACCTGTCCGACGTGACAGTGCGCCAGTGGAGGTGGTGATGGCGAACCCTGCCCCCCACTGGCGTCACATGGGCCTGAAAGCACGGACTAGGAGGGTTTTGAGGCGGATGCTGCGGGGGAAGGTGTGGACTGACCTCGCCGCTGCCCACGACCGCCCGGACGGCGGTTCCCACGGCCGCCACCGCGTTGGGTATTGCCCTGCGGCGCGTGGCTGGCGGCATGTGCGGGCGCACCCCTTCCGTGGCCACGAAAGGAGTGATAGGCAGCCGGTTGCTGGCGTTGGCCCGAGAGGCCTAAGGACTTGGCCGTAGCCCTGGAGTCCTTAAAACGCTCAAGCGCATGGTCTGCCTTGTCGCCTAAGAGGCAACGGCCATCGAACGGCATGTCCATGAGCGTGCTCTGGACATCTGCCGAGAAGTTGGCGGACCTCAGCCAGGCGTGGCGTCTGACCGCCACCGTCATTGCCATCGCTCTACCCAGCGAGTCAGTGGTATCCAGCCCACACCGGATGGAATACTTGGCTGCATCCCGGCCCTCAACAAGGGCTTGGCCGAGTTTGGCCAGTACCTCCAACGGACACTCTGGCAGCACTTCCGCGACCTTATCCCACACAGAGTGGGTGTAACGTCCCAAGAGGCAGGCGGTGTTGGAAGACCGCAGGCCCAAACTAATGGATGAGAAGATCTTCTTCCCATACTGGTCATACCTCTTGGATTCCCGATCCGGCGGGGCCGACGGGAATGCGGTTTGGGAATTGGAGGCCTGGATAACCAGGCTCTCGGGGGTAGGGTGGGAGGACAGAAAACATGGGTCGCCCGGGGCGGGGCGGTGGCGTCTGGCCACGTTCCTATCTACGGGCGAACCCGTAGCGGGCTTGGACCAAGTGCCCAGAAGAACGTCAGTCAAGGCCTCATTAAAGGGCAGCAGAGGCTCGGCCGAGCTTGACTGCGGTTTAAGGACCTCAGTGAGGAGGTTAGTCCTCACGGCCGCGACGGGGAGCTCAAGGTTTAAGGCATTGGCAGCCCTCATCAGCACCACACTATATGTTGCCCCCTCCTCCGAAGCCACGGTAGGAGGGGAGACAAACCCAGGGTCTGGAGGTGTCCAGGCCACTGGCCTCCCCAAGGTCTTCTGTCCAGTCCTCACGAGACTGACACTCCCTGGTCAGAGGGTCCTCAGACCCCTCCCAGTCGTCTCCTTCACCCATCTCCTGAAATTCAGGGTCCTCAACCAATGGGGCCTGTTCATAAAAGTGAAATTCACCCAACGGCGTCTGGAGCGGCGCCCAACGGGGCCGCCCCGACAGCCGAACAGGAACGGAAGTAGAACCGGGGTCGGCGCCGCCCGAGGACGGCGCCGCAGGCGACACCCGAGGGTCCGACGCCGGGGAGGTCGTCAGATCCACCGGCGACGAACCAGATCCCGAAGGAGGACCAGCGGCGTCCTGCGGCGCCGGGCCCGAAGGCACCGGCGGCGTCGGAACAACTGGACCCCTCAGCGCCGGGCCCGAAGGCGCCGGCGGGATAACAGGGGCCTGCGGCGCCGGGCCCGAAGGCATCGGCGGCGTCGGGGCCGAAGCACCCGACGGTGTCGGGGCCGGAGCCGCCGACCCGCTAGGGCTCCCAGACGGGTCCGCTGGGCTCCCAGACGGGTCCGCTGGGCCCGGAGGCGCCGCGGAGCCCGTCGGAGGAGAGAGTTTCCTCATGGCCATGAGGAAGCGCTCGACCTCCTCCGGCGTCGCGTTGAGCCCAGGGACCGTAGGGTATGGGGCTGGACGCGGCGCCCGCGACTCCAACGGAGCCGCGTGGGCGGTGTCACCCGAACCCCCGGCCGCATCGCGCGAGCATCGGGGGGAGTCCGAGGATAGATGACGCCGCTTGGACTTCTTGTGCCGCTTACCTGACGACGACTTCGACCCGGAGGAGTGCGGCCTACTCTCGGAGCTGTGGAGGCTCCGGGCCCGTGACCTGTCCCTCGACCTCCCATGGGATCGGGACCTCTCGCGGCGCAGGACCAACTGCCGGAGTTCGAGTCGCCTACGGGACCGCTCCCGCCTGGCTTTCGAAGAGAGGGCCCGGCAGTCGGAGCAGGCCTTGTCGTCGTGGTCGACGCCCAAACACGACAAACACACGCGGTGAGGATCCGTGACCGACATCAGCCGGTCGCAATCGTCGCAATGCTTGAAGCCGGGCATCCCTATCGGCACCGTTTCGGAGTCGAGAGACTCGAAATAGTAATCAAAAAGGATCAAAAAGTTTAGTCAAAATTGACTAGGGCTACTGCTTTTTCCAGATCTGCGCTTGCTGGCGCGGAAAAAAGAAGAACTGACGTCAGCACGCGGAAGCGGCGTCTAAGTACTCCGACGACGTCATCACGGCGCCGACGACGGACGCGGAGCCGCAGACGACGCCTACCGACGCGCAAGGGTACTGCTACGCAAAAATTTCCGGATCCAGTCTGACGCCTGGGGATATTCTAAGGTAAGGAATCTAATACTAACGTGTCTCTTTCAGATACTTAATTAGTATACAGTAAATTGCAGAATATACAGTAGAGCCCTAGGGGCACGTAAAACCATATACTAAAATAGTGGTATAAGAACCACGTCACGAACAAAGTATAGTGGGGCTACGCTGTACTAACAAGAGTTAGGGAGCAGGAGGCCCACGGGATACGTGTGCAGTGTCTTTACACACACGCGAGTTACCATAGAGTTAGAATGGGAACAAAAGAATTACAAACTAGTTCTTTTAGGTCACTTCCGGATGGACTAGGAGAAAGCTACTGAAAACTAGGACAATAGGATAGTTCATACCCACAGGAGCACCGGAGAACTTGCGTGACCTCACCCACAGGAAGCGGGTGCATAGGTGTCAAAGTGTGTCGGGTTTCGTCGCTGAATCCTATGGAGCCTTGAAGAAAGATGCTGCAGGCGACCAGGAAAGAAGTGTCCGGTTGGATCCAAGGGCGGATCGAGGATGAAGAGTACCTGAAAGCAGAGGGGACAGAGTCTGGGTCACTAGCCAGTGACCAGGAAGGAACCAGGCGATGTCGCGAAGCAATCAGGTGATGTCGTGAAGCTTGACTCTGCAGCCACGTGGACCAGGAGGCGTCGACGACTACCAGGAGCTAGATACGGACTGTCCCACGAAGGATCTCGCTGTTGGCGGCGTCTGCTTCCGGATTGGATTCAACAGGCCTTGGCAAATGCAACCCACGCAGGAATCGAATATTCGCTTAGGTTTAGACCAGCAAGGTCTAGGGGGCTTCTCCTTTGCAGGGAAGCAGGGGCCCACCTGGACCAACCAGGCAGGCGGTGTAGGTAGATACAAAGGTTCGTCGTCACAGAGGCCACTAGCCAACGGGCAAGCGACCGGACAGACGCGTCGAGCAGGAAAATGCAGAAGGGCCCCACGCAGAACTCATGGAGTGTGGAGGGCTGATCTTCAGTGCAGTTGATGCTCGGGGCTGGGGCTTCTCAATCCCCAATGCACAACTTCGAGGGTGCCTCAGAAACTGCACAAGTAGCAAGGAGCAGGCTTTTCAAGATGGCCGGTCCCACGTCTCTTGTCGCCTCCACGGGTCTCAGCTTTGCAGGGACTGTGGATCGGGGTCAGGGAAGTCTGGCTCTCGTCGGACTCTGTGCTCGGGCTCCGGCAGGAGCGTCGACAAAGTAAACCGCTGATCGCTGGATGGTGCCTGTTTGCACAGGGTGGTCACTCCTTGACCACAAGGGAGATTCTTCAGTCGTCTTCTGTGAAGGAGATCGTCGAAGGTCCAGAGTTTCGTTTCAAGTTTCAGTTCAGGATCAATCTAAAGTCTCTAGACTCAGCTCCTACCTATATACTAATCTGAGGGGCTGGATTACCTGCTAGGTCCCTCCTATGGGTGGGACCAGGGAAGGGGGTGGTTACACCCTTTTCCCTTTGTCCAGTTTCGCGCCAGAGCTGGGGCTGGAGTGCCCCAGCAACTGGTTTGAACCGGGCTATGCATGGGACACCTTGTGTGCCCCAGGCAGTGTCTCATTTCATTCAACCCTCCCTGCCCCTATACACTATGGCCTGTCTGGGGTGGTGCTAGCACCTCCCAAGACAGGAAACCTATTGTCCAAGCCTCCCTCGCTGGAAGGACTCCCAGCAGCAGGAGGTCAGACTTGTGTCTGTGGCAGCAGCATCTATTTTGTGATGCTGAGGCTCTGGTTAACTTTAACCGGGATTAACAGGAACAACATGTCTTCTCCCTCTAGAAGAGTGGAATGCTACCCCCGTCGCCAGAACTGGCGAGGGGGTAGTATTCCAAAGCGTATGACACCTTACACGACATGTTTTGATAAAGCCAAACCAAAGTTAGCAATAACCGCGAGGATTATAATGCACTTAAGAGTATATGGTATGGCTATTTCATAGAACAGCTATAAGGACATCGTTCCGAAAGCTGCAGACAGGCTCAGCTCATGCTAGAGCACCATCTCACATAAAACCAAGCACTCTGCCTTCAGGATTGTTAAGGCCTGCCACAGGAGTGACTTATAGGTGCATATGTGTCTATATATAATGGTAGGTATAGGAACACTATGCCTAAGCAAGGGGTGATTACACAACCTTTCCCCAGCTGAGTGATCAGCCAGTTGTGTCAGTTTGGATGGACAGCCAGTGGTGGCAAAAGATATGCTGCAGCCCCTGGTAGGCCTTGGGTGCACCTATGCCCTGGGTACCTATGGTACACTGTACAGGGACTCACAAGAGTGACCCATTTCCCAATTGGTGATGTGCCTAAAGTACATGGTATGAATTTAGAGAGAGAACAGCAGGGCTGTGGGTCTGATTAGCAGGCCCACAGCCACATTAAAGTTGAAAACCAGTGAAGCAAAAAGCAAAAAGTGGGGTGACCATAGGAACTCATACGAAGCTCTCTCAGTTGAGAGAGCACCTCTGCGCACAACAATGAAGACCAAGAGGTCTAGTTCTTTTTAAAGATAAATGTAAACACGTTGATTCAGTGTAAGGTATTCATCAGCTTTCACATTTTATTCATGTTTTGCAGATGAGGATCAAGAGAGTTATCCAAAAAGTAAATATCATTCCAAAGATAAGTCTATTCCAAACGCATAGTCACGCATCCCAATGCATTTCGGGCCAAGCCCTTCTTCAGGGGAATACTTCTGGGATGCATACAAAGTAGTTTCCCATTCGACGTGTTCGTGAAGAGTAATGCCGGTCTGTGGACGTTCAGGGCGAAAGACCATAGGAAAGCAGACCCTACCCTCCTACATCAATCATTTCATTAAAAATAACCAAACCCTTAAACTAGTTCTGCCAATTGCTTGACCGCCCACATAATGAACAGTGATGTTGCCGGTTGCTGCCAGAAGAGGGATGGTGGTAGGGGTGTATTTCTTACTTTAATAAATAAATTACCTACCTTTGGTTACAATAGCTCTGTAAGAGACTTATATTAGTTATAGATTCCTTACCTTAGACTTACCCCAGGCGTCAGACCGGATCCCCAAATTTTTTTCCTTAGCAGTAGCCCTACGCGTCGGAAGGTGGCGTTGGTCGACTCCACGTCCGTTGTCGTGATCGCCGGGATGAAGGTGCGGCATCTATTTAGACGCTGCCCCTGCGTGCTGACATCAGTTCTTTTACATGACATTCCACACCAGAAGCGTAGAGCCATGCAAGACACTGACCACGAGTGCACAAAAGTAGGGCCCTGAAAGGGAGTCACTTACTCTAGAAGTCAGTTTACAGAATGGGGAAGATGGGTGGGGCGGTAAGGAATCTATAATTAATATATATCTCTTACAGATATATTGTTACCGAAGGTAAGTAACTTGTTCCTCTGAAAGAGACCATTAGTTATAGATTCCTTACCTTAGAATAGATACCCCAGCAATACCAACCCAGGCGGAGGGTCCGCAAACTAAGTTCACCCCAGAAAGTCCTGGAGAACTGAACGACCAAAGAAGCTGTCTCTCCGAACTGGTCTATGCAGGTAATAATGTTTAGTGAACGTGTGCAGCAATGCCCACGTAGATGCCTGGCAGAAGTCACTGAGGGGGACTCTATGTTCCAAAGCAGTAGTGGCTGCCATCCCCCTGGCAAATGGATAGCAGTCCTACTGGAGGCTCCTTTTTCGCCAAGGAATAACAGATCTTAATGTAAAGGACGACCCATCGAGAGATGGTCCGTTTTTGGACGGCCTGACCTTTCTTGGCGCCCACATAGCCAACAAAGTGTTGATCCTCCGCCCGGAATTGTTTTGTGCGATCCAAATAGAATGATAACGCACGTTTTGGATCCAGACTGTACAGTCTCTCCTCCTCCTTTGGAGGATGCGGGCGGGAATAGGTGGGCAAAGTGATGGTCTGTCCTATGTGGAAAGAGATAACCACTTTGGGAAGAAAAGAAGGTCTAGTTCGAAGGACAACCTTGTCCGGATGGACAGCAAGGAAAGGAGGTTTAGAAGATAGAGCCTGAAGCTCACTCACCCTGCGAGCAGAGGTGATGGCAACCAGAAAAGCAGTCTACAAGGTCAAGAGTCTGAGAGGACAATTATGTATTGGCTCGAAAGGGGCACGCATAAGGTAAGTTAGGACCAGATTCAAGTCCCACTGGGGCATTACGAAAGGAATAGGAGGAAAGAGGTGAGGAATGCACTTAAGAAATTATTTACAATAGGGGACTTGAAAAGAAAAGGCTGATCAGGAAGGCGAAGAAAGACCGAAATGGCCGAAAGATAGTTTTTAAGGATGCCCAGAGCAGAGCCCTGCTGGTCCAAAGATAGGATGAAGGGGAGAACGTCTGAAAGAGGGGCAGAAAGGGGATCCACAGCTTTTGCTGTGCAACGTGCCACAAATGTGTTCCATCTACAGGTGTACACCGTTTTAGCGGAGGGACAGGTTCGGGTGGAGGACCGCCCCCTGCTTCTGCGAGAGAAGATCCTCCCGAAGAGGAGGCCTGATCGGAGGATTAATAGTCGTTTTCAATAGCTTGGGATACCAGACTCTTCGTACCCAGTTCAGAGCCACAAGATTGACTTGGGCCCGGTCGCGCTTCATCTTTTTCAGCACTCTGGGCAGAAGTGGTTTAAGCGGAAAGGCGCATAGAAGACCGCAATTCCATCCCCGATGAAAAGTGTCACCGAGCGAGTGCCGCCTTGCAAATTCCAACGCGCAGAACCGCTGACATTGCACATTCTTTTCAGTGGCAAACTGATTTAACCAAGGCTCTCCCCACTGCTGAAAGAGACCTTGCACCACCTCTGAGTTAATACGCCATTCGTGATCCATCATCCTGGCGTCCAGAGAACCTGCCAGCTGTTAAACCACCGGGTACATGCACTGATGGTCCAGCCACATCCAAAGGCGAAGAGACTTGACACGGTCCACGACCCCACCCGCCCTGTTTGTTACAGTACAACAGTGGTGGTGTCCTTTGGACAGAAGGAAGGAATGCCTTCAGTGCAAGACAAATCGCCCGGAGCGCCAGGAGATTGATGTGGGACCCGGACTCCGCCGGAGACCAAAGGCCTCTGATATCCACCTTTCCCATTTGACCGCCCCATCCCAGTAGTGACGCATCTGTCACCACTGTGAACTCTGGTTGGAGAAGGGAGAGGGATCTGCCATCGACCCAATCCCGGTTTGTTAGCTATCACTGCAATTGGTGTGCAGTGCCCTCCGAGATCTGAAGGCAATCAGAAAGATTTCCCTGATGCTGCGCCCACTGGAATGTCAGGTCCTACTGCAGAGGCCGCATATGCCACCTGGCATGCCACCTGGCATGGCCCAGCAGCCTCAAGGCCATTCTCACCGAAACCCGGGATAGAGGCTGAAACATCGGTATCATAGCCCGAATATCCTGGACTCGCTGCTCGGAAGGCTAAGCCCGAAACTGCGCCGTGTCCAGAACTGCTCTGATGAAAAGGAGCTTCTGGGAAGGAATCAGGTGTGACTTCGGCACGGTGATAGTGAACCCCAGCGAGTGCAACAGGTCACCATAGTCTGTCGGTGCGAGACGACAGACTGCGGCGAGCCCACCTTTAACAGCCAGTCGTCAAGATAGGGGAAGACTGGAACCCCTGATCTACGCAGATGAGCTGCGACCACCGCCATCACTTTCGTGAACACCCGAGGGGTGCTGGCATGGCCAAAGGGAAGCACAGTAAACTGAAAATGCTCGTGGCCTACTGTGAACCGTAGGAAACGCCTGTGGGCTGGCAGGACAGGGATGTGGAAGTAAGCATCCTGCCAGTCCAGCGCTACCATCCAGGCTTCAGGGTCGAGGACAGACAGGACCTGAGCTAATATCAACATTTTTAACTTCTCCTTCTGGAGGAAGCAATTGACATTCCTGACATCCAAGATAGGACACAGGCCTGTGTCCTTCTTGGGTACCAGGAAGTAGTGGGAGCAACAACCATGACCTACTTCTGGAACAGGGACTCGCTTGATAGCTCCCTTGGCCAAGAGAGCCGAAACTTCCTGACGGAGAAGGGCCAAGTGATTCTCCGACATGCGATGTAGTGTTGGTGGCATAGAGGGAAGAGGAGCCTCGAATGGTAGGGAGTATAGCCCCTTTGGACTATATGCAAAACATATCTGTCCAACGTGATGTTGTGTCAGTGGTGGAGGTGATGGCGGATCCTGCCACCTACTGGCAACTGGTGGCCCGAAAGGTCAGACTAGGATGGTTTGGAGACTGCTGCAGAGGGGGCACTGGTGGACTGGGCCGCCAGCTGGCCCCCAGGACCATGGTGCTGGGTCTAACGTCCCCGGCCGTGCAGAGGCTGGGAAGATTGCCCAGCCTGTGGACTTGGGTGGAACGTGGCGGGGCACCTCTTCCGTAGCCATGAAAGGGGCGAAAGGGAGACTGAACAGGGCGAGAGTTGGCAGCGAGGCCCAAGGATCTGGCCGTAGTTCTAGAGTCCTTGAAATGCTCAAACGCATTGTCCGCCTTGTCACCAAACAGGCGACGTCCATGAAAGGGCATGTCCAAAAGGCCAGTGGACCTAAGCCAGGCGTAGCGTCTCAAGGCTACTGACGGAGAAATCTTTCGACTCAGCAAGTCGGCAGTATCCAGCCCACACCGAATTGTGAACTTTGCTGCGTCTCTACCCTCGGCAACTGCAGATGAAATTACAGCCCAGGCCTCCTCCGGGCACTGTGGCAGCACCTGCGCAACTGTATCCCAAAAAGTGGGTGTAACGGCCCAAGAGACATGTGGGGTTCACTGACCGCACTCCTAAGCTGGCAGAAGAAAACATCTTCCCAAGATGGTCCAGCTTCTTGCATTCCCTATCTGGGGGAGCAGTAGGGAACATGCCTTTTGATGTTGAGGCTTGGACCACCAAGCTTTCGGTGGTAGGGTGTTGGGAGAGGGAAAGTGGGTCGCCCAGGGCCGGGCGGTGACATCGGGCATTCATCCTAGCCACAGGAGCCCCGGTGCTGGGCTTGGACCAAGTGCCCAGAAGGATGTCTGTGAGAGCCTTGTTGAACGGCAGCAGGAGCTCTGAAGAAGCCGCTGCTGGCTGAAGCACCTCAGTCAGGATGTTAGTCCTGACTGCCACTGTAGGAAGCTCAAGCCCCAAGGCCCCAGCCGCCCTACGCACCACAACAGCTTAGGATGCTCCTTCCTCCATGGCAACCATAGGGGGAGAAAGCATACCAAGGTCTGGGGAGGTATCCAGACCACTGGCCTCACCTAACTCCTCCATCTTCAAGCTGGTCTGCCAGAGGGTCAACAGACCCTTCCCAGTCCTCCTCACCCTCCTCTGGCTGCCACTTAGGGCAATAAGGAACACCAGGGTAGAACAGTGGTACAAAAGTACTGGTCGGTGCCGGTTGGGCTTCGTGGCCAAGTTGAGGGGGAGGCCGGGGTAGATGCCGGCAGGTGACACAACCGGTGTCGGAGGGGGTGGAGGCGTTGTCAGAGGAATCTGTGCCAGAGGAGGTGTTGTGAGGTCGACCGGCACCCATCCGGATCCAGGCCTGGATCCCCGGGGGCCCTGTGGCGCCTGGCCGGAGCTGTCGGCATCGAAGGCCTAGAGCCCCCAGCTGAGTCTGCAAGGCCCAAAGGCGCGTCGGCGGAGTTTGGCTGCCTAAAGATGGAGTGGAGGGCTTCGTAAAATGCACGAAGCTGGGCAGGGGACGCTCCGGCTCCCAGGAAGGGAGGGAAGCTTGGAGCCATCCCAGGGGGCTCCGTGGGCGGAGCCGAAGGACGACAATCTTCCGAATCCCGTGCCGACAGATGGTGCTTCTTCGCCGCCTTCTTGTGCTTCGACTTACCCGATGACGAAGACTTCGAGGAGGGATAATGGTGGTGACTCCGCAACCAGTCCCGCGACCTCCCTCTCGACAGGGACCTCGAGCGGCACGGAGCTGACTGCTGGGCCTCCAGAAGCTTTTGGGACTGCTCCCGCAAAGACTTCGGGTTCATGGCCCGACAGCCGGAGCACAACTTTGGGTCGTGGTCGCGCTCCAGGCACCAAAGGCACACGAGGTGCAGATCGATGACCGGCATCAACTTGTGACAGGAGTCACAAGGCATGAAGCCAGTCCGACAATGGGACATCCCCTACGTGCACCAGGAGTCAAACGACTCGAAAAAGATATTGAAAAAGTGTACCTCTCTCTCCAGATCTGCTCTGGCTGGCGCGGAAAAAGAAAGAACTGACGTCAGCGCGCGGGGGTGGTGTCTAAGTAGATACCGCAACATCATCCTGGCAATCACGACGATGGCGACAGATGTGGAGTCGACTGACGCCACCTACCGACACACAGGGATACTGCTAACGAAAACATTCTTTGGATCCAGTCTGACGCCTTAGGGTAATTCTAAGGTAAGGAATCTATAACTAATAGTCTTTCAGATTTGCTGTTGTTTCGGTTCTACGGTTACTATTTAAACTCAAAGCACACTACAGTGTATAGTAATCCACCACATGAGTGGCGATGGTAATGTAAAGTCATGTGATCAATTAATCACAACAAAAGGATTGTTATAATGTAATATGTACATGACAAATGTTTATGATGTACTCTGATGCAGTGCTTTCAATAAAAACAAGTTTAAAAAAAAAAGAAGAATGTATACTCACTAGCTACTCTTGTGGTCATTTGAAAGTTTGAGTAGTACACCCTCACAGTTAGGACTACCATGGTTACCTTTTTTGGTTGTCTTTATCCAGGACACAACTTACGTGACATACCAGGATAATAGAGTGATTCATCTCGGGGATAAGTGAACTGAAGTACCTCAGCATATATCTGTTTGGATTCTCTAGTGGGTACCATATTCCGAAACGTATAGATGTGCTTTTCAAGTTCCATTAGCCTCATGTCGTAATCTCTATATGTGGTCAGACATATGTCTTGGTGGGATTTGTAGCGGATACCATATTTTTAGACTCATTGATATGTCTCTAAGTTCCATTTGTCCCATGTCATCGCAATCTCTACGTGTGGACTAGCACTAGAATGATTCACTTTATTATTTGCACCTGATTTTCCCTACCCAATTTCTATTCCTGTCTTCTTTTTCTGACCTTTTTTCCATACTTTGTTCTCTTATTCGGTCACCACTATTTGTCCCAGTGAGTACCCCATACCATATGTATAAACTGAGGGAAGACGCCACTATGTATGGGATGGAATTGGATATCCGGGGTTTTGCTAAACTAATTGAATAATGTCTCTCAAGGCTCAGTGTATTTTAACATACACTGGGCGGTGAGAGACATTCACATACATAACTGTACGGTTTATTTCATTGGGATATGACTTGTTTGCTTGGCAATAGTCCCAATATCCGTGTCAAACATGTGGTAATGCTTTCTTGTTGTAATCGTTTTGACCACATTGAGGCATTTATCATGTTTATACCACAAAACATTTATCTCCCCATGTCTGGTGATATATATACATATATATACACACAGACTTGATTATGGTAATGTACTGTATCTGGGTGTGGACAAGACCTCTGTACACCGTCTTCTGCTCATTCAGAATGCGGCAGTCTGGCTACATTTTAGGTTGCCTCGACACTCCTCTGCTTGCCCTCTGCTCCATCAACTCCATTGGCTCAGGGTTAGTAAGCGTATCGAGTTTAAAGCCCTCTGCTACATGTTTAGAGCTCAGCACAGCCAGGACCCCGTGTAATCTTGTCAAGCCTTACCGACCCTCGTGCAACCTAAGATCGGCCAATCTTTCTCTTTTCACACTTCCCCAGGATACGGCTGACTTGCATGGGAGGCCGCCTGTTTTCCATCTTGGGACCAAAATTGTAAAATTCCTTTCTGCTAGAACTTAGGCAGGTTCAAGACTGATTTGCATATGGCTGGGTCCAAACTGGAATGGCATAGTGAGCAAAAAAACGATGGATTTAGGCCCAGATCTCTGTACTGGGGTGAATGTATGACATTGTTCTGCATTATGTCCATCAATCGTTCTTTTTGCCTTTGTCACCCCGAGTGGGATGGGTATGCTCAGACGTGAGTCCCGTGCTCTCCATGCCACAGGAGTCAAGCTATCCTGGCTGATGAGAGCTGAAAGCCCGAAACCGGTCCTAGGATGCTTGTTTCCAGTCCACGGAGGACCTGGCCTGGCAGTTCCGGCTGGACTGTTCCCATTGGGCGCAGGGTCAAGACTGATTTGCATATGGCTGGGTCCAAACTGGAATGGCATGGTGAGCAAAAAAACTATGGATTTAGGCACAGATCTCTGTACTGGGGTGAATGTATGACATTGTTCTGCATTCTGTCCATCAATTGTTCTTTTTGCAGAACTAAGGAATTGTCAATCTCTCCTCGCTTTCCGAAAAAAGTTAAAGACCTTTCTTTTAAAGTCAGGCATAATGCCAACTGAGCTCCATTCTCGCTGGTCTCGTTTTCAGCACCGGGAAACCCTGTTGGGTAGCTTTGCGCTTTATAAATCCTTTTAATTAAATATCTGTTTATATATGTTGTATTTACAGCCCTGAAGAAGTCCCATTTTTGGACGAAATGCGTTGGCGTTTTTATGCTCTACATACATGGTATATACAAGCAACAACTGAATAAAAGATTTATACGCACTTTCTCAAGAATCATTCTGGATTGTTTGGTTATTTTTAATGAAATGATTGAATCAACATATGGTGCACAGATGTATGACATTACAACGCATGCTTTTACCACGCATGCCTTTACAACGCGGTTTTTACAACGCATAACTTTACAACGCATATCGCTTTGGGGTGCTGGATAGTGAATAGTTTAATTTACTATTCCAACTCCAGTCCCCGTAGATAGTAGGGAAGGTGTTGGATAGTAAATTAAATCTATTCCCTATCCTAGAGCGCCCCCCAGCGCAATGCGTTGTAATGGTTTGCGTTGTAAAAGTTGCGTCGTAAAGGCATTGCGTGGTAAAAGTTGCGTTGTAAAGGATGTTTCCCATGGTGCACCCTTGCTTCAGAATTCAATTTGTATAGTCCTGCAGTTGAACTGCACCCTGGCAGCAGGTACCTTATTGAGTGCACATATCAGATACACGAGTTTCTGGTAATAAATTGGAGATAATAGGATAGGTGTGGCAACCTATTGAGATCCTGCTGTCGCGATTTTTTTGCTTAATGGGTATGGCCATGTTATAACTCTGTACAGTTTTTTCAATTTCTCTGACTGAATACCAGTACGCAGAATAAACACCCAACCATGAACATTAACCCTTTTGGTGTTAATTGCGCAACTGTTCCTTCCTCGGCCGTGTTGCACATGTGCTGAGGTTTGAATCGTTATGTCCTAGACCCACCCACAGTCAAAGCGTTGGCACTTCCCCTCATGGGGCCCCCCATCTACAAGCCTGGGGGTAGCACTAGAAGCCAGGGATAATTTTTTATGGCAATGATTATGGGGAGCGGCCCCTTTGGGGCACACAGGACAGAGTGCATGCCACTCTGGAGTGACCAGGAGGCATTAAGACAATGTCCACTGATGTCCGGAGGTTCCGAAGAATTGAAGGTGACCTTGTCACTGCAGCTGTGTGGACCAGGAGATGGTGAGGAAGACCAGGATCCGTGCATAAGCTGTCACGTTGGATGTCAGTGACCAGGTGGACGTGGAGAACGAAGAAGGAGCAACACTGGGATGAGCATGGTCCGAGGTACTCACCAATGGCAGGAACCAGAGCAGGACCCAAGCAAGCAGGGCAGCCCACTGAAGCAGTAGAAGACCCCCAGGAGGAACCACAGGCGAAAGGAACAGGAGTCGCAAGAGGACCGCGAGCAGCTTACCAAACAATGAATGCCCACAGTGCAGAGGATGCGGTGAGGACGCTGAGCTTAGAGAGAAGAGATGCAGGAAGCTGGAGCTTCTTGTAGCCTGAAAATCTCTAGAGAGCAGCGCCGACAATCGTTGGCAATGGCAAGTCGGCGCTGTGATACAGGGGTTCGGTCCCAGCGGTTCCGATAGGGATACTGCCCTCAAAATTGCAGAGGACAGGTCAGGACTTGAGGGAGTTGCAGAACCACCATGTGTGTTGCTGAGCCTCTGGAAGTCTGTAGGACGACAGGAGCAGCAGAACGGTGAGATTTGTTGCGGTCCCTGCAGATGCAGGGGAGTGACTCCTTCACTCCAAGGGAGATTACTTCGGATGTCCTGGATGCCCAAAGGTCTGTTGAAGAATCAGAATAAGCACATACACTGACAAAGAAGACTTGCAGAACAGCAAGACCGTGAGGAGTCTTCCTTGGGGCAGTTTCGGTCCCAGGTGAAGTCCAATGAAAGTCTAAGTGTCCAGACGGTCGAAGAGTGCCGTGGTTTCAGTCTTGAGTCTTGTCCCATGATGAATCTAAGGAACCACTCACAAGCAAGCCCTACAGTACCCTAGGGAAATGGTTCGAAAAACTCAGGGGTTCCTCCCTGGGGAAGTTACTCTCACATCCTTTGTCCAGCTAAGGGCTCCCTGGACTGGATCAAACTGGAGTATGCAAGGATGGCACCAAATGTGCCCTTCAAAGCAGTCTGGTGATGCTGGCAGGCGCCCACACCCCAGCCCAAACCACTAATTCCTGTCTGGGAGGTCGTCACACCTCCCTGTAGAAGGAAAGCTATTGTTCTACCTTACCCTGCTCGAGCTTGGCTCAGCAGCAGGAGGGCAGAATCGTGTCTGTGGTCAGCAGCAGCATTAGCTGTCAGACCCTGAAAGGCTCTTACCGGGGGTTTAGGGGAGTACCCCAAGGGATCCCCCCAGTACATAGGATCATGTTTCTAACACTGTAATCGGTGCTGGGGTATGATTCCAACATGTTTGATACCAAACATGACCTGGTTTTGTGCAGCCACTGCATAGTTAGACATCTCATAATGACTGATGTCCAGTATATGTATTGGCTGACTGCACTTATGAAGCCTGGAGAATAGACTCCGGGTTTGTAGCGGTGTCCTGCTCATGCAGGGACACCCTCACACTATTAAGCAAGCACCCTGCCCTCAGACTGAAGAGCCTGCCATAGGGGTGACTTATAGGTTTAAAGTGCAGTGACTTCAGATAAGGAAATGTCTGTCGGAAGAGGTGCAAGCACCAACTCACAAAGATTGCAACGGCAGGCCTGTAGAGACAGTTTAAGTGGCCTCCTAAGGGTGGCACAATACATGCAGTAGCCCATGGGAGGCCCCAGGGGTACCCATGTCCTGTTTACCTTAGTACCATATACTAGAGACTTACAAGGGTACACCAGTAGCGAATTGTGGAGGTACCAAAGTACTTACCATGGTCAATTTGGGGAGAAAGCACAGTGACTGGCGTCCTGATTAGCAGGATCCCAGTCAGACTAGGTAAAAAACATACAGACACTACGCAAAAGTAGGGACTTAAAAATATATGGCCTTTAAGCCCCCAGGGGGGAAGAAATGGCCAAAATATTCACCCCCAAAAGGGGAGCAACCATTGCCCAAGGGGCCTGTAGGAAAGTAGGATCTGCTTTCATGGTTATCCCCCATTTGGGGGTGAATATTTTGGCCATTTCTGCCCCCCTTCGGGGCTTAGAGGCCATATATTTTTAGGTCCATGGGCAGAAGCCACAACACCAGAGAATGTTTGTGTCTGAAAATATAGTTCGAACAATGGTCTGTATGTTCTGGCATTTGGATGGCTGTGTGTGGACTGGCGCTTGGGATGGTGGTGTCTGTGTGTGTCTGGCATTTGGATGTTGATGGGTAGACTTTATAGTGTTTGATAATGTTAACTGTTATTTCTCATCATTTGCATTTGTGATTGTAATGTTTTATTTCTGCTTTTTATTCTAATACAAAGGTTTATAGTTTATAACTGTGTCTCTTGCTTGCGGTTTCGTCACTGGTTGACCTGCAGTTTGTGTAGTTGCATCTGTTTGGTAAGTATACGTTTTTTGTACGGTTTACTCCAAATGAGTATTATTGCCCTGCATCACTGCGTTTTTTGTAATGGTGTAATAGCAGCATATTTAGCTTTTGTTTTATTGTGTGTGAAATTCTCATTGTATTTGTGCACGATGTGTATTGTGTTGTCTTGTTTGAAATCTTTTTTTGTTTTTCCTTTTAATTGGGATATT
This sequence comes from Lissotriton helveticus, assembly GCF_964261635.1. Taxonomy (NCBI): domain Eukaryota; kingdom Metazoa; phylum Chordata; class Amphibia; order Caudata; family Salamandridae; genus Lissotriton; species Lissotriton helveticus. Next base: position 1,078,077,884 of record NC_136072.1, read on the forward strand.
GTTGGTGCTTGCTAGGTCTGTGCAGACTAGGTCCTGGCGAGTCTAGCAGTCTCTGGCATGTGAGTGGTATTGTTGTTTCAAAATATAGGTCTTTGTGTAGTTTGTGTTGGTTGACTTGTCCTTTCAAGTTACCAGTAATTTTACTTTCCGGTTGATTAAGCCACAATTTGTTGATTACTTATTTTATGCAGTGTTTGGTATTTTTGGTTTGTTTGTGAAGTTACTTTTCTTGGTAAGGATTATGGCTAACCGCAGGATTACTGCTCTGCAGGTTGTTAAAATGCTTTTCGAGACTTCTTTGGACCATGATTATGAGACTGACTGATTTTAGGGTAGAACCGAATCCTGCCAGTGACCATAACCCCCTTACTTTATCATTGAGTACGGTGATATCAAGGACAAGGCCCCTAGAACAACCAATAATATATAATCACAACCAAGGGGTTAGAATAAAATGGGACAAGATTGACCCCAAAAAGATTTAGGAAAGGATCCTTAAAACCAACTCATTAGAAATAACGACCTGTCTAATGGCCAACTCTGATCCAGAGCTGATAGTGCAAAATTTTGAAGTCCTCTGCAAGAGTGTGGCCACAAATTTGCTCAAACCGGCCAGGAAAGGTATTACCAAGGACAAGAAATGGCGAATGTTCCAAAGCGCAAACAGCGCTGAGGACGGCACTTCATGTGGTACCCCGGGATAAAGAAATGGTCAGGAATGCAAGACAAACCTATAGACAGGCAGTTGAGAAAATGAAAATAGAACTGAAGGAGAAGGCCTGGGATGACCTTGAGAAAGCCAGTGACCTGAGAGACAGTAGGTTATTCTGGGAGGTCATAAATCGTCCACTTTTTATCAGTGAAGATAGGTCTATGGTATCGCATATAACTGGGGAGGTTTGGGAGGCCCACTATTCAAAGTTATTCAACACGAAGGGCATTTTATTATCAAATAAACGTGAGGAGGATGTTCCTTTAAATGTTGATTCCTCGCGGCAGCTTAGCCTATCGCTCTCCTTGGAGGAAGTGGAGGAGGCCTTGAGAAAAGGCATCGCTCTGAAGGCCCCAGGGCCCGATGCCATACCCCTGGATTTGTTTAAAAATAACCTCCAAGTTTGGGCACCCCTCCTGTTAAATGTTTTTAAAGCGACTATTGTGGGACGTATTCTACCATCCTGGAAAGAGGCGGTAATCGTCCCCATTTTTAAAAAGGGAAATAAAAATGATCCCTGTTGCTATAGACCGATCTCCCAAATAGATGCCTCTTGTAAACTATTAGGGAGAGTAATATTGGCACGTTTGGAGACATGGGCGGATGCCTCCGGCATCATTGTGGACTCCCAATACGGTTTTAGGAGAGGTAGGGGGACTACAGAACAGTGTCTCAATTTGGCCATGATTATGGGTAAGTAAATGAAGGCCAAGGGTGTTTCAATCCATTTGGCCTTTCTGGACTTATCCAGTGCATTTGACACTGTATGTAGGGGAAAGCTCTGGTTGTTAGTGGAGTCTATGGGATTTGAGGAGCCACTAGTCACCCTGTTGCGTAGACTGCATGCTGTGACTTCTGTTACTGTACGATATGGCCCAGGTGGTGAAAAAACTGGGAAAACTGCCAAATCTGAAGGCGCCTGCCAGGGCTGCATCATGCACCGTATCTGTTTTTAGTATACACAAATGGTCTGGAACAGTTTTTATTGCAAAAAGGCTTAGATTTTCCTAAAATAAATGGCAACTATGTGCCGCTATTGTCATACGCGGACGATACTGTATTGATGACTCTTACAGCAAATAACATGCAAAAATGCCTGAATGCTTTTAATTAATTTATGTTGGGAATAGATCTTAGGGTGAACTTCAGTAAATCTTTTGCCATGGCCTGTGGTTCAAGTAGAATCAAGACTTGTAAATATACTGTGGACAACATAGTCATTGAAAAAGTTACAAATGTTAATTACTTAGGAAACCTTTTTAATAGAACACTAAATTGGGATCACTTGATAACGACCAGGATTCAAAAAACAACTAGATCTGTAGAGGCCCTTTTCCTTTTCGCTCGTAAACTGGGTCAGAAACCAATAGGGGACTTGATGACCTTGTATAAATCCAAGTGTCTGCCAGTGGCGATTTACGGGGCAGGGGTATGGGGATGCCACAAAAGCGAACAGATTCAAATTATGGAGAACACATTTTTAAAGCGACTTCTATCTATCCCCAATAGTTCCCCAAATATCTTCTGTCACACAGAGGTGGGTTTATATCCTGTGAAGGACAGAATTTATGTGTCCCCTTTGCTCCTCTGGGGGAAAATATGGACCTCTGAGGATTTGTCGTTCTCAAAAGAAATTTTAAAGGATTGCATGAATCTCGAAAAGGCCATGATGATATCTTGGTTGCGTTATCTGAAGGAAACTTTCTATAAAATAGGTTTAGAAAGTTTTTATGATAATCCTGACTCTATTAACTTGAACATGAAGAAGGTCATCAAGAATGCCTATCATACTGTTGTAGGATCGCTTAGGCAAGATACACCCACCTCTATTCAAGTGGCTATATTACAACAGTTTTATTTGTCTTTTACCACACACACACAATGGCGTTTTTATTTGACCAGATTTCGGTTGAAAATATTGCACTTTTTGGCTGCTTTTCCTAAGCAAGGGGGTTGGTGTGAGAGGCTGCCCCCTTGCCCATGTAATAGTGTAGCCCAACAATGCACAGTGCACTTTGTACTCTTCTGTTCACTTTACAAAGCCCCAGGAGATCGCTTTATTAAACCCCTTTTGAGGGATATTAGACCTTGCACATACATGGAAGGCTTTGAGTACCTAAGATTATTGTCAACTGCTGCTATATGTAGCTCTATGCTTAGTTTTATTAGATCTGCACTCTTGATTAGGAATCGCTATGAATTATGAACAAGTTTTTATGGATTTTATGTTTTTAATATGATATTTTGTATATTGTGTATTTTTCTATGATCCCTTTGTGTGAATATGAAATAATATTAGTGATCTAGAGATGAGAAATTCACCGTAATGCACTGCACGTTCTAGATTCTTTCAATAATTATAGGGGAGAGACTATACCCTGGCTTATTTAACGATCTAGTCCATCAATGCATAGTGTCATGACTTTTTGTATATTGTTCATTGTCCGTGAATCTTGGAATTTTAAATTTGCTCTGTGAAATACCATTTGTGATTTATATGTACGATATTTGATAATTTTATTAGTATACTTTTATGATTCTCATCTAATCGAATAAAGTTATTTGAACTGAACTGACCTGAACTGAGACTGACTCTAAATCTTAGACAGAGAAGGAAGCCCAAGATTCTGTCTGAGAAGAATCATCTGCTGATGATAGAGCCACAGTCAGTGCGGATGAAGTGTCGCTTTTAGAGGAGGACACTGATGTGCCAATAGTGCAGTAAGAGGCATCTGGATTGCAGTCTGAGGCTAAAAGTATTCCCATTGGAAGTGCTGGACTCTGGGTTGCCCCAAACATGGGGCAAATGCAAAAACAACAGTTGATGGACAGAATGCAGAAGAATGTCATACATTCACCTCAGTACAGAGATCTGAGCCTAAATCCATCATTTTCTTGCTCACCATGCCATTCCAGTTTGAACCCAGCCATATGCAAATCAGTCTTGACCCTGTGTCTCATGGGAACAGTCCAGCCCGAACTGCCAAGCCAGGTCCTCCCTGGACTGGAAACAAGCATCCTAGGACCGGTTTAGGGGTTTCACCCGTCTTCAGCCAAGACCGCGTGATTCCAGTGGCATGGAGAGCACTGGACCCACGTCTGGGCATACCCTTCCCACTCGGGGTGACAAATGCAAAAATAACAGTTGATGGACAGAATGCAGAACAATGTCCTACATGGTGCAGGTGGTGTTGCAGGGTGTAGAGTGAATACGGAAAACATTTTGCCTATACATTTTTTTCAGTTGTTTATGGATTATGTATTTTTGGATGAGCTTGTTACGCAGACTAATTTATATGCTCAACACTATTTGAGGAACAACATTGTCAGACTTAAGCCCACCTCAAGAACCACCCGGTGGACTCCCACTGTTCTGCATAAGTTGAATAAATTCCTGGTTTTCACTTTTTTGATGGGCTTGATAAGGAAGCCATTGGTGTTTTCATATTGGTCTACTAGTCCCTTGATGGAAACAGCTATACTTCCTGCAACCGTGAGTTATGACCAGTATTTGCTTATTCTTCGGTTGAGGAATATTGTTGATAATGCGTCAGTGTTGAAATGACATCACCCCGATTGTAACCCTCTTTTTAACATACGGCCTGTCCTTGATCATTTTGTAGATCTATTTTCAGAGATCTATGTTCCTGGGAGAGAAATAGTTGTGGATGAGTCTTTAGTCCTGTTCAAGGACCGTTTGATTTTTAGGCAGTACATTCCTAGCACGAGGGCACGTTATGGAATTAAGATGTATATGCTCTCAGAGTAGGACTGGCTATGAATATAATTTTAGGGTGTACACCAATAGGGATTCCAGTATTGACCCACCTGTTGTCTGTTCACTTTCAGACTTAGTAGGAAAATTGTGTGGGAACTTATCGGAGGACGTTTTAACAAAGATCATCATTTATATGTAGATAACTTCAACATTGCTGTGCAATTGTTCAAAGTGGACACTGTAGCTTGTGGCACAATCTGCTCTAACTAAAAAGGTTACGCAAAAGAGATTGTTTGCATAAAACTTGAGAAGGGCGAGAGCAGTGCCTCACATAGCGATCAACTTCTGGCTGTGACATTTTCTAAAAGGAGCAATGTCTACATGCTGACTACCATCCATGATGAAAGTACTTCACATGTGATTGGGGTCAGGTGGCTAAAGTGTACAAACCTGTGTGCATTTTTGACAACATTAATCCCATGAGAGGTGTCGATTAGAGTAGACCAGAGGTTGGAACCCTACACTGCTGTTCGTAAGGCTTACGTTTAGTGTAAGAAGTTGGCTAACCATTTAGCAACCTTTAAGGCTTTTGTTGTATTTAAGGATTGTTCTCCAGGGTCAAAGATGACATTTGTTCTGTTTCAGAAGAATATGCCACATTGCCTCACATGCTTTTGTAACGCATGCCATTACAACGCAGTCATTTCAACAACTGCGTTGTAACAACGCATGCCGTAACAACGCATGCCATTCCAACGCAAGTCGGAACAATGACTTATTCTAGGGGGGAGCTGGATGTTGGAGTAGTATAACTTACTATTCCAACTCCAGTCGGGGCAACAGTAAGGAAGGTATTGGATTTTAAATCCAACACCTTCCAACCTATAGAGCAAGTCGTTGTTCCAGCTTGCGGAGTCATGGCATGCGTTGTAACAGCACAGTCGTTGTAACAACAGTGTTGTAATGGCATGCTGTGTTCCAGATTCGTGGTAAACGATGTTTACCGTTTCAGAAGTCTGTGATAGGTAGCCTTTTAGATGTGGAATAGGCAAGAGTTATTAGAGTTGCAACGGTGGAAGATGTGGCTAGATTGAAAGATCGGCACTTTCCTGATCACCTCCTCCCAAGGACAAAACAGAAATGTGAAGTCTGTGCCCAAAGAGGTATGCAGAAGAAAAGTCGTATTTACTTCCACGAATGTCTTTCTAATCCTAGGCTGTGTGTGCACACATGTTTTAAATTGTACAACACGGAACAGAATTTTTGGTTGAAAATGTGAGCGTAAAAGTAAACTGACTGGTCTGTATCACTTCATATTTTTTGCTCAGATTTCACGGATGACATTAGTGTGATGTATTGCGTTAAAGAGCTGTTGTTTGTAGTTTTTGTTTTGTATCTACTTCCAATTGGTTCGTGTTTTCTTTTCTGTAGAAAGGAATGTGCTGGTGGTGTGCGTGGACTGTGGCTTAGCTGGTGGTGTGTGTGGACTGGTGCTTGGCTGGCGGTGTACGTGGACTGACGCTTGGCTGGCGGTGTACGTTGACTGGCGGTGAGAATGGACTGGTGCTTGGCTGGAAGTGTGAATGGACTGGCTCTTGGCAGGCAGTGTGCCTGGACTGGCGCTTGGCTGGCAGTGTGCGTGAACTGGCACTTGGCCGGTGGTGTGTGCAGACGGGTGCTTGGCTAGAGGTGTGTGTGGAGAGGCATTTGGTTGGCAGTGTGCGTGGAGTGGTATTTATCTGGCGGTGTACGTGGACTTTCGCTTGGCTGGCGGTGTGTGCATGAACTTGTGCTTGGCTGGTGGTGTGCATGGAGTGGCACTTGGATGGCGGTCTGCGTGGACTGGCGCATGGCTGGTGGTGTGCGTGGACTGGCACTTACCTGGCAGTGTGTGTAGACAGGCGTTTAGCTGGCAGTGTGTGACTAGTGACTTGTTGCAGGTCATTACACACACTGCTTGCCGAACGGCACTGCACACACTTCGTGAACCTTCAGCCGATGTGATTGCTGTGTCAGTCATATGGGTGTATGAAAGTGATGTGGCCTTGAGTGACGCTGTCTGTTAATGTGAATTTTGTAATGTGCTGTGGCCGTGGCTGGCGGTGTGAATGGTTTTTTTGTGTGTCACAAATGAAAGGTGTGCGAATGATCTGTAAAGAGTTTGGTGCCTTGCCGTAGCTTTACAGCACAAGAGTTGCGAATCATTGGTTCAGGTTTTTAACCTTTTAAATATGAACAGAGGATTTCTTTTTTATCAAATCTGTTAATAAAAATGTACGCTCTGAACCTTCACTCACCATTGTGCCAAATCCAACTAGTCTGCGTGTGTACTTGAAGAATTGTTTGGTTGTGAAGTAATATTTGTCTGTTCTGTCTTTCTCTGCCAAGGTGTACATTGTCTCTAGGAAAAACCTACCAATTCTAGATATTTTCAGAAACTAAAACCCCAGGGGAGTACATAGTGATGTCCCTCTTGTAGAGCTCAACAAGTTTTCTTACCCACAATGCCAAGAAAAACTAAAAATGTGACTAAAGTCACACATTTACTTTACATTTTTGTGACATATTCTTCCAGAATAAGAAAGAAACCACAAATTCCCTACCACCCAGTGTTCCCCCAGGTCTCCCGATTAAAATTCAACCTCACTTGTGTGGGTGGGCCAAGTGGACGCGACCGTGAAGAGCCCAAAACGTATTGTGGATTCATCAAAATTATCCATCGCAAAATGACCTGGTTTTGCAGTCATCTGCGTTTTTAGTCCCTGGACTCCTCAGGATGTCTAGTTTTCAGAAATGTCGGGGTTTGGTAGGTTTCCTTAGATGCCCGCCGAGCCCAGGACCAAAAACACAGGTGCCCTCTTGCAAAACCAGGCTGTTTTGTGAGAGATCATTTTGATGTCTCAACATTATGTTTTGGGCCCTTCCCTGTCACAGGCACTTGGCCCACCCACACAAGTGAGGAACCATTTGTATCAGGAGATCTACGGGAATGCTGGGTGGTAGGAAATTTGTGTCAGCCCAGTGATCACACAACTTTCCCACACACTGATGTGAGGAATGTGATTTTTTAAAAGCTACATTTGAGGTGGGCATTCTGGGTATGAAAACGTTGGGGGATCCAAGCAAGCCACACCCCCCTTGTCTCCCCTGGGTTTCTAGTGTTTAGAAAGGTCTGGATTTGGTAGGTTTATCTAGATGGTCGTCGAGCCGGGGACCAAAAACACAGGTGACTCCCTTGCAAATCAAGGTCTTTTTGTAATCAATCATTTTGATGTTTCCATAATACGTTTTAAGGTTGCGGGCACTAGGCATACCCACACAAGTGAGGTACCATTTCTACTGGGATACTTGGGGGAATGCTGGGTGGGTTTAAGTTTGTGGCTACCAGCAGATTTGAGAACTTTCTATTATAGAAATGTGAGGAACATGTGTTTTTTTAAGGCACATTTTGAGATTTACAAGGGATTCTGGGTAACAGAACCCGGTGAGAGCCACCCAATCCTGGAATTAAAAATATACAGGTTTGATAGGTTTCCCTAGGTGCTGGCACAGCTAGGGCCCAAATTCCACAGCTAGGCACGTTGCAAAAAAAAAAAAAAAAAAAAAAAAAAAAAGGTCAGTTTCATGTAGAAAAACGTGATGTGTTCACGATGAGTTTTGAGCAGTTTCCAGCCGTGGGCACTAGGCCTTACCCACACAATAGTGAGATACCATTTTTATCTGAAGACTTAGGGGGAACACAGAATAGCAGAACTAGTGTTTTTACCAATTAGCTTTCTATAGATAGTGTGTAAAAAACAAGTCATTTTGAACATTAGCTCGCTGATTCACATGCTAGTATGGGTACCCACAAATTTAGAGATGTGCAAATAACCACTGCTTCTAAACTTCATATTGTGTTCCCATGTCAGAAATGAATAGGGTTTCTAGTTACCCATTTTCCCCTCTTTATATTTTATCAAATGAATTGCTATATAACAGTACATAACAAAAAACCACTGCAAGGTGCAGCTCAGTTAATGGCTCTGGGTACCTCGGGTTCTTGGTGAACCTACAAGCCCTATATATCGCCGCAACCAGGTTTCAGCGGACGTAACAATATATTGCTTTAAAAAATGTGCCATAGTTAGAAGAAGTTACAAGTGAAAATTTAGGCACAAATGTCAGTTTTTTTCAACTCAATTTCAATATTTGTTTATTTGAACTGTTACTTTCTATAGGAAAACCTTGAAGGATCTACACATATGACCCCCTTCCTAAATTCAGATTTTTTTCTACTTCTTAGAAATATATATACATTTCCAGGATCCATTATTGGTTTCACACCCATTTCTACCAGTATCTGGAAATAGGTTGAAAGCACAAAAAATAGGAAAACAGGCTATGTCTCCGTAAAATGCCAAAACTGTAGAAAATGCTGGTTTCCTGTCAAAATCTGCCTATTCCTGAAAGCTAGGAAGAACGTCATTTTAGCACTGCAAACCCTCCATTAATGCATTTGCAGAGAAAATAACAGATGCTTTCTTCTGCAGCACTTTTTTCCCCATCTCCCTGCCTAAAAAATCCAAAATCTAGCTATATTTTGGCTACTTTCTCGGGTACCTTCAGAATCCTAAGGATGTTGGAAGAAAAGGATGCAAATTTGGCATGGATACCTTATGTGGACAAAATGTTACGGGGGCCTAAGCACCACAAACTACCCCAAAAAAACAAAAAAGGCTTAGCACAGTGAAGAGGGGGTGGGGACAGGGGGCTTGGGGTATGGGAGACCTAGCAGCGAAGGGGTTAACGTACAGCAATAGTTTGTTTATAAAAAGCTTGTAATTTACAACAAATGCACACCAGAGGAGACATTCCTGCATATTTCATGTGACAGCAATATCACCTACCTTTCCAGCAGCAAATAAGTGGCAGCCTTTCACAGCCTCAAACACCGTTGCAGAGATCTCAGGTTGGGCAGGAAGATGAGACTGAGCGAGCGACTGTTTCACCTTCTTGACATCAATCAAGCATAAGGCTCTCTCCTCACCTGAGGACAGAGAAGAAAGGCATCATGGCAAAACAAATCTGTGTTGGAACACATTTTTTTTTCCAAGATGGCCACAAACACCATTTCATTTAATGTGATTTCCAGACCATCGAAAGACGAAATACAAACAATACTAGTATGTGTAACTATTGCAGATACACACAAGTAATGCACAAGTTACTACTTGTGTAACGATATATCTGTAAGAGACATTAGTTAGTGATAGATTCCTTACCTTAGAATAGATACCTTAGAATATCCCCAGGCGTCAGACTGGATCCGGGAATTTTTGCGTAGCAGTACCCTTGCGCGTCGGTAGGCGTCGTCTGCGGCTCCGCGTCAGTCGTCGGCGTCGTGGGAGCCGTGATGACATCGTCCGAGTACTTAGACGCCGCCTCCGCGTGCTGACGTCAGTTCTTGGACACAGCTTTTCCGCGCCAGAAACGCAGAGCTATGCTAAAAACCAACACTGGTGCCTTGAAACTAGGGCCCTGAAAGGGGATGTCCTTAACCCTAGATATCGGTTCGCAGAACGGGGAGGATGGGCGGGTCGGTAAGGAATCTATCACTAACTAATGTCTCTTACAGATATATCGTTACACAAGTAGTAACTTGTGCATCTGAAAGAGACACGTTAGTGATAGATTCCTTACCTTAGAATAGATACCCAAGCAATACCAACCCCGGTGGTGGATCTGCAAACCAATAATCACACCAGAAAGTCCTGGAGGACGGAACGGCCAAAGAAGCCATCCCTCCGGACTTGACTGTCCAGGCAGTAGTGTCTTGCAAACATGTGCAGCGAGGCCCACGTAGCTGCCTGGCAAATGTCCTGCAAGGGCACCCCCCGGCCCAGGGCAGTTGTAGTCGCCGTGGCTCGGGTGGAGTGAGCCCGCAATCCAACAGGGGGCTCCTTTTTCGCCAAGGAGTAACATGCCTGGATACACAAGATGATCCACTGAGAGATGGTCCTCTTGTGCACCTCTTTCCCCTTCTTAGCGCCCGCGAAACCAACAAAGAGCTGGTCATCCACCCAGAACTGGCGTGTGAGATCCAAATAGAATGAAAGCGCACGTTTTGGGTCCAGACGGTGGAGCCGCTCTTCCTCTTTAGAGGGATGCGGTGGCGGGAAGAAGGTGGGCAAGGTGATAGACTGCCCGATGTGGAAAGCCGTGACAACCTTGGGCAGGAAAGATGGCTTAGTACGCAATACAACCTTGTCCGGATGGACAGAAAGGAAGGGAGGAGTACAAGAAAGGGCCTGGAGCTCACTCACTCTCTTGGCATAGGTGATGGCTACCAGGAAAGCAGTCTTAAGAGTAAGAAGACAGAGAGGACAGTTGTGAAGTGGCTCAAAGGGAGCGCACATCAGAAATGTAAGAACAAGGTTCAAGTCCCACTGAGGCATCACAAACGGAACAGGAGGAAACGTGTGTGTGATGCCTTTCAGAAAGCGATTTACAATAGGGGACTTGAACAAAGAAGGTTTATCAGGCAGCCTCAGAAAGGCTGAAAGGGCAGAAAGGTAGCCCTTGATAGTGCCCAGAGCAGAGCCCTGCTGGGCAAGAGAAAGAAGGAAGAGAAGAACCTCAGAGAGAGGGGCAGCAAGAGGATCCACAGCCTTTGCTGTGCACCATGCCACAAATCTGTTCCACCTGCAGGCGTATACCGACTTTGTGGAGGGATGCCTGGCTGCCAGAATGACATCACAGACTTCAGGAGGCAAGTCAAATGGCCTCAACTGTCGCCGCTCAATATCCAAGCATGGAGGTGGAGACTGGACAGGTTCGGGTGGAGGACCGTCCCCTGCTGCTGCGACAGAAGGTCCTCCCGAAGAGGCAGACGAACCGGGGGATCGACTGACATACTGAGTAGCTCTGGATACCAGTACCTTCGTGCCCAGTCCGGAGCCACAAGGATGACTTGGGCCCGGTCACGCTTGATCTTCTTCAGCACTCTGGGCAGAAGTGGTATAGGCGGAAAGGCGTACAACAGACCGCAACTCCACTCGCGACGAAAAGCGTCTCCGAGCGAGTGCCGCCTTGGAAATTCCAACACGCAGAACTGATGACATTGCGCGTTCTCTTCTGTGGCGAATAGATCTAACCAAGGCTCTCCCCATCGCAGAAAGAGGCCTTGCGCCACATCCGAGTTCAGACGCCATTCGTGATCCATCATGCACCGACGGCTGAGCTCGTCCGCCCTGGTGTTCAGAGAACCTGCCAGGTGTTGAGCCACCAGGGTCACGCCCTGGCGTTCCAGCCACTGCCAGAGGCGCAGAGCCTCCTGGCAAAGGGTCCACGACCCCACCCCGCCCTGTTTGTTGCAGTACCACATGGCGGTGGTGTTGTCCGTGAACACTTGCACTACACTCCCCCGGACAGAGGGGATGAATGCTTTCAGTGCTAGACGAATCGCCCGCAACTCCAAAAGGTTGATGTGGAGCCGGGCCTCCGCCGGAGACCAGAGGCCTCTGATCTCCGCCTCTCCCATGTGGCCCCCCCCAGCCCTGGAGGGACGCGTCCGTCACAACTACGTGCTCCGGTTGGGCTAGGGGGAGGGATCTGCCGCTGACCCAATCGCGGTCCGTGAGCCACCACTGCAATTGTCGTGCAGTGCCCTCTGAGATCTGGACATGATCGGACAGGTTGCCCTGATGTTGCGCCCACTGGAACTTCAGGTCCCATTAAAGAGTCTGCATATGCCATCTGGCATGTGTCACCAGCAGGATGCAGGAGGCCATCAGGCCTGAAGCCGGAGGGTCATCCTGACCGAAACCCGGGATAGAGGCTGAAAGATCGGAATCATAGCCTGAATATCCCAGACTCGCTACTCAGGAGGATAAACCCGAAACAGCGTCAAATCCAGAACCACTCCGATGAAGGGGTGCTTTTGAGAGGGACTCAGGTGCGACTTCGGCACGTTGATGGAGAACCCCAGCAAATGCAGGTCGGTCGGTCGTAGTCTGGAGGAGGTTGACTACTGCCTGGGCTGAGCCCGCCTTCAACAACCAGTCGTCGAGGTAGGGGATGACTGGCACACCTGATCTGCGCAGGTGAGCTGCCACCACCGCCATCACCTTCGTGAACACCAGAGAGGCACTGGTGAGGCCGAAGGGGAGCACGGCAAACTGAAAATGCTCCTGGCCTACCGTGAACCGCCGGTGGGCCGGCAGGACAGAGATGTGAAAATAAGCGTCCTGCAAGTCCAATGCCACCATCCAGTCTCCAGAGTCGATGGCAGACAGGACCTGAGCCAGAGTCAGCATTTTGAATTTCTCCCGCCGGAGGAAGCGATTCACGTCCCAGAGGTCCAAGATGGGACACAGGCCCCCCTTGCCCTTCTTGGGGACCAGAAAGTAGTGGAAATAACAACCACTCCCTACTTCCTGCTCGGGAACGTTCTCAATGGCCCCCTCGGCCAAGAGGGCCGTAACTTCCTGCCGGAGAAGGTCCAAATGATCCCCCGACATGCGGTGGCACCGAGGGGGAATGGCTGAAGGACCAAGGACTGAAGAGGAAGGGAGTAACCGTTGCTGATTATCTGCAGCACCCACTTGTCTGATGTAATTTCGCACCAGTGGTGGAGGTGGTAGCGGACCCTGCCACCCACCGGCGTGGGGTGCTCCCTGAAGCTCGGATTAGGAAGGCTTGGAGTTGGAAGCAGAGGGGTAGAGGTGGACTGACCCGCACACTAGTTCCCAGACCCGCCCCTGCGGAAGACACGGCCGTGGCGAGGCTGCTTCTGCACAGGCTTGTTGGAGGAGCGTGCCTGGGTGCCTCTGCCCTGGCCACGAAAGGAACAAAACCCAGGAGTGGCAGGGTTCTTCGTAGAAAGACCCAAGGACTTGGCCGTGGCCCGTGAGTCCTTAAAACGTTCCAGTGCACTGTCGGCCTTATCGCCAAAGAGGTGGGAGCCATCAAAGGGCACGTCCATGAGCGAGCCCTGGACATCGAGCGAGAACCCAGTCAAATGCAAACAGGCGTGGCGCTGCAACACCACAGTCGTGGAAATTGCCCTGCCCAATGAAAGGGCCTTGTTAAAGGAGAAGTTTATGGAGAAGTGTGGCTCACTGGTTAGAGGCGGCAGACCCGTAAGCAGAGAACGGCCCGGGACCAGGGTTCGATTCCCGACGCGGCAGGGTCGTGGACCAGGGTCAGCAGGACTCGATAATTCTCGCCTCGGTGCCTACTCTAGTCAGAAACCACACTCGGCAACTCTGGGCATCAGCTTGCCTCATCTTCACAACGGCCCCCCCAGACCGCCGGGGATGCTTGGTCGCACCTTAGAGATACCCATCAGGGACCATCTCTCAGGGTGAGCCAGGACGGGTTCCCCAGCGGTCGAAGCGTGGAGATACTCCTCCGGGAGTCGATTCCTAGCGCTATATAAACCCGCAATTCAAATTAAATTAAAAAGGAGAGAAAGGGCTCAGATGTGACTGACCTAGGCTGCAAAGTTTCCGTAAGGATATCATTTTGGTCTTGAATGAAGGCAGCTGCAAACCCAAGACCTCAGGTGCCCATTGAACCTGTACTGCAAATGATGCACTGAGCTTTTGTAATCTTGTAGTGTGACATTGGTTGAGATTGGGCTGAAGTCAGTTTGGTGTTCGGCATCGGAATCAGCAACAGTTCTTCCAGTACTGATGGCGCCTGAACCAGCGTTGAGTTGGAAGGTCTCAGTAAAATGTCTTGAAACCAGAGTGTCTGATCCCTTTGGACCAGAGTCGGTCTAAAGGGATCGGACAGCGATGAGGACAGATCTATGGCCACCTGACTGGAGGTCACTATGGATTCTTTGAGGCATAAAGGTGCATCAGAGGGAGCCAGAAGTGCACCAGAAATCTGCAGCTTGGTGGCTTAAAGCCTGAGAAATTCTGGATGTACAGGGATCAGTTGGGGAATCAGATTTGTGACTGGAGTCTCAGACGGATTTGCATCATGAAAATGTCCGGCTTTCTCTCTAGATACAGAGTGGCAGAAAGGGTCGGGACACACTTCAATTTTTTGTGTGTTTGCATAAGGACCTTGATTTCAACTTACTGTAGGACTTTGACCGCAAATTTAACCTCTCATGGGAATGGCCTTGGGAGCGGGATTGAGTCCCCAAAATGAATTCGAGCAGAATTTATGCGAGTGCCATGACCTGTTATGTTTTTACAGGTCTCCTCCCAATTATTGCCCCCTTTTGTACTGCTAGCTGCTGGTTTTTCGACTCAGAGTGCACCAAGGCCTGCTAACCAGACCTCAGTGCCAATGCTCAGACCCATTACAAAAGGTATATCGAATTGGATGTCCCCAATTGGCAAGGTATGTTATGTTATATCCATTTGTAGCGCGCTAGGATACTCGTGAGTTTCCCGGCGCGATGCCAGAGGGGTACAAGGAGAAGCTATCAAGCAAAGAAGTGAGTCTTAAGTTTCCTTTTAAACACAGCTGGGTCCTGGATGGACCGCAAAGCAAGGGGGAGGGCATTCCAGGCTGCACTTGTCTTCACCACAAGAGAGCTACCACCCACCCTCTGGAGCTTGAAGCGCGGAACCCGAGCCAAGCGCAGGGACTTAGATCGGAGCGCCCGCGAAGGAAAGTAAAAGGAGAAGCGCCTCTGAAGATAAAGGGGGCCATAACCATGGAGAGCACGGTGGGCCAAAACCAGAGATTTGAACTTGACCCTGTCAGCGACAGGCAACCAGTGAAGAGAGAGCAACTGGAGAGCCACACTATTCCTCGTCGTAATGCCCAATAACAATCTGGCCGCCGCATTTTGGACCACCTGGAGTTTTTTAACAGGTAGCTAGGGGCGCCAGCATAGAGTGCATGGACGTAATCCAAGCGTGATAGAATCAAAGCACATGTGACAGTTTCTCTTGCTGCTTGCGGAGGAGTGGGAAAAAAATCCTCAGAGTCTTGAGGAGGGGGAAACAGCATCCGGCCAGTTTCTTAACATGTGTTGTAAAAGAGAGACTCTCATCAAACCACATTCCCAGGTTTTTAGCGGGCTGTCCCAAAGAGAGAGGGGTAGAGGAGAGTCAGGAGGCCACAGCTGCTCACGGAAGTCAGCAGGAAACTTGCCATAGAGCAGAATCTCGGATTTTTGTTCATTGCCCTTAAGTTTTGCATCGGCCAGCCATTTAAAGATGGAAACTAAGCGCTGTTGCGCCGCTGAGATGGAATAAGATGTTTTGTCCCAGGTAAACAGCAACTGCGTATCGCCCGCATAGGCCATCACCTTAGCCCCAAGTTCCTCTGCCAGATACATCAATAGCGTAACATAAATGTTAAAGAGGAGCGGGCTAAGGGAGGAGCCCTGCGGGACTCCAGTGGTACCCAACTGAGGGGAGGAGGAGAAAGGAGGAAGCCAAATCTGCTCAACCCGCTTCTCCAGGAAAGACCCAAGCCAACCCCAAACAGCTCCCGATACACCAATCTCTGCAAGTCGGGCCAAGAGAAGAGCATGTGGGACCGTAATGAACGCCGCCGAGAGGTCCAGCAAAATTAATGTTGCCCTCCCGCCGGCGTTGAGGCACTCCCGGATAGCCTCTGCCACCTCTACTAAAACAGTCTCAGTGCTGTGGGAGGCCCGGAACCATGATTGAGCTGGGTGCAGAAGCGCCTCAGTCTACACATATTCTTTAAGTTGTTTATTGACCACCTTCTCACAGACCTTGGCAATAGCCGGAAGGAGAGAGATGGGCCGGTAATTCCCTGGATTGATTTCTTAAGAAGAGGCAAGATCTTCGCCTGCTTCCACCCCTAAGGAACAGCCGCTGTCTGGAGAGACAGTTTAACAATACAGTTCACCTCTGTATGCACACTCTCTGCCACAGCTGCCAAAAGCCTGGCCGGGCAGGAGTCCGAAGGAGAGCCGGACTTGAGCCCCCTGAGGAATTTAAGAGATTCCAGGGGGTCGACTGCTCTAAATGCTGACAGAGAGCAGGTGGAAGCGGCAGGTTGCACCGCCAAAGGCCCTACATGGCAGCCATTACCAGAATGAAATGTAGCCTGGATGGCCTGAATTTTATCAAGTGCTGACTTACTTATAAGTCACAAGTAAATGGTACCGAAGGCATGTAAGACGGCGTCCATCCAGGGTTGCAGCACTGTTTGTGCCACCTTAAGTGTGACAAAGGAAAACATTCTCCCAGCCTGCCAATGCTTGTTCGACTTCGCCATTTCAACTAATGGCAAAGCCACTACTCCCTTACCAATATATGCAAGTCTCCCTTAAGGAAGGCCTACAGAGCCACATGACATGGAGCTGTTTATTGTTAGGCAAGACATTTTGGGTTATACAGCTGGGTCCAGTGGCTTAGTGGACTAATCAGTCCACTGTAGGCGCCTGTGTTTCTCCTCATGGCCGCAGGTTCAAATCCAGGCAGGACTACTCAGCCTTTCATCCTTCTGAGGTCGATAACATGAGTACCACTGAGTTGTGTAACAATATCAATCTGCTGTTCAGCAGCAAGATACCCTTCTGGGTGAATATGTGCTATAAAAATACATGTTACGTTATGCTATGTTATATATGTCTTAGCACCAAAACACTTAAAGTTGTCATTTTGCTGAGGAAAAGTTAGTAGCCCAATTGGCTAATATAGGGTTAGCGGTTGGCATCCCAGCCTGGCTAATTTCTGAATGGGACTACCTAACTAGGTACTGTAAGGTATCAAATTAATGATGGCATTAAATCCCCGACCTGGTGCCCAAGTCGAAACTGATGTCACTATTAAAATTAAGAAACTTATAGAAAGTTACAATTCTGTGCCCCAGCTGGTCCAGTGGCCTCACATAGGCTCTGGCACAAACAGCTTTCGGCCCGCCTGGGGAGATGTGTTAACAACTCCCAGGCTTAGGAACAAAGGCAGTTGCCAGAGAGTGAGGTGTGACCTCCTCTAACAGAAAGGCCACTCTGGATGTTAGCCCAAAAGGTGAGATTCAAAGGGAGGCTGAAAATAACACTCCTGAGCAGACTGCCTTTTGTTCATGCAGACAAGTTGGAGACAGGGAGAGAGAGAGGGAAACCCAGCCCCAAATCGGTTTTCCCATGGGCATATAGCCCTTAGGTAGACACACCTCTGGGGTGTGCTACCAAGCTCCTTACAGTTGAGGGAAGGCCCAACATCTTGAAAGCGGCAAGAATGTTGCACTCTGGGATTGCCTGATGTCACAAATCACTGGAACTTTATCACCAAAGAAGAGGAAATCTACTAGCCCATTGGCTAGTGACCATGCTGTCACTTTGAGGCAATTTCCCATAAATGAGCACCCCGGGCACTGGATCTCGGTATACATTGGATTTGGAGCAAGGACCAAAGAAGGATTGCCCTACAGCCTTTGAAGCTGCACGAAGAGCGACTGCACTGTCGGAAGGACTGCAACAGCTGCACATTAGGCTAGTGAATTTTGACTGAGCCTGTGGCTCCCGGCACAGGGGAAAAGTTGATTCCCAGATCAGAGCAGTGACTTCAAGGATCAGTTTGCTGATCCCCTGGAACCAGCTCCAGGGACCAAAGAGCTGAACAAGCCCAAACTAGAAAGTTGGTAGCTAACACAGAGGTTTTGCCAAAACCTGCCTCCGGGAGCCCAAAGTGACTGATCCACGACAGCCAAAAGTGATACCCAAGTCTGATAGACTCAGGAGTGCCGTCAGAGACTAGATTAGTCAACCAAGAGAGACACTTTCCCCCACCAAGGATTTTCGCTATGACCACTGTGTTGCGAGATTGGTAGCCGAGCTGGCCTTTAACTATCTCAAAGAGGACCACGTGGGACCCTGAGATCCATGGCCAAAGTCACCCCACCTCACATGTGGACCGAGGACCGAGGACTCACCCTTGTCAACCGCACAACACCAGAAGCATCTTTTCTCTTGTATCCCCAGCATCAGGACCACTCCGTTATCATCTATGGCGGTTGTTTTCTAAAGGCTGGAACTGGACTTGAAAAGGTTCTGGTGGTCAGGTAACTTGTCAAAATTAACCTTACAGGCCTCCTACATCTCTGCCCTGTCAGATTTGGTCGCCCAAGTTGGGCCGGAATTGCTGAACAAACTCTTTCAAACTTTTCAAAAGTTTACAAACTTGTTGATCAACACTTGTTTGCAGTTGAATTGAAAGTTATTTAATGCTTTAAAAATCTAGATCTCCGGAACCCTCCGGTGGGTTTTGATGATTAAGGACTCTAAAAATTAAATAACATATGCTGTATTTTTAGAAATTGTTTTTGTGTCTCTTGTTGCTTGACTTTCTCATTCCACTGTTTGGGCCGTTGAATGCTTTACACAAAGTTCCTTTGTCAAGCCTTGCTGCTTGAAGTCATAGTTAACCAGGGTTGAGCACAAGGGCACATTTATCGCACTACTTCGAATTGTGTCCCGAGCCCAGACACCAGAGATGCATGTTGTATGGGTCTGTCATGGCAAGGTCTTAAACCTGTTGTTTTAGGACGGGACACTGTTCCCTCGCACACTGAATTTAGTGTGCAAGTCAGCGAAAGAACAAAATCCGGAGCTCTGGCTCTGTATCAGAAAGCATGCAGAGAAAGAAATTGATGTCAGCATGGGGTAGTGGCATTTATATGCACCTCCACTAACTTCTAGGGCAGTACGGAGCTGCACGACACCACCTAGCCATGTGTGGGAGCATTGCTGGAAAAAAGGTTTCAAATATATTTTAGCGCCTGCTGTGTATTCTGTAGGGAGGCATCTGTGGTTAGAAGAATACACCAGAAAATACATCTAGGAAATTAACTTTTTTAAGTGGAAAAAAGGATAATCCTGTGCTAGTGTGTTTCCATACATACTGTAGGTCAATGAACAGAACAAAGAACTTTGAAAGTAATGCATTGCTCACTGGAAGACAGTGAAAGTAGTGAAGTTTGGGAAGACAGAGTTACATTTCATAAAAGTAGTACAGCTCTTGCATGCACACTCCAGGTCATCTGTTTTCCAACATTATGGCAACTAGTTACTTCCATATAGACTGAATTGATAAAAGTGAAAGTCAACAAGAGCTACAAGGAAGGCAATTTTACTCTCTAGTTCAAAAGCAATAGGTTTTTCTGCAGTTCGTATAGGTGATGGAAACTGGATATAACGGCAATTAACCTGGGTTAGTAACAACAGGGATACAGTATTCTTAAAACTTAGGTTCAGACTGCAGAAACCCAAAAGGGGCAAATTGCGATTTCCAAAAGCCACAAAGTGGGAGACCGGTGCTCCTCCCCTTGCTCCACACCATCATTTCCCTCTCATCAGAGTTCAGCTTTAACCACTGCCTCAACATACACTTAAGTACAGCTAAGAGTTTGAAATAATTTGCTGACACACCCTGGTTATCCTTATATGGTTGCATGCTCTCATGCCTACAACCCCCTTGCGAAACATGTACCAATACATTTACCTACCAGCAGTGGGTCTTATGACCTCAATGGAGAAGGCAATATAGGCTATTTCCATGCAGTCCTAGATTGCCTTGGCCCCAATAAACAGGGACTAATGATCCAATCTGTCACACCAACTGCTGCATGAACTTCATAACAAACCACCATTAATATAACTTACAAAGCATACATGTAGAGATTACTGTATCAGGAGAAACTGAAAACGTATCTAATTTGCATGCTAAACAAAATATATCAAATCAAATGCAAAACAAAAGGCTTCCACTGTCAAGACTGCAAACTCATTTAAATAAGACTGAAGAGGAGAAAGAAGTTAAGGGTATATCTGAAATAAACATTGGGAAAAGTTTATGGTAGAGAAGAGGCTTTCAAATTTTACAGGGTAGATAAAGAGAGACTTAGTTCGCATTGGAGGTCTGTGGGTGTTGCTACAAGGCCACTTATGAGACAACTTAAGCTTCCGTCATGAACAGACAAGAAGGACCTCTTTCTCAGCACAGCCTAAAATGCACCCACACATTTTTCAACAACTCCAAACAGTCCCACAAGAAGCAGATAAACTCTTCCCATAGGCCTCGCACCTGCAATAAAGAGCAGCTTCTCCAGCTCCTTGATGATGTGGATCTGGAAAACAGCACCAACTCCAGGGATGTGTGTCAGAGCATTCTTCAGTACATTCAAGGTATAGAGGCCTTCTTCGGCCCCCACAAGAACAATCTGCACATAGAAATACACACTGATTAGCCTTGGATGAGAATCTATGAAACAGAAGCAAAAATACTTTAGTTTCATATATTCTCTCATATAAAGAACTTGCTTTCCAAATATTGTAATAAAACAAAACTCATTTTGTTGAGCACAGTATAGCCCAATGAGGCCACAGGCTCCATACAGTCCAACATTCCTTTTATAGAAAGAAAGTATGTAATTTCCTAGATATTAGCAGAGCAATGGTTAGAAACACAGATAACCACGGCAATATCTTAGTTAATTGTATTCTGGCACAGTGCTGTTCATTTTCATTTTGCACATAGGGCTCAATAATTCTATTCAGCTAGTTTTAAGGGATACACGATAAAGCAGAAGAACAGAAAGAATCTGGACAAACTCACACTATGAAGTAAAATGAGAAAAGTAGGTGTCCCAGTTTCATGGTAAATAATTTGACCACTAGACTAGATTATCTCACCAACAAAGCATTACAACATTTAATCAAGGATCAAGTTATAGCAAACTGAGAAATGAAGAAATAATTTTTTTAAACAAAGTAACAAGTTATCAAACCAAATGTTTTACTGTACTCCTTAATTAGAGACTATTTCCAGTTAGCTCAGGAGATTCCCTGCCCCTTAACTGACATATTGTGTGCAGTTTTAGGTAATGCACACATTACAGCACAGAAGTTGAGCGTCCATCTTCTGGAAATGGGATGCAAGAGTCAGGGAGACAAGATGGCCAAATTCTCTAGGAATGCCCTCCTGTGTTTCCCTCACAAACATTAAGGCTTCATCTAGAGAAGAGGTCTTCAAACCTTTGGATGCCGAGATCCCCCCTGTCAACATTCTGAGGTGTAAGGACCACCTCCTGACAAAAAAGTCTAAACCTGTAGGCAGGGCTACTGGAATTATGAGGCAGGTGAGGACCAAATTACACGACAGGCTTGACTAAATTGTGTGGGAAGAAAATGTAAATAATGTTATGTGATGCCGCGTATTTTGGGATAGCATTGCTCCATTATTGTGAAATCAATTTTTTACACACAGTAACACTGAGGAAAGATTACACCCCATCAGTACCTGTTTATAACCAAAATACAGCAATTAACATCAGAAAGGTTTCTAATCAACCTTTGTAAAGGGCCTTCCACTCCACAGCAGTACGTGCTGCCATATTAGAAGCTCACCTGGCCCTGGCTGGGAGAAGCAGGAGTCCCTTAAAACCCTGGCGGTTTTGTGCTCAATTGTACAAGTTATTTACCTGCGGTAACAATGGATCTGGTAGAGACGATTCTAGTCGCAGCTTCCTTAACGTAGAACTATCCTCAGGCATGAGACTGAATCCGGATAACTTTTTGCCACAGCATCCTTGCGTGCCGGGGGGACGGCACCACGTGACTCCGCCCTGACGTCGTCCGCGTTCGTGACGTCAGCGCGGATACATAAGTCCCACCCCGGCGTGCCTACGTCAGTTTTCTTCGGAGAACTTTTCCGCGACAACGCGGAGCCATCACAAACAAAAACTGTGAGACTACTGGAACTTTGTGCAAAAAAAACAACTGAACCGAAAGGGAAGAAACCAATGGTGAGGAACAGCACCATCTAGAACAGTGCCAGGCACAATGACACCAAAAGACATGGAATGAAAGAATAGAGTACAGCACGGCAAAGCAAGCCTGCAAATAAATACAACAACCTCCCCGGAGCAGAAAACATGTGAAAAGTTGCACAGCAGACAAAGTCCATTGCCCAGAACAGAGAAGGGTACCAAGCCCAGAACGGAAGAGTAACGACGACAATTCATCCCCAGCTAACACCAGCAGGGAGAAACATATCCTGAAAAGGGGCTAAGGGTCGAGACCCAGCCAAGGGACCTCGACCCAGAGGAGTCAGAAGTGCAAGGAACGAAAGGAAGAAGAGCACGAGCAGCCCCACACTGGAGACCAGGGTGCAGAGGTACCCACGAACCCACCAACCAATCAACAGAAAGGAAGGAATGGAGCAAACAACAAGACGAGCATCCCCTAGGGAGAGAGTAAGAAAAGGCACTCGCAGAGGACAACCACCCAGAGGTAGGCGAGAGCCGAAGACCAAGAAAGTACTCACAGAACGGGGAGGAAAGGCCGGTCCTGAAGGAATCTGCTGCTAGCATCGTCTCTACCAGATACATTGTTACCGAAGGTAAGTAACTCATGCATCTGATAGAGACTAGAATAGATACCCTAGACATACCCAAGGGGAAGGAGGGTCTGCGAGAGGACCTCTCCAGCACGGACGAGCACAAGACCCCAACAGGGGACCAGTCAGAGGGACAGGGAAAATAGCCCAGTCCTCCCCAACAGGCGATGAGTCACAGGGACAGGGGAATAGCCCAGTCTCCCCTAAGCAGAAGAGAACCTCAGCATCGTGGAAGAACACTGGCCCCACAGGGGATGTGTTATAACAACAAAAGAGGCAGCCCAGTCCTCACCAAGCAGGAGAAAGCATGGTCAATACGAAAGGAGGCCAGTACACCCCAAGCCCAGGCAAAGTACCAGGGACCTTCACCGGAGGCCCCAGAGGTACAGGCAACGCAGAGCAGTACCGAGGAAGAAGAGCAACCCAGACTCCAAGGAGAAGGGGTAGAAACGAAGACAAGAGCACTCCACCGGAAACACACCCAGTGAAGAGGCCAGCTGAATCCATCACAGCTGGAAGTCAACAGGCCAGACAGAACAGCGCCTCAGCAATAAGGCAGGCACGAGAAGAAAAACATAGCCTCACAAGGCTCCTGCAAAACAAGAAGAAGGGGCGCCAGACCCCACACCAAGGCCCTTGGCCGTAGACCAGAAGAGCAGGCGGGCGCAGCTGGACTCTGACAAGCGCCACGAAACGGAACGCCCAGACCACATCTGCCTTCAACAACGTTGAGGTCAGAACAAATCCCGAACAAAGCCAGAAGGAGACCACTTCGGACAGAACTGATCCTCGCAGAAGAGCAACCAGCCGGAAGAGAAGAGGAGAAACAAGTAGGACAGACCAAGCCGTCAACATAGGAAATTAATCCCTCTGGAACAACCCGGCCGAACGACAGACAAAGGGCAAAAGGTACAAGTTACTTACCTTCGGTAACGATGTATCTGGTAGAGACGATTCTAGCCGCAGATTCCTTCACGTAGAATTATACCCAGACGCAAGACTGGATCTGGAAACTTTTTTGCCACAGCATCCCTGCGCGCCGGAGCGACATCACGCAACTCCACCCAAGAGTCATCCACATAGGTGACGTCAGCAAGGTCATATAAGCCCCGCCCCGGCACGCCTACCTCAGTTTTCTTCTGAGAACTTTTCCGCACCACAACGCGGAACCACCAGACAAAAAACTGTGGAAGCATGGCAACAGTGTGCGAAGAGCAGAAAAATTGGAAAGAAATGGTGACTAACAGCACCACACAGAGTAGTAGTAACACTGCAGAACCCAAAGGCAGGGAAAGAAGAAAGAACAAGTAGAGCCCTGCATAGCCACCCTACCGGCACATAGACAGCCTCCCACTCCTGTGCCCCAGAGGCAAGGAACATGCGTAAAAGTCATGGCACACGTAGTAACCTACCACCCCCATCCTGAGCAAGGAAGGGGACCAGTCCCAAGACAGACAGGGACAACAACCCTCCGAGCCACCCCAACATAGAGGGCAACCACCCACAAGGGACAAAGGCAAGACATGACCAGATGACCCTTAATCAGAGGATAGCAATGGAGGAAGGGAGGGAGGGGAGGACAGGGATAGAAAGCAATCTCCCCAAAACCTGGAGTAGCCAGAGCAACAGGGCACCGGAGCACCGGAACCCAATCCTCCAAATAACCAAGGAGGAATGAACTGCCCCCAGATGGAGTCACCCGTCCAGAACAAGGAGAGCACTCACAGGAGACACAGCCCCCCACCAGGAGGCGAGTACCGAAGACCAATCCAAGGGTCCTCGCAGAACAGGGGAGGTAGGGCGGGCCGTGAAGGAATCTGCGGCTAGAATCGTCTACCAGATACATCGTTACCAAAGGTAAGTAACTCGTACATCTGATAGAGACTACTAGCCGCAGATTCCTTCATGTAGAATAGATACCTTAGCAATACCCCTTGGGAAGGAGGGTCTGTGAAAGGACCCCACCAGCCAATACAGAACAGAGGGCCCCACAGGGGACCAGATCTATGCCCCTGCCAAGCAATAGGAACCCCCACAAGCAGAACCGCACCGACCCCAAGAGGATGTAGGAGGGAGAAGAAGGCTGAAGAGGGCCCTACACTCACAGCAGGGGAACCAAGGGCTAGGCCGGAGAGGCCGAAGCACCCCACTCCCCCACAAGGCAACATAGCTTCCACCCAATGCCAAGACAGGAATTCGAGTAAGAAGAAGCCTAGAGGACCCAGGGAATCGAAGGAAAAAGAAGGCAAACCCACTCCAGACGGAGAGCAACCTGCCAGCCAGAACAGCGCCGGCAGTCAAAAGCCGCTAGAAGCAAGAAGAACAGCCTGAGGCCCCAGGAAGGCAGAGTAGGCGGCGCCTGGCAAGGGAGAACACAGGATCATCCCAGACCTCAGGACAGGAGCAGGGAGAGGAGGAGATGCCCGGGCACACCACTACGAGTAGCTGCGCACACAACCACAAGAAGCAAAAGCAACCTACATAAACGCCATGGTGAACTGGCACCCGAAGGCGACCAGAACCCCCGAAAAGAGCGCAAGCCATATGACAGCTACCACTACCCCACATAGGGTATGTTAAGTCCCAAATATGGGAACCCTCTTTCGAAGAACTTCCGCAGCAGAGGAATAAACAAAAGAGCCACGGGGAAAAAAACACCCCCGCAAAAGGCTTGACAAGCAGCCCAAGCAAAGCAGAAGGCCTAATCTCAGGGCCAAGTCTGCGCAACAACTCCGGCAGAGCACACACACAATCAACAAAAGGCCGTCCAGTAACCAACAATGCCAGAGTTCCAAGGAGGGACGCAAATGGCCAGAAAACACACACCACAGCCAGAACAACGGGTCTAAGAAGGCCCAGAGTCAGCCCAACACAGGAGTCACTGAGGAGGGGACGGAGGAGGAGGAGTAGAAGGTGGAGGAGGAGGACGGAGTCCATCCAAGAGCCTCTGGATGGCGGAGTCGGGCGGGGCATGGAACAACAGGTTGCCATCAAACGGAAGGTCGATGAGTCGCTCCCGGATATTCTCAGGGAATACTCCATCTCGGAGCCAAGCATGGCGACGGAGAGCGACTGAGGAAGCCATGGCCCGGCACCTCTGAGATGTCCAGAGCGTAACGGAGAACAAACACCGCAAGCTCCCGGCCATCCAACACATGATGCGGTAAGTCCACCTGACCAGACTCCTGGGACACTGCGGATCCCAGAGACTCAATCAAGTCCCACAAACAGGAGGAGACCCTAGCCAGAACACACAGAGTGTTAAGGACCCGCAGGGCAGCGCTGGTCGAGGCGAACATGTTGCGCCCCCAATAGTCCAGCCAGCGGGCCTCCCGGGACGGCGGAGTCAACAGTGGCGGCAGGGAGGAAAAAACAGTCCACAAAAGGGGGCTGGCAGCCGAAGGGTGAAGGGAAAGATACGCCGGGTCATGCGGCGCCAGGAGGCGCCGGTGCAGAAGATGCTGAGGCACGGGGTCCCCCGAGGCAGGACGCTTTCAAGCCGCCGTCAAGGAAGAAAGGAGTGAACCTTCAAAGGGAAGTAAGATTTCCCTCCCACCAGAGCCCTGGTGAAGGATCTCCAAGAGATGGTCCGCCGGAAAGTGAGCCACGGGGTCACCCATGCGCAGGATGCCCCCAGCCGAGGACACCACGTGAGAGAAGGCTGCACCCGCCTCCGTAGGGCCCCGTGGCAGAGACAGCAGCTCCTCCGTGGGCAACGGCTGCAAACTAAGGCGGCCGTCCCAGAGGCCAAGAGGGACGGGCAAGGGCCAGACCTGGAAGTCAGAGGGAGCCGAAGAATGAGGGACATGCCGCTCTTCTGACAAACGCCTCTGCCTCAGGAAGGGCGTGGAACCACCCTTCGACGCCGGTGAAAAAGACACCACCCGGTGTCCAGTCTCTGGAGAGGACACCACCAATATACAGCCTGCATCCGGAGACGAGGGAGCGTCCGAAGATGAACCCGGGGCACGACCTCTTCGCGGAGCCATAGAGTCCGCCGCCTGAGGCAGGACGTCAGCACCACCCAGCATCACCGGACAAGGTTCCTCCAAGTCACGCCACACCGGAGTGGAGCTGGAGCCGAACCGGCCCCAGGGCGGCGCCGGAACGATGCCGACCCGACCCCCACCGAGGCAGACACCTGCATGGAGGAACAAGACGGGCCGAGGAGTGACACAAAGCCCTCTGCCAGCCGCGAGCCCACCGCCCGGCAACCCATGTGGCGGTGCCAGAGACGATACAGCCTCCGACTCGCCCTCCGACGAGGCAGCCGCCTGTGGGGAGGTACGACAGCGGCCCGGAGAGGGACGAGGGGTCCCAACCCGGCCTCGACCCATAGCGGGACGAGGAGGGTCCACCGACCACTGTGGCTCCGCACGGACCAGCTGCTGCCGGCGCCGTAGCGGCGTCACCTCAGCCCTAGACAGGACCACCTTGTCAAAGGACCGAGAGAGGCTCGGGGATGCGACCGGAGCCCCGGTGACCTCCCACGACACCACAGGGACCCCCGTGCGGCGAGGCAGAGATGCTGTGGCCTGAAGGAGGTGCCCCAGAGGAGCCGCACTCCAACAGCACCACACCCTCCAAGCCTGGATCCGAACCAGTCAGCTCCAGAGCCGCCGGAGGCGTCGCGGAGGGCCCCGTGCAAGGCAAGGGATCCGCCAACACCCCAGGAGGGGAAGGAGGAGGTGACGCCAGCGAGGCCTGCAAAGCCGCCGCGTATGTCTCCATCTTGACTCTCGACGCCCCATCACCAGGAAACGGTGGATAGGATGACATGCGGGGCCGCATCACCCGCGGGGAGCAATGCTCACGTGACACCAGAGAAGGGCGAGGAAGACTACCACGGCCGTATCTGAAGCCGCCTGCCGAAGCAGACCGAGGGGAGGACGCCGACCTGGAGAGAAGTTTCATCTGGCGCTCCCGCCGCGACTTTGGCTTCAACTGTTGGCATGCCGCACAATCGGTGGTGCCTTGATCCTCCCCCAAACACCACATACAAATGAGGTGAGGGTCCGTCTCCGACATAAGATGCCCACAAAACGTGCAAGTTTTGAAGCCCGAAGGCATTCGCACACTGTTCCACCAAAAAGAAAGGGAGAAATGATAGAAAAAAGGGCCCCAAACAGGCCCGGAGTCGCATTGCACGCGGAAAAGGAAAAAAACTGATGTAGGCGCGCCGGGGCGGGTCTTATGTGACCTCGCTGACATCACGTACGTGGACGACGCCTGGGCGGAGTCGCGTGATGTTGCCCTGTCCCCTGGCGCGCAGGGATGTTGTGGCAAAAAAGTTTCCGGATCCAGTCTTGTGCCTGGGGATAATTCTACGTGAAGGAATCTGCGGCTAGTAGTCTCTATCAGATCACCACAGCACAACGCCGTAGAAGGCCAAGAAACTGCACCAGCGGCATAGAGTGACACCAGGAAGGACAAGGAACCAGCAAGGAGGAGTCCACACCTTCCCAGCGTAAGACAGGGCTATACAATTGCTAAAAGTACCCCAGGTAGGGTAGGACAAGTCCCAAGAAAGTATGGGAACCACTCTTAGGGAAGAAATCCTGCATCAGAGAACAAAACCATAAACCTGTGGCAGAAAACCACAGAAGGCTTAGAAATCAGCCAAAAAGTATATCCTTGCCAAAAAGGTGGCTGAACTAGCAGCCAACTGAAGAGGGGCCAAACAAATAAACCCCGAGGGCACAGCCAACAACACCGAAAGTGTAACCGCCACTCCAAACACCAAATACCAGGAGCAAGTGGGATAACACCTCCTACCAAGTCCCAGGGGATCAACAAACCCACCTACTGAGGAGGAGGAGGAGGAGGATGGAGCCCCGTAAGAAGACACTGAATGGCGGAGTCTGTATGAGTGTTAAACAGGAGGACCCCGTCAAAGGGTAGGTCAACGAGACGCTCCCTAATATTTTCAGGAAAAACAGCATCACGTAGCCAAGCATGGCGACGGAGAGCCACAGAAGTGGCCATAGCACGGCCAAGAGCATTGGAAAAATACAAAGCCGCACGAAGAATAAACACGGCCAACTCCCTACTTTCCAACAGATGGCCCCGCAGATCAGCACGGGCACCCTCAAGAAAGAAGGAACTCCACAGAGTCCCACAGGCTGGAAGTAGCCCTGGTCAACACACACAAAGTGTTAAGCGCCCGCAAGGCAGCACTGGAAGAAGCGAAGACATTACGTCCCCATGAATCTAACCACCGGGCCTACCGAGACGGAGGAAACACCACCACAGGCAAGCACGGAAAGGCATTCCGAAGAAGAGCGCCTTGAGTAGAAGGGTGGAAGGAAAGGCAGACCGGGCCGTGCGGAGCAGGACAGTGGCGATACAGGAGCGCCTGAGGCACCGGATCGCCTGTGGCAGAGCACCCCCAAGGCCCCATAAGAGAATTATGGAGTGACACTTGAAAAGGAAGGAACAACTCCCGTGCATCAGAGCCCTGGTGGCACCAGCGCCCTGGTGGAGAACTTCCAAGAAGTTGTCTGTAGGAAAAGGAGTGACAGGTTCACCCATCCTCAGAATACCAGCAGCTGTGTAAATAGCCCGAACAAAGGCAACACTGGCCTCAGTAGGGCGTCACGGAGGAGAGAGAAAGTCCTCCGTGGGCGACGGCTGCATACTGAGCCGTCCGTCCCCAAGTCCAGCTGTAGGACAAAGCGGCCAGCCCCGGAATAATGGGGGATCCACAGAAGAATGGGGGACCGGAGGGGCTCCAGGGAAAGGTGGAGAGGCTGGTGGAAAAGCCAGCCGCGAGCCACGGAAAGAAGGGTTCGAGGATTTAGGCCGTGGGGATGGTGAGGTGCCCTCCCTGGAAGATGCCGGTGAAAATGCAACAATACGGCGCCCCGTCTCCGGGGAGGAAGACACCAACAGATGACAGACCTCAGGAGAGAAAGGAACCTCAGGAGATAAATCAAGAACCCAACGCCGGTGCGGCTCCGTGGAGTACGCCACCGGATCCTGACCGACGTCGGTTGGTGCCGAAGAGGGCACTTGCGGCGTCAGGTCTACATCCGTCACCACGTGCTCTCCACGAGACCGGGGCGGGGTCGACGCCGGTATGGTGGAGGAGAGGCGCCGGCTCGGCCTCTGACGGGGCAGCTGCCCGCGTCGAGGACCGAGAGGGACTCTGAAAAGCACCCCAGGTCCCAGCCTCCACCCGTGACTCCACCGGAGCCAGGATGGAAGGCTCTACCAGCCGCAAAACGGCGCCGGCTCGGTCTCTGGCGAGGCAGCCGCCTGCGTAGAGGACCAAGGAGGACTCAGGGGCAAGCCCGGAGTCCCGGCGATCTCCTGCGACACCACAGGGAGCCCCGTAGGGATTTGCAGCGAGGCAGGGGAGAGGTGCCATAGAGGGGACCGCCGAAGGACCACACCTGGACGACACCACCCTCCTACGACCTGAAGCTGAAACTTTCAGCGCTAGGGCTGCCAGCAACTCCGCAAAAGTCCCCGCGCAAGGCAAGGGATCCGCGGACATCTCAGGAGGTGGAGGAGGGCCCAAAGAAGCCTGCAGAGCTGCAGCGTAGGTTGTCATTTGGGCCCTAGTCGCCCCAACGCCGGGAAACGCCGGGAAACGGCGGGCAGGAAGGCAACAGGCGGGGGCGCATATCCTGAGGCGCCCACTGCTGAAGGAGGACAGGGCCTCGGAGACCAGCTAAGGGACCTACCAGCTGGCAAAACCATGCCCTTGGGGCCGTGGTGAGGGACAATGTGCAGACGAAACCGCGGCTCCTTGCTTCCGAGGAAGGAGACGGACGCTGGGATGATACCGACCTGGACAAGCACGCAGACAGCAATTTCATCCAGCGCTCCCTCCGTGATTTAGGCTTAAGGTGCTGACAGGCATCGCAATCCATCGAGTCGTGGTGCTCACCCAGACACCACATGCAGATCGGGTGAGGGTCAGTCGCGAACATGGGACGTGCATAAGAGGGACACGTCTTGAAGCCCGAAGGCATTCGCACACTTTTCCATTAACGCCAAAGCGTGAAAAGAACGGAAGGCCTGAAAACAGGCCAGGACACAATCCGGATCCGTGTTGTACGCTGAAGAGCAAAAACTGCCCTAGGCTCGCCGGGGTGGGACTAAGGTGTCCTCGCTGACGTCACGAACGCAGACGACGTCAGGGCGGAGTCACGTGGTGCCGTCCCCCCGGCGCGCAGGGATGCTGTGGCAACAAGTTTTTCGGATCCAGTCCTACGGCTGGCGATAATTCTATGTTAAGGAATCTGCGGCTATTAGTCTATATCAGATTAAGCAGTCACCTAAAGCTGTATTTTAAGCACTTATCTGTGCATACTTCAAACAGCAAATATAAATAGAAAGCACTTTTAATTGCGTTCTAGGGCTGCTTCAATGATCCATGACTTTATAAATAAAGAGAACAATGACAGAAAAGTCAAATAATGAGAATACATACTTTTTTATTTATTAGTCTATTTGTTGTCAAGAGGATGTCTCTGCAGGCTCTTTAAACAACACATGCAGGCATTTTTCCAAAACTAGCCCTGAACCCTAAAAATACCCCTGTATCCCCAAACCTAACCCTAAAAATACCCCTGTACCCCAAAACCCAAAGATATCCCTGAACCCTAAAAATGCCCATCTACCCCAAAACCCAAAGATATCCCTGAACCCTAAAAATACCCCTGTACCCCATAACCTAGAATTAGCCCTGAACCCTAAAAATACCCCTGTACCCCAAAACCAGCCCGGAACCCTAGAAATACCCCCTGTACCCCAAAACCAGCCCTGAACCCTACAAATACCCCTGTACCCCAAAACCAGCCCTGAACCCTACCCCAAAACCAGCCCTGAACCCTACAAATACCCCTGTACCCCAAAACTAGCCCTGAACCCTAAAAATACCCCTGTACCCCAAACCTAGCCCTGAACCCTAAAAATACCCCTGTACCCCAAACCTAGCCCTGAACCCTAAAAATACCCCTGTACCTCCAAAACCCACTCCTAGCCCTGAACCCTAAAAATACCCCTGTACCCCAAAACCCAAACCTAGCCCTGAACCCTAAAAATACCCCTCTACCCCAAACCTAGCCCTGAACCCTAAAAATACCGTGCCCCAAAACCTAGCCCTGAACCCTAAAAAAATACCCCTGAACCCCAAAACCCAAACCTAGCCCTGAACCCTAAAAATACCCCTGTACCCCAACACCCCAAGATATCCCTGAACCCTAAAAAATATCCCTGTTCCCCAAAACCAGCCTTGAACCCTACAAATACCCCTGTACCCCAAAACCAGCCCTGAACCCTACAAATACCCCTGTACGCCAAAACCAGCCCTGAACCCTACAAATACCCCTGTACCCCAAAACTAGCCCTGTACCCCAAAACTAGCCCTGTACCCCAAAACTCAAACCTAGCCCTGAACCCTAAAAATATCCCTCTACCCCAAAACCCAAAGATATCCCTGAACCCTAAAATACCCATCTACCCCAGAACCCACACCTAGCCCTGAACCCTAAAAATAGCCCTGTACCCCCAAACCTAGCCCTGAACCCGAATACCGGTGCCCTGAACCCTAAAAATACCGGTGCCCCAAAACCTAGCCCTGAACCCTAAAAATACCCCTGAACCCCCAAACCTAGCCCTGCACCCTAAAAAATACCCCTGTACGCCAAAACCTAGCCCTGAACCCTAAAAATACTTTTGAACCCCCAAACCTAGCCCTGAACCCTAAAAATACCCCTGTATGCCAAAACCCAAACCTAGCCCTGAACCCTAAAAATACCCCTGTATGCCAAAACCCAAACCTAGCCCTGAACCCTAAAAATACCCCTGTACCTCAAAACACAAACCTAGCCCTGAACCCTAAAAATACCCCTGTACCCCCAAACCTAGCCCTGAACGCTAAAATACCCCTGTACCCCAAAACCCAAACCTAGCCCTGAACCCTAAAAATACCCCTGTACCCCAAAACCTAGCCCTGAACCCTAAAAATACCCCTGTACCCCAAAACCTAGCCCTGAACCCTAAAA
Organism: Lissotriton helveticus; assembly: GCF_964261635.1. Classification (NCBI taxonomy): domain Eukaryota; kingdom Metazoa; phylum Chordata; class Amphibia; order Caudata; family Salamandridae; genus Lissotriton; species Lissotriton helveticus. Next base: position 1,078,110,656 of record NC_136072.1, read on the forward strand.
ATATCCCTGTACCCCAAAACCCAAACCTATCCCTAAACCCTAAAAATACCCCTTAACCCAAAACCCACCCTGAACCCTAACAAACCCCCCTACACCCCAAAACCTAAACCTACCCCCTTAACCCTAAAAAATACCCAAGCACCCCAAAACCAACCCTATAATCTAAAAATACCATACTCTAAAAATACACTGTGCACCCCATAACCCGAACCCACCCTTAAAATACCCCTGAACCCCTAAAACATATACCCCAACACCCCCAAACTAAAACCATATACTTACCTTAAACTTAAATATTAAAAACATATACTTTTACCATTCATGCACTTACAACGAATTTCGTTGTGAAAGTATGCGTGATAAAAGCATATAAGATGTAATGGTATGCGTTATAAAAGTATTGAGAAGTAATGGTACTTTCGTTGTGATGGTATGCAGAGTGAAGGTATGCAGAAAGAAAGTTGCGTTGTAAAGGTGTTTTACCATATTTACATGCTCCTGGAGGCAGAGACAAGGAAGCAACATCACCTGTGGCAGTGGATTGCAGTAATCTACGTTCGAATTTTATTTAATGTGGCCTTGAACCATCCTTCAGAACAGAAAGACGGGTGGATCTGTGAAGAATGTGCAGGTAGCTAGAAGAACAAGTCCCTTACTTTCGGTAATGATGTATCTGCAGGAGACATACATTGGTTGTAGATTCCATACCTTAGAATTGTCCCCAAACGTCAGACTGGATAGAGAGAATGTTTTTGTAGCAGTACCCCTGCGCATCGGCAGGTGGCGTAGAGCCAACTCCGCTTCCGTCGTCGGTATCGTGGTCACGGGGATGAGGTTGCGGTGTCTACTTAGAAGCCGTCTCTGCGCGCTGACGTCAGTTCTGACATGACTTTCCACACCAGAAGCACAGAGACATGCGAGACACTGACCACTGGTGCACAAAATAGGGCCCTGGGAGTCCCTATCCCTAGAAGTCAGTTTGCAGAACGGGAGGGATGGGTGGAAAGTTAAGTTTGTAAGTAACTTGTTCATCTGAAAGAGACCATTAGTTATAGATTCCTTACATTAGAATAGATAACCAAGCAATGCCACCCCGGAGGTGGGTCTGAGAACTAAGTTCACACCAGAAAGTCCCGGAGAACAGAACGGCCAAAAAAGCTGTCTCACCGGACTTGGCTATCCAGGCAGTAATGTTTTGTGAACGTGTGCAGGGATGCCCAAGGGGCTGGCAGATGTCAATCAACGGAACTCCACATCCCAAAGCAGTAGAGGCTGCCGTCACCAGGGTAGAGTCTAACTGGAGGCTCTTTTTTCACCAGAGAATAGCAGATTTTAATGCATAGGACACCCCATTGAGAGATGGTAGGTTTGTGCATGGCCTGACTTTTCTTGGCGCCCACATAACCCACGAAGAGTTGATCGTCCACCCGGAAATCGTTAGTGCGGTCAAGGTAGAAGTCCCGCGCACGTTTTGGGTCCAGACGGTGGAGTCTCTCCTCCTCTTTGGAAGGGTGCGGAGGTGGGAAGAAGTTGGGCAAAGTGATGGTCTGACCTATGTGGAAAGAGGTAACCACTTTGAGTAGAAACGAGGTCCTAGTGCAAAGGACCACTTTGTCCAGATGAACTACAAGAAAAGGAGGACTGGAGGGAAGAGCCTAAAGTTCACTCACCCTGCGAGCAAAGGTGATGTCAAGCAGGAAAGCGGCCTTCAAGGTAACAAGACAATTATGTAGTGGCTCGAAGGGAGTACACATAAGGTAAGTAAGAACAAGGTTCAAGTCCCACTGGGGCATTACGAAAGGAGAAGGAGGAAAGAGATGAAGAATGCCCTTCAGAAATCTACTTACAATAGGGGACTTTAAAAGAGAAGGCTGTTCAGGAAGACGCAGAAAGGCAGATATGGCCAAAAGGTAGCCCTTAAGAGTACCCAGGGCAGAGCCCTGCCGGGCAAAAGAAAGTATATGCTGAAGAAACTCCGAAAGAGGGGCAGAAAGGGGATCCACAGCCTTTGCTATGCACTATGCCACAAATGTGTTCCACCTACAGATGAATACCATTTTAGTGGAGTGATGCCTGGCTGCCAAGATGAAGTTACAGACTTCGGCAGGAAATTGGAAAGTTGTCAACTGTCACCGCTCAATTTACACGCAAGGAGGTGGAGGCTGGACAGGTTCGGGTGGAGGACCGTCCCCTGCTGCTGCGACAGCAGATTTTCCTGAAGAGGCAGTCTGATCAACGGATCGAAGTCCATGCTCAAGAGCTCGGGGTACCAGACTCTTCGTGCCCAGTCTGGAGTCACAAGCATGATTTGGGCCCGGTTGCGATTGATCTTCAGGACTCTAGGTAGAAGTGGTACTGGCCGAAAAGCGGTCAGGAGGCAGCACTTCCACTCATGACGAAAATCGCTGCGAGCGAGTGCCGCCTTGTAAACTCCAACGAGCAGAACTTCTGAAATTGCACGCTCTCGTCCGTGGCGAACAGATCTAACCAAGGCTCTCCCCATTGCTGAAAGAGATATTGCACCACCTCCAAGTGAAGACACCATTCGTGATCCATCGTGCACTGGCGGCTCAGTTCGTCCGCCCTGGCGTTCAGGGAATCTGTCAGGTGTTACAGCCATGTCCAAAGGCAAACAGCCTTTTGCCATAGGGTCCACGACCCCACCCTGTACTGTTTGTTGCATTACCACATGGCGGTGGTGTGGTTTGTGAACACCTGCACTACTCTTCTTTTGAGAGAAGGAAGGAAAGCCTTCAGTACCTCTGGCGCCGGTACCTTCGTCAGTCCAGCACCATGTCCAAGTCGGGGTGAGGCTGGGGTTGATGCCGGTTGGGGGCACAACCGACACCAGGGGCGTCCTCACTACAATCGGCGCCGCGGAAGGTACTGTAAGGTCGAACTGCATCGATATGGATCCAGGCATGGATCCTCGGGGGCCCTCTGGTGCTGGGCCCAGAGCCACCTGCATCGAAGTCCCCCAGCCGTGCCGGCAGGGGCCGAAGGCGCGCCGGTGGAGTCAGGCTGACCAAAGATGCTGTGAAGCACTTTGTAAAAAGCTCGAAGCTTGGCAGGTGACGCTTCGGCTCTGGGGAAAGGAGGGAAGCGCGGAGCCGTCCCTGTAGCAGGCTCCAAAGAAGGAGCTGGAGAGTGACAACACTCGAGGTACCTTGTCACGTCAAACGACAGACAGGGAGAAGGCGAAGAGCGACAGTGCTTCTTCGCCTTCTTCTTGTGCTTCGACTTACCGGATGAGTGCGAAGACTTTGATGACTATGGTGGTGGCTCCGCGATCATTCCCGAGACCTTCCTCTCGACTGGGACCTCAAATTACGCAGAGTGGACTGCTGGGCCTCCAAGAGCTATCGGGACCACTCCCACAAAGACTTCGGTTTAATGGCCCAGCAGTCAGAGCACGACTTCGGGTCGTGGTCGTGCTCCAGGCAACAGAGGCACACGAGGTGCAGATCTGTGATGGGCATCAATTTGTGACAGGAGTCACAAGGCTGGAAGCCGGTCTGATGATGGGACTTCCCTCGTTCAACCAGGAGTCTGTTGGATCAACTTTTCTAGGAAGAAGTACGCATAGTGTGGAAGGACATTCAGTGCTTGCAACTTACTGACGTGCCTTGCTGAGGTAATTGCTACGAGAAAAACTTTTTTGAATGTTAACAATCGCAATTGAAAAATATGGAGAGGATCAAAATAAGTATCTATGAAGAAGTCAATACACAATTAAGATTAAATTGAAGCATAACAATTGGGGAAGGAGGCAATATTGTTATCAGTCCCTCATCCACATCAGGGATTTGAACATGAATTGTTGGTCTGGAGGGCAGTGAGATTTTTTATGGCTGCAATGTACCCTTTGACAGTGACTACTGCACAGCCCTGCTCAGTCATCAACAGCACAAATCGAAGAAACTCAGACAGGAGAGCCTTTAAATGGTCTACATCATGCTCCATGCCACCAAGCGACAAGTCTATTCTACCTTCCAGAATAGACCATCTTAGTGAAGGGATGACGAGCTGAAAGTATCAATCCAACCACCTCAGGTGGCCCAGCTCAATCTCCAGGCATGAAGGTGGAGGCTCTAGAGGCAAGTGCACTATATTTGCCCCACCAGCTGGAAGAGGAAGACAAAAGAGAAGACAGAAGTAGAGTTTCAGAAGGTCTGCATATCAAACCTTTCTCCGCCAGGCCGGAGTGATGAAAATTATCTGGGCCCAGGTATGATGAATTTAATCAGAACCAGATAAATCAAAAATGTTAAATTAAAGATGCAATGAAGTGGAAAGTCCTACCTCACTCAAATCAAATCAAAAATAGCTTTACTCGATTTTGTTTCTTAAAAACCAAAACAGCACAATAAATATCAATAAAATATACCAAACATATTCACATATGTACAATATTCTACCAAATCCTTCTTAAACCAAAATAATTGTTAAAAAATATAAGAAGCTGGGTATGTTATTCACACAAGAATGTTGAACTCATTTAGTGAAGACTAGAGAATTAGTGCATTGTATTCCTATATCTAATAACAGTTTTTAAAAAGGACGATACAGCAAATATAATCAATTCATTCTCTAACATTTGAAGCCTCAAAAATGCCGTTCTACATTGTCGAAGTTCCCACTTCTTTAAAATTGGTATTAAAAATCTCTTCCTGGGGAGATCATAGAATTTACAGAAGATACAGTGTAACATAGATTGAATGGAAACGTTGTCACACGGGCATGGTAACAAGTTTTTGGACCATGAGTTTACCTCCGGGAAAGTAATCATTCTAAAATAGGACCCACCGCGGAAACGAGTTAACAACATGCGTGGGTAGCATCCTTAAATCTGTACCAAGTAGGGCTGAATACCATTACACTGCAACATCAAATGATTCTCTATAACTGAAGGCTTTTCTTTTTCAGAAAGCCAACGCTTATTTTCTAGATAGTTTAAACATGTTAATTTCAGGTTCTTCCTCGATATACTTTCTAAACAAGTTGGAGAATCAAAATATTCCGGGTGGCCGATGTCGTACGACAGTTCTTTTACATATTTAATCCATAAAATCCTGGATACCCCTTCCAATTAGAGACAGTCCTTAATCACATCTCTATTAAAACTGGGCTCATCGGAGGACCACACCTTGTGCCACAAAAGAAGGGGATTAACTTTAATAATATCTTAACCGCATGCGTGCGGGCGGAATTCCGCTCGTACGCTGAGATTTATTAAAGCGCATGTTACGTGACGAGCTGGGCTCGTCATCAGTGTGCCAGGAGGCTACCTCATGATGAGCCCAGCTCGTCATCAGCGTGGAAGGGGTTAAATATAAGGCAGGCCCAGTTCCTTATGACATGCAAATGTAGCAGTGGAACCCGGGACAGCTAGGAGGTAGCGCAAGAATTTGTTCTCGCAACACTGGATTTTTTGGTCATTCGCGATTCCCCAAAGATCCCCCCCCCCCTCCCGTATGTCGCGCTAGATACACATTTGGACTTATAAATATCCACCAACACCGGGACTGGTCGGTCGCCCAGTTTATTTCGAAAAATTCCGTACTCCGCCTATCGCTCTAGAGAAACATAGTTTTCTTACATTTACAGCTGATGTCCACGAGCCCGATTTATCAAAATTAATACCTAAATAAGAAAATCTGTCTGTGGTATCTATTTTTATGTTATCAATAATGATTTAACATGTATTTCCTTTTTTCATCCCACAGCACATAGTAAAGGTTTTACTTTTGTTTATTTTCAGGCCTCTTTCCATCATATAAGTTGCAAATTTAGTAACTGCTCTTTGCAGGCCTATCTGTGTCCGCGCCATGATGACTGCGTCATCCGCAATCCGCATATAATAAAATGGGGACTGGTTCATTCTCAATCATAGGATAGTTCTGCCTGTCCCAGGCCAAAAATGAGCCTACACTATTTATATAGAGGTTAAACAGGAACGGGGCGAGTATGCAACCTTGTCTCACTCCCTTATTAATATTAAATTTAGTTGTACACTCTCCCCGTTTCCCGTATCGGACCCTCGCCCCCGCTCCCCTATATAGCTCCTTAATGAATAGCAGCAGGTTTGGATCAACGCCCATCTCACTCAGGATGCTCCAGAGTTTGTAATGACTTAAGCAGTCAAAAGGTGAACTTAACGTTAAAAAAGATTTTCCCTTTTAGCTAATACATATTTACCTATAATTAGAGCTAAGTTTAATCCCTGTTCAATGGTTCCTAGTCCTGTCCTAAAGCCGTATTGGAACTTTGAAAGTAAACCTGTCTCTTCCACCCAGGATTGCAATTTATATAAAATAACCCTCCCCACCACTTTCATTAGCGAATCCAGTAAGGAAATAGGATGGTAACAGTTGGGTTTGTTTCGGTCACCCTTTTTAAAGATGGGAATCACGATAGCATCTGACCAAGTAGGAATAAATCTATATCTATTGCAGCTGATCAATACCTTGGTTAAGAGCAGGGCCCATAGCTCAGTGTTAGACCTGTAGACATCTACTGGCACACCATCCGGGCCTGGGGCTTTCCCTGGGGCACTCTCTTTAATCGCTGTTAGAACTTCTTCATAGGAGATATTAATGTTCAAAGGAAACGATGTAATATGAGCATTTTGATCTACCTCCATAATGATAATTCCCTCACTAAGAGGTAAGACATCAGCTTTATAAAGATCCTTAAAATAGTTGACCCATTTATCTTCCGTGATTGCCACGTCAATAATATCAGTGTCCCTATCTACAAAAAAGGACGCATTAACGGCCCTCCAAAAGCCTGTGTTATCCTTTGTCATGCAGGCCTGGTGTAGCGCCTGCCATGCTTCCATATTTAGCTGGGCCTTACGCTTTTTGATTTTTTGTTGATAATCAATTCTGGCCAGCCTCAGTTCTTCCTTGCTTCTATTTTCTTGTTTTAAGACCTTCATTAGGTGAGCATGGGCCTTGCTACAATCCCTGTCAAACAAGCCCTGTGCCATAT